>NC_142488.1:66293987-68793987 GCF_049115385.1 Moschus berezovskii
CGTTTTACCTGAGTTCCATTTGCCAGGAAGGCTGAACATTCTACAATAGTTCTGAGCCTCTCCTGAGAGCTCCTGGCATCATACGGAGTTTTACACAGATGCTTCTGTCTGCCCACACTGCTGTGAGCTACAGCGGTGGCCAGTCTGAGTTTCCTGTAGCTTTCCTCTTCCTTGAGTTCCATACAGCACCATGCTTTTAATCACGATTCCCGTCAGCACTCCCTGAAGCAGAGTTCCATGTAGGCACCGCACCTCAGTGGGATAATTTGAGTACCCAATAATTAGTGGGATGCATCCTGGTAGGGGTGACTACAAGAGCTATATTTTGGGGGTACTGGTTGCCCCACATATTCCACAAAGGCCTTACAGGGGAACCTACAAAATGAAAATTTTAGAAACACTTTGGCCAGGAGGGCTGGGGATTGAAGGAGCAGCATCTCCTCACACTTCTGGACCTTTCTGGCCCCAAATAAAGATGTGCTGCAGGCATAATACCTCCTCTGGGTGTACATGTTACTCGTCGTCTTCTCCATGAAATTCAGGAAGATAAAAAGGGCCACGGAGGTGCCCGGGAACCCTCTCCATTCAACAAAGCCCTCTACCCCCACCCAGTCAATGGTCAGATACAATGTTTTCTCCTTATCTTCATTTGCCGTAAATATAAGGAATACACCCCAAGCATCTTACATAGTGGTGAACAGATAGCTTCCTGGCAAAAAGTCCTATATGTCCAAAAAACAAAACAAAAACAAACAGTAATGTGTGCTCTTTAGTAGTAGCTGAGCCATTCAGCAATATAGTCTTTTACAAATACACATGTTTAGGCCACCTCCCCCCCCACACACACACACATATACCACATTTAGAGAAGCACATTGATGTTAGTTGGTACTTTAGTAATATGATGACCCAGGGAAGTCATTCAGAAGAAGGCAGTCTCCTCCAATATTTCCGAAAATTGTTTTCAGTTATTTAAGGTGATCATATGCTGCTGCTCCCCTTGGTCATTTAGCACATCTCATTCAGGCAAGGGATACCGTGAAATTGTCCCTTGGCTCTCCTTTCACTCAAGAAAGAGAACTTCCAAGTTAAATCTGTCAAGACTCAGCATTTCTGAAATGGTATTCAGGAAGAGGGAATGGAGTCTGCCTCTTGATTTCTCTCTTCATCACCATTATGTTCAGGCAAACATTTGAAAAAGATAAGCAGACTCAGGGCAATTTAGAATTGTATAGCCTCTCAGCTCTCAGAAATCGGGAATTTAAAGGCGCTAAAACTGCATCCAATCAATAGCCTTGCTCACTGAAGGCACATAGAAGTGCAGTATAGCATAGAGCCTTGGTGCTCAAAGTATGGTCCACGGACCAGCCCATGAATCAGATTCTTCATGCAACTTGTGAGCACAGTGGAGTCTGAAAAGTTCAGCTCTAGTGATTGGTTAAGAGCTGGGGCACTGACTAGAACAGTGGTTCTCCATCTTGAGTGTACATCCGAGTCACCTGGAAGGTGTTTTAAACCACAGGTGACTGGGCCTTGACCCCAGAGTTTCTGATTCAGTAGGTGAAGGATAGGGCCTGAGGACTTGCATTTCGAACAAGTTCCCAGGCAACACTGATACTATTATTGTTCTGGGGACAACACTCTCAGAAGAAAACTGGACACTTTCAGAACAAAGCTGGATGGAAACTATAGCTGTATTTGCTTAACCTCACATGAACCTATGAAACTAAGCCTTAGTTTCTTCCTATGTAAAGTGGAAATAGGGTACCAGTGTTCCGTGTTACTGTGAAGATTAAATGAGGAACTAGGGAGAGGGCCCTTGGCACGGGGCCCACCACATGATAAAACTCAAACAGATGTAGCCAATTGTTGTTATTATTATTCAAAGCATACCACGGCAGTCATTTCGTCCTCCTCTAACATCCCTTTTCCCCTGTCACTCCAGGGAATTCTGTCCCCAAAATACGTAGCTAAATTATACACAGAGTATGGACAATCCTCGGATAAAGCTCGGTGCTCAGAACACAGAGGAAACATCCTGTCATGGCCTGTATCGGAAGAAAAAGGCTGGGGCTGATCTTAGAAAGAAGTGAAGATCACAGTCACCTGCAAGCTGCCATCCAACACAATAGGGCAAAGTCTTGCCGCTACCCTGGCCTAGACCAGCTGGTGTCCTTGATGTTCCCACGCAACACAAGCTGGTAGGTGCCCTCTAACAGGGCATCAGGGACTCTTTTCAGTATCTGTCTTACACTACAGCAATCAGTCCCAACCTCTCCCCCGTACCCCCATAACACTGGGGCTATTCACTCTGTTTTGTCTATTTAGAGCTCTTTTGCTTCAGATTTTTCCCAGGGTGAGACCCTGTTTTTCCAACTTCCGTTCACTGTGCACCTCACACCTACGAAAGGAGAACCATGGCTAGTGATGTGTCTGTAGCCTTTTAACTCCCTGTTTTCCTCCAGACCCAGGATAACTGAGGGGATCCTACTGTTGTCTACCAGAGAATACGCATGCATGCATTCATTCATTCTTTCATTTAATTTATGATGCTGCTGTCAACACGGTTTCATCTTCTACTAAACTTTAGTGTGTGTGTTAGTCGCTCAGCCGTGTCCGACTCTGTGCGACCCCATGGATTGGGGCCCTTTAGGATTCCTTAAAATATCAAAGTTGTGAACACTACTTGGATCTACTGTGTACTATGGACCCATTCCAAACTCCTCCCTGTAATTAAAATTCCACTGGCATTCCATCCATAGTAATGCAGGTCTGTGACAAACTCTTCCATTACAGCAAAACAAAGCCCCATAGTGACCTAATCTGGAAAGACAAGATCCCAGGACCCATAGAGAAAGGAGACCAGAAAGGAAGGCAGGCCACAAAGAGGAAGAGAGTCAGGCTTCCCCACCCTCTGTGCTCTTTGGCCTTCTGTGGAAAGAGGCTTTTAAGCTAGGTGCTCAAGGCCCGAAAAGCAGCTGCTGTCCAGTCTAGTGCTGGCACTTCCTGGTCCTGATCCATTCAGCCCTTCTATCAGAACTTTCTATTCTGATTCTACTTTTGAGAGTCTAGGAGCTACTGTAGGCAATGAAGCAGCAAACATTTCTATATATTTTTGTGTTAATCTAAGCTTCTGTATTAATAAGGCATGAAACAATGTAAACCCAGGAAGAAGCTTTTATCCTCATCAATATCATCAAAGGCCAAACAGGACTATTCCTAATGTCCTCACCTGTCATTTCCTTGAAGAAGCTGACTCTGACCACCCAGTGAAAATGGGTACACATCCACCACGTTTCTCTCCATCATATCACCCCGTATTTTCTTACTGTCACTTATCACTATCTGAAATCGACTCGGTAGTTTATTTATGTTCTGTCTCCACTCCCTAGAAGGAGTGGTCCCTGAGCACAGAACCCTTGTGATCTTCAGTGTCTTGGATCCCCCAGAGTCTAAAACTGTGTCTGGTACGCAACTGGTGCTCAGTGAATATTTGCTTTATGAATGAACGGACGCACGGATAGCTGGGTGAATGATGCCCTCTTAAAAGGGGCTCCGGGGCTACTTGACTTTCTCTTCTCTCCCTCAAACACTCAAGCCCCGATCCACAAACTAAAGGGCCAGCAGAAACTTCCACTAAATAGCTTGAAGGTCTAGGGCACACAGCTGACTTGGGAAGTCCGTACAGCGCTGATGCGCATGTCCACACGCCACTGATACGCGTCCACCTTCGCATTACTCTTCTCGATGACTCTTAGACCGGGTCTGAAAATTAACGCCATCCCCATGCTCGCTCTCAATCCTCCCAGAAACGTTCGCCACTACAGGGAACATAAGAAACTATCCACAAAATTAATTCATATAGGACAGCTGCTGCTGCTGCTAAGTCGCTTCAGTCGTGTCCGACTCTGTGCGACCCCATAGACGGAAGCCCACCGGGCTCCCCCGTCCCTGGGATTCTCCAGGCAAGAACACTGGAGTGGGTTGCCATTTCCTTCTCCAAAGCACGAAAATGAAAAGTGAAAGTGAAGGCGCTCAGTCGTGTCCGGACTCTTCGCGACCCCATGGACTGCAGCCTGCCAGGCTCCTCCGTCCATGGGATTCTCCAGGCAAGAGTACTGGAGTGGGGTGCCATTGCCTTCTCCCAGGTAGGACAGAATGGACCCGAATTCTGTACAACCGTAAGACAAACCGCCACACTTCCCATCAGCCATTGGCGCTGCCCACCCGGAAGGCCGCGCAGGAACTTCCTGCTGCTGTTGCTATGGCTTCGGGGGCGGGTCTTCAGGAGGCCGCTCTCAGTTCAGTTCAGTCGCTCAGTCCTGTGTGACTCTTTGGGACCCCATGGACTGCAGCACGCCAGGCCTCCCTGTCCATCACCAACCCCCGGCGTTCACTCAAACTCATGTCCACCGAGTCGGTGATGCCATCCAGCCATCTCATTCTCTGTCGTCCCCTTCTCCTCCTGCCCCCAATCCCTCCCAGCATCAGAGTCTTTTCCAGTGAGTCAACTCGTCGCATGAGATGGCTAAAGTCCTGGAGTTTCAGCTTTAGCATCAGTCCTTCCAGTGAACACCCAGGACTGATCTCCTTTAGAATGGACCGGTTGGATCTCCTTGCAGTCCAAGGGATTCTCAAGAGTCTTCTCCAACACCACAGTTCAAAAGCATCAATTCTTCGGCGATCGGCTTTCTTCACAGTCCAACTCTCACATCCATACATGACCACGGGAAAAAAAACCATAGCCTTGACTAGACGGGCCTTGGTTGGCAAAGTAATGTCTCTGCTTTTTAATATGCTATCTAGGTTGGTCATAACTTTCCTTCCAAGGAGTAAGCGTCTTTTAATTTCCTGGCTGCAATCAGCATCCGCAGTGATTTTGGAGCCCCCCAAAATAAAGTCTGACACTGTTTCCACTGTTTCCCCATCTATCTCCCATGAAGTGATGGGACCAGATGCCATGATCTTCGTTTTCTGAATGTTGAGCTTCAAGCCAACTTTTTCACTCTCCTCTTTCACTTTCATCAAGAGGCCTTTGAGTTCCTCTTCCCTTTCTGCCATAAGGGTGGTGTCATCTGCATATCTGAGGTGACTGACATTTCTCCCGGCAATCTTGATTCCAGCTTGTGCTTCTTCCAGCCCAGCGTTCCTCATGATGTACTCTGCATATAAGTTAAATAAGCAGGGTGACAATATACAACCTTCACGTACTCCTTTTCCTATTTGGAACCAGTCTGTTGTTCCATGTCCAGTTCTAACTGTTGCTTCCTGACCTGCATACAGGTTTCTCAAGAGGCAGGTCAGGTGGTCTGGGATTCCCATCTCTTTCAGAATGTTCCACAGTTTATTGTGATCCACACAGTCAAAGGCTTTGGCATAATCAATGAAGCAGAAATAGATGTTTTTCTGGAACTCTCTTGCTTTCTCCATGATCCAGCCGATGCTGGCAATTTGATCTCTGGTTCCTCTGCCTTTTCTAAAACCAGCTTGAACATCTGGAAGTTCACGGTTCACGTATTGCTGAGGCCTGGCTTGGAGAATTTTGAGCATGACTTTACTAGCGTGTGAGATGAGGGCAATTGTGTGGTAGTTTGAGCATTCTTTGGCATTGCCTTTCTTTGGGATTGGGATGAAGACTGACCTTTTCCAGTCCTGTGGCCACTGCTGAGTTTTCCAAATTTGCTGGCATATTGAGTGCAGCACTTTCACAGCATCATCCTTCAGGATTTGAAATAGCTCAACTGGAATTCCATCACCTCCACTAGCTTTGTTCGTAGTGATGCTTGCTAAGGCCCACTTGACTTCACATTCCAAGATGTCTGGCTCTAGCTGAGTGATCACACCATCGTGATTATCTTGGTCGTGAAGATCTTTTTTGTACAGTTCTTCTGTGTATTCTTGCCACCTCTTCTTAATATCTTCTGCTTCTGTTAGGTCCACACCATTTCTGTCCTTTATCGAGCCCATCTTTGCATGAAATTTTCCCTTGGTATCTCCAATTTTCTTGAAGAGATCGCTAGTCTTTCCCATTCCGTTGTTTTCCTCTGTTTCTTTGCACTGATCGCTGAGGAAGGCTTTCTTATCTCTCCTTGCTATGCTCTCCTTTGGAACTCTGCATTCAGATGCTTATATCTTTCCTTTTCTCCTTTGCTTTTCGCTTCTCTTCTTTTCACAGCTATTTGTAAGGCCTCCTCAGACAGCCATTTTGCTTTTTTGCATTTCTTTTCCATGGGGATGGTCTTGATCCCAGGCTTTTGTACAATGTCACGAACCTCCGTCCAGAGTTCATCAGGCACTCTATCTATCAGATCTAGTCCCTTAAATCTATTTCTCACCTCCACTGTATAATCATAAGGGATCTGATTTAGGTCATACCTGAATGGTCTAGTGGTTTTCCCTGTTTTCTTCAATTTAAGTCTGAATTTGGCAATAAGGAGTTCATCATCTGAGCCATAGTCAGCTCCTGGTCTTGTTTTGGCTAACTGTATAGAGCTTCTCCATCTTTCGCTGCAAAGAGTTTAATCCATCTGATTTCGGTGTTGACCATCTGGTGATGTCCATGTGTAGAGTCTTCTCTTGTGTTGTTGAAAGAGGTTGTTTGCTATGACCAGTGTGTTCCCTTGGCAAAACTCTATGAGCCTTTGCCCTGCTTCAGTCCCTGCTCCAAGGCCAAATTTGCCTGTTACTCCAGGTGTTTCTTGACTTCTTGAAGTGAAGTGAAGTGAAGTCGCTCAGTCGTGTCCGACTCTTTGCGACCCCGTGGATGTAGCCTACCAGGCTCCTCCGTCCGTGGGATTCTCCAGGCAAGAACACTGGAGTGGGTTGCCATTTCCTTCTTGACTTCTTAGTGGGTCTATAAAGAGAGACTGGGCCTCGGAGAGAATCTCTTCCCAGGCCGTGTTCATCGCTCAGTGAAACTGCGGCCGCTTGATGGCAGTATAACGCTTTAGTTTCTTATCACTCTGCTCTTCCCCCCGCCCTTCGTCTTTGGAAAAAAGTGCTCTTCCGAGTTAGAACAAAAATTCTATCTCCACAGAGACGGGGCTGTTTTAGGGCAGCCTTGTTGCTCCCATTTCCTTCCTTAAATCACTGTGGCAATCCGATGGGGAGAAGTGTGACCAGTAAAATATTTTTTAATGTGAGTTTCTTTGATTATTAGCCCGCTTTTGTAGACTTTCTCGTCTGTGCTCCGCGCCCCCTCCCCCCCCCCCGCACCTTGAAACCGGCTGTTGAGTCTCCCGTAGGGCTTATTTTAGCTTTCTTCTGTTCATTAAATGAATTTCAAGAATCTGAGCATGAAAGCTCAGAAAGTATGAAGGTAAACAACACCTTAGTATTTTTGTGTTTCGTCCTTTATAACTGATAGCATTTTTAAAATGTATTTTACTATTCTAACAAACAACGTTTGAGTTTCATCTTATTTCACACTATCAAGATCACACAGTTTTGACCATTTTGTACCCTGATATTTTAAAAAGTCCAAAAATATATGCTTTAAGCTTTCTCCTCTTTTCTCTCTTTCCTTCGGGGAAAATTCCTGAAAGTGCAACACGACTGTTTTTCTTTTTCAGTGTTTGACAGGGTTTACCATACCATTGAAAAGATTGAGTGTTACTTGAATTTATTCTTGGAATTGTTTTTAACTAAAGTCCCTTTTTTACGATGATGATGGTATTTTAAAATTGTGGTATAATTAACATGTAACAAATATACATGCTTTTCTAATAGGGGTCAAATCTACTGCATTAAGGAAGAAAGCCTGAGCTCAATCTGAGTATGACAAAGAGAGCTGGGGGGTTTAGAACAGATAACCAGAGAAAGGGTGTCAGGTGGCTGGAAAACTACAGAAAGGAGGCACCGAGTGTAGAAAGTTTCTTGCTAAACTTGTCCAACAGTATTCTTGCTAAGCAGGGCTAAGGAGTTAGACACTATCGTAGGTTAGAAAAATTCTCACTAAAATTTTAAACTTTGCAGGAGTCTTGGTAACGGAAGGCTAGGGTGGAGGCTTCGCGGATTAAAGATTGATGAATGAGGTAGGCTTTGTCATAATGACTCATTATCAGGCCTCCACCCTGGCAAGAGCAAACTTTAAAATTTTAATGAGAATTTTTCCACCCTGATTCAGTTATAAAATAAAATGCAAAGGAAAGTTAAATTAAAAATAAAAATAAAATTTTGTTAATTGAAAAATTAGTGAAAAATTATCATTTCTGATCCAGTTCTTCAAACCTACGATAGTGTCTAACACCTTAGCCCTGCTTAGCAAGAATACTGTTGGACAAGTTTAGCAAGAAACTTTCTACACTCGGTGCCTCCTTTCTGTAGTTTTCCAGCCACCTGACACCCTTTCTCTGGTTATCTGTTCTAAACCCCCCAGCTCTCTTTGTCATACTCAGATTGAGCTCAGGCTTTCTTCCTTAATGCAGTAGATTTGACCCCTATTAGAAAAGCATGTATATTTGTTACATGTTAATTATACCACAATTTTAAAATACCATCATCATCGTAAAAAAGGGACTTTAGTTAAAAACAATTCCAAGAATAAATTCAAGTAACACTCAATCTTTTCAATGGTATGGTAAACCCTGTCAAACACTGAAAAAGAAAAACAGTCGTGTTGCACTTTCAGGAATTTTCCCCGAAGGAAAGAGAGAAAAGAGGAGAAAGCTTAAAGCATATATTTTTGGACTTTTTAAAATATCAGGGTACAAAATGGTCAAAACTGTGTGATCTTGATAGTGTGAAATAAGATGAAACTCAAACGTTGTTTGTTAGAATAGTAAAATACATTTTAAAAATGCTATCAGTTATAAAGGACGAAACACAAAAATACTAAGGTGTTGTTTACCTTCATACTTTCTGAGCTTTCATGCTCAGATTCTTGAAATTCATTTAATGAACAGAAGAAAGCTAAAATAAGCCCTACGGGAGACTCAACAGCCGGTTTCAAGGTGCGGGGGGGGGGGAGGGGGCGCGGAGCACAGACGAGAAAGTCTACAAAAGCGGGCTAATAATCAAAGAAACTCACATTAAAAAATATTTTACTGGTCACACTTCTCCCCATCGGATTGCCACAGTGATTTAAGGAAGGAAATGGGAGCAACAAGGCTGCCCTAAAACAGCCCCGTCTCTGTGGAGATAGAATTTTTGTTCTAACTCGGAAGAGCACTTTTTTCCAAAGACGAAGGGCGGGGGGAAGAGCAGAGTGATAAGAAACTAAAGCGTTATACTGCCATCAAGCGGCCGCAGTTTCACTGAGCGATGAACACGGCCTGGGAAGAGATTCTCTCCGAGGCCCAGTCTCTCTTTATAGACCCACTAAGAAGTCAAGAAGGAAATGGCAACCCACTCCAGTGTTCTTGCCTGGAGAATCCCACGGACGGAGGAGCCTGGTAGGCTACATCCACGGGGTCGCAAAGAGTCGGACACGACTGAGCGACTTCACTTCACTTCACTTCAAGAAGTCAAGAAACACCTGGAGTAACAGGCAAATTTGGCCTTGGAGCAGGGACTGAAGCAGGGCAAAGGCTCATAGAGTTTTGCCAAGGGAACACACTGGTCATAGCAAACAACCTCTTTCAACAACACAAGAGAAGACTCTACACATGGACATCACCAGATGGTCAACACCGAAATCAGATGGATTAAACTCTTTGCAGCGAAAGATGGAGAAGCTCTATACAGTTAGCCAAAACAAGACCAGGAGCTGACTATGGCTCAGATGATGAACTCCTTATTGCCAAATTCAGACTTAAATTGAAGAAAACAGGGAAAACCACTAGACCATTCAGGTATGACCTAAATCAGATCCCTTATGATTATACAGTGGAGGTGAGAAATAGATTTAAGGGACTAGATCTGATAGATAGAGTGCCTGATGAACTCTGGACGGAGGTTCGTGACATTGTACAAAAGCCTGGGATCAAGACCATCCCCATGGAAAAGAAATGCAAAAAAGCAAAATGGCTGTCTGAGGAGGCCTTACAAATAGCTGTGAAAAGAAGAGAAGCGAAAAGCAAAGGAGAAAAGGAAAGATATAAGCATCTGAATGCAGAGTTCCAAAGGAGAGCATAGCAAGGAGAGATAAGAAAGCCTTCCTCAGCGATCAGTGCAAAGAAACAGAGGAAAACAACGGAATGGGAAAGACTAGCGATCTCTTCAAGAAAATTGGAGATACCAAGGGAAAATTTCATGCAAAGATGGGCTCGATAAAGGACAGAAATGGTGTGGACCTAACAGAAGCAGAAGATATTAAGAAGAGGTGGCAAGAATACACAGAAGAACTGTACAAAAAAGATCTTCACGACCAAGATAATCACGATGGTGTGATCACTCAGCTAGAGCCAGACATCTTGGAATGTGAAGTCAAGTGGGCCTTAGCAAGCATCACTACGAACAAAGCTAGTGGAGGTGATGGAATTCCAGTTGAGCTATTTCAAATCCTGAAGGATGATGCTGTGAAAGTGCTGCACTCAATATGCCAGCAAATTTGGAAAACTCAGCAGTGGCCACAGGACTGGAAAAGGTCAGTCTTCATCCCAATCCCAAAGAAAGGCAATGCCAAAGAATGCTCAAACTACCACACAATTGCCCTCATCTCACACGCTAGTAAAGTCATGCTCAAAATTCTCCAAGCCAGGCCTCAGCAATACGTGAACCGTGAACTTCCAGATGTTCAAGCTGGTTTTAGAAAAGGCAGAGGAACCAGAGATCAAATTGCCAGCATCGGCTGGATCATGGAGAAAGCAAGAGAGTTCCAGAAAAACATCTATTTCTGCTTCATTGATTATGCCAAAGCCTTTGACTGTGTGGATCACAATAAACTGTGGAACATTCTGAAAGAGATGGGAATCCCAGACCACCTGACCTGCCTCTTGAGAAACCTGTATGCAGGTCAGGAAGCAACAGTTAGAACTGGACATGGAACAACAGACTGGTTCCAAATAGGAAAAGGAGTACGTGAAGGTTGTATATTGTCACCCTGCTTATTTAACTTATATGCAGAGTACATCATGAGGAACGCTGGGCTGGAAGAAGCACAAGCTGGAATCAAGATTGCCGGGAGAAATGTCAGTCACCTCAGATATGCAGATGACACCACCCTTATGGCAGAAAGGGAAGAGGAACTCAAAGGCCTCTTGATGAAAGTGAAAGAGGAGAGTGAAAAAGTTGGCTTGAAGCTCAACATTCAGAAAACGAAGATCATGGCATCTGGTCCCATCACTTCATGGGAGATAGATGGGGAAACAGTGGAAACAGTGTCAGACTTTATTTTGGGGGGCTCCAAAATCACTGCGGATGCTGATTGCAGCCAGGAAATTAAAAGACGCTTACTCCTTGGAAGGAAAGTTATGACCAACCTAGATAGCATATTAAAAAGCAGAGACATTACTTTGCCAACCAAGGCCCGTCTAGTCAAGGCTATGGTTTTTTTTCCCGTGGTCATGTATGGATGTGAGAGTTGGACTGTGAAGAAAGCCGATCGCCGAAGAATTGATGCTTTTGAACTGTGGTGTTGGAGAAGACTCTTGAGAATCCCTTGGACTGCAAGGAGATCCAACCGGTCCATTCTAAAGGAGATCAGTCCTGGGTGTTCACTGGAAGGACTGATGCTAAAGCTGAAACTCCAGGACTTTAGCCATCTCATGCGACGAGTTGACTCACTGGAAAAGACTCTGATGCTGGGAGGGATTGGGGGCAGGAGGAGAAGGGGACGACAGAGAATGAGATGGCTGGATGGCATCACCGACTCGGTGGACATGAGTTTGAGTGAACGCCGGGGGTTGGTGATGGACAGGGAGGCCTGGCGTGCTGCAGTCCATGGGGTCCCAAAGAGTCACACAGGACTGAGCGACTGAACTGAACTGAGAGCGGCCTCCTGAAGACCCGCCCCCGAAGCCATAGCAACAGCAGCAGGAAGTTCCTGCGCGGCCTTCCGGGTGGGCAGCGCCAATGGCTGATGGGAAGTGTGGCGGTTTGTCTTACGGTTGTACAGAATTCGGGTCCATTCTGTCCTACCTGGGAGAAGGCAATGGCACCCCACTCCAGTACTCTTGCCTGGAGAATCCCATGGACGGAGGAGCCTGGCAGGCTGCAGTCCATGGGGTCGCGAAGAGTCGGACACGACTGAGCGCCTTCACTTTCACTTTTCATTTTCGTGCTTTGGAGAAGGAAATGGCAACCCACTCCAGTGTTCTTGCCTGGAGAATCCCAGGGACGGGGGAGCCCGGTGGGCTTCCGTCTATGGGGTCGCACAGAGTCGGACACGACTGAAGCGACTTAGCAGCAGCAGCAGCTGTCCTATATGAATTAATTTTGTGGATAGTTTCTTATGTTCCCTGTAGTGGCGAACGTTTCTGGGAGGATTGAGAGCGAGCATGGGGATGGCGTTAATTTTCAGACCCGGTCTAAGAGTCATCGAGAAGAGTAATGCGAAGGTGGACGCGTATCAGTGGCGTGTGGACATGCGCATCAGCGCTGTACGGACTTCCCAAGTCAGCTGTGTGCCCTAGACCTTCAAGCTATTTAGTGGGAAGTTTCTGCTGGCCCTTTAGTTTGTGGATCGGGGCTTGAGTGTTTGAGGGAGAGAAAGAGAAAGTCAAGTAGCCCCGGAGCCCCTTTTAAGAGGGCATCATTCACCCAGCTATCCGTGCGTCCGTTCATTCATAAAGCAAATATTCACTGAGCACCAGTTGCGTACCAGACACAGTTTTAGACTCTGGGGATCCAAGACACTGAAGATCACAAGGGTTCTGTGCTCAGGGACCACTCCTTCTAGGGAGTGGAGACAGAACATAAATAAACTACCGAGTCGATTTCAGATAGTGATAAGTGACAGTAAGAAAATAAAACGGGGTGATATGATGGAGAGAAACGTGGTGGATGTGTACCCATTTTCACTGGGTGGTCAGAGTCAGCTTCTTCAAGGAAATGACAGGTGAGGACATTAGGAATAGTCCTGTTTGGCCTTTGATGATATTGATGAGGATAAAAGCTTCTTCCTGGGTTTACATTGTTTCATGCCTTATTAATACAGAAGCTTAGATTAACACAAAAATATATAGAAATGTTTGCTGCTTCATTGCCTACAGTAGCTCCTAGACTCTCAAAAGTAGAATCAGAATAGAAAGTTCTGATAGAAGGGCTGAATGGATCAGGACCAGGAAGTGCCAGCACTAGACTGGACAGCAGCTGCTTTTCGGGCCTTGAGCACCTAGCTTAAAAGCCTCTTTCCACAGAAGGCCAAAGAGCACAGAGGGTGGGGAAGCCTGACTCTCTTCCTCTTTGTGGCCTGCCTTCCTTTCTGGTCTCCTTTCTCTATGGGTCCTGGGATCTTGTCTTTCCAGATTAGGTCACTATGGGGCTTTGTTTTGCTGTAATGGAAGAGTTTGTCACAGACCTGCATTACTATGGATGGAATGCCAGTGGAATTTTAATTACAGGGAGGAGTTTGGAATGGGTCCATAGTACACAGTAGATCCAAGTAGTGTTCACAACTTTGATATTTTAAGGAATCCTAAAGGGCCCCAATCCATGGGGTCGCACAGAGTCGGACACGGCTGAGCGACTAACACACACACTAAAGTTTAGTAGAAGATGAAACCGTGTTGACAGCAGCATCATAAATTAAATGAAAGAATGAATGAATGCATGCATGCGTATTCTCTGGTAGACAACAGTAGGATCCCCTCAGTTATCCTGGGTCTGGAGGAAAACAGGGAGTTAAAAGGCTACAGACACATCACTAGCCATGGTTCTCCTTTCGTAGGTGTGAGGTGCACAGTGAACGGAAGTTGGAAAAACAGGGTCTCACCCTGGGAAAAATCTGAAGCAAAAGAGCTCTAAATAGACAAAACAGAGTGAATAGCCCCAGTGTTATGGGGGTACGGGGGAGAGGTTGGGACTGATTGCTGTAGTGTAAGACAGATACTGAAAAGAGTCCCTGATGCCCTGTTAGAGGGCACCTACCAGCTTGTGTTGCGTGGGAACATCAAGGACACCAGCTGGTCTAGGCCAGGGTAGCGGCAAGACTTTGCCCTATTGTGTTGGATGGCAGCTTGCAGGTGACTGTGATCTTCACTTCTTTCTAAGATCAGCCCCAGCCTTTTTCTTCCGATACAGGCCATGACAGGATGTTTCCTCTGTGTTCTGAGCACCGAGCTTTATCCGAGGATTGTCCATACTCTGTGTATAATTTAGCTACGTATTTTGGGGACAGAATTCCCTGGAGTGACAGGGGAAAAGGGATGTTAGAGGAGGACGAAATGACTGCCGTGGTATGCTTTGAATAATAATAACAACAATTGGCTACATCTGTTTGAGTTTTATCATGTGGTGGGCCCCGTGCCAAGGGCCCTCTCCCTAGTTCCTCATTTAATCTTCACAGTAACACGGAACACTGGTACCCTATTTCCACTTTACATAGGAAGAAACTAAGGCTTAGTTTCATAGGTTCATGTGAGGTTAAGCAAATACAGCTATAGTTTCCATCCAGCTTTGTTCTGAAAGTGTCCAGTTTTCTTCTGAGAGTGTTGTCCCCAGAACAATAATAGTATCAGTGTTGCCTGGGAACTTGTTCGAAATGCAAGTCCTCAGGCCCTATCCTTCACCTACTGAATCAGAAACTCTGGGGTCAAGGCCCAGTCACCTGTGGTTTAAAACACCTTCCAGGTGACTCGGATGTACACTCAAGATGGAGAACCACTGTTCTAGTCAGTGCCCCAGCTCTTAACCAATCACTAGAGCTGAACTTTTCAGACTCCACTGTGCTCACAAGTTGCATGAAGAATCTGATTCATGGGCTGGTCCGTGGACCATACTTTGAGCACCAAGGCTCTATGCTATACTGCACTTCTATGTGCCTTCAGTGAGCAAGGCTATTGATTGGATGCAGTTTTAGCGCCTTTAAATTCCCGATTTCTGAGAGCTGAGAGGCTATACAATTCTAAATTGCCCTGAGTCTGCTTATCTTTTTCAAATGTTTGCCTGAACATAATGGTGATGAAGAGAGAAATCAAGAGGCAGACTCCATTCCCTCTTCCTGAATACCATTTCAGAAATGCTGAGTCTTGACAGATTTAACTTGGAAGTTCTCTTTCTTGAGTGAAAGGAGAGCCAAGGGACAATTTCACGGTATCCCTTGCCTGAATGAGATGTGCTAAATGACCAAGGGGAGCAGCAGCATATGATCACCTTAAATAACTGAAAACAATTTTCGGAAATATTGGAGGAGACTGCCTTCTTCTGAATGACTTCCCTGGGTCATCATATTACTAAAGTACCAACTAACATCAATGTGCTTCTCTAAATGTGGTATATGTGTGTGTGTGTGGGGGGGGAGGTGGCCTAAACATGTGTATTTGTAAAAGACTATATTGCTGAATGGCTCAGCTACTACTAAAGAGCACACATTACTGTTTGTTTTTGTTTTGTTTTTTGGACATATAGGACTTTTTGCCAGGAAGCTATCTGTTCACCACTATGTAAGATGCTTGGGGTGTATTCCTTATATTTACGGCAAATGAAGATAAGGAGAAAACATTGTATCTGACCATTGACTGGGTGGGGGTAGAGGGCTTTGTTGAATGGAGAGGGTTCCCGGGCACCTCCGTGGCCCTTTTTATCTTCCTGAATTTCATGGAGAAGACGACGAGTAACATGTACACCCAGAGGAGGTATTATGCCTGCAGCACATCTTTATTTGGGGCCAGAAAGGTCCAGAAGTGTGAGGAGATGCTGCTCCTTCAATCCCCAGCCCTCCTGGCCAAAGTGTTTCTAAAATTTTCATTTTGTAGGTTCCCCTGTAAGGCCTTTGTGGAATATGTGGGGCAACCAGTACCCCCAAAATATAGCTCTTGTAGTCACCCCTACCAGGATGCATCCCACTAATTATTGGGTACTCAAATTATCCCACTGAGGTGCGGTGCCTACATGGAACTCTGCTTCAGGGAGTGCTGACGGGAATCGTGATTAAAAGCATGGTGCTGTATGGAACTCAAGGAAGAGGAAAGCTACAGGAAACTCAGACTGGCCACCGCTGTAGCTCACAGCAGTGTGGGCAGACAGAAGCATCTGTGTAAAACTCCGTATGATGCCAGGAGCTCTCAGGAGAGGCTCAGAACTATTGTAGAATGTTCAGCCTTCCTGGCAAATGGAACTCAGGTAAAACGGAGGCAGAGTATCTCCATCTGGGCGTAGAATGAAGGAAGGCGTTGCCTGGTGTACTTCGTTGAGGCAGAGGGTAGACTGAACAGTAGTTATGTGATCCCAGATTTAATCTGTCACCCGGTGGGGCACTGGTAGGGAAGGCTGCCCCTCCACCTGCGCACTCAGGTACCTGGATCACAGAGAATGAACATTGTCAGATCTTGGAACTCCCAGTGTCTCTATTTAACCTAAAACATCTTTCCACCAGAATTTTAGTCCGAATCTTCAAACTGCTCATTTCTCTCATGCCCCCATCCCTCCCCACCCTGTTTTTTTACAACCTATTTTCTCTCTTCAAAACTCCAACACTGCTTCTTCCATCCTCACTCTTTGCTGGTGGCCTATTCGCAATGTTTCACTGACAAAATTGCATAAGAGTTAATCCAAATCTATGAGTCCAACATCGAACTCCCCCATCTTCCCCTATAAACCTTTCCACCAGCAGTATTTCTCATCTGAAGGTAATGGCAATTCTCTCATCCCAGTTTTTTGTGCAATGGACTTGAGAGTGATCTTTCACTCTGCTCTTCCATGCATCTCTCATTTTTACCCTGTCAGAAAATCTTATGAGGTATTTTTTCAAAATATATCCAGAATCTGACCGCTTGTCATCACCTCCAATGCCACCATCCTGTTCCAAACCACCATCAGTTTTCCTCCTAGGTTACTGGACTTGTTTCCTTGCTTCACCCTCACCCCTGCTCCAGCAAACCCCCCACTGACAACCAATCCAACAACCAGCATAATGCTATTAAAACGTATGATCAGGTCATATAATGCCTCTGCTCAAAACCAACAGCTTTCATTTCATTCAGGGTAAATTAAGAGTCTGTTATGTCTTCCAAGGTGATGCTTGTGGTAAAGAATCTGCCTGCCAATGCAGGAGATGCAAGGGACGCAGGTTCGATCCCTGGGTTGGGAAGATTCCCTGGAGAAGGAAATGGCAACCCACTGCCTGGCAGGCTACAGTCCAAGGGGTCGCAAAAAGAGTTGGACAAACTTATATTCCATAATGTGAGGTGCTTTCCTCTACCCCATGGCACCTTAGCTCCAGCAATTATAGCTTTCATCTTCTCCACACCCCTGTTATCCCTCAGCAGCATAGTCAGGATCAGTAATGCCTCCAGGTCCACCTATGGCATGTCTTCATATCTTAGAAGGAAGCTGAAATTCAGCTCAGTGATTCCCTTCCAGAAAAAAGAGTGAATGATCCCAATGGACTTCCATCTCCAGTTTTGTAACTCCACACCAAAGGTCTTTCTCTCCTTGATATGGTTCCTGAAGTCCACCACCTGTTCCCCTTTATGCCCTTCCTGGCACATTCCTCTTTCTCTTATTTTAATATCCAGCTACTTTGAGTCCATCTGAAACAACAGGTATGGGCACAAACCCAGTGCTTATTCTTATAACCTCTCCCTGGGCTGGTTCCGTTGCCTGGCAGTGGGAAAGGCTCTGGGTTGCAGTTTTATTTCCTGCTCTTTGGCAGTATGGAAGCAGTTGGCTTTTCCAATCTTGTGAGGACCCAGTTCCTGGTCTCTGAAAGTGAAAGTCACTCATTCATGTCCAACTTTTTGTGATCCCATAGACAATACAGCCCATGAAATTCTCCAGGTCAGAATACTGGAGTGGGTAGCCTTTCGCTTCTCCAGGGGATCTTCCCAACCCAGGGATTGAACCCAAGTCTCCCACACTGCAAGTATCTAAAGCTGTGAGTACTTGAATAGTGAGAATTTCCCTCATTTAGGAAAACAGTCCTAACAAACAAGAAATGAAACTTGCTCATACTATATACATCTTTTTTTTCTTTACTGTTTAAAAAAAATTTTTGTTACTGTATATGTTAATAGATTTGAAAGAATTAGAGGTGATGAATCTGCCCAAAATATTAGATAAAGCAAATTACATAAGTGCCTCCTCAGGTAAAAGATTAGTTGTGGTTCTTGGAATTCTACCCATATGCACTTGTTATGCATTGATTTGGCCATCATCTTGAGCCTATCCCTCCATTTTCCTGTTGTCTATTGACATCCTGGTCAGGCCTCCACATTCACTAGCATTTAGCATCCATGTGGATGACCCATCATACATTCAGACCCCTGGGTTACATACAGACTGTTACCCTTGCAGAATCATATCCTCTAGTTTTAGCTGGTCCCTGACAAATTCCATCCATCTCCTTGTTAGCTTTCTTCTCCCTCATCTGAGTTGCTGTGCAGGACTTCTCAAGACCAGACTATTGCTCTCACAATGCCTCTTGCTCTCTGTTGCTCTCTCATGCTTCATAGAGAAAACAGAAAGCATCTGGTGGGATCACACCAATTTCCTGTTTATGCTGCCTGTCTTCATTCCATGTCCCTGGAGATACACCTATCTCACCTTCCAGGACCCTTTTTTTTTGTATAAGACCAATTCCCCAGTACACTTAAGTCTCTTTAAAACTAACATCATAATTTTTAAAGTCCTTGAGTTTCCTCAAAAAGTTTAGATTATAATTATCACATGATCCAGCAATCCCACTTTTGGAAATAAATCCAAAAGAATTGAAAGCAGAGTCTGAAAGTGATATTTGCACACCCATGCTCATAGCGACACTGTTCACATTAGACATTAGACATAAGGAGGCAACCCACATGTTCACTGAAAGAAAAATGGATAGAGAAAATGTGTTGTATACATAAAGTGGAATATTATTCAGCCTTAAAAGGAGGGAAATACTGTCACATTGGCAACAGCATGGATGAACTTTGAGGACATCATACTAAGTGAAATAAGCCAGTCACCAAAAGAATTGCTATATGAATCCACTTATATGAGGTATCTAAAGTAGTCAAAGACATAGAAAAAAAGAAAGTATGGTGGTGACCAGGGGCTAGGGGTCGAGGAAAACGGAGAATTGTTCTTTAATGGGTATAGAGTCTCAGTTTTGCAATACGAAAAAGTTCTGGAGATCTGTTGGATACCAATGTAGATTTTCATGTTCTGTTTTTTTTTTTTTTTAACCACAAGTTTAGAAATTCCTTGGACGTCATGTCTCTTTCTAGCTGCAACTCTCTGGAATAACCTTGTATGGTCACTGTCAAGTCTTCTTTAACTCCCACTCCTTTCTCAACGCACTGCCCTCTGATTTCTGTCCTCACCACTCCACTGAAACTGCTCTTGCTAAGGTTTTCAAGGACCTTTCAAAATTTCTGGGCTGAGGGTACTCAATCCAGGGTAGTGGACACTGTTCATCACTTCCTCCTGAGAGTTCTCTTACCTTTGGCTTCTGTGAGACTCTTCCTCCGTTCTTTCCTGCGTCTCACTGATAACTCTCTCTCATGCGTGCTCTCTTTTTGCTGGCCTTTCTTCTTCCTAAATAATTCTGTTGGCCTCCTTCTCTTTGTGTCTTTATAGTTCTTCATAGTTTCCCTGGGACATCTCAATTAAATCTGAAGTTTCAACTATCAGATTTATATCTCTGATCAGATCTCCCTCTGACCAGTTAACTCTACCCTAATGTTCTATAGGTTCTTCATTAAACTCATAATCCCTCCTCCTGTGTTTTCTGACTCAATGACATTTATCCCCCAACTGTATTCTGAAACCTGTGAGTCATGCTGGAATCCTAATTCTTCTTTATCCTCCATATCCAATTAGTCAAAAAGCCCTATTGATTCTGTTTCCCTTATTAATTCTCAACGTCGATCTCAACTGTCAATGCCTCAGCTTAGGTTTTTAACCACCCAATGCCTTCAAGTTAGTCTGCCTCCAGTTTTGACTTCCTCAAATTTACCTTCCATATGGTACTTCAGTGACCTTCTTATGATTTAAGTTTGATCATGAGGCTGGTCTAGTTAAAGGCCTTCAGTAGCTTACCATTGTTTTTAGGGTAGAGTCTCAACTCTCTAATATTCGGCATACAAATCCCCTCTGCTCTCCCCAAATCATGGTGGATGACAGGCCCATGATCCAAAGCAACTAATTCTTGGGAGAGTTATACCGCAGTGGAAGAAAACGAAACCTTCGCTGTGAATTTAGCATCTTACCAGCATAATTCTTCCTTGACCTACTACCTACTCCATTTCCTAGTATCATGCTTATTTGTAACTTAGTTGCTGATTGAGGTATTGCGAAGTGTGTATGTCCCCAACGCAAAGGCTTAAGCACAAATGGAGAATGTAAATTTGAAATTTTGAATAACAGCAAGACAGTGCAGCGGGGATGTGAAATTTACATTGGAACCACCTCCTAGTGCTCCAGCAGCCATCTAAGCCACACCTTTGTTCCTGCGCAGGGCGAGTGAGGAGGGGCCTGGGAGTATCGCCTTCAGGCGAGGGAGGGTGTGGTGCAGGCGCAGGCGCAGGCGCAGGCGCAGCCGGATGAAAATCGCTCTTGCCCGCCCTCCGTTTTCAAGCAACTGAAAACCGAGAAAGGAGTAAGGCAAAAGTCATTTTCGGAGAAGTGGGACCACGCTTTGTGGGCTGCAACATGGAGGCGACCGGTGGAACTGAGGAGTTGGTGAGACGTTGCTCTGTGGTCGGGTCAGTGGGGAAACCGAGCTGGGTCGAACCTCGAACGTTCCTTCCCCATCTCTTTTTCCTTTCCTAGGTTTCCGGGGAACTGGTGTCAGTGGCACATGCTCTTTCTCTCCCAGCCGAGTCTTATGGCAACGATGTGAGTATGACTCACCCACAGCTTCCACTAACCCAGCTATCATGTGTTAGTCTGTAGGGCTCGCCACCAAATTGTAATCCCCTACCCAATTGTCTTCCGCAGACTCTTCCTGTGTCTGCCAGAAACTGCGCCTTTCAATTAATTCTAATCTTTTCGGTCCCCAAACGCAGGCCTAATGCGAATGGGGGTAGTTCCCAAACTGTACCGCACTTTAGAGTTACTTGGGAATCTTTTAAATATCCCCACGTTCAGGTTGCAATCCATCCTAGTTAAATCACACTGTCTCAGGGGAGAGAGTCAGGAATCAGTTTTTTAAAGGTCCCAGGGTGGTTCCATTGTGCAGTAAAGTTCACTGGTGTCTGGTTTAGATCCTAAGGAGAAAGCCCATGATGTATTTTGAGTTATAAGACACACGGACATGGAAATAGTGATAACGCTCTAATAATAACGTGATGTATGCTGGTAGATTGGAGGATCAGGGTATAAGATCCGAAGGAGTTTAGCCAAAGAAGAAACCCTAAAGACCCAGACAGTAGAGGAAGACCGCTGAGGAAGTGGGTATGGAACTGGATCTCCAAAATGTAGATGGACAAAGGCATGGATTGGCAGTCAGGAAAAGGGCATGGTCTAAGGCATGGAGGTAAAAATGCAAATTTTTTTCTGGAGTCAATGAAATAAATTCGTCTATTTGGTGTAAGAGATTCCGATGAAACAGGTGCTTTGTAAGGCTTTTTATAATCTAGCCTGCTTCATGATACTGATTCATTTCTCAGTATTGTAGGATAGGGAATTGGCTATCTGATAAACACAAATGATGGGTTATGACATGCTACAGTCTTAAATGTGAAGAGTAACCTCACTTCTGTTATCTTACTTTGTCCTTAGTGGTATATGTGGTATTTCAGTTTTAAAATGATTTAGCTCAGTCCTGAGATGATTTATTTGCTGCTTTATGTAGTCTATACTTTCACTAACTTCTGGGGAGACAGCCAGTGGCTCATTTTGTTTATTAGGCTGCAAAGGTTTTCTTTTGGTTGTCATAAGGACAAAAGGATTATTATATTTTCCAGACTCACTAGTCCAGTTTTTAACCTTTGATAGTAACACCAAACTTGGTAGCCCTCTTGAACATTAACTAGACATCCACAGACTTTCTAAATTTGTTTTTTAGTAGCAAGATTAGGTGAGTTCTGACCTGGCATTCTTCACTCCTTTGCAGCCTGATATCGAGATGGCTTGGGCCATGAGAGCAATGCAGCATGCTGAAATCTACTACAAAGTGAGTTGTCTATGTTCTTTATGAAGCAGAATTAAATATGTAATTTCAGTGTATAGTGCTCTGCTAAGCACTATTCTCAGAAAGTTAAATGCTTGTGTTTTGGAGATAATTTTTATTACTCTAAAATCTTATCTACAGAGAACAGGAATATGGAAGTGAATTTGCTTTGACAGTGAGGCATTGTGCTTCTTTGCCCAGTGTTCTGTTGCTAACCAGCAAAAGGATGTCTGACCCATGCTGCAGCTGCTGCTGCTTAATCACTTCAGTTGTGTCCGACTCTGTGTGACCCCATGGGCTATAGCCCACCAGGCTGTCCATGGAATTCTCCAGGCAAGAGTACTGAAGTGGGTTGCCATGCTCTCCTCCAGGGGCTCTTTCCAGCCCAGGGATCAAACCATGGTCTTCTGCATTGCAGGCAACTTCTTTACCACTAAGCCACCAGGGAAGCTTTTCTGGCCCCTCAGTTCAGTTCAGTTCAGTCGCTCAGTCGAGTCCAACTCTTTGCGACCCCATGAAACACAGCACGCCAGGCCTCCCTGTCCATCACCAACTACCGGAGTTTACTCAAACTCATGTCCATCGAGTCAGTGATGCCATCCAGCCATCTCATTCTCTGTCGTCCCCTTCTCCTCCTGCCCCCAATCCCTCCCAGCATCAGAGTCTTTTCCAGTGAGTCAACTCGTCACATGAGGTGGCCAAGGTATTGAAGTTTCAGCTTTAACATCAGTCCTTCCAATGAACACACAGGATTAATCTTCTTTAGAATGGACTGGTTGGATCTCCTTGCAGTCCAAGGGACTCTCAAGAGTCTTCTCCAGCACCACAGTTCAAAAGCATCAATTCTTCGGTGATCAGCTTTCTTCACAGTCCAACTCTCACATCCATACATGACCACTGGAAAAACCATAGCCTTGACTAGATGGACCTTTGTTGGCAAAGTAATGTCTCTGCATTTTATTTCTGGCCCCTAGTAGGCACTAAATAAATGTTTCTTGACTGAGTAAACAACCCACAGAGGATAATAGCCAGGCATTACTAGGACCAAAGTAGTTTAAATCGCTGGAAGGGACTGTAGTATATTATGGCTCTTTAGAATTATGTCATGATTTCATCTGAAACCTAGGCTGTCTATATATTCTAGTGAACTCTCCTGCCCTGAGAACCATGAGGATTTTCTGGGGGAGAAGGGACAGAAATATAGTGAATTAGAGACTAGCATCTGTATGTTTTCTTACTCTCTGGCAGCTGATTTCATCAGTTGACCCACAGTTCCTGAAACTCACCAAAGTCGA
Source organism: Moschus berezovskii (assembly GCF_049115385.1). Taxonomy (NCBI): domain Eukaryota; kingdom Metazoa; phylum Chordata; class Mammalia; order Artiodactyla; family Moschidae; genus Moschus; species Moschus berezovskii. The sequence goes on from NC_142488.1 coordinate 66,317,418, forward strand.
TGACCAAATCTATTCTGAGTTTCGGGAAAATTTTAAGAATCTCAGGATAGATATACTGGATCCAGAAGAGCTCAAATCAGAATCAGCTAAAGAGGTAAGAATCCTCTCTTTTAAATATTGCCTAGCATCTGACCAACAATTATTGATCATGAATACATTTTTATACCTTTAGACTTGGGGTGTATTGTTTTAAGGCAAATATGTAAAGAAGCAGGGCTTTTATGTAGTTTAATAAACTAATATGTTATTAAATGAATGTTCTTCTGGCTTATGGATTTTTCATGTTCATTGAATATGGTTTTTTACTCCACTTTGGTTTGGACCTTTCATCACTACCCACCTAGCTCCTTCAGGGGAGAAGGAATAAATATTTTTATGTGAGTAGTTTAACCATAAGGCTTAGATAGAAGGTTTGCAAATAGAGTACAGAGAGGTGTTTGAGTCCTCTGGATTTAAGATCATATCACAAGCTGTGGATAATTGGAAAACTTGTGCTTTGCATTGTTTACTTATCTTCTACTTTTACAGAGCACTAAAATGCTTATACTTAGGAAATGGTTTTCCTTGAGAGTAGACTCTTGGCTTATGAAGAATGAAAACTTTTAACTCTAAGCAGGCTGTTACTGATCTTTGGAAAATTGCCTTTGTTGAATGGACTTCTTTCTTGAAATTTAACTTTGTGACTTTGGGCCTAATTCCTGCCTTCTTTGTCTTATTTGTGCTTCAGTGGGAATGAGTAACCATTTTGGGCTGAAGTAGCCAATAACTTAAAACAGAATATACTTAAGAAATTAAAATTTAATTCTCTTCTCTAGACAAGGATTTAAGTATTTTATCAGATTAAAATATTGTTCATGTTGGAAAATACCAGCCTAAATATGCCAAAGATAGCACAGAAACTCATAGCTAGTGAAACTAGTAATCAGCTCAATTCTAGTCTCTTTCACTGTGGTTATTTTCCTTACTGGGGAAACAGAAGCCCCTCTCCTGGCCTGACTTCACCAGCCTCCTCCATTTTTAGCTAAGATATCTTTTTTGCCTTTATAGAAGTGGAGGCCATTCTGCTTGAAGTTCGATGGGGTTGTAGAAGACTTCAACTATGGTACTTTGCTGCGACTGAACTGTTCACAGGGCTACACTGAAGAAAACACCATCTTTGGTGAGTTTCTTGCCTCTGAGATTGTTTCTGAATAAGGAGAGTGAGGGGTCTGGTTTTACTGATGAATCAATGACATGGATAGTTTGGGAATCATTTTGTTATAACTTTAAAGATCATATTACTGTATCTTGAGTAACTGGAGATAGATTAAGTATTTTCAGCTTCATTTAGTATAGGATTATAATTCCACATCTCTGAATCTTATGACTATACTTGAATGCTTTGTATGTTAGTTCAACTTTGTCAGTTTCCACTAGGTTTAGAGAATTAACTATGACTAGGACAATAATCAATTCTACTTACCTTTCAGCACCCAGGATACAATTTTTTGCCATTGAAATTGCTCGGAATCGAGAAGGTTATAACAAAGCAGTTTATACTGGTATTAAGGACAAAGAAGAGAAAGAAGCCAGCAATGGAGGAAGCAAAGGAGCCAACAGCAGAGGAGAAGAAGAAAAAGAGAAAACCAACAAAGGAGGGAAAAAAGAGAAAGAAGCCTACAAAGAAATCAACAAAAGTAGTGAAACAACTATGTGAGGTAGTCAGGGAACAGCACTCTAGAAGCTATGATTCAAGTGAGTCTGTAAGTACCATGTTGCTACTTGCACAGGTCCCTATGGTCAAATGTATTAATATTTCCTTTTTTAGTGAAAGGACATGCAGAAGGACATGTTTCTGGCCTAATTATCAGAAACTGCAGTGGTTGTTCTCTTGTGTGAACTGGCTTGAAGACTATTAGTGGGGTCTTAGTTGATGGTTTGTTGGTTCTCACCACCAGTTAAGTAAGAAATTTTGTAAATAAATTTCTTTTGGTTCTTATGACTATATATCTGTGGCTGACTTTTAAAAGGTATTGAAATTATTTGACAAGATTTTTTTAGTGCATACTCTTTGTCACATCTTGTATGTAATTATTTATGCTTATTTCTCAGGGCTTCTCACCACTTCCTGTAGTGAAGTTCATTCAAACCTGTAAAGTTGCACATGGTTTTGGATTAGAAATTCTTACATAAAATTGACTGTTGCTGTTTGAGTGACTGTAGCTTTCTGATTTTATTTGCTATATCTCTCAAAAGATTTGATAAATACCCTACAGGAATAATAGCAGCAGCCTGAATCTGTCAGACAAGTAAACGCAGTGCAATTCACATTCGAGGAGCAAGAGACTAGACCTGCTTTAGTACCTGATTTTCTTTTGTAACCAAGTTGTTACCTGAAATATAGTAGAAATTAATAATGAAATATAAAGCTTAGTAGAGTGGCTTTCATTTTATAATACCATGGACAATAGCATGTATGCATTAAATACAAAATGAACATATTTCTAAATGGTATTTTGTCAGACTTCAAAAATAGACCAAGTGATTTTGTATAGATGGGGGGAAGTTCCTTCTCATCTAATGACTTTTAAGAGTGCATGTTTTCAGTTATCTTTAGAAATGTATAGATTTGTGCATGTCCCCATAGACATACTGACTTTGTTTGCTAAAACTAGTTAGAGGAAGCTGCAGTGTTTATAGTGCATACAGTAAATGCTCTTAAAAGTCTAACCACAGCATGATCATGCAAGAAAAGATATACCAGAGCAGAAGAGGGTGAATGAGACTTTTTTCCCTCAGTGGACACAGAAGACAAAAGTTAAAATGAATGAGTTATCACTTAGGTAAAGCTACAGTAAAGATGCACACAGTCAGCAGAAATAATTGTGCACAAAGCAAATAGGTTTTTACGCAAATTCCCTTGGGCCAATTCTTAAAAGTTTTTTAAACATTGTTTAAGTTTTCATTTTATAGAATATATTTTTAAAAAGGTAGAGTGTTAATATAACATACTAGGTGGACTTTTTGAGACTAAGAACATGCTTTACTCTATTAATTTTCTTTTTTTTTCTTTTTTTTTCCTTATCCTCCATGACATTCTTATTTTATTTTTTTTTAATTTATTTATTTTTTATTGGAGGCAAATTATTTTACAATACTATATTGGTTGGTTTTGCCATATATTGACATGAATTTGCCCCGGGTGTTGATTTTACAGAGAATATGAAACATACTGTTGAAAGTCACACTGCTTTAAAACAAGAGGCTAGGTTATAAAAGCTAGTAAGAAGAAGGGAAATACGAACACAGAACACTTTGTGCTAACCATTTGATTTTTTAAAATTAATTTATTCTATTTGGAGGCTAATTACAGTATTGTGGTAGTTTTTGCCATACATTGGCATGAATCAGTCACGGGTGCACTTGTGTCCCCCTATCCTGAACCCCCCTCCCACCTCCCCACCGCATCCCTCTGGGTTGACCCAGAGCACTGGCTTTGAGTACCCTGCTTCATGCATCAAACTTGCACTGGTCATCTATTTTACATATTGGTAATATACATGTTTCAATGCTGTTCTCTCAAATCATCCCACCCTCGCCTTCTCCCACAGAGTTCAAAAGTCTGTTCTTTACATCTGTATCTCTTTTGCTGTCTCACATATAGGGTTGTCATTACCGTTTTTCTAAATTCCATATATATGCGTTAATATACTGTATTGGTGTTTCTCTTTCTGACTTAACTTCACTTTGTATAATAGGCTCCAGTTTCACTGACCTCATTAGAACTAACTCAAATGCAGTCTTTTTTATAGCTGAGTAATATTGCATTGTGTATATGTACCACAACTTCCTTATCCATTCATCTACCGATGGACATATAGATTGCTTCCATGTCCTAGCTATTGTAAATAGTGTTGCAGTGAACACTGGGGTACACATGTCTCTTTCAATTCTGATTTCCTTGGTGTGTATGCCCAACAGTGGGATTGCTGGGTCATATGGCAGTTCTATTTCCAGTTTTTTAAGGAATCTCCACACTTTTCGCCATAATGACTATACTAGTTTGCATTCCCACCAAGAGTGTAAGAGGGTTCCCTTTTATCTACACACTCCAGCATTTATTGTTTGTAAACTTTTTGATGGCAGCCATTCTGACCAGCGTGAGATGGAATATCATTGTGGTTTTGATTTGCATTTCTCTGATAATGAATGATGTTGAGAATCTTTTCATGTTTGTTAGCCATCTGTATGACTTCTTTGAAGAAATGTCTGTTTAGTTCTTTTGCCCACTTTTTGATTGGATTGTTTATTTTTTATTTTGAATTGATCAAAAGGGTTAATATTCTGGGTGAGTCTGGCCTGATCAGGTGAGACCTTAAAGGAGACAAGAAGCAGCAGCAGATGTTCTGTTGACCTTGAAGAAGCAAACAGATATATGACAGAAGGGCATCAGGTGGCAAAGTGTTGAGGGTGACATCTGGGAGCTGAGAATGCCCCCAGGCTGAGATACAGCAAAAAAAAAAAATGGGATGGTACTCCTAGAGTTAAAAGGAACTGAATTTTGTCAACAACTGGTAAGTTTGGGAGAAGAACTCAAGCCACATATGAAATTGTAGTGCTGGTTGACACCATGATTCCAGCCCTGTGAGGACCCAGTTATGGCATACCTGGACTCTTAATCTTCAGGACTTCAGTTCAGTTCAGTCGCTCAGTCGTGTCCGACTCTGCGACCCCATGAATCACAGCACGCCAGGCCTCCCTGTCTATCACCAACTCCCGGAGTTCACTCAAACTCATGTCCACAGAGTCGGTGATGCCATCCAGCCATCTCATTCTCGGTCGTCCCCTTCTCCTCCCGCCCCCAACCTTTCCCAGCATGAGTTGACTAGTGAGGTAATAATAGGTATTGTCTTAAGCCACTAATTATGTGTTAATTTGTTATAGAGCAGTAGAAAACTACATAGACTTTGGTAATAAAAGTGAACTGCTGCTGTAATAAGTACCTAAGGTGTGGGAATGACTTTGGAATCAGGCACTGGATGGAAGCTGGAAGAATACTGTGTAGCCTAAATTGCCTTGTACAGACTTTCAGTAGAAATATGAACTTTAAAGATGCTGCTGCTGAGGGATCAAAAGGAAGTGTTATTGTTACTGGAAACTGGAAGAAGGGGGAGCCTGTTAATAGGTGGTAACATTTCAGAGGCCAGAAAGTTTGAGATTTGAGTTCTTGCTCTGAATTATTTGGAAGGTGATATTAGTCCAGGGTGTTCATTGGAAGGACTGATGCTAAAGTTGAAACTCCAATACTTTGGCCACCTCATGCGAAGAGTTGACTCACTGGAAAAGACTGATGCTGGGAGGGATTGGGGGCAGGAGAAGGGGACAACAGAGAATGAGATGGCTGGATGGCATCACAGACTCAATGTAGGTGAGTTTGAGTGAACTCCGGGAGTTGGTGATGGACAGGGAGGCCTGGCGTGCTGTGATTCATGGGGTCGCAAAGAGTCGGACACGACTGAGCGACTGAACTGAACTGAACTGATGTGGCCAGTCTTGACATTATATTTAAACATCAGATTTATTCAGATTGTGGTACCAATCCAGTTATTTATCGCCATGACATCTTTTGGAGGCAGGGAAAGAGACTAATTTTTGCATTTATAGAAAGGAATACTGAAGCCATTTAAAACTTTTAAGCCATTAAGTTTGTGATTTGTTACAGCAGCAGCATATGACTAATAAGCATAGTGAACCCTGCTCCAAAAGTGGAGACATTTACTGCACTGTCATTATTTATTTTGAAACTGTAAACAAGGATATGGATATGTTGTGCCAGAAGACTGGAGAAGTGAACTGCACCCAAAGTGAGCCTCAATAATTCTAAACTGTTTTGAACTTATTCTCCAAAGGGACTTCTGTAGTTGAGTCTGTGTGTGTTGTCTCAGGTGCTATTGGTATAACTGGGAGTTCTCTAAATTAGATTCTGTATACAATACAATGCTTATTAGTGATATGTTATATATATATATATATATGTATCAAATAAACACACACACACATATATTAAGGCTTCCAAGGTGGCTCACATGGTAAAAATCTGTCTGCAATGCAGGAAACCTATGTTTAATCCCTGGGTTAGGAAGATCCCCTGAAGGGAACAGCTACCCACTCCAGTATTCTTTCTTGCCTGGAGAATTCCATGGATAGAGGAGTCTGGCACGTTACAGTCCATGGGGTTGCAAAGAGTCAGACATGACTGAGCAACTAACAGTTTCATTTCACTTTCATATATATATATGAAAGGGCTTCCCTCATAGCTCAGTCAGTAAAGAATCTGCTTGCAATGCAGGAGACCTGGGTTCGATTCCTGGGTTGGGAAGATCCCCTGGAGAAGGAAATGGCAACCCACTCCAGTATTCTTGCCTGGAAAATCCCATGGACAGAGGAGTCCATGGGGTTGCAAGAATCGGACACAGCTTAGTGACTAAACCACCACAACATATACATAAACTCAACAGTAGGACCAAGAAATGTGTTTCTGGAGAGGTGTGTTTTTATCATTGACACTGTTTAAAATTGCCAGATCATGGTGATAATTAAAGCTGACCAGCTTTTGTTGGTTTATTCAGTTCAGTTCAGTTCAGTCGCTCAGTCGTGTCCAACTCTCCGCAACCCCATGAATCACAGCACGCCAGGCCTCCCTGTCCATCACCAACTCCCGGAGTACACTCAAACTCATGTCCACAGAGTCGGTGATACCATCCAGCCATCTCATTCTCTGTCGTCCCCTTCTCCTCCCGCCCCCAACCTTTCCCAGCATCAGACTCTTTTCCAGTGAGTCAACTCGTCACATGAGGTGGCCAAAGTATTACAGTTTCAGCTTTAGCATCAGTCCTTCCAATGAACACCCAGGATTGATCTCCTTTAGAATGGACTGGTAGGATCTCCTTGCAGTATAAGGGACTCTCAAGAGTCTTCTCCAACACCACAGTTCAAAAGCATCGATTCTTCGGTGATCAGCTTTCTTCACAGTCCAACTTACCATTTTAAATTTTCTACAGATAATGTAGCTTTTTTTGTTGTTTGCACCAGTATAGATGATTCTCACTATCCACATTTGTACTTCACAGTTGCTTTTATTTTTTTTTTCAGATAGATGGTTAATATCTTAACTGATAATTCAAAATTAAGGTCTGTATGTATGATATGTTAATGGTCATTTTTCTATGCCTACATTCTACCTCTAGAATGGTGGAAGGATTATGAATGTCAACACATAGTTGGTCTCCTGAATGGCACAGCTGTCACATGATGACCATATGTATGACTGGCTAACTTTTCCCTGTTCTACTTAGGGTTTCTCTGAATTCCTCAATATAAAATTTAACAGAAGTCAGTATTTATGTTTTCATTTTATAAATGGAAAACAAGATTGAGTCATAATTTTCCTTCTGTCACATAAGTAGTGATGTTGGGACTCAGATCTGCATCTTTTGATTATTAATCTCATCTAAAATCCAAATTCCTATCTTAGAATAAGCTTCTTGCTAGAATAGACAGTTAATATGGATAAGGAATTGAAGCATTCAGCAACAATAAGCATTCTATTGTGAAGTGATGCACCAAACTAGTTTAAACTCTTCAATACATTTTAAATTTCTTTGTCTTTTCCATCTAAGAGGTTCCTTTTTATATATGCAACTGAGACATTTAAAAGCCATGATGGCATAACTACTATATCTGTAATATTTCTTCAATTTCAGAATTATATTTTAATTTCTGAACCTTTCCTATGAACTGAGCTTGGCTGACATTTTCCTCAAGTACTTTGTAGTTTTCTGTAATTTTTTTTTCTTTTTGAGTCTTTATTCTATCTTCCTGAAATAAGTTTTATCAGGCTACCTCACTAGACACTCTAATATATATTACTGGTTGGTTTTTACATTTTAAATAAAATTGAAAATGTCTTTAACTTAGAGGATAAACCTTTGCAAGTGGAAGATATCTCAGAAACCTAATTCAAAAATCTCCTTTTTCTGTATAAAACTAGACTACAGGATGTGCTTTACCCGGTTGAAAGTCCTCTATGTATGTAAAGATTGTTTATTAACTTACTTATCATCCTTCTTGTTATACTAAGAACACTGTACATTACCTAATTCCATAATGTTTCCATTGTCCTATATACCTTCACAAGACACTTCTTTCTAGAAAACAGCTTTAAAATAGTCTCTCTGCTTCTCTATGATTTAGGATTCTTATTATGTCCTTTCTGTTTCAGTTCAGTTCAGTTGCTCAGTCGTGTCTGACTCTGCGACCCCATGGACTGCAGAACGCCAGGCCTCCCTGTCTATCACCAACTCCCGGAGTTTACTCAAACTCATGTCCATTGAGTCGGTGATGCCATCCAACCATCTCATCCTCTGTCGTCCCCTTCTCCTCTCAGGTTCAATCTTTCCCAGCATCAGGGTCTTTTCAAATGAGTCAGTTCTTCACATCAGGTGGCCAAAGTATTGGAGTTTCAGCTTTAACATCAGTCCTTCCAATGAACATTCAGGACTGATTTCCTTTAGGATGGACTGGTTGGATCTCCTTGCAGTCCAAGGGACTCTTGAAAGTCTTCTCCAATACTCCAGTTCAAAACCATCAATTTTTCAGTGCTCAGCTTTCTTTATATAGTCCAACACTCACATCCATACATGACTGCTGGAAAAGCCATAGCCTTGACTAGATGAACCTTTGTTGGCAAAGTAATGTCTCTGCTTTTTAATATGCTGTCTAGGTTGGTCATAACTTTTCTTCCAAGGAGTAAGCATCTTTATTTCATGGCTACAGTCACTAACATCTGCAGTGATTTTGTAGCCCCCCAAAATAAAGCCCTTTCTGTTTACACTAAACTATATCTGGCCAATCTTATACAATTCTGAGAATTTGGATTATATTTAAAATCAAAATCACTATAATTTAAAATTTACATGTTCTTGACTTTTTATTAAAGAAAACAAGTCTAAAAATTTTGTCAATCTTAAGGTCATTTTTCTCCTCCACAGTCACTAAGGCTTACATGCTCTCCTTTGGTTTATGGAAGATAAAAGAATTCTGCCTTCTGCTCCCTGTAACTCCCCACCATTGAAATAAGTTTTTGCCTCTTAATTGTGAATGAGATCATGAACTCTGGCACTTGCTTACCTGGTAAACTCAAATTCACCTGTGATATATTTATTTTAAATTCTTTTTTGTTATGAATATTTTAAACATACACAATAGGAGAAATAACCCCTATATATATTCATCCAGATTAAGTAGTTACCAAGATTTTGCTACATCTGCTTCATTTATCCTTTTTGCTTTATTAAAGCAATGGAAACAAACGTCAGACATTATCATTACACCCCTGTATATTTCAGTGTGTATTTCTAAAAGTAAACATTTTATTATATAATCTCAATGACAATAAGGTTTTCAACTGATATTCAATAATAGAAAAAATTTGTGAATGAATATTCAAATGATATAGATCCAGGAAACAGTCCTTTACTGTATATTTAAGGAATAGTCATTAGTGTAGGTTGACTAAAGTATAGGCTATATGTATGCACAAAAGAATTAGAAAAGATTGAAAACATATGTTTAATTCGTACTGCAGGCACTAATAATAAACCCTAGATACTGAGCTAGATTCTTTACATGCATCTTATTCCTATCATATAAGCATTATCAACCCTATTTTACACATTAGAAAATTTAGGCATGGGGAGATTGAGTCCCAGGTTAAGGATTTTAGATTTAGATACTAGTGGCTAGATAGTGGAAGCTTATTTTAATTCCTGGCTAGTTATATGATGAAAACTGATTATGGAAGAATAAATTATGCACTGTATTCGTTCGGTTGCTCAGTCACGTCCAACACTTTGTGACCCCATGGACTGCAGCACACCAGGCCTCCCTGTTCGCCATCTCCCAGAACTTGCTCAAACTCATGTCCATCAAGCTGGCAATGTCATCCAAACATCTCATCCTCCGTTTTTCCCTTCTCCTACCTTCAATCTTTGCCAGCATCAGGGTCTTTTCCAATGGGTCTGCTCTTTGCATCAGGTGGCCAAAGTACTGGAGCTTCAGCCTCAGCATCAGTCCTTCCCATGAATATACAGGACTGATTTCCTTTAGGATTGACTGGTGTGATATCCTTGCAGTCCAAGGGACTCTCACGTGTCTTCTTCAGAACCACAGTTCAAAAGCATCAGTTCTTTGGCACTCAGCTTTCATTATGGTCCAACACTCACATCCATACATGACTACTGGAAAAACTATAGCTTTGACTACATGGACCTTTGTCAACAAAGTAATGTCTCTGCTTTCTATTGCACTGTCTAGATTTGTCATAGCTTTTCTTCAAAGGAACAAGTGTCTTAATTTCATGGCTGCAGTCACCATCTACAGTGATTTTGGAACTTAATAAAATAAAGTCTCTTACTGTTTCCATGGTTTCCCTATCTATCTGCCATAAAGTGATGGGACCGAATGCCATGATCTGCGTTTATTAAATGTTTAGTTTTATTTTTTTGCTTCTCAATGCCAACATTTTATTTTAGTAATATTAATATGAATAATAAGTCCTTATTAAAACTTGCAAGTTTTAAAATTAGGTGGAATTAATGCATAGCTAAGATGATTAAGGCTAGTTTCCTCAATTCCTGACTTTTTAAAAAACTTTTTAAATTTATTTATTTTAATTAGAGGCTAATTACTTTCCATACATTGACATGAATCTGCCCCGGGTGTACATGTGTTCCCCATCTTGAACCCCCCTCCCACCTCCCTCCCCATCCCATCCCTCTGGTTCTTCCCAGTACACCAGCCCCAAGCATCCTGTATTATGCATTGAACCTGGACTGGCGATTCGTTTCACATATGATAATATACATGTTTCGATGCCATTCTCCCAAATCATCCCATCCTCGCCCTCTCCTACAGAGTCCAAAAGACTGTTCTATACATCTGTGTCTCTTTTGCTGTCTCGTATACAGTTTTAAAGCCAGCTTTTTCACTCCCTTTCACTTTTATCAAGAGACTCTTTAGTTCCTCTTCACTTTTTGCCATAAGGGTGGTGTCATCTGCATATCTGAGTTTATTGATATTTCTCCCAGCAATCTTGATTCCAGCTTGTGTTTCATCCAGCCTGACATATCGCATGATGTACTATGCATATCAGTTAAATAAGTGGGGTGACAATATACAGCCTTGATGTACTCCTTTCCCAATTTGGCACCAGTCTGTTGTTCCATGTCCAGTTCTAACTGTTGCTTCTTTGACCTGCATACAGATTTCTCAGGAGGCAGATAAGGTGGTCTTGTATTCCCATCTCTTGAAGAATTTTCCAGTTTGTTGTGATTCACACAGTCAAAGGCTTTGACATTGTCAATAAGGCAGAAGTAGATTTTTTTTCTGAAACTTTCTTGCTTTTTCTATGATCCAACAGATGTTGGCAATTTGATCTCTGGCTCCTCTGCCTTTTCTAAATCCAGCTTGAACACCTGGAAGTTCTCGGTTCATGTACTGTTGAAACCTTGCTTGGAGAATTTTGAGCATTACTTTGCTAGCATGTGAGATGAGTGCAGTTGTGCCATAGTTTGAACGTTCTTTGGCATTACCTTTCTTTGGGATTGGAATAAAAACTGACCTTTCCAGTCCTGTGGCCACTGCTGAGTTTTCCAAATTTGCTGCCATATTGAGTGAAGCAGTTTTACAGCATCATATTTTGGTTAGGATTTGAAATAGCTGGAATTCCATCACTTCCACTATCTTTATTTGTAGTGATGCTTCCTACAAACTTTGACTTTGCATTCCAGCATGTCTGGCTCAATAACACCATTGTGGTTATTTGGGTCATGAAGATCTTTTTGATATAGTTCTGTGTATTCTTGCCACCTCTTCTTAATATCTCCTGCTTATGTTATGTCCATACCACTTTTGTGCTGTATTGTGCCCATCTTTGCATGAAATGTTTCTTTTCTTTAAGAGATCTCTAGAAGGCAATGGCACCCCACTCCAGTACTCTTGCCTGGAAAATCCTATGGATGGAGGAGCCTGGTGGGCTGCAGTCCATGGGGTCGCAAGGAGCTGGACACGACTGAGCGACTTCACTTTCACTTTTCCCTTTCATGCATTGGAGAAGGAAACAGCAACCCACTCCAGTATTCTTGCCTGGAGAACCCCAGGGATGGGGGAGCCTGGTGGGCTGCCGTCCATGGGGTTGCACAGAGTCGGACATGACTGAAGTGACTTAGCAGCAGCAGCAGTCTTTCCCATTCTATTGTTTTCCTCTATTTCTTTGCATTGATCACTTAGGAAGGCTAATCTTTCCTTGCTGTTCTTGGATCTCTGCATTCAGATGGGTATGTCTTTCCTTATCTCCTTTGCCTTTTGCTTCTCTTTTCTCAGCTATTTGTAAGGCCTCCTCAGACAACGTTTTTGCCTTTTTGCATTTCTTTTTCTTGGGGATGGTTTTGATCACCACCTTGTATAGAAAGTCATGAACCTCCTTCAATAGTTCTTCTGGCATCTCATCTATCAGATCTTATCCTTTAAATCTATTTGTCCCTTATGCTATATAATCATAAAGGATTTGATTTAGGTAATACCTGAATAGCCTAATGGTTTTCCTTACTTTGTTCAATTTATGTCTTAATTTTGCAATAAGGAGTTCATGATCTGAGCCATAGTCAGCTCCTAGTCTTGTTTCTGCTGGCCGTATAGAGCTTCTCCATCTTCAGCTGCAAAGAATATAATCAATACAACTTTGGTATTGACCATGTGTAGATGACACATGACACATGTAGATGACACATGATGTCCATGTGTAGAATCTTCTCTTGTGTTGTAGGAAGAGGGTGTTTTCTATGACCAGTGCGTTCTCTTGGCAAAACTCTATTAGCTTTTGCCCTGCTTCATTCTGTACTCGAAGACCAAACTTGCCTATTACTCTGTTACATCAGGTATCTTTTGTTTTCCTACCTTTGCATTCCAGCCCCCTATGGTGAAAAGAACTTTTTTTTTTCTTTTTTTTTTTGGTGTTAGTTCTAGAAGGTCTTGTAGGTCATCATAGAACCATTCAACTTCAGCTTCTTCAGCATGAGCGGTTGGGGCATAGACTTGGATTACTCTGATATTGTATTTCTTGCCTTGGAAATGAACAGAGATCATTCTGACTTTTTTGAGACTGCACCCAAAAGCTACGTTTAGGACTCTTGCTGACTGTGAGGGCTACTCCATTTCTCCTAAGGGATTCTTTCCCACAGTAGTTGATATAATGGTCATCTGAATTAAATTCACCCATTGCTGTTCGTTTTAGTTCACTGATTCCTAAAATGTCGATGTTCACTCTTGCCATCTCCTGTTTGACTACTTCCAATTTGCCTTGATTCATGGACCTAACATTCCAGGTTCCTATGCAATATTGTTCTTTACAACATCAGACTTTACTTCCATCACCAAACACATCCACAACTGGGTATTGTTTTTGCTTTGGCTCCATCTCTTCCTTCTGTCTGGAATTATTTCTCCAGTCTTTCCAATAAAATATTGGGCACCTACTGACTTGGCAAGTTCATCTTTTAGTGTCATATCTTTTTGCTTTTTCATACTGTTCATGGGGTTCTCAAGGTAAGAATGCTGAAATGGTTTTCCATTCCCTTCTCCAGTGGACCACATTTTGTCATAACTCTACACCGTGACCCGTCCATCTTGGGTGGCCCTACACAGCATGGCTTATAGTTTCATGAGTTAGACAAGGTTGTGATCCATGTGATCAGTTTGGTTATTTTTCTGTGATTTGTAGTTTGGTTTTCATTCTGTCTGTCCTCTGATGGATAGGGATAAGAGGCTTGTGAAAGCTTCCTGATGGGAGGGACTGGCTATGGGGTAATGTACTGTATTAAGTAAATTATATATTAAACACTTATTCTGCATTGATTGTTTTGACCTAATTCATGCATTCATTCATTTACTTAAATGTTTATGGAGTGCGTCCTACACACCATGGACATTAATAATCTAATGGGGAAGACAGAACTTAAATATATAAAAGATGTTGATATAGTTTGCTAAAGAAATATATGTTAGAACTCTTAGTTCTTTTTTGATGAAAAAACAAACCTATGCTCATTTTTTTAAAATGTAAAAATCAGAATCCACAAGCAAGAAAATATTAATTACTCATGACTACATTGCCAGGGAAGGGGAAAGCCTATGAAAAGCTATTGATTTTTATTGTTCTGTCCTAGAACTGATACATATCTTCTACTCATATTCTGCTAAATAGAACTCAATTTTCTTTCACTGAATAGCAAAAGAGGGTGGGAAATTTAGTTTAGGAAGATGAGAAAGAAGGTTTTATTGACCAGCTAGCCAGTCTCTGTCTCAGCAGGTAAATAGTTATTGTCTCCCTCACATTTTTATTAATTTAAGTTTATTCATTTCTCAAACTCTAGAAAGAGATTCCCTATCTGTGACTCTGGTGCTCAGTGAAAATTAACTGTACAGTTAACTTGTTGAATGTATGTTCCTGGACACTATGTCAATATGGTCTGAAAAAGCAAACCTCTGCTTTGGACTCATTTCTTCTTTTGCGTGATTAAAATGCACTGTGTTGGAATTTTTTTTTAAATGTCACTTTTGTATTTTTAATCTAAACAATATAATCTGTGCATTATTTATTTTTAGTTTAAAAGGAATCTATCTCTTCTGGACACAGACTTCATTTCCTTAAAATCTGCAATAGGTTTAGGACATTAAACCTAATAGGCTAGATGAGTAAATCATAGACATGACAAGTTGGTTCAGACTTTAGGTAAGGAAGTGTTATATGCCACAAAATAAGAATTACAGATTCACACGGAATGGAGTTGGACCTCAGTTTTGAAACTGAGTACTCTTAAACTTATTCTAAATTGGTTCAACACAGTGTAAGAGAGAGAAAGGATTTAACATATGGAATCATTGTAGAATTATTTGAACTATGTTTTTAATAAAAGAAAACGTCTTTCTTTCTTCAAGGAAATGTTCTAGCAGTGTCATCACCAACAAATTATAATTGATTCAAGCAAGCTTGAAATAGTTCATCTGATCCTGGAGTTCATTTTATCATTATTCATTTATTTCATTACATCATAATGAACACATTTTCATATTGTCTTTACGCATTTACTTAAAGGGTAATCATCTTCAAGATCCCTGCCATATTCATCAGTGACTCATTACGTTCCTGTTCTCACCTTCAATCTCAGGTCCTTTACATTTGAAATTCCCTCTGCCCAGAAAGCTATTCCCACAGATATCCGTATGATATTCATTCACTTCTCAAAGATCTCTTCTCAAATATCACTGTAATAGAGAAGTCTTTTCTGACCTCTTTATTTAAAATAACACCTCTCTTGGCATGATCTCCCTATCATAGCTGTATTTTTAATTATAACTCATCACCGTCCCATTTACCACCACCCTAGAGAATGGAATATTGTTTTGCCTGATGTTGTGTGCTTAGCACCTAAAACAAGGTCTGGCTGGCATGTCATTCATTCATTCATTCATTTCAGTCGCTCAGTCGTGTCCGACTCTCCGCGACCCCATGAATCACAGCACGCCAGGCCTCCCTGTCCATCACCAACTCCCGGAGTACACTCAAACTCATGTCCACAGAGTCGGTGATGCCATCCAGCCATCTCATTCTCCGTCGTCCCCTTCTCCTCCCGCCCCCAACCTTTCCCAGCATCAGAGTCTTTTCCAGTGAGTCAACTCGTCTCATGAGGTGGCCAAAGTATTGGAGTTTCAGCTTTAACATCAGTCCCTCCAATGAACATCCAGGATTGATCTCCTTTAGAATGGACTGGTTGGATCTCCTTGCAGTATAAGGGACTCTCAAGAGTCTTCTCCAACACCACAGTTCAAAAGCATCGATTCTTCGGCGATCAGCTTTCTTCACAGTCCAACTCTCACATCCATACATGACCACGGGAAAAACCATTGCCTTGACTAGACGGACCTTGGTCGGCAAAGTAATGTCTCTGCTTTTTAATATACTATCAAGGTTGGTCATAACTTTCCTTCCAAGGAGCAAGCGTCTTTTAATTTCATGGCTGCAATCAGCATCTGCAGTGATTTTGGAGCCCAAAAAAACAAAGTCTGACACTGTTTCCACTGTTTTTCCATCTATTTCCCATGAAGTGATGGGACCAGATGCCATGATCTTTGTTTTCTGAATGTTGAGCTTCAAGCCAACCTTTTCACTCTCCTCTTTCACTTTCATCAAGAGGCTTTTGAGTTCCTCTTCACTTTCTGCCATAAGGGTAGTGTCATCTGCATATCTGAGGTTATTGATATTTCTCCCAGCAATCTTGATTCCAGCTTGTGCTTCTTCCAGCCCAGCGTTCCTCATGATGTACTCTGCATATAAGTTAAATAAGCAAGGTGACAATATACAACCTTGACGCACTCCTTTTCCTATTTGGAACCAGTCTGTTGTTCCATGACCGGTTCTAACTGTTGCTTCCTGACCTGCATACAGGTTTCTCAAGAGGCAGGTCAGGTGGTCTGGGATTCCCATCTCTTTCAGAATGTTCCACAGTTTATTGTGATCCACACAGTCAAAGGCTTTGGCATAGCATGTAGTAGGATCTTAATAAATATTTTTGAATAGATGAGTGAATGAAGTACATACTGTATATCAGGCATAATTCCAATACACTAAGATCACAGTTGAGACATTGAACAGTCAGACTGAAAGAAGATTTAAAATGTTTCCAATGTTGTTCTATCTATCCAGATCTAAAGATATGTTAGAACGATCCAAATAATTTTACATTTTGAAGGGTCTTTCTAACTCATGAACTAGAGCCACTAGAAAAATACCTACCTTTCTATAGGAATTTGCAGCCATGACACTAGATATATGAAATCACTTTTATAAAGTGAATATGACTATGACTAAACGTCCATATTTTTAAGAATTGCATACAGTACAGGAATTGCATACAGCATTTGACTTGTACATGTGCTGTCTCAAACCAATCATATTATTATATTACCTAATCTGTGGCTCCTCATGAATTCACCTGTTTGGGGGGTTATAATCATTTCACCCCATCGTCTTTGGCTTAAAATCTTGGCATTATCTCCCTTTTCTCTCTTCCTTTTACTTTTTTCTCATTCATATGGCTTCCACCTATAATGTCTTGTGGCCAAGGTCACTGCATTGAGCAACTACACTGCATTGAGCAACAATCATATTTTACTCTATGTTAATGGGGTCGTGAACTTGCTTGAGCCATCAAAATGATACACAGTGGTCCTGCATGTAACTAGGACTGCTAGTTACCTGCACAACAACCATTTCCCCCAACTCTTTTTAGAAAAATCGTTTTGCAGTATAGTTGCTTTACAATGTTGTGATAGTTTCTGCTGTACAGCAAAGTGAGTGAGTTATACATTTATCCCCTCTTTTTTAACTTTCCTTCAGTTTAGGTCACCATAGAGAATTGAGTAGAGTTCATCTGTGCTATACAGTAGGATCTCATTAGTTACCTGTTTTGTACATAGTACTATATATTGCTAAATGTGTGTGTATATATATATATGTCAATAAAATATACATATATATATATATATATCCCAATCCCCCAATTCAGCTCATCATTTTCCCCTCTTGGTATCCATAAATCTGTTCTCTACATTTGTGTCTCTATTCCTTCTTTGCAAATAAGTTCATGTGTACCATTTTTATAGATTTCATGTATAAGCAATATTATAAAATACAGAGTTTTCTGATTTACTTCACTCTACATGATGGTCTATGGGTCCATCTACATCTCTGAAAATGACACTATTTCATTACTTTTTATGTCTGAATAATATTCCATTGTCAAAAGATACGACACCAGAAGATGAGCTCACCAGGTCAGAAGTTGTCCAGCATACTGCTGGGGAAGAGCAGAAGGCAATTACTAATAGCTTGGAGAAGGCAATGGCAAGCCACTCCAGTACTATTGCCTAGAAAATCCCATGGATGGAGGAGCCCGGTAGGCTGTAGTCCATGGGGTCGCTAAGGGTCGGACACGACTGAGCGACTTCACTTTCACTTTTTACTTTCACACATTGGAGAAGGAAATGGCAACCCACTCCAGTGTTCCTGCCTGGAGAATCCCAGGGACGGGGGAGCCTGGTGGGCTTCCGTCTATGGGGTCACACAGAGTCGGACACGACTGAAGTGACTTAGCAGCAGCAGCAGTAAGAAAGAATAAAGTGGCTAAGCCAAAGTGGAAATGATGCTCAGTTGTGGATATGCCTAGTGGTGAAAGTTAAGCCCAATGCTGTAAAGAACAGTACTGCATATGAATCTGGAATGTTAGGTCCATAAATCAAGGTAAATTGGATGTGGTCAAGCAGGAGATGGCGAGTGAACATTGACATCTTAGGAATCTCTGAACTAAACTGGATGGGAATCAGTGAATTGAATTCAGATGACCATTGTGTCTACTACTGTGGGCAAGAATCCATTAGAAGAAATGGAATAGTCCTCATAGTCAACAAGAGTCCAAAATGCAGTACTTGGGTGCAACCTCAAAAACAACAAATGAACTCGGTTTGTTTCCAAGGCAAAACATTCAACATCAGAGTAAACCAAGTCTATGTCCCAACCACTGATGCTGATGAAGGTGAAACTGAACACTTCTATGAAGACTAGGACCAACTTCTAAAACTAACACCTAAGAAATATGTCCTTTTCATCATAAGGAATTGGTATGCAAAAGATGGAATTTAAGAGATACCCAGAAAAACAGGGAAACTTGGTTGTGGAGTACAAAATGAAGCAGGGCAAAGTCTAACAGTTTTGTCAAGAAAGCACACTGGTCATAGGAAACAAGCTTTTTGAATAACCCAAGAGATGATTCTACACATGGACATCACCAGATGCTCAATTCAAAATCAAATTGATTATGTTCTTTGCAGTCAAAGATGGAGAAACTCTATACTATCAGGTAAAACATGACCTGGAGCTGACTATGGCTCAGTTCATGAACTTATTATTGAGAACTTCAGGCTTAAATTGAAGAAATAAAGGAAAACTGCTAGGCCATTCAGATATGATCTAAATCAAATCCCTTATGATTATACAGTGGAGGTGACAAATGGATTCAAAGGATTAGATCTTGTAGACAAAGTGTCTGAAGAACTATGGATGAAAGTTTGTAACATTGTACAGGAGGCAATGACCAAAATCAACCCCAAGAAAAAGAAATGCAAGAAGGCAAAGTGGTTGTCTGAGGAGGCTTTACAAACAGCTGAGGAAAGAAGAAAAGTGAAAGGCAAGGGAGAAAGGGAAAGATATACTCAACGGAACTCAGCAGAGTTTCAAAGAATAGCAAGGAGAAAAGAAAACTTTCATAAATGAACAGTGCAAAGAAATAGAGGAAAATAATAGAATGGGAAAGACTAAAGTTCTCCTCAAGAAAATTGGAGATACCAAGGGAAAATTTCATGCAAAGATGGGCACAATAATGGACAGAAATGTCAAGGACCTAACAGAAGAAGAAGATATTAAGAAGAGGTGGCAAGAATACACAGAAGAACTATACAAAAAAAGGTCTCAATGACCTGAGTAACCATGATGGTGTTGCCACTCACCTAAAGCCAGGCACCCTGGAGTGTGAAGTCAAGTGGCACTTAAGAAGCATTACTATGGACAAAGCTGGTGGAGGTGATGGAATTCCAGCTGAACTATTTAAAATCCTACAAGATGATACTGTTAAAGTGTTTCATTCAATATGCCAGCAAATTGGAAAACTCAGCAATGGCCACAGGACTGGAAAAGGTCAGTTTTCAGTCAAATCCCAAAGAATGGCAATGATAAAGAATGTTCAAACTACTGTACAATTGTGCTCATTTCACATGCTAGCAAGGTAATGCTCAAAATCCCTCAAACTAGGCTTCAACAGTACATGAACAAAGAGCTTCCAGATGTACAACCTGGGATCTGAAGAAGCAGGGGAACCAGAAATCAAAGTGCCAAATATTCATTAGATCATGGAGAAAACAAAAGCAGTCCCGAAAAACATCTGCTTCATTGACTACACTAAAGCCTTTGACTGTGTGGATCACAACAAACTGTGAAAAATTATTAAAGGGATGGGAATACGAGACCACCTTGCCTATTTCCTCAGAAATGTGTATGTGGGTCAAGAAGCAACAGTTAGAACCTGACTTGGAACAACTGATTGGTTCAAATTTAAGCAAGGAGTACAACTATACTATGTATTGTCACCTTGCTTATTTAACTTATATACAGATTACATCGTGGGGAATGCTGGGCTAGGTGAATCACAATCTGGAATCAAGATTGCTGGGAGAAGTATCAATAACCTCAGATATGCAGATGAAACTATTCTCCATGATCCAGGTGATGTTGGCAATTTGATCTATTCTAATGGTAGAAAGCAAAGAGGAACTAAAGAGCTTGTTGAAGGAAAAAGAGGAGAGTGAAAAAGCTTGCTTAAAACTCAACATTCAATAAACGAAGATCATGGCATCCCGTCCCATCACTTCATGCCAAATAGATGGGGGAAAAGTGGAAGCAGTGGCAGATCTTATTTTCTTGGGCTCCAAAATCACTGTAGATGGGGACGATAGCCATGAAACTAAAAGACCCTTACTTCTTGAGAAACCGGTCAGGAAGTAACAGTTAGAACTGGACATGGAACAACAGACTGGTTCCAAATAGGAAAAGGAGTACGTGAAGGTTGGATATTGTCACCCTGCTTATTTAACTTATATGCAGAGTACATCATGAGGAACGCTGGGCTGGAAGAAGCACAAGCGGGAATCAAGATTGCCGGGAGAAATATCAATCAACTCAGATGTGCAGATGACACCACCCTTATGGCAGAAAGTGAAGAGGAACTCAAAAGCCTCTTGATGAAAGTGAAAGAGGAGAGTGAGAGAGAGAGTGAAAAAGTTGGCTTGAAGCTCAACATTCAGAAAACTAAGATCATGGCATCTGGTCCCATCACTTCATGGGGAATAGATGGGGAAACAGTGGAAACAGTGTCAGACTTTATTTATTTGGGCTCCAAAATCACTGCAGATGCTGCTTGCAGCCATGAAATTAAAAGACGCTTACTCCTTGGAAGGAAAGTTATGACCAACCTAAATAGCATATTAAAAAGCAGAGACATTACTTTGCCAACCAAGGTCCGTCTAGTCAAGGTTATGGTTTTTCCCGTGGTCATGTATGGATGTGAGAGTTGGACTGTGAAGAAAGCTGATCGCCGAAGAATTGATGCTTTTGAACTGTGGTGTTGGAGAAGACTCCTGAGAGTCCCTTGGACTGCAAGGAGATCCAACCAGTCCATTCTAAAGGAGATCAATCCTGGGTGTTCATTGGAAGGACTGATGCTAAAGCGGAAACTCCAGTACTTTGGCCACCTCATACGACGAGTTGACTCACTGGAAAAAACTCTGATGCTGGGAGGGATTGGGGGCGGGAGGAGACGGGGACGACAGAGAATGAGATGGCTGGATGGCATCAACAACTCGATAGACATGAGTTTGTGTGAACCCCAGGAGTTGGTGATGGAAGGGAGGCCTGGGTCGCAAAGAGTCAGACACGACTGAGCGACTGAACTGAACTGAACTGAAGGCACTGCTGGGCCTGCTCACAGAACAACGGACTGAGAGAATACCAGAGGAGAGCTAGCTGGCTGTGGACCAGCCCATCCCCCGCTGGAGACAGGGAGGCAGCAGGCACCAGCCAGTGCCTGAAAGGGGCAATCTCTGCCCCAGAGATGGCATCCTCTACCAAACTGCGAGCAGGATCTCGTTGATAACCAAGTCTTCCTGGTATCCTGGATGGTTGACATCCGCTGGGGGGGTCGCAGCCAGAGATCAGCTCCCCAGAAGAGACACGTGGTACACCTGAGAGGGTGCTCCAGCTGCGCACCCAGGAAACAGAGCGGCTGGGACGGGGAGGCAGAAAGACGCACCTCACCTGGGGACTGTGTGCTGGGCAAGCCCCTGGTCGCCTGAGCTGCTCGGACCTGGAAAGTGCACAAAACGCAGGCCCAACCAAGTCTGAGCCTTTGTGGAGTACCCGAGAACCTGAACCTGAGTGGCTTAGACCTAGGAAGTACACGCAACCCAGGGTCCACTTTAGAAAGTTCCCCTGCAGAGCAACCTGGAGCCTGAGCAGTGTAGACTGGGAAAGCACACACACTGTCGTTGAGACACTGTGAGCACTCCCCACACATGTCAGTGATAATCGTTTGCACTGTTCCTCCCTCCCCACCGCACGACTGAACAAGTGAGTCTAAATAAGAGATCACCTTTGACCCCTTGTGTCAGGTTGGAAATTAGACACTGAAGAGACCTGCAAACAGAGGAACCCAAAATAAACAGAGGGAACCGCTTTGGAAGTGAAAGGTACAACGGATTAAAACCCTGTAGTTAGCACTGACTGCACTGTAAGGGGCCTATGGATCTTGAGAAGTGTAACCTGGAACAAGGAACTATCTGAAACTGAACTGACCACACACTCCCCGCAACAGCTCAAGAGCAATTCCTAGATATATTTTTACTATTATAATTTTTTAAGTAAAAAAATTAAAATATTTTTAAGTCCTCTGTTGCTCCTTTAATTTTCAGCCTTCCTCAGCGATCAGTGCAAAGAAATAGAGGAAAACAATAGAATACGAAAGACTAGAGGTCTCTTCAAGAAAATTAGAGATACCAAGGGAACATTTCATGCAAAGATGGGCTAAAAAAACGACAGAAATGGTATGGACCTAACAGAAGCAGAAGCTATTAAGAAGAGGTGGCAAGAATACACAGAAGAACTGTACAAAAAAGATCTTCACGACCAAGATTTGCATTTCTCTGATAATGAGTGATGTTGAGCATCTTTTCATGTGTTTGTTAGCCATCTGTATGTCTTCTTTGGAGAAATGTCTGCTTAGTTCTTTGGCCCATTTTTTGATTGGGTTGTTTGCATCTATGTTCATCAGTGATATTCGCCTGTAGTTTTCTTTTTTTGTGGGATCTTTACCAGGTTTTGGTATTAGGGTAATGGTAGCCTCATAGAATGAGTTTGGAATTTTACCTTCTTCTGAAATTTTCTGGAAGAGTTTGAGTAGAATAGGTGTTAGCTCTTCTCTAAATTTTTGGTAGAATTCAGCTGTGAAGCCGTCTGGTCCTGGGCTTTTGTTTGCTAGAAGATTTCTGATTACAGTTTCAATTTCCGTGCTTGTGATCGGTCTGTTAAGATTTTCTATTTCTTCCTGGTTCAATTTTGGAAAGTTGTACTTTTCTAATAATTTGTCCAGTTCTTCCAAGTTGTCCATTTTATTGTCATATAATCGCCGATAGTTGTCTCTTATGATCCTTTGTATTTCAGTGTTGTCTGTTGTTATCTCTCCATTTTCATTTCTAATTTTATTGATTTGGTTTTTCTCCCTTTGATTCTTGATGAGTCTGGCTAGTGGTTTGTCAATTTTATTTACCTTCTCAAAGAACAAGCTTTTGGTTTTGTTGATTTTTGCTATGGTCTCTTTTGTTTCTTTTGCATTTATTTCTGCCCTAATTTTTATGATTTCTTTCCTTCTACTGACCCTGGGGTTCTTCATTTCTTCCTTTTTTAGTTGCTTTAGTTGTAGAGTTAGCTTATTTAGTTGACTATTTTCTTGTTTCTTGAGATATGCCTGTATTGCTATGAGCCTTCCCCTTAGCACTGCTTTTACAGTGTCCCACAGGTTTTGGGTTGTTGTGTTTTCATTTTCATTTGTTCTATGCATTTTTTTTTATATTTAAATAATTTATATCTAAAAAAGAATTTTATTAAAAAAGCACAAATGCAAAGAAATGAACAGAGGAAAATTTATGCGTTGAACCTGGACTGGTCACTTATGATAATATACATGCTACAATTCCATTCTCTCCAATCATTCCACCTTCACCCTCTCCCACAGAGTCCCAAAGACTGTTCTAAATGCCTATGTCTCTTTTGCAGTCTCTTATACAGGGTTCAGGTTACCATTTTTCTAAATTCCATATATATGCGTTAATATACGATATTGATGTTCTTCTTTCTGGCTTACTTCACTTTGTATAATTGGCTCCAATTTCATCCACCTCATTAAAACTGATTCAAATGCATTCTTTTTGATGGCTGAGAAATACTCCATTGTGTATATGTACCAAAGCTTTCTTATCCATTCATCTGCAGATGGACATCTAGGTTGCTTCCATGTCCTGGCTATTATAAACAGTGCTGCAATGAACATTGGAGTACATGTGTCTCTTTCAATTCTGGTTTCCTCGGTGTGTATGCCCAGGAGTGCGATCGCTGGATCATATGGCAGTTCTGTTTCCAGTTTTCTGAGGAATCTCCACACTGTTCTCCATAGTGGCTGTACTAGTTTGCATTCCCACCAACAGTGTAAGAGGGTTCCCTTCTCTCCACACCCTCTCCAGCACTTATTGCATGTAGACTTTTGGATAGCAGCCATTCTGACTGGTGTGAAATGGTATCTCATTGTGGTTTTGATTTGCATTTCTCTGATGATGAGGGATGTTGAGCATTTTTTCATGTGTTTATTAGCCATCTTTATGTCTTCTTTGGAGAAATGTCTGTTTAGTTCTTTGAATGCAGAAATCCCTTGCATTCCTATACACTAATAATGAGAAAATAGAAAGAGAAATTAAGGAAACTATTCCATTCACTGTTGCAATGAAAACAATTAAATACTTAGGAATATATCTACCTAAGGAAACAAAAGACTTGTACATAGAAAACTATAAAACACTAGTGAAAGTAATCAAAGAGGACATGAATAGATGGAGAAATATACCGTGTTCGTGGATTGGAAGAATAAATATTGTAAAAATGAGTATACTACCCAAAGTAATTTATACATTCAATGCAATCCCTATCAAGCTACCAACAATATTTTTCACAGAACTAGAACAAATAATCTCACAATTTGTATGGAAATACAAAAAACCTCGAATAGCCAAAGCAATCTTGAGGAAGAAGAATGGAACTGGGGGAATTAACCTGCCGGACTTCAGGCTCTATTACAAAGCCACAGTCATCAAGACAGTATGGTACTGGCATAAAGACAGAAATATAGATCAATGGAACAAAATAGAAAGCCCAGAGATAAACCCACGCTCCTATGGACACCTTATCTTCGACAAAGGAGGCAAGAATATAAAATGGAGAAAAGACAGTCTCTTTAACAAGTGGTGCTGGGAAAACTGGTCAGCCACTTGTAAAAGAATGAAACTAGAACACTTCCTAACACCATACACCAAAATAAACTCAAAATGGATTAAAGATCTAAATGTAAGACCAGAAACTATAAAACTCCTAGAGGAGAACGTAGGCAAAACACTCTCCGACATAAATCACAGCAAGATCCTCCAAGACCCACCTCCCAGAATATTGGAAATAAAAGCAAAAATAAACAAATGGGACCTAATTAAAATCAAAAGCTTCTGCACAGCAAAGGAAACTCTAAGCAAGGTGAGAAGACAACCTTCAGAATGGGAGACAATAATAGCAAATGAAGCAACTGATAAAGGATTAATCTCCAAATTATACAAGCAGCTCCTGCAGCTTAATTCCAGAAAACTAAGTGACCCAATCAAAAAATGGGCCAAAGAACTAAATGTTCTATGCATATTTTGATTTCTTTTTGGATTTCTTCTATGATTTGTTGGTTATTCAGCAGCGTGTTGTTCAGCATCCATATGTTGGAATTTTTAATAGTTTTTCTCCTGTAATTGAGATCTAATTTTACTTCATTGTGGTCAGAAAAGATGCTTGGAATGATTTCAGTTTTTTTTAATTTACCAAGGCTAGTGTGATGGCCCAGGATGATCTATCCTGGAGAAGGTTCCGTGTGCACTTGAGAAAAAGGTGAAATTCATTGTTTTGAAGTGAAATGTCCTATATATATATCAATTAGGTCTAACTAGTCTATTGTATCATTTAATGTTTGTGTTTTTGTTAATTTTCTGTTTAGTCGATCTATCCATAGGTGTGAATGGGGCATTAAAGTCTCCCACTATTGTGTTATTGTTAATTTCCCCTTTCATACTTGTTAGCATTTGTCTTACATATTGTGGTGCTCCTATGTTGGGTGCATATATATTTATAATTGTTATATCTTCTTCTTGGATTGATCCTTTCATCATTATGTAGTGTCCTTCTTTGTCTCTTTTCACAGCCTTTGTTTTAAAATCTATTTTTTCTGATATGAGTATTGTTACTCCTGCTTTCTTTTGGTCTCTATTTGCATGGAATATCTTTTTCCAGCCCTTCATTTTCAGTCTGTATGTGTCCCTTGTTTTGAGGTGGGTCTCTTGTAGACAAGATATATAGGGGTCTTGTTTTTGTATCCATTCAGCCAGTCTTTGGCTTTTGGTTGGGACATTGAACCCATTTACATTTAAGGTAATTATTTATAAGTATGATCCCGTTGCCATTTACTTTATTATTTTGGGTTCGAGTTTATACACTCTTTCTGTGTTTCCTGTCTAGAGCAAGTCTTTTAGCATTTGTGGGAGAGCTGGTTTGTTGATGCTGAATTCTCTCAGCTTTTGCTTGTCTGTAAAGCTTTTGATTTCTCCTTCATATTTGAATGAGATCCTTGCTGGGTACAGTAATCTGGGCTGTAGGTTATTTTCTTTCAACACTTCAACTATGCCCTGCCATTGCTTCCTGGCCTGAAGAGTTTCTGTTGAAAGATCATCTGCTATCTTTATGGGAATCCCCTTGTGTGTTATTTGTTGTTTTTCCCTTACTGCTTTCAATATTTGTTCTTTGTGTTTGATCTTTGTTAATTTGATTAATATGTGTCTTGTGTTATTTCGCCTTGGGTTTATCCTGTTTGGGACTCTCTGGGTTTCCTGGACTTGGGTGATTATTTCCTTCCCCATTTTAGGGAAGTTTTCAACTATTATCTCCTCAAGTATTTTCTCATGGTCTTTCTTTTTGTCTTCTTCTTCTGGGACTCCTATGATTCGAATGTTGGGGCATTTAACGTTGTCCCAGAGGTCTCTGAGATTGTCCTCATTTCTTTTAATTCATTTTTCTTTTTTCCTCTCTGTTTCATTTATTTCTGCCATTCTATCTTCTAACTCACTTATCCTATCTTCTCTCTCTGTTATTCTACTGTTGATTCCCTCCTGAGTGTTTTTGATCTCATCTATTGCATTATTCATTGTATATTGACTCTTTTTTTATTTCTTCTAGATCCTTTTTAAACCTTTCTTGCATCTTCTCGATCCTTGTCTCCAGGTTATTTATCTGTAACTCCAATTTGTTTTCAAGATTTTGGATCATTATCACTATCTTTATTCGGAATTCTTTATCAGGTAGGTTCCCTATCTCTTCCTGTTTTGTTTGGGTTGGTGGGAATTTATCCTGTTCCTTTACTTGCTTGGTATTTCTCTGCCTCTTCATCTTGCTTATATTGATGTATTTGGGGTGGCCTTTCGTCTTCTGGCAGTTTGTGGAGTTCTCTTTATTGTCTACTTTCCTCGTTGTGGGTGGGGTTGGACGGTTGGCTTGTCAAGGTTTCCTGGTTAGTGAAGCTTATGTCGGTGTTCTGGTGGGTGGTGCTGGATTTCTTCTGTCTCTAGTGCAATGAAGTGTCCAGTAATGATTTATGAGTTGTCGATGTGTTTGGAATGACTTTGGGCAGCTTGTATATTGAAGCTCAGGGCTATTTTCCTGTGTTGCTGGAGAATTTGCGTGGTATGTCTTGCTCTGGAACTTGTTGACCCTTGGGTGTTGCTTGGTTTCAGTGTAGGTATGGAGGCGTTTGATTAGCTCCTATCAATTAATGTTCCCTGGAGTCAGGAGTTCTCTGGTGTTCTCAGGATTTGGACTTAAGCCTCCTGCCTCTGGTTTTCAGTCTTATTCTTGCAGTAACCTCTAGACTTCTCCATCTGTCACTTCCAAGGTGGTTCCCTCTGTTTTAGCTTCTTCTGTTTGCTGATCCCTTCAGTGTCTAATTTCCACCCTGACATTAGGGGGCGGTGGTGGACACTTTTTAAGGCTCACTTTTTCAGTCATGTTCTGGGAAGGGAGGAACACTGCAAACAAATAGTACTGGCGTTGTGGGGAGTGCTCTCAGTGCTTCAGCCACACTGGTTTGCCCCCGCTCATGGTGTGTGTGCTATCCTATTCTACACTGCACAGGATCTAGGTTCCTCTGCCGGGAACTGTCTGAGGCTGTCCCTGGGTTGCATGCACTTCCCAGGTCTAACCCGCTCAGGTTCAGGTACTTGGGTACTCCACAAAGGCGCAGTCTTAGTTGGGCCTGTGTTTTGTGCCCTTCCCCGATCTGAGCATATCAGATAACCAGGTGTTTGGCGAGTGCGGTCGGTGCGACTTATCGCCTCCCTGGTCCCTGCTGCTCAGTTTTCTGGGTGTGTAACCGGTGCAACTTCTCAGGCGGATGTCGACCAGCCAGAATCCCAAGAAGTCTTGGTTAACAATGAAGCCTGCTTGTAGTTTGGTAGATGATGCCTCTCTGGGGCTGCGATTGCCCCCTTCAGGCCCTGGAAGCCCTCCACTCCTGTCTTGGCGGGGGATGGGGGATGAGCCCTCTGCAGCTGGGAGCTCTATACAGTCCTTTGTTCTCTGAGCAGATCTTGTGGTGTCTTATGTTAAGGCTTTTCGCCTTTTCACGGGGTAGCTATCCCACAGTGTGCTTTCCTATCTCAAGTTAGTTCCTTCAGATTGCCCTCGTGGCATTCAGGACTGGTCCTTACTGTAAGCAATGCAGCCTGCGCCTCCCTGCCCAGCCTCCGCTTGCTAGTGGGGGATGTGGGCGTCTGCACTGCTTCTCCACTGGTAGTTACCATTGAGCACGTAATCTGTGGGTTTTGATTATTTATTTATTTTTCCTCCCAGTCATGTTGCCCTCTGAGGTTCCATGACTCACCACAGACTCTCCAGTGAGTGTTTCCTGGTGTTTGGAAACTTCTCTCTCTTTTAAGCCTCCCTTCCCAGGTAGATATCTGTCCCTAACTCTTTTGTCTCTCTTTTTATCTTTTATATTATTTCTTACCTCCTTTCGAAGACAGTGGGCTGCATTCCTGGGTGCCTGATGTCCTCTGCCAGCATTCAGTTGTTTTGTGGAATTTACTCAGCGTTCAAATGTTCTTTTGATGAATTTGTGGGGGAGTAATTGGTCTCCCCGTCCTATTCCTCCACCATCTTCCTCCCTCCCCCTCAAGCCTCACCAGAAGCACTTTCCATGGAGATGAGCCCAGGGCAGGTGTCCGGATAATTTTAATATAGTGTTTCTTGAAGAAAGTATTTTTGTATTGAGATAACCCAGCATTCTCCTTATCTTCATTAACTTGCATATTCAGTTTCTTCCCCGAGTTTCAGAAGTTCACAGCTGTTATTTCTCAAAATAAGCTATCTCCTCTCTTTTTACTCCCTTCTCTTTCTGGGAAATTCATTATCCTTATAGTACCCTTCCTAATGCAGTGAGATGGTTCTTATAGAATTTATTAATATATTTAGCTCTTTCTTCTTTCCCCTGTTCCACTGTATCTTTTCTAGATTTTTATCTACAAGCTTACAATTGCTTCCTTGTGATCTGTTCTATTTCCAATGCTTTCTAATGCATATTTTGTCTCATTTATTGAGTTCGTCAGCTTTGGAAGTTCCAAATCTCTTTGGTAAAATATTCCTTTTTGTTACTAATTTTATTTCTGAGCTTCTTGAACTGTCTTTCTACATTTCCTTGTATCTCCTTGAATTTCTTCATGACACCTATTTTGCATTCTGTGTCAGTTAGATTGCAATATTCTGTGACTGTATATTTGATTTATGAAGAATTGTCATTTTATTTTCATGATACCATGTTACCATGGTTTTTTGTGGTCCTTGATGAGTTTTTTCTTTGTTGCTATCTTTGAAGCAACAAACACTTTTCTTCTGTAGGTGAAAATGTCTTACTTGGTTCTAGAAATTCAAGATTAGCAATTATAGGCCTTTCTTTTTATTTTTCAGTAGATGGCAATGTAGCACAAGTTTTTAATTTGTTTACCTGAGCTACCTCTGCGTATTTTTGAGGACTGGCACATTTCACCGTCCACTGCCTCTGCCAGAGTTGTTGTTTGGTGCCCTTTTCATTACTCTTTATGTCTCCCATGTCATTGGTTCCATGATATTATCAGTGTTGCTGCTGTCACTGGTGTCATTGCCTAGGGAGGTGTGTATTTTCAGCACATCTAGTGCCACCTGGGTCACTGACTCCACTGCTGTGGGGTAAGAGAGAAGTTTAGTGGGGAGCTGAGGTCATGGATACCTCTGCTGAGTCCAAAGTAGTTGAGATTATGTGCTCCACAACTGTAGAAGGGTTACCCAGAGTCACATGCAGATCTGAATTTGGAAGGATTAGGTCACAATCCATCCTGCTACTGTTGCCTGGTTCCCTGCAGCTGTGGGTATATCTACACCCAGGTGGCTGGAGTTGTCTGGGGCACCTCTCCTGCTCCTACCAGGTTCTCTAGGGCTGTGGCTCAGTCACCACAACAGGGGAACTGAGGCCATAGCCATCACGTCTGTTGTTTCCCTTGTTCCACCTCCTCTATGTGTTCCAGCCCACCCTCCTTTAGATGTATGGATATTTGGAACTCTATGGAATCCTGGTGCACTGGATAGAGAAATCTTCATTGAGTTATGAAATTAGTTTCAGATTTCAAGTAAGACCCAAAAAGAGCATTTCATACTGCTATGATGCTGATGTAATTGTTCTTTTTAATTTAAATTTTATATTTTATTTAACTGAATATAGTCAAAGTGTTATCATTTCAACATAAAATAAATATAATAATTTTTAAACGATTCATTTTTATAAAGATACAATTCATATGCTATAAACTTAACATTTTCATATATATAATTTAGTAGTTTTGAGCATATTCACAGAGTTGTTTAATCACTAACCCTATCTAATTCTAGAACATTTTAATCTTGCTAAAAAGAAACTCCATGCCATTAGCAATTATTCCCTATTTTTCTTTTTCCATCAGAAATTTCCTTCCAGAAATATCTAATTCCTGTGTACATTAAGTTCCTATTTTAGACAATTCATATAAATAGAATAATATATTATGTGATATTTTGCATCTGGCTTCTTTCACTTGGCATAGTATATTCAATATTCACCAATGTTGTGCATACATCAGTACTTCATTTTGTTCTGTGGCTGAATAATTTATATTGTATGAATATACCATATTTTGCTTATCCACTAATCAGTCGATGAACAGTTAATTTGTTTTCATTTTGGTGATTATGAATAACTCTGCTATGAATATTTGCATGCAAGTTTTTTACCTGGAAATATGTTTTAAATTCTCTGGGTTACACATAGGAGTGGAATTTCTGGGTGTGGTAAGCAGAATAATGGCCGTCTAAAGTTGTTAGGATACATGGCAAATGGAAATTGAATTTGTAGACTGACTGAAAGTTGCCAACTGGGTGACCTTAAAATAGGGAGATTATCCTGAATTATATAAGTGTGTCCTACATGTAATCACAAGGGTATATAAATGTGGAGGGAAAGTCAGAATAGACAATCCAGAGGAAAACACGTGACACCAAAAGAAGGGTTAAAATAATCCTATTCTACAGACTTTCATGATGCTTGTAGGCATAAACTAAGAAGTGCTGGATGCCTCTATAAGCTGGAGAAGGAAAGAAAGTAATTATCTCCTACAGCTCCCCAGAAAGGATGGCCGCTCTGCCAACACATTGCTTTCAGTCCAGTGAGATCTGTACCTGATTTGTGAAATAGGAAACAATGAGATAATGCCTTATTGTGCAATATATGTGCAATATAAAATTTACTAATTTTAGACATTTTAAAGTACAATTCAGTGGTACTAAATTCATGCACAGTATTGTACAAATATCATCAATATCTAGTTGCAGAACTTTTTGTTATGGAAAAAAAAAACAACTCTTATATTCATTAACAGTTACTGCTCATTTACCTCTTCACCCAGTCCCCGGAAACCACTAATCTGCTTTTTGTCTTTATGAATTGCCAATTCTATATATTTTACATAAATACAAACATATGTGGCTTTTGTGTCTAGTTTCTTTCACTTAGCATAGTAGTTTCAAGGTTCATACAAGTTGTACCATGCATCAATCCGTTCCGTTCCATTCCGTTCAGTCGCTCAGTCGTGTCCGACTCTTTGCAACCCCGTGGACTGTAGCCTACCAGGCTTCTCCGTCCATGGGATTCTCCAGGCAAGAATACTGGAGTGGGTTACCATTTCCTTCTCCAGGGGATCTTCCCGACCCAGGGATCGAACCCGGGTCTCCCGCATTGGAGGCAGACGCTTTAACCTCTGAGCCACCACCATGCATCAATACTTAACTCTTTTCAATGGCTGACTAATATTGCATTGTATGTCTATCCCACTTTATGTCTCTGTCTGTTCAACAGTTGATGGACATTTGAGCTGTGTTTACTTTTTGGTTACTGTGAATAGTGCTGCTATCAACATTCTTCTACAAGCTTTTATTTGAAAACCTGTTTTCAGTACTTTTGGGTATATAAATATGAGTCAAATTGCTGGGTTGTATAATAATTCTATGTTTGACTAAGGTTGACCCTTAAACAATGTGGGGGTTAAGGGTACTGACCCAACACCACATTGAAAATCCATATATGACTTGTAGTTGACCCTCCATATAAATGGTTCCTCTCTATCCATGATTCCTCTGTCTATGAGATTCTGCATGTGCAAATTCAACCAACTACAGACTGTGCAGGGCTATAGTATTTACTAAAATAGTAAAAAATCCACATATACATGTACTCATGTAACTGAAACTCATATTGTTCAAGAGTCAACTCTAATTGAAGAAAACCTGTAGTACTTTCCATAGTGGCTGCACTATTTTATATTCCCACGAGTAGTATATGAGTATTCCCATTCTCCATACCTCACATAATTTTCTTTTTTATTAATTGTGGTCATCCTGGTATCTGTGAAGTGTTATCTAACTGTGGTTTTGATTTTCCTTATGACAAATATTGAGTAATTTTTCATGTGTTCATTGGTCATGAGAGAGTCATTTCCTAGGCAGGTTGATAAGAAGTCTAGGGGTCCCCAAGGCGAGAGGGGTCTGGAATTCTCAAGAAGGAAGAAACAACAAACTTTTTTTTTTCCCTCTACATTCCTTCAGTTCAGTTCAGTTCAGTCGCTCAGTCGTGTCCGACTCTCCGCGACCCCATGAATCACAGCACGCCAGGCCTCCCTGTCCATCACCAACTCCCGGAGTTCACTCAGACTCATGTCCATTGAGTCTGTGATGCCATCCAGCCATCTCATTCTCTGTCGTCCCCTTCTCCTCCCGCCCCCAATCCCTCCCAGCATCAGAGTCTTTTCCAGTGAGTCAACTCTTCGCATGAGGTGGCCAAAGTATTGGAGTTTCAGCTTTAGCATCAGTCCTTCCAATGAACACCCAGGATTGATCTCTTCTATAATGGACTGGTTGGATCTCCTTGCAGTCCAAGGGACTCTCAAGAGTCTTCTCCAACACCACAGTTCAAAAGCATCAATTCTTCAGCGATCAGCTTTCTTCACAGTCCAACTGTCACATCCATACATGACCATGGGAAAAACCATAGCCTTGACTAGACGGACCTTGGTTGGCAAAGTAATGTCTCTGCTTTTTAATATACTATCTAGGTTGGTCATAACTTTCCTTCCAAGGAGTAAGCGTCTTTTAATTTCACAGCTGCAATCATCATCCGCAGTTATTTTGGAGCCCCCAAAAATAAAGTCTGACACTGTTTCCACTGTTTCCCCATCTATTTGTTAGTGATGGGACCAGATGCCATGATCTTTGTTTTCTGAATGTTGAGCTTCAAGCCAACATTTTCACTCTCCTCTTTCACTTTCATCAAGAGGCTTTTGAGTTCCTCTTCACTTTCTGCCATAAGGGTGGTGTCATCTGCATATCTGAGGTGACTGACATTTCTCCCAGCAATCTTGATTCCAGCTTGTGCTTCTTCCAGCCCAGCGTTCCTCATGATGTACTCTGCATATAAGTTAAATAAGCAGGGTGACAATATACAACCTTGACGTACTCCTTTTCCTATTTGGAACCAGTCTGTTGTTCCATGTCCAGTTCTAACTGTTGCTTCCTGATCTGCATACAGGTTTCTCAAGAGGCAGGTCAGGTGGTCTGGTATTCCCATCTCTTTCAGAATGTTCCACAGTTTATTGTGATCCACGCAGTCAAAGCCTTTGGCATAGTCAGTGAAGCAGAAATAGATGTTTTTCTGGAACTCTCTTGCTTTCTCCATGATCCAGCGGATATTGGCAATTTGATCTCTGGTTCCTCTGCCTTTTCTAAAACCTTCTTGAACATCTGGAAGTTCACGGTTCACATATTGCTGAGGCCTGGCCTGGAGAATTTTGAGCATGACTCTACTAGCATGTGAGATGAGTGCAGTTGTGCGGTAGTTTGAGAATTCTTTGGCATTCCTTAGGATATAACAATAATGTATCCCCCCTGAGGACAGTCTCTGGGTTAAACCTTCTAGCTAATTCTTTTATCTTAAAATGTAAAGTATGGGAGTAGGTCTGGTGAGGACTTTACAACCTCCAGACATTCTTTGGATTCATTGGAGAGTATATAACTCCATTGGTAACACTAGCAAGAGGGTACTCTTTCTACCCTCTTCTGATGTCTATGTCAGAAGCTTTTTCTATCTCCTTCATACTTTAATAAAACTTTATTTCACAAAAGCTCTGAGTGATCAAGCCTCGTCTCTGGCCCCGGATTGAATTCTTCTCCTCTGGAGGCCAAGGATCCCAGCATCTTTACGTGGCTCAACAACCTTTCAGTCACTTGTGTATGATATTAAAGAGTCATATATCCAGGTCCTTTATATATTTTTATACAAATTTTACAAGTTACTTTTCATTTACAGTTATTACAATATATTGGCTATCTTCCCCACATTGTATAATGCCCTCTTGTGTCTATCTTACACCCCGTAGTTTGTACCTCCCACTCCTTCACTCCTATATTTCCTCTTATCACCTCCCCGCTGATAACTGCTAGTTTATTTTCTGTGAGTCAACTTTAAAAAATTATTCACAATTTTGTTGTATATTTTAGATTCTACATACAAATAAAATTATATAATATTTGTCTTTCTCTGTCTGACATATTTCACTTAGCATAACATACTCCAATAGTAAAATTTCATACTTTTTATGACTATTTCTCCACTGTATATATAGCACATATTCTTTAGCCATTCATCTGTTGATGGACACGTAGGTTGTCTCTATATCTTGGTAATTGTAAATAACGCTGCTGTGAACTTCAAGGTGCATATATCTTTTTTAATTAGTGTGGTTTTTTTTAGGGGGATTTGTATACCTGGGATTGGAATTGCTGTATCATATGGTAGCTCTATTTCTAGTTTTTTGAGAAACCTCCATAGTATTTTCCATAATGGCTGCACCAAGTTACATTCCCAACCACAGTGTAAGAGGGTTCCCTTTTCTCCACCTCCTCACCAATGTTTGTTATGTGTGGTCTTTTTGATGATAGCCATTCTGAGAGGAGTGAGATGATATCTCATTATAGTTTTGATCTGCATTTCTCTGATTAGCGATATTGAGCATCTCTTCATTTGGTTGTTGGATTAAAGAATTAAATGTAAGATAAAATACCATAAAACTTCTCGAGGAAACATAGGTAGAAGAATACATAAATCACAACAATATTTTTTGGATCAATTTCCTAAAGCAAATAAAATAAAAGCAAAAATAAATGAATAGGACCTAATTAAACTTAAAAGCTTTCACACAGTAAAGGAAATTATCCACAAAGTGAAAAGACAACCTACTGAATGGTAAAAAATACTTGCAAATGATATGATCATTAGGGGGTTAATATCCAACATATATAAACAGCTCATACAATACAATATAAAAAACTGCTTTTATTTTTTTTTTGATGCTTTAATTGGTGAAATATTGATTCAAAATGTTGCACTGATTTCTGTTGTACAATGACACAAATCAGTCATAATTATATATATATATATATATACACACACACACGTATACATATATATCCTCCTTCTTGAGTGTCCCACCCTCCCCCCATTCCACCCTTATACATCATTACAGAGCACCAGGCTCGGCTTCCTGTGTTATATAGCAACTTGCCACTAACTGCGGTTCATGAAGTGCAAAGAGTTGGACACAATTGAGCGAATTAACTGAACTGAACTGATCTATTTTACAAATGATAGTATACATATGTCAATGCTACTTTCTCAATTCATCCCACCCTCACCTTCCCCTACTGTGTCCACAAGTCTGTTCTCTACTAGATTCATCAGTACCATTTTTCCAGACTTCATCGTTAGTTAGAAGTCCCTCGGTCATGTCTGACTTATATGACCTGCCACGCTCCTTTGTCCATGAAATTTTCCAGGCAAGAATATTGGATTGGGTTGCCATTTCCTTCTCCAGGGGATCTTTCCAAACCAGGGATTGAATGTGGGTCTCCCGCATTGCAGGCTGACTCTTTACTATGTGAGCCACCAGGGAAGCCCCTAGATTCCATATATATGTGTTAATATACGATACTTGTTTTTCTCCTTCTGATTTCACTCTTGGTATCTCTAGTTTTCTTGAAGAGACTTCTAGTTTTTCCCATCCTGTTCTTTTCCTCTAATTCTTTTCATTGATTGCTGAGGAAGGCTTTCTTATCTCTCCTTGCTATTCTTTGGAACTCTGCATTCAGATGCTTATATCTTTCCTTTGCTCCCTTGTTTTTCACTTCTCTTCTTTTCACAGCTATTTGTAAGGCCTCCTCAGACAGCCATTTTGCTTTTTGCATTTCTTTTCCATGGCGATGGTCTTGATCCCTGTCTCCTGTACAGTGTCACAAACCTCTGTCCATAGTTCATCAGGCACTCTATCAGACCTAGTCCCTTAAACCTATTTCTCACTTCCACTTTATAATTACAAGGGATTTGATTTAGGTCATATCTGAATGGTCTAGTGGTTTTCCCTACTTTCTTCAATTTAAGTTTGAATTTGGCAATAAGGAGTTCATGATCTGAGCCACAGTCAGCTCCTGGTCTTGTTTTTGCTAACTGTACAGAGCTTCTCCCTCTTTGGCTGCAAAGAATATAATCAATCTGATTTCAGTGTTGACCATCTGGTGATGTACATTTGTAGAGTTTTCTCTTGTGTTGTTGGAAGAGGGTGTTTGCTATGACCAGTGCGTTCTCTTGGCAAAACTCTATTAGCCTTTGCCCTGCTTCATTCCATGCTCAAAGGCCAAATTTGCCTGTTACTCCAGGTGTTTCTTGACTTCCTACTTTTGCATTCCAGTTCCCTATAATGAAAAGGACATCTTTTTTGGGTGTTAGTTCTAAAAGGTCTTGTAGGTCTTCATAGAACCTTTCAACTTCGGCTTCCTCAGCGTTACTGGTTGGGGCATAGGCTTGGATTACTGTAATACTGAATGGTTTGCCTTGGAAACGAACAGAGATCATTCTGTCATTTTTGAGGTTGCATTTAAGTACTGCATTTCGTACTTTTTTGCTGACCATGATGGCTACTCCATTTCTTCTAAGGGATTCCTGCCCACAGTAGAAGATATAATGGTCATCTGAGTTAAATTCACCCATTCCAGTCCATTTTAGTTCACTGATTCCTAGAATGTCTATGTTCACTCTTGCCATCTCCTGTTTGACCACTTCCAATTTGCTTTGATTCATGGACCTAACATTCCAGGTTCCTATGCAAAATAGCATTTTACAGCATCGGACCTTGCTTCTGTCATGAGTCACATCCACAACTGGGTATTGTTTTTGCTTTTGCTCCATCCCTTCATTCTTTCTGGAGTTATTTCTCCACTGATCTCCAGTAGTATATTGAGCACCTACTGACCTGGGGAGTTCCTCTTTCAGCACCCTATCTTTTTGCCTTTTCATACTGTTCATGGGGTTCTCAAGGCAAGTATAATGAAGTAGTTTGCCATTCCCTTCTCCAGTGGACCACATTCTGTCAGACCTCTCCACCATGACCTGCCTGTCTTGGGTGGCTCCACATGGCATGGCTTAGTTTCATTGAGTTAGACAAGGCTGTGGTCCATGTGATCAGATCGACTAGTTTTCTGTGATTATGATTTCAGTTTGTCTGCCCTCTGATGCTGTCTTGCAATACCTACCGTCTTATTTGGGTTTCTCTTGCCTTGGTTGTGGGGTATCTCTTCATGGCTGCTCCAGCAAAGCGCAGCCACTGCACCTTACCTTGGATGAGGGGTATCTCCTCACGAACGCCCCTCCTGACCTTGAATGTGGAGTAGCTCTTCTCGGCCCAAATTAGAGATACCAAGGGAACATTTCATGCAAAGATGGGCTCGATAAAGGGCAGAAATTGTATGGACCTAACAGAAGCGGAAGATATTAAGAAGAGGTGGCAAGAGTACACAGATGAACTGTACAAAAAAGATCTTCACAACCAAGATAATCACGATGGTGTGATCACTCAGCTACAGCCAGACATCTTGTAATATGAAATCAAGTGGGCCTTAGCAAGCATCACTACGAACAAAGCTAGTGAAAGTGACGGAATTCCAGGTGAGCTATTTCAAATCCTGAAAGATGATGCCGTGAAAGTGCTGCACTCTATATGCCAGCAAATTTGGAAAACTCAGCAGTGGCCACAGGACTGGAAAAGGTCAGTTATCATTCCAATCCCAAAGAAAGGCAATGCCAAAGAATGCTCAAACTACCACACAATTGCACTCATCTCACATGCTAGTAAAGTCATGCTCAAAATTCTCCAAGCCAGGCTTCAGAAATATGAACTGCGAACTTCCAGGTGTTCAAGCTGGTTTTAGAAAAGGCGGAGGAACCAGAGATCAAATTGCCAACATCACCTGGATAATGGAAAAAGTAAGAGAGTTCCAGAAAAACATCTATTTCTGCTTTATTGACTATGCCAAAGGCTTTGACTGTGTGGATCACAATAAACTGTGGAACATTCTGAAAGAGATGGGAATCCCAGACCACCTGACCTGCCTCTTGAGAAACCTGTATGCAGGTCAGGAAGCAATAGTTAGAACTTGACATGGAACAACACACTGGTTTCAAATGTGAAAAGGAGTACATCAAGGTTGTATATTGTCACCCTGCTTATTTAACTTATATGCAGAGTACATCATGTGGAATGCTGGGCTGGAAGAAGCACAAGCTGGAATCAAGATTGCTGGGAGAAATATCAATAGTCTCAGATATGCAGATGACATCACCCTTATGGCAGAAAGTGAAGAGGAACTCAAAAGCCTCTTGATGAAAGTGAAAGAGGAGAGTGAAAAGTTTGGCTTGAAGCTCAACATTCAGAAAACAAAGATTGTGGCCTCTGGTCCCATCACTTCATGGGAAATAGATGGGGAAACAGTGGAAACAGTGTCAGACTTTATTTTGGGGGGCTCCAAAATCACTGTGGATACTGATTGCAGTCATGAAATTAAAAGACGCTTACTCCTTGGAAGGAAAGTTATGACCAACCTAGATAGTATATTAAAAAGCAGAGACATTACTTTGCCAACCAATGTCCATCTAGTCAAGGTAATGGTTTTTCCCATGGTCATGTATGGATGTGAGAGTTGGACTGTGAAGAAAGTTAATCGCCAAAGAATTGATGCTTTTGAACTGTGGTGTTGGAGAAGACTCTTGAGAGTCCCTTGTACTGCAAGGAGATCCAACCAGTCCATTCTAAAGGAGATCAGTCCTGGGTGTTCATTGGAAGGACTGATACTAAAGCTGAAAGTCCAATAGTTTGGTCACCTCATACGAAGATTTGACTCATTGGAAAAGACCCTGATGCTGGGAGGGACTGGGGGCAGGAGGAGAAGGGGTTGACAGAGAATGAGATGGCTGGATGGCATCACTGACTCAATGTACGTGAGTTTGAGTGAACTCCGGGAGTTGGTGATGGACAGGGAGGCCTGGCGTGCTGTGATTCTTGGGGTCGCAAAGAGTCGGATATGACCAAGTGACTGAACTGAACTGAATTGGCTTTACCAAGGAATTGAAACCACGAACCAAAGCATGCTGCTTAACGCTGTCAGTGCTGACCTTCCCCATGTCTGGGGGCAGGTGGGCAGGGGACAATGAAATACAGAGAGGAGAGGGTGGACACGCAGTGTGTACTCATAATGGAGGAGCACAAGCATTAACAGAAGTAAAGCTATCTCTGGACAGGGGACTCGGAAAGTCCCGTATGTCCTGGGACACAACTGTCACCTCCTCACACCACATCTCTGGGCGTTCCCCTGCTCTGTTCCAGGTATCAAACCGAACACGGTTTTTCCATGATGCCCAGCCAGAAGCCGGTAGGTCTGGCCTCACTCCGTGACATTTTGAATGCCTCCTCATTAAGAACAGCAGCTGGACAACAGAAATTACCCAGTGATGTAGAGTCAGGCTCTGGCAGCCCATGTCCACGCTGCTTTGTATGGATTTCCCTGCCTCCAACTCCCATCTGCTGCACACGCACTTCCTGCCACATTTGGAGCTAAAGACACTGGCATCTGTTGTGACTTCTGCATTAAGGCAGTCATGGACATTGCCTTCTGGGTCTTTGGTTGCCCACTTCCTCTTGATCCTCCCCACCCCTCGAAAGTCCAGTCAATGCAGAAGAGATCATGCCTAGAGTTAAAATGTGCAGTGTTTCTAAAAGGAAGGGAAATGTCACATAGCAAGTAT
This sequence comes from Moschus berezovskii, assembly GCF_049115385.1. Classification (NCBI taxonomy): domain Eukaryota; kingdom Metazoa; phylum Chordata; class Mammalia; order Artiodactyla; family Moschidae; genus Moschus; species Moschus berezovskii. The sequence goes on from NC_142488.1 coordinate 66,358,253, forward strand.
TACAAAAAAGGATTAAATCTGTCAGCTGTCCAAACACTGTTAAGACCACATGCTTTACACAGCGGCGATGCAGTCAAGCCCTCTTCTTCACACAGTGGACACAACTGGGGACAGGTCTCTTCAGCGGGATGGGCACAGGGCTTGGGTTGAAGGAGCCGAGGAAGGCGAGGAAGAGCTAGGAGGTCTGCTGTTTCTGAAGTCTCCGCTCATCTGCAGCGGCCAGCATCCTTCGATACAGGGTCACAGGGTCAGAGGTCGTCCCTTCTGAGGGGAGGCAGCTCTCCGAGGCCGAGTCATCTTCAGAACTTCTGTTCAAGAAACGCCTCCGCGCCTGCTGCAGGAGGTCATCCTTGCGTTGCACCAGCATGCGCTGCCTCTCGTTCTCGGACTGGGAGAAGAGGCTGCCCCAGGCATCAAAATCCTCCCTTTCACTGGGCTCTGCCTCCAGCTCACCAAAGTCCAGCGCCTTCTCCAGCCGAGAACTGAGGTTCAGCGGCACCCGCTCTGTCTGAACAGAAGCTTCTCCGTCCTCCTGCTCGCCGTTTGGCCTTTCCACGGGGCTGTTCAATGCGGGCCTGATGCTCTCTGACCGCTGTGTGGGAAAAGGTACTTGAATCCATCCTTCCAGAATGTTGTCTGTTGTTATTTCAACCTAGCATGTCAGCTGGAGGTCTTGTAGTACCAGGTGGTATGGCACCTGGGGAAACATCTCTTGAATCTGATAAGCCATTGCATTGAGCTGGGAGTTGCTTGCCTGTGTAATGCCTAGAATGTTGGTGGTGTGCATCACTTCGACTGAGAAACTCGGCAGCCAACTCGCGATCCGGGACCCGTCGAAGTGGAAGAAGTGATTGTGTTGGTTTAAGCGAGATCTGCCTTCAGCTGCCGCCACAGGAACCAAATTCTCATCCAGGTTCTCTCCTGGATGGTCTTCCTGGACACGATTATTGTCAGCAATGTTAAGAGACATCCTGCACATGGGGCAGGTGGTGTCTTGTTCTAGCCAGGAACGAAGACAGGAGTTGTGGAAAAGATGTCCACAGGGCAGTTTCTTCACAGCCTGCATGGAGTCCCAGCAGATGGCCCAGTCATCGTTATTGACAGCCAGCTCCTCTGGAGTTGCCACTGCAAACCTGGCTTCCATGTTTCCGACCACTCGCAATTAGTTCCTGTGCGGGCGGATGCGACGCTGTACTTCATGAAACAGGTAATGCAGCTGCATGAAGATGACCAAGCTGGCCGTGGACAACCAGATGTTACCAAATAACATGTGAATATGGTGCATGAGATCCAAGGATAAGAGAGTGAGCTCCGTGACAAAATCTGTGTAATAGACATACGTCCCCTTTCCTTCCCATGTCCCTTCATGGTTGAGGTCCCAGGAGTGAATTACATATCATAAAATCACATGAGCAGTCCTCACTGTCACAAGAAGAGACTCTGCAGCCATGAAGGCCAATGTGTGCACCCCATGGGTGTAGCCTGTGACGCAACAGAAGACTGCTAACCCACAGCAGGAAAGCAGCATGGCGATCGGGAGGGACAGAACTCGGCCGTGGCTACTAATGGGGGTGGTGGGAGAAAAAGAAAGCTGTTCAAACTGATCCTTGAAGAGCTGAACCATCAGGTGCAAAAATACTAGTCCAGCAAACCAGAGGCACCACATGACCACTTCTTCCACTGTTTGGACATTCAGCACACAGAAAATGAAAATGAACTTGTAGAAAATAAAATTCCAAAACTTGTCTTTGAAGTGCTGTCTTTTGCTCACTTAAAGAGGGCCAAACACGATACACTGGATGAGCTTAGCCACCCACATCAAAATGCAGCAAGCAGTATTTACTAGAACCCACACGAACAGGCTGTCCGAGAGCAGGTACTGGGCCACATCGTGGGCCCAGGATCCCCGGGCGCTCGGCCGGAGGAGGGGGGCCGGGTCTGGCTGCACCGGGGCCGTTACCAGGTCCGCCTTGGTGAGCCTGGGCCTGGGCCTGGGCCTGGTCTCGGGCTGACTGAGAGCGTGGTAGGCACTGACGATGGTGCTGAGCAAGGCCAGGCCACTCAGGCCCGTGTAAGTGAGGAGGCTGGGCCAGGGGAAGCGCTCGAGGAAGAGCAGCGGCATGGCAGCAGCAGCGGCTTCCAGCCCCCAGGCCTCCCCGTGCTACAGCCAGGTCCCAGCGGCCTGGCGAATGGCGCCCACGAGCTCTGGCATAGCTGCCGCCGCCGCCGCCACCACCGCTGCGCTGGGCCGGGCCAGGCCGCTCCGCCCTCAGGGTCAGTTTTCATTCCCTGTCTCAGAGAAGGACAATACCAAAGAATGCTCAAACTACCGTACAACTGTGCTCATTTCACATGCTAGTAACGTAATGCACAAAATCATTCAAGTTAGGCTTCAACAGTATGGGAACTGAGAAATTCCAGATGTACAAGTTGGCTTTAGAAAATGCAGAGGAACCAGACATCAAATTGCCACTATCCATTGAATCATAGACAAAGCAAGAGAATTCCAGAAAAATATCTACTTCTGCTTCATCAACTATGCTAAAGCCTTTGACTGTGTGGATCACAACAAGCCGTGAAAAACTATTGAAGAGATGGGAATACCACAACACCTTACCTGTCTCCTGAGAAACCTATATGCAGGTCAAGAAGCAACAGTTAGAATGGACATGGAACAACAGACTGGTTCAAAATTGGGACAGGAGTACATCAAGGCTGTATAGTTTCACCCTGCTTATTTAACTTATATGCAGAGTATGTCATGCAAATGCCAGGCTGGGCGAACCATAAGCTTAAATCAAGATTGACAGGAGAAATAACAATAACTTCAGATATGCAGATGACACCACCCTAATCGCAGAAAGCAAAAAGGAACTGGAGAGCCTCTTGATGAAGGTGAAAGAGGAGAGTGAAAAAACTGACTTCAAACTCAACATTCAGAAAACTAAGATCATGACATCTAATCTCATCACTTCCTGGCAAATAGATAGGGAAACAATGGAAACAGTGAGACACTTTATCTTCTTGAGATTCAAAATCACTGTGTATGGTTAATGCAGCCATGAAATTAAAAGATGCTTGCTCCTTGGAAGAAAAGCTATGACAAACCTAGACAGCATATTGAAAAGCAGAGACATCACTGTGCCAACAAAGGTCCATCTAGTCAAAGCTATGGTTTTTCCAGTAGTCATGTATGGATGTGAGAGTTGGACAATAAAGAAGGCTGAGCAAAAAAGAATGGATGTTTCTGAAGTGTGGTGCTGGAGAAGACTCTTGAGAGTCCCTTGGACTACAAGGAGATCAAACCCGCCAATCCTAAAGGGAATCAGTCCTGAATATTCACTGGAAGAACTGATGCTGAAGGTCAAATTCCAATACTTTGGCCACCTATTGCGAAGAACTGACTCATTTGAAAAGACCCTGATGCTGGGAAAGCTTGAAGTCAGGAGGAGAAGGGGACGACTGAGGATGAGATGGTTGGATGACATAACCAAGTCAATGGACATCAATTTGACCAAACTCTGGGAGATAGTGAGGAACAGGGAAACCTGAAGTACTGCAGTCCGTGGAGTTGCAATGAGTCAGACACGACCGAGTGACTGAACAACAACAGGGTATATATATGCCCAGTAGTGGGGTTGCTGGATCATACTGTAGATTTATTCCTAGTTTTAAAAGGAGTCTCCATACTGTTCTCCATAATGGCTGTATCACTTTAAATTCCCACCAGCAGTGCAAGAGGGTTCCCTTTTCTCCATATTCTCTCCATCATTTATTATTTCTAGATTTTTTGATGATGGCCATTCTGGTTGGTGTGAGGTGGCACCTCACTGTAGTTTTGATTTGCAAGGAGTAACTGGCAAATTTGGCCTTGGAGCACGGAATGAAGCAGGGCAAAGGCTAATAGAGTTTTGTCAAGAGAATTCACTGGTCATAGCAAACACCCTCTTCCAACAACACAAGAGAAGACTCTACACATGGACATCACCAGATGGTCAACACCGAAATCAGATTGATTATATTCTTTGTAGCCAAAGATGGAGAAGCTGTATACAGTTAGCAAAAACAAGACCAGGAGCTGACTGTGGCTCAGATCATGAACTCCTTATTGCGAAGTTCAGACTTAAATTGAAGAAAGTAGGGAAAACCACTAGACCATTCAGATATGACCTCAATCAAATCCCTTATGATTATACAGTGGAAGTGAGAAATAGATTTAAGGGACTAGATCTGATAGATAGAGTGCCTGATGAACTCTGGACGGAGGTTCGTGACATTGTACAGGAGACAGGGAACAAGACCATCCCCATGGAAAAGAAATGCAAAAGAGCGAAATGGCTGTCTGAGGAGGCCTTACAAATAGCTGTGAAAAGAAGAGAAGCGAAAAGCAAAGGAGAAAAGGAAAGATATAAGCATCTGAATGCAGAGTTCCAAAGAATAGCAAGGAGAGATAAGAAAGACTTCCTCAGTGATCAATGCAAAGAAATAGAGGAAAACAACAGAATAGGAAAAACAAGAGACCTCTTCAAGAAAATTAGAGATTCCAAGGGAACATTTCATGCAAAGATGGGCTCGATAAAGGACAGAAATGGTATGGACCTAACAGAAGCAGAAGATATTAAGAAGAGGTGGCAAGAATACACAGAAGAACTGTACAAAAAAGATCTTCCCGACCAAGATAGTCACGATAACGTGATCACAGACCTAGAGCCAGACATCTTGGAATGTGAAGTCAAGTGGGCCTTAGAAAGCATCACTACGAACAAAGCTAGTGGAGGTGATGGAATTCCAGTTGAGCTATTACAAGTCTTGAAAGATGATGCTGTGAAAGTGCTGCACTCAATATGCCAGCAGATTTGGAAAACTCAGCAGTGGCCACAGGACTGGAAGAGGTCAGTCTTCATTCCAATCCCAAAGAAAGGCAATGCCAAAGAATGCTCAAACTACCGGACAATTGCCCTCATCTCACACGCTAGTAAAGTCATGCTCAAAATTCTCCAAGCCAGGCTTCAGCAATATGTAAACCGTGAACTCCCAGATGTTCAAGCAGGTTTTAGAAAAGGCAGAGGCACCAGAGATCAAATTGCCAACATCCGCTGGATCATGGAGAAAGCAAGAGAGTTTCAGAAAAACGTCTATTTCTGCTTCATTGACTATGCCAAAGCCTTTGACTGTGTGGATCACAATAAACTGTGGAACATTCTGAAAGAGATGGGAATCCCAGACCACCTGACCTGCCTCTTGAGAAACCTGTATGCAGGTCAGGAAGCAACAGTCAGAACTGGAAATGGAACAACCAACTTGTTCCAAATAGGAAAGGGAGTGCGTCAAGGCTGTATATTGTCACCTTGCTTATTTAACTTATATGCAGAGTACATCATGAGGAACGCTGGGCTGGAAGAAGCACAAGCTGGAGTCAAGATTGCTGGGAGAAATATCAATAACTTCAGATATGCAGATGACACTACCCTTATGGCAGAAAGTGAAGAGGAACTCAAAAGCCTCTTGATGAAAGTGAAAGAGGAGAGTGAAAAGGTTGGTTTGAAGCTCAACATTCAGAAAACAAAGATCATGGCATCTGGTCCCATCACTTCATGGGAAATAGATGGAAAAACAGTGGAAACAGTGTCAGACTTTGTTTTTTTGGGCTCCAAAATCACTGCAGATGCTGATTGCAGCCATGAAATTAAAAGACGCTTGCTCCTTGGAAGGAAAGTTATGACCAACCTTGATAGTATATTAAAAAGCAGAGACATTACTTTGCCAACCAAGGTCCGTCTAGTCAAGGCAATGGTTTTTCCCGTGGTCATGTATGGTTGTGAGAGTTGGACTGTGAAGAAGGCTGATCGCCGAAGAATCGATGCTTTTGAACTGTGGTGTTGGAGAAGACTCTTGAGAGTCCCTTATACTGCAAGGAGATCCAACCAGTCCATTCTGAAGGAGATCAATCCTGGATGTTCATTGGAGGGACTGATGCTAAAGCTGAAACTGCAATACTTTGGCCACCTCATGCGACGAGTTGACTCACTGGAAAAGACTCTGATGCTGGGAAATGTTGGGGGCGGGAGGAGAAGGGGACGATGGAGAATGAGATGGCTGGATGGCATCACCGACTCTGTGGACATGAGTTTGAGTGTACTCCGGGAGTTGGTGATGGACAGGGAGGCCTGGCGTGCTGTGATTCATGGGGTCGCGGAGAGTCGGACACGACTGAGCGACTGAACTGAATAATGAGCAATGTTGAGTATCTCTTCATGTTTATTGGCCACTTGTATGTCTTCTTTGGAGAAATGTCTGTTTAGATATTCTGCCGATTTTTTTATTGAGTTGTTTGTTTTTTCGATACTGAGCTGTATGAGCTGCTTATATATTTTGGAGTTTAACCCTTTTTCAGTTGCTTTGTTTGCATTTATTTTCTCCCATTCTGAAGGTTGTCTTTTCATCTTGTTTATAGTTTCCTTTGCTGTGCAAAAGTTTTTAAGTTTTATTCGGTCCTATCTCTTTATTTTTGGTTTTGTTTCCATTCCTCTAAGAGGTGGGTGAGAGAATATCTTACTGCTATTTATGTCAAAGAGTGTTCTGCCTTGTCTTCCTTTAAGAGCTTAATAGTTTCTGGACTTACATTTAAGTTTCTAATCGATCTTGAGTTTATTTTTGTGTATGGTGTTAGGAAACATCCTAATTTCATTCTTTTCACATAGCTGTCCAGTTTTTCCAGCACCACTTATTGAAGAGGCTATCTTTTTTCCACTGTATATTCTTGCCTCCTTTGTCAAAGGTAAGGTGCCCATATGTGTGTGGATTTATCTCAGGGCTTTTTATCATGTTCTATTGGTCTATATTTATGTTTTTGTGCCAGTACCATACTGTCTTGATGACTGTAGCTTTGAATATAGTCTGAATCAGGGAGGTTTGTTCCTTCAACTCTGCTTTTCTTTCTCAATGTTGCTTTGACTTTTGGGGGTCTTTTGTGTTTCCATACAAACTGTGCAACTTTTTCTTCTAGTTCTGTGAAAATTGCCATTGGTAATTTAATAAGGATTGCATTGAATCTGTAGATTGCTTTGGGTAGAGTGAAATGAAATATTTTATGCCATAACAATGGGCAAGAAATGTCAGCTCTCAGTGATTTTGGGCCTCCAAATGTGAATGAGGGCTCCCAAAATGAAACACGATGCCTGCAATCCAACAGGTATTGTATTCTTTTTGTTGCAATGATGAATGGGATTGTTTCCTTCGTTCCTCTTTCTGATTTTTCATTGTTAGTGTATTGAAATGCAAGGGATTTCTGTGTATTAATTGTATATCCTGTGACTTTACTAAATTCATTGATTAGTAGTCTTTTGGTTGCATTTTACAGGTTTTCTATGTATATAGTATCATGTCTTCTGCAGTGAAAGTTTTACTTCTTTTCCAATCTGGATTCCTTTTATTCCCACTTTCTAGATATCTTTTGATTTCCTCTTTTATTTCTTCAGTGGCTTCCTGGCTATTTAGAAGTGTATTGTTTATCTTTGTGTTCAAACACTTTGCTTTCTAAATGTTCAGGAAAACTATGTACATTTTTAAAGTTGGATAGTTTTTTTGTATTGCTTTTTTAAAATTTATTTAGTTTAATTGGAGGCTAATTACTTTACATTATTGTATTGGTTTTGCCATACATTGACATGAATCTGCCCCAGGTGTACATATGTTCCCCATCTTGAACCCCCCCTCTCACCTCCCTCCCCCTCCCATCCCTCTGGTTCATCCCAGTACACCAGTCCCGAGCATCCTCTATCATGCATCAAACTTGGACTGGCGATTTGTTTCACATATGATAATATACATGATTCAATGCCATTCTCCCATATCATCCCACCCTCGCCCTCTCCCACAGAGCCCAAAAGACTGTTCTATACATCTGTGTCTCTTTTGCTGTCTCGTATACAGGGTTATCGTTATCATCTTTCTAAATTCCATATATATGCGTTAGTATACTGTATTGGTGTTTTTCTTTCTGTCTTACTTCACTCTGTATAATGGGCTCCAGTTTTATCCACCTCATTAGAACTGATTCAAATGCATTATTTTTAATGGCTGAGTAATACTCCATTGTGTAAATGTACCACAGCTTTCTTATCCATTCATCTGCAGATGGACATCTAGGTTGTTTCCATGCCCTGGCTATTATAAACAGTGCTGCGATGAACATTGGAGTACATGTGTCTCTTTCAATTCTGGTTTCCTCGGTGTGTATGCCCAGGAGTGCGATTGCTGGGTCGTATGGCAGTTCTATTTCCAGTTTTGTAAGGAATCTCCACACGTTCTCCATAGTGGTTGTACTAGTTTGCATTCCCACCAACAGTGTAAGAGGGTTCCCTTCTCTCCACACCCTCTCCAGCACTTGTTGTATTGCTTTTGAATTGTGAGAATTTTTGATGTAATCTGGATATTAGACCTTTATCAGATACGTAATTATCAAATATCTTTTCCCATCCTGTAGGTTGTCATTTAACTGTCTTGAGAATGACCTCTGGCACACAAGTTTGCTTTCATGAAGTTCATTTATCTATTCTTACCTTTTGTTGCTCATAATTTTAGTGTCATATCACATAAACCATTGTCAAATACAAGGTTATGAACATTTGTCCCCATGCTTCTTCCAAGCATTTTAAGTTTTAGTTCTATTATTTCAGTCTTTTAAACCACTAAAAATTTGCATATGCTATGAGATAAGGGTTCAGCTTTACTGGATTGTATGTGGATATCCAATTGTTCCAACACCATTTTTGAAGAGGCTATTATTCCTCATTGAATGATTATGACTTATTTTTCAAAAGCCAATTGACATAAGATTTTTTTTTTGTTGACCCTCAATCCAATTCCATTGATCTATATGGCAATCCTTATACTAGAATGACACTTTTTATGGATGTAACTTTGTAGTAACTAAACTCAAGATGTTTGAGTCCTCCAAAGTTGTCCTTCCTTTTCAAGATTGTTTAACTACTCAGGACCCCTCATATACACACAAAAATTTTAGAGTTGGTGTTTTTCATGTCTGCAAAATTGCTGTTGGTATTTTCTAGTAACTGCACTGAATCTGTAGATTTCATAGATTTCATTAAGCAGTATTATTATCTTGAAAATAATATATTTCAATTCATAAATATGGACTATCTTTCCATTTATTTAGGACTTTTAAAATTTCTTTCAGCAACCCTTTGAATTTTCAGTGTTTGTGTCTTATACTTCCTTAGTTAAACTTTTTCCTAAACATTCTATTATTTTTAATGTTACTTTAAACAGAATTGCTTTAGTAATTTCATTTTGGAGATTGTTAATTTCTAGTACATCAAAAGGCAACAGATTGTTTTTTGTGTTGGTTTTGCATCTTGCAACTTAGCTGATTTTTTTTTTATTAGCTTTAGCAGACTTTTTGGTAAATTCTTTAGGATATCTTACATATAAAACCATGTCATCTGTTACTAGAGACAGTTTTATTTCTTCCTTTTAAAAGTATATCCGTTCCGTTCCGTTCAGTCGCTCAGTCGTGTCCGACTCTTTGCGACCCCATGGACTGTAGCCTATTAGGCTTCTCCATCCATGGGATTCTCCAGGCAAAAATACTGGAGTGGGTTACCATTTCCTTTTCCAGGGGATCTTCCCGACCCAGGGATCGAACCCGGGTCTCCCACATTGGAGGCAGATGCTTTAACCTCTGAGCCACCAGGGAAGCCCTTTAAAAGTATATACCTTTTGTTTATTTTTTTGTGCTTAATTAGTCTGCCTAGAACTTTATTACAATGTTGAGCAGATGGAGTGAAAATGGGTGTTCATTGGAAGGACTGATGTTAAAGCTGAAACTCCAATACTTTGGCCACCTCATGCGACGAGTTGACTCACTGGAAAAGACTCTGTTGCTGGGAGGGATTGGGGGCAGGAGGAGAAGGGGACGACAGAGAATGAGATGGCTGGATGGCATCACTGACTCGATGGAGGTGAGTTTGAGTGAACTCTGGGAGTTGGTGATGGACAGGGAGGCCTGGCATGCTTTGATTCTTGGGGTCGCAAAGAGTCAGACATGACTGAGCGACTGAACTGAACTGAGTGAGACTGAGGAGAAGGCAATGGCAACCTACTCCAGTAGTCTTGCCTGGAAAATACTGTGGGCGGAGGAGCCTGGTAGGCTGCAGTCCACAGGGTCGTTAAGAATTGGACACAACTGAGTGACTTCACTTTCACTTTTCACTTCCCTGCATTGCAGAAGGAAATGGCAACCCACTCCAGTGTTCTTGCCTGGAGAATCCCAGGGACTGGGGAGCCTTTGAGCTGCTGTCTATGGGGTCGCACAGAGTCGGACATGACTGAAGCGACTTAGCATCAGCAGCAACAGCAGCAGCAGCATTGAGACTGAGCATTAAAAAATGTTTGAATGGTATATTCTCTTTGTTTTCTCTAGAATTTGGATAGATGGTATTGTCATTCAAAACACTTGCTGTTCTTCCCTATGGGGCCCCTTCCGTAGGATAAGCTTGGCTCCTGCCCCATGCATACTGAGTTTGGCTGTGTGACTAGCCTTAGCTGATAGAATGCAAGTGGAACTGACATATACCACTTAGGAGAAAGATTTAAGAATGTATAGTCCACCAACTTTCCTCTTCTACAAGATCAGTAGTGTCTTGAATAAGGGCTACTTCTCTTTCTGTCTGGATTTTGAAGTGAAGATGGGGAGAGAATAGTCACAGTTGACCTGAGAGGGACATGAAGACTGAGCAAGAAGTAAATCTTTATTGTTGTAAACTACTGAAATCTTGAGGTTATTTTTTTTCCTAGTATAGCAGTATAAGCTAACTATTCACAAATCCTTCATTAATTGGCAGAAGATCTTCTGGCACTAGATATATTCATCTTTCCCTATGTTCATATTACAAATTACTTCCAGTGTTGTACATGTATTTTAATTTTATTTATTCTAATATCATTCTTGTCATTTACCTATTAAGGAGCCTTATAATCTTATTAGTCAAATCTGTCAATTATTTCCATTATAGTTTGTGACTTTTAGGTCATATTTAGGAAAAATCTCTAAATCATAGTTATAAAATATTTACAAAATTATAAAATATATATAAATAAAACTTTACAGATCTGTATACGAGACAGCAAAAGAGACACAGATGTATAAAACAGTCTTTGAATATATTTTAGACCTTTGTCTGTTCCAGTGTTTTGTCAGACTATTTCTGTACATGCATCTTGTTATTTTCTTCCAGTTTTATTGAGATGTAATTGACACATAGAATTGTATAAATTTAAGGTATACAGCATAATGATTTGACTTACAGCATGAATTAATTATCACAATGAGTTTAGTGAGCATCCTTGATCTTCTATAGATATAAAATTAAAGAAATAAAAAAAAATCCTTATAATGAAAACTTATGATTTTCTCTCTTAAGAACTTTTATATATAAAATACAACAGTGTTAATTATGTTTATCACATTGTTTTAATTACTGTAGATTTATTTATGTTTTCATACTTGGGCTGTCCCTCATTTTTTTTTTAATATCTGGCAGTTTATTAAAAAATGGAGCGTACTGAACAACAAACTTTCTTACATCTTTCAGGAAGAAAAAACACTAAATTTGAAAAGACATCACCCACTGAATTTGGACACAACGCCTCTACTCAATTAACAGAAACATTTGTACAGTCCAGGTCTTTAGTTTTACAGCCATCAGGCCATGAATTCATAGGGAATGGGATCCAACAGTTCGGGTTCCTTTCCATTGGTCCTCACAAAGTGTGCTTCTCTGGGTGGAGCAGGCTGGCGCTTCAGCTGAACCCAAGTCCCTTTCTCTTTGGCTTCCTTCTTTTTCTGATCATTTTCCTTCACACGTTTCAGAAAGCTATCTCGGCTCTTAAAGAGCTTAATATGCTCAATACACACATTAATTCTCTTGGCAAGAATCTTACCCTTAACTTGTTTGTTTACAATGATGCCAACAGCATGCTGGGTGACACTGTAGACTCTCCCAGTTTTGCCATGGTAACATTTGTGGGGCATTCCTTTTTGAACAGTACCCATTCTCTTGATATCTACAATATCCCCCTTCTTGTAGATTCGCATGTATGTGGTCAAAGGAACAACTCCATGTATTCTAAAAGGCCTAGAGAACATGTAGCGGGTGCCCCTCCTCTTTCCCTTTGTGTTGGTCATTTTGGCGAATTACTGGAAGATGGCGGTTCTGGCCGAAAAGCTTTTTTTCTTTTTAAATGTTTCTTTTTAAAAGATGAATATTAGAAACCTTTAATCTAATAAAAATAGAACCTTTTCTATATTGTTCCACTACTTAAAACAGTCAGGACTTTCATCTTCCTGATATCTTCTGTGCCTTGTCATAGTAACCCCAAATGATAAACTGGGAAGTGACTTTTGATTTTCCAATAGTACCATGTTTAGCTCCAATGCCAGCATGGGAACCTACCTCTCATTTCCAGAACACCTCAGTATGTAGTGTTTTCCAAAAGACAAATGAGCCTAAGGATACACTGATTTCATCTAATTGTGGGGAAAGGACCAAGTGAGAGAGATAAGTACTCCAGTCTTATTTCCACAAACCCAACTGAACCTCCCATACATCATGATCCTATAAGCATATAAAAGCCAATGTCAAAAAACGTTATATTCTAGACCATGGGGTTGCAAATTGTCGGATATGACTGAGTGACTAAGCACACATATTAGGCCAAGTGGTTTGGATATTCTTGTACTTAGTTGCTCAGTCATGTCTGACTCTTTGTGACCCCATGGACTGTAACCCACTAGGCTTCTCTGTCCATGGGGATTCTCCAGTCAAGAATACTGGAGTGGGTTACCATGTCCTCCTAAAGGGGATCTTCCTAACGCAGGGATCAAACCCAGGTCTCCCACATTGCAGGTGGATTCTTTACCATCTGAGCCACCAGGGAAGTCCTTGGATATTCTTATTATTCTTTAAATAAGATTACATATGGAAATTTAATACAATGCAATTTTTATATAATAAAAGTTATAAACAGGGGCCTTACTGGTTAAAATGAGAACCTTCCTGGACTACTTCCACTCGATCCCTTGCACTTCATGGAGTAAAGTTTAACAACTGCTGTTCAATGATTCTCCCAGAGATGCTAATTCTGACCTGGTCTTCTAACACGTTCCATCATTTCATCCACTTGTTAAAAATTCTCTTATTTTCTCTGAAGAAGACTCCCTGCCCTTTAAGAGATCTACCCTTCACTCCAGCCACCTAAATGGCTCAAGAGTAGGCCAGCTATAACCAGTTTATTATTGACTATTGAGAGGGTTAAGACTGATTCCCTTATGATCTCTGGTGAGTGACTTTGGCAAAGTCAGGGTTAGTCTACATAAAAAGCCTCTTTCTCTTTTCTTTTCCTCCTTCTTGTCATGGGGGTTTCTTTAATATTTTTCTTTTGGTGGCAGTATTGCTCCACTAAATTAAAACCATTCCTTCCTCCCACCCTTTGCTTTTTGAAAAACACCTACAATTGTAGTAAGCATTTTATTTGTAAAAGTGACTTTCATCTGAGTCTGAGATTTGTGTCTAAGGTTTCCTGGAACTCATTCCTAATAATTCTCTGCCCAGGTTTTCTTGATTATATAGGAAAGGAAGGTCAAGCAGATTCCATGATCTCCTCTCTGTCTCTTTTCTTCATGTTTTTTTCAAAAACTTTTCCATAGCTATAAAATATACACCTGCTTATTGTAGAAAATTTGAAAAATACAGAGAAGATTAAAGAAGAAAATAAGTATCCATAATCCCATAAACAAGAGAAAGAACTACTGTTAAAAGTTTAAAGAAAGTCTCTCCAGTGTGTTTTCTTTGTACACATTAAACATAATTATGATCATATGGTACATATAATCTAGAATTCTAGTTTTTATTACTTATATATAATAAACATGTTTCCATGCGCTGTAATTTGAAACATTCTTAATTTATCATTCTCAATGGCTGGAATAATCTTTATATGAATGTAGCATATGCTAATTGTTGCTTCTTCTAAGATAAGACAGATAGGTTACTTCTAAAATATCACTATTTTAGGAGTTCACTGGTGGCACAGTGGATAAGAAGCCACAATCACAAAGCCCTCACTCTAGAGCCCCCAAGCTGCAACTACTGAGCCCACATGCTGCAACTACTGAAGAGAGCACACTTAGAGCATGGGCTCCACAACAAGAGAAATCATCATAATGAGAGACCCATGCACTGCAACAAAGTGCTTTCCACAAGAGAAAACCCAATCACAGAAACAAAAACCCAGCACAGCCAAAAATAAATAAAATTTTATTTATTTTTTTGTGTGTAGATTTCACTTTTATTTATTTTTTAATATAAATTTATTTATTTTCATTGGAGGCTAATTACTTTACAATATTGTACTGGTTTTTGCCATACATTGACATGAATCAGCCATGGGTGTACAAGTGTCCACCATCCTGAACCCCGCTCCCACCTCCCTCCCCATCCCATCCCTCTGGGTCATCCCAGTGAACCAGCCCCAAGCACCCTGTCTCATGCATCAAACCTGGACTGGCGATCTGTTTCACATATGATAATATACATGTTTCAATGCCATTTTCCCAAATCATCCCACCCTCACCCTCTCCCACAGAGTCCAAAAGACTGTTCTACCCATCTGCGTCTCTTTTGCTGTCTCATGTACAGGGTTATTGTTACCATCTTTCTAAATTCCATATATATGCATTAGTATACTGTATTGGTGTTTTCTTTCTGGCTTACTTCACTCTGTATAATAGGCTCCAGTTTCATCCACCTCATTAGAACTGATTCAAATGTATTATTTTTAATAACTGAGTAAGGAGGAGAAGGGGATGGCAGAGAATGAGATGGCTGGATGGCATCACCGACTCTGTGGACATGAGTTTGTGTGAACTCTGGGAGTTGGTGATGGACAGGGAGGCCTGGCGTGCTGTGATTCATGGGGTCGCGGAGAGTCGGACACGACTGAGCGACTGAACTGAACTGAATATTCCATTGTGTATGTGTGCCACAGCTTTCTTATCCCTTCATCTGCTGATGGACATCTAGGTTGCTTCCATGTCCTAGCTATTATAAACAGTGCTGCAATGAACATTGGGGTAGACGTGTCTCTTTCAATTCTGGTTTCCTCAGTGTGTACGCCCAGCAGTGGGATTGCTGGGTCGTATGGCAGTTCTACTTCCAGTTTTTTAAGGAATCTCCACACTGTTATCCATAGTGGTTGTACTAGTTAGCATTCCCACCAACAGTGTAAGAGGGTTCCCTTTTCTCCACACCCTCTCCAGCATTTATTGCTTGTAGACTTTTGGATAGCAGCCATTCTGACTGGCGTGAAATGGTACCTCATTGTGGTTTTGATTTGCATTTCTCTTATAATGAGTGATGTTGAGCATCTTTTCATGTGTTTGTTAGCCATCTGTATGTCTTCTTTGGAGAAATGTCTGTTTAGTTCTTTGGCCTATTTTTTGATTGGGTCATTTATTTTTCTGGAATTGAGCTGCAGGAGTTGCTTGTATATCAAAAATAAATAAATAAAAATTTAAAAATGACACTATTTTAAATAACACTTCTATCGAGTGAACAAACTGGGTGCTTCTTTACTTGAATGGCAAAATGCATCTTTGAGGAAATAAAGACTGAATGGCAATAAGTTTACAGCTTATATTGAAGATGTTGAGGTACTTTTTCATACTGACTTCTCCAAGTCACCTGAAGTAGAAGAAATTCCTCTAGAACTTTAAAGAATCTAAAGCACAGTTTTTAAATATCTCTTTAATTGTGGTCTACTCTGAAACAAACAAGCAGTAAATCACTGAAACTGATGTTCTTAATCCTATAATTGTATCATGCCTACCCAAAAGAGCTTAAATTCATGAAACCAGCATTCTTGTACATTTTTTAAATTTTTATTTATTTTTAATTGAAGGATATTTGCTTTACAATATTGTGTTGGTTTCTGCCATACATCAAAATGAACCAGTCAGGTATATCTTGCACATATATTTAAAGGAAGTTGCTCTTCTAACCAAGGAAACCTATCCTCTTATACCCAGGAATTATGGGAAATGAAGGCAACCTTTAGGGTTTGAGATATTAACTGACAGCTAATTAGAAAGTTCCATCTACTACGTATGAGTTGAGTCCTTTTTGGTTTTTTTTTTCCTGATTTAATTTTTTTAAGTATGCAAATTTCTAAGCACCCCTCCTCCATCTCCACTATTTATAAGGATCCACTTAGTTTTACATCACTCTTCTACATCTGGGTCACACATTTCCACCTACAACACCATACTCAAACATCCATTTCAGAGATGGAGAAGCAATAGATAGTAGAGGAAGTATAGGATTCTTATTATTGCCATAACCAAAACTGTAATACCTGGTACAATAAAAATATAACCCAGAAGAATAGTCACGGAACCAAAATTATCACATAAATTGTGGACTAGTTCAGCTCAGTTTAATCGCTCAGTCGTGTCCGACTCTTTGTGAACCAATGGATTGCAGCACGCCAGGCCTCCCTGTCCATCACCAACTCCTGGAGTCTACCCAAATTTATGTCCGTTGAGTTGGTGATGCCATCCAACCATCTCATCTTCTGTCGTCCCCTTCTCCTCCTGCCCTCAATCTTTCCCAGCATCAGGGTCTTTTCAAATGAGTCAGTTCTCTGCATCAGGTGGCCAAAGTATTGGAGTTTCAGCTTCAACATCAGTCCTTCCAATGAACACTCAGGACTGGCCTTCTTTAGGATGGACTGGTTGGATCTCCAAGGGACTCTCAAGAGTCTTCTCTAACACCACAGTTCAAAAACATCAATTCTTCGGCACTCAACTTTCTTTACAGTCCAACTCTTACATCCACACATGACTACTGGAAAAACCATAGCCTTGACTAGATGGACATTTGATGGCAAAGTAATGTCTCAACTTTTTAATATACTGTCTAGTTTGGTCATAATTTTCCTTCCAAGGAGTAAGCGTCTTTTAATTTCATGGCTGCAGTGAACTAAAATGCTTCATAAATAGTAAATACCAAGTCACTTCAGCCTGTGGTTCCATTTTCAGTTGAAGCTATCTCGAACTCAGTAATTTTTTAAATTAATTAATTAATTTTAATTAGATGCTAATTACTTTACAGTATTGTAGTGGTTTTTGCCATACATTGATATGAATCAGCCATGGGTGTACATATGTCCCCCATCCTGAACTCCCCCCCCCACCTCCCTTCCCATCCCATCCCTCAGGGTCATCCCAGTGCACCAACCCTGAGCACCCTGTCTCATGCATCAAACCTGGACTGGCGATCTATTTCTCATATGGTAATATAGATGTTTCAATGCTATTCTCTCAAATCATCCCACCCTTGTCTTCTCCCACAGAGTCCAAAAGTCTGTTCTTTATCTCTGTGTCTCTTTGGCTGACTTGCATATAGGGTCATCATTACCATCTTTCTAAATTCTGTATATATGCGTTAATATACTGTATTGGTGTTTTTCTTTCTGACTTACTTCACTCTCTATAATAGTATCCAGTTTCATCCACTTCATTAGAATAGATTCAAATGCATTCTTTTTAATGGCTGAGTAAGATACCATTGTATTTTTAAGTAGTTTTTTCCTGTAGTTGACATGTAATCTTATAACATTGTGATCAGCAAAGATGCTTGAAATGATTTCAATTTTTTTGAATTTACCAAGGCTAGAGTTATGGCCCACATGTGATCTATCCTGGAGAATGTTTTGTGTGCACTTGATAAAAAGGTGAAATCCATTGTTTCGGGGTGCAATGCCCTATAGATATCAATTAGGTCTAACTGGTCCATTGTATCATTTAAAGTTTGTGTTTCCTTGCTAATTTTCCGTTTGGTTGATCTATCCATAGGTGTGAGTGGGATATTAAAGCCCCCCACTATTATTGTGTTAGTGTTAATTTCCCCTTTCATTTGCCTTATATATTAGCATTATATGTTAGCATTTGCCTTATATATTGTGGTGCTCCTATGTTGGGTACATATATATTTATAATTTCTATATCTCCTTCTTTGATTGATCCTTTGATCATTATGTAGGGTCCTTCTTTGTCTCTTTTCATGGCCATTATTTCAAAGTCTATTTTATCTGATATGATTGTTGCTACTCATGCTTTCTTTTGGTCTCCATTTGCGTGAAACATCTTTTTCCAGCCCTTCACTTTCAGTCTGTATGTGTCCCTTGTTTTGAGGTGGGTCTCTTGTAGACAGCATATACAGGGGTGTTGTTTTTGCATCCATTCAGCCAGTCTTTGTCTTTTGGTTGGGGCATTCAACCCATTTACATTTAAGGTAATTATTGATAAGTGTGATCCTGTTGCCATTTACTTTGTTGTTTTGGGTTCAAGTTTATAAACCTTTCCTGTGTTTCCTGTCTAGAGAAGATCCTTTAGCATTTGTTGAAGAGCTGGTTTGCTGATGCTGAATTCTCTCAGCTTTTGCTTGTCTGTAAAGTTTTAGATTTCTCCTTCATATTTGAATGAGATCCTTGCTGGGTATAGTAATCTGGGTTGTAGGTTTTTCTCTTTTATCACTTTAAGTGTGTCCTGCCATTTCCCTCTGGCTTGAAGAGTTTCTATTTAAAGACCATCTGTTATCCTTGTGGGAATCCCCTTGTGTATTATTTTTTGCTTTTCCCTTGTTACTTTTAATATTTGCTCTTTGTGCTTCAGTTCAGTTCAGTTCAGTCGCTCAGTCGATCTTCACTAATTTGATTAACATGTGTCTTGGGGTGTTTTGCCTTGGGTTTATCCTGTTTGGGACTCTAGGTTTCTTGGACTTGAGTGGCTATTTCATTCCCCATTTTAGGTAAGTTTTCAACTATCATGTCCTCAAATATTTTCTCATTCCCTTTCTTTTTGTCTTCTTCTGGAACACCAATGATTCAAATGTTGGGACGTTAAACATTGTCCCAGAGGTTTCTGAGGTTGTCCACATTTCTTTTAATTCTTTTTCTCCTCTCTGCTTAATTTATTTCCACTATTCTATTCTGTCTTCCACCTCACTTATCCTATCTTCTGCCTCTGTTGTTCTTCTGTTGGTTCCCTCCAGAGTGCTTTTGATCTCAGTTATTGCATTATTCATTAACCCTTTTTAAATTTTTCTAGGTCCTTGTTAAACATTCCTTGCATCTTCTCAATCCTTGTCTCCAGACTATTTATCTGTAACTTCATTTTGTTTTCAAGATTTTGGATCATCTTTACTATCATTATTCTGAATTCTATTTCAGGTAGACTCCCTATCCCCTCCTCTTCTGTTTAGTTTGGTGGGCATTTCTCATGCTCCTTTACCTGCTAAATATTTCCCCACCTTTTTATTGTGTTTAGATTGCTGTGTTTGAGGTGACCTTTCCGTAGGCTGGAAGTTTGTGGTTCCTCTTTATTGTGGAGGTTGCTTCCTGTGGGTCAGGTTGGACTAGTGGGTTGCCAAGGTATCCTGGTTAGGGGAGCTTTTGTCTGTGTTCTGGTAGGTGGAGCTGTATCTCTTCTCTCTGGAGTGCAATGAAGTGTCAAGTAGTAACTTTTGGGGTGTCTATGGGCTTGGTGTGACCTTGGGCAGCCTGTATTTTAATGCTCAGGGCTGTGTTCCTGCATTGCTGGAGAATTAACATGGTATGTCTTGCTCTGGAATTTGTTGGCTCTTGGGTGGAGCATGGTTTCAGTGTAGGTATGGAGGCTTTTGGATGAGCTCTTGTTGATTAATATTCCCTCGAGTCATGAGTTTTCTAGTGTTCTCAAGTTTTTGATTTAAGCCTCCTGCCTCTGGCTTTCAGTCTTATTCTTACAGTAGCCTCAAGAGTTCTCCATCCATACAGCACAGATGATAAAACATTTAGATTAAGGAAGTAAAGGTTCTCCACTGTGAGGGACACCCAGAGAGGGTCACAGAGTTACATGGAGAAGAGAAGAGGGAGGAGGGAGATAGAGGTGACCAGGAGGAAAAGAGGGAGAGTCAAAAGGAGAGAGACCAATCTAGCCAGTAATTGGTTCCCTAAGTGTTCTCCACAGCCTGGAAGACCCAGAGAGATTCGCAGAGTTAAGCAGAGAAGAGAAGGGGGAGGGAGTAGATAGAGGTGACCTGGGGGAAAAAAGGGAGAGTCAGAAGGGGAGAGAGCAATGAAGCCAGTAATCACACCCCTAAGTACTGAAGATTAGATTCTTGGTACAAAATTGATAACAAGTACCAAAAAGCAAAGAGTAAAAATCTAGAGTAGAGGTTAGACTCTCAAAAATACAATATTAAAAATACAAAAGAAAATCAATCATAAAAATTATGAAAAAAATATATTTGAAATTTTCTTTAAAAATAAGGTCTCTTTTTTTGAGAGGTAATAGTAGGTTATAAAAAGGAAAATTAAAGGAGTAATAAAGAACATAAAAATAAAAAATCAAAAAAATTTAGGTATTTAAAAATTGATAATAGTAAAAAATATATCTAGGAATTTCTCTGGAGCTGTTGAGAGGAGTGTGAGGTCAGTTAAGTTTCAGATAGTTCCTTGTTCCAGGTTATACTTCTTCTCAAGGTCTATAGGCCCCTTCCAATGCTTAGTCAATGCTAATTACAGGGTTTTAATCTGCTGTACCTGTCACTTCCAAAACAGTTCTTTCTTCTTTGTTTATTTTAGCTTCCTCTGTTTGTAAGTCTCTTCAGTGTCTAATTTCCACCCTGACACAATGGGTCAAAGGTGGTCACTTCTTTAGGCTCACTTGTTCAGTTGTGTTGTGGGAAGGGAGAAACAGTTCAAACAAATATCACTGGCATGTCTGGGGAGTGCTCTCAGTGTATGGACCACACTGGGTTTGCCCCAGCTCATGGCAGTGTGTGCTTTTCTGGTCTACATTGCTCACGCTCCAGGTTGCTCTACAGGGGTACTTCCCAAAGTGGGTTCTGTGTTTCGTTCACTTCCCAGGTCTAAGCTGCTCAGGTTCAGGTTCTTGGGTATTCCACAAAGGCACAGACTTGGTTGGGCATGTGTTTTGTGCCCTTCCCAGGTCCAAGCAGCTCAGGTGACCAGGTCCTTGGCAAGCGCACTGTCCCAGGTGGGCCGTGTATCTTAATCACCTCCCTGAGTGCCATCTCAGGTGTGTCATATGTCTCCTCTGGGGAGCTGATCTCAGGCTGTTACCCTCCTGGCAGATGTCAACCATCCAGGATCCCAGGAAGACGTGGTTAACAACTGGAAGCCCGTTCACAGTCTGGTGGATGATGCCATCTCTGGAGCCAAGATTGCCCCTTGCCTTCTGGCTCTGGCTGTCGCATGCCTGCCTCTCTTCCTCCAGCAGGGGCATGGGCCAGTCCGCAACTGGCTAGCTCTCCTTTGGTATTCACTCAATCCTTTGTTCTGTGACCGGGCTGGGCTGTGCCTTAGGTTAGAGCTTTTCAGGGGAAAGTTCTCTCTCTCTCTTATTTAATCTCTCTGGCTATCCCACAGTTTGGGTTGCTATCTCATGTTAGCTCCCTCAGATTGTCCTCAGGGCATTCAGGCCTGGTCCTTACCCTAAGCATGCAATGCGTGCCTCCCTTTACAGCCCCCACTCGCTGGTGGCAGACGCGAGCATCTGGGCTACTTCTCCACTGAAAGTTGTGGATAGGTGCATATTCTGTGGGTTTTCTTTTTTCCTTCCAGTTATGTTACCCTCTGAGATTCCAAAACTCCCCACAAACCCGCCAGTGAGAGAGTTCCCTGTTGTTTGGAAACTTCTCCTCCTTCTTATCTCCCTCCTCAGGACGGGTCTCCATCCCTAACTCTTTTGTCTCTCTTTTTGTGTTTTATATTTTGTCTTACCTCCTTTCTAACGGAATGGGCTGCCTTTCTAGGTGCCTGGTGACCTCTGCCAGCATTCAGAAGTTGCTTTGTGGAAGTTGATCAACATTCAAATGACCTTTTTTGTGGGAGAGATCAAATGATCAAATTTGTGGGGGAGAAAGTGGTCTCTCCGTCCTATTCCTCTGCCATCTTAGGACCACCTAACTCAGTCATTTTTATGTCCCTTACTGTATGGAAATGCCACCACTCTCAGATATCTATATCTATATAGATATAGATATAGATATAGATATATGCCAGGCTGGATGAAGCACAAGTTGGAATCAAGATTGCCAGGAGAAATATTGATAACCTCAGAAATGCAAATGACATCACACCCTTATGGCAGAAAGCAAAAAGGAACTAAAGAGCCTCTTGATGAAAGTGGAAGGAGAGAGTGAAAAAGATGGCTTAAAACTCAACATTCAGGAAACAACGACCATGCCATCTTGTTCCATCATGCCATGGCAAATAGACGGGGAAACAATGGAAACAGACTTTATTCTTTTGGGCTCCCAAATCACTGCAGATGGTGACTGTAGCCATGAAATTAAAAGATGCTTGCTCCTTTGAAGAAAAGTTATGACCAACCTAAACAACATATTAAGAAGCAGAGACGTTACTTTGCTGACAAAGGCCCATTTAGTCAAAGCTCTGGTTTTTCCAATAGTCTTGTATGGATGTGAGAGTTGGACCATAAAGAAAGCTGAGCACTGAAGAATTGATGGTGTTGGAGAAGACTCCTGAGAGTACCTTGGACTACAAGGAGATTAGCCCAGTCAATCCTAAAGGAAATCAGTCCTGAATATTCATTGGAAGGACTGATGCTGAAGCTGAAACTCCAATATTTTGACCACCTGTTGTGAAGAACTGAGTCATTGGAAAAGACCCTGATTCTGGAAAAGACTGAAGGCAGGTGGAGAAGGGGGCAACAGAGGATGAAATGGTTGGATGGCATCACCATCTCGATGGACAATGAGTTTGAGCAAACTCTGGGAGTTGATGATGGACAGGGAAGCATGGCGTGCTGTAGTCTATGGGGTCAGAAAGACTCAGACACAACTGAGTGACCGAACTGAATATAGAAATATTCAGACATTCCAGACTTTCTTGATGACCCCAGTCCACACTGAGTGCTGAATTTAACATAGAAATAAACACAAAAGTAATATAGTCTATCCTTTGTGGATATATACAAAATCAGAGCTACCATTACTGAGTATTTGTGGAAAATCTGTTCTTTATTCAAATTATACCTTGTTGAAAAAGTAAGGCATCATTTATCCAACTCCTATCTCTCTTCCTATCTTTTCAAGGAACTCATCGGTGTCTGTGTTTTCAGGCTATTGACTATTGGAAGAGAGATGAAGGAAACATAGCAAAATTGGATATAGGAAAAGTTTAAGACTACAAAATTAACAAAAATCCTGGTATGGTCTTCATGAATGCCTTTCTATTGATGCTATCTGAAAGATTTCATTGTACATTTTGTTTGTTTTTTGCCCACAAACCTCCACTCCAATCTTGGCACTCACTTTATCTACATCATGTAGACACTTTTATCATGAAGGTCCACTTTGCTAGACTTCATTTCTAAACAGGCATTGTGTGTGTTAGTTGCTTAGTCCTGTCTGCAACCCCATAGACTGCAGCCCACCAGGCCCCTCCGTCCATGGGGTTCTCTAGGCAAGAACACTGGAGTGGGTTGCCATTTCCTTCTCCAAAGAGACATTAGATCATAACAGTTTAAAGGACATGCTTGCAGATTGATCTCAATCTAAATTCTAGCTCAACC
Source organism: Moschus berezovskii (assembly GCF_049115385.1). Lineage (NCBI taxonomy): Eukaryota > Metazoa > Chordata > Mammalia > Artiodactyla > Moschidae > Moschus > Moschus berezovskii. The sequence continues at coordinate 66,381,936 of NC_142488.1, forward strand.
ATTTAATATGCATGTCTTTGTTTAAGCATTCATGCTCAGTCGCTCAGTCCTGTCTGGCTCTTTGTGACTCCATGGACTGTAGCCTGCCAGGCTCCTCTGTTCATAGAATTTTCCAGGCAAGAATACTATAGTGGGTTGCCATTTCCTACTCCAGGGAATCTTCCCGACCCAAGGATCAAACCTTCATCTCCTGCCTATCTCTTGCATTGCAGGCTGATTCTTTATCACTGAGCCACCAGCGAAGCCCCCTTTGTGCAAGACACACCTCAATTTGGGAACCAGCAAAACACAAATGTTAAACTATATTACTTTTATATTTATTTCTATGTTAAATTCAGCACTCAGTGTGGACTGGGGTCATCAGGAAAGTCTGGAATGTCGGGAAAGGAGGATGATGATGTAAACTACTACTAAAGCATGGAAAAGTTCTAGAAAGAATACAAAAAAAAAAATTCTATTGCTTTATGGCATTGGCCATACCTTCTGACCTCCTCATCCTTCTTGATTTGCTTCTCTCATATTTTATTACTCTGTGATTTTATAAAATAGTGAGTTATTTTCTCGAACAAATGTTTAAATATAAACGAGTGTGGAAAGTTATCAGTATGAAAGTTCAGAGCAAGCACAACCGATATTGTGTAAGGAAAGAACAACATTGCTGCAGATGAAAGCTGAAAAAGTCTTTGAGTTTCATAGTCTGGCTTCAGTTTCTCTGAGCGTTTATAAACCCATTCTAGACAAAGCCTCTAGTGAATCCAGGGAACTTAGGCTCACCAATGTGGAGATAATCTAGCAGGGCAATAGAGTGAGTTAGATAATGAACTTCTGACAAGAAGTGAGCTTTTATATATATATCCTTCTAAACCTACCGTGGCCAATCTTCTCTCAGGATCAGTTAAAAGCATAAAACTTTGTTGAGGGTTTATTAATCAGGGTAAGCTAGTGAGCATAACAAATTTTCAGTAGATTAACACAATAAAATTTTATTTTAAACACATTGTTGTTGTTTAGTCTTTAAGTCGTGTCCAACTCTTTTGCGATCCCATGGATTGTAGCCCATCAGGCTCCTCTGTCCATGGGACTCCCAGGCAAGAATACTGGAGTGGGTTGCTGTGCCCTCCTCCAGGGAGTCTTCCTGACCCAGGGATTGAACTCATGCCTCTTGCATCTCCTGCATTTCAGGTGGATTCATTACTGCTGAGCCACCAGGGAAGCCCATTGTAAACACACACCACAGTCCAACGTAGGTAGGCATCCCCAATTGATCCATACAGCATTGAGAGGAAATTAGAAATTCCAAGAGTACTTATTCTGAGAAAGCTAAGTACTCAGAAGAATCTGGACCAAACCCACCTAGGTATTCTGCCCCAAGATTACAAAAATAAATGGTCTTATAGCAGCAGAAATCTTGTTGATGACTGCCCTTCACATGTCTGTATTAAATTCCACTGCACCAGTCTAGACTAGTTGCTTTCAACACTTGGTGCAAAGCTAAGATCTCCCTTTACCTTATCCCAGGGATTCATTTTGACCCTTACATGTGTTTGGTTTCCAGTTTTATCTATCCTGTGTCTCTCTCTTTTGTATTTATTACCAGTTTTTGTGGCATACATCTTCATATTGCTACATGAGGAATGGTGCATGACAGGTAAAGTTTTTTGAATCTTTATATATTAGTTTGCTAGGGCCGCCATGACAAAGTACTACAAACTGAGTGGTGTGACCAACAAAAATGTGCTATCTCACAGTTCTGGAGGCTAAAATTCCAAAATTAAGGAGTCAGAAGATTTGATTCCTTTCGAGGGTTGTAACAGAGAAACTGTTCCATAGAGTTTTTGAAGCATCTGGTGGATTGACAATGCCAATGCCAATGCCAATCTTTGGCATTCTTTGGCTTGTACATGCACCATCCCAATCTGTGTCTTCAGGGTCACATGGTGTTCTCACTATGTGTGTATATCTGTGTCTGAATTTCCCCTTTTAAAAGGATATCAGTCATAAGAGATTAAGGGCCCAGGTTATTCCAATATGATATTATACTAACTAAAATGGTATCTTCAATAACTTTATTTCCAAGTGAGATCACATTATAAAGTACTGGGATTTAGGACTTTAACATGCGAATTAGAAGGAGACATAATTCAATCCACAACATTTCACATATCTGAAAATGTCTTTATGCTCTCCTAAAATGTCATTACATTGAAGGTTGGAAATAATTTTCCTTCAGATTTTGAAAACATTACTTCTTTATTGTGTAGCTTCTAGTGCTGCCTATTGAAAAAAATCTAAAGTTATTTGAATTCCTAATTTTTCACATGTGACTTGTTCAAATCTCTCTAGAATCTTTAACATCAAGCACTCTGAAATCTTACAGTAATGTCACTTGGTGTGGAAACATTTTCATCCACTGTTACAGGCACTTTGTGCACCTTTTCTAGGAACCCATGACTTTAAGTCCTGGGATTTTCTTGAATATGTTAGTGGTTTGATATTTCTTGCTTCTCTTACTGTTCTCTCTCCCTTGGAACTCTTATCAGATGGTTGTTATATTCTCTGGACTGGTCTTCTTATTTTCTTTTCTCTTCTATATCCAATTTATCTGTTGTTTTGTTCCATTTTCTGAGATTTATTCAAATATCTTCAAAAATTTCTATCACGTTTTAAATTTTTTGCTGTCATGTTTTTAAGTTCCATGAGGTTTTTTGTTTTCTGAGTGCTTCATTTGTGTAACATCCTATTCTTATTTGTTTGTATCTCTGCTTGCATAATCTCCATTTGCTATAAATTGCCTTTTCTGTTTGTCTCCTCAGCTGTTTCATAACCCTTAGTTGTCTGGTATTACTTCCTTTTATTGATTGTCATCTTTGAGTTCAATCCTAAAGGAAATCAGTCTTGAATATTCATTGGAAGGACTGATGCTGAGGCTGAAGCTCCAATACTTTGGCCACCTGATGCAAATAACTGATTCATTGGAAAAGACGCTGATGCTGGGAAAGATTAACGGCAGGAGGAGAAGGGGACGACAGAGGATGAGATGGTTGGATGGCATCAACAACTCAATGGACATGAATTTGAGCAAGCTCCGGGAGTTGGTGATGGACAGGGAAGCTTGGTGTGCTGCAGTTTATGGGGTCACAAAGAGTCAGACATGACTGAGTGACTGAACTGAACTGAATCTTTGAGTTCATATTTATGACTTCTTGACTGTGAGCCTCATTTTAAGGTTATATCACTGCACTTCATTTTAAGGTTATACAAGGTTATATCACTTCATTTTAAGGTTATGGTTATATTCTTTCTCTTAAAAATGGTCAGATTGCCCCCCCAAATACTCTTCCAGTTTCCTGCCTAAAAGGCAAAGACCTATCTGCCACCTTTCTGGGAGCCCAGTGGAAGAAGAGGGCTTAGGGGAGGTAGTTTCAGTTCAGTACAATAGCCTTATCCTCAGCTACACCTGGTGTCCTTCAGTCAAGATATCTTTTGTTTTACCCTCACTAGAAAATAAATGCCCAAATCTCTGTCAGGGTGTAAGAACGGAATTGCCCAATTCCACTCACGGTAATATAGAGTGCCAAAAGTGAAAGTTGCTCAGTCATGTCTGACTCTGCAACCCCATGGACTGTAGTCCATGGAATTCTCTAGGCCAGAATATTGGAGTCTTTCCCTTCTCCAGGGAATCTTCCTGACCCAGGAATCAAACCAGGGTTTCCTTCATTACAGGCGGATTCTTTACCAACTGAGCTATGAGGGAAGCTAGAGTGCCACTCAAATCTGTCAGTTTTCTAGTAATACCTCTTTACTTAGCGTCCTTTATGGTAGACACTAAGGAAATACACGGAAAAGGCAACAATAATTCAGCTTTCCTCATTTCACTTCCCAATCTCCTTTGTAGGTTAAACACAGTCATGTGAATTGTTTTGGCCTTGAAATATGAGCAGGTGAAGCATGTCATGTCCAGGCAGAATGCTTAGGAACAAATGTATGGTTTGCCATGTTACTTTGGCAATTGTTTCAAGATGAAACCCCCACAAGCCTCATTTCCTGAGTGATTACACTAGACATGTAGTGTGAGCAATAAACAAATCTTTTAATGTTTTAAACCTATGAGATTCTGGTTACCATAGTATAACTTAGCCTATTGATCACAGACTCCACTTTATCCTTACTTCCAAATTAAATGTTGCCACCATTCCTGAACTTTTTAAAATATGGTTCAACAAAAACTTATTTACTGTTAGCTTTCTCCCATTCCTAGCTTAGGATCATGCTTCCTTTTCTCTTTTTTAAAAATTATTTTTATTTATTTATTTTATTTTTGGTTGTGCTGAGTGTTCATTGCTGCATGGGCTTTTTTCTAGATGCAGGCCGGTGGGGGCTACTCTCTAGTTGTGGTACACAGGCTTCTCATTGCAGTGGCTTCTCTTGTTGCAGAGCACAAGCTCTAGGGCATGCAGGCTTCAGTCGTTGCAGCATATGGGTTCAGTAATTGTGACTCTCAGGCTGTAGAGCACAGGTGCAATAATTGTGGCACATGGGTTTAGTTGCTCCGTGGCATGTGGGATCTTCCTGGATCAGGGATCAAACCTGTGTTTCCTGCAATGGCAGGCGAATTCTTTATGACTGAACCACCAGGGAAGCTCAGTATCATGTTTTCTTGAGCATGATAAGCTGGCTGCTACTTGTCCATCTACATTCTATTTGCTAAACCTAATTGCTTCTATCCCCTCTCTTATTTCCCCCCTCCTTTGGATGTATGGCTTTAAGAAAGATCCCTTTGCTTTATCTTTAGTGAGGTTTCAAGAGGTAATGAAAGTAGATGTGCATGTTCAAGGTGCCATTTTACTCAGAAGTTTTCACTCCAAATGAACTTGAAGGAAAATTGAAGGACATGCTGCTTTTTGGACCCACTGTCTGAGATCCTTTGGACTCTTGCCACCTGCTACAGTTTGAGATGTTGAGGAGAGCCACTCATGACTTCCAGAGTCTGGGTCAATGAAGTGATATTTTTGTAAGACTTTTTGTTCACTGTAAGGGCTTTAGAGCGTGAATGTATTTTTCACATTCTGATGTCCAGTTGAATTTCTGCCAAAATACTTGCCTTAAATATTGGGCCTGGCATCAGCCTTCAGTGCATAGAACAAATCAAGTATATGTCTTGCAGAATTTTAAATTTTCTGGTGGCAGCATTACTGGCACATACTTACATTTTTGGGGATTCCTTAGGCCCTTTATTATTAATTTTAAATTTATTTATTTTTTAATTGAAAGATAATTGCTTTACAGAATAGTGTTGGATTCTGCCAAACATTAACATGAATCAGCCATAGGTATACATATGTCCTGTCCCTCTTGAACCTCCCTCCCATCTCCCTCCCCATCCCACCCCTCTAGATTGTTACAGAGTCCCTGTTTGAGTTCCCTGAGTCATACAGCAAATTCCCATTGACTATCTATTTTACACATGGTAATGTAAGTTTCCATGTTACTCTCTCCATACACCCCACTCTCTCCTTCCTCTCCCCCCCGCCACGTCCATAAGTCTGTTCTCTATGTCTGTGTCTCCATTGCTGCTCTGCAAATAATTTCATCTGTACCATCTTTCTAGATTCCATATATATTTGTTAGTATATGATATTTGTTTTTGTCTTTCTGACTTACTTCACTCTGTTTAATAGATACTAGGTTCATCCACCTCATTAGAACTGATTCAAATGTGTTCCTTTTTCTGCTTAGTAATATTCAATTGTATGTATGTACCACAGCTTCTTTATCCATTCATCTGTCAATGGACATCTAGGTTGTTTCCATCTTCTAGCTATTTTAAATGGTGCTGCAATGAACACTGGGATACATGTGTCTTTTTCAATTTTGGTTTCCTCAGGGTATATGCCTAAGAGTGGGATTGCTGAGCCATATGGTGGTTTTATTCCTAGTGTTTTAAGGAATCGCCATACTGTCGTCCATAATGGGTGTATCAATTTAAATTCCCACCAACAGTGCAAGAGGGTTCCCTTTTCTCCACAGCCTGTCCAACCTTTGTTGTTTGTAGACTTTTTGATGATGATCATTCTGCAGTGTGAGGTGATATCTCATTTTACTTTTGAGTTGCCTTTCTATAATAATGAGCAGTGTCGAACATCTTTTCATGTGTTTGTTAGCCACCTGTATGTCTTCTTTAGAGAAATGTCTGTTTAGTTCTTTTTCCACCTTTTTGATTGGTTCTTTGTTTTTCTGGTATTGACTTGTATGAGCTACTTTTGTATTTTGGAGATTAATCCTTTGTCAGTTGTTTCATTTGCTATTATTTTCTCCCATTCTAAGGGCTATATTTTCACCTTGCTTATAGTCTCCTTTGCTGTGCAAAATCTTTTAAGTTTAATTTGGTCCCACTTGTTTATTTTTGTTTTTATTTTCATTACTCTAGAAGGTGGGTCATAGAGGATCTTCCTGTGATTAATGACAGAAAGTATTCTGCCTATGGTTTCCTCTAAGAGTTTTATAATTTCTGGTCTTACATTTAGGTCTGTAATCTATTTTGAGTGTAATCTTTGTGTATGGTGATAGGAAGTGCTCTAATTTCATTCTTTTATGTGTAGCTGTCCAGTTTTCCCAGCACCACTTATTGAAGAGACTATCTTTGCCCCATTGTATATTCTTGCCTCCTTTGGAAAAGATAAGTTACCCATAGGTGCATGGATTTATCCATGGGCCTTCAATCTTGTTCCATTGGTCTATGTTTCTGATTTTGTGTGAGTAGCATGCTGTCTCGATGGCTACAGCTTTGTGGTATAGTCTGAAGTCAGGAAGGTGGATTCCTCCAGTTCAATTCTTCTTTCTCAAGATTGCTTTGGTTATTAAGGGTCTTTTATGTTTCCATACGAATTGTGAAATTTTTTGTTCTAGTTCTGTGAAAAATGTTATTGGTAATTTGACAGGGATTGCAATGAATCTGTAGATTGAATTTGGTAGTATAGTTATTTTCACAACGTTGATTTTTTTCCAACCCAGAAACATGGAATATCTCTCCATTTATGTTGTCTTTGATTTCTTTCATCAGCGTCTTAAAGTTTTCTGTATACAGTTCTTTTGTCTCCTTCAGTTCAGTGCAGTTCAGTCTCTCAGTCGTGTCTGAATCTTTGCAACCCCATGAATCACAGCACACCAGGCCTCCCTGTCCATCACCAATTCCCGGAGTTCACTCAAACTCATGTCCATCGAGTAGGTGATGCCATCCAGCCGTCTCATTCTCTGTTGTCCCCTTCTCCTCCCGCCCCCAATCCTTCCCAGCATCAGAGTCTTTTCCAGCGAGTCAACTCGTCGCATGAGGTGGCCAAAGTATTAGAGTTTCAGCTTTAGCATCAGTCCTTCCAATGAACACCCAGGACTGGTCTCCTTTAGAATGGACTGGTTGGATCTCCTTGCAGTCCAAGCGACTCTCAAGAGTCTTCTCCAGCACCACAGGTCAAAAGCATCAATTCTTCGGTGCTCAACTTTCTTCACAGTCCAACTCTCACATCCATACATGACCACGGGAAAAACCATAGCTTTGACTAGACGAACCTTTGTTGGCAAAGTAATGTCTCTGCTTTTTAATATGCTATCTAGGTTGGTCATAACTTTCCTTCCAAGGAGTAAGCGTCTTTTAATTTCATGGCTGCAATCAGCATCCGCAGTGATTTTGGTCTTCTTAAGTTGGCTTATTCCTAGATATTTTATTCTTTTTGTTGCAACAGTGAATGGGATTGATTCCTTAATTTTGCTTTCTGATTTTTCATTGTTAGAATATAGGGATGTAAGTGGGGGGGGGGGCTTTATTAATATACCCTGAGATCTTCCCACGTTTTGACTCCTGGGGAAGCAAGATAGTAGTGTGCAATGCATGGGGAAGGTATGTGGTCAAGAGAAATAGTCAGCAGCTTTGGGGATCTGTGTTTTCATTGGTAAGTTATGTCCTAAAAGACAAGAGCTGTACAAGAGTCACCTGAGGCTGACCTATCTGAGGCCCTAAGGAGTTCTGGCCTGAGCCTTAGGGAATCTTAGTTATAGACTATGCTTGTCTACTAACTCCCTCTCTGATCTTGAACAATTTCACCTCCCTGAGCCTCTCAGTTTCCTAAAACCTCTTAGCTCAAATATTGTAATTCATGAAAGTTTAATGATGCTGGGGATTGACCTGCTCAGGGTAATAATTGTTTAAGGAGAGAAATGAATATGTTGGTTAAAGTGTGACCTTCCCAGGGGATATAAAAGGTTTCTCAATTAAATGCACATCTTCTGAACCAGTTTGAAGTTATCAAGGGCTGTGTGAGTCAGCTTTATGATGAGGCTGCATAGACAGGAATTCAGAATCTAGGAAGTAGATGGTGACAGACACATAATGATTCTCACCTGTCATACTGTAAAGCAGGAGTATGGTGCTTACAGCTGACAGTCCCATTTTAGCCAGGGCCACAGAGAGGCTGAAGAGGTTTCAGGGCTGTGACCAGGATGATAATGGTACTCTGAACTATGCCACATGAAGAGCAGAAGTGCTTGGGGATAAGTAGCTAGAATAAGACACACAGGAAGGTCTGGGCCCTTGTTTTTAGCTGTCTGAAGGGCTCTTGTGAGGGAGAAGAGTGACTTCAAACAATGGAGTTTGTCAGGTAGATGTAACAGAGCGACATCAAGTTAATAGCAAGGTCTTGCTAAGTTTTAGAAACATAGGATGCCTCAAGAAGCAGTGGGTTTCTGTTGTTGAATGTTTTTAAGGATCGACTCAATTACCATTTGATAAGAAAAATGTAGAAAAGGTCAGATATCAGGTGAAAAAGTAGATCAAATAATCCAAAATATCAGAGCACCATTCACATCCTGAGAGTCAATCAGTCATGTTAATCAGGAAGATAGTGGGAAGGGAATTTTAATCATGAGGTCTGAAATTCAACATAGAAAAAATACCTATATACCACCATTTATAATGCAATTCCTGCCCATTGGTCTCTGGACAAATATCTGATTGTCATCTTGGAGTTGTTTAGTCACTCACTCATGTCCAATTCTTTTGTGACCCCTACTGTAGTCTACCAGGCTCCTATGTCCATGGGATTTCCAAGGCAAGAACACTGGAGTGGGTTCCCTTTTCCTTTCCATTCCCTTCTCCATGGGATCTTTCTGACCCAAGCATTGAAATCACGTCTCCTGCATTGGCAGGCGGATTCTTTACCACTGAGCCACTAGGAAAGCCATGCCACCCTAGAGACTACATCTTAAATTCAGCAATTTTGTCATTGCTTCCCCAAATTCTAAATTTATGTCTTGTTCAGTCTGTAGCATTATTTTCTGTTTCAAGTGTAATTTGAATATTTGAATTATAATGTCATCAGTTCAGTTCAGTCTCTCAGTCGTGTCCGACTCTTTGCGACCCCATGAACCACAGCACACCAGGCCTCCCTGTCCATCACCAACTCCCGGAGTTCACTCAAACTCATGTCCATAGAGTCTGTGATGCCATCCAGCCATCTCATTCTCTGTCGTCCCCGTCTCCTCCCACCCCCAATCCCTCCTAGCATCAGAGTCTTTTCCAGAGAGTCAACTCGTCGCATGAGGTGGCCAAAGTACTGGAGTTTCAACTTTAGCATCAGTCCTTCCAATGAACACCCAGGATTGATCTCCTTTAGAATGGACTGGTTGGATCTCCTTGCAGTCTAAGGGACTCTCAAGAGTCTTCTCCAGCACCACAGTTCAAAAGCATCAATTCTTCGGCGATTAGCTTTTTTCACAGTCCAACTCTCACATCCATACATGACCACTGGAAAAACCATAGCCTTGACTAGACGGACCTTGGTTGGCAAAGTAATGTCTCTGCTTTTTAATATGCTATCTAGGTTGGTCATAACTTTCCTTCCAAGGAGTAAGCGTCTTTTAATTTCCTGGCTGCAATCAGCATCTGCAGTGATTTTGGAGCCCCCCCCCAAAAATAAAGCCTGACACTGTTTCCACTGTTTCCCCATCTATTTCCCATGAAGTGATAACATTTGATATTCAAATATGATAATGAATATAAAGGTGTTTGTTAAGTTGCAAAGTGCCACATAAAAATACAGGATTATTAATGTTACACTGGTCTAAGTATAATCTGGTCTCTGATAGATTCAAAAGAAGGGCAGCTTCCCTAAGGTAGGAAGAAGTAGATGGTTTGCTAAGTGATTCCCTCTAGGACCTCTGACTAATAATTGCTAACCTTGCAATTACTTCTAGAATCATCTACGTTTCCCTATAGAGCCATGTGGGAAGAAAATGAAGAGAGATGACTGAACACAATGAGTAGTTGGAGGTAGCAGATTGCAGAGTATAATGTTGATCAGTGGTCCAGTCATGTCTGACTCTTTGTGACCCCATGGACTGCAGCACAAAAAGGCCTCCCTCTCCCTCACTATCTCCTAGAATTTGCCCAAGTTTATGTCCATTGCATCAGTGATACCATCCAGCCATCTCATACTCTGACGTCCTCTTCTTCTTCTACTCTCAATCTTTCCCAGTATCAGTGACTTTCCCAAAGAGTCAGCTGTTTGCGTCAGGTGACCAAAATACTGGAGTTTCAGCTTCAGCATCAGTCCATCCAATCAGTCCGTCAGTATTCAGGGTTGATTTTGTTTAAGATTGACTGGTTTGATCTCCTTGCTGTCCAAAAGGCTGTCAGAAGTCACAGAGTATAACAGCAGGGCTATATAAAAGATTGCAAGGGTGGGGATGGGTATAGCAGAAACAAGAATAAAACATACAGAGGCTAATATGAATTAAATAGTAAGTGTTATATGCAGATGCTCCCAGTAATTTTTAAATAAAAATTTTAAATATTTGTTCATTTGTACAATACTGTTTAGGTGGTGCCACCTCAGGATAGAAATTTTTGTCCAAAGCCTAGGGACTTTAAAAGTACAAAAGCCTCTACTTTCTTTGGCACAGGTATGATGGGTGGGAAACTTCATCTCTGCAAATGGGTTGGATAAAGAACTAGTATATTGGGAAAGGGAATTGTATCCCTGGAATGAACTCTGGGGCTGGCAAGAACAGTTGATATTCTTTCCTATTCTTTCCTACTCCCAGCTGTTTCTAAGAAACAAGCGTTGTTTACTTTTTGAAGAGGAGGGAAAAAAATGACACTTTTTTTTCACCAGGGAGGAAAAAAGATGTCTCTGTCATATTGTCTCTGGGCTTGGGCTTGTTTATTTATTAGCTGCTAGGAATCAACTGTTTTCTGAAGCCAAGGCCCAGGTCACAGGGCCTATGTAATGGAGGATGTATCATTAATGAGCAGCGAATATCAGCATCAAATGTGCATAGTAACACCTCAGTATTATTTGTGATTAAAACTCTTCTCAGCTATTCTCTCTCCTTTTTCTCCTTGGCTTTGAGTCCCTCTGTTCTCTTTTCATTTCTTCCTCTCTTTGTCTTTTATTTCTTAATCTCTGTTTCCTAATTCTTCCCCATTATCCCTGTTCTACATTCTATTTTTCTTCTCCTCCCTATCTGTGGATTTCTTTTGCTTATCATTCCCAGCTGGCTCAGGCGCCATGCAGATGTGTATCCACTTTTCCATTCCCAGCTTTTTTTCTAAAAAAAAAAAAAAAAGGGACAGATGCAAAGCCCTTATTAGCTCATCTGCTTAGACTCCCAGCCAGGGAAAGATTGCTCCCCAGATAGGTTCTACTTTACCTTACTTCAATTCAATGTGAAATGAGTCAAACCAATCGACTTCCACATCTTCCTTGGGGATGATCATTTCATTGTTTAATACTACATGCTTTCAATTTTTCCTTCTTGGTCTAGTATTTCCTTTGCTTCACTTTAACCCACTACTTTTGATTAAGATATCTGGTACTACCCTAAACCTTTTTGTTCCTTCCTTAGTTTTTATTCCTTTCTTAGGACTTAAATGTACTTATCACACTCCCACAGAGTAATGATGCTTTTGGCCCCTAAAAAGTTCTGTTCCATGGCCACTACGCCATAAGGTAGATATTATTATCACCATTTTTAAAATATGGAAATTGAGACCCAGAAGGATTAAGAAACTTGCATAAGAATGCAGAGTTAGAAAGCAGTAAACTCGAGATCCAAAACTAGATCTGCTTGATTCCAAAGCCCATCATGGTCTGTTCACACAAAAATAAGGCTCAGGAGAGCTTATGAAAAAAATCTCATGAAATACTTCTGTAGTTACTTGATCAGTCCTCAGGTCTAGCCCAAAATTCACTTTAAAATTTAATTTTGGAGTACATGAAATTTAGCATGGCATATCAGAAGAACCTGGGCTATAGTCCTACACACACACACGCTATATACACACACACACACACACACATACATACACACACTGTAGGTGCCAGGCATTAAGCTAAGTACTTTATGTATACTAAACTATTTTGTTTTCTGCATTTCACAGATTGAGAAACTGAAGCAAGTAAAATTAAACAATACTCAAGCTCACTCATTTATTAAATAGCAGAATTAAATCCAAAACCAGACAGTCTGACTCTAGAGTCTATGGTCTCAACTACAACATTATCTCTTGCCAAACACAACATTATCTCTTGGTCCTATTTGTCCTGTTTCTTCTCAGTTGTTCACTTTCCTCATATACAAAATAAGCAGGTTGGACTAATGCAAAGATTTGCAAAGTTTGTTTTGCAGAACCCTGGGTTCCACAGAGGTATCTGAAGGGCCAGTGAAAATAAAAAAGAAGATTGGGAAGGGAAGACTAACCAACAGTGTTCTAGGTCTCCCAGCTTGCTTTCAAACCAGACCAGAGTTGCCTTTATCTATTTTATGCATTGGAGTTCCTCTACCATGAAAATGTTTGAAAATACTTTTAAAGGATGATGCAAATGGGTGGCAGAATGTTTTAGAGAATGGCAATCCCATTTTATCTCATTTTAATGTTCACCTGTATTCAGTCCTTGTATTTAGTCCCTTGATAAAGGGCATTTGTTTTATGGATTATTTACTCCAAGACCCTGCAAGCTGTGTCTAGGCTTCCACGTAATTTCCTACATGCCATTTGCACTGGCTTTGTCTCCATCTTATCAAGAAATCAGTTCTAATCTATCTGATTTTCAGCCTCAGTACCTTCTGCACCCCCCACCAAATAATCATTCAAAGATTATGAAATTATTTGAACTCCTAGGGGCATAATATACTTATTTTTAGTGAGGTGAACTGAAAGTTTTACTGAGGCAGGGACTGGAAAGCTTCTGATAGTCTGCTGTGTTATAGCCTGGATTTAAGTTCACAGTCTTAAAAATATTTATTCATTTGGCTTTGACAGGTCTTAATTATGGCACTTAGGATTTTTTTTGCATCATGTGGAATCTTTCATTGTGGCAAATGGGCTCTCTAGTTGTAGTGCACAGACTTTGTTGCCCTGTGGCATATTGGGATCTTAGTTCCCCAACCAGGGATCAAATCTGAGTCCCCTCCATTGCAAGGATTCTTAACCACTGAATGACAGGGGAAGTCTCTTAAGTTCATATTTTTATTATGCTCAGATAATTTTGAGCACCAAGGATATGTTAAGTATATTCTAAACATGAGGCCAAATGGGAACACAGAGTAATTGAAATAATGTGGGAGAAGGGGAAGAGGTAAAAGTTCTATATCGGCTGCTTTATCTTGAATTACCACTAAAGCTCCATATTTCACCTTGAGATTAGAAAGTCTTATGTATTGGAAGACTGAATTTAGCTCCATTTGGGAAGTTTGTAAGCCCTATAACATTGAGGTGAGACATCTTATTAGCATTTCTATGAGCTATAGACCTTTCCTGGAGAAATTTCCATTAGCTCCACTTACATTCTAATTATCATGGAAATATATGGAGGGAAAAAGATAAACCAGTTTTGAAAACTGGTTGTCATAATTTTATCTCAACAACGAAATAGGTTCACACTGTAAATTTATGTTCTATTTATGTTCTCTTTGAGAAATGCCTACTAAAGCCTTACTCTTTATGGTTCTGTGAAAGAAGAATGCTTTGTTCTTCTCAATTGAGGAAGAAATGGGAGGCTTCAATGCCCTTTATATTTTCTTTTCCTAGAGAAATAATTGCATTTTATGCTTATTTGTGGGAAGACTGATCATATGATTTTTCACACATTGCTTCCTTTCAAAATAGCAGCATGCCACACTCTCTCTTTCTAGTGTACAGGGAAGGCACAAAGAAGAAAATGGAAGTCAAAAGATAGTCCAAGATCTTAAAAAGGAGAAATTTCAACTGAGTTTCTCAGATCATGTAAAAATGAATCTATAAATCAGATAAACTCTGACAGGTTGAGAACTCAGACTGTCAGCTTGATTATTTAATACTTATATTTTAAATTTTATCTGCTCTTTTCCACTTTTCCTTTGTTTTAGTAGTGTTTCTTTGGACAATTATAGTATTTTTGCATGCCTGCATGCTCAGTCACTCTGTCGTGTCTGGTTCTGACACCCTATGGACTGAAGGCCGCCAGACTTCTGTTTTTTTCCGGGCAGGAGTACAGGAGTAGGTTGCCATTTCCTCCTCCAGGGGATCTTCCCGTCCCAGGGATCCAACCCACAACTCCTTCCTCTCCTGCATTACAGGCAGATTATTTTACCCCTGAGCCACATAAACTGTCTTAAAGCTGACAAAGAAGAGGGATATTTTTATGTCAAAAATTGTCTGAGTTTAATGGAGAAGCAGTGTCTTTTGATGTGAATTTTTAAAAAGGTACAAGGGAGAAACTATTTCAAGCCATACGCTACTATTTAGAAACTTCATTCTCAGAATTCTCTATTCCAAATTTGGAAAGTTTTGTTTTATATAATGAGAGGGATTATCCCCTAAGCAAATTCACCAGAAGATGCTTTTGGACACCAAAGGATTAAATTGCCTCTGTTTTCATTGATAGATATTACTATATGCTTCATTTTCAATGATATATTGTTCAGCCAGTCAAATGTGTAAAATACCTAATGTTTGATATGAAGGTAAGTTTTGTCTTCAGTTTCAATGAAATCAAAAATAGTTGAGATAACCCAGAGAAAGGAGAATTTTGCAAAGTATTCTATGCTTCCCTGGTGACACAATGGTGAAGAACCCACCTGCCAATCAAGGAGACATAAGAGACACAGGTTGAATCCCAGAGTCAGGAAGATCCCCTGGAATAGGAAATGGCAACCCTGCTCCAGTATTCTTGTCTGCAAAATTCCATGAACAGAGGGGCCTGGTGGGCTACAGACCATGGGATTGCAAAGAACCAGGCACTACTGAGCGCACACAGACACATGCTAGCCCACAAGTTTTGGCTAAGAAATTTTAAGACATAATAACTTAGAAGTCATCTATATTTTATCCTCTCTCCCTCCCACTCACCCCCCTCACCAGTGCCATGAGTCCTCATGTATTGGCAGACTAGATTAAGTTTAGTTTGGCTAACATTTATTCCTACTAAATTGGAGCTAGTTTTATTAACACATAATACATAACAATGACCAGAATCATGGTCAACAAAGGTTCTATCCTGAAAATTCTCTCTTCTGTTCATTCTAACTGGCCTGCATACAGAGGAAAGCAAGTGACCAGTGTGCCAGGGAAATGGGAACTGTTCTGGAATGCAGATTCTACTAGGGGGAAGAGAGCACCATCACCTGAGTACTAATCCTAGAAATGAGCTAAACACTTAAAGCAGTCAAAGCTTTAAATTATTCGTCTTTGTTACTTAGTCAAAAGCAAATTTTGCTTATCGTGTTACTTAGGCTTTTGAAAAGCTGAGGGGTAGTTTTTAATAAGCATTAGGCTCAAAGTGTTTAACAATCTCTTTGTTACATCTGTAATGCCCAGTGTTGCATTATTTGCTCTTATGCCA
This sequence comes from Moschus berezovskii, assembly GCF_049115385.1. NCBI lineage: Eukaryota > Metazoa > Chordata > Mammalia > Artiodactyla > Moschidae > Moschus > Moschus berezovskii. Next base: position 66,397,808 of record NC_142488.1, read on the forward strand.
AAACATGTCCAAAGGCTTTGTCTATAAAAACTTGAAATATTAGAGTTTTTTTTTTTATCCAGGCAAGAAATATTTATTGAGTGCTTATTGTGTGTAAAATAAGACTCTAGGTGCTGGGGAACACAACTACCAAGACGGTAAGCAAAGAGTGAAAGCAAATAGGATGACTTTAAATTCTATGAAGAGCTATTAAGAAAATAAAGCACAATAACGGGGCATTACAGTGTTTAGAAAAGGCTTCTTGAAAGAAGTGACATGAGTTGAGATAGGAAAGATGACATATTTGTTTTCTACTACCACGTACAAGTTGCCACAAATTTACTATCTCGGAGTTTCTGTGAGTCAGGAGTCCAAGTACATATTAGCCGAATACTTTGCTCAGGGTCTTGCAAACAAAAACCAAGGTGCTGGCTTGGATTGTGATCTCATCTGAGGCTTGGGGTTCCCTTTCAGATTCAGCTCTCAGCAGGATTTCTTTCTTTGTGGCTGTATGACTGTAGTCCCTTTTTTCTGCTGGCTGTTGTCTGGAACTGTCAGCACCGAGACACTGCCCTCTGGTCCTTGCTGTGCAGCCTCCTCCTCTTAAAACATGCTTTCTAATAGGCCAACAAGAAAGCATCTCTCTGATACTTCACCCTCTTTTATTTTTTTATTTTTAAAATGTATTTATTTTTTTTATGTTGTTAACTATATTTATTTATTTTAATTGGAGGCTAATTACTTTACAATATTGTAGTGGTTTTTGCGATACACTGACATGAATCAGCCATGGGTATACATGTGTTCCCCATCCTGAACCCCCCCTCCAACCTCCCTCCCATGCCATCCCTCTGGGTCATCCCAGTGCACCAGCCCCGAGCACCCTGTCTTATGCATCGAACCTGAACTGGCCGTCTGTTTCACATATGATAATATACATGTTTCAATGCAATTCTCTCAGATCATCCCACCCTTGCCCTCTCCCACAGAGTCCAATAGACTGTTCTATACATCTGTGTCTCCTTTACTGTCCCGCATATGGGGTTATTGTTACCGTCTTTCTAAATTTCATATATATGCGTTAGTATACTGTATTAGACCCACTCCAGTGTTCCTGCCTGGAGAGTCCCAGGGACGGGGGAGCCTGGTGGGCTGCCGTCTATGGGGTCACACAGAGTCGGACACGACTGAAGTGACTTAGCAGCAGTATACTGTATTAGGGTTTTTCTTTCTGGCTTAGTTCACTCTGTATAATAGGCTCCAGTTTCATCCACCTCATTAGAACTGATTCAAATGTATTCTTTTTAATACCTGAGTTATATTCCATTGTGTATATGAACCACAGTTTTCTTATCCATTCGTCCACATATGGACATCTAGGTTTCTTCCATGTCCTGGCTATTATAAACTGTGCTGCGATGAACATTGGGGTACACGTGTCTCTTTCAATTCTGGTTTCCTCAGTGTGTATGTCCAGCAGTGGGATTGCTGGGTCATATAGCAGTTCTATTTCCAGTTTTTCAAGGAATCTCTACACTGTTCTCCATAGTGACTGCACTAGCTTGCATTCCAACAAACAGTGTAAGAGGGTTCCCTTTTCTCCACACCCTCTCCAGCATTTATTGTTGTAGATTTTTGGATAGCAGCCATTCTAACCAGTGTGAGATGGTGGTTTTGACTTGCATTTCTCTGATAATGAGTGATGGTGAGCATCTTTTCATGTTTTTGTTAGCCATCTCTATGTCTTCCTTGGAGAAATTTCTGTATAGTTTTTGGCCCATCTTTTGATTGGATCGTTTATTTTTCTGGAATTGAGCTGCAGGAGTTGTTTGTATATTTTTGAGATTAACTCTTTGTCAGTTGCTTCGTTTGCTATTATTTTCTCCCATTCTGAAGGCTGCTTTTTCACCTTGCTTATAGTTTCTTTTGTTGTGCAAAAGCTTTTAGTTTAATTAGGTCCCATTCATTTATTTTTGCTTTTATTTCCAATATTCTGGGAGGTGGGTCATAGAGGATCCTGCTGTGATTTATGTCGGAGAGTGTTTTGCCTATGTTTTCCTCTAAGAGTTTTATTGTTTCTGGCCTTACGTTTAGATCATTAATCCATTTTGAGTTTATTTTTGTGCATGGTGTTAGAAAGTGTTCTAGTCATATTCTGTTACAAGTTGTTGACCAGCTTTCCCAGCACCACCTGGTAAAGAGATTGTCTTTCCTCCATTGAATATTCTTGCCTCCTTTGTCAAAGATAAGGTTTCCATAGGTGCATGGATTTATCTCTGGCCTTTCTATTCTATTCCATTGATCTATATTTCTGTCTTTGTGACAGTACCATACTGTCTTGATGACTGTAGCTTTGCATTAGAGCCTGAAGTCCGGCAGGTTGATTCCTCCGGTTCCATTCTTCTTCTTCAAGATTACTTTGGCTATTCGAGGTTTTTTGTATTTCCAAACAAATTGTGAAATTATTTGTTCTAGTTCTGTGAAAAATACCGTTGGTAGCTTGATAGGGATTGCATTGAATCTATATGTTGCTCTGGACTGTATACTCATTTTCATTATATTGATTCTTCTGATCCATGAACACGATATATTTCTCCATCTATTTGTGTCTTCTTTAATTTATTTCATCAGTGTTTTTTAGTTTTCCATACGTAGGTCTTTTGTTACTTTAGGCAGATATATTCCTAAGTATTTTATTCTATTCATTGCAATGGTAAATGGAATTGTTCCCTTAATTTCTATCTCTGTTTTCTCATTATTAGTGTATAGGAATGCAAGGGATTTCTGTGTGTTGATTTTATATCCTGCAACTTTACTATATTCATTGATTAGCTCTAGTAATTTTCTGGTAGAGTCTTTAGGGTTTTCTATGTAGAGGTTCATGTCATCTGCAAACAGTGTTTTACTTCTTCTTTTCCTATTTGAATTCCTTTTATATCTTTTTCTGCTCTGATTGCTGTGGCCAAAACTTCCAAAACTATGTTGAATAGTAGTGATGAAAGTGGGCACCCTTGTCTTGTTCCTGACTTTAGGGGAAATGCTTTCAATTTTTCACCATTGAGGATAATGTTTGCTGTGGGTTTGTCATATATAGCTTTTATTATGTTGAGATATGTTCCTTCTATTCCTGCTTTTTATCATAAATGGATGTTGAACTTTGTCAAAGGCTTTCTCTGCATCTATTGAGATAGTCATATGGTTTTTATCTTTCAATTTGTTAATGTGGTGTATTACATTGATTGATTTGCAGAAATTGAGGAATCCTTGCATTCCAGGGATAAAGCCCACTTGGTCATGATGTATGAGTTTTTAATATGTTGTTGGATTCTGTTTGCTAGAATTCTGTTAAGGATTTTGCATCTATGTTCATCAGTGATATTGGCCTGTAATTTCTTTTTTGTGGCATCTTTGTCAGGTTTTGGTATTAAGGTGATGGTGGCCTCATAGAATGGGTTTGGAAGTTTACATTCCTCTGCAATTTTCTGGAATAGTTTAAGTAGGATATTTGTTAGCTCCTTCTGTAAATTTTTGGTCGAATTCAGCTGTGAAGCCATCTGGTTCTGGACTTTTGTTTACTGGAAGATTTCTGGTTACAGTTTCCATTTCTGTGCTTGTGATGTGTCTATTACGATTTTCTATTTCTTCCTGGTTCAGTTTTGGAAAGTTATACTTTTCTAAGAATTTGTCCATTTCTTCCAAGTTGTCCATTTTATTAGCATATAGTTGCTGATAGTAGTTTCTCATGATCCTTTGTATTTCTCTGTTGTCTGTTGTGATCTCTCCATTTCCATTTCTAATTTTGTTGATTTGATTCTTCTCCCTTTGTTTCTTGATGAGTCTGGCTAATGGTTTGTCAATTTTATTTATCTTCTTAAAGAACCAGCTATTAGCTTTGTTGATTTTTGCTATGGTCTCTTTTGTTACTTGTGCATGTATTTCTGCCCTAATTTTTGTGATTTCTTCCCTTCTACTAACCCTGGGGTTCTTCATTTCTTCCTTTTCTAGTTTCTTTAGGTGCAGAGTTAGGTTATTTATTTGACTCTTTTCTTGTTTCTTGAGGTAAGCCTGTATTGCTATGAACCTTCCTCGAGTCAGACACGACTGAAGTGACTTAGCAGCAGCAGCCATTCCCTTCTGGCCTGAAGAGTTTCTATGAAAGATCAGCTGTTATCTGTTATCCTTATGGGAATCCCTTTGTGTGTTATTTGCTGTTTTTCCCTTGCTGATTTAATATTTGTTCTTTGTGCTTGATCTTTTTAATTTGATTAATATGTGTCTTGGGGTGTTTTGCCTTCGGTTTATCCTGTTTGGGACTCTGGGTTTCTTGGATTTGGGTGACTATTTCCTTCCCCATTTTAAGGAAGTTTTCAACTATTATCTCCTCAAGTGTTTTCTCATGGTCTTTCTCTTTGTCTTCTTCTTCTGGGACGCCTATGATTTGAATGTTGGGGCGTTTGACATTTTCCCAGAGGTCCCTGAGTTTGTCCTCATTTCCTTTAATTGTTTTTTATTTTTTTCCTCTCTGCTTCACTTATTTATACCATTCTATATTCTAGCAGGTTTTAGAAAAGGCAGAGGCACCAGAGATCAAATTGCCAACATCCGCTGGATCATGGAGAAAGCAAGAGAGTTTCAGAAAAACATCTATTTCTGCTTTATTGACTATGCCAAAGCCTTTGACTGTGTGGATCACAATAAACTGTGGAACATTCTGAAAGAGATGGGAATGCCAGACCACCTGACCTGCCTCTTGAGAAACCTGTATGCAGGTCAGGAAGCAACTGTTAGAACTGGACATGAAACAACAGACTGGTTCCAAATAGGAAAAGGTGTACGTCAAGGTTGTATATTGTCACCTTGCTTATTTAACTTATATGCAGAGTACATCATGAGGAACACTGGGCTGGAAGAAGCACAAGCTGGAATCAAGATTGCCAGGAGAAATATCAATAACCTCAGATATGCAGATGACACTACCCTTATGGCAGAAAGTGAAGAGGAACTCAAAAGCCTCTTGATGAAAGTGAAAGAGGAGAGTGAAAAGGTTGGCTTGAAGCTCAACATTCAGAAAACAAAGATCATGGCATCTGGTCCCATCACTTCATGGGAAATAGATGGAAAAACAGTGGAAACAGTGTCAGACTTTGTTTTTTTGGGCTCCAAAATCACTGCAGATGCTGATTGCAGCCATGAAATTAAAAGACGCTTGCTCCTTGGAAGGAAAGTTATGACCAACCTTGATAATATATTAAAAAGCAGAGACATTACTTTGCCAACCAAGGTCCGTCTAGTCAAGGCAATGGTTTTTCCCGTGGTCATGTATGGATGTGAGAGTTGGACTGTGAAGAAGGCTGACCGCCGAAGAATCGATGCTTTTGAACTGTGGTGTTGGAGAAGACTCTTGAGAGTCCCTTATACTGCAAGGAGATCCAACCAGTCCATTCTAGAGGAGATCAATCCTGGATGTTCATTGGAGGGACTGATGCTAAAGCTGAAACTGCAATACTTTGGCCACCTCATGCGACGAGTTGACTCACTGGAAAAGACTCTGATGCTGGGAAAGGTTGGGGGCGGGAGGAGAAGGGGACGACGGAGAATGAGATGGCTGGATGGCATCACCGACTCTGTGGACATGAGTTAGTAAACTCCGGGAGTTGGTGATGGAGAGGGAGGCCTGGCGTGCTGTGATTCATGGGGTCGCGGAGAGTCGGACACGACTGAGCGACTGAACTGAACTGAACTGATATTCTACCTCACTTATCCTATCTTCTCCCTCCATTATTTTACTGTTGGTTCCTTCCAGAATTTGTTTGATCTCATTTATTGCATTATTCATTGTTGATTGACTCTGCTTTATTTCTTCTAGGTCCTTTCTTTCATCTTCTCAGTCCTTGTCTCCAGGCTATTTATCTGCAACTCCATTTTGTTTTCAAGATTTTGGATCATTTTTACTATCATTATTCTGAATTCCTTTTCAGGTAGGCTCCCTTTCTCTTCCTCTTTTATTTGTTTTGGTGGGCATTTATCATGTTCCTTTACCTGCTGAGTATTTCTGTGCCTTTTCATCTTGTTTATATTGCTGTGTTTGGGGTGGCCTTTCTGTATTCTGGCAGGTTTTTGGTTCCTCTTTATTGTGGAGGCTCTCTCTGTGGGTGGGGTTGGACAAGTTCCTTGTCAAGGTTTCCTGGTTAGGGAAGCTTGCACCAGTGTTCTGGTGGGTGGTGCTGGAGTTCTTCTCTCTGGGGTATAATAAAGTGTCCAGTAGTGAGTTTTGAGATGTCTATGGTTTTGGTGTGACTTTGGGAAGTCTGTATAGCTCAGGGCTATGTTCCTGCGTTGCTGGAGAATTTGCGTGGTATGTCTTGCTCTGGAACTTGTTGACTCTTGGGTAGTGCTTGGTTTCAGTGTAGGCATGGAGGATTTTTGGATGATCTCTTATTGATTAATGTTCCCTGGAGTCAGGAGTTCTCTGGTGTTCTCAGGTTTGGGCCTTAAGCCTCCTGCCTCTGGTTTTCAGTCTTATTCTTACAGTAGCCTCAAGACTTCTCCACCCATACAGCACCAATGATAAAACATCTAGGTTAATGGCGAAAAGATTCTCCACAGTGAGGGACACCCAGAGAATTTCACAGAGTTACATACAGAAGAGAAGAGGGAGGAGTGAGATAGAGGTGACCAGGAGGAGAAGAGGGGGAATTAAAAGGGAAGAGAGCAATCTAGCCAGTAATCAATTCCCTATGTTCTCTCCACAATCTGGAACCCTCAGAGAGGTTCACGGATTTACATAGAGAAGAGAAGAGGGAAGAAGGAGATAGAGGTGACCAGGAGGAGAAAAGGGGGAATCAGAAGGAGAGAGACAGATCTAGCCAGTAATCAGTTCCCTAAGTTTTCTCCACAGCCCAAAACACAGACAGAGATTCACAGGGTTGGGTAGAGAAGAGAAGGGGGAGGGAGGAGATAGACGTGACTTGGGGGAGAAAAATGAGAGTCAAAAGGGGGAGAGAGTAATCAAGCCAGTAATCACCCTCCTAAGTAAAAATGGGTACTGAAAATTGGATCCTTAAAGGTACAAATTTTATAACAAATACCAGAAAGCAAAGATTAAAAATCTAAAGTAGAGGTTACACTCTTAAAAATACAATATTAAAAAAACAAAACAAAATCACAAAAATTATAAAAAATGTATGTGAAGTTTGCTTTAAAAATAGGATCTTTTTTGTGGGGGCTGAAACAAGATGGCGGAGGAATAGGACGGCGAGACCACTTTCTCCCCCACAAATTCATCAAAAGAACATTTGAACACTAAGTAAAGTCCATAAAACAACTTCTGAATGCTGGCAGAGGACATCAGGCACCCAGAAAAGCAGCCCATTGTCTTCAAAAGAAGGTAGGAATAAACATAAACGATAAAAAGAGAGACAAAAGAAGTAGGGCCAGAGCTCCGTCCTGGGAAGGGAGGAATAAAAAAAGAGAGAAGTTTCTGAAACCAGGAAACATTCTCACAGGCGAGTCTGTGGCGAGCCTTGAAACCTCAGAGGACAATACAACCGGGAGAAAAAGAAATAAATAATTAAACCTCACGAGTCCAAAGGTAACTCCCAGTGGAGAAGCAGAGCAGACGCCCGCATCCGCCATTAACAAGCGGGGACTGGACAGGGAGGAGCCAGCTGAACTGCTTAGAGAGAGGACCAGGCCTGAATGCCATGAGGGCAGTCTGGGGGGAGCTGACTGGAGATAGCAGAGCAGACTGTGGGGTAGCTACCCCGTGAAAACGCGAAAAGCCCTAACTTAAGACTCTGCCAGCCCCGCTCACAGAACAAAAGACTAAGCAGATCTAGCCAGCTATGGACGGCCCATCCCCTGCTGAGACAGTGAGGGGAGGGCAGTCAGAGCCAGAAGGGGGCAATCGCGGTCCCAGAGAGGCATCCAATACCAATCTGCAGGCAGGCTTCAGTGTTAATCAAGCCTTTTTGGGTTTCTGGCTGGTTAACATCCGCCTGAGAAGGTGCGCCGGTTGTATACACAGAAAACCGAGTGGGAGGGACCGTGGAGGTGATAAGTCGCAGTGACTGTGCTCACCAAACACCTGGTCACTTGAGCTGCTCAGTCCGGGGAAGGCATAAAACGCAGGCCCAACCAAGTCTGCGCCTTTGTGGAGTACCCGAGTAGCTGAACCTGAGTGGCTTAGACCTGGGACGTGCATGCAACCCAGCGCCGTCCTCAGACAGTTATCAGTAGAGCAACTTAGAGCCTGTGCAGTGTAGACTGGGACAGCACACATGCCATGAACTGGGGCAAACCCAGTGTGGCTGGGACACTGGGAGCACTCCCCACAGACACCAGAGATATTTCTCTGCAGTGTTCCTCCTTTCCCAGAACAGGACTGAAGAAGTGAGCTTTAAAAAGTGTCCACCACCTCCCCCTAGTGTCAGGGTGGAAATTAGACACTGAAGAGACCAGCAAACAGAAGCTAAAACAGAGGGAACCACCTTGGAAGTGACTATACAGGTTGTCCAAAGTCGCTCCAAACCTATTGACATCTCATAACTCATTACTAGTAACTTCATTGCACTCCAGAGAGAAGAAATCCAGCTCCACCCATCAGATCACTGACACAAGCTTCCCTAACCAGAGAACCTTGACAAGCCACCCGTCCAACCTCACCCATAGCAAGGAAACTCCACAATAAAGAGAACTCCACAAACTACCAGAAGACGGAAAGGCCACCCCAAACACAGCAATATAAGCAAGATGAAGAGGCAGAGAAATACGCAGCAAATAAATGAACAGGATAAATGCCTACCAACCCAAGCAAAAGAGGAAGAGATAGGGAATCTACCTGATAAAGAGTTCCAAATAATGATAGTGAAATTAATCCAAAATCTTGAAAGCAAATTGGAGTTACAGATAAATAATCTGGAGACGAGGATTGAGAAGATGTAAGAAAGGTTTAATAAGGATCTAGAAGAAATAAAAAAGAGTCAATATACAATGAATAATGCAATAGATGAGATAAAAAACACTTTGGAGGGAACCAATAGTAGAATAATGGAGGCAGAAGATAGAATAAGTGAGTTAAAAGATAGAATGGTAGTAATAAATGAAGCAGAGGGAAAAAAAAACGAATTAAAAGAAATGAGGACAATCTCAGAGACCTCTGGGACAATTTTAAATGCCCCAATATCCAAATCATAGGAGTCCCAGAAGAAGAAGATAAGAAGAACGACCATGAGAAAATACTTGAGGAGATAATAGTTGAAAATTTCCCTGAAATGGGGAAGGAAATAATCACCCAAGTCCAAGAATCCCAGAGAGTCCCAAACAGGATAAATCCAAGGCAAAATACCCCAAGACACATATTAATCAAATTAGCAAAGATCAAACACAAAAAACAAATATTAAAAGCAGCAAGGGAAAAGCAATAAATAACACACAAGGGGATCCCCATAAGGATAACAGCTGACCTTTCAGTAGAAATTCTTCAGGCCAGGAGGGAATGGCAGGGCATACTTAAAGTGATGAAAGAAAATAACCTACAGCCCAGATTACTGTACCCAGCAAGGATCTCATTCAAGTATGAAGGCGAAATCAAAAGCTTTACAGACAAGCAAAAGCTGAGAGAACTCAGCATCACCAAACCAGCTCTCCAACAAATGCTAAAGGACCTTCTCTAGACAGGAAACAGAATGAGTGCATAAACTTGAACCCAAAACAATAAAGAAAATGGCAACAGGATCATACTTATCAATAATTACCTTAAACGTAAATGGGTTGAATATCCCAACCAAAAGACAAAGACTGGCTGAATGGATACAAAAAGAAGACCCCTATATATGTTGTCTACAGGAGACCCACCTCAAAACGAGGGACACATACAGATTGAAAGTAAAGGGCTGGAAAAAGATATTTCAAGCAAATAGAGATCAAAAGAAAGCAGGAGTAGCAATACTCATATCAGATAAAATAGACTTTAAGACAAAGGCTGTGAAAAGAGACAATGAAGGACACTACATAATGATCAAAGGCTAAATCCAAGAAGAAGATATAACAATTAAAAACATTTATGCACCCAACATAGGAGCACCATAATATGTGAGACTAATACTAACAAGTATGAAAGGGGAAATCAACAATAACACAATATTAGTGGGAGACTTTAATACCCCACTCACACCTATGGATAGACCAACTATACAGAAAATTAACAAGGAAACACAAAAGTTAAATGGTGCAATAGACCAGTTAGACCTAATAGATATCTATAGGACATTTCACCCCCAAATAATGAATTTCACCTCCTTCTCAAGTGCACACAGAACCTTCTCCAGGATAGATCACATCATGGGACATAAATCTAGCCTAGGTAAATTCAAAAAAATTGAAATTATTCCAAGCATCTTTTCTGATCATAATACAGTAAGACTGGATCTCAATTACAGGAGAAAAACTATTAAAAATTCCAACATATGGAGACTGAACAACACACTGCTGAATAACGAACAAATCATTGAAGAAATCAAAAAAGAAATCAAAATATGCATAGAAATGAATGAAAATGAAAACACAACCCAAAACCTCTGGGACACTGTAAAAGCAGTGCTAAGGGGAAGGTTCATAGCAATACAGGCATACCTCAAGAAACAAGAAAAAAGCCAACTAAATAACCTAACTCTACATTACTTTGCCAACCAAGGTCCGTCTGCTCAAGGCTGTGGTTTTTCCCGTGGTCATGTATGGTTGTGAGAGTTGGACTGTGAAGAAAGCTGACCTCCAAAGAATTGATGCTTTTGAACTGTGGTGTTGGAGAAGACTCTTGAGAGTCCCTTGGACTGCAAGGAGATCCAACCAGTCTGTTCTAGAGGAGATCAATCTTGGGTGTCCATTGGAAGGACTGATGCTAAAACTGAAACTCCAATATTTTGGCCACCTCATGCGACGAGTTGACTCACTGGAAAAGACTCTGATGCTGGGAGGGATTGGGGGCGGGAAGAGACGGGGATGACAGAGAATGAGATGAATGGATGGCATCACCAACTCGATGGACATGAGTTTGTGTGAACTCCGGGAATTGGTGATGGACAGGGAGGCCTGGCGTGCTGTGATTCATGGAGTCGCAAAAGTTGGACACGACTGAGCGACTGAACTGAACTGATCTGAACTGAACACCTAAAGCAACTAGAAAAGGAAGAAATAAAGAACCCTAGGGTCAGAAGAAGGAAAGAGATTTTAAAAATTAGGCAGCAATAAATACAAAAGAAACAAAAGAGACCATAGCAAAAATCAACAAAGCCAAAAGCTGGTTCTTTGAGAGGGTAAATAAAATTGACAAACCACTAGCCAGACTCATCAAAAAACAAAGGGAGAAAAACCAAATCAATAAAATTAGAAGTGAAAAGGGAGAGATCACAACAGACAACACAGAAATACAAAGGATCATAAGAGACTATTATCAGCAATTATATGCCAATAAAATGGACAACTTGCAAGAAATGGACAAATTTTTAGATAAGTATAACTTTCCAAAACTGAACCAGGAAGATATAGAAAATCTTAACAGATCCATCACAAGTATGGAAATTGAAACTGTAATCAGAAATCTTCCAGCAACCAAAAGCCCAGGTCCAGATGGCTTCACAGCTGAATTCTACCAAAAATTTAGAGAAGAGCTAACACCTATCCTACTCAAACTCTTCCAGAAAATTGCAGAGGAAGGTAACCTTCCTAACTCATTGTATGAGGCCACCATCACCCTAATACCAAAACCTGACAAAGATGCCACAAAGAAAGAGGACTACAGGCCAATATCACTGATGAACATAGATGCAAAAATCCTTAACAAAATTCTAGCAATCAGAATCCAACAACACATTAAGAAGATCATACATCATGACCAAGTGGGCTTTATCCCAGGAATGCAAGGATTCTTCAATATCCACAAATCAATCAATGTAATACACCACATTAACAAACTGAAAAATAAAAACCATATGATTATTTCAATAGATGCAAAGAAAGGCTTTGACAAAATTCAACATCCATTTAAGATCAAAACCCTCCAGAAGGTGGGAATAGAAGGAACATTCCTCAACATAATAAAAGCTATATATGACAAACCCACAGCAAACATTATCCTCAATGGTGAAAAATTGAAAGCGTTTCCCCTAAAGTCAGGAACAAGACAAGGGTGCCCACTCTCACCATTACTATTTAACATGGTTTTGGAAGTTTTGGCCACAGCAATCAGAGCAGAAAAAGACATAAAATGAATTCAAATAGGAAAAGAAGAAGTAAAACTCTCACTGTTTGCAGACGACATGATCCTCTACACAGAAAACCCTAAAGACTCTACCAGAAAATTACTAGAGCTAATCAATGAATATAGTAAAGTTGCAGCATATTAAATTAACACACAGAAATCCCTTGTATTCCTATACACTAATAATGAGAAATTAGAAAGAGAAATTAAGGAAACAATTCCATTCACCATTGCAACGAAAAGAATAAAATACTTAGGAATATATCTACCTAAAGAAACAAAAGACCTATATGTAGGACACTATAAAACATTGGTGAAAGAAATCAGAGAGGACACTAAAAGATGGAGAAACATACCATGTTCATGGTTTGGGAGAATAAATATTGTGAAAATGAATATATTACCTAAAGTAATTTATAAGTTCAATGCAATCCCTATCAAGCTACCAACGGTGTTTTTCACAGAGCTAGAACAAATAATTTCACAATTTCTATGGAAATACAAAAGCCTTGCATAGCCAAAGCAATCTTGAGGAAGAAGAATGGAACTGGGGGAATCAACCTGCCCGACTTCAGGCTCTACTACAAAGCCACAGTCTTCAAGACAGTATGGTACTGGCATAAAGACAGAAGTATAGATCAATGGAACAGAATAGAAAGGCCAGAGATAAATCCATGCACCTATGGACACCTTATCTTTGACAAGGGAGGCAAGACTATTCAATGGAGAAAAGACAATCTCTTTAACAAGTGGTGCTGGGAAAACTGGTCAGCCACTTGTGAAAGAATGAAACTAGAACACTCCCTAACACCATACACAAAAACAAGCTCAAAATGGATTAAAGATCTAAATGTAAGACCAGAAACTATAAAACTCCTAGAGGAGAACATAGGCAAAACACTCTCCGACATAAATCACAGCAGTATCCTCCATGACCCACCTCCCAGAATATTGGAAATAAAAGCAAAAATAAAGAAATGGGACCTAATTAAAATTAAAATCTTCTTCACAGCAAAGGAAACTATAAGCAAGGTGAAAAGACAGCCTTCAGAATGGGAGAAAATAATAGCAAATGAGGCAACTGATAAAGGATTAATCTCCAAAATATACAAGCAACTCCTGCAGCTCAATTCCAGAAAAATAAACGCCCCAATCAAAAAATGGGCCAAAGAACTGAAGAGACATTTCTCCAAATAAGACATACAGATGGCTAACAAACACATGAAAAGATGCTCAACATTACTCATAATTAGCGAAATGCAAATTAAAACCACAATGAGGTACCATTTCACGCCAGGCAGAATGGCTGCTATCCAAAAGTCCACAAGCAATAAATGCTGGGGAGGGTGTAGAGAAAAGGGAACCCTGTTACACTGATGGTGGGAATGCAAACTAGTACAGCCACTATGGAGAACAGTGTGGAGATTCCTTACAAAACTGGAAATAGAACTGCCGTACAACCCAGCAATCCCACTCCTGGGCATACACACCGAGGAAACCAGAATTGAAAGAGACACAAGTACCCCAGTGTTCATCGCAGCACTGTTTATAATAACCAGGACATGGAAGCAACCTAGATGTCCATCCGCAGACGAATGGATAAGAAAGCTGTGGTACATTTACACAATGGAGTACTACTCAGCGATTGAAAAGAATACGTTTGAATTAGTTCTAATGAGGTGGACAAAACTAGAACCTATTATACAAAGTGAAGTAAGCCAGAAACAAAAACACCAATACAGTATATTAACACATATATATGGAATATAGCAAGAGGATAACGATAACCCTGTATACGAGACAACAGCAGAGACTTGGATGTGTGGAGCAGTCTTTTGGACTCTGTGGGAGAGGGTAAGGGTGGGATAATTTGGGAGAATGGATTGAAACATGTATATTATCATATGTGAAACAAATCTGACGTGGTTGTGGGCTCCCCACCTCAACACTCTGTGGATTTAAGAGTCCGTTCCTTCTGGAAGTGTATAAACTAGCCTGGGATAGAACCTGCATGCTGAATTTACTAATTTAGAAATGAGAAACCAGAACTATAAAGGTGGCATAGAAATACAAGAAACTATTCTTAAGTAATCTTTTAAAACTTTGAACAGAGTTACAGATTTTGCCATTTGATATAAACTGGTCTATGTAATTTAACCAGAACCATGAGAAAGTTGGTATTGTGTGAATTCTGAGGCACTTTCGACGTGTTGTAGGAGTGATGTGGACTTTCTTGAGTTTTACACATTCATAAGTGAATGGTCTGTATCTCGTGCCTTTGTTGGTTTTCTGTGAGCTGTAGTTTCTGGGAAATGAGCAGCTCTCATTCCTGTAACTCTTGTAACCCAGTCATTTGTGTGCCTCCTTCATGAGGATTCAGTGTGGCTGTGGTGCTGTTGTCCCTCTGATGGGAACTCTGGCTCGGTGTAAAGCCCCAAAGATCTGTTGCTTATTTTTGTTTTATATTGTAGTATATTTTATTTGCAGTGTTGTGTTTGTTTCAGGTGTATAGCAAAGTGATACAGTTATATATATATATATATATATATATATATATATATATATATATATATATATGAATTAACAATAGCGGTTCCAGTCTTTTGATGGGGAGCTCGTGGTTTATAATATGAATGGCATTGTTTTGAGAGAGGGCTGGCTTGGGTGTGGCATTGGGTTTTTTTTCTTTTTGCAGTTTGAGGCAGTTGTGAAATGACTTGGTGTAGCTTTCTGCAACTGTGTATTCTGTAGTATTTTTTTCATTTGGTGAAATTTTAACTGTTAATGTTTATGGCATTGTGCTTTGTACCATTTATTAAATAAAAATTTTAAAAAATGAAAAAGGGTCTTTTTTGGCAAGGTAATAGGTTATAAAACTGAAAATTAAAGGAGTAACAGAGGACTTAATAATAAAAAAAATTTTAATAAAAAAATAATAAACATATATCTAGAAATTTCTCTGGAACTGTTGTGGGCAGTGTGGGGTCAGTTTCGTTTCTGATAGTTCCTTGTTCCAGCTTATGCTTCTCAAGATCTATAGGCCCCTTCCAATGTAGTTGGTGTTAACTACAGTTTTTATCTGTTGCACCTGTCAGTTCCAAGGTGATCCCCTCTGTTTATTCTGGCTTCTTCTGTTTGCAGGTCTCTTCAGTGTCTAGTTTCTGCCCTGACACAAGGGGGCGAAGGGGGTCACTTACTTAGTCTCACTTGTTCAGTGCTGTGGGGAGGGAGGAACACTGCAAACAAGTATCATTGGCATGTGTGGGGAGTGCTCCCAGTGTCTCAGCCACACTGGGTTTGCGCCCACTCACGGTGTGTGTGCTTTTCCAGTCTACACTGCTCAGACTTCAGGTTGCTCTGCAGTGGAACTGTCTAAAGCAGGCCCTGGGTTGCGTGCAATTCCCAGATCTAAGCCACTCAGGTTCAGGTTTTCAGGCACTCCACAAAGGCACAGACTCAGTTGGGCCTGCGTTTTGTGCACTTCCCAGGTCCGAGCAGCTCATGCGACCAGGTGCTTGGTGAGCACATTCTCCCCAGGTGCAGTTCATCTTATCACCTCCCTGGTCCCAGCCCCTTGGTTTCCTGGGTGGCAGTGGACGTGCCCTCTCAGGTGTGCTATGTGTCTCTTCTGGGGAGCTGATCTCTGTCTGCAATGCTCCCAGAAGATGTCAACCGTCCAGAATCCCAGGAAGTCTTGGTTACAAACTGGAAGCCTGCTTGCAGTTTGGTAGAGGATGCTGTCTCTGCCGAGTTTGCCCCTTTCTGGCTCTAGCTGCCATCCGCCTCTTTTCCTGCCTCTGGCAGGGGATAGTCAGTCTGCAGCCGGCTAGCTCTCCTCTGGTATTAGCTCAGTCCTTTGTTCTATGAGAGGGCTTTCAGTGCCTTAGGTTAGGGCTTTTCGTGGGATAGTTCTCTCTCTCTATTTTTCCTCTCTCTCTGGATAACCCACAGTTTGGGTTGTTATCTCACGTTAACTCCCTCAGATTGCCCTCAGGGCATTCAGGCCAGATCCTTACCCTAAGTAATGCAGCCTGCTCCTTCCTGTTCAGCCCCCGCTTGCTGATGGAAGATGTGAGCATCTGGGCTACTTCTCTGCTGGGAGTTGCGGTTAGGAACGTAATCTGTGTGTTTTACTTATTTCTTTCTTTATTTATTTTTCCTCCTGGTTATGTTGCCCTCTGAGATTCCAGAACTCCCCAAAGACCTGCCAGTGAGAGGGTTTCCTGGTGTTTGGAAACCTCTCCTCTTTAAAGACTCCCTCCCCAGGACAGGTTTCCATCCCTGACTCTTTTGTCTCTCTTTTTAGCTTTTATATTTTGTCCTACCTCCTTTCGAAGACAAAGGGCTGTCTTTCTGTGTGCCTGGTGTCCTCTGCCGGCATTCAGAGGTTGTTTTGTGGAATTTGCTCAGCGTTCAAATGATCTTTAGATGAATTTGTGAGGGAGAACGTGGTCTCCCCGTCCTATTCCTCCGCCATCTTTGGACCACCCCCTAGAGTTTTATTATCAACATTCCAGGACTATATTTTCCTGAGAGCCTATTCCTGTTGCTTATCAGCATTTCTTAGAAAAATCCAAATTGAAACAAAACAAGTAATCAGTTATTGGAGAGGCAGAAAGTTGACTTGGTCAATGGATTTAGTTTTGGTGTCTTACTTATGGCTGTTGATTAATTCAGCATGGCTGCCAAATAGTAGCCTAATGGAAAGAACAAGGGGTTTGGAGAAAACACACTTAAGTGCTCTGGATCACATTTGGCTGGATGACCCTTGGAAAAGTCACTTTACTGATTTGATCCTCATTTAACTAAACTCTAAAATGGAGGATTAAAACTGATTTCATTAGGATGCTGTGAGGGTTAAATAATATAATTTGTAGAAAATTACAAGCACAACGTAGGTGCTCAACATTTAGTAGTCATTCTACAAAATGAATGATCTTTGATAACATTCAGCTAAGTGCTGCATGCCAGTCACAAAAATATATTAAGTTTATTACCCTATTTATATGAGTTATCTAAAATAGTACAATTTCTAGAAAATGAACATAACATTGTGGTTTCCAGGGATGGGAGGGAGGGGGAAATGGGAAACTGTTGCTGACCAAGTAATAGAGTTTCTGTTTTGCAAGATGATGGAAGAGAAAGACCTTGAGCTCATTTCCTTGCACAGGCACACCAAAAGTATAACTATTTACAGAGCAACTATAGATGAGAATGATCTGAGGACGAGCAATAAAGATCTTCTACAAACAAAGACAAAAGGAAAGAACCAGTACTAGATTCAAAATAGATAACCAACAGGGACCTACTCTATAGCACAGGGAACTCTGCTCAAAATTCTGTAATAATCTAAATGGAAAAAGATTTGCAAAAGGATAGATATATGAATATGTATACCTGAGGGTTTCCCAGGTAGTGCTAGTGGTAAAAACATCCTGCCTGCCAGTATGGGAGACACAAGAGACATGGGTTCGATTCTTGAGTCAGGAAGATCCCCTAGAGGAGGGCATGGCAACCCACTCCAATATTCATGCTTGGAGAATCCCATGGACAGAGGATCCAGGCGGGCTATGGTCCATAGGGTCCCAAAGAGTAGTACATGACTGAACCGACTTAGCACACATGCACACGTAACTGAATCACTTTGCTGTACACCTGAAACTAACTCAACAGTGTAAATCAACTATAGTCCAATATAAAGTGTTGTTTTTGTTCAGTTGCTATGTAATATAAGACCCTTTGTGACCCCATGGACTGCAGCATGTCAGGCTTCCCTGCCCTTCCTATCTCCCGGAGTTTGATCAAATTCATGCCCATTGAGTCGGTGAGGTTATCCAGCCATTTCATTCTCTGCTGCCCCCTTCTCTTCCTGCCCTCAGTCTTTCCCAGCATAAAGGTCTTTTCCAATCAGTCGGCTTTTCACATCAGGTGGCCAAAGTATTGGAGCTTCGGCTTAAACATCAGTCTTTCCAATGAATATTCAGGGTTGATTTCCTTCAGGATTGACTGGTTTGATCTCCTTGCTATCCAAGGGACTCTCAAGAGTCTTCTCCAACCCCATAGCTCAAAATTATCAATTCTTTAGTGCTCAGCTTTCTTTATAGTCTAACTCTCATATCTGTACATGACTACTGGAAAAATGATAGCTTTGACTATATGGACCTTTGTTGGCAAAGTGACGTTTCTGCTTTTAAATATGCTTTCTGGGTTTCCTGTAGCTTTTCTTAAAAGAAGTAAGAGTCTTTTAATTTCATGACTGGAGTCACAATCTGCAGTGATTTTGGAGCCCAAGAAAAAAAGTCTGCCACTGTTTTCGTTGTTTCCCATCTATTAGCCATGAAGTAATAGGGCCAGATGCCATTATCTTCGTTTCTGAATGTTGAATTTTAAGCCAGCTTTTTCATACTCTTCTATCACCTGCGCCAATAGGCTCTTTAGTTCTCTTTGCTTTCTATCATTAGGGTGGTATCATCTGTGTATCTGAGGTTGTTGATATTTCTCCCAGCAGTCTTGATTACAGCTTCTGATTCATCAAGCCTGGCATTTCACATGATGTACTATGCATAGAAGTTAAATTAACAGGGTTACAATATACAGCCTTTCTCAATTTTGAACCAATCCATTGTTCCATGTCCAGTTCTAACTGTTACTTCTTGACCTGCATACGGGTTTCTCAGGAGGCAGGTATTCCTATCTCTTTCCACAGTTTGCAGTGATCCACACAGTCAAAGGCATTAGCATAGTCAATAAAACAGATGTTTTTCTGGAATTCTCTTTCTTTTTCTATGATCCAGAAGATGCTGGTAATTTGATTTCTGGGTCCCCTGCCTTTTCTTAATCCACCTGGTACATCTGGAAGTTCCTGGCTCATGTACTGTTGAAGCCTAGCTTGAAGGATTTTGAGCATTACCTTGCTAGCTTGTGAAATGAATACAATTGTATGGTAGTTTGAACATTCTTTGGCATTCCTTTTCTTTGAGATTGGAATGACAACTGACCTTTCCCAGTCCTGTGGCCATTGC
Organism: Moschus berezovskii; assembly: GCF_049115385.1. Classification (NCBI taxonomy): domain Eukaryota; kingdom Metazoa; phylum Chordata; class Mammalia; order Artiodactyla; family Moschidae; genus Moschus; species Moschus berezovskii. Next base: position 66,417,065 of record NC_142488.1, read on the forward strand.
TGAGTTTTCCAAATTTGCTGGCATATTGAGTTCAGCACTTAACAGCATTATCATTTAGGATTTGAAATAGCTCATCTGTAATTCCATCACCTCCACTAGCTTTATTCATAGTAATGCTTCCTAAAACCCACTTGACCTCCCACTCTAGGATGTCTGGCTCTAGAGAACTGACCACACCCTCATGGTTATCCAAGTCATTAAGACTTTTTTTTATATACAGTTCTGTGTATTCTTGCCACCTGTTATTAATCACTTCTGGTTCTGTTAGGTCCTTGCCATTTTGGTCCTTTATCATGCCCATCTTTGCATGATATGTTCCCTTGGAATCAAAAATATTCTAATTAAAAATAGCTAAAGGATCTATTTCAGTTTATTGGAGAATAGTATTTGAAAACATGTGCTTTCAAATAATATTTGAAACATGTGCTTTTCAAAGCACAAAAAGATGCGCTTTTTGTTGTTTCTTTTACGCCCTCTCTATTGACAGAACAAGGAAATATATATGTGTATACTATGCCATATATTATACATATCTTGGTTTTCCTGATGGCTCATTGGGCAAAGAATCTGCCTGCAATGCAGAAGACACAGGAGATGTGAGTTTGATCCCTGTGTCGGGAAGATCCCTTGAAGGAGTAAATGGCAACTCACTCCAGTATTCTTGCCTGAAAAACTCCATGGACAGAGGAGCCTGTCGGGCTTCAGTCCACGGGATCACAGAAGAGTTGGACACAACTGAGCTCAAACACATATACAAAGATATCCGTTCAGTTCATTTCAGTTGCTCAGTCGTGTCCAACTCTTTGCAACCCCATGGACTGCAGCACACCAGGATTCCCTGGTCATCACCAATTCCTGGAGCTTGCTCAAACTCATGTCCATAGAGTCAGTGATACCGTCCAACCATCTCATCCTCTGTCATCCCCTTCTCCTTATGCCTTCATTCTTTCCCAGCATCAGGGTATTTTCCAGTGAGTCGACTCTTCGCATCAGGTGGCCAAAGTATTGGGAGTTTCAGCTTCAGTATCAGTCCTTCCAATGAATATTCAGGACTGATTTCCTTTAGGATGGACTGGTTGGATCTCCTTGCAGTCCAAGGGACTCTCAAGAGTCTTTTCCAACACCACAGTTCAAAAGCAATAATTCTTCGACCCTCAGCTTTCTTTATAGTCCAACTCTCACATCCATACATGACTACTGTACAAACCAGAGCTTTGACTAGACGGACCTTTGTCAGAAAAAGGATATACATATCTTTGAATCTTTCTATAGGTCAAATATCAGTTTTCATTGATGTCTCCAACTCCAATCCATTAGCAATTAAGCCATTTGGCCTCCTCCCCGCTTTTTACCTATGTTCTCCTACTTTATTCCAAAAAGTAAAAAAAACTGGATCTTACCTTCCACCATGCATTTATTTAACTGTTTATTTCCTGTACACATGCATAAAAGTATCAAAATTATTAACCCATATCCCCATGGAAACAATTTTATCAATTAGACTTCAGCGAATATGTATAGTTTTGTTTGCCTTTTAGTTCTACAGACTCCACTCATTTCCAAATTAACTTACATGTGCATCTTTTTTCTCCATCTTTTTTATTGAGATTGTTTCATACATTTATAACGCAACTAAGTTGTTTTGTGACATTCTAAATCCTATTCTGGGATCCTCCAGTCTCCTAAATGATGTCTTCACTTTGTATATATTAAGGTTCAATTTTTGTTTTGTAAAGTTCTGTGGGTTTTGACAGATGCATATCCTACATTACAGCATCATACAGAATAATTTCATCAATCGAAAAACTCCCTTGTGCCTCACTAATACACCTCTCTCCCTCTTTCTCCCCACTGGTGACCCATGATCTTTTTATTGTCTGTATAATTTTGCCTTTTCTAAAATATCACGTATCTGGAATCATACAACATATAGTTTTAAGCTTCATTCTTTCACTTAACAATATGCATTTAAAATTAGCTGCATCTATGCATGACATGGTAGCTATCCCTGCATAGTAAGCCATTGTATGGATATACAAAAGTTTGCTTATCCATTCACATGTAGAAGAGCATTTTGGTTTTGGGGGATTATAAATAAAGTTACTATAAACAATCATAAGCAGGTATTTATGTAGAAATTTTAAATCAATTGGGTAAGGACTTGGGAATGTGATTGCTGGATCATATGGTATCCTTCTGTTTGGCTTTGCAATATACTGCCAAATGATCTCTGAAAGTGGCTGTATTCCACAACTTTTCATGTAAATAAAATAAAAATCCTCAACATGGATTACATGGTCTGGATAATTCCCTTATCTTCAGCCTCATCTTGCATTACTTTTCCCCCCACTTTGCATGCACAGACATACCCCATAGTTACCATGCTCCCTTTAGCCTCTGAGATCCCGTTCTGTGCCCTAGGACTGGAAGCTACTCCTTCTATCTCTATAAATCTTCCCTTCCCCAACTTCGTTATCATTCCACATTTCCATCACATCAGAATTTAAGCATATTTTCTCTCTTCTAAATTAATTAATTTTTAATTGGATGATAATTTCTTTACAATATTATGTTGGTTTTTGTCATACATCAACATGAATCAGCCATAGGTATACATATGTCCCCTCTGTCTTGAACCTCTCTCCCACCTCCCACTCCATCTAAGTTGCACAGAGCACTTGGTTTGAGCTCTCTGCATCATACAATAAATTCCCACTGTCTATCTGTTTTATATATGGTAATATATGTGTTTCAATGCTACTCTTTCAATTTGTCTTACCCTCTCCTTCCCTGACTGTGTCCACAAGTATGTTCTGTTTGTGTCTCCATAGAGCTTAAGCATCTTTTCTTTAGGCAAGCCTTCACTGACAACTTTGGCAAGGTCAAATACCCCTAATATAAGCTCTCATAGCTCCAAGTATCTTGCATTTGTAGCACTTATTATAGTTATGATACTATTAATGTATTCATTTGACCCCCCCACCTCACACATATTCCTTACCAGGCTGAAATCACCATGAAGTCAGGACCGGATTTTTCTCACTATTACATTCCTAGCACACAGTACAGTATCTTACATACAGGAGGAGTTTAATATATACATTTTTATTAGATGAACAAATAAATGAATGTGTGAATAGAGTAGAAAGTATTGATTACATTTATAAGTTAATGGTATACATTTACAATATGGATGAAATTTGAAGGCATTATGCTAATGAAGTAAGTCAGATAAAGACAAATACTATATTCCACTTATATGTGGAAACTAAAAAAGCCAAATTCACAGAAAGAGAGAGTGGAGAGTAGTTACCAGGGGCTGAGTGTCGGGAAAAAGAGGGAGACGATGGTCAAAGGGTGCAAGCTTCCTATAAGATGAATAAGTTTTAGGGTCTAATGTACAACATGGTGATTATAAATAATGATGTATTATATACTTGAAAGATGCTAAGAGCATTGATCTTAAATGCTTTTACCACAAAAGAAGAAATGCAATGGCGGTGTTAGCCTAACCCTATGGTGGTAATCATTTTGCAATATTTAAGTGTATCAAATAAACACATTGTTTACCTTAAATTTAGACAATATTATATATAAATAAGATATTGTTACATATCAGTAAGGGCTTTCCTAGTGGCTCAGATGGTAAAGAATCTGGCTGCAGTGCAGGAGACCTGAGTTCAATCTCTGGGTCAAGAAGATCCCCAGGAGAAGGTAATGGTTACCCACTCCAGTGTTCTTTCCTGGAGAATTCAATAGACAGAGGAGCCTGGTGGGTTACAATCCATGGGGTCGCAGAGTTGGACATGACTGAGAAACTAACTTTCACTTGACTTTCATATATCAATAAGGCTGGAAAAAAGTCAATGGAAAATTATTCTTTACATTTAAAGATATCAACTAAATTTGTAGAATCAATGTTTTCATAACCTTTTTCAAAATATATCAGTTTCAACATTCTATATCATAATAATGCCATGTTATAATTGCTGTTGTACATATAAAGTAACTACTAATTCTAACTGTAACTCCAAGGTTACTCGTTATTTATTTACAATATTTAGAACAAAGTGTGTCTGCAAAATAACACTGTAAAAGAACAGTGTTTTGTGTTTTTTTTTTTTTAGTATGGTTCTCAGTTAGCTTAAGATTTTTTTTTTTTAATTTATCAGATTCCAAGAAGGGACAAAGTGATAATAAAGCATCTACCAAGAAAAATCTGTCTTAAAAGTACTTTGCCTCAATCCTTATTAAGAGAATCAAACAAAAGTGGATGAATAGATAGCTTCCAATAAACCAATTTGACTGTTTCATACATGTAGTTAACTGAAAGCTTAAATGAATCGTTGAAAAAAAAATTTCAGTCTAAAGCTATATTAACAAAAATCTTACCACATATTTATGGTGTCTTACAAAAATATTTATTTGTGCATTTCTTAACCTAAGTGTAAAAAGGTATTCCTTTTGAATTTCTTTTTGTTTCACCAACAAGAATAGCTATTTCAGACTAGTCAAAGTATTACTAACTCCAAAAATCTTAGACTTGGAAAGAAACTAAAGAAACTAGTTTAGTTTCCCATCAAATATATGTTTTCTTTTACAATATCTGGACTCTTCCTGATGCCCTCCAGTGATGGGTATCTCAATTTGTACTGACACAATCCATTTGATTATTGGAAATTTCTCATCTATGAGTAGGTGACCAAAATTTTAAATAGGAGAGAATCAAATACAGAGAAATAAGCGGTACTGATCCAACATTGATTCAATGACAGCTCTTTTCATACCTTGGAAATTAAGAATCATTGTAATTGTTGTTATCAAAGCTACATTTCCCTATCTCATCAATAAATACACATTTTTTATCAGTTCAGTTCAGTCGCTCTATCGTGTCCAACTCTTTGCGACCCCATGAATCACAGCACGCCAGGCCTCCCTGTCCATCACCAACTACCGGAGTTCACTCAAACTCATGTCCATTGAGGCGTTCATGCCATCCAGCCATCTCATTCTCTGTCATCCCCTTCTCCTCCTGCCGCCATCCCTCCCAGCATCAGAGTCTATTCCAGTGAGTCAGCTCTTCGCATGAGGTGGCCAAAGTATTAGAGTTTCAGCTTTAGCATCAGTCCTTCTGGTGAACACCCAGGACTGATCTCCTTTAGAACGGACTGGTTGGATCTCCTTGCAGTCCAAGGGATTCTCAAGAGTCTTCTCCAACACCACAGTTCAAAAGCATCAATTCTTCGGCGATCAGCCTTCTTCACAGTCAAACTCTCACATCCATACATGACCACTGGAAAAACCATAGCCTTGACTAGACGGACCTTGGTTGGCAAAGTAATGTCTCTACTTTTGAATATGCTATCTAGGTTGGTCATAACTTTCCTTCCAAGGAATAAGCGTCTTTTAATTTCATGGCTGCAATCAGAATCCACAGTGATTTTGGAGCCCCCCAAAATAAAGTCTGACACTGTTTCCACTGTTTCCCCATCTATTTCTCATGAAGTGATGGGACCAGATGCCATGATCTTAGTTTTCTGAATGTTGAGCTTCAAGCCAACTTCTTCCCTCTCCTCCTTGACTTTCATTTTCTTCGTATCCACCACTCTCCAGCATAAACTTTCTATGCTAGTAAATTTGATTTATCCTTTTTTTAATTTTTTTTACATTATTGTATTGCTTTTGCCATACATTGACATGAATCTGTACCCGGTGTACATGTGTTCCCCATCTTGAATCCCCCTCCTACCTCCCACCCCATCCCATCCCTCTGGTTCATCCCAGTACACCAGCCCTGAGCATCCTGTATCATGCATTGAACCTGGACTGGAGATTCATTTCACATAATATAATATACATGTTTCAATGCCATTCTCCCATATCATCCCACCCTTGCCCTCTCCCACCGAGTCCAAAAGACTGTTCTATACATCTGTGTCTCTTTTGCTGTCTCATATACAGGGTTATCGTTAACATCTTTCTAAATTCCATATATATGCATTACTATACTGTATTGGTGTTTTTCTTTCTGGCTTACTTCACTCTGTATAATAGGCTCCAGTTTCATCCACCTCATTGGAACTGATTCAAATGTATTCTTTTTAATTGCTGAGTAATACTCCATTGTGTATATTTACCACAGCTTTCTTATCCATTCATCCACAGATGGACGTCTAGGTTGCTTCCATGTCCTGGCTACTATAAACAGTGCTGCGATGAACATTGCAGTACATGTGTCTCTTTCAATTCTGGTTTCCTCGGTGTGTATGCCCAGGAGTGCGATTGCTGGGTCGTATGGCAGTTCTATTTCCAGTGTTTTAAGGAAGCTCCACACTGTTCTCCATAACGGTTGTACTAGTTTGCGTTCCCACCAACAGTGTAACAGGGTTCCCTTTCCTCAACACCCTCTCCAGCATTTATTACTTGTAGACCTCTGGATAGCAGCCATTCTGACTGGCGTGAATTGGTACCTCATTGTGGTTTTGATTTGCATTTCTCTGATTATGAGTGATGTTGAGCATCTTTTCATGTGTTTGTTAGTCATCTGTATGTTTCCTTTGGAGAAATGTCTATTTAGTTCTTTGGCCTATTTTGTGATTGGGTCATTTATTTTTCTGGAATTGACCTGCAGGAGTTGCTTGTATGTTTTTTAGATTAATCCTTTGTCAGTTGCCTCATTTGTTATTATTTTCTCCCATTCTGAAGACTGTCTTTTCACCTTGCTTATAGTTTCCTTTGCTGTGCAGAAGCTTTTAGTTTTAATTAGGTTCTATTTGTTTATTTTTACTTTTATTTCCAATATTCTGGGAGGTGGGTCATGGAGGACCCTGCTGTGATTTATGTCGGAGAGTGTTTTGCCTATGTTCTCCTCGAGGAGTTTAATAGTTTCTGGTCTTACATTTAGATCTTTAATCCATTTTGAGTTTATTTTTGTGTATGGTGTTAGGGAGTGTTCTAGTTTCATTCTTTTACAAGTGGTTGGCCAGTTTTCCCAGCACCACTTGTTAAAGAGATTGTCTTGTCTCCATTGAATATTCTTGCCTCCTTTGTCAAAGATAAGATGTCCATAGATGCGTGGATTTATCTCTGGCCTTTCTATTTTGTTCCATTGATCTATATTTCTGTCTTTATGCCAGTACCATACTGTCTTGATGACTGTGGCTTTGTAGTAGAGCCTGAAGTCCAGCAGGTTGATTCCCCCAGTTCCATTCTTCTTCCTCAAGATTGCTTTGGCTATTCGAGGTTTTTTGCATTTCCATACAAATTGTGAAATTACTTGTTATAGCTGTGTGAAAAATACCGTTGGTGGCTTCAGAGGGATTGCATTGAACTTATCAATTACTTTGGGTAATATATTCATTTTCACAATATTTATTCTTCCAATCCATGAACACAGTGTATTTCTCCATCTATTAGTGTCCTCTCTGATTTCTTTCTCCAGTGTTTTACAGTTTTCTATATATAGGTCTTTTGTTTCTTTAGGTAGATATATTCCTAAGTATTTTATTCTTTTCATTGCAATGGGGAATGGAATTGTTTCCTTAATTTCTCTTTCTATTTTCTCATTATTAGTGTATAGGAATGCAAGGGATTTCTATGTGTTGATTTTATATCCTGCAACTATATTCATTGATTACCTCTAGTAGTTTTCTGGTAGAGTCTTTAGGGTTTTCTGTGTAGAGGATCATGTCATCTGCAAACAGTGAGAGTTTTACTTCTTCTTTTCCAATTTGGATTCCTTTTATGTCTTTTTCTGCTCTGATTGCTGTGGCCAAAACTTCCAAAACTATGTTGAATAGTAGTGGTGAGTGTGGGCACCCTTGTCTTGCTCCTGACTTTAGGGGAAATGCTTTCAATTTTTCACCATTGAGGATAATGTTTGCTGTGGGTTTGTCATATAGTTTTTATTATGTTGAGGAATGTTCCTTCTATTCCCGCCTTCTGGAGGGTTTTTATCACAAATGGATGTTGAATTTTGTCAAAGGCTTTCTCTGCATCTATTGAGATAATCATATGTTTTTTATTTTTCAATTTGTTAATGTGGTGTATTACATTGATTGAATTGTGGATATTGAAGAATCCTTGCATCCCTGGGATAAAGCCCACTTGGTCATGATGTATGATCTTTTTAATGTGTTCTTGGATTCTGATTGCTAGAATTTTGTTAAGGATTTTTGCATCTATGTTCATCAGTGATATTGGCCTGTAGTTCTCTTTTTTTGTGAGATCTTTGTCAGGTTTTGATATTAGGGTGATGGTGGCCTCATAGAATGAGTTTGGAAGTTTACTTTCCTCTGCAATTTTCTGGAAGATTTTGAGTATGATATGTGTTAGCTCTTCTCTAAATTTTTCGTAGAATTCAGCTGTAAAGCCATCTGGACCTGGGCTTTTGTTTCCTGGAAGATTTCTGTTTACACTTTCAATTTCTGTGCTTGTGATGGGTCTGTTAAGATTTTCTGTTTCTTCCTTGTTCAGTTTTGGAAAGTTATACTTCCATTTCTTCCAATTTGTCCATTTTATTGGCATATAATTGCTGATAGTAGTCTCTTATGATCCTTTGTATTTCTGTGTTGTCTGCTGTGATCTCTCCATTTTCATTTCTAATTTTATTGATTTGGTTTTTCTCCCTTTGTTTCTTGATGAGTCTGGCTAGTGATTTGTCAATTTTATTTACCCTCTCAAAGAACCAGCTTTTGGCTTTATTAATTTTTGCTATGGTCTCTTTTGTTTCTTTTGCATTTATTTTTGCCTTAATTTTTAAGATTTCTTTCCTTCTACTAACCCTGAGTTTCTTCATTTCTTCCTTTTCTAGAAGCGACACGAATATCCGAGTGTTCATCGCAGCACTGTTTATAATAGCCAGGACATGGAAGAAACCTAGATGTCCATCAGCAGACGAATGGATAAGAAAGCTGTGGTACAGATACACAATGGAATATTTCTCAGCCATTAAAAAGAATACATTTGAATCAGTTCCAATGAGGTGGATGAAACTGGAGCCTATTATACAGAGTGAACTAAGCCATAAAGAAAAACACCAATACAGTATACTAACGCATATATATGGAATTTAGAAAGATGGTAACATTAACCCTATATATGAGACAGCAAAAGAGACACAGATGTACAGAACAGTCATTTGGACTCTGTGGGAGAGGGCGAGGGTGGGATGATTTGGGAGAATGGCATTGAAACATGTAAATTATCATATGTTAAATGACTCACCAGTTCAGGTTCGATGCAAGATGCTCTGGGCAGTGCACTGGGATGTTCCCAGAGGGATGGGATGGGGAGGGAGTTCAGGATTGGGAACACATGTATACCCATGGTGGATTCATGCCAATATATGGCAAAACAAGTACAGTCAGTTCAGTTCAGTTCAGTCGCTCAGTCGTGTCTGACTCTCCGCGACCCCATGAATCACAGCACGCCAGGCCTCCCTGTTCATCACCAACTCCCGGAGACACTCAAACTCATGTCCACAGAATCGGTGATGCCATCCAGCCATCTCATTCTCCGTTGTCCCCTTCTCCTCCTGCCCTCAACCTTTCCCAGCATCAGAGTCTTTTCCAGTGATTCAACTCTTCGCATGAGGTGGCCAAAGTATTGCAGTTTCAGCTTCAGCATCAGTCCCTCCAATGAACATCCAGGATTGATCTCCTTTAGAATGGACTGGTTGGATCTTGCAGTATAAGGGACTCTCAAGAGTCTTCTCCAACACCACAGTTCAAAAGCATCGATTCTTCGGCGATCAGCTTTCTTCACAGTCCAACTCTCACATCCATACATGATCACGGGAAAAACCATTGCCTTGACTAGACGGACCTTGGTTGGCAAAGTAATGTCTCTGCTTTTTAATATACTATCAAGGTTGGTCATAACTTTCCTTCCAAGGAGCAAGCGCCTGAGGCCAGGGCCGGCGGCCGAGAGGAGCTACCCCACGTCCAACAGGCGGTGGCTGTGCGGGCGCAGCAGGGCCGAGAAGAGCTACTCCGCTTTCAAGGTCAGAAGGGGCGGCCTTGAGGAGATACCCCTAGTCCAAGGTAAGGTACAGCGGCTGCACTTTGCTGGAGCAGCTGTGAAGAGATTTTCCACGACCAAGGTAAGAGAAACCCAAATAAGATGGTAGTTATTGCTACGGGACATCAGAGGGCAGACACACTGAAATCATAATCACAGAAAGCTAGCCGATCTGATCACATGGACCACAGCTGAATGTGGTCAACTGGAGAAGGGAATGGCAAACCACTTCAGTATACTTGCCTTGAAAACCCCATGAACAGTATCAAAAGGCAAAATGATAGGATACTGAATGAGGAATTCCCCAGGTCGGTAGGTGCCCAGTATGCTACTGGAGCTCAGTGGAGAAATAACTATAGAAGGAATAAAGGGATGGAGCAAAAGCAAAACCAATACCCAGCTGTGGATGTGACCAGTGATAGAAGCAAGGTCCGGTGCTGTAAAGAGCAATATTGCATAGGAACCTGGAATGTTAGGTCCATGAATCAAGGCAAATTGGAAGTGGTCAAACAGGAGATGGCAAGAGTGAACATAGACATTCTAGGAATCAGTGAATTAAAATGGACTGGAATGGGTGAATTTAACTCGGATGACCATTATATCTACTACTGTGGGCAGGAATCCCTTAGAAGAAATGGAGTAGTCATCATGGTCAACAAAAGAGTCCGAAATGCAGTACTTGGATGCAATCTTAAAAATGACAGAATGATTTCTGTTCGTTTCCAAGGCAAACCATTCAATATTACAGTAATCCAGGCTTATGCCCCAAACAGTAATGCTGAAGAAGCCGAAGTTGAAAAGTTCTAGGAAGACCTACAAGACCTTCGAGAACTAACACCCAAAAAAGATGTCCTTTTCATTATAGGGGACTGGAATGCAAAAGTAGGAAGTCAAGAAACACCTGGAGTAACAGGCAAATTTGGCCTTGGAGCACAGAATGAAGCAGGGCAAAGGCTAATAGAGTTTTGTCAAGAGAATGCATTGGTCACAGCAAACACCCTCTTCCAACAACACAAGAGAAGACTCTACACATGGACATCACCAAATGGTCAACACCGAAATCAGATTGATTATATTCTCTGCAACCAAAGATGGAGAAGCTATATACGGTTAGCGAAAACAAGACCAGGAGCTGACTGTGGCTCAGATCATGAACTCCTTATTGCGAAATTCAGACTTAAATTGAAGAAAGTAGGGAAAACCACTAGACCACTCAGATATGACCTCAATCAAATCCCTTATGATTATACAGTGGAAGTGAGAAATAGATTTAAGGGACTAGATCTGATTGATAAAGTACCTGATGAACTCTGGACAGAGGTTCATGACATTGTACAGGAGATAGGGACCAAGACCATCCCCATGGAAAAGAAATGCAAAAGAGCGAAATGGCTGTCTGAGGAGGCCTTACAAATAGCTGTGAAAAGAAGAGAGGCGAAAAGCAAAGGAGAAAAGGAAAGATATAAGCATCTGAATGCAGAGTTCCAAAGAATAGCAAAGAGAGATAAGAAAGCCTTCCTCAGTGATCAATGCAAAGAAATAGAGGAAAACAACAGAATAGGAAAAACAAGAGACCTCTTCAAGAAAATTAGAGATTCCAAGGGAACATTTCATGCAACGATGTGCTCGATAAAGGACAGAAATGGTATGGTCCTAACAGAAGCAGAAGATATTAAGAAGAGGTGGCAGGAATACACAGAAGAACTGTACAAAAAAGATCTTCACAACCAAGATAGTCACGATAACGTGATCACTGACCTAGAGCCAGATATCTTGGAATGTGAAGTCAAGTGGGCCTTAGAAAGCATCACTACCAACAAAGCTAGTGGAGGTGATGGAATTCCAGTGGAGCTATTTCAAGTCTTGAAAGATGATGCTGTGAAAGTGCTGCACTCAATATGCCAGCAGATTTGGAAAACTCAGCAGTGGCCACAGGACTGGAAGACGTCAGTCTTCATTCCAATCCCAAAGAAAGGCAATGCCAAAGAATGCTCAAACTACCGCACAATTGCACTCATCTCACATGCTAGTAAAGTCATGCTCAAAATTCTTCAAGCCAGGCTTCAGCAGTATACAAACCGTGAAATCCCAGATGTTCAAGCAGGTTTTAGAAAAGGCAGAGGCACCAGAGATCAAATTGCCAACATCCGCTGGATCATGGAGAAAGCAAGAGAGTTTCAGAAAAACATCTATTTCTGCTTCATTGACTATGCCAAAGCCTTTGACTGTGTCGATCACAATAAACTGTGGAACATTCTGAAAGAGATGGGAATAACAGACCACCTGACCTGCCTCTGGAGAAACCTGTATGCAGGTCAGGAAGCAACAGTTAGAACTGGACATGGAACAACAAACTGGTTCCAAATAGGAAAAGGTGTACGTCACAGTTGTATATTTTCACCTTGCTTATTTAACTTCTATGCAGAGTACATCATGAGGAACGCTGGGCTGGAAGAAGCACAAGCTGGAATCAAGATTGCTGGGAGAAATATCAATAACCTCAGATATGCAGATGACACTACCCTTATGGCAGAAAGTGAAGAGGAACTCAAAAGCCTCTTGATGAAAGTGAAAGAGGAGAGTGAAAAGGTTGGCTTGAAGCTCAACATTCAGAAAACAAAGCTCATGGCATCTGGTCCCATCACTTCATGGCAAATGGATGGAAAAACAGTGGAAACAGTGTCAGACTTTATTTTTTTGGGCTCCAAAATCACTGCAGATGCTGATTGCAGCCATGAAATTAAAAGACGCTTGCTCCTTGGAAGGAAAGTTATGACCAACATGTACAATATTGTATAGTAATTAACCTCCAATTAAAATAATTAAATTTATATTAAATAAGTATATAAGTAATTAATAAAATATAAAGATGTGTGATATATATACGTTTTATATATATATGCTTTATATATATTTTATATATATGCATTAATATACTGTATTGGTGTTTCTCTTTCTGGCTTACTTTACCCTGTATAATAGGCTCCAGTTTCATCCGCTTCATTAGAATGGACTGAAATGCGTTCTTTTTTATAGCTGAATGATATCCCATTGTGTATATGTACCACAACTTCTTTACCCATTAATTAGCCGATGAATATCTAGGTTGCTTCCATGTCCTAGTTATTTTAAACAGTGCTGCAATGAACATTGGGGTTCATGTGTCTCTTTCAATTTTGGTTTCCTTGGTGTGTATGCCCAACAGTTGGATTGCTGGGTCATATGGCAGTTCTGTTTCCAGTTTTTTAAGGAATCTACACACTGTTCTCCATAGCGGCTGTACTAGTTTGCATTCCCACCAAGAATGTAAGAGATTTCCCTTTTCTCCACACCCTCTCCAGCATTTATTGTCTGTAGACTTTTTGATGGCAGCCATTCTGACTGGTGTGATATGGTAGGATCCCTCTTTTTGTAAACTCCAGATTAGAAATCCTTGCACCACCCCAGAAATCTTCTTTGTTTAACCTCATATGACTTCAACCTTTGCATTTGATGAATTAGCCAAAGTAATGTAATTACTAACCTCCAGCTCAATTATTCTCGTATTAGTATTTACTCTGTGTTTTTCAGACACTTCTGTAAATAAGACATAGATTAAGGAACCTCCCCATCAGAATAATTTAAATACTAAAGGATACAAGTGAATGTATTTGAGGTTTCTGATAGAAGAGAGAAGACTACAGATTGAAGAAACAAAGAAAACTTTGTGGAAGAAATAGCATTTGAGTTGGGCCTCAAAAGATGGCCCTGTGCAAGTTCTGAAAGTTGTAAATACCAGAAAAAGCCACTTTATGCAGAAGGAAGAGCTGGAACAATGGCACGGCGATAAGAAAGGAAATGATGTATACGAAGAACTACACCTTTATTCCTCTGTGGCCAGAATAAAAGTTTATGAAGAGGTCAGTGAAAGTGAAGCTAGAGTATGCAGGGACCATATAATACAGGGACTTGTTAGCCATTTTAAGGAGCTGAGACTTTATTTCTTCTAAGGATAATAGAACACCATTTAAAAAGGTAGCAAAGTGGCATGGCCAGATTTATTTTTTAACAAAGAGTAGCAAAAAATAAGAAAACCAACATTAATAATTCTTTAGAATTGTAATTTCAGATAGTGGGGAAAGTAGTTTTATAACAGGGGCCTTCTTTTTTTCCAAATATTCAATATCTGATGCTGCTGCTAAGTCACTTCAGTCGTGACCGACTCTGTGTGACCCCATAGACGCCCACCAGGCTGCCCCATCCCTGGGATTCTCCAGGCAAGAACACTGGAGTTGGTTGCCATTTCCTTCTTCAATGTGTGAAAGCGAAAAGTGAAAGTGAAGTCGTTCAGTCGTGTCCAACCCTTAGCGACCCCACGGACTGCAGCCTACCAGACTCCTCCATCCATGGGATTTTCTAGGCAAGAGTACTGGAGTGGCTTGCCATTGCCTTTACCGATTCAATATCTACTGACGTTTTATAGTTTGAGTTCAGCTCAGTTCATTTCAGTTGCTCAGTCATGTCCGACTCTTTGCGACCCCATGAACCACAGCACTCCAGGCCTCCCTGTCCATCACCAACTCCCAGAGTCCACTCAAACCCATGTCCATTGAGTCGGTGACGCCATCCAACCATCTGATCCTCTGTCGTCCCCTTCTCTTCCTGCCTTCAATCTTTCCCAGCATCAGGGTCTTTTCCAATGAGTCAGCTCTTCGCATGAGGTGGCCAAAGCATTGGAGTTTCAGCTTCAACATCAGTCATTCCAATGAACATCCAGGACTGATCTCCTTTAGAATGGACTGGCTGGATCTCCTTGCAGTCCAAGGGACTCTCTAGAGTCTTCTCCAATACCACAGTTCAAAAGCATCAATTCTTCGGCACTCAGCTTTCTTTACAGTCCAACTCTCACATCCATACATGACCACTGGAAAAACCATAGCCTTGACTAGACGGACCTTTGTGGGCAAAGTAATGTTTCTGCTTTTTAATATGCTGTCTAGTTTGGTCATAACTTTCCTTCAAAGGAGTAAACATCTTTTAATTTCATGGTTGCAATCACCATCTGCAGTGATTTTGGAGCTCAGAAAAATGCAGTCAGCCAGTTTCCACAGCTATTTGCTATGAAGTGATGGGACCAAATACCATGATCTTAGTTTTCTGAATGTTGAGCTTCAAGCCAACTTTTTCACTCTGCTCTTTCACTTTCATCAAGAGGCTCTTTAGTTCTTCTTCATTGTCTGCCATAAGGATGGTTTTATCTGTATATCTGAGAATACTGATATTTCTCCCAGTAATCTTTATTCCACCTTGTGCTTCTTCCAGCCCAGCGTTTCTCATGATGTACTCTGCATATAAGCTAAATAAGCAGGATGACAATATACAGGCTTGACATACTCCTTTTCCTGTTTGGAACCAGTCTGTTGTTCCATGTCCAGTATGTTAATTCAGGCAGAGAATGACAAGAATCAAGAATAAGAAGAATAATAAAGTTATTGAGTGTTAATATACCTGATATTTTTTATTTACTTTATAGCCCCATGAGTTAATATTATTATTATTCCCACTTTATAGATGATAAAATTGACTATCAGATAACTTTAGAAGCTGGCCAAGGGTCAGCTAAGTAGTAGAGCTTGGATTTGAATCCATACAGTTTGATAACAATACCTGTGCTCTTAAGCACTACATCACTTGACCCTTATCAGTTGACCCTATGCAGCTAAATCAACAGCTGAATAGCTACTAAACCAGAGCATCAGAACTTAGATGCCTTCTAAAACAATTTGTTCAACCCTCATATTGTCAGATGGTGAAACTGTGGGACAGGAGATAGGAGAGCATCTTACTTAAGGTCACAGAACTAATTAGAAATAACTGGCTAGAACATAGGTCTCTTGTTTCCCAGTTGTGCTCGTTCTATTGTACTATTTTGCTGTTCTTCTAGCAAAATTAAAGCTATATAGCTCCCCAATAAGGTTGGAGTTTTGCAGGAAATTGATTCAAATGTAAAGTCCCTAAAATCAAAATGCCATGGCAAGTCAAAAATTCCAAATGTATGATATCCTCTCTGTTTGTGTGTGTGTGTGTGTGTGTGTGTGTGTGAGAGAGAGAGAGAGAGAGAGAGAGACAGAGAGAGAGATGTGTGGCTGGAACAGGTTATAGAGATGCAGGTGAATGTGTACAACTTTGGGAAGGAAAGCATTTCTTCAGACAGGAATTTCCCCTCACTAACCCAAGGTGCATGTCTTCCCTTCTTATCCCCTGGGAATAAGGCTGTTTCAAGCATGTGACTCCTGTCTTCTGCAAAGTCTGAAGCAGCTGACTGTTTGCTTTGGAATATAACTCCAGGTGTTAAACTCAGTCAATCTCAAAGGTCATAAAGTTTTCAGGCCACAGTTCCTGGAACAGTTGCCTATTCCAGCTCAATCTTGTATATGACCATTGCAAAATGCCACAAAAATCCTTGATAAGTAGGAGGCCAGGAATTCCCTTAGACCTTTTATCTCCACCTGCTAAAGTATAGGTGGGTAGTTACTTTTGACCTTCCTACCACAGGTTCCAGCCACTCTCTTGAATTTTCAAGGTTTAAAGGTAACTCTTACCTATTCAAAAATAGCCTTAGCAAAGAGAAAACTTTGTACCATGACTTTCTATGGGAATTCTCAAACTTTGATGGCAACCAAATAACTTGGGCTGTTGGGAAAAACTCAGTCTGACTTTATCCCCAAATATTTTGATTCAGTCTATCTGGGATCAGAGACTGAAATCTTCATTTTTCTCAAGAACCACCTGTGAATCTATTATGTACCCAAATTTGGAAACCACGCATCTATGGTTTGTATGTTAAGGATGAAATTCAGAGATGTATTGTAACTAGCATTATGGATAGACAATGATGCATGTAGGAAAACTTCTCTCCTCTCCTCTCCTTTCACTCATAAAAGTCTCAGGTGCTTTCATCTGACTTGCTATACTCCAAAGTCCCACCCCTAAAACAGCTCATTCAGGATGATTAGATGAATCAGCACAGGTGTAAACAGTAGATTGCCAGTATCTCTGACTTGCACACACATTCCCACCTATACCAGGGCTCCATAGAAAACTGAGCCACCACTGAAGAAAATTTGCTAACTGAGTTTTATACCTAAATTAATCAAATCTTGCAGCTAGGGAAATGAGAAAAGTCTAACATTTTGAGTTTTACATGTTTTCCCCTAAGATTGTACTGCAAATAAGTAAGAATATGTGTGTGAACATGACAGAATAATGCTTTCCATTCATACAGAGTAAAACTGAAGACCCTCCAAGCTGGAAGATCTGAAGAAGTCACATAGAATAGTGTTTCACAACCTTTTTTTATATGTCTGAATAGAATCTCCATCTACTCAAATCATGATCCCTGGACCAACAGCATTAGCATAACCTGAGAGTTTATTGGTACTGCATCATCTCAGTCCCCACACCAAACCTGCCAAAATAGAGTCTGCATTTTAATAAGATCTCCAGGTCTGAACCGGTGGTTCTCAAAGTGCATTGCCAAGAATAGCACCATCAGCATCACCTGGGGACTTGTCAAAGATGTACATTCTCAGGCACCACCTTGGACCTTCTGAATCAGAAACTCTGGAGTTGGGAGTGAGAATTTTGTTTCAAGGTCCTCCAGGTGCTTCTAATGCACACTCGAGTTTGAAAACCACTCTAGACCACCCTTCTGCCTTTAGGCAATATTGGTTTCACTCAGTCATAGAATATTGGGGAAGAGATGGGAAGGTTTCAGGGTAGGAGATTCCATTATCAATTTCAGAAAGCTCCTTCTCTTTTATGAAACACTTTATGATCTCTGGTATACAATGGATGTTTTGTGTCACCCCGAATTTCATATGTCAAAACCTAATTAATCCCCAACCTTGTGGTATTTGGAGGTGGGGACTTTGAGACGTGATCATGTTACAAGAATGGAGCCCTCATAAATGGGATTAGTGCCATTATAAAAGAGACCTCAAAAAATTCCCTTGACGCCCATCACCATGTTAAGACATAGCAGAAGATGGTCATCTATGAGCCAGGATGTGGGGAGAGAGCAAATTAGCAAAGATGGCGTATCCAGGCCCTCTCACCCCACTTTTGTAAATAATGACTATGTAACAGCTGAGAATAAACAATCTGATTTCGGTGTTGACCATTTGGTGATGTCCATGTGTAGAGTCTTCTCTTGTGTTGTTGGAAGAGGGTGTTTGCTATGACCAGTGCGTTCTCTTGACAAAACTATATTAGCCTTTGCCCTGCTTCATTTCGTGCTCCAAGGCCAAATTTGCCTGTTACTCCAGGTGTTTCTTGACTTCCTACTTTTGCATTCCAGTGCCCTATAATGAAAAGGACATCTTTTTTGGGTGTTAGTTCTAAAAGGTCTTGTAGGTCTTCATAGAACCGTTCAACTTCGGCTTCTTCAGCGTTACTGGTTGGGGCATAGGCCTGGATTACTGTAATATTGAATGGTTTGCCTTGGAAACGAACAGAAATCATTCTGTCGTTTTTAAGATTGCATCCAAGTACTGCATTTTGGACTCTTTTGTTGACCATGATGGCTACTCCATTTCTTCTAAGGGATTCCTGGCCACAGTAGTAGATACAATGGTCATCTGAGTTAAATTCACCCATTCCAGTCCATTTTAATTCACTGATTCCTAGAATGTCTATGTTCACTCTTGCCATCTCCTGTCTGACCACTTCCAATTTGCCTTGATTCATGGACCTAACATTCCAGGTTCCTATGCAATATTGCTCTTTACAGAACCGGACCTTGCTTCTATCATCGGTCACATACACAACTGGGTATTGGTTTTGCTTTTGCTCCATCCCTTTATTCCTTCTAGAGTTACTTCTCCACTGATCTCCAGTAGCATACTGGGCACCTACCGACCTGGGGAATTCCTCATTTAGTATCCTCTCATTTTGCCTTTTGATACTGTTCATGGGGTTCTCAAGGCAAGTATACTGAAGTGGTTTGCCATTCCCTTCTCCAGTGGACCACATTCGGCTGTGGTCCATGTGATCAGATCAACTAGTTTCCTGTGATTATGATCATGTGTCTGCCCTCTGATACCCCCTCCCAATACCTACCGTCTTATTTGGGTTTCTCTTACCTTGGTGGTGGAAAATCTCTTCACAGCCGCTCCAGCAAAGTGCAGCCGTTGTACCTTACCTTGGACGAGGGGTATCTCCTCAAGGCCGCCCCTCCTGACCTTGAACGTGGAGTAGCTCCTCTTGGCCCTCCTGTGCCCGCGCAGCCACCGCCTGTTGGACGTGGGGCACCTGCTCTCGGCCCCTGGCCCTGGCCTCAGGCATGGGGTAGCTCCTCTCGGCCACGCCTCTTTGCCTGATCGGTTGCGCTGGTCCGGCGGGGCCGGCGTCTCTCACATCTGCGCCGCTGGGGCCGGCGCCTCTCACATCTGCGCTGCCGGGGCCGGATAGATAGAGTCCCTGATGAACTCTGGATGGAGGTTCGTGACATTGTACAGGAGACAGGGACCAAGACCATCCCCATGGAAAAGAAATGCAAAAAAGCAAAATGGCTGTCGGAGGAGGCCTTACAAATAGCTGTGAAGAGAAGTGAAAAGCAAAGGAGAAAAGGAAAGATATAAGTATCTGAATGCAGAGTTCCAAAGAATAGCAAGGAGAGATAAGAAAGCCTTCCTCAGTGATCAATGCAAAGAAATAAAGGAAAACAACAGAATAGGAAAAACAAGAGATCTCTTCAAGAAAATCAGAGATTCCAAGGGAACATTTCGTGCAAAGATGGGCTCGATAAAGGACAGAAATGGTATGGACCTAACAGAAGCAGAAGATATTAAGAAGAGGTGGCAAGAATACACAGAAGAACTGTACAAAAAAGACCTTCACGACCGAGATAGTCACGATAACGTGATCACTGACCTAGAGCCGACATCTTGGAATGTGAAGTCAAGTGGGCCTTAGAAAGCATCACGACGAACAAAGCTAGTGGTGGTGATGGAATTCCAGTTGAGCTATTTCAAATCTTGAAAGATGATGCTGTGAAAGTGCTGCACTCAATATGCCAGCAAATTTAGAAAACTCAGCAGTGGCCACAGGACTGGAAAAGGTCAGTCTTCATTCCAATCCCAAAGAAAGGCAATGCCAAAGAATGCTCAAACTACCGCACAATTGCACTCATCTCACACGTTAGTAAAGTCATGCTCAAAATTCTCCAAGCCAGGCTTCAGCAATATGTGAACCGTGAACTCCCAGATGTTTAAGCAGGTTTTTGAAAAGGCATTGGCACAAGAGATCAAATTGCCAACATCTGCTGGATCATGGAGAAAGCAAGAGAGTTCCAGAAGAGCATCTATTTCTGCTTCATTGACTATGCCAAAGCCTTTGACTGTGTGGATCACAATACACTGTGGAACATTCTGAAAGAGATGGGAATAACAGACCACCTGACCTGCCTCTTGAGAAACCTGTATGCAGGTCAGGAAGCAACAGTCAGAACTTTACATGGAACAACAGACTGGTTCCAAATAGGAAAGGGAGTGCGTCAAGGCTGTATATTGTCACCTTGCTTATATAACTTATATGCAGACTACATCATGAGGAACGCTGGGCTGGAAGAAGCACAAGCTGGAATCAAGATTGCTGGGAGAAATATCAATAATCTCAGATATGCAGATGACACTACCCTTATGGCAGAAAGTGAAGAGGAACTCAAAAGCCTCTTGATGAAAGTGAAAGAGGAGAGTGAAAAGGTTGGCTTGAAGCTCAACATTCAGAAAACAAAGATCATGGCATCTGGTCCCATCACTTCATGGGAAATAGATGGAAAAACAGTGGAAACAGTGTCAGACTTTATTTTTGGGGGCTCCAAAATCACTGCAGATGCTGATTGCAGCCATGAAATTAAAAGATGCTTACTCCTTGGAAGGAAAGTTATGATCAACCTTGATAATATATTAAAAAGCAGAGACATTACTTTGCCAACCAAGGTCCGTCTAGTCAAGGCTATGGTTTTTCCCGTGGTCATGTATGGATGTGAGAGTTGGACTGTGAAGAAAGCTGATCGCTGAAGAATCGATGCTTTTGAACTGTGGTGTTGGAGAAGACTCTTGAGAGTCCCTTGTACTGCAAGGAGATCCAACCAATCCATTCTAAGGGAGATCGATCCTGGGTGTTCATTGGAAGTACTGATGCTAAAGCTGAAACTGCAATACTTTGGCCACCTCATGCGACGAATTGACTCACTGGAAAAGACTCTGATGCTGGGAAGGGTTGGGGGTGGAAGGAGAAGGGGATGACCGAGAATGAGATGGCTGGATGGCATCACCGACTCTGTGGACATGAGTTTGAGTGAACTCCGGGAGTTGGTGATGGACAGGGAGGCCTGGCGAGCTGATTCCTGGGGTCGCGGAGAGTCGGACACGACTGAGCGACTGAACTGAACTGAACTGAACAGCTGAGATCATTTACAGCACTGTGCATGCACACCATCAGGTATTTATTTGGTCATGGGTTACTGTGTGTGATATGTCTGTATGAGCTCCACTTAAAAAAAGTGGTGGCATTACTGCTGCATCATGGCTGTGTCCTTTGGGTCAGCCATGAAAGGAGAAAATATAGCTTGTCTACCGCTATGGCTACTGTGTCATCTAGGAGAGAATAAACATGTCTGCAGTTCACATTGCTTCTCAAGTCTTCTTTCAACCTATTAGCTCATGCCTTGCTTACTGTGTGTTCATCGAACAGTGTGAACAGCAATACAATTGGTGCAGCGAGCTGGATCAGCAATACACAGGATGTGAGCTCTCATCAGACACCACATCAGCCAGTTACCTTGCTCTTGGACTTCCTTACTTCCAAAACTGAGAGAAAAACTTCTGTTGTGTATAACCTACCCAGTTTATGACATTCTTTTATAGTAGTCTTAACAGACTAAGACAGTGCCCTGTCTTCACACAGGGTCCTCCCACTGGCAACCCTTTTCAAATCCATTTCGCTAGAAAAAAGCCTTCCCAGGTTTGGCAAGTACTTCCTCATATCCTCTGTCAAGTGCTTGCCTAGTTTCTGAGCTTCTACATCAAGTATTTCAGACATAACCATCAGAAATAAAACTCCAAATTTTTCAACATTCCAAAGTTGCAATGAATTTTATTTTCATCAGTATGCTGGTGGAACTCTACTCTTTAAAGTTATCTTTACTCACATTACCTCACGTAATCCTCTTAAAATTTTTCTGAAAGAGTTCCTGTTTTTACCCCCATTTTCATGAAAAATTGAAGCTTAGAAAGGTTAGCAATTTCTCTATGATTAGAGCTAGCCAGCAGCAGAATCATGACTGAAATTGAGATAATATTTCAAAGCCTATGAGCTTAATTATAAAAGTATTCATAACCCAGTTCCCTGAAAGGGAGGCCATGGTATAGGTAAAGATGTAGAAGGTCAAGGCCTGGACTAGTGAGCCTATTGGAGAGAGTAGGTATAGTGGTGAGGTGGAGGAGGAGCAAGGAGGGGCAAAAAGAGGCATAGTTAGCTTCTGTTTTGGATTATGATCAAGGAGGGAAAAACTACATTGTCCTGATAGAGCGTGCTTCATTCAGACTAGAATAGTGTGTTTAAATAGGGCATCCAACTAGAGGGTCTGAAGCAATTTATCAAAGCCAAGTTAGTTTTAAATCTAAACTAAAGTAGGATGGGGGATAGTAAGGAACAGTGGACAAATTGTTTACCTGGATTAATATCAGAATTCCAGAGATGGTGGGAAGAGGTCAGAAGGACAACAGCAAGATTTTTATGAGTTCCCAGCATGCATTTGTGTCACTTTATCACATATTATCTTTTAATTGTTAATTACAGTATCATGTATATGAATAGTCACCCAATTATACTGCAAGCCCCTTGATGACAATGTTACACTTGTTTTGTCTTTCCACACAGTACCAAATGTTCACTAATTCAATTATTCTTTCACCGATTATCTTAGGCTCTGTGCTAGATACTGGGGATACAAAGATGAGTAAGACATGGTCCCCATCCTCATGGACCCCTAGTATAAAAGGGATTCTCAGCAGGACTTAATGGATAAAATTCAGAAGTCATAGACCTGAGAAACAGTAGGCATGTGAGCACATATGCATTTTTCTGTAGAAAATCTAGTTTCTATCAGATTCTCAAAATTGATTAGAGCCTATAGTTTGGTGGGGGAGCACACATGTAAATAAATAATACAATATATGAGTCCTAAGAGCTGGTGAGTGGAAATAAGTCACGGAAGCGTGTAAACCTTCACAGAAGAATAACAGTTGGCTTTTTTCAACCAAGCAGAGGGAGAAAGAAGATTCCAGGGATAGTGCACACTATAAGAATATATGGAAGAGAGAAAAAGCATGCTGCATTTGAGAAACTACAAACAGTTTGATATGGGAACAAGATAAGCCTAGAGAGGCAGAGTGCCTAGCCCCAAACTACCACCCAAAACTACCTCTTCTTCCATTCACCCTGCTTTTGGAATATTCTTGTCTCTTTCGCAGATAGAGACTCTTTCACACAGACAGCTTCCATACTGCAACAGCTACTTCAAAGAATGACCAGTAGGCAGCTGTCCCCACAGAACCTGGCCATCATTTCAAGATTTTAAAAGTGAAAAACAAGAGGAAGTTTAGATAGGTAGCCTTCTTCCTCTCTCCCATTTTTATCCCTAGCTTTGACACTTGGAGAAATCACTGGTGGTAAGGGAAATAAAATGCCATTATTCACTACTTTTCAGTCTTTTTTATTTCTAAGAGACTTTTAGGGACCAGGGCGCGTAGTGCAGAGCACTGTATCTGTTGTCATGTAGCATATTGCCTAATTGCTAACTTTCCAACTCATTCTCTATTGCTCCTCTGTGAATTTGTATGGTTTCTTAAGCTATTACTAGTCATCTTTGTTTTTCTCCCAGAGCTAGTATCTTTGGCATTGCCTTATTTCCCTGCCTTCTTATCCCTTTATTCAGGCTGTTACCAGGATTGACTCCAGAAATTAGTCACTATAAGAAGCAGAGGGATCTGAGAGAGTATTGAGTTCAGATCAAATTTTTGACACCTCCCTCTTCCCTGCTTGGTGAACCATTACATGACTTTGGATTTTGGCTTCCCTTTTAGTCTTTGTTTTTCCATCAGGGTACTCTGGATTTTTCAGCTTCTCTCAGTCTGACCTCTATCTTGTATGACTGCTGCCAGAACTTGGCTTCACTGAGGGTTCCTCCCTCTCCTAAGCTCTGGCATAATATGCTTCAAGGGACAGATTTTTGTATTATTGACTCCTACCTGACTCTGGATTGGTTATATCTCAGCAAGAAGACTTTTCCAGTCAACCTTCTTTAGTGTGTCTATACTCTGTCACTAGCATTTCCAAGCTAATTCTTGAGGTCCTTACTAGGAAACAAGTACCATTTCCCACCATCTGGTCCCCTGACCTATGCCTATAGCCAACCAGATCCATTTTATCTTAGCTCCTATTTATACTTACAGTGAGGAAATTTCACCACTTTCATAGCTCTATTTCCATGTGCTTCCTCGTTAGTTAGGAATCAATAGACTTCTCTTATCTATCTTCTTACCTGTTGGTATGTAGGAATCATCATAGTGAGGGAGATCAGAAGGGCCTTTATCAACTCCCTGGATTATGAGTTTCTTTGATATAACAGAAGAGTTGGGAAAAATTAGCTCAATTAATTTTTGTAGCCTACAATTTCTGGTCATAGTTTGTGACTGTTCTGCATCCTCAGAATGTTTGTGGAATTATGCTATGTTCTTAGCCATCTCACTAGGATGTGCTGTGCTCAGTCGCTTTAGTCATGTCTGACCCTGGGCAACTCCATGGGCTGTAGCCTGCCAAGCTGCTCTGTCCATGGGATTCTCCAGGCAAGAATACTGGAGTGGGTTGCCATTTCCTCCTCCAGGGGATCTTCCCAACCCAGGGATTAAACCTGTCTCTGTTACAACTCCTGCATTGGAAGGTGGGTTCTTTACTGCTAGCACCACCTGGCAAGCACTTATCTCATTAGGATAAGCTTTACAAAAACATCAAAGTAGATGATTTACCAACTGGTATACTTTCACAAGTCATAAGCCCTGTCTTGGCAGTGGCTTAGGCCTAAACACCTTTCTCTAGAGTCCTTTACTTCACAATGAGGAATAAGGCTCAGAATGAGAAGCCCAGGATTACCCCACACATGTGCATGGGTTAAGGTCTCAAAGTAAGGCTTTTTCTCACAACAGTACTGGAGAAGGTGAAGGGAGGGAACTCAAGGGCCAAGGGAATCTGTAATGGAGCTGAGAGAAAGGGTTCAATAGGGGGTTGTAAAGGTTCAGAGAAAAGTATGACTTAGTCAAAGAATCATTAAAACTTAAGACCTAGGATTCCCTTTTTTCCACATCCTCACCAACATTTGTTATTTGAATACTTTTTGATGACAACCATTCTGACAGATGTGAGGTGATAGCTCATTGTGCTTTTGATTGGCAGTTCTCAAATGATTAGTGATATTGAGCCTCTTTTCATGTGCCTGTTAGCCATCTATATCTAGCATTTATTTTTAAAAATCATGTGAGGAAATGCTCTAATCTCACCTTTATACATGTAGATGTCCAGGTTTTTTTCAGCACCACTGTTGAAGAGACTATCTTTTTTCCATTGCACATTCTTACCTTGTTTGTTGTATTAATAGGTGTATGGGTTTATTCTTGGGGCTATCTATTTTATTCAATTGATCTGTGTGCCTGTTTTTATCCTGGCACCATGCTGTTTTGATGACTGTAGCTTTGTAGTATAATCTGAAGTCAGAGAGCCTGATACCTCCAGCTCTGTTTTAAACGCTTTGGCAGTTCAGTGTCTTTTGTGGTTCCACATAAATTTTAGGATAATTTCTTTTAGTTTTTTGAAAACTGTAATGGATATTTTGATAAGGATTGTATTAAGTCTGTGGATTGCTTTGGGTAGTATGGACATTTTTATATATAATTTTTTTAAAATAGAGGATAATTACTTTATAATATTATGATGATTTTTGCCATATATCAGCATGAATCAGCAAGGTATGCACATATCCTATTCCTCTTGAAGCCTCCTCCACCTCCATCCGCATCCACCCCTATAAATGGTCATAGAGCATTGGCTTCAGATTCCCTGTATTATACATTGAACTCCCATTGGCTACCTATTTTACATATGGTAATGTATATGTTTCAATGCTATTCCATATCATCCCACATTCTCCTTCCCCAACTGTGTCCAAAATGTCTGTGTCAGCTTTGCTGCCCTGCAGGTAGGATCATCAGTACTACCTTTCTAGATTCCATATATATGCATTAATATACAATATTTGTCTTTCTTTTTCTGACTTTCTTCACTCTGTATAATGGGCTCTAGGTTCATCTACCTCGATAGAACTGATTCAAATGCATTCCTTTTAATAGCTGAATAATATTCCATTGTGTTTATGTACAACTTCCTTATGCATTCATCTGTTGATGGACATCTAGTTTGCTTCCATGTCCTACTACTGTAAATAGTGCTGTGATGAGCATCTGAGTACATGTGTCTTTTTCAATTCTGGTTTCCTCAGGGTGTATGCCTGAGGAATACTAGGTGGGATTACTAGGTGGTGTGCTGTGTGTTGTGCTGTGCTTAGTCACTCAGTCATGTCCAACTCTTTGCAACCCCATGGACTGTAGCCTGCCAGGCTCCTCTGTCCATAGGGATTCTCCAGGCAAGAATACTGGAGTGGGTTGCCATGCCCTTCTCCAGGGGATTTTCCCAACCCAGGGATCAAACCCAAGTCTCCCGCATTGCAGGCAAATTCTTTACCATCTGGAGCCACCAGGGAAGCCCTACTGGTGGCTTTATTTCTAGTTTTTTAAGGACACTTCATACTGTTCTCCATAGTGGCCATATCAGTTTGCATTCCCATCAACAGTGGAAGAGAGTTCGCTTTTCTCCACACCCTTTCCAATATTTATTGTTTGTAGACTTTTTGATGATGGCCATTCTGACCAGTGTGAGATGGTACCTAATTGCAGTTTTGACTTACATTTCTCTAATGATGAGTGATATTGAATATTTTTCATGTGTTTCTTAGCCATATGTATGTCTTCTTTGGAGAAATATCTGTTTAGGTCTTCTACCCACTTTTTGTTTCATTGTCTGTTTTTCTGGTATTGAGCTGAATGAGCTGCTTGGATATTTTGGAGGTTAATTCTTTGACAGTTGTTTCATTTGCTATTAATTTCTTTCATTTTGGGGGTTGTCTTTTCACCTTGCTTATAGTTTCCTCATTGTTCAAAAGCTTTTAAGTTTAATTAGGTCCCATTTGCTTATTTTTGTTTTTATTGCCATTATTCTAGGAGGTGGTTCATAGAGAATCTTGCTGTGGTTTATATAGAGAGTGTTCTGCCTATGTTTTCCTCTAAGAGATTTATAGTTTCTGATCTTACATATAGGTCTTCAACCTATTTTGAGTTTATTTTTGGGTATGGTATTAGGACATGTTCTAGTTTCACTCTTTTGCATGTAATTGGCCAGTTTTCCCAGAACCCATTGTGGGAGAGACTTTCTCTACTGTATATTTTCCCCTCCTTTGTCAAAGATAAGGTGCCCATAGGTATGTGATTTTATCTCTGGCTTTCTATCTTGCTCCATTGGTCTATATTTCTGTTTTTGTACCAGTACTATACCGTCTTGTTGACTGTAGCTTTGTAGTGTAGTCTGAAGTCAGGAAGACTGATCTCTCCAGTTCTATTCTTCTTTCTCAAGATTACTTTGACTATTTGAGGTCTTCTGTGTTTCCATACAAATTGTGAAATTACTTGTTCTAGCTCTGTGAGAAATACCAGTGGTAGCTTCCCTGGGACCTGCAGCTGGTAAGGAATCTGCCTGCAATGCAGGAGACCCTGGTTAGATTCCTGGATCAGGAAGTTCCCCTGGAGAAAGGATAGATTGGCCATTCCAGTATTCTTGCCTGGAGAATCTCCATGGACAGAGGAACCTGGTGTGCTACAGTCCATGTGGTCACAAAGAGTTGGAAATGACTGAGCAACTAAGCACAGCACAGTTTAATACCGATACATTGAATCTATAGATTGCTTTGGGTAGTACAGTCATTTAACTATATTGATTCTTCCAACCCAGAAATATAGTACATCTGTCGACCTGTTTGATTTATCTATGATTTGTTTCAGCAGTGTCATAGTTTTCTGCATACAGGTCTTTTGTCTGTTTAGGTAAATTTATTTCTAAGTATTTTTTCCTTTTTGTGGCAATGGTGAATGGGATTGTTTCCTTAATTTCTCTCTCTGATTTTTCAATGTTAGTGTATAGGAATGCAAGGGGCTTCTGTGTATTAATTTCTGGGGCATGGCAACCCACTCCAAGATCTTTGCCTGGGAAATCCCATGGAGAGAGGATCCTTGTGAGCTACAAATTCTATGGGGTCACAAAGAGTTGGACATGATTTAGTGACTAAACAACAAGAGCATGTTCCTTCCATACCTACTTTCTTTTTTTAAAAATTTATTTATTTTAATTGGAGGCTAATTACTTTACATTATTGTATTGATTTTGCCACACATTGACATGAATCTGCCCCAGGTGTACACGTGTTCCCCTTCTTGAACCCCCCCCCCACCTCCTTCCCCATCCCATCCCTCTGGGTCACCCCAGTACACCAGCCCCGAACATCCTGTATCATGCATTGAACCTGGACTGGAGATTCGTTTCACATATGATAATATACATGTTTCAATGTCATTCTCCCAAATCATCCCACCCTCACCCTCTCCCACAGAGTCCAAAAGACTGTTCTATACATCTGTGTCTCTTTTGCTGTCTCGTATACAGGGTTATCGTTATCATCTTTCTAAATTCCATATATATGCGTTAGTATACTGTATTGGTGTTTTCCTTTCTAGCTTCACTCTGTATAATGGGCTCCAGTTTCATCCACCTCATTAGAGATTCAAATGCATTCTCTTTAATTGTTGAGTAATACTCCATTGTGTATATGTACCACAGCTTTCTTATCAATTCGTCTGCAAATGGACATCTAGGTTGCTTCCATGTCCTGGCTATTATAAACAGTGCTGCGATGAACATTGGAGTACGTGTGTCTCTTTCAGTTCTGGTTTCCTCAGTGTGTATGCCCAGGAGTGGGATTGCTGGTTCCTATGGTAGTTCTATTTCCAGTTTTGTAAGGAATCTCCACACTGTTCTCCATAGTGGCTGTACTAGTTTGCATTCCCACCAACAGTGTAAGAGGGTTCCCTTTTCTCCACACCCTCTCCAGCATTTATTAGTTGTGGACTTTTGGATAGCAGCCATTCTGACTGGCGTGAAATGGTACCTCATTGTGGTTTTGATTTGCATTTTCTGATTATGAGTGATGTTGAGCATCTTTTCATGGGTTTGTTAGCCATCTTTATGTCTTCTTTGGAGAAATGTCTGTTTAGTTCTTTCGCCCATTTTTTGATTGGGTCGTTTGAAACATACCTACTTTCTTGAGAGTTTTTATCGTAAATGGATTTTGAATTTTGTCAAAGGCTTTCTCTGTATCTATTGAGATGATATTGTGGGTTTTATCTTTCAATTTGTTAATATGGTGTATCACATTTATTGATTTGTATATATTGAAGAATCCTCGCATTCTTGGGATAAAACCCACTTTATCATGATGTATGATCTTTTTAATGTGTTGTTGGATTCTGATTGCTAGAAATTTTTGAGGATTTTTGCATCTATGTTCATCAGTGATATTGGATTGTAATTTTTGTGTGTGTGTGGCATCTTTGTCTGGTTTTGATATCGGACTTATGGTGGTCTTGTAGAATGAGTGTGGGAGTTTTCCTTCCTCTACAATTTTCTGGAAGAGTTTGAGCAGTATAGGTGTTAGCTCTTCTCTGAACTTTTGGTAGAATTCACCTGTGAAGTCACACATCTGGCCCTGGGCTTTGGTTGGAAGATTTTTTATTATAGTTTGATTTCGGTGCTTGTGATTGGTCATATTTTCCATTTCTTACTGATTCAGTTTTGGAAGATTATACTTATCTAAGAATTTGTCTTTTTCTTCCAAGTTGTACATTTTATTGTCTTATAGTTGCTCATAATAGTCTCTTATGATCCTTTGTATTTCCATGTCATCTTGTTGTAACTTCTCCTGTTTCATTTATAACGTCAATGATTTGAGTCTTCTCCCTTTTTTCTTGATGAGCCTGGCTAACAGTTTATTGATTTTGTTTATCTTCTTATAGAACCAGCTTTTAGTTTTATTGATCTTTGCTATGTGCATGATTGCATGCCATGTCACTTCAGTCATGTCAAACTTTATGCAACGCTGTGGACTGTAGCTGCCAGGCTCCTCTGTCCATGGATTCTCCAGGTAAGAATACTGGAGTGGGTTGCTGTGTCCTCCTCTAGGGGATCGTCCCAATCCAGAGATCGAACCTGCATCTCTTAAATCTACCTGCATTAGCAGATGGGTTCTTTACCACTAGTGCCACCTGGGAAGCCCAATTTTTTCTATAGTCTCCTTCATTTATTTTTCATTTTTTTCTATTCTGATCTTTATGATTTCTTTTCTACTACAAGCTTTGGGGTTTTCCCCCTTCTTTTTCTAGTTGATTTAGGTGTAAGATTAGGTTGTTTATTTGATATCTCTCTTGTTTCTTGAGGTAGGTTTTTATTGCTATACACTTCCCTATTAGCACTGCTTTTACTGCATCCCATAGGTTATGAGTTGTGTTTTCATTGTCATTTATTTCTAGGCATATTTTGATTTCCGTTTCGATTTTTTCAGTGATCTATTGGTTATTCAGAAGTGTATTTCTGTGTTTGTATTTTTTATAGATTTTTGCTGTGCAAGCATGTGTGCATAGTTGCTTCAGTCATGTCTGACTCTGAGACCATATGGACTGTAGCCTGCTAGCTTCCTCTGTCCATTGAACTCTCCAGGCAAAAATACTGGAGTGTGTTGCTGTGCCCTCCTCCAGGGGATCTTCCCAACCCAGGAATTGAACCTGCCTCTCCCGTGGTGCCTGCATTTCAGGCAGATTCTTTACCACTGAACCACCTGGAAGCCCTTTCCCCCCCCTGTGGTTCGTATCATATCTTACAGCATTGTGATCAGAAAAGATGATTTAAATGATTTCAATTTTAAAAAATTTACCAAGGCTTGATTTGTGGCACAGGATGTGATCTATCCTGGAGAATTTTCCATGTGCACTTCAGAAAAAAAGTGAAGTCTATTGTTTTTGGATGAAATGTCCTGTAGATATCAATTAGGTCCAACTGGTCCATTGTATCGTTTAAAACTTCTGTTTCCTTATTAATTTTCTGTCTGGATGATCTGTCCATTTGTGTAAGTGGGATATGAAGGTCTCCTGCTATTATTGCATTACTGTTGATTTAGTCTCTAATCAGTTCAGACGTTCAGTCATGTCTGGCTCTTTGTGACCCCATGAGCCACAGCATGTCAGGCCTCCCTGTCCATCACCAAATCCTGGAGTCCACCCAAACCCATGTCCATTGAGTCGGTGATGCCATCCAACCATCTCATCCTCTGTCGTCCCCTTTTCTTCCTGCCCTCAATCTTTCCCAGCATCAGCGTCTTTTCCAATGAGTCAGCTCTTTGCATCAGGTGGCCAAAGTATTGGAGTCTCAGCTTCAACATCAGTCCTTCCAATGAACACCCAGAACTGATCTTTAGGATGGACTGGTTGGATTTCCTTGAAGTCCAAGGGACTCTCAAGAGTCTTCTCCAACACCACAGTTCAAAAACATCAGTTCTTCGGTGATCAGCTTTCTTTACAGAGCAAATCTGACATCCATACACGACCACTGGAAAAACCATAGCCTTGACTAGACGGACCTTGGTTGGCAAAGTAATGTCTCTGCTTTTTAATATGCTGTCTAGTTTGGTCATAACTTTCCTTCAAAGGAGTAAACATCTTTTAATTTCATGGTTGCAATCACCATCTGCAGTGATTTTGGAGCTCAGAAAAATGCAGTCAGCCAGTTTCCACAGCTATTTGCTATGAAGTGATGGGACCAAATACCATGATCTTAGTTTTCTGAATGTTGAGCTTCAAGCCAACTTTTTCACTCTGCTCTTTCACTTTCATCAAGAGGCTCTTTAGTTCTTCTTCATTTTCTGTCATAAGGGTGGTGTCATCTGCATATCTGAGGTTATTGATATTTCTCCCGGCAATCTTGATTCCAGCTTGTGCTTCTTCCAGCCCAGCATTCCTCATGATGTACTCTGCATAGAAGTTAAATAAGCACGGTGACAATATACAGCCTTGACATACTCGTTTTTCTATTTGGAAATAGTCTGTTGTTCCATGTCCAGTTCTAACTGTTGTTTCCTGGCCTGCATACAAGTTTCTCAAGAGGCAGGTCAGGTTATCTGGTATTCCCATCTCTTTCAGAATGTTCCACAGTTTATTGTGATCCACACAGTCAAAGGCTTTGGCATAGTCAATGAAGCAGAAATAGATGTTTTCCCGGAACTCTCTTGCTTTTTCGATAATCCAGCAGATGTTGGCAATTTGTTTTTGTTTTTTTTTTTTTGTAATTAATTTATTTTTTATTGGAGGCAAATTATTTTACAATATTATATTGGTTGGTTTTGCCATACATTGACATGAATTCGCCCCGGGTTTACATAAGTTCCCCTTCTTGAACCCCCCTCCCACCTCCCTCCTCCCTTTATCCTCCCTCTGGGTCATCCCCGCATGCCAGCCCCGAGCATCCTATAACATGCATTGACCCTGAACTAGTGATTCATTTTACATATGACAACATACGTGTTTCAATGCCATTCTCCCAAATCATCCCACCCTCACCCTCTCCCACAGAGTCCCATAGACTGATCCATACATCTGTGTCTCTTTTGCTGTCTCGTATACAGGGTTATAATTTGCATCTTCCTAAATTCCATATATATGCGTTAGTATGCTGTATTGGTGTTTTTCTTTCTGGGTTACTTCATTCTGTATAATAGGCTCCAGTTTCATCCACCTCATTAGAACTGATTCAAATGTATTCTTTTTAATGGCTGAATAATACTCCATTGTGTATATGTACCAAAGCTTTCTTATCCATTCGTCTGCAGATGGACATCTAGGTTGCTTCCATGTCCTGGCTATTATAAACAGTGCTGCAATGAACATTGGAATACATGTGTCTCTTTCAATTCTGGTTTCCTCAGTGTGTATGCCCAGGAGTGCGATTGCTGGATCATATGGCAGTTCTATTTCCAGTTTTTTGAGGAATCTCCACACTGTTCTCCATAGTGGCTGTACTAGTTTGCATTCCCACCAACAGTGTAAGAGGGTTCCTTTCTCTCCACATCCTCTCCAGCATTTAT
Source organism: Moschus berezovskii (assembly GCF_049115385.1). Lineage (NCBI taxonomy): Eukaryota > Metazoa > Chordata > Mammalia > Artiodactyla > Moschidae > Moschus > Moschus berezovskii. The sequence goes on from NC_142488.1 coordinate 66,450,471, forward strand.
TGCATGTAGACTTTTGGATAGCAGCCATTCTGACAGGTGTGAAATGGTATCTCATTGTGGTTTTGATTTGCATCTCTCTGATTATGAGGGATGTTGAGCATTTTTTTCATGTGTTTGTTAGCCATCTGTATGTCTTCTTTGGAGAAATGTCTGTTTAGTTCTTTGGCCCATTTTTTGATTGGGTCATTTATTTTTCTGGAATTGAGCTGCAGGAGCTGCTTGATCTCTGATGCCTCTGCCTTTTCTAAAACCAGCTTGAACATCTAGAAGTTCATGGTTCATGTATTGCTGAAGCCTGGCTTGGAGAATTTTGAGCATGACTTTACTAGCGTGTGAGATGAGTGCAATTGTGCGGTAGCTTGAGCATTCTTTGGCATTGCCTTTCTTTAGGATTGGAATGAAAACTGATCTTTTCTAGTCCTGTGGCCACTGCTGAGTTTTCCAAATTTGCTGGCATAATGAGTGCAGCACTTTCACAACATCATCTTTTAGGATTTGAAATAGCTCAACTGGAATTCTATCACCTCCACTAGCTTTGTTCGTAGTGATGCTTCCTAAGGCCTACTTGACTTCACATTCCAAGATGTCTGGTTCTAGGTGAGTGATCACACCATCGTGATTATCTTGGTCATGAAGATCTTTTTTGTACAGTTCTTCCATGTATTCTTGCCACCTCTTTTAATATCTTATACTTCTGTTAGGTCCCTACCATTTCTGTCCTTTATTGAGCCCATCTTTGCAGGAAATGTTCCCTTCGTATCCCTGATTTTCTTGAAGAGATCTCTAGTCTTTCCCATTCTGTTGTTTTCCTCTATTTCTTTGCATTGATCGCTGAGGAAGGCTTTCTTATCTCTCCTTGCTATTCTTTGGAACTCTGCATTCAAATGGGTATATCTTTCCTTTCCTCCTTTGATTTTTACTTCCTTTCTTTTCACAGCTATTCGTAAGGCCTTCTCAGACAGTCATTTTATTTTTTTGCATTTCTTTTTCTTGGGGATGGTCTTGATTCCTGTCTCCTGTGCAAAAGAGTCCCCTCTAATAGTTGTTAGCATTTGTCTTATGTATTGATATACTCCTATATTGGGTACATATATGTTTACAATTGTTATGTCTTCTTCTTGCCTTAATCCTTTGATCTTTATGTAGTGTCTTTCTTTGTCTCTTGTAACAATATTTATTGTAAAGTCTGCTTTATTTGGTATGAGTATTGCTAATCCCGCTTTCTTTAGATTTCTGTTTGCAAGGATTATCTTTTTCCAGCTGCTCATTTTCAATCTGTGTCCCTAGGTTTGAGATGGGTCTCTGGTAGACAGCATGTGCAGTGTAGGGGTTATTTTTTTATCCATTCATTCAATCTGTGTCTTTTGGTTGGGCCATTTAGCCCATTTATATTTAATTTTATTATTGATACCATTTAGTTTATCATTTGGGTTTGTTTTTATAGGTCTTTTCTGTGTTTTCTGTCTAGAGAAGTTCCTTTAGCATTTGCTGAAGAGCTGGTTTGGTGGTGTTGAATTCTCTTAGCTTTGGCTTATCTGTAAAGCTTTTTGATTTCTCTTTCAAATCTGAATGTTATCCTTGTTGGATAGACTAAGCTTGTTTGTAGGTTTTTCCCTCTCATCACTTTAATTATATCCTGCAATTCTCTTCTGGCCTTCAAAGTTTTTGTTGAAAGATCCACTGTTATCCTTATGGGGACCCCCTTGTATATTATTGATTGCTTTTCCCTTGTTGCTTTTAATATTCTTTCTTTGTGTTTAGTCTTTATTAGTTTGATTAGTATATGTCTTCGCATGTTTCTCCTTGGGTTTATCCTGTATGGGACTATTTGAGCTTTCTGAGCTTGTGTGTCTATTTCCTTCACCATTTTAAGTAATTTTTTTTTTTTTACTATAATCACCTCAAATATTTTCTTATGTCCTGTCCTTTCCTTTTGTCTTCTTCTTCTGGGACAGATGCCTATGAATCAAACTTTGGGTGCTTTATGTTGTCTCCGTGGTCTCTGAGGTTGTCTTGATTAATTTTTAATTATTTTTCCTTTATTCTGGGCTTCCCTTGTGGCTCAGCTGGTAAAAAATCCACCTACAATGAGGATTTTTGGTGTTAGTTCTAAAAAGTCTTGTAGATCTTCACAGAGCCATTCAACTTCAGCTTCTTCAGCATTAATGGTATTCAGCTTCAGGTATTAATGGTTGGAGCATAGACTTGGATTAGTGTGCTACTGAATAGTTTGCCTTGGAAATGAGCCGAGATCATTCTGTCGTTTTTGAGATTGCACCCAAGTACTGCATTTTGGACTCTTTGGTTGACTATGAGGGCTACTCCTTTTCTTCTAAGAGATTTTTTTCCCACAGTAGTAGACATAATGGTCATCTGGATTAAATTTGCCCATTCCTGTTAATTCTAGTTCACTGATTCCTGAAATGCTGATGTTCACTCTTGCCATATCATGCTTGAACCCATCCAATTTGCCTTTATTCATGGATCTAACTTTCCAGGTTCCTATGCAATATTGTTCTTTACCACACTGGACTTTACTTTCACCAACAGACAAGTCCACAATTGAGCTACATTTTCATTTTAGCCCGGCCTCTTCATTCTTTCTGGAGCTATTTATCTACTTTTCCCCAGTAGCATATTGGACACTTACCAACCTGGTGGCTCATCTTCTGGTGTCATATATTTTTCCTTTTCATTGTGTTCATGGGGTTCTTGAGGCAAAAATATTGAAGTAGTTTGCCACTTCTTTCTCCAGTGGACCACATTTTGTAAGGCCCTGACTAGCAGTGACATATCCTTCAGCCACTCCATGTAAGTGAACAACCTGCCTGGCACCCTGGTTTTCCTACTGTTGGCCCTCCTTGAGCACATAAACCTTCACCTATTGAAGCTTGTTGGTCAATGTGTTGCTTGGGGGCCAGGTCAAATGCCCTGCTGGAGTTGCTGGTAAGGGGGTCCAGGGAAGGCTGGAGCTGAGGTTGGAGGTTGCCTACGAGTGGAGGGCTCCCCAGCCTCACTGTTGCCTCTGGTCACCTGGGACCATTCTTCCAACCACATGGCCTGCCACCAGTGAAGTGCTGGCCTATACATTTCCTCTCCTCTGGCTCCTCAGTGTCATTGTCCAAACCTGGCTAGCCTGGCCTCACGGGGGTGGAGGGTGCACAATGTTTCATAGCCTCCCACCCCATCATGCTAGGAAGTCAGGGTACTGGTCACTACCCTGTTCCCACTTCCGCCTCAGCCATGATCTCCATGTAGCTGCTTCTTGTGCCACCACCACTGCCTCTTCAGGCCACCACTGCTGTCTTTTCAGGCCACTGCTGCCATGTTATCCCACTGCTGCCATATTGTAAAGTTTTGTTGCAATTTTAAGGGGGATTATTTTCTTGCTTTCTTTTTTTGGTAACTCATTATTAGTGTAGAGAAAAGCAACAGATTTCTGTATATTAATTGTGTATTCTGAAACTTTACTGAATTTATTAGTTCTAATAGTTTTTTATAGAAACTTTAGGGTTTTCTATATATATTATCATATTTTTCTGCAAATAGTGACAGTCCTACTTATTCCCTTCTAGTTTGAATGCCTTTTATCTCTTTTTGTTTTGTCTTATTGCTGTGACAAGGACTTCCAATACTATGTTAAGTAGAAGTATCAGGACTGGTAGGAATGTAAATTAGTGCCACCACTATGGAAAAAAGAAGGGAAGTTTCTAAAAAACTAAAAATAGAACTATCACACAATCCAGAAATTCCAGTCCTTTGTATACATCTGAAGAAAATAAAAACACTAATTCAAAACATACACTCCAATGTTCAAAGCAGAGTTGTTTACAGTTACCAAGACAAAGAAGCAACCTATATGTCCATCAACAAACAGATGGACAGATAAATAAGATACGGCATATCTATATAGGCTGTGTGCCTAGTCATGAGTTGCTCAGTTGTGTTCAACTCTTTGTAACCCCATTGACTGTAGTCCGTCAGTCTCCTTTGTCCATAGGGATTCTCCAAGCAAGAACACTGGAGTGTGTTCCAAGCCCTCATCCAGGGGGTCTTCCTAACCCAGGGACTGAGCCCAGGTCACCCACATTGCAGGTAGATTCTTTACTGTCTGGTGGGAAGCCCAAGAATACTGGAGTGGGTAGCCTATCCCTTCTCCAAGGTATCTTTCCAACCCAGGAATCAAACCAAGGTCTCCAGCATTGCAGGCAGATTCTTTACCAACTGAGCTACCAGGGAAGCCTGATATATGTATACACACACACACACACACACACCGAGTGAAATATTACTCAGCCATAAAAGGATGAAATTCTGCCATTTTCAACAACTTGGATGGATGTAGAGATCACTGTGTTTTGTTTTTTTCTGGTATAATCTTTTTTGAAATTATTTATTTATTTAACTTTTGGGCTGTAATGGGTCATTTTTTGCTGCATGTGGGCTTTCTCTAGTTGAGGCAAGCAAGGGCTACTCTTCATTGCAGTGGTTTCTATTGTGGCAGAGCACAGGCTCTAGGCATGCGAACTTCAGTAGTTGTAGCTTGCAGGCTCTAGAACGCAGGCTCAGTAGTTGTGGTTGCATGGGCTTACTTGATCTGTGGCATGTGGGATCTTCCCAGACCAGGAATTGAACTGGTGTCCCTTGCATTGCAAAGAAAATTTTTAACCACCAGGGAAACCCTGGTATAATCTTTTAAGTCTATGATATTCCTTTTGAAAACTGCTTCATCTCCTCATTGTACACATTTTGGTATGCTGTGTTTTTATTTTCATTTTTCCTCAACTATTTTCTAATTTCTTTTGATTTCTTCTTTGTTCAATGTGTTATTTAGAATGCCATTGCTTCACTTTCAATTATTTGTGTTATTTGCAGTTATGATTTTATTATTGATTTCTAATTTTATTTTCATCAAAGAATATATTTTTCCAATCATTTAAAATATATTGGTATTTATTTTATGGCAAAATGCATGTTTATGTTTATGAATATTCTATGTGAATTTCAAAAAATGTGTTACGTGAAGTGTTCTATAAATGTCAATTAAATCAAGTTGGTTAATAGTGTTGTTCAAATTCTATATCTTTATTCATTTTCTATTTTTCTATCTGTTACTGAGGTCAGAGTATTAACACCTCTGACTGTAATTGTGCAACTCTCTATTCTTTCTTTCAATTATATCTTAGCTTTATGAATTTTAAAGCTCTTTTATTGTGCTCATAACATGGAAGATTGTCATCTTTCCTGCTAAATTAACTCTTTCATCATTAAAAATACACCTTTCATTATGGAAATAGTCCTTATTTTCAGTTTACATTTTCTGATATTATTATAGGCACTACAATTTTGCTTAATTTTTGCATGGTATTTTTTCATTATTTCTTCTTGAATCTTTCTTTGTTTTTATATTTAAAGAGGTTTCAGTTAGGCAAAATATGTTAGAGCTTTGTTAGCCTGTCAGAAAATATCTGCCTTTTATTTAAACTATTCAAATTTAATGTAATTCTATACATGGGTGGGTTTAACCCTGTTATTTTGCTTTTTCTCATTTTTGTTCATTTTTTTCTCTTTTCATGTTTTAATGGCTTTAATATTTTCTACTATTTAATTTACAATATTGGCTTATTATATAAACTTCTTTCACCTCTTCCTTGAGATGAAATTCACATGATAGAAAACTTATACTATTGATAGTATATATAAATAAAACTGATTTTTATTATTAATCTTGTATCCTGCAACTTTGCAGAATTCAGTTATGAGCTCTAATAATATTTTTATTCTTTATAAGTTTCTAAAAGATTATAATATCTACAAAGGGGGACAATTTTTCTTCTTACTTTTAATGTTTAATTTTTTCTTACCTAATTGTTCTGGCTATAGCTTCCAGTACAATATAGAACTGATGTGGTGAAATTGAGCATTATTGTCTTGTTCCTCACGTTAGAGGGAAGGCTCTCAGTTTTTCACCACTGAGTATGATGTTAGTTGTGAGTTTTTCATAAATGCCACTTATGAAGTTGAGACAGTTCCCTTCAATTCCTGATTAAAGTATCTGTTATCTTGAAACTACTGGATTTTGTTAAATGCTATTCTGTCTTGAGATGATCCTGTGGATCTCCTCCCCCACATTCAGTTACTATGGTGTTTCACACTGAGTTTCATATATTGAACCACACTTGCATTCCTGGTGTAAATATAACTTGATCCTGATGTATTGCATAATTCTTTTAATATGCTGCTGAATTCACTTTGCTAAGATTTTTGTTGAGGCTTTTCACATCTAAACTCAAAGGGTACTTTGTCTGTTGTTTTCATTCATTGTGGTGCCTTTGGCTTTGTTGTGGAAGGGTTTAAGAAAGATTGGTATTAAATCTTTAAATGATTTGAGCAATTCATCAAGGAAGCCATTTTGTTCTGGGATTTTCTTTGTTGAGAGCTAGTCATTAATCATTTGATATCTTTATTTATTAAGTGCTGTGCTTAATCACAGAGTCATGTACGACTCTTTGTGACCCCTGGACTGTAGCTCGCCAGGCTCCTCTGTTCATAGTGATTCTTCAGGCAAGAATACTGGAGTGGGTTGCTGTGCCCTCCTCCAGGGGATCTTCCTAACACAGGGATCAAACCCAGGTCTTCTCCATTGCAGATGGATTCTTTACCGTGTGAGCCACCAGGGAAACCCAAGAATACTGGAGTGGGTAGCCTATCCCTTCTCCAGGGGATCTTCACAACCCAAGAATTGAACCAGGGTCTTCTGCATTGCAGGTGGATTCTTTACCAGCTGAGCTACCATGGAAGCCTTACTTATTATAATTTTATTCAATATCTGCTTCTTCTTGAGTTCATTTTGATAGCTTGTATGTTTCTAGGAATCTGTCTGTTTCATCTATGTAATCTAGTATACCTTTGCATAAAGTTGTTTATAATATTCTCTTACAGTCCTTTTAAGATCAGTAAAAATCTCTCTACTGTCATTTCTAAGTTTTAGTAATTTCGATCTTTACTCTTTTTGCTTAGTCATTTAACTAAAGGTTCATCAATTTTGTTGATCCTTTCAATGAACCAACTTTTCAGATTCACTGATTTTCTCTATTATTTTTCTATATGTTATTTTATTTATGCTATAGTCACTTTTATTTCCTTCCTTTTGCAGGCTTTGGGTTTAGTTTGTTCTGTTACTTCTTTTATCTTTTTTATTGGTTTCTCTAAGGGATTTCTTGTCAAAGTGTGGTTCCCATACTAGCAGCAATAATGATGCCTGAATACTTGTTAGAAAAGCAGATTCTCAGACCCCATCTCATCCTACTGAATCAAACTCTGGAAATAGGTCCAATCACATTAATTTTTAACAAACTCTTTTAGTGATTCAACAGCCTAAGATATGCAGATGATACCACCATAATGGAAGAAAGTGAACTGGAACTAAAGAGCCTCTTGATGAAGGTGAAAAAGAAGAGTGAGAAAGCTGGCATAAAACTCAACATTCAGAAAACTAATATCATGGCACATGGTCCCATCACTTTGTGGCTAGTAGATGGGGGAAAAATGGAAACAGTGGCAGATGTTATTTTCTTAGGCTCGAAAATCACTGCAGATGGTGACTGCAGCCACCAAGTTAAAAGATGCTCGCTCCTTGGAACAAAAGCTATAACAAACCTAGACAATGTATTAAAAAGCAGAGACATCACTTTGCTGACAAGGTCTGTATAGTCAAAGCTATGGTTTTTCCAGTAGTTACATATGAATGTGAGAGTTGGACAATAAAGAAAACTGAGTACAGAATTGTGCTTTCAAACTGTGGTGCTGGAAAAGACTCTTGAGAGTCCCTTGGACTGAAAGAGATCAAACCAGTCAGTCCTAAAAGAAATCAACCCTGAATAGTCATTGGAAGGACAGACAGTGAAGCTGAAGTTCCAATATTTTGGCCACCTGATGCAAAGAGTTGACTCACTAGAAAAGACTCTGCTGCTGGGAAAGATTGAGGGCAGGAGGAGAATGGGGCAGAAGAGGATGAGAAAGTTGGACAGCATCACTGTTTCAATGGACATGAATTTGAGCAAACTCTGGGAGATACTGAAGGACAGGGAAGCCTGATATGCTGCAGTTCATGGGGGTCGCAGAGTTGGATACAACTTAGTGACTGAACAACAACCAAGTGATTCATATGTAAGCCAGTCTTTGAGAGCTGCTGATCTATTGATTTGGACAAAATGTTCCTTTGTGTTTTTTTGCTGTTTTATTTATTTTTAGCAGGAGGACACTTGCTTTACAATGTTGTGTTGGTTTCTGCCATACATCAACATGAATCAGTCATAGGTATACATATGCCCACCCTCTTGAACTTCCCTCCCATCTCCCACCCCATCTCACCCCTTTAGGTTGTTTCAGAGTACCAGATTTGGGCTCCTATGTCATACAGAAAATTCCCACTGGTTATTTGGTAATGTATATGTTTCAATGCTTCTCTCTCGATTCATCCCTCCATATCCTTCCCCCACTGTGTTCAAAAGTCTGTTCTCTATATCTGCGACTCCATTGCTGCCCTGCAAATAAGTTCATCATTACCATCTTTCTAGATTCCATATATATACATTCAAATATGATAGTTGTCTTTCTCTTTCTGACTTACTTAACTTTGTATAATAGGCTGTAGATTCACCCACCTCATTAGAACAGACTCATATGTGTTCCTTTTTATGGCTAAGTAATATTCCATTGTATATATGTGCCACTGCTTCTTTATCCATATATCTGTCAATAGACATCTAGATTGCTTCCATGTTCTAGCTATTGTAAATAGTGCTGCAATGAACATAAAGGTACATGTATCTTTTTCAATAATGATTTCCTCAGGGTATATGTCCAGTAGTGGGATTGTTGGGTCATATGGTTGTTTTAATCCTAGTTTTATGGGATCTCCATACTATTCTGCAAGTAGCTGTATCAATTTATATTCCCACCAACACTGCAAGAAGGTTCCTTTTTCTCCACACCTTCTCCAGGATTTGTTGTTTGTAGATTTTTTCATCATGGCCATTCTGACTGGTGTAAGGTGATACCTTATTGTAGTTTTGATTTGCATTTCTCTAATACTAAGTGATGTTGAGCATCTTTTCATGTGTTTATTATCCATCTGTATGCCTTCTTTGGAGAAATGTCTAGATCTTTTGCCCACTTTTTTATTGGGTTGTTTGTTTTTCTAGTATTGAGCTGAATGAGCCGCTTTTATATTTAGGAGATTAATTTTTGTTAGTTGTTTCATTTGCTATTATTTTCTCCCATTTTGAGAATTGTTTTTTCACCTTGTTTATAGCTTCCTTCACTGTGCAAAAGCTTTTAAGTTTAATTAGTTCCCATTTACTTTTTTTTTTTTTAATATTTCCGTTAGTCTAGGAGGTGGGTCATAGAGGAATTTGTTGTAATTTATGTCAAAGCATGGTCTTCTTTGTTTTTAAAAAAGTAGAAATAAAAAAGCCACATTTTTTATTTTCACCAAGAACTTTATTTAACAATGTATTCACCATTTTGTTTCACTGCCTTCTCCCATTTTCCAGGAAACTTCACAATTCCATCTTCCCCAAAATTTTTATGTTTTGAGCTAAGAATTGGTCCAGGTGTATTTTACACTTCCAGGGAGTTGAAATTTTTCCATTAAGAGAATCTTGTAAATACCAGAATAAATGAAAAGTGTAGATGCAATGTTTGATGAATGCAGTGAATGAATCAGAAATTTGCAGGCAAGCTGTAACAGCTTTTGCCTTGTTATCAAATAGATGTGAGGCCTTGTGTTATCCTGATGGAAGATTATATATTTTCTGTTGACTAATTCTGGATGCTTTTATCAAGTGCTCCTTTCAGTTGGTCTAATTGGGAGCAGTACTTATTGTAATTAATTGTTCGGTTATCTGGAAGGAACACATAAAAGACAACTCCTTCCAAACTTTTCTTTTTTGGAGGACAATCACTTCACAACACTGTGGTGGCCCCTGCCACATATTGACACGGATCAGCCACAGGTGCACACATGACTTCCCATCCTGAATCTCCCTCCCATCTGCCTCCCTACCCCATTCCTCTGGGTTTTCCCAGAGCACCAACTTTGAGTGTCCTGCTTCATGCATAAAACTTGCACTGGTCATCTATTTTACACGTGGTAATATACATGTGTCAATGCTATTCTCTTAAATCATCCCACCCTCACCTTCTCCCACAGAGTCCAAAAGTGTGTTGTTTACATCTGTGTCTTTTTTGCTGCCTTGCATATAGGGTTGTTGTTACCATCATTCCCAAACTCCATGTATATATATTAATATACTATACTGGTGTTTCTCTTTCTGACTGACCTCATTTTGTATAATAGGCTCCCCTTTCATCCATCTCATTAGAACTGACTCAAATGCATTCTTTAAAGCTGAGTAATATTCCATTGTGTATTGGAACAACAACTTCCTTATCCATTCATCTGGTGATGAACACCTAGGTTGCTTCCTTGTCCTAGCTATTGTAAACAGTGCTGCTGTGAACACTGGGGTACATGTGTCTGTTTCAATTCTGGTGTCCTTGTGTATATGCCCAGCAGTGGGATTGCTGGGTCATATAGCAGTTCTATTTCCAGTTTTCTAAGGGATCTCCACATTGTTCTCCATAGTGGCTATACTAGTTTGCATCCCACCAAGAGTGTAAGAGGGTTCCCTTTTCTCCACACCCTCTCCAGCATTAACTGTTTGTATGATTTTTGGTGGCAGCCATTCTGACCAGCTTGAGATGGTACTTCATTGTAGTTTTGGTTTGCATTTCTCTGATAATGAATGATGTTGAGCATTATTTTGTCTGTTTATAAGCCATCTGTATGTCTTCTTTTGAGAGATGTCTGTTTACTTCTTTGGCCCACTTTTAGACTGGGTTGTTAATTTTTCTGATATTGAACTGAATGAGCTGCTTATATATTATGGAGGCTAATTCTTTTTCAGTAGCTTCATTTGCTATTATTTCCACCATTCTGAAGGCTGTCTTTTCACCTTGCTTATGGTTTTATTTTTCTGGAAAAGTTATTGAGTTTAAGTTCAGTTTAGTTGAGTCACTCAGTTGTATCTGACTCTTTGCAATCCCATGGACTGCAGCATGCCAGGCCTCCCTGTCCATCACCAACTACTGGAGTTCACTCAAACTCATGTTCATCGAATCCGTGATACCATCCAGCCATCTCATCCTCTGTTATCCCCTTCTCCTCCTGCCCCCAATCCCTCCCAGCATCAGAGTCTTTTCCAGTGGGTCAACTCTTAGCATGAGGTGGCCAAAGTATTGGAGTTTCAGCTTTAGCATCAGTCCTTCCAATGAACACTTAGGACTGATCTCCTTTAGGATGGACTGGTTGGATCTCCTTGCAGCCCAAGGGACTCTCAATAGTCTTCTCCAACACCACATTTCAAAAGCATCAATTCTGAAGATGGTGGAGGAATAGGACGGGGAGACCACTTTCTCCCCCGCAAGTTCATCTAAAGAACATTTGAACACCGAGCAAATTCCACAGAACAACTTCTGAATGCTGTCAGAGGACATCAGGCACCCAGAAAAGCAGCCCATTGTCTTCAAAAGGAGGTAGGACAAAATATAAAAGATAAAAAGAGAGTCAAAGGAGGTAGGGACAAAGACCTGTCCCAGGAAGGGAGTCTTAAAAAAGAGAGAAGTTTCCAAACACCAGGAAACACTCTCTCTGGCAGGTCTGTGGCGAGCCTTGGAATCTCAGAGGGCAAAATAACTGGGAGGAAAAATAAATAAATAATTAAACCCCACAGATTATGTGCCTAACAGCAACTCCCAGTGGAGCAGCAGCCCAGACGCTCGCATCCCCCACTAGCAAGCAGGGGCTGGACAGGAAGGCGTGGGCTGCATTGATTAGGGTAAGGACTGGGCCTGAATGCCCCGAGAGCAATCTGAGGGAACTAGCTTGAGATAGCAACCCAGACGGTGGGATAACTATCCCGGGAAAAGCCCTAACCTAAGACACAACCAGGCCCGCTCACAGAACAAAGGAATGAGCAGAGCTAGCCAGCTGTGGACCGGCCCATCCCCCTCTGGAGACAGGCAGGCGAGGGCAGCCAGAGCCAGAAGGGGGCAATCACAGTCCCAGAGAGGCATCCTATACCAAACTGCAATCAGACTTCATTGCTAACCAAGACTTCTTGGGATTCCTGATGGTCGACACCCCCGGAAGGGTCACAGCCAGAGATCAGCTCCCCAGAAGAGACACATGGCACACCTGAGAAGGTGCGCCCGTTGTACACCCAGAAAACCGAGCAGCTGGGAGGGGGGAGGCAATAAGTCGCAGTTTTCAACTGGGGGCAACTGTGCTCACCAAGCACCTGGTCACCTGAGCTGCTTGGACCTGGATGGGCACAAAACGCAGGCCCAACCAAGTCTGCACCTTTGTGGAGTACTCGAGAACCTGAACCTGAGTGGCTTAGACCTGGAGAGTGCATGCAACCCAGGGCCAGCATCAGACATTTCCAAGCAGAGAAACCTAGAGCCTGAGCAGTGTAGACTGGGAAAGCACACACGCTGTGAGCGGGGGCAAACCCAGTGTGGCTGAATCACTGTGAGCACATACCAGTGATATTTGTTTGCAGTGTTCCTTCTTCCCCACAACACCACTAAACAAGTCAACCTAAAAAGAGTGACCACCACCGTCCCTCTCGTGTCAGGGTGTAAATTAGACACTGAAGAGGACAGTAAACAGAAGAAGCTAAGATAAACAGAGGGAACCGCCTTGGAAGTGACAGGTGCAGTAGATTAAAACCCTGTAGTTAGCACTGACTACATCAGAAGGGGCCTATAGACCTTGAGAAGTACAAGCTGGACCAAGGAACTATCTGAAAATGAACTGACCCCACACTGTCCGCAACAGGTCCAGAGAAAGTCCTAGATGTATTTTGATTATTATAATTTTTAAATTAATTTTTTTTCATTTTAAGTCCCCTATTACTCTTTTAATTTTCATTTTTATAACTTACTGTTAACTTGCAAAAAAAGACCCTATTTTTAAAGTCAAATTCATATATATATTTAATAAATTTTGTGAATTTTTTATTTTTAATATTGTATTTTTGAGAATCTAACCTCTACTCTAGATTTTTAATCTTTGTCTTTTGGTATTTGTTATCAACTTTGTACCTTTAAGAACCCAATCTTCAGTACCTATTTTTACTTGGGAGTGAGATCACTGGCCTGATTGCTCTCTCCCCTCTTTGACTCTCCTTTTTCTCTACCAAGTCGCTTCTATCACCCCTCCCCCTTTTCTTCTCTACCCAACTCTGTGAATCTCTTTCTGTGTTCCAGGTTGTGGAAAACACTTAGGGAACTGATTACTGGCTGGATCTGTCTCTCTCCCTTTGATTCCCCCTTTTATCCTCCTGGTCACCTCTGTCACCTTACTCCTTCTTCTCTGTGTAACCCTGTGAACATCTCTGAGGGATTCAGACTGTGGAGAGCACATAGGGAAGTGATTACTGGCTAGCTTGCTCTCTCCCCTTTTGATTCCCCCTCTTCTCCTCCTGGTCACCTCTAGATCCCTTCTGCCTCTACTCTTCTCCATGTAACTCTGTATACCTCTCCAGGTGTCCCTCACTGTGGAGAAACTTTTCATCATTAATCTAGATTTTTTATCATCAGTGTTGTATAGATTGAGAAGTCTTGAGGCTACTGTAATAAGACTGAAAGCCAGAGGCAGGAGGTTTAAGTCCAAATCCTGAGAACACCTGAGAACTCCTGAAACCAGGGAACATTAATTGATAGGAGCTTATCAAACGCCTTCATACCTACACTGAAACCAAGCACCACCCAAGTCCCAAGAAGCTCCAGAGCAAGAAATAACACGCAAATTCTCCAGCAACACAGGAATATAGCCCTGAGCTTCAATATACAGGCAGCCCAAAGTCACACCAAACCCACTGACATCTCATAACTCATTACTGGACACTTCATTGCACGCCAGAGAGAAGAAATCCAACTTCACCCAACAGAACACCGAAAAAGTTTCCCTAACCAGAAAAGCTTGAGAAGTCACCCACCAACCCCACCCACAGTGAGGAACCTCCAAATAAAAAGGAACCACAAATTGCCAGAATACAGAAAGGCCACCCCAAACACAACAGTATAAGCAAGATGAAAAGGAAGAGAAATACCAGTAGGCAAAGGAACAGGATAAATGCCAACCAAACCAAACAAAAGAGGAAGAGATAGGGAATCTACCTGATAAAGATTTCCAGATAATGATAGTGAAAATGATCCAAAACCTTGGAAACAAATTGGAGTTACAGATAAATAGCCTGCAGACAAGGATCGAGAAGATGCAAGAAAGATTTAACAAAGACCTAGAAGAAATAAAAAACAGTAAATATATAATGAATAATGAAATAAATGAGATCAAAAACACTCTGGAAGAAACCAACAGTAGAATAACGGAGGCAGAAGGTAGGATAAGTGAGGTAAAATATAGAATGGTAGAAACAAATGAAACAGAGAGGAAAAAGGAAAAATTAATTAAAAGAAATGATGACAATCTCAGAGACCTCTGGGACAATCTTAAATGCCCCAACATGTGAATCATAGGCGTCCCAGAAGAAGAAGACAAAAAGAAAGACCATGTTAAAACACTTGAGGAGGTAACAGTTGAAAATTTCCCTAAAATGGGGAAGGAAATAATCACCCAAGTCCAAGAAACCCAGAGAGTCCCAAATAGGATAAACCCAGGGCGAAACACCCCAAGACATATATTAATCAAATTAACAAAGGTCAAACACAAAGAACAAATATTAAAAGCAGCAAGGGAAAAACAACAAATAACACACAAGGGGATTCCCATAAGGATAGCAGCTGATCTTTCAATAGAAACTCTTCAGGCCAAGAAGGAATGGCAGGACATGCTTAAAGTGATGAAAGAAAATAACCTACAGCCCAGATTACTGTGCCCAGCAAGGATCTCATTCAAATATGTAGGAGAAGTCAAAAGCTTTACAAACAAGCAAAAGCTGAGAGAATTCAGCACCACCAAACCAGCTTTCCAACAAATGCTAAAGGATTTTCTCAAGACAGGAAACACAGAAAGGGTGTATAAACTTGAACCCAAAACAACAAAGTAAATTGCAATGGGATCATACTTATCAATAATTACCTTAAGTGTAAATGTGTTGAATGCCCCAACCAAAAGCCAAAGACTGGCTGAATGGATACAAAAACAAGACCCCTATATATGTTGTCTACAAGAGACCCACCTCAAAACAAGGGACACATACAGACTGAAAGTGAAGGGTTGGAAAAAGATATTCCATGCAAATAGAGACCAAAAGAAAGCAGGAGTAGAAATACTCATATCAGATAAAATAAACTTTAAAACAAAGGCTATGAAAAGAGACAAAGATGGACAGTACACAGTGATCAAAGGATTAATCCAAGAAGAAGATATAACAATTATAAATATATATGCACCCTACATAGGAGCGATTGAACTGAACTGAACATAGGAGCACTGCAATATGTAAGACAAATGCTAACAAGTATGAAAGGGGAAATTAAAAACAACACAATAAGAGTGGGAGACTTTAATATCTCACTCACACTTATGGATAGATCGACTAAACAGAAAATTAACAAGGAAACACAAACTTTAAATGATACAATAGACCTGTTAGACCTAATTGATATCTACAGGACATTTCGCCCGAAAACAATGAATTTCACCTTTTTCTCAAATGCACACGGAAGCTTCTCCAGGACAGATCACATCCTGGGCCATAAATCTAGCCTTGGTAAATTCAAAAAATTTGAAATCATTCCAAGCATCTTTTCTGACCACAGTGCATTAAGACTAGGTCTCAATTACAGGAGAAAAACTGCTAAAAATTCCAACATATGGAGGCTGAGCAACACACTGCTGAATAATGAACAAATCACAGAAGAAATAAAAATATGCATAGAAATGAATGAAAATAAAAACACAACAACCCAAAACCTCTGGGACACTGTAAAAACAGTGCTAAGGGGAAGATTCATAGCAATACAGGCTTACCTCAAGAAACAAGAAAAGAGTCAAATAAATAACCTAACTCTACACCTAAAGAATCTAGAAAAGGAAGAAATGAAGAACCCCAGGTTTAGTGGAAGGAAAGAAATCGTAAAAATTAGGGCAGAAATAAATGCAAAAGAAACAAAAGAGACCATAACCAAAATCAACAAAGCTACAAGCTGGTTCTTTGAGAAGATAAATGAAATTGACAAACCATTAGCCAGACTCAACAAGAAACAAAGCGAGAAAAACCAAATCAATAAAATTAGAAATGAAAATGGAGAGATCACAACAGACAACACAGAAATACAAAGGATCATAAGAGACTATCATCAGCAAATATATGCCAATAAAATGGACAACTTGGAAGAAATGGACAAATTCTTAGAAAAGTAAAACTTTCCAAAACTGAACCAGGAAGAAACAGAAATTATTAACAGACCCACCACAAGCATGGAAAATGAAACTGTAATCAGAAATCTTCCAGCAAACAAAAGCCCAGGTCCAGACGGCTTCTCATATGAATTCTACCAAAAATTTAGAGAAGAGCTAACACCTAAACTATTCAAACTCTTCCAGAAATTTGCAGAGGACGGTAAACTTTCAAACTCATTCTTTGAGGGCACCATCACTTTAATACCAAAACCTGCCAAAGATGCCACAAAAAAAGAGAACTATAGGCCAATATCACTGATGAACATAGATGCAAAAATCTTCAACAAAATTTTAGCAAAGAGAATCCAACAACATATTAAAAAGATCACACAACATGCCCAAGTGGGCTTTATCCCAGGGATACAAGGATTCTTCAATATGCACAAATCAATCGATGTAATATACCACATTAATAAATTGAAAGATAAAAACCATATGATTATCTCAATAGTTGCAGAGAAAGCCTTTGACAAAATTCAACATCCCTTTCTGATAAAAACCAAGAATAGAAGGAACCTATCTCTATATAATAAAAGCTATATATGACAAACCCACAGCAAACATTATCCTCAATGGTGAAAAATTGAAAGCATTTCCCCTAAAGTCAGGAACAAGACAAGGGTGCCCACTCTCAGCACTACTATTCAACATAGTTTTGGAAGTTTTGGCCACAGGAATTAGAGCAGGAAAAGAAATAAAAGGAATCCAGATTGGAAAAGAAGCAAAACTCTCACTGTTTGCAGATAACATGATCCTCTACCCAGAAAACCCTAAAGACTCCACCAGAAAATTACTAGAGCTAATCAATGAATACAGTAAAGTTTCAGGATATAAAATCAACACACAGAAATCCCTTGCATTCCTATACACTAATAATGAGAAAATAAAAAGAGAAATTAAGGAAACAATTCCATTCACCATTGCAATGAAAAGAATAAAATACTTAGGAATATATCTACCTAAAGAAACAAAAGACCTATATATAGAAAACTATAAAACACTGGAGAAAGAAATCAGAGAGGACACTAACAGACGGAGAAATATACCATGTTCATGGATAGGAAGAATCAATATAGTGAAAATGAGTATACTACCCAAAGTCCCTGTCTGAGGTATATATGGCTGTGACAAGGACTGTCTGATTCTTATTCCATTTATGCTGTGTCACTCAGCTGTGTCACTCTGAGCCTTAAATGTTTCTTCTCTGACTCAGACAGTTGCCTGTATGTGGGGATCAAACCCCTGCTTAAGCTCCCCCACCTGCAGATGGTATGTCCAGTCCTACTAACACTCCTGTTTTCCCCCCTAGTTCCTTCATCCTATCGAGTTTTGCATGGTTCTGTGTATCCTTTTCCACTGGACAGGTACTCCTGTCCTCTCTCAGCTGGTGTTCTGCATGCATTTCTGTGTCTGAAGGTGTATTCCTGATGTATCCATGGAGAGAGATATATTCCACGTCCACCTACTCTTCCTCCATCTTGTTCTCTGATTATATTATTGTAGGCATAATTGACCTTACAACTTTTTGTTGTTGTACTAGCTTATTTACTAGCTAGTTACTTTGTACTAGCTGTCTTTACTACATATTTTCCTCTACTAGTTTTTTTTTTTCCTTCCCTATAGATGCTTCCTTCTTTTCCACTTAGAAAAGTGCAGAGGGTGTCGGTCAGTTTAGTATCGATGATCTCTTTTAGTTTTCATTTGTCTGAGAGGTCATTTACCTCTCCATCAGTTCTGAATGAAATCTTGCTGAGTAGAGTATCCTAGGTTACAGGTTTTTCACTTTCAGCCATTTAAATATTTTATGCCACATCCTTCTTGTATTTTTTGTAGAAAAATCAGCTGATAGACTTAGAGTGGTTCCCGTATATGTGACTCTTTGTTTTTCCCCTGCTGCCTTTAGAATTTTCTTTATTTTTAACTTTTACCATTTTAATTATGATCTGTCTTGGTGTGGATCTGTTTGGTGTGGGTTCATCTTGTTTGGAACTCTCAGTGCTTCTCTACCTGGAAATCAGTTTCCTTCTTCAGGAATCAGGAAGTTGATAGCGATAATTTACTTTCATCAAGTACATTTTCTTTTTTTAATTTATTTTTAATTGGAGGATAATTTCTTTACAATGTTATGTTGACTTCTGCTATAAAACAACATGAATCAGCTATAAGTATACATGTATTCCATTTCTCTTGAGCCTCCCTCCCACTCCCTTATCCCAGCCTGCTGTGTCACCACCAAGCACCAAGCTGAGTACCCCGTGCTATACAGCTGCTTCCTGCTAGCTATCTATTTTACACATTGTAGTGTATATATGTCAATGCTACTCTCTCAATTTGTCCCAACCTCTCCTTCCCCCATAGCTGAGTTCACAAGTGGACTCCATATGTCTGTGTCTCTATCCCTGCCCTGAAAACAGGTTCATTAGTACCATTTTCTAGATTTCATATATATGTGTGCATTAATATATGATATTTGTTTTTCTCTTTCTGACTTCAGTCTGTATAATAGGCTCTAGGTTCATCCACCTCACTACAACTGACTCAAATTTTAAAGGAAAGATATAAGCATTTGAATGCAGAGTTCCAAAGAACAGCAAGGAGAGATAAGAAAGCCTTCCTCAGTAATAAATACAAAAAATAGAGGAAAACAAAAGAATAAGAAAGACAAGGGAGGATAAAGGGAGGAGGGAGGTAGAAGGGGGGTTCAGGAAGGGGAACTCATGTACACCCGGGGCAGACTCATGTCAATGTATGGCAAAACCAACCAATATAATATTGTAAAATAATTTGCCTCCAATAAAAACTAAATTAATTACTTTAAAAAAAAAGAAAGACAAGAGATCTCTTAAACGAAATTAGAGATACCAAAGGAACATTTCATGCAAATACGGGCTCGATAAAGGACAGAAATGGTAGGGACCTAACAGAAGCAGAAGATTTTAAGAAGAGGTGGCAAGAATACACAGAAGAACTGTACAAAAAAGATCTTCATGACCAAGATAATCACGATGGTGTGATAACTCACTTAGAACCAGACATCTTGGAATGTGAAATCAAGTGGGCCTTAGAAAGCATCACTACGAACATAGCTAGTGGAGGTGACAGAATTCCAGTTGCGCTATTTCAAATCCTGAAAGATGATGCTGTGAAATTGCTGCACTCAATATGCCAGCAAATTTGGAAAATTCAACAGTGGCCACAGGACTGGAAAAGGTCAGTTTTCATTCCAACCCCAAAGAAAGGCAATGCCAAAGAATGCTCAAACTACCGCACAATTGCACTCATCTCACACGCTAGTAAAGTCATGCTCAAAATTCTCCAAGCCAGGCTTCAGCAATACGTGAACCGTGAAGTTCCAGATGTTCAAGCAGGTTTTAGAAAAGGCAGAGGCACCAGAGATCAAATTGCCAACATCCGCTGGATCATGGAGAAAGCAAGAGAGTTCCAGAGACACATCTATTTCTGCTTCATTGACTATGCCAAAGCCTTTGACTGTGTGGATCACAATAAACTGTGGAACATTATGAAAGAGATGGGAATCCCAGACCACCTGACTTGCCTCTTGAGAAACCTGTATGCAGGTCAGGAAGCAACAGTTAGAACTGGACATGGAACAGCAGACTGGTTCCAAATAGGAAAAGGAGTACGTCAAGGTTGTATATTGTCACCCTGCTTATTTATCTTATATGCAGAGTACATCATGAGAAACGCTGGGCTGGAAGAAGCACAAGCTGGAATCAAGATTGCCGGGAGAAATATCAATAACCTCATATATGCAGATGACACCACCCTTATGG
Organism: Moschus berezovskii; assembly: GCF_049115385.1. Classification (NCBI taxonomy): domain Eukaryota; kingdom Metazoa; phylum Chordata; class Mammalia; order Artiodactyla; family Moschidae; genus Moschus; species Moschus berezovskii. The sequence goes on from NC_142488.1 coordinate 66,470,763, forward strand.
CAGAAAGGGAAGAGGAACTCAAAAGCCTCTTGACGAAAGTGAAAGAGGAGAGTGAAAAAGTTGACTTGAAGTTCAACATCCAGGAAACTAAGATCATGGCATCTGGTCCCATCGCTTCATGGGAAATAGATGGGGAAACAATGGAAATACTTCACTTTTTTGGGCTCCAAAATCACTGCGGATGCTGATTGCAGCCATGAAATTAAAAGACACTTACTCCTTGGAAGGAAAGTTATGACCAACCTAGATAGTATATTAAAAAGCAGAGACATTACTTTGCCAACCAAGGTCCGTTTAGTCAAGGCTATGGTTTTTCCAGTGGTCATGTATGGGTGTGAGAGTTGGACTGTGAAGAAAGCTGATAGCAGAAGAATTGATGCTTTTGAACTGTGGTGTTGGAGAAGACTTTGAGAGTCCCTTGGACAGCAAGGAGATCAAGCCAGTCCATTCTAAACGAGATCAGTCCTGAGTGTTCATTGGAAGGACTGATGCTAAAGATGAAGCTCCAATACTTTGGCCACCTCATGCAAAGAGTTGACTCTCTGGAAAAGACTCTGATGCTGGGTGGGATTGGGGGCAGGAGGAGAAGGGGACGACAGAGAATGAGATGGCTGGATGGTATCACCGACTTGATGAAGGTGAGTTTGAGTGAACTCCGGGAGTTGGTGATGGACAGGAAGGCCTGGTGTGCTGTGATTCATGGGGTCACAGAGTCGGACACGACTGAGTGACTGAACTGAACTGAAAATTTGATGAATGATTATTTAGAACTTCAATAATAATGAGGAAATATCAAGAAATAAATTGGTTTCAAAATCCTTAAAACTGGGATAAGTTTTTTTTACGTCAAAAATATATAAAGGAAAAAACAGGTCACTCAACCAGATGTTCAGTTCAGTTCAGTTCAGTCGCTCAGTCGTGTCCAACTCTTTGCGACCCCAAGAACCACAGCACGCCAGGCCTCCCTGTCCATCACCAACTCCCAGAGTTCACTCAAACTCATGTCCATCGAGTCGGTGATGCCATCCAGCCATCTCATTCTCTGTCGTCCCCGTCTCCTCCCACCCCCAATCCCCCGTAGCATCAGACTCTTTTCCAGTGAGTCAACTCGTCGCATGAGGTGGCCAAAGTATTGGAGTTTCAGCTTTAGCAACCAGATGTAGAAACATTCAAATGATAGTTAAATTTTAGGCAGATTGTAAGCAGAAGAATTATTCACTAGGCAAACTGGTTTTGGAAATGCAGGTTTTAGGTAAACTTTTTTTTCATTTAATTAGATTTAGGTTAATTTAAAAAATTAGATGAATTGATGTTAGAAACTCACGCCATATCAGGAGCTTCTCTGGTGTTCTACTTTCTTGATTAGGTAGAGCTTGAAGAATACCATTACTCTTATAATTCAAACCTTGCTAACTCCTATACATTTTCCAAGTTTCAGCAAAAAAAAAAAAAAAAACTAAGCAGTTGTGCAGGCTTTCATTTAAGTTGTTCTTGGGTGAAAGCAGCTTATTGTGAGTGGGGAGGTCATACTATACAGGCCGATAATTTTTACCTTTACTTTTCCATTTAAGTAATGGCAGCTATCAACTGGGCATGTGGTCTCATATTCTTCTCAAAAGCTGAGTTATTACAATGCAAAAGGTGAAGTAGAACCATTTCAGCAATCATAGTCTATAGTTTAAAAGGCTCAAAAGAAGGCCAGAGAAACTGATGGCAGGCTGAAGGAGTCTGCCCTATTTCATTTTCGTATTCCAGGCAGGAAAGGAGCCCAGCTGGATAATAAGTTTGGGCTAGTAAAGGTAAGAGGCTGGGCTCCTTGTGCCTATAGGTTCAGATTAAGGCTGGGGTTTCCTTTGTGGCTCAGCTGGTACAGAATTCGCCTGCAATGCGGGAGACCTGGGTTTGATTCCTGGGTTGGGAAGATCTCCTGGAGAAGGGAATGGCTACCCACTCCAGTATTCTGGCCTGGAGAATTCCATGGACTGTATAAGTCCATGGGATCACAAAAAGTCAGATACGACTGACAGAATTTCACTTTCACTTATGAAAGAAAGAAAAGATAGTACAAAACTAAAGCCAAAACCACTAAGTAGGGCATTAAGTGGTGAGTCGAGAAGCTTAGCCACCAAAGCCCATTATTCTTTATGGGCTATAATGTGTCTTCTACATTGGCAGGCAGCTTCTTTACCACTGCACCATCTGGAAAGCCCCATAATTTGAAAGCAAACCCAAATTTTAACTGGTCAAAAAGCCAAGACACTTATAGTTGACAAAGCTCAACTAGAGAGTGGGATGAGCCAGAAGTTAATGGTTTTGGAATAAGGGCAGTTTTAAGTCCTAAATGATTAAAGGTTGCATCACAGATAGACTTAGATAAACTCCTTCCTTCTACTTTCCCATCATCAGGTAGAAAAGGCAGAGATTCCTAATTAGGAGGTTATTGAATTATCAGACAAGAAAAAAAAAATGACAGCCTGAACTAATTTAATTGGGGTAAAGAATAGAAGATAGATTCAAGAAATATTTAATAATTCATTCAACAAATGTTTATTGGGTTTCTACTAGAAACCAGGCAATGTACTAGGTGTCAGGGTGAATTTAGATGGTAAAATTAGAGACCAACTGATTATGAGGTCAGAAAGAAGAGGAAGAATCAAAAACAAAAAGGTTTATAACACAAGCTTCTTGGCCTAGCATTCAAGGCCCTTTGCATTCTAAACCTAATTTGCTTTTCTAGACTTTGATGCCACTAGTTCCTAAAGTGTACTTTCCATTTAAGTCAGGCTGGTTTTCTTACTGCTCCCCAAACCCTGAGTATTCACATGTCTCTTTTCTTATGCTGAAATCTCCTTTGCATCTTTTGCTCCACCTGTCCCAAACTATTTAGATTTCAGGACCCACCTCAACTCTTTGTTCCTCTATGAAGTCTTTCCTGAGAACTGAGATACTTTAGTGATTAGGAATGTATGATTTTGCATTAAATAGATCTTTGTTTGAATTCTGGTTCCATTATTTATTAGGTGTATAATGTCTTCTGAGTCTGTGATTGCTCATTTCTAAGAAGGAAATAATATCTCCCTTATAGAATTCTCCTTTTTTGCTTTATCTATTTATTATTTTTGACTGTGCTGGATCTTTGCCATTGCATGCAGACTTTCTCTATTTGAGGCCAGTGGGGGCTACTCTCTAGCTGCAGTGCACAGGCTTCTCATTGCTCTGGCTTCTCTCCTTGTGGAGCACAGGCTCTAAGCACCCAGGCTTCAGTATTTGTGGCTCACAGGCTGTAAAGCATTCAGCTTCAGTAGTTGCAGCACACGGACTTGTCCAGCAGCATGTGGAGTCTTCCTGGACCAGGAACTGAACCTGTTTCCCTTGCACTGGTAGGCAGATTCTTAATCACTGGATCACCAGGGACATCTTAGCATTCTTAAAACGATAAATGCAATGGCAATTTGAGCTTCAGTTTTCCCACCTATAAATTTAGACCACATCTTAAAAGTTGTTCTAGGTCATACACACACACACACACACATACCTAGGTTTATATATATAAACCTATATATATATATACACACACAGACATATATAACCTAGATACATATATCAATTCTTTTTTATTGAAGTATGGTTGATTTACAATTGTATTACTTTCAGATATACAGCCATCTTGTTCCCTCACAATATAATGATTCAATACTTTAATAGATTATACACTATTTAATTTTATTAAATACATATGTATATCAGACAAAGGGAGCATATTCAGGATAAATAAAAAATTTCTTACACTTCAATAATGACACAAATAATACAACTTGAAAATGAGCAAAGGATTCTAAAAGACATTTATCCATTTATTGATAATTTATTCATTATCCATAATCCAAAGAAAGTGAGAATGTAAAATTCTACAACCACTTTGGAAAGTTGTTTGACAGTTTCTTAAAAAGTCAAACATATGCTTACCTTCTCATCCGTTTTACTCCTTGCTGTTTACACAGAAGAATGACAGCACATGGCCACACAAAGGCTTGCTCATGAGTATTAACAGCAGCTTTATTCAAAATAGCAAAAAACTTGAAACTGACCAAGTATCCATCAACAGGTAAATAGCAAGCATATTGTGGTATGTTTATACAGGGGGATGCTTAGTTGTATCTGACTCTTTGCAATCCTATGGACTGTAGCCTGCCAGGCTTCTCTATCCATGGAATTTTCCAGGCAAGAATACTGGAGTGGGCTTCCATTTCCTCCTCCAGGGATCTTCCCAACCCAGGGATAGCATCTACATCTCTTGTGTCTCCCGCATTGGCCAGCGGTTTCTTTACCACTGAGCAACCTGGGAATTCCATAAAATGGGATACCACTCAGAAATAAAAAGAGAGATTTTACTTATGCATGCAACACTAGGGATAAAATACAAAATAAAATACAAAATCATTAGGTTAAGTGAAGAAGTCAGACCTTAAAGAACACATACTGAGTTCTTATTCAAGACAGCAACACAGGAGGATCCTGAACTCACCTACTCCAAAAGACAGGCCAAATCTACAGCTGCAAATGGAACAATTTTCTCTAATGAAAAAGTAGCCGAGAATCTCTTACATATCAGGCAAATTTTAGAAAAACATAAAAAGCACATCAAAATGTGTATTCTGCTTTTGGATGGAATGTTCTATGAATATCAACATCAATTAAGTCCATCTGATTGAATGTGTCATTTAAGGCCCACGTTTCTTTATTGATTTTTCTGTCTGGATGATCTGTCTATTGATGTAAGTGAGTGTGATTAAAGTCCTCCCACTATTATTGTGTTATTGTCAATTTCTCCCTTTATGGTTGTTACCTTTTGCCTTGTATATTAAGGTGCTCCTATGTTCGGTGCATATATATTTACAGTTGTTTTATCTTCTTCTTGGATTATTCTCTTGATAATTATGTATAATTTTTCTTTGTCTCTTATAACAGTTTTTATTTTAAAGTCTATTTCATCTAATATGAGTATTGTTACTTCAACTTTCTTTTCATTTCTATTTACATGAAATACCTTTTTCCATCCCCTCACTTTCAGTCTGTATGTGTCCCTAGATCTGAAGTGTATATATGAGTATATAAGATATATAAGATCAGCGTATATATGAGTCTTGTTTTATTATCATGTTCATTCAGCCAGTCTATGTATTTTGGTTGGAGTATTAAATCCATTTGACCATTTAAGGTAATTATTAATATATATGTTCTTATTGCCATTTTGTGGCATTTTTTTTGTGCTTAAACAATCCTAATTGCTTTGGAGGATAATTGCTTTACAACATTGTGATGGTTTTTGCCATACATCAATATGAATTGGCCATAGGCTTATGTGTGACCCCTCCATCCTGAACCACCCTCCCACTACCCTCCCCAACCCATCCCGCCAGTTTGTCACAGAGCCCTAAATTTGGATGCCCTGCGTCCTATGTCAAATGCAACCTGGTTATCTATTTTACATATGTTAATGTATATGTTTCAGTGTTATTCTCTAAAATCATTCCACCTTCTTCTCCCATTGAGTCAAAAGTCTGTTCTTTATTTCTGTGTCTCCTTTGCCGCCCTACACATAGGATCATCAGTATCATCTTTCTAGATTCCATATATATGCGTTAATATATGATATTTGTCTTTCTCTTTGCGACTTACTTCACTCTGTATTATAGGCTCTAGTTTCATCCATTAGATGAACCTAGAACTGACTTAAATGTGTTTCTTTTCATGGCTGAGTAATATTCCATTGTATATATGTACCACAACTTCCTTATCCATTCATTTGTTGATGGAGATCAAGGTTGCTTCCATGTCCTAGCCATTGTAAATATTACTGCAATGAACATTGGGGTACATGTGTCTTTCTCAATTCTGGTTTCCTTAAGGTACATGCCCAGTGGTGGGATTGCTGGGTCATATGGTAGTTTTATTCCTAGTTTTTAAAGGAATCTCCACTCTGTTCCCCATAGTGGTTGTATCAGTTTGCATTCCCACTAACACCATAAGAAGGTTCCCTTTTCTCCACACATTCTCTAGCATTTATTATTTGTACACTTTTTGGTGATGGCCATTCTGACTGGTGTGAGATGATTGAAGGTATTTTTCCTTCCCTTCCTCTTTTTTTCTCTTCTCTTTTAGTATAATGGCCATCTTTAGGGTTGTGTTTGGATTGCTTTTCATTTTGTGTGTGTGTGTGTAACTATTATAAGTTTTTGGTTTGTGGTTTCTATGAGGTTGTGATATAGCAGTCTCTATATATAGAAGATTGTTGTAAGCTGCTTGCTCTTAATTTCCAATGTGATCCCATTTTCTGAATTTTACTCTCCTCACAATTGTTCGTTTTGATATCATATTTGTGTGTAGATGATTTCCTGCCATTAGTGTATATCTTACTTTACCAGTGAGCTTTCCCATTTGTAAGTTTCTTTTTTTTAGTCATGGCCTTTTCTTTTCTGCCTAGAGAAGTTCCTTTATCATTTATTGTAAAGCTAGTTTGGTGGTACTGAATTCTCTTAACTTTTACTTGTTTATAAACCTTAGATTTCTCTTTCAAATCTAAATGGAGTCCTTGCTGGGTAGAGTAATTTTGGTTGTAGGTTTTTCCCTTTATCACTTTAAGTATATCCTACCACTCCCTTCTGGCCTGCAGAGTTTCTGCTGAAAAAATCAGCTGATAACCTTATGGGGATTCCCTTGTATGTTTTTTATTGATTTTCCTCATTGCTTTTTTCTCTTTGTCTTTAATTTTTGTCAGCTTGATTACTATGTGTCTTGGCATGGTTCTCCATGGGTTTACCCTGTGTGGGACTCTCCACACTTCCTGGACTTGACTGAATGTTTCACTGCACATATTAGGGAAGTTTGGGGTTATTATTCTTTCAGATATTTTCTCATGCCCTTTCTTCTCTTTTTGGAATCCCTTTAATGTGAATGTCGGTGCATTTAATGTTATCCCAGAGGTCTCTTAGATTGTCCTCACTTTCTTTTCATTCTTTATTCTGATTCACAGCAATGATTTCCACCGATCTGTCTTCCAACTCACTTATTCATTCTTTTACCTCATTTATTCTGCTATTGATTTCTTCTAGTTTATTTTCAGTTATTGTATTGTTCATCTCTGTTTGTTGTTTTAATCTTCTAGCTCTTTGTTAAACATTTTTATATATTCTTGGTCAGTGTCCCCATTATTTTTCAGAGATCCTGGATCATCTTTACTATTACTACTCTCTAATTCACTTAGTTTTTCTGGGATTTTATTTTGTTCCTTCTTCTAGAATCTATTTATCTGTCATCTCATTTCATTCCTCAGGCTGCAGAATTGTAGCTCCTCTTGCTTTTAGTGTCTTTCCCGTAGTGGATGAGGCTGGTCCTTAGGCTTGTGCAGGCTTCCTGGTGGGAGGGACTGGTGCCTGCCCACTGGTGGGTGGAGCTGGGTCTTATCCCTCTGGTGGGAAGGGCTGAGTCAGATGTCTGTTTAGAGGTGATGATGTACTCAGGATGGCTTTAAGCAGCCTGTCTGCTAATGGGTGGGGCTGTGTTCCCATTCTGTTGGCAGTTTAACCTGAGGCATCCTAGTACTGGAGCCTACAGGCTCTTGGGTAAGGCCAGGTCTTGGTGTCAAAATGGCAATCTCAAGGAGAGTTCATGCCAATAAATATTTCCTAGGGCCTCTGCCACAAGTGCCCTTGACCCTGCGGTGAGCCACAGTTGACATCCACCTCCCCAGGAGACCCTCTAAGACACAAAGGTAGGTCTGGCCCAGGTTCCCATAGAATCTCTTTTTTACTCAGTCCCAGTTCATGTTAAACTTTGTGTGCACTTTCCAAGAGTGGAATGTTTGTTTCTTCCAGTCATGTGGAGCCCAAGAACTGAAACCCCACTGGCTTTTAAAGCCAGATTCTTTAACCAAAATCCCTGACCTGAAGAGAAAGGCTGGGAGAGTCCTTTCAAAGGATTTAGTTTTTGCTCATTAATCCAATCTTAATAGAAAGACAAGCAAAGAAAAATATTATGGACTTTATAAGGAATATAAATATAGACACATTATTATACAAAGTCCATACTTTACATTAAAGTTCACTCTTAATGGATTTGCAAAAAATACATAATTATATGTATCCATCATTACAGAAATACAGAGTATTTTCACTGCCCTAATTTGCTTTTTGCAGAAAGTCATAAAGTTAAAATCTCACAGCATGTAGACTTTTCAGATCTTCACGACCAAGATAATCACAATGGTGTGATCACTCACCTAGACCAGACATCTTGGAATGTGAAGTCAAGTGGGCCTTAGCAAGCATCACTATGAACAAAGCTAGTGGAGGTGATGGAATTCCAATTGAGCTATTTCAAATCCTGAAAGATGATGCTGTGAAAGTGCTGCACTCAATATGCCAGCAAATTTGGAAAACTCAGCAGTGGCCACAGGACTGGAAAAGGTCAGTCTTCATTCCAATCCAAAAGAAAGGCAATGTCAAAGAATGCTCAAACTACCGCACAATTGCACTCATCTCACACGCTAGTAAAGTCATGCTCAAAATTCTCCAAGCCAGGCTTCAGCAATACGTGAACTGTGAACTTCCAGATGTTCAAGCAGGTTTTAGAAAAGGCAGAGGCACCAGAGATCAAATTGCCAACATCCGCTGGATCATGGAGAAAGCAAGAGAGTTCCAGAAAAACATCTATTTCTACTCCATTGACTATGCCAAAGCCTTTGATTGTGTGGATCACAATAAACTGTGGAACATTCTGAAAGAGATGGGAATCCCAGACCACCTGACCTGCCTCTTGAGAAACCTGTATGCAGGTCAGGAAGCAACAGTTAGAACTGGACATGGAACAACAGACTGGTTCCAAATAGGAAAAGGAGTACATCAAGGCTGTATATTGTCACCCTGCTTATTTAACTTATATGCAGAGTACATCATGAGGAACACTGGGCTGGAAGAAGCACAAGCTGGAATCAAGATTGCTGGGAGAAATATCAATAACCTCAGATATGCAGATGACACCACCCTTATGGCAGAAAGTGAAGAGGAACTAAAGAGCCTCTTGATGAAAGTGAAAGAGGAGAGTGAAAAGTTTTCCTTGAAGTTCAACATTCAGAAAACAAAGATCAGGGCATCTGGTCCCATCACTTCATGGGAGATAGATGGGGAAACAGTGGAAACAGTGTCAGACTTTATTTTTTGGGGCTCCAAAGTCACTGCAGATGCTGACTGCAGCCATGAAATTAAAAGACGCTTACTCCTTGGAAGGAAATTTATGAACAACTTAGATGGTATATTAAAAGGCAGAGACATTACTTTGCCAACCAAGGTCCGTCTAGTCAAGGCTGTGGTTTTTCCCGTGGTCATGTATGGATGTGAGAGTTGGACTGTGAAGAAAGCTGATCGCCGAAGAATTGATGCTTTTGAACTGTGGTGTTGAAGACTCTTGAGAGTCCCTTGGACTGCAAGGAGATCCAACCAGTCCATTTTAAAGGAGATCAATCCTGGGTGTTCATTGGAAGGACTGATGCTAAAGCTGAAACTGCAATACTTTGGCCACCTCATGCGACGAGTTGACTCACTGGAAAAGACTCTGATTCTGGGAGGGATTGGGCGCTGGAGGAGAAGAGGACGACAGAGATTGAGATGGCTGGATGGTATCACCGACTCAATGAAGGTGAGTTTGAGTGAACTCCGGGAGTTGGTGATAGACAGGGAGGCCTGGCTTGCTGTGATTCATAGGGTCGTAAAAAGTCAGACACGACTGAGCGACTGAACTGAATTGAACTGAACTGAACAGTGTATTTATCCATTTCTCTACCAAAGGGCTTATTTGTTGTTTTCAAGTTTTGGCAATTATGAATAAAGCTGGTATAAACATCTATGAAGAGATTTTTTTGTGTACATACTTTTCAACACCTTTGGGTAAATATCAAGGAGCACAATTGCTGAATTGTATGGTAAGAGTATGTTTAGTTTTGTAAGAAACCAACAAAGTCTTCCAAGATGAAGTATCAGTTAACATCCCCACCAGCAATGAATTAAAATTTTTTTGCCCCATATGAGTAACAGCATTTAGTGTTGTTACTAGTTCCAATTTTGGGCCATTTAACATGTATCTTAATATGTATATTCTTATGACATTATATAAGACATATTTTCATATGCTTATTTGCCATCAGTATAATTTCTTTAATAAGATATTTATTAAGTTCATTGGCTATTGGTTAATGAGGTTCTTTGTTTTCTTGTTATGGAGTTTTAAGAATTTTTTGTATATTTTGAATAACAATATTCTATCAGATGTGTCTTTTGCAAATGTTTTTTCCTGAGCTATGGATTGCCTTCTTATTCTCTAGACATTGTCTTTTGCAGAACATAGCTTTTTAATTTTCTCTCATGGGTCAAGCATGGTGGTATATCTTACCTGTCATCACCATACTCAAAATCATCTAGGATTTCCCCTGTGTTGTTGTCTAAGAGTTTTATGGTTTTGCATTTTGAATTTAGGTTAATGATCCATTTTAAGTTAATTTTATGAAGGGTGTAAGGTCTCTATATAAATTTCTTTCTTTTTTCTTCTTTTATTTATTTTATTTTTACATGTGAATGTCCAACTGTTCCAGCACCGTTTGTGGAAAACTAAACTGTCATTGTTTTGTTGTACTGTCTTTTCTTTTTGGTCAAACTTTCATTGACAGTATATATGTGGGTCTATTTCTAGGCTTTCTCTTCTGTTTAACTGATCTATTTGTCTGTTCTTTCATGTGAACATCACACTCTGCTGATTATGTTAGCTTTTTTAAAAAATAATTACTTTATTATTTTTATTTCTTTTTGTAATTTATTTTTTAATTTAAATTTATTTATTTAAATTGGAGGCTAATTACTTTACATTATTGTATTGGTTTTGCCATACATTGACATGAATCTATGTTAGCTTTACAGTGAGTCTTCAAATCAGGTAGTGTCTGTCTTCCAACTTTGTTCTTTTCCTTTGATATTGTGTTGGCCATTCTGTGTCTTTCACCTTTAGAATTAGTTTGCTGACATTCACAAAATTTTCTGGAATTTTGACTGGGACTGTATTAAATCTATAGATAAATTTGGGAAGAATTGACACCTTGATAACATTGTTTTCCTATCCATTAACATGATGTAGCCTCCAAAATAGCAGAGTAGAAGGATGTGTGCTCATCTTCTCCTGTGAGAACTCTCCTGTGAGAAAATCGCAACTAGCTGCTGGAAAAGCATCAAAAGAAAAATCCACAACAAGACGGTAGGAGGGGCACAATCACATTGAAATCAAGCCCCATACCCATGAACGACTCTTGGAGGGCACAAACAAAACCTTGTGTGAACCAGGACCCTGGAGAAAAGAACAGTGAGCCCCCACAAGAGACTGGGGTAATTGCCTGTGAATGTTTGGGGGTCTCCTGCAGAGGCATGGATCAGCAGTGGCCTGCCACAGAGACAGGGGCACTGGCAAGAGCAGACATGGGAGGCCCAGCATGTTGGCATAGCTCCTCTTGGATAAGGTCACCATTAGCCCTACCATAGAGCCAGGAGTCCTACCACAGAGCCACCAGGTGAATGACCCACAAACTGGAGAACAATTATACCAAAGAACTCATACTGTTGCAAAGGATCTAGGCCCCACATCACACTTTCCAACCTGGGGATCTGGCAAAGGTCTGGGAATCCCCAGGTTTCAAGGATAGAGGGATTTGATTATAGAACTTCCACATGACGGTGGAAACACAGACTGTTGGAAGGCACAAACAAAACTGTGCACACTAAGACCTGGGGGAAAGGAGAAATGACCCCATAAGAGACTGAGCCAGACTTGCTTAACTATGAGCCATGCTGTTCAGGGCCACCCAGTACATACAGGTCATGGTGGAGAGTTCTGGAAAAATGTGGTTCACTGGAGAAGGGAACAGCAAACCACTTCATTACTCTTGCCTTGAGAACCCCATGAACAGTATGAAAAGGCAAAATGATATGAAACTGGAAGAAGAGCCCCCCACCCAAGTCTGTAGGTGTCCAATATGATGCTGAGGAAGAACAGAGAAATAACTCCAGAAAGAACAAAGAGGCTGAGCCAAAGCAGCAACAATGCCCAGCTGTGGATGTGTCTGATGGAGAAAGTAAAGTCTAATGCTATAAAGAACAATATTGCATAGGAACCTGGATTGTTAGGTCCATGAATAAAGGTAAACTGAAAGTTGTCAAAGAGGAAATGGAAAGAGTAAATATCAATATTTTAGGAATCAGTGAACCCAATGGATGGGAATGGGTGAATTTAATTCAGATGACCATCATATCTACTACTGTGGGCAAGAATCCCTTAGAAGAAATGGAGTAGCCCTCACAGTCAACAAAAGAGTCTGAAATGCAGTACTTGGATGCAATCTCAAAAATGACAGAATGATCTCGGTTCATTTCCAGGGAAAACTATTCAACATCATGGCAATCCAAGTCTATGCCCCAACCACTAATGCTGAAGAAACTGAAGTTGAACAGTTTTATGAAGACTTACAAGACCCTCTAGAATTAACCAAACAAAGATGTCTTTTTCATCATAGAGGATTGGAATGCAAGAGTAGGAAGTCAAGAGGTACCTGGAGTAACAGACAAGTTTGACTTTGGAGTACAAAATGAACTAGGGCAAAGAGAGTTTGCCAAGAGAACACACTCGTCATAGCAAACTCCCTCTTCCAACAACATAAGATATTACTCTACACGTGGACATCACCAGATGGTCAATGCCAAAATCAGATTGATTATATTATTTGAGCTGAAGATGGAGAAGGTCTATAGAGTCAGCAAAAACAAGATCTGGAGCTGACTTCGGCTGAGATTGTCAGATCCTTATTGTAAAATTCAGACTTAAATTGAAGAAATTAGGGAAAGCCACTAGGCCACTCAGATATGACCTAAATCAAATGTCTTGGAAGTGACAAATAGATTCAAAGTATTAGATCCAATACTTTGTATTGGATAGTTCTGAAGAGCACCTTCAGAACTATGGATGGATGTTTGAAACACTGTACAGGAGTCAGTGACCAAAATGATCCCAAAGAAAAAGAAATGCAAAAAGGAAAACTGGTTGTCTGAGGAGGCCTTACAAATAGCTGAGAAAAGAAGAGAAGCAAAAAGCAAAGAAGAAAGGGAAAGATATAACCAAGTGAATGCAGAGTTCCAAAGAATAACAAGGAGAGATAAGAAAGCCTTCTTAAGTAAACAATGCAAAGAAATAGGGGAAAATAATAGAATGGGAAAGACTACAGAGCTCTTCAAGAAAATTAGAGATACCAAAGGAAAATTTCACACAAAGATGGACACAATAAAGGACAGAAAAGGTATGGACATAACAGAAGCAGAAGATATTAAGAAGAGGTGGCAAGAATACACATAAGAACTGTACAAGACGGACCTTAGTGACCTGGATAACCACATGGTGTGATCACTCACCTAGAGCCAGACATCATGGAGTGTGAAGTCAAGTGGACCTTAGGAAGCAATACTATAAACAAAGCTAGTGGAGGCAATGGAAATCCAGCTGAGCCATTTCATATCCTAAAAGATGATGCTGGTAAAGTGGTGCGCTCAAATGCCAGCAAATTTGGAAAACAGCAGTGGCCATAGGACTGGACACGGTCAGTTTTCATCTCAATCTCAAAGAAGGGCAATGCCAAAGAATGTTCAAGCTACCGCACAATTGACATTATCTCACATGATAGCAAGTTAGCACTCAAAGCTATGCTTTAATGTTCAACCTATGCTTCAACATTGCATGAACCGAGAACCTCCAGAAGTACAAGCTGGCTTTAGAAAAGACAGAAGAAACAGAGATCAGATTGCCAACATCCATTGGATCATAGAAAAAGGAAGAGAATTCCAGAAAAAAAAATTTACTTCTGCTTCATTGAATATGCTAAATCTTTGAACTCAGTTGATCACAAAAACTGTGGAAAATTCTTAAAGAAATGGGAATAGCAGACCATTTTATCTGCCTCCTGAGAATCCTGTGTGCAGGTCAAGAAAGAGCAGTTATAACCAGACATGGAATAATGGTCTCCTTCAAAATTGGAAAAAGAGTACATCAAGGCTATACATGATCACCCTGCTTATTTAACTTTTATGCAGAGTATAATCATTTGAAGTGCTGGGCAAGATGAATCACAAGTTAGAATAAAGACTGCTGTGAAAAATATCAACAGGCTCAGATATGCAGATGACACCATGCTAATGGCAGAAAGTGAAGAGACACTGAAGAGCCTCTTCATAAAGGTGAAATAGGAGAGTGAAAAAGCTGACTTAAAACTCAACATTCAAAAAAACTAAGATCAGGGCATCTGGTCCCATCACTTCATGTCAAATAGATGTGAAAAAAATGGAAACAGTGACAGACTATTTTCTTGGGCTTAAAATCACTCTGAATGGTGACTACAGCCATGAAATTATAAGATGCTTGCTCCTTGAAAGAAAAGCTATGACAAACCTAGACAGAGTATTAAAAATCAGAAACATCACTTTGCTGAAAAAGGTCTATATTGTCACTGCTATGGTTTTTCCAGAAGTCATGTATAGATGTGGGAGTTGGTGCATAAAGAAGGCTGAGCACTGAAGAATTTATGCATTTGAACTGTGGTGCTGGAGTAAATTCTTGAGAGTCCCTTGGACAAGCAAGGAGATCAAATCAGTCTATCCTAAAGGAAGTAAAGTGAAGTCACCTCAGTCATGTCTGACTCTTTGTGACCCAATGGACTGTAGCCTTCCAGGCTCCTCGTCCATGGGATTTTCCAGGCAAGAATACTGGAGTGGCTTGCCATTTCCCTGGATCTTCCTGATCCAGGGATCAAACCTGGTTCTCCCACATTTCAGGCAGACTCTACACCTTCTGAGCCACCAGGGAATTCATTGGAAGGACTGGTACCAAAGCCCCAATAATTTAGCCACATGATGCAAACAGCTGACTCATTGGAAAAGACCCTGATGCTGGGTAAGCTTGAAGGCAAGAGGATAAGGGGACAACAGAGGATGAGATGATTGGATGTCATCACCAACTCAATGTATGTGAGTTTGAGGAAACTGGCAGATGGTGAAGGACAGGAAAGCCTGATTTGCTGCAGTCTTTGGGGTCACAAAGCGTCAGACACTACTTAGTGACTGAACACATCAACAACATCCATTAACATATAATATTTCTCCATTTATGTAGTTCTTTTTTAAAATTTATTTATTTTAATTGGAGGCTAATTACTTTACATTATTGTATTGGTTTTGCCATACATTGACATGAATCTGCCCCGGGTGTACATATGTTCCCCATCTTGAATGCCCCTCCCAACTCCCTCCCCATCCCATCCCTCTGGTTCATCCCAGTACACCAGCCCCGAGCATCCTGTATCATGCATTGAACCTGGACTGGCAATTCGTTTCACATATGATAATATACATGTTTCAATGCCATTCTCCCATATCATCCCACCCTCGCCCTCTCCCACAGAGTCCAAAAGACTGTTCTATACATCTGTGTCTTATTTCATTCATCAGAGTTTTGTAGTTTTTCTCATATAGATTTTATACATATTGTGTTAGAGTAATAACTAAGTATTTCATTTTGGTAGTTACCAATTGTAAGTGGCATTGCATTTTTAGTTGAAATATAGTTGAATTACAATAATTCAGTTATGTATATATATTTCAGATTAAATTCCATTATGGAATATTACAAGATTTTATATATAATTCCCTGGGTTATACAGGTTATCATTGTTGCTCATTTATTCTATGTATATTAGTTTGTATTTGTTAATTTCATACTCCTAATTTGTCCCTCTCACCCTCCATCTCCATCTCTTTTTTAAACCATAAGTTTGTTTCCAAACTTTATAATCTGTTTATTTTTTGTATACAGACTCATTTGTGTTAGTTTATAAATTCCACAGATAACTGATATCATATAGTATGTTGTCTTTCTTTACCTGACTTACTGCACCAAGTATAATATTCTCTAGATCCATCCATGTTCCTGCAAATAACGATGATTTTTTCATTTTCATGGCTGAGTAATATTCCATTATATATAATTATATAATAAAATTTTTATAATTATATAATTATATTATAATTATATAATAATTATATATATATCACATCTTCTTAAGCCAATTGTCTTGATGAGCAGTTGAGTTGTTTCCATGTCTTAGCTGTTGTAAATAGAGCTATTAACTTTGGGGTTGGTGTTATTTAGTTGCTAAGTGGTGTATGATCCTTTTGCAACACCCCTGCTAGGCTCCACGTTCCATGGGATTTCCAGGCAAGAATACTGGAGTGGGTTGCCATTTCTCTCTCCCAGGGGATCATCCCAACCCAGGGATTGAACCCACATCTCTTGCATTTGCAGGTGTATTCTTTAGTACTGAGTCACCATGGAAGCCTTAACTTTGGGGTACATGTATCTTTTGAATTAAGGTTTTTGTTTTTTCTAGATATATACCAAGGAGTGTGAATGATGGTTGATATGGTAGCTCTATTTTTAGTCTTTGAGTAGCCTCCATACAGTTTTCCACAATGGTTACATCAACTTACATTCCCACCAACAGTGTATGAATTTCCCCTTTCCTCCACACATTCTCCATCTTTTATTATTTGTAAATTTGGGATTTTCCAATTATCTGTTTCTCGTTTCCAGTGTAACTCCCTTTTGGTAAGAGGACAGACACTGTATGATTTATATATATTTTTAAAATTTGTTCAAGTGTATTTTATGACCCAGAATGGTCTATCATAGTTAATGTTCCATATGTGCCTGAGTAAACTGTATTCTCCTGTTTATGGATGAAATAGCAAATAGATGTCACCTAAATCTACTTGATTAATGGTACTATTGAGTTCAATTCTGTCTTTACTGATTTTCTACCTGCTAGATTTATTGTTTTTTTCTTGTCCCCACCACATGGCATGTGGGGTCTTAGTTTGCTGACCAGGGTGTAGCCTTAACTACCAGACCACCAAGGAAGCCCTTGGGATTTATCTGTTTCTGACAGAGAGGTTTAGAAATCTCCAGTCACGATGGTGGATTCATCAGTATCTCTTTGCAGTTCCGTTAGTTTTGCCTCACATAGTCTGATGCTCAGTTATTAGGCACATACACAAATATACCTAAAGTATGTGTTAAGGAGTCTTATATTTTCTTAGAGAAATGACACATTTACCATTATGTAATTCCATTCTTTATCTCTGTTAATGTTATTGCTTTTTATTTTTTATACTTTAAATCATTAAAGTATTATAATACATTTACAGGAGACTTGGAAAGTATAGAACAAGGTTACATATAATTCCACTATATATTACAATTATATTTTAAGTAGATAAATTAAGATTTTTGGTTGGAATTTCAATATCAAACTGTTAAAAATTAATAGAATGAATAGACAGAAAAGTAGGAGGATATAATAGACCTGAAGAGCATCATGAATCAATTCAACATAATTAATATTTATTCAGTTTTCACACAACAGCAGGATACAAATTCTACTCAAGTTCCCATAGACTGTAAAGTAGGAGACACAGGAACATATCCAGGGACATAAGACATTGTGAAAATTTTTCATGGTCTAAAGGTAGTGAAATCATACAGGATCTGTTCTCTTCAGTTCAGTTCAGTTCAGTCGCTCAGTCGTGTCCGACTCTCCGCGACCCCATGAATCACAGCACGCCAGACCTCCCTGTCCATCACCAACTCCCGGAGTACACTCAAACTCATGTACACAGAGTCGGTGATGCCATCCAGCCATCTCATTCTCCGTCGTCCCCTTCTCCTCCCGCCCCCAACCTTTCCCAGCATCAGAGTCTTTTCCAGTGAGTCAACTCGTCTCATGAGGTGGCCAAAGTATTGGAGTTTCAGCTTTAGCATCAGTCCCTCCAATGAACATCCAGGATTGATCTCCTTTAGAATGGACTGGTTGGATCTCCTTGCAGTATAAGGGACTCTCAAGAGTCTTCTCCAACACCACAGTTCAAAAGCATCGATTCTTCGGCGATCAGCTTTCTTCACAGTCCAACTCTCACATCCATACATGACCACGGGAAAAACCATTGCCTTGACTAGACGGACCTTGGTCGGCAAAGTAATGTCTCTGCTTTTCAATATACTATCAAGGTTGGTCATAACTTTCCTTCCAAGGAGCAAGCGTCTTTTAATTTCAGGTCTGTTCTCTTACCACTGTGCAATTATGTCAGAATTCAATATCAAAACGTATTTGAAAATGACCCACATAATTTCAAAAGCAATGTGACATTTGCCAAGGGAGATCTTTGACTTAACCATTGAAATCTTCAATAAAGTTAGAAGAGTGAAAAAATACAGAGGGTGATTGCAGAGAAGAAAGCATTTAAATGAGAAATTAATATCAAAATTAGAACTTAATGTTAAAGATACTTTTTAAAAATCCCACATATTTTGTAATTAAATGTCCACTTTTAAATGATGAGTGTATCAAAGAGCCATAACAAGGCAAATTAGAAAATATTTGTAATAGGATACAAATGAAAAGAGAATTTGTTGAATGCAGCTGAAGCTGCTCAATGAAATTAAATGCAATGTGGAGTCTTGAATAAGGTATAAAAAAATAATGAACACTAGCATAAAATTTTGTCAAATTTGAACAAAATCTGTAATTTAGTTAATAATATCATTATCACATGTTAACTTCCTGTTTTTATTTTACAACATAATATTTCTTTATATTCTCAGAACTGGATTAGAAGTTTCAAACCTCATTCAAAAATTTTTTAAATAACTAGGATAATAAATTTTCTAGACTTTTAGCAGTAATATTAGATGCCAAAATGCATGGAACTATAACAAAGATTTGAATGAATATAAATTAGAAAGCTAGCATTCTATTCATTGGAGAAGGAAATGGCAACCCACTCCATACTAAGTCAAATAAGTGGAATCAAAATATCATGAGTTTTTTAGCTAGGAAGTAACTCATAAATTTGCTAAAATGTATATGTTATATTATACATTATATATATATATATACACAAAAGTTTTTCTACTATGCTAAAGGCTTGAGAAAGAATGACAACAAAAGAGACAGAAAGATTGGGAAACATAAACTAAATGACAAGGGAGCACTGAATATAAAATTTTAAAAGTGATACAAACCTGATAAAAATAAAAGGTCATCATATAGTTCAACTCTTTTTAAATGTGACGGCCCGTTAGAAACACATCTGGAGCTTTGGAGTGAAAAAGGCAATATCTGGACATTTGTATTTTTCTTTCTTTTTATTTATTTATATATTTATTTACTAGACAGGCGCTTTAACCAACTAATTAAATTTTAATTTTAATTTATTTATTTTAACTCGAGGCTAATTACAATATTGTAATCGTTTTGCCATACATTGACATTAATCCACCCCGGGTGTACATGTGTTCCCCATCTTGAACCCCCCCTCCCACCTCCCTCCCTATATCATCCCTCTGGGTCATCCCAGTACACCAGCCCCAAGCATCCTATATCATGCATCGAACCTGGACTGGACATTTGTATTTTTCAAAAAATTCCAAGATAATTCTTAAATGCATGTGGATTTTTAAAAGTGATTATGGGTTTTTCTATTAAATGGTAGTTTTAGTTGATATAGAATTCTATTATTTTCTGTTGACCAATCATGATGCATTGATATTAAGAGAATAGTTACATAATCACAAGAGTAAAAGATGTTTATCAGTTTTCACAATCATTAACAAGACAAAATATAAAAGATAATTACAATGGCAAGCCGTAATGAAAACATGATTAGCCTAACAATGCAACAAAGTTACATACAATTTGGGGGGTTAAGTAGAGTGATGTGGTAAGTGGAAATGCATACATGCACATGTTTTCATCTGCCTAGCCAGTCTATGTCTTTTGGTTGGTGCATTTAATCCGTTTACATTTAAGGTAATTATCAGTACATATGATCTTAGTACCATTTTCTTAATTGTTTTGGGTTTATTTTCTGTAGGTCTTTTCCTTCTCTTGTATTTCCTGCCTATAGAAGTTCCTTTAACATTTGCTGTAAAGCTGGTTTGGTGGGTGATGAATTCTCTTAACTTGTGTTTGTCTGGAAAGTTTCTGATTTCTCCATCAAATCTGAACAAGAGTCTTGCTGCATAGAGTATTCTTGGTTGTATATTCTTCCCTTTCATCACTTTATATCAGGCCATTCCCTCTGGCTTGTAGAGTTTCTGTTGAGAAATCAACAACCTTATGGGAATTCCCTTGTATGTTATTTGCCATTTCTCCCTTGTTGCTTTTAATATTTTATCTTCTTTAATTTTTGTCACTTTTGTTACTATGTGTCTTGATGTGTTTCTCCTTGTGGTTCTCCTGCCTGGGACCCTCTGTGCCTCCTGGACTTGGTTGAATATTTCCTTTCCCTTGTTAGGGAAGTTTTCAGCTACTATGTCTTCAAATATTTTCTTGGGTCCTTTCTCTCTCTCTCTCTTCTTCTGGGACCCCTATGATGCAAATGTTGGTTCATTTAATGTTGTCCCAGAGGTCTCTCACGCTGTCTTCATTTTTTTCATTCTTTTTCTTTATTCAGTTCTGTGGCCAAGATTTCCATCATTGTGTCTTCCAGGTCACTTATCCAATCTTCTGCCTCAGTTATTCTACTATTGAGTCCTTCCCTGACTCTTGAGAAACCTCTATGCAGGTCAGGAAGCAACAGTTAGAACTGGACATGGAACAACAGACTGGTTCCAAATAGGAAAAGGAGTACGTCAAGGTTGTATATTGTCACCCTGCTTATTTAATTTATATGCAGAGTACATCATGAGGAACGCTGGGCTGGAAGAAGCACAAGCTGGAATCAAGATTGCTGGGAGAAATATCAATAACCTCAGATATGCAGATGACATCACCCTTATGGCAGAAAATGAAGAGGAACTCAAAGGCCTCTTGATGAAAGTGAAAGAGGAGAGTGAAAAGGTTGGCTTGAAGCTCAACATTCAGAAAACGAAGATCATGGCATCTGGTCTCATCACTTCATGGGAAATAGATGGGGAAACAGTGGAAACAGTGTCAGACTTTATTTTGGGGGGCTCCAAAATCACTGCGGATGCTGATTGCAGCCATGAAATTAAAAGACGCTTACTCCTTGGAAGGAAAGTTATGACCAACCTTGATAGCATATTAAAAAGCAGAGACATTACTTTGCCAAACAAGGTCCGTCTAGTCAAAGCTATGGTTTTTCCCATGGTCATGTATGGATGTGAGAGTTGGACTGTGAAGAAAGTTGATCGCCGAAGAATCGATGCTTTTGAACTGTGGTGCTGGAGAAGACTTGAGAGTCCCTTGGACCGCAAGGAGATCCAAACGGTCCATTCTAAAGGAGATCAATCCTGGGTGTTCTTTGGAAGGACTGATGCTAAAGCTGAAACTCCAATACTTTGGCCACCTCATGCGACGAGTTGACTCACTGGAAAAAACTCTGATGCTGGGGGGGATTGGGGGTGGGAGGAGACGGGGACGACAGAGAATGAGATGGCTGGATGGCATCACCGACTTGATGGAGGTGAGTTTCAGTGAACTCCGGGAGTTGGTGATGGACAGGGAGGCCTGGCGTGCTGTGATTCATGGGGACGCAAAGAGTCGGACATGACTGAGCGACTGAATTGAACTGAACTGAACTGAGTGTATTGTTCATCTCCGTTTTTGTTGTTGTTGTTTAGTTCTTCTAAGTCTTTGGTAAACATTTCTTGCATCTTCTCCATTCTGTTTCCGAGATCCTGGATCATCTTCACTATGATAATACTTAATTCTTTTTTCTGGAAGATTGCCTATATCCCCTTCATTTACTTGTTTTTCTGGGGTTTTATCTTGTCTCTTTATCTGGGACATAACTTTCTGCTTTTTTTATTCTGATTAACTTTTTATATAGTGGTTTTCATTCTAATCTCCTGGGATTGTGGTTTTTCTTGCTTGTGTCTGACTTCTGGTGGATGAGACTAAGAAGTCTGTGTAAGCTTCATGATGGGAGGGACTGGTGGTGGAAAAAACTGAGTCTTGCTCTGGTAGGCAAGGCCATGGTCAGTACATCTTTAATCCAGTTATCTGCTGATATGTGTTTGGCCTGAGGAGATCCAGCCTTGGTTTCTACAGGCTCTATTGTAGGGTTAATGGCAGCTTCCAAGAGGACTTACACCAAGGGGCCCATTCCAGGACTGCTGCTGCCAGTGACCTCATCTCAGTGGTGAGCCACTGCTTACCCATGCCTCCACAATAGACTCTCCAACACTAGCAGTTAGGTCTAGTTAAGTCTCCTTTGGAGTCACTGTTCTTTTCCCCTGATCTTGGCACACACAAGATTTTGTTTGTGCCCTCCAAGAGTGGAGTATCTGCCCCCACCCCAATCCTGTAGAAATCTTGTAATCAAATCCCACTGGCCTTCAAAGTCAGATTCCCTGGGGATTCCCAGTCCCTTTTGCTGAATCCCCAGGCTGGGAAGCCAGACGTGGAGCTCAGAACCTTCACAACAGTGGGATAATATATTTGGTATTATTGTTCTCCACTTTGTGGGTTGCCCACCTGGTGGGTATGGGATTTGATTTTATCATTTTTGCACTCCTTCTACCATCTCATTGTAACTTCTTCTTTGTCTTTGGACATGGGGTATCATTTTTTGATGTGTTCCAATATCCTCCTGTCAATGGTTGTTCAACAGCTAGTTGCAATTTTGGTGCTTTCACAGGAGGAGATGAGCACACATCCTTCTTCTCTGCCATCTTGAACTGGAAAACTCTGCTAACTTTCTTTTAATTTGAAGTCTAAATCTGAAGTTAATATTGCTACTCTTTTCTTTCAATTTGTGTATATTTTCCTCTATCCATTCACTTTTTTTAAAAAAAATTAATTTTTGTTAGAGTATAGTGGCTTTACAATGTTGTGTTGGTTTCTATTGTACAGCAAAGTGAATCAGCTATACATAAACATATGTCCCCCCTTTTTTGGATTTCTTTCCCAATTAGGCTACCATAGAGCACCGAGTAAAGTTCCCTGAGCTATACAGTAGGTTCTCATTAGTTATCTATTTTATACATAGTATCAATAGTGAATATATGTCAATCCCAATCTCCCAATCCATCCCACCTCCCCTTTTCCCATTTGGTATCCATACATTTATCCTATATTTCTGCTTTGCAAATAAGATCACCAATATAATCTTTCTAGATTTCACATATGTGCATTAATACATATTTGTTTTTCTCTTTCTGACTTACTTCACTCTGTATAATAGGTTCTAGGTTCATCCACATCTCTACAAATGCACTAATTTTGTTCCTTTTTATGGCTAATATTCCATTGTATATATGTACCACATCTTGGGCTTTCTATCTTGTTCCATTGGTCTATATTTCTATTTTTGTGCCAGTACCTTATTGTCTTTGTGATTGCAGTTTTGTAGTATAGTCTGAAGCCAGAAAGATTGATTCCTCCAGCTCTGTTTTTCTTTCTCAAGATTGCTTTCACACCTTTTAATAAACTTTTTGTTTTATATTAAAGTATATGATATTTTATGATATATAAATATATATTTTATAATATATTATATTAAAGTATAGCTGATTAATGATGCTGTGATAGTTTCAGGTGGACAACAAAGGGACTCAGTCATACATATACATGTATCCATTCTCCCCTAAACTCCCCTCACATCTAGGCTGTCACATAACATTGAGCAGAGTTCCCTGTCCTATATATTAGGACCATTTTGATTATCCATTTTATATATAATAGTGTGTGCCACATCTTCTCTATTCATTTCCATCCATTTACTCTTAATCTACATGTATATTTTCATTTAAAATTGATTTCTTAGAAATAACAATGGTATTTGTTAGGGAATGTGACTGGGATGAAAAAAAAGAGGCAGGTAAAGGAAATAAAGTTTCTGTTATAAAATGAATAAAGTCTGAGGATCTAGTGTATATCACGGTGACTATAGTTTATAATGCTGCATTGTACAACTGAAATTTTCTCAGAGAAAATTTTAAGCCTTCTCACCAAAAAAAGAGAGAGAGAGAGAGAAAGAGAAGGAAAAAAAAGGCAAATATGTGTGAAATGGATATGTGAATTAATTTAATTGTGAGAATTGTTTCACAGTTTTTACACATATAAAATCATTGTGTTGTATATTTTATACTTTTATTTGTCTATTATAACTCAATATAGCTGAAAAAATTAAGTGAGTTTCTTGTGGATATCATATAGTTGGATCTCGATTATTGATCCACTTTGACAATCTCTGTCTTTCAAACAGAACCTTTGGACTATTGATGTTTAAGGTGATTACTGATATAATTGTATTAATAGATGTCATATTTGTTACTGTTTTCTATTTGTTGCACTTGTTCTTTATCTCTATTTTTGTCTTCCACAGTTTTTCTGCTTTTTGTGATTTTAATTGAGCATTTTATGTGATTCTATTTTCTCTTCATTCTTAGAATATTATTTATAGTTCTTAGTTATGTTTTTAAGTAGTTGCCTTATAGTTTAAGATATAGATTTATAGGTAATCTAAGTCTAGTTTCAAATAACACTGTATTACTTGACAAGTAGTGTGAATGCCTTATAATAACAAAATAATCCTAATTTCTTCCTCCCATCCCTTGTATCATCGTTGTCATCCATTTCACTTTTGTATAACCATACATAAGCAAACACATATATACAAACATACTGGAGGGCTTCCTTGGTAACTCAACTGGTAAATAATCCATATGCAATGCAGGAGACCCCGGTTCAATTCCTGGGTCAGAAAGATCCCCTGGAGAAGGGATAGGCTACCCACTCCAGTATTCATGGGCTTCCCTGGTGGCTCAGAGGGTAAAGGGTCCACCTACAATGCGGGAGGCCTGGGTTCAGTCCCTGAGTTGAGAAGATTCCCTGGAGGAAGGCATGACAACCTTTCCCAGTATTTTTGCCTGGAGAATCCCCACGGATGGAGAAGCCTGGTGGTCTACAATTCATAAGGTCGTAAAGAGTCGGACACGACTGAGCGGCTAAGCACAGCACAGCATATATACTGGAGTACATATTTTTAGTATTATTATTTTAGACAAATCGTTATCTGTTAGATCAATTAAGAATGAGAAAATATTTTTTAAAATTTTACCTTCACTTATTCCTTCTTTAGTGCTCTTCCTTTACTTTATGTAAATCCAAGTTTCTAGTGTATTATTTTCCTTCTCTCTAAAGAATTTCTTAGATGTTACACTGGAAACAAATTCCCTCAATTTTCTTTTTCTTTTTTTTGGTCTGAGGAAGTCTTTCTTTTTCACTTTTGAAGCATAATTTTGCAAGTAATAGAATTTTATGCTAATAGGTTATTTTCATTTATTGATTCTATTGATATATCATCTAGTTCAGAGGTTTTATTCTTAGTTCAATCTATTAGTAAGCTCCTCAAAAGCATTATTCATTTATGTTATTGCATTTTTCTTGTTCTCATATTACTTGAAATATAGTTATTTTATTTCATCTCATGCCAGTCAGAATGACATCACTAAAAAGTTCACAAATAATAAATGCTGTAGAGAGTGTGTAGAAAAAGGAACCTTCCTACACTGTTAGCTGGAATGTAAATTAGTGCATCCACTATGGGGAACACTATGGAAGTTTCTTTGAAAACTAAAAACAGAGTTACCATGTGATCATTAAATCCCACTCATGGATATATATCCAGAGAAAACTCTAATTTGAAAAAATACTTGCACCCCAATGTTTATAGCAGTACTGTTTACAATAGAGGCAATTGCTATTTTACTCTCTGCTTTATCAGTCTGATTATTTTAGATACCTAATATAAGTGAAATCACGTAGTTCTTGTCTTTCTGTAATTGGATTATTTCACTTAGCTTAATGTTGTCCAGGTTCATCCATATGAATGCATATGGCAGGATTTCCTTCTCTACTGATGCTGGGTAATATTACCACAGTATGCATATACTACATTTATTTTTTTTTATTAAATCATACATTGATAGACATTTAGATTGTCCCCATAGCTTCAGTTCAGTTCAGTCGATCAGTCGTGTCCGACTCTTTGCGATCCCATGAATCACAGCACGCCAGGCCTCCCTGTCCATCACCAACTCCCGGAGTTCACTCAAACTCATGTCCATTGAGTCAGTGATGCCATCCAGCCATCTCATTCTCTGTCGTCCCCTTCCCCTCCCGCCCGCAATCCCTTCCAGCATCAGAGTATTTTCCAGTGAGTCAACTCGTTGCATGAGGTGGCCAAAGTATTGGAGTTTCAGCTTTAGCATGAGTCCTTCCAATGAACATCCAGGATTGATCTCCTTTAAAATGGACTGGTTGGATCTCCTTGCAGTCCAAGGGACTCTCAAGAGTCTTCTCCAACACCACAGTTCAAAAGCATCAATTCTTCGGCAATCAGCTTTCTTCACAGTCCAACTCTCACATTCATACATGACCATGGGGAAAACCATAGCCTTGACTCGATGGACCTTCGTTGGCAAAGTGATGTCTGCTTTTTATTATACTCTCTAGGTTGGTCATAACTTTCCTTCCAAGGAGTAAGCGTCTTTTAATTTCATGGCTGCAATCAGCATCCGCAGTGATTTTGGAGGCCAAAAAAATGAAGTCTGACACTGTTTCCACTGTTTTCCCATCTATTTCCCATGAAGTGATGGTACCAGATGCCATGATTTTTGTTTTCTGAATGTTGAGCTTCAAGCCAACCTTTTCACTCTCCTCTTTCACTTTCATCAACAGGCTTTTGAGTTCCTCTCCACTTTCTACCATAAGGGTGGTGTCATCTGCATATCTGAGGTTATTGATACTTCTCCTGGCAATCTTGATTCCAGCTTGTGCTTCTTCCAGCCCAGCATTCCTCATGATGTACTCTGCATAGAAGTTAAACCAGCAGGGTGACAATATACAACCTTGATGTACTCCTTTTCCTATTTGGAACCAGTCTGTTGTTCCATATACAGTTCTAACTGTTGCTTCCTGACCTGCATACAGGTTTCTCAAGAGGCAGGTCAGGTGGTCTGGTATTCTCATCTCTTTCAGAATTTTCCACAGTTTATTGTGATCCACACATAGCCTTTGCCTTTCTTCATTCCGTGCTCCAAGGCCAAATTTGCCTGTTATTCCAGGTGTTTCTTGACTGCCTACTTTTGCATTCCAGTCCCCTATAATGAAAAGGACATCTTTTTTGGGTGTTAGTTCTAAAAGGTCTTGTAGGTCTTCATAGAACCGTTCAATTTCAGCTTCTTCAGCATTACTGGTTGGAGCATAAACTTGGATTACTGTAATACTGAATGGTTTGCCTTGGAAACGAACAGAAATCATTCTGTCGTTTTTAAGATTGCATCCAAGTACTGCATTTCGGACTCTTTTGTTGACCATGATGGCTACTCCATTTCTTCTAAGGGATTCCTGCCCACAGTAGTAGATATAATGGTCATCTCAGTTAAATTCACCCATTCCAGTCCATTTTAGTTCACTGATTCCTAGAATGTCGACGTTCACTCTTGCCATCTCCTGTTTGACCACTTCCAATTTGCCTTGATTCATGGACCTAACATTCCAGGTTCCTATGCAATATTGCTCTTTACAGCATCTGACCTTGTTTCTATCACCAGTCACATCCACAACTGGGTATTTGTTTTGCTTTGGCTCCATCCCTTCATTCTTTCTGGAGTTATTTCTCCACTGATCTCCAGCAGCATACTGTGTACCTATCGACCTGGGTAATTCCTCATTCAGTATCCTATCATTTTGCCTTTTCATACTGTTCATGGGGTTCTCAAGGCAAGTGTACTGAAGTGGTTTGCCATTCCCTTCTCCAGTGGACCACATTCTGTCATACCTCTCCACCATGACCCTCCCATCTTGGGTGGCCCTGCAAGGCATGGCTTAGTTTCTTTGAGTTAAACAGGGCTGTGGTCCATGTGATCAGATCAACTAGTTTTCTGTGATTATGATTTCACTGTGTCTTCCCTCTGATGTCCCCTCACAATACCTACCGTCTTATTTGGGTTCCTCTTACCTTGGTCGTGGGATATCTATTCACAGCTGCTCCAGTAAAGCGCAGCCCTGCACCTTACCTTGGACAAGGGTTATCTCCTGAAGGCCGCCCCTCCTGACCTTGAACGTGGAGTAGCTCTTCTTGACCCTCCTGCGCCTGCGCAGCCACAACCTCTTGGACATGGGGTAGCTCCTCCCTGCCACTGCCCCTGACCGCAGGCGTGGGGTAGCTCCTCTCGGCCGCCGCCCCTGACCTCGGGCGTGGGGTAGCTCCTCTCGGCCACTGGCCCTGACCTCGGGCGTGGGATAGCTCCACTCGGCCACCGCCCCTGACCTCGGGCGTGGGGTAGCTCTTCTCGGCCATGCTTCTGCACGTGGTCTGCGCCGCTGGAGCCGGCGTCTCTCGTGTCTGCCCCCCAGGGCTTAGCTATTATAAATAATGTTGCAATGACCATAGGACTGCAGATATTGCTTCAAGATTCTGATTTTGATGATTTTGGATATGTACCCAGAGGTAAGACTACTGGGTCATGTGGTACTTCTGTTTTTAAAATTTTGAGGAACCTTCATACTATTTTCCTTAGCAACTGAACCATTTAAAATTCCCACTAACATTTTATAAGTATTCCAATTTCTCCATATCCCCAAAAGCACTTGATAGCTTTTTTTTTTTTTTAAGTAATAGGCATCCTAGCCTGGAATGTTGCAATCCATGGGGTCGCAGAGTCAGACATGACTGAGCAACTGAATTGAACTGAACTAACAGGTGTGAGATGATATCTCAATGTGGTTTTGATTTGCATTTCCCAGGTGATTAGTGATGACAATCATCTTTTCATATACCTGTAAGCTCTTTGTATATCTTCTTTGGTGAAATTTGTATTCAAGTCTTTGGCCTATTTTTTGGATTAGGTTGTTTGTATTTTGGTTATTGAGTTGTAGAAGTTCCCTGTATATTTGGATGTTAGCTCATTATCAAATATATGGATAAAATTAACATTTAAATCAGTGAACTTCAACTAAAACAGGTTGCCATCAAAAATATGAGTGGGCCTGATCAAATCAGTTGAAGACCTGAATAAAACAAAAGAATAAGCCTCCCTGAGTAGGAGGAATTTCTGCATTGTATGGTAGCAACATTGATTGAAGAGACTCTCCTTTTCCCATTGAGCAGACTTGACATCTTTGTCAAAAATCACTTGGCCATAGCTATGAGTTTTATCTCAATTCTATTATATTGGGCTTCCCTGGTGGCTCAGAGGTTAAAGTGTCTGACTCCAATGTGGGAGACCTGGGTTCGATCCCTGGGTCGGGAAGATCCCCTGGAGAAGGAAATGGTAACCCACTCCAGTATTCTTGCCTGGAGAATCCCATGGACGGAGAAGCCTGGTAGGCTACAGTCCACGGGGTCGCAAAGAGTCGGACACGACTGAGCGACGGAACGGAACGGAACGGATTATATTGGTCTATATGTTTATTCTTCTCCTAGTACCATATTATACATTTTTATTACTGTAGATCTGCAATAAGTTTTGAAATCAGAAAGAAGTGTGAGTTTTTTGACTTTTTTTCAATACAATTTCTACTTTTTGTAGTCCCTTGCAATCCCATATGGATTTAAGAATCAACTTTTCCATTTCTTTAAAAAAAATACTGTGGAACACTTAATAGAGAATGACATTGGATCTATAGATCACTTTGAGTAGTAATGCCAACATAATAATAAGTCTTTCAATCCATGAACACAGGATGTCATTCCTTTTATTTAGGTATTCTTTAATGTCCTTAGTAATGCTTAGCAATTTTCAGTATACACGTCTTTCCCCTGCTTGGTGAAATCTACCCCTAGGTATTTAATTCTTTTTGATGCTCCTTTATTTTATTTTTGGCTATGCTGGGTCTTTGTTGCTGCATGCAGTTTTTCTCTATTAGCAGTCAGTGAGGACCACTCTCTAGTTGTGGTGCCTAGGCTTCTCATTGCTGTGGGTTCTCTTGTTGCAGCCCATAGGCTCTGGGGCATGTGGGCTTCAGTAGTTGTGACTCATGGGCCTAGTTTCCCCACAGCATGTGAAATCTTCCTGGACCAAGAATCAAACTCCTGTTCCCTGCACTGTCAGGTGAACTCTCAACAACTGGACCACCATGTAAGTCCCATCAATGCTATTTTAAATGTGATTGTTTTCTTAATTTCATTTTCGGATTTTTCTTTGTTCAGTTCAGTTCAGTTCAGTCGCTCAGTCGTGTCCAACTCTTTGCGATCCCATGAATCACAGCACTCCAGGCCTCCCTGTCCATCACCAACTCCTGGAGTTCACTCAAACTAATGTCCATCGAGTTGGTGATGCCATCAAACCATCTCATTCTCTGTCGTCCCCTTCTCCTCCTGCCCCCAATCCTTCCCAGCATCATAGTCTTTACCAGTGAGTCAACTCGTCGCATGAGGTGGCCAAAGTATTGGAGTTTCAGCTTTAGCATCAGTCTTTCCAATGAACACCCAGGATTGATCTCCTTTAGAATGAACTAGTTGGATCTCCTTGCAGTCCAAGGGACTCTCAGATACATCTGACCTTGTGTGTTGATCTTGCGTCCTGAAACCTTACTGAATTTGTTTATGAGTTCTAATGGGTATTTTATGGATTCTTTGGGATTTTCTATGTATATGATTATGACATCTGCAAGGTGAGATCGTTCTATTTCTTCCTCTTCAACTTGAATGTCTTCATATATTTTTATTGCTCAGTTATTCTACTAGGTCTTCCTGATACAGTGTTGAATAAAAGTGGAAAAAATAGGCAACCAATTTGTTCCTGTTCTTAGGGGGAAAGCTTTCAGTCTTCTATACTGAACGATTTTGACTGTGGATTTCAAATAAAGCCCTTTATTTCATTGAAGAAATTTTCTCCCAATTTTAGTTTGTCATGTGTTTATATTATTAAAATGTGAATTTTGCCAAATGTTTTCCCCCCAACAACAGAGATGATCATGTGGAAGTTTTACGTTATTCTATTTATGTTCTATACTACATTGATTTTTGTATTTTTGAACACCCTTGCATTTTTAAATAGAATATCCCTATCAATGATGACGTAAAATTCCTTTAATATTATGCTGAATTTGTTTGTTAGAATTTTTTCAGGATTTTTACATGTTATATTCAGAGGAAATATTTATCTGTAGTTTTCTTGTGATGGCTTTGGCTTTGGTATTGGGATAATGCTGACCTAATAGAATGAGTTAGGAAAAATTCCCTCCCCTTCAATTTTCTGGATGTGTTTAAGAAGAGATGGTGTTAATTCTCCTTTAAATAACTCAAA
Organism: Moschus berezovskii; assembly: GCF_049115385.1. Classification (NCBI taxonomy): domain Eukaryota; kingdom Metazoa; phylum Chordata; class Mammalia; order Artiodactyla; family Moschidae; genus Moschus; species Moschus berezovskii. Next base: position 66,502,170 of record NC_142488.1, read on the forward strand.
GAAATCATTAGTGAAGTCATCTGATCCTGGAAAGGCTTTTGATTAATGTTTTTATCTTTTTAAATGTTATATGTCTTTGTCTTAATCCATTGAAGCTGCTATTACAAAAGTAACATAGAGTGGGTGACTTAAGCAACAATTATTTATTTCTCACACTTCTGAAGGCTATGGCTCAGTAGTTGTGGCTCCAAGGTCAGGGTGCCAGTAATTTTATGCCTGGTGAGAGCCTAGTTCATAGACAGTAATCTTCTTGCTGTGTCCTCACTTGGAGCAAGAGAGAGCTCTTTGGAGTCTCTTTAATAAGGGCATGAATCACATTCACGATGGTTCCATTCTCATGATCTAATCATTTACCAAAGGATTCTACTTCCTAGTAAAATTACATTGAGGGCTTGGATTTGAACTTATGAATTTGGGGGGGGGGGACACAAGAATTCAGTCCATAACAGATCTGTTCCAATTTTCTATTTTTTTTCTTGAGTCAATTTTAACAGTCTGTTTCTGGGTTGTTGTTGTTGTTGTTTTAATCTATACTATCTAATTTGCTTGTATACAGTTGTTTATAGTATTCTCTTGTGTGATGTGCTGTGCTGTGCTTAGTTGCTCAGTCGCATCCAACTCTTTGCGACCCCATGGACTGTAGCCCTCCAGGCTCCTCTGTCTATGGGGATTCTCCAGGCAAGAATACTGGAGTGGGTTGTCATGCCCTCTTCCAGGGGATCTTCCCAACCCGGGGATCAAGCCTAGGTCTTCAAATGGCAGGTTCTTTATTGTATGAGCCACCAAGGAAGCACACGAATACTGGAGTGGGTAGCCTATACCTTCTCCAGGGAGTCTTCCTGATGCAGGAATCAAACTGAGGTCCATGTATTGCAGGCGGATTCTTTGCCAGCTGAGCTGCCAGGAAAGCCCATAGTATTCTCTCCTTTATATTTCTGTAAGTTTGGTAGTATAATCTCCCATTTTCATTTCGGATTTTAATAATTTGAGTCTTCTCTTTTTTTCTTAGTCAACGTAGCTACCGATTTGTCAATTTTGTAGATCTTTTCAAAGAAACAACCTTTAGTTTCATTGATTTTCTCTATTGTTTCTCTTCGCTATTTTGATTATTTCCACTATAATCTTTATTATTCCCTTCCTTCCATTGTATTTGGGCTTATCGTGTATCCTTTTCCTAATTATTTTCCAAATAAACAGCTTTAAAGTGTAAAGTTATTTATTTGAATTTTGTTATTATTTTAAAATTTATTTATTTTTACTTGAAGGAAAGTTTCTTTACAATATTGTGCTGGTTTCTGTCATATATCAACATGAATCAGCCATGGGTATACATATGTCCCCTCCATCTTGAACCTCCCTCCCAACTCCCATCCCATCCCACCCCTCTAGGTTGTCACAAAGCCCTTGTTTGGGTTCCTGAGTTATACAGCAAATTCCCATTGGCTATCTATCTTACATATGGTAGTGTGTATGTTTCCATACTACTCTCTCCATTCATTTCACCTTCTTCCCCCACCTCATGTTGATAAGTCTGTTCTCTATGTCTACATCTCTATTGCTGCCCCGCAAATAGGTTCATCAGTACCATATTTCTAGATTACATATATATGTTAATATACAATATTTGTTTTTCTCTTTCTGACTTACTTCACTCTGTATAATAAGTTCTAGGTTCATCCACTTCATTAGCACTGATGTAAATGGATCCCTTTTTATGGCTGAGTAATATTCCACTGTATATATGTACCACATGCTTTTTTATCCATTCATCTGTCGATGGACAGCTAGGCTGCTTCCATGTCCTAGCTACTGTAAATAGTACTGCAATGAATATTTGGGCACATGTGTCTTTTTCAATTATGGTTTTCTCAGAGTATATGCCCAGTAGTGGGACTGTTGTATCATATGGTAGTTTTATTCCTAGTTTTTAAAATTAATCTCCATATTGTTTTCCATAGTGGCTGTATCAATTTACATTCCCACTACAGTGCAAGAATGTTCCCTTTTCTCCACACCCTCTATAGCCTTTATTGTATTTTTTAACTTTTTTATATTTTATTTTTTCTTAGTTAGTTATTGTGATTACTTTACAATATTGTAATGGTTTTGCCATACACCAACATGGACTGGCATTAGGTATGCATATGCCCCTTCCTTCTTGAAACCCCTTCCCACCTCCCTCCCCATTCTACCTCTCTAAATTGTCACAGAGCACTGGCTTTGGGTTCACTGCATCATACATTGGACTTCTATGTGCTATCTATTTTACATATGGTAATGTATATGGTTCAATGCTATTCTCTCAAATCATCCCACACTTTTCTTCCCCAATGTGTCCAAGATGCCTGTGTCTCTTTTCCTGCCCTGCAGATAGGTTCTTCAGCATCATCTTTCTAGATTCCATATATATGTATTAATATACAATATCTATTTTTCTTTTTCTGATTTCAGTCTGGATAATAGGCTCTAGGTTCATCCACCTCAATAGAACTGAGTCAAATGTGTTCCTTTTTATACCTGAGTGATATTCCATTGCATATATGTACCACAACTTCCTTAACCATTCATCTGTCAATGGACATCTAGGTTGCTTCCATGCTCTAGGTATTGTAAATAATGCTGCAATGAACATTGGGGTACATGTTTTCTTCAGTTATGATTTCCTCAGGGTATATGCCCAGCAGTGGGATTACTGGGTTATATGGTAGTTTTATTTCTGTGTTTTAAGGAGTCTCCATACTGTCTTCCATAGTGGCTGTGTCAATTTACATTCCCATCAACAGTGCAAGATGCTTGCATCTTTCTCCAAACTCTCTCAAGCATTTATTGTTTGTAGATTTTTTTGATGACAGCCATTCTGACTAGTGTGATGTGATATCTCATTGTAGCTTTGATTTGCATTTCTCTAATAATGAGCTATATTGAACATCTTTTTGTGTGTTTATTAGTCATCTGTATGTCTTCCTTGGAGCAATGTATATTTACGTCTTTTGCACACTATTTAATTGGGTTTTTCTGGTATTGTTTGTCTATCTGGTATTGAATTGCTTGAGCTGCTTGTATATTTTGGAGGTTAATTATTTGTCAAGTTGTTTTATTTGCTATTATTGTCTGATCCTAAAGTTGCAGTTCCAATACTTTGGCCACCTGATATGAAGAGCCAACTTATTGGAAAAGACACCGATGCTGGGAAAGATTAAGGACAAGAAGAGAAGAGGATGACAGAGGATGAGATGGCTGGATGGTATCATCAACTCAATGGACATGAGTCTGAGCAAACTCTGGGAGAGTGAAGGACAAGGAATCCTGGTGTGCTGTAGCCCATGGGGTCACAAAGAGTTGGACACAACTGAGAGACTGAACAACAAGAACAACAATTCAAAACTCATGAGAAGCTCAGTCTACTGCCCAAGCTATCATACTGAATGAAATATCTCTAGTGAGTGTCAACCAGTCAACTTATATTTCTCTTTCTCTTGGTAAATAGAACTTTCAAAATCCACACTAACACATTCCTTCCAAGATATCTACCAATATTTATTAGAAAACACAGTAATTATTTTCTGAGTGGAATTGTTTCTATTCTTACTCTAATTATTCACGTTACTCTCTGGATATTTAGCTTTAATTATATTTAAGTGTGAGCTAAAACTATTGTGAAGCACATAAGGAAGAAACAATACTTTCCTACTATGAGTAATAAGTATTTTGATGGGGCCTGTGTTACTTCCCACGTACCCCACACTCTCATGCATCCCCCTCTATAACATCAGGTTATAAAAATTGGAAACCAATTTTTACTTAAACATAAAATGTAAATGAAATTTATTTAGGATGAAACAAGGGATGTCACAGAATTCAAGACACCACAGCAGCTCTGGGGACATTGGTTACAGGAGTGTTTGAGCTTTCTCTCTGCTGTTTTGCTATTAAAGTGATGCACTTTAGCTCTCTGTATCTAGGTTCAAAATCACAACTTTATGAGAGAGAATCTGTTTGACTCTGTTTAATTAAGTGTATCTATACTTAAACTATTTATGACATACATACACAACATATGCTATGATCTGAATGTTTGTGTTTCCCCAAGATTCATATGTTGAAATCCTCAAAATACACTCGAAGTAAAGGTATTATGAGGTGGAACTTTGGGGAAGTGCTTAAGTCATAGGGATGGAGCACTTATGAATAGAATTAGTGCTCTTATAAAGAGACATCACAGAGCTCCCTAGTTCCCTTCCATCATGTGATGACAGAATGAACAGCCAACAGTCTGCTACCTGGAAGAGGGCTTTCACCAGAATTTGGCCATGCTAGAACCTTGATCTTAGACTTTCCAGCCTCCATACTGTGAGAAAGAAATCTCTATTGTTTATAAGCTACCCAGTCTGTTATAGAAGCTTGAATGGACTCAGACAATATATCTAGAGATAATTAAATAGAGAGTAGAGATAATATGGATTTTGAAGTTGTCTAGTCAACCCCCACAATCACATGAATGAATTACTAATAAATCTCTTAATATACACCATATATATACATTATTATCTATTGCTTATTCCATAAGCAATAAATGCTGGAGAGGGTGTGAAGAAAAATAAACCTTCCTACATTGTCTGTGGGAGTGTAAACTAGTACAGACACTACAGAAACAGTATGAAGATTCCTTAAAAAACTAAAAATAGAGATACCATATGATCCAGCGCTCCCACTCCTGGGCATATATCCTGAGAAAACCATAATTTGAAAAGACACATGCACCCCAATGTTCACTGCAGTACTATATACAATGACCAGGAAATGGAAGCAATCTAAATGTCCTTTGAGAGGAATAAATAAAGATGTGGTACATATATACAATGAAACATTACTCAGCAATAAAAAAAAGAATGAAATAATGCCATTTGAAGCAACATGGATGAACCTAGAGATTGTCATACTGAGTGAAGTAATCAGACAGAAAAAGACAAATATGATATCAGTTATATGTGGAATCTAAAAAAGGGTACAAATGAACCTATCTACATAAAAGAAATAGAGTTACAGGTGTAGAAAGCAAACTTATGATTGCCAGGGCGTAATGAGGGAAGGGACAAATTGGAAGACTGGGACTGACATATACACACTCCATATACAAAATCAGTTAAGTTCAGTCACACTGTCGTGTCTGACTTTTTGCAACCCCATGAACCACAGAACGCCAGGCCTCCCAGTCCATCGCCAACTGCCAGAGTCTATTCAAACCCATGTCCACTCAGTCGGTGATGCCATCCAACCATCTCATCCTCTGTCGTCCTCTTCTCTTCCTGCCCTCAATCTTTCCCAGCATCAGTGTCTTTTCAAATGAGTCAGCTCTTTGCACCAGGTGGCCAAAGTATTGGAGTTTCGGCTTCAACATCAGTCCTTCCAATGAACACCTAGCACTTATCTCCTTTAGGATGGATTGATTAGATATCATTGTAGTCCAAGGGACTCTCAAGAATCTTCCCCAACACCACAGTTCAAAAGCATCAATTCTTTGACTCTCAGCTTTCTTTATAGTCCAACACTCACATTCATACATGACTACTGGAAAGACCATAACCTTGACTAGACGGACCTTTGTTGACAAAGTAATGTCTCTGCTTTTTAATATGCTGTCTAGTTTGGTCATAGCTTTCCTTCCAAGGAGTAAGCGTCTTTTAATTTCCTGGCTGCAACCACCATCTGCAGTGATTTTGGAGTCCAAAAAAGTAAAGTCAGTCACCGTTTCCACTGTTTCCCCATCTATTTCCCATGAAGTGATGGGACCAGATGCCATGATGTTAGTTTTTTGAATGTTGAGCTTTAAGCCAACATTTTTACTCTCCTCTTTCACTTTCATCAAGAGATTCTTTAGTTCTTCTTCATTTTCCACCATAAGGGTGGTGTCATCTGCATATCTGAGGTTATTGATATTTCTCCCTACAATCTTGATTCCAGCTTGTGCTTCCTCCAGCCCAGTGTTTCTCATAATGTACTCTGCATCCAACCAGGCATTATGTGTTATGTACTACACATAGAAGTTAAATAAGCAGGGTGACAGTATACAGCCTTGACGTACTCCTTTCCCAATTTGCAACCAGTCTGTTATTCCATGTCCAGTTCTTACTGTTGCTTCTTGACCTGCATACAAATTTCTCAGGAGGCAGGGAGGGTGGTCTGGTATTTCCATCTCTTTAAAAATTTTCCATAGTTTGTTGTGATCTACACAGTCAAAGGATTTAGTGTAGTCAATGCAGTAGAAGTAGATGTTTTTTCTGGAATTCTCTTGCTTTTTTATGATCTATTGTATATTGGCAACTTGATCTCCTGTTCCTTTGCCTTTTCTAAGTTCAGCTTGAACATCTGGCAGTTCTCGGTTCATGTACTGTTGAAGCCTAGCTTGGAGAATTTTGACCATTACTTTGCTAGCGTGTAAGATGACTGCCATTGTGCAGTAGTCTGAATACTCTTTGGTATTGCTCTTCTTTGGGAATGGAATGAAAACTGACCTTTTCCAGTCCTGTGGCCACTGCTGAGTTTTCCAAATTTGCTGACATATTGAGTGCAGCACTTTCACAGCATCATCTTCTAGGATCTGAAATAGCTCTGGTGGAATTCCATCACCTCCACTAGCTTTGCTCATAGTGATGCTTCCTAAGGCCCCTTGACTTTGCATTCCAGGATGTCTGGCTGTACATGAGTGATTACACCATCGTGTTTATCTGGGTCATTAAGATCTTTTTTGTATAGTTCTTGTGTATTCTTGCCACCTCTCCTTAATATCTTCTGTGCATTCTAGCCACCTATTCTTAATATCTTAATACCATGAAAGATGATGCTGTGGAAGTGATGCACTCAATATGCCAGCAAATTTGGAAAACTCAGCAATGGCCACAGGATTGGAAAAGGTCAGTTTTTATTCCAGTCCCAAAGAAGGTTGAAACTACTGCACAATTGCACTCATCTCCCACACTAGCAAAGTAATACTCCAAATTCTCCAAACCAGGCTTCAATGGTGCATGAACCGTGAACTTCCAGATGTTCAAGCTGGATTTAGAAAAGGCAGAGGAACCAGAGATCAAATTGCCAACATCCATTGGATCATCTAAAAAGAAAGAGAGTTCCAGGAAAACACATACTTGTGTTTTATTGAGGATCATAACAAATTGTGGAAAATCCTTAAAGAGATAGGAATTCAAGACCACCTGACCTGACTCCTGAGAAATCTGTATGCAGGTCAAGAAGCAACAGTAAGAACTGGACATGAAACAACAGACTGGTTCCAAATAGGAAAAGGAGTTCGTCAAGGCTGCATATTGTCACCCTCCTTATTTAACTTACATGCAGAGTACATCATGATAAATGCTGGGCTGGAGGAAGCACAAGTTGGAATCAAGATTGCTGGGAGGAATATCAATATCCTCAGATAATGCAGATGACACCACCCTTATGGAAGAAAATGAAGAACTAAAGAGCCTCCTGATGAAAGTGAAAGAGGAGAGTGAAAAACCTGGCTTAAAATTCAACATTCAGAAAACTAAGATCATGACATGTGGTCCCAACACTTCATGGAGAATAGATGTGGAAACAATGGAAACAGTGAGAGACTTTATTTTGGGGGACTCCAATATCACTGCAGGTGGTGACTGCAGCCGTGAAATTAAAAGACTCTTACTCCTTGGAAGAAGAGCTATGACCAACCTATACAGCACATTAAATGCAGAGATATTACTTTGCCAACAAAGGTCCATCTAGTCAAGGCTATGGTTTTTCCAGTAGTCATGTATGGATGTGAGACTATAAAGGAAGCTGAGCACTGAAGAACTGATGCTTTTGAACTGTGGTGTTGGAGAAAGCTCTTGAGAGTCTCTTGGGCTGCAAGGAGATCCAAATAGTCAATCCTAAAGGAAATCAGTCCTGAATATTCACTTGAAGGACTGATGCTGAAGCTGAAACTCCAATCCTTTGGCCCCCTGATGTGAAGAACTGACTCATTGGGAAAGACCCTGATGCTGGGAAAGATTGAAGGCAGGAGGACAAGGGGATGACAGAGGATGAGATGGTTGTATGGCACCACAGACTCAATGGACATGACTTCGAGTAAACTCCAGGAGTTGGTGATGGACAGGAAGCCTGGTGTGCTTCAGTCCATGTGGTCGCAAAGAGTCAGACATGACTGAGCAGCTGAATTGAAGTGAATGAACCCTGATGGCTCAGTGGTTAAGAATACGCCTGCAAATGCAGGAGTCATGGGTTAGATCCCTGGTCTGAGGAGATCTCCAGGAGAAGGAAATGGCAATCCACTCCAGTATTCCTGCCAGGGACATTCCATGGACAGTGGAGCTTGGCGGGCTACAGGCTATGGGGTCACAAAGAGTTGGACACAACTTAACAACTGAACAACAACAAGGATCTATGGTATAGCACAGGGACTCTACTCAGTATTCTTTAATGGCCTACATAGGTAAAGAATCTTACAAAGAGTGTATATATGCATATATATAACTGATTCACTTCGCTTTACACCTGAAACTAACAAATATTGTAGACCAACTATATTCCAATAATTTTTTTAAAAAAACTCTGGTTGGAACCCAGGTTCCTCCTCAACTGTAGACTAGCATGCTCTCTGGTATAAGTAACGAGCCTGATGTTAATATTTACATCCCAAATCTCTTATACGTCCTTTAGTTTTCAAGGTTTCTCATCAGATACCTAGAGTTTCCCTTCTGGCATCTACCCCTCCAGTAGATAAAAACAAGAATGTGTTTCACACAATGTATTTATATATAAATTTCTTCTTACTGTTAAATTTGGTTCTTAATCCTCCAGATAAACTCCCAACAAATATACAAGATCTTTTATATAACTTTTACTTAAAATGTTTAATCTTAGGGAGACTGATCTCATTCTCAAGGACCTGGTTTGATTTTGGGTCTCTTTAACAACTTCATACTGATATTTCTCCTACTGGAGGTGACAAAGCATCTCCAAAGTCTTTCTTGAGTCTCAGATTTCTAAAGTTCAAAGAGCAGTTACTAGAGTATTTACTAATATGACATCAGTTCCACTTTCATGATTGCTTGAAAAAAACATAAAATTCCTGAACTAAATGTGATAAAGTTACTGAACTAAATGTGAAGTGGTTGAGACTCTAAGGCATTATCTCTTATGCAAGTGTATTTCTCAAGGAAAAATTATATTCCTAGAAATAGATTTTTATTATAAATATGATCCATAAGAGAGGGTTAATGCTATTTGGACAAAAGGGAGAAAGAGAGAATCATAGAGATAAAAGAAATGCTGTTAAACCCATGACAGCATCTCAGATCCTAGGAAGTATGAACTTAAATATCTCATTTAAGTTCCACCACTCATTCAAAATACTTTCTCTCTCAAGAAAGCACTTAAGAAAATATTCCTTTATTTTAGAAAAAATAAGAATATGAAATATTCTTCTCTTTTGGGGTTTTTCCTATGACCCCACCCTATGTACACTTTCCTTTAGTATCCAGCTTACATATTTAAGTCCTTTTTTGCACTGTGCCTGACATAATGTCCATTTTGTCCTGCAACACAACCTTGCCTCTTGTGTTCCAGCCCTCTTTTTTTCTGAATTAGAACCTGTATACCGAGACTGATTATGGTCCTTGTATATTGTCACCCTGCTTATTTAACTTATATGTATCATGAGGAATGCTGGGCTGGAAGAAGCACAAGCTGGAATCATGATTGCTGTGAGAAATATCAATAACCTCAGATAGCCGGGAGAAATATCAATAACCTCAGATATGAAGATGACACCACCCTTATGGCAGAAAGTGAAGAGGAACTCAAAAGCCTCTTGATGAAAGTGAAAGAGGAGAGTGAAAAAGTTGGCTTGAAGCTCAACATTCAGAAAACAAAGATCATGGCGTCTGGTCCCATCACTTCATGGGAAATAGATGGAGAAACAGTGGAAACAGTGTCAGAATTCATTTTTGGGGGGCTCCAAAATCACTGCAGATGCTGATTGCAGCCAGGAAATTAAAAGACGCTTACTCCTTGGAAGGAAAGTTATGACCAACCTAGATAGCATATTAAAAAGCAGAGACATTACTTTGCCAGCCAAGGTCCATCTAGTAAAGGCTGTGGTTTTTCCCGTGGTCATGTATGGATGTGAGAGTTGGACTGTGAAGAAAGCTGATCACCGAAGAATTGATGCTTTTGAAGTGCGCTGTTGGAGAAGACTCCTGAGAGTCCCTTGGACTGCAAGGAGATCCAATCAGTCCATTCTAAAGGAGATCAGTCCTGGGTGTTCATTGGAAGGACTGATGTTAAAGCTGAAACTCCAATACTTTGGCCACCTCATGCGATGAGTTGACTCACTGGAAAAGACTCTGATGCTGGGAGGGATTGGGGGCAGGAGGAGAAGGGGATGACGGAGAATGAGATGGCTGGATGGCATCACCGACTCGATGGACGTGAGTTTGAGTGATGGACAGGGAGGCCTGGCGTGCTGTGATTCATGGGGTCACAAAAAGTCCGACACGACTGAGCGACTGAACTGAACTCCTTATTTACTTCCTGAACATGGTACATGTGTGTTCAATTGCTCAGTCATGTCCAACTCTTTGCTCCTAGGGAATTAGTGTTTATGGTCATATGCAGAAGTAATACTTGGTGTCCAGATACTCTAGAGACTTTGGCTTCTGGACAGATCCTGGGCCAATTGTTAGAATGTAGTGGCATGCTGACAGGTTGTTCTCTCTGGTAGATCTGATGAATGGCATCTCTGGTCAGAAACACATGGGTGGAACAAACAAACATAACCAGATAGTAGTCAGAAACCATAAATAATTCTCACATGCACAATTGAGAAAAAAAATCCTCCCATTCACTATAGAATGAACAGGGTTCATCTCAACACCACCCTTAGGAGTCAATATGCTAGAAATACCAGCCTGTCAGATTTTCCAAGTGAATAAGTATACTAGATACTTCTGAAATTTACAATGTTTGTAATTTTTATAAAGAAGCCTAGAGCTGATCGCCGAAGAATTGATGCTTTTGAACTGTGGTGTTGGAGAAGACTCTTGAGAGTCCCTTGGACTGCAAGGAGATCCAACCAGTCCATTCTAAAGGAGATCAGTCCTGGGTGTTCACTGGAAGGACTGATGCTAAAGCTGAAACTCCAATACTTTGGCCACCTCATGCGACAAGTTGACTCACTGGAAAATACTCTGATGCTGGCAGGGATTGGGGGCAAGAGGAGAAGGGGACGACAGAGAATGAGATGGCTGGATGGCATCACCGACTCGATGGACATGAGTTTGAGTGAACTCCGGGAATTGGTGATGGACAGGGAGGCCTGGCGTGCTGTGATTCATGGGATCGCAAAGAGTCGGACACGACTGAGCAACTGAACTGAACTGAACTGAACACATATGAATTTTCCATTTTTCTTTTATTTTCTTTCTTTCTCTCTCTCTTTTTTTTTTTTTCTCCTAGTTTTTGGCCATGCTACACAGCATGCAGGAATCTTAGTTCTCAGAGCAGGGATCAAGCCTGTGCCTCCTGTAGTAGAAATGCAGCGTTTTAACCACTTGACCACCAGAGTAGTCCCCCATTTTTATTTTCTGAAGGATGGAGTTGGACTTATATTGAGGGTGTTGTATGGAACTTGGGGGAGAAGACCATATAAATACACATTGAACAGCTCAAGCTTTTCCTTGTCTCTGAAAGTTAGCTTGTAGCTCATAATTTAGGTTAGTATTAGCCTCTATTTGTGCAGTATATCCAAGTTTCTATTAATAATTCATGCTGTAGGGGATTTAGTAAAAAGTGTGACCCAGACAGTTGGGTGAAAATCAGGACAACCTCCTACCTGCAAGTATGGCATGTAGAACTGGAGTAAGAATACAGACTATCAGGCATGAAAGAAAGGGGAAAATTCAAGCCAGAAATGCATGTCCAAATTAACTCATCAAGCTTTTAAGTAGGCATGAGTTGAGGATCAAAAGCCAAAGTGTGACGCCAAATGGGGTTGGAAACAAGGGACAATATGTCTAAGCAAGATAAGTGGTGCATATTATTCTAGAGAAAGGAGCATTAATCCTTGGCTGAATTTTTTTTTTTTTTTTTGCTAGCTAATAGTCTTTGTTTGCTTGGACAAGTGGGTCCAGTGAAGGGGCTAAGTTGGGATGAACATTCATTCCCAAGATATCCTTCCCTAAGCAGAGCCTAGGGTTTTACAGGTTTATCAATAGAAAGACTTAATGCTCTCTGGTGCATTCCTCTAGGCAGTTTACATGAGTGCTTTTGTGATTTGTACCCTTTTCAGGGAAATAGGTACCAAAACTGGCCATTGTTTCACCATGTTTACAGCATATTTTTCATGTTATGTGTGTATTATCTTTCTTGGGTTGGCAAAATTAGTAGGATGAAACATAAAGCATGAAACTTGAATGAATATTTATGAATTGGCAAGGGTGTTCAGTATAAAACTGTAGTGAAGGGAGCCAAAAGAAGTCTCCCATTTGGATGTCCTTGCCTGAGACTTTGAATTGTTTAGAATACTCTTTATATGTCTCTCTATATGCTGTCAAGATGTGGGTGAAACTAGGAGATACAAGGTGGTAACAATACTGGCAATCATAATTTTTCTGAGAAAGAATGTTCAGTATGGAGAAATGCAGCTGTGGTCAATGCTGACAAAGAGAATATTTGAGCATAAACAAAGTGAACACAGTGATTGGAGCACTAAGCAAACTGAAGTTGAACACCTCAGTTTGTCTTTCTTGAACAAAGTGGCCATATGGCCAGTGCAAACAGCATATGGAAGCTATGGTTAGTACAAATTAGGAGATCAAAGACATTTTATGATTCTAGTAGACATGACTAGTACACTAGAAAGCAAAACATATTATCTAGTTCATTCAAGCTAATATAACAAAATGCCATAGACTGGGTGGCTTATAAAAGCCAGAAATATATTTCTCACAGTTCTGAAGGTTGAGAAGTCCATGATCAGGGCATTGGCAGATTTGGTGTCTGGTGAAGGCATACTTTCTATATCATAGTTAGCTGTCTGTTTGTTGTAATCTCACATGGTAGAAGATGCTAACGAGCACTGTGGAGTCTCTTTTATAAGGGTACTAGTCTCATTCATGAGGTCACCATCCTCATGACTTAAGCACCTCTCAAAGGTCCCATCTCCTAATAACCTTGGGGGTTAGGATTTCAGCATATGAATTGGGGATGGCACAATATTCAGACCACAGCACACATCTTTTGTGAACTAAACACCACCAACAATGATGACAAAGATGTGACAAACTGTTTAGGAGAGCCTTCTTTCTTAAACAATATAGCCATGGCCAATGCAAGGAGCAATAGGTAAGTCTTTTAATAAAAGTTGTACCCATAGTCATTGTACGCAAGGGAAGTTGAAGAGTTATTCATGAGTAAAGCACTCAAGTTTGGAGCTCTTCATATATTTTCCTTTTTCTTGTTGATTTGCAATATATAATATGAAATATAATACAATACAAAACTTCTAGTATTTACTGTGTGCTTTAGGCATTTTATATAGATTGTCATATTTAATCATGAAAACAACCTATGAAGTAGATATTATTGCTATTGTTATTCCTGTCTTACAGATGAGGGAACTGAGGTATGGGGCAATTAAATTAATTGTTCAAAGTTATACAGCTAGTAAGTGATAGCACCATACTTTAAAATCCAAGAGGTATGACTGTAGATATTCTGCTCCCAATCACTTTTTGATACTTCTCGGCAGGGAAGTGGGACACTTCTTTAGAGAAAAAAATTAGCTATGAATAGTTCAAAGAGAGAGCAAGGAGACTAATTTTCATATCAAAGAACTTTGTAGCATATATGAAGGTTGGATATTTTTTTCATGGATACTGGGGCCATGGTTGGAGCAGATAAAGAAGTGGGAAAATGTGTGTGGTGCTTGGGTGTGTGAGACAGGGAAGGAGGGAGAATTTGTCTCAGCAAGATCATGAAGGTGGAAGATTTTTCCCAAATAAGGTAGTTATGTTCCTTGAAGGCACAGGAAGAAGAATTCTTTTGTAAATAAGTTTGCTGTAGCCGGTGAAGGTTGAGAGGTTGGGGACAGAAAATGTGTTTAATAAGTACATTGTCTATGGATAATTGCAAAAGAAATATGGAAGATTTACTACAAGAACTAGGTGGTCAGCTACAACAAGTTTAAAGTGAAATTCAGTTCATTTCAGTCACTCAGTCATGTCCAAATCTTTGCGACCCCATGAACCGCAGCATGCCAGGCCTCCTTGTCCATCACCAACTCCCAGAGTTTACTCAAACTCATGTCCATTGAGTCGGTGATGCCATCCAACCATCTCATCCCCTGTCTTCCCCTTCTCCTGCCTTCAATCTTTCCCAGCATCAGGGTCTTTTCAAATGAGTCAGCTCTTCGTATCAGGTGGCCAAAGTATTGGAGTTTCAGCTTTAGCATCAGTCCTTCCATTGAACACCCAGCACTGATCTCCCTTAGGAAGGACTGGTTGGATCTCCTTGCAGTCCAAGGAATTCTCAAGAGTCTTCTCCAACACTACAGTTCAAAAGCATCAATTCTTCAGTGCTCAGGTTTCTTTATAGTCTCACATCCATACATGACTACTGGAACAACCATAGCCTTGACTAGATGGACCTTTGTTGGCAAAGTAATGTCTCTGCTTTTTAATGTGCTGTCTAGGTTGGTCATAGCTTTTCTTCCAAGTAGCATGTGTCTTAATTTCATGTCTGCAGTCACCATCTGCAGTGATTTTGGAGCCAAAAAAATCTAGTCTCTCACTGTTTCCATTGTTTCCCCATTTATTTACCAAGAAGTGATGAGACCAGATGCCATGATGTTAGTTTTTTGAATGTTGAGTTTTAAGCCAAGTTTTTTACTCTCCTCTTTCACTTTCATCTAGGCTCTTCAGTTCTTTGCTGCACAGCATGTCTCATAGCTTCACTGAGTTATGCAAGCCCCTTCATCATGACAAGCCTGTGATCCTTGAAGGGAAAATTACTTGGATTAATTCTATTTCTTTTAATTCTCTGATTGTCATGACTAGGCCCTCCAGAACTGTGTTGAATAGAAGTAGAAAGAAAGAACATATCTGTCTCATTCCTGACCATAGAGGAAATACTTTCAGCTTTTCACTGTTGAGTACAATGTTACCTGTGGGTTTGTTACATACAGCCTTTTGTTATTTTGAGGTAGGTTTCCTCTATACCATCACTTTCTGGAGAGGTGTTTTTTTTTTTAATCATAAATGGGTGTTGAATTTTATCAAAAGCTTTTCCTGCATCTATTAAGATGATCATATTGATTTTATTCTTCAGTTTTTTAATGAGGTGCATCACACTGATTGATTTTCAGATATTGAAGCATTTTGTTTCCTTGGGATAAATTCCACTTGATTGTGGTGTATGCTCCTTTTAAAGTATTGTTTGATTCAGTTTTCTATTATTTTGCTGGCAATTTTTGCATCTATGTTCATCAGTGATATTGGCCTGTAATTTTCTTTTTTGTGTGATATTTTTGTCTGGTTTGGTATCAGAGTGATAGTGGCCTCATTAAATGAGTTTGGGAGTGTTTCTCCCTCTACAATTTTTGGGAAGAGTTTCAGAAGGATAGGTGTTAACCCTTCTCTAAATGTTTGATATAATTTGCCTGTGAAACCATCTGTTCCTAAACTTTTTTTTGCTGAGATATTTTAAACCACAGTTTCAATTTCAGTACTTGTGTTTGATCTATTCATATTTTCTTTCTTCCTGGTTCAGGTGGGGAAGATTGGACCTTTCTAAGAACTGTACATTTCTTCTAGGTTGTCCATTTTATTGGCATATAGTTGCTTGTTGGTAGTCTCTTATGATTCTTTGTTTTTCTGTGGTATTGGTTGTAACTTCCTTTTTGTTTCTAATTTTATTGATTTACATTCTCTTTTTTATGAGTTTGGGGAAAAAAAACTTAGAATAGGTAAAAGCAACTATGTAAAACAAGAAGTAACTTGAGTAGAATTACCCTACTCAACTTTAATACTTATTATATAGCTTCAGTCATTAAAAACAATGTAATTCTGGTGGAGGGATAAACACACAAATCAATGGAACACAATAAAGAATCCAGAAATAGATCCATACAAATATTCTCAATTTCTTATTACAAAGGTGAAAAATAAATTCAGTTTGAAGACACAAACAACAAATTGTGCTGGGACAATTTGATATCCATAGGCAAAAAGTTACACTTACTCCTTATACAAAAATATAAACTTTTAGAGAAAAACAAAAAAGAAGATCCTTGGGACCTAGGCCTTCATAACACATTCTGATATTTGACACTAAAAGCACAATCCATTATAGGGATAATTGATGAATTGGTCCTGACATTATCAACCTTAAAAACTTTTAATCTATAACAGACCTTGTTAAAATAATGAAAAAACAAGCTACATGCTGGAAGAAAATGTTTGCAAACCATATATCTGTCAAAGGACTTATATCTAGAACATATAAAGATTTCACCTGTTTCCCAGAATTTGTCGAATTTAGTTTCTAGCCTTTGTTAATATGTCTTTAAGACATTCCTAAATTTTATGTCATCAGGCCTATATAAATGTCACTCTTATAATTCAGACTTTTAGTCTGATTCTGATGCCTAATAATTTCCTGAACTTCCATACCTTGATACAGGAGATCTAAGCAATTTGCCATTAATTTATAAACACTCTGCTATTCACAAACTGGCCTGAGAATTCCTCTAGCTATAAAAAAGGATTGATAGTACCTGGCCTGTGAGTAAGGTAACACTGTTGTTGCAAGAAGTTTTTAAAAGTATTATTATCTTTATTTTCCAGATTTAACTAATGAGGATGTAAAAGATGCAGCAATTTGCCCAAGATTATGGACCGAAGTAATAGATAGCTACTGCTTTTTTTCTATAGTTTTCTTCATGACTATTTCATTTATTTCACCCCTGATCTTCTTTTTTTTTAAAATTTATTTATTTATTTATTTTTGCATTTCAATAGTTTAACATGAACAATCAGAACTAGTTAACAGTATAACAATATTTTACAACTGAAATAATTAAAATAAACTATAAAATTACTACATAAAACACGTCTGATCTAGCTTATTTACTTTCTATAATCTCTTCAGTGCTGCAAAACCATTTATTTCTTTTTTTTTCTTTCATGTTTTAATAAACACTTCGTCTTTATGTATTGCTTTCTTTTTCATCACAATAATAGAAATATAACACCATATATCACTGTAAAACACATTTCCACATAAATGCTGATAAGCACAAAATATTTTTCATCATTTACATTTTAACTGTAATAATATATGGCAGGATTAAAGCTGCATCCATCATGTGTCTAACTAACCTTGCTGTAATGAATTTTTAAATGTAATGGTTTCTGTCGCAAAGTAAAATCGTACATAATGTCTAGTGACACAGTACGCTGGTGGATGGGTGGTTTTGGAAAATGGAAATGCAACTTCATTTTTAATTAGATTTATAAACTTCACCACCTCCCCCTCCAGCCAGCTTCCCAACCCTCCCTCCCACCACCATTATTTATTTATTTATTTATTTTAAATGAGGCTTTTAATTAATGTTTGACAGAGCTGATTCAAGTTGAACAGACTAAATTTCTTTAAACAAATTTACTTATACTCCAGAGTCCTTTAAAAACTTAATAGCATTTATACATTGAAGGTATTTGATTTTCTTGTAACTAGCACTTCAAATGCAATAAGCATTTGAAGCAACAAGCATTTGACCCAACAAGTAAAACTTCCTACAGTTCATAACTTTTATAAATAAAATAAATTAAATGTACAGTGAATAAGTTCTCTGAAATATTTCAATATTTCTGCAGGTTTAGTAACATCATAAAATACATTTCAACTAAAATTCACAAATCTAAAAACCTGTTAGGCATTTTTAGGCGTTTTAAGTTGGAAATGAAGACCAATGTTACATCGTAATATGCCAATTACGAATAGTACTTCAAATAGCAAATACTACAGTTTGTCCCAAACTTTAAAAACTATTCATGAACTCAACACTGAACTGTTGATGGCTATGAGAATTGTTTCCTAGCCTTTTTGAAAATTTCAACCCATTTACGTTTAAGGTAATTATTGATAAGTACGATCCCGTAGCCATTTTCTTTGTTGCTTTGGGTTCAAGTTTATACACTCTTTCTGTGTTTCCTGTCTATAGAAGATCCTTTAGCATTTGTTGGAGAGCTGGTTTGGTGATGCTGAATTCCCTCAGCTTTTGCTTGTCTGTAAAGCTTTTGATTTCTCCTTCATATTTGAATGAGATCCTTGATGGGTATAGTAATCTGGGCTGTAGGGTATTTTCTTTCATCACTTTAAGTATGTCTTGCCACTCCCTTCTGGCCTGAAGAGTTTCTGTTGAAAGATCAGCTGTTATCCTTATGGGAATCCCCTTATGTGTTATTTGCTGCTTTTCCCTTGCTGCTTTTAATATTTGTTCTTTGTGTTTGATCTTTGTTAATTTGATTAATATGTGTCTTGGAGTATTTCGCCTTGGGTTTATCCTGTTGGGGACTCTCTGGGTTTCTTGGACTTGGGTGATTATTTCTTTCCCTATTTTAGGGACGTTTTCAACTATTATCTCCTCAAGTATTCTCTCATGGTCTTTCTTTTTGTCTTCTTCTTCTGGGACTCCTATGATTCGAATGTTGGAGCGTTTAACATTGTCCCAGAGGGCTCTAATATTGTCCTCATTTCTTTTAATTCGTTTTTCTTTTTTCCTCTCTGTTTCATTTATTTCTACAATTCTATCTTCTAGTTCGCTTATCCTGTCTTCTGCCTCTGTTATTCTACTGTTTGTTCCCTCCGGAGTGTTTCTGATCTCATCTATTGCATTATTCATTGTATATTGACTCTTTTTTATTTCTTCTAAGTCCTTATTAAATCTTTCTTCCATCTTCTCAATCCTTTTCTCCAGGTTATTTATCTGTAACTCCATTTTGCTTTCAAGATTTTGAATCATTTTCACCATCAAAATTTGAAATTCTTTATCAGGTAAATTCCCTATATCTTCTTCTTTTGTTTGTGTTGGTGGGCAATTATCTTGTTCCTTTACTTGCTGGGAATTTCTCTGCCTCTTCATCTTGCTTATATTGCTTTGCTTGGGGTGGCCTTTCCCTCTTCTTGCAGTTTGTGGAGTTCTCTTTATTATGTAGTTTCTTCGCTGTGTGTGGGGTTGGACGGGTGACTTGTCCGGGTTCCCTGGTTAGGGAAGCATGTGTCGGTGTTCTGGTGGGTGGAGCTGGATTTCTTCTCTCTCCTTTAGAAGACAACGGGCTGCTTTTCTGGGAGCCTGATGTCCTCTGCCAGTATTCAGAAGTTGTTTTGTGGACTTTACTCCGCGTTCAAATGTTCTTTTGATGAATTTGTGGGGGAGAGAGTGGTCTCACCGTCTTATCTCTCTGCCATCTTGTTCCTTCCTCCCCAGAGCACTGGATTCTTATATTCCACTTGGTCATGGAGTATCTCTTCCCAGCTGCTCCAGCAAGGCGCAGCCGCTGTACCTTACCTTGGACGAGGGGTATCTCCTCAAGGCCGCCCCTCCTGCTTTGAATGTGGATCAGCTCCTCTAGGCCCTCCGGTGCCCAAGCAGTCACCGCCTCCTGGACGTGGCACAGCTCCTCTCGGCCACCGCCCTAACCCTGGGCACGGGGTAGCTCCTCTCAGCCACGACTCTGCACGTGGTCGGTTGCGCCGGAGCCGGGCGTCTCTCGCGTCTGCACCGCCGGAGCCGGGCATCTCTCGCGTCTGCACCGCCGGAGCCGGGCGTCTCTCGCATCTGCGCCACCGGAGCCGGGCGTCTCTCGCGTCTGCCTACTTGACACCCTTTATTTGACTCAGAAAGTTCCCTCACACAGCCGTCCCCATTGGAGAGGAGAACACACTTTATGGACTCCCACCCCTGATCTTTATGATATTTTCCATCTACTTACTTTGGGTTTTGTTTGTTCATACATTTATAATATAATGCTTTGAGAGACTTTTTTTTCCTAAGACTGAGACTTGAACCCAGAGGTTTTGCTTCCTAGTTGGATGCTTTCTCTCCACGGCATAGCTCCCTCAATAATATCAGAATGTATGATACCTGAAAGAGATTTTCTTTAACTCAAGTTGATTAAATTTGTTGTATATAAAATTTAGTAATATACTCATTCAGCATTTAACAAACATGCATTGAGATCTTACCATGTTGCAGGCCTTGGGCTAAATAAAAATAATTGAGGTATTCAAATAGGAATCACTCCTGAATAATTCTCATTAAATAAGTCTCTAGGAGCACTATTGTATATAACAGTCTGAACTTTTCCAAGAGACTTATTTAGAATATTAGGTTTAAAAGGGTTTGCCAGAAATCAAACCTCCAAGTAGAGGCAAACCCAACTTAATCATAGTTAAATCTAAGTACTGACGTAAGCACTACACACACATGTGCATACACACAGAGTAATCTAATCCACACCATAATTCTAAGAGATAGGTGGCATTTTCTTCACTTTAGAGATGAGGGAATTAGCGTTAAGAAGATTAAGTGACTTGTCCATAACTATATAGCAAGTAAGTAGCTGAGCCAATATTTAAACTCAGTCTGTTGTGGGAGTCCACACTTTTAGTCACTTCACTCTTCAACATGTACATTATTTTGTGGATATTAAAGTGTATTCCCCAGATACCTCCACTAACCTAAGGTGAAAGACAGAAAGCAAAAAGGAAGCAAAAAAGTAGTCATCTAATTGAGTGCTCTGTATTGACCTTTAAGCTCAAAGAAACTTAGCCCACCATATGAAGCAAAAACAAAAGTCATAGAGTTTTCATAAAGAAGAGATGGAGACATTGAACTTGGACTTTATTAGATTCCCTTTCAAGGTAGTATAATTGAAAATGTTCTGCAGGGAGTTTCTTGAGGCAGTTTTTGGTGTGTTTGTTTTTTGTTTTTTGGTTTTTTTTTTTTTTGAGGAATCTCTTTAATATAGTCTCAACTTAACATAAAATGGGGAAAATGGTAGCACTTCCACTGAGCTTCTGAGTCCTTTGACATACACTCCAAAAGTTTTACTCATCCTGCCTCCACCCCTAACTCCTACTGCCACTCCTATAATGTAACAATCCAAGGAGTAGAATGTACCTTTTGGGAAAA
Source organism: Moschus berezovskii (assembly GCF_049115385.1). NCBI lineage: Eukaryota > Metazoa > Chordata > Mammalia > Artiodactyla > Moschidae > Moschus > Moschus berezovskii. The sequence goes on from NC_142488.1 coordinate 66,523,402, forward strand.
ATTATTCTTTCCAATAGTTTTGGATCATAGGAATGTACCCCTTTCTCCCCTGATGGTTTCCCACTTCAATTTCCCATCAATGAGTGTTTCCTAATGCCTAGATTGTTGGAAGTATTTCCACCAAGAAAAGCTACTTCCTAGTCCTGCTGCACTCTTAAGCAGGTGGTAATGTTGGAAATGCCAACTCTGACAGCAAGGGTGACAAAGAGGCAGGCTACCGGTCCAGTGATTTCTGCTGCAAAAAGGTTTCTGATAGACAGTTTACCCTGCAAGAAGACATCTACCAGATCTGTTTGTGTCACGGGGGATAATTGAAAGGGAAGTATGAGCACTGGGAAGAAGATAGAAGAGGGCAAACAGCACATGAAAAAAAAAGGCATTCAGCTGTTTCAAGAAGGGAGAGAAAAAAGGAGGGCAACAGACTCTGTAACTCTTCTGTCCTCCCTCAAAGAATGTGGTGAGAAGTATTGAAGATAAGTATTTGATGTATTAGATATACTCCATCAGAGGAGTCACAACAGAGCTGATCATTCCACCACAGAATTCTCAGGTTAGGGTGTATAACTTCCCTTCCACTGCCTTCTAGCCAGAGTACTAGAAAAGATGGTCTGTCTGCCTGGGTTTGGATTTAGGGTTCAGGAATATTCAATCATGCCACCATAGATCCCAGTGACTCATCCTTTTGCTGACCCTTAAGATGGGGTGGGCCTTCAGTAAGAATTTGGAAGGGAGTAGCTCCAAGATACTTATCCCTACTGACCTCTTAGGTAATTGACCCACACCATGAAGCCAAAGCTCCCATTAGTCTGGCCTTATCTGGCATAGCTACTCCTGTTATTCTTGGCCAAGATGGAAATTACGGCAAACTGTTTCATAATTTTTATCAGGCTCAGCAGTGAGGAAAGCTGAAGGTTCACGGTAGACAGGTACAGAGAAAAAGAAGATAGATACAGTCTTCATGGTACAAAGACAGTCAACTTGGGGGTTAGAAATGAGGAATAGTGTATGGCAACTAGGAAAAAAGGTCAAAGGTTAGCCTCTAAAAATCCTTTCCACTAAACAAAAGCAAACACATAGATACAGAGAACAGAGTAGCAGTGGCTACCAGAGGGGAAAGGGTAGAGGGGAGGGTGAAATGAGTCAGGAAACCAACTGTATGGTGATGGATGGAAACTAAATTTTTGGTGGTGAACACACTGTGGTGGATACAGAAGAAGAAATATAATGCTGTATACATGAAATATATACCGTCATAAACCAATGTTACCCCAATAAATAATCAATTGAAAGCCTTTTCACTCTGACATGTTTGCATGTCATAGAAATAACCCTAAAAAACTGCTGTATATTTTAGAGGTCAATTTTTGTCCTAGAGGTAGATATATCCAACCATACATGTGGTTCCCTAAAAAAGATTGGGAAGATATGACTTCACAACAACACAGATTTTGCAGACTCGGGCCCAGTTAGTTGATTCTGAGTTCGTGATGAGTTAGCAAGCTGTCAAAAATTCAAATGTAAAGTTAAATTGTATCAATAGGACCATAATGCTCAGAATTTTAGAATTGACAGTTCCACATTATTTTGGATTGGTAAGGCCACTTGAGATTATTTTTCCTTCTAGATACCATAGTTTATAACTGATACTGGTAAACTGGGTCAGGTTACAAAAAAGTAGTCAGGATGGTGAATGAGGAGGAGCCTAAAACTATTGAATGTGAGGAACAGTAAAATGAACTAGAGATGTTTATCATGAATAGATTTAGTTACTGGAACTGAACTGAACTGAACTGAAGGGCTACAATAGAAAATTGAAATTAGACTTTCCTATATAATATAAATGGAGAAGAAAATGGCAACCCATTCCAGTATTCTTGCCTGGAGAATCTCATGGACAGAAGAGCCTGGTGGGCTATAGACGATGGGGTTGCAAAGAGCTGGGCGTGACTGAGTGACTAACACATATAATACAAATGAAATAGGACTACTGGATAGAAGTTGCTGACAGGGGAAGCTTTTCTAACAAATCCAGGAATATTCCAGAACTCAAAGAAATTATTCCTAAAATCAGTTTTAAATTGACTGGAGTGATTACTCACCAATGGCAGATGGAAGTAACAGTGAGCTGGCAGAAAGAGGGATCATCAGAGGACCCAGAATGCTAATGGGAAAAGCGGTGGATTTAATTGAGGTGAGAATAAAAGTAAACTCACAAAGAACCCAAAATGTTAGAGTGGAAAAGCAAAAAATAAGAGCAAAATGAGGTGAAGTCCCAGACAGTATGAGTGGGAAACAACCAGAAGAAATGCACATAATAGTTTCAGATGAAGTCCAGTTAGCAGAACCAAGACAGAAACAGTAATGACAGCTGGATTTTACCCAGGAAGTTATTTCATGGCTCCTTCAGAGATATAAAATATTTAAGGTGACTCAAAAGGACAACTGACTATAAAGATCACTGCCTCCAAGTGATTGAAGAATCTTAAAGCTAGAAGTCACCTTAGAGAGCATATAGTCCATACTCTGTTTCAGTTTTACCTTTGAAATTCTGTTTTCTGCAGTATTTAGTGCACTTTTCCATAACATGCTAGTTTCAAACAGACAGCTAGGCAAAGCACACAAACTTCATACTTGAGGAACATCAGTTACCAACAACTATGTAACCTTTCTCACTTGGGCATCTATCTTTTACAGTATTGCAATGTACTTCATCTGAACACTACTTTCAAGCAAACTACGGGTTAGACCCCAAGGATTTCTCTCATCCTATCCCTTTCCACAACTTTCCCCACTATATAAAATTTCCTTAGGTACTCAGAGCAGAGTAGGCCGACCTCCAATTATTCCTTTAGCAGCCCAAAGATGTACAAATGACCAAATGGAAAGAGTACTCCTCAAGGAATCCTACTACTCTAGAAATAACATGCAGTTACTCAGCCAGTTCCTGGTCATTGTGTTGTCAAGTCCATAACCTTGTAGTTACAGCGATCAAATATTCTCAAGATCCATCTCATCTTCCACTGATCCTCAGCCAAAGTTAGCCTTACATCCTAGTGACTATCAAAAGTGCCCTTTTTAAAACAAGTGAAAATAAAAGGGGATATAAACACGGGACTTCCTGTCCACTAAGTACAATTACAAGTGAGAAAAAAGAATAACTCTAAAAGGTAGAACTAGTTAAGGACCCCCAGGATTGCAGAAAAAAAGCAGCAGGGTGCCTTACATCACACCATTCAACAGAATAAAGTAACCTATGCCTGGCATTTCCTGACCCCCAACTTAATATCAGAAGGTAGTGCAAGTAGGCTTATTTCTCCTCTAGATCCCCTGGAGTCCAGCCTAAAACACCAGTCCAACCTAACACCACAGGAAAGGGGGAATTGATCTCCCCACTGACAATAAGTAGCCAGGAGAAGTGTTCTCCTTCCCTGTAGGCCTAATACTCCCCTCCCTACCAAAAGATACTGGATGCCTGGGTGGCACTGACAGAGATTGCACAACAAAACCCATCTCCACCTGGGTATGAATCACTCTTTATTATCACAGGCTAGAGCCTCCATTTCCCCACTTATAAGCCCATCTGTCTCTTCAGTTAACACCAACTGAGCCAAGTGGGACCACTAGTAGCACAAGATAAACCAAGTAGATGAGACTAGCAATAGAAAGGTGAAAATTACACCTTCATTGAAACTAAAGTTCACAAAAGTATAATAAGGCCTGTATGTTAAACCTAAATAGAGTGAATACCTGCTAAAATAGAAAATTTAAATAGGACTCAGAATCTGCTAATGTAATAGAAAATATATATCCAGGAAACAATAAAAAAATTACCTATTATAATAAGTAAAATGAAAATCACAATCTGAATTTTAAAAGACAATCAATTGATGGCATCAAAATCAATCAGATTATTCATTATTGGAATTATCCTATGTAAATTTAAAGCAACAAGAATTTTAAACCAAAAAAGGATTCAGTTATGACCAACCCAGATAGCATATTAAAAAGCAGAGACATTACTTTGCCAACCAAAGTCTATCTAGTCAAGGCTATGGTTTTTCCCGTGGTCATGTATGGATGTGAGAGTTGGACTGTGAAGAAAGCTGATCGCCGAAGAATTGATGCTTTTGAACTGTGGTGCTGGAGAAGACTTTTGAGAGTCCCTTGGACTGCAAGGAGATCCAATCAGTCCATTCCAAAGGAGATCAATCCTGGGTGTTCATTGGAAGGACTGATGCTAAAGTTGAAACTCCAATACTTTGGCCACCTTATGCGATGAGTTGACTCACTGGAAAAGACTTTGATTCTGGGAGGGATTGGGGGCGGGAGGAGACGGGGACGACCGAGAATGAGATGGCTGGATGGCATCACCAACTCAATGGACATGAGTTTGAGTGAACTCCAGGAGTTGGTGATGGACAGGGAGGCCTGGCGTGCTGTGATTCATGGGGTCGCAGAGAGTCAGACACGACTGAGCGACTGAACTGAACTGAATTGACCTGAAGCATTACAAATTCTTTTGAAATACATGAGGACATAGAAAATCTTAGCAAAGAAAGAGAAGCTATAATAAAACCCAAATGGAAAGTATAGAACTAGAAAATACAATAACAGATTTTTTTAACTTATGAATGGGCTCAAAAGTCAATTGTAGATGACAGAAGATAAAATCGGTGAATTTGAAAACATATGAATATAATTTATGCAACCTGAACAACAGAAGAAATAGTCAGGGGGGAAAAATGAATAGAGTCTCAGGAACTTGTAAGATAAGAGCCAAAGATCCAACATTTGTAACACTGAGTCTCAGAAAAGGAGAGAGTGCAGCCAAAAATCTCTCAAATTTGTTAAAAGATATAAAACCCTAGAATCAAAAAGCTAAGTAAATCCCAAAGAGGATAAATCCAAAGAAATTCATGCCAAGACACTTCATAAGTAAACTTCTGAAAATAGAGGCAAAGGGAAAAACAATCTTGAAATTTAAAATTGAAGAATCAGTACATCAAGATCTGGGCAATCCTTTATTAACAGTCACGATTGCTAGCTACTGTACCACAAGATGTGGAAAAATTTTGGCCCAAAAATAATGTCTATCAATATCCCTCACCTCATGTTCACCTTTTTCTTCTCACTTCAGTGGTTATTTCCATAATATCCAAAAGACTGTGGAGCAAATGTTCTCAGACTTCCTGAGAACTGACAGTCTACCCTAGAAAACATCCATCTTGTCACACAAGCTAGAACTCTTCATGTTTGTTCCCAATACTATCTTACCCCATACTTTATGTCTTTATGCATTTTTCAAGTTATAGAGCTTCTACCTTCTCCCCTGAGAATACAATGGCATGATTCAATAGTTTTGTCTAGTAAGATATTTTCTACCTTGTCAGCATATATTCTACCACTCCTTGTCAATTTAATATCATTAATCTTACTTTTCTCTCCTGGTATCACTCCAAATAATTGCTCTCAGTTTCTCTTATTTGTAGGCTATTATTATAGCCCCCTTCTCTCTCTCTCAGACCTTAATCAGTCTCACTATCCCTAGAGATTTCAAGCTGCCCCTATCCATTAGGAAGTGCGAGAATCCATTTGAATGATCCCAGTTATCTTTCAATAACTCCCTTGAAATTTCCCCAATTTGCTGATATCTATTTAAAGACAGGACACACCTTGGCCTTGCCTGAGCTTCCCAGTGCCATCCCAATACCAGAGTCAATAGGACATTTCCAGGACAGCAAAATTAAGGAGCTGCTGAAAAGCACTACATTTGGTCCCTTGTATATGTGTGTTATTCGCTTAGTCATGTCAGACTCTCTGTGACCCCATGGACTGTAGCCTGCCAGTTTCCTCTGTCCATGAAATTCTCCAGACAATAATACTGGAGTTGGTTGCCATTTCTTTCTCCAGGGGATTTTCCTGACCCAGAGATCGAACCTGGGTCTCCTGCATTGCAGGCAGATGTTTTACCTTCTTAGCTACCCTTAAGGTCCTTTAATCTTCCTGTGCCTCCATTCATTCTCTGGTTTCTCAGGGGAAAAGTGATTCAGGATAAAAATTAGAAAGTTAGTGCAACTTGCCTTTCCTATATTATATGTTATCCTATTACTCTCATGCTATTGCTAGTGCCTTCTGTTGCAGAGGAAATGTATTTATTTTTTTAATGGAGGATACTTGCTTTATGATGTTGTGTTCATTTCTACCATTCAACAACATAAAACAGTCATAAGTATACATATATTCTTCCTCTTAAGCTTCCCTCCCACTTTATCCCCTATCTCACCCGCTCTAGGTCATCACAGAGCACCAGGCTGCACTCCCGGTGTTATACAGCAACTTCCCACTAGCTATCTATTTTACACATGGTGCTACTCTCTCAATCCATCCCACCCTCTCTTTTCCCCACTGGCAGGAATAAAGACACAAACACAGAGAACGGACTTGTGGAAATGTATTTATGTTGAAGTTCTGGAGACTTCAGATGTTATCCCATTGGGATACTATATTTTAAAAGAAACTGGGAGAAGGCAATGATAAACCCCAAAAGGAGAATATATGACTAAATTGGCAATTCTAAAAAAGAACTTTGATCTGTCACAAGAAGCAACGTGATGTGAGTGGGAAAGGGCTAGGATGAGAATCTGCCACTAATTTACCTCTTAAGGCCTTAGTACTGACTGTGTGAACTTGAACAAATCATTTCACCTTTCTAGACCTTGGAGGACACTCATTGGTATGAAAGGCTTTGGGTCAACCGATATTAATACTTAAATTCTATAAATTGCCAACAAAGGAGACCTTCCCTGCAGGATTCAAATTACAGCACAAAGACATTTTCAATTGCTTACAAACAAAGCTGCTCATAAATACAACTTATCATCCCCAGCTATGAAAGTGCAGAGTGAGCAATTAATTCTGCCTGGGAGTTTTGGAATAAACTTCATGGAGAATTATTGTATGAAGAGCAATTAGAATTTTTTTCAGGTGACAAGTGATACAGAAGGACATTCCAGCAAAACAGTAAAATATATGAGATAATATACCAGTACGTTAGAATGTGCTGTATCCAACAAATAGGGAGTGTTGGTAAAGCTAGTATATGTATGTGTATGTGCTCAGTCGTGTCTAAATTTTTGTGACGCCATGGACTATAGCCTACCAGGATCCTCTGTTCATGGGATTTCCTTTACCACTGAGCCACTGGGGTATTCAAGAAATAGGGAATGTGAGTAAGCTGGTATATGAGAGTAATAGGTGAACCTAATGTAGATTAGGTTTAGACTGTGAAGGGCCTTGAATACAATTCTCAGTGTTGGGAATTAATCCCATATGGCCAACCTCAATGGGTAGCTACTGAGGATTTGTAAACTAAGGAGTGATAGAATCACATCTGTGCTTTAGAACAAAACCTCTGGCTACACAGTAAAATTTATATTTGAGGAGAACAGCCTGGAGGTAGAAAGGCTTATTGTTATAGAAATCTAAGCAGAAGAATGAGGAAGATAACCAGGCAGAGGAAGGTGCGTGGTACTTTTGTGGGAAAATAATATCAAATTAACCACGTTAATGATTAACATGTTAATCATGTTAACCGTGTTCCTAGATCATGAACAAAGCTCTACATTTCTTCTGCCTCCCACAGTCCCCAGTTTTTGGCTAGGCTCACAACAGACATAGTAAACACACATCTCCAAAAGTTGAAGACTCAGGAATTTTTGGTTCTGCTATGCCAAAGGCTTTGACTGTGAGGATCACAATAAACTGTGGAAAATTCTGAAAAAGATGGGAATACCAGACCACCTGACCTGCCTCTTGAGAAACCTACATGCAGGTGAGGAAGCAACAGTTAGAACTGGACATGGAACAACAGACTGTTTCCAAATAGGAAAAGGAGTACGTCAAGGTTGTATATTGTCATGCTGCTTATTTAACTTATATGCAGAGTACATCATGAGGAACACTGGGCTGGAAAAAGCACAAGCTGGAATCATGATTGCTGGGAGAAATATCAATAACGTCAGAGAGCTGGGAGAAATATCAATAACCTCAAATATGCAGATGACACTACCCTTATGGCAGAAAGTGAAGAGGAACTCAAAAGCCTCTTGATGAAAGTGAAAGAGGAGAGTGAAAAAGTTGGCTTGAAGTTCAACATTCAGAAAACTAAGATCATGGCATCTGATTCCATCACTTTATGGGAAATAGATGGAGAAACAGTGGAAACAGTGTCAGATTTTATTTTTTTTAGTTCCAAAATCACTGCAGATGCTGATTGGAGCCATGAAATTATTACTATTATTTGCAGACTCATATGGTAACTTTAATTTTTTTTTATTTTTATTGGAGGCTAATTATTTTATAATACTATATTGGTTGGTTTTGCCATATATTGACGCAAATCCACCCCGGGTGTACATGAGTTCCCCCTCCCGAACCCCCATCCCACCTTCCTCCTCCCCTTATCCTCCCTCTGGGTCATCCCCGCATACCAGCCCCGAGCATCCTGTAACATGCATCAACCCTGAGCTGGCGATTCGTTTCACATATGATAATATACATGTTTCAATGCCATTCTCCCAAACCATCCCACCCTCACCCTCTCCCACAGAGACCCAAAGACTGTTCTATACATTTCTGTCTCTTTTGCTGTCTTGTATACAGGGTTATCATTTGCATCTTTCTAAATTCCATATGTATGCGTTAGTATATTGTATTGGTGTTTTTCTTTCTGGTTTACTTCACTCTGTATAATAGGCTCTAGTTTCATCCACCTCATTAGAACTGGTTCAAATGTATTCTTTTTAATGGCTGAGTAATACTCCATTGTGTATATGTACCAAAGCTTTCTTATCCATTAGTCTGCAGATGGACATCTAGGTTGCTTCCATGTCCTGGCTACTATAAACAATGCTGCAGTGAACATTGGAGTCCATGTGTCTCTTTAAATTCTGGTTTCCTCAGTGTGCATGCAAAGGAGTGCGATTGCTGGATCATATTGCAGTTCTATTTCCAGTTTTTTGAGGAATTGGAGCCATGAAATTAAAAGACGCTTACTCCTTGGAAGGAAAGTTACGACCAACCTAGATAGCATATTAAAAAGCAGAGACATTACTTTGCAGACAACGGTCCGTCTAGTCAGGGCTATGGTTTTTCCAGTGGTCTAGTATGAATGTGAGAGTTGGACTGTGAAGAAAGCTGATCGCCAAAGAATTGATGCTTTTGAACTGTGGTGTTGGAGAAGACTCTTGAGAGTCCCTTGGACTGCAAGGAGATCCAACCAGTCCATCCTAAAGGAGATCAGTCCTCGGTGTTCATTGGAAGGACTGATGCTGAAGCTGAAACTGCAATACTTTGGCCACCTCATGCGACGAGTTGACTCACTGGAAAAGACTCTGATGCTGGGAAAGTTTGGGGGCGGGAGGAGAAGGGGACGACAGAGAATGAGATGGCTGGATGGCATCACTGACTCGATGGACATGAGGTTGTGTGAACTCCGGGAATTGGTGATGGACAGGGAGGCCTGGCATGCTGTGATTCATGGGGTCGCAAAGAGTCGGACACTACTGAGCGACTGAACTGAACTGAACTGAAGCACTGTAAGCTAGTTTTCACTTGAGGTAACAGAATTAAGCATGGAGGAGTCCACACAGAGATGCTCTAAGTCAGTCAAAAAGTCTGGTTTGGATAACTTTATGCTCTTATTTTTTATAAGTATTAATTTGACAGTCTCTACTGGCAAGGCAAGACAAGGTTTACAAGGCCTTGCCAGATTTTTGTTCACCTTTCAATCAGAACCTTTATTTCTTGAACTATATTACCTGTTGTCACAGTTATCACAAATTATATCTTAAAGCTTATTTTATTTAACTATTCTCCATCTCAGTCTATTATAGGAACCCCCTCACAACATTTTTGATAGGTATTATCCAGCCCATCATCTGCCTAAAATTCCCCAAGGGTGGAATTCCCACTATTTCCCAAGACACTTAGATTCAGAAACTAAAGGCAGAGGAGTTTAGATAGTCTATGACCATGTACCAATTTTCCAAAGCCAAGGCTACTAATCTGAGCATGCAATAGCTTGTTCTTGGCATCTCTCAACTGCCAACCTTGTATTTAATAGCATCCTATTTATATGTTCAGATCAACTAGTTTCCTGTGATGATGATTTCAATGTGTCTGCCCTCTGATGCCCCCTCGCAATACCTGCCGTCTTATTTGGGTTTCTCTTACCTTGGTCTTGGAAAATCTCTTCACAGCCATTCCAGCAAACTGCACCCGCTGTACCTGACCTTGGACGAGGGCTATCTCCTCAAGGCCGCCCCTCCTGACCTTGAACGTGGAGTAGCTCCTCTCAGCCCTCCTGCGCCCACCCAGCCACCGCCTGTTGGACGTGGGGCAGCTCCTCTCGGCCCCTGGCCCTGGCCTCAGGCGTGGGGTAGCTCCTCTCGGCCGCACCTCTTTGCCCGGTCGGTCAGCGTCTCTCGCGTCTGCGCTGCTGGGGCTGGCATCTCTCGCATCTGCACCGCCGGGCCGGCATCTCTCATGTGATCACATGGACCACAGCCAAATGTGATCCACTGGAGAAGGGAATGGCAAACCACTTCAGTATACTTGCCTTGAGAACCCCATGAACAGTATCAAAGGGCAAAGTGATAGGATACTGAATGAGGAATTCCCCAGGTCGGTAGGTGCCCAGTATGCTACTGGAGATCAGTGGAGAAGTAACTCTAGAAGGAATAAAGGGATGGAGCAAAAGCAAAACCAATACCCAGTTGTGTATGTGACCAATGATAGAAGAAAGGTCCGGTTCTGTAAAGAGCAATATTGCATAGGAACCTGGAATGTTAGGTCCATAAATCAAGGCAAATTGGAAGTGGTCAAACAGGAGATGGCAAGAGTGAACATAGACATTCTAAGAATCAGTGAATTAAAATGGACTGGAATGGGTGAATTTAACTCAGATGACCATTGTATCTACTACTGTGGCCAGGAATCCCTTAGAAGAAATGGAGTAGCCATCATGGTCAACAAAAGAGTCTGAAATGCAGTACTTGGATGCAATCTTAAAAACGACAGAATGATTTCTGTTCATTTCCAAGGCAAACCATTCAATATTACAGTAATCCAGGCCTATGCCCCAACCAGTAACGCTGAAGAAGCCGAAGTTGAACGGTTCTATGAAGACCTACAAGACCTTTTAGAACTAACACCCAAAAAAGATGTCCTTTTCATTATAGGGGAATGGAATGCAAAAGTAGGAAGTCAAGAAACACCTGGAGTAACAGGAAAATTTGGCCTTGGAGCACGGAATGAAGCAGGGCAAAGGCTAATAGAGTTTTGCCAAGAGAACGCACTGGTCATAGCAAACACCCTCTTCCAACAACACGAGAAGACTCCACACAGGGACATCACCAGATGGTCAAGACCGAAATCAGATTGATTATATTCTTTGCAGCCAAAGATGGAGAAGCTGTATACAGTTAGCGAAAACAACATCAGGAGCTGACTGTGGCTCAGATCTTGAACTCCTTATTGCCAAATTCAGACTTAAATTGAAGAAAGTAGGGAAAACCACTAGACCATTCAGATATGACCTAAATCAAATCACTTATGATTATACAGTGGAAGTGAGAAATAGATTTAAGAAACTATATCTGATAGAGTGCCTGATGAACTCTGGACGGAGGTTTGTGACATTGTACAGGAGACAGGAACCAAGACTATCCCCATGGAAAAGAAATGCAAAAAACCAAAATGGCTGACTGAGGAGGCCTTACAAATAGCTGTGAAAAGAAGAGAGGCGAAAAGCAAAGGAGAAAAGGAAAGATATAAGCATCTGAATGCAGAGTTCCAAAGAGATAAGAAAGAGCAAGGAGAGATAAGAAAGCCTTCCTCAGTGATCAATGCAAAGAAATAGAGGAAAACAACAGAATAGGAAAAACAAGAGATCTCTTCAAGAAAATTAGAGATTCCAAGGGAATATTTCATGCAAAGATGGGCTCAATAAAGGACAGAAATGGTATGGACCTAACAGAAGTAGAAGATATTAAGAAGAGGTGGCAAGAATACACAGAAGAACTGTACAAAAAAGATATTCACGACCAAGATAGTCATGATAACGTGATCACTGACCTAGAGCCAGACATCTTGGAATGTGAAGTCAAGTGGGCCTTAGAAAGCATCACGACGAACAAAGCTATTGGAGGTGATGGAATTCCAGTTGAGCTATTTCAAATCTTGAAACATAAAGCTGTGAAAGTGCTGCACTCAATATGCCAGCAAATTTGGAAAACTCAGCAGTGGCCACAGGACTGGAAAAGGTCAGTCTTCATTCCAATCCCAAAGAAAGGCAATGCCAAAGAATGCTCAAACTACCGCACAATTGCACTCATCTCACACGCTAGTAAAGTCATGCTCAAAATTCTCCAAGCCAGGCTTCAGCAGTATGTAAACCGTGAACTCCCAGATGTTCAAGCAGGTTTTAGAAAAGGCAGAGGCACCAGAGATCAAATTGCCAACATCCGCTGGATCATGGAGAAAGCAAGAGAGTTCCAGAAAAACATCTATTTCTGCTTCATTGACTATGCCAAAGCCTTTGACTGTGTGGATCACAATAAACTGTGGAACATTCTGAAAGAGATGGGAATCCCAGACCAGCTGACCTGCCTCTTGAGAAACCTGTATGCAGGTCAGGAAGCAACAGTCAGAACTGGAAATGGAACAACCGACTTGTTCCAAATAGGAAAGGGAGTGCGTCAAGGCTGTATATTGTCACCTTGCTTATTTAACTTATATGCAGAGTACATCATGAGGAACGCTGGGCTGGAAGAAGCACAAGCTGGAATCAAGATTGCTGGGAGAAATATCAATAATCTCAGATATGTTGATGACACTACCCTTATGGCAGAAAGTGAAGAGGAACACAAAAGCCTTTTGACGAAAGTGAAAGAGGAGAGTGAAAAAGTTGGCTTGAAGCTCAACATTCAGAAAACAAAGATCATGGCATCTGGTCCCATCACTTCATGGGAAATAGATGGAAAAACAGTGGAAACAGTGTCAGACTTTATTTTTGGGGGCTCCAAAATCACTGCAGATGCTGATTGCAGCCAGGAAATTAAAAGACGCTTACTGCTTGGAAGGAAAGTTTTGACCAACCTTGATAATATATTAAAAAGCAGAGACATTACTTTCCCAACAAAGGTCCATCTAGTCAAGGCTATGGTTTTTCCCGTGGTCATGTATGGATGTGAGAGCTGGACTGTGAAGAAAGCTGATCGCCGAAGAATTGACGCTTTTGAACTGTGGTGCTGGAGAAGACTCTTGAGAGTCCCTTTTACCGCAAGAAGATCCAACCAGTCCATTCTAAGGGAGATCGATCCTGGGTGTTCATTGGAGGGACTGATGCTAAAGCTGAAACTGCAATACTTTGGCCACCTCATGCGACGAGTTGACTCACTGGAAAAGACTCTGATGCTGGCAAAGGTTGGGGGCGGAAGGAGAAGGGGACGACGGAGAATGAGATGGCTGGGTGGCATCACTGACTCTGCGGACATGAATTTGTGTGAACCCCGGGAGTTGGTGATGGACAGGGAGACCTGGCGTGCTGTGGTTCATGGGGTCGCGGAGAGTCGGACATGACTGAGCGACTGAACTGAACTGTTTATATGTTACTAAGTAAATAACATATTTACAAGCATTCATTATTTTAGCAATACTTATCGAACTTTACTACGTGCAAGGCTCTGCTGTGACTAGGCAACGGGAGGGGAAGATGGTAGAATGGGGCTAAATAAGGAAGTTAGGTATAGATCTTACCCTAACTAAGTTTAAAATATAGGACCAAATCACTGTTGCCAAATACATCAAAAGCCAATGGTGCCAAAGATCATTTACCAAGCTAGGTATGATTAGGAAAATGGATTGGCCGCCTAAGAAGTGACAAAACCAACTTTTCCTATAAGTCTTCTAAATTCACCCAGTGACTTGCCACGTGATGAAAATTGTTTATCTCTTGCTTTCAGTTTTTGTTGGCATACCAGAATCTATTCTGTGAATGATATCTTCCAAATGCACCCTCTCTTGGCCCCATTAATCATGAGTACTATCCAGGAGAGGAACTAGATTTTAAAATGCTTCCTTAAAGATTCAAGAATTTGCTGATCATATCCAATCTAAAGAACACCTAAAACTATTACTCTATCCCTGTTGGGATGTCAAAGATCTCTAGTTTCCATGAATTGCCAATAAATAGTGTTAGCATTTAGCAAAAGAGCACTATATCATCATATTTCTCTTTGTGACCTTTCTAAAGATTTTATTAGCAGGCGTTTTGCCTTTCATCTGCACCATTAGTCCCCTCGAAATAACTACTTATGTTTGGAAATCATTTGTATCTTACACAAATCTTATCTCTTTTCCAGTATGAAAAAATCCAAGGTGCTGTGGTGAGGCTTTCCAATTTGATTAGGAAGAGTACCCTGCAGCCTTATTTGTAAAAACTCATAAATTCCACATGAATAAGTAGATGAAACATAATTTGTTTTGATGACTCAAGGTTACCACTCTAAGCATTAACTGCTGTACTATGCTATGCTTCTCTCTGGTGTAATTAAGGTGTGTGGGTAAATTAGCCCCTAAACTGAGTCAAGATTATTATTCTTAAATAATTCTCTCCAGTTTTGTCATCTCCTCCTCACTGTAAGTTGTCGCTTTTTGTTGCTATCAGCCTGTATGACTCTAGATGAAATGACTGCTTTCTGCTCCTTAATGGATTAGGTAATTATCTTATTCTGCTCCACAATGAATTAGCTAGCTATCTTAATAACTAATTGAGTTAAAAATTAATGGATAGTTTAATATCCCTTATGGGATCTGCCAGTCTTAAATGAATCTAGATGCCTCTCCAAGCTACCTTATAAAGCTGTACAATCTCTCAAAATATCAAGTTCCATCTGCTTATCACCCTTTACTTTCCTGAATTTACTTGAAATTTTGGTATGCAGGAATATATGTAGCCCAGTGAAGTATTCTAGAATTTGGCCAACAAATCCAAGTTCATCTAATTCACATTGTTATAGATGTAAGTGAAACTTTTCTGTAACTTCCATCTTATGAATAAAGAGGTCTCATCCTTTTAAACTACTTTTATATGATATCTTATGTAATATAATCCTTATATATATAATACCTTTTGCCACTGGTACTTCTTGTTTCCCTTCTTCCTTTCCCAACATTTTTACTTTTCATCATTCCTCATGCACAGTGATAAGGTGTTTAGGCAATGCCTTTCTGTACTGTACACTGCAAAGAATATCAGTGTTCTTCACTTGTAACTTAGTAGATGCCACCTTGCATCTTTCTTTATCACTGTATTATCAATAGAAACCAATATTGAATAGGTGAGGGACACAAAGAGGAATAAACATCTGTTTTTCAGGGCACTGCCATTTTCAAATAGTCTACCCAAATTTTCACGTTTGCTATGATTTTAGTTTGGAAAATACGGTCACCGTAAGTACAAGATATACATGAAAAAATGTCACACAGTAAATAATTAGATCAGTGCAATTCATTGCTAGATACAAAATGAATTTAAATAAGGCTAAAGGCATTAGAGCACGGCACTGGAGTGACTGTGAGGAGATACCCCACGTCTGCTGCTTGGCACTGGAGAGACTGTGAGGAGATACCCCACATCCAAGGGCAGAGAAGCCCCAGGAAGATGGTAGGCACTGAAGCGGCGACTACGTGTTGGCTGAAGCAACTTTGAGGAGATATCTCACATCCAGGGGCAAAGAAGAAGCACCAGCAGAATGGTGGGAGAGGCAAAATCATGTTTAGAATCAAACCCCATACACACCAGAGATGCTCAGTGGGCTCAAACATACCTTGTGCACACCAGGACCCAGAGACCCCACAGAGACTGAGACAGAACTATGTTTGCGTGTCTCCTGAGGAGGTACGTGTCAGCAGTGGACTGCTGCGGGGGCAGAGGCTCTGGGTGCAGTAGACCTGGGTATGGCATAAGCCCTTTTGGAGGAGGTTGCCATCAACCCACCGTAGACCGCCTGAACTTACACAAGACTGGGGAAATAGACTCTTGGAGGGCAGAAACAGAACTTTGGGTACACCAGAACCCAGGAGAAAGGAGCAGAGACCCCACAAGAGAGTGACCCAGACTTGCCTGTGAGTGTCCAGGAGTCCTTGGTGGAGGCATGGGTCTGCAGTGGCCTGCTGCAGGGTTGGCGACACTGAGTGTGGCTGTGCCTGCATGGGACCTTTTGAAGGAGGTCTCCATTATCTTTATTACCTCCACCATAGTTTGGCCTCAGGTCAAACAACAGGGAGGGAACACAGCCCCGCCCTTCAACAGAAAACTGAATTAAAGATTTACTGAGAATGGCCCTTCATTGGAAGGACTGATGTTGAAGCTGAAACTCCAATATTTTGGCCACATGATGCGAAGAGCTGACTCATTTGAAAAGACCCTGATGCTGAGAAAGATTGAAGGTGAAAAAAGGGGAAAACAGAGGATGAGATGGATGGATGGCATCACTGACTCAATGGACATGAGTTTGAGTAAACTCCGGGAGCTGATAACGGACAAGGAGGCCTGGCATGCTGCAGTCCATGAGGTTGCAAAGAGTCGACACAACTGAGTGACTGAACTGAACTGAACATGGCCCTGCCCATCAGAACAAGACCCAGTGTCCCTCTCAGTCAGTCTCTCCCATCAGGAAACTTTGCTAAGCTTCTTATCTTTCTCCAGCAGAGGACAGACAGACTGAAAACAACAGTGACAGAAAACTAATCAATCTGATCACATGGACCACAGGCTTGTCTAACTCAATGAAACTATGAGCCATACCATGTCGGGAAACCCATGATGGATGGGTCATGGTGGAAAGTTCTGACAAAACATGGTCCACTGGAGAAGGGAATGCAAACCACTTCAGTATTCTTGCTTTCAGAACTCCATGAACAGTATTAAAAGGCAAAAAGATAGGACACTGAAAGATGAACTCCCCAGGTCTGTAGGTGCCCAATATGCTACTGGAGATCAGTGGAGAAATAACTCCAGAAAGAATGAAGAGATGGAGCCAAAGTAAACACAACACCCAATTGTGGATGTGACTGGTGATGGAAGTAGAGTTGGATGCTGTAAAGAACAATATTTCATAAGAACCTGGAATGTTAGGTCCATGAATCAAGGCAAACTGGATGTGGTCAAACAGGAGATGGCAAGAGTAAACATCGACATTTTAGGAATCAGTGAACTAAAATGGACTGGAATGGGTAAATTTAACTCAGATGACCATTATATCTACTACTGTAGGCCCAGATATGACCTAAATCAAATCCCTTATGATTATACAGTGGAAGTGAGAAATAGATTTAAGGGACTAGATCTGATTGATAGAGTGCCTGATGAACTCTGGACGGAGGTTCGTGACATTGTACAGGAGACAGGGACCAAGACCATCCCCATGGAAAAGAAATGCAGAAGAGTGAAATGGCTGTCGGAGGAGGCCTTACAAATAGCTGTGAAAAGAAGAGAGGCGAAAAGCAAAGGAGAAAAGGAAAGATATAAGCATCTGAATGCAGAGTTCCAAAGAATAACAAGGAGAGATAAGAAAGACTTCCTCAGTGATCAATGCAAAGAAATAGAGAAAAACAACAGAATAGGAAAAACAAGAGATCTCTTCAAGAAAATTAGAGATTCCAAGGGAATATTTCATGCAAAGATGGGCTCGATAAAGGACAGAAATGGTATGGACCTAACAGAAGCAGAAGATATTAAGAAGAGGTGGCAGGAATACACAGAAGAACTGTACAAAAAACATCTTCACAACCCAGATAATCACGATAACGTGATCACTGACCTAGAGCCAGACATCTTGGAATGTGAAGTCAAGTGGGCCTTAGAAAGCATCACTACAAACAAAGCTAGTGGAGGTGATGGAATTCCAGTTGAGCTATTTCAAGTCTTGAAAGATGATGCTGTGAAAGTGCTGCACTCAATATGCCAGCAAATTTGGAAAACTCAGCAGTGGCCACAGGACTGGAAAAGGTCAGTCTTCATTCCAATCCCAAAGAAAGGCAATGCCAAAGAATGCTCAAACTACCGCACAATTGCACTCATCTCACATGCTAGTAAAGTCATGCTCAAAATTCTCCAAGCCAGGCTTCAGCAGTATGTAAACCGTGAACTCCCAGATGTTCAAGCAGGTTTTAGAAAAGGCAGAGGCACCAGAGATCAAATTGCCAACATCCGCTGGATCATGGAGAAAGCAAGAGAGTTTCAGAAAAACATCTATTTCTGCTTCATTGACTATGCCAAAGCCTTTGACTGTGTGGATCACAATAAACTGTGGAACATTCTGAAAGAGATGGGAATCCCAGACCACCTGACCTGCCTCTTGAGAAACCTGTATGCAGATCAGGAAGCAACAGTTAGAACTGGACATGGAAAAACAGACTGGTTCCAAATAGGAAAAAGTGTACGTCAAGGTTATATATTGTCACCTTGCTTATTTAACTTCTATGCAGAGTACATCATGAGGAACGCTGGGCTGGAAGAAGCACAAGCTGGAATCAAGATTGCTGGGAGAAATATCAATCACCTCAGATATGCAGATGACACTACCCTTATGGCAGAAAGTGAAGAGGAACTCAAAAGCCTCTTGATGAAAGTGAAAGAGGAGAGTGAAAAGGTTGGCTTGAAGCTCAACATTCAGAAAACAAAAATCATGGCATCTGGTCCCATCACTTCATGGGAAATAGATGGAAAAACAGTGGAAACAGTGTGAGACTTTATTTTTTTGGGCTCCAAAATCACTGCAGATGGTGATTCCAGCCAGGAAACTAAAAGACGCTTGCTCCTTGGAAGGAAAGTTATGACCAACCTTGATAGTATATTAAAAAGCAGAGACATTACTTTGCCAACCAAGGTCCGTCTAGTCAAGGCAATGGTTTTTCCCGTGGTCATGTATGGATGTGAGAGTTGGACTGTGAAGAAATCTGATCGCCATAGAATCGATGCTTTTGAACTGTGTTGTTGGCGAAGACTCTTGAGAGTCCCTTATACTGCAAGGAGATCCAACCAGTCCATTCTAAAGGAGATCAATCCTGGATGTTCATTGGACGGACTGATGCTAAAGCTGAAACCAATACTTTGGCCACCTCATGCGACGAGTTGACTCACTGGAAAAGACTCTGATGCTGGGAAAGGTTGGGGGCGGGAGGAGAAGGGGACGACGGAGAATAAGATGGCTGGATGGCATCACCGACTCTGTGGACATGAGTTTGTGTGTACTCCGGGAGTTGGTGATGGACAGGGAGGCCTGGCGTGCTGTGATTCATGGGGTCGTGGAGAGTCGGACACGACTGAGCGACTGAACTGAACTGAACTCAACTGAACTGAACTGTAGGCAAGAATCCCTTAGAAGAAATGAAGTAGCCATCATGGTCAATAAAAGAGTTAGAAATGCAGTACTTGGATGCAGTCTCAAAAAAGACAGAATAATCTCTTCGTTTCCAAGGCAAACCATTCAATATTACAGAAATCCAAGTCTATGCCCTGACAAATAATGCTTAAGAAGCTGAAGTTGAATGGTTCTATGAAGACCCACAAGACCTTCTGGAACTAATATCCAAAAAAGATGTCCTTTTCATTATAGGGGACTGGAATGCAATAGTAGGAAGTCAAGAAATACCTGGAGTAAAGGGCCTTGCAGTTTGGCCTTGCGGTACAGAATGAAGCAAGGTAAAGGCTAATAGAGTTTTGCCAAGAGAACACACTGGTCATAGCAAACACCCTCTTCCAACAACACAAGAGAAGACTGTACACATGGACATCACCAGATGGTCAACACTGAAATCAGACTGGTTATATTCTTTGCAGCCAAAGATGGAGAAGTTCTATACAGTCAGGAAAATCAAGACTGGGAGCTGACTGTGGCTTGGGTCATGAACCCCTTACTGCCAAATTCAGACTAAAATTGAAGAAAGTAGGGAAAACCACTAGACCATTCAGGTATGAACTAAATGTAATCCCTTACAACTATACAGTGGAAACGACATATAGGTTCCAGGGATTAAATGTGATAAACAGAGTGTCTGAAGAACTATGGATGGAGGTTCATGACATCATACAGGAGTCAGTGATCAAGACCATTCCCAAGAAAAAGAAATGCAAAAAGACAACATGGTTGCTGAGGAGACCTCAAAGACAGCTATTAAAAGAAGAGAAGCAAAAGGCAAAGGAGAAAAGGAAAGATATACCCCTTTGAATGCAGAGTTCCAAAGAATAGCAAGGAGAGATAAGAAAGCCTTCCTCAGTGATCAATGCAAAGAAATAGAGGAAAACAATAGAATGGGAAAGACTAGAGATCTCTTCAAGAAAATTAGAGATAAGAAGGGAACTTTTCATTCAAAGATGGGCACAATAAAGGACAGAATGATATGGACCTAACAGGAGCAGAAGATTATTAAGAGGTGGCAACAACACACTGAAGAACTATACAAAAAAGATCTTCACGACCCAGATAATCACAATGGTGTGATCACTCACTAGAGCCAGACATCTTGGTATGTGAAGTCAAAGGGGCCTTAGGAAGCATCATTACAAACAAAGCTAGTGGAGGTGATGGAATTCCAGTTGAGCTATTTCAAATCCTAAAAGATGATGCTGTGAAAGTACTGCACTCAATATGTCAGCAAATTTGGAAAACTCAGCATTGGCCACAGGACTGGAAAATGTCAGTTTTCATTCCAATCCCAAAGAAAGGCAATGCCAAAGAACATTCAATTTAATGCACAACTGCACTCATCTCACACGCTAGCAAAGTAATGCTCAAAATTTCCCAAGCCAGGCTTCAACAGTATGTGAATCATGAATTTCCAGATGTTCAAGCTGGTTTTAGAAAAGTCAGAGGAACCAGAGATCAAATTGCCAACATCTGTTGGATCATCAAAAAAACAAGCGAGTTCCAGAAAAACATCTACTTCTGCTTTATTGGCTATGCCAAAGTCTTTGACTGTGTGGATCACAACAAGCTGTGGAAAATTATTGAAGAGATGGGAATACCAGACCACCTTACCTACCTGCTGTGAAATCTGTATGCAGGTCAAGAAGCAACAGTGAGAACTGGACATGGAACAACAGACCGGTTCCAAATAGGAAAAGGAGTACGTCAAGGCTGTATATTGTCACCTTGATTATTTAACTTATATGCAGAGTACATCATAAGAAATGCTGGGCTGAATGAAGCCTAAGCTGGAATCAAGATTGCCAGGAAAAATATCAATAACTTCAGATATGCAGATGACACCACCCTTATGGCAGAAAGCTAAGAATAACTAAGCAACTGTTGATGAAAGTGAAAGAGGAGAGTGAAAAAGTTGGCTTAAAACTCAACATCCAGAAAACTAAGCTCAGGGCATCTGCTCCCATCACTTCATTGCAAATAGATGGGGGAAAAGTGAGAGACTTTATTTTGGGGGGCTCCAAAATCACTGCAGATGGTGACTACAGCCAGGAAATTAAAAGACACTTGCTACTTGGAAGAAAAGCTATAACTATCCTAGACAGTATATTAAAAAGCAGAGGCATTACTTTGCCAACAAAGTTTTGTCTAGTCAAAGCTATGGTTTTTCCAGTAGTCATGTATGGATTTGAGAGTTGGACTATAAAGAAAGCCAAGGGCCAAAGAATTGATGCTTTTGTACTGTGGTGTTGTAGGAGACTCTTGAGAGTCCCTTGGACTGCAAGGAGATCCAGCCAGTCCATTGTAAAGGAAATCAGTCCTGATGTTCATTGGAAGGACTGATGTTGAAGCTGAAGCTCCAATATTTTGGCCACCTGATGAGAAGAACTGACTCATTTGAAAAGACCCTGATGCTGGGAAAGATTGAAGGCAAGAGAAGAGTACGACAGAGGATGAGATGGTTGGATGGCATCTCCGACACAATGGACATGAGTTTGAGTAAACTCTGGGAGTTGGTGATGGACAGGAAGGCCTGGCGTGCTGCAGTCTATGGGGTCTCAAAGAGTTAGACATGACTGAGCGACTGAGCTGAACTGATAGTATGCATGCATGTGTGCTCCGTCATGTCTGACTCTTCGTGACCCTGTGAACTGTAGCCTGCCAGACTCCTCTGTCCACGGGATATTCCAGGCAAGAATATTGGAGTGAGTTGCCATTTCCTCCTCCAGGGTAATACAGCATAGGGAATGGCAAAATTACTATATCGTAATTTTAAAGAACTGTAGGCAGAACACTGTATATGAATTGACTGAAAGAAACTAAATACAAAGAGAAATTCGATTCAGTACTTTTAAAATAAGCTAATTTTGCAACAATGAATGGAATAGTTTCCTTAATTGCCTTAATTTCTCTTTCTATTTTCTCATTATTAGTGTATAGGAATGCAAGGGATTTCTGTGTGTTGATTTTATATCCTGCAACGTTACTGTAATCATTGATTAGCTCTAGTAGTTTTCTGGTAGAGTCTTTAGGGTTTTCTGTGTAGAGGATCATGTCATCTGCAAACAGTGAAGAGTTTTACTTCTTCTTTTCAAATTTGGATTCCTTTTATGTCTTTTTCTGCTTTGATTGCTGTGCCCAAAACTTCCACTGTTGCAACGAAAAGAATTAAATACTTAGGAAAATATCTACCTAAGGAAACAAAAGACTTGTACGTAGAAAACTATAAAACACTACTGAAAGTAATCAAAGAGGACACTAATAGATGGAGAAATATACCATGTTCATGGATTGGAAGAACCATTGTAAATATTGTAAAAATGAGTATACTACCCAAAGTAATTTATACATTCAATGCAATCCCTATCAAGCTACCAACGATATTTTTCACAGAACTAGAGCAAATAATCTCACAATTTGTATGGAAATACAAAAAACCTTGAATACCCAAAGCAATCTTGAGGAAGAAAAATGGAACTGGGGGAATTAACCTGCCGGACTTCAGGCTCTACTACAAAGCCACAGTCATCAAGAGAGTATGGTACTGGCATAAAGACAGAAATATAGATCAATGGAACAAAATAGAAAGCCCAGAGATAAATCCACGCACCTATGGACACCTTATCTTTGACAAAGGAGGCAAGAATATAAAATGGAGAGAAGACAGTCTCTTTAACAAGTGGTGCTGGGAAAACTGGTCAGCCACTTGTAAAAGAATGAGACTAGAACACTTCCTAACACCATACACCAAAATAAACTCAAAATGGATTAGAGAGCTAAATGTAAGACCAGAAACTATAAAACTCCTAGAGGAGAACGTAGGCAAAACACTTTCCGATATAAATCACAGCAGGATCCTCCATGACCCACCTCCCAGAATATTGGAAATAAAAGCAAAAAGAAACAAATGGGACCTAATTAAATCAAAAGCTTCTGCACAGCAAAGGAAACTATAAGCAAGGTGAAAAGACAGCCTTCAGAATGGGAGAAAATAATAGCAAATGAAGCAACTGATAAAGGATTAATCTCCAAAATATAAAAGCAGCTCCTTCAGCTCAATTCCAGAAAAATAAATGACCCAATCAAAAAATGGGCCAAAGAACTAAACAGACATTTCTCCAAAGAAGACATAAAGATGGCTAACAAACACATGAAAAAATGCTCAACATCCCTCATAATCAGAGAGATGCAAATCAAAACCACAATGAGATACCATTTCACACCAGTCAGAATGGCTGCTATCCAAAAGTCTGCATGCAATAAATGCTGGAGAGGATGTGGAGAGAAAGAAATCCTCTTACACTGTTGGTGGGAATGCAAACTAGTACAACCACTATGGAGAACAGTGTGGAGATTCCTAAAAAATACTGGAAATAGAACTGCCATATGATCCAGCAATCATACTCCTGGGCATACACACCGAGGAAACCAGAATTGAAAGAGACACATGTACTCCAGTGTTCATTGCAGCACTGTTTATAATAGCCAGGACATGGAAGCAACCTAGATGTCCATCTGCAGATGAATGGATAAGAAAGCTTTGGTACATATACACAATGGAGTATTATTCAGCCATTAAAAAGAACACATTTGAATCAGTTCTAATGAGGTGGATGAAACTGGAGCCTATTATACAGAGTGAAGTAAGCCAGAAAGGAAAACACCAATACAGTATACTAACGCATATATATGGAATTTAGAAAGATGCAAATGATAACCCTATATACGAGACAGCAAAAGAGACACAGATGTATAGAACAGTCTTTGGGACTCTGTGGGAGAGGGTGAGGGTGGGATGATTTGGGAGAATGGCATTGAAACACGTATGTTGTCATATGTGAAATTAATCACTAGTTCAGGGTCGATGCATGTTATAAGATGCTCGGGGCTGGCATGCGGGGATGACCCAGAGGGAGGATAAAGGGAGGAGGGAGGTGGGAGGGGGGTTCAGGAGGGGGAGCTTATGTAAACCCGGGGCGAATTCATGTCAATGTATGGCAAAACCAACCAATATAATATTGTAAAACAATTTGCCTCCAATAAAAAATAAATTAATTACCAAAAAAAATAAATAAAAATAAAAAAATAAAATAAAGTAAGCTAATTTTATAACTGTTTACTGAGTTGTACAACTCTAATTTAAACATATAATAAATACATATAAGAAACCTATATTTTTAGTTCAGGGTTTTTATTTCACTTTTTTAATAGCAAACTAACTGATAATTTATTATTTACTTTTTTTTTTATTTTTTAGAACTTACACATCCAAATGTGTGCTGTAGTTTTCAAAGTAGTCCCTTTGGGAATATTTATTTATTTATTTAATTTGTAAAATTAAAAACAAAAACTTTTAAAAAAGCACCCCATCAAAAGACGGGAACTGCTTTTGTTAATTCATATATATACATATATATGTATATATATGACTGTATCACTTTGGTATACACCTGAAACAAACACAAAATATTTTTATTTTATTCTAATTGCCAAGGATATCTTTTTTAAAAAATTTATTTATTTTAATTGGAGGTTAATTACTTTACATTATTGTATTGGTTTTGCCATACATTAACATAAATCTGCCCCGGGTGTACATATGTTCCCCATCTTGAACCCCCCTCCCACCTCCCTCCCCATCCCATCCCTCTGGTTCATCCCAGTACACCAGCCCCGAACATCCTGTGTCATACATTGAACCTGGACTCTATTTTTAAAATGCCGCTTTAGAACTGCCTTCAGAGCTAGTTTATGAGCTACACAATTAAAAGTCAAATTACTTTCTTCTCATATATCAAAAGGCAATGTTCATGATATATATCAGCTATACAATATATTAGCTACATAATATATATAAACCAAATTAATATGATAAATTAAAATACAGTCATTTTATTATTAAAGCCCTTTCCCACACTACCCTCTGAGCTTTTTCTCAGGCTAGATCCAAAACCAGTTCCTTCCTCTCCACCCACCCCTCCCTCTCAGAAGATACATTCAATTGAAAAGTATTGGCCATCATTTGTTTCAAAACTCTAAGCTGAACTTACCTCAATAAAGTTTCTGAATATACTATACTTGGCTGGACAAAGCAGCTAGACTATAAGCTTCATGATAGTGGAGACCTTTTCTGTCTGGTTCGCTGCGGTAACCTCAGTGTCTAGAGCAGTGTCTGGCAAGTTGCAGTTGCTTAATAAATATTTGTTGAATGTGTGAATTTATGGATGAATTTATGAAATTACTTTCAGAGTCATTATGGATCATCAAACATAGGTGGGCAAATGTGAAATATCAAGGTGATGGCTATATTGAAATTAAAACCTTATTTCCATCTGACAATGGCCCAAGACATCATTTTTTGGCTGTGGTTAACAAAGATACTGGTGGTGGCTATAGCACATCTCTAGATTAGGAGCTAGTTAGCTTAGTGTGACTTTAAAGGCTGGTGTCATACCCTTTGTAGACCAGTTTGCTCATAACATTCCATTCATAGATTAGGCCTCTGGTACCAGCCTAAGTGGCAATGGACTTTATTTTCTAGGGTAATTACCAAAACCTAGAGATCAAGAGTGGTTTGGGCTAGGTCACATAGCAAACTAATGAGGAGTAGAAGAACTTTTGTCTGAAATAAGATAAATACAATAACATACAAGTCTCTGTATTTTTCTGGTATTTACTCTGTCCCCAGCTAGAATTATAGTCCTGAAATATTCTTCCTTGATTCT
The DNA here is from genome assembly GCF_049115385.1 of Moschus berezovskii. Taxonomy (NCBI): domain Eukaryota; kingdom Metazoa; phylum Chordata; class Mammalia; order Artiodactyla; family Moschidae; genus Moschus; species Moschus berezovskii. Next base: position 66,549,617 of record NC_142488.1, read on the forward strand.
ATCACCCTCTACATAAGCTAGGAAATTATGACCTTGAGGCCCTCTTCAGCTCAACTCACTTGAGAAAAGCTCTCATTGCCAGGAGTAGTAGAAGAAAAATAAGTAGTAGTAATAGTAGTGATAGTGGTAGTTGTTGTAGTAGTAGAAGTAGTAAAGTATTTGCAGTTGTAATGTTATTGAATGTTTAATACATGATATAAACTGTGTAGACTCTACATGTGATATCTCTTTTATTTCTCTTCACAAACCTATCAAGTAAGCAATATTATTATCATCATTTTACAGATGAGAAAACTGAAGCTCTGAGAGGTTAAATCACTCAACTAGTCAGAGGTCTAAGCTTTGGTCTGCCTAAGTCAGAAAACCATGGCACTGAAGCATGACAGAATGCTGCCTCTTTAGCATTATGTTCTTTTATCTGACCCACCCTTCTCCTGGCCTACTGTAAAGCTATAAGTAAAATCTGAAGAGTCACCATGGTTTAAACCTTGGGGCAATTTGGCTGTACTTAGAGCATTCAATACTAATGGCTGCAAAGCAACATAGTACTATAGAATGAACATCTGTTTTAAGACATTAAGTGAGTATGTTTTTCTGAAATATCCTCTTCAGTTCAGTTCAGTTCAGTCGCTCAGTCGTGTCCGACTCTCCGCGACCCCATGAATCACAGCACGCCAGGCCTCCCTGTCCATCAACAACTCCCAGAGTTCACTCAAACTCATATCCACAGAGTCAGTGATGCCATCCAGCCATCTCATTCTCGGTCGTCCCCTTCTCCTCCCGCCCCCAACCTTTCCCAGCATCAGATTCTTTTCCAGTGAGTCAACTCATCGCATGAGGTGGCCAAAGTATTGCAGTTTCAGCTTTAGCATCAGTCCTTCCAATGAACACCCAGGACTGATCTCCTTTAGGATGAACTGGTTGGATCTCCTTGAGGTACAAGGGACTCTCAAGAGTCTTCGCCAACACCACAGTTCAAAAGCATCAATTCTTTGGCGATCAGCTTTCTTCACAGTCCAACTCTCACATCCATACATGACCACGGGAAAAACCATAACCTTGACTAGACGGACCTTTGTGGGCAAAGTAATGTCTCTGCTTTTTAATATACTATCAAGGTTGGTCATAACTTTCCGTCCAAGGAGTAACCGTCTTTTAATTTCATGGCTGCAATCACCATCTGCAGTGATTTTGGAGCCCCCAAAAATAAAGTCTGACACTGTTTCCACTGTTTTTCCATCTATTTCCCATGAAGTGATGGGACCAGATGCCATGATTTTTGTTTTCTGAATGTTGAGCTTCAAGCCAACCTTTTCACTCTCCTCTTTCACTTTCATCAAGAGGCTTTTGAGTTCCTCTTCACTTTCTGCCATAAGGGTAGTGTCATCTGCATATCTGAGGTGATTGATATTTCTCCCAGCAATCTTGATTCCAGCTTGTGCTTCTTCCAGCCCAGCGTTCCTCATGATGTACTCTGCATATAAGTTAAATAAGCAAGGTGACAATATACAGCCTTGACGCACTCCTTTTCCTATTTGGAACCAGTCTGTTGTTCCATGTCCAGTTCTAACTGTTGCTTCCTGACCTGCATACAGGTTTCTCAAGAGGCAGGTCAGGTGGTCTGGGATTCCCATCTCTTTCAGAATGTTCCACAGTTTATTGTGATCCACACAGTCAAAGGCTTTGGCATAGTCAATGAAGCAGAAATAGATGCTCTTCTAGAACTCTCTTGCTTTCTCCATGATCCAGCGGATATTGGCAATTTGATCTCTGGTGCCTCTGCCTTTTCTAAAACCTGCTTGAACATCTGGGAGTTCACGGTTAACATATTGTTGAAGCCTGGCTTGGAGAATTTTGAGCATGACTTTACTAGCGTGTGAGATGAGTGCAATTGTGCGGTAGTTTGAGCATTCTTTGGCATTGCCTTTCTTTGGGATTGGAATGAAGACTGACCTTTTCCAGTCCTGTGGCCACTGCTGAGTTTTCCAAATTTGCTGGCATATTGAGTGCAGCACTTTCACAGCTTTATCTTTCAAGATTTGAAATAGCTCAACTGGAATTCCATCACCTCCTCTAGCTTTGTTCGTAGTGATGCTTTCTAAGGAAAATGTTTTATTTGTTAAAACATGTTGAAATCTGGACACTTTCTGATGTCTTTCTTGATTTGTTATATGCCAAGTATGACATGATCCTTCTGCATGTGGTCTGGGTTAGGTGGAAGCATTGTACATACTTGGGACACTGGGAAAGCCCTCCAGGGTTTCCCCTAAATTCAGACAAGCAGGCCCCCCTGAGGAAATATCAGCCCTAGTATGGCTGAGCTGGAACCATTGGTTGGCTGGATCATCCCAGAAACCCCACTGGGGAGACAGCCTTTGCCTGACAGCTAAAATATTTGTGTTCTCCTCATGGGGTTGCAAAGAGTCGGACACGACTGAGTGACTGAACTGAACTGAACTGAACTGAAACTTTCCTTTGCCTTCTCTGCCTGGATATTTTCTGGTCTTTGAGATAGGTTCCAGAAACACCCAGAGGGCTTCTCATGCCTTGAGGCTTAAGAGTTTCAGAGACTCTGAGCCAAACAACTAGCCCAGGGCTGCTATAGTCTTACTTTCCTGCTACAAGCCACCTGAGCTCTACCTGCTGCACCACGAAATCACTAGGAAACATCAATGTCATTGGCAGGTACCTCACTGCACATAACAGGAATGGACTACAATTCCAGACAGTTTAACACCTTTAGCAGGATGGAAGCATATTCTGTGGACAGATTGAATGTAACATCTTAGCATGCATTTGTGGGAGATGCTGCAGAGCCCATCAGCAAACCTTCCACATGGCCAAGTACATATGAGTGATGGAAACATGACTGTGGTGAGAGGCCAGGGCTGGTAATGAGGAGGGAGATACTAAAACCTAAGGGAAATTTCTGAATTCCCAACATCTGTGAGACAATCAGATGAGGATAGAAGGTAAAAAGCAACAGAAAAGCATTCAGCTGATATAGGTATATAAGGAAGGAAGCAAAGAAGATCAAATCTTATGTTGTGGCCAACAGGAAAGCTATAGGTGTTAGATCCATTTTAACATCCAAATTAGGAAATAAAATATACAATAGGAGTGCTTCAGAGTTAGACACCGGAGAAGGCAATGGCAAGCCACTCCAGTACTATTGCCTAGAAAATCCCATGGACGGAGGAGCCTGGTAGGCTGTAGTCCATGGGGTCGCTAAGGGTTGGACACCACTGAGCGACTTCACTTTCACTTTTCACTTTCACACATTGGAGAAGGAAATGGCAACCCACTCCAGTGTTCTTGCCTGGAGAATCCCAGGGACGGGGGAGCCTGGTGGGCTTCCGTCTATGGGGTCACACAGAGTCGGACACGACTGAAGTGACTTAGCAGCAGCAGCAGCAGAGTTAGACACAATCAAATAATGGAAGCATCTTTCCTTAGTCCACGATGAAATCCTGAAATTTCTTCCAACTACTCTAGGAAAAATGCAAACTAATGTTATTCCTTCTTCACCTCTCTCAATATAAAACACACTTGGACCACTAAAAACTGAGTCTATCACCTTCCTGTAAACTTGGTCTAACACTACTGATGAGAAAAGAAACTAAGCTAAATGTTGTTGTATTTTTGTAATGATTGAAGTTAAGGTTTAGAGGGAGTTGACCAGATAATATTATTACAATATTTGAAATGAGAAGTTATAAAGGCCTAAATGAGATTTGAAGTAGTGAGTATGGAAAGGAACTGCTGGTTGTGAGAGAGATTATAAAGGAATATCTACACAACTTGGCAACTGACTGGATTTAGTGGAGCAATGGAAGAATCAGAGATATTAGTCTTAGTGGCTGGGAAAATAAAAATGGTGGAGTAAATTCAGAAGAATAAAAAGGTATTATAGGGAACATGAACGAATTTGAGGTGTCATACTGAGAGGCAAAACAGGCAATTTGACATTCTAACTCAGGAGAGGTTGGACTGGAGATAAAAATTCATGCAGGCATAACTTGTCTGCTCCTTCACCTGAGTATAAAGTTTCTGGCTCTCAATCCCTATAAGCAGAGGCCACACACAAAGGATATTTGAAACTTTCTTCCCTTTCTCTGCTTCTGCTGCTATTCCCACCCATTCCACAGGTTTTTCTGCCCACTAATTATCTCTAGAACCTTACTTCAGAGAAACTATTTGTCCTCTTTGTCTGTTTAACCATACATTGTAAATGTTTAGTTTTAAGAATAGTTCTTTATTTTCCCAAATACATGTCATTTGTGAGTAATAAGTGAACTAAGCAGATTACATTTATAAAAAGTTTCAACTACTTTGAAAATTATTAATATCAATGATAAAAACATAGAAATGAAAGATCAGGTGAGTGCTACAGAGTTATAATGACCAAATTTTATGAAGCAAAAAATGGGCATTGGTTTCTGATGAAAAAAAAGATTCATGTTCTGAAGTCCTTTCTGATTGAATGAGGAAATTTAGGAGATGCAATTAGAATGCTGAAACATTGCAATTACCAGGGCATTTGGATTGTTTCTAGGGACAATAAGATAAGATATTTATCCGGGGAGATCTGGAAATCTCATAGAAAGGAATGCAAATAGCAATGCATACATTATGTTTTTGTACGGTAAAATTGTTTCCTGTTATTATTTTATATTCTATAACTTTTGATTTAAGATACCTGACAGTCTTGGTATCTGTTCCCTCTACAAATAACCTTGAGGACTCAAAACTATTGAAGGTCAGAGTGAGAAGGTACCTTGGATATCAATTAATCCGAACACTTTTTAAAAATAGTATAAATAAACTGAGGGTCAGAACTAAGAAATGACTTCCCAAGTTCACACATCAAGTAAATGGCAGAACTAGGACAGAATCCAAGTAGCCTAACCTCCCAGACATCTTTTTTCCAAACACCAAGCCTCCATTTAAGCAATAATTCTTCCACTCCTTCTTCACATGTCATCCCCACACTTTGCCTTGAGAATCCCTGGAGGAATGAGACCCACTGCTAGGAGGGCACAGTGTAAAAGTGCAGAATCCTCAATGGTTGTCATCTTGAATTACTTTGATCTAGTAGGAGCATCCCTTCCTCTCACCGAGATAGTTTTCTCTCTTCTCAGCTGAAACACCCACACTGCTGTTACATCAGATATCTTAGGGTGAAATGGGACATCAAGGGGGAATGCAAGTGAAACTTGGATACATGACATTCCCAGCATTGCAGTCCCAGGTTGACAATTTTGCACTTACCCAGATTTGCCAGAATGTCAGGACATTTCCTTCATTTCAAGCTTCTCCTAAAGTTGTTGGAAGGACAAAACCTCCTATTCAGGGACAAAGATTCACTATTAAGAGAAAATTCATTGATGGTCATATCTCATTCTTTGAGCTTTGTTAAACTCCTCCCTATTGTTAAGCAGGAGAAAAATATTACTTTGTATATTTTGCAAAAAAGGTGATTTGTCCCAAACCAACACAGCAGGGCTAGAAACCAGGAACTTAACACTTCACATATCCAAGACATCCCAAGGCTGTCAGAAAAACCAGTGGCCAGGAATGGAACAGGGTGGCTGATTCTCCCTCATGTGTGACTTCTTTACATGGAGTGAAGTGAAGTGAAGTTGCTCAGTCGTGTCCGACTCTTTGCAACCCCATGGACTGTAGCCCACCAGTCTCCTCTGTCCATGGAATTTCCCAGGCAAGAATACTGGAGTGGGTTGCCATTTCCTTCTCCAAGGGATCTTCCCGACCTAGGGATCAAACCTGAGTCTCCCACATTGCAGGCAGATGCTTTACCATATGAGCCACCAGGGAAGAAAGCTCCTGTAATTCCATTAACTATGTATGACACTTTAGAAGTTTCCTCTATGTACTTTTGAGCTTTTTGAAGGGGGAATTGTAGATAGATTGGTCTGTCTATTCCCAGGTTCTGGGATGCAACCAGAAAGTACATCGCAAATGAGTGCAACAGGAGGAAGATTGTGACAGAAGTGCAAAGGGAGGACCAGGATAGGGTCATGAAGGGCTTTGCATGATACTCCTGGAATATACAATTCTCAACAAGAACAGAGACTGTGCATCTTTGTGTTTTGTGAAAGACACAACACTTTCGACATTGGGATATATAGATTCATGACACATATTTTTAAAATAATCTTCCCATTATTAGTGTATAGGAATGCAAGGGATTTCTGTGTGTTGATTTTATATCCTGCAACATTACTATATTCATTGATTAGCTCTATAGGGCTTTCTGTGTAGGAGGTCATGTCATCTGCAAACAGTGAAGAGTTTTACTTCTTCTTTTCAAATTTGGATTCCTTTTATGTCTTTTTCTGCTCTGATTGCTGTGGCCAAAACTTCCAAAACTATGTTGAATAGTAGCAGTGAGAGTGGGCACTCTTGTCTTGTTCCTGACTTTAGGGGAAACGCTTTCAATTTTTCACCATTGAGGATAATGTCTGCTGTGGGTTTGTCATATATAGCTTTTATTATGTTGAGGAATGTTCCTTCTATTCCTGCCTTCTGGAGGATTTTTATTATAAATGGATGTTGAATTTTGTCAAAGGTTTTCTATGCATCTATTGAGATAATCATATGGTTTTTATTTTTCAATTTGTTAATGTGGTGTATTACATTGATTGATTTGTGGATATTGAATACTTGCATCCCTGGGATAAAGCCCACTTGGTCATGATGTTGATCTTCTTAATGTGTTGTTGGATTCTGATTGCTAGAATTTTGTTAAGGATTCTTGTATCTATGTTCATCAGTGATATTGGCCTGTAGTTCTCTTTTTTGGTGGCATCTTTGTCAGGTTTTGGGATTAGGGTGATGGTGGCCTCATAGAATGAGTTCCTCTGCCACTTTCTGGACGAGTTTGAGTAGGATATGTGTTAGCGCTTCCCTAAATTTTGGGTAGAATTCAGCTGTGAAGCCGTCTGGACCTGGGTTTTTGTTTGCTGGAAGATTTCTGTTCACAGTTTCAATTTCCGTGCTTGTGATGGGTCTGTTAAGATTTTCTATTTCTTCCTGGTTCAATTTTGGAAAGTTGTACTTTCTAAGAATTTGTCCATTTCTTCCAAGTTGTCCATTTTATTGGCATATAATTGCTGATAGTAGTCTCTTATGATCCTTTTTATTTCTGTGTTGTCTGTTGTGATCTCTCCATTTTCATTTCTAATTTTATTGATTTGGTTTTTCTCCCTTTGTTTCTTGATGAGTCTGGCTAGTGGTTTGTCGATTTTATTTACTCTCTCAAAGAACCAGCTTTTGGCTTTGTTGATTTTTGCTATGGTCTCTTTTGTTTCTTTTGCATTTATTTCTGCCCAAATTTTTAAGATTTCTTTCCTTCTACTAACCCTGAGGTTCTTCATTTCTTCTTTTTCTAGTTGCTTTAGGTGTAAAGTTAGGTTATTTAGTTGACTTGTTTCTTGAGGTATGCCTGTATTGCTATGAACCTTTCCCTTAGCACTGCTTTTACATGAAAAGATGCTCAACATCGCTCATAATCAGAGAAATGCAGATCAAAACCACAATGAGGTACCATTTCACACCAGTAGGAATGGCAGCTATCCAAAAGTCTACAAGCAATAAATGCTGGAGAGGGTGTGAAGCAATAAATGGAACCCTCTTACACTGTTGGTGGGAATGCAAACTAGTACAACCACTATGGAGAACAGTCTGGAGATTCCTTTAAAAACTGGAAATAGAACTGCCATAGGGACCAGCAACCCCACTCCTAGGCATACACACTGAGGAAACCAGAATTGAAAGGGACACATGGACTCCAATGTTCATCGCAGCATTGTTTATAATAGCCAGGACATGGAAGCAACCTAGATGTCAATCTATAGATGAATGGATAAGAAAGCTGTGGTACATATACACAATGGAGTATAACTCAGCCATTAAAAAGAATACATTTGAATCAGTTCTAATGAGGTGGCTGAAACTGGAGCCTATTATACATAGTGAAGTAAGCCAGAAAGAAAAACATCAATACAGTATACTAATGCATATATATGGAATTTAGAAAGATGATAACGATAACCCTGTATACGAGATAGCAAAAGAGACACAGATGTATAGAACAGTCATTAGGACTCTGTGGGAGAGGGCGAGGGTGGGATGATTCGGGAAAATGGCATTGAATCATGTATATTATCATCAGTTCAGTTCAGTTCAGTTCAGTCGCTCAGTCATGTCCGACTCTTTGCGACCCCATGAATCACAGCACGACAGGCCTCCCTGTCCATCACCAATTCCCGGAGTTCACTCAAACTCATGTCCATCGAGTCGGTGATGCCATCCAGCCATCTCATTCTCTGTCGTCCCCTTCTTCTCCTGCCCCCAAACCCTCCCAGCATCAGAGTCTTTTCCAGTGAGTCAACTCGTCGCAAGAGGTGGCCAAAGTATTGGAGTTTCAGCTTTAGCATCAGTCCTTTCAATGAATACACAGGATTGATCTCCTTTAGAATGGACTGATTGGATCTCCTTGCAGTCCAAGGGACTCTCAAGAGTCTTCTCCAACACCACAGTTCAAGAGCATCAATTCTTCAGCAATCAGCTTTCTTCACAGTCCAACTCTCACATCCATACATGACCACTGGAAAAACCATAGCCTTGACTAGACAGATCTTGGTTGGCAAAGTAATGTCTCTGCTTTTTAATATGCTATCTAGGTTGGTCATAACTTTCCTTCCAAGGAGTAAGCGTCTTCTAATTTCATGGCTGCAATATGTGAAACAAATCACCAGTCCAGTTTCAATGCATGATACAGGATGCTCGGGGCTGGTGTACTGGAATGAACCAGAGGGATGGAATGGGGAGAGAGTTTGGAGGGGGGTTCAAGATGAGGAACAAATGTACACCTGGGGCAGATTCATGTCAATGTATGGCAAAACCAATACAATAATGTAACGTAATTAGCCTCCAATTGAAATAAATAAATCAAATTTAATTAAAAAAAAAGAAAATTGAATAAAAAATTTTAAAAAGTTAACAGTAAAATAATAATAATAATCTTCCCACTTACTTCAGTGCTTATACAAGAAGTATTGAGCCTTTAAAAAAAAAAAGAAAGAAAGAAAGAAAATATTTGAGGAACACATTGTTTCCAGGCACTCACTCTAATGTGTCGCAAGCAATTTGATTGAAGCATTGCATATACCTTGGGCTTGAGACCAAATGTGAGAAATTTCACCCCATCAAAAAAACCACTGAGGCAGCTTAAAGTAATGGAAACTGGTGCCTTGGACTAAATCTGTCTCTTTCCATCTGTTTTTGATACCTGGGTAATGCCTTTGAAGGATAAAACAAAGCATGTAGATTTAATACTTTGGATTAAAGAGGAAAGAAATACAAAATGGAGAGGATATGGAGATGTGCTAAAATTTTTAATTCAGGTGCCAATTGGTATCTAAAGACTAACATACAGATAAGTCATGATCAATAAGGTGGAGTAGGAGGACGTGGAACACATCTCCTCCCACAAACACATCAAAATATACATCTACATGTGAAGCAGTCTTCACTGAAAACTAATTGGACAGTGGGAAACTCCAGTACAACCAAGGCTATAAGAAAGATCCAAGTGGGAATCAGGTAGGAAGGATAGAGAGCAATCACGTTGGGACTTGTGCCCCTGAAAGGGGACTCAGAAGAGAAGGGGGACTACTCAGGCAGAGATCCTCACTGGGGAGTGAGCAGTTGGAGTCACATATTGGGCGCCCTAGCCCTGGGGTCTGACACCAGGAAGATGGGTTCCCTTGGCTGGTTGGAGGACCTGTGGCACATGAAAAGATGCTCAATATCACTAATCACCAGAGAAATACAAATCGAAACTACAATGAGGTATCATTTCACACCAGTCAGAACGGCCATCATCAAAAAGTCTTCAGATGCTAGACAGGGTATGGAGAAAAGGGAATCCTCCTACGCTGTTGGTAGGAACATAAATTGGTACATCCACTATGGAAAACAGTATGGGGGGTTCCTCAGAGAACTAAAAACAGAACTCCAATCCTGGGTCTATATCCAAAGAAAGTGGAAACACTAATTCAAAAAGATATATGCACCCCAACGGTCATAACAGGATTATTTACAATAGTGAAGATATGCAAGCAACCCAAGTGTCCATTATATGTGCTGTGCTTAGTCATTCAGTCATGTCTGACTTTTTGCAATCCCGTGAACTGTAGCCCACCAGGCTCCTCTGTCCATGGGGATTCTCCAGGCAGGAATACTAGAGTGGGTTGCCATGACCTCCTCCAGGGGATCTTCCCAACCCAGGGATCAAACCCAGGTCTCCCACATTGCAGGTGGATTCTTTACTTTCTGAGCCACCAGGGAATATCTGAGCCATAATGGAATATTATTCAGCCATTAAAAAGAATAAAATTCTGCCACATGCAACGATGTGGATGGACCTAGAGGTTATTATTCTTAGTGAAATAAGTCAGACAGAAAAAGACAAATACTATAATTTATCACTTATATGTGGAATCTAAAAATAATACAAATTAATGAATATAACACTACGTAAACAAACTCATAGATATAGAGGACAAGTTAGTGGTTACTAGTGGGGAAAGAGAAGAGGGGAAGGGCAAGATAGGAGTAGCGGATTAAGAGGTACAAACTACTATGTATAAAATAAATAAACAACAAGAATACATTATACAGTATTGGGAAATATAGCCATTATTCTGTAATAAATTTAAAGGGATCTTGTAAGCCAATACTATAAGGAGAGCATGTTATTTTTATACTGAATCATTATATTGTACATATGAAACTAATATAATATTGTAAATCAACAAATAAATAGTAACATGTAAAGAAAATTTTCAAACCAGGGACACCCAACAGGCCACAGTAGGTTCCATCAGCACTACTCAAGCCCAGAATATTTGCTCTTTTGACTGAAATACAAGACTATGGCCATCCTTTTATCTTTTCTTACATTTACAAAATTTCTGTATTGTATTACAATGAAAGTATCTGTTAGACAGATTTATCTATATTTACTATAGTTATGGATACAAAACACTAAAAGAAAAAAGAAAGAAAGAAAAGAAAGTGAAGTCGCTCAGTCATGTCCAACTCTTTGCGACCCCATGGACTGTAGCCTACCAGACTCCTCCATCCATGAGATTTTCTAGGTAAGAGTACTGGAGTGAGTTGCTATTTCCCTCTCCAGGGGATCTTCCTGACCCAGGGATCGAACCCAAGTCTCCCACATTGTAAAGGCTAAGGTAAAGGCTAAAGGTAAATATGTTGCAGGCTTATAGGATAGTTACCTATTACAGTTTTAAATGGTTTAGTTACAAGAAAAGAAGCAATATTAGCAAGAATACTTAAAATTCATATAAAGCTTTACTCTTTTTTCAAAGGTCATTTGCTTTGAATTAAGTGTTCAGAACATTAAAAAGTGGTTATTTGTATTAGCCTGCTCAAGCTGCCATAACAGACTACCATACACTGGGTAGCTTAAACAACACACATTTTTGTCTTCATATAATTCTGAAGGACAGATGTACAAGAGTAAGAGTACCAGGGATGGTTTCTGATGAGACATCTCTTCTTGTCTTGTAGATGGCCACTTTCTCAGTAAGTTTTCACATTATCCTTTCCTCTGTGCTTGTGCAGGGAGATATATCTCTGATATTTCTTCTTCTTCTTATGAGGTCACCAGTACTATCAGATTAGAAGGCATTTATGCCTCATTTAACTTTAACTACCTCCCCAAAGGCCCTATCTACAAGTACAGTTACAAGAAGGGTTAGGACTTCAACATACGAATTTTGGAGTTGTACAAAACAGTATTATTGTCATGTTTTACTGATGAAGACACTAAGACTCAAAGAGGTTTGGTAATTTGTACATACTAATAAGTAATAGAAGTCAAGGCTAGAACACGGAGCATTGACCTCTTAATCCTATGCTCTTTATTTGTATCTTCTTGCCTTATTGAATGAGTTTGGACTCATTCCTTTGACTTCTATTTTCTGGAAGAAATTATAGAGAACTGGTAAATTATATATTTAGTAGAATTCACCACTGAATACATCAGTGCTTGACACTTTCTGTTTTGGAAGGTTATTATTGATTCAATTTCATTAATAAACATCAGTTCAGTTCAGTTCAGTCGCTCAGTCATGTCCGACTCTTTGCCACCCCATGATGGATACCTTTGCGAAATTTACAAAAGTAATTCAATATTCTTTCTTAAAAAGGGCCCACAAAATGTTATGTCTCAGGCCTGCCAAATCCTGGCTCTGATGAAGACTGTTAGGGTTCTAAGTTGGAGAGGCCCACTCAAATTAGCCCCTTCTGAAACATGGACTTGGGAGGTCTATGTGGGAATAATGGAAATTGGGAGTGTCCCTGAATGTAGCCAGACCTCATGAATGTAGCCATGCCTCCTCCATGGTCCCATTACCTTCTTTCTTTGGGCTTTTGTTTATCTTTCTCTACTGACTGCCCACTTCACTCCCTGTAATATTTCTCTCCCTTATTCTTTCTCTTTAACCATGGAGTCTTCTCCCTTATGACTTCATCTTGCTTGTGGTTTGTTGCAGCCCCCACAGCCTCTCCTCAGCCTCTCCTCAACCTCTCAGATTCAGCTCCTCTCCCTGCCTGTCCCACACTCTTCATGGTTCCCAGTTCACACTCCTGCAAGAGAGAAACTCACAGGCCAGCCTTTTTTTCCTCACATTTGATCTCAGCCACAGTATCTGGGAAACATTGGGGTTCGCTTTCTCTGCTTCGGAGGCCATAGTCTGATGGAATGCACTGTGGTTTCCTAAGGGTCAGGGTCACCACTTCTTAAAGAGATTCAAAAGAAAAGCCACCAAAGGCCTCCAGTTCTGGTTAAGCAAACAAAAAACACGTGCACTTCATGAGATGCAAGGAGGTGACCAAGAATTGCAGCAATTGATCAGAGCAAAAGGAAAACAAATGACTAGCAAGTGTCCAGGGAGGAGAGTGGTATTTTAAGTTGCACCTGGAAAGAAGTTTTGATTTTAAAACACTGAGAGAACAACAATTCAATTAACTTCAAGCAGTGTTCATTTCCCATGAACATTGATTGCCTGCCATATGCATGATTCTGCATCAGTGCCTTGGCAGACAGATGGTAGACTAGATTAGGACACACTGTGCTGTGGTCTAGGAGGAAAAAGATTATCTTTCTATTGAGCGTATTTATTTCATTGACATTTAAAGTGATTATTGTTATAGGTGGATTAATAGCTATCATATTTAGTACTGTTTTCTTTTTGTTGCCCTTACTCTTTGTATACCTATGGCTGATTCATGTTGATGTATGGCAGAAACCAACACAATATTATAAGCAATTATCTTTCAATTAAAATGAATAAAATTTTTAAAAAGAATATGAAAAAGAATGATTATTATATAAAACTGAATTACATGTATGTATATATGTGCATGTATATATATATGTGCATGTATATATATATATATAACTGAATCACTAGCTATACAGTAGAAATTGACACATTGTAAATCAACTATATTTCAATAAAATTTTGTTAAAATAAAAATAACATATTTTATTTTACTTTCATTTATTCTTTCTCTAATGCTCTTCCATTCTTATTGTAGATACAAATTTTTGACTTTTATCATTTTCCTTCTTTCTGAAGAACTTTAAACATTTCTTTCAAAGCAGGTCTACTGGTGACAAATTCTCTCAACTTTTGTCTCAGAAAGTCTTCATTTCTTTTTCAGTTTTGAAGCATAATTTCTCTAGATACAGAATTCTTGGCTAATGGACTTCTTCCTTTGATACTTTAAATGTTTTATTCCACTCCCTTCTTGCTTGCATAGTTTTCAAAGAGAAGTCTGATATATATTTTACCTTTGCTCCTCTACACTGACCAGAGCCCATAGTCTTAATTTGTTTTTATTTTAACTTTTTAAAAAATTTATTTAGTTTAATTGGAGGCTAATTATTTTACATTATTGTATTGGTTTTGCCATACATCGACATGAATCTGCCCCAAGTGTACGTGTTCCCCATCTTGAACCCCCTCCCACCTCCCTCCCCAACTCTTCCCTCAATATTGAGTTTTAAGCCAGCTTTTCACTCACCTCTTTCACCTTCATCAAGAGGCTCTTTAGTTACTCTTTGCTTTCTGTCATTAGAATGCTATCATCTGCATATATGTGGTTATTGATATTTCCCAGGCAATCTTGATTGCAGCTTGAGCTTCATCCAGTCCGAAATTTCACATGATGTACTCTGCATAGAAGTTAAATAAGCAGGGTGGCAATATAAAGCCTTGTTGTACTCCATGCCCAATTTTGAATCAGTCCATTGCTCCACGTCCAGTACTAACTGCTGCTTCTTGACTTGCATATGGGCTTCTCAGGAGGCAGGTAAGATGCTCTGGTATTCCCATCACTTTAAGAATTTTCCACAGTTTGTTTTGATCCACACAGTCAAAGGCATTAGCGTAATCAATGAAGCAGAAGTAGATGTTTTTTCTGGAATTCTCTTAGTTTTTGTATGGTCCAACAGATGTTGGTATTTTGATTTCTGGTTCCTCTGTCTTTTCTAAATCCAGCTTGTACATCTGGAATTTCTTGGTTCATGTACTGTTGAAGCATAGATTGAAGGACTTTGAGCATTATTTTGCTAGCTTGTGAAATGAGTTCAGTTGTGTTTGAACATTCTTCGGCATTGCCCTTCTTTGAGACTGGAATGAAAACTAATATTTTCCAGACCTGAGGTCATTGCTGAGTTTTCCAAATTTGCTGGCATATTGAGTGCAACACTTTCACAGCATCATCTTTTAGCATTTGAAATAGCTCAGCTGGAATGCCATCACCCCTACTAGTTTTGTTCATAGTAATGCTTCCTGAGACCCACTTAACTTCACAAACAGGATGTCTGGCTCTAGGTGAGTGATCACACCATTGTGCTTATCTGGTTCATTGAGACGTTTTTTCTTTTTTTGTATAGTTCTTTTGTGTATTTTTGCCACCTCTTCTTAACATCTTCTTCTTCTGTTAGGTCCAAACCATTTCTGTTCTTTATTTTGCCCATCTTTGCATGAAATGTTCCCTTGGTATCTCTAATTTTCTTGAAGAGATCTCTAGTCTTTCCCATTTTGTTATTTTTTTCTCTATTTTTTTCATTGTTCACTTAAGAAGGCTTTTTTATGTCTCCTTGCTATTCTTTAGAATCCTGAATTCAAATGGGTATATATTTCCTTTTCTTCTTTGACTTCCTTTCTATTCTTTCCTCAGCTATTTGTAGAGCTTCCTTGAATGACCATTTTGCCTTTCTTTTTCTTGGGGATGATTTTGATCACTGCTATCTGTACAATGCTATAAAGCTCCATCCATAGTTCTTCAGACACTCTATCAGATCTGATCCCTGACTCTATTTGTCACCTCTACTGTATAATCACAAGAGATTTAATTTAGGTTATACCTGAATGGTCTAGTGATTTTCCCTACTTTTTTCAAATTATGTCTGAATTTTGCAGCAAGGAGCTGATGATTCAAGCCACAGTCAGCTCCTGGTCTTATGTATAGCTTCTTCATTTTCCACTCAAAGAATATAATCAATCTGATTTTGGTGTTGACCATCTGGTGATGTCCATGTGTAGAGTTTTCTCTTGTGTTGTTGGAAGAGAGAGTTTGCTATGACCAGTGTGTTCTCTCGGCAAAACTCTGTTAGTCTTTGTCCTGCTTCATTTTGTACACCAAGGCCAAACTTGCCTTTTACTCCAGGTAATTCTTGACTTTCTACTTTTACATTCCAGTCCTCTATGATGAAAAGGACATTTTTTTTTTCTTGATGTTAGTTTTAGAAAGTCTTGTAGGTCTTCATAGAACCAATCAACTTCAGTTTCTTCGGCATTGGTGTTTGGGACATAGACGCGGATTACTGTGATGCTGAATGGTTTGCTTGGAAACAAACTGAGATCATTCTGTTGTTTTTGAGATGAGTGCTTGAAATGCACTAAGTACTGCATTTTAGCTCTACTCGGCCGCCACCCCTGGCCTTGGTCGTGGGGTAGCTCTTCTGGGCCGCTGCCCCTGGCCTCGGGTGTGGGGTAGCTCCTCTTGGCCACCGCTTCTGGCCTCGGACGTCGGGAAGCTTATCTCAGCTGCCGCCCCTGACTGGGTGAGGGATAGCTCCTCTCGGAGGAAAGACATCTATTCCAGAAAGACATCTACTTCTTCTTCATTGACTATGCCATAACTTCTGTGTGAATCACAATAAACTGGAAAATTCTGAAAGAGATGGGAATACCAGACCACCTGACCTGCCTCTGGAGAAACCTGTATGCTGGTCAGGAAGCAACAGTTAGAACTGGACATGGAACAACAGACTGGTTCCAAATAGGAAAAGGAGTACGTTAAGGTTGTATATTGTCACCCTGCTTATTTAACTTATATGCAGACTACATCATGAGGAATGCTTGGCTGGAAGAAGCACAAGCTGGAATTAAGATTTCCGGGAGAAATATCAATAACCTCAGATATGCAGATGACAACACCCTTATGGCAGAAAGTGAAGAGGAAGTAAAGAGCCTCTTGATGAAAGTGAAAGAGGAGAGTGAAAAAGTTGGCTTGAAGCTAAACTTTCAGAAAACTTAAATCATGGCATCTGGTCCCATCACTTCATGGGAAATAGATTGGGAAATAGTGGAAACTGTGTCAGACTTTATAATTTGGGCTCCAAAATCACTGCAGATGTTGATTGCAGCCATGAAATTAAAAGATGCTTACTCCTTGGAAGGAAAGTTATGACCAACCTAGATAGCATATTAAAAAACAGAGACATTACTTTGCCAACCAAGGTCTGTCTAGTCAAGGCTATGGTTTTTCCCGTGGTCATGTATGGATGTGAGAGTTGGACTGTGAAGAAAGCTGATCGCCAAAGAATTGATGCTTTTGAACTGTGGTGTTGGAGAAGATTCTTTTAGAGTCCCTTGGACTGTAAGGAGATCCAACCAGTCCATTCTAAAGGAGATCAATCCTGTGTGTTCATTGGAAGGACTTATGCTAAAGTTGAAACTGCAACACTTTGGTCACCTCTTGCGACGAGTTGACTCACTGGAAAAGACTCTGATGCTGGGAAAGGTTGGGGGCGGGAGGAGAAAGGGACGACAGAGAATGAGATGGCTGGATGGCATCACCGACTCAATGGACGTGAGTCTGAGTGAACTCCGGGAGTTGGTGATAGACAGGGAGGCCTGTCGTGCTGTGATTCATGGGGTCGCAAAGAGTCGGACATGACTGAGCGACTGAACTAAACTGAACTGCATTTTAGACTCTTTTGTTGACTATGAGGGCTATTCCATTTCTTCTAAGGGGTTCTTGCCCACAGTAGTAGATATAATGGTCATCTGAATTAGTCACCCATTCCCATTCATTTTAGTTCACTGATTTTTAAGATGTCGATGTTCACTCTTACCATCTCCAGTTGGACCACTTCCAGTTTACCTTGACTCATAGACCTAATGTTCCAGGTTCCTTTGCAATATTGTTCTTTATAGCAATGGACTTTACTTTCACCTCCAGACACATCAAGAAGTGAGTGTCATTTCCTCTTTGGCTCAGCCTCTTTATTCCTTCTGGAGCTATTTCTCCATTCTTCTCCAGTAGCATATTGGACCTACTGACCTGAGGGCTTCATCTTTCAGCGTCATATCTTTTTGCCTTTTCATACTGTTCATGGGATTCTCAAGGCAAGAATACTTGAGAGGATATGTCATTCCCTTCTCCAGTGGATCACAAGTTTGGGAACTATTGCAATCTTATGACATTGTTGCCTTTACTTAACACTATCAGTGTGTTACATTGAGTACCCCATCTTGGCTGTAGACACGCTCCCACTTCTTAGCTATAACAATCAAACAAATTTTAATAAAATGGACCTTCAGGTTTAGACAACTAGACAGAAGGAATATCACTTGGATCAGGTCTGAATAGCTGTGAAGGACAACATTTTGTTCATCCCTCTTCCCTTCCACCCTCTGGGTTTAGTGTCAATCACCTGGTACTTGGATGACTTCAGGAGCAAATCTTTAGTTCAGGCAGAAAGAAGAAAATTTGGAATGTTTTCTTTCTAATGACAACAGGATTTAGTTTGCTTAGCATAAACTAACTTCATTACCCTATTCCTATCTTCTCCATAATTCCTTTTTATTTTTTACTTCTTTTGCTTTTCATTGAGTTGTAGAAAGCTTCCCATTCTCACTTTTCCTCCCCCATCCCCCTCCTTTCTCTATCTCTCATCTCTCTCTTCCCCCTAGTTAGAACTGTGAGAATAACCCCTTGTCTAAGTCAACCAACTAAACTCTTATAGTTATGTATGAGAGATGGGAAATGTCTCTCTCCTACTTAAATAGAAATAAATTCAGAAAAGACCAACCACACTTTGACACCCTGAGGGTCCTCAGCTAATAATAGACCTTAAAATAATAATTTTTTGAAAACAGCAAACTAGGTCAGTGCCACGGATGTTCACCTCTACTGCATTTCTACCAACCCCATCCTCTTGCAAGGAAATCAAGAATATAACACAACCTTCATATCTGAAAGTTTGAAAAAAGTTCCTGGGGTCAAAAATCACTATTTGGCCACAATTTAAAGACAAGCTTGAATTATAAGTTGCAACCCTGTGGTGAAAGCCTCTGAACCAGGGCAAAATGAAAACAGTTAGCCACAACCAACAGTGTTTTCCCAGAACTAAACCTGACTGAAAATCTTCAAAAAAAGAGATTTTGAGCAGATTTCTTTGAGGAGTCATTCCTCCAGAAATTTCCCAAAGGACTAAGATGGCAAGTTCAATGCTCTATGTGTCTGGCTGAAATTGCTCTACTGGATATCATCTTGATATTGGGGGGGGGTGGAGAACAGACTTCTACAGCCTGTTTTCTCAAATTTTAGTGGTTCTGAGTTTATGCAGCCATGAACTCCTACCTATCAAGGCTTTTAAAACCAAAAGGAATAAGATCATAGCTTTGGTCATCTACTATGGAGTCTTATCCAATGTGTGACTGAATATTTCCCACAGCTACATATATTATGTTAGGAAGAAAAGAATCAGCCATGAAAGACTGAAGTATTTTTATCGATGATTTCATATACATAACTTTAACAAGGGTGAAAAGATTAGCTGAGATGAAAAGGAGGCAGGGGCAGACCTAAGCCCTGAGCCACCATAATGGAGCTCAATTTCAGTGGAAATGCTAGACTCCAAGTAACAATAATAACACCTTCAACTGATTTTTTCCTACTCTTTCATGTTTTCTATGGATACAGGAAACAAGAGACAGTCATGTGTCCTCAAGAAGCTATTATAATCTACTAGGGTAGGCTCTCTGCATTCACTCTGGCAGTTTGTGCTTTCCTATCACTGTATTTATAGAACAACTAAATTCTTATTGTCATCCATATATTTATAATTAATGTCTCCACGACTGGACTGTGAGGACTTTGAAAGCAGTTCTTTTCACTTATATATTCTTTACAACTAGCAAAGATAATCAGTTTAGTTCAGTTCAGTCAAGCAGTCGTGTCCGACTCTTTGTGACCCCATGAATCACAGCACGCCAGGCTTCCCTGTCCATCACCAACTCCCGGAGTTCACTCAGACTCATGTCCATTGAGTTGGTGATGCCATCCAGCCATGTCATTCTCTGTCATCGCCTTCTCTATCTGCCCCCAATCCCTCCCAGCTTCAGAGTCTATTCCAGTGAGTTAACTCTTCGCATGAGGTGGCCAAAGTATTGGAGTTTCAGCTTCAGCATCCGTCCTTCCAATGAACACCGAGGACTGATCTCCTTTAGGATGGACTGGTTGGATCTCCTTGCAGTCCAAGGGACTCTCAAGAATCTTCTCCAACACCACAGTTCAAAAGCATCAATACTTCGGTGATCACCTTTCTTCACAGTCCAACTCTCACCTCCATACATGACCACTGGAAAAACCATACCCTTGACTAGACAGACCTTGGTTGGCAAAGTAATGTGTCTGCTTTTTAATATGCTGTCTAGGTTGGTCATAGCTTTCCTTCCAAGGAGTAAGTGTCTTTTAATTTCATGGCTGCAATCAGCATCCGCAGTGATTTTGAAGCCCCCCAGAAAAGAAGTCTAACACTGTTTCCACTGTTTCCCCATCTATTTCCAATAGAGGGATGGGACCTGATGCCATGATCTTTGTTTTCTGAATGTTGAGCTTCAAGCCAACTTTTTCACTCTCCTCTTTCACTTTCATCAAGAGGGTTTTGTGTTCCTCTTCACTTTCTGACATAAGGGTGGTGTCATCTGCATATCTGAGGTTATTGATATTTCTCCCAGCAATCTTGATTCCAGCTTGTGCCTCTTCCAGCCAAGCGTTCCTCATGATGTAGTCTGCATATAAGTTAAATAAGCGGGGTGACAATATACAACCTTGACAAACCCCTTTCCTATTTGGAACCAGTCTGTTGTTCCATGTCCAGTTTTAACTGTTGCTTCCTGACCTGCATAGAGGTTTCTCAAGAGGCAGGTCAGGTGGTCTGGGATTCCCATCTCTTTCAGAATGTCCCACAGTTTATTGTGATCCACACAGTCAAAGGCTTTGGCATAGTCAATGAAGCAGAAATAGATGTTTTTCTGGAACTCTCTTGCTTTTGCCATGATCCAGCAGATGTTGGTAGTTTGATCTCTGGTTCTTCTTCCTTTGCTAAAACCAGCTTCAACATCTGGAAGTTCATGGGAAGTTCATATTGCTGAAGCCTGGCTTGGAGAATTTTGAGCATGACTTTACAAGCATGTGAGATGAGTGCAATTGTGCAGTAGTTTGAGCATTCCTTGGCATTGCCTTTCTTTGGGATTGGAATGAAGACTGACCTTTTCCAGTCCTGTGGCCACTGCTGAGTTTTCCAAATTTGCTGGCACATTGAGTGCAGCACTTTCACAGGATCATCTTTCAAGACTTGAAATAGCTCAGCTGGAATTCCATCACCTCCACTAGCTTTGTTCGTAGTGATGCTTTCTAAGGCCCACTTGACTTCGCATTCCAAGATGTCTGGCTCTAGGTCAGTGATCATGTTATCGTGACTATCTTGGTCGTGAAGATCTTTTTTGTACAGTTCTTCTGTGTATTCCTGCCACCTCTTCTTAATATCTTCTGCTTCTGTTAGGTCCATACCATTTCTGTCCTTTATCGAGCCCATCTTTGCGTGAAATGTTCCCTTGGAATCTCTAATTTTCTTGAAGTGATCTCTTGTTTTTCCTTTTCTGTTGTTTTCCTCTATTTCTTTGCATTGATCACTGAGGAAGGCTTTCTTATCTCTCCTTGCTATTCTTTGGAACTCTGCATTCAGATGCTTATATCTTTCCTTTTCTCCTTTGCTTTTCGCTTCTCTTCTTTTCACAGCTATTTGTAAGACCTCCTCAGACAGCCATTTTGCTTTTTTGCATTTCTTTTCCATGGGGATGGTCTTGATCCCTGTCTCCTTTACAATGTCACAAACCTCCGTCCATAGTTCATCAGGCACTCTATCTATCAGATCTGGTCCCTTAAACCTATTCCTCACTTCCACTGTATAATCATAAGGGATTTGATTTAGGTCATATCTGAATGGTCTAGTGGTTTTCTCTACTTTCTTCAATTAAGTCGAATTTGGCAAAAAGGAGTTCATGATCTGAGCCACAGTCAGCTCCTGGTCTTGTTTTTGCTAACTGTATAGAGCTTCTCCATCTTTGGCTACAAAGAATATAATCAATCTGATTTCGGTATTGACCATCTGGTGATGTCCATGTGTAGAGTCTTCTCTTGTGTTGTTGGAAGAGGGTGTTTGCTATGACCAGTGCGTTCTCTTGGCAAAACTATATTAGCCTTTGTCCTGCTTCATTCTGTACCCCAAGGCCAAATTTGCCTGCTACTCCAGGTGTTTCTTGACTTCCTACTTTTGCATTCCCATCCCCTATAATGAGAAGGACATCTTTTTTGGGTGTTAGTTCTAAAAGGTCTTGTAGGTCTTCATAGAACCGTTCATCTTCAACTTCTTCAGTGTTGCTGGTTGGGGCATAGACTTGGATTACTCTAATATTTAATGGTTTGCCTTGGAAACGAACAGAGCTCATTCGGTCGTTTTTGAGATTGCATCCAAGTTCTGCAGTTTGGACTCTTTTGTTGACCATGATGGCTACTTCATTTCTTCTAAGGGATTCCTGCCGACAATAGTAGATATAATGGTCATCTGAGTTAAATTCACCCATTCCAGTCCATTTTAGTGCACTGTTTCCTAGAATATTATGTTCACTCTTGCCATCTCCTGTTTGACCACTTCCAATCTGCCTTTATTCATCGACCTAACATTCCAGGCTCCTGTGCAATATGGCTCTCTACAGAATTGGACCTTGCTTCTATCACCAGCCACATCCACAACTGGGTATTTGTTTTGCTTTGGCTCCATCCCTTCATTCTTTCTGGATTTATTTCTCCACTGGTGTCCAGTAGCATATTGGGCACCTACCAACCTGGGGAGTTTCTCATTCAGTACCCTATCTTTTTGCCTTTCATACTGTTCATGGGGTTCTCAAGGCAAGAATAATGAGGTGGTTTGCCATTCCCTTCTCCAGTGGACCACATTCTGTCAGACCTCTCCACCATGACCCGCCCATCTTGGGTGGTCCCACTCGGCATGGCTTAGTTTCATTGACTTAGACAAGGCTGTGCTCCGTGTAATCAGATTGACTAGTTTTCTGTGATTATGATTTCAGTGTGTTTGCCCTCTGATGCCTTCTGGCAATACCTACCGTCTTATTTGGGTTTCTAAGTAGCAGTGGCTGCACGGGTGCAGGAGGGCCGAAAGGAGTTACTCCACATTCAAGGTCAGGAGGGGCGGCCATGAGGAGATACCCCTTGGCCAAGGTAAGGAGCAGCGGCTGCGCTTTCCTGGAGCAGCCATGAAGAGATACCCCACGACCAAGGTAAGAAAAACCGAAGTAGGACGGTAGGTATTGTGAGAGGACATCAGAGGGCAGACACACTGAAATCATAATATCTGTGGTACCACTCCTTAAAGCAGAGTGTCTTAATACCAACTAAACATTTACTCTTTACCAGATCCCCCCAGTGGCACAGGGATGTTACCACATATTCATTTATTCCTCTATTCTTTGTCATTTAACTGTGCCTCATAGCCCTTACAAAATTTTCCGAATAAATAATAATTCCCAAACCCTTTTATGAACCAGTAAACTCAGCTTTTCATGCTGAAGAAGGACTGATGTTGAAGCTGAAGCTCCAATATTTTGGACACCTGATGCTAAGAGGTGACTCACTGGAAAAGACCCTGATGCTGGGAAAGATTGAAGGCAGGAGGAGAAGGGGATGATAAAGGATGAGATGGTTGGATGGCATCACAGACGTGATGGACATGAGTTTGAGCATGCTCCAGAGTTAGTGATGGAAGCCTGAAGTGCTGCAGTCCATGGGATCACAAATAGTCGAACTTGACTGAGTGACCGAACTGAACTGAGACTCAGCTTCTAGTCATGGCTGTCCTACTATTTAGCTGAATTCATCTCCTCTTGTTTCATTGGTCGTAAACGAAAAATATTATCACCTGTATTTTTTACCTTACATGATATTCTAAGCTGATATCCTTTCTGGAATATGGTAGAATATAAATAAATATCCGCATTCATGAATGTTGTAAAAAGCAAATTATGTAATTATATTGTTATAGCCATGCATTCCGGGAAACAAACTCACTCAGAAGGACAATGCAGATAGTGGATTGCAGTTAATTACACTGGCGGGCCCAAGGCAGAGTCTCCTCTTAGCCAAGGACCCCCACCAGTTTTTGTGAAAACCTTATATACTCTAAGTGTACGTGCTCAAACCCACCTCCCCAAATTCCTTGAAACTAGTCTGGACAAGGTAAAAGAGAGATACGATCAAAGTTAACCCATGATTCATGTGTCACAAGACTAGATAAACAGTGGATATTTATCAATAGGCCTGTGGTCATATCCCAATAAACATAATGGAATTTACCACTTTGTTCTGTTACAGAGATAATTAGCATATTCTTTTAGGCAATGGAGAGTCCAAGTACAAGTCCTGAGGCTCTTTTATCCAGGGGGTCTGGTTTCCCATTGGTATGCCACTTCTGTAGACACCAGGCACAAAGTTCAGAGTCCACTGGGAGGGTGACCATGAGTGTAGCCTAACATTCGCAGCCTGGCCTAAGACGGAGTCCAGCACTGTCTGTTTCCTCCTTCAATATAAGTATAAAGTGGTATAGTTAAAATATGTTACATTTATTGACTGAATCTGGAGCCAGATTATCTGGATTCAAATCTTGACTCAGACACCTGTGATCAAGGGTTTTCTTTTAATCGCTATCTTCATCTATACCTGGAGATAATAATTGTACTTACTTCTTTGTGTTGTATTAAAGATGAGTAAACTCATATAAAATGCTTAGGACATTACCTGGTATGTAATAGATACTCAACTAATGTCAAAACAAGTGCTTTTTTTTCAGTTATCTGTGACTTGATTGTGGCAGTAACTATGAAGTTATACATCCAATAAAGGCATCAGTTGCATACATCTGGTACCTACCTAAGCCCTAAGAGCTAAATTCTAGGATGCTCAGAGATAATAAACTCACCTTTAAATTCTGCCCAAAATGGAAGATATATGGCTAACACTTGAGAATTTCCCAAACACTTAAGGTATGCCTCAGTTCAGTTCAGTTCAGTCGCTCAGTCGTGTCTGACTCTTTGCGACCCCATGAACCACAGCACACCAGGCCTCCCTGTCCATCACCAACTCCCGGAGTTCACTCAAACTCATGTCCATCAAGTCGAAGATGCCATCCAGCCATCTCATTCTCTGTCGTCCCCTTCTCCTCTTGCCCCCAATCCCTGCCAGCATCAGAGTCTTTTCCAGTGAGTCAACTCGTCACATGAGGTGGCCAAAGTATTGGAGTTTCAACTTTAGCATAAGTCCTTCCAATGAACACCCAGGACTGATCTCCTTTAGAATGGACTGATTGGATCTCCTTGTAGTCCAAGGGACTCTCAAGAGTCTTCTCCAGCACCACAGTTCAAAAGCATCAATTCTTCGGCACTCAGCTTTCTTCACAGTCCAACTCTCACATCCATACATGACCACGGGAAAAACCATAGCCTTAACTAGACGGACCTTTGGTGGCAAAGTAATGTCTCTGCTTTTTAATATGCTATCTAGGTTGGTCATAACTTTCCTTCCAAGGAGTAAGTATCTTTTAATTTCATGGCTGCAATCATCATCTGCAATGATTTTGGAGCCCAAAAAGATAATGTCTGACACTGTTTCCACTGTTTCCCCATCTATTTCCCATGAAGTGATGGGACAAGATGGCATGATCTTCGTTTTCTGAATGGTTAGCTTCAAGTCAACATTTTCACTCTCCTCTTTCACTTTCATCAAGAGACCTTTGAGTTCCTTTTCACTTTCTGCCATAAGGGTGGTGTCATCTGCATATCTGAGGTGATTGATATTTCTCCCAGCAATCTTGATTCCAGCTTGTGCTTCTTCCAGCCAAGCGTTCCTCATGATGTACTCTGCATATAAGTTAAATAAGCAAGGCGACAATATACAACCTTGACGTACTCCTTTTCCTATTTGAAACCAGTCTGTTGTTCCATGTCTAGTTCGAACTGTTGCTTCCTGACCTGCATACAGGTTTCTCAAGAGGCAGGTCAGGTGGTCTGGTATTTCCATCTCTTTCAGAATGTTCCACAGTTTATTGTGATCCACACAGCCAAAAGCTTTGGCATAGTCAATGAAGCAGAAATAGATGTGTCTCTGGAACTCTCTTGCTTTCTCCATGATCCAGCGGATGTTGGCAGTTTGATCTCTGGTGCCTCTGCCTTTTCTAAAACCTGCTTGAACATCTAGAAGTTCACGATTCACATATTGCTGAAGCCTAGCTTGGAGAATTTTGAGCATTATTTTATTAGCGTGTGAGATGAGTGCAATTGTGCGGTAGTTTGAGCATTCTTTGGCATTCCCTTTCTTTGGGATTGGAATGAAGACTGACCTTTTCCAGTCCTGTGGCCATTGCTGAGTTTTCCAAATTTGCTTGAATATTGAGTGCAGCACTTTCACAGCATCATCTTTCAGGATTTGAAATAGCTCAATTGGAATTCCATCACCTCCACTAGCTTTGTTCGTCGTGATGCTCTCTAAGGCCCGCTTGACTTCACATTCCAAGATGTCTGGTTCCAGGTGAGTGATCACGCCATCGTGATCATCTTCATCGTGAAGATCTTTTTTGTACAGTTCTTCTGTGTATTCTTGCCACCTCTTCTTAATATCTTCTGCTTCTGTTAGGTCCATACCATTTCTGTCCTTTATCGAGCCCATCTTTGCATGAAATATTCCCTTGATATCTCTAATTTTCTTGAAGAGATCTCTTGTTTTTCCTATTCTGTTGTTTTCCGCTATTTCTTTGCATTGATCGCTGAGGAAGGCTTTCTTATCTCTCCTTGCTATTCTTTGGAACTCTGCATTCAGATGCTTATATCTTTCCTTTCCTCCTTTGCTTTTCTCTTCTCTTCTTTTCACAGCTATTTTTAAGGCCTCCTCAGACAGCCATTTTGCTTTTTTGCATTTCTTTTCCATGGGGATGGTCTTGGTCCCTGTCTCCTGCACAATGTCATGAACCTCCGTCCAGAGTTCTTCAGGCACTCTATCAGATATAGACCCTTAAACCTATTTCTTACTTCCACTGTATAATCATAAGGTATTTGATTTAGGTCATACCTGAATGGTCTAGTGGCTTTCCCTACTTTCTTCAATTTAAATCTGAATTTGGCAATGAGGAGTTCATGATCTGAGCCACAGTCAGCTCCTGGTCTTGTTTTTGCTAACTGTAAAGAGCTTCTCCATCTTTGGCTGCAAAGAATATAATCAATCTGATTTCAGTGTTGACCATCTGGTGATGTCCATGTGCAGAGTCTTCTCTTGTGTTTTTGGAGGAGGGTGTTTGCTATGACCAGTGCGTTCTCTTGGCAAAACTATATTAGCCTTTGCCCTGCTTCATTCTGTGCTCCAAGGCCAAATTTGCCTGTTACTCCAGGTGTTTCTTGACTTCCTACTTTTGCATTCCTGTCCCCTATAATGAAAAGGACATCTTTTTTGGGTGTTAGTTCTAAAAGGTCTTGTAGGTCTTCATAGAGCTGTTCAACTTCGGCTTCTTCAGCATTACTGGTCAGGGCAAAGACTTGGATTACTGTGATATTGAATGGTTTGCCTTGGAAACGAACAGAAATCATTCTGTCGTTTTTAAGATTGCATCCAAGTACTGCATTTCGGACTCTTTTGTTGACCATGATGGCTACTCCATTTCTTCTAAAGGATTCCTGCCCACAGTAGTAGATATAATGGTCATCTGAGTTAAATTCCCCCATTCCAGTCCATTTTAGTTCACTGATTCCTAGAATGTCGACGTTCACTCTTGTCATCTCCTGTTTGACCACTTCCAATTTGCCTTGATTCATGGACCTAACATTCCAGGTTCCTATGCAATATTGCTCTTTACAGCATCTAACCTTGCTTCTATCAGCAGTCACATCCACAACTGGGTATTTGTTTCGCTTTGGCTCCATCCCTTCATTCTTTCTGGAGTTA
This sequence comes from Moschus berezovskii, assembly GCF_049115385.1. Taxonomy (NCBI): domain Eukaryota; kingdom Metazoa; phylum Chordata; class Mammalia; order Artiodactyla; family Moschidae; genus Moschus; species Moschus berezovskii. The sequence continues at coordinate 66,577,316 of NC_142488.1, forward strand.
TTACTCCACTGATCTGCAGTAGCATACTGGGCAACTACCAACCTAGGAAATTCCTCATTCAGTATCCTATCATTTTGCCTTTTGATACTGTTCATGGGGTTTTCAAGGCAAGTATACTGAAGTGGTTTTCCATTCCCTTCTCCAGTGTATGCTACCTGTATTCAAATAAGTGAAACTGTAGTCAATCTTAAGCACTTAAGGTATGCTATCTAGTATGCCTTAAGTGCTCAAGTTTGACTGCAGTTTCACTTATTTGAAAATATCTCATGAATTTTCCTCAATAAATAAGGAAAGTTCCAAGTTTACATGTATACAATGTAATAGACAATTCCCCTTAAGTAGCTGTGATAGGAGAGGTTCCCTCTAACCGAAATTTTCTTATAAATCCCTACTGAACTCTGTTCCACCACCCTCCTGTCCGATAAGAAAGCCAATTGTCAGAGTTCTCTTGAGTCAACAAAATCTTCAGAGAGTGAACGGTTGGAGACAGCTTTTTGTGTTAATCACTTCTCAGAGTTGCAAATAAGGTAACTTGAGCTGCCTTGACCCAGTTCAGCTAGGATTGTATCTTATCACAGTTTCACAAATCCAATTCAGAGGATATCACAGAAAAAATTGATTTTGAAGAGAAGTCAAAAAGAAAGAGATAGAAAGTAAACGTGCTTGATTTTAGACATACAAATTTGCAGTACAGGTAGAATCATACATCCTTATTGATCCTGAGAGAGTTAATTATTAGGTAGGTTTATGAGGGGTCCAGGGTCTCTGAGGAGGAGGAAGGGAAGTCCTCAAGGAAGAGAAAAGGATAAACTGTTTTTTTCTACATTCTTTCCTCTTAGTCACAAAAAACCTTTTTTTTTTCTTTAAACCCAGAGCTAATGATTACACAACAAAACAAGTCATCTTGCTCAAGGGTATGTTTTTCCTTACAGGAGACCCGGGTCAGGCAGCATGTGGCATAAGCCCTCATGGAAGAGATCTCCATTAGCTCCACCATAGAGCTACCTAGCAGACGGCCCACAAATTTCAGAACAATTATACCATATAAACTCTTGCACTATAAGAAAGTTCTAGGACCCACAACAGATTTACCAACCTGGGTCTCTGGCAAAGGGACTGAGAACCTCCAGGGAATTTGACTTTGGAAGACAGTGAGATTTGATTACAGAACGTACACAGAACTGGGGAAACAGACTCATGGAGGGCACAAACCAAACCTTGTGTGCACCAGGATCCAGGAGAAAGGAGCAGTGACTCCACAAGAGACTGACCCAGACTTGCTGATGAGTGTTTGGGAGTCTCCAGCAGAGCCATGGGTCGGTGGTGGCTTCTGCAGGGTTGGGGGCACGCAGCAATGTGTGCATAGGACCTTTGGAGGGAGGTCGCCATTGTCTTCCTTATCTCCAACATAGTTTGGTTTCAGGTCAAACAACAGGGAGGGCACACAGCCCCACCAGTCAACAGAAAAATGGATTAAAGATTTACTGAGCATGGCCCCGCCCACCAGAACAAGACCCAGGATCAGTCTCTCCTTTCAGGAAGCTTACATAAGCCTCTTACCTTATCTTTCAGGGGGCGGACAGAATGAAAACCACAATCACAGAAAACTAACCAATCTGATCAAGGGACCACTGCCTTGATTAACTCAATGAAACTATGAGCCATGCCATGCCATGTAGGGCGACCTAAGATGGATGGGTCATGGTGGAGAGTTCTGACAAAACGTGGTCCACTGAAGAAGGGAATGGCAAACCACTTCGGTATTCCTGTCTTAAGAACCTCATGTTCAGACTCTACTACAAAACCACAGTCATCAAGACAGCATGGTACTGGCATAAAAACAGAAATGTAGATCAATGGAACAAAATAGAAAATCCAGAGATAAATCCATGTACCTATGGACACCTTATCTTTGACAAGGGAGGCAAGGATATTCAATGGAGAAAAGACAGTCTCTCTAACAAGTGGTGCTGGGAAAACTGGTCAACCACTTGTAAAAGAATGAAACTAGAACACTCCCTAATATCATACACAAAAATAAACTCAAAATGGATTAAAGATCTAAATGTAAGACCAGAAACTATAAAACTCCTAGAAGAGAACATAGGCAAAAAAATCTCTGACATAAATCACAGCAGGGTCCTCCATGACCCACCTCCCAGAATATTGGAAATAAAAGCGAAAATAAACAAATGGGACCTAATTAAAATTAAAAGTTTCTTCACAGCAAAGCAAACTATAAGCAAGGTGAAAAGACAGCCTTCAGAATGGGAGAAAATAATAGCAAATGAAACAACTGACAAAGAATTAATCTCAGAAATATACAAGCAACCCCTGCAGCTCAATTTCAGAAAAATAAACGACCCATTCAAACAATGGGCCAAAGAACTAAACAGACATTTCTCCAAAGAAGACATACAGATGGCTAACAAACACATGAAAAGATGCTCAACATCACTCATAATCAGACAAATGCAAATCAAAACCACAATGAGGTACCATTTCACACCAGTCGGAATGGTTGCTATCAAAAAGTCTACATGCAATAAATGCTGGAGAGGGTGTGGAGAAAAGGAAACCCTCTTACACTGTTGGTGGGAATGCAAACTCATACAGCCACTATGGAGAACAGTGTGGAGATTCCTTACAAAACTGGAAATAGAACTGCCATACGACCCAGCAATCACACTCCCGGGCATACACACTGAGGAAACCAGAATTTAAAGAGACACATGGACCCCAATGTTTATTGCAGCACAGTTTATAATAGCCAGGACATGGAAGCAACCTAGATGTCCATCTGCAGACAAATGGGTAAGAAAGCTGTGGTACATATACACAATGGAGTATTAACTCAGCCATTAAAAAGAATACATTTGAATCAGTTCTAATGAGGTGGATGAAACTGGAACCAATTATACAGAGGGAAGCAAGCCAGAAAGAAAAACCCCAATACAGTATACTAATGCATATATATGGAATTTAGAAAGATGATAACGATAACCCTGTATACGAGACAGCAAAAGAGACACAGATGTATAGAACAGTCTTTTGAACTCTGTGGGAGAGGGCGAGGGTGGGATGATTTGGGAGAATGGCATTGAAACATGTATATTATCATATGTGAAACAAATCACAAGTCCAGGTTCGATGCATGATACAGGATGCTCGGGGCTGGTGTACTGGGAAGAACCAGAGGGATAGGATGGGGAGGGAGGTGGGAGAAGGGTTCAAGATGGGGAACACATGTACATCCAGTGCAGATTCATGTCAATGTATGGCAAAACCAATACAATAATGTAAAGCAATTAGCCTCCAATTAAAATAAATAAATTTAGTAAAAAGAACCTCATGAACAGTATGAAAAGGCAAAAATACATGACACTGAAAGATGAACTCCCCAAGTCAGTAGGTGCCCAATATGTGTCTGCAGAAGAGTGGAGAAATAACTCCAGAAAGATAAAGAGATGGAGCCAAAGCAAAAACAACACCCAGCTGTGGGTGTGACCGGTGGTAGAAGTAAAGTCCAGTGCTTCAAAGAACAATACTGCATAGGAACCTGGAAGGTTAGGCCCATGAATCAAGGTAAATTCGAAGCAGTCAAACAGGAAATAGCAAGATGAACATTGACATTTTGGTAATCAGTGAACTAAAATGGAGTGGAATGGGCGAATTTAATTCAGAGGATCATTATATCACTACTGTGGGCAGGAATCCCTTAGGAGAAATTGAGTAGCCCTCATAGTCAACAAGAGACCAAAATGCAGTTTTTTGGTCCAATCTCAAAAACGACAGAATGATCTCTGTTCATTTCCAAGGCAAACCATTCAATATCACAGTGATCCAAATCTATACTCCAACCAATAATGGTGAAGAAAATGAATTTGAAAGTTTCTACAAGGACCTACAAGATTTTCTAGAACTAATACCCAAAAAAAGATTCCTTTTCATCATAGGTGACTGGAATGTAAAAGTAGGAAGTCAAGAAATACCTGGAGGAAAAGGCAAATTTGGCCTTCAAGTACAAAATGAAGCAGGGCAAAAACTAACAGAGTTTTGCTGAGAACGCACTGGTGATTGCAAACACCCTCTTCCAACAACCCAAGAGAAGACTTTACACATGAAAATCAAGACATGGTCAATACCAAAATCAGATTGATTATATTCTTTACAGTTGAAGATGGAGAAGCTCTATACGGTCAGCAAAATAAGACCAGGAGCTGACTGTGGCTCAAATCATGAACACTTTATTATAAAATTCAGACTTAAATTGAAGAAAGTAGGGAAAACCACTAGACAATTTAGGTATGACCTAAATAAAAACCCTTACGATTATACAGTGAAAGTGACAAATAGATTCAAGGGATTAGATCTGATAGACAGAGTGCCTGAAGAACTATGGATGGAGGTTCATAACATTGTACGGGAGGCAGTGATCAAGACCATTCCCAAGAAAAAGATAAGCAAAAAGGCAAAATGGTCGTCTGAGGTCTTACAAAAAGCTGAGAAAAGAAGAGAAACAAAAGGCAAAGGAGAAAAGGAATGATATACCCACTTGAATGCAGAGTTCCAAAGGACAGCAAGGAGAGATAAGAAAGCCTTTCTAAGTGATCAGTGCAAAGAAATAAGAGAAAAACTATAGAATGGGAAAGACTAGAGACCTCTTCAAAAATATTAGAGATACAAAGGAAACATTTCATGCAAAGATGGGCACAATAAAGGACAGAAATGGTATGGAACTAGCAGAAGAAGAAGATAAGAAGAGATGGCAAGAATACACTGAAGAACTACATAAAAAAAAAAAAAACCATAATCCAGATAACTACGATGGTATGATCACTCACCTAGAGCCAGACCTCCTGAAATAAAAAGTGAAGTGGGCCTTAGGAAAAATCACGATGAACAAATATAGTGGATGTGATGGAATTCAAGTTGAGCTATTTCAAATCCTAAGAGATGATGCTGTGAAAGTGCTGCACTCAATATATCAGCAAATGTGGAAGACTCACCAGTGGCCACAAGACTGGAAAAGATCAGTTTTCATTCTAATCCCCAAAGAAGGGCGATGCCAAAGAATTCTCAAACTACCCTACAATTGCACTCATCTCACACGCTAGCAGAATAATGCACAAAATTCTCCAAATCAGATTTCAACAGTATGTGAACCGTGAACTTCCAGATGTTCAAGAAAGATTTAGAAAAGGCAGAGGAACAAGAAATCAAATTGCCAACATCCGTTGGATGATTGAAAAAGCAAGAGAGTTTCAGAAAAACATCGACTACTGCTTTATTGACTACTCCAAAGCCTTTGACTGTGTGGATCACAAAAATTCTTAAAAAATGGGAATACCAGAACACCAGACCTGACTCCTGAGAAATCTGTATGCAGGTCAAGAAGCAACAATGAGAACTGGACATGGAACAACAGACTGGTTCCAATGTTCGAAAGGAGTACTTCAAGGCTGTATATTGTCACCCAGCTTATTTAACTTATATGGAGAGAACATTATGTGAAATGCCGGGCTATATGAAGCACATAGTTCTTCACCAGTTTTTACTTTTTTCCACTTCTTTTTATTCTTTTTTAATTTATTTATTTGAATTGGAGGCTAATTGCTTTACATCACTGTATTGGTTTTGCCATACATTGACATGAATCTGGCCAAGGTGTACATGTGTTCCCCATTTGCACCCCCTCCCACTCCCTCCCCATCCCATCACTCTGGTTCATCCTGTACACCTTCCCCGAAAATCCTGTATCATGCATCAAACCTGGACTAGCGATTCGTTTCACATATGCTAATATATATGTCTCAATGCCATTCTCCCAAATCATCCCACACTCGCCCTCTCCCACTGAGTCCAAATGACTGTTCTATACATCTGTGTCTGTTTTGCTATCTCGTATACAGGGTTATAATTATCATCTTTCTAAATTCCATATATATGCGTTAGTATACAGTATTGGTGTTTTTCTTTTTGGCTTACTTCACTCTGTATAATAGGCTCCAGTTTCATCCACCTCAATAGAACTGATACAAATGTATTCATTTTAATTACTGAGTAATACTCCATTGTGTATATGTACCACAGTTTTTTTAATCCATTTTTCTGCAGATGGACATCTAGGTTGCTTCCATGTCCTGGCTATTATAAACACTGCTGCAATGAATATTGGAGTACATGTGTCTCTTTAAATTCTGGTTTCCTCAGTGTGTATGCCCAGGAGTGCAATTGCTGGGTCGTATGGCAATACTATTTCCAGTTTGTTAAGGAATCTCCACACTGTTCTCCATAGTGGCTGTATGAGTTTGCATTCCCACCAACAGTGTAAGAGGGTTTCCTTTTCTCCACACCCTCTCCAGCATTTATTGCATGTTGACTTTTGGATAGCAGCCATTCTGACTGGCATGAAATGGTACCTCATTGTGGTTTTGATTTGCATTTCTCTGATTATGAGTGATGTTGAGCATATTTTCATGTGTTTGTTAGCCATCTGTATGTCTTCTTTGGAGAAATGTCTGTTTAGTTCTTTGGCCCATTTTTTTATTGGGTCATTTATTGTTCTGGAATTGAGCTTCAGGAGCTGTTTGTATACCTTAGAGATTAATCCTTTAACAGTTGCTTCATTGCTATTATTTTCTCCCATTCTGAAGGCTGTCTTTTCACCTTGCTTATAGTTTCCTTTGCTGTGCAGAAGCTTTTGATTTTAATTAGGTCCCATTTGTTTATTTTTGCTTTTATTTCCAATATTCTGGGAGGTGGGTCTTGGAGGATCCTGCTGTGATTTATGTCAGAGAGTGTTTTGTCTACGTTCTCCTCTAGGAGTTTTATAGTTTCTGGTCTTATGTTTAGCTCTCTAATCCATTTGAGTTTATTTTGGTGTATGGTTTTAGGAAGTGATATAGTTTCATTCTTTTACAAGTGGCTGACCGGTTTTCCCAGCACCACTTGTTAAAGAGACTGTCTTCTCTCCATTTTATATTCTTGCCTCCTTTGTCAAAGATAAGGTGTCCATAGGTGCGTGGATTTATCTCTGGGCTTTCTATTTTGTTCCATTGATCTATATTTCTGTCTTTATGCCAGTACCATACTCTCTTGATGATTGTGGCTTTGTAGTAGAGCCTGAAGTTCGGCAGGTTAATTCCTCCAGTTCCATTTTTCTTCTTCAAGATTGCTTTGGCTATTCGAGGTTTTTTGTATTTCCATACAAATTGTGAGATTATTTGTTCTAGTTCTGTGAAAAATATCGTTGGTAGCTTGATAAGGATTGCATTGAATGTATAAATTACTTTGGGTAGTATACTCATTTTCACAATATTTATTCTTCCAATCCACGAACACGGTATATTTCTCCATCTATTAGTGTCCTCTTTGATTGCTTTCACTAGTGTTTTATAGTTTTCCATGTACAAGTCTTTTGTTACCTTAGGTAGATATATTCTTAAGTATTTAATTCTTTTCGTTGCAACAGTGAATGGAATAGTTTCCTTAATTTCTCTATTTTCTCATTATTAGTGTATAGGAATGCAAGGGATTTCTCTGTGTTGATTTTATATCCTGCAACTTTACTGTATTCATTGATTAGCTCTAGTAGTTTTCTGGTAGAGTCTTTAGGGTTTTCTGTGTAGAGGATCATGTCATCAGTGAATAGTGAAAGTTTTACTTCGGCTTTTCCAATTTGAATTCCTTTTATGTCTTTTTCTGCTCTGATTGCTGAGGCCAAAACTTCCAGAACTATGTTGAATAGTAGTGGTGAGAGTGGGCACCCTTGTCTTGTTCCTGACTTTAGGGGAAATTCTTTCAGTTTTTCACCATTGAGGATAATGTTTGCTGTGGGTTTGTCATATATAGCTCTTATTATGTTGAGATATGTCCCTTCTATTCCCACTTTTTGGAGGGCTTTTATCATAAATGGATGTTGAATTTTGTCAAAGGCTTTCTCTGCATCTATTGGGATAATCATATGATTTTTATTTTTCAGTTTGTTAATGTGCTGTATTACGTTGATTGATTTGCGGATATTGAAGAATCCTTGCATTCCTGGGATAAAGCACACTTGGTTATGATGTATGATCTTCTTAATGTGTTGTTAGATTCTGATTGCTAGAATTTTGTTAAGGATTTTTGCATCTATGTTCATCAGTGATATTGGCCTGTAGTTTTCTTTTTTTGTGGGATCTTTACCAGGTTTTGGGATTAGGGTGATGGTGGCCTCATAGAATGAGTTTGGAAGTTTCCCTTCCTCAGCAATTTTCTGGAAGAGTTTGAGTAGAATAGGTGTTAGCTCTTCACTAAATTTTTGGTAGAATTCAGCTGTGAAGCCTTCTGGACCTGGGCTTTTGTTTGCTGGAATATTTCTGATTACTTCCTCTAGTTCCATGCTTGTGATTGGTCTGGTCAGATTTTCTATTTCTTCCTGGTTCAGTTTTGGCAAGGTGTAGTTTTCTAAGAATTTGTCCATTTCTTCCAAGTTATTCATTTTATTGCCACATAATTGCCACATAATTCTCTAATAATCCTTTGTATTTTTGTGTTGTCGGTTGTGATCTCTCCATTTTCATTTCTAATTTTATTGATTTGGTTCTTCTCCCTTTGTTTCTTGATGAGTCTGGCTAGTGGTTTGTCAATTTTATTTACCTTCTCAAAGAACCAGCTTTTGGCTTTGTTAATTTTTGCTATGGTCTCTTTTGTTTCTTTTGCATTTATCTCTGCCCTAATTTTTACGATTTCTTTCCTTCTACTCATCCTGGGGTTCTTAATTTCTTCCTTTTCTAGTTTCTTTAGATGTAGAGTTAGGTTATTTAGTTGACTTTTTTCTTGTTTCTTGAGGTATGCCTGTATTGCTATGAACTTCCCCCTTATCACTGCTTTTACAGTGTCCCAGAGGTTTGGGGTTGTTGTGTTTTCATTTTCATTCATTTCTATGCATTTTGATTTCTCTTTTGATTTCTTCTATGATTTGTTCATTATTCAGCAGTGTGTTGTTCAGCCTCCATATGTTGGCATTTTTAATAGTTTTTCTCCTGTAATTGAGATCTAATATTACTGCACTGTGGTCAGAAAAGATTCTTGGAATGATTTCAATTTTTTTGAATTTACCAAGGCTAGATTTATGGCCCAGGATGTGATCTATCTTGGAAAAGGTTCCGTGTGCACTTGAGAAAAAGGTGAAATTCATTGTTTTGGGGTGAAATGTCCTATAGAGATCTTTTAGGTCTAACTGGTCTATTGTATCATTTAAAGTTTGTGTTTCCTTGTTAATTTTCTGTTTAGTTGATCTATCCATAGGTGTGAGTGGGGTATTAAAGTTCCCACTATTATTGTGTTATTGTTAATTTCCCCTTTCATACTTGTTAGTAATTGTCTTACATATTGCGGTGCTCCTATGTTGGGTGCATAAATATTTATAATTGTTATATCTTCTTCTTGGATTTATCCTTTGATCATTATGTAGTGTCCTTCTTTGTCTCTATTCACAACCTTTGTTTTAAATTCTATTTTATCTGATCTGAGTATTGTTACTCCTGCTTTCTTTTGGTCTCTCTTTGCGTGGAATATCTTTTTCTACCAGTTCATTTTCAGTCTATGTGTCCCCCGTTTCGAGGTGGGTATCTTGCAGACAACGTATATAGGCGTCTTGTTTTTCTTTCCATTCACCCAGTCTTTGTCTTTTGGTTGGGGCATTCAACCCATTTGCATTTAAGGTCATTATTGATAAGTATGATCCCGTTGCTATTTACTTTATTGTCTTGGCTTTGAGTTTATACACTCTTTCTGTGTTTCCTGTCTGGAGAATTTCCTTTAGCATTTGTTGGAGAGCTGGTTTGGTGATGCTGAATTCTCTCAGCTTTTGCTTGTCTGTAAAGCTTTTGATTTCTCCTTTATGTGTGAATGGGATCCTTGCTGGGTACAGTAATCTGGGCTGTAGGTTATTTTCTTTCAACACTTTAAGTGTGTCTTGCCATTCCCTCCTGGCCTGAAGAGTTTCTATTGAAAGGTCAGCTGTTATCCTTATGGGGATCCCCTTGTGTGTTATTTGTTGCTTTTCCCTTGCTACTTTTAATATTTGTTCTTTGTGTTTAATCTTTGTTAATTTGATTAATATGAGTCTTGGGATATTTCGCCTTGGGTTTATCCTGTTTGGGACTCTCTGGGTTTCTTGGACTTGGGTGTTTATATCCTTCCCCATTTTAGGGAAATTTTCAACTATTATCTCCTCAAGTATGTTCTCATGTTCTTTCTTTTTGTCTTCTTCTGGGACTCCTATGATTCGGATGTTGGGACGTTTAACATTGTCCCAGAGGTCTCTGAGATTGTCCTCATTTCTTTTAATTGGTTTTGCTTTTTTCCTCTCTGTTTGATTTGTTTCTACCATTCTATCTTCTAACTCACTTATCCTATCTTCTGCCTCCGTTATTCTACAGTTGGTTCACTCCAGAGTGTTTTTGATCTCATCTATTGCATTATTCATTGTATATTGACTCTTTTTTATTTCTTCTAGATCCTTATTAAACCTTTCTTAGACGCGGGAGACGCCCGGCTCCAGCGGCGCAGGCGCAGACGCGGGAGACGCCCGGCTCCGGCGGCACAGGCGCGGGAGACGCCCGGCTCCGGCGCAACCGACCACGTGCAGAATCGTGGCTGAGATGAGCTACCCCGCGCCCAGGGTTAGGGCGGTGGCCGAGAGGAGCTGTACCACGTCCAGGAGGCGGTGGCTGCTTGGGCACCGGAGGGCCGAGAGGAGCTGATCCACATTCAAAGCAGGAGGGGCGGCCTTGAGGAGATACCCCTCGTCCAAGGTAAGGTACAGCGGCTGCGCCTTGCTGGAGCAGCTGGGAAGAGATACTCCACGACCAAGTGGAATATAAGAATCCAGTGTTCTGGGGAGGAAGGAACAAGATGGCGGAGGGATAAGATGGCAAGACCACTTTCTCCCCCACAAATTCATCAAAAGAACATTTGAACGCGGAGTAAAGTCCACAAAACAACTTCTGAATACTGGCAGAGGACATCAGGCTCCCAGAAAAGCAGCCCATTGTCTTCTAACCCACCAGAACACCGACACATGCTTCCCTAACCAGGGAACCCGGACAAGTCACCCGTCCAACCCCACACACAGCGAAGAAACTACATAATAAAGAGAACTCCACAAACTGCAAGAAGAGGGAAAGGCCACCCCAAGCAAAGCAATATAAGCAAGATGAAGAGGCAGAGAAATTCCCAGCAAGTAAAGGAAGAAGATAATTGCCCACCAACACAAACAAAAGAAGAAGATATAGGGAATTTACCTGATAAAGAATTTCAAATTTTGATGGTGAAAATGATTCAAAACCTTGAAAGCAAAATGGAGTTACAGATAAATAACCTGGAGAAAAGGATTGAGAAGATGGAAGAAAGATTTAATAAGGACTTAGAAGAAATAAAAAAGAGTCAATATACAATGAATAATGCAATAGATGAGAACAGAAACACTCTGGAGGGAACAAACAGTAGAATAACAGAGGCAGAAGACAGGATAAGCGAACTAGAAGATAGAATTGTAGAAATAAATGAAACAGAGAGGAAAAAAGAAAAACGAATTAAAAGAAATGAGGACAATATTAGAGACCTCTGGGAAAATGTTAAACGCTCCAACATTCGAATCATAGGGGTCCCAGAAGAAGAAGACAAAAAGAAAGACCATGAGAGAATATTTGAGGAGATAATAGTTGAAAACTCCCCTAAAATGGAGAAAGAAATAATCACCCAAGTCCAAGAAACCCAGAGAGTCCCCAACAGGATAAACCCAAGGCGAAATACTCCAAGACACATATTAATCAAATTAACAAAGATCAAACACAAAGAACAAATATTAAAAGCAGCAAGGGAAAAGCAGCAAATAACACATAAGGGGATTCCCATAAGGATAACAGCTGATCTTTCAACAGAAACTCTTCAGGCCAGAAGGGAGTGGCAAGACATACTTAAAGTGATGAAAGAAAATACCCTACAGCCCAGATTACTATACCCAGCAAGGATCTCATTCAAATATGAAGGAGAAATCAAAAGCTTTACAGACAAGCAAAAGCTGAGGGAATTCAGCATCACCAAACCAGCTCTCCAACAAATGCTAAAGGATCTTCTATAGATAGGAAACACAGAAAAAGTGTATAAACTTGAACCCAAAGCAATAAAGAAAATGGCTACGGGATCGTACTTATCAATAATTACCTTAAACGTAAATGGGTTGAAATTTTCAAAAAGGCTAGGAAACAATTCTCATAGCCATCAACAGTTCAGTGTTGAATTCATGAATAGTTTTTAAAGTTTGGGACAAACTGTAGTATTTGCTATTTGAAGTACTATTTGTAATTGGCATATTACGATGTAACATTGGTCTTCATTTCCAACTTAAAACGCCTAAAAATGCCTAACAGGTTTTTAGATTTGTGAATTTTAATTGAAATGTATTTTACGATGTTACTAAACCTGCAGAAATATTGAAATATTTCAGAGAACTTATTCACTGTACATTTAATTTATTTTATTTATTAAAGTTATGAACTGTAGGAAGTTTTACTTGTTGGGTCAAATGCTTGTTGCTTCAAATGCTTATTGCATTTGAAGTGCTAGTTACAAGAAAATCAAATACCTTCAATGTATAAATGCTATTAAGTTTTTAAAGGACTCTGGAGTATAAGTAAGTTTGTTTAAAGAAATTTAGTCTGTTCAACTTGAAAAAAATAAATAAATAAAATTTGATTATTTGATTTAAAAAAAATAAAAAGTAAACAGCACAGTCTTTTATATATTGTTAAAAGTTTAAAAAAAAAATTCATTACAGCAAGGTTAGTTAGACACATGATGGATGCAGCTTTAATCCTGCCATATATTATTACAGTTAAAATGTAAATGATGAAAAATATTTTGTGCTTATCAGCATTTATGTGGAAATGTGTTTTACAGTGATATATGGTGTTATATTTCTATTATTGTGATGAAAAAGAAAACAATACAAAAAGACGAAGTGTTTATTAAAACATGAAAAAAGAAAAAGTAATAAATGGTTTTGCAGCACTGAAGAGATTATAGAAAGTAAATAAGCTAGATCAGACCTGTTTTATGTAGTAATTTTATAGTTTATTTTAATTATTTCAGTTGTAAAATACTGTTATACTGTTAATTAGTTCTGATTGTTCATATTAAACTATTGTAATGCAAATAAATAAATAAGGGGAAAAAAAAGAAAATTATTAAAGAAAAAAAAAAACTTTCTTACATCTTCTCGATCCTTGTCTCCAGATTTTTTACCTGTAACTCCAATTTGTTTTCAAGATTTTGGATCATTGTCACTATCATTATTTGGAATTCTTTATCAGGTAGGTTCCCTATCTCTGCCTCTTTTGTTTGGTTTGGTGGGCATTTATCCTGTTCCTTTAGTTGCTGGGTATTTCTCTGCCTCTTCATCTTGCTTATATTGCTGTGTTTGGGGTGGCCTTTCCATCATCTGGCAGTTTGTGGAGTTCTCTTTATTGTGGAGTTTTCTCACTGTGGGTGAGGTTGGACGGTTCCCTGGTTAGGGAAGCTTGTGTCGGTGTTCTGGTGGGTGGAGCTGGATTTCTTCTCTCTGGAGTGCAATGAAGTGCCCAGTAATAAGTTATGAGATGTCGATGTGTTTGGAGTGCCTTTGGGCAACCTATATATTGAAGCTCAGGGCTATTTTCCTATGTTTCTGGAGAATCTGCGTGATATGTCTTGCTCTGGAACTTGTTGACCCTTGGGTGGTGCTTGCTTTCAGTGTCAGTATGGAGGCGTTTGATAAGCTCCTGTCGATTAATGTTCCCTCGAGTCAGGAGTTCTCTGGTGTTCTCAGGATTTGGACTTAAGCCTCCTGCCTCTAGTTTTCAGTCTTATTCTTGGAGTAGCCTCTAGATTTCTCCATCTGTCACTTCCTAGGTGGTTCTCTCTGTTTAAGCTTCTTCTGTTTGCTGGTCTCTTCAGTGTCTAATTTCTGCCCTGACACTAGGATGCGGTGGCGGACACTTTTTAATGATCACTTGTTCATTTGTGCTGTTTGGAGGAAGGAACGCTGCAGACAAATATCACTGGCGTCTGTGGGGAGTGCTCGCAGTGTCTCAGCCATACTGGGTTTGCCACCACTCACGGCATGTGTGTCGTCCCAGTCTACACTGCACAGGTTCTAGGCTGCTCTGCCGGGAACTGCCTGAGGCCCGCACTGGGTTGCATGCACATCCCAGGTCTAAGCCACTTAGGTTCAGGTACTCAGGTACTCCACAAAGGCGCAGACTTGGTTGGGCCTGCATTTTGTGCCTTTCCCCGGTCCAGGAAGCTCAGGTGGCCAGGTGTTTGTCGAGCACTGTCACTGGGACTTATCTCATCCCCAGTCCCTGCTGGTCAGTTTTCTGGATGTACAACCGGCGCACCTTCTCAGGTGGATGTCGACTGGCCAGAAACCCAAGAAGTCTTGGTTAGCAATGAAGCCTGATTGCAGTTTGGTATCAGTTGCCTCTCTGGGGCTGTGATTGCCCCTTTCCAGCTCTAACTGCCCTCTCCTGCCTGTCTCCCGCGGGGGATAGGGGATAGGCTGTCAGCAGCCGGCTAGCTCTGCTCAGTCCTTTGTTCTGTTAGCAGGTCTGGCAGAGTCTTAGGTTAGGGCTTTTTGCCTTTTGGCAGGGTAGCTATCCCTCAATCTGCGTTGCTATCTTCAGTTAGTTCTTTCAGATTGCCCTTGTGGCATTCAGGTGCTTAATTTAAGCAATGCCTGGTCCTTACTTTAAGCAATTCAGCCGGCGCCTCCATGCCCAGGCCCCACTTGCTAATAGGGGATGCGGGCATCTGCACTGCTTCGCCACGGGGAGTTACCATTGGGCACGTAATCTGTGGGTTTTGATTATTTCTTTTTCCTCCTGGTTATGTTGCCCTCTGAGGTTCCAAGGCTTGCCACAGACTTGCCAGTGAGAGTGTTTCCTGGTGTTTGGAAACTTCTCTCTTTTTTAAGCCTCCCTTCCTGGGAAGGAGCTCTGTCCATACCTCTTTTGTCTCTCTTTTTATCTTTTATGTTTTTTCCTACCTCCTTTCAAAGACAATGAGCCTCTTTTCTGGGTGCCTGCTGTCCTCTGCCGGCATTCAGAAGTTGTTTTGTGAAATTTATTCAGCGTTCAAGTGTTCTTTTGATGAATTTGCGGGGGAGAATGTGATCTCTCCGTCCTATTCCTCCGCCATCTTCCTCCCTCTCTTCAGCATTTTTTATGTTCAACTCTAACATAGATACATGACAACTGTAAAAACCCTAGCTTTGTCTAGACTGACTTTTTTTTTTTTGCAGATGAAACCACTTTATTTTTTTTAATATATATATTTTATTGAAGTATAGTTGACTTACAATGTTTCAGGTACACAACAAGGTGATTCATTTATACATATACATGTATATTATTTTTGAAGTTATTTTCCATTATAGGTTATTATGAGATATTGACTATGCTTTGCCATACTATACAGTAAACCTTTGTTGCTTATGGCATATCTATTTTTTGTTGTTGTTGTTTCAAGTTAGTTTTTTATTTTATTTTTTTATTTTTATTTATTTTTTTTAATTTTTTTTTATTTTACAATATTATATTGGTTGGTTTTGCCATACATTGACATGAATTCGCCCCAGGTGTACATGAGTTCCCCCTCCTGAACCCCCCTCTCACCTCCCTCCTCCCTTTATCCTCCCTCTGGGTCATCCCTGCACACCAGCCCCGAGTATCCTATAACATGCATTGACCCTGAACTGCTGATTCGTTTCACATATGACAACATACATGTTTCAATGTCATTCTCTCAAATGACTGACTTTTGTCAGCCAAGCACTGCCTCTGTCCTTTAGCTGTCTCGGTTTGTCTTTTTGAAGGAGGTTGCCATTATCTTCATTACCTTCACCAACGTTTGGCCTCAGGTCAAACAAAAGGGAGGGAATACAGCCCCATACATCAACAGAATATAATATTAAAGATTACTGAGCATTACTCCACCCATCAGAACAAGACCCAGTTTCCTCCTCAGTCAGTCTCTCCCACCTGGAAGCTTCCATAAACTTCTTCTTAATCTTCTCCATCGGATGGCAAACAGATTGATAAGCACAATCACAGAAAAGTAACCAATCTGATCATATGGACCACAGCCTTGTCTAACTCAGTGAAACTATGAGCCATGCCACATAGGGCAATTAAGATGGACAGGTCATGCTGAAGAGTTCTGACAAAAGGTGGTACACTGAAGAAAGGAATGGCAAACAACTTCTAGAACCCCATGAACTGTACGAAAAGGCAAAAATACAGGACACTGAAAGATGAAGTCCCAAAAATGGTAGGTGCCCAATATGCTACTGGGATCAGTGGAGAAATAACTACAGAAATAATGAAGAGATGGAGCCAAAGCAAACACAACACCCCGTTGTGGATGTGACTGGTGATGGAAGAAAAGTCCAATGCTGTAAAGAGCAATATTGCACAGGAACCTGGAATGCTAGGTTCATGAATCAAGACAAATTGGAAGTGGTCAAACAGGAGATGGCAAGAGTGAACGTCGACATTCTAGGAATCAGTGAACTAAAATGGACTGGAATGGGTGAATGAACTCAGATAACCATTATATCTACTACTGTCGGAAAGAATCCCTTGGAAGAAGTGGAGTAGCCATCATAGTCAACAAAAGAGTCCAAAATGCAGTACTTGGATGCAATCTCAAAAACGATAGAATGATTTCTGTTCGTTTCCAAGGCAAACCATTCAATATCACAGTAATCCAAGTCTTTGCCCTGACCAGTAATGCTGAAGAAGCTGAAGTTGAACGGTTCTATGAAGACCTACAAGACCTTCCAAAACTAACACCAAAAAAAGATGTCCTTTTCATCATAGGGGATGGGAATGCCAAAGTAGAAAATCATGAGATACCTGGAATAACAGGTGAATTTGTCCTTGGAGTACAAAACAAAGGCAAAGGCTAACAGAGTTTTTCCAAGAGAATGCACTGGTCATAGCAATCATCCGCTTGCAACAACACAAGAGAAGACTCTACACATGGACATCACCAGATGGTCAATACCAAAATAAGATTGATTATATTCTTTCCCAGAACTAACACCCAAAATAGATGTCCTTTTCATTATAGGGGAATGGAATGCAAAAGTAGGAAGTCAAGAAACACCTGGAGTAACAGGCAAATTTGGCCTTGGAGCACGGAGTGAAGCAGGACAAAGGCTAATAGAGTTTTGTCAAGAGAACGCACTGGTCATAGCAAACACCCTCTTCCAACAAGACAAGAGAAAACTCTACACATGGACATCACCAGATGGTCAACACCGAAATCAGATTGATTATATTCTTTGCAGCCAAAGATGGAGAAGCTGTATACAGTTAGCAAAACCAAGACCAGGAGCTGACTGTGGCTCAGATCATGAACGACTTATTGCCAAATTCAGACTTAAATTGA
This sequence comes from Moschus berezovskii, assembly GCF_049115385.1. Lineage (NCBI taxonomy): Eukaryota > Metazoa > Chordata > Mammalia > Artiodactyla > Moschidae > Moschus > Moschus berezovskii. Next base: position 66,594,797 of record NC_142488.1, read on the forward strand.
AGAAAGTAGGGAAAACCACTAGACCATTCAGGTGTGACCTAAATCAGATCCCTTATGATTATACAGTGGAAGTGAGAAATAGATTTAAGGGACTAGATCTGATAGATAGAGTGCCTGATGAACTCTGGACGGACGTTCATGACATTCTACAGGAGACAGGGAGCAATTCCATCCCCATGGAAAAGAAATGCAAAAAAGCAAAATGGCTGTCAGAGGAGGCCTTACAAATAGCTGTGAAAAGAAGAGAAGCGAAAAGCAAAGGAGAAAAGGAAAGATATAAACATCTGAATGCAGAGTTCCAAAGAATAACAAGGAGAGATAAGAAAGCCTTCCTCGGTGATCAATGCAAAGAAATAGAGGAAAACAACAGAATAGGAAAAAGAAGAGATCTCTTCAAGAAAATTAGAGATACCAAGGGAACATTTCATGTAAAGATGGGCTCGATAAAGGACAGAAATGGTATGGACCTAACAGAAGCAGAAGATATTAAGAAGAGGTGGCAAGAATACACAGAAGAACTGTACAAAAAAGATCTTCACGACCAAGATAATTATGATGGCGTGATCACTGACCTAGAGCCCGACATCTGGGAATGTGAAGTCAAGTGGGCCTTAGAAAGCATCACGACGAACAAAGCTAGTGGTGGTGATGGAATTCCAGTTGAGCTATTTCAAATCTTGAAAGATGATGCTGTGAAAGTGCTGCACTCAATATGCCAGCAAATTTGGAACAGTCAGCAATGGCCACAGGACTGGCAAAAGTCAGTTTTCATTCCAATCGCAAAGAAAGGGAACGCCAAAGAATGCTCAAACTACCGCACAATTGCACTCATCTCACACTCTAGTAAAGTCATGCTCAAAATTCTCCAAGCCAGGCTTCAGCAATAATGTGAACCGTGAACTCCCAGATGTTCAAGCAGGTTTTAGAAAAAGCAGAGGCACCAGAGATCAAATTGCCAACATCCGCTGGATCATGGAGAAAGCAAGAGAGTTCCAGAAAAACATCTATTTCTGCTTCATTGACTATGCCAAAACCTTTGACTGTGTGGATCACAATAAACTGTGGAAAATTCTGAAGGAGATGGGAATCCCAGACCACCTGACCTGCCTCTTGAGAAACCTGTTTGCAGATCAGGAAACAACAGTTAGAACTGGACATGGAACAACAGACTGGTTCCAAATAGGAAAAGGAGTGCATCAAGGCTGTATATTGTCACCTTGTTTATTTAACTTATATGCATAGTACATCATGAGGAAAGCTTGGCTGGAAGAAGCACAAGCTGGAATCAAGATTGCTGAGAGAAATATCAATCACCTCAGATATGCAGATGACACTACCCTTATGGCAGAAACTGAAGAGGAACTCAAAAGCCTCTTGATGAAAGTGAAAGAGGAGAGTGAAAAGGTTGGCTTGAAGCTCACCATTCAGAAAACGAAGATCATGGCATCTGGTCCCATCACTTCATGGGAAATACATGGAAAAACCGTGGAAACACTGTCAGACTTTATTTTGGGGGGCTCCAAAATCACTGTACATGCTGATTGCAGCCATGAAATTAAAAGACGCTTACTGCTTGGAAGGAAAGTTATGACCAACCTTGATAGTATATTAAAAAGCAGAGACATTACTTTGCCAACCACGGTCCGTCTAGTCAAGGCTATGGTTTTTCCCGTGGTCATGTATGGATGTGAGAGTTGGACTGTGAAGAAAGCTGATCTCCAAGGATTGATGCTTTTGAACTGTGGTGTTGGAGAAGACTCTTGAGATTCCCTTGTACTGCATGGAGATCCAACCAGTCCATTCTAAAGGAGATCAATCCTGGGTGTTCATTTGAAGGACTGATGCTAAAGCTGAAACTACAATGCTTTGGCCACCTCATGCGACGAGTTGACTCACTAGAAAAGACTCTGATCCTAGGAAAGGTTGGGGGCGGGAGGAGAATGAGATGGCTGGATGTCATCACCGACTCTGTGGACATGAGTTTGAGTGTCTCCGGGAGTTGGTGGTGGACAGGGAGGCCTGGCGTGCTGTGATTAATGGGGTCGCAGAGAGTCGGACACGACTGAGCGACTGAACTGAACTGAACTGATATTCTTTCCCATACAGTCAGCAAAACAAGACCAGGAGCTGACTGTGGCTCAGATCATGAACCCTTATTGCCAAATTCAGACTTAAGTTGAAGAAAGTAGGGAAAACGACTAGACCATTTCAATTATGTCCTAAATTAAATCCCTGAACATTGTACAGTGGAATTGACAAATAGATTCATGGGATCAGATCCGATAGACAGACTGCCTGAAGAACTATGGCCAGAGGTTCTTGACATTGTAAGGGAGGCAGAGATCAAGACTATTCCCAAGAAAAAGGGGGGAGGGAGGAAGACGGCGGAGGGGGAGGGAAGAGATTGGCGGAGGAATAGGACGGGGAGACCACTTTCTCCCCCACAAATTCATCAAAAGAACATTTGAAAGCTGAGTAATTTCCACAAAACAGCTTCCAAATGCCGGAAGAGGACATCAGGCACCCAGAAAAGCAGCTCGTTGTCTTCAAAAGGAGGTAGGAAATAATATAAAAGATAAAAAGGGAGACAAAAGAGGTAGGAATGGAGATCCGTCCCGGGAGTCAGTCAGTCAGTCAGTGCAGTCGCTCAGTCATGTCTGACTCTTTGCGACCCCATGAATCACAGCACGCCAGTCCTCCCTGTCCATCACCAGCTCCCGGAGCCCACTCAAACTCATGTCCATCGAGTCGGTGATGCCATCCAGCCATCTCATTCTCTGTCGTCCCCTTCTCCTCCCGCCCCCAATGCCTCCCACCATCAGAGTCTTTTCCAGGGAGTCAACTCTTCGCATGTGGTTGCCAAAGTGTTGGAGTTTCAGCTTTAGCATCAGTCCTTCAAATGAACACCCAGGATTGATCTCCTTTAGAATGGACTGGTTGGATATCCTTGCAGTCCAAGGGATTCTCAAGAATCTTCTCCAGCACCACAGTTCAAAAGCATCAATTCTTCGGCAATCAGCTTTCTTCACAGTCCAACTCTCACATCCACACATGACCAAGGGAAAAACCATAGCCTTGACTAGACAGACCTTGGTTGGCAAAGTAATTTCTCTGCTTTTTAATATGCTATTTAGATTGGTCATAACTTTCCTTCCAAGGAGTAAGCGTCTTTTAATTTCATGGCTGCAATCAGCATCCACAGTGATTTTGGAGCCCAAAAATATAAAGTCTGACACTGTTTCCCCATCTATTTCCCATGAAGTGATGGGACCAGATGCCATGATCTTCATTTTCTGAATGTTGAGCTTCAAGCCAACCTTTTCACTCTCCTCTTTCATTTTCATCAAGAGGCCTTTGAGTTCCTCTGTCCCAGGAAGAGAGGCTTAAAAAAGAGAGAAGTTTCCAAACACCAGGAAACACTCTCACTGGCGAGGCTGTGGCGAGCCTTAGAACCTCAGAGGGCAACACAACCGAGAGGAAAAAGAAATAAATAATTAAACCCCACAGATTACATGCCCAACGGTAACTCCCAGCGGAGATGCAGCACAGATGCCCACATCTCCCACTAGCAAGCAGGGGCTGGGCAGGGAGGCACAGGCTGCATTGCTTAGTGTAACAACTGGGCCTGAATACTCCAAGGGCAATCTGAGGGAACTAACTTGAGATAGCAAAACAGACTGTGGGATAGCTACCCCACGAAAAGGGAAAAAGCCCTAACCTAAGACACCACCAGACCTGCTCACAGAACAAAAGGCTGACTAGAGCTAGCCGACTTCGGATGGCCCATCCCCCATCCCACGCTGGAGAAAGGCAGGAGAGGGCAGCCAGAGCTGGAAGCAGACAATCGCTGCCCCAGAGAGGCATGCAATACCAAACTGCAAGCAGGCTTCATTACTAACCAAGAGTTTTTGGGATTGTGGACAGTCGACATCTGCCAGAGAAGGTGCACCGGTTGTACACCCAGAAAATCAAGCGTCAGGGTGATAAGTCGCAGTGACCACGCTCGCCAAACACCCAGTCACCTGAGCTGCTCGGACCAGGGAAGGGCACAAAACGCAGGCACAACCAAGTCAGCGCCTTTGTGGAGTACCCAAATACCTGAAAGTGAGCGGCTTAGACCTGGGATGTGCATGCAATCCAGGGCCGGCCTCAGACAGTTCCCAGCAGAGCAACCTAGAGCCTAGCAGTATAGAAAGGGTAAGCACACATGCTGTGAGTGGGGTCAAACCCAGTGGGGCCGAGACACTGCGAGCACTCCCCACAGACACCAGTGATATATGTTTGCAGTGTTCCTCCCTGCCCATAGCATGACAGAACAAGTGAGTCTTAAAAAGTGTCCACCACCGCCGCCGTGTGTCAGGGTGGAAATTAGACACTAAAGAGACCAGCAAACAGAAGAAGCTAAAACAGAGAGAACCACCTTGGAAGTGACAGATGGAGAAGTCTTGAGGCTACTCCAAGAATAAGACTGAAAACCAGAGGCAGAGGCTTAAGTCCAAATTCTGAGAACACCAGAGAACTCCTGACTCTTGGGAACATTAATCGACAGGAGCTCATCAAACGCCTCCATACCTACATTGAAACCAAGCACCACCCAAGGGGCAACAAGTTCCAGAGTAAGACAAACCACGCAAATTCTCCAGCAACATAGGAACATAGCCCTACACTTCAATATACAGGCTGCCCAAAGTAACTTCAAACCTACTGACATCTCATAACACGTTACTCGGAGAAGGCAATGCAAGCCATTCCAGTAATATTGCCTAGAAAATCCCATGGATGGAGGAGCTTGGTAGGCTGCAGTCCGTGGGGTCGCTGGGGGTTGGACATGACTGAGCGACTTCACTTTCACTTTTCACTTTCACACATTGGAGAAGAAATGGCAACCCACTCCAGTGTTCTTGCCTGGAGAATCCCAGGGACAGGGGAGCCTGGTGGGCTTCCATCTGTGGGGTCACACAGAGTCGGACACGACTGAAGTGACTTAGCAGCAGCAGCAGCAACACATTACTGGACACTTCATTGCACTCCAGAGAGAAGAAATCCAGCTCTGTCCACCAGAACACAGACACAAGCTTCCCTAACCAGGAAAACTTGACAAGCCACCTGTCCAACCCCACCCACAGGAAGGAAACTCCACAATAAAGAGAACTTCACAAACTGCCAGAAGACGGAAAGGCCACTAAAACCACAGAAATATAGGCAAGATTAAAAAGCAGAGAAATACCTAGCAAATAAAGGAACAGGATAAATGCCCACCAACCCAAACAAAAGAGGAAGAGATAGGGAACCTACGTGATAAAGAATTCCGAATAATGATAGTGAAAATGATCCAGAATCTTGAAAACAATTTGGAGTTACAGATAAATAATCTGGAGGCAAGGATCAAGATGCAAGAAAGGTTTAACAAGGATCTAGAAGAAATAAAAAAGAGTCAGTATACAATGAATAATGCAATAGATGAGATCAAAAACGCTCTGGAGGGAACCAACAGTAGAATAACTGAGGCAGAAGATGGGATAAGTGAGGTAGAAGATAGAAAGGTAGAAAGAAATGAAACAGAGTGGAAAAAAGAAAAACCAGTTAAAAGAAATGAGGACAATCTCAGAAACCTCTGGGACAATATTAAACGCCCCAACATTCGAATCATAGGAGTCCCAGAAGAAGAAGACAAAAAGAAAGACCATGAGAAAATACTTGAGGACATAATAGTTGAAGACTTCCCTAAAATGGCGAAGGGAATAATCACCCAAGTCCAAAAAACCCATAGAGTCCCAAACAGGATAAACCCAAATCAAAATACCCCAAGACACATATTAATAAAGTTAACAAAATCAAACACAAAGAACAAATATTAAAAGCAGCAAGGGAAAAACAAAAAATAACACAAAAGAGGAATCCTTTAAAAATAACAGGTGATTTTATAATAGAAACTCTTCAGGCTAGGAGGGAATGGCAGAGCATACTTAAAGTGATAAAAGAAAATAACCTACAGCCCAGAGTACAGTACCCAGCAAGGATCTCATTCAAATATGAAGGAGAAATCAAAAGCTTTACAGACAACCAAAAGCTTAGAAAATTCAGTATCACCAAACCATCTCTCCAACAAATGCTAAAAGACTTCTCTAGACAGGAAACACCGAAAGAGTGTATAAACTCGAACCCAAAACAATAAGGTAAATGGTAAAGGGATCATCAGTTTATTTCAGTTCAGTTCAGTCTCTCAGTCGTGTCCGACTCTTTGCGACCCCATGAATCACAGCACACCAGGCATCCATGTCCACCACCAACTCCCGGAGTTCACTCAAACTCATGTCCATCGAGTTGGTGATGCCATCCAGCCATCTCATTCTCTGTTGTCCCCTTCTCCTCCTTCCCCCAATCCCTCCCAGCTCAAAGTCTTGTCAAGTGAGTCAACTCTGCATGAGGTGGCCAAAGTATTGGAGTTTCAGCTTTAGCATCAGTCCTTCCAATGAACACCCAGGACTGATCTCCTTTAGAATGGACTGGTTGGATCTCCTTGCAGTCCAAGGGACTCTCAAGGGTCTTCTCCAACACCACAGTTCAAAAACATCAATTTTTCGATGATAAGCTTTCTTCACAGTCCAACTCTCACATCCATACATGACCACTGGAAAAACCATAGCTTTGACTAGACGGACCTTGGTTGGCAAAGTAATGTCTCTGCTTTTTAATACGCTATCTAGATTGGTCATAACTTTCCTTCCAAGGAGTAAGCATCTTTTATTTTATTTTTTTTGGCATCTTTTAATTTCATGGCTGCAATCAGTATCTGCAGTGATTTTGAAGCCCAAATAAATAAAGTCTGACACTAATTAACTTAAATGTAAATGGGTTGAATGTCCCAACCGAAACCCAAAGACTGGCTGAATGGATACCAAAACAAAACCCTTATATATGTTGTCTACAAGAGACCCACCTTGAAACGAGGGACACATACAGAGTGAAAGTGAAGAGCTGGGAAAAGATATTCCGTGCAAATAGAGACCAAAAGAAAGCAGGAACAGCAATACTCATATCAGATAAAATAGACTTTAAAACAAAGGCTGTGAAAAAAGACAAAGATGAACACTACATAATGATCAAAGGATCAATCCAAGAAGAAGAAATAACAATTATAAATATATGCACACAACATGGGAGCACCGCAATATGTAAAACAAATGCTAACAAGTATGAAAGGGGAAATTAACAATAACACAATAATAGTGGGAGACTTTAATACCCCACTCACACCTATGGAGAGATCAACTAAAGAGAAAATTAACAAGGAAACACAAACGTTAAATGATACAATAGACCAGTGAGACCTAATTGATATCTATAGGACGTTTCGCCCCAAAACAATGAATTTCACCTTTTCTCAAGTGCACATGGAACCTTCTCCAGGATAGATGAATTCTTGGGCCATTAATCTAGCCTTGGTAAATTAAAAAAAATTGAAATTATTCCAAGCATTTTTTCTGATGACAAGGCAGTAAGATTAGATCTCAATTACAGGAGAAAATCTATTAAAAATTCCAACACATGTAGACTGAACAAGATGCTGCTGAATGACCAACAAATCATAGTAGAAATCAAAACAGAAATCATAATATGCTTAGAAAGGAATGAAAATGAAAACACAACAACCCAGAACCTGTAGAATACTGTAAAAGCAGTGCTAAGCGGAAGGTTCGTTGCAGAATGCAATGGCACCCCACTCCATTACTTTTGCCTGGAAAATCCCATTGATGAAGGAGCCTGGTGAGCTACACTCCATGGAGTCGCTAAGAGTAGAACAAGACTGAGCTACTTCACTTTCATTTTTCACTTTCATGCATTGGAGAAGGAAATGGCAACCCACTCCAGTGTTCTTGCCTTAAGAATCCCAGGGACGGGGGAGCCTGGTGGGCTGCCGTCTATGGGGTCGCAGAGAGTTGGACACGACTGAAGCGAATTAGCAGCAGCAGCAAGGGGAAGGTTCATAGCAGTACAGGCATACCTCAATAAACAAAAAAAAAGTCAACTAAATAATCTAAGTCTTGGACTGCAAGGAGATCCAACCAGTCCATTCTAAAGGAGATCAATCCTGGGTGTTCATTGGAAGGACTGAGGCTAAAGCTGAAACTCCAATACTTGGCCACCTCATGCAACGAGGTGACTCACTGGAAAAGACTGATGCTGGGAAGAATTGGGGGTGGGAGGAGAAGGGGACGACAGAGAATGAGATAGCTGGATAGCTGGATGGCATCACCGACTCGATGGACATGAGTTTGAGTGAACTCCGGGAATTGGTGTTGGACAGGGAGGCCTGGCATGCTGTGATTCATGGGGTCGCAAAGAGTCGAACACGACTGAGAGACTGAACTGAACTGAACACATAAAGCAACTAGAAAAGAAAGAAATGAAGAACCACAGGGTTCATAGAAGGAAAGAAATCTTAAAAATTAGGGGGGTAAATAAAATTGACAAACCACTAGCCAGAGTTATCAAGAAACAAAGGGAGAAAAACCAAATCAATAAAATTAGAAATAAAAATGGAGAGAATACAACAGACAACACAGAAATACAAAGGATCATAAGAGGCGACTATCAGCAATTATATGCCAATAAAATGGACAACTTGGAAGAAATGGAAAAATTCTTAGAAAAGTACAACTTTCCAAAACTGAACCAGGAAGAAATAGAAAACCTTAACAGACCCATCACAAGCACGGAAATTGAAACTGTAATCAGAAATCTTCCAGCAAACGAAAGTTCAGGTCCAGACGGCTTCACAGCTGAATTCTACCAAAAATTTAGAGAAGAGCTAACACTTATCCTACTCAAACTCCTCCAGAAAATTGCAGAGGAAGGCAAACTTCCAAACTCGTTCTATGAAGACACCATCACCCTAATACCAAAACCTGACAAAGATGCCACAAAAAAAGAGAACTACAGGCCAATATCACTGATGAACATAGATTCAAAAATCCTTAGCAAAATTCTAGCAATCAGAATGCAACAACACATTAAAAAGATCATACATCAGGGCCAAGTGGGCTTTATTAGAGGAATGCAAGGATTCTTCAATATCCTCAAATCAATCCATGTAATACACCATATTAACAAACCAGATGATTATCTCAATAGATTCAGAGAAAGCCATTGACAAAATTCAACATCCATTTATGATAAAAAAAAAAAAAACCTTCCAGAAGGCGGGAATAGAAGGAACATACCTCAACATAATAAAAGCTATATATGACAAACCCACAGCAAACATTATCCTCAAAGGTGAAAAATTGAAAACATTCCCCCTAAAGTCAGGAACAAGACAAGGGTTCCCACTCTCAACCCTACTATTCAACATAGTTTTGGAAGTTTTGGCCACAGCAATCAGAGCAGAAAATCACATAAAATTAATCCAATTTGGAAAAGAAGAAGTTAAACTCTCACTGTTTGCAAATGACATGATCCTCTACACAGAAAGCCTTAAAGACTCTACCAGAAAATTACCAGAGGTAATCAATGGATATAGTAAATTTGAAGGGTTTAAAATCAACACACAGAAATCCCTTGCATTCCTATACACTAATAATGAGAAAATGGAAGAGAAATTAAGGAAACTATTTCCACCTGACCTGCCTTCTGAGAAATCTGTATGCAGATCAAGAAGCAACAGTGAGAACTAGACATGGAACAACAGATCCATTCCATTTTAGGAAAGGATTACTTCATGGCTGTATATTGTCACATTGTCTATTTAACCTATATGCAGGGTAAATCATGTAAAATGTTGGGCTGGATGAAGCACAAGCTGGAATCAAGATTGCCAGGAGAAATATCAATAACCTCAGATATGCAGATGACATCACTCTTATGGCAGAAAGTGAAGAAGAACTAAAGAGCCTCTTAATGAAAGTGAAAGAGGAGACTGAAAAAGTGGCCTTAAAACTCAACATTCAGAAAACTAAGATCATGGCATCTGGTCCCATCACTTCATGGCAAATAGATGGGGAAACAATGGAAATAAGTGACAGACATTTTTTGGGGGGGGGGGCTCCAAAATCACTGCAGATGGTGTCTGCAGCCATGAAATTAAAATACGCTTGTTCCTTGGAGGAAAAACTATGACCAACCTAGATAGCATATTAAAAAACAGAGATATTACTTTGTCAACAAAGGTCCAACTTGTCAAAGCTATGGTTTTCAAAGTAGTCATGTATGGATGTGAGAGTTGGACTATAAAGAAAGCTGAGCGCTGAAGAATTGATACTTTTGAACTGTGGTGTTGGACAAGACTCTTGAGAGTCCCTTGGACTGCAAGGAGATCCAACAAGTCCATCCTAAATGAATGCAATCCTGAATATTCATTGGAAAGATTGATGCTAAAGATGAAACTCCAATACTTTGGCCACCTGATGCAAAGAACTGACTCACCTGATGCAAAGACCCTGATGCTGGGAAAGATTGAAGGCAGGAGAAGGGGACGACAGAGGATTACATGGTTGGATGGCATCACCTACTCTATGGCCATTAATTTGAGTAAGCTCCAGGAGTTGGTGATGGACAGGGAAGCCTCACATGTTGCAGTCCATGTGGTCGCATAGAGTCGAACACGACTGAGTGACTGAACTGAACTTTGTCATAGCTTTTCTTCCAAGGAGCAAGCATCTTTTAATTTTGTGACTACGGTCACTGTCTGTAGTGATTTTGGAGCCCAAGAAAATAGTCTTTCACTGTTTCCATTGTTTCCCCATCTATTTGCCGTGAAGTGATGGGACCTGATGCCACTATCTTAGTTTTTTGAATGTTGAGCTTTAAGCCAGCTTTTTCACTCTCCTCTTCCCACTTCATCAAGATGTTCTTTATTTCCTCTTCACTTTCTACTGTAAGAGTGGTGCATCACCTGCATATCTGAGGTTATTGATGTTTCTCCTGGGAATCTTGATTCCAGCTTGTGCTTCATCCAGCCTGGCATTTCTCATGATGTACTCTGCATGTAAGTTTAATAAATAGGCCTTGATGTACTCCTTTTCTAATTTTGAACCAGTCCATTTTCCATGTCCATTTCTAACTGTTGCTCTTGACTTGCACACAGATTTCTCAAGAGGCAGGTAAGGTGATCTGGTACTCCCATCTCTTTAAGAATTTTCCAGTTTGTTGTGATCTACACAGTCAAAGGCTTTAGTGTAGTTAATGAAGCAGAAGTAGATGTTTTTCTGGAGTTCTCTTGTTTTATTTTTTTCCTATGATCCAACTTATGTTGTCAATTTGATTTCTGATTCCTCTGCCTTTTCTAAATGCAGTTTGAACATCTGGGAGTTCTTGGTTCATGTACTGTGGAAGCCTATGTTTGAAAATTTTAAGCATTATTTTGCTGGCATGTGAAATTAGTGCAATTATGTGGTAGTTTGAACATTCATTGTCATTTCCCTTCTTTAAGATTGGAATGAAAGCTGACCTTTTCCTTGTCCTGTGGCCACTGTTGAATTTTCCAAATTTGCTGGCATATTGAGTGCAGCACTTTCACAGCCTCATCTTTTAGGATTTGAAATAGCTCAGCTGGAATTCCATCACCTCCACTAGCTTTGTTCATAGAGATGTTTCCTAAGGCCCGCTTGACTTCCCACTCCAAGATGTGTGGCTCTGCGTGAGTGATTACACCATCATGGTTATCTGGGTCATTAAGATTTTTTTGTAGTGTTCTTCTGTGTATTCTTGCTATCTCTTCTTAATATCATCTGTTTCTGTTAGGTCCATACAATTTCTGTCCTCTACTGTTACCATCTTTGAATAAAGTGTTACCTTGGTATCTCTAATTTTCTTGAAGAGATCTCTAGTCTCTCCTATTCTACTTTTTCTTCTATTTCTTTGCATTGTTCACTTAGGAAGGCTTTCTAATCTCTCCTTGCTATAATGTGGAACTCTGCACTCAGATGGATATGTCTTTCTTTCCTTTTACTTTTTTAAAAAATTCACTTATACTTTAGTTGAAGGATAATTGCTTTATAGAATTTTGTTGTCTTCTGTCAGACCACAACATTAATCAGTCATAGATATACATATATCCCCTCCTTCTTGAACCTCCCTCCTATCTCCCTCACCATCCCACCCCTCTAGGTTGATACAGAGCCCCTGTTTGAGTTTTCTGAGATATACAGCAAATTCTCTTTGGCTGTCTGTTTTATAGATGGCAATGTAAGTTTCCATTTTACTCTCTCCATACATCTCACCCTCTCCTCCCCTCTCCCCATGTCCATAAGTCTGTTCTCTATGTCTGTTTCTCCCTGCTGCCCTGCAAATAATTCTTCAGTACTTTCATTCTAGATTCCATATATATGCATTAGTATATAATATTTATCTTTCTCTTTCTGACTTCATTCTGTATTCATCTAAACTCATCCACATCTTTAGAACTGACTCAGATGCATTCCATTTTATGGCTGAGTAATACTACATTATGTATACGTACCACAACTTCTTTATCCACTCATCTGTCAGTGGACATCTAGGTTGCTTCCATGTTATAGCTATTGTAAATAGTGCTACAATGAACAATGGAATACATGAATCTTTCTCAATTTTGGTTTCCTAGGTGTGGTATTGCTGGGTCCTATGGTGGTTTTATTCCTAGTTTTAAAGGAATCTCTATACCGTGTTCCATAATGGTTATATAAATTTACATTTTCATCAACAGTTCAAGAGTGTTGCCTTTTCTCTACACCCTCTCCAGCATTTATTGTTTTTAGACTTTTTGATGATGGCCATTCTGAACTTTGTGAGGTAATATCTCATTTTAGTTTTGGTTTGCATCTCTCTAATAATGACTCACTGGAAAAGACTCTGATGCTAGGAAAGGTTGAGGGCGGGAGGAGAAGGGGACGACAGAGAATGAGATGGCTGGATGGCATCACCGACTCTGTGGACATGAGTTTGAGTGAACTCCCGGAGTTGGTGATGGACAGGGAGGCCTGGCATGCTGTGATTCATGGGGTCGTGGAGAGTCGGACATGACTGAGAGACTGAACTGAACTGAACTGAACTGAATAATGAGCCATGTTGAGCATCTTTTCATGTGTTTGTTAGCCATCTGCATGTCTTTTTGGGGAAATTCTGCTTAGATCTTTTCCCCTTTTGGATTGGGTTGTTTGTTTTTCTGGTATTGAGTTGTATAAGCTGCTTGTATATTTTGGAAATTAGGTAGACATATCTTTCCTTTACTCCTTTGCCTTTCTCTTCTCTTCTTTTCTCAGCTATTTGTAACTGATAACCATTTTGCCAATTTGCATTTTTTTTCTTGGGGAAAGTTTTGATGACCACCTCCTGTACAATGTTATAAGCCTAAGTCAATAGTTCTTCAGGCATTCTATCAAATATAATCCCTTGAATCTACTTGTCACTTCTACTATATAATCATAAGGGATTTGATTTAGATCATACCTGTATGGCCTAATGGTTTCCTCTACTTTCTTCAATTTAACTTTGAATTTTGCAATAAGGAGTTCATGATCTGAGCCACAGTCAGCTCCTGGTCTTGTTTTTGCTGACTGTAAAGAGGGTCTCCATCTTCGGCTGCAAAGAATATAATCAATCTGATTTTGGTATTGACCATCTGGTGATGTCCATGTGTAGAGTCATTTCATGTGTTGTTGGAAGTGCGTGTTTGCTATGACCAGTGCATTGTCTTGGAAAAACTCTGTTAGCCTTTGCCCTGCTTCATTTTGTACTCCAAGGCTAAACTTGCCTGTTCCTCCAGGTATCTCTTGACTTCCTACTTTTGCATTCCAGACCCCTGTGATGAAAAGGACATATTTTTTTATGTTAGTTCTAGAAGGTCTTGTAGGTCTTCATATAACCGTTCAACTTCAGCTTCTTTGGCATTAGTAGTTGGAGTATAGATTTGGATAAGATAGTGAATGGTTTGTCTTGGAAATGAATAGAGTTCATTCTGTCATTTTTGAGATTACACCCAAGTACTGTACTGCAAGGAGATCCAACAAGTCCATTCTAAAGGAGGTCAATCCTGGGTGTTCATTGGAAGGACTGATGCTAAAGCTGAAACTCCAATACTTTGGCCACCTCATGCGACGAGTTGACTCACTGGAAAAGACTCTGATGCTGGGAAAGGTTGGGGGTGGGAGGAGAAGGGGACGACCGAGAATGAGATGGCTGGATGGCATCACCGGCTCTGTGGACATGAGTTTGAGTGAACTCCGGGAGTTGGTGATGGACAGGGAGGCCTGGCGTGCTGTGATTCATGGGGTCACGGAGAGTCGGACACGACTGAGCGACTGAACTGACTGACTGCATTTTGTACTCTTTTGTTGACTATGATGGCTACTCCATTTCTTCTAAGGGATTCTTGCCCACAGTAGTAGATACAATGGTCACCTTAATTAAATTTGCCCGTTCCTGTCCATTTTAGTTCACTGATTCCTAAAATGTCAATGTTCACTCTTGCCATGGAGGGCAAGCTGCAGTTTCACTCACAGCTGATGTTGATGGCACAGGTTCTGGTTCCTTGCTGGATTCAATCCTATCTAACCTCTCGAAAAAAAAAAAATGATCCAGTAATGTTTGAGCAATAGGTCTTTTTTTCTTCTCATCATAGATAGCACTGTAGCACTGGATTCCATTCTAAACATCTGCTGAAATCTTCATGTAACATTTTACATTTGAGTCCTATTCCTCAAAAAACTAATAGTGCCTCCTTAAATAAAATCTCCTTGCATTTCCTATGCTGTGAGTCTCTTTGGTTCTTCAGTACTTCTTTTTCTTGTCTCTTTCTGTCTTTTCTCTATGCCTTCAATTCCATCATGTCTTCATTAGTAAGCTCCTTGTGTTGCATAGCAACAGTACTGTATGTTAAAGTACACAAAAGTACAACCACTTGTAGATGTTCCCATGACAATGTTCACCAGACACGTGAACTAACTTACATGATTGGACATGTGCACACACATTTGCATCTCTGAAAGTTCACAAATTGAAGATTTATATAGAGAGAATTTACTGTATTTATGATTTTATTTTACCTAAAGAATAATGTGCTAAATGATCTCCACATCTAACTATTCTGAACTAGAGCATGTCTAGCTATTGAATCTATATGACAAATATACGAATTACACCATTCTTATCAGCCAATATGAAATACAAGGAAAAACTAAACGGGCTAAGGCTGAAAACTTTAATCTATGTAGCAACTGTTCTTAACTTTTGGAAGATTTAAGATCCTTAGAGAATTTTATCAAAGCTAAAGATCCTGAAAATTTTATATATGCATATACACATGAAGTTTTCACATGCAATTTCTGGAGATTCACAGATTTGAGTTTAAAATCATATTGTCTTAGTTTATTTTGGCTTTCATCATGGTGCCTCCTATCCTGGCTAAAGATATAACATTCTTACCTGAATGGCTAGTTGGGTTGCCTCCCAGAGGCATGGTCTTTGCTTTCTCTGTGCCTCAGGTACTATGTGGATGAAGTGTGAATAGTGACACAGCTCAGGTTCACTTGGGGTCCTTGGGAAACTGGCATATTGCCACAAGTAGTATCCCTGTCTTGGAGGCTAATGTGCCAGCTCATGCATAACAATAACATAGTAAAAATAACAGAACAAGAACTCCCCAAACTGTTTTTATCCAGCACATTGACAGGCATGCAAAACCTGACTGGAGGTGTAACTTTTTTTGCCTTTCTACATTAATTTTTCTTTCTGATTTCAATTAGCCAAACTTGAATGCAGACATTACAGACAGTTCAACCCCACCTCAGAGCTGTGCAGACAGCATTTGCTGCCAAACTGTCTATCACCAAGACAACTAGGCCAATGTGCTTTGCACTGAGTAAATACCTCGTCTGAGCCAGTTGCAGAAGGAGCCTCTTTGCAGTGACTCCCCATCAGATCAAAATTGTTGCTCTTAGCAATCCAAAATATTTTTTAAAGTACCTGGGGTATATAAAATCATTGGTATTTTAAAATCACTCTTCATGATGATTAACAAGAAGTTTATTTTCAGAGATAGTCTCACATTATGGCTGATTGATTTAAGGAATCTCAAAAATCTCTCTCCTCCCCAGTAGGTCTGAAGTTCCTCTATTTGTGAGTCATTATTATTTTTTTCATTTGCATTAATCATAACTTTCTTCCAACATCTTCTAAGCCACAAATTCCCCTGAAGTGGTCATCAGTAATATAGCAATCTTCTGTCTCTAATCTCTTCTCTTAAAAACATTTTGAATAAGAGATGATAAAAAGTAAGATGGCTGACATTGTTCAGTTCAGTTCAGTCGCTCAGTCGTGTCCGACTCTCCGCGACCCCATGAATCACAGCACGCCAGGCCTCCCTATCCATCACCAAATCCCGGAGTTCACTCAAACTCATGTCCACAGAGTCGGTGATGCCATCCAGCCATCTCATTCTCAGTCGGCCCCTTCTCCTCCCGCCCCCAACCTTTCCCAGCATCAGAGTCTTTTCCAGTGAGTCAACTCGTCGCATGAGATGGCCAAAGTATTGCAGTTTCGGCTTTAGCAGCAGTCCTTCCAATGAACACCCAGGATCGATCTCCCTTAGAATGGACTGGTTGGATCTCCTTGCTGACATTGTTACCTCAAATGAAAAACTGAGGAGATGGGTTAACTTTCTGGACACAATGGCATTACCAAATTTTTGATAGGTTCAGTTCAGTTCAGTCACTCAGTTGTGTCTGACTCTTCACGACCCCATGAATCACAGCACGCCAGGCCTCCCTGTCCATCACCAACTCCCGGAGTTCACACAAACTCATGTCCATCGAGTTGGTGATGCCATCCATCCTTCTCATTCTCTGTCATCCCCGTCTCCTCCCGCCCCCAATCCCTCCCAGCATCAGAGTCTTTTCCAGTGAGTCAACTCGTCGCATGAGGTGGCCAAAGTACTGGAGTTTCAATTTTAGCATCAGTCTTTCTACACATAAATGAATCAAAAGCAAAAAACTAAAAAAAAATTTCTTTAGTCTCAGCATTAAAGTGTTGCTGTTATTTTGGTCCTTGGGGACCCAGCAGAGGTGCCAAATCATTCTACTCCTCCCATCCAAACTTCATTACCGCTTACCTACTCTCAGAAACCTTCTGAGCAGCCCTTCACAAACAGCCCCTGTTTGTTGGTCTCCTTGGTGGCAGGTATCTGCTAATCAAAAGTTTAAGAAAGTGTGGGGTTTAGGAGCCAGCCCTGACTGGAAGGAAAACTTTCCATTCAGTCTTGGGCAACAATATTGGAGTTTTTTTTTAATGTTGTAATCAACTCTGTGCCAAATGGGGCCCAACATTTCCCTTCACAGTCCCAGGAATCCAAAAAAAAGAAGTGTTTTCAATTCTCTTCAGAATGTCTGATCTCTCACATTGCAGACCAAATAAAACCAGTCTGGACCAATTGTGCCTCCCCTACCCCCATCTACTGTGCAATCTGCCTGGGAAAAACTCAGGAAAGTTGACCTCAGGCCAGTACTGGCATTCTGTGGAGGCAGAAAAATTTCCTCACCTTCTTTCCGTGGGCTTTTCTGGACACCTTCCAGAGCCTCTATCCCAGATATCCCACAGATAGAGGCAGCTGTGAGGGTCAGGGCAAGGCCTGAGATGGTATAGCTGAGATAAGACCTAAAAGGTTCTAATATCTATGTTGTTATGGTCTGTATGCGTACTATTTTGTTAGTTACACTTTTTATTATTAGGTAGACTATGAGGAAAAGTGGAAGGAGTTGCTTGGGAGTTGAAATGATTAGTGATTGAATCTCACTCAGCACCAATGCTTGCTAACTATAACCTTAGACAACTTATTTTACAGACTGAGGCTCTCATCCAGTGTTCCCACTGATCAGCCCTATGACCTTGATCAGATCCCTACCCCCAACCTTGGTTTTCCCAGCATAAAAATGAAGTTGCACTGGAAAATCTCTAAGGACCTTTTCAAGTCCAGTAGTTTAAATCACACTTCTGGGATCTTGAATTAAGAAAATATCCAAGTGAGATCAGACACTTGAAATTTACTGTCCACCCCCTCTTCAACCACCACCAACTTCAGTTGGCTTTGGCCATAGCTCTCCAAACCATTCTCTTAGGGGAGGGTCTTCTTGACCCAGGAACAAGAAGAAGGAGGAGGCAATGCAAGGACAGGTCCACAAAAATGTCTAGCTGGCCATGCTCAAAGTAAAAGCAGCTTGAAACTGTTTCTAGTTCAGAACTAGCTAATGGACTAATAATAAGGTAATAACATTTCCCTTAAAATCTTACCAAGCAAAGCTTGTCAGGTAGCTGAGGGGTACCCTGGAGGACATTGTTCAAAACCATCATAGTCAAGGCTCAGACAAGGGCTACAGCTAATGCATCCTGAGCATATAAAGGGAAGAATAAGTGGTCCAGTCCAGGAGAATCATGGAACATGAGGCTGGGAAAGTTTTTGGACACAGAACTATAGAAGGAAACACCTCTAAGAACCCAGCAGAAGGACACAAGGACAGAAATCCCTTTCAAGCTGGGAGCATTATCAACTATGCACCAGAAGAGATGACGTCAAAGGCCTGCATAAACCACCAACGAATAATGGAATGAGGATATTTAGAAACCAAAACTTACAGAACTAAATGAACAAAAGGTTAAAAAGCAATCATGAAATTTTAGATTCTGTCATAGCTTCTTTAGGAAAACAGTTGGGAGGGTGGAATGGGATAGTATGTTGAAAAAAATTCCATGAAACATTTTTTGTTGTTGTTCTTAAGATACAATCATTACCACTTAAAGCTGTTGGGGTGGGAATATGAGGGACACTATAGTGGAATTCTAAGCATCATGAGGAACGCTGCGCTGGAAGAAGCACAAGCTGGAATCAAGATTGCTGAGAGAAATATCAATCACCTCAGATATGCAGATGACACCACCCTTATGGCAGAAAGTGAAGAGGAACTCAAAAGCCTCTTGATGAAAGTGAAAGAGGACAGTGAAAAAGTTGGCTTGAAGCTAAACATTCAGAAAACTAAGATCATGGCATCTAGTCCCATTACTTCATGGCAAATAGATGGGGAAACAGTGGAAACAGCTTCAGACTTTATTTTGGGGGCTCCAAAATCACTGCAGATGCTGATTGAGCCATGAAATTAAAAGACGCTTACTCCTTGGAAGGAAAGTTATGACCAAACTAGATAGCATATTAAAAAGCAGAGACATTACTTTGCCAACAAAGGTCCATCTAGTCAGTTCAGTTCAGTTCAGTTGCTCAGTCGTGTCCGACTCTCCGCGACCCCATGAATCACAGCACGCCAGGCCTCCCTGTCCATCACCAACTCCCGGAGTACACTCAAACTCATGTCCACAGAGTCGGTGATGCCATCCAGCCATCTCATTCTCCGTCGTCCCCTTCTCCTCCCGCCCCCAATCTTTCCCAGCATCAGAGTCTTTTCCAGTGAGTCAACTCGTCTCATGAGGTGGCCAAAGTATTGGAGTTTCAGCTTTAGCATCAGTCCCTCCAATGAACATCCAGGATTGATCTCCTTTAGAATGGACTGGTTGGATCTCCTTGCAGTATAAGGGACTCTCAAGAGTCTTCTCCAACACCACAGTTCAAAAGCATCGATTCTTCGGCGATCAGCTTTCTTCACAGTCCAACTCTCACATCCATACATGACCACGGGAAAAACCATTGCCTTGACTAGACGGACCTTGGTCGGCAAAGTAATGTCTCTGCTTTTTAATATACTATCAAGGTTGGTCATAACTTTCCTTCCAAGGAGCAAGCGTCTTTTAATTTCATGGCTGCAATCAGCATCTGCAGTGATTTTGGAGCCCAAAAAAACAAAGTCTGACACTGTTTCCACTGTTTTTCCATCTATTTCCCATGAAGTGATGGGACCAGCCGGCCCCGGCGGCGCAGACGCGACGCGAGAGACGCCGGCCCCGGCGGCGCAGACGCGACGCGAGAGACGCCGGCCCCGGCGGCGCAGACGCGACGCGAGAGACGCCGGCCCCGGCGGCGCAGACGCGACGCGAGAGACGCCGGCCCCGGCGGCGCAGACGCGACGCGAGAGACGCCGGCCCCGGCGGCGCAGACGCGACGCGAGAGACGCCGGCCCCGGCGGCGCAGACGCGACGCGAGAGACGCCGGCCCCGGCGGCGCAGACGCGACGCGAGAGACGCCGGCCCCGGCGGCGCAGACGCGACGCGAGAGACGCCGGCCCCGGCGGCGCAGACGCGACGCGAGAGACGCCGGCCCCGGCGGCGCAGACGCGACGCGAGAGACGCCGGCCCCGGCGGCGCAGACGCGACGCGAGAGACGCCGGCCCCGGCGCAACGAGCCAGGCAAAGAGGTGCGGCCGTGAGGAGCTACCCCACGCCTGAGGCCAGGGCCGGCGGCCGAGAGGAGCTACCCCACGTCCAACAGGCGGTGGCTGCGCGGGCGCAGGAGGGCCGAGAGGAGCTACTCTGCGTTCAAGGTCAGGAGGGGGGGCCTTGAGGAGATACCCCTCGTCCAAGGTAAGGTACAGCAGCTGCACTTTGCTGGAGCGGCTGTGAAGAGATTTTCCACGACCAAGGTAAGAGAAACCGAAATAAGACGGTAGGTATTGCTAGGGGGCACCAGAGGGCAGACAAACTGAAATCATAATCACAGGAAACTAGCTGATCTAATCACATGGACCACAGCCGAATGTGGTCCCCTGGAGAAGGGAATGGCAAACCATCTAGTCAAGGCTATGGTTTTTCCAGTGGTCATGTATGGATGTGAGAGTTGGACTGTGAAGAAAGCTGACCGCCAAAGAATTAATGTTTTTGAACTGTGGTGCTGGAGAAGACTCTTGAGAGTCCCTTGGACTGCAAGGAGATCCAACCAGTCCATTCTGCTGCTGCTGCTGCTGCTGCTAAGTCACTTCAGTCGTGTCCAACTCTGTGCGACCCCATAGACGGCAGCCAACCAGGCTCCCCCGTCCCTGGGATTCTCCAGGCAGGAACACTGGAGTGGGTTGCCATTTCCTTCTCCAATGTGTGAAAGTGAAAATTGAAAGTGAAGTCGCTCAGTCGTGTCCGACCCTTAGCGACCCCATGGACTGCAGCCTACCAGGCTCCTCCATCCATGGGATTTTCCAGGCAAGAGTACTGGAGTGGGGTGCCATTGCCTTCTCCACCAGTCCATTCTAGAGGAGATCAATCCTGGGTGTTCATTGGAAGGACTGATGCTGAAGCTGAAACTCCAATACTTTGGCCACCTCATCCGAAGAGTTGACTCACTGGAAAAGACTCTGATGCTGGGAGGGATTAGGGGCAGGAGGAGAAGGGGACGACAGAGAATGAGATGGCTGGATGGCATCACCGACTCGATGGACGTGAGTTTGAGTGAACTCCAGGAGTTGGTGATGGACAGGGAGGCCTGGTGTGCTGTGATTCATGGGGTCGCAAAGAGTCAGACACAACTGAGCGACTGAACTGAACTGAACTGAAGCAATATGATGCTTATAGTAGAGATACAGACTATTTCCATACTGAAATATTTTAGTTTGAAATTATTAAAATAAAACTAAATAAATAAACCTAAAGTAAAACTAAAGGACAAGGCTAAACACAAACTTACATTTTTGTGTTCATGACACTAAATAAACTCATTTTAGTGAATTTCCTCCCTTTTAACTCATTGGTTGGTATTGTATGGATGCATCTAATATGCTTTCAATTGTGTCCTCAGCCCTGAAGACCCTGGGGGCCTGAAATCTCAGCCAACTTTGCAATTTAATCCAAAACCCAAAGCAGTTCAGATTCCAAGTAACCTGTTACCCTCTGCTAGCAAAACATCACTCATGGTTTGAAAAATACCATTTTTAATAACCTCTTTTCAGTTTCCTGGCAGGCCCCCAGCTTCATTTCAAAGTTTATTTTCCCCAGTGAGAGTACAGCTGGAATAATGCAAAAGTGCACTGCACCATGCCCCCACTATCCCAGGCTGTGAAAGTCCAGCTCTAAGGCAACAAAGAAGGCTGGAGGGAAAAGATGGGCAGGGGGAGGGGAGGGCTATGGATCACAAGCAACTGGCCTAAATTCAGGCCTTCCCAGAGACAAAACAATCTGTCACCCTCAAGAGTGAACAACTGGAGAAACAGAATCCAAATTAAATTTTGGATTATATCATTTTGGTTTATTTTTAAATAAATTTGATAAAAGGGAACCACTATAATTTGTGCTGCCTCTTGAGTGCCCTGTGTGTGTGTGTTTTCTTTTTTAGTGACCCATTCTTCAGATGTCACTCAAACAGATGCCAAGAAAACAATCTATGAAGAGAGGCAGCAGAGGCAGGAGTGAGGGCAAGGAAACAGAACTTCATCTTTGGAGACCTAGGGTCCCTTAAGTACCCACTGAATTCTCCTTAAACTCCAAGACAGTAGCCTTGAAGCCCTAAGTTTACTCTTGTTATTTCTTGCCCAGGACTAGTGAAGTTAGGGTTGCCAATAAAATGACCACTTTGCTCAAAATGCTGCATTTAAAATCCAAGTCTTCTTGAAACAGCAGAGTAGGATTTTGGCCAGAAAGTGCTTTCTAGTACAAATACTAGTGCACTTTTACAAGGCAGGTAAAGCCCAAAATTATGTTGCTAATTAATTTTATATTTCCTTCAACTACCTAGAACCAACTGCAGCCCAACATTCCCCAACTGGGATTTTACCAAGAATTCAGATAATGCTATTTATGGATCATGCCAACAGCTGAGGTCATATTTTCTGTCTAAAGGGGAAAAAAGAAAGAAAAATAAATAGTGAAGGATTCATGGAAAGTGCATATTAGAAGATAGGGTCAGAAGGGGGAGGAAAGAGACAAGAGGTAAAAATCAACCCCAGGCAGACACACATACTAAATGAGGGCTTAGAGGTTTTGAGTTTATATTATTTGGGGGTAAAAGTAAAGAAAATAGAATTAAGTGATTGTAGGAAATTTTAGAGAACCAACAATTTGCTCTCAAAAAACTAACCTTCTTCCCTTCAAAATGTAAAGAACATAAAACGGGAAAGCCCTGATGCCTTGTACCATGGCTGGCACAAATATTCTCTGTCATGTGCATCCCAGGAATGTGAATTTCTTGCTACTTGATTTGGGGTTCTGTAATTATCAGCCTTTTTTTTTTTTCAGAACGAATTGACATTACAAGGACTAGAAACAACCTCTACAAGTACAGTATCCTAAACATTAGAGCTAGAAAGAAACTTGGATCTCATCTGATTTTTCCCATTCGAGGGATAAGAAAAATGAAGAAAAGGAAGAGGAAGCTTGGCCAAATGTTAGCCAGTAAATTATCAGCAGAGTCAAAAATAGAACCCAGATCTAATGGGGCAGTACCTAAATATCAGTTTATAATGAACATTTCACTGGTCTGAGGGAAAAATGAGAAAAACAAAGATTATATAATGATTGCTTTATAAAGTTAATTTCTTAAACTCTGATTATGAGATTTATACCCATGCTAGTTTTTATGTTACAATATCCCTTCTTTTATGAAATGATAATCACAAAAAGTAGTTGTTATTTTTATAATATCCTTAACTAGCAAAACAATAAATTGGCAGCCCTAAGTGAAGGGGCAAGATTTTTTTGGAAAAATTTTTGTGTGTGAAAACTTAAATCTTCTACCATTAGTCTAGTCCAATCCTTTGGTGTCAAGCAGGATATAACCACTCAATCCAAGGTATTTTCTACCCCTAAGAGGTTCTATACCTACTGAATATGCCACTGAAGTGTCATATAGTGAACAAAGTATCAGAAAGAGACTTTTGGCTGGGATGAGAAGTGGAAGACAAACTAGAAAAGGAAAGAAGTCCAAGGCTACACGTGGAGAAACAAATTGGTTTATGATCAATGCCTTATCCTGTCTTTTGTTGTGGTAACTTCAAGTTAGCATAAAGCCCTGATTTAACAGGCAATAGCTCTTCCACTATTTATTTATATTTTTCATTTGTGGCTTAATTCAAATTTTCATCATGAGGGAAAAATAACACAGATACTCAACTTTTGTGAGGTAGATACATTGTATAGAAGAAGCTAAAAGAAGTTAACTGACTTTCCCAAGATAACTTGGTTGATACGGGATTGTTCCAGGAATAAATCTTAGAACTTCATTCTAGATCTCATAATCCTTCTTTATCTCTTCACGAATCACAACCTTGTCACAGTGAAAGGGCTTACATAACTCAACAAAGCTATGAGACATGGCATGCAGGGCCACCCAAGATGGACAGGTCATAGTGAAGACTTCCAACAAAATGTGGCCCACTAGAGGAGGGAATGGCAATCCACTCAGTATTCTTGCTACAAGAACCCCATGAACAGCATGAAAAGGCAAAAAGATATGACATGGGAAGATGAGATAAAACAACAAAAGACTCTGAAATGCAGTACTTGGGTGCAACCTCAAAAATGACAGAACGATCTTGTTTTATTTCCAAGGAAAAACATTCAGCATCACAGTAACCCAAGTCTATGCCCCAATCAATAATGCTGAAGAAGCCAAAATTGATCAGTTCTATGAAGATCTATCTACAAGACCTTCTAGAATTAACATCAAAACAATGTCCTTTTCATCATAGGAGATTGGAATGCAAAAGTAAGAAGTTAAGATATACCTGGAGTAACAGGAAAGTTTGGCCTTGAAGTACAAAATGTAGCAGGGCAAAGGCTAACAGTTTTGTCAAGAGGAAATACTGGTAATAGAAAACACCTTTTCAACAACAGAAGAGATGACTCTATGCAGGGACATCACTAGATGGTCAATACCGAAATCAGATTGACTATATTCTTTGCAGCCAAAGATGGAGAAGCCCTATACAGTCAGCAAAAAACAAGACCAGGAGCTGAGTGTGGCTCAGATCATGAGTTCCTTATTGCAAAACTCAAGCTTAAATTGAAGAAAGTAGGGGAAACCACTAGACCATTCAGATATGACCTAAATCAAATCCCTTCTGCTTACACAGTGGGGGTGACAAATAGACTCAAGGGATTAGATCTGGAAGACAAAGTGTCTGAAAAACTATGGACGGTGATTCATAACATTGTACAGGAGGCAATAACTAAAACCATCCCCAACAAAAAGAATATTAGAATGTAAAGTGGTTGTCTAAGGAGGCTTTACAAAGGGCTGAGGAAAGAAGTGAAAGGCAAAGGAGAAAGGGAGGGAAAGATGTATCCAACTGAATGCAGAGTTACAGAGAATAGCAAGGGGGAAAAAAAGGCTTTCTCAAAAGGACAATGCAAAAAAAAAAAAAAAAGAGGAAAACAATAGGATGGGAAAGATTAGAGATCTCTTCAAGAAAATTGAAGACATCAAGGGAACATTTCATGCAAGGATATACACAATAAAGGACAGAAATATAAGGACCTAACAGAAGCACAATAGTTTAGGAAAAGGTATACAAGAATACATAGAATTGTACAAAAAAGATCTTAATGACCCAGATAATCACGATGGTGTGGTCACTCATCTAGAGATGGACATCCCAGAATGTTAAGTCAAGTGGACCTTAAGAAGCATTACTATAAACAAAGTTAATGTAGGTGATGGAATTCAGGCTGAGCTATTTCAAATCCAAATTTGAAAAATCCAAAGATGATGCTGTTAAAGTGCTGCACTCAACATGTCAGCAAATTTGGAAAACGTGGCAGTGGCCACAGGACTGGAAAAGGTCAGTTTTCATTCAAATCCCAAAGAAGGGAAATGCGAAAGAAAGTTCAAACTGCTGTACAATTGTGCTCATTTCACATGCTAGCAAGATTATGTTCAAAATCCTTCAAGTTAGGCTTCAATAGTACATGAACTTATAGATATACAAGCTGAATTTAGAAAGGGGAAAGGAACCAGAGATCAAATTGCCAACATGTGTTGGATCACAGAGAAAGCAAGGGAATTCCAGAAAAACATCTACTTCTGCTTCATCGACTATACTAAAGCATTTGACTGTGTGGATCACAACAAATTGGAAAATTCTTAAAGAGATGGGAATACCAGACCACTTTATCTGTTTCTTGTGAAACCTGTATGCGGGTCAAGAAGTAACAATTGAACTGGACATGGAACAATGGACTGGTTCGGGATTGGGAAAGGAGTACATCAAGGCTGTATATTGTCACCCTGCTCATTTAACTTATATGCAGAGTACATCATGTGAAATGCTAGACTAGATGAATCACAATCTGGAATCAAGTTTGCTAGGAGAAATATCAGCAACCTCATGTATGCAGATCATGCTACTCTAATGGCAGAAAGTGAAGAGAAACTAAAGAGTCTTTTGATGAGGTTGAAAGAGAAGAGTGTAAAAACTGGCTTGAAACTCAACATTAAAAAAACTAAGATCTTTCTTTATAGCTGAGTAACATTCCATTGTATATATGTACCACAATTTCTGTATCCATTCATCTGTCGATGAACATCTAGGTTGCTTCCATGTCCTAGAAGTGCTCTGTGACCACCTAGAGGAGTGGGGTGGGGAGGGAGATGGAAGGGGGTTCCAAAGGGAGGGGACATATGTATACCTGTGACTGATTCATGTTGATGTATCGCAGAAAGCAACACAACATTTCAAAGCAATTACCTTCCAATAAGAAAACTAAGATCATCGCATCTAGTCCTATCACTTCCTGGCAAATAGATAGGGAAAAAGTGGAAACAGTGACAGATTTTATTTTCTTGGGCTCACAAATCACTGTGGATGGTGACTGCAGCCACGAATTAAAAGCTGCTTGCTCCTTGGAAGAATAGCTATGAAAAACCTATACATCATATTAAAGAGTAGAGACATCACTTTACAACAAAGGTCTGTAAAGTCAAAGCTATGATATTTTCAGTAGTCATGTACAGATGTGAGAGTTGGACTATAAAGAAGGCTGAGTGCCAAAGAATTGATGCTTTCAAATTGTGGTGCTGGAGAAGACTCTTTGAGTCCCTTGGACTATAAGGAGACCAAACCAGTCCATCCTAAAGGAAATCAACCCTGAATATTCATTGGAAGGACTGATGCTGAAGCCGAAACTCTAGTACTTTGGCTACTTGATGTGAAGAGCTGACTCATTGGAAAAGACCCTGATGCTGGGAAAGACTGAAGGCAAAAGGAGAAGAGTTCAGCAGAGGATGAGAAGGTTAGATCTCAACTCAATGGACATGAATTTTAGCAAACTCTGTGAGATAGTGAAGGAGAGGGTAGCTTGGCATGCTGCAGTCTATAGGGTCACAAAAAGCTGGACACAACTTAGTGCTGAACAGCAACAAAAATCCTTCTTTGAGCCTACATTTCTATCCTGTTTGCATCTTAACTGAAATTTTGGATATGACCCGTCAGCTTGTCAAAGATTTTGCGGTATGCACCATCTGTCCCCAAAGTGCCCAGCATCACCATTGTAGGTGCCAGGTACAAGAAGCACCAGGCTCAAGGACCCAGAGGAATTAAAAGGTTACTGGGACTATAAAGGCCTCGGACTCCTGGCTACTAGCTGTAGGTGCCCCAACAGTCCCATCATTGTAGCCATCTCTTGCTACCACTTTTAGCCATGTAAAGGCTAGAGGATTGAACTAGTGTATCAAAATGCACACTTAAGCATCATCATCATTATCATTACCAACTTTTCAGTGATCTCCTTGAGATGACTTGACTTATGGATTATGTAGATTAACTGTTTCATCCTAGACGCCATCACTTTCCACCACTCAATCAAGACCCACCCTGATAATCCAAATAGATTTTAACATCAGCCTAAATTCAAAGAGTTTTAAATGTAGAGCAAAAATCATCCAAAATATACTCCAATGTCAAACACGAGTGCCTTTGAGACTCCTGCTATTTGGAATAGTAACTGTTTAGAATGCTATTTGGGATTCTGGATGTTTGGGGCAATCCCCATCTCTGCATCCCTTTATGTAAGTGGGCAAGAATCACATGGTTTTTTAAAGCAGATGGCAAAACCTGGCTTCTGCCTGCTTGTTAGGTTGATGGCTAGCAACTTCCAGGGCTCTGACTCAGCACAGTGCTAGGAGGAACTACATAGTGGTCACTTAGTTGAGGTGCAGACAGAATCTGCCATCATTTATAATAAATAACTTTTGAAAAGAAAACCAGTATCTCTATCTGGATAGGCACACCCCAGTACAGATCTCAGACCAATGCCTCAATAAATGTTCATCTCTCAGACCTTGGTAAAACAAAACAGCGCTCAGAGGTTTTGGATATAAGCTAGCTTTTAAGATTCACATGGGAAAAGTTAATATGGTAGTAAAGAGCCACCTAAAAGCCTGTCTACCTATATTACAATAGCATGCCCTTTTCATTCCCTCAACAGCTCTCAAAGGGTACTGTGGACAGCCACATTTTGTATTTCTCCCAGTCCACACACCTACCCACAAAAAGCAAATTCCTTTTTTACCACCCAAATTTTGTTATTTATAGTAATAGTTATTAGGGTTTTCCCTTTCCTTTAAGTGTTTTTCTGCTTTTCTTTCTTTTGTGCTTTGTATCCTTTGAGATTTCCTTTCTAATGTTTGGGTTT
Source organism: Moschus berezovskii (assembly GCF_049115385.1). Lineage (NCBI taxonomy): Eukaryota > Metazoa > Chordata > Mammalia > Artiodactyla > Moschidae > Moschus > Moschus berezovskii. The sequence continues at coordinate 66,623,318 of NC_142488.1, forward strand.
TTTTTTTCTTTGTTGTTTTTGTTGTTGCTACTGATGCTTTTATTCCCTTTCCTTCTTCTTTCCATTGCTTTTCCTTTATTTTGTGCTTTGGAGAAATTTCCTTTTCCGTTTGGGGGATTTTAGGTTTTTTTCGTTTTCAGATTTTTCTTGTTTCTTTTTTATTTTGTTGTTTTGTGTTTTATGGGGTTTGGTGTGTTTGGTGTATTTCTTCCTTTTTTATTTGGTTTTTCTTTTTCTTTTCCAGGTTTTCTCTTTTTACCTGCTTTCTCTGTTCCGTTAACATGTTTTTCTCTTTTGTATTTTTCTTTTCCATTTTTTTTTCTTTCTTTAGGTTTTATTATGTTTTTATTTTTCTTTTGGGGATTTTTTGAGGTGCTTTTTAGATTTTCTTAGAATTTAGGTCTTTTTCTTTTAAAGCTTTCCTTTTTTTCTTTATTGTTTCTTTAAAAATTCTATGTTAATTTCTTCTGTACAGCAAAGTGACTCAGTTATACATATATATTACTTTTAGTATTCTTTTACTATATTTTTTCTTTTTAAAAATCTTATCTTTTTATTTTTCACTTTTTGCCTCTTGTCTTTCTTTTTTAACATTTTAGTAATATTTTAACTGTCAAATCATTTTGGATTTATAGAAAACTTACAAAGATAGTACAAAGTGTTCCCATTTACTCAACCTCTAGTTTTCCCTACATTAACATCTTTCGTTAGTATGGTACATTTGTTACAATGAATGAACTAATTCTAATATGTTATTATTAACTAAAGTTCACACTTTATTCACATTTCCTTAGCTTTTACCTAATGTCCTTTTTCTGTTCCAACATCCCATCTATTATATACCTATGTTACATCCAACTGTTGTGTCTTCTTGGGTTCCTCTTGGCTCTGATAGTATTCCAGATTTGTTTTTTATGATCTTAATGGTTTTGAGGTATTGGTAAGGTATTTTATAGAATGCTCCTCAGTTGAGATTTTTCCAATTGTTTTCTCATGACTAGACTGGGGTAATGTGTTTTAGAGAGGAAGACCACAGAGGTGAAGTGCTTTTCTCATCATATCAAAAAAGAGCATCCAGTATCAACATGACTTATGGCTACTGAAGCTAACTTGATCACTCGGCTAAGGTATGTTTGACAAATTTCTACACTATAAAGTTATTTTCCCCTCCTTTCCATGTTGCATTTTTTTTATATCAGGTCATTAAGCCCTGTCTACATTTATCATGGGAGAGATTAAGCTCCATCTCCTGGACAAGGTACACATATCCAAATAAATTATTTGCAACACAATATCACATTACTTATTGTGTTGCTCCAATTATTCTAGCTTTGGCCATTGAGAATTCTTTCAGGTTAGTTCCTTCATTCCTTTGACATGCTCCCTTTTTTCTTTTTTTTTTTTGTTTTACCACTTGTTTAATATTCTAATATTACCTCTTCCTCTTTTACATTTGATTCAGTCTCCTTTTCTTTTTTAAAAAAAATGTTTATTGATTATTCTTTTTTTGTTGTTGTTGTTGCACTGGGTCTTCGTTGCTGTGCACAGGCTTTTCTCTAGTTGCAGCTAGCAGAGGCTACTCTTTATTGTGGTGCTTGGGCTTCTCATTGCAGTGATTTCTCTTGTCACAGAGCACAGGCTGTAGGGCACACTGGTTCAGTAGTTGTAGCACACAGGCTCAATAATTGTGTCTCACGGGCTTAATTGCTCTGCAGCATGTAGAATCTTCCAGACCAGGGGTTGAAACTGTATCTCCTGCATTAGCAGGTGAATTCTTATCCACTGAGCCACCAGGAAAATCCCTTCAGTTTCCTTTTTATTTCTATTTTCATTTTACCCCTATTTTTCCCTCCCCGTTTTTCTTTCCTGTTAGCTTTAAATATTTTCTCCTTCCCTCCTTATTCCTTTTTTCCTTTACATCTATGATTTTAAAGTAATTTTCTCCTTTTCAAATATTTCTTACATTTTTGCCTTTATTAAAATTTTTCTTTATTAAAAGTTTTAAATATATTGATGAAGAGTTTATGGTTAGTAAAACAGTGTCCTTATTGTTTAATTGCTAAGTCATGTGTGACACTGCAGTTCCATGAACTGCATCACGCCAGGCTTCCCTGTCCTTCACTAGCTCCCCAAGTTTGCTCAAATTCATGTCCATTGAGTTCATGATGCCATCCAGCCATCTCATCCTCTGTTGACCCCTTTTTCTCCTGCCCTCAATCTTTCCTAGCCTCAGGGTCTTTTCCAGTGAGTCAGTTCTTCACATCAGGTGGCCAAAGTATTGGAGCTTTGGTTTCAGCAACAATCCTTCCAATGAATACTCAGGGTTGATTTCCTTTGGGATTTACTGGTTTGATCTCCTTGTAGTTCAAGGGACTCTCAAGAGTCTTCTCCAGCACCACAGTTCAAAAGCATCAATTCTTCAGCACTCTGCCGTTATGGTCCAACTCTCACATCCATATATGATTACTAGAAAAACCATAGCTTTGATTATATGGACCTTTGCTGGCAAAGTAATGTCTCTGCTTTTTAATATGCTGTATAGATTTGTCATAGCTTCTCTTCCAAGGAGCAAGCGTCTTTTAATTTTGTGGCTGCAGTCACTGTCTGCAGTGATTTTGGAACCCAAGAAAATAAAGTCTGTCACTATTTCCATTTTGTCCCTATCTACTTGCCATGAAGTGATGGGACCAGTTGACATGATCTTAGTTTTTTGAATGTTGAGTTTTAAGCCAGCTTTTTAAGATGCAAAAAGAAGAATATACCCTCTTTCCTACCCTCTCAGCCTCATTGCCAATATCTTGGGTCAACTACTAGATTTCATACACCACTGCAAAACTCTGTGCTCCCACACAGGAATGACCAGAGGACCTTGTGTGGTAACTCTTGAAGTTCTGATGTGTGTGTGTGTGTGTGTGTGTGTGTGTTAGTTGCTCACCAACCCTATGGACTGTTGTCATCCAGGCTCTTCTGTCTATGGAATTCTCCAGGCAAGAATACTGGAGTGGGTAGCCATTCCATTCTTTAGGGGAACTTCCCGATCAAGGGATCAAACCTGAGTCTCCTGCACTGCAGGCAGATCCTTTACCATCTGAGGATAGCTTCCTTTAAAACTCAATTCTCCCAAAAGTCATAGCCTTTAAACTGGAGATTCTCTGGAATATCAAAGCATTAATCAGACATTTAATGCCTTTCTTAACTAGAAGCATCCACAGTAAAAATCATTTTGGCTGGCTATGTCTAGAAAAGGATTCCTTGGTGGCTTAGATGGTAAAGAATCTGCCAGGATTGTGGGAGACCTGGGTTCGATCCCTGGGTTGGGAAGATCCCCTGAAGGAAGGCAAGGCAATTCTCCAGTATTCTTTCCTGGAGAATCCCCATGGACAGAGGATCCTGGCAGGCTACATACAGTCCATGGGATTCAAAGAGTCAGACACAGCTAAGTGACTAAGCATAGCACACAGAACAGCATGACTAGAGAAGTGTTCTACAAAGTCCTTCTCCAGGACCTTCTAGCTCCTAGTGTCAGGAAAATGTGTATATGTGTGTATACACAATCTTAAGGTCTCTGCCCCCAAACTCACGGAGCTATTGGGAACCAGGAAGAAGAAGTGTGCCAGAACCTAGGGAACTTGAGAAGAAAAGCCTTGTCAGAAATGAGATATTCATGTAAATAGAAGGCACCAGAAAGACATAAGAAGCTTTACAACTTGGTATTAAGAACAGGGTTAACTTACTTGGAGATCCCATTCTGTCTTCACTTTCTCCTCTTAACTGTTTTCTCTCTGTCTGCGTATGTTTTCTGGAAAGTTGACATTTCTAGTCTAAGCACATGTGCAGTCAAGCTGACACGTAAAGCTGGCTCCCCAAATTCCTTTGCTTTTTTTGCATTCAAGTTTCCCTGGGTAGAAATGGAAATAATAATCTTAGAGCCTTTCCTAACAAGTTCTGACAAATTCAGCAGTTAAGAGTTTATTTCAAGTATAATGCTGAATGGGGGCTGGAGGTGAACGAGAGAAGAATGGGGTGAATTAGATGACCTCAGAGCCTCCCTATGATGGCATGACTCAGTCATCTGAGGGCTTTTGCAGTTGCTATCAGTTGAGGTTGACACCAGGGGCTAAGCAGACTCTGTGAGATAGATAAAGCTGTATTATTTTTAGAGCTGGGGAGAGGAGAGATTATCACTCTAGATCCTACCAGAGCCTTCTACTGCTCTCTTTCATTATCATGCCATCTGCTTATAACAGGGATTAAAGACCATTCCACTAAAAACATGTCTCATCTTTCCAAGTAAGAGATCCCTTTCAACCAAGCCTGATATGGAATGGTGTTCCAAGTCTTAGGGCACTGGCCTGCAGCACAGTTTGCTGACTAATAGAGACTCCACTATACAGTGTCTTTCCATCTTTTGCTTTCTACTATATATCAGTCAAGGTCTGATATTGGCACTGGGACTTGAGACCATGTGACTTTATGTTTCTTAAATATGGTATTAATTTTTACCAGGAGAACAGAAAGTGATTAATTGAAATCAGGGACTTAAAGTAACAAGAGGGATAGAGTTTTGCCTTAGAGCAAAGCATAAGGGCTTGATTTTCTCAGACTTCTCAATGTGACTCAGGTCAGCCATAATTAGTTTGGGGTAGGGGGTGACACAAATGCATGAGGTGAAGTCTTCAACCCAAGACGTGGAGCTGTAAGAATTCACTAGCTCACAAACATAGTGGCTTTAAATTGTTCACATGTTGGAGGCATTTCCTATATAGCTATAATCTACAAAGTGATCAGACTGAGCAAGCTAACTCTGAGAGGTAACCTCAAAGGGCAAAGGTAATATTGGGATGTGGACAGAGGGGTGGGGAGATATCAAGGGAAGCTCCATAAGAATGATGAACTTTCTGTTTTGTTGGTCCTTTCCTAGTCTAAGGTGTGGGATGGTGTGGGGCTGAGGGGATCACAGTTTGCAAGCATAAATAGATGTGAGGGATACTAGGAAGGACTTTACCCAAAAATCAGCCTGTACAGGACCAGATATCTCACTGTTAACGTTAATAATCCATTTATTTGGTTTAAACAATGTGAATTCCCTGAGCTTCCTCTGGAAAAAGAAGTGCATTCAATCCCTGACACTGCAAATCCTAAGGAAGGTAGAGAAAGAGGGCCAAGAGGAATGGTTGTTCTTTGGAATGTGAAATACTTGCTTCAAGTGAACAAAAAACTTATAAAGCAAGAAGTGATCTTAAGAAACTTTTAATTCACCCTGAAACTTAACTATAATAAGTAGTCTTTCAGATTACCAATTATAAATGAGGGTGGGGGCTTGGGCTGGAAAGAGAGAGGTTTTAGGTTGTATAGAAGGGTTAAACCAGGAAAAGATTTTCATTTTGGGGGTGGTTGGTATATGAACTTGAAGGGAAGAGACAAGATGGCACTCAAGAAGATGATGGGACAGAAGTACAACTAGTCCAGGGTATGGGGAAAGAGTGTGTTGGGGTCTCATATTTTAAAAAGAAGTTTCAATGAATTCCAAGGGTGAAGAAAACTCTTTTGAGTGGCAAGACATTTACATGATGGTTTTCTTTAGTTTAGGTCCCTCAGGCTAATTGAAATAGAATGTTTCTGTTAAACCAAACACCTAGCAGACCTCAGACCAAGTCATAGCCCCTATTCAAATAAAAGTATAGGTGGAAAAGGTGGCAAGTGTTAAACTTTACTCTCTTCATAATACAAAATATAGAATGTTTACTTTTGAGGGAGGTTATGGACCTATTTGGAATGTTTATAAGATACAGCAACTCATCTCACATGCTAGCAAAGTAATGCTCAAAATTCTCCAAGCTAAGCTTCAACAGTAAGTGAACCAAGAACTTACAGATGCTCAAGCTGGATTTAGAAAAGGATCAAATTTTAAAAAGATAAAATTTCTGACATCCGTTGGATCATAGAAAAAGCAAGAGAATTCCAGAAAAACATCTGCTTCTGTTTCACTGACAATGCTAAAGCCTTTGACTGTGTGGATCACAACAAACTGTGTGAAATTCTTCAAGAGATTGGAATACCAGACCACTTTAACTACCTCCTGAGAAATCTGTATGCAGGTCAAGAAGCAACAGTTAGAACCAAACAAAGAACAACATACTTTTTTCAAATTGGGAAAGGAGTACATCGGGGCTGTATGTTGTCACCCTGCTTATTTAACTTATATTCAGAGCACACCATGGCAAATGCCAGGCTGGATGAAGCACAAGTTGGAATCAAGAATGCCGGGAGAAATATCGATAACCTGAGATATGCAGATGACACCACCCTTATTACAGAAAGTGAAGAGGAACTAAAGAGCCTCTTGATGAAAGTGAAAGAGGAGATTTTAAAAGCTGGCTTAAAACAGCATTCAGAAAACTAAGATTATAGCATCCACTCACATCACTTCATGGCAAATAGATGGGGAAATAATGGAAACAGTGAGAGACTTAATTTTCTTGGGCTCCAAAACCACTGCAGATGACTTCAGCCATGAAATTAAAAGATGCTTGCTCCCTGGAAGAAAATCTATGATGAACCTAGGGAGCATATTAAAAAGCAGAGACATTACTTTTGCAACAAAGGCCTGTATAGTCAAAGCTATGATTTTTCCAGTAGTCAAGTATGGATATGAGAGCTGGACCAAAAAAAAAAAAAGCTGAGCCCTGAAGAACTGATGCTTTTGAACGGTGGTGTTGGAGAAGACTCTTGAGAATCCCTTGGAGCAAGAAGATCAGACCAGTCAGTCCTAAGGAAAATCAATCCTGAATGTTTATTGGAAGGACTGATGCTTAAGTTGAAGCCCCAATACTTTGGCCACCTGATGCTAAGAGCTGACTCATTGGAAAAGATCCTGATGCTGCGAAAGATTGAAGGCAGGAGGAGAAGGGGATGAGATGGTTGGATGGCATCACCAATTCAATGGACATGAGTTTAAGCAAGCTCCGGGAGTTGGTGATGGACAGGGAAGCCTGGCATGCTACAGTCCATGGGGTCACAAAGAGTTGGACACGACTGAGCGACTGAGCTGAACTGAAGATACAATAGGGCTTCCCAGATGGTGCTAGTGGTAAGGAACCCACTTGCTAATACAGGAGACATAAGAGACGTGGGTTCAATCCCCAGGCCAAGAAGATCTCTTGGAGAAGGGCATGGCAACCCATTTCAGCATTCTTGCCTGGTGACTCCCAAGGACAGAGGAGCCTGGAGGGCAACAATCCATGGGTTGCAAAGAGTTGGACATGACTGAAGCCACTTAGCATACATACAGACAAGATACGATAAGCCCTCCCAAGAAAAAAAGAAAAAAAAACAGGAATAATTCAGCAGCAAGCTCCATTTTTATGTTTTCTTCCTCTGCACTATAGGAGTATAGTGTATAAGAGTGTTACAGTGTTATTTGGGGGAAAGCAGAAAGATAGGGAAATGGGAAAAAAAAGTTCTTGTGTTACCTTCCAGAGATAATCTATATATTTACACACACATATATATACATACATGTTATAAAAATCTCTGTGAACGCAAAGTCCAAATTATGTTGTCAAAACAATCTCCAAAGATTCAGACAGGCAACTGTATACCTCAATATATACCCAGAACCAAAGATACCAAGGGGTAAAATGGGGATAAAATCCTGGGAAAATGTGTTGTTCTTTTAGGAAAATAGTGCTATTAATACCTATGTTAGAGGATTGCTATTAAATCCTGAGAGAAAAATAGTATGCATAAAGTGTTGAAAACACTGCCTGGCACAAGTAAGTGATATATAAGTGTTAGTTGCCATCATCATCATTTTTATTGTTGTTGTTTGCTGTTGTTACTGGGAGAAGACATCTTGGGGATTCTTGAAGCTGCTCTCTATTTTATCTTGGTTTTCCTCAGAGGTACCTCCAAGTTGGGAGCCTCTATCTGTTACTCTTCTTCCTCTGGGATACCTCCTCCACCAGGATCTAAAGTGTGGAGCCAATTGGTAACCAAAGTTGCACCTCAAAATGTCTTGTGGACATAAGGAAAGCTTAGCCCCACTGCCTGACATTCCTCTCATGGCATCAATGAGATAAACTGTTTCATATGTTATTACTCATGACTCTTCTTGCAAACACCATGGAAATGCATGGACAAACAGCAGCTCACTACACTTTCTGGGAATTATTCAACCAAGAATTTATTGTTTCCCTCTCCTATGTGTGATTCAGTTCCTCCTTATCCCTATACTTCTCACTTCTTCAGGGGAGTTGAATGTCACTGGCTAGCCACAGACACTGCACTGCCTTACTTCACTAATTAGGCCTTTAGGAAGCTAGTGCTACTGGGAAAGGCCAAACTCCACAGACACAGGTCAAAGACCCTCTACAGCCTGAGTGTGCCATCTCAATACCTTAAAAGCTCAATGCAATCCCTATCAAGCTACCAACGGTATTTTTAACAGAACTAGAACAAATAATTTCATAATTTGTATGGAAATACAAAAAACCTCAAATAGCCAAAACAATCTTGAGAAAGAAGAATGGAACAGGAGGAATCAACCTGCCGGATTTCAGGATAGACTACAAAGCTACAATCATCAAGACAGTATGGTACTGGCACAAAGACAGAAATATAGATCAAAGGAACAAAACAGAAAGCCCAGAGATAAATCCACACACCTATGGACACCTTATCTTTGACAAAGGAGGCAGGACTATACAATGGAGAAAAGACAATCTCTTTAACAAGTGGTGCTGGGAAAACTGGTCAGCCACTTGTAAAAGAATGAAACTAGAACACTTCCTAACACCATACACAAAAATAAACTCAAAATGGATTAAAGATCTAAATGTAAGACCAGAAACTATAAAACTCCTAGAGAACATAGGCAAAATACTGTCCGACATAAACCACAGCAGGATCCTCCATGACCCACCTCCCAGATCAATGGAAATAAAAGCAAAAATAAACAAATGAGACCTAATTAAATTTAAAAGCTTTTGCACAATGAAGGAAACTACAAGCAAGGTGAAAAGACAGCCTTCAGAATGGGAGAAAATAATAGCAAATGAAGCAACTGACAAAGAATTAATCTCAAAAATACACAAGTAACTCCTGCAGCTCAATCCCAGGAAAATAAACTATCCAATCAAAAAATGGGCCAAAGAACTAGACATTTCTCCAAAGAAGACATACAGATGGCTTACAAACACATGAAAAGATGCTCAACATCACTCATTATAAGAGAAATGCAAATCAAAACCACAATGAGGTACCATCTCACGCCAGTCAGAATGGCTGCTATCCAAAAGTCTACAAGCAATAAATGCTGGAGAGGGTGTGGAGAAAAGGGAACCCTCTTACACTGTTCATGGGAATGCAAACTAGTATAGCCACTATGGAGAACAGTGTGGAGATTCCTTAAAAAGCTGGAAATAGAACTGCCATATGACCCAGCAATACCACTTCTGGGCATACACACTGAGGAAACCAGAATTGAAAGAGACATGTGTACCCCTATGTTCATCACAGCACTATTTATAATAACCAGGACATGGAAGCAACCTAGGTTTCCATCAGCAGACGAACGGATAAGAAAGCTGTGGTACATATACACAATGGAATATTACTCAGCCATTAAAAAAGAATACATTTGAATCAGTTCTAATGAGGTGGATGAAACTGGAGCCTATTATACAGAGTGAAGTAAGCCAGAAAGAAAAACGTCAATACAGTATACTAAAGCGTATATATGGAATTTAGAAAGATGGTAACAATAACCCTATATGCGAGACAGCAAAAGAGACACAGATGAATAGAACAGTCTTTTTGACTCTGTGGGAGAGGGTGAGGGTGGGATAATTTGGGAGAATGGCATTGAAACATGTAAATTATCACATGTGAAATGGATCGCCAGTCCAATTTTGATGCATGGGACAGGGTGCTCAGGGCTGGTGCACTGGGATGACCCAGAGAGATGGGATGGGGAGGGAGGCGGGAGGGGGGTTCAGGATGAGGAACACATGTACACCCGTGGCTGATTCATGGCGATGTAAGGCAAAACCACTACAATATTGTAAAGTACTTAGCCTCCAATTAAAATGAATAAATTTATAAAAAATACTAGTACCAAAGAGTAAGTTTTCTATAAATTATCCATTGATAAATAATTAAATAAGTAAATTTTAGAAATTTTTCATTCTAAAGAAAAAAAAGAGATGGAAAAGCAATGTTAAAAAAATATGTTTTACCTTTCCCACTAAATCCAAACGTGGGATATCAAGAACTGAGATGGGGCTGGTGATATCCTACTGCTATTTCATGACTGCATTCTCCAGTGAAGCCGGACCAAGCATGGGGGTAGAGGCCAAGTCACTACCAGGAAATAAAATGGATCAAATGTAGTTTTCTCTATGTCATAGGTCAGTATTTCTCAGAATATTTTAAAAGACAACCTGCATCAGAGTCACATGAGGTGTTTGTTAAAACAGATTCCTGGGCCCCACTGCAGATCTATTGAATGAGAGTATGGTGACTGGGTACCTAGAATCTACATTTTCAACAAGCTTCCCAAGTAAATCTTACACATGCTAAGGTTTGAGACTCACTGACACAGACAACCATGGCATCATAATTAGAAAGTCAATAATATGGCTTGTCAGTAGTACCTGCTAAAAATTTTAGAAAGTTTAGTCAACAGTATACATGATATGAGTCAGTGGTAAGGCATGGAGACCAAAAATGAGCTACTGTGACCTTAGCCCACACACATAAAAGTATAGTGTCTAGAATGAAGGAGGTGATGGTCTTGCTGTTACTCCAAACTATACCCAGAGTACTGAGTTTAGCATTAGAACACCTCAAGAATAATGAAACCAAAATGTGATATGTCCCCAAAAGAACAATTTGGTTGACAAAGAAGCTGGAATTCAAGACAAGTGCAGAATTATCAAGGATAATCCAGACATCTAAGGTTGTCAAGCCTAGAGAATTGAATAATCTGGATAACATAACTGTCAACCTCAAATATCTGAAGAGCTGTCAGAGGGAAGTGATTCCTCTGCCTAGGCAATGCTATCTATGCTTATATTTTATATGCCTTCCTCTTGGCTGTTGACTCTCAAATCTGTACCTCCAGACTAGGTCATTCTCCTGAGCTTCAGCCTTCCTAAATGTCTCCACTTGGATTTTCCACAAGTACCTCTAAGTATACATGGCTAAAATCAAACTATTATTCCCATTTTCTCAGATAATAATTCTGAAGCTCAAATAAGTTAAACAATTTCCCACAGGTTCAGTCAAATAAATCCAATCTGTCTGATGCTAAAGCTCATGTTTTTTTGTTTGTTTGCTTGTTTGTTTTTTATTTTCATCATGCTGGGTTCTATAATATTAGGGGTGGGGGAAGCAAACCAGAAGATTACATACTTATCTTGTAGCTCTGAAACAGAGTAGCAAACTTCACAGAGGCGTTATTCCTTCCTGAAAAAAAAAAAAACAAATCTTTTCTAAGAAACTCTAATCCTAAATTCAGTAGGTTACATTTTAAAAAATAAATCCTTGGCACTATCAGAGGCAAAATATGGAAGAAATGGAAGTCCCTTTTTCTCTCTGAGTCACAACTTCTTATTCTTCAAAATAGATAGAATTGTCTGGACTTTGAAGGTCTTTGCATCCTCTTACAGCTGTATCACTTGAAGAGTCTATGGAAGACAACATTCCGTATAAGTACAAACATTATGAATAAACAGTGAAGCAATTTAGTCTGTGTAATAGCTCAGCTGCCTTCCAACACCATCCTCCAGGACCTGCTAGACTAGAGACTGATCATATATCTTCATGATATTCTCATCTTCTCCAGGCACCCAGCCCAGCATGACGCATTTGTCCACACTCCTGACTTGCCTCTGGCAATACCAGCTCTTTACTCAACTGGAGAAGTGATCAGGTGAAAATTAGAAATTCTATGACATTTTTCCCTACATAGGGTTTCTGATGTGCTTCCCCAAATTCACTTACTAGCTGTATGACCTTGAGTAAGTCACTGAACTTCTCTGAGCCTGTTTTCCCATCTGTAAGTGAAAGTTGCTCAGTTGTGTCTGACTCTTTACAACCCCATGGACTAAACAGTCCATGGAATTTTCTGGGCCAGAGTGGGTAGTCTTTCCCTTCTCCAGGGGATCTTCCCAACCCAGGGATCAAATCCAGGTCTCCCACATTGCAGGCAGATTCTTTACCAGCTGAGCCACAGGGAAGCCCATAAAGGCAATGCTAATAATACAAAATTCACCCGATCATTGTGAAAATTAAAAAATACTATGTGTAAAAGCACCAAGCACACACTAGGTACTTAGTAAATGCTTCCTTTCTTCAGTGTAGTCCTTGGCTAGGCAACACCAGCTAACCCCAGGGTTTCCTTGGATTCATTAGTTATTATCAAGGGCTTCCCTGGTGGTTCAGAGGTTAAAGTGTCTGCCTGCAATGCGGGAGACCTGGGTTTGATCCCTGGGTCAGGAAGATCCCCTGGAAAAGGAAATGGCAACCCACTCCAGTATTCTTGCCTGAAGAATCCCATGGACGGAGGAGCCTGGTGGGCTACAGTCAACGGTGTCGCAAAAAGTCAGACACGACTGAGCGATTTCACTCACTCACTCACTCACCTTATTCCTCTTCTTTCTGGTCACCACCCTCTCCATCAACTAAACAAAGAACATTCAATAATGCCCATGGCAATTCTCTTAATCCACTGGATTATAGCAATTAAGGCTGCATTTGAGATTTTGTAGCAAAATTTTAATCCCTAGTCATGGCATCTGGTCCCATCCGTTCCGTTCGTTACGTTCAGTCGCTCAGTCGTGTCCAACTCTTTGCGACCCCGTGGACTGTAGCCTACCAGGCTTCTCCGTCCATGGGATTCTCCAGGCAAGAATACTGGAGTGGGTTACCATTTCCTTCTCCAAGGGATCTTCCCGACCCAGGGATCGAACCCGGGTCTCCCGCATTGGAGGCAGACGCTTTAACCTCTGAGATCACTTCATGGGAAATAGATGGGGAAACAGTGGAAACAGTGTCAGACTTTATTTTGGGGGGGCTCCAAAATCACTGCAGATGCTGATTGCAGCCAGGAAATTAAAAGACGCTTACTTCTTGGAAGGAAAGTTATGACCAACCTAGATAGCATATTAAAAAGCAGAGACATTACTTTACTAACAAAGGTCCATCTAGTCAAGGCTATGGTTTTTCCTGTGGTCATGTATGGATGTGAGAGTTGGACTGTGAAGAAAGCTGAGCACCGAAGAATTGATGCTTTTGAACTGTGGTGCTGGAGAAGACTTGAGAGTCCCTTGGACTACCAGGAGATCCAACCAGTCCATTCTAAAGGAGATCAATCCTGGGTGTTCATTTGAAGGACTGATGCTAAAGCTGAAATTCCAATACTTTGGCCACCTCATGCGAAGAGTTGACTCACTGGAAAAGAGTCTGATGCTAGGAGGGATTGGGGGTGGGAGGAGTCGGGGACGACAGAGAATGAGATGGCTGGATGGCATCACCGACTCGATGGACATGAGTTTGAGTGAACTCCGGGAGTTGGTGATGGACAGGGAGGCCTGGCGTGCTGTGATTCATGGGGTCACAGTCAGACACGACTGAGCGACTGAACTGAACTGAACTGAAACAGTCAGCCAGACTTCCCTGGTGGCTCAGAGGGTAAAGCGTCTGCCTGCAATGCAGGAGACCTGGGTTCAATCCCTGGGTCAGGAAGATCCCCTGGAGAAAGAAATGGCAACCCACTCCAGCACTCTTGCCTGGAAAATCCCGTGGACAAAGAAGCCTGGTAGACTACAGTCCATGGGATCCCAAAGAGTTGGACACGACTGATCGACTTCACTTTCACTTTCTTTCAGTCAGCCAGCCAGCTTCTGCTAAAATATTTCCTATGATAGGGAATTCATTCCCTTCTAACACAGCCCATTTTATCTTCAGTCAGCTCTGCTTTAACTTCCACCTAGCAGGCCTAATTCTGTCCCTTGGGGTCACATTTTCCAGATAAAATTGTCTTTTTTTATGACAGCCCTGCACATACTGGAAGTTAGCAATCATGCCCACTCCACTCTCCAGACATCTCTTCTTTTTCCCATATTGTTTACTTTTTACTTTTTATTTTTTTAAATTATGAAAGTATGGTAACACATTTACAAGAGACTTGGAAAAATACAGAACAAAGTTATATGCAGTTCTACTATATATTACAATTATTTAAGTAAATAAGTTAAGATTTTCAGTTGGAGTTTCAATATCAAACTCTAAAAATTAATATAAAGGATAGACATAAAAGTAGAAAGATATAGTAGACCTGAAAAGCACTATGAACCAATTCAACATAATTAAGGTTTATATTAATACAATTTTCACATAACAGCAAGACACAAATTTTATTCAAGTTCCCATAGACTATAAACTAGGAGACACTGGAACATATCCAGGGACATCAAACAAGATGCAAAATTTTTATGATCTAAATGTATTGAAATTATACAGAGTCTGTTCTCTTTTAACTGTGGAATTATGTTAGAAATCAATATCAAAAGATATTTGAAAATAACCCACATATTTTCAAGTGCAATGTGACACCAACTTTGCAATGTGCCTGACTTGACCCCCATCCCCTTCATCTCTGAATGGCAGAATCAGGACCTCCACCTTCATGAAAGTGAAAGTCGCTCAGTTGTGTCCGACTCTGTGACCCCATGGACTCCATGGAATTATCCAGGTCAGAATACTAGAGTGGGTAGCTGTTCCCTTCTCCAGGGGATCTTCCCGACCCAGGAATTGAACCCCAGCCTCCTGCATTGCAGGTGGATTCTTTGCCAGCTGACCTACCAGGGAAGCCCTTCATGAAGATCTACATCATTGCCTTTCCTGTTGCTCCTGTACCTGATCCTGCTATTTTCGGGGAGGGTGACAAATCTAGGTGAGGTAATTCAGGCTTGCTTTGCAATAAAGCAATTTCAAGATGTTTTCAACTGCAGGACAGATTATGATACCCACAATGGGCCACACCCATCAATTATATTTTTTATTAGATTCCCTCATCTCCCATCACCCACCTTTATTCACCACCACCTACAATGCTGCATACCACATCTCAGGGCTTCTGGTGGCCACAGGTCCAGGATGAACTAGGAAATGAATCTAGAACCAGAGATATCTGTGAATCTGAAACACTGGAAGCTATGGCTTTTGTGAGTATGTTGTTGCTTTTGTGTCACTTTAATGATGATTAACATATTAGTATAAAAGTAACAATCGCTCACATCTATATTGTATTTTGGGCTTCCCTGGTGGCTCATCTGGCAAAGAATCCACCTGCAATGCAGGAGACCCGGGTTCAATCCCTGAGTTGGGGAGATCAGCTGGAGAAGGAAATGGCAACCCACTGCAGTATTCTTGCCTGGGAAATCCTATGGACAGAGAAGCCTGGCAGACTACAGTTCATGGAGTCACAAGGGTCGGACACGACTGAGAGACTAAGTGACTAAGCACGCACGCATACATATTGTGATTTATAGTCTATAAAACCCTTCAATGAATGAATTCTCCTTTCTTCCTCAAGACAGTTCAACAGCTTCATTTGAGGACAACATTGTTGAAAATTTTAAGAGAAATTGTCTTTATTAGGCTAAATTATGCATTATTTCCTCCATACATCCACAAAATAATCCCTGCCACAAAATCTAGTTTAAAAAAAAAAACAAAACAAAAAACAAATGTTCAATGGCAGCTACTTTGCTCAAAAAGGCATAAACTCTAAGGTTCTTATTTTTTAAGGCATTTGATATTTATTTTATAAATGAGGAAAACAAATCTTTGGGTTAGATAATTTCTCAACATTCACATCACTTCAGTTCAGTCGCTCAGTCGTGTCCGACTCTCCGCGACTCCAGGAATCACAGCACGCCAGGCCTCCCTGTCCATCACCAACCCCCGGAGTTCACCCAAACTCATGTCCATCGAGTTGGTGATGCCATCCAGCCATCTCATTCTCTGTCATCCCCTTCTCCTCCTGCCCCCAATCCCTCCCAGCATCAGAGTCTTTTCCAGTGAGTCAACTCTTCGGATGAGGTGGCCAAAGTATTGCAGTTTCAGCTTTAGCATCAGTCCTTCCAATGAACACCCAGGACTCTTTTCCTTTAGAATGGACTGGTTGGATCTCCTTGCAGTCCAAGGGACTCTCAAGAGTCTTCTCCAACACCACAGTTCAAAAGCATCAATTCTTCAGCAATCAGCCGTCTTCACAGTCCAACTCTCACATCCATACATGACCACAGGAAAAACCATAGCCTTGACTAGACGGACCTTTGTTGGCAAAGTAATGTCTCTGCTTTTTAATATGCTATCTAGGTTGGTCATAACTTTTCTTCCAAAGAGTAAGCGTCTTTTAATTTCATGGCTCAATCAGCATCTACAGTGATTTTGGAGCCCAAAAAACTAAAGTCTGACACTGTTTCCACTGTTAGTAAATAGCAAAGCCAGGATTCAAAGCCTAAGTTATATGACTCCAAATTTTCTAATTTTTTCTACCTCAGCATTTGAAAGTGCCATTCAGCTGTTTTCACTAAAATGGCCACCATCTTCCCCTGTCATGAAACAAGCACTGGCTAACTGAGTTAATCTTCCTGAAAGACATCTTTCAAATCACAGGATACTAAGCCAATTCTTTCACAAAAGGATCTGTTTTCTTCCCAGACAGCTAAGTTCCTTTGCCATTCTAGGAATCCTTTCTATTTTACCTGACAGGTAAGAAACCAAAAGCCTCATTCATCTGCAGAAAATATGTTGAGATATTTTGTGCCAAAACAGAGCTCCAGCCCCACCCTCAATCTTGCAGCATTCTGTCACTTATCATCAAAGCATCCAGGCGGTCCATTGCCCCACTGCAGAGATTTTGCAC
Source organism: Moschus berezovskii (assembly GCF_049115385.1). Classification (NCBI taxonomy): domain Eukaryota; kingdom Metazoa; phylum Chordata; class Mammalia; order Artiodactyla; family Moschidae; genus Moschus; species Moschus berezovskii. Next base: position 66,640,257 of record NC_142488.1, read on the forward strand.
AAATGTTTTAGTCTACAAAAATTTCATTTTCATCCTTCATTTTTTAAAATCCCTATCCTTCACAGTGCAGTTCCCACAAAGGACAGAAAGATAACCACCTGGAATAAATACCAGACAACACAGGCCAATTTCTACTTCAGCCCACAGTAATGAGGAGATAAATAAATAGTCCCATAGCTGAGAAATTAGATACTGTTCTCAACCTTTTCTTATACATCTTTTTAAAAAATTGCAAGGTATAATCCTCAACTCAATTTTTATTAATGAAGTCACTCATTTCATGTCTTACCTATTGTAATTAACTCTGTTCTTCAGGGTTTACCAGTTCTTCCTTCTAACCTAAATAGCATCCCTAAATAGCTAAAAAGTACCATGACCATCCATAGCTAAAGGGGTGAAAAAGTTGTCCTTCATGATTTGGGACTCTAAAAATTGCAGCCTGAAATGAAGCCAGATACAAAGAATGATCCCATTGGATGGCTTACAGGCAGCACTGGACCCACATACAATCTAGTTGCAGGATGGGGCTGCTAGATGATATCACTTCCCACACTACTTACCAGACATACCAACACACAGAGTCCCAAATCCTGAATTACCTCCTCAAAATGGTCTCTCATCTCTCAAAATAAATAGGTTTGGATGTAATTAGTCTCTTTTGGGCCACCCTTTAACCAACTCTGGCAGCTATGTTTTTCTGTCTCATTTGATCTGTTTTCTTTGCTAGTTCTCGGATCAATTTCAACATTTGTGTAAGTACCTGATTCCTTGCTGTGGCTCAAATCAGAATCATCTTCAGCCATCTTCCTGGGTTTATCAACCTCAGGCTCCAGTTCTGTAGAATTAGCTCAAATTGGTCAAAATAAATTTGAAGTGGTCAGAACTAATTTTCCCCTCGTGAGAAAATATTTGAACTGGTCAAAAGCAACTATTGACCATTTTAAACCCCTTTGGGCCAGTTTTACATTGCTAATGCAAGAATAAGCCACTGAAGGGATCAAGATGAGTCAGGAATGAGATGAAGCAGCTTCAGTCTCCTTGGAAGACCAGTGGGAGTTACAAAAATGGATCTGATACTAAGGACTATATCATCTGTGAAGGTGATGCTGGAGGGGGATCAGAAAGGACATAATAGTCTGTGAGGTAGGATCAAACCACTGTAGATCTGGGGGAGGATCTGATGCTCAGTGACAAAGGATTAAATCATAGACATGAAACAGGAGGGGGAAAGATGCTGATGCTCTCCAGACAGGATCAAACCACTGAGATGCATAGAGGGCTGAACAAGGATGTTTTTCTATCAGGTGCCTTCAAACAACTCTGGGGTAGGGATGGAAGAAGGTAGAATAAGAACACAAGGAGCCTAGTAGTTTGTGAGATAAGATGAGACTACTGTGGAGGATTTGCAGAAGGGAATGCTGTTCTAAGAAGCAGGATCAAATCACTGTGGGAGGGAGGGGAGCAAAAAGAAGCTGAAATTTCTTGAAGCAAATTTAAATTTCTTTTAGTAAAGTAATAGTGCATATGATATTCTGCAAGACGGAATCAAACTTTATTTTTATAAATAATAAAGGATATTTACATGATCTCATTTCTTTACTCCTCCCTGACTAGTTGGGTCAGATCATCTTCCCACAAAGTCCTCTGTAGTAATTCCCAGCTGCCTCTGATGGTTGCTAGGCAACAGAGTAGCAGCTGCCTAATGAACCTTGCCCTTTTGACATTAATCCCTGGGTTTCTGGAAGGGAAATAATATGTGCACACATTTAAAAATTGGGGAGCAAATTGAGATAGTATCATCAAATACTAGATGGGGAAGTGTGAGGGAGACAAACCCATAGACTTTCAAAATTAAAAGGAAGGCAACAAGTGATTTGAAAATAATGGCTATGTGGAGGAAGAAAACTCACACTAAAAAACAATCCTATTTAGACTTAGAAAGCAGCAAAACCAGGTCCCCACAAGATTCAAAGGTATTCCTCTATGATATCCCTCACCTGTGGTGCTTGAATACCTTTGATGAAAAATGAGCAGTTTTAACTTCCTGGGAAATCTGTTCTATTTTCCTATAATTCTGATCATTTTCTTCAGCCAAACTATCTCCCCCATAATTTCCACACGGTAGTCCAGTTCTGTCTTCTAGAACAAAGGTTGGCAAACTTGGGCTTGTGGGCCATATCCAAGTCACTGCTTATTTTTGTTCAGCATGTGAGCTGAGAATGTTTTTTACATTTTTAAATGGTTGAAAAAAAGCATTTTATGACATGTGAAAAATTATATGAAATTCAAATTTTAGTCCATAAATAAAATTTTGTTGGAACACAGCCATGCTTATTAATTTACAACTTATCTATGACTGGTTTCCTGTTACCACAGAAGAGTTGAATAGCTGCATAGAAGACCTTATGGCTCTCAGAGCCTAAAATATTTACTATCTGACCCTTTACAGAATAAATTTCCTGACTCCCAGTCTAGAGCAACAAAGAATCAGTTTTCAACAGAACTGTGCTCAAGAAGGAATGTAATGGGAATGTTAGATATGAAAAAATATGAAGAGACCTTACAAAGAGTCTCAAATTCTCAAAGACAGGGAGGGGACTGGTGCCAAAGTCCTCTGAGCCCACAAATAACTTGAAGTCTCTTCTTGTGGCTTCTAGGGATAAGAAGGAGGTTTAACTTGTACAGAATTACTGAGAGTCTTCAAAAAGAATGAGAGGACAGATGGAAAAAATGTTGGGATCAGAGTGTGAAAGGCCTTGAATACCAAATACAGTTGCTTGGCCATCCTGAAAGCAGTCGAAGAGTTGGGCTTCAGATAGGGTTAAGCAACAGGGTAAAATAAATATTGAGGGAGATGATTCATGCTTCCAGAAATCGCTCTAGTTCTATTCCACCACTAGACAAGTAGCAGTGATCTGAGAAGTTCAAGTCATTCTGGCCAATCAGGTTCAGAAACATCTCAATACAAGTATCCCAACACATCTGGTTGAAGATCAGGATCCTACAGCAAATAAAAGATATATACTGAGTCAGTTTCAAAACCTCTCTGCCTTAGGAGCATAAAAAAACACTCATCACATGTTTATTCTTATCCACTTTTCAGAACTCAACCCAACCCATATCTCTCCCAGAGTTTTTGCCCTCTGAATTCCTTCAGCACTTTGTGCCATTCATATGGTCCTCACTCTACCCTACGTAGTGTTGTAAATATCTCTTTGTGAAAATGGCCTATTGCCCCAGAAAGACCTTGAGATCCCAGGGGGAAAAGGGGAATTCTAACTGATACTTTTCTGTGTTCCCATGGTCTCTGATTGATTGATTGGTGTTATTGACCTGATGATCTAGTGGTCCTTCAATGTGTGGGGAGGTCCCCACATAGAGGACTTCAGGCACTTTGGGAGCTATGTCAGCTCTAACCACACATATTCCTTCCCAAGTTGTATGCCTTGGGAAAGGGTGAGGTGTTGTGGTATATTCTAGCCAGTCCTGAGCTGCAATGACCAAGCAAAAAGCAGCTAGATTTCTGGCCCTGATAGGACAAGGACCCCAGCTCCCCATCTTTCCTGCTTTCATGAGTTGAAAGGCTGAATGCCCTGTTCAGGAAGACAAAGCCCACAGTTCTGGTTGCCAGACATCTAGTCCCATTTTCCATGGCCTCTGTTGATCCTGGACTTAGCCTTCAGGCTGGACTCAAACGATTCAGGACAAAAATAAGCCCTTGGCTGGGAAGGCTGGCTTTCCACAAAGTGCTCTTTCCCCCAACAGCCAAAGCAAACGCTGCCGGCCAGGGCTAAAAGCCAGCCAGCCGCTCCCGACCTCTGCCGGCTAGCACCTTGGAGGCCCAGAGTCAACAGTGCACGGACAGGTCTGCTATTTCATTCCTTCTCATTCCTCAAACATCAGATTTATCTTCAGTGAGTCTTAATAACCAAATAGAACTAAAGTCAACTTTAGTCTCTAGGAAAATGTCAAAGATCCCCTATGGGCCTCAATTGCTGGTAGAGAATCAGCACAGCCCTCACATCCATCCTCTGCCTCTCAACGGTACCCAAACCCACAGGCTGCTTTCTGGAGTCTCTCTGTTTAAATTTCTTTTCTCTCCTCCTTTAAGAAAGAGGAAGGAGATATGTAGGAATGAGCTCTCAGTACCTACTGTTCTTTCTGGCTCACAGGCCAAGCTAAGACTCAAAAGAGAGTTCAACCAATCATTTTTCTGAATTAAGTAGCCAGCCTCCCCTAATCATAATGGGGCAGGGCCCAGGTTTTAGGTATAGGTCAAGAGGGACAAGGAGAGAGGAAGAAGAGGAAAGGGAAGGAAAAGGAGGGTGCAAGAAACCATGCAGAAGGAAATATTTTCTTTACCATGCAGAAGTCTCCTTTAAATGACTGACTTTTGGCTGATGAGTGAGGATAGAGGAGTGGGAAAATCTTGGCAAAGATAGAAAATGGCACTGCTTTGAGAATGAAGTTTTCTTGTCTGTTCACAAAGAAATCACTCTCCCTGCAAGACTGGGGGAAGTTCATGCTGGCTTGGAAGAAACATGGGACTAGACGGGATTACTAACAAAAAGGTTGGTGTCCCTTCTCAGAGATATGCAATGTGAGTTAAACTATTGGATGAGTCTCCTTTATGGTATCCAAGTCACTTCTAATAATAATCACAGACATTTTACAATAATAATAATAAATACCATGTACTTAGCACCAAGTATGTGCTTGGCAATGTTCTGTTCCTAAACTGTGCACCAAAACACCCCAAAGTACCATAGTCAACACACAGGGGGGGTAATTTTAGATTTTAGATTTGAGGGAAATACAGTGACATCTGTCGGACATGGCATGAATTACTACCATTAAGTTTTTATACCTAATTACTTAATAAACAGAAATGTTTATTTCTTTTGGCTTAGGGGTGCTGTGAAAACATTTTAAAAACAATTGCAATAAAGGAACAGTAACAAAGAAAATTTGGGAACTTTTTTCATATGTGTTACATGGATTATCTCATGCAATCCTCAAATCTTTCATGGTATATCTTAATATTTTGCCAGCTCTCTCAGATTTCTCAGAAGGCAGGTCAGCTGGTCTTGTATTCTCATCTCTTTCAGAATTTTCCACAGTTTGTTGTGATCCACACAGTCAAAAGCTTTGGCATAGTCAGTAAAGCAGAAATAGATGTTTTTCTGGAACTCTCGTGCTTTTTTGATGATCTAGCAGATGTTGGCAATTTGATCTCTGTTTACTCTGCCTTTTCTAAAACCAGCTTGAACATCTGGAAGTTCACGGTTCACATACTGTTGAAGCCTGACTTGGAGAATGCTGAGCATTACTTTGCTAGCGTGTGAGATGAATGCAATTGTGTGGTAGTTTGAACATTTCTTTGGCATTGCCTTTCTTGGGACTGGAATGAAAACTGACTTTTTCAAGTCCCGTGGCCACTGCTGAGTTTTCCAAATTTGGTGACATATTGAGTGCAACACTTTCACAGCCTCATCTTTTAGGATTTGAAATAGCTCAACTAGAATTCCATCACCTCCACTAGCTTTGTTCATAGTGATGCTTCCTAAGGCCCACTTGACTTCACATTCCAGGATGTAGAGATCTAGATGAGTAATCACACTATTGTGATTATCTGGGTCATGAAGATCTTTTTTTCTGTAGTTCTTCTGTGTATTCTTGCCACCTCGTCTTGATATCTTCTGCTTCTGTTAGGTCCATACCATTTCTGTCCTTTATCGTGCCCATCTTTGCATGAAATGTTCCCTTGGTATCTCTAATTTTCTTGAAGAGATCTCTAGTCTTTCCCATTCTATTGTTTTCCTCTATTTCTTTGCACTGATCACTGAGGAAGGCTTTCTTATCTCTCCTTGCTGTTCTTTGGAACTTTGCATTCAAATGGGTATATCTTTCCTTTTCTCCTTTACCTTTAGCTTCTCTTCTTTTCTCAGATATTTCTAAGGCCTCCTCAGACAACCATTTTGCCTGTTTTCATTTCTTTTTCTTGGTGATGACCCAGACTTGTCTGTGAGTGTCCAGGAGTCTCTGGTGGAGGCATGGGTCGGCAGTGGCCTGCTGCAGGGTTGGGGGCACTGAATAAGGTAGTGCATGCATGGGACCTTTTGAAGGAAGTCGCCATTATCTTCATTACCTCGACCATAGTTTTGTCTCAGGTCAAACGACAGGGAGGGAACACAGCCCTGCCCATCAACAGAAAATTGGATTGAAGATTTACTGAGCATGGCCCCACCCACTAGAACAATTCCAAGTTTCCCCCAAAGTCAGTCTTTCTCATCAGCAAGCTTCCATAGACATCTTATTTATTCCTCAGAGGGTAGAATGAAAACCACAATCACATAAAACTAATCAAATTGATCACATGGACCACAGCCTTGTCTAACTCAATGAAACTATTAGCCACGCTGTGTAGGGCCACCCAAGATGGACGGGTCATGGTAGAGACTTCTGACAAAACGTTGTCCAATGGAGAAGGGAATGGCAAACCACTTCAGTATTCTTCCCTTGAGAATCCCATAAGCAGTATGAAAAGGCAAAAATATATGACACCGAAAGATGAACTCCCCAGGTCAGTAGGTGCCCAATATGCTACTGGAGATCGGTGGAGAAATAACTACAGAAAGAATAAAGAGACGGAGCCAAAGCAAAAACAATGCCCAGTTGTGGGTGTGACTGGTGATGGAAGTAAAGTTCGATGCTATAAAGAACAATGTTGCATAGGAACCTGGATGTTAGGTCCATGAATCAAGGAAAATTGGAAGTGGTCAAACAGGAGATGGCAAGAGTGAACATCAACATTTTAGAAATCAGTGAACTATAATGGACTGGAATAGGCAAATTTAGCTCAGATGATCATTATATCGACAACTGTGGGCAAGAGGCTTTTGAGTTCCTCTTCACTTTCTGCCATAAGGGTAGTGTCATCTGCATATCTGAGGTTATTGATATTTCTCCCAGCAATCTTGATTCCAGCTTGTGCTTCTTCCAGCCCAGCGTTCCTCATGATGTACTCTGCATATAAGTTAAATAAGCAAGGTGACAATATACAACCTTGACGCACTCCTTTTCCTATTTGGAACCAGTCTGTTGTTCCATGACCGGTTCTAACTGTTGCTTCCTGACCTGCATACAGGTTTCTCAAGAGGCAGGTCAGGTGGTCTGGGATTCCCATCTCTTTCAGAATGTTCCACAGTTTATTGTGATCCACACAGTCAAAGGCTTTGGTATAGTCAATGAAGCAGAAATAGATGTTTTTCTGAAACTCTCTTGCTTTCTCCATGATCCAGCGGATGTTGGCAATTTGATCTCTGGTGCCTCTGCCTTTTCTAAAACCTGCTTGAACATCTGGGAGTTCACGGTTTACATACTGCTGAAGCCTGGCTTGGAGAATTTTGAGCATGACTTTACTAGCGTGTGAGATGAGTGCAATTGTGTGGTGGTTTGAGCATTCTTTGGCATTGCCTTTCTTTGGGATTGGAATGAAGACTGACCTCTTCCAGTCCTGTGGCCACTGCTGAGTTTTCCAAATCTGCTGGCATATTGAGTGCAGCACTTTCACAGCATCATCTTTCAAGACTTGAAATAGCTCAACTGGAATTCCATCACCACCACTAGCTTTGTTCGTAGTGATGCTTTCTAAGGCCCACTTGACTTCACATTCCAAGATGTCTGGCTCTAGGTCAGTGATCACATTATCGTGACTATCTTGGTCGTGAAGATCTTTTTTGTACAGTTCTTCTGTGTATTCCTGCCACCTCTTCTTAATATCTTCTGCTTCTGTTAGGTCCATACCATTTATGTCCTTTATCGAGCCCATCTTTGCATGAAAAGTTCCCTTGGAATCTCTAATTTTCTTGAAGAGGTCTCTTGCTTGAAGCTCAACATTCAGAAAACAAAGATCATGGCATCTGGTCCCATCACTTCATGGGAAATAGATGGAAAAACAGTGGAAACAGTGTCAGACTTTGTTTTTTTGGGCTCCAAAATCACTGCAGATGCTGATTGCAGCCATGAAATTAAAAGACGCTTGCTCCTTGGAAGGAAAGTTATGACCAACCTTGATAGTATATTAAAAAGCAGAGACATTACTTTGCCGACCAAGGTCCGTCTAGTCAAGGCAATGGTTTTTCCCGTGGTCATGTATGGATGTGAGAGTTGGACTGTGAAGAAAGCTGATCGCCGAAGAATCGATGCTTTTGAACTGTGGTGTTGGAGAAGACTCTTGAGAGTCCCTTATACTGCAAGGAGATCCAACCAGTCCATTCTAAAGGAGATCAATCCTGGATGTTCATTGGAGGGACTGATGCTAAAGCTGAAACTCCAATACTTTGGCCACCTCATGAGACGAGTTGACTCACTGGAAAAGACTCTGATGCTGGGAAAGGTTGGGGGCGGGAGGAGAAGGGGACGACGGAGAATGAGATGGCTGGATGGCATCACCGACTCTGTGGACATGAGTTTGAGTGTACTCCGGGAGTTGGTGATGGACAGGGAGGCCTGGCGTGCTGTGATTCATGGGGTCGCGGAGAGTCGGACACGACTGAGCGACTGAACTGAACTGAACTGAACTGTGGGCAAGAATCCCTTAGAAGAAATGGAGTAGTCATCAAAAGAGTCATCAAAGGGTCATCAAAAAGTCATCAAAAGACTTGGGTGTAACCTCAAAAATTTCAGAATGATCTCTCTTAATTTCCAAGTCAAACCATTCACTATCAAAGCAATCCAAGTTTATGCCCCAACCAGTAATGCTAAAGAAGCTGAAGTTGAACGGTTCTATGAAGACCTACAAGATCTTCTAGAACTAATACTCCCAAAAGAGGTCCTTTTCATGATAGGGGACTGGAATGCAAAAGTAGGAAGTCAAGAAATACCTGGAGCAACAGGCAAGTTTGGTCTTGGAGTACAAAATGAAGCTGAGCAAAGACTAACAGAGCTTTGCAGAGAGAATGCACTGGTCATAGCAAACACTCTCTTCCAACAACAAAAGAGGAGACACTAAACATGGACATCATCAGATGGTCAATACCGAAATCAGATTGATTATATTTGCAGCTGAAGATGGAGACCCTCTATACAGTCAGCAAAAACAAGACCAGGAGCTGACTGTGGCTCAGATCATGAACTCTTTCTCACAAAATTCATACTTAAAGTGAAGAAAGTAGGGAAAACCACTAGACCATTCAGGTATGACCTAAATCAAATCCCTTTTGATTATACAGTGGAAATGACAAATAGATTAGATCTGATAGATAGAGTGCCTGAAGAACTATGGACAGAGGTTCGTGACTTTGTACAGGAGCAACTGAACTGAACTGAAAAAGCCACTGAACTGAAAAGGAGCAACTGAACTGAACATAGGAGATGCTCCATAAGAATGCTTTCATCTGAACTGAATTGAAATTTTAAATAGTCAGTCAAAGTTAGCTCAGTTCTCCTTCCTCTGGATAGCAGAATGATGTCTGGCAGACCCTATTCTTACTGCAAACTCCAAAGGCTTGTGGACCTGATCCACTCTAATCCAAGCACATGGAGAACTACAAATGGTAATACTCTGTCTTCTGATCCAGTATCCAACACCTGTTGCACCAGACCTGTCATAAGTCAATCAAGAGTTGCTGGGATAATCTGTGGGCCCCACTGAACCCAACCCAGACAGCAGCATCACAATAAAGGCCACGACAAGTGCAACCAACTCTCTAATCAGAGAAGTGCAAAAGTATTTTTAGAAAGGCCCTCAAAATATATGCATTCAGTTCTTTCCCCTCTTCACCATCTCCAAATCTGCAGTTCTTCCATTACAATTTAACTGTGTTAACTGAGGGCTTCAGCCTGTTCTAATAGCCAATTCTTCTCTGTACAGTACTTGTCCTTTCTTCTGAATTTTCAGAGTGCTATACACATTCTTCCATTATCATTGCTCTTATTGGCTTGTGATTAACTATATATGTGTCTGTCTTTCCCACTAAACTGTGAGCTCTTTGAGAGTAAGAAATGTGTTTTCTCAGTCTGCATCCCATGGACTTAATTTAGTGCCTAAATTAGAATAGGTACTCAGAAAGTATTTGTTGAAATTAATTATTGTCAAATCCCCCTCAAAAGAATGAGTTAGAGGTATCGGTTAGATTCGGTGCCATTTTAAACCCTTCCTATACCTCCTTGTGCAATGGAAATATTTAGGAATTGGAGATAGTGGTAGAAGACATGGATTTAAACCTGCTTTGGCCAGTTACTACTGCTATATCCTTATACTCTATGTCCTTATATCATATATCCCTATATCCTTGTCCAACTCCTGTAACCACTCTGAACCTTAGTTTCTTTCAGTTCAGTTCAGTTCAGTCTCTCAGTCGTGTCTGACTCTTTGCGATGCCATGGACTGCAGCATGCCAGGCCTCCCGTCCATCACCAACTCCAAGAGTTTACACAAACTCATGTCCATTGAGTCAGTGATGCCATCCAACCATCTCATCTTCTGTCATCCCCTTCTCCTCCCACCTTCAATCTTTCCCAGCATCAAGGTCTTTTCAAATGTGTCAGCTCTTCAAATCAGGTGGCCAAAGTATTGGAGTTTCAACTTCAACATCAGTCCTTCCAATGAACACTCAGGACTGATCTCCTTTGGTTGCATCTCCTTGCAGTCCAAGGGACTCTCAAGAGTCTTCTCCAACACCGGAGTTCAAAAACATCAACTCTTCACGCTCAACTTTCTTTATAGTCCAACTCTCACATCCATACATGAGTACTGGAAAAACAATAGCCTTCACTAAACGGATTTTGTTAGCAAAGTAACATTTCTGCTTTTTAATATGCTGTCTAGATTGGTCATAACTTTCTTTCCAAGGAGTGTCTTTTAATTTCCTGGTTGCAGTCACAATCTGCAGTGATTTTGGAGCCCCCCAAAATAAAGTTTGCCACTGTTTCCACTGTTTCTTCATCTATTTGCCATGAAGTGATGGGACAGGATGCCATGAGTTAGTTTTCTGAATGTTGAGCTTTAAGCCAACATTTCACTCTGCTCTTTCATCAAGAGGCTTTTTAGTTCTTCTTCACTTTCTGCCATATGGGTGGTGTCCTCTGCATATCTGAGGTTATTGACATTTCTCCCAGCAATCTTGATTCCAACTAGTGCATCATCCAGTCCAGCCATTCTCATGATGTACTCTGCATATAAGTTAAATAAGCAGGGTGACAATAGACAGCCTTGACGTACTCCTTTTCCTATTTGGAACCAGTCTGTTGTTCCATGTCCAGTTCTAACTGATTCATTCTGAGTTGCATACAGATTTCTCAAGAGGCAGGTCAGGTAGTCAGGTATTCCCATCTCTTTAAGAATTTTCCACAGTTTATTGTGATCTATGAGGTCAAAGGCTTTGGCATAGTCAATAAAGCAGAAATAGATGTTTTTCTGGAACTTACTTTCTTTTTTGATGATCCAGTGGATATTGGATCAAACCAGTATAAAATTGATCTCTGGTTCCTCTGCCTTTTCTAAATCCAGCTTGAACATCTGCAAGTTCACAGTTAACATATTGCTGAAGTCTGGCTTACAAAATTTTGAGCATTACTTTACTAGTGTGTGAGATGAGTGCAATTATGTGGTAGCTTGAGCAGTCTTTGGTATTGCCTTTCATAGGGATTGGAATGAAAACTGATCTTTTCCAGTCCTGTGGCCACTGCTGAGTCTTCCAAATTTGCCGGCATATCGAGTGCAGCACTTTCACAGCATTGTCTTTTAGGATTTGAGATGGCTCAACTGAATTCCATCACTTCCACTAGTTTTGTTCATAGAGATGCTTCCTAAGGCCCACTTGACTTCACATTCCAGGATGTCTGGCTGTAGGTGAGTGATCACACATGAGTGATTATCTGGGTCATGAAGATTTTTTTTTTTGTATATTTCTTCTGTGTATTCTTGCCACCTGTTCTTAATATCTTCTGCTTCTGTTAGGTTCATACAATTTCTGTCCTTTATCGAGCCCATCTTTGCATGAAATGTTCCCTTGATATCTCTAATTTTCTTGAAGAGCTCTCTAGTCTTTCCCATTTATTGTTTTCCTCTATTTCTTTGCACTGATCGCTGAGGAAGGCTTTCTTATCTCTCCTTGCTGTTCTTTGGAACTCTGCATTCAAATGGGTATCTTTCCTTTTCTCCTTTGCTTTACACTTTTCTTTTCACAGCTATTTGTAAGGCCTCCTCAGACAGCCATTTTTCTTTTTTGCATTTCTTCTTCTTGGGGATGGTCTTGATCCCTGTCTCCTGTACAATGTCATGAACTTTAGTCCATAGTTCTTTAGGCATTCTGTGTATTAGATCTAGTCCCTTAGATCTATTTGTCACTTCCACTGTATAATCATAAGGAATTTCATTAAGGTCATACCTGAATGGTCTAGTGGTTTTTCCCACTTTCTTCAATTTAAGTCTGAATTTGGCAATAAAGTGTTCATGATCTGAGCCACAGTCAGCTCCCAGTCTTGTTTTTGCTGACTGTATAGAACTTCTCCATCTTTGGTTGCAAAAAATATAATCAATCTGATTTCAGTGTTGACCATCTGGTGATGTCTATGTGTAGAGTCTTCTCTTGTGTTGTTGGAAGAGGGTGTTTGATATGACCAGTGTGTTCTCTTGGCTAAACTCTGTTAGCCTTTGCCCTGCTTCATTCTGTACTCCAAGGCCAAATTTGCCTGTTACTCCAGGTGTTTCTTGACTTCCTACTTTTGCCTTCCAGTCCCCTATCATGAAAAGGACATCTTTTTTTTTTTTTTTTTTTTGGTGTTAGTTCTAAAAGGTCTTCATAGAACCATTCAACTTCAGCTTCTTCAGCATTAATGTTCGGGACATAAACTTGGATTCCCGCGATATTGAATGGTTTGCCTTGAAAATGAACAGAGATTATTCTGTCATTTTTGAGATTGCATCCAAGTGCTGCATTTTGGACTCTTTTGTTGATTATGAAGGCTACTTCATTTATTCTAAGAGATTTTTGCCTACAGCAGTAGATATAATGGTCATCTGAGTCAAATTCACCCATTCCAGTCCATTTTAGTTTGCTGATACTTGAAATGCTGATGTTCGCTCTTGCTATCACCTGTTTGACCACTTCCAGTTTGCCTTGATTCATGACCTAACATTCCAGGTTCCTATTGCTCTTTTTTAAAATTTTTTTGATTGGAAGCTAATTACTTTACAATACTGTAGTGGTTTTTGCCATATATTGACATGAATCAGCCATGGGTGTACATGTGTTCCCCATCCTGAACCCCCTCCCACCATCCTCCCCATGCCATCCCATCCCTCAGGGTCGTCCCAGTGCACCAGCCCTGAGTACCCTGTCTCATGCATTGAACCTGGACTGGCGATCTGTTTCACATATGATAATATGCATGTTTCATTGCTCTTTACAGCATCAGACCTTATTTCCACCAGTCACATCCACAACTGGGTGTTGTTTTTCTTTGGCTCTGTCTCTTCATTCTTTCTGGAGTTATTTCTCCATTGATTTCCAGTAGCGTATTGGGAACCTACAGATCTGGAGAGTTCATCTTTCAGTGTCCTATCTTTTTGCCTTTTCATACTGTTCATGGGGTTCTCAAGGCAAGAATACTGAAGTGGTTTGCCATTTCCTTCTCCAGTGGACCACATTTTGTCAGAAGCCTCCACCATGACCCGTCCGTCTTGGGTGGCCCTACACGGGATGGTTCATAATTTCATTGAGTTAAACAAGGCTGTGGTCCATGTGATTAGGTTGGTTAGTTTTCTTTGATTGTGGTTTTCATTCTGTCTTTGCTCTTGTGCTCCAGAGGTCTGATATGACCTTCCTTCCATCTTCTCAATAGCAACTTTTTTTATTACCTTCACAATAAAAGCAATATAATAGTGCCTCTCAAGATTGTAGTAAGGATAAAATATACTGTCTGAGTATACTCACTTTGTGAATGCAATAACTTGTGAAAACGTTGAATTATCACATATAACAAAATTTAATTGAAAGAATTTTTTTCCTAATTCTTTCTGCCAAGAGATATATAGGGGTTCCTTCAGAGAGCTGCAGGGATTGCCATTATATGTGCCGGATATGCCCTGAGGGACTTTTCATGACTGTAGGCCCATTTTCTCTGCCCTTTCTATTAGACCATTAGACGATAAACTGCTTTCACCCTTCCTTTCAGCAATCCTTCTTTAGTGGTGCTGAAGGTTGGCAAATGACAGTGGGAACATCCCAGAATTGGCACTTAGAATCAGTACTAGAATGACATTCTTGAGGTGAGAGGTCTTCCACATTCAGCCACACTTCACTTAATATTAACATCCATTTTATGTTTCCTGAGCACCTGCAGGCTGGATGGTACAAGAAGCCATCTAGGAACAGGGATGATGTTAGGGGAAAAGTCACCACTGAATGCCAGACTAAAGTCTGCCCAATTGAACTATTTATTGCTCCTCATACATGCCCTGTGATTTTTCTACCTTTGCTCTTGTTCTCCAGAGGTCTGAAATGGCCTTCCTTCCACCTTCTTCTCAATGTCAAGTGCTAACTATCCTTCAAGGCTTGGCTCAAATTTTACCTTTATAAAAATTTCTCTACATATAAAGCACCCTACTTTTCACCTGCAAGTTGTTTCTCCCTCTTTGATATCCCCCCAAATCACCTTCTAGCACTTAACTATTTTTGTATTACCTACCTCCAATTTACTCTCTTCCTAGGGATTCATTATTTCTGCTTAAAATACTACAGTTAATACTAAACAATCTCCATGTCACCAAATTTTCCAGGCAACTTTCTGAAATGCAGACCACTCTTATGATTTAAAATTTTTGGTGGCAAGAGAAAAATCTAAATTCAGTAACATGATATAGCGTGTGTACGCATGATAAGTCACTTAAGTCACGTTCGACTCTTTGCCACCCTAGGGCTATATCTCCCCCAGGCTCCTCTGTCCATGGGATTTTCCAGGAAATAATACTGGATTTGGTTGCCATGTCCCACTCCAGGGAAACTTCCTGACACAGGGATTGAAGCTTCATCTCCTGCAGCTACTGCATTTCAGGCGGATTCCCCCAATGAGACACTTGGGAAGCCCCATGTAATATAGTGCTGCTGCTGCTGCTGCTGCTAAGTTGCTTCAGTCGTGTCCGACTCTGTGCGACCCCATAGACGGAAGCCCACCAGGCTCCTCTGTCCCTGGGATTCTCCAGGCAGGAACACTGGAGTGGGTTGCCATTTCCTTCTCCAATGCATGAAAGTGAAAAGTGAAAGTGAAGTCGCTCAGTCGTGTCTGACTCTTAGCAACCCCATGGGCTGTAGCCTACCAGGCTCCTCCATCCATGGGATTCTCCAGGCAAGAGTACTGGAGTGGGTTGCCATTGCCTTCTCCATAATATAGTGCTGCTACTGCTGCTAAGTCACTTCAGTCGTGTCTGACTCTGTGTGACCCCATAGGCAGAAGCCCACCAGGCTCCCCCTTCCCATAGGCAGAAGCCCACCAGGCTCCCCCTTCCCTGGGATTCTCCAGGCAAGAACACTGGAGTGGGTTGCCATTTCCTTCTCCAATGTGTGAAAGTGAAAAGTGAAAGTGAAATCGCTCAGTCGTGTCCGACCCTTAGCGACCCCACGGACTGCAGCCTACCAGGCTCCTCCATCCATGGGATTTTCTAGGCAAGAGTACTGGAGTGGGTTGCCATTTCCTTCTCCGGTAATATAGTGCAGTAGCTATCAAATGCAGATCCATGAACTCACTACATCAGAATCATAAGGGTGAGGGAGGGTGCAGAGGGAAGCTTGTTAAAAGCTTAGATTCCCAATAAGTTTCTGGTTCCTGAAAATATATAGTTTTTAAAAGCATTGCAGGTCAGCCAAGGATGGCAAATATATTTCATCTCATGATTCAATTCAAATTGACTACAAGTAGACATTTGGAACACTGTGTTTAAGAGTATTCTTCCTAAGCCATATCTAGGCTCACTTGGAAAAAAAATGATATGTCTGATTAAAATTTCTGCCGTGGATATGGGAGGAGCCAATAGTGGTGATTATGCCAGGCATTTACCATATCTGCATGAGAAACAGAAAAACAAGACATTTCCTAAACAAGCCAGACAACCCCTACTTTGTGTGATGTTCCATTTGTCTGGAATGACTCCCCCACCCACACCTCCAATCCCCAATTCTCTAGAAAACTCCTAATCATCCTTTGAGTTAAATTAAAATATCATATAATCTGGGAGTCTTTGGCCAATTCACTCCATATCATTCCTTCTCTCATCTGGGGTCTCATTAAAATTTATTCATAAGCAAAACTTACCATGTTCACCACCTCAAATCCATTTTATAAATGAAGAAGGATATAAATAAATTATTTTTATACAGAATTATGTTGTAAAGTTCTGTGCATATTTACCTACACTGTTAGACTTTGACCTCCTTGAGGTAAGCAACCATAGCATATTCATCTTTTTATTGCAAGCCACTGACAGGATGAGATGGCTGGATGGCATCACCAACTCTGTGGACTTGAGTCTGGGTGAACTCCGGGAGTTGGTGATGGACAGGGAGGCCTGGCGTGCTGTGATTCATGGGGTCGCGGAGAGTCGGACACGACTGAGCGACTAAACTGAACTGAACTGAACTGGCTCAGTGCCTGGTACCCACAGGGTGCTAGTAAACATGTATTGAACTGATAGCAGACTCCATCTGAGAGAGCAAGAAGAGGGGTAAGTAACTAAATCAAACACAGCATCCTTCCCTGAAAAACCATGGAGTTAGGGTCAGGTCCATGGGTGTAAAAGAACATTTCTGTTTTTTTTTTTTATATCTAAAAAAGAATTTTATTAAAAAAGCACAAATGCAAAGAAATGAACAGAGGAAAATTTATGCGTCGAACCTGGACTGGTCACTTATGATAATATACATGCTACAATTCCATTCTCTCCAATCATTCCACCTTCACCCTCTCCCACAGAGTCCCAAAGACTGTTCTAAATGCCTATGTCTCTTTTGCAGTCTCTTATACAGGGTTCAGGTTACCATTTTTCTAAATTCCATATATATGCGTTAATATACGGTATTGATGTTCTTCTTTCTGGCTTACTTCACTCTGTATAATTGGCTCCAATTTCATCCACCTCATTAAAACTGATTCAAATGCATTCTTTTTGATGGCTGAGAAATACTCCATTGTGTATATGTACCAAAGCTTTCTTATCCATTCATCTGCAGATGGACATCTAGGTTGCTTCCATGTCCTGGCTATTATAAACAGTGCTGCAATGAACATTGGAGTACATGTGTCTCTTTCAATTCTGGTTTCCTCGGTGTGTATATATATAAAAGAACATTTCTGAATGAAGGAAGACAAAAAACCGATAAGAATGCAGCCTGAAATAAGTGGAAGGATGTCTCCTTTCCTCCATAATGACTTCTTGGAATATTTCAGCCCTCAGTCATTGTTGTTGTTGTTCTTTAGTTGCAAAGTCATGTCCAACTCTTTGTGACCCCATGACTGTGTCCTGCCAGGCTCTTTTGTCCATGGGATTTTCCAGGCAAGAATACTGGAGTAGGTTGCCATCTCCTTCTCCAGGGATCTTCGCCAGGGAATCTTCTCAACCCAAGGATCGAACCTGCATCTCCTGCATTGGCAGGCTTTTTACCCTTGAGACTTTTGACCACTGATCCACCAGGGAAGCCTTCAGCCCTCAGTGATCTCCTGTTATTCTTTATAGTGCTTATTGTCTATATCTCACAAATTGGTATCTGCTTGTCTCAGGCAAGTGAGTCTTGCCTCCACTACTAGACTGCTCCTAGAAAGTAGGAATCAGAGCTGAACATCTTTATATTTCCTTAAGCACCTAGAACAGATCTAAGCATATGTGAGGCATTTAAAAAGGCTTGCTAATTGATTAGTGAATGATTGTAATTTATGGTTTACTGGGTCAGGCATTTATGTAATACATGGTCTAGTTGTTATTGCCTCCAAAACAAGAAAGAGAAATGTTCAAGGAAACTCTTGTTTACGGAAAAACCAAATTCTTCCACCTCCACATTAATCTGCCTACAGCTTCTTTCTCCAGATTGACAGGCCTTGCCTTTGCCCTGTATTTTAAAAATAAGATTAATTTTTGTGTCTAGAATGCTACAGCATAAAAACTTGTGAATCTCGACTTAGATGACTTGAACTCTTCTTCTGACTGCCAACAACTTGATGAATAACCCTGGGCAAAATACTTCTCCTTAGTCTTCTGTTACATGAGGGAGGTAAACAAGGAATTTTCTAAGGGCTTATTCTGCTCTAACTTCCATTGTTCTATTAATACAAGTGTGTTTATCATGAGGAACATGAATGGAGGAATTGAAAAGTGTTTTTCCTTAGGTTTTTATGGTCTTGTTTATTTATTTACTCAACAGAATTTTTTAAAATGTCTACAATGTGCCAAATACTGTTCTAGAAGCTAGAAATATAGCATTGAACAGAACAAAGTCCTTGTTCTCAAGCAACTCATATTCTACTGAGGAGAGATAGACCATAATCAAATAAATAAACAAAATCATAGTATGTCAGTGGGTACAATGAAAAATAACAAAGGAGAGCAAATACTAATTCACATAAAGAAAGGCCTCTTTTGTAAAGTAACATTTGATTGGGAAGGAAGTGAAGGACCCAACCGCATATCTGAGGGAAAGGTAATTCCAGGCATCAGGAACAGAAAGTACAGAATCCCTGAGAAGGGATAAACTGGAGGTATGCAAGGAAATGCAAGGAAGCTAATGTGGTTGAAGCAAAGCAAGCAAAGGGCGAGTATTAAGAGAAGAAATCAAAGAAGTTGCGGGTAGCATGAAGAGTATGGAAGGGCCTTGTAGGCTACTGTTAAGAATTTGAATACTACTCTGAGTGAAATTGGGAAACACTGCAACATTTTGATCATAGGAAGTGTTATGATTTGATTTATAACTTAAGAGGATAGCTTCTTTGTTGAGAATAAACCAGTAGATCATAGGGAGGGCAGTAAAAGTTGAAGCAGGGAAAAGTCAGGTTTTCTTAGCAATGATGGTGACTTGTTGGGGGAACATAAATATCTAACACAAACATGAAAACTCAAATAGGAATAATGAAATGACTACACATGGAATATACAGTTTAAGTACTATGGTTGAGGGGCAGTGGAGGGATGATATAAGAATGGAACTACTGTAAAGGAGGTAAAGCTCAAACTAGTCCTTAGGAGATAAAGAAGTGTGATCTATAAAATGAGAATAAGGATCCAACCCCTGTCAATCCCACAGGATTCATATGAAACTCAACTGAGAGCCTTGATTGAAGAAAATTATGTAAAACACAATGTAGCATATGGAGATAAGGAATTACTACCCCTGTTCTTTGATCTGACTATCCCCTACTCTTCACAAGCAGCTACAAAAAAGGGACTGGTAACTGTGTACTTTTAGTCTGGAGTACTCAAATCCCACTGAGGAACTGATCAACTCAAAAGATCTGTGTATATGGTAGTCCGTATGATTTGCCCTATTCCCACGAATGGGGTAGCACTGGTTTGTTAAAAAGCCTAGCTGTTCTACAGCATTTCAGCTTGAGTGCCAAAGCTACACTAGTGGAAAATATCATCAACAGTCAAACTTCACTCAATTGAAAAGTCCCAGTGTTTGATAACCAGCATCACAGACACTGCTCTGACCCCTAAGCCTGAGGATTCTTCTTTCCTGATCTGAGTAATAACAGAGAAAACTGCCAGCGCCATATGGTACAGCCTTTTCCTTTTGTTCCTTCCTCATCTCTGTGATACCCATATTACTTGGGAAGCCTCCTCAAATTCTTGAATAAGCCATAAGGAGAGGTGAGTAAAGGTTCCCAGTGCTGTTACCCAATAATCAGAGTCAAAAGGAGAGGTGAGTAAAGGTTCCCAGTGCTGTTGCCCGATAACCAGAGTCAAAGTGTTTGAGCTAGCAAGCATTTCAGATACTGTCTAGCCCAGTGAGTGACTCTGTTGAAGCAGAGGGATTACCAATAGCTCTCCCATCCACCTGCTGAAGTACAGCAAGCCCTGATGGGGCTTTCCACATCTGTAATATACCACAAAGTAGTTTAAAGCTGGTCACCTAACCAACAAGTATCCTCATTTATAGATGAAGGTTACTGGGGCTTAGAGAGGGTAAAATTTTCCAGTCATAAACTGAGTGCACAACAGAAGTAGCCTAAACCCAGGTTTCCTAATTCTCTGCCCCATGCCATTCCTGCTATAATCAAGCTGCCTCACTTCATCTAGGTTTGCACATTCACTTTTCTCAGATGATCATCATTTGTCTTTATGGGTCCTATATGTGTCCACAACTCAAAGGCATCATTTGGACTTTCCTATCATTTTTCAACCTTAAATACTTTTTAAGGACTGTTTCCATGTTGGGAGGCCTCATTTAAAACAGCCAAGTTATGTCTATATGAATCACAATTTTTCCAGGCTCAAAACCCTAGAGATTTTGTCTGTCTCTCCCTTATCCTTTATTCTCAATTTTTACTGCTCTAGCATGTCAATCTGATTCGCAAATCCCAAATAAAATTATTTTAAAATTAATTTATTTTGATTGGAGGCTAATTACTTTACATTATTGTATTGGTTTTGCCATACATTGACATGAATCTCCTCACACGTATAACCTATACCTCGCTATGTGTTACTTTTCTCCGTAACATATTTTTATAATTTATGTTTAAATGGAGGATAATTGTTTCACAATATGTTGGTTTCTGCCATAGATCAGCATGAATCAGCCATAGGTATACACATGTCCTCTAGCTTTTCAACCTCCCTCCCACCCCATCCCACTCCTCTAGATAGCCACAAAGCACCAGGTTTGAATTCCCTGCATCATACAGCAAATTATTACTGACTATCTATATTATATATGGTAATGTATATGTTTCAATGCTACTCTCTCAATTTGCCCCACCTTCTCTTTCCCCTTCCTGTGCCCATAAGTCTGTTCTCTATGTCTGAGTCTCTTTTCCTGCCCTTCAAATAAGTTCATCAGTATTATTTTTCTAGATTCCATATATATGCATTAATATATGATATTTGTTTTTCTCTTTCTGACTTACTTCACTTTGTATAATAGGCTCTAGATTCCTCTACCTTACTATAACTGACCCAAATGTGTTTCTTTTTATGGCTGAGTAACATTCCATTATATATATATTCCATTATATATACACACACACACACACACACACACATACACACACACACACACACACCACTATATGCCACAGCTTCTTTATCCATTCATCTGTCAGTGGACATCTAGGTTGCTTCCATGACCTGGCTATTGTAAACAGTGCTTCAATTTACATTAGGGTATATGTGTCTTTTTCAATTATGGTTTCCTCAGGGTATGTACCCAGTAGTGGGATTGCTGGGTCATATGGTAGTTTTATTCCTAGTTTTCTTAAAGGAATCTCCATACTCTCTTCCATAGTGGCTGTATCAATTTACATTATCACCAAAACTGCAAGAGGGTTCCCTTTTCTCCACATCATCTCCAGGATTTATTATTTGTGGATTTTTTATTTTTAGATTTTTTTGATGATAGCCATTCTGTCCAGTGTTAATACATCTAATATACTATGTTTTCCTTATCTGTTTATTTATCCCTCTCTCCAATCACAATGTAAGCTTTATAGTGGCAAAGATTACTGTTTTGTCATTGTCCTATCCTCAGCATCTAGAACAGAGCTTTGTATATATTAGCCACTCAATAAATATTAAATGAATCAATATTTCACTGGGCAGAAAGTAGTCAAATGGTCACACCTAGCTGCAAAGGAGGCTTAAAAATATTAAAAATTAGCTGTGTAGTCTTGTATTCAGCAAAAATCTCTACTACTGAAAAAGTAGTAGTTGGGATCTTCACAACCCAGGGATCAAATCCTGGTCTCCCACATTGCAGGTGAATTCCTTACCAGCTGAGCCGCAAGGAAAGCCCACTACAGAAGAAGAAAAACTAATATTGAAAATGCTGGAGAGGGTGTGGAGAAAACGGAACCCTCTTACACTGTTGGTGGGGATGCAAACTAGCACAGCCACTATGGTGAACAGTGTGGAGATTCCTTTAAAAAATTGGAAATACAACTGCCATATGACCCAGCAATCCCACTGCTGGGCATACACACCGAGGAAACCAGAACTGAAAGAGACATGTATACTCCAATGTTCATTGCAGTACTGTTTACAACAGCTAGGACATGGAAGCAACTTAGATGCCCAGTAGCAGAATAGATAAGAAAGTTGTAATACATAAACACAATGGAATATTACTCAGCTATTTAAAAGAACGCATTTGAGTCAGTTCTAATGAGGTGGATGAAACTGGAGCTTATTATACAGAGTGAAGCAAGTCAGAAAGAAAAACACCAATACAGTATATTAATGCATATATATGGAATTTAGAAAGATGGTAACAATGACCCTATAGGCAAGACAGCAAAAGAGACACAGATGTAAAGAATAGACTTTTTGACTCTGCAGGAGAAGGCAAGGGTGGGATGATATGAGAGAACAGCATTGAAACATGCATATTACCATATGTGAAATAGATGACCACTCCAAGTTCAATGAATGAAAAAGAGCACTCAAAGCCAGTGCACTGGGACAACCCAGAGGGATGGAATGGGGAGGGAGATGGGAGGGGATTTCGGGATGGGGGGACACATGTACACCTGTGGCTGATTCATGTCAATGTATGGCAAAAATCACCACAATACTGTAAAGTAATTAGCCTACAATTATAATAAATAAATTAACTTTAAAAATACTAATATTGAACAGCTAGCAGGCTATACCTCACAAAGCAAAGAAAGTAAAAACTCATACTTAATTTATAACCAGTCTATAGTTTGACTGTTCTATTACCTGTCTTTTAACATAGATACATATATGTGTGAGAAATAACCTCTCTCTCCAGAAAATTGGCATTATCACAGTAAAATTAAGTCCTTTCATACGTGTAATATTTTTCAAATTTGAGAAATCTGTAAGTCCCAACACTCTGAGACCTTGACCAAATGACGTGATATCTTTAGACCTGTTTCCTTATGTACTGAATAGTAAAGTTTTAAGTTTCAGGTACAATAGAAGGTGCAAAAGTGATCTGTAAACTGCATTGCCTTATACAACTGAGAAGCATTATACTATCTGATCTCACAACTATGCTATAAGGGAGGCAGCTCCAACCTAGCCACTGCATCTGCCTCAAAGATAGGGTTCAAACTTGGTATTTCTATCGTGCTCACTTTTTGCTATACTGGCCTCCATTAAAGATGATATTTCAGCTACCTAGAGAAGAGGTAGGAATTTAGGAATCAGCAAACTAAAATGGACTGGAATGGGTGAATTTAACTCAGATGACCATTATATCTACTACTGTGGGCAAGAATCCCTTAGAAGAAATAAAGTAACCATCATAGTCAACAAAAGAGTCCAAAATGAAGTAAATGGGTGCAATCTCAAAAACGACAGAATGAGCTCTGTTCATTTCCAAGGCAAACCATTCAATATCACAGTAATCCAAATCAATGCACCGACCAGTAATGCTGAAGAAGCTGAAGTTGAACAGTTCTATGAAGATGTACAAGACCTTCTAGAACTAACACCTAAAAAAGTTGTATTTTTCATAATAGGGGACTGGAATGCAATAGAAGTCAAGAGATACCAGGAGTAACAGGCAAATTTGGCCTTGGAGTACAGAATGAAGCAGGGCAAAGGCTAATAGAGTTTTGCAAAGAGAATGCACGGGTCATAGCAAACACCATCTTCCAACAACACAAGAGAAGACTCTACACAGGGACATCACCAGAAGGTCAATACCAAAATCAGATAGATTATATTCTTTGCAGCCAAAGATGGAGAAGCTCTATACAGTCAGCAAAAACAAGACTGGGAACTGACTGTGGCTCAGATCATGAACCCCTTATTGACAAATTCAGACTTAAATTGAAGAAAGTAGGGAAAACCACTAGACCATTCAGGTATGACCTAAATCAAATTCCTTATGATTATACAGTGGAAGTGACAAATAGATTCAAGGGATTAGATCTGAAACACAGAGTGCCTGAAGAACTATGGACAGAGGTTAATGCCACTGTACAGGAGACAGGGATCAAGACCATCCCCAAGAAGAAGAAATGCAAAAAAGAAAAATGGCTATCTGAGGAGGCCTTACAAATAGCTGTGAAAAGAAGAGAAGTGAAAAACAAAAGAGAAAAGGAAAGATATATCCATTTGAATGCAGAGTTCCAAAGAACAGCAAGGAGAGATAAGAAAGCCTTCCTCAGCGATCAGTGCAAAGAAGTAGAGGAAAACAATAGAATGGGAAAGACTAGAGAGCTTTTCAAGAAAATCAGAGATACCAAGGGAATATTCCATGCAAGGATGGGCTCAATAAAGGATATAAATGCTATGCACCTAACAGAAGCAGAAGATATTAAGAGATGGCAAGAATACAGAGAAGGTCTGTACAAGAAAGATCTTCATGACCCAGATAATCATGATGGTGTGATAACTCACCAAGAGCCAGACATTCTGAAATGTGAAGTCAAGAGGGCCTTAGGAAGCATCACTATGAACAAAGATAGTGGAGGTGATGGAATTCCAGTTGAGCTATTTCAAATCCTAAAAGATGATGCTGTGAAAGTGCTGCACTCAATATGCCAGCAAATTTGGAAAACTCAGCAGTGGCCACAGGACTGGAAAAGGTCAGTTTTCATTCCAGTCCCAAGAAAGGCAATGCCAAAGAATGCTCAAACTACCGCACAATTGCACTCATCTCACACGCTAGCAAAGTAATGCTGAAACTTCTCTAAACCAGGCTTCAGCAGTACGTGAACCATGAACTTCCAGATGTTCAAGCTGGATTTAGAAAAGGCAGAGGAACCAGAGATCAAATTGCCAACATCCACTGGATCATTGAAAAAGCAAGAGAGTTCCAGAAAAACATCTACTTTTGCTTTATTGACTATGCCAAAGCCTTTGACTGTGTGGATCACAATAAACTGTGGAAAATTCTGAAAGTGATGGGAATACCAGACCACCTGACCTGCCTCCTGAGAAACCTGTATGCAGGTCAGGAAGCAGCAGTTATAACTGGACATGGAACAACGGACCGGTTCCAAATTGGGAAACGAGTACATCAAGGCTGTATATTGCCACCTTGCTTATTTAACTTATATGCAGTGTACATCATGAGAAACACTGGGCTTAATGATGCACAAGCTGGAATTAAGAATGCTGAGAGAAATATCAATGACCTCATATATTCAGATGACAACACCCTTATGGAAGAAAGTGAAGAAGAACTAAAGAGCCTCTTAATGAAAGTGAAAGAGGAGAGTGAAAAAGTTGGCTTAAAACTCGGCATTCAGAATACTAAGATCATGGCATCCTGTCCCATCACTTCATGGCAAATAGATGAGGAAGCAATGAAAACAGTGAAAGACTTTATTTTCTTGGACTCCAGAATCATTACAGATGGTGACTGCAGCCAGGAAATTAAAAGGTGCTTGCAACTTGGGAGAAAAGTAATGACCAACCTAGACAGCATATTATCTTTCTTTCTCTCTCTCTCTCTCTCTCCTGGGCCACAGTGGCATGTGCGATCTTCCCAGACTGGGGACTGAACCTGTGCTCTCTGCCACAGGAACCCAGAGTCTTAACCACTGGACCACCAGGAAGTCCCTAGACAGCATATTAAAAAGCAGAGACATTACTTTGCCAACAAAAGTCTGTCTAGTCAAAGCTATGATTTTTCCAGTAGTCTTGTATGGATTTGAGAGTTGGACCAGAAAAAAAGTTGAGCACTGAAGAATTGATGCTTTTGAACTGTGGTGTTGGAGAAGACTCTTGAGAGTCGCTTGGACAGCAAGGAGATCCTACCAGTCCATCCTAAAGGAAATCAATCCTGAATATTCATTTGAAGGACAGATGTTGAAGCTGAAACTCCAACACTTTGGCTACCTGATGTGAAGAATTGACTCATTGGAAAAGACCCTGATGCTGGGAAAAATTGAAGGTGGGAGGAGAAGAGGATGACAGAGGATGAGATGGTTGGATGACATCACCAGCTCAATGGACATGAGTTTGAATAAATTCTGGGAGTTGGTGATGTACAGGTAGACCTGGCATGCTGCAATCCATGGCTTCACAAAGAGTTGGACACTAATGGGAGACTGAACTGAACTGACCTGAGAGAAGAGGACTGACCTGAATCAGTGCAGAGAAACTTATCTCATTCTATAAATCTCATAGTTCCTGAGCTTCCAGTTCAAGATGGTGGAGTAGAAGGATATGCGCTCATCTCCTTTTGAAAGAGCACCAAAATCGAACTAGCTGTTAAACAACCATCAACAGGAGGATGCTGGAACCTACCATGAAAAGTTATGCCACCTCCAAAGACAAAGAAGAATCCAGAACAAATGGCAGCAGGGGGTAATCATGATAAAATCAAATCCCATACCCACCAGGTGTGTGATGCACAATCTGGAGAAAAATAATAGCAAAGTTCTCCAACTGTTGTGAAGGTTCTCAGACTTCTCAGACTGGGGATGTGGCAAAAGTGACTGGGAATCCCCAGGGAATATGACCGTGAAGGCCAGCCTAATTTGATTACAGAATTTCCACAGGATTGGGGAAAACAGAGACTCCACTCTTGGAGCGCACAAACAAAATCTTGTATGCTCCAAGATCCAGGGGAAAGGATCAGTGACTCCACAGGAGACTGAACGAAAACAACCTGCTAGTGTTGGAGGGTCTCCTGTGGAAGCATGTTTCAGCAGTGGCTGGCCACAAAGACGGGGGTACTGGCAAGAGTCCTGGAAGTGGTCTCATATGTAAGTCCTCTTGGAGGTTGCCATTAAACTTATCATAGAGCCTGAAGACCTCAGAACTGGGTAGCCTCAGGCCAAACAACTAATAAGGAGAGAGTGAAACCCCAGCCATCAGCAGATAGTTGGATTAAAACTTTACTGAGCTACCGCACAATTGCACTCATCTCATACGCTAGTAAAGTCATGCTCAAAATTCTCCAAGCAAGGCTTCAGCAATACGTGAACCGTGAACTTCCAGATGTTCAAGCAGGTTTTAGAAAAGGCAGAGGAACCAGAGATCAAATTGCCAACATCCACTGGATCATTGAAAAAGCAAGAGAGTTCCAGAAAAACATCTACTTTTGCTTTATTGACTATGCCAAAGGCTTTGACTGTGTGGATCACAAGAAACTGTGGAAAGTTCTGAAAGAGATGGGAATATCAGACCACCTGACTTGCCTCTTGAGAAACCTATATGCAGGTCAGGAAGCAACAGTTAGAACTGGACATGGAACAACAGACTGGTTCCAAATAGGAAATAGAGTTCATCAAGGCAGTATATTGTCACCCTGCTTATTTAACTTATATGCAGAGTACATCATGAGGAACACTGGGCTGGAAGAAGCACAAGCTGGAATCAAGATTGCTGGGGAAAATATCAATAACCTAAGATATGCAGATGACACCACCCCTATGGCAGAAAGTGAAGAGGAACTAAAAAGCCTCTTGATGAAAGTGAAAGAGGACAGTGAAAAAGTCGGCTTGAAGCTCAACATTCAGAAAACGAAGACCATGGCATCTGGTCCCATCACTTCATGGCAAATAGATGGGGAAACAGTGGAAACAGTGTCAGACTTTTTTTTTGGGGGGGCTCCAGTATCACTGTTTATGCTGATTGCAGCCATTAAATTAAAAGACGCTTACTCCTTGGGAGGAAAGTTATGACCAACCTAGATAGCATATTAAAAAGCAGAGACATTACTTTGCCAACAAAGGTTCGCTTAGTCAAGGCTATAGTTTTTCCAGTGGTCATGTATGGATGTAAGATTTGGACTGTAAAGAAAGCTGATCACCGAAGAGTTGATGCTTTTGAACTGTGGTGTTGGAGAAAACTCTTGAGAGTCCCTTGGACTGCAAGAAGGTCCAACCAGTCTACTCTAAAGGAGATCAGTCCTGGGTGTTTTTTTGAAGGACTGATGCTAAAGCTGAAACTCCAACACTTTGGCCACCTCATGCGAAGAGTTGACTCTCTGGAAAAGACTCTGATGCTGGGAGGGATTGGGAGCAGGAGGAGAAGGGGACAGCAGAGAATGAGATGGCTGGATGGCATCACCGACTCGATGGACATGAGTTTGAATGAACTCCGAGAGTTGGTGATGGACAGGGAGGCCTGGCGTGCTGTGATTCGTGGGGTCGCAAATTTTCAGACACGACAGAGTGAATGAACTGAACAGAACTGAGTAAGTCCTTGCCCATCAGAGCAAGACCCAGTTTTCCCCACTACCAATCCCTCCCATCAGGAAGATTACACATACCTCTTAGCCTCAACCACCAGATGGCAGACATAAGAATCAAGAAGAACGACATTTTCACAGCAGCTAGAATGAAAACCACATTACAGAAAGTTAATCAAGATGAAAAAGCAGAGAATTCCATTCCAGATGAAGGGACAAAATATAAAACCCCAGAAAAACAACTAAATGAAGTGGAAATAGGTACTCTTCCAGAAAAAGAATGTAGAATAACAATAGGGAAGATGATCCAGGATCTCAGAAACAGAATGGAGAAGATGCAAAAAATGTTTACCAAAGATCTACAAGAACTAATAAACAAACAGAGATGAATACACTAGAAAGAATCAGCATCAGAATAATTGAGGCAAAAGAATGGATAAGTGACCTGGAAGACAGAAATGTGGAAAGCACAACCACAGAACAGAATATAGAAAAAAGAATGGAAAAAAATGAAGACAGTCTAAGAGACCTCTGGGACAGCAACAAATTCACCAACATTTGCATTATAAGGGTCCCAGAAGGAGGAGAGAGAAAGGACCTGAGAAAATATTTAAAGAGATAATAGCTGAAAACTTCCTTAATATGGGAAAGGAAATAGTCAACCAAGTCCAGGAAGCACAGAGAGTCCCAGGCAGGAGGAACACATCAATACACATAGTAATCAAACTGACAAAAATTAAAGACAAAAACAGAATATTAAAAGCAACAAGGGAAAAATGATAAATAACATACAAGGGAACTTCCATAAGGTTATCAGCTGATTTCTCAACAGAAATTGTACAAGCCAGAGGGGAGTGGCATGATATATTTAAAGTGATGAAAAGGAAGAAGCTATAATCAAGAATATTCTACCCAGCAAGACTCTTGCCCAAATTTGGCAGAGAAATAAAAAGCTTTCCAGACAACCAAAAGTTAAGATAATTCAGCACCACCAAACCTGTCTTCCAACAAATGTTAAAGGAACTGCTCTAGGCAGGAAATGAAAGAGAAGGAAAAAGTCTACACAAAACAAACTCAAAACATTTAAGAAAATGGTAATAGGATCACATATATCAATAATTACCTTAGACGTAAATAGATTAAATGCACCAACCAAAAGACATAGACTGGCTGGGCATATGAAAATATGTGCATGTATGTGTGTCCACTTACCACATCACTCTACTTAACCTTCCAAGTTGCATTCAATAATTTTATATTGTTAGGTTAATCATGTTTCTATTATGGCTTGCAATTGTAATTATCATTTATTTTTTGTCTGGCTATGGTTTGTGATAACTAACAAATATCTTTTACTGTTGTGATTGTGTAACTATTATTCATTTAATACCATTGTATCATTATTGGTCAACAGAAAATAATAGACTTGTATATCACTAAAACTCCTATTTAATAGAAAAACCTATAATCACTTTTTAAAATTCAGATGCACATCAGAATTATCTTGGAATTTTCGAAAAATGCAAATGCCCAAGTATTGCATTTTTTCTCCAAAGTTCCAGATGTGTTTCTAATAAGCAGCCATGTTTAAGAACAACTGGACTATATAATGATCTTTTACTTTTATTTAGTTTGTTTCACTTTTTCTATTTCATATTTAATGCTCCCATTTCATTTAGTTTATGTTTTCCAATTTCTCTCTTTAATATATATATCCAAGTTTCAGGAAAGCTAGATTTTTGCCTAGAAAAAAAAATTGATATTTTGATTCCACTTGTTTGATTTAGTATGAATAGAATGCTAGATTTCTTATTTGTATTCACTCAAAACTTTGATATAGTTCCATATATTCTGGCATCTAGTATTACTCCTAAAAATCTAAAAAGTTTATTATCTTAGTGATTTTTTTTTTAAAGAAATTTGAGTCTGGCTTGAAAGTTCTAATCCAATTCTGAGACTATAAAGAAATATTACGTTGCAAAAACTAGGAAATTAACACATAATACAGTATTACTAACTATAGAGTTTGTTCTAATTTCACAGTATTTTGTGCTAGCATCCATTATTTGTTTTCATACCTTATTCAAGACTCCACATTGTATCTAACTGCATTGAGCAGCTTCAGCATACAATAAATTCTGGTAAACTCTCCTTTTATTCTATTATAAATAGTTTCTAATTTTCCTTGTTATGGCTTTTTAGATACACACATCATTTACAAGTGAAAATTTACCTTCCAAACATATGGGATTTTTAAAATATCTCTGATGCTAATTTCTCATTTTGATATTAATTTCTCATTTAAATGTTTCTTCTCTGCAATCAACCTCTGTGGTTTTCCAGTCTCTGAATTTTATTGAGACTTTCAGTGGCTTAGTCAAAGATCTCTATTGATAAATGTCACATTGCACTTGAAAACATATGGGTTACTTTCAAATATTTTTTAATTAATTTTTTAAATTTTAATTGGAGGCTAATTACTTTACATTATTGTATTGGTTTTGCCATATATTGACATGAATCTGCCCCGGGTGTACATGTGTTCTCCATCTTGAACGCCCCTCCCACCTCCCTCCCCATCCCATCCCTCTGGTTCATCCCAGTATACCAGCCCCGAGCATCATGTATCATGCATCGAACCTGGACTGGCAATTCATTTCACATATGATAATATACATGTTTCATTGCCATTCTTCCAAATCAGCCCACCCTCACCCTCTCCTACAGAGTCCAAAAGACTGTTCTATACATCTGTGTCTCTTTTGCTGTCTTTTTATATTGATCTCTAATATAATTCCAAAGTGATGAGAGAACAGACTTTATACGATTTCAGTACCTTTAAATCATAAAATTTTTGCACCTGCTCTTATGACCCTAAATATATTCCAGTGTCTCCTAGTTTCTAGTCTATGGAAACTTGAATTTGTATCCTACTCTTGTATGAGAATTGTATAAATCTAAATTATGCTGACTTGGTTCATGGTGCTTTATGGGTCTACTATAATAGGAAAAGGTGTACGTCAAGGTTGTATATTGTCACCTTGCTTATTTAACTTTTATGCAGAGTACATCATGAGGAACGCTGGGCTGGAAGAAGCACCAGCTGGAATCAAGATTGCTGGGAGAAATATCAATAACCACAGATATGCAGATGACACTACCCTTATGGCAGAAAGTGAAGAGGAACTAAAAAGCCTCTTGATGAAAGTGAAAGAGGAGAGTGAAAAGGTTGGCTTGAAGCTCAACATTCAGAAAACAAAGATCATGGCATCTGGTCCCATCACTTCATGGGAAATAGATGGAAAAACAGTGGAAACAGTGTCAGACTTTATTTTTTGGGGCTCCAAAATCACTGCAGACGCTGATTGCAGCCATGAAATTAAAAGACGCTTGCTCCTTGGAAGGAAAGTTATGACCAACCTTGATAGTATATTAAAAAGCAGAGACATTACTTTGCCAACCAAGGTCCGTCTAGTCAAGGCAATGGTTTTTCCCGTGGTCATGTATGGATGTGAGAGTTGGACTGTGAAGAAAGCTGATCGCCAAAGAATCGATGCTTTTGAACTGTGGTGTTGGAGAAGACTCTTGAGATTCCCTTATACTGCAAGGAGATCCTACCAGTCCATTCTAAAGGAGATCAATCCTGGATGTTCATTGGAGGGACTGATGCTAAAGCTGAAACTCCAATACTTTGGCCACCTCATGCGACGAGTTGACTCACTGGAAAAGACTCTGATGCTGGGAAAGGTTGGGGGCGGGAGGAGAAGGGGACGACGGAGAATGAGATGGCTGGATGGCATCACCGACTCTGTGGACATGAGTTTGAGTGTACTCCGGGAGTTGGTGATGGACAGGGAGGCCTGGCGTGCTGTGGTTCATGGGGTCGCGGAGAGTCGGACACGACTGAGCGACTGAACTGAACTGATATTCTTCTACTTCTCTATATATTCATTCTATTAATTTTTGAGAGCTTGATATTGAAAGTCCAACTAAAAATCTTAATTTATCTACTTAGAAATTATAATATATATTTTATATTATGTTGTATATAATATAATTGTATATTATATTCCACATATGTTTCCACATATATTATACATATATGTGGAACTATATGTATTATACATATAGGAGGAACTATATGTATCTTTGTTCTGCATTTTCCAAGTCTCATGTAAATGTGCTATCATATTTTCATAATTTAAAAAATAAAAAAGAAATCTATCAGCCCTCAAAAAAATATTGCCTTAATGAGTCATTTATAACATCATTATTTAATAGGGTTAATCAGCTCTTGCATACCCTACAATATGGAGGAAAGAGAGCAGGTCTTGTTCTCAAGTAACCATTGTCTGGGTCAGTATAATATAGAAAATATCTTTTAGAGTCATACAGGCTTAGTTTCAAATTCCATTTCACCACTTGGAGCTGTGTAGTCTTGAACAAGTAAGCTTCTTCCATCTTTTAGTTTCCTAAACAGTAAAATGTGGACAATAATAGTTTCTACCATTATAGGGTATACTCAAGATATAACTGATGAAGTAATGAATGAATACATTGAATGTAAATCATTTAAAAATATGCCTGGAACACAGCAGATGCTTGGCTCTTTGCTCCAAGATTAAGGTCCTATGATTAGTAAACATCCTAAATATTCACTGAAAATGGTAGTCTGAAGGTTAAATGACTATCTTTCTATGCAAATATGTTACTTCCAACTAGAAAGAACACTGGGTAGCAAGGTGAATTACCTGAGATTCATTATTCCTCCATTCATTCATTCATTCGATTAATCAGTAAATAACTGTAAGCACCCATCCCATGCCAGGCCCTGTACTATGTTCTAGGGACATGATAGAGAGTTAAAATTGACACGAACTTGATCTTAAGGTACTCACAATCTACCAGAAAACACAGACAGCTAATATATTATTATAATATATAATTTTAATTATTATGAAAGCGAAAGTTTATCAGTCGTGTCCAACTCTTTGTGACTCCATGGACTATAAAGTCCATGGAATTCTCCAGACCAGAATACTGGAGTGGGTAGCCAGTCCCTTCTTCAGGTGATCTTCCCAACCCAGGGATCCAACCCAGGTCTTCTGCTTGGCAGGCAGATTCTTTACCACTGAGCCACCTGGGAAGCCCCTATAATTATTATAGTAAAGAATAATAACAGCATATTAATAAGCAAACCTTGGGTGACACGGGAGTACAAAGAGGCAACAAACCCATTCTGAGTAGGGAGGCAGGCAAGAGGAAGTTACTAGAGGACAAAGTTGAACTTAGAGCTTGAAGAACATGAGTTTACCAAGCAGGAGCTTACCAAGTGAAGAGGATTAGGGGAACAGAGTGTGGAAAGCAGAGGAAATAGCATGTACACAGATGAGAGGCAGAATTTTCAAAAACCTGAAAAATTTCAAACTTATTGGAGGAAAGAATGCAAAGGAGTGGGAAGAGCTAGAGATAGTGAATCTCTACCATTCATAGTTAAGTAGCCCAGATTCAAGATGTTGCTTTTTTTTTAATTGGAGGATAATTGCTTTACAATGTTGTTTTGGTTTCTGCCATACAACAATGCAAATCAGCCATAACTATCTATATATCCAATGGGCTTCCCTGGTGGCTCAGTTGTCTGGTAAAGAATTTGCCTTCAAGGCAGGAGATCCAGGTTCGATCCCTGGATTGGGAAGATCCCTTGGAGAAGGGAATGGCAACTCGCTCCAGTATTCTTGCCTGGAGAATTCTGTGGACAGAAGAGCCTAGTGAGCTACAGTCCATGGGGTCACAAAGAGTCAGACACAACTGAGTCACTAATACTTTCACTTTCAGGGACTTCCCTGGTGGCTCAGACAGTAATGAATCTGCCTGCAATGCAGGAGATCCAGGTTCGATCCCTGAATTAAGAAGATCTCCTGGAGAAGGAAATGGCAACCCACTCCAGTATTCTTGCCTGGAGAATTCCGTAGACAAAGGAGCCTGGTGGGCTATAGTCCATGGGGTTACAAAGAGTTGGACACTACTGAGCGACTAACACTTTCATTTTCTTTTAACCCAGTGTCCATTCCAACACTATTTACAATAGCCAGGACTTAGAAGCAACCTAGATGTCCATCGGCAGATGAAGAGGTAAAAAATTGTGGTTCATATATACAAGTGTGTAGGAGAAGGCAATGGCAAGCCACTCCAGTACTCTTGCCTAGAAAATCCCATGGATGGAGGAGCCTGGTAGGCTGCGGTCCATGGGGTCGCTAAGGGTCGGACACGACTGAGCGACTTCACTTTCACTTTTCACTTTCACACATTGGAGAAGGAAATGGCAACCCACTCCAGTGTTCTTGCCTGGAGAATCCCAGGGATGGGGGAGCCTGGTGGGCTTCTGTCTATGGGGTCACACAGAGTCGGACACGACTGAAGTGACTTAGCAGCAGTAGCAGCAGCAGTGAAAGTATTAGTCACTCAGTCGTGTCTTTGTGACCCCATGAACTGTAGCCCACCAAGTTCCTCTGTCTACAGAACTCTCCAGGCAAGAATATTGGATTAGGTTGCCATTTTCCTCTCCAGGGGATATTCCCAACCCAGGGATTGAATTCAGGTCTCCTGCACTGTGGGCAGATTTTTTACTGTCTGAGTCAACAGGGAAGCCTTAAAAATTATGGAACAGTTCATGAATTTGTGTGTCATCTTTATGCAGGGACCATGCTAAACTTCTCTGTATCATTCCGATTTTAGTATATGTGTTACCAAATTATACAAGAGGTTGTTTTTTATCCTAAGAGTAATTGCAAAAAGTTTTAAACAAGAGAGTGCACAATCAGCTTAACATGTTAAAAAGACCACTCTGATTACTATATGGAAGATAGACTGAAGTGTTTAGGCCACAGTGGTGACAATCATGATGGAGAAAAGTGGATTGATTAAGAATGAGGTATGGAAGAAATCACTCAGATTTGGCAGTTGACTGGAAATAGAAAGAAAGTACTCAAGGATGTTACTGGAGATTTTTCCATTCTCAGTCTGGCACTATCACTTAATAACTAGAGGCCCTTGGCCATCACTTCATTGCTAAGTCACAGTTTGTGGGTCAAACAGATATAATAACTGCTAGTGTACTTTCCTCTGCCATATTAGGGAGACTTAAATGAAACAATGGCTGTGAATGCTTTTTTCTAAGGTACAAAGAGCTATAAAACAGGAGGACTGAGGATAACTCATGGGTTTAGACTCACTGCAAGCACAGATGAGTCATCAACAGGTGATAAGATGCCTAGTCCAATAAAATTTTTCAGGTTTCTTTCTTTCTTTTTGAAAATGCTCCATGTAATGGCCCTTGTAAAGAAAAACCATATTACTTCACTCTCAGGAGGATATGAACCCTGAGGTCTCATAGCAGTACTGGGATGCTTGCCCCTAAACCATCTGTACTGTTCTCCAGGCCTTCTCATAAGCAATGCAGGAACGTTCATATGGCTAGTGGCTACCATACTGGATAGCACCTATGTAGATCTCAGGAGGCCAGTAATTCAGAGATAAGAGCACCAGAGCACAGGGTAGACCCAAAGCAAGCCCTGATGCTAGGGCAGGAGCTGTTTGTTCTCTACTCTTTGACACCCACTCTCAGGTATATGCAACCAAATACTACTCTGATCCAAAGGAAATAATACACTTGAAAGACATCAAAGCTAAGCCTAGGTTCTGACAATCCAGGTGGCCAATGAAGGCAATTTCTAGAGTAGCATTAGTGCAAGTCCATGGCATAATGGTAAGAGGCAATAAAATTTGTCTTTTTCATTCTCTACCTTTTTGGGAAACATTGAAGGCAAAGGAGGAGGGAGTGGCAGAGGATCAGATGGTTAGATAGGGTCACCGACTCAATGGACATGAATTTGAGCAAACCCTAGAAGATAGTGAAGGACAGAGAAACCTGGTGCGCTGCAGTCCATGGGGTTGCAAAGAGTCAGACATGACTTAGTTACTAAATAACAACAACTCTCTATCTTCCTCGCATCCTGTGTGTTACCCCTTATCCCAACATTTTGTTTCCCATTATCATAGGACTTTGTTTCCAACTGACTGTCAACATCTCCTTGATAAGATTTTAGGGCATCCCCACTTTCATATTGGGTTATGACACTGTTTATAACACCATTCTTCCCTTTGCCTTATGACTATCTAAAGCCTTGGAGATGTTCCCATAACCTGCCATTCTACCAACACCATGGGAGAGGGGGAAAGGAAAGAAGAGCAACTAGTTTAGTTCCACGGGTCTGGAGGAGGTATGAACAAATTCCTAGCATTCCTTCACCTCCCTTAGCACATTCATCTCTTGTACTTTTTCCATATATTTAGAATTTGTATTGGTAGCTCCACTTTAAATGGAAGAAGCTAAAACACAAACTGGTGATAACTGATTGCATAAAGTCACAATGCAAGTTGATGGCAGACCCAAGAACTAAACCCAGGTCTGTTGCCTCCAAGCCAACTAGAGTTTCTATCCAAGGGAATCTGCCTCTCAATCAGAAAATGACTTATTCCTATTGGAAGCCAGTGAGTTAAAGAAATGCAGCAAGCTGCAAGTAGAGATCCACCCTGAAGGAGGCTGTTTCATGAACCTCTCTACCTCACCCCCAACCCCACACACAGCAACCAAATTTCAGGCTTCAAAAATGCACGCACTATCCAGGCTGGGGGCAGAGGTACACAGAATCTGGCTCCCTCTTCTTCTTCCCCTCCAGATCCCTGGAGTTTGAGCCTTGGAAAAGCCACACTTTACAGGGAGGGTGCCGCCTCATGACAGCTGCAAGCAGGTTATTCCAGAGAATGTTGAGATGGCAGGAATATTTTCCAGTTGAAATCAACCCATTTCTCCTTGAATCTGAGTCTTGGGAATATTCATGATGAAAATCTAGACAGCATGACATTGTATAAACTCTGAAAGCCAGGCTGATGCTACTCTGGTTGGTGTTGCCTTTGGCTCACACTGAGGGCCAAGCCAGACTCCCAGAAAGATCGGTCCAAAGCAACTTCAGCCAAAGACCCTGTGCCATCCATATTTTAAAATCTGTCTACATTTAGTGGTGACCAGGTCTCTCAGTTAGTGATTGGCTTTTTGTACTGTGCAAGGAAGATCTGGTGCTGTGAGCCTCACCACTTGCAGTAGGCCAGAGAAGAGGAGTCCCTTGGCCATACCTTTGTTGCAGTGACCCATGGTGAGGAGAGAAAATGGCAGAAAGGAAACATGGCAAAATGAAGGCAAATGTAATACATTCCAACCCAGAGTACTATTGGCATCAAACAGAGGTGGATACAGGGCTATGAGCAGGCAGAGCCATGGATTTTCCCACCAAGGTCTTTCATATACTCAAAGGAGGGATTATGGTATTGAGGGAAGGGCTCACAACTGGAAATGAGAAATTTGTTTTCCTGACTTTCTGTTTCCTTCTATACCACAGCTTGGGCCCTGATTGATCTCTTTAGGGTTTTTTACTAAAAATGCTCAAATGATCACCACAATCCCAACAGCACAAGTGGAAGTACATAGTATTGCCTGGAAGGCAGAATAAGTGAGCTGTGCTACTTACTGGCTGCATGACAAGTTACTTCCCCTACTCAGGTCTTCAGTTTCATCCCATTAAATTATAAGTAGAATAAGCCCAGCCCACATCACAAGGTTTTATGAGAACCAAATGAAATAATGGGTATGAGTGAGCTTTGAAAGCTGTAAATTGTGAAATTTAGAGCCAGGATCTCTGAAGCTGACTTGGTGATGCAACTAGCACGGTAAATATGTATAAGTGACTTCTCTGGCCTTACATCATTGTGACAGGAATGAAAGAAAGCCTCAGGTATTCCCTAAACTCTGGAACCCTGGCTTATAATACATAGAAATCTGAGTGCAAAATGAAACCAGAGTGCAGAGAACAGCACTGAGCTTTAGTAAGGGCTGGTGTGAGTGCAATTTAGGGAGGAGGTCTCCACAGCATTATGTTACAGGACCAGGAAAGCTCCAGCTCCCAAATATTCCCATTACTAATGGCTGAAATAACAGAAGAAAAATCCATGTTTTGCAGCACATTGTTTCTTCTGTTAAAAATAAAAATGTACTGATGGAATGGGAAGGACAGTGGATCTGTGGCATTTCCAGACTACTTTGGGGGCTACAAGTTGCCTTGCTTCCTTCAATTACTCTCCCACGGCAATCCAGAAGGTACTGCTGTACTACATCATTTGAGTAACATCCCTAAATTGTAGGTTATGCCACACCACAGATCCAGAACCTTTACCAATATCCCATTAGCTACGGGAGAAAATTTAAGAAGCCTCAGCCTGGCATTCAAGGTTCTCCATAGCACTTCCCAAGCTCCTTCCAACTGTACCTCAAACATACACATTCTAAATTCTGGATTTTGGGCAAACTGCTCCATTCTAGAAATTTCAGACCAAATACAGATTACAAGGGCAACACACTGGACTAGAAATTAGGAGAAATGGCTTCGAGTCCCATTAACTTTCTGAGTGACATTGTGTGAGTCATTTATTCAACCAGAATGTCTGAAGTTTTGAGTCACTTACAAAGGGTGTTAAAAATCAATTTGTTACTAAATTAACATATAAATGTTTGTGAATGACTTAATTTTTATATTCTAGAATAGAGTTTAGGTCTTCCATATAATGTTACCCACATTCACTTTCTTTTCAATATGTTTTCCAGAATGGTAAGGAAATGCCTGTTGTTACATCCAGCACCTAGGGAATCACCTTGAATCCTGAATAAATATAAGGATCCTTCTAGTTTTAATGCTATAAGAAGCTAAGGTCACATGCTTTTTTTCCTTTGGTGTGCCTCACCTTCATGTTAATCCCTTATAAATTTCTATCACCTTTGTGGAAAGTATTTAAATCTTCCCCATTCTTTAAGACCTCACTACTCCTAAAACCTTGATAGTATATTAAAAAGCAGAGACATCACTTTGCCAGCAAAGGTCCGTCTAGTCAAGGCTATGGTTTTTCCTGTGGTCATGTATGGATGTGAGAGTTGGACTGTGAAGAAAGCTGATCGCCGAAGAATTGATGCTTTTGAACTGTGGTGCTGGGGAAGACTCTTGATAGTCCCCTGGACTGCAAGGAGATCCAACCCGTCCATTCTAAAGGAGATCAATCCTGTGTGTTCATTGGAAGGACTGATGCTAAAGCTGAAACTCCAATACTTTGGTCACCTCATGCGACGAGTTGACTCACTGGAAAAGACTCTGATGCTGGGAAAGGTTGGGGACGGGAGGAGAAGGGGACGACAGAGAATGAGATGGCTGGATGGCATCACCGACTTGATGGACATGAGTTTGAGTGAATTCCAGGAGTTGGTGATGGACAGGGAGGCCTGGCGTGTTGTGATTCGTGGGGTCGCGGAGAGTCGGACACGACTGAGGGACTGAACTGAACTGAACTGACTGACTCCTAATACTAGTTCTCTCCAATGCCACAGCTCCCCAGATTGCAGTGAATTTCTCCCCCAACTACACACACACCTGATCTCTAATACTGGCTATGCCTATTCTCTGGCTCTTCAAAATAATTGTTTTGTGACTCTATCTCTGTCAACCATCTGAAACAGTTTGCCTTGTCTAATTTACCTACTCACACACTGTATAAGCTCCTTAGGGCATCTCTGTCTTACAGGACTTGAGAGAAACTCCATAGGGGATGAGCTGTGGGGTAATAGGGTTCTGGCTTGAGGAATAAACTTGGCTGCTGAAGTATAAAGTCAACAGGAACATCATCCTTATCATCATCACTACCATCATCCCTGAAAGGTACAGGACACAGTTTAAAATGTATTTTTACATCCATTGTCTTACACAATTAGATAATCTAAGCTGGAATGTCCTTAGATGATTCCAGTCCAGTGATTCTTGCCTGGAGGGACAGTGCTTGTTAAAACACACATTTCTGGGCCCCACCCAGAGACTGTCTGATTTTCTGGTCTGGAATGGAGCCTGAGAATTGGCATTTCTAACAAGTTCCCAGGTGATACAGCTGCTGCTCATCCAGGGATCAAACTTCAAGAATCACTGACTTGGTCCAATCCCACCACTTCACAAATGAGGAAAATGAGGCCCAGGGAAAGAAAGAGACTTGTCCAAGGTTACCTCACAGGTCAGTGACCAAGCCAGAATTCTTTCTTCATCACCACAGCTAAACCACCTTCCCTTTTTTCTTCTTCCCAAGAGTGCAGTGAAGATAAAATTAAATACTGTCTGGAAAAGCCCTTTGGGTTCTGCAAAGCTAAGATGCTCATAACCAGGTGGCAGTGTTATTGCTCTATAGAGACATCTGATCTCAATTAGGCCTCTCCTCCTCTCAGCCTGGACTTTGATATTTGTATGATCCCCTTTGTCCCACACCCTCCCAGCTGTGTCTGCAACAAATAGCCAAACTTCTTGGCCCCAAGCCAGCTTGGGCCACTATTACTAGCTCTGCCTTCCCCGAGGCTGTGTGCACATGGAAGGGCCTGGCTCTGCCAAGGGGATTATAGGGGAGGGGAGCTGGTTTGCTTCAAGTAGGGCCCCAGATGGGCCTGAGGTTCAGGTTCCACTTGTGACCTACACCTTCCACCAACATCCCCAGGTCCAATCAAGAACAGTCTGAAAATTGCAAGGTATATACATATATATATATATGTCCTATTAGGGATGGAGGATAGTCTACAGTCTTACCATTGTACATCTGGTCACTGGGGCTCAGTGCTGCAGTCACACCATAGATTATCCAGGGGTTGTCAACCTGTGGCCTGCATGCTAGATTTTGTCCATGGCTTGTTTTTGTAGTGTCCATGAGCTAAGAATGGCTTTTATATTTTAAATGGATTTGAAGAAGAAAGAAAAGGAAAAGAGGAAGGAGGAGGAAGGGGAGGGGAAATAGGAGGTGGAGGGGAGAGGGAGGGAAAGAAAGGAGAAGGTAGAAGAGGAGAAGACAGACTGTAGTGACTCAAAAAACCTCAAATACTATCTGACCCTTTACAGAAAAAGTTCACTAACCTCTGAACTTTATATTAATGACAAGGGTACCCTCAAACTACAGAATGTCAGAATTGAAAGGGCATTGAGAACTCAGTCAAATATCAAACTACACTCCTTTGTGTTCTAGGGTTCTAGAAGTGGCTCAAGAGATTCTTCTGAGGTGAAGCGGAGCGTTGACCCCCACTCAACCTATTCTTCAATGAGAGAAGCTATGTCAGTTTCACTTGAAAACTGTTTCTCTGTTTTTTAAAATATTAAAAATCACTGGCAGAAAACAAAACCTTCATTTTATAGATGTGAAAACTGAGGACCGGAGAAGGAAAGGATCATATTCAAGATCACATAATGACTTAGAGCCAGAGCTGGAAGAGAAATTTCAGGTGTGCAGACACTCTAGGTCAGTGATCTTTACAGATCGGGCATGCTCCATCACTTCCATTGTGTCTGACTTTTGGCGACCCCATGGTTGCCCTGAGGACCCCTCTAGCCTACTGGAATGGATTGCCATGCCCTCCTCCAGGGGATCTTCCAAACCAGGGAACGAACCTGCATCTTTTGCATCTCTTTCATTGGTAAGTGGGTTCTTTACCACTAGCGCCACCTGGGAAGCCACCCCCCCCTTTTTTTTTACAATAGAAAATGAAAAACCACTGACATTTTAGTTCATTTTTTTTGTTTGTTTTTCTTTCTTTTTTTTTTTTTATTGGAGGCTAATTATTTTACAATATTATATTGGTTGGTTTTGCCATACATTGACATGAATCCACCCTGGGTGTACATGAGTTCCCCTTCCTGAACCCCCCTCCCACCTCACTCCTCCCCTTATCCCCCCTCTGGGTCATTCCTGTGCACCAGCCCCGAACATCCTGTATCGTGCGTCGAACATGGACTAGTGATTCGTTTCACATGTGATAATATACATGTTTCAATTCCATTCTCCCAAATCATCCCACCCTCGTCCTCTCCCACAGAGTCCAAAAGACTGTACTATACACCTGTGTCTATTTTGCTGCCTGGTATACAGGGTTATCATTACCATCTTTCTAAATTCCATATATATGTGTTATTATAATGCATTGGTGTTTTACTTTCTGGCTTACTTCACTCTGTATAATAGGCTCCAGTTTCATCCACCTCATTAGAACTGATTCAAATACATTCCTTTTATTTTATTTTTTTTATTGGAGGCTAATTATTTTACAATATTATATTGGTTGGTTTTGCCATACATTGACACGAATTCACCCCGGGTGTACATGAGTTCCCCCTCCCGAACCCCCCTCCCACCTCCCTCCTCCCCTTATCCTCCCTCTGGGTCATCCCTGAATACCAGCCCCAAGCATCCTGTAACATGCATCGACCCTGAACTGGCGATTCGTTTCACATATGATAATATACATGTTTCAATGCCATTCTCCCAAACCATCCCACCCTCACCCTCTCCCACAGAGTCCCAAAGACTGTTCTATACATCTGTGTCTCTTTTGCTGTCTCGTATACAGGGATATCATTTGCATCTTTCTAAATTTCATATATATGCATTAGTATATCGTATTGGTGTTTTCCTTTCAGGCTTACTTCACTCTGTATAATAGGCTCCAATTGAATCCAACTCAAAAGAACTGATGCAAATATATTTTTTTAATTGCTGAGTAATACTCCATTGTGTATATGTACCACAGCTTTTTTTATCCATTGGTCTGCAGATGGACATCTAGGTTGTATCCATGTCCTGGCTATTATAAACAGTGCTGCAATGAAC
This sequence comes from Moschus berezovskii, assembly GCF_049115385.1. Classification (NCBI taxonomy): domain Eukaryota; kingdom Metazoa; phylum Chordata; class Mammalia; order Artiodactyla; family Moschidae; genus Moschus; species Moschus berezovskii. The sequence goes on from NC_142488.1 coordinate 66,683,363, forward strand.
ATTGGAGTACATGTGTTTCTTTCAATTCTGGTTTCCTCGGTGTGTATGCCCAGGAGTGCGATTGCTGGATCATATGGCAGTTCTATTTCCAGTTTTTTAAGGAATCTCCACACTGTTCTCCATAGTGGCGGTATGAGTTTGCATTCCCACCAACAGTGTAAGAGGGTTCCCTTTTCTCCACACCCTCTACAGCATTTATTGCATGTAGACTTTTGGATAGAAGCCATTCTGACTGATGTGAAATGGTATCTTATTGTGGTTTTGATTTGCATTTCTCTGATTATGAAGGATGTTGAGCAATTTTTCATGTGTTTGTAGCCATCTGTATGTCTTCTTTGGAGAAATGTCTGTTTAGTTCTTTGGCCCATTTTTTTATTGTGTCCTTTATTTTTCTGGAATTGAGCTGCAGGAGCTGCTTGCATATTTTGGAGATTAATTGTTTGTCAGTTGTTTCATTTGCCATTCTGAAGGCCGTCTTTTCACCTTGCTTATAGTTTCCTTTGCTGTGCAGAAGCTTTTAATTTTAATTAGGTCCCATTTGTTTATTTTTGCTTTTATTTACAATATTCTGGGAGGTAGGTCATGGAGGATCCTGCTGTGATTTATGTCGGAGAGTGTTTTGCCTATGTTCTCCTCTAGGAGTTTTATAGTTTCTGGTGGTACATTTAGATCTTTAATCCATTTTGAGTTTATTTTTGTATATGGTGTTAGGGAGTATTCTAGTTTCATTCTTTTACAAGTGGCTGACCTTTTTTCCCAGCACCACTTGTTAAAGAGACTGTCTTTTCTCCATTTTATATTCTTGCCTCCTTTGTCAAAGATAAGGTGTCCATAGTTGCGTGGATTTATCTCTGGGCTTTCTATTTTGTTCCATTGATCTATATTTCTGTCTTTATGCCAGTACTATACTCTCTTGATGACTGTGGCTTTGTAGTAGAGCCTGAAGTCCGGCAGGTTGATTCCCCCAGTTCCATTCTTCCTCAAGATTGCTTTGGCTATTCGAGGATTTTTGTATTTCCATACAATTTGTGAGATTATTTGTTCTAGCTCAGTGAAAAATATCATTGGTAGCTTGATAGGGATTGCATTGAATGTATAAATTACTTTGGGTAGTATACTCATTTTCACAATATTTTTTCTTCCAGTCCACGAACACGGTATATTTCTCCATCTATTAGTGTCCTCTTTGATTACTTTCACCAGTGTTTTATAGTTTTCTATGTACAGGTCTTTTGTTTCCTTAGGTAGATATATTCCTAAGTATTTAATTCTTTTCATTGCAACAGTTAATGGAATAGTTTCCTTAATTTCTTTCTATTTTCTCATTATTAGTGTATAGGAATGCAAGGGATTTCTATGTGTTGATTTTATATCCTGCAACTTTACTGTATTCATTGATTAGCTCTAGTAGTTTTCTGGTAGAGTCTTTAGGGTTTTCTGTGTAGAGGATCATGTCATCAGTGAACAGTGAAAGTTTTACTTCTTTTCCAATTTGGATTCCTTTTATGTCTTTTTCTGCTCTGATTGCTGTGGCCAAAACTTCCACAACTATGTTGAATAGTCGTGGTGAGAGTGGGCACCCATGTCTTCTTCCTGAGTTTAGGGGAAACACTTTCAGTTTTTCACCATTGAGGATAATGTTTGCTGTGGGTTTGTCATATATAGCTTTTATTATGTTGAGGTATGTTCCTTCTATTCCCACTTTCTGGAGGGTTTTTACCATAAATTGATGTTGAAATTTGTCGAAGGCTTTCTCTGCATCTATTGAGATAATCATGATTTTTATCTTTCAGTTTGTTAATGTGATGTATTACGTTGATTGATTTGTGGATATTGAAGAATCCTTTCATTCCTGGGATAAAGCCCACTTGGTCATGATGTATGATCTTCTTAATGTGTTGTTGGATTCTGATTGCTAGAATTTTGTTAAGGATTTTTGCATCTATGTTCATCAGTGATATTGGCCTGTTGTTTTCTTTTTTTGTGGGATCTTTACCAGGTTTTGGGATTAAGGTGATGGTGGCCTCATAGAATGAGTTTGGAAGTTTCTCTTCCTCAGCAATTTTCTGGAAGAGTTTGAGTAGAATAGGTGTTAGCTCTTCTCTAAATTTTTGGTAGAATTCAGTTGTGAAGTCATCTGGACCTGGGCTTTTGTTTGCTGGAAGATTTCTGATTACAGCTTCTATTTCTGTGCTTGTGATGGGACTATTAAGATTTTCTATTTCTTCCTGGTTCAGTTTTGGAAAGTTGTACTTTTCTAAGAATTTGTCCATTTCTTCCAAGTTGTCCATTTTATTGCCATATAATTGCTGATAGTATTCTCTAATGATCCTTTGTATTTCTGTGTTGTCTGTTGTGATCTCTCCATTTTCATTTCTAATTTTATTGATTTGGTTCTTCTCCCTTTGTTTCTTCATGAGTCTGGCTAGTGGTTCATCAGTTTTATTTACCCTCTCAAAGAACCAGCTTTTGGCTTTGTTGATTTTTGCTATGGTCTCTTTTGTTTCTTTTGCATTGGTTTCTGCCCTAATTTTTACGATTTCTTTCCTTCTACTAATCCTGGGGTTCTTCATTTCTTCCTTTTCTAGATTCTTTAGGTGTAGAGTTAGGTTATTTAGTTGACTATTTTCCTGTTTCTTGAGGTGTGCCTGTATTGCTATGAACCTTCCCCTTAGCACTGCTTTTACAGTGTCCCAGAGGTTGTGGGTTGCCATGTTTTAATTTTCATTCATTTTTATGCATATTTTGTTTTCTCTTTTGATTTCTTCTATGATTTTTTCGTTATTCAGCAGCATGTTGTTCAGCCTCCATATGTTGGCATTTTTAATAGAAATTCATTGTTTTGGGGTGAAATGTCTTATAGATAACTATTGGGTCTAACTGGTCTATTTTATCATTTAAAGTTTGTGTTTCCTTGTTATTTTTCTGTTTAGCTGATCTGTCCATAGGTGTCAGTGGGGTATTAAAGTCTCCCACTATTATTGTGTTGTTGTTAATTTCCCCTTTCATACTTGTTAGTAATTGTCTTACATACTGCGGTGCTCCTATGTTGGGTGCATAAATATTTATAATTGTTATATCTTCTTCTTGGATTGATCCATTGATCATTATGTAGTTTCATTCATTTGTCTCTTTTCACAGCCTTTGCTTTAAAGTCTATTTTATCTGATATGAGTATTGCTACTCCTGCTTTCTTTTGGTCCCTGTTTGGGTGGGATATCTTTTTCCAGCCCTTCACTTTCAGTCTGTATATGTCCCTCGTTGTGAGGCGGGTCTCTTGTAGACAACATATAAGGAGGTCTTTTTTTGGTATCCATTCAACCAGCCTTTGTCTTTTGGTTGGGGCATTCAACCCATTTACGTTTAAGGTAATTATTGATAAGTGTAATCCCGTTGCCATTTTCTTTATTGTTTTGGGTTCGAGTTTATATACCCTTTCTGTGTTTCCTGTCTAGAGAAGATCCTTTAGCATTTGTTGGAGAGCTGGTTTGGTGATGCTGAATTCTCTCAGCTTTTGCTTGTCTGTAAAGCTTTTGATTTCTCCTTCATACTTGAATGAGATCCTTGTTGCGTACAGTATTCTGGGCTGTAGGTTATTTTCTTTCATCACTTTAAGTATGTCTTGCCATTCCCTCCTGGCCTGAAGAGTTTCTGTTGAAAGATCAGCTGTTATCCTTATGGGAATCCCCTTGTGTGTTACTTGTTGCATTTGCCTTGCTGCTTTTAATATTGGTTCTTTGTGTTTGATCTTTGTTAATTTGACTAATACATGTCTTGGAGTATTTTGCCTTGGGTTTATCCTGTTGGGGACTCTCTTGGTTTCTTGGACTTGGGTGATTATTTCCTTCCCCTTTTTAGGGAAGTTTTCAACTCTTATCTCCTCAAGTATTTTCTCATGGTCTTTCTTTTAGTCTTCTTCTTCTGGGACTCCTATGATTCGAATGTTGGGGCGTTTAACATTGTCCCAGAGGTCTCTAATATTGTCCTCATTTCTTTTAATTCGTTTTTCTTTTTTCCTCTCTGTTTCATTTATTTCTACAACTCTATCTTCTAGCTCGCTTATCTTGTCTTCTGCCTCTGTTATTCTACTGTTTGTTCCCTCCAGAGTGTTTCTGATCTCATCTATTTCATTATTCATTCTATATTGACTCTTTTTTATTTCCTGTAAATCCTTATTAAACCTTTCTTGAATCTTCTCAATCCTTTTCTCCAGGTTATTTATCTGTAACTCTATTTTGCTTTCAAGATTTTGAATCATTTTCAACATCAAAATTCGAAATTCTTTATCAGGTACATTCCCTATATCTTCCTCTTTTTTGTGTTGGTGGGCATTTATCCTGTTCCTTTATTTGCTGGGTATTTCTCTGCCTCTTCATCTTGCTTATATTGCTGTGTTTGGGGGTGGCCTTTCCGTCTTCTGGCAGTTTGTGGAATTCTCTTTATTATGTAGTTTCCTCGCTGTGGGTGGGGTTAGATGGGTGGCTTTTCAAGGTTCCCTGGTTAGGGAAGCTTGTGTCAGTGTTCTGGTGGGTGGAGCTGGACTTCTTTTCTCTGGAGTGCAATAAAGTGTCCATTAATGAGTTATGAGATGTCAGTGGGTTTGGAGTGACTTTCTCAGCCTGTATATTGAAGCTCAGGGCTATGTTCCTGTGTTGCTGGAGAATTTGCATGGTATGTCTTGCTATGGAACTTGTTGACCCTTGGGTGGTGCTTGGTTTCAGTGTAGGTATGGAGGCGTTTGATGAGCTCCTATCGGTTAATGTTCCCTGGAGTCAGGAGTTCTCTGGTGTTCTCAGGATTCGGGCTTAAGCCTCTTGCCTCTGGTTTTCGGTCTTATTCTTGGAGTAGCCTCTAGACTTCTCTATCTGTCATTTCCAAGGTAGTTCCCTCTGTTTTAGGTCCTGTTTGCTGGTCTCTTCAGCGTCTAATTTCCGCCCTTACACTAGGGGCCAGTGGTGGACACTTTTTAAGGCTCACTTGTTCAGTCCTGTTCTGGGAAGGGAGGAACACTGCAGACAAATATCTCTGGCGTCTGTGGGGAGTGCTCGCAGCGTCTTGGCCACACTGTGCTTGCCCCCACTCTCGGCTCATGTGCTGTCCCAGTCGACACTGCACAGGCTCTAGGTTGCTCTGCTGGGAACTGTCCGAGGCCGGCGCTGGGTTGTTTGCACTTCCCAGGGCTGAGCGGCTCAGGTTCAGGTATTCGGGTACTCCACAAAGGCACAGACTTGGTTGGGCCTGCGTTTTGTGCCTTCACTGGTCCGAGTAGCTCAGGTGTCCAGGTGTTTGGCGAGTGCAGTCGCTGCGACTTATCGCCTCCCCAGTCCCTCCCACTCGGTTTTCTGGGTGTACAGCCGGCGCACCTTCTCAGGCAGATGTTGACTGGTCAGAAACCCATGAAGTCTTGGTTAGCAACGATGCCTGCCTGCGGTTTGTTATCGGATGCCTCTCTGGGGCCACAGTTGCCCCCTTCCGGCTCTGGCTGCCCTCCCCAGCCTGTCTCGGTGGGGGATGGGCCGTCCGCAGCTGGCTAGCTCTGCTCAGTCCTTTGTTGTGTGAGCGGGGCTGGCGGAGTCTTAGGTTAGGGCTTTTCGCCTTTTCACGGGGTAGCTTTTCCACAGTCTGCTTTGCTATCCCCAGTTAGTTCTCTCAGATTGCTCTCGCGGCATTCAGGCCCTGTCCTTTCTCTAAGCAGTTCAGCCAGCTCCTCCCTGCCCAGCCCCCGCTTGCTAATGGCAGATGCGGGCTTCTGCACTGCTTCTCCACTGGGAGTTAACGTTTGGCGGGTAATCTGTGTGTTTTAATTATTTCTTTTTTTTTCCTCTCGGTAATGTGGCCCTCTGAGGTTCCAAGACTCTCCAGTGAGAGTGTTTCCTGGTGTTTGGAAACTTCTCTCTTTTTTAAGCCTCCCTTCCCAGGACGGAGCTCTGTCCCTACCTCTTTTGTCTCTCTTTTTATCTTTTATGTTTTTTCCTACCCCCTTTCAAAGACAATGGGCTGCTTTTCTGGATGCCTGATGTCCTCTGCTGGCATTCAGAAGTTGTTTTGTGGAATTTACTCAGCGTTCAAATGTTCTTTTGATGAATTTGTGGGGGAGAAAGTGGTCTCGCCGTCCTACTCCTCCGCCATCTTGTTCCCTCTCCCTGTTGGTTTTTCTAATTACTATTTTATTTTATTTACTTATTTTAATTGGAGGCTAATTACTTTACAATATTGTATTGGTTTTGCCATACATTGACATGAATCCACCATGGGTGTACATGTGTTCCCCATCTTGAACTCCCCTCCCACCTCCCTCCCCATCTCACCCCTCTGGGTCATTCCAGTACACCAGCCCCGAGCATCATGTATCATGCATCGAATCTGTACTGGCGATTCATTTCACATATGATAATATACATGTTTAAATGCCATTCTCCCAAGTCATCCCACCCTCACCCTCTCCCACAGAGTCCCAAAGACTGTTCTATACATCTGTGTCTCTTTTGCTGTCTTGTATACAGGGTTGTCATTACCATCCTTCTATATTCCATATATATGCATTAGTATACTGTATTGGTGTTTTTCTTTCTGGCTTACTTCACTCTGTATAATAGGCTCCAGTTTCATCCACCTCATTAGAACTGATTCAAATGTATACTTTTTAATTGCTGAGTAATAGTCCCTTGTGTAACTGTACCACAGCTTTCTTATCCATTTGTCTGCAGATGGGCATCTAGGTTGCTTCCATGTCCTGGCTATTATAAACAGTGCTGCAATGAACATTGGAGTACATGTGTTTCTTTCAATTCTGGTTTCCTCGGTGTTTATGACCAGCAGTGGGATTGCTGGGTCATATGGCAGTTCTATTTCCAGTTTTTAAGGAATCTCCACACTGTTCTCCATAGTGGCTGTACTAGTTTGCATTCCCACCAACAGTGTAAGAGGGATCCCTTTTCTCCACACCCTTTCCAGCATTTATTGCTTGTGGACTTTTGGAAAGCAGCCATTCTGACTGGCGTGAAATGGTACCTCATTGTGGTTTTGATTTGCAATTCTCTGATAATGAGTGATGTTGAGCATCTTTTCATAAGTTAGTTGGCCATCTGTATGTCTTCTTTGGAGAAATGTCTGTTTCATTCTTTGGCCCTTTTTTTGATTGGGTCGTTTATTTTTCTGGAATTGAGTTGCAGAAGTTGCTTGTATATTTTTGAGATTAATTCTTTGTCCGTTGCTTCATTTAATATTATTTTCTCCCATTCTGAAGGCTGTCTTTTCACCTTGGTTATAGTTTCCTTTGCTGTGCAGAAGCTTTTAATTTTAGTTAAGTCTTGGAAGTCCCTTTACACATCAACATCTCACAGATGAGAGAGAATGTAACAGACTTCCCTGGTGGTCCATTTGTTAAGGATCTGCCTGCCAATGCAAAGGTCATGGATTTGATTCCTGGTCTGGGAAGATTCCACATGCCGTGGGGCAACTAAGCCCATGCACCCCAACACAGACCACACTCTAGAGCCTAGGAACCACAACTATTAAGCCCATGTGTTGCAACTACTGAGCCCAAGCAGCCTAGAGTCCTTGCTCCACTACAAAAGAAGCCACCACCACAAGAAACCCCTGGATGGCAACTATAGAGTATCTCCTGCTCACCACAACTAGAGGAAGCCTGTTCACAGCAATGAAGACCTAGCGCAGCCAAAAATAAATAAATATGGAGGACATAATAATTACAATGACAGACATCATTTGCATAGAATTTGTCATTTTACACAGTTCCTTCATTTGCTTGTCACATCAACAGATAGTACATGTTGACAGTCCTTTGCCAATTCGATTACTAGAAATGATAAACCATTCTAAAACATCAGATCATTGCATTTAACCCTCTCGTTATACAGGTGAGAAAACTGAGATCCAGAACATGTGGGTTACTTACCCAAGGTATACATTAAACCAGTGGCCTCACTGTTTCTATGGCACCACACTTAGAAATCAAATATTACCAATTTGGGGAAAATAAAAACTACTTCCTCCAAGAGGATTAGCTTCCACTGCTTCCCAGTTCCTTGATAAACAATGGGCTGAGAACTTTCATGGAGCCCTTTTTCTCTCTACATTTCTCTCCCTAATTTATCTCATCAGTTCTGATGGCTTAAAATGTCACCTGTTTACCAATGACTCCTAAATTATATCTCCAACCAAAAGTGTTTATCAAATTCCAGACTCATAAATCCATTTGCCTATTCAACATATCTACTCAGATATCAAAATAGACCTCTCAAACTCAACATGTTCCGAACTAAACTCCTGATCTCCCCCATCTTCAAAAAAAAAAAAAAAAAGCAAAAGCAGATGCACATGCTTCACCTACCAGGAAAAAGCACTAATGGCTTGAAGACCACTGGAAACAATCCGAAAAATAAAAGTGCTGGGAAATATTGTGATGAGTGAGACATTACCTGTATAAGTCAAGTTCTTTTCCATAAAGGAAGAAGCTTCAGTTTGTCTCCTTTTTCTACCAGAGCATTCTAGGAGAGCACAAAATCAATTAACCTTAAGCAACATGAAATTAAAAGCAAAGGCAAAAGTGTTTTGTGGGATATTCTGCTCCTTTGAGGGATAGTGGGAAAATAGAGGTAAACTAACCCAGTGATTGATAATTTCTGTTTATGACTAGAAGAGTGTAGTCATATGGAAACTAAAGGAGATGAGAGGAGAGACAGTACAAACAGGAAGCAATTAGAAGAGAGGAAAAAAGGAATAACCAAGTCCTGAACCCCATACATCTTGGGGTTTAAGTCCAATGAAGTCTTCAAAACCCCCAAATGGGGTCTGAAGAGGTAAGTACACCATTCCCCAACTTCAAAGCTCTGAACAACCTCCCTTCACAATGACCAGCTGTGAACAGTCTGTACACATTGAAACTAAACCCTAACAGACGCCCGAGTTCTTGTTAGTTGATCAGTCATGTCCTACTCTGCAACCCCATGAACTGTAGCCTGCCAGGCTCCTCTGTCCGTGGAATTCTCCAGGCAAGAATACTGGAGTAGATTGTCATTCCTTTCTCCAGGGAATCTTTCTGACCCTGGGATTGAACCTGAGTCTCTTGTATTGTGGGCAGATTCTTTACTGTTTAAGCCACCAGGGAAATCCTTCACTGGACAGGGCATAATAAGGGGCAGTATGGGCTGGTAGAAAGTATTGTATCTGGAGTCAGAAGACTTGGATTCCAGGCCCATATCCTCATTTATTCCTATGAGAACTTCCCCTACTCCAACTTGGGCCTCACATTTACAACATTAAAAATAAGAGAACTACACTTGGATTATGTATCTGTTTTTAAGCCAGTGGGAAACCTTCAGTGTCTCAGTCCCCACTACATTTTTTCACTCCTTTCATTCAGCTCCATTCAGATCCCTATATTCCACTCCAGCAAATACACAAAAAAAGTCAAGCTCCTGTACAAACTACTGGCTCTGTGCTGCTCTAAATAAGGCTGAGCTATAGAAATCTATGTTAACCATCATCCATGTTTAGATGAGGAAACTAAAGACTAAGGTCAAAAGAAGGAATGTAGTTTTCCTGAAGGTATATAAGGAGTTAGTGTCAACAAACATTTCTGTCTGGTCTTGAAAAGTAACCAGCCTTGAGTGAACTGAGGCTGATGTGAGCTCTCAGAGGGGGAGATCAAAGGGGCAACTGGGACTTGCTAATGCCACAAAGCAATCTAGTGGAAAGAGCCCTGTAATGAGAGTCCAGGAGTCCTTCTACCTCTAGTTCTACCTCTGCCACTAACTAGCTGTGTGTTAAAAGGTAACTAACCTTTACCTTTTTTTGTTTTAAGATTCCTCATCAGTAAAATAAATTAATTGAGCTAGACATTACCTAAGAACCTATACCCTACTGTTGATACTCTATAAAATATAATTCCTTGGCTCCAAGGAAGCTTATAGGAAGGTGCAAGGATAAGGCTATGCGAAAAACTCTAGCTGCCACTTCCAAGAAAAGGATCAGGGACCCACAGACTCCTGGAAAACTGTTCTTTCACTTCTCACTGAAGTATGTTTTCTTGGTGAGCTCTTTCTGAATGTTAGAGACCCAGCTTTAAGTATCATCTCATTTGTGAGACTCTCTTTCTGACTTCCTGGAACAGAACTGATCTCAGTTGTTTTGGGCCATCCCTGTGCTTTGTTTTAATGGCTCCATTAGAGCATTAATTTTTCTTAATTAGCTTTTCATTGTCAAAGGAATAAATGGCTACAAATATTGTAAAGAATGAGTGCTGGAGGACAGGAAATAAAAGTTGGAGTTAAATGTTAGAGGACCTTAACAGCTAAGCAGAGGGGCCTGAACCAGATGAGACTCAAAAGTGAGCCAGGTATGAGTAGTTTTGTGCAAGGCATATAGTAAAACAGGTTTTCATTAAGGTAGGAACATGGGTAAGAAGGTGGGAATGATCCTGAAGTTCAAATGACTGCCTATATGCTAAGGGGGTGATAGAAATAGTAAGAACTAAGATCTGACCTTGTGTGGCTCACAATAAACTCCTAGCCAATTTTGTAATGCAAAAATCTTTCTTTGATGATAGATGGACCCAAGTAAAGTCTTCTAGACCATGACAAGTAGTTTCTAAAGGGTCTCTGGGTAGCTTCATATAAGACGATGAAGACCAGGTTCAGCAAGGAAGGAAGGGGTAGCGTCTGTAAACCCATCTTGCTTTGAGACCATTTAGGAGGTAAGAGGGAATGAAAACAGCCGGGTTCAAGTCCCAAACCAACACTCCACCTGCGGCATTGTGATCTACCTTAGGAGTCAGCTCAGGGACGGCCCTTATATACACACACACCCCTGGCAGCCCTTAGTGCTTTCACACAGCAGGGGAAAATCAACCTTACCAGCATCCTGAACAAAGTCCAAGCAGCTATGAGGCCCCTAAAATGAATAGTCAGAAGGTATAAGAAGGTTCAGGGAGTGGCTGGGCAGTGACCAGCAAAGAATTTGGACTTTTGTTTCAAAGTGGGCCTGACTTAGTACTGCCAAACATGGCAGAAAAAGGCCTGACTTGGTTTTGGCCTGACTTCAGAGAGGGCAATAAGTGCCCACAAACAGCCTTCTATGAAAAGAATATCAGTTCCCTCTGGAAAATCATGGCCTTTAGCACATTCCCCAGAATGACATCAACCAAGGAACAGTGCCAAAAATGTGACTTTCACGTTTCTGCAGCAACAGACGATTTCCTCTCCCCACTTGGCTTTTTTTCTTATATGTATAAATAAAGGAGCCAGTCAATCGTTCAAAAAATATGAACATCTTAAGCACTTCCAGGCTTTGCAAGTAGTAATTATTAATAAAAGCAAGTGACCATGCCTCTTAGAAATGTTATTTCATATATCCCTTTTCTGGTTCCTTAAAGGAGATTTATATATGTGGTCACGCTGAACTGAAATACTAAGAGTTGATACGATGACCACACCAAAATGAATTTTTTCCCCTACTTGATTTATATCAGCAACCTTGTACATAAATGTTCCATTTGGTCTGCCCAAAGACTCTCAGGCCTGAAGGCAAGGGACTGGAGGTCACTCGGCTCACAATGGCTGAGGATAGAATCAACCAGGGCAAAAGAAGAGACACAGACATAAAGAATAGACTTTTAGGGGGAGTGCAGAAGATGGTGGAGGAATAGGACAGGGAGACCAATTTCTCCCCCAAAAAATCATTGAAAGAACATTCAGCACTGAGCAAATTCCACAAAACAACTTCTGAATGCTGGCGGAGGACACCAGGCACCCAGAAAGGCAGCCCATTCTCTTCAAAAGGAAGCAGGACAAAATATAAAAAGAGAGACAAAAGAGTTAGGGACAGAGACCTGTCCCAGGTAGGGAGTCATGAAGGAGGAGAAGATTACAAACACCAGGAAACCCTCTCACCAGTGGGTCTGTGGGAAGTTTTGGAATCTCGGAAAGCAACATAACCAGGAGGAAAAAAAAAAAAAAAGAACCCACAGATTATGCACCTAGCCGCCACTTCCAGTGGAGAGGTAGCCCGGACGCTTGAGTTCGCCAGCAGCAAGTGGGGTCTGAACAGGGAGGCATGGAATGAATGCTTATGGTGGGGACTTGGCCTGAATGCCCTGAGGACAATCTGAGGGAGCTAACATGAGATAGCAACCCAAATTGTGGGATAGCCAGAGAGAAAAAAAGAGAGAACTTTCCCATGACAGCCTGGCCTGCTCACAGAACAAAGCTTTGAGTGAACACCAGACAAGAGCTAGCCAGCTGCTGACCAGGCCCTCTTCCCACCAGAGGCAGAGAGGCAGGAAGGCGACAGCCAGAGCCGGAAGGCAAGGGGTAATCTTGACCCCAGAGATGGTATCCTCTACCAAACTGTAAGGAGGCTCCCAGTTACTAATCAAGCCTTCCTGGGATCCTGGACAGTTGTCATACACCAGGAGGGTCACAGTCAGAGATCATCTCCTCAGAGGAGACATACAGCATACCTGAGACGGTGCTCTTGTGGCGCACCCAGGAAACTGAGAGGCTGGGACTAGGGAGGTGATAAAACTCACCGCCAAGCTGGGAGAGTGCGCTCGCCAAACACCTGGTTGCCTGAGCTCCTTGGACCTGGGAAGGGCACAAAACGCAGGCCCAACAAAGTTTATGCATTTGCGGAGTACCTGAGAACCTGAATTTGAGTGGCTTAGACCTGGGAAGTGCACACAACGCAGGGTCCACTTTAGACAGAGCCCCTGCAGAGCAACCTGGAGCTTGAGCAGTGTAGACCAGGAAAGCACACACACCATGAGTGGGGGCAAACCCAGTGTAGCACAGACACTGCGAGCACTCCCCACACATGCCAGTGATATTTCTTTGCAGTGTTCCTCCCTCCCCACAGCACAACTGAACAAGATAGCCTAAATAAGTGACCACCATCGCCCCATTGTGTCAGGATGGAAATTAGACACTGAAGAGACTAACAGAGGAAGCCAAAATAAACAAAGAAGAGGGAACTGCTCTGGAAGTGACAGGTGCAACAGATTAAAACCCTATAGTTAGCGCTGACTACATTGGAAAGAGCCTATGGACCCTTGAGAAGTATAAGCTGGAACAAGGAACTATCTGAAACTGAACTGACCCAACACTGCCCTCAACACCTCCACAGAAATTTGTAGATTCATTTTACAATTATCATTTTTTAATTTCTTAAATTTTGTTAATTTTTAAGTTTTTTTTTGCTTTTTTAAAAAATTTATTTTATTTATTATTCTAGTTACTTTTTTAATTGGAGGCTAATTACTTGACAATATTATATTGGTTGGTTTTGCCATACATTAACATGAATCTGCCTCAGGTGTACATTTGTTCCCCATCTTAAACACCCCTCTCACGTCCTTCCCGATCCGATCCCTCTGGTTCATCCCAGTACACCAGGCCCGAGCATCCTGTATCATGCATCGAACCCGAAGTGGCGATTCATTTCACATATGATAATATACATGTTTCAATGCCATTCTCCCAAATCATCCCACCCTCACCCTCTCCCACAGAGTCCCTAAGACTGTTCTCGTTTTTGTCTCGTTTGCTGTCTCATATACAGGGTTATCGTTATCATCTTTCTAAATTCCATATATATGCATTAGTATACTGTATTGGTGTTTTTCTTTTTGGCTTACTTCACTCTGTATAATAGACTCCAGTTTCATCCACTTCATTAGAACTGATTCAAATGTATTATTTTTAATGGCTCAGTAATACTCCATTGTGTATATATACCACAGCTTTCTTATCCATTCGTTTGCAGATAGACATCTAGATTGCTTCCATGTCCTAGCTATTATAAACAGTGCTGTGATGAACATTGGAGTACATGCGTCTCTTTCAATTCTGGTTTCCTCGGTGTGTATGCCCAGGTGTGGGATTGCTGGGTCGTATGGCAGTTCTATTTCCACTTTTTTAAGGAATCTCCACACTGTTCTCCATAGTGGTTGTACTAGTTTGAATTCCCACCAACAGTGTAGGAGGGTTCCCTTTTCTCCACACCCTCTCCAGCATTTATTGCATGTAGACCTTTGGATAGCAGCCATTATGACTGGCGTGAAATAGTACCTCATTGTGGTTTTGATTTGCATTTCTCTGATTATGAGTGATGTTGAGCATCTCTTCATGTGTTTGTAAGCCATCTGTATGTCTTCTGTGGAGAAATGTCTATTTAGTTCTTTGGCCCATTTTTTGATTGGGTCATTTATTTTTCTGGAATTGAGCTGCAGGGGTTGCTTGTATATTTTTGAGAATAATCCTTTGTCAGTTGTTTCATTTGCTATTATTTTCTCCCATTCTGAAGGCTGTCTTTTCACCCTGTTTATAGTTTCCTTTGCTGTGCAGAAGCTTTTAATTTGAATTGGGTCCCATTTGTTTATTTTTGCTTTTATTTCCAGTACTCTGGGAGGTGGGTCATGGAGGATCCTGCTGTGATTTATGTCACAGAGTGTTTTGCCTATGTTCCCCTCTAGGAGTTTTATAGTTTCTGGTCTTACATTTAAATCTTTAATCCATTTTGAGTTTATTTTGGTGTATGGTGTTAGGTAGTGTTCTAGTTTCATTCTTTTACAAGTGGTTGACCAGTTTTCCCAGCACCTTTGTTAAAGAGATTGTCTTTTCTCCATTGCATATTATTGCCTCCCTTGTCGAAGATAAGGTGTCCATAGGTGCATGGATTTATCTCTGGGCTTTCTATTTTGTTCCATTGATCTATATTTCTGTCTTTATGCCAGTACCATACTGTCTTGATGACTGTGGCTTTGTAGTAGAACCTGATATCTGGCAGGTTGATTCATCCAGTTCCATTCTTCTTTATCAAGATTGCTTTGGCTATTCGAGGTATTTTGTATTTCCATACAAATTGTGAAATTATTTGTTATAGCTGTGTGAATAATACCGTTGGTGGCTTCAGATGGATTGCATTGAACTTATCAATTACTTTGGGTAATATATTCATTTTCACAATATTTATTCTTCCAATCCATGAACACAGTGTATTTCTCCATCTATTAGTGTCCTCTCTGATTTCTTTCACCAGTGCTTTATAGTTTTCTATATATAGGTCTTTTGTTTCTTTAGGTAGATATATTCCTAAGTATTTTATACTTTTCGTTGCAACGGTGAATGGAATTCTTTCCTTAATTTCTGTTTCTCTTTTCTCATTATTCAGTTCGGTGCAGTTCATTTGCTCAGTCGTGTCCGACTCTTTCCAACCCCATGAATCACAGCACGCCAGGCATCCCTGTCCATCACCAACTCCCGGAGTTCACTCAAACTCATCTCCATCGAGTCGGTGATGCCATCCAGCCATCTCATTGTCTGTTGTCCCCGTTTCCTCCCACTCCCAATCCTTCCTAGCATCAGACTCTTCTCCACTGAGTCAACAAAAGTATTGCAGTTTCAGCTTTAGCATCAGTCCTTGCAGTGAACACTAAGGATTGATCTCCTTTAGAATGGACTGGTAGGATCTTCTTGCAATACAAGGGACTCTCAAGAGTCTTCTCCAGCAACACAGTTTAAAAGCATCAATTATTCGGCGATCAGCTTTCTTCACAGTCCAACTCTCACATCATACATGACCACGGGAAAAACCATAGCCTTGACTAGACGGACCTTTGGTGGCAAAGTAATGTCTCTGCTTTTTAATATGCTGTCTAGGTTGGTCATAACTTTCCTCCCAAGGCGTAAGCGTCTTTTATTTTCATGGCTGCAATCAGCATCTGCAGTGATTTTGGAGCCCCAAAAAATTAAGTCTGACACTGTTTCCACTGTGTCCCATCTATATGCCATGAGGTGATGGGACCAGTTGCCATGATCTTCGTTTTCTGAATATTGAGCTTCAAGCCAACCTTTTCACTCTCCTCTTTCACTTTCATCAAGAGGCTCTTTAGTTCCTCTTCACTTTCTGCCATAAGGGTGGTGTCATCTGCATATCTGAGGTGATTGATATTTGTCCCAGTAATCTTGATTCCAGCTTGTGCTTCTTCCAGCCCAGCGTTCCTCATGATGTACTCTGCATATAAGTTAAATAAGCAGGGTGACAATATACAACCTTGACGTACTCCTTTTCCTATTTGGAACCAGTCTGTTGTTCCATGTCCAGTTCTAACTGTTGCTTCCTGACCTGCATACAGATTTCTCAAGAGGCAGGTCAGGTGGTCTGGGATTCCCATCTCTTTCAGAATGTTCCACAGTTTATTGTGATCCACACAGTCAAAGGCTTTGGCATAGTCAATGAAGCAGAAATAGATGTGTCTCTGGAACTCTCTTGCTTTCTCCATGATCCAGCGGATGTTGGCAATTTGATCTCTGGTGCCTCTGCCTTTTCTAAAACCTGCTTGAACATCTGGAACTTCACGGTTCACATGTTGCTGAAGCCTGGCTTGGAGAATTTTGAGCATGACTTTACTAGCATGTGAGATCAGTGCAATTTGTGATAGTTTGAGCATTCTTTGGCATTGCCTTTCTTTGGGATTGGAATGAAGACTGACCTTTTCCAGTCCTGGGGCCACTGCTGAGTTTTCCAATTTTTCTGGCATATTGAGTGAAGCACTTTCACAGCATCATCTTTCAGGATTTCAAATAGTTCAATTGGAATTCCATCACCTCCACTAGCTTTGTTCGTAGTGATGCTCTCTAAGGCCCACTTGACTTCACATTCCAAGATGTCTGGCTCCAGGTGAGTGATCACGCCATCGTGATTATCTTTGTCGTGAAGTTCTTTTTTGTACAGTTCTTCTGTGTATTCTTGCCACCTCTTCTTAATATTTTCTACTTCTGTTAGGTCCATACCATTTATGTCCTTTATCGAGCCCATCTTTGCATGAAATGTTCCCTTGATATCTCTAATTTTCTTGAAAAGATCTCTTGTTTTTCCTATCCTGTTATTTTCCTCTATTTCTTTGCATTGCTCTCTGAGGAAGGCTTTCTTATCTCTCCTTGCTCTTCTTTGGAACTCTGCATTCAGATGCTTATATCTTTCCTTTTCTCCTTTGCTTTTCGCTTCCCTTCTTTTCACAGCTATTTGTAAGGCCTCCTCAGACAGCCATTTTGCTTTTTTGCATTTCTTTTCCATGGGGATGGTCTTGGTCCCTGTCTCCTGTACAATATCATGAACCTCCATTCAGAGTTCATCAGGCATTCTATCTATCAGATCTAGACAGGATTTGACTTAGGTCATATCTGAATGGTCTAATGGTTTTCTCTGCTTTCTTCAATTTAAGTCTGAATTTGGCAATAAAGAGTTCATGATCTGAGCCACAGTCAGCTAATTCATTGATTAGCTCTAGTAATTTTCTGGTAGAGTCTTCAGGGTTTTCTGTGAAGAGGATCATGTCCTCTGCAAAGAGTAGGAGTTTTATTTCTTCTTTTCTGATATCGATTCCTTTTATGTCTTTTTCTGCTCTGATTGCTGTGGCCAAAACTTCCAAAACTATGTTGAATAGTAGTGATGAGAGTGGGCACCCTTGTCTTGTTCCAGACTTTAGGGGAAACGCTTTCAATTTTTCACCATTGAGGATAATTTTGCTGGGGGTTTGTCATATATAGCTTTTATTATGTTGAGGAATGTTCCTTCTATTCCCACCTTCTGGAGGGTTTTTATCATAAATGGATGCTGAATTTTGTCAAAGGTTTCTCTGCATCTATTGAGATAATCATATGTTTTATTATTCATTTTGTTAATGTGGTGTATTACATTGACTGATTTGCGGATATTTAAGAATCCTTGCATCAATGGGATAAAGCCCACCTGGTCATGATGTATGAACTTTTTAATGTGTTGTTGTATTCTGTTTGCTAGAATTTTGTTAAGGATTTTTGCATCTATGTTCATCAGTGATATTGGCCTGTAGTTCTCCTTTTTAGTGGCATCTTTGTCAGGTTTTGGTATTAGGGTGATGGTGGCCTCAAAGAATGAGTTTGGAAGTTCACCTTCCTATACAATTTCCTGGAAGAGTTTGAGTAGTATAGGTGTTAGCTCTTCTCTAAATTTTTGGTAGAATTCAGATGTGAAGGGGTCTGGTCCTGGGCTTTTGTTTGCTGGAAGATTTCTGATTACAGTTTCAATTTCTGTGCTTGTGATGGGTCTGTTAAGATTTTCCATTTCTTCCTGGTTCAGTTTTGGAAAGTTGTACTTTTCTAAGAATTTGTCCATTCCTTCCAAGTTGTCCATTTTTTGGCATATAATTGCTGACAGTAGCCTCTTATGATCCTTTGTATTACTGTGTTGTCTGTTGTTATCTCTCCATTTTCATTTCTAATTTTATTGATTTGGTTTTTTTTATTTGTTTCTTGATGAATCTGACTGGTGGTTTGTCAATTCTATTTACCCTCTCAAAGAACCAGCTTTTGGCTTTGGTGATTTTTACTATGGTCTCTTTTGTTTCTTTTGCATTTCTGCCCTAATGTTTAAGATTTCTTTCCTTCTACTCACCCTGGGGTTCTTCATTTCTTCCTTTCCTAGTTGCTTTAGGTGTAGAGTTAGGTTATTTAGTTAACTTTTTTCTTGTTTCTTGAGGTGTGCTTGTATTGCTATGAACCTTCCCCTTAGCACTGCTTTTACAGTGTCCCAAAGATTTTGGGTTGTTGTGTTTTCATTTTCATTCGTTTCTATGCACATTTTGATTTTTTTTTATTTCTTATATGAATTGTTGGTTATTCAGCAACGTTTTGTTTAGCCTCCATATGTTGGAATTTTTAATAGTTTTTCTCCTGCAATTGAGTTCTAGTCTTATTGCATTGTGGTCAGAAAAGATGCTTGGAATGATATCAATCTTTTTTAATTTACCAAGGCTAGATTTATGGCACAGGATGTGAACTATCCTGGAGAAGGTTCCTTGTGCACTTGAGAAGAAGGTGAAATTCATTGTTTTGGGGTGAAATGTCTTATAGATATCTATTAGGTCTATCTGGTCTATTGTATCATTTAACGTTTGTGTTTCCTTGTTAATTTTCTGTTTAGATGATCTATCCATAGGTGTGAGTGGGGTATTAAAGTCTCCCACTATTATTGTGTTATTGTTAATTTCCCCTTTCATACTTGTTAGCATTTGTCTTACATATTGTTGTGCTCCTATGCTGGGTGCATATATGTTTATAATTGTTATATCTTCTTCTTGGATTGATCCTTTGATCATTATGTACTGTCCTTCTTTGTCTCTTTTCACAACTTTTGTCTGAAAGTCTATTTTATCTGATATGAGTATTGTTACTCCTGCTTTCTTTTGGTCTCTATTTGCGTGGAATAACTTTCCAGCCCTTCACTTTCAATCTGTTTGTCTCCCTCATTCTGAGGTGGGTCTCTTGTAGACAACATATTAGGGGTCTTGTTTTTGTATACATTCAGCCAGTCTTTGGCTTTTGGTTGGGACATTCAACCCATTTACATTTAAGGTGCATTTTACATTGATAAGTATGATGCCATTGCCGTTTACTTCATTGTTTTCAGTTCGAGTTTATACACTCATTCCATGTTTCCTGTCTAGAGAAAGTCCTTTAGCATTTGTTGGAGAGCTGGTTGGTGATGCTGAATTCTCTCAGCTTTTGCCTGTCTGTAAAGCTTTTGATTTCACCTTCATGTTTGAATGAGATCCTTTCTGGGTACAGTAATCTGGTATGTAGGTTATATTCTTAAATCACTTTAGGTATGCCCTGCCATTCCCTCCTGGCCTGAAGAGTTTCTATTGAAAGATCAGCTGTTATCCTTATGGGGATCCCCTTGTGTGTTATTTGTTGTTTTTCTCTTGCTGCTTTTAATATTTGTTCTTTGTTTTTGATCTTTGTTCATTTGAATAATATATGTCTTGGGGTATTTTGACTTGGGTTTATCCTGTTTGGGACTCTCTGGGATTCTTGGACTTGGGTGATTATTTCCTTCTCCATTTTAGGGAAATTTTCAACTATTATCTCCTCAAGTATTTTCTCATGGTCTCTCTTCATGTCTTCTTCTTCTGGGATTCCTATGATTCGGATGTTGGGGCGTTTAACATTTAACCAGAGGTCTCTGAGATTGTCCTCATTTCTTTTAATTCGTTTTTCTTTTTTCCCCTCTGTTTCATTTATTTCTGCCTTTCTATCTTCTAACTCACTTATTCTATCTTCTGCCTCCGTTATTCTACTGTTCATTCCCTCCAGAGTGTTTTTTATCTCATCTATTGCATTATTCATTGTATATTGTCCCTTTTTTTTCTTCTAGATCCTTGTTAAACCTTTCTTGCATTTTCTCGATCTTTGCCTCCAGGTTATTTATCTGTAACTACAAATTGTTTTCAAGATTTTGGATCATTTTCACTATCCTTATTCGGAATTCTTTATCAGGTGTGTTCCCTATCTCTTCCTATTTTGTTTGGGTTGGTAGGCAATTATCCTGTTCCTTTATTTGCTGGGTATTTCTCTGCCTCTTCATCTTGCTTATATTGCTGTGTTTGGGGTTGCCTTTCCATCTTCTGGCAGTTTGTGGAGTTCTCTTTATTGTGGAGTTTCCTTGCTGTGGGTGAGGTTGGATGGGTGGCTTGTCAAGGCTCCCTGGTTAGGGAAGCTTGTGTCGGTGTTCTGGTGGGTGGAGCTGGATTTCTTCTCTCTGGAATGCAATGAAGTGTCCAGTAGTGAGTTATGAGATGTCAGTGGGTTTGGAGTGACTTTGGGCAGCCTCTATATTGAAGCTCAGGGCTATTTTCCTGTGTTGCTGGAGAATTTGCATTGTATGTCTTGCTCTGGAACTTGTTGACTCTTGGGTGGTGTTTGAATTCAGTGTAGGTATGGAGGCGTTTGATGAGCTCCTATCGATTAATGTTCCCTGGAGTCAGGAGTTCTCTGGTGTTCTCAGGATTCAGGCTTAAGCCTCTTGCCTCTGGTTTTCGGTCTTATTCTTGGAGTAGTCTCTAGACTTCATCTGTCACTTCCAAGGTGGTTCCCTCTGTTTTTGCTTCTTCTGTTTGCTGGTCTCTTCAATGTCTAATTTCAGCCCTGACACTAGGGGGCGGTGGTGGACACTTTTTAAGGCTCACTTGTTCAGTCCTGTTCTGGGAAGGGAGGAACACTGCAGACAAATATCTCTGGTGTCTCTGGGGAGTGCTCCAGTGTCTTGGCCACACGGGGTTTGCCCCCGCTCCTGGCGTGTGTGCTGTCCCAGTATACACTGCACAGACTCTAGGCTGCTCTGCCAGGAACTGTCTGAGGCCGGCGCTGGGTTGCATGCACATCCCAGCTCTAAGTGGCTCAGGTTCAGGTATTCTGGTACTCCACAAAGGCGCAGACTTGGTTGGGCCTGAATTTTGTGCCCTTCCCGGGTCTGAGCAGCTCAGGTGACCATGTGTTTGGTGAGCGTGGTCACTGCCACTTATCACCTCTCCAGTGCCTCCGCTTGGTATTCTGGGTGTACAACCGGTTTACCTTCTCAGGCGGATGTCGACCGGCCAGAAACCCAAGAAGTCTTGGTTAGCATTGACGCATGTTTGCAGTTTGCTATCGGGTGCCTCTCTGGGGCCGCGATTACCCCCTACCTGCTCTGGCTGCCCTCCCCTGCCTGTCTCGGTGGGGGATGGGCCGTCCGCAGCTGGCTAACTCTGCTCAGTCCTTTTTTCTGTGACCAAGTCTGGCAGAGTCTTAAGTTAGGGTTTTTCGCCTTTTTTGCGTGGTAGCTATTCCACAGTCTGCTTGGCTATCTCTAGTTAGTTCCCTCAGATTGCCCTCACGGCATTCAGGCCCGGTCCTTACTCTAAACAGTTCAGCCAGCTCCTCCCTGCCCAGCCCCCGCTTGCTAATGCCGGATGCCAGCGTCTGCTCTGCTTCTCCGCTGGTAGTTACCATTGGGCGCGTAAGCTGTGGGTTTTAATTATTTATTTCTTTTTCCTCCTGGTTATGTTGCCCTCTGAGGTTCTAAGGCTCGCCACAGACTCACCAGTGAGAGTGTTTCCTGGTGTTTGGAAACTTCTCTCTTTTTATGCCTCCCTTTCTGGGATGGGGCTCTGTCCCTACCTCTTTTGCCTCTCTTTTTATCTTTTACGTTTTTTCCTACCTCCTTTTGAAGACAATGAGCTGCTTTTCTGGGTGCCTGATGTCCTCTGGCGGCATTCAAAAGTTGTTTTGTGGAATTTACTCAGCGTTCAAATGCTCTTTTGATGAATTTGTGGGGGAGACAGTGGTCTCCCAACCTATTCCTCCGCCATCTTTTTCCCTCTCCAATTTTTAAGTTCTTTATTACTCCTTTAATTTTCATTTTTATAACCCACTATAACCTTGCAAAAAATACCCTACTTTTAAAACAAATTTTATATATTTTTTTATAATTTTGTTTTGCTTTTTTAATATTATATTTTTGAGGGTCTAACCTCTACTCTAGATTTTTAATCTTTGCTTTTTGGTTTTTGTTATCAATTTTGTACCTTTAAGAATCCAATCTTTAGTACCCATTTTTACTTAGAAGGGTAATTACTGGTTGATTTCTCTCTCCCCGTTTTGACTCTCCTTTTTCTCCCTTAGGTCACCTCTATCTCTTCCCTCCCCCTTCTCTTCTCTACCCAATTCTGTGAATATTTTGGGGTGTTCTGGACTGTGGAGAAAACTTAGGGAACTGAATACTGGCTAGATTTGTCTCTCTCCCTTTGACTCTCTTCTCCTCCTGGTCACCTCTATTACCTTCCTCCCTCCTCTCTTCTCTGTGTAACTCCGTGATCCTCTCTGAGTGTTACAGACTGTTGAGGGCACATAAGGAATTGATTACTGGCTAGATTGCTCTCTCCCCTTTTAATTCCTCCTCTTCTTCTCCTGGTCAACTCTATCTCCTTCCTCCCTCTTCTCTTCTCCATGTAACTGTGAACCTCTCTGGGTGCCCTTCACTGTGGAGAATCTTTTCACCATTAACCTAGATGTTTTATTATTGGTGCTGTATGGATGGAGAAGTCTTGAGACTACTATAAGAATAAGACTGAAAGCCAGAGGCAGGAGGCTTAAATACAAAATGTGAGAACTCCAGAAAACTCCTGACTCTAGGGGACATTAATCGACAAAATTCATCCAAAAGCCTCCATATCTACACTGAAAACAAGCTCCACCCCAGAGCCAACAAGTTTCAGAGCAACACATACCAAGCTAATTCTCCAACAACGCAGGAACATAACCCTGAGCACAAAAATACAGGGAGCCAAAAATCACACCAAACACATAGACACCTCAAAAGTCACTACTGGACACTTCATTGCACTCCAGAGAGAGGAGATGCAGCTCTACCCACTAAAACACCGACAAAAACTTCCCTAACCAGGAAAACTTGACAAGCCACTCAGCCAACCCCACCCAGAGGGAGGAACCTCCACAATAAAGAGGAACCACAAACTATGAGCATCCAGAAAGACGACCACAAACACAGCAATCTAAACAAGATGAAAAGGTAGAGAAATATTCAGCAGGTAAAGGAACATGATAAAAGCCCACCAAAGCAAACAAAGGAGGAGGAGATAGGGAGTCTACCTGAAAAAGAATTCAGAATACTGATAGTAAAAATGATCCAAAATCTTGAAAACAAAATGGAGTTACAGATAAATAGTCTGGAGACAAGGACAGAGAAAATGCTAGAAATGTTTAACAAGGATCTAGAAGAAATAAAAAACAATGAATAATGCAATGAATGAGATTAAAAACACTCTGGAGGGAACCAACAGTAGAATAACTGAGTCAGACGATAGGATAAGTGAGATGTTGATAGAATGGTGGAAATAAATGGAGCAGAGAGGAATAAAGAAAAAAGAATTAAAAGAAATGAGGACAACGTCAGAGAGCTCTGGGACAATGTCAAATGCCCCAACATTCAAATCATAGGAGTCCCAGAAGAAGAAGACAAAAAGAATGACCATGAGAAAATACTTGAGGAGATAATAGTCGAAAACTTCCCTAAAATGGGGAAGGAAATAGCCATCCAAGTCCAGGAAATGCAGAGAGGCACAAACAGGATAAACCCGAGGCGAAACACTCCAAGACACATATTAACCAAATTAACAAAGATCAAACACAAAGAGCAAATATTAAAAGAGGCAAGGGAACAGTGACAAATAACACAAAAGGGGATTCCCATAAGGAAAACAGCTGATCTTTCAATACAAACGCTTGAGGCCAGATAGGGAATCGCAGGACATACTTAAAGTGATGAAAGAGAAAAACCTACAACCCAGATTACTGTATGCAGCAAGAAATATGAAGGAGAAAACAAAAGCTTTACTGACAAGCAAAACTTCTGAGAATTCAGCACCACCAAACCAGCTCTTCAACAAATGCTAAAGGATCTTCTCTAGAAAGGAAACACAGAAAAGGTGTATAAACATGAACACAAAACAACAAAGTAAATGGCAATGGGATCATACTTATCAATAATTACCTGAAATGTAAATAGGTTGAATGCCCCAACCAAAAGAAAAAGACTGGCTGAATGGATACAAAAACAAGATTCCTATATATGCTGTCTACAAGAGATAAACCTCAAAACAAGGGGCACATACAGACTGAAAGTGAAGGGCTGGAAAAAGATAGTCCATGGAAATACATACCAAAAGAAAGCAGGAGCAGCAATACTCATATCAGATAAAATAAACTTTGAAATACAAGCCGTGAAAAGAGACAAATAAGGACACTGCATAATGATCAAAGGATCAATCCAAGAAGAAGATATAACAATTATAAATATTTATGCACCCAACATAGGAACACCACAATATGTAAGACAATTACTAACAAGTATGAAAGGGGTAATTAAAAACAATGCAATAATAGTGGGAGATTTTAATACCCCACTTACATCTATGGATAGATCAACTAAACAGAAAATTAACAAGGAAACACAAACTTTAAATGGTACAATAGACCAGTTAGACCTAATAGATATCTATAGGACATTTCACCCCAAAACAATGAATTTCACCTTTTTCTCAAGCGCACACGGAACATTTTCCAGGAGGATCACATCCTGGGCCATAAATCTAGCCTTGGTAAATTCAAAAAAATTGAAATCATTCCAAGCATCTTTTCTGACCACAATGCAGTAAGATTAGATCTCAATTACAGGAGAAAAACTATTAAAAATGCCAACATATGGAGGCTGAACAACACGCTGCTGAAGACCCAACAAATCAAAAACCTCTGGGACACTGTAAAAGCAGTGCTAAGGGGAAGGTTCATAGCAATACAGGCATACCTCAAGAAACAAGAAAAAAGTCAACTAAATAACCTAACTCTACACCTAAAGCAACTAGAAAAGGAGGAAATGAAGAACCACAGGGTGAGTAAAAGGAAATAAATCTTTAAAATTAGGGCATAAATAAATGCAAAAGAAACAAAAGAGACCATAGTAAAAATCACCAAAGTCAAAAGCAGGTTCTTTGAGAGGGTAAATAGAATTGACAAACCACTCGTTAGACTCATCCAGAAACAAAGAAAGAAAAACCAAATCAATAAGATTACAAATGAAATGGAGAGAACGGAACAGACAACACAGAAATACAAAGGATAATAAGAGACTACTATCAGAAACTATATGCCAATAAAATGGACAACTTAGAAGAAATGGACAAATTCTTAGAAAAATACAACTTTCCAAAACTGAACCAGGAAGAAATAGAAAATCTTAACAGACCCATCACAAGCAGGGAAATTGAAACTGTAATCAGAAATCTTCCAGCAAACAAAAGCCCAGGTCCAGACAGCTTCTCAGCTGAATTCTACCAAAAATTTAGAGAAGAGCTAATACCTATTCTACTCAAACTCTTCCAGAAAATTGCTGAGGAAGGGAAACTTCCAAACTCATTCTCTGAGGCCACCATCACCCTAGTACCAAAACCTGACAAAGATGCCACAAAAAAGAAAACTACAGGCTAATATCACTGATGAACATAGATGCAAAAATCCTTAACAAAATTCTAGCAATCAGAATCCAACAACACATTATAAAGATTATACATCATGACCAAGTGGGCTTTATCCCAGGGATGCAAGGATTCTTCAATATCCGCAAATCAATCAACGTAATACACCACATTAACAAACTGAAAAATAAAAATCATATGATTATCTCAATAGATGCAGAGAAAGCCTTCGACAAAATTCAACATACATTTATGATAAAAACCCTCCAGAAGGTAGGAGTAGAAGGAACATGCCTCAATATAATGAAAGCTATATATGACAAACTCACAGCAAACATTATCTTCAATGGTGAAAAATTGAAAGTGTTTCCCCTAAAGTCAGGAACAAGACAAGGGTGCCCACTCTCACCACTACTATTCAACATAGTTTTGGAAGTTTTGGCCACAGTGATCAGAGCAGAAAAACACATAAAAGGAATCCAAATTGGAAAAGAAGAAGTAAAATTCTCTCTGTTTGCAGATGACATGATCCTCTTCACAGAAAACCCTAAAGACTCTACCAGAAAATTACTAGAGCTAATCAATGAATATAGTAAGGTTGCAGGATATGAAACCGACACACAGAAATCCCTTGCATTCCTATACACTAATAATGAGAAAATAGAAAGAGAAATTAAGGAAACAATTCCATTCACCATTGCAACGAAAAGAATAAAATACTCAGGAATAGATCTACCTAAAGAAACAAAAGAACTATATATATAGAAAACTATAAAACACTGGTGAAGGAAATCAGAAAGGATACTAATAGACGGAGAAATATACCATGTTCATGGATTGGAAGAATAAATATTGTGAAAATGAATATATTACCAAAGTAATTTATAAGTTCAATGCAATCCCTAGCCAGCTACCAACTGTATTTTCACAGAGCTAGAACAAATAATCACACAATTTGTTTGGAAATACAAAAAGCCTCAAATAGCCAAAGCAATCTTGAGAAAGAAGAATGGAACTGGAGGATTCAACCTGCCTGACTTCAGGATCTACTACAAAGCCACATTCATCAAGACAATATGGTTCTTGAATAAACACAAAAATATAGATGAACGGAACAAAATAAAAAGCCCAGAAATAGATCCAAGCACTTATGGACACCTTATCTTGGACAAAGGAGGCAAGAATATTCAATGGAGAAAAGATAATCTCTTTAACAAGTGGTGCTGGGAAAACTGGCCAACCACTTGTAAAAGAATGAAACTAGAACACTTTCTAACACCATACCCCCAAATAAAATCAAAATGGATTAAAGATCTAAACGTAAGATAGAAACTATTAAACTCCTAGAGGAGAACATAGGCAAAACACTTTCTGACATAATCCACAGCAGGATCCTCTATGACTCAACTCCCAGAATACTGGAAATAAAAGCAAAAATAAAAGGGACCTAGTTAAAATTAAAAGCTTCTGCACAGCAAAGGAAACCATAATCAAGGTGAAAAGATAGGCTTCAGGTGGGAGAAAATAATAGCAAATGAAGCAACGGACAAAGAATTAATCTCAAATATATACAAGCAACTCCTGCAGCTCAGTTCAAGAAAAATAAATGACACAATCAAAAAGTGGGTCAAAGAATGAAACAGACATTTCTCCAAAGAAGACATACAGATGGCTAACAAACACATGAAAAGATGCTCAACATCACTCATAGTCAGAGAAATGCAAATCAAAACCACAATGAGGTACCATTTCATGCCAGTCAGAATGGCTGCTATCCAAAGTCTACAAGCAATAAATGCTGGAGAGGGTGTGGAGAAAAGGGAACCCTCTTACACTGTTGGTGGGAATGCAAACTTGTACAGCCACTATGGAGAACAGTGTTGAGATTCCTTAAAAACTGTAAATAGAACTGCCATATGATCCAGCAATTCCACTCCTGGGCATACACACAGAAGAGGTCAGAATTGAAAGAGACACGTGTACCACAATGTTCATCGCAGCACTGTTTATAATAGCCAGGACACAGAAGCAACCTAGATATCCATCAGCAGACGAATGGATAAGAAAACTGTGGTACACATACACAATGGAGTATTACTCAGCCATTAAAAAGAATGCATTTGAACCAGTTCTAATGAGGTGGATGAAACTGGAGCCTATTATACAGAGTGAAGTAAGCCAGAAAGAAAAACACCAATACGATATACTAATGCATATATATAGAATTTAGAAAGATGCAAATGATAACCCTGTATAGGAGACAGCAAAAGAGACACAGATGTATAGAACAGTCTTTGGGACTCTGTGGGAGAGATTGAGGGTGGGATGGTTTGGGAGAATGGCATTGAAACATGTATATTATCATATGTGAAACGAATCGCCAGTTCAGGGTCGATGCATGTTACAGGATGCTCGGGACTGGAATGCGGGGATGACCCAGAGGGAGGATAAGGGAAGGAGGGAGGTGGGAGGGGGGTTCGGGAGGGGGAACTCATGTACACCCGGGGTGGATTCATGTCAATGTATGGCAAAACCAACCAATATAATATTGTAAAATAATTAGCCTCCAATAAAAATAAAAATTTTTAAAAATAATAAAAAATTTTTAAAAATTAAAAAAAAAGAATACATTTGAATCAGTTCTAATGTGGTGGATGAAACTGGAGCCTATTATACAGAGTGAAGTAAGCCAGAAAGAAAAACACCAGTACAGTATGGTAAGGCATATATATGGAATTTAGAAAGATGGTAATGATAACCCTGTATCAGTTGAGTGCAGTCACTCAGTCATATCTGATCCTCTGTGACCCCATGAATCGCAGCATGCCAGGCTTCCCTGTCCATCACCAACTCCCGGAGTTCACCCAAACTCATATGTATCGAGTCGGTGATGCCAACCAGCCATCTCATCCTCTGTTGTCCCCTTCTCCTCCTGCCCCCAATCCCTCCCAGCATCAGAGTCTTTTCCAGTGAGTCAACTCGTCACATGAGGTGGCCAAAGTATTGCAGTTTCAGCTTTAGCATCAGTCTATCAAACGAAGACCCAGGACTGATCTCCTTTAGAATGGACTGGTTGGATCTCCTTGCAGTCCAAGACACTCTCAACAGTCTTCTCCAGCATCACAGTTCAAAATCATCAATCTTCAGCACTCAGCTTTCTTCACAGTCCAACTCTCACATCCATACATGACCACTGGAAAAACCATTGCCTTGACTAGACGGACCTTTGCTGGCAAAGTAATGTCTCTGCTTTTTAATATGCTATCTAGGTTGGTCATAACTTTCCTTCCAAGGAGTAAGCGTCTTTTAATTTCATGGCTGCCATCAGCATCCACAGTGATTTTGGAGCCCCCAAAAAAATAAAGTCTGACACTGTTTCCACTGTTTCTCCATCTATTTCCCATGAAGTGATGGGACCAGATGTCATGATCTTAGTTTTCTGAATGTTGAGCTTTAAACCAACTTTTTCACTCTCCTCTTTCACTTTCATCAGGAGACTCTTAGTTCCTTTTCACTTTCTGCCATAAGGCTGGTGTCATCTGCATATCTAAGGTTATTGATATTTCTCCTGGCGATCTTGATTCCAGCTTGTGCTTCTTCCACCCGGCATTTCTCATGATGTACTCTGCATATAAGTTAAATAAGCAGGGTGACAATATACAGCCTTGACATACTCCTTTTCCTATTTGGAACCAGTCTGTTGTTCCATGTCCAGTTCTAACTGTTGATTCCTGACCTGCATATAGGTTTCTCAAGAGGCAGGTCAGGTGGTCTGGTATTCCCATCTCTTTCAGAATGTTCCACAGTTTATTGTGATCCACAGAGTAAAAGGCTTTGGCATAGTCAATGAAACGGAAATAGATGTTTTTCTGGAACTCTTTTGCTTTTTCCATGATCCAGCGGATGTTGGCAATTTGATCTCTGGTTCTCCTGCCTCTTGTTTCCAAGGAAAACCATTCAATATCACAGTAATCCAAGTCTATGCCCCAATCAGTAACGCTGAAGAAGCTGAAGTTGAACGGTTCTATGAAGACCGTCAAGACCTTTTAGAACTAACACCCTAAAGATGTCCTTTTCATTATAGGGGACTGGAATGCAAAAGTAAGAAGTCAGGAAACACCTGGAGTAACAGGAAAATTTGGCCTTGGAATACGGAATGAAGCAGGTCCAAGGCTAATAGAGTACTGCCAAGAGAACACACTGGTTTTAGCAAACACCCTCTTCCAACAACACAAGAGAAGACTCTACACATGGACATCACCAGATGGTCAACACTGAAATCAGATTGATTATATTATTTGCAGCCAAAATGGCTCTATATAATCAGCAAAAACAAGACTGGGAGCTGACTGTGGCTCAGATCATGAACTCCTTATTCCCAAATTCAGACTTAAATTGAAGAAAGTAGGGCAAACCACTAGACCATTCAGGTATAACCTAAATCAAATCCCTCATGATTATATAGTGGAAGTGAGAAATAGATTTAAGGGACTAGATCTGATAGATAGAGTGCCTGATGAACTATGGATGGAGATTCACAACATTGTATAGGAGACAAGGATCAAGACCATCCCCATGCAAAAGAAATGCAAAAAAGCAAAATGGCTGTCCAAGGAGGCCTTACAAATAACTGTGAAAAGAAGAGAAGTGAAAAGCCAAGGAGAAAAGGAAAGATATACCCATTTGAATGCAGAGTTCCAAAGAATATAAGAAAGCCTTCCTCAGAGATCAGTGCAAAGAAATAGAGGAAAACAACAGAATAGGAAAAACAAGAGATCTCTTCAAGAAAATTAGAGATACCAAGGGAATATTTCATGTGAAGATGGGCTCGATAAAGGACAGAAATCGTATGAACCTAACAAAAGCAGAAGATATTAAGAAGAGGTGGCAAGAATACACAGAAGAACTATACAAAAAAGATCTTCACGACCAACATAATCACGATGGTGTGATCACTCAGCTAGAGCCAGACATCTTGGAATGTGAAGTCAAGTGGACCTTAGAAAGCATCACGACGAACAAAGCTAGTGGATTTGAGGGAATTCCAGTTGAGCTATTTCAAATCCTGAAAGATGATGCTGTGAAAGTGCTGCACTCAATATGCCAGCAAATTTGGAAAGCTCACAGTGGCCACAGGACTGGAAAGGTCAGTTTTTCATTCCAGTCCCAAAGAAAGACAATGCCAAAGAATGCTCAAACTACCGCACAATTGCACTCATCTCACACACTAGTAAAGTAATCCTGTATGCGAGACAGCAAAAGAAACACAGATGTGTAGAACAATCTTTTGGACTCTGTGCGAGAGAGTGAGGGTGGGATGATATGGGAGAATGGCATGGAAACGTAAATTATCACATCTGAAACGAATAGCCAGTCCAGGTTCGATGCATGATACAGGGGCCTCGGGGCTGGGGCACTGGGATGACCCAGAGGGATGGTATGGGGAGGGAGATGGGAAACACATGTACACCATGGCGGATTCACGTCAATGTATGGCAAAACCAATAAAATATTGTAAATTAAAATAAATAAATAAAACTGAAAAAAAGAAAAAGTAAAACAACAAATGGGACTACATCAAACTAAAATGCTTCTTCATAGCAAAAGAAACAATCAACATAATGAAAGACAACCTAGAGAATGGAAGAAAAATTTGCAAAATATATCTGATAAGAGGTTAATATGCAAAATATTTATGGAATTCCTATACCTCAATAGTGCAAAATCTAATAATATGAATTTAAAATAGGTTTAGAATCTGAATAGACACTTCTCCAAAGAAGACATGCAAAGGACCAACCGATAGATGAAAAATTGTTTGACATCACTAATCATGAAGGAAACAAATCAAAACCACAATGAGCATTACCTCACCTCTGTTAAAGTGAAAGTGTTAGTCACTCTGTTGTGTCCGACTCTTTGCGACCTCATGGACTGTAGCCTGCCAGGCTCCTCTATCCATGGGTTTTTCTAGGCAAGAATACTGGAGTGGGTTGCCATTTCCTTCTCCAGGAGATCTTCCCAATCCAGGGATCGAACCCAGGTGTCCCACATTGCAGGCAGACTCTTGACCATCTGAGCTACCAGGAAAGCCTAACCTCTATTAGGATGACTATTGAAGGAAATTCTGCATTATGTGACAATATAAATGAATGTCAAGCACATTATGCTAAGTGAAATAAGTCCAAATACTGCACAATTACTTTTACATGAGGTATCTAAAATAGTCAAAATCATAGAATCAAAGAGCAGAATGATGGTTGCCAGGTGCTGAGGTGAGGAGGAAATGAGAAGTTACTAATTATTGGACATAAAGTTTCAGTTAAGCAAGATGAGTAAACTCTAGAGATCTACTGCATTATAGCGTGTATGTGTGTGTGCGTGCACATGTTCATGTGACAAATCACTTCAACTGTGCCCAACTTTTTGTGACCCTATGGACTGTATCCCACCAGGCTCCTCTGTCCATGGGATTCTCCAGGCAGGAATACTGGAGTGGATTGCCATGCTCTCCTCCGGGGTATCTTCCAAAACCAGGGAGCAAAACAGCATATCTTACATCTCCTGCATTGGCAGGCAAGTTCTTTACCACTAGTGCCACCTGCAAAGCCCATATAACATTATACTTGTGGTCAACAGTAACTTTAAAATGTATTAAGAGAGCAGATCTTTTGTTACATGTTGTTACCTCTTGAAAATAGGGAATTCCCTGGTGGTCCAGTGGTTAATAATTCAGCTAGATGCAGAAGACACAGGTTTGATCCCTGGTCAAGCAACTAAGATCCCACATACCATAGGGGCATAAGTCCATGTGCCACAATTAAGATAAAACACAGCCAAATAAATAAATATTTTAAAATATAGTTAAAAATAAAAGATTCTTACAAAATCCAACATATATATGTTAAAAAAAAAGGGAATCAAAACATGTGCAGTGAACTGGATATTTATGTTCTTCCCTAATTCATATCGTGAAATCCTATCCTTCAAGGTGAGATTAGGTGGTAGGACCTTTGGGATGTGGTTTGTTCATGAGAGTGGAGATCTCATGATTAGCATTGATGCTTTTATAAAGAAGACCCCAGAGAGACATCTATTTCTCCATGTGAAGTTACAGTTAAAAAAATGGTTGTTAATGAGGAAGTGGGCCCTCATCAAACACTAAATCTGACAGCACTACGATCTTAGACTTCTCAGCTCATAGAAATGCAAGAAATAAATTTCTGCGATTTAGAGCTGCTCAGTTCAGTTCAGTCATTCAGTCGTGTTTGATTCTTTATGACCATTTGGACTACAGCACACCAGGATTCCCTGTCCATCACCAACTCCTGGAGCTTGCTCATATCATGTCCATTGAATCAGGGGTGCCATCCAGCCGACTACTCAGTCTATGATTCTTCTGTTATAGCAACCTGTAGAGACTATGGCAACACATGACACAAAAATTTAAAAAAGCAAAAGGCAATAATGGAAGAATTAAAGAACCAAAATGATATGACACATCAGAAACAAATAACAAAATGGCATAAGGAAATCTTTTCTTATGAGTAATTACTGTAAATGCAAATGGATTAAACTCCCCAATAAAGAACAGAGACTAGCAGAACAGGATTATCTGGAAATCATCAACTGTATGCTACCTACAAAAGACTCACTTTAGATCCAATGGCCTAAATGCACTGAAAGAATAGAAAAGGATATTCCATCCAAATAATAACCAAAAAGGAACTGTGGTGGTTATACTAATATCAGACAAAAACAACTTTAATTCAAAAACTATAACAAGAGACAAAGGAGGACATTATATATCAATAAAAAGGAAAGTCCAGCAAAAAGATATTAAAAGTATACACATACACAGACCTAATAGCAGAGTCCCAATATATATGACACAAACATTGTAAGAAATAAAGAAATAGACAGTTCTGCAGTAATAGTTAGAGCCTTCTGTATTCCACTTTAAATAATAGACTAAACAATCAAACAATTAATGAGGGAATAAAGGCCTTGAAAAACAGTATGAATCAACTAGATATAACAGACATATAAAGAATAGTCCACCCATAAATAGCAGAATGCACATTCTTGCCACATCAAACACTTTCCAGAATAAACCATATATTAGGTCACAAAAAAAGTCATTATAAATTTTTAAAGATTTAAATAATCCAAACTATCTTCTCTCGTCACAATGGGGTGAAACTAGAAATTAATAACAGATGCAAAACTAGAAAATTAGCAAATATGTGGAAGTTAACATATTCTTGAATAGTGGGTCAAATAAGAAATTATAACTAAATTAGAAAATATTTGAGACTACTGAATCAGAAATGCTAAGTATAAAATCTATGGAATGCAACAGAATCAGTATTCAGAGGCAAATTAACAGCTATAAATGCATACATTAAAAAGGAAGAAAGATCTCAAGTCAATAATCAGACTTTACACCTTGAGGAACTTGAAAAAGAATAGCACACTAAGCCCAAAACTGGCAGAGCAAAGAAGTAATAAAAATTACAGAGGTGTTTAAAAAATAGAGAATGAAAAACAATAGAGAAATTTGATGAAACCAAACCAAAGTTGGTTCTTAAGGTAGATCAACAAGATTGAGAAAACTTTAGCTAGGCTAAGAAGAGACTGACTTATTTACTTATGAAAATCATAAATGTTGGGAACATGCTACCAACTTCATAGAAACAAAAAGATAATACTATGAGTGATTTTTTATTAAATGATATTGAAGTATATTTGATATTGTTCATGGAGTTCTCAAGGCAAGTATACTGAAGTGGTTTGCCATTCCCTTCTCCAGTGGACCACATTCGGCTGTGGTCCATGTGATCAGATCAACTAGTTCCCTGTGATTATGATTTCAGTGTGTCTGCCCTCTGATGCCCCCTCCCAATACCTACCGTCTTATTTGGGTTTCTCTTACCTTGGTCGTGGAAAATCTCTTCACAGCCGCTCCAGCAAAGTGCAGCCGCTGTACCTTACCTTGGACGAGGGGTATCTCCTCAAGGCCGCCCCTTCTGACCTCGAACGTGGAGTAGCTCCTCTCGGCCCTCCTGCGCCCACGCTGCCACTGCCTGTTGGATGAGGGGCAGCTCCTCTCGGCCGCTGGCCCTGGCCTCAGGCGTCGGATAGCTCCTCTCGGCCGTGCCTCTTTGCCTGGTCGGTTGCGCCGGGGCCGGCGTCTCTCGCATCTGCACCGATCAGTGGAGAAGTAACTCTAGAAGGAATAAAGGGATGGAGCAAAAGCAAAACCAATACCCAGTTGTGGATGTGACTGATGATAGAAGCAAAGTCCGGTGCTGTAAAGAGCAATATTGCATAGGAACTTGGAATGTTAGGTCCATGAATCAAGGAAAATTGGAAGTGGTCAGACAGGAGATGGCAAGAGTGAACATAGACATTCTAGGAATCAGTGAATTAAAATGGACTGGAATGGGTGAATTTAACTCAGATGACCATTATATCTACTACTGTGGCCAGGAATCCCTTAGAAGAAATGGAGTAGCCATCATGGTCAACAAAAGAGTCTGAAATGCAGTACTTGGATGCAATCTTAAAAACGACAGAATGATTTCTGTTCGTTTCCAAGGCAAACCATTCAATATTACACTAATCCAGGCCTATGCCCCAACCAGTAACGCTGAAGAAGCCGAAGTTGAAAAGTTCTATGAAGACCTACAAGACCTTTTAGAACTAACACCCAAAAAAGATGTCCTTTTCATTATAGGGGACTGGAATGCAAAAGTAGGAAGTCAAGAAACACCTGGAGTAACAGGCAAATTTGGCCTTGGAGCACGGAATGAAGCAAGGCAAAGACTAATAGAGTTTTGTCAAGAGAACGCACTGGTCATAGCAAACACCCTCTTCCAACAACACAAGAGAAGACTCTACACATGGACATCACCAGATGGTCAACACCGAAATCAGATTGATTATATTCTTTGCAGCCAAAGATGGAGAAGTTGTATACAGTTAGCAAAAACAAGACCAGGAGCTGACTGTGGCTCAGATCATGAACTCCTTATTGACAAATTCAAACTTAAATTGAAGAAAGTAGGGAAAACCACTAGACCATTCAGGTATGACCTAAATCATATCCCTAATGATTATACAGTGGAAGTGAGGAATAGATTTAAGGGACTAGATCTGATTGATAGAGTGCCTGATGAACTCTGGACGGAGGTTTGTGACATTGTACAGGAGACAGGGACCAAGACCATCCCCATGGAAAAGAAATGCAAAAAGCAAAATGGCTGTCTGAGGAGGCCTTACAAATAGCTGTGAAAAGAAGAGAAGAGAAAAGCAAAGGAGAAAAGGAAAGATATAAGCAGCTGAATGCAGAGTTCCAAAGAATAGCAAGGAGAGATAAGATAGCCTTCCTCAGTGATCAATGCAAAGAAATAGAGGAAAACAACAGAATAGGAAAAACAAGAGATCTTTTCAAGAAAATTAGAGATTCCAAGGGAACATTTCACGCAAAGATGGGCTCGATAAAGGACAGAAATGGTATGGACCTAACAGAAGTAGAAGATATTAAGAAGAGGTGACAAGAATACACAGAAGAACTGAACAAAAAAGATCTTCAAGACCAAGATAGTCACGATAACGTGATCACTGACCTAGAGCCAGACATCTTGGAATGTGAAGTCAAGTGGGCCTTAGAGAGCATCATGACGAACAAAGCTAGTGGTGGTGATGGAATTCCAGTTGAGCTATTTCAAATCTTGAAAGATGATGCTGTGAAAGTGCTGCACTCAATATGCTAGCAAATTTGGAAAACTCAGCAGTGGCCACAGGACTGGAAAAGGTCAGTCTTCATTCCAATCCAAAAGAAAGGGAATGCCAAAGAATGCTCAAACTACCGCACAATTGCACTCATCTCACATGCTAGTAGAGTCATGCTCAAAATTCTTCAAGTCAGGCTTCAGCAATATGTGAACCGTGAACTCACAGATGTTCAAGCAGGTTTTAGAAAAGGCAGAGGCACCAGAGATCAAACTGCCAACATCCGCTGGATCATGGAGAAAGCAAGAGAGTTCCAGAAAAACATCTATTTCTGCTTCATTGACTATGCCAAGGCCTTTGACTGTGTGGATCACAGTAAACTGTGGAAAATTCTGAAAGAGATGGGAATCCCAGACCACCTGACCTGCCTCTTGAGAAACCTGTATGCAGGTCAGGAAGCAACAGTCAGAACTGTACATGGAACAACCGACTGGTTCCAAATAGGAAAAGGAGTGTGTAAAGGCTGTATATTGTCACCTTGCTTATTTAACTTATATGCAGAGTACATCATGAGGAACGCTGGGCTGGAAGAAGCACAGGCTGGAATCAAGATTGCTGGGAGAAATATCAATAATCTCAGATATGCAGATGACACTACCCTTATGTCAGAAAGTGAAGAGGAACTCAAAAGCCTCTTGATGAAAGTAAAAGAGGAGAGTGAAAAAGTTGGCTTGAAGCTCAACATTCAGAAAACAAAGATCATGGCATCTGGTCCCATCACTTCATGGGAAATAGATGGAAAAACAGTGGAAACAGTGTCAGACTTTATTTTTTGGGCTCCAAAATCACTGCAGATGCTGATTGCAGCCATGAAATTAAAAGACGCTTACTCCTTGGAAGGAAAGTTATGATCAACCTTGATAATATATTAAAAAGCAGAGACATTACTTTGCCACCAAAAGTCCGTCTAGTCAAGGCTATGGTTTTTCCCGTGGTCATGTATGGATGTGAGAGTTGGACTGTGAAAAACGCTGCTCGCCAAAGAATTGATGTTTTTGAACTGTGGTGTTGGAGAAGACTCTTGAGAGTCCCTTGTACCGCAAGGAGATCCAACCAGTCCATTCTAAGGGAGATTGATCCTGGGTGTTCATTGGAAGGACTGATGCTAAAGCTGAAACTGCAATACTTTGGCCACCTCATGCGACGAGTTGACTCACTGGAAAAGACTCTGATGCTGGGAAAGGTTGGGGGCGGGAGGAGAAGGGGACGACGGAGAATGAGATGGCTGGATGGCATCACCGACTCTGTGGACATGAGTTTGAGTGAACTCCAGGAGTTGGTGATGGACAGGGAGGCCTGGCGTGCTGTGATTCATGGGGTCGCGGAGAGTCAGACACGACTGAGCGACTGAACTGAACTGAACTGAACTGAAGTATATTTATTT
Organism: Moschus berezovskii; assembly: GCF_049115385.1. Classification (NCBI taxonomy): domain Eukaryota; kingdom Metazoa; phylum Chordata; class Mammalia; order Artiodactyla; family Moschidae; genus Moschus; species Moschus berezovskii. The sequence continues at coordinate 66,721,411 of NC_142488.1, forward strand.
TGTAATGTTGTGTTAGTTTCTGCTGTGCAGCACAGTGATCTTGTTTTATATATATATATGTCCACTCTTTTCTAGTTTCCTTTCCCATCTAGGTCACCACAGAACCCTAAGTAGGTTTCTCTTCCCTATACATACAGTAGATTCTTGCTAGTTATCTATTTTGTGTATAGTAGTGTATATATGTCAACCACAATCTCTCAATTCATCCCACCCTCCTCCCCTCTTGGTAACCAAAAGTATGTGTTCTATATTTGCGACTCTATTTCTGCTTTGCAAATAAGTTATTCTGCAACACTTTTCTAGATCCCATATATGTTATATTATATGATAGTAGTCTTTCTTTTTTACTTCACTCTGCATGACACTCTCTAGGTCCATCCATGTCTCAACAAATTGCATTATCTTGTTTCTTTTATGGCTGAGTAATATTCCATCTTATGTATGTACCACAACTTCTTTATCCATTCCTCTGTTGATGGGCATTTAGATTGCTTCAATGTACAGGCTATTGTAGATAGTGATGCAGTAAACATTGGCATGTATACATCGTTTCCAACTATGGTTTCCTCCAGATATATGCCCAAGAGTGGAATTTCTGGATCATATGGTAGCTCCAGCTTTAGTTTTCAAGAAACCTCCATACTGTTCTCCATAGTGGCTGTACCAATTTGTATTCCCACCAACAGCAGTAGGAAGGTTCCCATTTCTCCACACCCTTCCCAACATTTATTCTTTGTAGATTTTTTTGATGATGGTCATTCTGACAGATGTGAGGTGATACTCTGTTACAGTTTTAACTTGCATTTCTCTAATAATTAGTGATGTTTATCAACTTTCTCTGTGGGTTTTTTTTTCCAGCCATATGTATGTCTCCTTTAGAGAAATGTCTATTTAGATCTTCCAGTCATTTTTTTTAATTTTTATTTTTATTGGAGGCTAATTATTTTACAATATTATATAGGTTGTTTTGCCATACATTGACATGAATCTGCCCCGGGTGTACATGAGTTCCCCCTCCCGAACCCCCCTCCCACCTCCCTCCTCCCCCTATCCTCCCTCTGGATCATCCCCGCATACCAGCCTCGAGCATCCTATAACATGTATCGACACTGAACTGGCGATTCATTTCACATATGATAATATACATGTTTCATTGCCATTCTCCCAAACAATCCCACCCTCACCCTCTCCCACAGAGTCCCAAAGACTGTTCTATACATCTTTGTCTTTAAGCAAAATGGCTGTCTGAGGAGGCCTTACAAATAGCTGTGAAAAGAAGAGAAGAGAAAAGCAAAGGAGAAAAGGAAAGATATAAGCAGCTGAATGCAGAGTTCCAAAGAATAGCAAGGAGAGATAAGATAGCCTTCCTCAGTGATCAATGCAAAGAAACAGAGGAAAACAACAGAATAGGAAAAACAAGAGATCTTTTCAAGAAAATTAGAGATATCAAGGGAACATTTCATGCAAAGATGGGCTCGATAAAGGACAGAAATGGTATGGACCTAACAGAAGCAGAAGATATTAAGAAGAGGTGGCAAGAATACACAGAAGAACTATACAAAAAAGATCTTCACGACAGAGATAATCACGATGGTGTGATCACTCACCTGGAGCCAGACATCTTTGAATGTGAAGTCAAGGGGGCCTTAGAGATCATCACGACGAACAAAGCTAGTGGAGGTGATGGAATTCCAATTGAGCTATTTCAAATCCTGAAAGATGATGCTGTGAAAGTGCTGCACTCAATATGCCACCGAATTTGGAAAACTCAGCAATGGCCACAGGACTGGAAAAGGTCAGTCTTCATTCCAATCCCAAAGAAAGGGAATGCCAAAGAGTGCTCAAACTACCGCACAATTGCACTCATCTCACACACTAGTAAAGTCATGCTCAAAATTCTCCAAGCCAGGCTTCAGCAATATGTGAACCATGAAGTTCCAGATGTTCAAGCAGGTTTTAGAAAAGGCAGAGGCACCAGAGATCAAATTGCCAACATCCGCTGGATCATGGAGAAAGCAAGAGAGTTCCAGAGACACATCTATTTCTGCTTCATTGACTATGCCAAAGCCTTTGACTGTGTGGATCACAATAAACTGTGGAAAATTCTGAAAGAGATGGGAATACCAGACCACCTGACCTGCCTCTTGAGAAGCCTGTATGCAGGTCAGGAAGCAACAGTTAGAACTGGACGTGGAACAGCAGACTGGGTCCAAATAGGAAAAGGAGTGTGTCAAGGTTGTATATCGTCACCCTGCTTATTTAACTTATATGCAGAGTACATCATGAGGAACGCTGGGCTGGAAGAAGCACAAGCTGGAATCAAGATTGCCGTTGTTGTATGTGAAAAACTCACAACTCACACTATACTCAATGGTTCATCAAAGACTGAAAGCTTTTCCTCTAAAATGAAGAAAGGGAAGGATATCTTCTTTTCCCACTGCTATTCAGTATTGTACTGGAAGTTCTAGACAGATCAATTATAACAAATAATAAAAAACATACAATTTGGAAAGGAAGAAGTAAAACCATCTCTATTCACAAATAGTATCATTTCATGTATAAAAATTCTGTAGAATCCACAGAAGAAATTATTAGTGCTAAGAAATAAATTCTGCAATATTGCAGGATATGAAATCAAGACTCAGAAAACCTGTTTATTTAGAAAATCCAAAAATGAAGATAAGAAAACAGTTATATTGACAACAAAATCAAGAAGAATAAAATACTTAGGGAAAATTTAACCGAGGCAATATGAGGCTTGTACACTGTAAACTACAAAACATTGCTGAAAGAAATGAAAGAAGATCTAAATAAATGGAAATATATCACATGTTCATGGATTAGAAGACTTAATATTGTTAAGGTAATATTCCGCAAAGTGATCTACAAACCCATACCTCTATTGTTAATTGATTTTAAGGTGTTTATATTGAGATATAATTTATATATATATATATATATACAGATATAATTTATATATATATATATAAAGCACTATATTAGCTTTAGGTGTACAACATAATAATTCAATATATGTGAAGTGATCATCACAATAAGCCTGGCTAATCTCTGTCCCCACTCATAGTTTCTTTTTCTTGTGATGAGAACTTTTTAGATCTCCTTTTTCATAACTTTCAAATATATAATAGAGTTTTATTAACTATAATCATTATGCTGTATAGTAAATCCTCAAGACTTATTTCTTTTGTAACAAGAAGTTTGTACCTTTGTGATCCCTTTCAGTCGTTACACACCCTTCATCCCTTTCCTCTGGTAGCTGTCAATCTATTCTCTGTATCTATGAATTCATTTTTTTAAGATTTTACATATGAGTGAGATCTTAAGGGATTTGTCTTTGACTTGTTTCACTTAGTCTAATGTCCTCAAGGTTAATCCACGTTGTTGCAAATGATAGGATTTCCTTCTTTTCTATGGCTGAATAAAGTTAGTTGGATTTTTTGTAAGGGTGCCAAGACCATTCAATGGGGGAAAGAATAGTCTCTTAAATAAATGATACTAGGAAAAGTGGATAGTCACATGCAAAAGAATGAAGCTGTATCCTTACCTCATACCATATGCAAATATTAACTCAAAATGGATCATAGAACTAAATATAAGTGCTAAACCCATAAAACCAGTTGAAGAAAACGTGGGGTAAATTTCCATGACCTTGGGTTTGACAATGGATTCTTAGATAGACATGACAGCAAAAGTATAAGAAATAGAAAAAAAGAAAAGAAAAAAGAAGCAATTTGGACTACTTCAAAATAAAAAAAAAAAAAAAAAAGCTTTTCACCCACTAAGAGACTACTGAAAAGTCAAAAGACAAACCACAGAATGGGAGAAAATGTTTGCAAACTGTCTAACTTATAAAGGTCTAGTATTCAGTATACTGTATAAAAAAAAACTTCTAGCTCAACAAAAAAAGAAAAACATCTAATTAAATATGCACAAAGGACTTAAATAGACATCTTTTCAGGGAAGATATACAGATGGAGTACATCAAGGCTATATATTCTCACCCTGCTTACTTAACTTATATGCAGAGTACATCATGAGAACTGCTGGGCTGGATGAAGCATAAGCTGGAATCAAGATTGCTAGGAGAAATATCAATAACCTGAGATATGCAGATGACACCACCCTTATAGCAGAAAACGAAGAGGAACTAAAAAACCTCTTGATGAAAGTGAAAGAAGAGAGTGAAAAAGCTGGCTTAAAATTCAACATTCAAAAAACTAAGATTGTGACATCTTGTCCCATCACTTCATGGCAAATAGATGGGGAAACAATGGAAACAGTGACAGACTTTATTTTCTTGGGCTCCAAAATCACTGCAGATGGTGACTGCAGCCATGAAATTAAAAGACCCTTGTTCCTTGGAGGAAAAGCTATGACCAACCTAGACAGCATACTAAAAAGCAGAGACATTACTTTGCTGAAAAAGGTCCCTTTAGTCAAAGCTGTGGTTTTTCCAATAGTCATGCATAGATGTGAGAGTTGGACCATAAAGAAGACTGAGCACTGAAGAACTGTTGCTTTTGAACTGTGGTGTTGGAGAAGACTCTTGAGAGTCCCTTGGACTGCAAGGAGATCCAACCAGTCCATCCTAAAGGAGATCAGCCCTGAATATTCATCGGAAGGACTGATGCTGAAGCTCCAATACATTGGCCACCAATGTGAAGAACTGAATCATTGGAAAAGACCCTGATGCTGGGGAAGATTGAAGGCAGGAAGAGAAGGGGATGACAGAGAATGAGATGGTTAGATGGCATCACTTACTTGGAGTAAACTCAGGGAGTTGGTATTGGACAGGGAAGCCTGTTGTGCTGCAGTCCATAGGGTCACAAAGAGTCAGACACAACTGAGTGACTGAACTGAACTGATACTAATGGTCAATAAGCACATGAAGTGATGCTGAACATCACTAGCCATCAGGGAAGTGCAAAACCAAACCAAAATGAGATGTGAAGTGATGATGAAAATGTGGAAAATTTAAAACATTACTATTTGATAGTAGGAATCTAAAGTGGTACAGCCACTATAGAAAACCATTTTAAATTTCCTCAAAACATAAACACAGAATTACTATGTGAGCTAGCAAACCTATTTGTAGGCACAGACAGAAAAGAATTGAAAACAGGTCTTCAAACAAATGTTTGTACATGAATGATCATAGCAGCACTATTCATGATAGTCCAAAGTTGAAAACAATTCATATGTGTCCATCAGTGAGTGGATAAACAAAATGTAGTATATACATACCACATTTATATTTTTCAGATGTTAAAAGAATGAAGCATCTGTACATGTTACAACATGGATGAACCTCAAAGCATTATGCTAAATAAAATAAACCATATTCAAAAGGTCACATATTGTATGATTCCATTTACATTAGAAATTTAGAATAGATAAATCCACAGAGACAGAAAGCAAATTAGTTGTTGCCACAAGCTGAGGGGAAGGGGAAATAGGAGTGACTGCTTAATGGGTATGGAGTTTCCTCATAGGATGATGAAAATGTTTTGGAACTAGATAGAAGTAATGTTTGCACAATTTTGCAAGTATACAAAATACCACTAAATTGTACACTTTAAAATGGTTAATTTTATGTCACAAGAATTTTGCTTTAATTTTAAAAAGAAAATCAGCAGAAAAACAAAGTGCAAAATAAACTCAGTCATCTTAATAACGTCTCTCTGATGTGTCCAAATGCTGAAAGATCATGATTTGAGAAGACTGGAAGAGGGTGTGGTGGGTGAGATTCCCAGGATGAGAGTCTAGAAATCAGGATTTTGGTTCCACTATTTATTAGCTGCATGATCTGAGGCAAGTTATATAGCATCTTTGTATATCAGTTTTTGTATTTGCAAAACAGGACATCTAAAGTTTGCTGCTCTTATCATTTAAAGTCTCAAAAGAGTCACCAAAAAACAGTTCTATAAAACATGCATGCACACAAACATACCCACCCAACTTCATGGACTTTGGGGGAGAAACAGAATGAATCAATGAGTGAGAAATCACTTGAAGTTAAAGGGCTAGGCAAATTTAAAAATAACTAAATCTATACCTGCCATTTTTATTGTTCAGAAAGCAATTATTAAAAAATCTATTTTATGTCAAACAGTGTGTTAGACATTGAGGATAAACAGAAAAACAAGACATTATTTTCTCAAGATCCATCTAATCTGGTGGGGAAGACAGGCAAACAGAGTGTGGTAAAGAGATATAATATAGAATTTAATGGGATGCTGTGGGATCACACAGGAATGCCATCTCACGTAGTCTGGAAAATCTCCTGGATTTAAGTAATAAAAAGTTATCCAGTGAAAATAATGAGTTGAGAAGACCTGATTCAAGAAAATAAAAACAGTACAAATAGACTTATAGATGTTTTAAGAAAAATAGTGCCTATAGGGGACTTCAGGAAGTTCAGTGTTGCTCAAGCTTACAGAGCAAGTCAGAAGATGGTCAAAAAAAAAAAAAAGGCTTATGAAATAAGCACAGGCAAGATCATGAAGGGCCTTGTGGGTTGTGAAAGTTCAACTTTATCTTAATGGTGATGGGTAGCCTACAAAAGGATTTTAAGTACCTGGAATACCATTTCAGATTTAAAATTATTTTGGCAGTGTGAAAGATTAAGTGGAGGGAGACCAAGTTGGAGACAGGGACATTAGTTAGGAGACTGTTTCACTAGCTCAGATATGAAGTGGTGAGTGTTTGAATTAAGACAGTGGAAATACAAAGTAGATGGGTTTGAAATATAATTGGGAAATAAAAACAGAATTTGCCAGTGTACTTGGATCTGATAGGTCAGGGAAGGAGGCTGTTCAAGGACGACTCTGTAGTTTCCTAGGTTGAGTGGGTAGATAATGATACCATCAAATAAAACCAAAACCTCACCAGTACAATCATGTTTAAGAGGTAATGTGATGTGTTCCACCTTGGACATATTGAGTTTATGGTACCTATAGTATACATCCAAGTGCCAGACAGCTTGATATACTTATTTGTAGCTTGTAGATGAGAAAAGGCATGTAGAATTTGGGTGATAAGAAAATAAATATTAGTTGAAACTTAAAGAGTAGATGCTTCAAGAGAATGTACTAGATGTTCTTTTTAAAATCCTCCAGCTCCAGGATCAAGAATCCATGATGGTTCCTCTTCTATTGCTCTTCCTTTGGAGGAAATTTTTGAGATGGAAGTGGTAAGATTTGGGGGAAAAACTAAATGGAATGAAAATGACAATTTAATGGGTCACAGATGAAAGGCTATTCTAGACAGGAAGAGAATATAGGAAAGAAAAAATAGGTTTAAGCTTTTCTGATAAAGCTGGAATGTCACATTGGTCAGTTATTGGTGCAGATACACAAAGCTCCATCCAAGCAATCTAGATTTTGGTGTTGATCCAGAAAACACTGTTTCTACAATTGATCTGGTATGGCAAGTCAGCACCAGACACTGCTACCTTAGGGGTTTTGCCTGGGGCTGCCAGTGCAGTGGCCTAGGATCTATATATGAAAGGCCATGTGTATGGCTTTTCTACCTTGTCTCCACATGGAAGAAATTGACTTCATTGATTTTTTTAAATACTCTCCAAGAGGAATGTGAAGTAGATTTCTAACCTTGCTCTGCTTAGACATAAATTAATATCTTGTTTGTTCAGAATGACTACTGCCCTATCCTGCCAGAAATTCTACTGTGCTCTCTGGGGTGTGCAACCTCTACTTACTAGGTTATTGTGTTGGCCAAGGGCTTACACTGTGCTTTGTTCTTATTGCTTTGTCACTCCCATAGATTAGCTGCAGAGGAAAACCAGACAGTGACCCCTGATTCACTCTCCTGCTAATTCTATTCATATCTCTTCGTTGTCTTTGGATGATCTGACCAAGCACTTCAAAGCAGTTGCCAAGAGTTTTGTGTACTACTCCAGAATGACAAGCTCCTCCCAAGTCCTGGAGACAGGAAATCCAGCCACAAGACTTCACCTGTTCCTACCCAGCAATGGCAGTAGAGTTGGGAATGTGGAACTCGGAAATGCTGGCTCTTCTAGACTGCTTTGAGCATCAGCAAGCCTGATACTGTTTGAAGGCAAAATAGGAAATACACTATGAGGGATCTGGGAGATAACCAAAAGGACTCTCTATCCCAAAACATCTCCATTCACCTACCTACACTCCAATATGCTTACAGACACTTCTTTTGGTTAAGTAATTTTGCCCCCAGAGGCAAATTGATATAGGAAAGGGGCCTACAGCTAAGTATCAAATTCCCTAGATTCTAGTGGACAAGTTTTATCCCTTTTCTGGGCCTCAGTTTCCTCAATATACTACATAAGGAAGGAATTAGATTATATCATTTCTAAGGCCCCTTCTGACCATAACATTACATATTACTTTAACCCAAGTTCAAACTCAAATGTTACTTTACAGGGGCTATCATTTAATTTGCTAGTATTTATTGATCCATTTATTTGAATAAACTAGATAGTCACTGGAAAAAGGAAGATCCAGGGACATGGATAGGTCACATAGATGTCCCAAAGACACAGAAACCCTTCATGGAAACAAATCCTTTCTTTCCTAATTGTCTCATCCCCACCTTGCTCCCCTCTACTCCCCACCATCGACCATCTCAGCTGGGAGAAGGTAAAAGCCAGGTTGATGGTAGAGAAGCACACTTGGAAAAATGGGCAGGACCTTCCAGATTGAGGAAGCAGGACAAAATCCCAGAATAACTGTTTTCTTTTTTTAAATTTTTAATTTATTTTAATTGGAGGCTAATTACTTTACATTATTGTATTGGTTTTGCCGTACATTGACATGAATCTGCCCTGGGTGTATATGTGTTCCCCATCTTGAACACCCCTCCCAGAATAATTGTTTTTGAAAAAGGTTCAAATTGAGGCCCCTGTATGGTAACCACTATACATTGAGGGGCAGAAAGTGGTCTTCCCCAGAGATGAGGTATGTTTACAGAGGCCTAAGGAAGCAATCACTATGTGGTCTCTCTTCTCAGAGAGGATGAAAATGTGAGAGCCTGGAATCCCAGATACTCTACCCTTATTTCATACAATAGCCCAGGAAAGGGTTCCTATAATAATAATGAGAGATAACATTCTGTTTTAGCACTTACTGTATGCCAGGTAATATTCCAAATGGTTCATATAAATTGAAACAATTAATCATTATTACAATCTTATACAAGTACTATTATTATCCCCATTTTATAAATGAAGATACTAAAGCACAAAGAGGTTAAATGATTTCCTTAAGTTCACGTAACCAGGAAAGAGTGGGTCCAAGATATAAACGCAGGCAGTCTGGCTCCAAGTTTTACACTTTAAACCAACTATAGGAAGGTTTATTCTCTCCAATGTCACAATATTTATTCTCTCCAATGTCACAGAGTTGGGAAGATCCTTTGGGACCACCAAAGGCTATCCCTTTTTTATTTTATTTATTTTTAATTGAAGGGCAATTGCTTTACAATATTATGTTGGTTTCTGCCATATATCAACATGAATCAGCCATAAGTATACATAACTCTGAGAAAGAAACTTGTCAAATGTCACACAGTGAGCAAGTGAGAGTACAGCAAAACAGACCCAGAGCAGATCCACTGACTTCCAACTAAGGCTCTTTCCACTGCTGCTGCTGATCTTTTATTGGGTCTCTTACTTGAACTCCCTACTTGCTGACATTGCCAAGGTGGTCATCCTCTAACCCTGTCCAACAGGAGTGAAGGGGCAGTCAGTCATTTCTATAGTACACATCATTGTCTTCCTTTTCCAAAACATAAATGAGACTAGAGCTGGCTTCAATCAAGCATTTTCCAAATAATTAGATCCCTAAATCTTAATATCACCTCTGTGGGGGTTACTGATAGAATGCAGGCCAACATTTTCTGTCCATAAAGACATCAACACCCAACCATGCCAAGGTCCTGACCTTCTAAGTAGATGAGTGTTCAGTGATGTATGAGGCTCGCCTCATGCTCAGACAGACCCATGGATTCAAATCTGAACTTTTTAAGGGTCATTCAGGGAAACCAATCGGAGAAGGCAATGGCAAGCCACTCCAGTATTCTTGCCTAGAAAAATCCCATGGATGGAGGAGCCTGGTAGGCTGCAGTCCATGGGGTCACTAAGGGTCGGACACAACTGAGCGACTTCACTTTCACTTTTCACTTTCACACATTGGAGAAGGAAATGGCAGCCCACTCCAGTGTTCTTGCCTGGAGAATCCCAGGGACGGGGGAGCCTGGTGGGCTTCTTTCTATGGGGTCACACAGAGTCGGACACGACTGAAGTGACTTAGCAGCTTAGCAGCAGCAGCAGCAGGGAAACCAATACTAAGCCCAGATGGAAAAATTCTGCATGATTCATTGAGAAGTGATGAGTAGAGCTTGTGAAAATGAAAAATAGGATTGAGCAGTGGGCTTTGGAGATACTGGGGTTAGCCTGGTTTATTATAATGCCACCAATGTGTGCTGGCTAGTGGCAAGCAGATGGACAGCCTAGATTCTCCAAAGTCCCAGGTCCCTCTTCTGTTGATATGGATTTCACAAAATCATTCTCCCCACCCCACTTTCTACTCCACCCTTTCGATGGGTGTGGGAAACAAAAGGCTCCAGTATAGATGAAAGTTTAAAAAGGCTCTTGTTTCCAGTTTTTTGAGGAATCTCCACACTGTTCTCCAGAGTGGCTGTACTAGTTTGCATTCCCACCAACAGTGTAAGAAGGTTCCCTTTTCTCCACAGTCTCTCCAGCATTTATTGCATGTGGACTTTTGGATAGCAGCCATTCTGACTGGTGTGAAATGGTATCTCATTGTGGTTTTGATTTGCATTTCTCTGATTATGAGGGATGTTGAGCATTTTTTCATGTGTTTGTTAGCCATCTTTGGAGAAATGTCTGTTCAGTTCTTTGGCCCATTTTTTGATTGGGTCCTTTATTTTTCTGGAATTGAGCTGCAGGAGCTGCTTGTATATTTTGGAGATTAATCCTTTATCAGTTGCTTCATTTGCTATTATTTTCTCCCATTCTGAATGATCCACCAATCGCACTCCTGGGCATACACACTGAGGAAACCAGAATTGAAAGAGACACATGTACTCCAATGTTCATTGCAACACTGTTTATAATAGCCAGGACATGGAAGCAACCTAGATGTCCATCTGCAGACGAATGGATAAGAAAACTTTGGTACATATACACAATGGAGTATTATTCAGCCATTAAAAAGAATGCATTTGAATCAGTTCTAATGAGGTGGATGAAACTGGAGCCTATTAAACAGAGTGAAGTAAGCCAGAAAGAAAAACACCAATACAATGTACTAACGCATATATATGGAATTTAGAAATATGCAAATGATAACCCTGTATACGAGACAGAAAAAGAGACACAGATGTATAGAACAGTCTTTGGGACTCTGTGGGAGAGGGTGAGGGTGGGATGATTTGGAAGAATGGCACTGAAACATGTATATTATCATATGTGAAACAAATCGCCAGTTCAGGGTCGATGCATGTTACAGGATGCTCGGGGCTGGTGTGCGGGGATGACCTAGAGGAAGGATAAAGGGAGGAGGGAGGTGGGAGGGGGTTCAGGAGGGGGAACTCATGTGCACCCGGAGTGGATTCATGTCAATGTATGGCAAAACCAACCAATATAATATTGTAAAATAATTAGCCTCCAATAAAAAAAAGAGAAAAATAAAATAATAAAAAAATAAAAATAAATAAAATGGGTAATCAACAGGAAAAAAAATAAAAGTGAAAGTGGAAAAAAAATAAATAAATAAAAAGGCTCTTGTGGTGCTGAGTTTTCAACCCACATGAGGTACTCTATTCATTACCCAATTCCTTTATGGGCCTCTGAATTGGGCACACAACACTGAGCCTAGTGAGGTAAGGTGGGCTTACATTTCCCTGAAGGTGTGAGATAGGAGTCCAAGACTTTTGCACAGAAGACAGGTGGGGAAATAGGGAAACTTTTCCCAGGCTAGTGGGGAGAATGGTCGCAAGAGGCTGGTTGATGTCCTAGGGCAGTATTAGTGCCACCTTATATCACATTCATATTTTCCACTGCATAAGCTTGGTACAAAACCTTCCTACAATAAAATGGAGAAAATGGTTGTTTACTGAAGCAGTTGTGAGGTGAAATACAAATAATGCTGACCTCATTCAATCACTCACTCAGTCATTCATTTGCTTAATAAGACAACAGGTACTATCAACCATGTATCACGAAATACACAAGGCAGAGGCTCATTCTCTAAAAGTTTACACTCACTAGGGGGACATGGCCTATACGCATTCCCAAGCATCACTCAGTTGTACTTGGAAAAGACTTTTAAATGCTATAAATGAGAGAAGTAGTCTCCCAATTTGAAGGATCTTTAGAAAGGACCATGTAGTTTAACCTCTTCACTGCACAAGTAAAGATATTCAGAGAGGGAAAAAAAATTTCTCAGGGTTACTTCAACAGCTAATAACAGAATTGATTATTTACAATAGGAATTACAAAACTCAAAATTTGCCTTGGTTTAATTTGCAAAACAAAGTTTCACAGAAGTTCTGAGTTCAAATCTAAAGAACAAGTAGGGTTTTCCCCCTAATATTGCACTATAAGAAACTTTAAATAGATAGCCAGGGTCAGCTACATAATTTGTGGGGCTGAGTGCAAAGGCTCCCTCATTCAAAATACAAGGGGAAAATCCAGCGAAAGGCACTAAAATAAAAAGCATTTTTCATTTTTCACTCACTTGCTCTCTCTCAACTTGTGTTTTCTGTTTGTTATTTTATATTGTTCTAAGTAAAGAATAACTTAAAATTTAAATTATTAACATGAAATTTACTGTTCCTCTTTATATTATGCAGTATGTTTTAAATTCAAATATAAGAACATTTATCTAATTCACATGCAGAATCACCAAAATTAAACAATTCATTATTCAGAGTTCTCACATGCACGTGTGTTTCATTCTTACCAGAACAGTGGAAATACAGCACAGATACTGTTTTTTTTTATTTCACTTTTTGATATGTACACATTCTACCAACATTCTTTGATTTAGTGATGAATAATAAAGAAGTGAAATGAAAAGGAACTATGAATTGCCTTATCTTTCTCTTTATTTCTATATCATCATGTCCAGCAATAATGGTTAGGTAATACAGCAAAGTAACGTGAGTAAGAAAAAATGATAGGATTCCTTGGCTGTTCATGTTTCTTAGAATTTCATTGCCTTCTTTTTACATTTGAAGCAAGTTCTTAGCTTGCATGAAAAGCATAGCCTTTTGGGATTGTCAGTGTTCCCACTTGCTGAGTTATATATGTAACTTGCTTACCTTATACTCATTTTGAGTCTTGCTGAACTCCCACACATTGTGGGCCCTGATTACAGAGGACTTTGAATGCCAGAATAAGGAGCTTAGATTACCCTTTAAGTCATGGGACACAGAGGTTTTTGAATATATATATAGGATGAACCTTGACCTAAACTTCATACTTTATATGAAAATCAACTCAAAATGGATTACACATAATAAATGTAAACATGCATGTTATTAAAATAAAGTTCAATATATCTTTATAGTTGTACTAAGGTAAATTTAGATGCATTTAAAGACAAATATTTAGAGAATATTTGCTTAGCTCTGACAAATGAATGCACTTGTTCAATTCAAATAATTATTGAGATATAATAATATAAAACAAATTAAAGATATCAAGGGAACATTTCATGCAAAGATGGGCTCGATAAAGGACAGAAATGGTATGGACCTAACAGAAGCAGAAGATATTAAGAAGAGGTGGCAAGAATACACAGAAGAACTGTACAAAAAAGATCTTCACGATGAAGATAATCACGATGGCGTGATCACTCACCTGGAACCAGACATCTTGGAATGTGAAGTCAAGTGGGCCTTAGAGAGCATCACTACGAACAAAGCTAGTGGAGGTGATGGAATTTCAATTGAGCTATTTCAAATCCTGAAAGATGATGCTATGAAAGTGTTGCACTCAATATGCCAGCAAATTTGGAAAACTCAGCAGTGGCCCCAGGACTGGAAAAGGTCAGTCTTCATTCCAATCCCAAAGAAAGGGAATGCCAAAGAATGCTCAAACTACCGCACAATTGCACTCATCTCACACTCTAGTAAAGTCATGCTCAAAATTCTCCAAGCTAGGCTTCAACAATATTAGAATCGTGAACTTCCAGATGTTCAAGAAGGTTTTAAAAAAGGCAGAGGCACCAGAGATCAAATTGCCAACATCCGCTGGATCATGGAGAAAGCAAGAGAGTTCCAGAAAAACATCTATTTCTGCTTCATTGACTATGGCAAAGTCTTTGACTGTGTGGATCACAATAAACTGTGGAACATTCTGAAAGAGATGGGAATCCCAGACCACCTGACCTGCCTCTTGAGAAACCTGTATGCAGGTCAGGAAGCAACAGTCAGAACTGTACATGGAACAACAGACTGGTTCCAAATAGGAAAAGGAGTAGGTCAAGGTTGTTTATTGTCACCGTGCTTATTTAACTTACATGCAGAGTACATCACAAGGAACGCTGGGCTGGAAGAAGCACAAGCTGGAATCAAGATTGCTGGGAGAAATATCAGTCACCTCAGATATGCAGATGACACCACCCTTATGGCAGAAAGTGAAGAGGAACTCAAAAACCTCTTGATGAAAGAGAAAGAGGAGAGTAAAAATGTTGGCTTGAATCTCAACATCCAGGAAACGAAGATCATGGCATCTGGTCCCATCACTTCATGGGAAATAGATGGGGAAACAGTGGAAACAGTGTCAGACTTTATTTTGGGGGGCTCCAAAATCACTGCAGATGCTGATTGCAGCCATGAAATTAAAAGACGCTTACTCTTTGGAAGGAAAGTTATGACCAACCTAGATAGCACATTAAAAAGCAGAGACATTACTTTGCAAACAAAGGTCGGTCTAGTCAAGGCTATGGTTTTTCCAGTGGTCATGTATGGATGCGAGAGTTGGACTGTGAAGAAAGCTGATCACTGAAGAACTGATGCTTTTGAACTGTGGTGCTGGAGAAGACTCTTGAGAGTCCCTTGGACTGCAAGGAGATCCAACCAGTCCATTCTAGAGGAGATCAATCCTGGGTGTTCATTGGAAGGACTGATGCTAAAGCTGAAACTCCAATACTTTGGTCACCTCATGCGACGAGTTGACTCACTGGAAAAGACTCTGATGCTGGGAAGAATTGGGGGAGGGAGGAGAATGGGATGAAAGAGAATGAAATGCCTGGATGGCATCACCAACTCGATGGACATGAGTTTGAGTGACCTCCAGGAGTTGGTGATGGAGAGGGAGGCCTGTCGTTCTGTGATTCATGGGGTCGCAAAGAGTCGGACACGATTGAGCGACTGAACTGAACTGAACTGATGCATATACATTTTAATTACAATATTGGAATTACAAAGTATATACTGTTTCATTTCCTACCTTTTTTACCTTGTATGTTTCATGGTCATTTTACTGCATCCGCTATATTGATGATTCAAACATATTTAACCAGTCTTTATATTAGACATTTATATTAATTTCTAATTTTTCACTATCATAGATAAAGCTACAGTAAACATTCTTGCATCTACACCTCATTTCAAAGCATGTTTACTTTGTCTTTTGAATGACAGAAGCACCATAGGTTAACTGAAACAATTCCATACAAAACTTCCAAAAGTTATGGGGCTTCCCTGGTGGTTCAGTGGTAAAGAATCTGCCTGCCAATGCAGGTGAAGCAGGTTGGATCCCTGATCCAGGAACATCCCACATGCCTCCAAGCAGCTAAGCCCTTGCCGCAACTACTGAGCCTGTGCTCTAGAGCCCGTGAGTCACAACTGCTGAGCCCACACACCACAACTTCTGAAGCCCATGTGCCTAGAGGCTGTGCTCCACAAGTGAAGCCACAGCAGTGAGAAGCCCGAACACCACACCTAGAGAGTAGCCACCGCTTGCCACAACTAGAGAAATCCTGAGTGTGCAGCAGCAAAGATCCAGCACAGTCAAAAATAAAATAAGCATATAAGTCTTTTTTAAAAAAAAGTAAATCTAGTGTGAATTCTTACACAAATTTTCCTTCACATATAGAAGCATACACATGTGTGTTCAGTCGCTCAGTCTTGTCCGACTCTTTGCGGCACCATGGACTGTAGCCTTCCAGGCTCCTCTGACCATAGGATTCTCCAGGCAAGGATACTGGAGTGAGTTACAATTTCTTCCTCCAAGGGATCTTCCTAACCCAGGGTTCAGACTTCTGGCTCTTGTGGCTCCTGTGCCTCTTGCACTGACAGGTGGATTCTTTACCACTGAGCCACCTGGGAAGCCCACAAACATATAAACATATAATATATTTTCTTCCAGAAAAAAATGTGGTAACAATAGCCTTCTCTTTTCAGTTCAGTTCAGTTCAGTCGCTCAGTTGTGTCTGACTCTTTGCGACCCCACGAACTGCACCACGCTAGGCCTCCCTGTCCATCAACAATTATCGGAGTCCACCCAAACCCATATCCATTGAGTCAGTGATGCCATCCAACCATCTTCTGTCGTCCCCTTCTCCTCCTGCCCTCAATATTTCCCAGCATCAGGGTCTTTTCAAATGAGTCTGCTCTTCGCATCAGGTGGCCAAAGTTTTGGAGTTTCAGCTTCAGCATCAGTCCTTCCAATGAACACCCAGGACTGATCTCCTTTAGGATGGATTGGTTGGATCTTCTGGCATTCCAAGGGACTCTCAAGAGTCTTCTCCAACACCACAGTTCAAAAGCATCAATTCTTCAGCACTCAGTTTTCTTTATAGTCATTTAGTTCAACATGCATATTTTATTTATTTTTTTTTCATGTCTTTCATTAACATTTTATTTTATTCTATTTTATTATTTTATTTTATTTTATTGGAGTCAAATTACTTTACATTAATATATTGGTTGGTTTTGCCATACATTGACACAAATCCGCCCTGGGTGTACATGTGTTCCCCCTCTTGAACCCCCCTCCCACCTCCCTCTTCCCCATATCCTCCCTCCAGGTCATCCCCGTGCACCAGCCCCAAGTATCCTGTATCATGCGTCGAACCTGGACTGGTGATTCATTTCACATATGATAATATACATGCTACAATGCCATTCTCCCAAATCATCCCACCTTCACCCTTTCCCTCAGAGTCCCAAAGACTGTTCTATACACCTATGTCTCCTTTGCTGTCTCGTATACAGTGTTAAGGTTACCATCTTTCTAAATTCCATATATATGCGTTAGTGTACTGTATTGATGCTTTTCTTTCTGGCTTACTTCACTCTGTATAATAGGCTCCAATTTCATCCACCTCATTAGAAGTGATTCAAATGCATTCTTTTTGATGGCTGAAAAATACTCCGTTGAGTATATGTACCAAAGCTTTCTTATCCATTCATCTGCAGATGGACATCTAGGTTGCTTCCATGTTCTCGCTATTATAAACAGTGCTACAATGAACATTGGAGTACATGTGTTTCTTTCAATTCTGGTTTCCTCAGTGTGTACACCCAGGAGTGCGATTGTTGGATCATATGGCAGTTCTATTTCCAGGTTTTTGAGGAATCTCCACACTGTTCTCCATAGTGGCTGTACTAGTTTGCATTCCCACCAACAGTGTAAGAGGGTTCCCTTTTCTCCACACCCTCTCCAGCATTTATTGCATGTAGACTTTTGGATAGCAGCCATTCTGACTGGTGTGAAATGGTATCTCATTGTGGTTTTGATTTGCATTTCTCTGAGTATGAGGGATGTTGAGCATTTTTTCATGTGTTTGTTAGCCATCTTTATGTCTTCTTTGGAGAAATGTCTGCTTAGTTCTTTGGCCCATTTTTTGATTGGGTCCTTTATTTTTCTGGAATTGAGCTGCAGGAGCTGCTTGTATATTTTGGAGATTAATTCTTTGTCAGTTGTTTCATTTGCTATTAATTTCTCCCATTCTGAAGGCTGTCTTTTCACCTTGCTTATAGTTTCCTTTGCTGTGCAGAAGCTTTTGATTTTAATTAGGTCCCATTTGTTTATTTTTGCTTTTATTTCCAATATTCTGGGAGGTGGGTCTTGGAGGATCCTGCTGTGATTTATGTCAGAGAGTGTTTTGCCTACGTTCTCCTCTAGGAGTTTTATAGTTTCTGGTCTTACATTTAGCTCTCTAATCCATTTTGAGTTTATTTTTGTGTATGGTGTTAGGAAGTGTTCTAGTCTCATTCTTTTACAAGTGGCTGACCAGTTTTCCCAGCACCACTTGTTAAAGAGACTGTCTTCTCCATTTTATATTCTTGCCTCCTTTGTCAAAGACAAGGTGTCCATAGGTGTGTGGGTTTACCTCTGGGCTTTCTATTTTGCTCCATTGATCTATATTTCTGTCTTTATGCCAGTACCATACTGTCTTGATGACTGTGGCTTTGTAGTAGAGCCTGAAGTCCGGCAGGTTAATTCCCCCAGTTTCATTCTTCTTCCTCAAGATTGTTTTGGCTATTCGAGGTTTTTACTATTTTCATACAAATTGTGAGATTATTTGTTCTAGTTCTGTGAAAAATATCGTTGGTAGCTTGATAGGGATTGCATTGCATGTATAAATTACTTTGGGTAGTATACTCATTTTTACAATATTTATTCTTCCAATCCACAAACACGGTATATTTCTCCATCTATTAGTGACCTTTTTGATTACTTTCACCAGTGTTTTATAGTTTTCTATGTACAGGTCTTTTGTTTCCTTAGGTAGATATATTCCTAAGGATTTAATTCTTTTCATTGCAACAGTGAATGGAATAGTTTCCTTAATTTCTCTTTCTATTTTCTCATTATTAGTGTATAAGAATGCAAGGGATTTCTCTGTGTTGATTTTATATCCTGCAACTTTACTGTATTCATTGATTAGCTCTAGTACTTTTCTGGTAGAGTCTTTAGGGTTTTCTGTGCAGAGGATCATGTCATCAGCGAATAGTGAAAGTTTTACTTCTTCTTTTCCAGTTTGGATTCCTTTTATGTCTTTTTCTGCTCTGATTGCTGTAGACAAAACTTCCAGAACTATGTTGAATAGTAGTGGTGAGAGTGGGCACCCTTGTCTTGTTCCTGACTTTAGGGGAAATGTTTTCAGTTTTTCACCATTGAGGATAATGTTTGCTGTGGGTTTGTCATATATAGCTTTTATTATGTTGAGATATGTCCCTTCTATTCCCACTTTCTGGAGGGTTTTTATCATAAATGGATGTTTAATTTTGTCAAAGGCTTTCTCTGCATCTATTGAGATAATCATATGATTTTTATTTTTCAGTTTGTTAATGTGGTGTATTACGTTGACTGATTTGCGGATATTGAAGAATCCTTGCATTCCTGGGATAAAGCCCACTTGGTCATGATGTATGATCTTCTTAATGTGTTGTGGGATTCTGATTGCTACAATTTTGTTAAGGATTTTTGCATCTATGTTCATCAGTGATATTGGCCTGTAGTTTTCTTTTTTTGTGGGATCTTTACCAGGTTTTGGGATTAGGGTGATGTTGGACTCATAGAATGAGTTTGGAAATTTCCCTTCCTCAGCAATTTTCTGGAAGAGTTTGAATAGAATAGCTGTTAGCTCTTCTCTAAATTTTTGGTAGAATTCAGCTGTGAAGCTGTCTGGACCTGGGCTTTTGTTTGCTGGAAGATTCCTGATTACAGCCTCTAATTCTACGCTTGTGATGGATCTGTTAAGAATTTCTATTTCTTCCTGGTTCAGTTTTGGAAGGTCGTGCTTTTCTAAGAATTTGTCCATTTCTTCCAAGCTATTCATTTTATTGCCATATAATTGCTGATAGTATTCTGTAATAATCCTTTGTATTTCTTTGTTGTCGGTTGTGATCTCTCCATTTTCATTTCTAGTTTTATTGATTTGGTTCTTCTCCTTTTGTTTCTCGATGAGTCTGTCTAGTGGATTGTCAATTTTATTTACCTTCTCAAAGAACCAGATTTTGGCTTTGTTGATTTTTGCTATGGTCTCTTTTGTTTCTTTTGCATTTATTTCTGCCCTAATTTTTACGATTTCTTTCCTTCTACTAACCCTGGGGTTCTTCATTTCTTCCTTTTCTAGTTTCTTTAGATGTAGGGTTAGGTTATTTAGTTGACTTTTTTCTTGTTTCTTGAGGTGTGCCTGTATTGCTGTGAACTTTCCCATTAACACTGCTTTTACAGTGTCCCAGAGGTTTGGGTTGTTGTTTTCATTTTCATTCATTTCTATGCGTATTTTGATTTCTCTTTTGATTTCTTCTATGATTTGTTCATTATTCAGCAGCGTGTTGTTCAGCCTCCATATGTTGGCATTTTTTATAGTTTTTTTCGTGGAATTGAGATCTAATCTTACTGCATTGTGGTCAGAAAAGATGCTTGGAATGATTTCAAGTTTTTTGAATTTACCAAGGCTAGATTTATGGCCCAGGATGTTATCTATCCTGGAAAAGGTTCCATGTGCACTTGAGAAAAAGGTGAAATTCATTGTTTTGGGGTGAAATGTCCTATAGAGATCTATTAAGTCTAACTGGTCTATTGTATCATTTAAAGTTTGTGTTTCCTTGTTAATTTTCTGTTTAGTTGATCTATCCATAGCTGTGAGTGGGGTTTTAAAGTCTCCCACTATTAATGTGTTATTGTTAATTTCCCCTTTCATACTTGTGAATAATTGTTTTACATATTGTGGTGCTCCTATGTTGGGTGCATAAATATTTATAATTGTTATATCTTCATCTTGGATTGATCCTTTGATCATTGTGTAGTTTCCTTGTCTCTTTTCATAGCCTTTGTTTTAAAATCTGTTTTATCTTATATGAATATTGCTACTCCTGCTTTCTTTTGGTCTCTATTTGCGTGGAATGCCTTTTTCCAGCCCTTCATTTTCAGTCTGTATGTGTCCCTCGTTTTGAGGTGGGTCTCTTGTACACAACATACATGGGGGTCTTGTTTTGTATCCATTCACTCATCCTTTGTCATTCGGTTGGGGCATTCAATCCATTTACGTTTAAGGTGATTATCGATAAGTATGATCCCGTTGCCATTTTCTTTATTGTTTTGGGATTGAGTTTATATACCCTTTCTGTGTTTCCTGTCTAGAAATATCCTTTAGTATTTGTTTTGTGATGCTGAATTCTCTCGGCTTTTGCTTGTCTGTAAAGCTTTTGATTTCTCCTTCATATTTGAATGAGATCCTTGCTGTGTACAGTAATCTGGGCTGTAGGTTACTTTCTTTCATCACTTTAAGTATGTCTTGCCATTCCCTCCTGGCCTGAAGAGTTTCTGTTGAAAGATCAGCTGTTATCCTGATGGGAATCTCCTTGTGTGTTATTTGTTGTTTTTCCCTTGCTGCTTTTAATATTTGTTCTTTGTGTTTGATCTTTGTTAATTTGATTAATATGTGCCTTGGGGTATTTCGCCTTGGGTTTATCCTGTCCGGAACTCTTTGGGTTTCTTGGACTTGTGTGATTATTTCTTTCCCTATTTTAGGGAAATTTTCAACTATTATCTCCTCAAGTATTCTCTCATGGTCTTTCTTTTTGTCTTCTTCTTCTGGGACTCCTATGATTCAAATGTTGGTGCGTTTCACATTGTCCTAGAGGTCTCTAATATTGTCCTCATTTCTTTTAATTCATTTTTTTTCTGTCTCTGTCTCATTCATTTCTACAATTCTATCTTCTAGCTCACTTATCCTGTCTTCTGCCTCTGTTATTCTACTCTTTGTGCCCTCCAGAGTGTTTCTGATCTCATCTATTGCATTATTCATTGTATATTGACTCTTTTTTATTTCCTCTAATTCCTTATTAAACATTTCTTGCATCTTCTCAATCCTTTTCTCCCCTTTATTTATCTGTAACTCCATTTTGCTTTCCAGATTTTGAATCATTTTCACAATTAAAATTAGAAATTCTTTATCAGGTAGATTCCCTATGTCTTCCTCTTTTGTTTGTGTTGGTGGGAATTTATCCTGTTCCTTTACTTGCTGGGTATTTCTCTGTCTCTTCATCTTTCTTATATTGTTGTGCTTGGGGTGGCCTTTCTGTCTTCTGGCAGTTTGTGGAGTTCTCTTTATTATGTAGTTACCTCATTTTGTGTGGGGTTGGATGGGTGACTTGTCAAGGTTCCATGTTTTGGGAAGTTGTGTCAGTGTTCTGCTGGGTGGAGCTGGATTTCTTCTCTCTGGAGTGCAATGAAGTGTCTAGTAATGAGTTTGAGATGTCAGTGGTTTGGGGTGGCTTTAGGCAGCCTGTATGTTGAAGCTCAGGGCTATTCTCCTGTGTTGCTGGCGAATTTGCGTGGTATGTCTTTCACTGAAACTTGTTGACCCTTGGGTGGTGCCTGGTTTCCGTATATGTATGGAGGCATTTGATGAGCACCTATCAATTAATGTTCGCTGCTACAGGAGATCTCTGGTGTTCTCAGGATTTGGCCTTAAGCCTCTGCGTCTGGTTTTCAGTCTTTTCTTGCAGTAGGCTCAAGACTTCTCCCTCTGTTACTTCCAAGGCAGTTCCTTCTGTTGTAAAACCTCTTCTGTTTGCTGGTCTCTTCAGTGTCTAATTCCCGTCCTGACACCAAGTGGCGGTTGTGGACACTTTTTTTTTTTTCCAGTTCACCTGTTCCATCGTGCTGTGGGGAGGGAGGAACACTTCTAACAAATATCACTGGCATCTGTGGGGAGTGCTCCCAGTGTCTTGACTACTCTGGGAATGCTCCCGCTCATGGCTTGTGTGTTTTCCCTGTTTATGTTGCTCAGGCTCTGGGTTGCTCTGCTCTGGAGCTGTCTGTGGCCAGCGCTGGGTTGCATGCACTTCCCAGGTCTGAGAGGCTCGGATTCAGGTCCTTAGGTACTCCACAAAGGCGCAGACTTGGCTGAGCCTGCGTTTTGTGCCTTCCCCCGTCCAAGCAGCTCAGGTGACCAGGTGTTTGGCAAGCGCGGTCACTGCGACTTATGGCCTCCCCGGTCCCTGCCGCTCAGTTTTCTGGGTCTACAATCAGCGCACTTTGTCAGGTGGATATCAACCGGCCCGAACCCAAGAAGTCTTGGTTAGCAAGGAAGCCTGCCTGCAGCTTGGTGTGGGAAGCCCCTCTGTGGCCGTGGCTGCCCCTTCCGGTGCTGGCTGCTCTCCCTGCCTGTCCCGGTGGGGGCTGGGGAATGGGCCGCCCACAGCTGGCTCACTCTGCTCAGTCCTTTGTTCTGTGAGTGGGGCTGGTAGAGTCTTAGGTTGGGGCTTTTCACTGCACAGTCTGCTTAGCTGCCTCCCGTTAGCACCCTCAGCTTGCCCTCGGGGCTTTCAGGCCCAGTCCTCTCTCTAAGTGCCGCCACCAGCGCCTCCCTGCCCAGCCCCTGCCTGCTAGTGGGGGGTGTGGGCATCTTTGCCGCTTCTCTGCTGAGAGTTTCCTCTGGGCACTTAGTCTGTGGGTTTTAATTATTTATGTCTTTTTTCTCACAGTTATGTGGCCCTCTGAGGTTCCAATGCTGTCCACAGACTCACCCGTGTTTCCAGGTGCTTGGAAACTTCTCTCTCTTTTTTTTTTAAGCCTCCCTCCCTGGGACAGAGCTCCGTCCCTCCCTCTTTTGCCTCTCTTTGTATCTTTTCTACTATTTCTTATCTCCTTTTGAAGACTATGGGCTGCTTTTCTGGGTGCCTGATGTCATCTGCCAGTATTCAGAAGTTGTTTAGTGGGATTTGCTCAGCGTTCAAATGTTCTTTTGCTGATTTTGTGGGGGAAAAGGTGGTCACCCTGTCCTATTCCTCTGCCATCTTCCTGTGCTCCCTGGATATTTTAGTTAACTAGTTTCTTATTTATGGCATTTAAGCTTGTCTAGATTTTTGCTCTTAGAAACAATCTTGGATGCACAGTTTTATTCTTTATCTTGTTTTCTTTTTATTATAAGCATCTTGAGTACATGTGATTTTAAACATATCTCTAAATTCATTACAGAAGAGTTATCACATCTATTTTCTGAAATAAGACTAGTGTCAAAGTAGCTGCATGCATAGTTTTACACCTACATCTTTGCACAGTTCTCTGCTTATCTTCTCCTTAGGTCACATTCTCCTAATGGGAATCACTATGTCAAAGGGTATGTGTATTTTGAATTTTAATACATTGTCAAACTTCATTTTACAAATTGTGTGAAGATTTTTAATCAACAAAGTTTAAAAAACACAACTAATTGTAAGGCTGGTATCAGAATTCTAGGGTTCATATATAAAACAACATGCAGGAATATATGTGAAAGGGGACAAAGTTAGGACAAGTAAAAGAAAGAAGACTAGGAAAGAAGTCACATGGAACTGCCAAAATTATCAGATCACTAGAATTTAGCTCCACCTCTTATGATGCCTTTGAATTGTGGTGCTGGAGAAGACTCTTGAGAGTCCCTTGGACAGCAAGGAGATCAAACCAGTCAATCCTAAAGGTAACCCTGAATATTCATTGGAAGGATTGATGCTGAAGCTGAAGATCCAATACTTTGGCCACCTGATGCGAAGAGCTGACTCACTATAAAAGACCCTGGTGCTGGGAAAGACTGAAGGCAGGAGAAGAAGGACAGAGGATGAGATGGTTTGATAGCATCACCTACTCAATGGAAATGAGTTTGAGCAGACTTTGTGAGACAGTGAAAGACAAGGAAGCCTGGTTTGCTGCAGTCCATGGGGTGTCAAAGAGTTGGACATGACTGAGTGAACAACAACAACTTGCCATGCCAAAAATAATTATGAGGCAAGAGTGACCAGATGGCAGAGTAGGGAGACCCTTAACTCACTTCTTCCCATAGGCACACCAAAATTATAACTATTTACAGAAAAACCATTGGAGAGAAATTTGGAAGACTAACAGAAAAGATCTACAAATAAAGATATAAAGATGGAACCACAACAAGGTGATAAAGAAGGGCAGAGAAGGGTATAGTCAAGACCCACACCCCCTAGTTGGGCAACCCACAAGTCACAGGGTAATTACAATTGTAGAAAGTCTTCTCATGGAGTAAGGGGTCTACCCATGCATTGGGCTCCCCAGCCTGGGGGACCTATACTGGGAAGATGAGCGCCCGGACTGTTGAAGGCCGGGGGGTTTACTTTTGGGAGACCCAGAGGGCTCTGAGAAATAGAGATTACACTCCTAAAGGACACACACAAAATCTCTCATGCTCTGGGACCCAGGGCTGAAGCAATAATTTGAGAGGAGCATGGGCTTCCCTGGTAGTTGAAACAGTAAAGAATCTGCCTCCAATGCAGGAGACCTGGGTTCAATCCTTGGGTTGGGAAGGTCTCCTGGAGGAGGGCATGACAACCCACTCCAGTATTCTTGCCTGGAGAATCCCATGGACAGAGGGGCCTGGTGGGCTGCCATCCATAGGGTCTCAAACGACCTCAGTATACACAACTGAAGTTACTTCACGCACATGCGTGCATATATATGTATATATGATACCAACCAAAAGCAGCAAAATGCACAGTTTTTTCAAGTGCACATGGAACTTCCTTCAGGATCAGTTCAGTTCAGTTGCTCAGTCATGTCTGACTCTTTGCGACCCCATGTACTGCAGCACACCAGGCCTCCCTGTCTATCACTAACTCCCGGAGCTTACTCAAACTCATGTCCATCGAGTCAGTGATGCCATCCAACCATCTCATCCTCTGTCGTCCCCTTCTCCTCCTGCCTTCAATCTTTCCCAGCACCAGGGTCTTTTCCAGTTTTCCCCTCAGTCATTCTGTCCCATCAGGAAACTTCCATAAGCCTCTTATCCTTCTCCATCAGAGGGCAGACAGACTGAAAACCACAATCACAGAAAACTAACAAATCTGATCACATGGACCACAGTCTTGTCTAACTCAATGAAACTATGAGCCATACTCTATAGGGTCACCCAAGACAGACGGGTCATGGTGGAGAGTTCTGACAAAACGTGGTCCACTGGAGAAGGGAATGGCAAACCATTCTTGCCATTGAGAACTTCAGTATTCTTGCCTTGAGAACTCCATGAACAGCATGAAAAGGCAAAAAGATAGAACACTGAAAGATGAACTCCCCAGGTCGGTAGATGCCCAATATGCTACTGGAGAAGAATGGAGAACTAACTCCAGAAAGAATGATTCTCCAGGATAGGTCCATGCTAAGCCACAAAACAAGTGTGAAGTAAATTTAAGAAGATTAAAATAATATCAAACATCGTTTCTAACCACAGCACTTTAAGATTTAAAAAATCAACTATAAGGAAACTGAAAGATGTAGAAAACAAACTTATGGTTACCAAGGGGGAAAGGATGGGTGGAGGGGTGGGATGAAGAGATTGGGAGATTGGGATTGACATATATATATATATATGTCATCACCGACTCGATGGACATGAGTTTGAGTGAACTCCGGGAGTTGGTGATGGACAGGGAGGCCTGGCATGCTGTGATTCATGGGATCACAAAGAGTTGGACACGACTGAGTGACTGAATTGAACTGAACTGATACATATATATATATATATATATATATATATATATATATATATATATATATATAATTGATACTATTCATAAAATAGATAAGTAATGAGAACCTACTCTATAGCTCTGTTGTTTTTGTTCAGTTGTTAAGTTGTGTCTGACTCTTTGTGACCCCATGGACTGCAGCATTCAGTGCTCTGTGATGACCTAAATGAGAAGGAAATCCAAAAAAGAGGTGATCTATGTATACATATAGCTAATTCACTTTTCTGTACAGCAGAAACTAATACAACATTGTAAAGCAACTATATTCCAATAAAAATAAAAAAAAGAAAACTGTAAAAAGAAACCCCACAAATGCATGGAGGCTAAACAAGATACTACTAAACAACCAATAAGTTACAAGGATAAAATTTAAAAATACCTGGAGATGAATGAAGAGGAAAATACAACAATCCAAAATCTATGAGATGCAGCAAAAACAGTTCCAGGAGGAAATTTTATTTATTTCATTTATTTTTTTTAAATTTAATTGGAGGCTAATTACTTTACAATATTGCATTGATTTTGCCATAGATTGACATGAATCCGCCCTGGGTGAGCATGTGTTCCCCATCTTGAACCCCCCTCCCACCTCCCTCCTCATATCACCCCTCTGGGTCATCCCAGTGCACCAGCCCCGAGCATCCCGTATCATGCATCCAACCTGGACTGGCGATTCGTTTCACATATGATAATATACATGTTTCAATGCCATTCTCCCAAATCATCCCACCCTTGCCCTCTCCCACAGAGTCCAAAACACTGGTCTATACATCTGTGTCTCTTTTGCTGTCTCGTATTCAGGGTTATCGTTAACTTCTTTCTTTTTTTTTTTAAATTCCATATATATGCGTTAGTATACTGTATTGGTGTTTTTCTTTCTGGCTTATTTCACTCTGTAAAATAGGCTCCAGTTTCATCCACCTCATTAGAACAGATTCAAATGTATTCTTTTTAATGGTTGAGTAATATTCCATTGTGTGTATGTACCAAAGTTTTCTTATCCATTCGTCTGCAGATGGACATCTAGGTTGCTTCCATGTCCTAGCTATTATAAACAGTGCTGCGATGAACATTGGGGTACACGTGTCTCTTTCAATTCTGGTTTCCTCAGTGTGTATGCCCAGCAGTGGGATTGCTGGGTCGTATGGCAGTTCTATTTCCAGTTTGTTAAGGAATCTCCACACTGTTCTCCATAGTGGCTGTACTAGTTTGCATTCCCACCAACAGTGTAGGAGGGTTCCCTTTTCTCCACACCCTTTCCACCATTTATTGCATGTAGACTTTTGGATAGCAGCCATTCTGACTGGCATGAAAAGGTACCTCATGGTGGTTTTGATTTGCATTTCTCTGATTATGAGGGATGTTGAGCATCTTTCCATGTGTTTGTTAGCCATCTGTATGTTTTCTTTGGAGAAATATCTGTTTAGTTCTTTGGCCCATTTTTTGATTGGGTCATTTATTTTTCTGGAACTGAGCTGCAGGAGCTGCTTGTATATTTTGGAGATTAATTCTTTGTCAGTTGCTTCATTTGCTATTATTTTCTCCCATTCTGAAGGCTGTCTTTTCACCTTGCTTATAGTTTCTTTTGTTGTGCAGAAGTTTTTAATTTTAATTAGGTCTCATTTGTTTATTTTTGTTTTTATTTTCAATATTCTGGGAGGTGGGTCATGGAGGATCCTGCTGTGATTTATGTCAGAAAGTGTTTTGCCTATGTTCTCCTCTAGGAGTTTTATAGTTTCTGGTCTTATATTTAGATCTTTAATCCATTTTTAGTTTATTTTGGTGTATGTTGTTAGAAAGTGTTCTTGTTTCATTCTTTTACAAGTGGTTGAACAGTTTTCCCAGCACCACTTGTTAAAGAGATTGTCTTTTCTCCATTGAATATTCTTGCCTGGTGGGAGGAAATTTTATAGTGATACAAGCCTACTTCCAGAAACAAGAAATATTTTAAATAAACAACCTAACCTTACCCATGAAGGAACTAGAAGTAAAAGAGAACAAACAATCCAAAGTTAGTAGAAGGAAAGAAATCATAAAGATCAGAGCAGAAATAAATGAAATTGAGACTAAAAAACAGAAAAGATTAATGAAACTAAGGGCTGGTTCTTCAATTAAACAAAATTTATAAACCTTAGTCACACTCATCAGGGAAAAAAAGAGAATGAGCCCAAATAAAGGAAATCAGAAATGAAAAAGGAAAAGTTACAACTTACACCACAGAAAAAGATTAGTACAAGCAATTATACACCAATAAAATCGACAATCTAAAAAAATGGACAAATTCCTAGAAATGTAATTCTCCAAGACTGAACCACAAAGAAACAGAAATTATAAACAAGCTTATTTACAAGTAGTGAAATTGAATCAGTATTAATAATTAAACTACAAACAACCAAAAGTCCAGAACCAGATGGCTTCAGAGAATTCTATCAAACATTTAGGGAAGAATTAACATCGATCTGCCTCAAACTCTCCTAAAAAATTGTGGAAGATGAAGTGCTTCCGAACTCATTTTAAGAAGGCCAGCATCACTCTGATACCAAAATCAGGCAAAGATATCACAGAAAAGAAAATTACAGGTCAACAATATCACTGTTGATCATAAATTCAAAAAATCCTCAACAAAATATTCACAAACCAAATTCAACAATACATTAAAAGGATCATATACCATGATCAAGTGGAACCCCATTTGCAACCTGGGGGATGCAAATGCAGTTCAATATTCAGAAAACAATCAATATAATAAACCACATTAACTAATTGAAGAACAAAAATCATAAAATCATTTGAATAGATGCAGAAAAAACTCTTGACCAAATTTGACATCCATTTGTGATAAAAACTCTCAGCAAAGTGGCTTTAGGGGGAATATACCTCAACATAACACAGGGTGCATATGATAAGTCCTTAGCTAACATCATACTCAATAGTGAAAAGCTGCAAGCATTCCCTCTAAGATCAGGACCAAGACAAGAATATCCATTCTTGCCACTTTTATTCAACATAGTATCAGAAGTCTCCCATCTGCATCAATCAGACAAGAAAAATAAATAAAAGTAATTCTAACTGTATCAAAATAAGTAAAACAGTCACTGTTTGCAGATAACATTATGCTATATAGAAAATCCTAAGATGGCACCAAAAACTACTAGAACTCATCAATGAATCAGTAAATTTCCAGGATACAAAATTAATACACAAAAATCTGTTACATTTCTATATGCTAACAACAAACTATCAGAAAGAGAAATTAAGAAATCAATCCAATTTACAAATGTATCATAAAGAAAAAAATACCTAGGAATAAATCTAAACAAGAAGGTAATTACACTTGAAAAACTATAAGACTCTGATGAAAGAAATTGAAAATGACATAAATAGATGTAAAGAAACATAATTTTCATGGATTGGAA
Source organism: Moschus berezovskii (assembly GCF_049115385.1). Taxonomy (NCBI): domain Eukaryota; kingdom Metazoa; phylum Chordata; class Mammalia; order Artiodactyla; family Moschidae; genus Moschus; species Moschus berezovskii. The sequence continues at coordinate 66,751,368 of NC_142488.1, forward strand.
GAATTAATATTGTTAAAATGACCATACTATCTAAGGCAATCTGCAGATTCAATGCAAGCCCTATAAAAATACCACTGGAATTTTTCACAGAACAAGAACAAATAATTCTAAATTTATATGGAAACACAAAGGACCCAAATAGTCAAAACAACCTTGAGAAAGAAGGGAAAAGCTTGAGGTATCACACTTCCTAATTTCAGGCAATACCATAAAGCTACAGTAATGAAAATAGTATGGCACTGGCAAAAACAAACAGACAGACACATAGATCAGTGAAACAGAATAGAGAGCCCAGAAAGGAACCCACAGTTAAACAGTCAATTAACTGACTAACTGACAACAAAAGAGGCAAGAATATACAATGTGGGAAAGAAAGTTTCTTCAATAATGGTTTTGGGGAAACTTGACAGCTAAATTTAAAAGAATCAAACTGGACTTCTCTCTCACACCATGCACACAAAATTCAAAGTGTATTAAAGACTTAAATGTGAGACATGAAATTAAAAAATTCCTGGAAGAAAACATAGGCAGTAATCTCTTTTATATTGGTCTTAGTAATATATATTTTTGGACATGTCTCCTCAGGCAGGGGAAACAAAAGCTAAAACAAATAAACAAGTGGAGCTACATCAAACTAAAAATCTTTCGCACAGCAAAGAGAACTACCAATCCACCCCCAAAGTTGTCTACTGAATGGGAAAAGATACTTGCAAACAATATGTTCAATAAGGGGTTAACATCCAAAGTATACACAGAACTCATACAACTCAATATAAAAAAATAAATAATCCAATTTAAAAATGGATGGAAGACCTGAATAGACATTTTAAAAATGAGGATATACAGATGGCCAAGAGGTGCATGAAAAGATGCTCAAAATCACTAATTCTCTGGTAAATGCAAATTAAAACCACAATGAGATATTGCCTCACACCTGTAAAAAGGCTATTATCAAAAAGACAACAAATAACCTTTTTGACATGGCTGTGAAGAAAAGGGAACTCTCTTGTATTGTTGGTGGGATTGTAAATTGGTGAAGCCGCTAGGAAAACAGCATGGAGGTTCCCTAAAAAACTAGAAATAGAACTACCATATGACCCAGCAATTTCACTCCTCTTTATTCACCCTAAGAAGACAAAAACACTGGTTAGAAAAGATGTATGGTGTTTTTCTTTCTGACTTCATTCTGTATAATAAGCTCCAGTTTTATCCACCTCATTAGAACTGATTCCAATACAGTATATTAATGCATATATATGGAATTTAGAAAGATGGTAACGATGACCCTATATGCGAGACATCAAAAGAGACATAGATATAAAGAACAGATTTTTGGACTCTGTGGGAGAAGGCGAGTGTGGGATGATTTGAGAGAATAGTACTGAAACATGTATATTACCATATGTGAAATAGATCACCAGTCCAAGTTCGATGAATGAAACAGGGCACTCAAAACCGGTGCACTGGGACAACCCTGAGGGATGGGATGGGAGGAAGGTGGGAGGAGGTTCAGGATGAGGGACACATGTACACCCATGGCTGATTAATGTCAATGTATGGCAAAAACCACTATAATATTTTAAAGTAATTAGCCTCCAATTAAAATAAATTAATTTAAAAAAGAAAAGATATATGCACTCCAAATTTTATTGAAGCAACATTTACAATAACTAAGATCTGAAAGCAATGTAAATGCTCATATATAGTCTAATGGATAAGGAAGTTGTGGTATATATATATATATGAATTTTACTCAGGCATAATAAATGAATGAAATTTTGTCATTTGTGACAACATGGATGGACATAGAAGGTATTATGCCAAGTGAAATAAGTCAGACAGAGAAAGACAAATATTGTATGATTCCAGTTATATGTGAAATGTAAAAAACAAAACAGATAAACATAGTAAAACAGCAACAGTTATAGATATAGAGAACAAATATGTGGTTGCCAGACAGGAAGAGGTTGAGGAGAGGAAAGAAATGGGTGACACAGATTAACAGGTACAAACTACCAGCTGCAAAATACATGAATCATGGGTATGAAATGTACAATGTGGGAAATACAGTCAATAACTATGTAGTACTTTGTATGGTGACATATTGTAACTAGACTTATCATGGTGTCACTTTTGCAATGTATAGAAGGGGTGGATTCATGTCAATGCATGGCAAAACCAACCAATATAATATTGTAAAATAATTAGCCTCCAATAAAAATAAAAATACAATAAAAGAAATATCAAATCACTATGTTGTGTAACAGGGCTTCCCTCATGGCTCAGATGATAAAGAACCTGCCTGAAATGCAGGAGACCCAGGTTCGATCCCTAGGTTGGGAAGATCCCCTGGAGAAGGGAGTGGCTACCCACTCCAGTATTCTTGCCTGGAGAATTCCGTGGACAGAGGAGACTGGTGAGCTATAGTACATGGGATCGCAAAAACTAAGACAGTGTTGTACGTCAATTATACTTGAAAAAGAAACAAGCAAACTCATAGAAAAAGAGATCAGATTTGTGATTACCAGAGGTTGGGGGTAGGAGGAGGGGGATTGGATGAAGGCAGTCAAAAGATACAAATCTCCAGTTATAAGATAAATGTACAGGAATATAATGTACAACACAATAAATACAATTAACACTGCTGAATGTTTTATGTGAATGTTAAGAGAGTAAATCCTACATATATACTTTTTTTCTATTTTTAAATATTTTAAATATATGAGATGACCGATATTCACTAAACTTATTTTGATAATCATTTCATGATGTATGTAAATCAAATCATTATGTTGCACACCTTGCACTTATACAGTGACATATCCCTTATATCTTAATGAAACTGGAAGAAAAAACAAAATAGGAGAAAAATATTAAATAAAATAATACCATTGTTGGCTCACAAAATTACTGAATATAAGAATATTGAATGTTGACATGGATGTTGGAAACACTCATATACTGCTCAAGGAAAGGGAATTGGTACAATTTCTCTGGAAAGCAATTTAACAGTATATTTCAAAATTGTTCTTCCCCTTAAAGCCAATAGTTTCACTTATGATTTTATCCTAAAGAAATAATGTGAACAAAGGTCTAGCTATATATGAATTATTTAATAAATTATATTGGGACAGCTATCAACTTATAAAGAAATAGATTCAGATCCTCTCTTTGTACCATGCACAAAAAATTCATAGAATTTGAGAGATACGTGTAAAAAGTAATCTATAAAGGTATCATAAGAAAATTAGAATATTTGTATGACTTCTCTTTGATTTTCTTTTTTTTTTTTAGTATCTTATTTTTATTTCATGGCTATAACATTTTATATCTGAGTATAATAAAAAATTTTCTTTTGATCTTTTCATTTTACTGTTTCATTTGATTTGTTCTTTATCTTTCATATAGAAGGTCTTTGTATAGGAATAGGACTTGTCAACTAGCGATCTTCACTCTAAGATTATTGAGTGAGAATGGCAAGCTCACTTATGACCCCAAAATGGCAATATTTATAGGTCTTTTCTCAGATAATAGCTTTAATTTTTTCAGAGATGAATTCTTCAATTTTCTGCCTGAAAAATATGTACTTGACTGCTTTGGAACCAAGGTATTTGAGGTGAGGAGAGGGAAAATCATCTTATTGTAGACTTTCATTTAGTACCTCTATTTCCAGTATGACACCGTTTCCTATCTTTCACTGTATCTGAGGTGTCTGGCTCTGGGTCTTCTGTGGATTGAACAAACTTTCAGTCTTCTGCCAGAGTAGGTAAAAAGTATTTTCCTGGCTGAGCAGAGTGAGGGAAGGGATCTAAGAGTGGTCTAACCACATTTCTCACACACATGTAACTAAACCTTCTGTTTCCAGCCTCTTGACACACTTCTGCCTTTTTTGGTCATTGGTGTTTCCAGTTTCTGGGCTTTGCAGACATTCTGCTTCACGAATTGTCTTGCTTCTCATTTTGAATCTGCCACCTAGAGGCACTTGCTCTTCAGCTCTTTCAGTTGAGCTAATATGAATCTGCTTTGCATCTTTCAAAACTGCGTAGGCATATCTTGTCTGTTGTTGTCTTCACTCCTGTCCTATTTTTTCTTTGTGGGTTTATGCTCCTTAAAAAGTCCATTCTCTTTCATTTTGTTGCAGTTTTAAAAGAGATGATAAACATAGATTTAGCCCGTCACATTTAATGGGAAGTCCTCTACATGTATTTATTAAAGCTGAAAAATTCACAAGCCCCTTGGCCTGGAAATCTCATTTATGATAATTTAACTCTCAGAAATTCAAGTGCCAATGTGTATAGGTATGGAGAAGGAAATGGCAATCTACTCTAGTATTCTTGCCTGGGAAATTCCACGGACAGAGAAGCCTGGCAGGCTACATTCCATGGGGTTTCAAAAGAGTCAGACATGATTTAGTAACTAAACTGCAACAGTGTACTGTATAAAGGTGTTTGCTGCAATATTATATGTAATAGCAACAAGCTCAATGTCCACTAATAGGGAATTAGTTACATAAAATATGGTCTAACTATACTATCGACTACTATGAAGTCTTTGCAAAGAATAAGGAATATTGACTTGAAAGGTTGCCCATGATATATTACTGAGAAAAAGAGAAATCTTTGCTGGAGCAGCAGTGAAGAGATACCCCACATCCAAAGTAAGAGAAACCCAAGTAAGAAGGTAGGCACTGAGAGAGGGCATCAGAGGGCAGACAGACTGAAACCACAGTCACAGACAACAGGCCAATCTGATCACAAGGACCACAGCCTTGTCTAACTCAATGAAACTAAGCCATGCCATGTGGGGCCACCCAAGATGGACAGATCATGGTGGAGAGGTCTGAAAGTATGTGGTCCACTGGAGAAGGGAATGGAAACCCACATCAGTATTCTTGCCTTGAGAACCACAAGAACAGTATGAAAAGAAAGAGATAGGACACTGAAAGATGAACTCCCCAGGTTGATACATGCCCAATATGCTACTGGAGATCAGTGGAGAAATAACTCCAGAAAGAATGAAGGGATGGAACCAAAGCAAAAGCAACACCCAGTTGTGGATGGAACTGGTGACAGAAGCAAGGTCCGATGCTGTAAAGAGCAATATTGCATAGGAACCTGGAATGTTAGGTCCATGAATCAAGGCAAATTGAAAGTGGTCAAACAAGAGATGACAAGAGTCGACATTCTAGGAATCAGCGAACTTAGATGGACTGGAATGGGTGAATTTAAATCAGATGACCATTAAATATACTACTGTGGGCAGGAATCCCTTAGAAGAAATGGAATAGCCATTATAGTCAACAAAAGAGTCCAAACTGCAGTACTTGGATGTAGTCTCAAAAAACGACAGAATGATCTCTGTTTGTTTCCAAGGCAAACTATTCAATATCATGGTAATCCAAGTCTGTGCCCTGACCAGTAATGCTGAAGAAGCTGAAGTTGAACGGTTCTAGGAAGACCTACAAGACCTTCTAGGACTAACACCCCAAAAAAGATGTCCTTTTCATAATAGGGGACTGGAATGAAAAAGTAGGAAGTCAAGAAACACCTGGAGTAACAGGCAAATTTGGCCTTGGAGCACGGAATGAAGCAGGGCAAAGGCTGATAGAGTTTTTCCAAGAGAATGCACTGGTCACAGCAAACACCCTCTTCCAACAACACAAGAGAAGACTCTACACATGGACATCAGCAGATGGTCAACACCAAAATCAGATTGCTTATATTCTTTGCAGCCAAAGATGGAGAAGCTCTATAAAGTCAGCAAAACCAAGACCAGGAGCTGACTGCAGCTCAGATCATGAACTCCTTATTGCCAAATTCAAACTGAAATTGAAGAAAGTGAAGATAATCACTAGATCATTCAGTTATGACCTAAATCAATTCCTTTATGACTATACAGTAGAAGTGACAAATAGATTTAAGGGACTAGATCTGATAGAGAAAGTGCCCAATGAAATATGGACAGAGGCTAGTGACATTGTACAGGAGACAGCGATCAAGATCATCCTCAAGAAAAAGAAATGCAAAAAGGCAAAATGGCTGTCTGAGGAGGCCTTACCAATAGCTGTGAAAAGCAGAGAAGCGAAAAGCAAAGGAGGAAAGGAAAAATACAAGCATCTGAATCAGAGTTCCAAAGAATAGCAATAGCAAGAACAGATAAGAAAGCCTTCCTCAGTGATCAATGCAAAGAAATACAGGAAAACAATAGAATGGGAAAGACTAGAGATCTCTTCAAGAAAATCAGAGATACCAAGGAAACATTGCATGCAAAGATGGGCTCAATAAAGGACAGAAGTGGTAGGGACCTAATAGAAGCAGAAGATATTAAGAAGAGGTGGCAAGATTACACAGAAGAACTGTACAAAAAAGATCTTCACGACCAAGATAATCACGATAGTGTGATTACTCACCTAGAGCCAGACATCCTGGAATGTGAAGTCAAGTAGTTCTTAGGAAGCATCACACGAACAAAGCTAGTGGAGGTGATGGAATTCCAATTGAGCTATTTCAAATCCTAAAAGATGATGCTGTGAAAGTGCTGTACTCAATATGCCAGCAAATTTGGAAAACTCAGCAGTGGCCACAGGACTGGAAAAGGTCAGTTTTCATCCCAATCCCAAAGAAAGACAATACCAAAGAATGCTCAAACTACCACATAATTTCACTCATCTCACACGCTAGCAAAGGGATGCTTAAAATTCTCCAAGCCAGGCTTCAGCAATACGTGAACCATGAACTTCCAGATGTTCAAGCTGGTTTTAGAAAAGGCAGAGGAACCAGAGATCAAATTTCCAACATCTGCTGGACCATGGAAAAAGCAAGAGAGTTCCAGAAAGACATCTATTTCTGCTTTATTGACTATGCCAAAGCCTTTGACTGTGTGGATCACAATAAACTGTGGAAAGTTCTGAAAGAGATGGGAATACCAGACCACCTGACCTGCCTCTTGAGAAACCTACATGCAGGTCAGGAAGCAACAGTTAGAACTGGACATGGAACCACAGACTGATTCCAAATAGGGAAAGGAGTACATCAAGGCTGTATATTGTCACCCTGTTTATTTAACTTATATGCAGAGTACTTCATGAAAAATGCTGGGCTGGATGAAGGACAAGCTGAAATCAAGATTGTCAGGAGATAAATGTAAGACCAGTAACTATAAAACTCCTAGAGGAGAACATAGGCAAAACACTCTCCGACATAAATCACAGCAGGATCTTCCATGACCCACCTCCCAGAATATTGGAAATAAAAGCAAAAATAAACAAGTGGGACCTAATTAAAATTAAAAGTTTCTGCACAGAAAAGGAAACTATAAGCAAGGTGAAAAGACAGCCTTCAGAATGGGAGAAAATAACAAATGAAGCAACTGACAAAGAATTAATCTCAAAAATATACAAGCAGCTCCTGCAGCTCAATTTTAGAAAAATAAATGACCCAATCAAAAAATGGGCCAAAGAACTAAACAGACATTTCTCCAAAGAAGACACACAGATGGCTACAAACACATGAAAAAATGCTCAACATCCCTCATACTCAGAGAAATGCAAATCAAAACCACAATGAGATACCATTTCACACCAGTCAGAATGGCTGCTATCCAAAAGTCTACATGCAATAAATGCTGGAGAGGGTGTGGATAGAAGGGAACCCTCTTTCACTGTTGGTGGGAATGCAAACTAGTACAGCCACTATGGAGAACAGTGTGGAGATTCCTCAAAACACTGGAAATAGAACTGCCATATGATCCAGCAATCGCACTCCTGGGCATACACACTGAGGAAACCAGAATTGAAAGAGACACATGTACTCCAATGTTCATTGCAGCACTGTTTATAATAGCCAGGACATGGAAGCAACCTAGATGTCCATCTGCAGACGAATGGATAAGAAAACTTTGGTACATTTACACAATGGAGTATTACTCAGCCATTAAAAAGAATACATTTGAATCAGTTCTAATGAGGTGGATGAAACTGGAGCCTATTATACAGAGTGAAGTAAGACAGAAAGAAAAACACCAATACAGTATACTAATGCATATATATGGGATTTAGAATGATGGTAATGATAACCTTATATACGAGACAGCAAAAGAGACACAGGTGTACAGAACAGTCTTTGGGACTCTATGGGAGAGGGCGAGGGTGGGATGATTTGGGAGAATGGCATTGAAACATGTACATTATCATATGTGAAACGAATCACCAGTCCAGGTTCGAAGCATGATACAGGATGCTCGGGGCTGATGCACGGGGATGACACAGAGAGATGATAAGGGGAGGAGGGATGTGGGAGGGGGGTCAAGAAGGGGAACACATGTACACCCAGGGTGGATTCATGTCAATGTATGTCAAAACCAACCAGTATAATATTGTAAAGTAATTAGCCTCAATAAAAAAAAAAAGATTGCCAGGAGAAATATCAATAACCTCAGATATGCGGGTGGCACCACCCTTATGGCAGAAAGTGAAGAAGAACTAAAGAGCCTCTTGATGAAAGTGAAAGAGGAGAGTGAAAATGTTGGCTTAAAGCCAACAGTCAGAAAACTAAGATCATGGCATCCGGTCTCATCACTTCATGGCAAATAGATGGGTAAAGAGTGGCAGACTTTATGTTCTTGGGCTCCAAAATCACTGCAGATAGTGACTGCAGCCATGAAATTAACAGACACTTACTCCTTGGAAGGAAAGTTATGACCAACCTAGACAGCATATTAAATAGCAGAAACATTACTTTGTCAACAAAGGTCCGACTATCCAAGGCTATGGTTTTTCCAGTGGTCACGTATGGATGTGAGAAATGGAATATAAAGAAAACTGAGCGCTGAAGAATTGATGCTTTTGACCTGTGGTGTTGGAAAAGACTCTTGAAACTCCCTTGGACTGCAAGGAGATCCAACCAGTCCATCCTAAAGGAGATCAGTCCCGGGTGTTCTTTGGAAGGACTGATGTTGAAGCTGAAACTTCAATATTTTGGCCACCTGATGTGAAAAACTGACTCATTTGAAAAGACCCTGATGCTGGGAAAGGTTGAGGGCAGGAGGAGAAGGGGACGGCAGAGGATGAAATGGTTTGATGGCATCATTGACTCAATGGACATGAATTTGAGTAAACTCTGCAAGTTGGTTATGGACAGGAAGGCCTGTGATGCTGCAGTCCATGGGGTTGCAAACAGTCAGACACGACTGAACACTGAAGTGAACTGAACTGATATTGACTTCAGTGCATTTTGTCTGTGACATCTTTGTGTACAGAATTCAGAAACATGTCCTGAATGATGAAACAGAGCTAGGTTAATAATTTGAACCCTCAAATAATTTATTTATGTTTTTATATTAGCCTAAAGGAGATTTCTAGTGCCACACTGGAGCTGATTCTTTTCTAGTCAACATTTTAATTTAGCATATGTGTGAAGACTTAGGCAGTGAGCTGATCAAATTGCAGATGACATAAAGCTTTGATCATAATATGCTGAATGTCAGACTCAAGATATAAAAAATTACTGGACAAGCTGGAATAGCAAGTCAAAACAAACACAATAACACTAACTAATAACATAATAGTTCTTGTTTTTGCAACTACAAATGTCTAGGACAGGGAAATCTGATTGGATTTCAATTCTTGTAGCTACGACTTGGGAGTTGTAGTTGACAACAAACTCATTATGAGCCAAAATTATGACGTGGCAATCACAGACTGCTTTTTCAATATGCAGATCAAAGGAAGGCTAGCTCCAGGGTAATGTAGACCTTCAGAGACTTTCTGTCCTTGGTTTTTAGAGCACTGTACTCTACTGGTTCTCCTATTGCTCCTCTGGTTATTCTTCAGTCTCATTGGAGAACTCTTCCCTTGTCTCTCTCTCCATCGCATGTTTTATTGAGGTATTATTTGATAAATAAAAATTACATATATTTAAGGGGTAAAATGTGATATGTTGATGTATATATTCATTGTAAAGTGATTGCCACAATCAAGATAATTAGCATAGTCTTTCCCCAGAGTTTGATGTTTAATTCTCTTCTCTTTCCAGTCTATACTTTTTCTGAGGGTAAGTTCATCTATTTCCATACCTTTGGATGTCTCCCATATACTGAGGATTCCTAAATCTGTATCCCCCTCTTTGTCATCATCACTATCTTAGTTCAGGCCCTTGTTGTCTTTTATTTAGACAACTGAAGTAGCCTCTTAGTTGTCTTCCTTCTGTACCATTCCAATTGCTTTTATTCCACTGTTTATGTAAACACTGGAGTTGTCCTTTTAAGTCAGAGGCTAGACCCTGTCACTCCTCTCCTCTAATAATTTTTAAATAATTAAATATAAAGGCCTGAATCTGGCTTTCAAGGGCCCTCACAATCTGGCTGCTGTCACTTTTTTGATATCATCTCTCACTACATTTCTCCAGGAATGCTATATGTAATCATTCAATATCTAGTGAGCACTGTAGGCCAGGGCTACAGTGCCATCTCCTTTAGTCACAGCTGATTAATCACTCTTAGCTCAATACTTCACATACTTCTCTGCCTTCATGTTCTTGCTTGTGATGTTCTCTCAGCCTAGATTGATCTCTGTCACTATTTTTATTTACTGAAATCAAACTCATCTTTCAATCCTTAGCTCCAATGCTGTTTCTCTATAAAGTTAGCCATGATGTCCCTCTCAGATTGAATGGTATTTTTCTTTTTAATCCCATAGCTCTTTGCTTATATGTTATCATATTATTTCATTTCTCCTGGTTGGATTTAATGTTTATTATGTACGTATCTGTCAGTTCTCCTGGACTGTAAACTAAACCTTAAACACTCTGCTATACTTTTAAGTAAATGTCTGTCTGTTTTTAAATTAAAGACAGTAGTACTTGTGATAGATATTGGTAAAGGAGATGAGAGTACAGCCTCAGTTATGGAGTATTCTACCTTGCCCTATTTCTGGGATCCAGTATGCTGCATAAAAAGCATGAGAGCTTCCCAGATGCTCATTTTCAGTATATAACTTAGTTTCAAGAGCTGGGGAATGTTCTTGGAGAAAGTAATTTGATAAGTGCAATAAAAGAACTGCAATGATGGCATACTAATGAGAATTATCAGTAGTGAGGGGCTGGCTCCAACTCTTTAGGGGATGCCAAAAGCCTAACGAGTCTATTTGCAGGGAGAAGAAAACAAGAAGGACAATTATTTACACAGATGAGAACTTTCTTCCTCTATGAACTTCCTGAATGCCAGAGGGCTCCTGGCAGTCTAATGACTATAGTACAGCTCTACTATAATGCTGTGAAGATGAGGTTTTGAGACCAAGAAAGGTGTGGGAGTCAGAAATATTTTTGGTATTAGGTGGATCTTTCTCTTCCTTCAGACTTAGATATAGTTGCCTTCGCCACTTCTTGGAGAACTACAATAAACAGATTCACTTCAGTGGTCATCTCTGTACCTTCAAGCATCTTTAACGCTTAGGAATATCTTCCCTTAGCCAACCAGCCCCTCAAAGAGCAAAGAAAGAAGTTCATGAAGGGGTATTGATGATTGATGATAGCTTAGTTGTTCTTCCTGAGAGACTTGAGATTTTTTTTTGGACAATAACTAGGGGTGAAGGATGGTAGTTGGGAATTTTCTCCACAAGTGGATATAACTTTGTTGTTTCTTTTGATTATAAAAATATATGCTTAATGTTAAAAGTTCCAACACTACAGAAAAGAAAAAAAAAGAGTAAAAAAGTAAAAGTTAACTAAAGCCTTACCACTCAGAAAAGAATGACCATTAGCTTTATAGTGAACTTCCTTTCAGACGTTTCTCTCTTTATACAAATGTAAGCACATATATATTCAAAATTTTATGTAAATGAGAGTATAGTATATATCCTATTAGAATTAAATTCCATTCTCTTCCTAGTTATTAGAACAATGCCTGGTACAAAGTAGATACTAAATAAAAGTCTGCCTAATGGATAAATATTCCATTTTGAAATATTCTTTAAAAACCTAATAATGTATCTTCCCACATCAATATATATTGAATTCTTTAACTGAGTTAGACAAGGCTATGGTCCATGTGATTAGATTGGTTAGTTTTCTGTGATGGTAGATTTTACAGAGCAGTGGCTGCACAGCGCTGGAGCAGTGAGTCAAAATATATTATTACTAAAGAGTTCTTTGTCTAGAAGTCTAGTAACCACATGCAGAGAAGAAACTGACTTCCTTTGGTAGGCTGGCTCCTAGTGATCCCTTACCTTTTCCGGATCCTCACAAGCTATCAGTTTACTAATCAATTCTAAAATGCCACTGAGCATTGACATCTAGTTTTTCAATCTGTACTTTTTAGAAACTGACTTTAGTATTTTGTTGACTCTCCCTCAAAGAGAATTTACATGAGTGATACAAATAGTATGCATAAATTCTTTTTACCTCCATACTATGGAAACTGGATATTGTTATAAATATGAAGAGAGGCCATGGTGGTTTGGCTTGGGGAAGGGGGTGATATATCTGATTTGCATGCTGCCTAGGATTAGAATAGATTGTCAACCCTAAGGAAAACTCCAGAGCTGAATGAGGCTGCATAAGGTCCTTTTGAGGTTTTCTTAATGTCTCTAAATTCCGAAAGTAAAAGCCTTGCTCATCATACAAGACCATACTTCCCACCTCTGTTTTTGTTTATGATTTTCACCTCTTCCTGGGATATTCTTTTACCATTCCCACTATCTTTTACCCATGTACAAACACAGTCCATCCTTTTAAGTTCTAATTCTAAAGTCACAATTTGTGATAAGTCTTCTGGGTTTCCCCAGCATCTGAATTCCCATACTCTTTCTCTGTGCCTTCCTTGGGCACTGAGCCCTTTGTACCTTAGACTGTATTCTTTGAAGAAGGGCCAGGATAAAGGAGATACAAACCACAAAAGTTATCCTGAAACCAGATGCTTGTACTGGCACCCCACAATCTGAGACACCAAGACACCTTGGAAAAGATTTGGGTCCCTAAGAGTGCTGGTCAGGGACAAAAACAGAGAATTCCAAGAGTGTTCCCTGTTGTTTCTATGTTCTTTTTCATCATCATACTTTAAACAACGAAACACTCTTTTCCATCTTTAGCACCATTATTACTGGACTGTTCATTAGTTAGGCCATGGCCTCACCTTTTACCTCCCATAGTAAATCTGTCAGTACACTTGGAACAAAGATGACACTACAACAAAATTCGTATTGTCAGTGGATCCACTGATGATAGACACCCCAAACATGAGCTTCAGTGACCTTCTGAATCTTGTAGAGTCCAGCCACTTAAGCCCATGTGCCCTAGAGCCCATGCTCCATGACAAGAGAAACCACCACAATGAGAAGCCCTGTGCATGGCAACTAGAGAGTAGACCACATGCAGCAACAAAGATTCAATGCAGCCAAAAATAAAATAAATAAAAATTTTAAACGCACAAACTTGTATTTTTTTTAAAAAAAATTACCTATAAGTAGGTAATTAGTAGTGTTTTCCCCTTATAATGGCTTCCCTGGTAGCTCACCTGGTAAAGAATCTGCCTGCAATGCGGAAGACCCCAGTTGGATTCCTGGGTCGGGATGACCCACTGGAGAAGGGATATGATACCCACTCTGGTATTCTTGGGCTTCCCTGGTAGCCCAGATGGTAAAAAATCTGCCCACAACATGGGAGATCTGGGTTAGATCCCTCTGTTGGGAAGATCCCTTGGAGAAGGGAACAGCTACCCCCTCCAGTATTCTGGCCTGGAGAATTCCATGGACAGAAGAGCCTGGCAGGCTACAGTCCATGGGGTTGAGCCCCTTATAAGCAGGTCAAAGGGATCAAAACTATAAAAATGTGTAACAGTCATTTGAATACATGGCTTATTTCCTTTTTTTTTTCTTTTTTTATTTTTCTTTTTATTGGAGGCTAATTATTTTACAATATTATATTTGTTGGTTTTGACATACATTGACATGAATCTGCCCCGGGTGTACATGAGTTCCCCCTCCAGGACACCCCTCCCACCTCCCTCCTCCCCTTAAGCTGTACTTTCCCTAAAACCGGTGACTATATCTTCATCTATTCATTTCACACAGCAGGTAAAGAACCTTTATTCCGGGGGGGGGGGCAGTCCTAAGATGGCAGATGAATAGGATGGGGAGACCACTTTCTCCCCCATAAATTCATCAAAAGAACATTTGAACACTGAGCAAATTCCACAAAACAACTCCTGAACGCTGGCAGAGGATACCAGGCACCCAGAAAGGCAGCCCATTGTCTTCAAAAGGAGGTAGGACAAAATATAGAAGATAAAAAGAGAGACAAAAGAGTTAGGGACAGAGAGCCAAGGGAGGGAGTCATAAAAGAGGAGAAGTTTCCAAACACCAGGAAACCCTCTAGCCAGCAGGTCTGTGGGGAGTTTTGGAATCTCAGAGGGCAACATAACTGGGAGGAAAATAAGTAAATAAAACCCACATATTATGTGCCTAACAGCAATTCCCAGCGGAGAAGTAGCCCAGATGCTCGCATCCACCACCAGCAAGAGGGGGCTGAACAGGGAGGTGCGGGCTGCATTGCTTAGGGTAAGGACCATGACTGAATGTCCTGAGGGCAATTTGAGGGAGCTAACATGAGATAGCAACCCAAACTGTGGGATAGCCAGAGAGAGAGAGAGAGAGAGAGAGAACTTTCCCGCGAAAAGCCCTAAACTAAGGTACTGCCGGCCAGCTCACAGAACAATGGACTGAGTGAATACCAGAGGAGAGCTAACCAGCAGTGGACTGGCCCATCCCCTGCTGGAGGCAAGGAGGCAGGAGGGCAACAGCCAGAGCTGGAAAGGGGCAAACTCAGCCCCACAGATGGCATCCTCCACCAAACTGCGAGCAGGCTCCCAGTTGCCAACCAAGCCTTCCTGGGATCTTGGACGGATGACATCTGCCAGGAGGGTTGCAGCCAGAGATTAGCTCCCCAGAAGAGACACATGATACACCTGAGACAGCGCAGCGGGGAAACCGAGCGGCTCGGATGGGAGAGGTGATAAGACGCACGGCACCTAAGGAAAGTGTGCTCGCCAAGCACCTGGTCACCTGAGCTGCTCGGACCTGGGAAGGGCACAAAACACAGGCCCAAATGAATCTGCACCTTTGTGGAGTACCCAAGAACCTGAATCTGAGCAGCTTAGACCTGGGAAGTGCACGCAACCCAGGCCCCCCCCCCCTTTAGACAGATCCCTTGCAGAGCTACCAGTAGCCTAAGCAGTATAGACTGGGAAAGCACACATGCTATGAGCGGGGGCAAACCCAGTGTGCCCGAGACACTGAGAGCATTCCCCACACACGCCGGTGATATTTGTTTGCACTGTTCCTCCCTCCCCACAGCACGACTGAACAAGTGAGCCTAAATAAGTGACCACCTTCGCCCCCTTGTGTCAGGGCAGAAGATAGACACTGAAGAGACTTGTAAACAGAAGAAGCCAAAATAAACAGAGGGAACCGCTTTGGAAGTGACAGGTGCAACAGATTAAAACCGTATAGTTAGCAACGACTACATTGGAAGAGGCCCATAGATCATGAGACGTATAAGCTGGAACAAGGAACTATCTGAAACTGAACTGACCCCACACTGCCTGCAACAGCTCCAGAGAAATTCCTAGATATATTTTTACTATTATAATTTTTTACATTTTTTAATTTTAAGTCCTCTATTACTTCTTTAATTTTCATTTTTAAAACCTATTATTACATTGCAAAAAAGATCCTATTTTTAAAGTAAACTTCATATTTTTTTAATAATCTTTGTGATTTTGTTTTGTTTGTTTTTTAATAATGTAGTTTTAAGAGTCTAACCTCTACTCTAGATTTTTAATCTTTGCTTTTTGATATTTGTTATCAATTTTGTACCTTTAAGAATCCAATCTTCAGTACCCATTTTTATCTAGGAGTGTGATTACTGGCTTGATTGCCCTCTCCCCTTTTACTCTCCTTTTTCTCCCCTAGGTCACCTCTATCTCCTCCCTCCCCCATCTCTTCTCTACCCAAAACTATGAATCTCTTTGCGTATTCCAGGCTGTGGAGAACACTTAGGGAACTAATTACTGGCTAGATCTGTCTCTCTCCTTTTGCCCCATCCCCACCCTCGTCTCCTCCTGGTCACCTCTATCTCCCTCCTCCCTCTTCTCTTCTTCATGTAACTCAGTGAACCTTTCTTGGTGTCCCTCATTATGAAGAATCTTTTCTCCATTAACGTAGATGTTTTATCATCAATGCAGTATGGATGGAGAAGTCTTGAGGCTACTGTAAGAATAAGACTGAAAACCAGAGGCAGGAGGCTTAAGTCCAAAACCTGAGAATCCAGAGAATTCCTGACTCCATGGAACATTAATCCATAAGAGCTCATCCAAAAGCCTCCATACTACACTGAAACCAAGCACCACTCAAGGGTCAACAAGTTCCAGAGAAAGATATACCATGCAAATTCTCCAGCAACACAGACACATAGCCCTGAGCTTTAATATGCAGGTTGCCCAAAGTCACACCAAACCCATTAACATCTCAAAAACTCACCACTGGACACTATACTGCACCCCAGAGAGAAGAAATCCAGCTCCACCCACCAGACACTGATGCAAGCTTCCCTAACCAGGAAACACTGACAAGCCACTCATCCAACCCCACCCACAGGGAGGATCTTCCACAATAAAGAGGAACCACAAATTGCCAGAATACAGAAAGGCCACACCAAACACAGCAATCTAAACGAGATGAAACAGCAGAGAAATACTCAGCAAGTAAAGGAAAATGATAAATGCCCACAAAACCAAACAAAAGAGGAGGAGATAGGGAGCCTACCTGAAGAAGAATTGAGAATACTGATAGTAAAAATGATCCAAAAATCTTGAAAACAAAATGGAGTTACAGATAAATATTCTGGAGACAAGGACTGAGAACATGCTACAATTGTTTAACAAGGACCTAGAAGAAATAAAAAAGAGTCAATCAATAACGAATAATGCAATAAATGAGGTCAAAAACACTCTGGAGGGAACAAACAGTAGAATAACTGAGGCAGAAGATAGGATAAGTGAGGTAGAAGATAGAATGGTGGAAATAAATGAAGCAGAGACGAAAAAAGAAAAAAGAATTAAAAGAAATGAGGACAACCTCAGAGACCTCTGGAACAATGTCAAATGGCCCAACATTCGAATCATAGGAGTCCCAGAAGAAGAAGACAAAAAGAAAGACCATGAGAAAATACTCGAGGAGATAATATTCGAAAACTTCCATAAAATGGGAAAGGAAATAGTCACCCAAGTCCAAGAAACCCAGACAGTCCCAAGCAGGATAAATCTAAAGCAAAGCACCACAAGAAACATATTAATCAAATTAACAAAGATCAAGTACAAAGAACAAATACTAAAAGCAGCAAGGGAAAAGCAACAAATAACACAAAAGGGGATTCCCATCAGGATAACAGCTGATCTTTCAATAGAAACTCTTCAGGCCATAAGGGACTGGCAGGACATACTTAAAGTGATGAAAGAGAAAAACCTACAATCCAGATTACTGTACCCAGCAAGGATCTCATTCAAATTTGAAGGAGAAATCAAAAGCTTTACAGACAAGCAAAAGCTGAGAGAATTCAGAACCACCAAATCAGCTCTACAACAAATGCTAAAGGACCTTCTCTAGACAGGAAACACAGAAAAGTTTTAAAAACTTGAACCCAAAACAACAAAGAAAATGGCAACGGAATCATATTTATCAATAATTACCTTAAATGTAAATGGGTTGAATGCCCCAACCAGAAGACAAAGACTGGATGAATAGAAACAAAAACAAAACCCTTATATTTGTTGCGTACAAGAGACCCACTTCAAAACAAGGGACACATACAAACTGAAAGTTAAGGGCTGGAAAAAGATATTTCATGCAAATGGAGACCAAAAGAAAAGAGAAGTAGCAATATTCATATCAGATAAAATAGACTTTGAAATAAAGGCTGTGAAAACAGACAAAGAAGGACACTACATAATGACCAAAGGATCACTGCAAGAAGAAGATATAACAATTATAAATATATATGACCCAACATAGGAGCGCTGCAATATGTAAGACAAATGCTAACAAGTATGAAATGGGAAATTAACAATAACACAATAATAGTTGGAGACTTTAATACCCCACTCACTCCTATGGATAGATCAACTAACAGAAAATTAGCAAGGAAACACAAACTTTAAATGATACAATGGACCAGTTAAAACTAATTGATATCTATAGGACATTTCACCTCAAAAACACAAACTTTAAATGATACAATGGACCAGTTAAAACTAATTGATATCTATAGGACATTTCACCTCAAAACAATGAATTTCACCTTTTTCTGAAGTGCACATGGAACCTTCTCCAGGATAGATCACATCCTGGGCCATAAATCTAGCCTTGGTAAATTCAAAAAAATTGAAATCATACCAAGCATCTTTTCTAACCATAATACAGTAAGATTCGATGTCAATTACAGGGGAAACTATTAAAAATTCCAACACATGGAGGCTAAACAACACACTTCTGAATAACCAACAAATCACAGAAGAAAAAAAAATATGCATAGAATCAAATGAAAATGAAAACGCAACATCCAAAAACTTATGGGAATATCTTTTTCCAGCCCTTCACTTTCAGTCTGTATGTGTCCGTGGATTTGAGGTGGGTCTCTTATAGACAACATATATAGGGGTCTTGTTTTTGTGTCCATTCAGCCAGCCTTTGTCTTTTGGTTGGGGCATTCAACCCATTTACGTTTAAGGTGATTATTGATAAGTATGATCCCGTTGCCATTTTCTTTATTGTTTTGGGTTCGAGTTTATATGCCCTTTCTGTGTTTCCTGTCTAGAGAAGATCCTTTAGTATTTGTTGGAGAGCTGATTTGGTGATGCTGAATTCTCTCAGCTTTTGCTTGTCTGTAAAGCTTTTGATTTCTCCTTCATATTTGAATGAGATCCTTTCTGGGTACAGTACTCTGGGCTGTAGGTTATTTTCTTTCATCACTTTAAGTATGTCTTGCCATTCCCTCCTGGCCTGAAGAGTTTCTGTTGAAAGATCAGCTGTTATCCTGATGGGAATCCCCTTGTGTGTTATTTGTTGTTTTTCCCTTGCTGCTTTTAACATTTGTTCTTTGTGTTTGATCTTTGTTAATTTGATTAATATGTGCCTTGGGGTATTTCGCCTTGGGTTTATCCTGTTAGGAATTCTTTGGGTTTCTTGGACTTGGGTGATTATTTCCTTCCACATTTTAGGGAAATTTTCAACTATTATCTCCTCAAGTATTCTCTCATGGTCTTTCTTTTTGTCTTCTTCTTCTGGGACTCCTATGATTCGAATGTTGGGGCGTTTAATATTGTCCCATATGTCTCTAATATTGTCCTCATTTCTTTCAATTCTTTTTTCTTTTTCCGTCTCTGTTTCATTTATTTCTGCAATTCTACCTTCTAGCTCACTTATCCTGTCTTCTGCCTCCGTTATTCTATGAGAGCTAAATGTAAGACCAGATACTATAATACTCCTAGAGGAGAACGTAGGCAAAACACTCTCTGACATAAATCACAGCAGGATCCTCCAAGACCCACCTCCCAGAATATTGGAAATAAAAGCAAAAATAAACAAATGGGACATAATTAAAATCAAAAGCTTCTGCACAGCAAAGGAAACTATAAGCAAGGTGAAAAGACAGCCTTCAGAATGGGAGAAAATAATAGCAAATGAAGCAACTGATAAAGGATTAATCTCCAAAATATACAAGCAGCTCCTGCAGCTCAATTCCAGAAAAATAAAGGACCCAATCAAAAAATGGGCCAAAGAACTAAGCAGACATTTCTCCAAAGAAGACATAAAGATGGCTAACAAACACATGAAAAAATGCTCAACATCCCTCATACTCAGAGAAATGCAAATCAAAACCACAATGAGATACCATTTCACACCAGTCAGAATGGCTGCTATCCAAAAGTCTACATGCAATAAATGCTGGAGAGGGTGTGGAGAAAAGGGAACCCTCTTACACTGTTGGTGGGAATGCAAACTAGTACAGCCACTATGGAGAACAGTGTGGAGATTCCTCAAAAACCTGGAAATAGAACTGCCATATGATCCAACAATCGCACTCCTGGGTGTACACACTGAGGAAACCAGAATTGAAAGAAACACATGTACTCCAATGTTCACTGTAGCACTGTTTATAATAGTGAGAACATGGAAGCAACCTAGATGTCCATCTGCAGATGAATGGATAAGAAAGCTTTGGTACATATACTCAACGGAGTATTTTTCAGCCATCAAAAAGAATGCATTTGAATCACTTCTAATGAGGTGGATGAAATTGGAGCCTATTATACAGAGTGAAGTAAGCCAGAAAGAAAAACATCAATACAGTATACTAATGCATATATATGGAATTTAGAAAGATGGTAACCTGAACTCTGTATATGAGACTGCAAAAGAGACATAGGCATATAGAACAGTCTTTGGGACTCTGTGGGAGAGGGTGAAGGTGGGATGATTGGGGAGAACTGCATTGTAGCATGTATATTATCATAAGTGACCAGTCCAGGTTCGACGCATGATACAGGATGCTTGGGGCTGGTGCACGGGGATGACCTGGAGGGAGGATATGGGGAAGAGGGAGGTGGAAGGGGGGTTCAAGAAAGGGAACACAGGTACACCCGGGGCGGATTCATGTCAATGTATGGCAAAACCAACCAATATATTAATGTAAGGTAATTTGCCTCCAATAAAATAAATTTAAAAAAAAAAAAAAACTTATGGGACATTGTAAAAACAGTGCTAAGGGGAAGGTTCATAGCAATACAGGCATACCTCAAGAAACAAGAAAAAAGTCAAATAAATAACCTAGCTCTACACCTAAAGCAACTAGAAGAGGAAGAAATTAAGACCCCAGGGCTAGAAGGAAAGGAAAGAAATCTTAAAAATTAGGGCAGAAATAAATGCAAAATAAATGAAAGAGACCATAGCAAAAATCAACAAAGATAAAAGTTGGTTCCTTGAGAAGATAAAATAGACAAACCATTAGCCGACTCATCAAGAAACAAAGGGAATAGAGCACGGGAAGATGGTGGAGGAACACGACGGGGTGACCACTTTCTCCCCCACAAAATCAGCAGAAGAACATTTGGACGCTAAGTAAATCCCACAAAACAACTTCTGAATACCGGCAGAGGACATCAGGCACCCAGAAAAGCAGCCCATAGTCTTCGAAAGGAGGTAGGAAATAGTATAAAAGATAAAAAGAGAGGCAAAAGAGAGAGGGACGGAGCTCCATCCCAGGAAGAGAGGCTTAAAAAAAAAGAGAGAGAGAAGTTTCCAAACACCTGGAAACACAGGTGAGTCTGTGGATAGCCTTGGAACATCAGAGGGCCACATAATTGGGAGAAAAAAGACATATAAATAAAACCCATAGATGAAGTGCCAGAGGAAACTCTCAGCAGAGAAGCAGCGCAGACGCCTGCACCCCCCACTAGCAGGAGGGGGCTGGGCAGGGAGGCGCGGCAGCAACGCTTAGAGAGAGGACCGGGCTGAACACCCCGAGGGCAAGCTGAGCACGGAGGAGCGAAGCAGACTGTGCAGTAAAAAGCCCCAAACTTAGGCTCTGCCAGCCCCGCTCATAGAACAAAGGACTGAGCAGAGCAAGCTGGCTGCGGGCGGCCCAGCCCCCAGCCCCCGCTGGGACAGGCAGGGAGAGCAGCCAGCACCGGAAGGGGCAGCTGCGACCACAGAGAGGCTTCCCACACCAAGCTGCAGGCAAGCTTCATGGCTAACCAAGACTTCTCGGGTTCAGGCCGGTCGATATCTGCCTGAGAAAGTGCGCTGGTTGTACACCCAGAAAACTGATCAGCAGGGACCGGGGAGGCGATAAGTCGCAGCGACCACGCTCACCAAATGCCTGGTTACCTGAGCTGCTCCGACCAGGGAAGGCACAAAACGCAGACCCAGCCAAATCTGCGCCTTTGTGGAGTACCCGAGGACCTGAACCTGAGCCGCTCAGACCTGGGAAGTGCATGCAACCCAGCCCGGCCGTGGACAGCTCCCGGCAGAGCAACCCAGATCCTGAGCAGCATAAACAGGAAAAACACACACGCTGTGAGCGGGAGCATTCCCAGAGTAGTAGAGACACTGTGACCACTCCCCACAGACGCCAGTGATATTTGTTAGCAGCATTCCTCCCTCCCCACAGCAGGACGGATCAGAGAGAAGAAATCCAGCTCCACCCACCAGAACACCGACACAAGCTTCCCAAACCAGGGAACCTTGACAAGTCACCCATCCAACCCCACACAAAACGAGGTAACTACATAATAAAGAGAACTCCACAAACTGCCAGAGGACGGAAAGACCACCCCAATCACAACAATATAAGCAAGATGAAGAGGCAGAGAAATACCCAGTAAGTAAAGGAACAGGATAAATGCCCACCAACACAAACAAAAGAGGAAGACATAGGGAATCTACCTGATAAAGAATTTCTAATTTTAATTGTGAAAATGATTCAAAATCTGGAAAGTAAAATGGAGTTACAGATAAATAAAGTGGAGAAAAGGATTGAGAAGATGCAAGAAATGTTTAATAAGGAATTAGAGGAAATAAAAAAGAGTCAATATACAATGAATAATGCAATAGATGAGATAGAAACACTCTCGAGGGAACAAACAGTAGAATAACAGAGGCAAAAGACAGGATAAGTGAGCTAGAAGATAGAATTGTAGAAATAAATGAAACAGAGACAGAAAAAGAAAAATGAATTAAAAGAAATGAGGACAATATTAGAGACATATGGGACAATGTGAAACGCCCCAACATTCGAATCATAGGAGTCCCAGAAGAAGAAGAAGAAAAGAAAGACCATGAGAGAATACTTGAGGAGATAATAGTTGAAAATTTCCCTAAAATGGGGAAGGAAATAATCACCCAAGTCCAAGAAACCCAAAGAGTTCCTAACAGGATAAACCCAAGGCGAAATACCCCAAGGCACATATTAATCAAATTAACAAAGATCAAGCACAAAGAACAAATATTAAAAGCAGCAAGGGAAAAACAACAAATAACACACAAGGGGATTCCCATCAGGATAACAGCTGATCTTTCAACAGAAACTCTTCAGGCCAGGAGGGAATGGCAAGACATACTTAAAGTGATGAAAGAAAATAACCTACAGCCCAGAGTACTGTACCCAGAAAGGATCTCATTCAAATATGAAGGAGAAATCAAAAGCTTTACAGACAAGCAAAAGCTGAGAGAATTCAGCATCACCAAATCAGCTCTCCAACAAATACTAAAGGATCTTCTCTAGACAGGAAACACAGAAAGGGCATATAAACTCGAACCCAAAACAATAAAGAAAATGGCAACGGGATCATACTTATCAATAATCACCTTAAACGTAAATGGGTTGAATGCCCCAACCAAAAGACAAAGGCTGGCTGAATGGATACAAAAACAAGACCCCCATATATGTTGTCTACAAGAGACTCACCTCAAATTGAGGGACACATACAGACTGAAAGTGAAGGGCTTGAAAAAGACATTCCACGCAAATAGAGACCAAAAGAAAGCAAGAGTAGCAATACTCATATCAGATAAAATAGATTCTAAAACAAAGGTTGTGAAAAGAGACAAAGAAGGAAACTACATAATGATCAAAGGATCAATCCAAGAAGAAGATATAATAATTATAAATATATATGCACCCAACATAGGAGCACCGCAATAAGTAAGACAATTACTAACAAGTAAGAAAGGGGAAATTAACAATAACACATTAATAGTGGGAGACTTTAATACCCCACTCACAGCTATGGATAGATCAACTAAACAGAAAATTAACAAGGAAAAACAAACTTTAACTGATACACTAGACCAGTTAGAGCTAATAGATATCTATAGGACATTTCACCCCAAAACAATGAATTTCACCTTTTTCTCAAGTGCACATGGAACCTTTTCCAAGATAGATCACATCCTGGGCCATAAATCTAGCCTTGGTAAATTCAAAAAAATTGAAATCATTCCAAGCATCTTTTCTGACCACAATGCAGTAAGATTAGATCTCAATTACAAGAGAAAAACTATTTAAAATGCCAACAAATGGAGGCTGAAAAACACGCTGCTGAATAATGAACAAATCATAGAAGAAATCAAAAGAGAAATCAAAATATGCATAGAAATGAATGAAAATGAAAACACAACAACCCAAAACCTCTGGGACACTGTAAAAGCAGTGTTAATGGGAAAGTTCACAGCAATACAGGCACACCTCAAGAAACAAGAAAAAAGTCAAATAAATAATCTAACTCTACATCTAAAGAAACTAGAAAAGGAAGAAATGAAGAACCCCAGGGTTAGTAGAAGGAAAGAAATCGTAAAAATTAGGGCAAAAATAAATGCAAAAGAAACAAAAGAGACCATAGCAAAAATCAACAAAGCCAAAAGCTGGTTCTTTGAGAAGGTAAATAAAATTGACAAACCACTAGCCAGACTCATCAAGAAACAAAGGGAGAAGAACCAAATCAATAAAATTAGAAATGAAAATGGAGAGATCACAACCGAAAACAAAGAAATACAAAGGATTATTACAGAATACTATCAGCAATTATATGGCAATAAAATGAATAACCTGGAAGAAACGGACAAATTCTTAGAAAAGTACAACCTTCCAAAACTGAACCAGGAAGAAATAGAAAATCTTAACAGACCCATCACAAGCACGGAATTAGAGGCTGTAATTAGAAATCTTCTAGCAAACAAAAGCCCAGGTCCAGATGGCTTTACAGCTGAATTCTACCAAAAATTTAGAGAAGAGCTAACAGCTATTCTACTCAAACTCTTCCAGAAAATTGCTGAGGAAGGGAAACTTCCAAACTCATTCTATGAGGCCACCATCACCCTAATCCCAAAACCTGGTAAAGACCCCACAAAAAAAAAGAAAACTACAGGCCAATATCACTGACGAACATAGATGCAAAAATCCTTAACAAAAGTCTAGCAATCAGAATCCAACAACACATTAAGAAGATCATACATCATGACGAAGTGGGCTTTACCCCAGGAATGCAAGGATTCTTCAATATCCGCAAATCAATCAACGTAATACACCACATTAACAAACTGAAAGATAAAAATCATATGATTATCTCAATAGATGCAGAGAAAGCCTTCGACAAAATTCAACATCCATTTATGATAAAAACCCTCCAGAAAGTTGGAATAGAAGGGACAAATATCAACATAATAAAAGCTATATATGATAAACCCACAGCAAACATTATCCTCAATGGTGAAAAATTGAAAGCATTCCCCCTAAATTCAGGAACAAGACAAGGGTGCCCACTCTCACCACTACTATTCAACACTGTTTTGGAATTTTTAGCCACAGCAATCACAGAAGTAAAAGAAATAAAAGGAATCCACATTGGAAAAGAAGAAGTAAAACTCTCACTGTTTTCAGATTACATGATCCTCTACATAGAAAACCCTAAAGACTCCACCAGAAAATGACTAAACCTAATCAATGAATACAGTAAATTTGCAGGATATAAAATTAACACAGAGAAATCCCTTGCTTTCCGATACACTAACAATGAAAAAAAAAAACAGAAAAATTAAGGAAACAATCCCATTCACCATTACAACGAAAAGAATAAAATACTTAGGCATGCTGCTGCTGCTAAATCACTTCAGTAGTATCCGACTCTGTGTGATCCCATAGACAGAAGCCCACCAGGCTCCCCCATCCCTGGGATCCTCCAGGCAAGAACACTGGAGTGGGCTGCCATTTCCTTCTCCAATGTGTGAAAGTGAAAAGTGAAAGTGAAGTTGCTCAGTTGTGTCCGACCCTTAGCGACCCCACGGACTGCACCCTACCAGGTTCCTCCATCCATGGGATTTTCTAGGCAAGAGTACTGGAGTGGCTTGCCATTGCCTTCTCCAACTTCGGCATTCAGTTCAGTTCAGTTCAGTCGCTCAGTCGAGTCCGACTCTTTGTGATCCCATGAATCACAGCACACTGTCCATCACCAATTCCCGGAGTTCACTCAAACTCATGTCCATCGAGTCAGTGATACCATCCAGCCATCTCATTCTCTGTCGTCCCATTCTCCTCCCACCCCCAATCCTTCCTAGCATCAGAGTCTTTTCCAGTGAGTCAACTCTTCGCATGAGGTGGCCAAAGTATTGGAGTTTCAGCTTTAGCATCAGTCCTTCCAATGAACACCCAGGATTGATCTCCTTTAGAATGGACTGGTTGGATCTCCTTGCAGTCCAAGGGACTCTCGAGAGTCTTCTCCAACACCACAGTTCAAAAGCATCAATTCTTCAGCGATCAGCTTTCTTCACAGTCCAACTCTTACATGACCACTGGAAAAACCATAGCCTTGACTAGACGGACCTTTGTTGGCAAAGTAATGTCTCTGCTTTTTAATATGCTAGCTAGGTTGGTCATAACTTTCCTTCCAAGGAGTGTCTTTTAATTTCTTGGCTGCAATCAGCATCTGCAGTGATTTTCTACCTAAATAAACAAAAGACCTGTATATAGAAAACTATAAAACACTGGTGAAGGAAATCAAAGAGGACACAAATAGATGGAGAAATATACCATGTTCATGGATTGGAAGAATCAATATAATGAAAATGAGTATACTACCGAAAGCAATCTATAGATTCAATGCAATCCTTATCAAGATACCAACAGCATTTTTCACAGAGCTAGAACAAATAATTTCACAATTTGTATGGAAATACCAAAAACCTCAAAGAGACAAAACAATCTGAGAAAGAATAATGGAACTGGAGACCTGCCGGACTTCAGGTTATATTACAAAGCCACAGTCATCAAGACCGTATGGTACTGGCACAAAGACAGAAATATAGATCAATGGAACAAGACAGAAAGCCCAGAGATAAATCCACGCACCTATCGACACCTTATCTTTGACAAAGGAGGCAAGAATATACAATGGAGAAAAGACAAACTCTTTAACAAGTGTTGCTGGGAAAACTGGTCAACCACTTGTAAAAGAATGAAACTAGAACACTTTCTAACACCACACACAAAAATAAATTCAAAATGGATTAAAGATCTAAATGTAAGACCAGAAACTATAAAACTCCTAGAGGAGAACATAGCCAAAACACTCTCCGACATAAATCACAGCAGGGTCCTCTGTGACCCACCTCCCAGTGTAATGGAAATAAAAGCAAAAATAAACAAATGGGAACTAATTAAAATTAAAAGCTTTTGCACAATGAAGGAGACTATAAGCAAGCTGAAAAGACAGCCTTCAGAATGGGAGAAAATAATAGCACCTGAAGCAACGGACAAAGAATTAATCTCAAAAATATACAAGCGACTCCTGCAGCTCAATTTCAGAAAAATAAATGACTCAATCAAAAAATGGGCCAAAGAGCTAAACAAACATTTCTCCAAAAAAGACATACAGATGGCTAACAAACACATGAAAAGATGCTCAACATCACTCATTATCAGAGAAATTCAAATCAAAACCACAATGAGGTACCATTTCACGCCAGTCAGAATGGCTGCTATCCAAAAGTCTACAAGCAATAAATCCTGGAGAGGGTGTGGAGAAAAGGGAACCCTCTTACACTGTTGGTGGAAATGCAAACTAGTACAGCCACTATGGAGAATAGTGTTGAGATTCCTTAAAAAAACTGGAAATAGAACTGCCATATGACCCAGCAATCCCACTGCTGGGCATACACACCGAGGAAACCAGAATTGAAAGAGACACGGGTACCCGAATGTTCATCACAGCACTGTTTATAATAGCCAGGACATGGAAGTAACCTAGATGCCCATCGACAGACGAATGGATAAGAAAGCAGTGGTACATATACACAATGGAGTATTCAGTCAGTTCAGTTCAGTTCAGTCGCTCAGTCGTGTCTGACTCTCCACGACCCCATGAATCACAGCATGCCAGGCCTCCCTGTCCATCACCAGTTCCACTCAGCCATTAAAAAGAATACATTTGAATCAGATCTAATGAGGTGAATGAAACTGGAGGTTATTATACAGAGTGAAGTAAGTCAGAACGAAACACACCAATACAGTGTTCAGTTCAGTTCAGTCACTCAGTCGTGTTCAACTCCTTGAGACCCCATAAACTGCAGCACGTCAGGCCTCCCTGTCCATCACCAACTCCCAGAGTCCACCCAAACCCATGTCCATTGAGTCAGTATTGCCATCCATCTCATCCTCTGTCATCTCCTTCTCCTCCTGCCCTCAATGTTTCCCAGCATCACGATCTTTTCAAATGAGTCAGCTCTTTGCATCAGGTGGTCAAAGTATTGGAGTTTCAGCTTCAACATCAGTCCTTCCAATGAACACCCAGGACTGATCTCCTTTAGGATGGACTGGTTGGATCTCCTTGAAGTCCAAGGGACTCTCAAGAGTCTTCTCCAACATCACAGTTCAAAAGTACCAATTCTTCAGTAACGCATATATATGGAATTTAGAAAGATGGTAATGATGACTGTATATGCAAGACAGCAAAAGACACACAGATATATAGAACAGTCTTTTGGACTCTGTGGGAGAAATAGACGGTGGGATGATTTGAGAGAAAATCATTGAAACGTGTATTATCATATGTTAAACAGATTGCCAGTCCAGGTTCTATGCATGAGACAAGGTGCTCAGGGCTGGTGCACTGGGATGACTTTGAGGGATGGGATGGGGAGGGAGGTGGGAGGGGGGTTCAGGATGGGGAACACATGTACACCCATGGCTGATTCATGTCAGTGTATGGCAAAATTCACTACAGTATTGTAAAGCAATTAGCCTCCAATTAAAAATAAATAAATTTTTAAAAATAAAATAAAAGCTGTTTCTTGGACCAGCATTCTAGCTCTAGGAATGCTGGCAATACAAGTAGAGAGAGCAGCTCTACCCTGAACAGCTGCCATGGAAGCCACAGGGGCAAGCAGTGCAATTGTCTGTGCTGTGTTTTGTGAGGCAACCTTCCCCTTAAACACTGGTATTTTAATCTGGTGATTAGAAGAATTTGGCATTTGGGAGCAAGGTCCTGTGACCCTCTGTCTTGTATGAATACACACAGCATTGCGTTTTTATGTTACACCCTTAATATACAGTCCAAATGCAAAAGCTTCCTGAGGAGAGCCAATTTAAAGCCAAAGAGGAAAAAATTTTATGATGCTATTTAAACTGAACAAGGCTCTCTAATGCAATGTATTAGAATGAAGTAGAAAACAAACAAGCCTGTGGTAAGATAGATCCAAAAAGGTTGAACCTAGCCTCTGACCATCACCTCTTGCATTAATTAGGCCTGATTTATAAATTGACAATTTCTTTCAGTCAAGATAATTGAAGTGCTTTGATCTTTTCAAATCCTGCTGTTGGAGATGGAAGAAATATTTTATTCGGTTTTCATGAAACTATTAAAATCGTCTGTTATCATGTTCAGCAAAAAAAAAAAAAAAAAAAAGAACCTTTATTCCATATTCACTGTACACCAAAAACTGCATAGGTACTTAGCATATACTATTTTATCTAAAGTCCTCTCTCAACAAACTTAGAAAGTATATACTGTTACTATTCTTATTTAATAAATGATGAAACTAAGTCCCAGGGAGTTGGGATAACTTGACTGAGATCCCACTAGAAAGTGGTACAAGTAGAATTTGAATTGTACATCAGATGCTAAAGGCTGTGTTCTTCCACTATACCAAAGTACCTGATATAAAGTTGATACTTAATAGTTGTTTAATCAATCACAATGGTCACATCTAACTCCCTTTCTGCCACTGTCATATACTTCAAATGATTATATGCCTTCAAATTTGGCGCTACTCATCATAGAGTCTCTTGTGACTAAATGCACACTCCTCTCCTGATCACCTCTTTCTGCCTCATCAGAGATTTGTCTCCAGAGCAGTAGAGGTTTTTTCAACATAATACAGGCTAGAATTCAGGCTTCAGACAATCCCTGTTGGTGTGGGACAGAGATTTCAAGACACTGTTTCCAGGACAACAGGCAAAAGTCACTGTTTAAAGAAAACAAAGAGATAAATTTTATTGAGAAATAACAAAAGTTGACTATGATGGCTCCTGGGAGGAGTGTCCCAATCATATCAGCAGAGTGCTAAATAAGAGGGGGAGAGGAAAGTATAGAACTGGCAGTCAGGAGACTACTGTTTTAGTCCAGATTTTTGTCATTGATGCGTTGCATGACATTGGACAAGTCACTATCCAGTTCTCATTCTCAGTGTTTATCATCTGTAGAACAATGGGCTTGGGATAATTAAGGCTGCTTTGAGAGTTGACATTTATAATTCTATTACCTAGAATTAAGGGGATGCTGAGCAGTGACATGCATGGGTAGATATATGCAAGCATGCGCGCGCACACACACACACACACATACTGTATTGAACAACCCCGATCACTTGTGTAAGCACCGGTCATTTTCAGAACACATTTTCATAAGGGCCAAACTTAGTGCTTTCCTTTTGCTTGCCAAAGCTAAGCCACGTGATCATTTTCCTTGTAATCTACATTCACTCCTAAGAAGAATGTTGTTTTTCACAATGTCACCCAAATTATGTGTGTTAAAGTGAGTGAAACTGGAAGCTCGGCATGAGGAGTCTGCTTAATTGCACTATTTCAGTATATTAAGTTTATTGCAGGTGCTCAAGTCTGACTGTGAGAACATCTACCAGTGTTTGGGTTTTATTTTACCAGCAATGAGGGTAGCTTTCAAGTTTGCTGAGCAATGCAGTACATTTTTTTCAAAGTTCACATTCTTCCTGCTAAACTTTTAAGCCTATTTTTTTTCCTTTCACCTTATTCTTAGCAAAGGCTCCAGCACTCACCTGAGCATAGGTTTTCTTGGATTGATGTAATGAAACCAGATAGTGTTGCCCAGACCCTCTGGGTACACCAGTTCCTCTAGCAACCCCCTCATCTTGCTCTTTACCCTTCAAAAGACAAGCAAAGAATGCAAATGCTTCAGTTCCATTCATGGAACTTCTCTTCCCATGAGGGGGCTGGCCTCATGGTTCTTACATATGTAGAAGAGCAGCATGTACACTGGTTGCTGGTCCAAATTCTGTCACCATGTATGTTACCATGTATAAATTAGCCTGGGATAGAACCTGCATGCTGAATTTACTAATTAAGAAATGAGAAACCAGAACTATAAAGGTGGCATAGAAATACAAGAAACTATTCTTAAGTAATCTTTTAAAACTTTGAACAGAGTTACAGATTTTACCATTTGTTATAAACTGGTATGTATAATTTAACCAAAACCATAAGAAAATTAGTATTGTGTGAATTCTGAAGCACTTTCAACATGTTGTAGGAATAATGTGGACTTCCTTGAGTTTTACACACTCATGAGTAAATGGTCTGTATCTCATGCCTTTGTTGGTTTTCTGTGAGCTGTAGTTTCTGGGAAGTGAGCAGCTCTCATTCCTGTAACTCTTGTAATCCAGTCATTCGTGTGCCTCTTTCATGTGGATTCAGTACGGCTGTGATGCTGTTATCCCTCTGATAGGAACTCTAACTCGGTGTAAAGCCCCAAAGGTCTGTTACCTATTTTTATTTTATATTGTACTATATTTTATTTACAGTGTTGTGTTTGTTTCAGGTGTATAGCAAAGTGATACAGTCATATATATATATATATATATATATATATATATATATATATAAATTAACAAAAGCAGTTCCCGTCTTTTGATGGGGTGCTCATGGTTTATAACATAAATGGCATTACTTTGAGAGAGGGATAACTTAGGTATGGTATTGGGTTTTTTTTCTTTTTGCAGCTTGAGGCAGTTGTAAAATAACTTAATGTAGATTTTTACAACTGTGTATTCTATAGTATTTTTTCATTTGGTGAAATTTTAACTGTTAATGTTTCTGGCATTGTGCTTTGTACCATTTATTAAATAAAAATTAAAAAAAGAAAAGAAAAGAAATCTCTTTCTTGGACTTTCCTGGTGGTCCAGTGGCTAAGATTTCCTGCTCCCAATTCGGAGGACCTGGGTTCAACCCCTGGTCAGGGAACTAGATCCCACATGCTGCAACTAAGACCTGGTGCAGCTAAATAAATAAATATTAAAAAGAAAAAGAAATCCCTTTCTATTATTTGGGTTTTTAAAGTTCATCTTAAAACCCATCCCTCTCAAATCCATCCATTTTAAAACCACAGGGTTGAACTAGGTAATCTAGTAATCCTAGGTAATCTGTAGGTAATCCTAGGTAATCTCTAAGGATCTTTTTGGTTTTAATACTCATGATTTGTTCACACAAACACATCCATGTTAGAAGGCACTCTCCCAGAAGTTGGGACTATAAAGTTTAATTAAGATTATCTTCAGTATCTTGGGGTTGCACAACTCTAAACAGTACTATTCACATTGTAGGAGTTACCTGAGGCCCTAAAATCACCTGGCAGCATATTTGAGAACCTGACACAGGTTTTTAAAGTATAATACCTGCCATGGCATACATATGTCTTGAACTATGCATACTCATGTAAAGCCTATTTCCCCCTTAGTGCTTAGTCACTTCAGTCGTGTACAACTCTTTGTGACCTCATGGACTGTAGCCTGCCAGTCTCCTCTGTCCATGGGATTCTCCAGGCAAGAATACTGGAGTGGGTTGCCATATCCTCCTCCAGGGTATCTTCCTGACCTGGGGATCAAACCTAGGTATCCTGTGTCTCCTGCATTGCAGGCAGACTCTTTACCTACTGAGCCACCTGGGAAGCCTGTTTCACCACTAGCCTTTAGCAAAAGAGTTCCCCGCTTCAAAACTTCAGGTTCCTTCTTCAGTGAGAAAGCACAGATTTCTAGATCTCTGTCTTGGTCTCCTTTCCTTATCCAAGATGTAGGGCCCATGAGGAGTGGCCTCTCTCTTCAAAGAATGGAGAGCTTGCATTACGTAAAATGAACAAGAGGTTCAATTTTGTTAAAGATAGAAAACTGGAAGGGAGCATCTTGACCTGAATAAGATCAACAGACCTTTTTCTCCCTAGCATAAAATTAAGTGCCTAGGGGAGAAGGAGTCACGGAAAGGTAAGATTAGAATATGTTCAAGCTAAGTGGAAGATTTCACAAATTTCCTTGAGCCAAACCAAGAGTGCACCACATATACTCATCTGTGGGATGTATCAGGGGGTCATGAGGTATTTCCCCAAGGGTATCTTTGGCAGAAGTGGAGAGGTTACACTTCTCCCAGGGTAATGAACTGAATGAACTTCATTGGAATATCAGATATTGTTATAGGACCTGTGCGCACACCTACACCAATCCACCAGAGGTTCCAGAGAACTAGTGCTCTACTACTTGAACATGAACTCTGCATGCACATTAACTCTGGCCCTGTTGACCAGACTAACTGGCCTTTCCAGCCATCTTTCATACCCTTGTGCATTTTCCCTCACTAGATTCAGTTTCCTGGTATGTAAATAAAGGATTGGAATGCAATCATAGTTTTCAAACTATTCTGTGCAGCCCTAGGGTTCAGACTCAAGGGCATGGTTTGGGTTCATGGCTCATGGGCAACTTCATGGATGAGAAACACAGAGAGAGGTCAAAAGGGCAGAGATCTAGACCTTTCTAACGCACATTTTGACAGAGTAATTCAGCTTCTATCAGTTTTATATATCAGGCTTCCACAAAGGATTCCATTTGAAAAAGAAAAACTATTCTAATGCTAAAAATAGAAAGCTACTGATTTGCATACTTGATAAGTGTCCTACAAGCTCTAATGTTCTATATGTCTATGAAGAAAGAGTCATAAATTGAGAACTATTTTTTCCTTTGGAGATTGGATTTCTGCTGGGAAGAAAACCCAAGAAGTACTAAAAACCCCAAGAAGTAGCAAATAATCATCTGTCACTGAGCTACATAGTTAGATCTTTGGTTGCATTTTGTCTGCCAACTGGAGCATGAGATTAAAATCTTCTGTAGCTTAGTTACATTCTTATGAATGAGATTCCAACTAGAAGAAAACTGATTTAGCTTGAAAGAAGTCTGGGTGTATGGGTGGAAGATGCACCCAGGTTTCAAGGGAAGCTCTGCTCAAGGAAGTTAAATGATGACAAACATAACTCTCATCTGAACTTTTCAGAGCAATTAATATCCCTACATTTAACTAGTATCTGATTTTAAGGAAAATTTGGCCATTTATTTTAAGAGGGAGAAGCTACATTTTAGCACCATCTGCTGGTGTTAAATTAGCTCTGAAAACCAAATGCCAACTACCTACTTACTTGCAAGTTTGGTCATATTCTGGCACTAATTAGTCAAGGTGACTTCTCTGTTTCAATTATATGGTCACTTTGAATGATTCACTTGTAAAGAAGAGACTTGTCATCAAAGAAGGGTTTCACAGGAGCCCAGAACTCCTGACTTCCCCCAAAAGATCTGCAGGAAAAATCACCACCTACCTAATACAATTTGAAGAGAAATAGCAGAGTAGAAGGACATGCACTCATCTTCTCCTGTGAGAACACCAAAATCACAACTATCTGCTGAAAGGAGGATGTTGGAACCCACCAAAAACAGATACCCCACATCCAAGGACAAAAGAGAAACCACAACAAGATGGTAGAAGAAGTGCAGTCATGTTAAAATCAAACCTCATACTGATCAGATTCTTGGAGGGCACAAACAAAACCTTGTGTGTGCCAGGACCCAGGGGAAAGGAGCAATGATCCCACAAGAGATGGAGCCAGACTTGCTTGTGAATGTTTATAAGTCTCTGATGGAGGTGTGACTTGGGATCAGGGGCACTGACAGCAGCAGTCCTGGGAGGTGCACAGTGTTTACATAAGTCCTCTTGGAGGAGGTCACCATTAGCCCTACCTTAGAGCCTATAGCTCTACCATAGAGACTGCAGACTCCAGGACTCAGCTGCCTCAGACCAAACTACAGGGAGGGAGCACAGTCCCGCCTATTAGGAGAAAATTAGATTAAAGATTTACTAAGCTTGCCCCTGCCCGTCAGAGCAAGGCCCAGTTTTCCCAATAACCAGTCCCTTCCATGAGGAAGCTTGCACAAGCCTCTTATTCTCATCCATCAGAGGGCAGGCAGAAGAAGCAAGATCTTCAACCCCATGGCTTCCATAATGAAAAACACAATTACAGAAAACTAACCACAATGATCACATGGATCAGAGCCTTTTGTAACTCAATGAAACCATGAGGCATGTCGTATAGGGCCACCCAAGGATACAGGTCATTGTGGAGAGTTCAGATTAAACTGGTCCACTGGAGAAGGGAATGGCAAACCACATCAGCATTCTTGCCTTAAGAACTCCATGAACATTATGAAAAAGCAAGAAGATATGACACTGAAAGATGGGCCTCCCAGGTCTATAGGTTCCAATATACTACTGGGGAAGAGTGGAGAAATACCTCCAGAAAGAAAGAAGAGGCTGAGCCAAAGCAGAAACAAGGTCTAGTTGTGGATGTGTCTGGTGGTGAAAGTAAAGTCCAATGCTGTAGAGAACAAAATTGCATAGGAACCTGGAATATAAAGTCCATAACTCAAGGTAAATTGGACGTGGTCAAACATGAGAGGGCAAAAATGAATATCGATATTTTAGGAATCAGTGAACTAAAACAGAAAGGGAATGGGTGAACTTAATTCAGATGACCATTAAATCTACTACTGTGGAAAAGAATCCCTTAGAAGAAATTGAG
Source organism: Moschus berezovskii (assembly GCF_049115385.1). Taxonomy (NCBI): domain Eukaryota; kingdom Metazoa; phylum Chordata; class Mammalia; order Artiodactyla; family Moschidae; genus Moschus; species Moschus berezovskii. The sequence goes on from NC_142488.1 coordinate 66,787,101, forward strand.
TAGCCCTCATATTCAGCGAGAGTCTGAAATACAGTTCTGGGGTGCAATCTCAAAAAAGACAGAATGATCTTGGATCGTTTCCAAGGCAAACCATTCAATATCACAGTAATTCAAGTCTATGCCCCAACCATTAATTCCAAAGAAGCTGAAATTGAATGATTCTATAAAACACCTACAAAACCTTCTAGAGCTAACACCAAAAGATGTCCTTTTCATCATAGAGGACTGGAACGCAAAAGTAGGAAGTCAAGAAATACCTGGAGTAACAGGTAAATTTGGCCTTGTAATACAAAATGAAGTAGGGAAAACATTAACAGAGTTTTGCCAAGAGTACACACTGGTCCTAGCAAACACCCTCTTCCAACAACACAAGAAACAACTCTACACATGGACATCACCAGGTGGTCAATACCGAAATAAGATTGATTATATTCTTTGAGCAAAAAATTAAAAACTATATATAATCAGCAAAAACAAGACCAGAAGCTGACTGTGGCTCAAATCAATTCAGTTCAATTCGTGTCTGACTCTTTGAGACCCCATGGACTGCAACACGATAGGCTTTCCTGTCCATCACCAACTACCGGAGCTTACACAAACTCAATCCATCAAGTCAGTGATGCCATCGAACAATTTCATGCTCTGTAGGCCCCTTCTCCTCCCGCCTTCAATCTTTCCCAGCTTCAGGGTCTTTCCCAATGACATCCATACATGACTACTGGGAAAACCATAGCCTTGACTAGATGGACCTTTGTTGGCAAAGTAATACCTCTGCTTTTTAACATGCTATCTAGGTTGCTCATAACTTTCCTGCCAAGGAGTAAGCGGCTTTTAATTTCATAGCTGCAGTAGCCATCTGCAGTGATGTTGGAGCCAAGAAAATAAAGTCTCTCATTATTTCCATTGTTTCCACATCTATTTGCCATGAAAAGATGGGACTGGATGCCATGATCTTAGTTTTCTGAATGTTGAGTTTTGAACCAACTTTTTCACTCTCCTCTTTCACTTTCATCAACAGGCTCTTTAATTCTTCTTCACTTTCTGCCATAACGGTGGTGTCATCTGCATACCTGAGCTTATTGATATTTCTCCCAGCAATCTTGATTCCAGCTTGTGCTTCCTCCAGCCCAGAGTTTCTCATGATGTACTCTGCATACAGTTTAAATATGCAGGGTGACAATATATAGCCTTAACATACTCCTTTCCCATTTTGGAACCAGTCTGTTGTTCCATGTCCAGTTCTAAATGTTGTTTCTTGACCTGCATACAGATTTCTCAGGAGGCAGGAAAGATGATCTGATATTCCCATCTCTTTCAGAATTTTCCACAGTTTATTGTGATCCACACAGTCAAAGGCTTTGGCATAGTCAATAAAGCAGAAGTAGATGTATTTCTGGAACTCTCTTGCTTTATTGATGATCCAACAGATGTTTGCAATTTGATCTCTGGTTCCTCTGCCTTTTCTAAAACCAGCTTGAACATCTGGAAGTTCATGGTTCATGTACTGCTGAAGCCTGGCTTAGAAAATTTTGAGCATTACTTTGCTAGTGTGTGAGATGCGTGCAATTGTGCAATAGTTTGAGCATTTTTTGGCATTGCCTTTCTTTGAGATTGGAATGAAAACTGACCTTTTCCAGTTCTGTGGCCACTGCTGAGTTTTCCAAATTTGCTGGCATATTGAGTGCAACACTTTCACAGCATCATCTTTCAAGATTTGAAATAGCTCAACTGGAATTCCATCGCCTCCACTAGCTTTGTTCATAGTGATGCTTCTTAAGGCCCACTTGACTTCACATTCCAGGATGTCTGGCTTTAGGTGAGTGATCACGCTACTGTGGTTATCTGGGTCATGAAGATCTTTTTTGTATAGTTTTTCTGTGTAGTCTTGCCACATCTTTTTAATATCTTCTGCTTCTCTTAGTTTCATACCATTTCTGTCCATTATTATGACCACCTTTCCATGAATTGTTCTCTTGCTATCTCTAATTTTCTTGAAGAGGTCTTTAATCTTTCCTGTTCTATTGTTTTTCTCTATTTCTTTGCATTGATCACTGAGGAAGTCTTTCTTTTCTCTTCTTGCTATTCGCTGGAACTTTGCATTCAAATGGGTATGTCTTTCTTTTTCTCCTTTGCCTTTTGCTTCTCTTCTTTTCTCAACTATTTGTAAGGCCTCCTCAGACAACCTTTTTGCCTTTTGGCACTTCATTTTCTTGGGGATGGTCTTGATCCCTGCCTCCAGTACAATGTCACAAACCTCCGTCCATAGTTCTTCAGGCACTCTGTCTATCAGATCTAATCCCTTGAATCTACTTCTTACTTCCACTGTATAATCGTAGGGATGTGATTTAGGTCATACCTGAATGGTCTAGTGATTTTCCCTACTTTCTTTAAGTCTGAATTTGGCAATAAGGAGTTAATGATCTGAGCCACAGTCAGCTCCTAGTCTTGTTTTTGCTGACTGTATAGAGCTTCTTCATTTTTGGCTGCAAAAATATAATCAATCTGATTTTGGTATTGACCATCTGGTGATGTCCATGTAGAGTTTTCTCTTGTGTTGTTGGAAGAGGGTGTTTGCTATGACCAGTGCGTTCTCACTTCGTTTTGTACTCCAAGGCCAAATTTGCCTGTTACTCCAGGTATCTCTTGAATTTCTACTTTTGCGTTCCAGTTCCCTATAATGAAAACGACATCTTTTTGGAGGTGTTAGTTCTAGAAGGTCTTGTAGGTCTTCCTAGAACCGTTCAACTTCAGCTTCTTCAGCACTGCTGGTCAGGACATAGACTTGGATTACTGTGATATTGAATGGTTTGCCTTGGAAGTGAACAGAGATCATTCTGTCATTTTTGAGATTGCATACAAATACTGCATTTCAGACTCCTTTGTTGACTATGATAGCTACTCCATTTTTTCTAAGGGATTCTTGCCCACAGTAGTAGATGTAATGGTCATCTGAGTTAAATTCACCCATTCCAGTCCATTCTAGTTGGCTGATTCCTAAATTGTTGATGTTCACTCTTGCCATCTTCCGTTTGACCTCTCCCAATTTGCCTTGATTCATGGACCTAACATTCCAGGTTCCTATGCAATATTGCTCTTTACAGCTTCAGACTTTAATTCCATCACCAGAAACATCCACAACTGGGTGTTGTGTTTGCTTTGGCTCCATCTCTTCATTCTGTCTGGAATTATTTCTCCACTGATCTCCAGTAGCATATTGGGCACCTACCAACCTGGGGAGATCATCTTTCAATGTCATATCTTTTTGCCTTTTCATGCTGTTCATGGAGATCTCAAGGCAAGAATACTGAAGTGGTTTGTCATTCCCTTCTCCAGTGGACCACATTTTGTCAGAAGTCTCCACCATGGCCTGTCCATCTTGGGTGGCCCTACAAGGCATGGTTCATAGTTTAATTGAGTTAGACAAGGCTGTGGTCCATATGATCAGATTGACTAGTTTTCTGTGATTGTGGTTTTCAGTCTGTCTGCCCTCTAATGGAGAAGGATAAGAAGCTTATGGAAGCTTCCTGATGGTAGAGACTGACTGAGGGGAAAACTGGGTCTTGTTCTGACTGGTAGGACCATGCTCAGTAAATCTTTAATCCAATTTTCTTTTGATGGGCAAGGCTGTGTTCCCTTCCTGTTGTTTAACCTGAGGCCAAACTATGATGGAGGTAATGAAGATAATGGTGATGTCCTTGAAAAGGTCCCATGCATGCACTGCTCTGTGCTCCCAACCCTGCAGCAAGCCACTGCCAACCCACACCTCGCTGGAGACTCCTGAACACTCACGGGCAAGTCTGGGTCAGTCTCTTGTGAAAGGTCACTGTTCCTTTCTCCTGGGCCTTGGTGCACACAAGGTTTTGTTTGTGCCCCCCAAAAGTCTATTTCCCCAGTCCTGTGTAAGTTCTGGCAGCTCTATGATAGGATTAATGGCATAAGCCTCCTCCAAGAGGAGGTCTACTGCTCCCAAAGCCTCTGCCCCTGCAGCGGTCCACTGCATACCTTTACAGGATACACTCAAACAGAATTCTGGCTCAGTCTCTGTGGGGTCTCTGGGTCCTGGTGCACACAAGGTTTTTTTGAGCTCTCCGAGCATCTCTGGTGGGTAGCGGGTTTGATTTTAAACATGATTTCGCCCCTCCTACCATCTTGCTGGAGCTTCTCCTTTGACCTGGGACGTAGGGTATTTTTTTTTTTTTGGTGGGACCCACTTTTTCTGGTGGCTCAGATCATCTGCTCCTGATTGCAAAATTCAGACATAATTTGAAAAAAGTAAGGAAAATCACTAGACCAGGTATGCTCTAGATCAAATCCTTTATGATTATACAGTGGAAGTGACAAATAGATTCCAGGGTTTACATCTGATATACAGAGTGTTTGAAGAACCATGTACAAAGGTTCGTAACATTGTACAGGAGTCAGTGACCAAAACCATCCCCAAGAAAAAGAAATGCAAAAAGGCAAAATAGTTGTCTGAGGAGACCTTACAAATAGCTGAGGAAAGAAAAGAAATAAAAGGCAAAGGAGAAAAGGAAAAATATACCCAACTGAAGGCAGAGTTCCAATGAAAAGCAAGGCGAGATAAGAAAGTCTTCTAGACACATGTACTCCAATGTTCATCGCAGCACTGTTTATAATAGCCAGGACATGGAAGCAACCTAGATGTCCGTCTGCAGACGAATGGATAAGAAAGCTGTGGTACATATACACAATGGAATATTTAGTTCAGTTCAGTTCAGTTCAGTCGCTCAGTCGTGTCCGACTCTCCGCGACCCCATGAATCACAGCACGCCAGGCCTCCCTGTCCATCACCAACTCCCGGAGTACACTCAAACTCATGTCCACAGAGTCGGTGATGCCATCCAGCCATCTCATTCTCCGTCGTCCCCTTCTCCTCCCGCCCCCAACCATTCCCAGCATCAGAGTCTTTTCCAGTGAGTCAACTCGTCGCATGAGGTGGCCAAAGTATTGCAGTTTCAGCTTTAGCATCAGTCCCTCCAATGAACATCCAGGATTGATCTCCTCTAGAATGGACTGGTTGGATCTTGCAGTATAAGGGACTCTCAAGAGTCTTCTCCAACACCACAGTTCAAAAGCATCGATTCTTCGGCGATCATCTTTCTTCACAGTCCAACTCTCACATCCATACATGATCACGGGAAAAACCATTGCCTTGACTAGACGGACCTTGGTTGGCAAAGTAATGTCTCTGCTTTTTAATATACTATCTAGGTTGGTCATAACTTTCCTTCCAAGGAGCAAGCGTCTTTTAATTTCATGGCTGCAATCAGCATCTGCAGTGATTTTGGAGCCCAAAAAAATAAAGTCTGACACTGTTTCCACTGTTTTTCCATCTATTTCCCATGAAGTGATGGGACCAGATGCCATGATCTTTGTTTTCTGAATGTTGAGCTTCAAGCCAACCTTTTATATTACTCAGCCATTAAAAAGAATACATTTGAATCAGTTCTAATGAGGTGGAGGAAACTGGAGCCTATTATACAGAGTGAAGTAAGCCAGAAAGAAAAACACCAATACAGTATATTAACGCATATATATGGACTTAAGAAAGATGGTAATGATAACCCTGTATACGAGACAGCAAAAGAGACACAGATGTATAGAACAGTCTTTTGGACTCTGTGGGAGAGGGCAAGGGTGGGATGATTTGGGAGAATGGCATTGAAACATGTATATTATCAATATGTGAAACAAATCACAAGTATGGGTTCCATGCATGATACAGGACACGCGGGACTGGTGTACTGGGATGAACCAGAGGGATGGGATGGGGAGGGAGGTGGGAGGGGGGTTCGAGATGGGGAACACATGTACACCCAGGGCAGATTCATGTCAATGTATGGCAAAACCAATACAATAATGTAATTAGCCTCCAATTAAAATAAATATTTTTTTTTTAAAAAGAAAGCCTTCTTCAGTGAAAAATGCAAAGAAATGGAGGAAAACAACACAATGGGAAAGATTAGAGATTTCTTCAGGAAAAACAGAAATATCAAGGGAATATTTCATGCAAAGATCGGCACAATAAAGGACAGAAACAGTAAGGACCTAACAGAAGCAGAAGAGATTAAAAAGAGGTGGTAAGAATAAACAGAACAGCTGTACAAAAAATATAACCACAATGGTGTGTGGTCACTCACCTAGAACCAGACATCCTCTAGTGTGATGTTAAGTGTGTGTCAGGAGGTATTACTACTAACAATGCTAGTGGAGGTGATGGAATTCCAGCTGAGCTATTTCAAATCCTAAAAGATGATGCTGTTAAAGTACTGTACCAAATACGCCAGCAAATTTAGCAAACTCAACAGTGGCCACAGAACTGGAAAATGTCCGTTTTCATTCAAATCCCAAATAGGGCAAAGCAAAGAATTTTCAAACTACTGCACAATTGGGTTCATATCACACTCTAACAAGTTAATGCTCAAAATCTTTCAAGCCAGGCTTCAGTAGTACGTGAACCAAGAGTTTCCAAATGTACCTGCTGGATTTAGAAAAGGCAGAGGAATCAGAGATCAAATTGGCAACATCCATTGGATCATAGAACAGGAGAATTTCAGAAAAACATTTACTTCTCCTTCACTGACTACGTGAAGCCTTTGTGTTGATCACAAAAAATGGTGGAAAACTCTTAAAGAGATGGGGATACTAGATCACCTTACCCACCTCCTGAGAAACCTGTGTACAGGTCAAGAAGCAAAGAATAGAACTGGACATGGAACAATGGATGGTTTAAAGCTGGGAAAGGGTACATCAAGGCTGCATATTGTCACCCTGCTTATTTAACTCCTATGCAGAGTACATTATGTGAAATGCCAGGCTGGATGAATCAGAAGCTGGAATCAATGTTGCCAGAAGAAACATCAATAACCTCAGATATGCAGATGACACCATTCAATGGTAGAAAGTGAAGAGGAATTAAAGAGCCTCTTGATGAAAGTGAAAGAGGAGAGTGAAAAAGCTGACTTAAAACCTGATATTCAGAAACCTAAGATCATGACATCTGATCTCATCACCTAATGGCAAATAGATGGGGGAAAATGGAAACAGTGACCGGAAACTATAAAACTCCTAGAGGAGAACATAGGCAAAACACTCTCTGACATAAATCACAGCAGGATCCTCCAAGACCCACCTCCCAGAATATTGGAAATAAAAGCAAAAATAAACAAATCGGACCTAATTAAAATCAAAAGCTTCTGCACAGCAAAGGAAACTATAAGCAAGGTGAAAAGACAGCCTTCAGAATGGGAGAAATTAATAGTAAATGAAGCAACTGACAAAGAATTAATCTCCAAAATATACAAGCAGGTCCTGCAGCTCAATTCCAGAAAAATAAATGACCCAATCAAAAAATGGGCCAAAGAACTAAACAGACATTTCTCCAAAGAAGACATAAAGATGGCTAACAAACACATGAAAAAATGCTCAACATCCCTCATACTCAGAGAAATGCAAATCAAAACCACAATGAGATACCATTTCACACCAGTCAGAATGGCTGCTATCCAAAAGTCTACATGCAATAAATGCTGGAGAGGGTGTGGAGAAAAGGGAACCCTTTTACACTGTTGGTGGGAATGCAAACTAGTACAGCCACTATGGAGAACAGTGTGGAGATTCCTCAAAAAACTGGAAATAGAACTGCCATATGATCCAGCAATCGCACTCCTGGGCATACACACCGAGGAAACCAGAATTGAAAGAGACACATGTGTGCTCCAATGTTCATTGCAGCACTGTTTATAATAGCCGGGACATGGAAGCAACCTAGATGTCCATCTGCAGACGAATGGATAAGAAAGCTTTGGTACATATACACAATGGAGTATTTTTCAGCCATCAAAAAGAATGCATTTGAATCACTTCTAATGAGGTGGATGAAATTGGAGCTTATTATACAGAGTGAAGTAAGCATGAAAGAAAAACATCAATACAGTATACTAACACATATATATGGAATTTAGAAAGATGGTAACCTTAACCCTGTATACAAGACAGCAAAAGAGACATAGGTGTATAGAACAGTCTGTTGGACTCTGTGGGAGAGAGTGAAGGTGGGATGATTTGGGAGAATGGCATTGAAGCATGTATATTATCATATGTGAAATGAATCACTAGTCCAGGTTCAACGCATGATACAGGTTGCTTGGGGCTGGTGCACGGGGATGACCTGGAGGGAGGATATGGGGAGGAGGGAGATGGGAGGGGGGTTCAAGAAGGGGAACACATGTACACCCGGGTCGGATTCGTGTCAATGTATGGCAAAAACAACCAATATATTAATGTAAAGTAATTAGCCTCCAATAAAAAAAAGTGGAAAAAATAAATAAAAATTAAAAAGAAAACAGTGACAGACTTTATTTTCTCAGGCTCAAAATCACTGTGGACAGTGATTGAAGCCATGAAATTAAAAGATGCTTGCTTCTTGGAAGAAAAGCTATGACAAACCTAGACAGTGTATTAAAAAGTAGAGACATCACCTTTTCGACAAAGGTCCATCTAGTCAAAACTTTGGTTTTTCCAGTAGTCATGTGTGGATGTGAGAGTGGGACTATAAAGAAGGCTGAGTACTGAAGAATTTATGCTTTCAAACTGTGGTGCTAGAGAAGACTCTTGGGAGTTCCTTGGACAGCAAGGAGATCAAAACTGTCTATTCTAAAGGAAATCAACCCTGAATTTCATTGAAAGGACTGATGCTGAAGCTGAAGTTCCAATACTTTGGCCACCTGATACGAAGAGTCAACTCATTGGAAAAGACCCTGATGCTGGGAAAGATTGAAGACATGAGGAGAAGGGGGCAACAGAGGATGAGATGTTTGGATGGCATCATCGACAGAATGGACATGAATTTGAGCAAACTCCGGGAGATAGTGAAGGACAGGGAAACCTGATGTGCTGCAGTCCATGGAGTCACAAAGAGTCAGACACTGAGTGACTGAACAACAAGAAGAAAGGTATTTCCTGTTCCAAATTTCCCCACGGCTAGTCAACCCTAGTATCATCACAACTGCATTATTTTAGATGTGAAATGCTCTTAAAGTGTCTTAAAGCCCCATCTGAAAACACAGCTGCCTCTAGAAGGAGACATTACTGTAAGCTGTTAGCAGCTAGTACTTTATGAGGAATTAAATAGATATTTTTGTCAGTAACCTTAAGAAGGTTATGAGTGGGTGGCAGGCCGAGGGTTGAGGACGCTGGCCTGGCCGTGGGCTTGTAGAGCCATGAACAGGGCAGGGTCAGGCCCTCACTGACGGGCGCCCCCGCCTCATCTCCTTCAGCGCGACCCACCGCCTCCACAGCAAATCTCTTAGTAATGAAGAAAACTTGAAATTATTTGGGAAGTGGAACAACCCAAATGGCCATGGGCACAATTGTAAAGTTGTGGTGATAGTACATGCAAAGATTGATCTTGTTACAGGAATGGTCATGAATTCTACTGGCCTCAAAGAGTATATGGAGGAGGCGATTATGAAGCCCCTTGATCGTAAGAATCTGGATCTAGATGTGCCGTATTTTGCAGACATCGCAAGCACAACAGAAAATGTAGCCATATATATCTGGGAAAACCTCCAGAAATTTCTTCCTGTGGGTGTTCTTTATAAAGTAAAAGTATATGAAACCGACAATAATATAGTAGTCTATAATGAAGAATAACTCTTAGAGATTAATTTCCATCCATATTTGAAGAAGATCTTTATCCCTTTGAACAGTTAAGAAGTCATCACTTAACTTTTGCACTTCCACATTGTGTTCTGGAATCATTGTGAGTGAGTCCTGTTCTAGACTCAAATCTAATTTAAAACTAAGTTTGTAATGTATTCTAAGTATCATTTAAAGAGTCTTTCATCTATAAAGTCAGCAAAATGTTCTGGTGTAAAATCATTTGGAAGCAAAAGAAAACTGTTTTTTTTTTTCCCTATTATCTCATTTTTAGTATTCATTTTTTTCTTGGTATAATATAAATGGCAAAAATGTTTATAAGACTGACAGTAGGTGAGTCTTATAAAAAATAGCAGTGACCCCAAAGTCTGGAAACAGAGACTACATAGTATTTCTAATAGATTGAGCTCCCTTGATTACTTCTTCTAGGATATGCTAAACGTGTCCCAGTGGAAAAGGGAATGGCAAACCACTTCAGCATTCTTGCCTTGAGAACCCTATGAACAGTATAAAAATGCAAAAAGATATGACACAGAAAGATGAAATCCCCAGGTAGGTAGGTGCCCAATATGTTACTGGAGAAGAGCCGAGAAATAGCTCTAGAAGAAATGAAGAGGCTGAGCCAAAGCAGAAACAACACCCAGCTGTGGATGTGTCTGGTGATGAAAGCAAAGTCCTATGCTGTAAAGAACAGTAATGCATAGGAACCTGGAATGTTAGGTCCATGAATCAAGGTAAATTGGAAGTGGTCAAACAGGAGATGGCAAGAGTGAACATCACATTTTAGGAATCAGTGAACTAAAACGGACTGTAGTGGGCTAATTTAATTCAGATGACCATTATATCTACTACTGTGGACAAGAAAACCTTAGAAGAAATGAAGTAGCTCTCATAGTCAACAAAAGAGCCTGAAATAAAGTACTTGGGTGCAATCTCAAAAATGACAAAATGAACTCTGTTAATTTCCAAGACAAACCATTCAATATCAAAATTCATTACAATATCAGTAATGCAAGTCTATGCCCCAACCACTAATGCTGAAGAAGGTGAAGTTGAATGGTTCCTTGAAGACCTATCAGTCAGTCAGTTCAGTCGCTCAGTCATGTCCAACTCTTTGCGACCCCATGAATCACAGCATGCCAGGGCTCCCTGTCCATCACCAACTCCCGGAGTTCACTCAAACTCATGTCCATCGAGTCGGTGATACCATCCAGCCATATCATTCTCTGTCGTCCCATTCTCCTCCCGCCCCCAATCTCTCCCAGCATTAGAGTCTTTTCCAGTGAGTCAACTCGTCGCATGAGGTGGCCAAAGTATTGCAGTTTCAGCTTTAGCATCAGTCCTTCCAATGAACACCCAGGATTGATCTCCTTTAGAATGGACTGGTTGGATCTCCTTGCAGTACAAGGGACTCTCAAGAGTCTTCTCCAGCACCACAGTTCAAAAGCATCAATTCTTTGGCGCTCAGCTTTCTTCACAGTCCAACTCTCACATCCATACATGACCACTGGAAAAACCATAGCCTTAACTAGACGGACCTCAGTTGGCAAAGTAATGTCTCTGCTTTTTAATATGCTATCTAGGTTGGTCATAACTTTCCTTCCAAGGAGTAAGCGTCTTTTAAGACCTATAAGAACTTCTAAAACTAACACCAAAAAAAGATGTCCTTTTCCTCATAGGGGACTGGAATGCAAAAGTAGGAGGTTACAAGAAAGCTGGAGTAATAGACAAATTAGACCTTGGAGTACAAAATGAAGCAGGGCAAAGGCTAACAGAGTTTTGCCAAGAGAATGCACCAGTTGTAGCGAACACCCTTTTCCAACAACACATGAGATGACCCTACACATGGATAGGGCCAGATGGTCAATACTGAAATTAGACTGATTATATTTTTTGCAGGTGAAGGTGGAGAATCTCTATACAGTCAGCAAAAACAAGGCCAGGAGCTGACTGTGGCTCAGATCATGAACTCCTTATTGCAAAATTCAGACTTCAAGAAAGTAGGGAAAACCATTAGGTCAGTCAGGTATGAACTAAATTAAATCCCTTATGATTATACAGTGGCAGTGACAAATAGATTCAATGGATTATATCTGATAGAGTGCCTAAAGAACTATGGACAGAGGTTTGTGACATTGTACAGGAGGTGATCATCAAAACCATCCCCAAGGAAAAGAAATGCAAGAAGGCAAAATGGTTGTCTGAGGAGACCTTACAAATAGCTGAGAAAAGAAGAGAAGCAAAAGGCAAAGGAGAAAAGGTGCAAGCTTATTCAGTGAAAATTAGAGTTGAATCATCTGGGACAATGCATTATAAATGAATGTACAAGGACTGGTGGGAGTGCCTTTTGGTAGTGCATGTTGTTCATTTCAAATTTTCTTATTGAACCATGAACTGCTAATGAGGAACACTGAACATATCATAGAAGATGAATAAACTGCTTATCTATATTTGTCTGTTTTCAGACCTTATGGCTACCTAAACAATCTAAACTTAGAAGACTGAAAAATAATCACATTTATTAAACCTTGTTAAGATAATCAGCATGAAAAGGATATGTTACTCTGTACAGCATCTCATTACGGAAGTTTTTCCTAGTTAATCTTGTTTTGTTCAGATCACTAAATTTACCTGCTTCAGGTTGGAAAGAAAAAAAAAATAAGGTTATGACTAAGATTTGCTCCAGATGGTCTCAGTTTATACCTATTGTCCTAATATCATTATTTAATAACACCCTCATTTACTCTCAAATGTGTTACAGTTTGGGAGATACATTATGTGGTCATCTTAGCCATAACATTTTTTTCCTCGTATTATACGTTTGAATTTACCAAGTTCAACACTGTCAAGGTTGATTAGTTCTTTCTAGGCTTTATGCTCACCATTTAGAAGGCTCCCAATAACTGGACAGTGTTGCCAGCATGTGACTTCACGAGAAAATTTTTAGGCAGAGGGGAATTGGTGGATATAATCTAGAACACAGGCAATACTTGTGATGCAATATTTGTTAAACTGAAAAGTTAAATACTAACTAATCACTCAGAAAGGTTCATAAGTTTAAAGGCTGCAGTGCAGAATGAGGTTTAAAACCACTGCTACTATCAACTTGATTAGATCTCAACCCCTATATCATACTTCTGCATTTATTTGTTTAGCACAATGAGATTTTGGTCCCTCCTTAGAAAGTTAGACCTTTCACAGTAAAAGCAGCATGGAAGCATCTTAAAATATCACTCAATAAGTTTTCCCTTGTTGGTCCTAGACCAGGGTTTCTCAACCTCAGGATTCTTTTTTTTTCTTTTTGCTGCTGAAATTTTTTATTATAATTTTGAAAGAAAGCAATTAGAATATACACTTCAAAAATCTGCAAAATGAGCATTAGATTGATTTTAATTCTGGTTTAAAAATATAAGTATAAAAAGTGGAATACTAAAATATTGGAAATAACAGGAAGATACTTACATAACCTTTGGGCTGAGGAAAATTTTTAAAGTTAGAAAGAAAATGCAGAATTCAGAATTAAAAAGAAAATATATTTAATTACACAACATAGCTTTTAAGATAAAAGATTAGATTTTTTAAAAGAAATAAGAAAAAGTCTCAAAGCAATATTTGCACCACAGTACAGCTCTGAAAATCTTGGGGGGAAATTAATTAAAAGAAAAGAACAACTACGTATCAATAAACTAAGCATTCTTGACCTTGGAGGGCGCCATCCTGCACATTGCAGGATGTTTAGCAGCATCTCTGGTGTCTACCCACTAGATGCTAGTAGCACCAACCTCTATTTGTGACCACCAAAAATGTCTCCAGATATGGTCAAATGTTTCCTAGAGGGTAAAATCAACCTTAATTGAGTACCACTAGCCTAGACCTTCTTATGATTAAGCCTAGATCCCAAAAACTATGATTACTTCTGAAAAAAGAGAGGTGGTACCTAAAATGAAAGTCATTGCTCAACTTTAAGTTTCCAACTAGGATTTTGGAAGTCCATATAGAGACAACAATCTTGCAATTCAGCCTTTTAAAGAGAAAAATGGAACAAGGACCTAGAAGTAATGAAAGAGAGTCAATATAAAATGAATAATGCAATAAATGAGATAAAAAACACTCTGGAGGAAACCAACAGTAGAATAACAGAGGCAGAACATAGGATAAGTGAGGTAGAAGATAGAAAGGTAGAAATAAAGGAAACAGACAGGAAAAAAGAAAAAAGAATTAAAAGAAATGAGGAAAATCTCAGAGACCTCTGGGACACTGTTAAATGCCCCAACATTTGAATCATAGGAGTCCTAGAAGAAGAAGACAAAATGAAAGACCATGAGAAAATACTTGAGGAGATAATAGTTGAAAACTTCCCTAAAATGGGGAAGGAAATAATTACCCAAGTCCAAAAAACTCAAAGAGTCTCAAACAGGATAAACCCAAGGCAAAACACCACAAGACACATATTAATCAAATTAACAAAGATCAAACACAAACAACAAATATTAAAAGTAGCAAGGGAAAAACAACAAATAACACACAAGGGGATTCCCATAAGGATAACAGCTGATCTTTCAATAGAAACTCTTCAGGACAGAAGGGAATGGCATGACCTACTTAAAGTGATGAAAGAAAATAACCTACAGCCCAGGTTACTGTACCCAGCAAGGATCTCATTCAAATATGAAAGAGAAATCAAAAGCTTTACAAGCAAAAGCAGAGAAAATTCAACACCACCAAATGAACTCTCCAACAAATATTAAAGGATCTTCTCTAGAAAGGAAACACAGAAAGGGTGTATAAACTCGAACACAAAACAATAAAGTAAATGGCAACGGGATCATACTCACCAATAATTACCTTAAATGTAAATGGGTTGAGTGCCCCAACCAAAAGACAAAGACTGGCTGAATGGATACAGAAACAAGGCCGCTACATGTTGTCTACAAGAGACCCAGCTCAAAACAAGGGACATGACAGACTGAAAATGAAGGGCTGGAAAAAGATATTTCACACAAATAGAGACCAAAAAAAATCAGGAGTAGCAAAACTCATATCAGATAAAATAGACTTTAAAACAAAGGCTGTGGTCATCAAGACAGTATGGTACTGGCATAAGGATGGAAATATAGATCAATGGAACAAAATAAAAAGCCCAGAAATCAATCCATGCACCTATGGACACCTGATATTTGACAAAGGAGGCAAGAATATAAAATGGAGAAAAGACAGTCTCTTTAACAAGTGGTGCTGGGAAAACTGGTCAGCCACATGTAAAAGAATGAAACTAGAACACTTCCTAACACCAACTCAAAATGGATTAAAGATCTAAATGTAAGACCAGAAACTATAAAACTTCTAGAGGAGAACATAGGCAAAACACTCTCCGACATAAATCACAGCAGGATCCTCCAAGACCCACCTCCCAGAATATTGGAAATAAAAGCAAAAATAAACAAATCGGACCTAATTAAAATCAAAAGCTTCTGCACAGCAAAGGAAACTATAAGCAAGGTGAAAAGACAGCCTTCAGAATGGGAGAAATTAATAGCAAATGAAACAACTGACAAAGAATTAAACTCCAAAATATACAAGCAGGTCCTGCAGCTCAATTCCAGAAAAATAAGTGACCCAATCAAAAACTGGACCAAAGAACTAAACAGACATTTCTCCAAAGAAGACATAAAGATGGCTAACAAACACATGAAAAAATGCTCAACATCCCTCATACTCAGAGAAATGCAAATCAAAACCACAATGAGATACCATATCACACCAGTCAGAATGGCTGCTATCCAAAAGTCTACATACAATAAATGCTGGAGAGGGTGTGGAGAAAAGGGAACCCTCTTACACTGTTGGTGGGAATGCAAATTAGTACAATCACTATGGAGAACAGTGTGGAGATTCCTTAAAAAACTGGAAATAGAACTGCCATATGATCCAGCAATCGCAATCCTGGGCATACACAACGAGGAAATCAGAATTGAAAGAGACACATGTACGCGAATGTTCATTGCAGCACTGTTTATAATAGCCAGGACATGGAAGCAACCTAGATGTCCATCTGCAGACGAATGGATAAGAAAGCTGTGGTAGATAAACACAATGGAATATTACTCAGACATTAGAAGGAATACATATGAATCATTCCTATGAGGTGGGTGAAACTGGAGCCTATTATACAGAGTGAAGTAAATCAGAAATAAAAACACCAACACAGTACCCTAATGCATATACCCTAATGCCAGTACCATACTGTCTTGATGACTGTGGCTTTGTAGTAGAGCCTGAAGTCTGGCAGGTTGATTCCCCCAGTTCCATACTTCTTTCTCAAGGTTGCTTTGGCTATTCGAGGTTTTTTGCATTTCCATACAAATTGTGAAATTATTTGTTCCTGTTCTGTGTAAAATACCGTTGGTAGCTTGATAGGGATTGCATTGAACCTATAAATTACTTTGGGTAATATATTCATCTTCACAATATTTATTCTTCCAATCCATGAACACGGTGTATTTCTCCATCTATTAGTGTCCTCTCTGATTTCTTTCACCAATGTTTTATAGTTTTATATATATAGGCCTTTTGTTTCTTTAGGTAGATATATACAGTAATCCAAGTATATGCCCCAACCAGTAATGGTGAAGAAGCCGAAGTTGAACGGTTCTATGAAGACATACAAGACCTTTTAGAACTAACACCCAAAAAAGATGTCCTTTTCATTATAAGGGACTGGAATGCAAAAGCAGGAAGCCAAGAAACACCTGGAGTAACAGGCAAATTTGGCCTTGGAGCACGAAATGAAGCAGGGCAAAGGCTAATAGAGTTTTTCCAAGAGAATGCACTGGTCATAGCAAACACCCTCTTCCAACAACACAAGAGAAGACTCTACACATGGACATCACCAGATGGTCAACACCGAAATCAGATTGATTATATTCTTTGCAGCCAAAGATGGAGAAGATGTATACAGTTAGCAAAAACAAGACCAGGAGCTGACTGTGGCTCAGATCATGAACTCCTTATTGCCAAATTCAGACTGAAATTGAAGAAAGTAGGGAAAACCACTAGACCATTCAGATATGACCTAAATCAAATCCCTTATGATTATACAGTCGAAGTGAGAAATAGATTTAAGGGACTAGATCTGATTGATAGAGTGCCTGATGAACTCTGGACGGAGGTTCATGACATTGTACAGGAGACAGGAACCGAGACCATCCCCGTGGAAAAGAAATGCAAAAAAGGAAAATGGCT
Organism: Moschus berezovskii; assembly: GCF_049115385.1. Lineage (NCBI taxonomy): Eukaryota > Metazoa > Chordata > Mammalia > Artiodactyla > Moschidae > Moschus > Moschus berezovskii. The sequence continues at coordinate 66,804,024 of NC_142488.1, forward strand.
GTCTGAGGAGGCCTTACAAATAGCTGTGAAAAGAAGAGAAGCAAAAAGCAAAGGAGAAAAGGAAAGATATAAGCATCTGAATGCAGAGTTCCAAAGAATAGCAAGGAGAGATAAGAAAGCCTTCCTCAGTGATCAATGCAAAGAAATAGAGGAAAACAACAGACTAGGAAAAACAAGAGATCTCTTCAAGAAAATTAGAGATATCAAGGGAACATTTCATGCAAAGATGGGCTCAATAAAGGACAGAAATGGTATGGACCTAACAGAAGCAGAAGATGTTAATACACAGAAGTACTGTACAAAAAAGATCTTCATGACCAAGATAATCATGATGGCCTGATCACTCACCTGGAGCCAGACATCTTGGAATGTGAAGTCAAGGGGGCCTTAGAGAGAATCACTACAAACAAAGCTAGTGGAGGTGATGGAATTCCAATTGAGCTATTTCAAATCCTGAAAGATGATGCTGTGAAAGTGCTGCACTCAATAGGCAAGAAAATTTGGAAAACTCAGCAGTGGCCACAGAACTGGAAAAGGTCAGTCTTCATTCCAATCCCAAAGAAAGGGAATGCCAAAGAATGCTCAAACTACCGCACAATTGCACTCATCTCACATGCTACTAAAGTCATGCTCAAAATTCTCCAAGCCAGACTACAGCATTACGTAAACTGTGAAGTTCTAGATGTTCAAGCAGGTTTTAGAAAAGGCAGAGGTACCAGAGATCAAATTGCCAACATCCGCTGGATCATGGAGAAAGCAAGAGAGTTCCAGAAAAACATCTATTTCTGCTTCATTGACTATGACAAAGCCTTTGACTGTGTGGATCACAATAAACTGTGGAAAATTCTGAAAGAGATGGGAATACCAGACCACCTGACCTGCCTCTTGAGAAACCGGTATGCAGGTCAGGAAGCAGCAGTTAGAACTGGACATGGAACAACAGACTGGTTCCCAATAGGAAAAGGAGTACGTCAAGGTTGTATAGTGTCACCCTGCTTATTTAACTTATATGCAGAGTACATCATGAGGAACGCTGGGCTGGAAGAAGCACAAGCTGGAATCAAGATTGCCAGGAGAAATATCAATAACCACAGATATGCATATGACACCACACTTATGGCAGAAAGTGAAGAGGAACTCAAAAGCCTCTTGATGAAAGTGAAAGAGGAGAATGAAAAGGTTGGCTTGAAGTTCAACATTCAGAAAACAAAGATCATGGCATCTAGTCCCATCACTTCATGGGAAATAGATGGGGAAACACTGGAAGCAGTGTCAGACTTTATTTTTTTGGACTCCAAAATCACTGCAGATGCTGATTGCAGTCAAGAAATTAAAAGATGCTTACTCCTTGGAAGGAAAGTTATGACCAACATAGATAGCATATTAAAAAGCAGAGACATTATTTTGCCAACCAAGGTCTGTCTAGTCAAGGCTATGGTTTTTCCCCTGGTCTTGTATGGATGTGAGAGTTGGACTGTGAAGAAAGCTGATCGCCAAAGAATTGATGCTTTTGAACTGTGGTGTTGGAGAAGACTCTTGAGAGTCCCTTGGACTGCAAGGAGATCCTACCAGTCCATTCTAAAGGAGATCAATCCTGGGTGTTCATTGGAAGGACTGATGCTAATACTGAAACTCCAATACTTTGGCCACCTCATGCGACGAGTTGACTCACTGGAAAGACTCTGATGCTGGGAGGGATTGGGGGCGGGAGGAGACGGGGACGACAGAGAATGAGATGGCTGGATGGCATCACCAGCTCGGTGGACATGAGTTTGAGTGTACTCCGGGAGTTGGTGATGGACCGGGAGGCCTTGCGTGCTGTGATTCATGGGGTCACAGAGAGTCGGACACAACTGAGCCACTGAACTGAACTGAACTGAACTCATTCCTAAGTATTTTATTCTTTCCATTGCAACAGTAAATGGAATTGTTTCCTTAATTTCTTTTTCTATTTTCTCATTATTAGTGTATAGGAATGCAAGGGATTTCTGTGTGTTGATTTTATATCCTGCAACTTTACTATATTCATTGATTAGCTCTAGTAATTTTCTGGTAGAGTTTTTAGGGTTTTCCCTGTAGAGGATCATGTCATCTGCCAACGCTGAGAGTTTTACTTCTTTTTTTTCCAATTTGGATTCCTTTTATGTCTTTTTCTGCTCTGATTGCTGTGGCCAAAACTTCCAAAACTATGTTGAATAGTAGTGGTGAGAGTGGGCACCCTTGCCTTGTTCCTGACTTTAGGGGAAATGCTTTCAGTTTTTCACCATTGAGGATAATGTTTGCTGTGGGTTTGTCATTTAGTTTTTATTATGTTGAGGAATGTTCCTTCTATTCCCGCCTTCTGGAGGGTTTTTATCACAAATGGATGTTGAATTTTGTCAAAGGCTTTCTCTGCATCTATTGAGATAATCATATGGTTTTTATTTTTCAATTTGTTAATGTGGTGTATTACGTTGATTGATTTGCGGATACTGAAGAATCCTTTCATTCCTGGGATAAAGCCCACTTGGTCATGATGTATGATCTTTTTGATGTGTTGTTGGATTCTGATTGCTAGCATTTTGTTAAGGATTTTTGCATCTATGTTCAACAGTGATATAGGCGTATTGGCTTCTTTTTTGTGGCATCTTTGTCAGGTTTTGGTTTTAAGGTGATGGTGGCCTCAGAGAATGAGTTTGGAAGTTTACCTTCCTCAGCAATTTTCTGGAAGAGTTTGAGTAGAATAGCTGTTAGCTCTTCTCTAAATTTTTGGTAGAATTGAGCTGTGAAGCCGTCTGGACCTGGGCTTTTGTTTGCTGGAAGATTTCTGATTACAGTTTCAATTTCCGTGCTTGTGATGGGTCTATTAAGATTTTCTATTTCTTCCTGGTTCTGTTTTGGAAAGTTGTACTTTTCTAAGAATTTGTCCATTTCTTCCAAATTGTCCATTTTACTGGCATATAGTTGCTGGTAATAGTCTCTTATGATCCTTTGTATTTCTGAGTTGTCTGTTGTGATCTCTCCATTTTCATTTCCAGTTTTATTGATTTGGTTCTTCTCCCTTTGTTTCTTGATGAGTCTGGCTAGTGGTTTGTCAATTTTATTTACCCTCTCAATGAACCAGCTTTTGGTTTTGCTGATTTTTGCTATGGTCTCTTTTGTTTCTTTTGCATTTATTTCTGCCCTAATGTTTAAGATTTCTTTCCTTCTACTCACCCTGGGGTTCTTCATTTCTTCCTTTTCTAGTTTCTTTAGGTGTAGAGTTAGGTTATTCAGTTGACTTTTTTCTTGTTTATTGAGGTATGCCTGTATTGCTATGAACCTTTCCCTTAGTACAGCTTTTACAGTGTCCCACATGTTATGGGTTGCTGTGTTTTCATTTTCATTCGTTTCTATGCATATTTTAATTTCTCTTTTTATTTCTTCTATGATTTGCTGGTTATTCAGCAGCGTGTTGTTCAGCCTCCATATGTTGGAATTTTTAATAATTTTTCTCCTGTAATTGACATCTAGTCTTACTGCATTGTGGTCAGAAAAGATGCTTGGAATGATTTCAATTTTTTTGAATTTTCCAAGGTAGATTTAAGTCCCAGGATGTGATCTATCCTGGAGAAGGTTCCGTGTGTGCTTGAGAAAAAGGTGAAATTCATTGTTTGCAGGTGAAATATCCTATAGATATCAATTAGGTCTAACTGGTCTATTGTATCATTTAACGTTTGTGTTCCCTTGTTAATTTTCTGTTAGTTGATCTATCCATAGGTGTAAGTGGGGTATTAAAGTCTCCCACTATTAATGTGATATTGTTAATTTCCCTTTTCATACTTGTTAGCATTTGTCTTGCATATTGCGGTGCTCCTATGTTGGGTGCATAAATATTTATAATTGATATATCTTCTTCTTGAATTGATCCTTTGATCATTATGTAGTGTCCTTCTTTGTTTCTTTTCACAGCCTTTGTTTTAAAGTCTATTTTATCTGATATGAGTATTGCTACTCCTGCTTTCTTTTGGTCTCTATTTGCATGGAATATCTTTTTCCAGCCCTTCATTTTCAATCTGTATGTGTTCCTCGTTTTGAGGTGGGTCTCTTGTAAACAACATATATAGGGGTATTGTTTTTGTATGCATTCAGCCAGTCTTTGTCTTTTGGTTGGAGCATTCAAATTATTTACATTTAAGGTCATTATTGATAAGTATGAACCCATTGCCATTTACTTTATAGTTTTTGGTTCGAGTTTATACACCCTTTCTGTGTTTCCTGTCTAGAGAAGGTCACTTAGCATTTGTTGGAGAGCTGGTTTTGTGATGCTGAATTCTCTCAGCTTTTGCTTGTCTGTAAAGTTTTTTATTTCTCCTTCATATTTGAATGAGATCCTTTCTGGGTACAGTAATCTGGGCTGTAGGTTATTTTCTTTCATCACTTTAAGTATGCCCTGCCATTCCCTCCTGGCCTGAAGAGTTTCTGTTGAAAGATCAGCTGTTATCCTTATGGGGATCCCCTTGTGTGTTATTTGTTGCTTTTCCCTTGCTGCTTTTAATATTGGTTCTTTGTGTTTGATCTTTGTTAATTTGATTAATATGTGTCTTGGGGTATTTCACCTTGGATTTATCCTTTTTGGGACTCTCTGGTATTCTTGGACTTGGGTGATTACTTCCTTCCCCATTTTAGGGAAATTTTCAACTATTATCTCCTCAAGTATTTTCTCATGGTCTTTCTTCTTGTCTTCTTCTGGGACACCTATGAATCGGATGTTGGGGCATTTAACATTGTCCCAGAGGTCTCTGAGATTGTCCTCATTTCTTTTTATTCATTTTTCTTTTTTCCTCTCTGTTTCATTTATTTCTACCATTCTATCTTCTAACTCATTTATTCTGTCTTCTGCCTCCATTATTCTACTCTTGGTTCCCTCCAGAGTATTTTTGATCTCATATATTGCATTATTAATTGTATATTGACCCTTTTTTATTTCTTCTAGAACCTTGTTAAACCTTTCTTGCATTTTCTCGGTTTTTGTCTCCAGGTTATTAATCTGTAACTCCAATTTGTTTTCAAGATTTTGGATCATTTTCACTCTCATTATTCTGAATTCTTTATCAGGTAGGTCTACCTCTTCCTCTTTTGCTTGGGTTGGTGGACCTTTATCCTGTTCCTTTATTTGCTGGGTATTTTTCTGCCTCTTCATCTTGCTTATATTGCTGTGTTTGGGTGGCCTTTCTGTCTACTGGCAGTTTGTGGAGTTCTCTTTATTCTGGAGTTTCCTCGCTGTGGGTGAGTTTGGACGGGTGGCTTGTCAAGGTTCCCTGGTTAGGGAAGCTTGTGTTGGTGTTTTGGTGGGTGGAGCTGGATTTCTTCTCTCTGGAGTGTAATGAAGTGTCCAGTAATGAGTTATGAGATGTAAGTGGGTTTGGAGTGACTTTGGGTAGCCTGTATATTGAGGGTTATGTTCCTGTGTTGCTGGAGAATTTGCATGGTATGTCTTGCTCTGGAACTTGTTGACCGTTCGGTGGTGCTTGGTTTCAGTGTAGGTGTGGAGGTGTTTGATGAGCTCCTATCGATTAATGTTCCCTGGAGTCAGGAGTTCTCTGGTGTTCTCAGGATTTGGACTTAAACCTCCTGCCTCTGGTTTTCAGTCTTATTCTTGCAGTAACCTCAAGACTTCTCCATCTGTCACTTCCTAGGTGGCTCTCTCTGTTTTAGCTTCTTCTGTTTGCTGGTCTCTTCAGTGTCTAATTTCCACCCTGACAATAGGATGCGGTGGTGAACACTTTTTGAAGCTCACTTGTTCAGTCGTGCTGTGGGGAGGGAAGAACGCTGCAGTGAAATATCACTGGCGTATGTGGGGAGTGCTTGCAGTGTCTCAGCCACAGTGGGTTTGTCCCCGCTAATGCCATGTGTACTGTCCCAGTCTACACTGCACAAGCTCTAGGTTGCTCTGCTGGGAAATGTCTGAGGTTGGCACTGGGTTGCATGCACATCCCAGGTCTAAGCTGCTCAGTTTCAGGTACTTGGGTACTCCACAAAGGTGCAGACTTGGTTGGGCCTGCCTTTTTAGCCCTTCCCCAGTCTGGGAAGCTCAGGTGACCAGCTGTTTGGCTAATACGGCCACTGAGACTTATCGCCTCCCTGGTCCCTGCCGCTTGGTTTTCTGGGTGTACAACTGGCGCACCTTCTCAGGCGGATGTCGACCGGCCAGAAACGCAAGAAGTCTTGGTTAGCAAAGAAGCCTGCTTGCAGTTTGGTATCGGATGCCTCTCTGGGGCCGCAATTGCCCCCTTCCGGCTCTGGCTGCCCTCCCCTGCCTGTCTCAGCAGGGGATGGGGAATGGGCTGGTCTGCAGCTGGCTAGCTCTGCTCAGTCCTTTGTTCTGTGAGCAGGTCTGGCGGAGTCTTAGGTTAGGGCTTTTCACCTTTCCGTGGAGCAGCTATCCCACAGTCTGCTTTGCTATCTCCAGTTAGCTCTCTCAGAGGTGCCCTCGAGGCATTCAGGCCCGGTTCTCAATTCAGTGGGCTCCTCCCTGCCCAGCCCCTGCTTGCTAATGGCCGATGCGGGCGTCTGCGCTGCTTCTCTGCTGAGAGTTACCGTTGGGCGCGTAATCTGTGGGTTTTAACTATTCATTTATTTTTCCTCCTGGTTATGTTGCCCTCTGAAGTTCCAAGGCTCGCCACAGACTCACCAGTCAGAGTGTTTCCTGGTGTTTGGAAACTTCTCCCTCTTTTAAGCCTCCCTTCCTGGGACGGAGCTCCGTCCCTACCTCTTTTGTCTCTCTTTTTATCTTTTATGCTTTTTCCTACCTCCTTTCAAAGACAATGGGCTGCTTTTCTGGGTGCCTGATGTCCTCTGCCGGCATTCCGAAGTTGTTTTGTGGAATTTACTCAGCGTTCAAATGTTCTTTTGATGAATTTGTGGGGGATAAAGTGGTCTCCCCATCCTATTCCTCCGCCGTCTTCTTCCTTCCTAAATTTGAGCTTTTTTCTATTACTCAAGCTCAATCAGAGCAACAAGAAAAGTTTCAGCAAAGGAAAAAATCTCCCATAATTATGGGATAGCTTTATATAGATAACACAAGGCTATGGTAATTTAGGTTTTAAGTCTCCTCTGTGTTGGATACAATTAAATCATACTAAAGATACATCAGTCTAGTAACACCAGAAAACTAGACTATGTGCCTTATAGACGGTGGTGCCAATATATAATTTCCCTGGAAGATAAAGATTCTACAGAGTAGACTAAGTCAGATGACCTGAGATATACTGGGCTACATCTAATGGAAGCTCTTAACTTAAGTCTTACTTGTGACTTTACTAATACTGCTGACTATGTTATTTGTTTTTCACCTGTTTTACAAAATTGCTGTTTCCTGCACAGCCAAATGTGTGTCTGAGGCCTTTAATAGAATAATTTATAGTCCCAAATGAGATCGATGATAGTAACAGTGTAATTCTAGATGTGGGAAGAAGCAACAAGAGGAAATATTTTCCTGGACCAAGGGACTAGTAATACAGGTGGTCCAGAGAATTTTGGATACTGTTTTATGGTCTAGTCCAGTAACAGCACACTGAGTGGCCTGTCAACAAAATCTTTGCCAAACCTGAGAATGGACATTCTTAGCACCATGGGATAAAATGGTCATGAAATGCCCCCCACTCATCGTCAAGTTTATGAGCAAAAAGGGACTCTGCCAACGGAAGACTGACACTTGCCATCTACATCTACAAAGATTAAATCATGGCCACCACAACTGCTGACTTTCAACGCCCCTGAAAGGAGTTCAGGGTGAAAATCAGGAATGAGGCACACTGTGCTCTGGGAAAACTGACAGAACAGGCCCTCAGATAGTTAGATATTCTCAGGAGAAGATTTTATGAGTTCCAATTCTTGCATTTTCTCATACCTAGAGAAACACTGACGTCATTAATGGTGACATCTGCTTTGGCTATTAAGAAAAATTTTACAATTAAAAGTCAAAATAGAGTAGCTATGGTTCAGACATCCTGGGAAATAACTATTTCCCAGATATCCTTAGAAATGATATTAAGGGTGTAATTTCAGATTAGACGTTGTATTGCTAAACACTTGAGTTTTCTGAGTCGTGTCAGGCTTAGATGCAACCATTCTCAAAACAATGTCTGCTGGAAGCTAACTCCTACCTTACTTTTAATAAAACTAGGCAACTGGCTCAGTTCAGTTCAGTCTCTCAGTCATGTCCGATGCTACCTGGCTACAAATCTCCCCAAAGTGCCAGGTCCAGACTGGGTTTCAGGCCTATTCTTCTAAAAAAAAAAAAAAAAACAGATTTATTTTGTCTATTAAAATTCCAGTTATCCCTCCTTCAGCTACTTCTGATTGGGTCTGTTACAACAAAACGGCAGACCAAGGGATTGAGATTTTAATCATACAAGACTCAGATCTAGGACTTGGAACTCAGGAATACTTCCAATTCAGTGTCTATTCTCCAAGCTGAGGCAGTTCTATGTATGCCCCATTTTGACAGGAAGTTATCACAGTCATAGTTGCCCAGTTCCTTAAATTAAAACTGAGCAGGACTCTGTGGGGCTTTGGAGTACAGATCTGTTATGTGTTCTTCATTTCTTATCTGTAAGATATAGACTTCATTCAGCCTCCTTCACCTTCCCTGAGTTCCAAAGGGTGGATTCAAACAATTGCTAATCAGGGAAGGGAGGAGATACAGAAACAGAGGAGAAACAATCAAATGGTAGTACAGCCTTGAGACAGGGTCCTGGTTTCTACTCAAAGAAATATGCATAACAGTGTCTTTGAGTTCTATAGAACTGGAACTCCCACCCAGATGGAGGATGGTAACTTTGAAAGAAAGTGAAGTCACTCAGTCGTGCCCGACTCTTTGTGACCCCATAGACTGTAGCCTACAAGGTTTCTCTGTCCATGGGGTTTTCCAGGCAATACTGGAGTGGATTGCCATTTCCTTCTCCAGGGGATCTTCCCAACCCAGGGCTCGAACCCGGGTCTCCTGCATTGTAGACAGACACTTTACCGTCTGAGCCATTGAAACACTGTCTATATTACATAATTTTTTAAAAGTCAATATTGATTGAGCATATGTGCTAGGCACTATTATAAGTGCTTTATATGAATCATATAATTTTAATCATCTTAGCCTTAAGATATAGGTGATAAAGTTCATTTTACAGATGAGGAAATTGAAGCACAATGAAGTTAAATAACTTTTCCAGGGTCACACAGCTAGTAAGTACATACAGGAGCTGCAATAAAAACCCATGAAGTCTGACTCCAAGGTATGTTCTCTTAACCACTATGCTATGATATGGAAGCAGAAACACAATAGCTACAAATAAATTTTGGGTTCCTTCAATATTTAACTGTGATTCTCTGATTACTCAGACAGGTTCTGGCAGGACATTTATAGGCAAACCAGTTTTAGCCAATGACCCATAACAGTTAACTCAAATTTAGATAGCTATTGTAGCAAATATTTATTGCTATGTAACAAGCCACCTCAAAATTTAGTAACAAAACAACCATTTAATTGTGTCCACAAATGTTGGGAATCAGAAATCGGGGCAGAACTTAGCAGGGTGATGTTTCTGCTGGATTCTCTTGGGCCACTCATGTGGCTATAGCTATCTGATAGCTATCTGGGTTGGGTAGTCTAAGACGCCCTTCTTCATATATGTGGCAGTGGGTACTGCCTGTGAGCTGGGCTTCTCAATGTGGTCACTCATCCTCAAAATCTCTCATCCTCAAAGTCTGGTCTTTTTCTTATGGTGGTAAAAGAATTCCCTGAGCAAGAAAGACAACCACACATCAAAAAGATTTTTCAAGCTTCTGTTTGTGTCACATTTGCTAATATTCCAGTGGCCAAAGCAAGTTACTTAGCCAAGCACCAATATGAGAAAGAACCATAAAAGTGCATAGATCCCAGGAGACATGACTCATTAGGGATAATTACTTTAACAATCTGCCACAGCTGTTATTCAGAATTTAGGCAGGCACATCCAGTGGCTGGCACAATTGTTTGCTTATTTTCCCATCCTGTCTGTGTTCCTTGTGAAAAGCTATTCAAATGTCTCAAAAACAATGCCTAGCAGAAATCCCAAGTGGGAGAAGGCCCTGAGGCTATAGTCAGGTCTACCTCTGGCCTGCTTGTGACATCAAATGCCAACAAAAAGGACAGGGAACTTAAGTACATCTTTCTAAGTGAAAGAAGCCCACCTGGAAAGGCTACTTACTGTATTATTTCAATATGACATACTGGAAAAGCAAAACTATGGAGATGGCAAAAGATTAGTGGTTGCCAGGGACTGGGTGGAGGGAGGGATTAATAGGTGGAGCACAAGGGATTTTTAGGGAGATGAAATTATGTTGTATGATATTGTAATGTTGGATACACAACATTGTGCATTTGTCAAAACCCATGGAACTCTATATAACACAAAGTGTGAACTTAATGTAAACTATGGATTTCAGTTGATAATAATGTATCAATATTGGTTCATCAATTGTAATAAGTGACCACACTAATGCAATACTACTAAACCTTTAAGAAGAAGGAAATCCATGTGACAACATAGATAAACCTAGGGGACATTATGCTAGGTGAAATATGCCAGACACAGGGAGACCATCACCACATGATTTCACTTATATGTAGAATCTTTTTTAAAAAAAGTCATACTTACAGTGACATATAGTAGAAGGGTGATTACCGAGTCTCAGGTGTGGGGAGAAAGAGGAGATAGTGATCAAAGGGCACAAACTTTCAGCTATAAGATGAGTAAGTGCTGGAGACCTAATGTACAACATGGTAATTATAGCTAGTAAGACAGTATTATACATTTAAAAATTGCTAAAAAAGTAGATCTCAAGTGTTCCCATGATAAACACACAAAATTGTAACAATGGGAGGTGCTAATTAATCTGATTGCCATAATCATCTCACAATGTATACACATATCAAAACATCACATTGCATACCTTAAATATATACAGTTTTATTTGTCAAAAAAAATAAGAAAAAGAGAAACTGTTGGGGAGGGGTAAGCAGGAACTCTCCACACTATAGGCTCAACTTCTCTATAAACCTAAATCTGTTCTAAAAATAGTCTATTGGTTTAAAAGAAGAGAACAAATGTAGGGGAATTCCCTGACTGCTTTCACTGCCATGGCCTAGGCTCAATCCCTGGTCAGGGAACCAAGAGCCTACAAGACAAAAAAAAAAAGATGTAAAAAAAGAGAGAGAGGGAACTATTGTAGACTTGTATTGATAGCTAACTTCCAATGAACCACTCTTCCCAGTGTTTACGCCCTTGGGTAGTTCTCAGTATTAACTCTGGGCTTAGCTACATGATTTGTTTTTGCCAATAGAATATTAGCAAGCATGATACAAATAGAGGCTTGTCTTCTTGGAATGCTCCTTCCTGGAGCCCAGCCTGTAACAAAGCCTGGGCTAATCCTACTGGAGAAAGAAAGAGGCTATTTAGAAAGGCTCTGAGGGACTTCCCTGGTGGTCCAGTGGTTAAAACCCCGAGTTTTCACTGCAGGGGTCACAGGAAGGCCTTAAAAGATAAGACATCACACAAAGAGAGAAAAGACATGAAGGAGAACCTCCCAACTTGAACACCAGCTGAACTCAGACATAAGAATGATTCCAACAAATATCACTGGAAAAGAACCACCCAGACAACCCACAATATCATAAGTAGAATAAATTGTTGTTTTTTAAAACCACCAAGTTTTGGGGTACTGTGTAGTAATAGATAACTGAAACAGGAATCTTTTCTTTAAAAAAAAAAAAAAAGCTTTTAAAAAACTGAGCTATTGATAGCACTTATAAAACAATAGTATGGTGGATGTAAGCACAGAGTTATGTCTTAGGCGTCTTCCCTGTGTGAAACTAACTTCAATGAACAAGGAAGAAAGCAAGATATTGGCCTCATTTAGCAAGCAATATTTTTAACAGCAATTCCTTACATTGATATAAATGACATAAATGACTTACAGATAGCAAGGTGATTTCCTATAAATTCCATACTCTAACAGTGAATCCTTGGAGACCAGAATAAGAATTTTGGAACTGAGGCAATATAAGGCCATAACTTATTCTTGAGTAAGAATGATATGATGAAAATCATATTTGGCAATAATTCTTCTAGTATCAATATATAGGATCATTTGGAGCAAAGAATCTTGGAGTCCATGCAGCAAACCAAGTTGTATAGCAAGTGGAAAATATCAAGATAAGTTATGATAAGAATCTAAGAGGTGTGGCTGAAAAGAGATTCACAAGATGTATCATTTAGTTAGATATGATGAAAGAAAAAAGTCAAAATTGGCTTTGTGTTATTGCTGCTATAAGAAATGACCACAAACTTGGTGAATTAAAGCAACATATATTTATTATCTTACAGTTGTGTAGGTCAAAATTCTGATGTGGGTCTCACTGGGTTAAAATCAAGATATAAATCAGCTGCCTTTCTTTTTGGAGGTTCTAGGTGAGAATTCTTTTCTTGCCCTTTCCACCTTTTAGAAGCCACCCACATTCCTTGCCTTATGACCCTCTTCCTCCACTTTCAAAGCCAGCAGCATTGCTTCTCTCTGACCCTCTAGTCCCACTTGCCTGTAACTCTCCCCCTGCCTTCCTCTTCCACTTTTAAGGACACTTGTGATTACATTGGGCCCACCAGATAATCCAGAAGACTCTCTCCATCTAAAGACCAGCTGAATAGCAATCTTAATTCCTTAACTCCAGCAACCTTAATTCTTTTTCATGTATCTTAACATATTCAAAGCTTCTGAGATTAAGGAACAAACATCTACAGGGATTTGGAGGAACTATTCTACTTAACACGAGCTTCAGGGGTTAGAACTTGGGAGGTTACAAGGATGGTAAGTGCCCCTGATGATGACAAAGATGATGAGAGGAATCCATTTTGATGGGAATACAACAAAGTTGTGCCAAGTTAAGTGGTGTGTCCAAATAGTAATGGCACCCAGAGCTGTTGGTCTTGAGAATCTAGATCCAAAAAAACACATCATGATTAGGGACATGAGCTTAGGGAGACTTACACCTGGAGGTAAAGTCTGAAAGCCCTTGAGCCACTGATCCCTTCGTCATTTTAGAAAGAGAATAAATAACACAAGGATGAGAAGCTAAAAAGGAAGTGCCCTAGTCATCTCTTATCTAGGCTCAACACTGGGTAAACACTCATCCTATGAAGACCTGAAAGGAAACAAGGGAAGTCCTAGAGGGGACAGAAGATGGTTCCACGAAATTGCAGAGGGGACAATTTAGCTGGTCTCCTCAACCACATCTGTAGCCCAGATGTTCCATGTAACCAGAGTACATGCCCACACCAAAAAGCCAACATTATGTACTCCACAAGGTCTGTGGCCAGTGTAAAAGTATGGAGGAACCTGTTCACATGACTAACCAACTTTGTTATTTGTGTCACATCAAAGCCAGAGCCTCAACAAATTACTACTCTCTGAGGTCATTTAATTATGATTAAGTGAACTATGAACCAGTGTAAATGGCATTTTATACTCTAGTGAATTAAGATATGAGATGTAGCTGAAGTGAATAAGATTTATGGCCCAAACTCATGCAACCTTACAGTAATTTCATGACACTTTTACTATGAGCAAGCAATGTCAGCTCTTGAAATAATTAACAGTACATACCAATTCCAAGACTGGGCTTCAGTCATTTATGGGAAGCCAGGAGACAGAACAAGGAGCAGGTTTCTTTGTGACTAATTTACTGTGGATAGCAGGAGCTGTTTCTTTTACCTGCAGCAAAAGTCTTAATTAGGGTGACAAGACTGCCCCTGAGCAGGCCATGCAGGCTCCAGGGGATCAAACCACACCACACATCTCCAGAAGCCAGGTTCCTCCCCAAATGAATCAGTCCCTCTCCAAATGAGAAATGATTCATAGACAAGTAGCTTTTCAAATCCCTAAGCTCATACACCACTACCCTCTGCAGATCCCTTTGTGACCTTGAGATTACCTTAGTCTCGGTTACCATCCACAGAAGCAAGGAATCACTGTCTACAGATTCAAGGGAACTGGCAGAGCAGGAGAGGAGTCAGCCAGAATATGTCTCATTTATCTTGGGTACTTTTTCTCCATCGCCAGCTCTTTCTTGCGCTCTCGCACTTCTGCTTCTTCAGTTTTATGCACCAATTGGCATTTTCCTGAATTCTGATTTTGTGTTCTATCTCAGGAATTCTGATCTTACCTCTCCCATTCAATAAAGGGGGTCCCAAGGACAGAACCCAGAGCCAATCATAAGGGAAGACCTCCATTACCTTCAGTTTCCCATATTTCTAATTTAAGAAACTTTAGGTGTGAGGATGAACGTTTTCCATAGTAATCAGTTAAGTTCAAATATGAAACAAAATCTTCTCCTTGAAGCTCCTGACATTCAGGACAGTGTCTCATTTTATCAGGCATAGAGAAAATAGAGGGATGAGGAAAGTGTTGCTAACCTCTAACTCTTGAAAAAAAAACAATGTATTTTTATTTATCAAGCCAGATGAGTTGAAGACTTTACTATTGCAATATTCTCCTAACAAATCCCCCCATTTTCAATCTTGCCCCTACTCTAATCCAGTCTCTTGTGAACTGAATAATTTTTCTAAACAACAAATCAGTTCAAGTCTCTTTCTTCCTAAAACCTTTCAGTGGATCATTGCCTATTAGACAAAATCTGTACTCCTTTTCATAGTCAACAGCAGAGCTTCCCAATCAATGTACCCAAAATGGATTATAAGTGTACCCAGATATTGATCACCTCAGCCTAGCAGAGAGACCTAGGGTAACTGAGCCCTAGAGACTTTGGCCTTAGGAAGAGAAGTCTTCCAAATTATGAGAAAGATTGAAGAGTTAGCTCCTAAATGCACACACACACACAAAAGTTCACATTCATATTATTTTTCTTGATACATGAATGTATGGGTGCTTACTGTGTAGACTAATAGAACATTATAGTGCATCATAATCACCAAGAAAATAAATTGAAACCCACATTTACAGATGCTACCACAGAGATACAGTAAATCTGGAACTCTTCATTTTTTATTTATCTTTTAAATTTATTTATTTTAATTGGAGGCTAATTATTTTACATTATTGTATTGGTTTTGCCATACATTGACATGAATCTGCCCTGGGTGTACATGTGTTCCCCATCTTGAACCCCCCTTCCACCCTTCTGGTTCATCCCAGTGCACCAGCTCCGAGCATCATTTTTATTGGAGTACAGTTGTTTTACAATGTTGTGTTAATTTCTGTTGTTCAGCAAAGCAAATCAGCTATATGTTTAAATATATTCCCTCTTTTTTGGATTTCCTTCCCATTTAGGGTCACCACAGAGCACTGAGTATAGTTCTTTGAACTATACAATACAATAGGCTCTCATTAGTTATCTATTTTATACATAGCATCAATACAGCATGTGTGTCACTCCCAATCTCTCAATTCATCCAGCTCACCTCCCACCCCCCACAAGGACCCTTCATTTTTTTAATAAGCAGCCCATGTAATTCTGATGCAAATGGTTTGTGGATCACACTTGGAGAATTACAGCCTACTCTGAACTGAACTAGTTATACTGGACCATACCATAATTCTCCAAATGCATGTCTTCTCTTCCTTGTTTTTGCTCAAACTGTTCCCTGTGCCTGGGATGCCTGTCATGCATCTGATCACTTAGCTAACCCCTCCAGGCTTATGCTTAGACCTCGTTTCCCCTGGAAAGCTTTCCCAGGTTCAAAAGGCATATTGGGTGTCTCTCATATATTCTCTCTGAGGCCCCATACTTCTCTTACAGCATTTAAATAATTACCTACCATAAAGGTAAGGGTCACATCGATGTTGTTTATCATTTTATCCCTAACACACTCTAGCATATGGCCAAGTTTATTATAGCCATTCAGTAAACAATCGAATGAATGCCTTATCTTGAATACAGGTCACAAAGGAAATTTAACTACAATTGGTCATTTCAAATCTAGGTGTGATAACCTCTATCAGCCTCAAAATGGAGTGAGTCACCAAACTAGTCCTACACTAAGAGATCCAGGAACCCAATCCTACCCCATTTCCTAGTTTATATGAGCATTCCTTAAGCTCTGAAGCAAAACTGCCACTACTTCCAAAAATTTCTTCTATGGATTATCACTTATAAGGTCCATGTTTATACTAAAAGACATTCCTTGTCATCCCTGACAGTTTCTCATTCACCGGCATCTTGACAATGGCTTTAATTGCCCAATAAACCTCAGAATTTTTTTTCCTTCTGGCTTCCTTTCTGAATGGTTTTCTGCTATCCCAATTAAGGATAACATATGACTTTCATCAGGGCTTCCCTGATAGCTTAGCTGGTAAAGAATATGCCTGCCATGCGGGAGACCTGAGTTCAATCCCTGGGTTGGGAAGATCCCCAGGAGAAGGGAAAGGCTACCAACTCCAGTATTCTGGCCTGGAGAATTCCATGGACTGTATAGTCTACGGGGTCACAAAGAGTCAGACACGACTGAGTGACTTTCACTCACTCACTCACTCATGACTTTCACCTAACCAAAGTGTTATAAAGCATTCCTCAGGCCCTGTCACCCTATCTGCTCAGAAGGATGCTAGTTTTAGGGCAATTTGGTTTAGGACAACTAGACCCAAGACGTTCTTACTTTTAACACTGAAAGTCCCCCATCTGCCGTTTCCCTCTTTCAGCCCCTGGTAACCACCATTGTAGTCTTTGGTTCTGTGAGTTTGACTTTTTTAGATCCCACATATAAGTAATAAAGTATTCATTTTTCCGTGTCTGGTTTACTTCACACATAATGTCTTCCAGGTCCATTTGTTTGTCACAAATAGAAGAATTTCTTTCTTTCTCATAGCTGAATAAAATTCAATTGTATAGTTATACCACATTTTCTTTACTCATTCATGAATTCATGGACGCTTGGATTGTTGGTCAAAGAGTGAAAACTTTCTGTTACAAAGTGAATAAGTTCTGAGGATCTAACGTAGAGCATGGTGACTTTACAGGCATATCTTGTTTTATTGTCCTTTGCTTTACTGTGCTTCACAGATACTGTGTTTTTCACTAATTGTGAAAAATATGGCAACCCTGCATCCAAGCAAGTATATTGGCACCATTTCTCCAAAAGCATTTGCTCATTTCATGTCTGTCGTATTATCAAAATAATTCCCTCGATATTTCAAACTTTTTCATTATTATTATATTGATCATGGTTATCTGATCAGTGATCTTTGATGTTACTACTGTAATTGCTTTGGAGCACCACAGACCATGCCCATATAAGATGGTTAAGTTAATAATCAATAAATTTTGTGTGTGTTCTGACTGCTCAACCAACCAGCCATTCCTTCATCTCTCTCACTCTACTCAGGCCTCTCTATTCCCTGAGAGACAAAAAATTTGAAATTAAGCTAATTAATAACCTTACAATGGCTTCTAAGGGTTCAAGTAAAAGGAAGAGTCACACTTTTCTCTCCAGGGAATCTTCCTGATCCAGGGACCAAACCCAGGTCTCCTGCATTGCAGGCAGATTCTTTACAATCTGAGCCACCAGGGAAGCTCCCTGGTGGAGTAAAGCTCCACACTTAACTCATTTTAAATCAAAAACTAGAAATGATTAAACACATTGACAGTAATTTCAAAATATTACTATTCTTGGTCACCCAAGAGCTCAGGTGGAAATGTACAATGAGATTAATGTTGTTTTTACTTTAAATTTTTTTGCATTTTTAATTATTTTTTAATTGAAGGATAATTGCTTTACAGAATTATGTTGGTTTCTTAAAACACCAACAAGAATCGACCATAGGTATACATATGTCCCTTCCCTCTTAAACCTCCTTCCAACCTCCCTCATAATCCCACTCCTCTAAGTTGTTACAGGGCCCAGGTTTGAGTTCCCTGAGTCATACGGAAAATTCCCATCTGCTATTTTACATATGGTAATGTAATTTTCCATGTTACTCTCTATATGCATCCCACCTTCTCCTTCTTCCCCACTCTCCCATGTCCATAAGTCTGTTCTCTCTGTCTGTGTCTTCATTGCTGCCCTGCAAATAATTTTATCAGTACCACCTTTCTAGATTCCATATATATGTGCTAGTAAACGGTATTTGTTTTTCTTTTTCTGACTTACTTCACTCTGTATAATAGGCTCTAGATTCATCCACCTTATTAGAACCTCATTAGAACTTTTTATCCATTCATCTGTTGATGGACATCTAGGTTGCTTCCGTGTTCTAGCTATTGTAAATAGTGCTGCAATGAGCATTGGGGTACATGTGTCTTTTTCAATTTTGGTTTCCTCAGGGTATATGCTTAGTAGTGGAATTGATGGGTCCTATGATGCTGGGAAAGGTTGGGGGCGGGAGGAGAAGGGGACGACAGAGAATGAGATGGCTGGATGGCATCACCGACTCTATGGACATGAGTTTGGGTGAACTCCGGGAGTTGGTGATGGACAGGGAAGCCTGGTGTGCTGTGATTCACGGGGTCGCAGAGAGTCGGACACGACTGAGCGACTGAACTGAACTGAACTGAACTGATGGTGGTTTTACTCCTAGTTTTTTAAAGGAATCTCCATACTGTCTTCCATACTGGCTGTATCAATTTACATTCCTACCAACAATGCAAGAGGGATCCTTTTTCTCCACATCCTCTCCAGCATTTATTGTTTCTAGATTTTTTTATGATGGCCATTCTGACCAGTGTGAGGTGATATCTCATTGTAGTTTTGATTTGCATTTCTCTAATAATGAGCGATGTTGAACATCTTTTCATGTATTTGTTAGGCATCTGTATGTCTTCTTTGGAGAAATGCCTGTTTCAAAAGCAGAAATATATAGACCAGTGGAACAAGATAGAAAGCCCAGAGATAAACCCACACACCTATTGCTACCTTATTTTTGACAAAGGAGGCAAGGATATACAATGGGGCAAAGACAGCCTCTTCAATAAGTGGTGCTTGGAAAACTGGGCAGCTACATGTAAAAGAATGAAATTAGAACACTTCCTAATACCATACACAAAGATAAACTCAAAATGGATTAAAGACCTAACTGTAAGACCAGAATCTATAAAACTCTTAGAGGAAAACACAGGCAGAATGTTCTATAACATAAATCACAACAAGATCCTCTATGACCCACCTCCTAGAGTAATGGAAATGAAAACAAAAATAAGCAAGTGGAATCTAATTAAACTTAAAATCTTTTGCACAGCAAAGGAAACAATAAACAAGGTGAAAGGCAGTCCTCAGAATGGGAAAAGGTAATAGCAAATGAAATAACTGACCAAGGATTAATTTCCAAAATATACAAGCAGCTCATACAAGTCAATGTCAGAAAAACAAACAACCCAATCAAAAAGTGGGAAAAAGACCTCAACAGACATTTCTCCAAAGAAGACATACAGATGATTAACAAACACATGAAAAGATGCTCAGTGTTACTCATTATTAGAGAAATGCGAATCAAAACTACAATGAGATATCACCTCATACCAGTCAGAATGTTCATCATCAAAAAGTCTACAAGCAATAAATGTTGTTTTTAAATTGCTAATACAACATCCATTCTGCAACCCATGGATCAAGGAGTCATTTCAACTTTCAAGTATTATTATTTGAGAAGTACATTTTGTAAGACTATAGACGCCATAGATAGTGATTCCTCTGATGGATCTGGGCAGTCAATTGAAAATTTCCTGGAAAGGATTCACTATTCTAGGTAACATTAAGAACATTCACGAGTCATGGGAAGGCATAAAAATATCAACATTAATAGGAGTTGGGAAGAAGTTGATTCCAACCTTCACGGACAACTTTGAGGGTTCAAGTCTTCAGTGGAGGAAGTCACATCAACTGCGGTGGAAATAGCAAAAGAACTAGACTTAGAAATGGAGCCTGCAAGAGGGAGGTGATGTAAGTATATTTCTTGCTGATTTGCATTATTGTATGGCAGAAACAAGTACAATATTGTAAAGCAATTTTCCCCCAATTAAAAAATAAATAAAAAGAAGTAGAGCCTGAGGATGTGACTGAATTGCTGCAATCTCATGATTAAATTTTAATAGATGAGGAGTTGCTTCTCATGGATGAACAGAAAGTGGTTTCTTGAGATGAAATCTGTTCCTGGTGAAGACTGTGGAAATGACAACAGATGATTTAGAAAATTACATAAACTTAGTTGATAAATCCAAGGCAGGGTTTGAGAGAACTGACTAATTTTGAAAGAAGTTCTACTGTGGGTAAAATGCTATCAAACAGCATTACATGACACACAGAAATCTTTCAAGAAAGAAAGAGTCAGTTGATGCAGTGAAGTTTATTGTGGTCTTATTTTAATTGCCACAGGCACCCCAACCATCAGCCATCAGCCCCAGCCACCACCCTGATCAATCATTAACCATCAACATGGAGGCAAGCTACTCCACCAGCGAAAAGATTACAACACACTTCAGCAAGATGATAGTTAGCATTTTGAGTGATATTTTTTGGCTGTACCACGTGACTTACAGACTAAAAGGTTTCTGAATAGCAAGGGAGACCATCAACAAAATGAAAAGGCAACCTACTGAATGGTAGAAAATAATTGCAAATCATATATCTGATAAGGGGCCTAATATCCAAAATACATTTTAAAACTCATACAACTCAATATTTTTAAAAACTGATTAGGAAATAGACAGAAGGTCTAAGTAGGCATTTTTCCAAAAAAAGCAAACAGATGGCCAACAAGTTCATGAAAAGATGCTCTACATCATTAATGATCAAGGAAATGTGAATCAAAGTCACAATGAGATACCACCTCACACCTTTTGGAATGACTATTATCAAAAAGAAGAAATAAAAATGTTAGCAAGGATCTGGATAAAAGGAAACCCTTGTGCACTTGCTGGTGGGAATGTAAATTGGTGCACCCACTGTAAAAAAAACAGTATGGAATTTGCTCAAAATATTAAAAATAGAGCTACCATATGATCCAGAAATTTAAGTTTGGATATTTATTTGAAAACACTAATTTAAAAGATATCTACAAGGTCTTATAGAGTGGGCTGCTACCTCCTGACCTAAGTGAAATTGATGTTGAGTTGAATTCTGATGATGAGATCATATAAGAGAGCTCTGAACTTAACTTATAAGTGGGTAAAGAAGATGAGATCTTTACAAAGACAGAGATCTCAGATATTCCTACAGATGGACAAAACACTGAAGCAGAGGCAAATGTAAATGCACATGAAGAATGCCCCTCTGGAATTCCCTTAAATAGTGGAATAAATTTCAAGAATTGCATAAAATGCATTCTTAACAGAAAAACTTCAACTTCAAGATCAGGAAAGAAAAAAAGAAAACACTCCAGAAAGAGCAAATTAAAGAATGAAGAAGAATCTCGTAATGAACAGTCTTCAAGTGAAATCCAGTGGAAGAAACTTAGTATTTTGGAGTCAATGAGAGGTTTGACCTCCACTGTTAAAAGGAAAGAAAGTTGAAAATTTGGGCCTTGAAAAGAGCATAGAACAGGCTGTGGAAGTGTGGAACATTGAGAAGACTGAGAAACTCAACAACCAGCTAGCTATTCTAGAGCTTGGTATAAAAATTGCCAAAGCAATTGCCTGCCACAACTTTGTAAAAGCCAAAAAGGATGCTGAAAATTCACAGTTTTTGTGAAAAAAGAAACTTGTCTGGGGATTTGAAGCAAAGAGGTGGGAAACCAAAAGCAACATGGGATATACATGACTTGCCAGAGTTCTTCAAGAACTTTGAGGCTTTACTTGAGTCTTCAATTGCTCGATGTACTGAGAAGATTTTCCTGCTTATGACAACTCTGTCAGGAAATTGATGGACACAGAAAAAAAAAGCATAAAATTTTGGAGCTGATTATCAAATCATTTTTCATTCTTTTTCTAAAGAGTTCATCCCATTGAAGTGAATGAAATGGAACATTCAGTTATTTGTACAAGTAATCTAAGCATACATACAGGGGAAAAAAGGATTTTTTAATTTATTTATATAGACCTCCAGTATAAAATCAATTTTACTTTTCATCTATTTGGTGTAGCATAGCCAATGAGCTCCTTGCTTTCTTATCTGCACTCAGTGTAACTGCACTTATTCTGGAGTTGTGTTTTTAAGATTGGCATTTGTTTATAATGGATTAGTCATAAGTGCAAGAAAGATATTGTGTTTACAAATGACTTTAGTGTTATAAAAGTAATTATTGATTCTTTTTTTGAGGCAGTAGAGTTGATATTTCACAGTCACATAATAAAAGCAATTGATTTTAAAAAATAATAATAATAAAAGATATTTGCACCCCTGTGTTCATAGCAGCAGTATTTACAATAGCCAAGATATGGAAACAACCTAAGTGTCCATCAATGGATGAATGGATAACGAAAGTGTGTGTCTATATATAGAACAGACTATTATTCAACCATAAGAAAGAATGAAATCTTGCCATTTTCTACAATATTGATGGACCTTGAGGGCATTATGCTGAGATAAGTCAAACAAGGAAAGACACATAACATATAATCTCTCTTACATGTGGAATCTTTAAAAAATCTCATAGATACAGAAAACAGATGGTGATTGCAAGAGGTGGGGTGAGGGTAGGAGAAATGGGTGAATTTTTTTTAATATAAGTAAACTGAATCTAAAATTTTTTATTGAAGGATAATTGCTTTACAGAATTTTGCTGTTTTCTGTCAAACCTCAACATGAATCAGCCATAGGTGGGTGAGATGCATGGAATTTAAAATTTTTTAAATATTCATGGCATTTTGGAAATCATTCATGAACAGGCACAGAGCAGTGAAAATTTTGAATTGTCCAAGATATGTGTTCCCAGTTGAGGCTGAACAGGACAATACTCTTCTTGTTTCGGCTCTCATAATATAAACAAAGGTCCATTTTGCAATCATCTTATGAAAAAACCCAAATGAATTTTTCAGCCAACCTAATATTTACTGCCATATTTTCTCCCCCTTAAGTGCTTTTTTTCCTGGTGATTTTTCTATTTAAAATGGCCTTCATGCATAGTGCTGAAGTTCTGTCTAGTGTTCCTAAGCACAAGACTGTGATATCTTACAGAAAAATTATGTGTGTTTGATAAGCTTCATTAAGGTGTGAGTTACAATGATGCTGGTCATGAATTCAATATTAATGAACCAACAATATTTATTAAATAAATTATTTTTAAACAGAGGCACACATAAAACAAAGCTGTATACTGACCAACTGATCACAGGAACTTAAGTCTACATTTCACCGGGAGCAGACAGGTCATGGTGGAGCGTTCTGAAAAAACATGGTCCACTGGAGAAGGGAATGGCAAACCACTTCAGTATTATTGCCTTGAGAATCCCATGAAAAGTATGAAAAGGCTAAAAGATATGACACTGAAAGATGAACTTCCCAGGTCAGTAGGCGCCCAATATGCTACTAGAGAAGAGTGGAGAAATAGCTCCAGAAAGAATTAAGTTGACCCAAACTGAGAATAACGCTCAGTTGCAGTTGTTACTGGTGATGGAAGTAAAGTCTGATGCTGTAAAGAACAATATTGCATAGGAACCTGGAATGTTAGGTCCATGAATCAAGGTAAACTGGAAGTGGTCAAACAGGAGATGGCAACAGTGAACATCAACATTTTAGGAATCAGTGAACTAAAATGAACCAGAATAGCAATTTTATTTTTTAATGTCTGCTTGAATATATTTTTTTAATTTAATTTAATTTTAATTGGAGGCTAATTACTTTACAATATTGTATTGGTTTTACCATACATTGACATGAATCTGCCCCAGGTGTACATGTGTTCCCCATTTTGAACCCCGCTCCCACCTCCCTCCCCATATCATCCATCTGGCAAATTTAATTCAGATGACCATTATATCTACTACTGTGGGAAAGAATCCCTTAGAAGAAATGGAGCAGCCATCATAGTCAACAAAAGAGTCTGAAATGCAGTACTTGGGTACAATCTCGAAAATGACAGAATGATGTCTGTTCGTTTCCAAGGCAAACCATTCAATATCACGATAATTCAGGTCTATGCTCCAACCACTAATGCCAAAGAAGTTGAAGCTGAATGGTTCTATGAAGACCTACAAGACCTTATAGAACTAACACCAAAGAAAATGTCCTTTTCATCATAGGGGACTGAAATGCAAAAGTAGAAAGTCAAGAGATACCTGGAGTAACAAGCAAGTTTGGCCATGGAGCATAAAATGAAGCATGGGAAGGCTAACAGAACTTTGCCAAGAGAACACAGAGGTCATAGCAAATACCCTCTTCAAACAACACAAGGGGTGACAAAACACATGGACATCACTAGATGGTCAATACAGAAATCAGATTGATTATATTCTTTGCAGCCAAAGGTGAAGAAAACAAAACAAAAACAAGATCAGTCAACAAAAACAAGACCAGGAGCTTACTGTTGCTCAGATCATGAACTCCATATTGCAAAATTCAGACTTAAAGAAAGTAAGGAAAACCACTAGACCATTCAGGCATGACCTAAATCAAATCTCTTATGATTATACAGTGGAAGCGACAAATAGCAATCGGGAATTAGATCTGATATAGAGAGTGCCTGAAGAACTATGGACAGAGGTTCACAACATTGTATAGGAGGTGGTGATCAAAACAATCCCTAAGAAGCAGAAATGCAAAAAGCAAAATGATTGTCTAAGGAGGCCTCACTAATAGCTGAGAAAAAAAGAGAAGCAACAGGCAAAGGAGAAAAAGAAAGATATATCCATCCGAATGCAGAGTTCCAAAGAATACCAAGGAGAGACAAGAAAGCCTTCCTAAGTGATCAACACAAAGAAATAGAGGAAAACAATT
Organism: Moschus berezovskii; assembly: GCF_049115385.1. Lineage (NCBI taxonomy): Eukaryota > Metazoa > Chordata > Mammalia > Artiodactyla > Moschidae > Moschus > Moschus berezovskii. The sequence goes on from NC_142488.1 coordinate 66,828,893, forward strand.
GAATGGGAAAGACTAGAGATCTCTTCAAGAAAATTCAAGATACCAAGGGAATATTTCATTCAAATATGAGCTCAATAAAGGACAGAAACAGTAAGGAGTTAACAGAAGCAGAAGATATTAAGAGGTGGCAAGAATACACAGAAGAACTACACACACACAAAAAAAAATCTTAATGGCACAGAAGACCAAGATGGTGTGGTCACTCACCTGGAGCCAGAAATCCTGGAGTGCAAAGTCAAGTGGGCCTTAGGAAGCATCACTATGAAAAAAAGCTAGTAGAGGTGATGGAATTCCAGCTGAGCTATTTCAAATCCTGAAAGATGATGCTGTGAAAGTGCTGCACTCAATATGCCAGCAAATTTGGAAAACTCAACAGTGGCTACAGGACTGGAAAAGGTCAGTTTTAATTCCAATCTCAAAGAAAAGCAGTGCCAAAGAATGCTCAAACTACTGCACAACTGCACTCATCTCACATGCTAGCAAAGTAATGCTCAAAATTCTCCAAGCTAGGCTTCAATGGTACATGAACTGAGAAAGTCTAGATGATCAAGCTGGTTTTAGAAAAGACAGAGGAACCAGAGATCAAATTGCCAACATCCATCGGATCATCCAAAAAGCAAGAGAGTTCCAGAAAAACATCTACTCCTGCTTCATTGACTACACCTAAGCCTTTGACTGTGTGGATCACAACAAACTGTGGGAAATTCTTAAAGAGGTAGGAATACCAGACCACCTTAACTGCCTCCTGAGAAATCTGTATGCAGGTCAAAAAGCAACAATTACAACGGGACATGGAACGACAGACTGGTTCCAAATCGGGAAAGGAATCCGTCAAGGCTGTATATTGTCACCTCGCTTATTTAATTTATATGCAGAGTACATTACACGAAATGCCAAACTGGATAAAGGACAAGCTGGAATCAAGATTTCCAGGAGAAATATCAATAACCTCTGATATGCAGATGACACCACCCTTATGGCATAAAGAGAAGAAAAACTAAAAAGCTTCTCGATGAAAGTGAAAGAGGAGAATGGAAAAGTTGGCTTAAAACTCAACATTCAAAAAACTAAGATCATGGCATCTGGTCCCATGACTTCATGGCAAATATATGGGGAAAAAATGGACAGTGAAAAACTGTATTTACTTGGGCTCCAAAATCACTGCAGATGGTGGCTGCAGCCACGAAATTAAATACACTTGCTGCTTGGAAGAAAAGGTATGACAAACCTAGACAGCATATTAAAAAGGAGAGACATTACCTGCCAACATAGGTCCATCTAGTCAAGGTTAAGGTTTTTCCAGTGGTCATATATGGATGTGAGAGTTGGACCATTAAGAAATCTGAGTGCCAAAGAATTGATGGTTTTGAACTGTGTTGTTGGAGAAGACTCTTGAGAGTTCCTTGGACTGCAAGGAGATCCAACCAGTCAATCCTAAAGGAAATCAGTCCTGAATATTCATTGGAAGGACTGATGCTGAAGGTGATGCTCTAATCCTTTGGCCACCTAATGCAAAGAACTGACTAATTTGAAAAGACCCTGATGCTGCAAAAGATTGAAAGTGGGAGGAGAAGGGGATGACAGAGGATGAGATGGTTGAATGGCATCACCGACTCGATGGACATGAGTTTGATCAAGCTCCAGGAGTTGGTGATGAACAGGGAAGCCTGGCGTGCTGCACTCCATGGGGTCGCAAAGAGTTGGACACGACTGAGTGACTGAACTGAACTGAATTCTCACTCATAGTAGAGTGAACACTTCTAAGAGTTGATGGGAACTGTGGTTCTAAAGAGTTCTTTCAAAAATTCCAGACAAAGGAAGAATTGATATATCACTTTGGGCTCTTGAGCAAAAGGCCTCCACAACTTTGTAAGATCCCTTTGGGCAGGGGCTGGACGTTGTGGTGTCTAGGCCCTGACCTTATTTTCTACCTTATTCCTACAATATTCCCTATTTTTTTTTTTAGCTAAAATAAGCATAATCTTCCATCTTCAACCATTTTCTTACACTCTAGGTCAAGGTTTTATAACCTTAGCATTCAACGTTTTGGGCCATATAATTCGTTGGTTTGTGTATGTTGGCAGTGGAGGAATTCCTGTCCTGTGATTATAGGATGTCTAGAAACATCCCTGGCCTCTATTCATTAAATTACAATAGCACTCCCTACCCAAATGTCTCCAGACATTGTGCAATGTCCCCTGGGGGACAAAAAGTGCCCCACATCGAGGATCACTTCTGTAGGTTCTCTTGCCTTGGCCCCTAGTCCCTGCCTGATATTCCCTTCTACTCTAACCCTTCCCCAGCCTCACTGGGAAGTCACCATCATTTGGCTAATAGAGTCATCAAGGAATTAGCAAGGAGAAGTCTAGACTTAGGAGGCTTGCTTTCCATTGCTGGGTGCATAAGTTAGTAGCTATCTGACCCTGAACAAGTTACTGAATCCTCAGTTTTCTCATCTATAAAGTGGAAACAATAATACTCCCACACCACAGAAGATTTGTGAGGATTAAATATATTTCTTCTTCCTAGAATCATTATTGCTAACCATTGCTTTTACCATTCATGGCTTCAAAAAGTAAGATGACAGTGAATTGACACAAGGATAGAGCCAGCAGCCGTCAACAGTGCTATAATTCACAGTGGTATAGGAGAAGAAAGACACATACCTGGAAGGAATAAAATAGAAGGATTGATTTCCAAAGCTAGTTGAGTATCAGAATCATCTGGAGACATTTTTTGAAAGTACAGAGTCTTGAACTGTACCCTAGGTGTTCTGAATGCTGATATCTAGGTGTGGGACACAGGATCTGTACCAAACAAACTTTCTATTGCATTCTCTTAATAAGACATGTTTGGATACCACAAAACAATATGATCTCTAAGGTCCCTTCTGTCTCTAATAGTTGGTGATTGTACATTGCTATTTATCCTGGAAAATATTATACAAACTGGAATTGTATCTCTGAGCATGATATAGGGAATTTTCACGGAATTTTCTTCATAGACTGGAGTTTTAAAATGTCACCTTACTCCAAGAGAATAAAGCAGCTTCTGGAGGCACATTTGATCTGATAATCAAGGAAGGAGGCAGCTTCAAAGCTTCAACTGGCAGTTGTTTTCACTTCACTAAAGAGCATAAATCTACAAACTGGCTGGTGAAAAAACTTCAGTCAATTGTCCACAGACCAGAGGGCAGACCAGATCAAGATAGAAGGTAAGATTTCCAGTGGCCAGAATCCTGAAAATCTATCTGATTGGCTGGAGAAGTGACTGCAAGTTTGGTGCAGAAGGGTATATAATCCCAAAGACTAATCTTTAGGACAGAAACAGAAAAGGCCTTTCTGTCCAAGAAGGCTAAGGAGACTTTGGAAGTAAAAAATATGGCCCATAACCTTAGGTTCTATGTCTCAGTGACTTGTTTTCGCACTGACTCCTTCACCCCTGGAAGCAGGGCTGAGGTATAAGAAGAAACTGGGATGTTGTGTCCCATTTGCTATGTCAGACAGGCCAACCTGTCTGAGTTATTTTGGGATCAGAATTCAATGTTACATAGAATCAGTTGGGCCTGTGTTGATGTTTGTTTTGTTTGCACTTGGTTTCCCGGTAAAAACTCTTCCTGACAAATTCCAAACTATCTTCACTGAACTAAGGGAAAAGAAGAATTTTCCACACTGTATTAGTTTCCTTTGCCTTGTAAAAAATTACCACAAATTCAGTGACTTAAAACAACACAAACTTATTATCCCACAGCTTTCATGGTTAGGATCCAAGTACAGATTGGGCTGGGTCCTCTGTTCAGGGTCTCACCAGGCTGACATCAAGGTGTCCACAAGGCTGCAATTTTATTTGAGGCCTGGGGTCCACTTCTAAACTCACTAATTTGGGGCAGAAAGTTTTTCCTTGTGGTTGTAAGACTGAGGTCTCTGTTATCCCTTTGGCTATTGGTTGGAGATGACTCTCAGTTCCTATAAGTTGCCCCCCATGTCTTTGCCATGTGGCCTCCTCCACAGGCACTTCACAACATAGCTGCTTGCCTCTCCCAGACAAACAGGAGAATCTACACTGATTTGAATGCCTCTGACATAGTTTAAGTGCTCACTTGATTAGGTCAGGCCCACTCAGGATCAGTTCAGTTCAGTCGCTCAGTCGTATCCGACTTTTTGCGACCCCATGAATCACAGCATGCCAGGCCTCCCTGTCCATCACCAACTCCCAGAGTTCACGCAAACTCATGTCCATCGAGTCGGTGATGCCATCTAGCCATCTCATTCTCTGTCATCCCCTTCTCCTCCTGCCCCCAATCCCTCCCAGAATCAGAATCTTTTCCAGTGAGTCAACTCGTCACATGAGGTGGCCAAAGTATTGGAGTTTCAGCTTTAGCATCAGTCCTTCCAATGAACACCCAGGATCGATTTCCTTTAGAATGGACTGGTTGGATCTCCTTGCAGTCCAAGGGACTCTCAAGAGTCTTCTCCAGCACCACAGTTCAAAAGCATCAATTCTTCAGCGATCAGCTTTCTTCACAGTCCAACTCTCACATCCATACATGACCATGGGAAAAACCATAGCCTTGACTAGACAGACCTTGGTTGGCAAAGTAATGTCTCTGCTTTTTAGTATGCTATCTAGGTTGGTCATAACTTTCCTTCCAAGGAGTAAGCATCTTTTAATTTCATGGCTGCAATCAGCATCCACAGTGATTTTGGAGCCCAGAAACAAAGTCTGACACTGTTTCCACTGTTTCCCCATCTATTTCCCATGAAGTGATGGGACCAGATGCCATGATCTTTGTTTTCTGAATGTTGAGCTTCAAGCCAACCTTTTCACTCTTCTCTTTCACTTTCATCAAGAGGCTTTTGAGTTCCTCTTCATTTTCTGCCATAAGGGTGGTGTCATCTGCATATCTGAGGTTATTGATATCTATCCCACTCAGGATAATCTCCCTAAAACAAAGTCAACTGATAAGGGACCTTCATTGCATCTGCAAAATCTCTTCACAGAAACACCTAAATTAGTGTTTGATTGAATGAGTGGGAGAAGATATGTACACCAGGAGCCAGAAATCTTGGGAGACATTCTTAGAATTCTGCTTGCCACATACAACTTGGTCAAGAATTGTGGCAATGGGGCCCAGAGAGAAAATTATTCAGGGAAGTGGGTGGATTGTGTTCCTTTGGGCTAAGACTAATCTCACTCAGTTATATATAATAACAAGGAGTGAGATTGGATTGTTAGGCAAGTATCTTTAGCAACATGGCTCATCTTGGAGAGAGGAGGAATGCCTTTGGTCATTATCTGTGCCACCCCCTCCTTGATACCCTAAGTTGTTTATTTGACTTACAGGGCAAATATGCCAGTCAGTTTTTCCCCTACCTGTGATTTTCAAGTTTGATTGTACTGTGATTTGAAACAGAATCAAGGGCAGTATGGTGTAAAATAAAGATACTTCCTTTCACAAAGACTCCTGTAGTCATTAGCATTCGGTCCAAGTGACCCTAACTAGGATGCAGCAAAACAGATAAGAAAGGAGTCACACAGGCAAGAAGGAAGCTCTAGGGCTTTAGGTCATTGCAACTGAGTGCCTAGGTGTGTGAAGGTTGAAGAAAGCTGTCTCTTTGGGCAAAAAGGATAAACTCCTATTGGTGTCTTCAGAAGACCTAGAAGACGATCTATGAATTTGTTTGTACGTGGCAGTAAGAGAGAAAGGAGGAGATGCCATACTGGCACACTGGTTTTCTCCTCTTAGAAGCAATTGAATGGGTGGGATTTGCTAAAGTAAAACAGTAATAACTTTTTTGACTACTTTCTATATGCAGGAACTACTCTAAGTGTTTACATGTATTAATCCTCCCCCAAAGCTTTTGAGGTAGCTACTATTATTATCCCTGCTTTTTATAGGTGATGAAAGTGGCACAGAGAAGTTGCTGCTGCTGTTAAGTCACTTCAGTCGTGTCCTACTCTGTGTGACCCCATAGACGGAAGCCCACCAGGCTCCCCCGTCCCTGGGATTCTCCAGGCAAGAACACTGGAGTGGGTTGCCATTTCCTTCTCCAATTTGTGAAAGTGGAAAGGAAAAGTGAAGTCGCTCAGTCATGTCTGACTCATAGCGACCCCATGGACTGCAGCCCACCAGGCTCCTCCGTCCATGGGATTTTCTAGGCAAGAGTATTGGAGTGGCTTGCCATTGCCTTCTCCGACAGAGAAGTTAAATGCAAGTTATTCTAAACAGTTAATAACATGCATACTAAAGTGTTTAGGAGTAAGTGTGCTATTGCCTGCAACATACTATGAGATACAACAATAAGAACAAAAGGATAATCTGATGGATAGAGGGATGGATAATAAGTGTGTGTGAGAGAGAGATTAAACAAGTATAGCAAATGTTAACGATAGAATCTAGAGGTAGATATATGGGTATTCACTGTAAAATTCTTTCAATTTTTGTATACGTTTGGAAATTTAAAAAAAAAAAGTGAATTGTCCAAGATCACACAGTTAGTAATGATACAGCCAGGATTCTAATTCAAATAATCTTGCTCCAAAGTATATGCTCTTAACAACTATGCTAAACTGCTACTCAGAAGCTGGTTTTCCAAAGACTTATTATTATATCAAATACTTGAAATTAGGTTTCTATCTCAAATCATTTGCTGTTTATAAGCTTTGCTCTGGAAACTATGGAACAATGTAACACAGTCTCTGCCAAAAGGAGCTCAGGGTCTTGTTGAGGAGATAAGATGTACACATCTAAATCAGTCTGAGAAGGGATAAAATGAGAGAGCAGAACTCTGGAGGGGAACTAAGAGGACCTGAATTGAAGGCATGGATTGGGACACTGACATTCTCAAGGACAGGAGGAAAGAGGAGAGTGAGAAGCATTTGAGATATCTGACATAGAGCGGAAGGAGTTTGGGCCTGATAAGACCACCTTGTAGGTATAACAGGTGAAATTATCTGCCAAGAAAGAATAGGTGAAGGCCAGTGAGTTAAGAAAAGTGGACAAGAATTGAAACCATCGCTTTGGGGAGTAAACGTGAAATAGCTGGAAAATGTAGGCAGATCCCAGTTGGTATCAGAAGGCAAGTGTTTGCTGTGGTCTTATATTTCTTCAGTCAAGTTCATTGTAGCTTATTGGAAACAGGATAAAACAGTGCAGGAAGTGGGATAAGTTCAGAAGAAGACAGGAAGGATACCAAGGAGTTTAAGGTGACTTTGATAAGAAAATGATAGAAAGGACAAAAAGTTCAGCTCTCTCACCCCTTGAAAGTCCTCTGCTTGATGTTGCTATTCATGTAAGAATCTGGCTGTTCCCACCATCCTATCATTGGTCCACAAATCTTTCAGACCTGGATACCAGCTCTGGTAAGCCTACCTCTCACATATTAGTTCTCTGCTGTCTAGATTTTTCCCTCAAGGCTTAATTCTTTCAAAGCTTACCAAATTAAATAACTTGTATTCTGTGTTCATTTCCTTGACCACTTTTCTCTGTGCTTCCCTTCTTTCTAAGAACTTCCCTTGATTTTCATGATGACATTCTCTCAGTTTCCCTTCTACTTTCTAACTGCTCTTTCTCAGTCTCCTTGGTTGAACTATTTTACTTCTTCCTTCCATTTCTCAAAATAACTGGGCTCAAGAGTCCATCTTTGACCCTCTTCCATTCCTATTCTAGAAGGTATCCCTTGGATCTCTGACAGATCCCATTTACTCCCTTGGCTTTGGCAATCATTTCTTTAAAGATGAGTCTCAAATCTCTAGCTCCAGACTTTACCTTTACTTGGAGCTTCAGATGTTCAACTGGCTGTTGAAACCCCATCTAGATGTCCCTTAGATATCTCAAATCAAACACGTCTTAAACAGTGAGAAATGTCTTCAAGTCTATGAGTGTCTTTTCCCCTCATTACAGGTATGAGCTACTGGAGGGCAGAACCTGGGCTCCTTGGCTGTCTTCATAGACTGGAGCCAAGCCAGCATCACAATGAAGAGGGATCTTTTCCCTGCATAAGCCTCAGCAAAGGGTGTCTTGTTGGAGGAGTTAGTTAATAACAGGCAGAAACGAGGGCTGGGTGAGAATGGGCACTTCTGTGCTTTGTACATGGATGTGACTCATATGCTTTAGGCACATTAGTCATTATGCTTCTTGGCATCCCAATTCCCCTACTCCAATGCTTGCTCATACACAAATGGACTCATGCCCAGGCCTTTTTTGTGTCGACTTAGGAAGCACTCTACACACACATTGTCTTCACATGCCACCTGCAACAGCCTCAATTTAAATAACCTTCAGACTTAGGGGACAGAGTGGAGGGTTCTGGAAAGGCACTGGATGTTTTAACTGTTCCATTGTCCTTGGAGAACTCTTGTTCCCTAATCAAGGATTGAGTGTGCCTTGGGACTGAGGCTAACGGATTGTGGGCTTAACAAATTTATTCCATACTTTCTGTAATTTTTAATAGGATTTTTCATTTCCTGTGTAAACTTTGTAGAGGCAGGCTGGGAAACCACTATTACCTTCGATTTCTAGATGAGAAAACTCAGACCCCACAAGGAGTAATCTGAGATAGAGGTGAACCTAGGAGTGCTTATCTCCAGCCCAAGGCACTTATCACTTATCACACAACTAAGTTCAATCAGTTCCTGGAGACCCTGGTTGCTATTTCAGGTAAGCAGTCAGCACTTAAGGGAGATGTTGCTTGGGTCAGGTGAAGCTAGGATTCTGTTTCCATTGCTTAGGAGACGGTCTGGCATTCAGAGAACAAGGGCCTGTGAGTTTCTATGAGAAGGGAGGAGGAGTTGGGATTTGGACCCAGGAATTCCCATCAGGAATGAAACACTTTCCACCTGCTGCCGCCTAAAACGCCTAACTCCGTCATGGAATTTGAATGCAGACAGTTAAATGGGACTTTGGAAAGAGAGGATGAAAAACGAGTTTCCTTCTTTCTGTTCACAGAGGCCAGCCAAGAGCCACAGCTGGAGCCAGGTCTCTGGTCATGAACTAAACAGAACCAGTTATCGGTTTCAAGTCTGACTGCCTCTTCTTGTAAGGACTTTGGAACTTGGAGAGGATCCCTGACCCTTTATAAACCAGCAGAAAGAACTATAATTGTCAAGACCCCAGATAGAATGGCAGGTATACTCAAAGGTGGAGTGGGAGGCTGAAAATGCTGCTTAAAATGTATTTAATAATTTTATTTCTCTATGTAAAACTTTCTGGGAAAGACTTAATTTAGAGAGTGGGGGGGTGTGGATTGGACAGGCAATATCAAGGCACTAGGTGCCTTGGAATTAGGGGCTGGAGCATAATAAGATATAAATTCCTTGGCCCAGGGATCCCACAGCTAACTATCACAAGACTGTACCAGGAGACCAACCCTCTAGTCAAGTTTTAACAGGATGGGAGCTGGATATTCAACATGTGTCCCTGTCAAGGCACCTGTCTTTTACTCGGCTCTGCCACCTAACTCTGGGACAAAAAACATTTCTGGTCACTCCTCTGGATCTTGATTGCCCTTTATGTGTTAAACGGGGATGATTTCTACAAAACAGAAACAGATGCACAGACATAGAGAAACACACCTGTGGTTGCCAAGCAGTAGTGAGGGGGGTGGGGATTAGGGAAAGAAGGATTGAGAGTTTGGGATTAGCAGATGCAAACTACATATATAATAATTTGCATCTACTAATAGTTTTATATGTGTGTGTGTGCATGTATGTGTGTGTGTGTGTATAGTGGAGAAACAACAGGGAACTATATAAAATATCCTGTGATACCATACACAAAAATAAATTCAAAATGGATTAAGATCTAAATGTAAGACCAGACACTATGAAATTCTTAAAGGAAAACATAGGCAGATCACTCTCTGACATAAATCACAGCAAGATCCTCTATGACCCACCTCCCAGAGTAATGGAAATGAAAACAAAAATAAACAAATGGACCTAATTAAACTTAAAACCTTTTGCACTATAAGGAAACAATAAGCAAGGTGAAAAGACAGCCTTAGAATGGGAGAAAATAATAGCAAATGAAGCAAATGACAAAGAATTAATCTCCAAAATATAAAGCAGCTCATGTAGTTCAATACCAGAAAAACAAACAACCCAATCAAAAAACGGGCAAAAGAACTAAACAGACATTTCTCCAAAGAAGACATACAGATGGCTAACAAACATGAAAAGATGCTCAACATCACTCATTATCAGAGAAATGCAAATCAAAACCACAATGAGGTATCATTTCATGCCAGTCAGAATGGCTGCCATCAAAAAGTCTACAAACAATAAATGCTGGAGAGGGTGTGGAGAAAAGGGAACCCTCTTACACTGTTGGTGGAAATGCAAACTGGTACAGCCACCATGGAGAACAGTGTGAAGATTCCTTTAAAAACTGGAAATAGAACTGCCATACGACCCAGCAATCCCACTGCTGGGTATACACACAGAGGAAGCCAGAATTGAAAGAGACGCATGTACCCCAATGTTCATTGCAGCACTGCTTACAATAGCTGCTGCTGCTGCTGCTAAGTCGCTTCAGTCGTGTCCAACTCTGTGCAACCCCGTAGACGGCAGCCCACCAGGTTCCCCCGTCCCTGGGATTCTCCAGGCAAGAACACTGGAGTGGGTTGCCATTTCCTTCTCCAATGTATGAAAGTGAAAAGTGAAAGTGAAGCCGCTCAGTCATATCCAACTCTTAGCGACCCCATGGACTGCAGCCTACCAGGCTCCTCCGTCCATGGGATTTTCCAGGCAAGAGTATTGGAGTGGGTTGCCATTGCCTTCTCCGTTACAATAGCTAGGACATGGAAACAACCTAGATGTCCATCAGCAGACAAATGGATAAGGAAATTGTGGTATATATACACGATGGACTGTTACTCAGCTATAAAAAAGGGATGCATTTGATTCCGTTCTAATGAGATGGATGAAACTGGAGCCTATTATACAGAGTGAAGTAAGTCAGAAAGAGAAACACTAATAGTGTACATTAACACATATATATGGAATTTAGAAAGATGAGGATCCTATATGCAAGGCAGCAAAAGAGATACAGATGTAAAGAACAGACTTTTAGACTCAGTGGGAGAAGGCGAGGGTGGGAAGATTTGAGAGAATAGCATTGAAATATGTATATTACCATATGTAAAATAGATGACCAGGGCAAGTTCGATGTTCGAAGCAGGGCACTCAAAGCTGCTGCTCTGTGACAATCCAGAGGGATGGGGTTGGGAGGGAGGTGGGGGGGGGTTTCAGGATGGGGGGACACATGTGCATCCATGGCTGACTCATGTCGATATATGGCAAAAACCATCACAATATTGTAAACTAATTATCCTCCAATCAAAATTAATTAATTAAAAATATATATCCTGGGATAAAACATAATGTAAAAGAGTGTGAAATGGAATATATATGCATATATACACATATATGTATATGTATAACTGAGTCACTTTGCTGTACAGCAGAAATTAACACAACTTTGTAAATCAACTATACTTCAATAAAATATTTTTTAATGGGGATGATGTTAATCTGCCTCAAATGGTTGTTGAGAGAATTAAAAAGCCACATAAATACTGGTACAGATATGAGGAGTCAATGTGATTACCACGTGGTCTGGTTTCTACCTAGCACCTCCAGAAGAGAATAAGGAAATCCCACGATCAAGAGGGAAATATAAAGGAGTCTATTTTAGTCTGGGTGACCTCTAAAGAGGAGAAATGTATGGTTGGTGAAGCTAGAGCTCTTCCAGTGTTATCTATTCTCCTGGGTATATTTTCACCTTGTCCTCAGGTGCCAAGTTGGGCCATCAGTTTGGGTCATAACTCTCTTTTGGGTTTATCCTCAGTTGCCTCTCTGCCTGATTGGAATTTAAGCAGGAAAATAAAACTAAGTTCAGGAGTTAGAGACATATCAAAAGCCAATCAGCTTTATATCAAAATGAAGATTGACTCTATAAACACTGGCTAGGTCAACAATCAGCCCAGCCAGAGAAGCAGTATAAATTCAGGGAAGAGAATTTGACCAGGAGTCAAGTCAGAGGTTTGGCTCTGGCTCTGCTCTTGACCAGCTGTGAGACCTTCCATGAGTCTGAGAGTTATATGGAAAGATGTGAAAACTCTTTTAAAGGAAAGATGTGAAAACTCCTTCTGGGCTGTAAGGTGGCAGATAAATGAAATCAGGTAACACTATTGCTTATATTATGTAATGTAAGAAAGTGTTATTTTTAGTAATCTAACCTCAGATGTGATGTCTTTGGTTGCAAATGGGATACAGCATGTTGGATTGGTATATCCCATTTCCATTTAATAAACAATTGAAAATGCAAGATCTATTATTTGTATCATTATTATCACATTTGAAAACAAGTTTATTCAATAGTGGTAGGGGACCTCTTCCCACATACAAAGTTATTTGAGGGGTAATGGAAATGGTCTGGAATAAAAAGAGTTGATTGTTTGTAAAACATTGTGAATATACTAAAACACACACACACTAAAATCACCTTTAAATGGCAAGTTTTATCTCAGTTTTTAAAATTACAACAACAAAAACTCTTGCCCAGAAGTCATGAGGGCCATGAATCCTAGATCCAAAGCAATGAGAACAGACCCAGAGCAGATAAGTCAAACATTGGTTCTCACTCCATGAACCGTGTACTTGTGAGAAATAGAGGAGTTTTTTGAGTGGTGTGTATGTGAGAGAGAGACAGACTACTTAGATATAAAAGCAGTAAATCCCAGAAATACTTAAAATGTATTAATATTGACAATGGGTGAGGAAATGGTGTCCCCAGAATAGTTTTGAGGATCTTGACTAGAGGATCCCTATTGGCTCTAGGGACTAGTAGCCCAAATTTTGGAGAAGGAAATGGCAACCCACTCCAGTGTTCTTGCCTGGAGAATCCCAGGGACAGCGGAGCCTGGTGGTTATGGGGTCTCACAGAGTCAGACACGACTGAAGCGACTTAGCAGGAGCAGCAGCAACCCAAATTTATTTATCTGAGAGGTAAGGTAAATGACAAAGGATGAGATGGTTGGATGGCATCACCAACTCCATGGACATGAGTTTGAATAAACTCTGGGAGTTGGTGATGGACAGGGAAGCCTGGCATGCTGCAGTCCAAGGGAACACAAACAGTTGGACACAACTGAGCGACTGAGCTGAACTGAAAGTAAATGCAAACTTAAATTGGTCAACCATTACAATTTGCCCAGAATTGAGGGGTTTTCTGAGATGTGGCAATGTAGTTTCTTTCTTTCTGCAGTATTCTAAAAGACTTTATTTTCAGCTTTAGTGAAGTATGATTCTCAAATAAAAATTGATATATTGTGTTCTACAATGTCATTTTTAAGGTATATGATGTGATGATTTAATATACAGTGTGAATCAATCAAGTTAACACATCCATCACCTCATATAACTGCCATTATTTTTTGTGTGGTGGAAACACTTAAGATCTACTCCTATAGCAAATTTCAAGTATACAATACAGTATTATTAACTATAGGGACACTTCAGAGATATTTTAGGATTCCAGACCACTGCAATAAATTGAATATCATAATAAAGTGAGTCACATGAATTTTTGGCTTTCCAGTGCATAAAAATGTTGTGTTTACACTATACTGTAATCTGTTAAGTGTACGATAGCACTATGTCTAAAAAATGTACATACTTTAATTTAAAAGTACTTTATTACTTTAAAAAATGCTTACATCATCTCACTGAAGCAAACTGTAATCATTTTGCTGGTGGGGGTCTTGCCTCCAAGTTGATGGCTGCTGACTGATCAGGGTGGTGGTTGCTGATCATTGGGGTGGCTGTGGCAATTTTTTTCTTTTTCCTTTTTTTTTTGTCTGCACCACATAGCATGTGAAACTTCCCCAACCAGGGATGGAACCCATGCCCATGCAGTAGAAACTTGGAGCCTTAACCACTGGACCACCAGGGAAGTCCGAGGAAATTTCTTAAAATAAGACAACAATGAAGTTTGCTACATTGATAATGGCTCTTCCTTTCGTGAAAGATTTCTGTGTGTCATGCAATGCTGTTTGGTAGCATTTTACCCACAGAATTTCTTTCAAAATTAGAGTAAAAACTCTCAAACCCTGCCACTGTTTTATCAACCAAGTTTACTAAATGTTTTAAATCCTTTGTTGTCTTTTCCACCACAGTCCTCACAGCATCATCACTAAGAGCAGATTTCATTTCAAGAAACCACTCTCTTCTCATCCATAAGAAGCAACTCTTCATTCATTAAAATTTTATCATGAGATTGCAGCAGTTCAGTCACATCTTCAGGCTCCAATTCTAATTCTTGTTCTCTTGCTATAATGTTGCCACCACAACAGCAGTGATTTCCTCCAATGAAGTCTTGAACCTTTCAAAGGTGTCCATGAGGGTTGGAATCAACTTCTTCCCAACTCCTGTTAATGTTCATATTTTGGACTCTTCCCATGAGTTACAAATGTTCTTAATGGTACCTAGAATGGTGAATCCTTTCCAGGTGGTTTTCAACTGACTGTCCAGACCCATCAGAGGAATCTCTATGTCGTCTATAACATTACAAAATGTACTTCTTAAACAATAAGACTTGAAAGTCAAAATGACTCCTTGGTCCGTGGCCTGCAGAATGGATGTTGTGTTAGCAGGCCTGCAAATATAATCTCATGGTACATCTCCATCAGAGCACTTGAGTGGCCAGGGGTGTTGTCAATGAGCAGTAATATTTTAAAAAGAATCTTTTTTCTAGTCAGTAAGTCTCAAAAGTAAGCTTAAATGACTCAGTAAACCATGCTCTAAACAGATGAGCTGTCATCCAGTCTTTGTTGATCCATTTATAAAGCACAGGCAGAGTATATTTAGCATAATTCTTAAGGGCTGTAGGATTTTAAGAATGGTACATGGGCACTAGCTTCAATTTAGAGTCACCAGATGCATTAGCCCCCCAACAAGAGTCAACCTGTCCTTTGAGGCTTTGAAGTCAGGCATGGACTTTCTCCTCTCTGATGATGAAAGCCCTAGATGCCATCTTCTTCCAATATAAGGCTGTTTGTCTCCATTAGAAGCCTGTTGTTTAGTGCAGCCACCTTCATGAATTATCTTAGCTAGATTGTCTGGATGACTTGATGCAGTTTCTACATCACCACTTGCTGCTTCACTTTGTCCTCTTATGTTATACATATGGCTTCTTTCCTTAAACCTCTGAACCAACCTCTGCTAGCTCCAAACTTTCCTGATGCAGCTTCCTTGCCTCTCTCACACTTCTTACAGTTGAAGAGAGTTAGGGCCATGCTCCGGAGAAGCAATGGCACCCCACTCCACTACTCTTGCCTGGAAAATCCCATGGACAGAGGAGCATGGAAGGCTGCAGTCCATAGGGTCGCTGAGGGTCGGATACGACTGAGCGACTTCACTTTCACTTTTCACTTTTCCTGCATTGGAGAAGGAAATGGCAACCCACTCCAGTGTTCTTGCCTGGAGAATCCCGGGGATGGGGGAGCCTGGTGGGCTGCCATCTATGGGGTCGCACAGAGTCGGACACGACTGCTGCTGCTGCGACTTAGCAGCAGCAGCAGGGCCATGCTCTGGATTAGGCTTTAGCTTAAGAGAATATTGTGGTTGGTTTGTTCTTCTATCCAGACCACTACAACATTCTCCATATCAGCAATAAATTAGCCTGTTTCACTTTCTTATCATTCATGTGTTCAGTGGCTGCTACTGCTGCTAAGTCACATCAGTCGTGTCCAACTCTGTGTGACCCCATAGACAGAAGCCCACCAGGCTCCCCTTTCCCTGGGATTCTCCAGGCAAGAACACTGGAGTGGGTTGCCATTTCCTTCTCCAATGTGTGAAAGTGAAAAGTGAAAGTGAAGTTGCTCAGTCGTGTCTGACCCTTAGCGACCCCACGGACTGCAGCCTACCAGATTCCTCCATCCATGGGATTTTCTAGGCAAGAGTACTGGAGTGGCTTGCCATTGCCTTCTCCAGTGTTCAGTGGAGTAGCACTTTTAATTTCCTTCAAGAACTTTGCATTTGAATTCATAACCTGGCTACCTGTTTGACGTAAGAGGCCTAGTTTCAGCCTATTTTGACTTTCAATGTTTTCCTCATTAAGCTTAATCATCTCTAGCTTTTTATTTAAAGTGAGACACAAGTGAGTCTTCCTTTCACTTGAAGACTTAGAGGCCATTGTAGGATTACTAAATGTCCTGATTTCAATGTTGCTATGTTAGTGGATAGGGAGACCTGGGGAGAGGGAGAGACACAGGGGAAAGGCCAGTCAGTGGGTCAGTCAGAACCCACACAGCACAGCATTTATTGATTAAGGTGCCTATCTTACATATGTGGTTCATAGCTCCCTGAAACAATTACAACTGTAACACCAAAGATCACTGATCACAGAGCACCATAATAAACATAACAGTAATGAAAATTTTCAAATATTTCAGGAGTTACCAAAACGTGACAGAGAGACAAAAAGTGAGTAAATGCTGTTGGAAAAATTGTGCCAATAGACGTCTTTGACATAGAGTTCCTGCTATTCTTCAATTTGTAAAAAAAAAAAAAAAATCTGTGAAGCACAATAATATTTTTACTACTTTTGTCTTCTAACCTTCACACTAGTTTTATAATTAATTAATCTACTACCTTTACTATGTATTCACTTTTCCAGTGAGATTCATTCTTTCATTTTGGGTTCTTGTTAACATAATTAGCACCCTTTCTTTTTCAGCTTAAAGAAGTTCCTTCAACATTTTAGTGGTAATAAACTTCTTTAGCTTTTGCTTTTCTTGGAAACTCTATTTCCTTTTCAATTCTGAATGATAATTTTGCCAGACACAGTGATCTTGGTTGGAAAGCTTTTTTTTTTTTTTCAGCACTCTGAATATTGTGCCACTCCCTTCTGGCCTGCAAAGTTTGTACTGAAAATAATCTTCTGGTAGTCTTATTAGGGTTCCATTGCATGTAACAAGTTGTTTTTCTCCTGATGCTTTTAATATTTTTTCCTCATCTTTAATTGTTGACATTTCAATTATAATGTGTCTTGGTGTGGGTCTCTTTGGATTCATCTTTTTTGGAATTTTCTGAACTTCCTGGATCTGGATATATGTTTCTCTTCACCAAGTTAGGAAAGCATTCAACCACCATTTCTTCAAATAATATTTTTCCCCTTTTTCTCTTCTCCTCTGGGAACCCTATAATTGAAGTGTTTGTCTGATTTTGTCATATGTCTTTAACGCTATCTTCACTTTTTTCCATTCTTTTTTGTCTTTTTGCTTCTCTGATTGGGTGAGTTCTACTGCTTTGTCTTTGAGTTGAGTAATCCTTTCTTTTGCTTCATCTATTGTGTTCTTGAACCCCACTAGCGTATTTTTTTTAGTTCAGTCATTGTATTCTTCAGTTCTGTGACTTTTATTTGATACTTTCTTATATTTTCCATCTCTTTGTTGAAGTTCTGTTTTCATCTATTCTTCTCCCCAGTTCAGTGGACATCTTTATTACCATTACTTTGAACTTTTTATCAGGTAAACTACTTATCTCCATTTTATTGATTTCTTTCCTGAGATTTTTATCTTATTCTTTCATTTGGAACATATTGCTCTGTTTCTTCATTTTGCTTGACTCTCTGTGTTGTTTTCTGTGCAGGAGATGAAACAACCACCTCTGCCAGTCTTGAAGGAGTGTTCTCAGGTTAGAAGATGAAACATCATTCAGCCCTGCCCAATTCCTTTGTTATCTGTCAAACTTCTGGGCTTGTCCAAATATTCTATTATATTTTTAATAGCTCTCAAAAGTTGAGGATGTGCAAAATGTGTCAGTGTCCCAAAGGGAGGATCTCAGCACCTGATCCGGGCTAACTGGAAGACAGATGCTAAGGCAGAAGCTTTTAAAAGTATGCAAATCCATACAGTCCTGGGGGGCCACAAGCCTAAGCCACACTAGCTGCCAGAACCAGGTGATTTTGGAGTTGTCCCCTGGGTGGCAGTCACAAAACTAGGGTCTCCAAACAAGTGTATAAGTTCTTTTTGGGGAGATACTGGCAAGCTGGAGTAAGACAGAGGGAGAGCACAAAGATTGGTGTCCACAGCCCTATGTTCCTTGAGAAAAGATCCATAGGCCACTAAATGTGTTCAAAACCAGAAGACTGCCATCAGTTCAAAGCTCCAAGATGAACAAAGTGACCTCCTTCACAGAAAGACTAGGGGAGAGGGCATGCCTTACTCCACAGTCTGTGCAGTGCCCTGGGGGAGGTAGTCTGCCAAGAACCATACTTCTGATTGTCACAGTTCTGTCAAGAACACAAATCCCTCTGGCTGCCCAAGCCATATGATCAAGGAATGTCCCCTGGGCATCAGTCACAAAACCCTGGCATTAAATGCATGTAAAACTCCCCTCCAGGAGACATTGGCTCTGTGGAGCATACCAGAGGGTTAGGGTAAAGATAGCATCTACCCTCTAAGGTCTCAGGGAAGAATTATAGTCAGCACCTAGAGACATATTTAATTAGAACCCTGCCCCCCAGGCCACAGTCATGATGATTAGCTAATATGCCTTCACGGAAAGATGGAGCTCTTAGGTAGGTTTCTTCTTGCTGTGTCTGAGGATGGTAGCTGTTTAAGAATTCTTTCTCCCTTGGTTACAGTTCTGAGGGACCCGCAAGTGGCCCCATTGGCCACCAGAGCAAGATGATGTATAGGTGTCCCCTGCCAGGAGTCAGAAAACTGGGGAACCAGACAAGGGTGGAAACTGCTTTCTGGGTGATACTGAGTATTACCGTCCCATATGATGAGGAATGCAAGTTACCCTGACCTCCAAAGCCAGGTGACCAAAAGGCATCCCCTGATTGCAGCCACAAAAAATGGAGCACCATAAATAGATGGGGAAACAGTGGCAGACTTTATTTGGGGGGACTCCAAAGTCACTGCAGATGGTAATTGCAGCCATGAAATTAAAAGATGCTACTCCTTCGAAGGAAAGTTATGACCAACCTAGACAGCCTATTAAAATCAAAGACATTACTTTGTCAACAAAGGTCCATCTAGTCAAGGCTTTGGTTTTTCCAGTGGTCATATATGGATGTGAGAGTTGGACTATAAAGAAAGCTGAGCACCAAAGAATTGATGCTTTGAACTGTGGTGTTGGAGAAGACTCTTGAGAGTCCCTTGGACTGCAAGGAGATCCAACCAGTTCATCCTAAAGGAGATCAGTCCTGGGTGTTCATTGGAAGGACTGATGTTGAAGCTGAAACTCCAATACTTTGGCCACCTGATGCAAAGAGCTGACTCATTTGAAAAGACCCTGATGCTGGGAAAGATTGAGGGCAGGAGGAGAAGGGGACGACAGAGGATGAGATGGTTGGATGGCATCACTGACTCAATGGATATGGGTTTGGGTGGACTCCGGGAGATGGTGATGGACAGGGAGGCCTGGCGTGCTGTGGTTCATGGGGTCACAAAGAGTCGAACACAACTGGGCAACTGAACTGAATTGAACTACCTATACCACTTTAACCTAGGAAAGGTTGAGGATCTCCTCTGATTTAACCACTCTCCTCATGCAACTCATCAATAATACTATATCAAAGAAACCAAATTATCTCTAGCAATTCTATTTTATAGCATAAAAGAACAAAATCTTTTCCCCCAGGGGCCCTCTGGGAAATCTGAAAGACAATTGTAGGTGCAAAAGATATCATTTAGGATTAGACTCTGGGAATCCAAAATATCAACAGTTGTCAGGATATTTGAACACTTAAGATGGGATCCTGGGTTACTGAAAAACAGTACTTGGATGCCTATATGACCAAAGTGACAATAAAAGATCTGAAAAGTAAACATAAGATATAACATGATTGTAAAGAACCATAGCTCTTTCCTACAAAGGGAAACACTTTATTTTCTCAGATAATCAAGGACATCAAAAAGTCAACATACACCTGAGAAGGTTACTCTAGTAAGACACAGAATCTTTATCTTCTAAGCAGAATACATAGAAAGTAAAGAATAATCTTTTACAACCTCTTATTAAGAGCAGACCAATAATCCAAGAAAAATTTGATGTTGTAACAGTAAGAAAATCCAATTCTAGTTTTGTAACAAAGATATTTAACACTAAAAGCCCTTTTTGAAAATCTTATAAATAAGCATATCCAGCCTCAGCCAGCTTTGAACTCAACAAAATAAATTTCCTTTGCACGAACATTCTACAACTTTCTATATCTGTATACAACCCCATTACAACTTTCCAAAGTAGCAAAAACAAACATATTTATTAATAGGCCCAAGTATATATAGCCTCTCTGTAGCAGTAAAAATAAGGGGAAAAGGTATATAATCTTAAAATTGTACTTAGTATTTAATGTTTCAGTATTCGATCTTATCTAAGGTATCTAATGAATATTCATTAGTCAACTCAATTTAGTATCATTTCAAGTTTGTTTTTAAGATTTTAAGTTTCCTAAATATTTTATAAATTATCTTCAAGCTAATATGCTACAAAACACAGTTATTCTGGAAATAGAATTTGTCAGAATAATGATGTGATTTGGTTAAACACAAATTTACATTCTTCATAATCTCAAACACTTAGTAGAAGCCATACTAGCTTATTTGATCAGTAAATTTATAAAAATATAGTAAGAACATACCCAAGTAGATAAAAATGTATACTTATAGCATATTCAATACTGATAAATCAGAAAAAGCATAGCTGATTCTATTAAATCAAAAATATTAAACTAGTCTCATTTGCTTATTTATCTAAATTATATGAACTTGAATCTTAGAATATTTGAATTAGTTTCTGTAAGAACAATTTTGCTTAGCATATTGAAAATGTACAATACAATTTCCTTAATTTCTGGGAATTCTAAGAACATTCAATTTATTTTGTTGTTGTTGTTCAGTCACTCAGTCGTGTCCAACTCTTTGTGACCTCATGGACTGCAGCACTCCAGGCTTCTCTGTCCTCCACTATCTCCCTGAGTTTGCTCAAACTCATGTCCATTGAGTTGATGATGCCATCCAACTATCTCCTCCTCTGTCATCCCCTTCTCTTCATGCCCTCAATCATTCCCAGCATTAGGGTCTTTTCCAGTGAGTCAGTTCTTCGCATCAGGTGGCCAAAATATAGAAGCATCAGCTTCAGTATCAGTCTTTCCAAAGAATATTCAGGTTTGATTTCCTTTAGGACTGACTGGTTTGATCTCCTTGTTGTCCAAGGAACTCTCAAGAGTCTTCTCTAGTACCACAGTTCGAAAGCATCAACCATTCAGTGCTCAGCCTTTTTACGGTCCAACTCTCACATCCATGCATGACTATTGGAAAAACCATAGCCTTGACTAGATGGACATTTGAGAGCAAAGTAATGTCTCTGCTTTTGAATACACTGTCTAGGTTTGTCATAGCTTTTCTTCCAAGGAGCAAGTGTCTTTTAATTTCATGGCTTCTGTCACCATCTGTAGTGATTTTGGAGCCTAGTCACTGTTTCTATTTTTTCCACATCTATTTGCTATGAAATGATGGGACCGGATGCCACGATCTTAATTTTTTGAATATTGAGTTTTAAGCCAGCTTTTTTCACTCTCCTCTTTCACCTTCATCAAGAGGCTTTTTAGTTCCTCTTCACTTTCTGCTATTAGGGTGGTGTCATCTGCATATCTGAAGTTATTGATATTTCTCCTGGCAAACCTTATTTCAGCTTATGTTTCATCCAGCCTGGCATTTCACATGATGTCAATTTATACAAGCACTAATTTATCCCTAAGCCAATCAGAATAGAGTTCCTTCAAGTGAGGCTTCAGGAGTATGTGAATGGAGAACTTCCAGATGTACAAGCTGGATTTAGAAGAGGCAGAGGAATCAGAGATCAAATTGCCACCATCCATTGGACTGTAGAAATAACAAGGGAATGACAAGAAAACATCTACTTCTACTTCATTGACTACACTAAGCCTTTGATTGTATGGATCACAACAAACTGTAGAAAAGTCTTAAAGAGATAGGAATACCAGACCACTTTACTTGCCTCCTGAGAAACCTGCATGCAGGTCAAGAAGCAACAGTTAGAACCAGACATGGAACAACAAACTGGTTCAAAATTGGGAAAGGAGTATATTAGGGCTGTATATTGTCACACTGCTTATTTAACTTCTATGCAGAGTACATAATGCAAAATGCCAGGGTAGATGAAGCTCAAGTTGGAATCAAGATTGCCAGGAGAAATATCAATAAGCTCAGATATGCAGATGACACCACTCTTATGGCAGAAAGTGAAGAGGAACTAAAGAACCTCTTGATAAAGGTGAAAGAGGAGAACGAAAAAGCTGGCTTAAAACTCAACATTCAGAAAACTAAGATCATGGCATCCAGTCCCATCACTTCATGGCAAATAGATGGGGAAACAATGGAAACAGTGACAGACTTTATTTTCTTGGCTCCAAAATCACTACAGATGGTAACTGCAGCCGTGAAATTAAAAGACACTTGCTCCTTGGAAGAAAAGCTATGACAAACATAGACAGTGTATTCAAAAGCAGAAACATCACTTTGCTGACAAATATCCATATAGTCAAAGCTATGGTTTTTCCAATAGTCATGTACAGATGTGAGAGTTGGACCATAAAGAAGGCTGAGAACTGAAGAATTAATGCTTTCTAACTGTGGTGCTGGAAAAGACTCTTTTGAGTCCCTTGGACAGCAAGGAGGTCAAACCAGTAAATCCTAAAGGAAATCAACCCTGAATATTCATTGGAAGGACTGATGCTGAAGCTCCAATATTTTGACCACCTGATATGAAGAGCTGACTCATTGGAAAAGACCCTGATGCTGGGAAAGATTAAGGGCAGGAGGAGAAGGGGATGACAGAGGATGAGATAGTTGGATGGCATCATCGACTCAATAGATGTGAGTTTGAGAAAACTCCAAGAGACAGTGAGAGACAGGGAAGCCTGATATGCTACAGTCCATGGGGTTGCAAAGAGTCAGACACAACTGAGTGACTGAACAACAAAAGAGATCTTACAATCTAATTTGGTAATACCATCCAGAAGTAGAAAAATATTACATGGTCACATAACGAAAGATACAGACTTTTTGATTTACGTGTAAACATACAGACATAAACAGAAAGACAATTTATAGGTTTAATTCTAAAATTTTAGCAATTGGTCAAGTATAAATACAGATTACAAAACTCACTGATCCGTATTAAACAGCTCCAGCTCTTCTCTTCCTGATGGGCATGGAATTCATAATTGATTTGAGTTTAAAACAGAAAAGACCAACCAGATACTATCATCTTTCACCCAACAGAGACAAGATCTCTATAAACCATTACAAACAGCCCCAGACTTTTAATGGTTCGCCTTAACTTTTTTTTTTTTTTTGCTTTATTTTGGTATGAAAGCAATATGTATTCAGAAGAATCCATACTTCAAATTTTGATGTTTTATCTTTTCCTGGGTTAGCAATATGTGGTGCAATACCCTTTCATGATACTGGGTAGCAGCAGGGAGCCACAGCTCACAGTCAGCCACACAATCATGAGGGTTAACAACTGATACACTTATAAGCATTATGTTTTTCATTTTCACTACAGTATTCAATAAATTATACTTCATTATAAAGTATAGGCTTTATAGATATATTAGATGATTTTCCTGAAAGTAAGTATTTTGAGCATGTTTTTAAGGTTGGCTAAATTATGATGTTTGGGAGTTTAGGTGTATTAAATGTATATTCGACTTGTAATATTTTCAGCTTATGATGGATTTTCAACTTACAATGGATTTATCAGAATGTAACCCCATCATTCTATAAGGGCTTCCCTTGATGCTCAGTCGGTAAAGAGTTTGCCTGCAATGCAGGAGACCCGAGTTCGATCCCTGGGTCAGGAAGATCCCCTGGAGAAGGAAATGGCAACCCATTGCAGTATTCTTACCTGGAGAATCCCCTGGACAAAGGAGCCTGGCAGGCTATAGTCCATGGGGTTGCAAGAGTCGGGCACAACTTAGCGACTAAACCACCACCACAACCCCATCATAAGTTGAGAGCTGTAACCCACTAGAGAGATCACTGAATGGTCAGACCATGAAACCAAAAGAAGGCAATACTAGAAATCATGAAAACACTCAAAAATAACCAAAATCAAATCTTTAGAGTGCTAACAGTAGACAAGAGTCTGAAACCCAAGATCTGGAGCTGGAGTCACTGTTGGGTCCCCTGGCCACCAGTCAGAAGAGCATAAGCAGTTCTGAGAGGCCTTATTACCTGAGTGGAGTAAATGTAGATCTGAAGGTGAGGTCCAATCCCATTCAAGTCATGGCACCAAAACCATGAAAGACAAAATGCAACAGATGATTAAGGTGATGATTTTATTTAGGTTATTGCAATGGGAATAATGTTTATGAACTAAAATTATACCAAAATAGAGGGAGAAAACTTGGGGTGGATCTTAGCTAAGTCATTTAGAAAGGGTAAAGGAGCGTCTCGTTATTTATGAGGGTGCAGTGGTCCTTTGCAGTTAGCCATTTCTTAAAACACAAAAGAGTTGCAAAAGGATAAGGGGTTTTCTAGAAGTATGGGGCTCAAGATAAAGGTCAACATCATCAGGCCAAACCATGCAGCACCTTGCTGACCATGGTAAGGCTGTTTGTCTTTATCCTTAGAACAAAGGAAACTCATCAGTAGTTTACATAGGACTATGGTGGAGTCAACTGACCTCAGACAGTCTGGCTCTATCCTCCTCCTTTCAGAATATCCCTTCCCTCAATGCTTCTAACCCAGGTCTTTACAAGATGCTACATTCTAGGATCCCTATTACTGTGATCCCTCCGCCTTACAGAATGCCAATCATGATGTCTGGCTGTCTCTCTCAGGCTTTCTGATTATTTTCCAGCCCTGCTACTCATCTGATCTCCCACCCCCTGCAGCAGAATCTCCCCCAAAGGCCTATTCCACCATGATGAGTGTTGAAAGTTCATGGATCAAAAACTGGTCTATAGGAGCCGAAAAGGTAGTCTAAGTGAGAGAATCACACAGGGTATAATGCAACCAATAAGGAAATGGTAAACTATAGCAAACTGGAAAACACAGGTCCTGCCCAAATGTGGCAGCCATTACTCATTACAACTGATTACTGTTAAGCAGGCAGTAATTATTATGTGATCTTAATATTTTCAAGCTTTTGAATTTTTAAATGGGGGAAACAATTCAAATGTTTTAAACCACTGTTCAAGTCACATGGGGTGTGAATGCTGGCCTTCAGATTCCCACTTGGCAACTACTACTCTCATCAACAAATCCTGCTCCTCTTAGCTTGCTCCCGACCCCCACCCCACCTGCCAACAGAGCTCTGAGTTCCTGTTCTGATGTCTTTGGCACAACAAGGAACTAACCTACAATCCCACTGCACTGAAAGCAAATCACCTGTCAATCCTCTCTTGGCCCATTAAAAATATTAGTATCCACATTTACATATTAAGCCACCCCACTCAGAGAATACATCCATCTGAATCTACCACAGAGAGAAGGTACAATTCCAGTACAAATATGGGTGGAAGCTTCATCAGCCCTTCTGGAAGGGGCCGAAGTATGGGCAACCTGGTGACCTCTGGCCCTACAAAGACTGGGAAATCAGACATTTTCCAATTGAAGGGAGGTGATGTTCACCTCTTTTCCTTTTTACTCTTCCTCTGAGTAACTGAGCAAGAGGAGAAGTGAACAAGAAGCAGACCAGTAAAAATGGAAGGCAAGCCCTACAATAACCCACCAAGCCACAAGACAATCAGTTCAGTTCAGTCGCTCAGTCGTGTCCGACTCTTTGCGACCCCATGAATCACAGCACGCCAGGCCTCCCTGTCCATCACCAACTCCCAGAGTGCACTCAAACTCATGTCCATCGAGTCGGTGATGCCATCCAGCCATCTCATTCTCTGTCGTCCCCGTCTCCTCCCGCCCCCAATCCCTCCCAGCATCAGAGTCTTTCCAGTGAGTCAACTCGTCGCATGAGGTGGCCAAAGTATTGGAGCTTCAGCTTTAGCATCAGTCCTTCCAATGAACACCCAGGATTTATCTCCTTTAGAATGGACTGGTTGGATCTTCTTGCAGTCCAAGGGACTCTCAAGAGTCTTCTCCAGCACCACAGTTCAAAAGCATCAATCCTGGCAAAGTCAGATCCTCTGATCTAGCGTCTCCTGGTTCATTTTCCCAAAATATATCCAAGGTCCCCACATTATGAACAGAGAACATTGATATCCAGAGTGGGAACCTATCATGCCCTGGGTATTTTCAGACCTCAACACAATCAGGAACAATGATCCAAGATTAGACAGTGACTTTACTTACATATAAGCTGAAAAGGATGAACCCTTTTCATAGCAAACTCTTATATTAGAGAACCCTGAAAAGAACCAAAGGGCAAATTTGCAGATCATTTCACAGGACATACACAGTCATAATACACACTTATGCCCACAACCCACAAAGGAACATTCCTGCCCCTTTGCCTTGCCTGTTCCTACAAACTAGCCTCAACCAGTAAACCCCTTACTTTCATCCCTTGGTCCTCAACACACATGAGATCCTTGGCATTGGTATTTCAGGCATTAAAACTTATTTCTGTTAGACATTAATAGCACCAGAGAAACTTTTAACCAGGAATTACCCTTTTCTCCAAAGGAGTTTAGAACTGGACCCCAACAAAGCCCCCCAGGCTATTCTGTGAGCATGTGAAAAGCCTTAGGAGCTGCTTAGGGGGATTAGCAGAAATAATCTTTCCAGACTAATGGCTTTTCTGGGCCCCAGGTCTGATCTCCAAGACTGGAACAGAGCTCATCAGGCCTCTTGAGTTGGTGTGACTCAAAACTCGGGAAGGAGCAGGTAAATTGCTAGAAATTGGTTCTTTATGCTTTTGGAGCCCTCACAAGAGAGAAGCTCCCAACATGGTCCTAGAGGCTCTAGGCATTTTCTGCAGGCAAACCACAATGTGTGTTGCAGAGCAAGTCCTGTGAGAGGAAAAGTAGGTGGTCCCTACCAGGGCAGTCTGAGAAATGTCTTAAAAGGACCCCTGCTGCTGCTGCTGCTGCTGCTAAGTCACTTCAGTCGTGTCCGACTCTGTGTGACCCCATAGATGGAAGCCCACCAGGCTCCCCCGTCCCTGGGATTCTCCAAGCAAGAACACTGGAGTGGGTTGCCATTTCCTTCTCCAATGTGTGAAAGTGAAAAGTGAAAGTGAAGTCGCTCAGTCATGTCCGAACCTTAGCAACCCCACGGACTGCAGCCTACCAGGCTCCTCCATCCATGGGATTTTCTAGGCAAGAGTACTGGAGTGGCTTGCCATTGCCTTAAAGGACCCCTAGTAACAACAAAAAACCCAGCCCTCCTGTGCCTGAGTACCTGGAATCCACCATTACTCATTCTTTCTGAAGCAGGGAAAGCTCCCTGTTGAAATGTAAGTATATCATCCAGTTAACACCCATTAACACATTATCATGGAATCCTCTTCCTGATTTGGTGACAAAATAACCTAGAGGACAGGAAGTAGAGTCCTAAAAGGATGTAAATAGTTTTAGGTAAAGGTCAGCAGGACTGGGAGGGAAGGGGTGGGTAAGAGGCCTCAAAGGCAGTAACTATGATTCTCTTACAGGTTACAGAGTGTTGGGCCTCACAGCAACCTTGGTACTTTGAAGAAAAGCCATGACCAACATAGAGACCATATTAAAAAACAGAGACATTACTTTGCTGACAAAGGTCCACCTAGTCAAAGCTATGGTTTTTCCAGTAGTCATGTATGGATGTGAAGGTTGTACCATAAAGAAAGCTGAGCACTGAAGAACTGATGCTTTTGAACTGTGGTTTTGGAGAAGACTCTTGTTGTTTGGAGAAGACTCTTTTTGGACTGCAAGGAGATCCAACAAGTCAATCCTAAAGGAAATCAGTCCTGAATATTCATTGAAAGAACTGAGGCTGAAGCTGAAGCTCCAATACTTTGGCCACCTGATGCAAAGAACTGATTCACTGGAAAAGACCCTGATGCTGGGAAAGAATGAAGGCAGGAGAAGAAAGGGATGACAGAGGATGTGATGACTGAATGGCATCACTGACTCAGTGGACATGAGTTTGAGCAAGCTCCAGGAGCTGGTGATGGACAGGGAAGCCTGGGATGCTGCAGTCCATGGGGTTGCAAAGAGTCAGACACAATTGAGCAACTGAACTGAACTGAACTGAAAATTGTTTATCCATCCTCCTCTTATAGGCTTAAAGAGGTTAATCGATTTGCCCAAGTCTAATCAATGGCAAAATTGAACAATACATCAGCTCATCACTTGAGTTGAGCTCTATAAACATTTCCTACACATCTGCTCCACTCAGGCAATAAGCTGTTTGTCCAGGATACAGAGATGTTCAAGACATTGTCCTCACTCTCAAGGAGTTCAGCCTACTGTGGATGACAGTCAGGAGGTAGTGACAACCAAAGTAAATAAAATGATAAGGGAAATATTAGACACTGTGAGCACAAAGAGAAGAGGTACCTGACCCATATAAGGAGGTGGGATACAGCAAGGTCAAGGAAGTCTTCCTGCAAAAACTAATATTTGAACACAAACATTCTCACTCCAAATTCCATACTCTCTCCATATCACTGATGATAAACATCATGATGCTTTGACACTTCGGTTTTCCCAGCCCACAGATAAGGTATAGCATGTCCTGAAATCCCATGCCATCATTCCCAACTTCTAATTCAGGTCCTCACAGTTGTGGCTGTCAGAAGAGCCAGGCCTCCAGACCCTGCCCTCAGAGTCAGGGTCTCTGTGGAGTAACCAAAACATTGATTGTCTTCCCCTTTGATTTGTGGTCAGTGGGAAAGAGGGAGACTGGAGGAGTCTAGGATATGGTTGAAGATCACATTCTGCCTCACTGAAAATTAATCATTTGCTCCTCATTGGGATGGCATAATTAAAAACGAAGGTACTAAGTGTTTACTATGTGCCAGACACTGTATTAAGCTTTTTGTAGACATTATCTCATTTCATCTTCCAACAGCCATACTCCATAGGTACTATTAACACCTCCAATTTACAGATGAGAAAATGGAGAATTGGAGAGATCACATGACTTGGCAGAGACTGGGATTCTAACCCAGGCCTGTATTCTGGTCCACTATGCTGCTGACAGAATGTGGTCCACTGGAGAAGGGAATGGCAAACCACTTCAGTATACTTGCCTTGAGAACCCCATGAAGAGTATCAAAAGGCAAAATGATAGGATACTGAATGAGGAATTCCCCAGGTCGGTAGGTGCCCAGTAAGCTACTGGAGATCAGGGGAGAAATAACTCCAGAAAGAATGAAGGGATGGAGCCAAAGCAAAACCAATACCCAGTCATGGATATGACTGGTGATAGAAGCAAGGTCCAGTGCTGTAAAGAGCAATATTGCATAGGAACCTGGAATGTTAGATTCATAAATCAAGGCAAATTGGAAGTGGTCAAACAGGAGATGGCAAGAGTGAACGTAGACAATCTAGGAAACAGTGAATTAAAATGGACTGGAATGGGTGAATTTAACTCAGATGACCATTATATCTACTACTGTGGGCAGGAATCCCTTAGAAGAAATGGAGTAGCCATCATGGTCAACAAAAGAGTCTGAAATGCAGTACTTCGATGCAATCTTAAAAACGACAGAATGATTTCTGTTCGTTTCCAAGGCAAACCATTCAATATCACAGTAATCCAAGCCTATGCCCCAAACAGTAACGCTGAAGAAGCTGAAGTTGAACGATTCTATGAAGACCTACAAGACCTTTTAGAACTAACACCCAAAAAGGATATCCTTTTCATTTTAGGGGACTGGAAGGCAAAAGTAGAAAGTCAAGAAACACCTGGATTAACAGGCAAATTTGGCCTTGGAGCACGGAATGAAGCAGGGCAAAGGCTAATAGAGTTTTGCCAAGAGAACGCACTGGTCATAGCAAACACCCTCTTCCAACAACACAAGAGAAGACTATACACATGGACATCACCAGATGGTCAACACGAAATCAGATTAATTATATTCTTTGCACCCAAAGATGGAGAAGCTCTATACAGTTAGCAAAAACAAGACCCGGAAATGACTGTGGCTCAGATCATGAACTCCTTATTGCCAAATTCAGACTTAAATTGAAGAAAGTAGAGAAAACCACTAGACCATTCAGATATGACCTAAATAAAATCCCTTATGATTATACAGTGGAAGTGAGAAATAGATTTAAGGGACTAGATCTCATAGATAGAGTGCCTTATGAACTATGGACGGAGGTTCGTGACACTGTACAGGAGACAGGGACCAAGACCATCCCCATGGAAAAGAAATGCAAAAAAGCAAAATGGCTGTCTGAGGAGGCCTTATAAATAGCTGTGAAAAGAAGAGAAATGAAAAGCAAAGGAGAAAAGGAAAGATATAAGCATCTGAATGCAGAGTTCCAAAGAATAGCAAGGAGAGATAAGAAAGCCTTCCTCAGCAATCAGTGTAAAGAAATAGAGGAAAACAACAGATTAGGAAAAACAAGAGATCTCTTCAAGAAAATAAGAGATACCAAGGGAACATTTCATGCAAAGATGGGCTCGATAAAGGACAAATGGTATGGACCTAACAGAAGCAGAAGATATTAAGAAGAGGTGGCAAGAATACACAGAAGAACTGTACAAAAAAGATCTTCATGACCAAGATAATCACAATGGCGTGATCACTGACCTAGAGCCAGACATCTTGGAATGTGAAGTCAAGTGGGCCTTAGAAAGCATCACTATGAACAAAGCTGGTGGAGGTGATGGAATTCCAGTTGAGCTATTCCAAATCTGGAAAGATGATGCTGTGAAAGTGCTGCACTCAATATGCCAGCAAATTTGGAAAACTCAGCAGTGGCCACAGGACTGGAAAAGATCAGTCTTCATTCCAATCCCAAAGAAAGGGAATGCCAAAGAATGCTCAAACTACCACACAATTGCACTCATCTCACACGCTAATAAAGTCATGCTCAAAATTCTCCAAGCCAGGCTTTAGCAATATGTGAACCATGAACTTCCAGATGTTCAAGCAGGTTTTAGAAAAGGCAGAGGAACCAGAGATCAAATTGCCAACATCCGCTGGATCATGGAGAAAGCAAGAGAGTTCCAGAAAAACATCTATTTCTGCTTCATTGACTATTCCAAAGACTTTGACTGTGTGGATCACAATAAACTGTGGAAAACTCTTCAAGAGATGGGAATCCCAGACCACCTGACCTGCCTCTTGAGAAACCTGTATGCAGGTCAGGAAGCAACAGTTCGAACTAGACATGGAACAACAGACTGGTTCCAAATAGGAAAAGGAGTGCGGCAAGGCTGTATATTGTCACCTTGCTTATTTAACTTATATGCAGAGTACATCTTGAGGAACGGTGGGCTGGAAGAAGCACAAGCTGGAATCAAGATTGCCAGGAGAAATATCAATAACCTCAGATATGCAGATGACAACACCCTTATGGCAGAAAGCAAAGAGGAACTAAAAAGCCTCTTGATGAAAGTGAAAGAGGAGAGTGAAAAGGTTGGCTTGAAGCTCAACATTCAGAAAACAAAGATCATGGCATCTTGTCCCATCACTTCATGGGAAATAGATGGGGAAACAGTGTCAGATTTTATTTTTTTGGTCTCCAAAATCACTGCTGATGCTGATTGCAGCCATGAAATTAAAAGATGCTTACTCCTTAGAAGGAAAGTTATGACCAACCTAGATAGCATATTAAAAAGCAGAGACATTACTTTACTAACAGAGGTCCGTCTAGTCAAGGCTATGGTTTTCCCAGTGGTCATGTATGGATTGAGAATTGGACTGTGAAGAAAGCTGAGCGCCAAAGAATTGATGCTTTTGAACTGTGGTGCTGGAGAAGACTCTTGAGAGTCCCTTGGACTGCAAGGAGATCCAACCAGTCCATTCTAAAGGAGATCGATCCTGGAAGGACTGATGCTAAAGCTGAAACTCCAATACTTTGGCCACCTCATGCGATGAGTTGACTCCCTGGAAAAGACTCTGATGCTGGGAGGGATTGGGGGCGGGAGGAGAAGGGGACGACAGAGAATGAGATGGCTGGATGGCATCACCGACTCAATGGACATGAATTTGAGTGCACTCTGGGAGTTGGTGATGGACAGGGAGGCCTGGCGTGCTGTGATTCATGGGGTCGCAAAGAGTCAGACACGACTGAGCAACTGAGCTGAACTGAAGTGATGCTGCTGTCTCTGAATTGTCAGAAGATTCCACTCTCCTGCCTCCCACCTCTCACTCCATTCAGTCACTTTTAGATTTTTATTAAGCACCTCCTACATTTAAGTTACTACACTTGAATATGTTATAATTGAGATTCTAAGATATATCATCCAAGGAATTTACCTTCCAGGATTTCATAGAATAAAAAGTTGCTGAGTTTTAATAATTTTTAAAAAGGCCATATTTCCTGACCTCTTCATCATAAAAAGAGGAAACACATGGTCAGAGAGGACAAGTGAGTCATTCAAAGTTGGTTATTGACTGAGCCAGGATGAAGATGAGTCTCCCTAAATCATCAGCTCTCAAACTTTGTGTATCAGAATGGTCTTCTTTCAAATGCAGATTCCAGAGGTCCACCCCAAGCTATTCATTCTGAACCTGTGGAGGGAGTATCTGGGAATCTGAATTAAAAAAATAGCTGCTTGTTGTCCTTGGACCACACAAATATAAAACTGTTTCCTGTGTCCTGCTGCATCGTTTGTATCACTGAATAAGCACAAACTAATTTTTATTCCAAAGTGAGACAGAAGAGTTCAGTTCAGTTCAATTCAGTCGCTCAGTCATGTCCGACTCTTTGCGACCCCATGAATCACAGCACGCCAGGCCTCCCTGTCCATCACCAACTCCTGGAGTTCACTCAAACTCATGTCCATCAAGTCGGTGATGCCATCCAGCCATCTCATTCTCTGTCGTCCCTGTCTCCTCCCGCCCCCAATCCCTCCCAGCATCAGAGTCTTTTCCAGTGAGTCAACTCGTCGCATGAGGTGGCCAAAATATTGGTGTTTCAGCTTTAGCATCAGTCCTTCCAATGAACACCCAGGATTGATCTCCTTTAGAATGGACTGGTAGGATCTCCTTGCAGTCCAAGGGACTCTCAAGAGTCTTCTCCAGCACCACAGTTCAAAAGCATCAATTCTTCGGGGATCAGCTTTCTTCACAGTCCAACTCTCACATCCATACATGACCACGGGGAAAACCATAGCCTTGACTAGACGGACCTTGGTTGGCAAAGTAATGTCTCTGCTTTTTAATATGCTATCTAGGTTGGTCATAACTTTCCTTCTAAGGAGTAAGCGTCTTTTAATTTCATGGCTGCAATCAGCATCTGCAGTGATTTTGGAGCCCCAAAAAATAAAGTCTGACACTGTTTCCACTGTTTTTCCATCTATTTCCCATGAAGTGATGGGACAAGATGCCATGATCTTTGTTTTCTGAATGTTGAGCTTCAAGCCAACCTTTTCACTCTCTTCTTTCACTTTCATCAAGAGGCTTTTGAGTTCCTCTTCACTTTCTGCCATAAGGGTAGTGTCATCTGCATATCTGAGGTTATTGATATTTCTCCCAGCAATCTTGATTCCAGCTTGTGCTTCTTCCAGCCCAGCGTTCCTCATGATGTACTCTGCATATAAGTTAAATAATATTATATTATAAGTTAATTATTACAAGTAATATTATATTATTATAAGTTAAATAAATATTCTTTGCAGCCAAAGATGGAGAAGCTCTATACAGTCAGCAAAAACAAGACCAGGAGCTGACTGTGGCTCAGATCATGAACTCCTTATTGCCAAATTCAGACTGAAATTGAAGAAAGTAGGGAAAACCACTAGACCATTCAGATATGACCTAAATAAAATCCCTTATGATTATACAGTGGAAGTGAGAAATAGATTTAAGGGACTAGATCTGATAGATAGAGTGCCTGATGAACTCTGGACGGAGGTTCGTGACATTGTACAGGAGACAGGGACCAAGACCATCCCCATGGAAAAGGAAAGCAAACTGACTGTCTGAGGAGGCCTTACAAACAGCTGTGAAAAGAAGAGAAGTGAAAGGCAAAGGAGAAAATGAAAGATATAAGCATCTGAATGCAGAGTTCCAAAGAATAGCAAGGAGAGATAAGAAAGCCTTCCTCAGTGATCAATGCAAAGAAATAGAAGAAAACAACAGAATAGGAAAAACAAGAGATCTCTTCAAGAAAATTACAGATTCCAAGGGAACATTTCATGCAAAGATGGGCTCGATAAAGGACAGAAATGGTATGGACCTAACAGAAGCAGAAGATATTAGGAAGAGGTGGCAAGAATACAAAGAAGAACTGTACAAAAAAGATCTTCATGACCAAGATAATCATGATGGCATGATCACTGACCTAGAGCCCGACATCTGGGAATGTGAAGTCAAGTGGGCCTTAGAGAGCATCACTATGAACAAAGCTAGTGGAGGTGATGGAATTCCAGTTGAGCTATTTCAAATCTTGAAAGATGATGCTGTGAAAGTGCTGCACTCAATATGCCAGCAAATTTGGAAAACTCAGCAGTGGCCACAGGACTGGGAAAGGTCAATCTTCATCCCAATCCCAAAGAAAGGCAATGCCATAGAATGCTCAAACTACTGCACAATTGCACTCATCTCACACGTTAGTAAAGTCATGCTCAAAATTCTCCAAGCCAGACTTCAGCCATATGTGTACCGTGAACTTCTAGATGTTCAAGCAGGTTTTAGAAAAGGCAGAGGCACCAGAGATCAAATTGCCAACATCCGCTGGATCATGAAGAAAGCAAGAGAGTTCCAGAAAAACATCTATTTCTGCTTCATTGACTATTCCAAAGCCTTTGACTGTGTGGATCACAATAAACTGTGGAACATTCTGAAAAAGATGGGAATACCAGACCACCTGACCTGCCTCTTGAGAAACCTGTATGCAGGTCAGGAATCAACAGCCAGAACTGTACATACATGGAACAACAGACTGGTTCCAAATAGGAAAAGGAGTACATCAAGGCTGTATATTGTCACCTTGCTTATTTAACTTATATGCAGAGTACATCATGAGGAACTGCTTTTGTAGGTCCATGTTATTTCTGTCCTTCTTTTGAGACCGTCTTTGCATGAAATGTTCCCCTGGTATCTCTAATTTTCTTGAAGAGAAAAGTCTTCCCATTCTATTGCTTTCCTCTATTTCTTCAGGGGACATAGCAGACACCAAACATAGTCAATGTCTGCTCTCATGGTGCATACATAGGACAGGAGGATGGGGAGGGACAAGAAACAACCAAATAACAAAATGGAGATTTGAGGTAGTAATAGGTGCTATGAAGACAATAAATAGAGTGATATGGCTGAGTGTTGGAGGAGCTATCAAACTAGTGAAGTGAGGGAAAGCCTCTGAGAAGGTGTCACTTTTGTCACAACTGCAATAAAGGTAGATGCAGGAGAGCAGTGAAGACTATGATAGGAAAAATGGTCATTGAGACTGTAACTGAGACTTTCCACCCTCGCTTTCATTTAAGCCCAGGTGAAAGATACATAGGATAGCACTGAACCTGTTTGTTTTGTTTTGTTTTTTTAAATAGAGTGGGATCCAGAAAAAGACAAAATGTATTCCTGGGTCACTGGATAAAGTCAGGCTGGGGGTTTAGCCTGGCAGAATGGGCTATATCTAAAGACACACTTTACCTAGACATTAGGGTCTCTCACTGAACCCAAGTCCTCACATACTCTCCTCCTCCCCCAAAATGCCTAGAAGTTCCCAAGTTGGTTCATCTCTCTCAACTCAGTGGAAATTAGAGATCCTACAGTCAAAGCCTGATCCACAGAATTTGCCCAATGCCCAGGGGCTCAACCTAAACTGGCCCAAATGCATGAGCAGGCAGTTGTCTCCCTCCTGTTTTGAGACCAGGATCTGTCACTCTAGAACCAGGGTCTGAAGCCCATGCTGGGAAAATGGCTCATTAAACTTAAGTGTGAATCTTCATTTTACCCCCTTCCCTTCTTGCTCCCCCCACCCCAGGCACAGAACCCCTGCAGTGGTACCTCTGTAAACAAATAGTCTGTGGAAAAACCATCAGGTTGGTGACCTGTTTGCAGTGTCCTAACATCCCCTTTCTATGCCTTTCTCTTCCCTTGAGGGTGATCTATATCTGGACAGATGTCCAGGACCTTCATGGTCTCTCTTTTCAGCCCCATCTCCTTCTCTCAGGAAACAATAATAAAAGCCCATTAACATTAAGATCAAAGTGACTAATGAGGCATTTGAATTTTGAGAATGTAAGTAATTAGGAAATAGATGTGGAAGTGTTTTTTTTTTAATTATGTGCTTTACTACATCCCTAAAAATGATATTAGAAAGACAGTGGCCTGTTCTGGCAATATGGAGTTAAACTCTAGTTCCCTAAGGCAAGAGCTAAAAGAAAGACAATGCAGGGGCAAGACAGAGCCAAGACACAGATTTGTCATAACTGCAGGATGAGTTTATTTGTTTTTAACCATAATAATGATTAATATTATGGCAACACCCTGTATTGCGGGTATAAAAACACAATCCTCTCCCAAAATATGACTCAGCCTCTGTGCTCCCAGATACACTGAAATTCCTTGGAAGGCAGCTGCAAGCCTTTGTGGAGACTCCCATTCTTTCTTCTTTCACAGTTGGACAAATGAAAGACCCACAACCCTGCTGCTAGGTGCCCAATCGTAAGTAAAGAGTCACTGGGCCAACAAATCCCCACACAGTACAGTTGAGAATGTTTTGTTTAGATTGACAGTTACCTACCTCCAACTACCACCCAGAAACAGGCAGCTTCCTGACCTGACTCTTGAGTTTAACAGCAATCCAAATACTTCATCCTGGATCTGTGAGTGGAGGGCCTCAGGAAAGATCAGGGGGAATAACTATTTGCATTTATTCACAAAAATCCTAGAAACCTACTCCTGCCCTCTTCTTGCATGGTAACTCTGTGATTATATCGTTTACAATAAAAAAGTGAAAAATAACTCAGTCCTACTCAGACCATACCCTTGGGTGTGGCCTTTCAGTTAACTAACTGCTTCCTGGGAGGAGGAGAGATAGGAAGGAGCAGGGTGGGGCAAGAGCTAGGAAGATCTTAGAAGTCCCAGTATTCTAATTAGCATCACTTTTGAGTGTGGGCTCTAAAGGTATTCCTTTCTATTTATCAAATTTATTGGAAGGGAAGCTAAGACCTCAAAGAGGGCAGGAACTTGCTCAAGGTCACACCAAAAATGTATAGAGCAAGCTTCCCTGGTGGCTCAGACGCTCCCTGGTGTAAGCGTCTGCCTACAATGTGGGAGACCTGGGTTCAATCCCTGGGTTGGGAAGATCTCCTGGAGAAGGAAATAGCAACCCACTCCAGTATTCTTGCCTGGAAAATCCCATGGACGGAGGAACCTGGTAGGCTACAGTCCATGGTGTCACAAAGAGTCGGACATGACAGAGCGACTTCGCTTACTTACTTACTTAGAGCTTGGTAACAGGAACTAGGTCCTCTGTCTCCAGCCAAGTGCTCCATCCAAAAAAGATGTGTGATTCTCCCCAGTGAGTCAGGGAAAATGAGAGAAACAGGGTTATCAGAGGAGAAGGTTACAGTTCATGTGCTTTCATTCAGCCTCCCAAAATGAACAGGAAGGAGAGACACAAACAAGACCTGAACAGATACACTAGAAATCCAGAATTGTAGAGGTAATGGGCATTGAGATGACTTTTCAAAGATGCTGCTCCAGGATTGGGCCACTTTAACTTTCCAGATGTCCTTCACTATCCTGGAAAGATTGGAGGAGGGGAGTGAGAAAAGGGTGGAGAGGGAGACAAGGAGAGGTAGAAGTGAAGAGAGGTAGAAAAGAAGAAAGAAGCTGAGGGAAAGATATGGAAGAAAAAAAGAGGGCTGAAAGAATGTTTGAAAAAGAACAACACTCCATGCCAGAATGGTTTAGGGCCCTAAATTTTAGCCCAGGTTGCTTCCCTTTCTCATCTCTCCCTCCCTATATTCTGCAGTGTCTTGGGTTCATGCACACACACACACATTCATTTTCATTAGTCTCCCTTGGGCCTCCCCCTTTCTTTTGCAGACATGCTGGCCCAGGCTCTAGAGCCTCAGACTTCAATAATAGTGAAGGGATTTCTGGGCCAGTTCAGCCTGTATGCTGCTTGATCCACGTATTTCACAGATGTTAGTTCCCTCTGCCATTCCCTAGGGGACATGAGCAGAGACAGCTTAGCAGGAAAACATCTATATCAAAAAGGGTTTCATTATATTCAAAAGGAAAGGTGTCATATCTCCTAATCCCCATAACTCCCATCTACTACCAAAAGAAAAAGGCCTCTTTTCTATGCCTCTAGAGACTACCTTATTGGGGAAGGTTCACCTAGACAGTTGGACTAAAACTACATCTACAACCTTACAACCCGACTGCTGGTTTGACCCTTAGCAGTGGGGCTTCATTACCCACAGAGGAGGAAGCAGTAAAAGCCAACCATAAAATTGCTGAAGGAAGGTGAGAGCCACTCTCCAGAACCCAACTTACTAACATCTCACTCATCCGGAGGTCACTTCTCTGGCAACCTCATATATCTGGAACAAAGCAGAGAATAAAGAAGTAAGAAGGGGAAAAAAGCTTCCAAGAAGTCAAAATAGATGTCAGCATCCATACAGTGAAGTTTTCAGCATTTACACATAAATCTTTCTAGGAGTCAATTTACCTTACTTCAGACTAAATCCTTACAAGGATTCTTATTGTTTTCATAGTCACAACAAATAAGAATCAGCAAATTGTAAGGAAGCAGAAGTGACAGTTGAATATGGATGTAGACAATGAATCAAAGCCTTAAGGTTTTGTCCTCTTAATAATACAGTATGACTGACTCCTGTTGTCAAAGATGGAGCAATTCGCTGAGCAACAAGAAATTTGTCAGGCTTTAATGGCCAACCCAGCTATCCACTTTAGGCACTGTTAGTTGTCTCTAGACCATCCTTTCAGCCTGACCATTTGGTTAAGGGTGATGAATTATGATGATGATAATTCAGCTGCTTCCTTCTTACTAAATACACACACACACACACACACACACACACACATATATATATGCACATCTCTAGTGGTTCAGATGGTAAAGAATCTGCCTGCAATTCCAGAGACCAGGGTTCAATGTCTGGGTCAGGAAGATCCCCTGGAGAAGGAAATGGCAACCCGCTCCAACCCACTCCAGTATTGTTGCCTGGAGAATTCCATGGACAGATGAGCCTGGCAGGCTACATTAGTCCATGGGGTCACAAAGAGTCAGACATGACTGAGTGACTAACTTGACATATATATATATATATAGTTGTTCAGTTGCTAAATCGTGCCCAACTATATATATTCATTTTCAGATTCTTTTCCTTTATAGGTTATTATAAAATACTGAATATATGTCCCTGTGCTATACAGTAGGTCCTTGTTGGTTATCTATTTTATATATAGTACTGTGTATATGTCAATCTCAAACTCCTAATTTATCCTCCCCCGCTTACACTTTGGTAATCATAAGCTTGTTTCCTATGTCTGTGGATTTATTTATTATACTTAAATAAAAATTTTTAAACATTAAAAATAAAACTTCTTAAGCCCAGCTAAGGTAAATCCCAGCCTCATTGTCAGAAATGATGGAGCCCAGAGGTGTGATTGCAGGACATTTGGGATGGGATTCAGAGGATCAGACTCTCTTTAGAAAAGGAGCTACCACAAATAGGACATGAGTCTCTTCCCTGGAATCGTCCTGCCAAATAATTGTAGGTGATTTGTAGCTTTCCACAGAGACTTCCCCTGGAAAGAAAAATGCTGGACTGAAGGCTAAACCAAACAGATCCACTTGCTCTACATTTGTCTGTCCATGTTGCTTTTAGCACTAGAATCTTACCCAGAACAGCTAGTATCAATGGTTTCTGGGTATGCTTTTTGCAGAAAGGGCAGGATAACAGGATTACACTTTACTGTCACTTGAGTGGGTTTGGATATGAGACATGCAATATGGACAAGTGGGAAGTAGGAAGACATTAGTAGGAGGTAAGATGAGAACTAGGAGTCACTATCCTGACCATTTAAGCTGGGCCCCTGAGGGAGGAAGCAGTTGAACAGGACAACGCAACTTGGCTAAAGGGCATGTGGATATCTGGTGTCTGTTAGGTGCAGAATGTAGGGTCTTAGAGGGCAGGCAGTCAGGCCCAGGAGCAAACCCTCCCAATCACAACTAGAGAAATAGGCAACAGATAGCAATCCTCCAAATTAGACAGATGGTAGCATTGAGTTCATTCACAGCTGAACCTCAGCCACTGACAGGAGAGGACAGGAAAAAGCATTCAGCCTCTAGGAGAAGAACTTGGCCAGAGCCAGGTAGAGAATTAAGGTCCCAAACTTAGGTCCAAAGTGGGCCTTAGTCCAAGCAGAGAGCCAGAACCCAGGCAAATGAACTGAGCCACACAGTGGGAAATAAAGAATAGCTGTCATAAGAGGGCTTCAAGGTACTTGGGTCTTTCTTGTGGCTCACTCCAGTCACCAGAGGGCTGGGGCAGCTGAGGTGTCTCCATACCCCATTCAAGAATGTCTTGGGGCAGGGGGACTAGAAAAGCCTGGGGGAAGGCAGAGGCTTGTAGTCTTCTTGAGCAAAATAGCAATTCCACTATTAGGGTCATCCTTTGTGGGCCAGTAATTTACCTTGGATTTCTTAGTCAGCTTCTCTGAAAATCCTTTCATCCACTTTACCAGCTTTACTGAGATATACTTCACATATCATACAGTTCACCTATTTAAAGTGTATGATTCACTGTGTTTTAGTATATGTCCAGTGATTGCCACAAATTGACCACTTTTTAAATTAAACTTTTATTTTGAGATAATTGTAAATTCATGTATAGTAGTGAGAAATAACACAGAGATCTTCTGTACACTTTGCCCAGTTTCCCCTCAACAGTAGCATCCCATAAAACTATAAAACCATATCACAAGAAGAACATTGACATTGGTACAATCTACCCATCTTTTTCAGATTTCTCCAGCTTTATTTGTATTTATTTGTATGTGTGTTTCATTCTATGCTATTTTATCACCTGTGTAGGTTCATGTATCCACCACTACAGTCAAGACACTGAATGGTTCCATCACCACAAGAATTCCTCAGGTAGCCCTCATCCTTCTCACTGACCTCACTCTCCCTTCCTTCTCTAAACCCTGGCCACCACTAATCTGTTCTCTATTTTTACAACTTTGTCATTTTGAAGGAGGAAACAGAACAGGCTCCATCTTGAAAGCAGGACTCCATCTTGGGACAGACTGTGGACTTTGAGCTATATGCCCAGTATCTATGGAAACAACATACCAACTGGAAAACCAGGCCCCCCGGATGGAAGAACCCCAGGGCTCATACCTAGACTCTCCATTGCCTAAAAGACTACCCTAATTATCTGTGTAACCAAATAGAATCATAAATTCTATTATGCTTATTGGGGTATGAACACAGGCCTATTGATAATTGTCCACTGTTAACTACCTAGGCTTAAGACATGTGAATCACGGGTTAACTTTGATTGTATCTTTCTCTTCCTTTGTTTAGACTAGTTTCAGGGAATTTGGGGAGGTGGGTTTGGGCATGTACACTTAGGGTATATAAGGTTTTCACAAAAACTGGTTGGGGTCCTTGGCTAAGAAGAGACTCTGCCTTGGGCCCACCGATATAATAAAACTGCACTTCACCATCTGCATTGTCCTTCTGAGTGAGTTTGTTTCCCAGAACGCGTGGCTACAACAATTTCAAGAATGCTATATAAACGGAATTATACAGTATGCAACCATTGGTGAATGACTTTCTTTTTTACTCAGCCTAATTCCCTTAAGATTTAACCAAGTTGTTGTGTGTTGGATAGCTCATTCCTTTTTATCTTGCACTTTTAAGTCAGGGAAATCTGCCAGCGGCTTAATATACTGAAGGAGAGGTCCTGGGGCTGGAATTTCAGCACAGTGAAAGAACTATAGAAGCTGAGGGCATGGGCCTAAGTGGAATTCTTCCTGCCTTGAAGACATGCCTAGAGTCTTGAACTGCACTTAATCACATGGCTCCCTCTTTTAGTTGAAAAGTACACAGTATTGTTCTTCAGCAATCAGTCACCAGCAATTGTCACCACAAGACTTTTGGCATTTGGGGGTTCCACCCAG
This sequence comes from Moschus berezovskii, assembly GCF_049115385.1. Taxonomy (NCBI): domain Eukaryota; kingdom Metazoa; phylum Chordata; class Mammalia; order Artiodactyla; family Moschidae; genus Moschus; species Moschus berezovskii. Next base: position 66,871,169 of record NC_142488.1, read on the forward strand.
ATCAGACTCCACTCTCTAGAGGAAAAGCCTCAGAGGTAAGAAATCTTTAATACCAGCAGAGCCCAACTATCAAGTGCTTAATATTCTAGAAACTCTCCACATACTGAGCTACAGTTGCCTTTGGGGGAAGAAAAAACCCAGCAGAAGCCAAGGATCCTCTGGAAAGTCAAAAGCAAGAGCTTGATTTCTCGAGTTGTCTTGAGGAAGATATACTCCAGCAGTCTTTGTGGTACTGATTTCATATTTCTCTCCTTTCATTCATATTGAAACCCTAAAGACTTTCTGCTTCTTCATCTTCTATTGATTCCAGGATCATCAGAATGAGACACCTGCTATGATGTCTGTAATTTACTTTAAAATATTAAAGCAGAGACAGTGTGATGTTCTGCATGATTAGTTTAGACCTCTCACTCAAACGCACACTTCAGAGATGGCTACTACAGCTACCAGCTTCAACTATCACTATTTTCTAATAATACCAGAGGCTACGGCAGTTAGCATAAGAAGTTTTAGAAATAAATTTTCATTGGAGAAAACAGAGACATGTTAATTAATATGATGCTTATTAAAATGGGTTATTGGTGAGATTAGTGGTATTCAAAATATATGGATAGACTAGAATATTTTACCTTGAACAGGGTATTAAAATTTAGTAGTCTCTACGTTTTAGGGAGGGTACTCTTGACTTGATTCTTAAAGGGTCCTGAGTCCTGCTGATGTTTCCAGATAATTCTTGGTTCCCTGACTCCAATAAATGTTTAATTGAATCTATGGCTGGAATATTATAACATTTGCCTCAGGTGAACCTTTCATGCAAGAGTAACCAAAAAGGACAGAGATCTGAATATCAGTGAGCTTCTAGAACAGGTTTTATGACTGTTTTGTACCTGCCTGCTAATAAATGTTTATATGTGTGGCAGATTTTGGTGTGACACTTGCTTTTATTCTAAACTGGCAGCAAGGTTGTGGGGAGGTAGCTAAACCCTTCACTTTTTTCCAACTGTTTGTAACTACCAAGACATACTCATAAAACTAAAAGTTGTACAGGACCAAATTTGTTGAGGTCAGTTCACCACAGAACCTTAAGAATGCGAAGAAGGAGCTCTTATGGTGCCTCTTGGGTTTTTTCAGAGCTTTATGGAGATCTTCATATAGCTCTGAAAAAAAACCATGAGCCACAAAAATTCTGAAGGGAAGATACTCAAATCAGTAGCAAACAGCAGTCTTTGTCACATGAGCAACTAAGGTATCTAGATGTCAGATGAGGAGACCTGCAACTTTTGAGTCTGGGTCTTCGTTGGGAGGCACGTTTCTGTGGCATAATTTCTCAAAGTGGATCTTCTTGAAAGATCAAAATTTCAAACCCTCGAAATCATGAAGTACTAATAAGCTTTGCCAAACCTAGACAGTGCATTAAAAAGCAAAGATATCACTTTAACAACAAAGGTCCGTATAGTCAAAACTATGGTTTTTCCTGTAGTCATGTACGGATGTGAGAGTTGGACCACGAAGAAGGCTGAGCATCGAAGAAATGATGCTTTCAAATTGTGGTGCTGGAGAAGACTCTTGAGAGTCTCTTGGACTGCAAAGAGATCAAACCAGTCCATCCTAAAGGAAATCAACCCTGAATATTCACTGGAAGGACTGATGCTGAAGTTGAAGTTTCAATACTTTGGCCACCTGATGCAAAAAGCCACCTCATTGGAAAAGACCCTGATGTTGAAAAAGATTGAGGGCAAGAGGAGTAGGGGACGACAGAGGGTGAGATAGTTGAATGGCATCACTGACTCAATAGACATGAGTTTGAGCAAGATCCAAGAGATAGTGAAGGACAGGGAAGCCTGGTGTGCTGCAGTCCATGGGGCCACAAAGTCAGACATGACTGAGCGACTCAACAGTAACAATAAGCCTTTCACAGTCTTAGCTAACCCGCACATCTTTAAAAATCTAAAATTTCTGAACAAGGATTGATAGAATAAAAACTTCTCTGTATATTTAACTGCCAGGAATGTTACACCCATTATCTGTTTTGATTCTTCTGAAAAAAAAAAAAAAAATCTTTCAAGGAAACTGAAGTTTAGAGACATTAACATGACTTATCTGGGGTTCTATGGCCTATAAGTGACACAGTTGGGGTTCAAGCCCCATTTGTCCAACTCTTTCTGCTCCACACCATGCTGCTTCTCATTCTTTGATAATATAATGAGTGAATAGAATGGAAAAAATCAAACAAGGAAGAAACTCGCATTTGTAAAAGAGTCCTCCATTACTGCAAAGTCACTCTAACCCACCTCTCAAAAACTTTGCTATAGGGACTTCCTTGGTGGTCCAGTGGCTAAGACTTCACCCACCCTCCCAATGCAGGGGGCCTGGGTTCCATCCCTGGTTGGGGAACTAGATCCTACATATTACAATTAAGAGTTTGCATACCACAACTAAAAAAAAAAAAATCCTAAGTGCTGCAACTAAAGATCCCTTGCTACACACAATGCCTTTGATCAAAGATCCTGTGAGCTGCAACCAACACCTGGTACAGCCAAATAAATACTAAAAACAAACAAAAAAAAATTTTAAAGAAGCCAATATTGGGCTTCCCTGGTGGCTCCATGGTAAAGAATCCGCCTGCCAATGCAGGAGACACAGGTTCAATCTCTGATTAAGGAAGATCCCACATGCTGCAGAGCAATTAAGTTTGTGCACCACAACTACTGAGCCAGTGCTCTAGAGCCTGTGCTCTGTAACAAGAGAAAACAGTGCAATGAGAAGCTGGCACACCACAACTAGAGAGTAGCCCACATTTGGCACAACTAAAGAAAAGCCCACCTGGCAATGAAGACCTAGCATACTCAAAAATAAATAAATAAATAAATTTTTTTTAAAAAAGAAACAAATTTCAAGAGCTAAATTAAAAAAAAAGACACTATAGTGAGCAATCATGGAAATAAAAAAGAATCAAAAGGGACCTAGAGATTGTCATACTGAGTGAAGTAAGTCAGACAGAGAAGGAGAAATATACTACGACATACCTTATATGTGGAATCTAAAAAGAAATGATACAAATGAACTTAACTTACAAAACAGTAAGAGACTCACAGACTTAGTGGATGAACTTATGTACACTAGGGGGAAGGACAAGGGGTAGGAATAGTTAGGGAGTTTGAGATGGACACGTACACACTGCTATATTTAAAATGGATAACCAACTACTGTATCACACATGGAACTCTGCTCAGTTTGTGTGGCAACCTGGAAGAAAGGGGAGTTTGGGGGAGAAGAGATATATATGTATGCGTGGTTGAGTCCCTCCACTGTTCACCTGGAACTATCACAACATTGTTAATCAGCTATACCCCAAAACAAAATAAAAAGTTAATTAAAAAAGAATCAAAAGATCTATTAATGTAGAACCACACAGTCCCTGGCATACATAAGCCTATATAACTGTGTTACTCACTGTGAGATCTTCAGACAAATATATCTAGTTATATTTTAGACTTGATATTGTCTAAGAGGTAACTTCAGTTATTGTTTCAATTTTACAGCAAGAGACAAAATTGGAAGGAATTCTCTGGTGGTCCAGTGGTTAAGACTCTACAATTCCACTGCTGGGGGCCCAGGTTCGACCCCTGGTGGGAGGATTAAGATCCCATAAGCTGCACAGGTGCAGCCAAGGGAAAAGAAAAAAAGGGACAGAACTGGAGAAGACTCACTGCCTCGCCTAAAGCCACAAGTCAGTGATAGAATCAGGAGTCAAACTCAAATTTTTCTGATTCTACATCCAGTACATTCCACTGCTTATTGATGTTTTACCTGATATATCACACCTTCCACATATTCACTCCTAGACTCAGAGAAAGCCTGAAACCCACCAGTTATCATGTGTATCTAATTTTAAGACTGTCATCCCCCAGGATGGCCCAGCCCCAAAACCTTGCTGGAGGGCAAGTCATCCTGCCCCATGCAGGCAGCCAGCTGGCCCCAGTTATGGTTTAGGAGGCTGAGCAATTTCTGTTGGGATTTTCTCTTTCTCTTACTACTTTTTTCCAGGTTGGGGTCAGTAGGTTAAGCACCCTCTGCTTTGGAAATCTTCAACACACTTGAAAAGACAAAACTTTTTTATATCTGCAGAAGAGGAGACCCCTGTCACATTAGGAGAAACCATGAGTGTTGGTCTCAACCTTGAACTATCTGGGCCTTGCTTGCCTCCCTCAGCTCTCAGCTCTTCCACTCCCACACCACCATAACCATCCCCCGATCCACACTTGGTTCAGAAGAAAGTCAGAATTTTACAAATAGCTTCATGGTCATTGCTTTGAATTACACAACCCCTTGGGTAAACTTTGAGATTACAAAATTTAGCTTTAAATGCAGTTGTTTTATGGCCAGCCAAGTCATGATACTGTCATTTCATCTTACACCAGGGTGACCTCATCCTCCACTGTGGGCCTGAGATGCTAATCAAGAAAGGCCTGGGTTTAGGGAGGTCCAGACAGGAAAGAGCCAGTGAAGTTAACGCCCTGAAAGGACAATTTGGTGCTCCATTCTTGGAGTGGTTGTCGACGGGGCAGGGGCAGGGGACTATGAAGAAACATATGCCTCTGGATCGTGTAGCAGAAATTTTGAGCAGCAGTATGGGTCACACCATCCAACTCCATGGCCCTTCTAGGGCCACCTAACCACAATAGATTTTCCCCCTATTTCTACAAAGCCTGGACTCTGGGATTCATTCTGCCCTGAATCAGGGGGAAATATATCTCCATCCATAACTTACCAGCTCAAGTGAGTGGCATCTGGCCCTACTCTGATTTCATATTTTCAGTTTCAGTAACAGGGATCTTGTACAGGTTTTTGCCTTGTACCCAGTTCCTGCAATTGGGCTCCTGTCGTATTCCCTCTATATCAGAGGCCCTGTTTTTCCCTATGTCTCCAAATTCTTCCAGAACTTAGGAAAGAGCGGGCTTTCTTGTCAATCCCTTCAATGCCTACCCAACCTAGGGCCTTTCTGAGAATTGGAGTCCTATGAAATTTTAACTTTTATATATTTCAATTTTAGATGTTATAAATTGGCTCCCTAGTAGGAAAGATTAAGAAATCCACACTGTTATACTAGATGAATAAGTCCTAGAGGACAACTCTACAGGGTAGCACCTATGGTTAATAATACTATATTGTATACTTAAATTTTTGTTAAGATGGTAGATCTTATGTTAAGTATTCTTAATAGCAAGAATAATAATAATCAAGAGGATAGGAAGACATTATTGTAGGTGATGGATAGGTTCATTGCATAGATTGTAGTGGTTTTGTTGCAGGAAAGGGGACCCCTTCCAGGGCCCGAAAATGGGTTCTTGTCTAACACTCGGAAAAGAATTGTCCAAGGAGACACATGCTGACAAAGCAAGAGACTTTATTGGGAAGGGCACCCAGGTGGAGAGCAGTAGGGTAAGGGAACCCAGGAGAACTGCTCTGCCACGTGGTATGCAGTCTCAGGTTTTATGGTGATGGGATTAGTTTCTGGATGGTCTTTGGCCAATTGTTTTAATTCAGAGTCTTTCCTGGTGGCGCACGCATCGCTCAGCCAAGATGGATGCTAGTGAGGGGGATTCTGGGAAGTGGACGGACAACCAGTGTCTGCTTTCGACCTTTCCCAAACTCTTCCGGTTGGTGGTGGCTTATTAGTTAGGTATTCCTTATCAGGATCTCCTGTCATAAAACAACTCATGCAAATGGTTACTATGGTGCCTGGCCAGGGTGGGCAGTTTCAATCTCTGTGCTCCCCTAACAGTTTCATGGGTATATATATTTATCTCCAGACACATCAAGTCATACATATCTAAATATGTACAGGTTTTTGCATGTCAATTATGCCTCAATAAAGTACTTTTTTAAAAATCAGCATTTATTCATTTCTATTTATTTTATTTTCCTTTACTTCCTTATTTCTGCTAGTCATATAGTCATATTAATATTTTTACTTTTTCTGGATTTCGAACCTATTGGTAATGTGTCCCTGCCACTTGCAACTATACTTCCTTGACACCAGCTCATCTCTTAGACACTTATCTGAAGCCTATCACCAGACTCCCAGGATGCTGCCTCTGCCCCCTGTAGGTAGGGCCTCCTGTGACTGCCTGCTGCCTGACTCCCTGGTCCTGTGACCACTGGCCTAAAACCTCATTCTACCCGGACCTACTGTTGGAACATCCACTTGCCACCAACTCTGCTCCCCTTGGGTGTGTTTCTCCTTAGGCTCTGAGGTAGTGCTGGCATCACCATCTCCAGTCACCAGCACATCCTAGGCAGGTTCTTTCACTCCAGCCCTCACCCTCTGCTCTGAGGTGTTGCAGACAGGAGCTGGAAGCTCCCCCATGCTCTAGGTTGCCCTGAACCATAGACGCTGTGCAGGTACTATCCAGGCCCCCTTAAAGTAAAATTTTACCACTAAATTAAAAAAAAAAAAAAGAACAGAAGAAGTAGCATGCACCACAAAGACCAGAAATCTAATGTTTTACAGAACATTATAAATATACATTTAATCACAAATTGGATGGGATGACAATATATGAGGTCATTTAGATTTTTTTTATCCTTTACTCTCTCCCATAGATCCCTTTTGGAAGGTTGTTTTGGGTTTTTTTCCCAGGGATTTCCTACTGCAGGGAGTAGGAGGTTCAGCCCTAGTCACAACTTCCTTTAAAAAAAAAAAAGAGACAGCTTCACTAAGTATGAATAGAATGTTAGATTTCTAACTTATATACACTCAGAACTTTTATATAGTTCCATTTATTCTGGCATCTAGTATTACTGCTAAAAGTCTAGAAACCTTATTATCTTAGTGATTTTTAAAAATTTGAATGAGGCTTGAAACTTCTAATCCAATTCTGAAAACATAAAGAAATATTATATGATAAAAAAAAATAGGAAATTATCATATGATACAGCATTAACTAAAGTATAGACTTTGTTCAAATTTCACAAAATTTTATGCTAGTGTCCATTATTTGTTTTCATATCTTGTTAAAGATTTGACATAATATTTAGTTGCACTTAGCAGCTTCAGCTGCATGAAACAAATTCTGATAAATTCTTTTCATTTTTATTCTGTTACAAATATTTTATAATTTTCCTTGTTATGGTTTCTTAGATACACACATGATTTAAAAGTGGACATTTAATTTCAAAATACATAGGGTTTTTGATATTAATTTCTTATTTTGATATTAATTTCTCACTTAAATGCTTTCTTCTCTACAATCACCCTCTGCGTTTTTTCATTCTTCTAAATTTATTGAGGCTTTCAATGGCTAAATCAAAGATCTCTCTTGGTAAATATCACATTGCACTTGATTTCTATTGATTTCTAACATAATTCCACAGTGAAAAGAGAACAAACTCTGTATGATTTCAATATCTTTAGACCATGAAATTTTTGCTCCTTGTTTTATGTCTCTGGATATGTTCCAGTATCTCCTAGTTTATAGTCTATGGGAACTTGAATGAATTTGTATTCTGCTGTTGTGTGAAAATTGTATAAATTTCAATTATGTTGAATTGGTTCTTAGTGCTTTTCAGGTCTACTATATCCTTCTACTTTTTTGTCTATTCATTCTATTAATTTTTGAGAGTTTGATGTTAAAACACCAATTAAAAAATCTTAATTTATCTACTTAAAAAATAATTGTAATATATAGAAGAACTATATGTAACTTTGTTCTGTATTTCTAAGTCTTCTATAAGTGTGTTATCATACTTTCATAATTAAAAAAAAAAGAAAAAAAGACAGTGAACTGATAAGTAGATAATGATTCATGCCAAGGGGGAGAAAGACTCCATTTCAGCTTTCTGTGCTTTCTACCACTGAGCAAGACCCAGGCTATGATCCTGACAACTTCTAGACCTTAACTCTTACCCTCTTCCCAGCTGGACTGCCCCTCTTCTTCCACTCCATTTATCTGAACTATGCTCATTTTTCAAAACTCCTCCAGGAAGCATATTTATCTACTTCTCAATCTCATGCTGCACTTAAAATCTACACCACACAGTTTAGTACTTAACTCACCAAACTCTTAACCCCTCCCTGTTGCTTCATGAAAGTTAGGCTAAGCTCCACAGTAGTGCCATAAGAATCCCCAGGACAACTTAAAATAAGCCTGGGCTTGTATTTGGGGCTCAGCAAAGAAACACTGGAGATGCCTGTTCTAGAAACAAAATCAGAGGTTTCCATTCTTTTTGGATAACTGGCTAGTAAATGGAGTACTGAGATGGAGCCATTTAAAAAACAAACAAACAAACCTGTAGCATCCTGAAGAGAGTTACCAAAGACACCACAGGTATTCCTAGGTCATTGAATCAGTGTTAGAGAGGAAAGGAATCTTAATCATTTACTCCCAAACTTTTAAACTGGGGTATACATACCCCTGGGGGGTCCATGGCAGTGTGCCAAGGGGGTCCACAAAGTCACAGGATAAACATAGCATGTTCTTAGAGTGTCAATTGTACTTGAGTATAAGAAACTTAAAACATTTCTATATCAAAACAAATATGACTATATCATGGTAGGGAATGCAAATCTTGAACACATTTTTAGAATAAAACATGAAACCTCTAGGACACTTTGACTTTATAGTAGGCTGCTTTGGATAATCCAATCCACCCCTCTCTTCTACCCATGCTGGGTATTTCATTCTCCCTCTCCTCTGTTATTGGGTTACTTCAGTTAAGAAATAAATGTTTGAGAAGACTGACCTAGTCCAACCCTCTCTTTTCACAATTAGGAAAACTGAGGCCCACAGATGAGAAATAATTTGGCCAAAGCCCCAGACAGTGAGTTGAGGGAGAGCTAGGACTACAATCCACCCCCTCAGAATGTATCTTTCTTCCCAGTGATTTGCTCAGGTGACTACTGACTGTGAACTACACTTCCTTGCTAACTCTATTCCACGCTTTGTACTCTTCAACATTTTTTTTTTTAGAATTTGCCAAGGGTTCTATCACCTGTGTTTGTGGCACCAGCATCTCTGAGAGCAGGCAATAACTGTTAGTCCCTTTCTAAATCTTCAAATGCAGTGAATAATGCTGCATTTCCCAGAAATCAGAGTGTAATGATGAGATGAAAATCCTTTGCAGAAACAAGAAAGTTCATAGTTTTAGGGAGAAAGAGGCAAAGCAGGGAAGGAGGTCCTGCTAATCAGAAGCCATAGGCAGGAAGCAAAGAGCCGATCTTAAGACTGTTTTATTCCTTGGTTTATGTAAGAGTTACATAATTACATAATATTAGCCACCTCCTCAAGGCTCTAAGGAAACTGGGCCCTCAGAGGTGTACCCCAACTGGCTTTCCTATCTCCTGAGGTGAATATGCCCTCAGGCTATAGAACTAAAACAATCATCTCAGGTTAAAAATTAAAAGGAAGTGACATCAGATTCAAATGAACTCAGCATCACAAACATCATATATATGCTTTGTGCAAATTAGCGGGGGCTGCCTGTAGATTCACATACTTACATCTACTTTTTCACACCTTAAACCCACAACTCCTGCTGTTACACAGACATATACAAACACTGCTGCATCCTGTCATAAACACAAACATAAGCACACATTTGTACTGGGAAAACCAACTCAATCATACTCTCTGCCCATACTTCTCCAACACCCAGCCCCAGACATACACAGCCACCATTATACCCACATTCACAGTCACATCCATGAGGTTAAAAAGTGACCCAGATTGCCAGGTTTAGAACCACATTCCACAGTGTCCCATTCCTCACAGAGAACTAACAAATCATTTCACAAAGGTGTCATCGCCTGCTGACTAGCGGCAAGTTACAACCAGAATAAATGGTCCATTACCCACCCCCATTACAGGTAGGCCTGGTAAAGAATGACAGCAGAGACAAAGGAAACTTGTGGCTCAGTGTCACTGCAGGAAACTGACCTGAAAGGTAAGATGAGGGCTCATTTGAACGAAAGAGATTGCCTTTCCTCTCTGGGCCCAAGAGTTGGGGTTGGGGAGACTGGAAGGTAGTCTGGCTTTTTGCAGATTTCTCAAACTTAAGATACAAATCACCTGGGGTGGGGGCAGAGGTGGAGTTGGGGAGGAAGATTGCTCTTATGTCCTGAATTTTCCTTGTCTGGAAGAGGATCGTGTCGTATTATAATACTTCCTTTCTTTCTTTTCTTCCATCTTATTCTTTTTAATTTTAATTGGAGGCTAATTACTTTACAATATTGTATTGGTTTTGCCATACATTGACATGAATCCGCCCTGGGTGTACATTTGTTCCCCATCTTAAACCCCCTCCCACCACCCTCCCCATATCATCCCTCTGGGTCATCCCAGTGCACCAGCCCTGAGCATCCTGTCTCATGCATCAAACCTGCACTGGCGATTCATTTCACACATGATAATATACATGTTTCAATGCCATTCTCCCAAATCATCCCACTCTCGCCCTCTCCCACAGAGTCCAAAAGACTGGTCTATACATCTGTGTCTCTTTTGCTGTCTCGTTTACAGGCTTATCATTACCATCTTTCTAAATTCCATATATTTGTGTTAGTATACTGTATTGGTGTTTTTCTTTCTGACTTACTTCACTCTGTATAATAGGCTCCAGTTTCATCCACCTCATTAAATCTGATTCAAATGTATTCTTTTTAATGGCTGAGTAATACTCCATTGTGTATATGTACCAAAGCTTTCTTATCCATTTGTCTGTAGACAGACATCTAGGTTGCTTCCATGTCCTGGCTATTATGAACAGTGCTGTGATGAACATTGGAGTACACGTGTCTCTTTCAATTCTGGTTTCCTCAGTGTGTATGTCCAGGAGTGGGATTGCTGGGTCATATGGCAGTTCTATTTCCAGTTTTTTAAGGAATCTACACACTGTTCTCGATAGTGGCTGTACTAGCTTGCATTCCCATCAACAGTGTAAGAGGGTTCCTTTTCTCCACACCCTCTCCAGCATTTATTGCTTGTAGACGTTTGGATAGTAGCCATTCTGACTGGTGTGAAATGATACCTCATTGTGGTTTTGATTTGCATTTCTCTGATTATGAGTGATGTTGAGCATCATTCATGTGATTGTTAGCCATCTGTATGTCTTCTTTGGAGAAATGTCTGTTTAGTTCTTTGGCCCACTTTTTGACTGGGTCATTTATTTTTCTGGAATTGAGCTGCAGGAGTTGTTTATATATTTTTGAGATTAATTCTTTGTCCATTGCTTCATTTGCTATTATTTTCTCCCATTCTGAAGGCTGTATTTTCACCTTGCTTATAGTTTCCTTCGCTGTGCAAAAGCTTTTAAATTTAATTAGGTCCCAATTATTTATTTTTGCTTTTATTTCCAATATTTTGGGAGGTGGGTCATGGAGGATCCTTTGTTATTTATGTCGGAGAGTGTTTTGCCTATGTTCTCCATAGGAGTTTTAGATTTTCTGGTCTTACATTTAGATCTTTAATCCATTTTGAGTTTATTTTTGTGTATGGTGTTAGAAAGTATTCTAATGAACCAGAGGGATGGGATGGGGAGAGAGGTGGGAGGGGGGTTCAAGATGGGGAAGACATGTACACCCGGGGCAGATTCAAGTGAATGTATGGTAAAACAAATACAATAATGTAAAGTAATTAGCCTCCAATTAAAGTAAATAAATTTTTTAAAAAAGAAAAAAAAAAGAAAGAAAGGGTTCTAGTTTCATTCTTTTACAAGTGCTTGACCAGTTTTCCTAGGACCACTTGTTAAAGACATTGTCTTTTCTCCACTGAATATTCTTGCCTCCTTTGTCAAAGATAAGTTGTCCATAGGTGCGTGGATTGATCTCTGGGCTTTCTATATTGTTCCACTCATCTATATTTCTGTCTTTGTGCCAGTACCATACTGTCTTGATGACTGTGGCTTTGTAGTAGAGACTGAAGTCCGGCAGGTTGATTTCTCCAGTTCCACTCTTCTTTCTCAAGATTGCATTGGCTATTTGAGGTTTTGTGTATTTCCATACAAATTGTGAAATTATTTGTTCTAGCTTTGTGAACGGAGAAGGCAATGGCAAGCCACTCCAGTACTCTTGCCTAGAAAATCCCATGGATGGAGGAGCCTGGTAGGCTGCAGTCTGTGGGGTCACTAAGGGTCGGACACGACTGAGCGACTTCACTTTCACTTTTCACTTTCACACATTGGAGAAGGAAATAGCAACCCACTCCAGTGTTCTTGCCTGGAGAATCCCGGGGACGGGGGACGCTGGTGGGCTTCCGTCTATGGGGTCACGCAGAGTCGGACACGACTGAAGTGACGCAGCAGCAGCAGCAGCTTTGTGAAAAATACCATTGGTAGCTTGATAACGATTATATTTAATCTATACATTACTTTGGGTAGTATACATATTTTCACTATATTGATTCTTCCAATCCATGAATACAGTATATTTTTCCATCTATAAGTGTCTTCTTTGATTTTTTTCACCAGTGTTTTATAGTTTTCTATATATAAGTCTTTTGGTTTTTAAGTAGATATATTCCTAAGTATTTTCGGAGAAGGCAATGGCACCCCACTCCAGTACTCTTGCCTGGAACATCCCATGGATGGAGAAGCCTGGTGGGTTACAGTCCATGGGGTCGCTAAGAGTCAGACACGACTGAGCGAATTCACTTTCACTTTTCACTTTCATGCATTGGAGAAGGAAATGGCAACCCACTCCAGTGTTCTTGCCTGGAGAATCCCAGGGACAGGGGAGCCTGATGGGCTGCCATCTACGGGGTCGCACAGAGTTGGACACAACTGAAGTGACCTAACAGCACCAGCAGAATTCCTAAGTATTTTCCTCTTTCGTTGCAATGGTGAATGCAGTTGTTTCCTTAATTTCTCTTTCTATTTCCTCATTATTAGTGTATAGGAATGCAAGGAATTTCTGGGTATTGATTTTATATCCTGCAACTTTAAGTTCAGTCATTCAGTCGTTTCCGACTCTTTGCAACCCCATGAATCACAGCACGCCAGGCCTCCCTGTCCATCACCAACTCCCGGAGGTCACTCAAACTCATGTCCATCGAGTCAGTGATGCCATCCAGCCATCTCATTCTCTGTCGTCCCTGTCTCCTCCTGCCCCCAACCCCTCCCAGCATCAGAGTCTTTTCCAGTGAGTCAACTCTTCGCATGAGGTGGCCAAAGTATTGGAGTTTCAGCTTCAACATCAGTCCTTCCAATGAACACCCAGGATTGATCTCCTTTAGAATGGACTGGTTGGATCTCCTTGCAGTTCAAGGGACTCTCAAGAGTCTTCTCCAGCACCACAGTTCAAAAGCATCAATTCTTTGGCGATCAGCTTTCTTCACAGTCCAACTCTCACATCCATACATGACCACTGGAAAAACCATAGCCTTGACTAGACAGACCTTGGTTGGCAAAGTAAAGTCTCTGCTTTTTAATATGCTATCTAGGTTGGTCATAACTTTCCTTTCAAGGAGCAAGCGTCTTTTAATTTCATGGCTGCAGTCAGCATCCACAGTGATTTTGGAGCCCCAAAAAATAAAGTCTGACACTGTTTTCACTGTTTTTCCATCTATTTCCCATGAAGTGATGGAACCAGATGCCATGATCTTTGTTTTCTGAATGTTGAACTTCAAGCCCACTTTTTCACTCTCCTCTTTCACTTTCATTAAGAGGCTTTTCAGTTCCTCTTTCTGCCATAAGGGTGGTATCATCTGCATATCTGAGGTTATTGATATTTCTCCCAGCAATCTTGATTCCAGCTTGTGCTTCTTCCAACCCAGCGTTCCTCATGATGTACTCTGCATATAAGTTAAATAAGCAGGGTGACAATATACAACCTTGACGTACTCTTTTTCCTATTTGGAACCAGTCTGTCATTGATTAGCTCTAATAATTTTCTGGTAGAATCTTTAGGGTTTTCTGTGTAGAGGATCATGTCACCTGCAAACAGTGAGAGTTTTACTTCTTCTTTTCCAATTTGGATTCCTTTTATTTCTTTTTCTCCTCTGATTGCTGGGAGCAAAACTTCCAAAACTATGTTGAATAGTAGTGGTGAGAGTGGGCACCCTTGTCTTCTTCCTGACTTTAGGGGAATGCTTTCAACTTTTCACCATTGAGAACAATGTTTGCTGTGGGTTTGTCATATATATCCTTTATTATGTTGAGGTATGTTCCTTCTTGGAAGGAAAATTATGACCAACCTAGATAGCATATTAAAAAGCAGAGACATTACTTTGCCAACCAAGGTCTGTCTAGTCAAGGCTATGGTTTTTCCAGTGGTCATGTATGGATGTGAGAGTTGGACTGTGAAGAAAGCTGATCGCTGAAGAATTGATGCTTTTGAACTGTGGTGCTGGAGAAGACTCTTGAGAGTCCCTTGAACTGCAAGGAGATCCAACCAGTCCATTCTAGAGGCGATCAATCCTGGGTGTTCACTGGAAGGACTGATGCTAAAGCTGAAACTCCAATACTTTGGCCACCTCATTCGACGAGTTGACTCACTGAAAAAGAGTCTGATGCTAGGAGGGATTGGGGGTGGGAGGAGACGGGGACGACAGAGATTGAGATGGCTGGATGGCATCACTGACTCGATGGACATGAGTTTGAGTGAACTCCGGGAGTTGGTGATGGACAGGGAGGCCTGGCGTGCTGTGATTCATGGGGTCACAAAGAGTTGGACACGACTGAGCGACTTAACTGACTGATGTTCCTTCTATTCCTGCTTTCTGGAGGGTTTTTAATCAAAAATGGATGTTGAAATTTTTCAAAGGTTTTCTCTGCATCTACTGAGATAATCATATGATTTTTATTTTTCAATTTGTTACCGTCATGTATTACATTGTTTGATATGTGGATATTGAAGTATCTTTGCATCCCTGGGATAAAGTCCACTTGGTCATGATGTATGATGTTTTTAACATATTGTTGGATTCTGTTTGCTAGAATTTTCTTAAGAATTTTTGCATCTATGTTCATTAGTGATATCGGCCTGTAGTTTTCATTTTTTTGACTGTCCCAGAGGTTTTGGGTTGTTGTGTTTACATTTTCATTCGTTTCTATGCATATTTTGATTTCTTTTTTTATTTCTTCTATGACTTGTTGGTTATTCAGCAGCGTGTTGTTCAGCCTCCATATGTTGGAATTTTTAATAGTTTTTCTCCTGTAATTGACATCTAATCTTACTGCATTGTGGTCAGAAAAGATGCTTGGTATGATTTCAATTTTTGTGAATTTACCAAGGCTAGATTTATGGTCCAGGATGTGATCTATCCTGGAAAAGGTTCCGTGTGCACTTGAGAAGAAGGTGAAATTCATTGTTTTGGGGTGAAATGTCCTATAGAGATCTATTAGGTCTAACTGGTCTATTGTATCATTTAAAGTTTGTGTTTCCTTGTTAATTTTCTGTTTAGTTGATCTAATCATAGGTGTGAGTGGGGTGTTAAAGTCTCCCACTATTAATGTGTTATTGTTAATTTCCCCTTTCATACTTGTTAGCATTTGTCTTACATATTGTGGTGCTCCTATATTGGGTGCATATATATTTATAATTGATATATCTTCTTCTTGTATTGATCCTTTGATCATTTTGTAGTGTCCTTCTTTGTCTCTTTTCACAGCCTTTGTTTTAAAGTCTATGTATCTGATACGAGTATTGCTAACCCTGCTTTCTTTTGGTCTTTCTGTGTGGAATATCTTTTTCCAGCCCTTCACTTTCAGTTTGTATGTTTCCCTTGTTTTGAGGTGGGTCTCTTGTAGACAATATATATGGGGGTCTTGTTTTTGTATCCATTCAGCCAGTCTTTCTCTTTGGTTGGGGCATTCAACCCATTTACATTTAAGGTAATTATTGATAAGTATGATCCCATTGTCATTTTCTTTATTGTTTTGGGTTCGAGTTTATACACCGTTTCTGTGTTTCCTGTCTAGAGAAGGTCCTTTAGCATTTGTTGGAGAGCTGGTTTGGTGATGTTGAATTCTCTCAGCTTTTGCTTGTCTGTAAAGCTTTTGATTTCGCCTTCATATTTGAATGAGATCCTTGCTGTGTACAGTAATCTGGGCTGTAGGTTATTTTCTTTCATCACTTTAAGTATGTTCTGCCATTCCCTCCTGGCCTGTAGAGATTCTATTGAAAGATCAGCTGTTATCCTTATGGGAATCCGCTTGTGTGTTATTTGTTGTTTTTCCCTTGCTGCTTTTAATAATTGTTCTTTGTGTTTGATCTTTGTTAATTTGATTAATATGTACCTTGGGGTATTTTGCCTTGGGTTTATCCTGTTTGGGACTCTCTGGGTTTCTTGGACTTGGGTGATTATTTCCTTCACCATTTTAGGGAAATTTTCAACTATTATCTCCTCAAGTATTTTCTCATGGTCTTTCTTTTTGTCTTCTTCTTCTGGGACTCCTATGATTTGAATGTTGGGGCATTTAACATTGTCCCAGAGGTCTCTGAGATTGTCCTCATTTCTTTTAATTCGTTTTTCTTTTTTCCTGTTTCACTGATTTCTACCATTCTATCTTCTATCTCACTTATCCTATCTTCTGCTTCCGTTATTCTACTCTTGGTTCCCTCCAGAGTGTATTTGATCACATCTATTGCATTATTCATTGTATATTGACTCTTTTTTATTTCTTCTAGGTCCTTGTTAAACCTTTCTTGCATCTACTCAATCCTTGTCTAAAGGCTATTTATCTGTAACTCCATTTTGTTTTCAAGATTTTGGATCAATTTCACTATCATTATTCCGAATTCTTTATCAGGTAGATTCCCTATCTCTTCCTCTTTTGTTTGGGTTGGTGATCATTTATCCTGTTCCTTTACCTGCTGGGTATTTCTCTGCCTCTTCATCTTGATTATATTGCTGTGTTTGGGGTGACCTTTCTGTCTCTGGCAGTTTGTGGAGTTCTCTTTATTGTGGAGTTTCCTCGCTGTGGGTGGGGTTAGAGGGGTGGCTTGTCAAGGTTTCCTGGTTAGGGAAGCTTGTGTCTGTGTTCTGGTGGGTGGAGCTGGATTTCTTCTCTCTGGAGTGCAATGAAGTGTCCAGTAATGAGTTATGAGATGTCAGTGGGTTTGGAGTGACTTTGGGCAGCCTGTATGTTGAAGCTCAGAGCTATGCTCCTGTGTTGCTGGAGAATTTGCGTGGTATGTGTTACTCTGGAACTTGTTGACCCTTGGGTGGTGCTTGGTTTCAGTGTAGGTATGGAGGCGTTTGATGAGCTCCTATCGATTAATGTTCCCTGGAGTCAGGAGTTCTCTGGTGTTCTCAGGATTTGGACTTAAGCCTCCTGCCTCTGGTTTTCAGTCTTATTCTTGCAGTAGCCTTAAGACTTCTCCATCTGTCACTTCCAAGGAGGGTCCCTCTGTTTTAGCCTCTTCTGTTTCCTGGTCTCTTCCGTGTCTAATTTCCGCCCGGACACTAGGATGCGGTGGTGGACACTTTTTTGAGGCTTACTTGTTCAATTGTGCTGTGGGGAAGGATGAACGCTGCAAACAAATATCTTTCGTGTCTGTGGGGATTGCTTGCAGTGTCTCAGCCACACTCGGTTTGCCCCTGCTCACGGCATGTGTGCTTTCCCTATCTATACTGCTCAGGCTCTAGGTTGCTCTGCTGGGAACTGTCTGAGGCGGGCCCTGGGTTGCATGCACTTCCCAGGTCAAAGCCGCTCAGGTTCAGGTACTCGGGTACTCCACTAAGGCGCAGGCTTGGTAGGGCCTGCGTTTTGTGCCCTTCCCCGGTCCGAGCAGCTCAGGTGACCAGGTGTTTGGGGAGCATGGTCGCTGCGACTTATCGCCTCCCTGCTCCCTGCCACTCGGTTTTCTGGGTGTACAGCCGGCGCACCTTCTCAGGTGGATGTCGACCATCCAGAGTCCCAAGAAGTCTTGGTTAGCAACGAAGCCTGCTTCCAGTTTGGTAGATGATGCCTCCCTGGGGCCACGATTGCCCCCTTCCTGCTCTGGCTGCCCTCCCCTGCCTGTCTCAGCGGGGGATGGGCCATCCGCGGCCGGCTAGCTCTATTCGGTCCTTTGTTTTGTGAGCAGGTCTGGCGGTGTCTTAGATTAGCGTTTTCACCTTTTCACGGTGTAGCTATCCCACAGTCTACTTTGCTTTGTCAAGTTAGCTCCCTCAGATTGCCCTCGGGGCATTCAGTCCTGAGTAAAGGTCCTTACTCTAAGCGATGCAGCCCGCACCTCCCTGCCCAGCCCCCACTTACTAGTGGTGGATGCGGGCATCTGTGCTGCTTCTCCACTGGGAGTTACAGTTGGGCACGTAATCTGTGGGGTTTAATTATTTATTTATTTTTCCAGCCAGTTATGTTGCCCTCTGAGGTTCCAAGGCATGCCACAGACTCGCCAGTGAGAGTGTTTCCTGGTGTTTCGAAACTTCTCTCTTTTTAAGACTCCCTTCCTGGGACAGATCTCCGTCCGTACATCTTTTGTCTCTCTTTTTATCTTTTATATTTTTTCCTACCGCCTTCCAAATACAATGGGCTATTTTCTGGGTGTCTGATGTCCTCTGCCGGCATTCAGAAGTTGTTTTGTGGAATTACTCAGCGTTCAAATGTTCTTTTGATGAATTTGTGGGGGAGAAAGTGGTCTCCCCGAGCTATTCCTCCACTATCTTAGGACCGCCCCTTCCCTATAATACTTTCTCTTTGTAAACACTTATTTATTTATTTATTGGCTTCGTCAGGTCTTAGATGCAGCACGTGGGCTCTCTAGTTGTGTATGTGGGCTCAGTTGCCTCACAGCATGTGGGATCTTAATCCCCCCAGCAGGGATCAAACCCACATCCCCTGCATTGGAAGGTTGACTCTTAACCACTAGACCACCAGAGAAGTCTCAATACTTCCTCTTTTGAACAAGGAGAAAAGGAAAGATATACCCATTTGAATGCACAGTTCCAAAGAATAGCAAGGAGAGTTAAGAAAGCCTTCCTCAGTGATCACTGCAAAGAAATAGAGGAAAACAATAGAATGGGAAACACTAGAGAGCTATTCAAGAAAATTAGAGATACCAAAGGAATATTTCATGCAAAGATGGGCTCAATAAAGGACTGAAATGGTAGGGACCTAACAGAAGCAGACGATATTAAGAAGAGGTGGCAAGAATACAAAGAAGAACTGTACAAAAAAGATCTTCACAACCCAGATAATCAGGATGGTGTGATCACTCACCTAGAGCCAAACATCCTAGAATGTGAAATCAAGTGGGCCTTAGGAAGCATCACTGTGAACAAAGCTAGTGGAGGTGATGGTGTTCCAGTTGAGCTATTTCAAATCCTAAAAATTGATGCTGTGAAAGTGCTGCACTCAATATGCCAGCAAATTTGGAAAACTCAGCAGTGGCCACAGGACTGGAAAAGGTCAGTTTTCATTCTAATCCCAAAGAAAGGCAATGCCAAAGAATGCTCAAACTACCGCACAATTGCAGTCATCTCACACGCTAGTAAAGTCATGCTCAAAATTCTCCAAGCCAGGCTTCAGCAATACGTGAACTGTGAACTTCCAGATGTTCAAGCTGGTTTTAGAAAAGGCGGAGGAATGAGAGATCAAATTGTCAACATCCACTGGAACATCGAAAAAGCAAGAGAGCTCCAGAAAAACATCCATTTCTGCTTTATTGACTATGCCAAAGCCTTTGACTGTGTGGATCACAATAAACTGTGGAAAATTCTGAAAGAGATGGGAATCCCAGACCACCTGACCTGCCTCTTGAGAAACCTGTATGCAGGTCAGGAAGCAACAGTTAGAACTGAATGTGGAACAATAGACTGGTTCCAAATCGGGAAAGGAGTATGTCAAGGCTGTATACTGTCACCTTGCTTATTTAACTTATATGCAGAGTACATCATGAGAAATGCTGGGCTGGAAGAAGCACAAGCTGGAATCAAGATTGGTGGAAGAAATATCAATAACCTCAGATATGCAGATGACACCACCCTTATGGCAGAAAGTGAAGAAGAATTAAAGAGCCTTTTGATGAAAGTGAAAGAGGAGAGTGAAAAAGTTGGTTTAGCTCAACATTCAGAAAACTAAGATCATGGCATCCGGTCCCATCACTTCAAAGCAAGTAGATAGAGAAACAGTGGAAACAGTGGCAGACTTCATGGGGGGGGTGCTGCAAAATCACTGTAGATGGTGACTGCAGCCATGAAATAGAAGATGCTTACTCCTTAGAAGAAAAGTTACGACCAAACTAGATAGCATATTAAAAATCAGAGACATTACTTTGCCAACAAAGGTCCATCTAGTAAGACTATGGTTTTTCCCGTGGTCATGTATGGATGTGAGCGTTGGACTATATAGAAAGCTAAGAGCCAAAGAATTGATGCTTTTGAACTGTGGTGTTGGAGAAGACTCTTGAAAGTCCCTTGGACTACAAGGAGATCCAACCAGTCCATTCTAAAGGAGATCAGTCCTGAATGTTCATTGGAAGGACTGATGTTGAAGCTGAAACTCCAATACTTTGGCCACCTGATGTGAAGAACTGACTCATTTGAAAAGATCCTGATGATGAGAAAGATTGAAGGCAGGAGGAGAAGGGGATGACAGAGGATGATATGGTTGGATGGCATCACTGACTCAAAGGACATGAGTTTGAACAAGCTCCGGGAGTTGGTGATGGACATGGAGGCCTGGCGAGCTGCGATTCATGGGGTCCCAAAGAGTTGGACATGACTAAGCAACTGAACTGAACTGAACCTATCTGTAGGATAATAGACTTTTAAGGGACTTGTGATCTATGCTGTTACTGTGTACTGTTACTTAGGTCCCAAACTTGGATTGGTAGTCAGGAAGTGCCTAGCCTTGCTAGGAGTCAAAATTTTGGAAGTTAGATGTAGCTCTAGCTCCAAGAGCATGCCTAAGGTTAAAGGTTACTCAGATTGGAAGTGCAATGGGTTTCTTCCTTTGGTAACACTAGCTCTTAGTGGACCACAGGAGGGCTTCCAGTGGCTTTTGTCCCAACTCCTTAGATATTCTTTCTGTAGAATTTGTGGGAATGAACTGGAAGGACTTGCCCTAATAACTTGAGGACAAAAATCACTTTTTTCTCACTGGCCAGCCTTTCACCATCTCTTTTGCTATCGCTTATACTGGTGTGATGACGCTTGTAAGGAACATCTCAGTTTTATATTTGTACCGGTCTTACTGTGGTCAGGAACATACTCAGGGTTGTACACAGGCACTCAGGTGACAAATGTTTCTCCCAGCAGTCTTAGCTTGGGAGGCATTCTGGAAAGTTACTCTGCTTGCACCCTGGGTGGCATCAGAGGCAAGCAAGGTTTTAATGGTGAGGAACTGGACATCAGTCTGGGATACCCCTGGTGCATCTCCACCCCATCTCAGTGGTAGAACCGGGAGGGACAAGTATGGCACCTGCGTCAGTAAGGGACAGACTAAGTCTGACCAGGGAAGGAAAGCTTTGGTGTAAAGTCTGTCTACATCGGCATCTAGAGCAGGGAGGGACACCTCTGGTAGAAAGATGGTGCTTGTCGCTTTTTTTCTCTCTTACAGATGAAAGTGAAAGTAAAAGTTTAGTTGCTCCGTCGTGTCCGACTCTTTGCGACCCCATGGATTGTAGACTACCAGGCTCTTCTGTCCATGGGATTTTCCAGGCAAGAATACTGGAGTGGGTTGCCATTTCCTTCTCCAGAGGATCTTCCCAACCCAGGGATCGAACCTGGGTCTCCCACATTGTAGGCAGACACTTTACCATCTGAGCCACCAGGGAAGTCCCTTCTTACAGATGGGAGCTAACAATTCCAGCCTCACTCTTTTGAACTGTATTCTGAAAAACTGGGATAGATTTGATCCCCAGAGCTTAAAGAAGGCACTCCTGATCTTCTGTGATACTGAATGGCCACAGTATCCTTTAGAAGACGGGGAACGCTGACCTGTTGAAGGATCTCGATTAATACTGTTTTACAATTAGGCCAGTTCTGTAGAAAACAAGGAAAATGACTTGAAGTAGCATATGTATTACCCTTTTTCTCTCTTGAAAGTATGCCAGACTTATGCCCTAAGGGTATATATTTGGGTGTGAAACCTTCAGCTCCTTCCTGTCCTCCTACTTTGCCCCCGTACCTGGGGCTCCAAACTGAGCAAACTGAAAGTCAGAAAAACCACCCCCCCCAAGAAGGGTTTCCTTGGTCTCAGTAGAAACCCAAACTGAGATTCAAAATGCCCAAGTAGTGGTCCGAACAACCCCTGTCTTAACATGACCTCAGACTACTCTGGTTTCAATAGAAACTCAGACCATAAAAGTAAGAGATGAGATGGAAGACAGGAGACAGAGAGATCAAGAAAAGCAGGTTTCTCAAATCTATCCCTGGGATCATATGCACAGAGCAGCCAGAGAGGCTGAGGAACAGCCACACAAGCTATTGCCTCTTCATGAAGCACCCATCAGAAGATATAATCAGTCTATGAGAGTTAATAAGTCCTTTTCTTATCAAGAAATACGAAGGATCAAGGAGAATCTGGGAGAATATTTAGAGGGCCCAGAAAAATATATTAGAGCTTTTAAAGGTGTTACCCTGCTTTATGACCTTACTTGGAAGGATGTGATGTATATCTTGGGACAAACGCTGACTCCTGACTCAAAAACTCGAGTTTTGGGGAAAGCTGTTGCTTATGAAGATGAATGGCTTAGTAATGAATAAGTAAGGAAGAGGGAGGATGAAATAGCCGCCCTCCCCACTGGGATTCAGGTGGTCCCAACTATAGAACCAGATTGGGACTATAACACAGCTAAAGAAAGATGGGATCAGAGTCATATTGTCATATGTATTCTTTTTAAAAATTTTAAATTTATTTATCTTAATTGGAGGCTAATTACAATATTGTCTTGGTTTTGCCATACATTGACATGAATCCGCCCTGGGTGTACATGTGTTCCCCATCTTGAACCCCCTTCCCACCTCCTTCCCCATCCCATCCCTCTGGGTCATCCCAGTGCACCAGCCCCGAGCATCCTGTCTCATGCATCAAACCTGCACTGGCGATTCATTTCACATACGATAAT
This sequence comes from Moschus berezovskii, assembly GCF_049115385.1. Classification (NCBI taxonomy): domain Eukaryota; kingdom Metazoa; phylum Chordata; class Mammalia; order Artiodactyla; family Moschidae; genus Moschus; species Moschus berezovskii. Next base: position 66,894,180 of record NC_142488.1, read on the forward strand.
ATACATGTTTCAATGCCATTCTCCGAAATCATCCCACCCTCGCCCTCTCCCACAGAGTCCAAAAGACTCTTCTATACATCTGTGTCTCTTTTGCTGTCTCGTATACAGGGTTATCGTTACCATCTTTCTAAATTCCATATATATGTGTTAGTATACTGTATTGGTGTTTTTCTTTCTGGCTTACTTTGCTCTGTATAATAGGCTCCAATTTCACCCAACTCATTAGAACTGATTCAAATGTATTCTTTTTAATTGCTGAGTAATATGCTTTTGAACTGTGGTGTTGGAGAAGACTCTTGAGAGTCCCTTATACTGCAAAGAGATCCAACCAGTCCATTCTAAAGGAGATCAGTCCTGGATGTTCATTGGAGGGACTGATGCTAAAGCTGAAACTGCAATACTTTGGCCACCTCATGTGACGGGTTGACTCACTGGAAAAGACTCTGATGCTGGGAAAGGTTGGGGGCGGAAGGAGAAGGGGACGACGGAGAATGAGATGGCTGGATGGCATCACCGACTCTGTGGACATGGGTTTGAGTGTACTCCGGGAGTTGGTGATGGACAGGGAGGCCTGGCGTGCTGTGATTCATGGGGTCGCGGAGAGTCGGACACGACTGAGCGATTGAACTGAACTGAACTGAACTGAATACTCCATTGTGTACATGTACCACAGCTTTCTTATCCATTCGTCTGTAAACAGACATCTAGGTTGCTTCCATGTCCTGGCTATTATAAACAGTGCTGCAATGGAGTCCATGTGTCTCTTTCAATTCTGGTTTCCTCAGTGTGTATGCCCAGGAGTGGGATTGCTGGGTTGTATGGCAGCTCCATTTCCAGTTTTTTAAGGAATCTCCACACTGTTCTCCATAGTGGTTGTACTAGTTTGCATTCCCACCAACAGTGTGGGTTCCCTTTTCTCCACACCCTCTCCAGCATTTATTGCTTGTAGACTTTTGGATTGGAGAAGGCAATGGCAAGCCACTCCAGTACTATTGCCTAGAAAATCCCATGGATGGAGGAGCCTGGTAGGCTGCTGTCTGTGGGGTCGCTAAGGGTTGGACACGACTGAGCGACTTCACTTTCACTTTTCACTTTCACACATTGGAGAAGGAAATGGCAACCCACTCCAGTGTTCTTGCCTGGAGAATCCCAGGGACAGGGGAGCCTGGTGGGCTTCCGTCTATGGGGTCACACAGAGTCGGACACGACTGAAGTGACTTAGCAGCAGTAGCAGCAGCAGACTTTTGGATAGTAGCCATTCTGACTTGCATGAAATGGTACCTCATTGTGGGTTTGATTTGCATTTCTTTGATAATGAGTGATGTTGAGCAACTTTTCATGTGTTTGTTAGCCATCTGTATGTCTTCTTTGAAGAAATGTCTGTTTAGTTCTTTGGTCTATTTTTTGATTGGGTCATTTATTTTCTAGAACTAGCTGCAGGAGTTGCTTGTATATTTTTTAGATTAACTCTTTGTCAGTTGCTTCATTTGCTATTATTTTCCCCCATTCTGAAGGCTGTCTTTTCACCTTGCTTTTAATTTTAATTAGGTCCCATTTGTTTATTTCTTGAAGGAATCAGGCAAGCATGTGCTAAGACTTTGCTGCTGTTGCGTTGCTTCAATCATGTCCGACTCTGTGTGACCCCATAGACAGCAGCCTACCAGGCTCCCCCGTCCCTGGGATTCTCCAGGCAAGAACACTGGAGTGGGTTGCCATTTCCTTCTCCAATGCATGAAAGTGAAAAGTGAAAGTGAAGTCACTCAGTCTCCTAGCGACCCCATGGACTGCGGCCTACCAGACTCCTCTGTCCATGGGATTTTCCAGGCAACAGTACTGGAGTGAGTTGCCATTGCCTTCTCCAGCTAAGACTTTAAACTATGCCAAATTGGCAAACATAGAAAAGGAGGAGAAGGAAGCTCCTGGTAAATTCCTAGATAGAGTGAGAGAAACCCTTCGCAGATTCACTGAGATTGATCCTGAAAGTGAAGAGGGGAGAGTGATCTTAAAAGATAGATTTCTCACTCAATTTACTCCAGATATCCTCCGTAAGCCATTAAGACAGGCGTATGGACCAAATCAGTCTTTAGATAATCTGTTGCAACTGGCTCAAACAGTCTATTATGGTAGGGAATATGAAGAAAAGAAAGAAAGGCAGAAAAAGACAAAGGAATAGGTGGAAGCCCTTGTAATGGTGGTCAAAATCGTTCTTAAACAGCCTGAGAAAAATGTCCAAAGACCAGGTGAAAAAGGATGGGTTTGCTATTATTGTGGAAAGGAAGGGCACCTCAAGCAGGAGTTCCCTCAGGCATCTTAGCCGCCCCTGGCTCCATGTCCTGTCTACAAGGGAACACACTGGAGGAGAGACTGCCCACAGAGGCTTAGATTTCAAGGGTCAGACTCTCAAGACAGTCAGGACTGAATGTGCTCAGGGGTCCCCACACAAGCTCCCATCCTAATTACAGGCTCAATAAAGGACAGAAATGGTAGGGACCTAACAGAAGCAGAAGATATTAAGAAGAGGTGGCAAGAATACACAGAAGAACTGTACAAAAAAGATCTTCATGACCCAGATAATCACGATGGTGTGATCACTCACCTAGAGCCAGACATCCTGGAATGTGAAGTCAAGTGAGCCTTAGGAAGCATCACTACGAACAAAGCTAGTGGAGGTCATGGCATTCCAGTTGAGCTATTTCAAATCCTAAAAGACGACGCTGTGAAAGTGCTGCACTCAATATACTCAAATATAGCAAATTTGGAAAACTCAGCAGTGGCCACAGGACTGGAAAAGGTCAGTTTTCATTCCAATCCCAAAGAAAGGCAATGCCAAAGTATGCTCAAACTACCGCAAATTGCACTCATCTCGCATGTTAGTAAAGTAACACTTAAAATTCTCCAAACCAGAGTTCAGCAATACATGAACAGTGAACTTCCAGACATTCAAGCTGGTTTTAGAAAAGGCAGAGGAACCAGAGGTCAAATTGCCAAAAAATTGTTAATTTGCTGGATCATGGAAAAAACAAGAGAGTTCCAGAAAAAAACATCTATTTCTGCTTCACTGACTATGCCAAAGCCTTTGACTGTGTGGATCACAATAAACTGTGGAACATTCTGAAAGAGGTGGGAATACCAGACCACCTGACCTGCCTCTTGAGAAACCTGTATGCAGGTCAGGAAGCAACAGTTAGAACTGGACATGGAACAACAGACTGGTTCCAAATAGGAAAAGGAGTATGTCAAGGCTGCATATTGTCACCCTGCTTATTTAACTTACATGCAGAGTACATCATGCGATACGCTGGCTGGAGGAAGCACAAGCTAGAATCAAGATTGCCGGGAGAAATATCAATAACCTCAGATATGCAGATGACACCACCCTTATGGCAGAAAGTGAAGAAGAACTAAAGAGCCTCTTGATGAAAGTGAAAGAGGAGAGTGAAAAGGTTGGCTTAAAGCTCAACATTCAAAAAAATAAGATCATGGCATCTGGTCCCATCACTTCATGGCAAATAGACGGGGAAACAGTGGAAACAGTGGCAGATTTTATTTTGGGGGGCTCCAAAATCACTGCAGATGGTAACTGCAGCCATGAAATTAAAAGACGCTTACTCCTTGGAAGGAAAGTTATGACCAACCTAGACGGCATATTAAAATCAGAGACATTACTTTGCCAACAAAGGTCCATCTAGTCAAGGCTTTGATTTTTCCAGTCCATGTATGGATGTGAGAGTTGGACTATAAAGAAAACTGAGTGTTGAAGAATTGATGCTTTTGAACTGTGGTGTTGGAGAAGACTCTTGAGAGTCCCTTGGACTGCAAGGAGATCCAACCAGGCTATTCTAAAGGAGATCAGTCCTGAGTGTTCATTGGAAGGACTGATGCTAAAGCTGAAACTCCAATACTTTGGCCACCTGATGCGAAGAGCTGACTCATTTGAAAAGACCCTGATGCTGGGAAAGACTGAGGGCAGGAGGAGAAGCGGACGACAGAGGATGAGATGGTTGGATGGCATCGCCAACTCAATTGATATGGGTTTGGGTGGACTCCAGGAGTTGGTGATGGATAGGGAGGCCTGGCGTGCTGCGGTTCATGGGGTTGCAAAGAGTCGGACATGACTGCTCGACTGAACTGTACCCTAGGTCTTAACAACTGTGGGGTGCCAATCTGTCGATTTCCTTTTAGATACTAGGGCAACTTAGTCTGTACTTACTGAAGCCCCTGGCCCACTTTCTTCCTGATCCTCTCCTATAGTGGGACTGTCTAGACAAGCCAAATGGTATTACTTCACTTATTCTTTAAGCTGTAACTGGGACTCTGGGCTATTTTTGACACGAGTTTCTGATTGTGCCAGAGTCTCCCTCACCCCTTTTGAGGAGGGATATACTGAGCAAGGTCTATACCTCTGTTTTCATGAATATGGAGCCCTTCCTTTCTCTCCCTTTAATTGAACAAAATGTAAATCCTAGAGTGTGGGCTGATGGAAAATCTGTGGGTCAAGCACAAATTACTATTCCTGTGGTTGTCAAGCTCTAAGACCCACACTTATTTCCACATTAAGAAGCAGTATCCCCTGAAACCTGAGGTTAAGGAAGAGTTAAAACCCATCATTGAGAATTTAAAGGAGCAAGGACTATTAATTCCCTGTAACAGTCCATGCAACAGTCCTATTTTGGGTATAAACAAATCAATCAGCAACAGGAGAACCTGCTAAGCATTTCAGAGAGATCGAGTGACCTTAAACTGCTATATATTGTCCTAAAGAAGTAGCTGTTATGCATTGCAAAGGGATGGGAGTAAAGTAGTTGAAGGTAATCAGCCGGCTGACTGTCAAGCCAGAAAAGCGGCACTTTATGAAACCTCTTCACTGCAGATGCCTTTGATCTGAACAGGTCCTGTGGAACAGGAAAAACCACAATATACTGAGGAAGAATTAGAAAGATATGAGAAAAGAGGAGCGAAGGTTACTAATAAAGGATGGTTACAGTCTGCAGATAGATGATTACTAATTCCTGAAAATGCTCAATGGAAAAGTTTTCCTAAAGCCTTGGAATTAACTAATTATGTAACTCCGCTCTCAGCTTTTCAACAGGCATTAATGGAACTCCGGGAGGTGACTCCTAACCCAGTCTCTGAGTTAAGCAAGCCTCTATTCGAGTCAGGAACTGAGGTCCTAATAAAAACATTGGGATCTAGGGGCCAATCCCTCAAGCCCCTCTGGGAAGACCCTTACCAGGTTATTCTTTCTTCTCCCACATCTGTCAAAGTGCCAGGAATTGATTCGTGGGTGCATCACACTCAAGTTAAGAGGTGGCACCCTGACGAGAACTAAGTGATGTCATTTTATGCCTTTACTTTCTATGCTCTGACTTTGCACTTTTCAAATGGGCCTGATAATCTATGTGAGCCTACTTCTGCTGACTCCAAAGGTCCTGAGTCTGGCATTTGACCCTCAAGGCAACACCTTCCTGTCCTGGGCTCGTTCCTACACCGCATTCCACAATAGATCTAATTGCTGGGTCTGCAGAGCACTCCCCTACTCATCCATTGAAGACTTCCCTGGTGGGTTTCTCCACTTCAAGGAAAGGACTCTCTTCAACTCTGTGATGACATCTAACAACCCTAAGATGGACTGATGTAACTATGGGCATAGTGTAACTTTTAATTTTGATTAGGTTTTAACTTGGCTTAATGACATCTGTAACTGTAAAACAGGGTTTGTTTCTAACTGTCTGAAAGCTTTTAAGTTACAAACGGTTGTCCAAGCTCCTATGAGTGCCATAGACTCCTCCAACTATTACTTGGGGCCCCTGAATCAGAGACCCTCAATATGAAGGTTAGGAGACTATGCTGCCTCAACAATTTAGGGGCCACACCCCTCAACAGCAGGAAGTAGTTATGGAACAAAAAAGACGCCCCTTTCCCTTGGCAACACAATTCTCCTAAAAGAAAAGGGGGGAATGAGAGAGTCAATTCCTAGGCAGGTTGATAAGAAGTCTCTCAAGGACAGAGGGGTCTGGAATTCTCAAGGAGGAGGAAAGGACAATTTTTTTTCCCTCTACAATCCTTAGGATTATATAACAATAATGTATCCTGCTTGAGGACAGTTTCTGGAAAATACCTACTGGCTAATCCTGTTATCTTAAAATGTAAATTATGAGAGTGGGTCTAGTAAGGTCTTTACAACCTCCAGACATTCTTTTGATTCATTGTAATAATTAATTAAAAGTTATACAACTCCATTGCTAACACTAGCAAGGGGGCACTCTTTCTGCCCCCTTCTGATGTCTATGTCAGAAGTTTTCTCTTTTATGCTTTAATAAAACTCTAATACACAGAAGCTCTGAGTGATCAAGCCTCGTCTCTGGCCCCGGATTGAATTCTTCTCCTCCAGAGGCCAAGAATCCCGACATTTTTGTGGTTCAGCAACAACCTTTCATGCCAATGCAAGAGACATAAAATACACAGGTTCGATTCCTGGGTCGGGAAGATCCCCTGGAGAAGGGCATGACAACCCACTCCAGTATTCGTGCCTGGAGAATTCCATGGACAGGGAAGACTGGCAGGCTACAGTCCATGGGGTCACAAAGAGTTGGACACAACTGAAGCAACTTAGCACGGGGAGAAAATAAGACTGGGCACAGATAGGATGCAAATAATATTAAGAACAATGACCACTTAATATGCACCTGGCACATATTAAGTACATTCTGTGTATTATTTCACTTAAACCTCACAGTACCTCTGGGCGGTTATGATGATCATTACCACCAGTATCTTACAGAAGAGAAAACTGAAGCTCTGACACCTAGAATGGCTTTAAGCTGAGATTTGAACATAGGCAGTCTGACACCAGAGATAGAATGTGCAACTGCTGCATTATACTGCTGCCTACAAGGAAAGCAGGAAAGGGGAGAAAGAAACAAAAGACAAAGGAGCAATACATTTGAAGTATATAGATTGAGGCAGTATAGTGTCCTGATTAGATCTGAATTTAAGATCAAAGTTTTATCTCTTAAGATCAGAGGTCCTACCTCTGTTTCTAGTTACTGAATATTTCTGGACCTCAGTTTCCTCATCGGTAAAATGGGAATAAAACTATTCCTTAGGGGCTTCCCTGGTGGCTCAGTGGTTAAGAATCCACCTTCCAATGAAGGAGATTCAGGTTCAACCTGTGGTTGGGGAACTAAGATCCCACATGCCACGGAGCAACTAAGCCCACACACCTCAACTTCTGAGCTTGCACTTCAGGGCCTGCGAGCCAGAACTATTGAGCCCACATGCTGCAACTACTGAGGCCTGTGCTCTGCAACAAGAGAAGCCATTGCAATGAAAGGCCCTCATACCACAACTAGAAAGGAGCCCCTGCATGCTGCAACTAGAGAAAAGTCTGCACGCAATGACGAAGACCTAGCTCAGCCAAATAAATTAATATATATAATTATTTTTTTAAAGAAAAACTATTTCTTATAGGAGAATTCCCTGGTGGTCCAGAGGTTAGGACTCCATAAACAGGAGCAATTGATGGAGTTAACTACGTTCCCTGTTGGATTTGCCAGCAGTATAGCTTTCGCTGACCCTTATCAGGGAAAATACATTAGGAAGGGAAAAACATTTATAAGCTGTCAGGGCAATGAAAAAGTGGGTAGACCAACAATTTCACACATCCTATTCCCTTTCCTAGCTGTGTGTTGGGGCAGGGGGAGGCAGAAGTGAGCATCAGCAGTGTTAGTTTCAGCAACTCCTTCCTCAAGGAACAGATCCCAAAAGGCTGCCCTCAGTTTCTGGTCACTTGTAGCCTGGGTCAGAATTCCCATTTTTTTTCTTAAAGAGTTTTGTTTTTCCATGTCCTTTTCACAAAGGTTGCTTAATTTTTCACATTTTCCCTGTGAGGTGTTGGGAAGGGAGGATGTAATCTCAGATGTATTGAGTATCTTCTGTGTGCCAGACAGAATGCTGGGCACTTTCCACCAGTGATTTCATTTCGTCTTCACAATACCACTGTGAAGGGGTACAGTTAACTTCACTTTAAAAGTAAAATCCTGAATCCAGAGAGGGCTGCTTCTTTTTTATGTACACTTTCCTCCCATTCCATACATCCAGCACAATGCTCCCCTAAGGTTGTGTCCTGTTGAGGATTTTCTGTAAAATGAAAATATTCTGAAATGTCACCATCCTTCACATGCCAATCTTGGCATAATCCCAAAGCCCATACTTTGAGAGTAAATTGCCCCCAGTGGATCCGAGATTAAACGATGACTCTGCTCCTTATTAGCTATATGATTTTGTGCTTAGCTTCACCTCTAAAATAGGGAGAGTGGTATCTCCTACTCCACAAGGTTGTGACTATTAAGTAACTTTCATGAAAGGGCTCTGTCAATTGGGATACTTCATGGAACCATTACTTAAAAGAGAATTATCAGTCAGCTTAATCTCAAAAGAACCCCAGAAGGACAATGTAATGCTGACATTCGAACAGGGAAGACTCCAAATCTGCAACTGGGGTTGGTGACTTTGGGAATGTTAGGGGACAAAGAATGTAGAAATTCTCTGAAGTGACTGTTAAGGAAATGGCTTTTGATCATTATCAATGTGTGATTTATATAATCATAGAGACATCTAACTCCTTCACATCACATACTTCTCAAAGCCATTTTATCAACACTATTTCATATGACATTCACCAAAACCCCCAAGAATTAGTGTGTACCAATTAAAATTGTTCTACTTGCTTTATCACTATTTTATTCTTTCTAGAAGTAGCCCATCTGAATTTGCAAAATCTTCCCCATCCTCCCTTCAAGGTCCATCCATCACAAAGGCCTCTTTGGTCCAGAACTCCCTCTCAACCCCCAGAACAATAGTCTCTCTGCCTTCCAAATCCACACAGTTTAATGTACACCTTAAACTGCCTCATATTCTAGCCATTTGTATTCTTGTCTTAACCTCTGCCCCACCTTCTCACTAAATCCACAAACTCTTTGAAGGGAAGAATGAAGAAGGAAAGAAGGATTTCTTTGTTGTTTTTTAGCAGTCCCATTTTAAAAAGCTTTTATTATGGAAGTTTCACGTTTGTGTGTTTACTGAGAGAATAGAGGAAATATATAATGAGCACCCATGTACTCATCACCCAGCTTCAATAATTAGTAACATGAACAATATTATTATCTCATCTAAACTTCCATTCCTTCTACCTTCTCACTCTACATTACTTTAAAACAAATCGCAGATAGCTTGTCATTTCACCCATATCTACTCCAATACAGCCACTATCTTTCGCATTTCTGTGTCCTGTACAGTCGGGAGATTATTTGCATGTGCTCCCCACTACTCGGTGCACATCAGCAGATGATTTCTGAGCACGTACCATGTGCCAGACCTTGCACTCTGCCGTGGAGGTTCTGTCTGAGCTAGGGAGGAACACCACGACCAAGCCTCGATGTCCCAAACCAAGAATTGCTGCCGTTCTTGAGAGTGAGCACTGGGAGCCCAGGAACAGGACCTCTGATTGCACTAACTCAATTGAACTGCAGGACTTCCCTGTAGCTCAAGTGGTAAAGATTCAGCTTGCGATGCAGGAGACCAGGGTTCAATCCCTAGGTCAGGAAGATTCTCTGGAGAAGGGAATGGCAATCCACTCCAGTATTCTTGCCTGGAGAATTCCATGGACAGAGAAGCCTGGCGGGCTACAGTTCATGGGGTCGCAAAGAGTCGGACACGACTGAGTGACCAACACACATAAAATTAAACTGAAAGGGTTTTCCCTTCCAGAGACTGAATTCCAACTCGCCGGGAGACACAGGTTCTCCAGCAGGAGGCGCTGCAAAGGAGTGACGAGGATGGGGTGCGCTCTCAGTTCAGTTTTCTACTGCTGCAGCGGGAGCCAGAGAAGACAGTCACTACCCACACGGGTGCGAACTGTAGACAACGCAGTTTAGTCGGCGAGCAGGACGCTGAGTGCCAGGCCCTGAGAGGGTCCCCAAGGTTCAGGTGCCAGGCAGGGGCGCGGGGCGTAGGGCTGGCCGGGCACCAGCTTCCCAAGCCTTCTCAGCGCTACCTGTTCCCCTGGGTGCCTCCAGTTCCCGCCCCAAATACCGCTCTTCCTGATAGAATCTAAGGAGGGCACAGGACAGAGCGAGGAAACACCTGTTTCCAACAAGAAAAGAGGTGGAGGGAAACCCCCACCAGACTTCCAGTGGCCTCTCATCAAGCTTGTTCTCGAGAGCCTTGTAAAAGCGCGCCCAGAAAGCCAGAGGAGATCATTTTTCAAAAAGATCGCTTTCTATTTCTTACTCCCCCCTCCTTTTCCTAAGCTGTAACGTCCCTTTTTAAAAAATGCCTTTTTTCTTCTGTGGGGCTTCCCGCTCCTCCCAGACCCCTTAAGGCCCCCCGCCTGGGTGGCTGCAGGAACCGCGAACACCACCCCCCCCCCCACCCAGATCCCACATTTTGCAACTGCATGAGTTTCCAGATTCTTCACTTCCTCAGCCCTCTGCCGACATACAGGTGGGGAGTGGGACTGGGGGTCAACAGAACAAAGAAACCAAGGACCCAGGCCAGGTGCCCCTATGCAGCCTCCGACCAGCCGGGAAACAAGAGGGGACTCACGAACGAGTGAACCCCCCACACCAGGTCTCACACCACTTTCGAAAGGCAAGCAGCCGGAGGCCACGAGGGAGGTGGGTGCTGCCCCCGCGCAACAGACAGACTTCCACGACAGGCCCGAGTGGCAGTGGACGCCAACAGCCTCCACGCACTGGGCTCCAGTTATTTCATCAGCAGTTTCAGAAAAACCTGCCAAAAGCAGTTATGCCTCACTGCAATGTGTAGCTTTTTCCTGCCATTTTTTCATAATAAAAGAGGGAGTGAAGCTCGCTTGCTCTCTCCCCCTCCACCCCCCTCTCCCAAAAAGAGCCAAAAGGATACGAGGAGGGGAAACACACACACACACACACACACACACACACACACACACACACACACACACCAATCTCCGAGGGGATGCCATTGAGGTGTGGCTTGTATTTAAATATCCAATATGTCAATGTAAGGGGAGTGGGTATGTATATAAAGTGCCGTTTGCATCTGATAGCTCGACGAAGCCAGCTATGAGAGGCCTGGGGAGATGGATGCGGAGGGGAAGCGGCACTTTGACTGAGCGCAAGGTCAGGAGCGCGCTGCCCCACGCTCCCCGCGGCTGAGAAGTTCCTTGGACGCGAACAGACGTCGACTGCAGCTCCGCAGAGCGAGCGAGCAAGCGAGCGCCGCCGAGTCGCCCGCGCCCGCGGCTGGGAGAGGCAGTTCGCGCCCCGCGGCCCGGCTCGGCCCCGCGCGCCCCGCCATGGCGGAGGTGGGGGGGGTCTTCGCCTCCTTGGACTGGGATCTGCACGGCTTCTCCTCGTCTCTGGGAAACGTGCCTCTAGCTGATTCCCCGGGTTTCCTGAACGAGCGTCTGGGCCAGATTGAGGGGAAGCTGCAGCGCGGCTCGCCCACCGACTTCGCCCACCTGAAGGGGATCCTGCGACGCCGCCAGCTGTACTGCCGCACCGGCTTCCACTTGGAGATCTTCCCCAACGGCACGGTGCACGGCACCCGCCACGACCACAGCCGCTTCGGTGAGGACGCGGCGGGGAGGGACGGGAGGAGAGCGGACGGCGCACTGGGGAGCCGACGGCTCGAGGCTGCGGCTTGGGGCCGGAGGACCAGCCGCTCCCGCCCCGCCCGGCGCTGTCTGGGCTCGTCGAGGCGGGAGGCCGCTGAAGACGCGGGCAGGCGGGACGTGAGGGTGCGGACTTGAGCCGGGCTGCGGCGTCGGGGCGCCTGGCACCCTCGGATGCTCTCGGGAGGAGGCGGGGGCACCTTGAGATGCGGCCTCTCCTTTCTCCACCCCACCCTACCTCCTCCGGGAGCTAGAGGGATTGCTCTGGGACCTGGACGCTGCACTTCCCCTTTCAAGAAAAGCAGGTGGAGCTGGGTGGGGGGTGGGGGTAGGAGCATCCACCGAGGAGATCGGGGAACGAGGCTACAGCGCGAGGCTGAGCCTCGACGGCAGCAAGGTTGTCGTGGCAGATTACCTGAAGCAGGAGCCTTCGTCGGCCGTGGACCCTGTGTGCGGACGGCCCGCGCCCAAGTAGCTTTTGGCCTATCGAGATGCGGCAGCCTTGGCACCTGCCTGCCTCTGTTTTGCTCTGCCTGGGTTAGGGGCCAACCCAGACAGCACGGCGGGAGCTGGGTTTAGAGAAACTAGGAAAGCCTCCCGGTGGCCAGTGTGTAAGGGCACAAGCCCTGGGGCACATTTTGCCCGGGAGCTACCTCTGGACTACTTACCTCAGCGAGGAAACAATCCTGGCCCACTCCCAGCCCCCCAGACAGGTGTCTCCTGGGCCCAGGGCAGAAAACACCCCACCTCTATCAAGGATTTTCTCTGCCTGTTCAGAGGGCACAGCTGCCTGTCTCACATGCAGAACACAATAAATATAAACCTTGATCTGGGACAGAGATCATTGTGTTACCAAGCAAATGTGTTCACTCCTCAATAATTTGGCCATTTTTATTTTCAATTTCCTGTCCTCTACTAAACTATTCAGGTGCTGTGACAGCTACCCTTCCTTGGGTCCCAGCATCCCCCAATGTCCTCACTTCCTCCCCAAGGACCCTATAGGCCAAAGATACCTTCTGTCCCTAAGCCAGTGAGAAGTTTTGCCTACTGGCAGGTCTGACACCCTTTCTTTCCCCTCCCAATCCTCCTCCACTCCCCCCAAACCGCCTCATCCTCCTATTCCCCATGTCTTGCTAGAGCTGCCTCCAAGTGCACCACGGTAAGAAGTTGGGGGTGGATGAGGGAGGGGGGACAGAGGCCTGTAGCTGGGCAAGGCTAAGTCTAGCAGACAAATTGGGCCAGGGCTGGTCTTCCTTGCGGAGCAAGCAGGAACCCTAATGAGGTCTATGTCATCTTGGAAAAATGTACTTGGAGAGCTGGAGTACAGTAGGTTGTGTGTGGGGTGGGAGTAATGGAGGGGTGCAGGTGTCTGTATAAACTTGCAGCAGGTCCTCAAAAGGGTGATAAGGTGGGGTAGGGTGAGGGGAGAGAGGGAGGGTTAACTTGGCTCCTTTCCCTTCCATTGCCAGTGACTTTGTAGTTCCATTTTGTTCCTCTTCAGAAGGAATGGGACTCCCACCCTGGCCTCAGAGCCCCCCAAAGCTCCCAGAAATGGCTTAAAGATATTGGGGTAGCTCATTCCTGAGCTATAGAAGAAAAATCCTGAAATGATGGAGAAATGGGGGGGGGGGGGCAGAGGTGGAGAAACTGTGACCTTGACTCCCAGCAGCTACAAGTGTTTGTCTGACTCTGTGCCTAAGCTGAGCCCAATAACCTACAAGGTCAATGTAAATCAGTAATAGGCTCTTGGGATAAATGGTCTTTAATTACCTCCCTAAGGACACATCTTGATTTCTTTTCTCTCTCAAACTGCTAAGGGTGTTAAGTTTAAGGAGAAACCAAAGGAAATAAAACTGGCAGGAGGAAGGGGTGTTTTCACTGCTGTTTGATTGCTTCATTTTTGGATTTTGCCTAAAACACACTCACTCACTCACTTACTCACAGAGACCACCTCTGCATCACCTTTTCCCTTCCCTCCTTCTTGGCAGATCCATGTATTTCCTGTAAAGGAAATGATAAGTGGTCAAAGCTGTCTCTTTGTAACATCCCTTACCAACTTTCAAGCACACATTTACTCTTCCTCAGTTTAGCTTTTGGCAAAGGAAGAGGTGGTGTTTGAGTTTGCTGACTCTTTCCTCGCCCCACATTTGAGTTAATCAGCCAGGGTATTCAATAAATCGAAACTTTAACATTCCATAAGTGCTTTAGCAGTCAACATTCCAGCAGGGTAAAATAGGCCAGACTTAAGATATAAAATATTATAGATTTCTGCTTGGGGGGAAGAGGTAGTCTCCAAAGGCCATGTAAAGTAAATAGCTATTTGTTGTAATTGGAGAGCAGGGCCCCCAAGGATTACCCTGGAATCCATGCATTCAGAAAGAGTCAGGCTGAGCCCAAGAGCAGCCTCGACTCCAAATAATAACCTGTTGGCACAGCCTATGCTCCCCCTCCCCACCCATCCCCCATTCTGCAATCAGTAGCCAGGAGTATTTCAATCTCTGCCTGGCTGGTGGCGTTTACATGAGGTTCACAAGGATACTGACATTCCTGAGGGGCACCTGTGGGCTGGCAGAATAGAGCTTGGGAGCCAGACTGGAGGAGAGGCCTCTTGCCAGGTGGGATGGAACAGGCTCATGCAGCTGCTCTGGTTTTTGAGCTATCTGGTTCTTATTTGGCCAGGTATCAAAACAGCACTGCCTTGGCCCTGAAGGGCTGAAAGGATGGCTGAGGGCATTCAGGCGAGTTATGGAACTAGATTAAATGACATATTAGCCAGTCATCTAGCTAGGTTCCGAAGCAGTGGGACCCAGAACAGATTCATTTTGAATGAAGCCATGGGAGAAAAGGTATAAGAAGAGTCTGGAAATTATCAAACACAGGCCAGAGCCTGAGGTGGGCAGGTCAAGATGAAGCAGAGTAGAAGGAGGTCCTGGGCTTTGAAGGGGGTGAAAGCACTGAGGACAAACTTTGTCTACTTAATACTTTGCTTCAACATTTTGCTGTTAACACCCCTCTCCAGCTGTAGTTGGGAAAATGTGAAACTGGCTTATTTTCTCTCTCCCTTCATGCTGGCTGGAATTCAAGAGAAGGTTTAGGATTATCTGTTCTATCATCATGTGCCACTGGGTTCCCACAGTTTGAATCCAGCAAATAGGAAAGTGGGCAAAGGGAAATGATACCCAAAGACAGCTGGGCAGGGATGATTCCAACTGTTAGAGACCCCTGGTTACTGGACACAACCCAAGTGACTTCCTGTATGATCTGTCCTTTGGCACCAGGGTTAACAGAGTTGGAGAAAAACCATGGTGACTCAAAGGCCACACCTCTTGGGTTTCATGATTTGTTCTCACACCAGGTCTTGGATGGTGAGATCACAAGCTGCCCTCTGCTACTTAATGAGCTCAGGGTGGTCAGAGACATGAGATACTTAGAGAATGAGGGAACCAAGACTCAGAGCTCAGAAGTAAACTGCCTAAGCAAAGCAAAGAACTGAAGGCTCCATCAGGTTGGTATCCCTCAATGTTTACCACCCAGAACTGAATCATGACCTGACTTCTCATTTCCTGGCCATACTGGCCACTCTCCTTTGAACACCCTCCTGGTTTTCTGTGGGCCTCTTTAAACACAGTAGAATTCAAAACTGCATTCTTACTGTGATCTAAGGCAAAGTAGAATGGGGCAACCCCTGCCCTTATGCCAGTTACTAGATCTCAATCAATACAGTCTTAAATCATATTAATTTTTGTTTCATTTTTTCTATTTGTTTAATTAGCTTTTTAGTATTTTTTTAATTTTTACATGACTAACTTCACATTAGCTTTTTAAAATCTCGTGACTCAGCCATACTGAGCTTACCTTGTTCAATCAGATTCCATAAGCTCTTGTTGTGTATGTTTTACTAAGCCACATCTCCCCATCCTAAAGATGGGGAGATATACTTAATAAAAATGCACAGGAACACAAAAGAGTAGTCCAAGTCCAACAGTCCAATGTTTTCAAGAAAATATACATAGTTGCCTGGATGGGGGAGGAGTATGGAAATAAAAAGAAATAGATAAATTCATGATTAATACTTGAGGCTCACACTCCCTCAACACAACTCCAAACACAAAACATCTTGGTTAACTGCAGGACTTTACATTTATTCTAATCAAAGCTTATTTTGTTGGAGTCAGCCCATTTTCCCATTCTCTTAAAATCTCTGGATTTTTATTGTTACCGTCTCAGCTGTATGTCTTCTGGAACTAGGGTAAACTGTCCCCATGTCCTCTTATAAGTCATTTATTAAAATTTTAAACAGGGCAGAACCAAAATCAGAACCCTGTTCAGTGTAACTAAAGGTCTTGGCCCATTAAATCAGTATTAGCTTAACCCCTACTTGGCACCAGGTAATTTCACCTTCCCCTCCTACCATTTTGTGTCCATCTCCTTTTCCAAAACTCTTGTGTATGTATGTGCTATGAGAGTTAGTAACCACCAGACTGAGTAAAACTTGGAGGATGTCAATGCTAGAGGCCAAAGGCTATGCTTTGAGTGTTCTGTACAGTGGCAGCAGAAGAGAGTTACATTCTTTGAAAAGGTCTGTGTGTGCCCTAAAAGCCTCCATACCTGAATACTCACCCACTAGCCCAAGTCACTGGGGCTCTTCAGAAGACTTCCCACTGGACTCTCGAGCCTGATTTCAAAATTGACCACTTAATTTTTTAAAGTGATCTTTAAGGAATCAGTCCTACTCCCCGTGTAGATTACATAGAATATTACTACCCTTAAGAATTACATTTTTTGATAAGAAAGACAGCCAGATATGAGCTCATTTCATACCTTTGGATGTCTCTGGAGACAACTGTATCAAGTTTTAATCTGTATGTTGTAAAACATGGTTAGAGAATATCAAAAAGAAATCTAGTTGACCATTACATCTGTATTCATATAATAGATATGTTATGTTAGAACAATATTGTGAAGTCTTCAGTATCCCCAGGATTTCAGTTCTGGTTCCTTTTTCCCTCTTAGTACTCAATGTCTTTTTCCCCCCTTGCTGCTGCTGGGTAAATGAAAACGTTTTCAAATCCTCACCTCTAACTTTGTCAAAAAGAGGAACATTTCTGAATATCTTCCTCTTCCCCTTAAAGTTGCAACATCTCAAATCAGGATCAAGTCTAATACTACCTGCCAACTCTTTGCTGTAGATAGATTTAAAATCCACAAGAGAGAAGGGGAGAATGACAGGCTTGTTGGCTTGCGCCTGCACTGGCCAAAAGTACTTTTGAGGAGAAAGCTCTCACCAAGCCAAGTATTGCTTCCTGCCATAGGACAGAGGAACAAACTTAGTGAGTGGCCTGTGTGGCCTTTGTTAGAGTCAGCTACAGGCAGTTGACAGCCTCATGTGTTTTTAAGGACATGGAAGCTAAGAGGGTACAAAACAAGTTCAGCCTAGAGGACAGCAAGGTAATATTGTGAGTTCTGGGGAATCAGAAAGTGACTTTGGGAAGATACAGAAACTTGGCCACATTGTTTCATTTCGAAAGCTGCCCTCCTATTTCTTGAAATGGTGGCCTTTAACAGTACCTTGAAACTATGAAGCTTTTGTAGCCAAAGCCTTCCCACAGTCTCTTCCTTATTATATGCCTAAGAGTATTGAGTAGGAGGCAGAGATTGTCCCCCATTTTACATATGGACTGACTGTGGCCCAAAGAGACTCAGTTTCTTCTCTGAGGTTCCATTCTTGCTGCAAAAGATGGTTTCATCAGGTAATTCACCAAAGGCACATGGCGCTGGCCTTTAGCAGACCAGCTCATGTCACCTGGACAGCTTTCTGTTAGCTTGATATCAGTGATAGAAATGGCATTCACTGTTTTGCTCTAGGAATTCTGGAGTTTATCAGCCTGGCTGTAGGGCTGATCAGCATCCGGGGAGTGGACTCTGGCCTGTATTTAGGAATGAACGAGCGAGGAGAACTCTATGGGTCGGTAAGTTTAAGTTTTTTTTTTTATTTTTTCCTCAGAAGCTATTACCACCGGTGTTTGGATAATGTAAGGCAAAACATTTATCTAGCACTTGAAAGCACTTTTGTCATCTTTAAAGGATTAGTGTCTTCTAGTCAATTCTTGACTGCCCAGGAACTTGCTACATAACACTTTCACTCATTCAGTCCCCATGAAAACAGAAGCTTTTCTGTGGTATATTTGCTTCTGCCTTCTCCATTAGAGTGTCAGCTCATCTGATAATAATAGGAAGCTGTACTGGTTTGTCAGTAGATGGTAAGAGTTTGAGGCATTAACCCTCCCAAGGAGTATATCTGATTTGTGATGGGTACCCAGAGGAGTAGCCAACTAGCTGGCACAAAAATAGGCAGTGAGAGCTGGCCTTGAGATTGAGGATTCTGAAATTAAGAATAAAGTCCTTGATGTCCAGATCGCTTCAGCTGAATCCCAAAGGCCAAATGAAGCAAACAAACAAATGAAGAGTGAGGATTCCAGGGTCTGGTGACAGCCCTAAGTCCCCAGCTAGGACTGGATTGGCTGCGGCACATGTTCTCTATTCTGGAAGCCAGCCCAGAGCTGGGGAATGGTGAGTGACTTTGCTGATCTTAACCCTTCTGGGGGATTCCAACTCCTGGCTTTGGCTTTTGAGTCACAGAGCATACTTTCTGGCTGCCTGCATCCCATGAAATCAGAGCACATTCTTCCCTGACACCTAAGAGATAGGCCTGTCCCCAGCACTCAGTATCGGCAACCCCAGCAAGTAGTATTGTGGCTGAATCAAGTGTGAGAAGGGATAGAGGCAAGAGACCCAGGAGCTGCCAGCTTGAAGTAGCCAGATTGGAGGAACTTCTCAAGGAGATTTTTTTTCCTGAGCTTTCCAACTGACAGGCCCTGAGACCCTTCATTAGGAGAGATCACAGCTCACCTCCCATAGAGCTTTATATAGATTCGAGGCCTTTCCCTGTCAGTTGACGTGGTTGACGGCAATCTCAATGGATTTGAACATCTTTAGCCCTAAATAGGGAGAAAGCTCAGAGGTGTCAGTGGGCATTGGGAGGGAGAAATTCTCAGGCTCAGAGTGCCAGGTGGGCCCATCTCTTCCAGTCTCTTGCTTTCAGAAAACGTCTCACCTGAAATATTTTTGCGTGGCTCATGAAAGAGGGTGAAAGCAGACAAGACTGTTTCATGCTATTTGGAAAGAAGATGCCTCAGTAATACCGGGAGATAGGCCTGAAATTTTCTAATATAAATGTGCTATTTATTATTTTAGTTTCTCCACCAGCAAGCTGGGATGGGAGAAATAGTCATATAATGAGCTTTACTTTATTTTCTCACCCTCACAGAAGAAGCTCACACGTGAATGTGTTTTCCGGGAACAGTTTGAAGAAAACTGGTACAACACCTATGCCTCCACCTTGTACAAACACTCGGACTCGGAGAGACAGTATTATGTGGCCCTGAATAAAGACGGCTCACCCCGGGAGGGATACAGGACTAAACGACACCAGAAATTCACCCACTTTTTACCCAGGCCAGTAGATCCTTCTAAGTTGCCCGCCATGTCCAGAGACCTCTTCCGCTATAGGTAACAGACCCCTAGTGTGACCTCTGTGACCCGTATACTCTGCGGCCACAGTTGTCTCTGGAAGCACTATACTCATAGCTTTTCAATCCTCTTTCCTATCAATTTAGATAACAAAGAAGCACTTACTGTTCAACTCGACCCAGCTGTTCCCTCATCGTTCAAAAGTATATATCAAGGTTGGGTTATTTGGGGGAGGGGTGTGGGGGGATGGGGAGGTCTAGAGGGAATCTTGTATATACTTTTCTCTTTACTCATGTTCTTTCCCCTGAGGTGGCAAAAGAAAGAATGGGGCCCCCTACCAAGGGCCAGAGGTATCTTGCCCTGCAATGTACCCAAATACCTTAAAGTGGGTAAATGAAAGACCAAGGAATCTGCCATAGATGCTACCTACAGAGCTTTGGAGAAGTCTCATTAAGAAAATCCTTGGGGCTCCAGCCCTGCTGCAAGTCATTCCTGTATTGGCTCTGCAGATTTATCATCTGTCCTGACATGCAGTTTTCCTGACGTTGAAAGTGGGAGATGGGGTAGATTGTAAGAAAATGATATTAAAATGTAAGCATGGATACTGTGCATAAAGACAAACTATTTATGAAATGTATATGCTATTTATTTTATATATTTATTTATTTCAAAATAATTTTATTTTTAATGAGAGATGCTATGACTGGATTTTCATCAGAAAGAACAAGGTCCTACTGAAACAGGATATATGAGTTATCAAAGGCTTTTATTGGCAATAAAATTGTCTTTATATTGTAACCACTGTCTAACTCTATTGATTTGTACACTTAGTAAGATTAGAAGGTTTGTTGGCTTCTTTTGCTACTCATTAGAATCTCTTGATGTTGGCATCACACTGCCTAGCCTAGGTGACTTGCTATCTACAATATTAGCATTATCTAGGAGCCCTATCTGAAGTTCTTTCTGGTTCCGTGACTTTAAACTTAGTGGTGAATCAAAGCTTCAGAAAGGCCTGGACCATCAGCTCTTATGGAAGCTCCCATTTGTGCTAAGGACTAAGCATAGAGAAACCCTCTTTTGGAATTTGGTTGGGGCCCAAAGGTCAGCAACCCTAATTGGTGGCTTCTTACTTAACATATGAAGATGAGGTGATTTGAAATAAACAGCTATCAAGAGGGAGAATGATCTTTTGAACCAGTCAACCTTCCCTTCCAGAGGTGTTCTCCCACTCACTCTCCAAACCCCTATCCCCATCCTCCGTCAGTGTTTCTCCTAGAGAGTTCTGGGAATCTGTTAACACATTTTCCTGAAGCAACAGATCTTTTCACCAGCAGCATCATTTGGGTCCTTGTGAGAAATGGAAATTATCAGGTCCTACCCCAGATCTGCCAAGTCAGAATCTCTGGGGGTGAGGGCCAGCCATCTGCATGTTAACAGCCTTCCAGAGGACTCCTATGTACAATAAAGTTTGAAACCTAGTACTCTAAAAGAATAGTTTTCAGAAATAATTCTTTTTGTATCCGATGACTTACACATAAAGTTTTAGGATAACTTCAGTCCATAAAAGAAGAGTGGCTCTAGTTGAAGCGGGGAAGGCATTCCTGGAGCTCTCTCTTCTCCAGAACAGCCCCTTAGATATCTTGCTTTAAAATCCCTGACCCCTTTATTGATAATTACTGAGGTGGGAGTATAGGGCCATTAGCATTTTCAAAGCAAATGCTGTCTGGACACAAGGAATAAAAGTCTCATTGGCACCCCGGCACCATTACTGGTGGTAGAAAGTTTGGGGTTAGGATAGTTTCTCCTGATGTTCCTCAGTGACATCCACTATTTTCCCAACTGATTGGTGAAACAAATAGTTTAGATAGCAGCTCACTTAAAAGTCAAAACCATAAACTCTAGAAAAGTTCATCCAAATCTAAGTACCCAACAGAGAATACATACATGAAAGAGCAAATAAGGCTGTATGCTGGAAAATGCTAAGTTGCAGACTAGAGTGCTTGCCAATGGAACCACCAAGGCAGAGATCTCACAGGGCTGGGGTGAGTAGGGAAAGTTTCCTAAAAGGGGTAATGCCCCACTTTGAAGAACCAACAGGAGGGTTTGGAGAGCCAAGAGGATGGCAATGTCCATGTTGGGCTACAGGGAAGAAACACCACCTCTAGAGATCTCTGGGAGGAGGGTAAAAATCAGCTGTGTGACATTTTTTAGAACATTTTTAATGTGCATTACACCTTTATTTTAAAGCCAAAATTTTACCTATATTCTCTATGGTGAGCTACCTAGATACATAGCCCCAACTTCTGAGGGCTTGTGAGATAAGTGAGATCTGTTTTAACCAATAGGAAGCAGGCACTTCCCTGTGAGTAGAGTCAGTATTACTCTAGTGAGGCACTTGACATGGGCCTGGCAAGGCCGCAAGCACCATACTACAGGGTGGGATTTACAAGGAAAATGCCAATGTAATGAAGAGGAAAATATTCCAAATCCTAGGGTCAGGACTTACCTTTTTCCTCTGGGTGGACGTAGAGGGCAAAAGAACAGAAGAAGGATCCCAAGATGCAGAAAGAGGTCATATGGGAGGCATTCTTGGAACTTTAGGAATAACAATGAATAGGGCACTTTGCTAGAAAATGTCAATAGGCATCTGTTCTCCTGGTCAGAAAGAAGGAAAAAATAAATTCTGGAAATGAAAATATAAGATGGATGACCTAGATAATTGGCAGCTAATGACACCATATCCCCAAAGTGTTAAAGTAATGGATTTTGTGCCAACCAGTTATGACCAAACTAGATAGCATATTAAAAAGCAGAGACATTACTTTGCCAACAAAGGTCCGTCCAGTCAAGGCCATGGTTTTTCCAGTTGTCACGTATGGATGTGAGAGTTGGACTGTGAAGAAAGTTGAGCGCCAAAGAATTGATGCTTTTGAACTGTGATGTTGGAGAAGACTCTTGAGAGTCCCTTGGACTGCAAGGACATCCAACCAGTCCATTCTGAAGGAGATCAATCCTGGGTGTTCATTGGAAGGACTGATGCTGAAGCTGAAACTCCAATACTTTGGCCACCTCATGCGACGAGTTGAGTCACTGGAAAAGACCCTGATGCTGGGAGGGATTGGGGGCAGGAGAAGGGGATGACAGAGGATGAGATGGCTGGATGGCATCACCGACTCGATGGACGTGAGTTTGGATAAACTGCGGGAGTTGGTGATGGACAGGGAGGCCTGGTGTGCTGTGATTCATGGGGTCGCAAAGAGTCGGACACAACTGAGCAACTGAACTGAACTGGCTGAGAGGGGATTGTAGAGTCATAAGCTCTGGACCTCTGGTTTTGGATGAAAACATGCACAGAGACCATTTCTTTTCATCCCCTCCCAATGTTTAGGGTGTTCCTGGAACAAAACAAACATGTAGGAAATGTTTGTTGAATAAACAAATGGTTGGGTGAAAGAATGAATGAGTAAATGAGTGAATGGACAAAGACATAGAGACTTTTAGCAAAGAGGTATATGATGCAAATGCCGGGCTAGAGAGAGCAAATGCATTATATAACTATTAAGTTTCCAGTACACTTAAATACGCATGGTGACAAACTAGACTTTATCTTAGGAAAGATAGTGAATTCCCTGTCATTGGAAGTGCTTAAGTTGAGGCTAGACTAACTTTTGACAAGGATATTTTATCATTTGCATGGAACAAGGTGAATGTTAGATACAAGTGACAGAATGTGGTGGCATTATTTATGAACTACAAACTCGATGGGACCCCGGATTTCTCATGAGTACCTGCAGTGTTTCGAGAAGAGTATATAAGACCTAGGAATGCTACAACTTCTATACACAACTGCTATTCCAGACCAAGAGAAAGACTGTACACCAGAAGTTCCAAACTTGGAGTTCACAAGGTCCTTAAAGGTCCACAGAAGGCCCTTTGGGCCTGAACTCCCAGAATAGTACGCAAATTTTTATGTGTACATACATTTAATCTTCCATTAGTTCTCAAAGTTTCCTTCCAAATGTTAGGAACCACTACACTTTAAGTTTGGCGACACAGAGGTGGGAGTGAGGGGAGTGAGGAGCTGGGTGGGCTTCACTGCTCAGTGACTCTGAACAAAGTTCAACCCAGGACCAGCACTGACAACATTTCTGATGGCAACAAGACTCTCTTTCCCCTCCCTGTGCAGCCCTCTTTTCACCTCCACTGCCACAGCCAAATGTTGTTCATGGTTAAGAAACAATTAGAGACTGAACCCACCAGGTACAGACACAAGGAGCTTATCAGAACCATTAGAGGAAACTCCCTCCCCAAAGAAATTTAATCAAAGTCTTAAAATAATAAAAGAACCCAAGTTTATATTACCTTCAGGTCACTGTGGTGCTCTGCCACTGGCTACATAGAAATCCAATTCAGGTTCCAGGCTCTAGTGGGGCTGCAAGTGACGCAGGCTTTGTCCAAGTTGCCTAGAGCACAGGCTTCACCTTCCTCCTCCTGACTCTTCAGCTGATCTTTGGGGACTGCTACTTTCCTTCTCTCTGGAGTAGCTGGAGCTACACTGCCTTTCCCCAGCACTTCAAGAACAGGGAGCTGTTGAGGAGGAACATGGAAGGTTAGGGGAAAAGGGACCAGTGAGGAAAGACACTGTCTTTTGGAAACACACATTCATGGTCAGTCATCTAAGCAACTTCCTTGTTTAGCAGGAGGAAGAGAACATAATTTAGATTGTCATTCCTAGAGTTCTTTCTGTTCTCAGAAAATGGAAGACCTTTCTAATAGGCCTCTACACAAGGGCTCTGGTGTTAACTGCAGAACCAACTGTCTCTCCTTGACCCTCATAGTCTCTTTCCACTCTTCCAACCTAGCACAAGCTGTTGCCCTTCTACATTTCTTTCCAATTCCCAGACGAAGTATGGGGTCAACTCTGTTCCTTATCATTGGCAATGTAGCAAAAGACATACAATAACTTGTTCTGCAGGTCCTGAAGTCAGACCAACCTTGTTTTATATCCAGATTCCTTTACTTCCTCTTTGACCCTGAATAAATTCATTAATTCAACTGGTATTTATTGAGAACTTTTACATCTTCAGAAACATTACAGTAAATAAGACAGATGTAGTTCCTCTCCTCCTCACATGGTCTAGTCGGTAAGACAAACATAAACAAGTTAAACCTACAAATTGTAATAAGTGCTGTAAAGAAGGATACAAGGTGCTATGAGAGTATATACCAAGGCAGACAACCTATTAACGGGGTTAGGGGAAGTCTTCCTGAAAAATGATATTTAGGGTGAGCCCTGAAGGGTGAGTAGGAGTTATCTTAGTTGAGGGCAGGAATAGCTTTCCAGGCAGAGAGAAGAGGAATAGTAGAAGTCCAGAGTCAGGAAGGAGTCAGGCATGATCAAAAAACTACAAGAACATGATATGGCTGAATTGTAATAAGCCACAAGGTCTTCAGTTGTAAGATGAAAATAATCATAGAACCTACCTCAAGGGCAGTTGCTGTGATAAATAAGAGCATCACCAACTCAATGGACATGAATCTGAGCAAACTCATGGAGGTAGTGAAGGACAGGGAAGCCTGGCGTGCTGCAGTCCATGGAATCACAAAGAGTGGGACAGGACTGAGCAACTGAACAACAACAAAGCTCAAGGGCAGTTGCTGTGAAGATTAAATAAGATGATATATGGAAAGTGTAAAGTGCTTACTATGCACAATTCCTGGTGCATAGTAAGTGCTCAATAAATGGTAGCTATTTCTATTATTTTTAGTTCATTATTTGTTATCAGTAGTATTAATTTGAAGATATATTTCTGAATGAACGTATGTATCACTCCATCCCCTCTCTCTATGTATGATTCTGCTGGTATTTTACAAAGGACAAATACCATAAAGTAAGGTGGTATATGAGACAGCCATGTCATGCAAATGCTGGCATCCTACTAAGAACACATAATGAAAGCACCCACTTGGAAAATCCACCATCTAATGCACCTGGTATGAAGCAAACCAACAGAATCTGACAGCCCTCACCCAACTTCTATTTTAGTTATATTTTAGCAGTGCATTCTGGGGTCCCAGGAGCCTCCCTTCTACAGGTTCCCATGACCATATCATGAATAAATGGTATCACCTGGGTCCCACATATCCAGAACCCTCCATCTTCATTTTGCTTCCTTATAGTTGTCCACTGTGAGCCCCATCCTAGTCCTCTTTAACATGCTACATACTGAGACTCCTAGTAAACCGTGGTGGCAGATGCATGTTTGCCCTGTCTGTTTTCGATTTCCCTGTGTCATCATAGCAGTTGTAAATGCTCCAACTTTCCAAAATCCATTATACCATCCTAATCACCTAACACTATATTCTATAGGTTTCTCCCGGCTCCCACCTTAAGCTATTATACTCACACCCAATAGATTCCACAACTCTCCTCCAATATAAACTCAGGGCGAAGCCTCTTCAATGTACAATCTGAATGTCATGTTATATATATAACTAGGACAGATGTACTTGAAGAGTCCACACCCAAAGCCCCATCCAACTCAGCTTAAAGTGCCCACTTTCTCTGCTTCTGTTTCTGGATTGCCAACATTGCTAGATAAAGCTATGAATATTGAGTCATCAAATGACTCCACTATAAATATAGTCCTATCTACCTCAAACAGACCAGCATTTCCCTACTTGATGTCTTTTTATACATTTAATCTTGATTCTATCTTGTATTCACCATAGTCCATCATAAAAATCTCTAATATCTAAACACTTTTATTTTCGTTCAGTGTTAACCAAACTTCTCTGGTAAGCACCTGCTATAACTGTCTAAGAGTACAGACTCTAGACTCTATCAGTTCAGTCGCTCAGTCGTGTCCGACTCTTTGCGACCCCATGAATCACAGCATGCCAGGCCTCCCTGTCCATCAACAACTCCCGGAGTTCACGCAAACTCATGTCCATCGAGTCGGTGATGCCATCTAGCCATCTCATTCTCTGTCATCCCCTTCTCCTCCTGCCCCCAATCCCTCCCAGCATCAGAGTCTTTTCCAGTGAGTCAACTCGTTGCATGAGGTGGCCAAAGTATTGGAGTTTCAGCTTTAGCATCAGTCCTTCCAATGAACACCCAGGACTGATCTCCTTTAGAATGGACTGGTTGGATCTCCTTGCAGTCCAAGGGACTCTCAAGAGTCTTCTCCAGCACCACAGTTCAAAAGCATCAATTCTTCGGTGATCAGCTTTCTTTATAGTCCAACTCTCACATCCATACATGACCACTGGAAAAACCATAGCCTTGACTAGACGGGCCTTTGTTGGCAAAGTAATGTCTCTGCTTTTTAATATGCTATCTAGGTTGGTCATAAATTTCCTTCCAAGGAGTAAGCATCTTTTAATTTCATGGCTGCAGTCACCATCTGCAGTGATTTTGGAGCCCCAAAAAATAAAGTCTGACACTGTTTCCACTGTTTCCCCATCTATTTCCCAAGAAGTGATGGGACCAGATGCCATGATCTTTGTTTTCTGAATGTTGAGCTTCAAGCCAACCTTTCCACTCTCCTCTTTCACTTTCATCAAGAGGCTTTTGAGTTCCTCTTCACTTTCTGCCATAAGGGTGGTGTCATCTGCATATCTGAGGTTATTGATATTTCTCCTGGCAATCTTGATTCCAGTTTATGCATCTTCCAGCCCAGTGTTCTATAGGACTTCCTAAATCAGAATTTCTAACTGAAAGACTTGGTTATCTATATCAATGTTTCTCAAAATTTTTTGATCTGAGGAGTCCTTACAAACTTAAGAACTATGGAGGACCTCAAAGAGCTTTATTTATGTGGGTTATAGTTATTTGTATTTAACATACTAGAAATTAAAAATCATAAATTTTAATTATTATTTCATTTAAAATAATAACAAATCCATTAACATAAATTACACTTTTATGAAAAAATTATTCTCAAAAATTTAGTGAGTGGTAACATTTTCCCCAACCTCTCTGATGTCTACCTTAATAGAACACAGCTGGATTCTTATATCTGCTTCTGCATTCAGTCTGTTAACTATTAATATAAGTTATTTTGCCTGAAGTATAGGGAGAAAATCTGGCCTCTCCTAGATCTGTAATTACAAAACAAAGGACCTCACGAACCCCCAAGAATCTTTAGACTACTCTTTGAGAATCACTGATCTGTATATTTAAGTCCCCTAGTGATTCTTATCATGAAAATAGGTGGCAAACACTGCATTAGTTCATGTGAGATGTTATGAAACTTCATTTGTCTCTACCCTTCAGCTCTAGACTGTTCCAGATAAGGTATTCTCTGGTCTGTCTCTGTAGATAAACCTCCCTCATGTTTTACTAAGACATACCCTTTGTCCAAGGGGTCTCAAAAAAGAGTCAGATACGACTTAGCAACTAAACAATAATAACAGGCAATCTAGCAAATTGCTTCCTAGCAATCTTTTTTAAAAATATTGCTTAATTTGGCCTTTTTCTTTTCAAGAAAACATGTTTTTGCCATTTTAACCATTTTTAAGTGTATAATTCTGGGGCATTAATTATAGTCACTCAAGGTAATGTTCAAAACCCTTCAAGTTAGCTTCAACAGTACGTGAACCAAGACTTCCAGATGTACAAGCTGGATTTTTAGAAAAGGCAGAGAAACCAGTGATAAAACTGCCAACATCCATTGACTCATAGAAAAAGCAAGGGAATACCAGAAAAGCATCTACTTCTGCTTCATTGACTAAGCTAAAGCCTTTGATTGTGTGGATCACAACAAACTGTGAAAAGTTCTTGAAGAGATGGGAATACCAGACCACCCTACCTGCCTCCCGAGAAACCTGTATGCAGGTAAAGAAGCAACAGTTAGAACTGGACATGAAACAATGGACTGGTTCAAAACTCAAAAAGCAGTATGTCAAGGCTATATATTGTCACCTTGTTTATTTAACTTATATTCAGAGTACATCATGCTGGATGTACAAGTTGGAATCAAGATGGCCAGGAGAAATGTCAATAACCTCAGATATGCAGATGATACCACTCTAATGGCCGAAAGCAAAAAGGAACTAAAGAATCTCTTGATGAGGGTGAAAGAGGAGAGTGAAAAAGCTGGCTTAAAACTCAACATTCAAAAAACAAAGATCGTGGCATCTGGTTCTATCACTTCATGGCAGATAAATAGGGGAAAAGTGGAAACAGTGACAGATTTTATTTTGGGGGCTCCAAAATCACTGTCGATAGTGACTGCAGACACGAAATTAAAAGATGCTTGCTTCTTGGAAGAAAAGCTATGACAAACCTAGACAGCATATTAAAAAGCAGAGATGTCTCTTTGCCAGCAAAGGACCGTATAGTCAAAGCTCTGGTTTTTCCAGTGGTCATGTATGAATGTGAGAGTTGGACCACAAAGAAGTCTGAGTGACACAGAACTGATGCTTTTGAGTTATGATACTTGACACTTGAGAGTCCGTTGGACAGCAAGGAGATGAAACCAGTCAATCCTAAAGGAAAGCAACACTGAATATTCATTAGGACTGATGCTGAAGCTCCAATACTTTGGCCACCTGACAGGAACAGCCAACTCATTGGAAAAGACCCTGATTATGAGAAAGATAGAGGGCAGGAGGAGAAGGGGATGACAGAGGATGAGATGGTTGGATGCATCAGTGACTCAATGGACATGAATTTTAGCAAATTCTGGGCGACGGTTAACAGGGATGCCTGGTGTGCTGCAGTCCATGGGGTCACAAAAGGTCAGATGCAACTTACCAGCTGAACAAGTTTTGTTGTTTTTCAGCTGCTAAGTCATGTCTGACTACCCAAAACAACAATTATAGTTACAATGTATAGAACCATCATCACTATCTATTTCCAAAATTTTTCATCACCCCAAACAAAATCTCTGAAACCATTAAGCAATAAATCCTCATTACCTCCTCCTCCGAGCCTCTGGTGACACCGTAATCTAATTTGTCCCTATGGATTTTCCTATTTTGAACACTTCATATAAACAGAATCATAGAATATGTGGTGTTTTATGACTGGCTTCTTTCATGTTAACAATGTTTTGAAGGTTCATCCATATTTTAGGATGTGTGAACACTGCATTTCTTTTCATAGCTAAATAGTATTCCATTGTATGGAATGTACCAATTTTGTTTATCCATTAATCAGTTGATGGACAGTTGGTTTCTTTCAATTTTGGGACTATTATGAATAATGTTGCTATGAACATTTGTGTACAAGTTTTTCTGTAAACACATGTTTTCATTTCTCATGGGTGTATACCTAGGAATAGAACTGCTAAGTTATATGGTACATCTATGGTCAACCATTTGAGAAACTGCCAAACACTTTTTCAAAGAGGCTGTGCCAGTTTACATTCCCACCAACAATATGGAGGTTCCAGTTCATATCTTCACTACCATCTTTTTTATTGTAGCAATCCTGTTCCGTTCCGTCGCTCAGTCGTGTCTGACTCTTTGCGACCCCGTGGACTGTAGCCTACCAGGCTTCTCCATCCATGGGATCTCCAGGCAAGAATACTGGAGTGGGTTACCGTTTCCTTCTCCAGGGGATCTTCCCGACCCAGGGATCGAACCCGGGTCTCCCGCATTGGAGGCAGACGCTTTAACCTCTGAGCCACCATGGTATCTCACTGTAGTTTTGATTTGCATTTTACTGGTGACTAATGATGTTGAGCATCTTTTCATGTACAAATTGGCCATTTGTACTTCTTTGGAGAAATGTCTGTTAGATTATCTGTCCATTTTTAGAAGAGTTTATGTATCTTTATTAATGTATTATGAGATTTATGTATTCTGTACACAAGTAAATAGTATGACGTAGAGATTCTTTTACATGTGTATGCTAAGTGTCATGGCTGCATATGTTGAAAAGACTATTCTTTCCCCATGAATAGTCTTGGCACTCTTGTGGATAATCAGCTGATCATAGATGTATGGGTTTACTTCTCCATTCTCAATTTTATCCATTGATGTATATGTCTATCCTTATGCTAGTACCACACAGTCATAATTACTGTAGATTTGTAGTAAATTTTTAAATCACGATGTAAGAGTCCTCCACTTTGTTCTTTTTCAAGTCTTTTTGGCTATTCTGGGTCCCTTGCAATTCCATAAGAATTTTAGGATCAGCTTGTAAATTTTTTACAAAGAATCCATCTGAGATTTTGACAGAGATTATGCTGAATCTGTAGATCAATTTGGGGGTGTTGCCATCAATCAAGATGGTGTTACCATCTTAACAATATTAAGTCTTCCAGTCCCTGAGCATGGGATGTCTTTCCATTTATTTAGGTCTCCTTTATTCTTTTTCAAGCAGGCCTTAGACTCATTCATTTTTAATTTCCTCCTCTATCAAAGAGTGTTCCTCTGGCTCTGAAAGTTATGTCCTTTCTCTGTACACTCGATCCCAGCTCATTCACACAGCTTTTCCCTTTCAATATGTCCAAATTTCTCTAGTTCTTAAAGAACTTCCTAGACATACATGTAAAGGATGGAATCATGAAGGAAAACATCAAGAAGTTTATAAACTGTTAAATATTTTAAAAGTAATAAAATTAAAGGTTATAAAAACTGGGAAAATGTTTTCCAGAAAAATTAAAAAAGTTATTATCATTAATATACTGACTATAGGACCCATACAAATATATAACAAAAACACCAAGCTTCCAATAAAATATGGACAAATAAAACATATAGTTCACAAAAGGAGATAGCAACTTGTAAAAAATACAAACATACTTCAACCTCAAAAGGTATTAATGAGATACAAAACAATGAAACGTATTTTTCTTATGAAATTAAGAAAGTTTTGAAACATAATAATACTTAAAACCAATGAAGATGCAGAGAATGAGGCTCTGTCATATACTGGGAAAATACTAATGATGCAACTTGATAATATAAATCCAGGACTTTAAACTTTTTCATGCTTTTTGACCCAGTAATTCTACTTCTAATAATGCAATTGATGTTCTCTGAAATGGCAACCCACTCCAGTGTTCTTGCCTGGAGAATCCCAGGGACAGGGGAGCCTGGTGGGCTTCCATCTATGGGGTCACACAGAGTCGGACACGACTGAAGTGACTTAGCAGCAGCAGCAGCAGCAACATATTTATAAAACAAAAGGAAAAGAAAAAGAAAACTAACTTTCCAACAATAGAAGAATGATTATGGTTACAGATATGGTACATTATTATGATCAATCATTATGCAGTCCATTTAAAACTAGGTTGATGAAATTCTAATGACATAGAGACATTCTCTCAGGATAATTTAAAGGAAAAGCAGAATATGCAATTGTATTACACAACTGATGATCTCAGTGATCTCAATTATGTAAATACACATACATACAAACATATGAATTGAAAAAATAACAGAGATATTAATAATTGAGCCAAAATAATGAGCTTTTGTCTCTGAGCAGCTTATTATGTTTATCTTCTATATTCTTCTGTATTTTTTAAACTTTTCTACAGTGGGCATGTATAATTATCTATAATGCCTTGAGTTCATTATAGTATTTAATATGTCCCCCATCAATGGGCTGTTGTTTCTAGTCTTCTGCTGCTATGACCAACAACTCAGGTGAATATACTTAAACATTTATCTTTGTGTATGTATGTGAGTATATCTGTAAGATAAATTTCTAAAGGTGAAATGTTCTGGGACAAATGCAATGGGCATTTAAATTTTAATAGATAGTGCCAAATGATCCTTCATCAAAGTTGCACCAATTTATACTACTACCAATAATTTATAAGGGTGCCTGTTTCCCCAGAATCTTGTCAACAAAATCAACAATTGTTTTACCTTTGCCAATGAAATATAAATGAAGATTACATTTGTTTAGCTCATTTGCATTTTATGACTCAGAGTGACTTTCTATTTGTTTAAAAAACATTTGCATTTCTTCAGCCTCTTTATTTAAAATAAAGACTGACACCTGCAGAGAGTAATATATTTAAGGGCACATGCCTAATTAGTGACAGAATCAAAACTGGCTCCATAATTTACTGAACATGAATCCTAGACTCTTTGTATCACATCATTTTGTCTTTAGTTGTATCACAAATTACCACCTGATCATACAATGCTCCAGTGTGCTCTCTTCACATCAGGACCATCAGCTCTGTCTTCCCAAATGGGTTGCAAGAAGAGCCATAAAAGTAAAAGAAGGGGCTTTGCAGATGGCAGACTTCGATTTGCAAATTGTATGTTCCACAATCTTCTTCTGTGACCCTTTAGCAAGGCTCAGTTTTCTCATCTACAAAAAGGTGGCAATAATACAGGACTAAATGACAATATGGGTGTAAATAACTGAGGATAGTGCCTGGCACAAAGATATTTCATAAGTTGGACACATACACAGGTTTCTTAATGCCAGGATCCAGACCAGCAAGTTCTCCATAATTTTTTTTTTATCATACCTGACACAGTACATAGTAGGTGCTAACGAATTTTCGTGAACTTGACTTGAGGGGGCCTCTAGTGTAATAGAGGTTGAAAAAGCAGAGAGAAATCCTAATTTCTTGTAGTCTGCTATCCTCTTGCCCAGAACTCTATTGTTTGTCCCCACACTCAGTGATTGACTGCACAGTAATGACTCAAAACCTTGTAGCTAACTGACAGAGAAAACACCACCTAGTTTCCCCTCTCCCCACACTACTCCTCAAGGCAAAATAGATGGGGAGGGCAGAAGTCCTAAGCTAACAAGGCCAAGTCTTCTGGTGGTTTTGATAACTTTTAGTTCAGTGGCGAATGTACTATATGAGCTGCTGCTATATGGTGGGAAGCAACCTAAGAAAATGTAACATTGTCAGATTTGTGTTTAAATAAGATCATTCTGACTGCAGTGTGGAAGATGGATTGCATGGATGGGGAGACAAAGAGGCTACTGCACTTATAGCATTAGGAAGGGATCAGGGTTGAGGAGCTGGAAGTCAAAGGTATAGAAGAGGGGATGATGATTGATGGAGCCAAATCTCTGAGGAGGGAGGAACTTGGCTCCATAGCACAGGTGGAAGAATACATTTATTGGCAGAAGGGAGACACTGGCATTGAAACTCAAGAGAAGGGGGAAGGAAAGGTAATTTTGTGAAGGGGACTGGGTGGAAAGGAGATTGTGAGGTTTTTGACTTGATGCTTTTGTCATTCAAAGAGAACTAGGAGGTAAGGTCATCTCCTTGAACCTGGAGAGGAAGATAGTAGGCAGCTGATTAGGGACACTTAGAAGGGTTTCTAGGCAGCTGAATTTTGAGATCATAACTTTGTTGCAGCTCCAGTCCATAGAGTTGTGGTCTTTTCTTTTTAGGATATCATGGGTTGCTGTCAAGAAAGTATCCTCTGTGGAGCTGTAGAAGCAGAAAGCATATTGCTGAGGAAGCTAAGGAATGAAGGGAAGGGTGAGGGGAACTGTAGGCAGCAAGTACAGACCACACTTTTGAGAGGTTTAGCAGAAAAGAGAACAGATATAAGGCCATGTCTTGAGAAAGAAGCAAATAAAAGATACTTTGTGTTTATTTTTAGGTAGGAGAGATTCTGAGACCTAAAAAAGATGCCATGCATGTACTCTAATGGAGGTCGTATAAGGTAGTGTTTAAGAGCCCAGGCAACGCAGTCATCTTCATATATGCTTAATCCTTACTAATCACTTGTGTTATTTAATTTCCTTGTGTTATTTTTTTTTTCATTTCCCTTGGTATATCAATGTCTTTGTTAATCATTTCTAAGAACTCATTTATAACCATTTGTTAATTATTTGTCATGCGAAGCGAATGAAATACCATATTCTATTGCCATCAACTTGCTATGGTGCTTTGAACATGGATGAACCTAGAGAGTGTCATACCAAGTTAAGTAAGTCAGACAGAGAAGGAGAAATATCATGACATCCCTTATATGTAGAATCTAAAAGGAAATGACACAAAAGTAGGAAATGTGAAAGAGCCCTTTCTCCTACTAAGGCTGAGACTCTGACCTTATTGCAGAGGGTATAGTTGTCACCTATTGGATGGTACAGAAATTCACTGAGGTGCTACAGTCAGGGTAGGGAAGCAAGAAATCACCTCGTGGGGTACCTGTGAGACTTGCTGGGTGGTTGGGTGTCGTTGGGATTCTGGCACCCACTGGGTGCCATATATTGCAGCAGGAGGAAAGCCACATCAGAACAAAGATGAGGAGCACTTTCCTCCTGCAGTGGTCCTCCAATGCTCTTTACTGATGAAACATCATGACAGCTGCAAAGGAGAAATGTTTATAAGGTCTAGCTCCACAAAGCAGGGCAGTGAAGGGTGGATTTGAGCTGAGAAGAAATAAACAGATAGCTGGAACATGTATCAAAAGAAATTCCTTTAAATTAAAGGTTCTAATTAAGTTCTGGCTAAATTGATGCTTTCGAACTGTGGTGTTGGAGAAGACTCTTGAGAGTCCCTTGGACTGCAAGGAGAGCCAACCAGTCCATTCTAAAGGAGATCAGTCCTGGGTTGTGGGGTTCCTCCCCGGCGTCCGGCCTGGCTTCCTCTCTCTCTTCCTGCCCTGTAGCGCTCCAAGGCAGGAGCCAGAGACTGAGGGGAGCCTAGGCCTCGGCAAGAAAGCCGCCCAAGATTAGCTCCTCCAGGGGACTGGGTCTGAAGGAGCAAGCCCCAAAGAGGAAGTGAGCGAGCCGCCCTCGCCCGGAGAGAGACACTCAGACGCAGCGGGGGGTTCTGTCAAGGCAGTTCCCGTTTTATTGGTGTAAGCTTCTCATATATATATGCAAGCATGGGGTAAGCGTGGGACTTTTAAAAGAGGCTTTCCACTCACATTAAAGCATGTAAAGGGTGGGGGTGTTTAGGAGCCAATCAGAACCTTTTGGGGTTATCTGGGCCGTGCCCCACTGACATCTGTCAGGCGCCATCTTGCTGTGAGCACATGTAAGGTACCTTGGCCACGCCCCCCTGTCATCTGTCAGGCACCATTAAGGCACCCTATGCTGGGTGTTCATTGGAAAGACTGATGCTGAAGCTGAAGCTCCAATACTTTGGCCACCTCATGCGACGAGTTGACTCACTGGAAAAGACTCTGATGCTGGGAGGGATTGGGGGCAGGAGGAGAAGGGGATGGCAGAGAATGAGATGGCTGGATGGCATCACCGACTCAATGGACATGGGTTTGAGTGCACTCTGGGAGTTGGTGATGGACAGGGAGGCCTGGCATGCTGTGATTCATGGGGTCGCAAAGAGTCGGACTGAACTGAACTGAACTGAATCAAGGCTTTGGGCTTCCCAGGTGGCTCGGTGGTTAAGAAACCACCTGCCAAGCAGTAGACGTGGGTTTGATACTGCCTGGGCAATCCCATGGACCGAGGAGCCTGTCAAGCTACAGTCTATGGGTCACAAAAGAGACATGATTTAGCAACTAAACAACAGTAATCAAAGCTTTACAATGCCAAGGTCTCACCAAGCTGTGGTATACACATCAGAAACACCTAGGAATTTGCAAAACTGCATATTAAAAAGCAGAGACATTACTTTGCCAACCAAGGTCCGTCTAGTCAAGGCTATGGTTTTTCCCGTGGTCATGTATGGATGTGAGAGTTGGACTGTGAAGAAAGCTGAGCGCCAAAGAATTGATGCTTTTGAACTGTGGTGCTGGAGAAGACTCTTGAGAGTCCCTTGGACTGCAAGGAGATCCAACCAGTCCATTCTAAAGGAGATCAATCCTGGGTGTTCATTGGAAGGACTGATGCTAAAGCTGAAACTCCAATACTTTGGCCACCTCATGCAACGAGTTGACTCACTGGAAAAGAGTCTGATGCTAGGAGGGATTGGGGGTGGGAGGAGACGGGGACGACCG
Source organism: Moschus berezovskii (assembly GCF_049115385.1). NCBI lineage: Eukaryota > Metazoa > Chordata > Mammalia > Artiodactyla > Moschidae > Moschus > Moschus berezovskii. The sequence goes on from NC_142488.1 coordinate 66,930,220, forward strand.
AGAATGAGATGGCTGGATGGCATCACCAACTCGATGGACATGAATTTGAGTGAACTCCGGGAGTCGGTGATGGACAGGGAGGCCTAGCATGCTGTGATTCATGGGGTCGCAAAGAGTCGGACACGACTGAGCGACTGAACTGAACTGAAGGCATATCATCAGTTAAACAATTTATAAATGTTAAAAATTTTACTATGGTGCTTTGTATTTTGTGTTATTAAAATATAGTCATGTGTTTGCGGGGGGGGGGGAAGCACAGGCTCTGTAGCAATCAGTGCCTGGGTTCAAATTCTGGCTTTGCCTTTTACTTAAACTTAAGTCAGTTAACCTCTCTCTGCCTCAATTTTCTCAATGGAAAAATGGGGGAAATTACAGTACCTATCTCAGGTTTCTTGCAAGTAATAAATGAGATAATGTTTGTAAAAAACTTAGAATAGTAATTAGAGTAAGTACTTGATAAGTGTTAAATATTGTTATTTAAGCAAAAGGCACATGCAGAATATGATTGGGTTTGTTTTGATTTTGGAAAACCTTTTTCCTTATTGTAAAAGTGATATATATGTTTTTTTAAAGTATCTTTTGAAGACATTTTATTTTTGGCTACAGAAAAATCAGAAAATAAAGATTAACAAAAAGAAGAAAAAACAACTGTATCTTCATTTCGTATCATCATTAACATTCTGGTGTACATCATTCTGGAGTTTTTTCTATTCATCCAATAATAGTTCTCAAATGTATTTTGGTATGTGTGTTCACAGACAACATGGTGGTCAGGCAAGTACTTTGAGATTTTGAGCTTTTTGTTTGAGGTAGCTAAGGTTAATTACCCTAATACACATGCTTGCTTCATTTTCCTCAACCCCCTACACACATACCCAGAGAAGGCCAGACTCACTGTACTCTGCACCAGCCCTGGTTTTGGGGAGCCCAATACATGAGAGAGAGACCTAGACTCTCCATTTGTCTGAAACGAATGTGGAGCTCAGACCCTTCCTTGAGGCTCTGGCTCTAGAAATTATCTCCTTCTGATTCTCCTGTGAAGAATGCAGATACTCTAGCTCTGACTGACCAGATTCAGAGTCCTCTTGTTCCTCAAAGTATGGTCCCTGAATCAGCAGAATCAACATCACCTGCTAGCTTGTTAGAAGTGCAAATTCTTGGACCCTGCCCTATACCTACTCTATCAGAATCTAAAGTTTAATGAGCTTCTTGGGTGATTTGCACATACATTAAATTTTGAGAAGCACAGGTCCTTTCAATGTGAGGAATGCAGATTTACCTAAATCTTCTTGAACACTAGCAATTTCAAGGACATTCTCACCAAAATACTCACCAGTCCTTACGCCATTCTGCTTCATGCAACAGGCTGAGCTTTGTGGGTTAACAATAGGCCCAATGCCTTTCTTGGGATTCCAGTGCATAGCATTCAAACATTAAACATTTTTGTGATCAAACTCAGTAGCCAGTACCAGGGAAAAGACTTCTCTGTTTCTAAGAGAAGATTCAATTTCTTCTAAATAGACAGTGTCAAAATGTCTATTCTCCTCTCAGAAGAGAGAAATTTGTGTTATCTGGCTAAGGCCATGCAATCAGGGAACAAGTTCCCACCAGTAGGTACAAAGGCATAGCCTTTGTGGGATGTTTCTGCCCCTGGTTTCTATATAACAGCCTAAGTCAGAAATGAGCAACTTCTATCAAGGATCATTCACCCACTGATGTTGATCAGATGCGTAATATCTAAAGGGGCTCTTGAGTGGAAAGCAATCTTTTTCAGTGCAATAAACTATATAACTTATTTCTTTTTAAAAACCATAAACAGGGACTTCCCTGGTGGTCCAGTGGTTGGGAATCTGCCTTCTAATCAAGGGACTTGTGTTCCATCCCTGGTTGGGGAACTGAGATCCCACATGCCACAGGGCAACTAAGCCCATGAGCCACAACCATCAAGGCTGTGTGCCACAACTAGAGAGAAGCCTGCATGTGGCAACGAAAGATCCACCATGCCACAACTAAGACCTGACAATGAAAAAATATATAAACATTTAAAAATAAAAAAAATCGAAAACATGATCTCACTCCATAAACATAATAGACAATTACAAGGTGTGTTTCAGTCCTTTGTTATGGCCAACTAAGAAATAGGGACAGAGATCAGGAAAAGAGAAGAGAGACTAAAGAAGGGGAAGGAGAAAGACAGAGAGACCCAAACCAAAAGGCAGAGAAATAGACATGCATATACACAGGGACACGGAAAGAAAATTTGATAATAGTAACATTGTCGTAATTTTCTCAGGTGATATATGACCACCAAGATATTCATACACTGATTCATCAAATATTTATCTCACACTTTTTCCGTGTCAGGTGCTGAGTATATTAAATTGAGCAAAATATACAGGGTTCTGCCCTTAAAGAGCTCACATATCTAGCAGGGGAGCAAGACATAAATCACACAAATAACCATTGGTATTAGTTTCCTATTTCTGCTATAACAAATCACCACTAATTTAGTGGCTTACAACATGTGTTTATTATCTTACAGTTCTGTAGGTAGAAGTCTGATGCAGGTCTCACTGGGCTAAAAATCATGGGGTCAGCAGAGATGTATTCCCGTAAGAATTCTTTTCCTTATTCTTTCCAAGCACCACCAGGGAAAAGGCCACCCACATCCTTTGCCTCCATCTTCAAAGTCAGCAGCACTGCATCTCTCTGAATCTCTAGTCACACTTGCCTGTAACTCTCCCTCTGCTTCCCTCTTCCACTTTAAAGGACACTTGTGATTACACTGGGTCCACCAGATAATTCAGGAGACTCTCATATTTCAAGATCAGTTGATTAGCAAATAATTCCTGTAATATTAATTCTCCTTTGCCATGTAACAACATATTCACAGGTTCTGCAATTAGGAGGTGAACGTCTTTGGGTGTCATTATTCAGCCTACCACACTATTATTATTTATGTATTCCAGAAACTATTGGCTTTAGTGAGACTTTGACCTTCTGTGCACAAGTACAGAAGCATGGCATTTCCTAGAACTATCCTATTCTGATCTGTTCTTTGCTGCTTACATGTGTTTGTGTTTACTGTTTCCTCTGAGATACCCTTCTCCTTAATCTCTACATGTCCATATTCTAGCTCATTTAAGGCCTTGCTTGAATGGTACCTACACTTTATCAGGTGGAAAAAAAGAAAAGTAAACTTAGTTCAGAATAGTTCTATCTTTAGGATTCTCAGTTGGTGCCTACAAGAACTTGTAAGGAAGTCAACTGTATTAAAAATGAATTCAGGTATCTTAAAACATATTTCAAAGTACTCACACTGGATTTTTCAGACACTTCTATTTGGATCACAGGAGGAAATGAGAGGATAAAGCCAAACTCTCTAGGCACCACTGAAGAGACACAGAAGGAAATACCTTGAAGACAAGCTTGTATAATGGCAAAAGTAGAATCAGATACATGCTCTTGAATTCTGCCTCTTCCAGTTAGTCACGTGACACTGAGTGAGTAATTATTTTAAACCTATTTCCTCATCGGTAAAACAGGATAGTGACTAGTCATGGTGCCTGACACATACTAGGCATTCAATAAATCTTTATTGCTGTGCGAAAGAAGATTCAGTGAGGTGAACTAACTTGTACAACTTTATAATCTAGAACAAGACCCCCAAATTCTAGCATATTAAAATCATTTTGCTGTTTTAGTTCTTTGGAAATATGTAAACTATTCATGATCCTTCTGGCACATCTCTATAGTCAATAGTCATTAGTTGCCCCTATCCTAACAGACATCACTGCACTAACACAGAGCTTTCTGTTTTGTTTCCTTGTGAATACACCAGCATTTCTCATTTGAAATAGAGGATTTTGAAGTACTTGGTACATCAACTTACCTCATCTGAGGAAGGCTGAATTACTCCATCTTTGACTCTGAAGGACGTGGAGATCCAGAAAGCAGAACAGTGCTTCTAGATCCTATTGGTCTAAACTGTGCTGAGTGTGGTGAAAAAAGAAAAATAAATATCCCATTTTACAGTTACCACACAGGAATTTGTTTCCCTGTCATTTTGGTCCACATGCCCCTCTACCACAAACGGTTCTCATTTTAAAATTGAGTTCAGTACCAATTATTCTGAAAATTTGCTTATTGTGGTCAGGCAGATTGAAAAAAAAATGAATTGGGATACTGGTGCAATAGGGGGCATCTGAACAATACTTTGGCCACCTCATGCGACGAGTTGACTCACTGGAAGAGTCTGATCCTGGGAGGGATTGGGGGCGGGAGGAGACAGGGACAGAGAATGAGATGGCTGGATGGCATCACCGACTCGATGGACATGAGATTGAGTGAACTCCGGGAGTTGGTGATGGACAGGGAGGCCTGGCGTGCTGTGGCTCATGGGGTCGCAAAGAGTCGGATACGACTGAGCGACTGAAGAGTGGAATGAAATGGAATAGAAGCTAGAAAATAAAGGTGCCCTTGTGTATCTTTCCCTCTCTGGACCTTTATTTTCTGACTATAGAGTGATAGTCTCTGTTCTGTTCTGTTCTGTTCAGTCGCTCAGTCGTGTCCGACTCTTTGCGACCCCGTGGACTGTAGCCTACCAGGCTTCTCCATCCATGGGATTCTCCAGGCAAGAAATAGTCTACAGGGTCTCTAAGACCTGTACCATCTCTAGCATTGTATGATTCTATAAGCCTCCCCTACAAACACACACACACTGAGGTATGTGTGTGTGTATGGGATGTATGGGTGGTGAAATGATAGTTTGGAGAAGGGGAAAATTGCAGGCAGGTACGTTTGAGCTTAGCACATCCAGTAAAGTGTGGAAGATATGCAAAGAGAGGGCGGAAACACATAATAAAAGGTTTACTTTGCTAAGGATAGGGTCCAAGAAAGCCTGTATCACTAAAGCCTTTGAAGGCCAACCTCCATGTTTTATTATTGAAAACCTACCAAGAACTGAGAATGAACTAACAAGACTGCAAATGATTATATTAACAACTTTTTTTTTCCCCATTGAAATGTATTAGCGAACTAGACACAAGCTTCTACTTGCTTTGCTACTGGCATGTAGGAACAAGCAGTTACAAAGAAAATAATCACCCTTTCACTCTTCTGTTAGCTTTTGTAGTTTTCATCACAAGAATAAACCATTATAAAACCTACATCTCAAAAAATGTCATGTGGTGTTACATAAGAGTCAATAAAAGACAATATTGCCTTCTACTTACTATAAACTTTATCCAGACCAGACAATTTAAATATTGGCCTAATTTGGGCTTTATAGTTATGAACAATCAAATGGGAGGCTACCAATTATTTGCTTAAAAGTTGACTTAACAAAAGCGGATTTATATTTACCTTGATGTTTTGTCATGTATATAACCCAATCAAGTAACCAAGCTATAAGAATCAGATCCTTAAACACGTTTTTTCATTTTCTGCAGAGTTCCAGAAGAAAGAAGAAACATTGCTCTGAGTGCCCCTGGGCAAAAGATAAAGGAGGTTACAGCTTGTAGAAGTAGTAATTAGAGCCAATTACAACTTGACTTACCTGCTTTGTCATTAAAATGCCTGTCAGACCTCTCATTTTTCTAAACAGAGGAAAAGAAAAGGTATAGCTTAATGGGGGAGGGCTAGCTAAAGGGGAGGGATTTCTAATTCTGTTCAAACTTACTGTGTAACCTTAGACAAACACATCGCCTTTTGGCTTCAAATTGTGGTTTTCTCACATCTAAACCGTTTAAGAGCTGAAAAGGACCTCAAGAAATCACCTGGTCGGGCCTCCTGCATTCAAGAAAGTAAGGTATTATTATAGTCCCATTTTCCAAATGAGACATGAACGACTCAGATAATTTGACTATAATTTATCTTCTGCCTCCTCAGTACAATAGATTTGGTCTTTTAGCTTAACTGTCATGAGGAAAATGCAGTTATTCTCCTCACTTTTCTCATATGTGGTATACAGGTTAAACACATAATAACCACAAAGCACTTTGAAAATAGGAAGGGAAGCTTGTGAATGTAACATTACCAACAGATACTAGCCCTTGGACTAGATGGGTCTCAAGAAAAAGTAACAAGAATGGATTTAGCCCTTTCAAGATTAGCTTGAGGAAGAAGTAGAATTATACTTAGCTTAGTTAAATGGACCAAACTTTATGCAAATATGTACACAGGACAATTAGGAGTAATGAAAAATTGTGAAACAGGAACGCCACTATGGATTTTCCACTAGGTTTGAGAAAGGAAACAAAGAGTAAGTGAAGTTTTGCATTTAAAGTCAGAAATCCTGAACAAAGCGGGTTCCTTGGGGAAGGGTAAAAGGAAATAAGGTTTTTCTCACAATTTAAGAAGTTCACTGTTCTATACAACTTCTAATGATTTTGCCTTTTGTCCTTAAAATTGTTAGCAGTCTGGTCACTGAATGCCTAATTACCTATCTTCCTGTCTGCAACCTTTCTTCACGTTACATTCTAAACCATTCAAATTACCCCTGCCCAAATCACTATCTTTACCTGCTACTTTGAACGCATCAGCTGCCTCACAATCCCTTGTTATCCTCTGTATTGAATTACCCATTCAGGATTTCAAGACCCGCCATCAATCCACTCCAAATTAGTCTCTTCCTGATCCTTCTCTACCTTTGTTCCTTTTCATACACTTTCTCCTCATATACCTGAACCAAACCCCATCCTTGCATGTCATCTTTCTTCACCTTTATTGAAAATCAACATATTTGATGTGAGGTCTGCAGGGAGGGAGCCAAGTCTATTTAATAAAGGAGATTGGCACCAAGCTCCCCCTCCCTGTTTCTATCAGGGAGGAGGTGAGGGCATAATGTTCAGGAGCAGAATGTGGAAGAATGCTGCTGGGTAGAGACTGCTTGAAATATGGGGCAGTTCTGAATATGAAGAGGGTCTTCAGTATTTCAGGATTCGTCTCATCCTTTCATTCCTTCAATTAAAGCTTTATCTTTATTGTTTTTAACAAAGGCCTCAATTGATATGCTGCTTTCCTTGTCACACCTCCCTTGGTGAAGGTATGCAGTGGTCACTATCAGATCCCTAGAGGGGAGGAAGAGTGATTCCCATAGTTAGTGAAGTGAGCACAATGTATCAGGAATGTTATTCCAAAGAGAGGGTGGCAGTGTATATGTAAAGAAATTTTACGTCAGCACATACTCTTGAGGAGGAAAACTCTTAGGCAGGGGCAAGAAGGACCATACTTTTATTAGATCCAACATGAGTGACGTGGGCAGTTTGGTTCCTGACAGATATTAAGCTTAGAAACAGTATATATTTTGGATTTTTAATTTTTATTCACTTCCATATAACAGCATATATAAAATGTTGCACAGACAAAAAGCATTTCTGAAACTTGGTCACTCCTTTTGTATTGGCACAGATTACATGCTTTTCAAAAAAAAATCAATGGTGGAAGAATTTTCATCTCTTTTAAGGTTAGATTTGGAGATAGCCAAAAGTCACTTGAGACTAAGTCTGGTGAAACATGGTGGGGAATAACCTGAATGTAATTGTTAGTAAAATAAGCATGTAAAAGGATGACCTATTTTACTGTTAAAACATCGCACAACATGCCACCCTCAAAGGAAAATTTTTACTGGGATATGTAACAGTTTTGAAAGTTTTGTTTAGGGTACAGAAATATGTATCTGATTTTATGATATTTTAGAGGGAGAATGGGCATAGCTAAGGGAAGACTGCAAAATATTCAGCTTCTTTGGAGGCCAGGTGATAATTTCCATCAACCTGCTAGTGCTTCAGGATGATAAGCAGCTTTTGTATCAACTGTGGAGTGGTAGGTCTGCTTGACTTAAATGAGTGACACAGCCGTTGGGAAGCAGGAAATGGTGCTGGATTACACACAGACAACCAAAACTAACAAACACACATAGGCTTCCTGGTATGTAAATTATTTTTGAGGTTTGAGATCTCCTTTTACAGAATTTAGTATATAACAGATTCGAAAACCAAACTCCTTGACCTCCCAATATTAAATAACTAAATGTGCAAAAGAACCACCATTAAATAGCACATAAAAAGCTATACATTTTCTATGAAACATTATGTGCACAGATTTTCAAAGCTGTGAAAATGCAATAAAGAGCACAACACATTTTGGTCACTTTATTAAATGACATTAAATAGTTTAAGTTTCAACTACTAAACAGCACTTTGAATGGTGAAAACACAGATAGTATTATTGTCATACTTGAATGCTTTTCTTTAAAAACACAATTCCAGTCCTTATATATATTACAAAACAGCCTTAAAGGAAGAAGTGACATCTTTTCTACAGTACTTAAGATACTCAATACGGAACTGAAAAGCAGTCTAACAGAAACAAAGGCAAGTCTTCACAGCTGTATGATTTCAGCAGCCAAAGCTGGATGATGAACTGAAACATTACTATACAACTGGGACAAAACATATACAATATCACAATACTAAGCAAAAACGCTTTACACCCGAAGAAATAAAACAGGTTACAAAATGTGGAGAATTTAGCAGGCAAAACTGTATTACAAGCAACATTTTAAATCATCATTTTTTAAGCCATTGCAACTATTTAAAACATCTAAAACAAATATAAAAATGAGCCTTTTAGTATCTTATTGACATGATTTTACCTTTAAATATTTGTTAAAGCTTGATGTTATACTCAAAGTACATATTATGTAGCTAAAATGTCAAGTGAAGATTGTATGCAAAGTGATCCAAGTTTTATCCCAAATTATTTCCAATTAACCTTTCTATGTATTATTCTTTAAGTCATAGTTTAATTAATGATGAAAAAGGTTTAGAAAGTTGCCTAAAATTTTGACATCTATGTCTTTGAGCAAGTAATCAGACCATGGTGAAAGTTCCCAGGTTGAGTAAATCAGGTTTAAAGTATTCTGGACTTGTAGAAATACCAACTGATAACAGCTGGCCAGAGTATACTGTCTTCAAATATTTATTTCACAAATCTTGTCTTTTTTATTTCTTCTAAAGTAAAAACACATCCCCCTAGTGAAATAAATTTGATTATATGGCTGGCATAATATCCAAATATGGGAAGGTGGAGGGTGGATCCACCAAATCTCAAAATTCTATATGACAAACTTAGTACTCTTGAATGTTCTACCGCTAGTTCTTTCAAGATAAAAGTGGACATCTCTTAATTGTCCAAACAACTCAAAACAGTTTTAGCTAATGTTAAACTCATTCTAACTCAGTGATACCTAGAGCAAATCCTCCACCCAGCTTTTTTTTTTTTTTTTTGGAATTTGTTAGCTATTTCCACTACATGTTACATTGCCATCTCAAAAATGGTTTCGCCATGTTGAGTTGACTCTCATAGTCTAACAATCTTTTTCTTTAAGAAACTCAAGCAACCAAATTGTACATGAATAAGCATATAGGTCATTTTTACAAGCCTGGATTAAGAAAAACGACAATGTAAAGCCTCATAAAAGGGCATTAGATGAATTTTGATTAGAAAATTGCCTCACAGATCTAAACTAAAAAAAAATTGAGCTTTATAAAATAATTTACGTAAGAAAATACAGTTTGGGAAAAAGAACATACTGATGAGAGAAAAGAAGAGGAAGCGCATAGAAGCCAGTGATCCTTATCTTTAGGAGGAATTACTTCACAATACTGACAGTACTGGGAATTGTTTTAAAGCACATTCCCCATGTGAACTTAAAGTCAGCAATGGTTCTGCCATTTTGATGTTGTTTATAAAACAGGGTGTGAAGCTAACAACCACAACGTCATCCTTAACCTCCTAAAATGCTAGAACTTGATTTTGTTAGTCCACATCCCACTGCCAGCAACAGGATGAAGCACTAGCACTGGCACCAAGCAGTTAAGAGATGTGCCTTATATTAGTGCCAGGAGAGAGAAAATTCAAGTGTGGAAGATAATCCACGACCCTGAAATTTTACCAGTAATTATTTCAGCACATATAACTGAAAATAAAAATGGCAGAAAAGACTAAAGAAGAAAAAGAATTCTCTTCTTAGGCTGTACTTAAGGCTGTTTATACAATGCTAAGATAACTGTAAGACTCCTCCAAGTTTTAAAGCAGTAGTATTTAACAATATTGCACACAATTCTGTGTCAAAGATAACCAACCCTTAGTTTCTAACTTTCAGTCACAGAGATGATATAGCAGGAGCCCAGTTTCAGACTTCAGTCAAAAGAACATTAAAACCATTTCAATCACTTTAGTCAAGAAATGGATAAGTACAAAAGTATTCCATAACTTGAGGAATCAACTCTAAGAACTCAGCTGTGTGTTTTTATATGTAAAGAATGAATATATAAACCAGTATTCTTTCATAAATTCATTAATTTATGACAATTTTATGGTCACTAAAAGCAGGCATAAAAATTTAGAGAGGAAACCTGTGGAGTTGTTATGTTATGGAAGGACTTGTTTTCACTGAAAACAATTTGAAAGATCTTCTGTACTCAATGTGTGTAAGAAGATTCTAGGCAACATCACTGACAAATGTCAGGAAGAAATGGTATGCCCTATTAAAAAAAATTTAAAACTAATATGGAAGATTGGCATTTAAGGGGACCAAACTATTTATACAGTTGAGTTCTGTTAAGTCATTGATTCCTAAAAAAATAAAAGATCTTTCTATGATTTTAACAATCTTTTAAGCTTTTAGTGCAAAATCACATTGATTTCCCTGGGGAAGGTCCTGGATTTTTGCTTCTCATTGGGGGTGGCGCACGTTGTAATGGTGGTGGCTGCATACCACCAGCCACTGACTGATACATTCCTCTCATATCAATCTGCTGGTAGTTAGAAGGATTCATGATTAAATTTGGAGGCTTTGGCATCATGAGGTGACCCAGTGTTGCTTGTTGATAAGTCATTTGCTGCTGCTGCTGCTGATTGTACTGTTGCTGGAGCCTTCGGTTCATAAGTATTCGCTGAACACAGCTGATTAACTAAGGAGAGAAAAGGGAGCTGTTACAAGTGCATGACCTGTCTCAAAGAGGCAGTATCAAATTTTGAGTTAAAATCAATTTGTTAAGGGGGTACCATACCAAAAGAAAAACATATTATTGTTATCACCATTACTAATTTGATGGCATTCACAGGACCATTACTGTAGAAACCAGTTAGTAACACCATTTAGGGCTAAATTCTCTTAATGACTTAACTATTGTAGTGCAAGCAGCATTTAAGTTGGTTGCTATAGTAACCTGTCCTGAACTGTGATTAGTCTCAAGTATTAGTTACAGCACTTTTTTGTCAAGTCTCTTTCTTTGTTCTTCTTTTGAATATTTCACATGATGACAGACAAATAAACACTTTTAGTGACAAACACCAAAGGGAAAAGGCACTTGCAGTGGGAGTAATTCCTACCTGCCTACCTACAATGTCTCAGATTTCCTAAGATAATTTAAAACCACATAATTCTACAGTGCTTTCGAAGTAAAATTCATTCCACAGAAATTGATTCCCTGGTGTCAAGAGTTGAAATTTCCCAGTGCAAGGTAGATGGCTGCCAAACAACCATGCTAACAAAGATAATCAAGGATTCTGGAATGTGTTAGCCTTATAAAGAATTACATAATTTAGTAGGAACCTGTGTCATATATCATTTATAGCTCCACTTGTTATCTCAAATTAAATATATTAAAAAGTATACTTATTTGTGGAAGTTGTTTAAAACTAGTAAATGTGGTAAGAAAAGTCTGGCAAAAATTCCTTTTTAGATGTCCAGAATATACAAAAGTAAAATTATATGGAAGAAATGCTATGTAAACTTCAAGGAGATTCAGTTGGGAAGCTGTTGCTCCTTTGCAACAAGACATTACCTTTATTTGACATTACTAGGTTTATGAATTAAATTTCTTCTGGGAATAACCAATGACCATCCATCCAACCACATGTGGGAACAGATACCAACATAGATGTCACACAAACTCGTTATTATAAATTCAAGAAAATTAAACACAACCTAGAGATACTCTGAATTCTTACCATCTGTTGTTTTGTCAACACGTCATTGTAGATTGCCTCTCTTCGTTTGACATCAAGCTCCTGGCTGGCTTGTCTACTTAATGCTAACGCCTGTACCTGGGCCTCTGAGAGATTCATGTTTTCCTTCCACTAGAAGAAAAATTTCTATTTACTCCTTATTGCAGTAGAATTGAAGAAAATGATTTAAAATATTTATGGTCCTTAAAGATATTCAGTATTTTTAAAGTTTTCTTTCCCCCTTTTCTTTTCTAAAGAAGACGATGATATAAAAGCAAGGTACTAAACTGTCCACTGTTGTACAAGGGTTAGCTATGCCTGGAGAAAAACTATTTGGATTTAATTCATGCAACTGGTAATTAAAATATGTTTATATAAACAACACATACATTTCCATGATTAACTGATTTCCCAATTCTTCGATTTTACATTTCTCTTTTGTACCAACATCTAGATAAAACTGAGATATATAGCTTGGCACTATTATACAGTTTACTAGTATTTTACTGTTGTAAATCAAGTTATAAGAATTACGGTCTTTCCCCCACAGAAGTAGTGAAGCAAAAAACAAAAATCAGAATGAATGGTGGGAATAAGAATTGCAAGTTGGTGTAAGACAATTGCCAATTAACTTACTACAGCTGAAATTATATCTTCAAGAGGCTGAATCCTCACTGCTGTCACACTGTTTGTTGCTTCCACAACTTTTTCTCTTCCTTGATTAATGAGGTCCTAGAAGAATGCAAGAAATAACTTTATCAGGACACATAAAAGACAGCTTAGGGGAGGGAGGTGGGAGGGGGGTTCAAGATGGGGAACACATGTACATCCAGGGAAGACTCATGTCAATGTATGGTAAAATACATTATGTACAATACAATAATGTAAAGTAATTAGCCTCCAATTAAAATAAATAAACTAAAAAAATAAAGAAAAATAAATAAATAATTAAAAGTATAGGGAGCCTTTCTCTTGCCAATTTACAGCATGTGGCCTTAAAAATCTTCAAGTAATTGAAAAGTACAGCAAAATCCAGCATCAATAAAATGGTGTAAAACTCATCAGTGAGGGTCTTGTTAGGAAGATAAAAATTGGGTTCTATTGCACCAATAATTTAATAATTTAAATGACTCCATAAGCACATTTGAAAAAGAAAATCACAGATTCAATTACATTATTTAATTACTGGTATATTAAAACTTAGTCTTTCTTATTTAACTCATCACTGATCCTATTTTTAAATTATTTCATAATACTGTACATTATCATACACTTAAAGTTGCATCTACAATGCTTTAGAATGTAGATCAATGTGTGTATTTATCCCACTTTCAAACATTAAGTAATTTCTTTATTCAAAATATTTTATAACTGAAGAAAGTGCTATTTCTCTAGCCAGTCAGCTACCCTATTGTTTCTTAATTAAAATAATTCAAACTATTTTAATTCAAGGCCTGATTTCTTTGTACTCTGAACAAACCACATTTTATTATAACTACGCTGGTTCAAAAAGGTCAACAAATAAAAGAAAAATTTCTTGGTCTATTCAGAGGTAATCTTTTGGGGAATGTGATATTCCTGCATAGGAAACCCTCAACAACAAGGCACTTGAAATTGCCTTTAATTCAAGGCAAAATACTTTCGTACTTCACAACTTACCTCCAGCTGTTGATTACTCATTGCTGATAGGGCTCCCAAATTGAAAGGAATATAAGGAGTTTGAGAGTTAAAACTGACAGGGGGTAAATTGGTCCCAGTTGGTATGTTGAAACGCATGGTCAGTCCCTACAAACAAAAAATTATGCACTTTCCACATTGTGATTTAAAACTTGAAATTCTACATCACCTACTGGTTGAGAAAAAAATCCACATTCTCAGATCTAGGAAATTATTAACACTCTTTCACACACAAACAAAACACCCTTTTCATCCGAAACCAAGATCTTATTACATAGAAGGCTTTAACCCCTAAAGGTGTACTCTTTTCTGATAATTCCCACAGTATGGGGCAACTCAGAGAATTCTGATGAGACTCCTAAAATCACAATGTTAAAGAAGTTTAGTACAATGAATTAGGAGTTTAAAAAGTATTCGGGTATTAAGATAAGGTTTCCCATGCTCAGGCACATTTTTGCTCAAGTGAGATGGTATTTAAAACAGAGGTGGAACTATTTTAAATAAAGTTGCTGCTGGAGGTTGACATTAATGTCCAATAATGCAGTATTTTTGTGTTTTGATAATGGGTCAAAACTTTGAGTTTGGTACACATGCTAAATCAACATTTACCCCTACCTCCAAACTCAAGTTCCTATATGTCTGTTACTACAGTAAGGGTGTTGATAGAAGTTAAGTGATGCTAAATATACAGCTTCCCACTAATCTCTCAATTTAGCAAGTGCTAATCAGAAATGAGTTTGAGTGAACTCCGGGAGTTGGTGATGGACAGGGAGGCCTGGCATGCTGTGATTCATGGGGTCGCAAAGAGTCAGACACGACTGAGCGACTGAACTGAACTGAATCAGAAATGAGGTTACTACTCTTTAAGGGAAAACATTTTCTTCTCTCCTCTCCTTTGAGTCTACCACCAAATGTAACAAAAGCCCATAAACAGACACCCAAACCTGGGGGACTCTGTTTCTGAAGATTCACTATATTATTATTTTTTCCAAATGTGACCCTTTTCTTCCTCCACTGTTCTTTTAAACGACTAACAACAAAAACAACAACAAAAAGCATTTCAGATGAACTACCTTCTTCTCTGCTTCATATTCAGCCCAAGCTGCTTTTCTTTCTTCTTCAGTCAACTCTTCTTCTTCTTTGTGGTCCAAAAGAGAATCATGTTCATGATATCCTACAATGTGTTCTTTATGTATTTGAAGAAGTTCTGCAAGAATGGTGTCCTGTTTAGAAGGGTTGAAATAATAGTTATTTTCTCCCTCTGGATCATATCTCCATAGTTCTTTGACCTACTGTTATTCTAGAAACTAGAAACTCGCTCTACATATTTCTGATATATATGATAAATTACCTAGAAAACATTCACAATACATGCAATACAAGCCTCTTATGTAAGAATGTCATGTTTATACAGCATGCTTTACAGGTTCAATTTTTTAAGGACTGCTTTTCATCTTTCAAGCTCTCTTCCTCCAACATTTTTCTAATTTTTTCATATGCATTTTGTTTTGTGCTTTTTTCAAAGTTGATTAAAAAAAAGGCTAACATAAGTCTGCTAAATTCAGAGATGCTGGTGCTAAAAATCATGGCTACTCCTGTTCATACATATTTAACACCTGTATTTATTTATTTTGCTGCACCAGGTCTCTTAGTTGCAGCATGCAGGATCTTCGATCTTTGCTGTAGCATGTGGCATCTTTATAGCTGCAGCATGAGAACTCTAAGTTGTGGCATGTGGGATCCAGCTTCCAGATCAGGGATTGAACCTGAGCCCCCTGCACTGGTAGCACCAGAGTCTTAGCCACTGAACCACCAGGGAAGTCCCTTAATGACTTTATTTTCATAATCACTTTAGCTACCAACCTCTATACTAACAAAAACCAAATCTAAATTAATCAAAACAGCTACAGAACAGTTTAACAGGAACATACAGTCCTTATATTTCAACTGTAAGAAACTCAAGTATAAATTATATTATAAGGACCCAGGATCAAATTTAAATTGATATACATTATCATTTTATTATCAAAGTGTCTTTTTCTAAAGTCATGATGTCTTATGTCAGTCTTTTAAGGTTAAAAAACTAAAAGCTTAAAACTTGGAATCACTTATATACTCAGTAAGGACCCCAAACTCCTGCTCTGTATGATTATGATTATAAAAGAGACACACACAAATGGAGATCATGGGGAGTGGTGGTTAAAGTGAACCATGGATATGTCACTTGCTAACAAAAAAAAATATTCACAAGCTGTTTATTAAGAAATTAAAGATGAAAACCTGGATATATAGAAGGCAAATTAATTCACTTTACAAAAGGACTTTCTATAGCTTCTAACAGCAAGTTTCCTTAGAACACTCCTTCTAAACTGAGTGAATTTAATGAAGGAATGTAAATAATGACTGGTCTCTAATTAAAATCAAAACCTTCTGCACAGCAAAGGAAACTATAAGCAAGGTGAAAAGACAGCCTTCAGAATGGGAGAAAATAATATCAAATGAAGCAACTGATAAAGGATTAATCTCCAAAATATACAAGCAGCTCCTGCAGCTCAATTCCAGAAAAATAAACAACCTAATCAAAAAATGGGCCAAAGAACTAAACAGACATTTCTCCAAAGAAGATGAAAAGATGGCTAACAAACACAAGAAAAAATGCTCAACATAATCAGAGAAATGCAAATCAAAACCACAATGAGGTACCATTTCTCACCAGTCAGAATGGCTGCTATCCAAAAGTTTACATGCAATAAATGCTGGAGAGGGTGTGGAGAAAAGGGAATCCTCTTACACTGTTGGTGGGAATGCAAACTAGTACAGCCACTATGGAGAACAGTGTGGAGATTCCTCAAAAAACTGGAAATAGAACTGCCATATGATCCAGCAATCACACTCCTGGGCATACACCCTGAGGAAACCAGAATTGAAAGAGACACATGTACTCCAGTGTTCATCGCAGCACTGTTTATAATAGCCAGGACATGGAAGCAACCTAGATGTCCATCTGCAGATGAATGGATAAGAAAGCTTTGGTACATATACACAATGGAGTATTTTTCAGCCATTAAAAAGAATGCATTTGAATCACTTTTAATGATTGCAGTGGATGAAACTGGAGCCAATTATACAGAGTGAAGTAAGCCAGAAAGAAAAACATCAATACAGTATACTAACGCATATATATGGAATTTAGAAAGATGGTAACCTTAACCCTGTATACGAGACTGCAAAAGAGACATAGGTATATAGAACAGTCTTTGGGACTCTGTGGGAGAGGGTGAAGGTGGGATGATTTGGGAGAACGGCATTGTAGCATGTATATTATCATATGTGAAATGAATCACCAGTCCAGGTTCGACACATGATACAGGATGCTTGGGGCTGGTGCACGGGGATGACCTGGAGGGAGGATATGGGGAGGAGGGCGGTGGGAGGGGGGTTCAAGAAAGGGAACACATGTACACCCGGGGCGGATTCGTGTCAATGTATGGCAAAACCAACCAATATATTAATGTAAGGTAATTTGCCTCCAAGAAAATAAATTAAAAAAAATAAAGCACATCAAGAATTAAAAAAAAAAACATAATGACTGGTCAAAGGAAGGTACAGGGAAGCATATAGCACATTAAATTTAACCTATATTAAATAATGCTTAATGCGTCCATAAGTTTTAGCACAGACGAAGCCCACACTTACAAAGAATTTTGTCTTTACATCTTCAACCATATCTATAGTATACAATCCAGCACAGGGTAGGAGCTCAAATGTTTGTTATATAACTCAAGATGAAAAATTCAACTCACGAGGCCCTAAGTTGTTTTTTTTTCTGTACAACAGCAAATGCTGACACCAATTCCAACCATTTTGATACCTGCTATTATGTTAACAAACTTTTTATCTTGCCACATCAATAAACACTTGAATCACTTCATAATTTCATGGAAGAAAATTATTTTTTTAATTGATACATCTGTAATTAAGATTTTACAATTAATTTTGAACGCATGTGCTATTTCTTTGGTTGAAAACATTAAAAGACCATACAAGGTTCAAGAAAGAAAGTCTACTGGTGGAATGCATATATGCTAATAGATTTAGTTCTTTATTTTTTGGTTTATTTATTTTAAAATGTTAACTAAACATTTCTCTTCTGCACCAGTATAGAAATCTGCCATCAAAGCTGACTTTCTCTGGCCTATGGCATACAGAACATGTTTATCACAACTAGATAGATCTCCAAAGTTCAGTTACTAACCAGGCAGGCAGAGAGATAGGGCACTCTGAATTAAATTTTGTGAAAAGATAGTGCTTCCTTAGATGTGTGTCTCCCATGGTTACCCCACCCCACCCCAAGCATGACTCAGAAGAAAGGTATATAATAAAACCAGATAACACTAATATTTTTAGCAAATGACCATGCCAAATATAATTAGGAAAGTGAGCTGTTCTACAAAATACCAAATAAATTACAAGATTTGTTCTATGGATAATCCCAATTTCACTTCTGTCTGACAATAAGTGATGTTCTTAAAAGAACTGTAGTCAAAAATCACTTCATTTCTCTAAGACAGTAACCTAAGGGAAAGAGCAGCTGAAACTGAATTTATTTTTCAGCTGTATGCTTCTCTCTGTAATAGTGGATAATAACTTAATCTAGTTATGACTGTGAGTTAAACACGGATGAAATGCTCTACAGTTATATGTGTAACAGGGTGATATAAGAATAGCAGGTATAAATGAAATACCCAATTCTCTGGATACTATGTCAATTAAGTATAGCATTTATTTCTCAATTATAAATGTCATGATTCATATATTAACTATTTTTTATGATTAGAGAAAAAGCCTTTCCAGGAATGCATGCACACACAAACACACAAACAATGGTCATATATAATCTTTTTAAAAAGTGTCTGTATCCTGATTTTCAAAGTCCAAACTTATCATCTTGAAATTGGTAGAAAATGATGTTCAGAGAGGCAAAGTAACTTTTTTTCCAAACACAGAGCTAAAGACTAGCTGGGATTAGAAGATAAATTTCCTGACTCCTATCCAGTGATCATTCTATCACACTGTAAACAATGACCATTCTCTTGAGGCATGGTTCCTCCATTTCCCAGATCTATTCTCTTTAAAAAAGAAGAATTCCCTAAAGGATTCCAGAGGAAGGAGAAACTTAAGTAGGTCTATTTTTTTTTTTCACTTTTAACACTTTTGTTCTTTTTGAAGTTTTTAAAAACAAGTATGTTAATTTTTAATGAAAGAAAATATAAAAGCTGAAATAAAAACAATACATAGACATAAACTTATAAAAGGCCAGTTCATGTTTAGCCTGAACCTGACATGAACTATTTTACCATTTTCATCTTCAGGAGATAGTCATTTTATGAAATTCCATTTCTGAAACCTTTAAATGTCTTCTCCCCACCAGATTTAAGATCTATGCTATCAAGTCAAACATGATTGCCTAATTATGGTTAGATTATGATTTGGCTTCCACCCATGCAATAACTTTCATTTTGACCCACAGTCAATTAAAACGCCAACAAATCAGAGGAAAAGTACATGTGACTTACCTTTGTATCATTAAAAACTTTTGGACCCTTTTCCTAAAACATTACCTCCCTCCTAACATCAAGTCAAATAACCATATTGCTTTTACTAGCCACAACACTCCCTTCTTTTCAGAAGTTTTAAAAATTTTAATGGAAATGATGCATTTACATTTTACACACGTGTGTATATAAATTTTCACATAAAAATGGGATTACACTATAAAACCTACTTTTCTGCCTTAATATCTTTCCATGAACATTATTTTACACAAACTACAAAACCTTCATTGGTTTTAACTATATATGTTATATAGATATACTTTATCATCTATTTAATTATTCTCTTAAGAGTTTATTATGTGTTTATGCCACTTCTAGTTTTTAATTATCATCAAATCTGCAATGAAACAGGTTAATGGATAAATTTTAATGTATATCAACCACTTGTTCATACAATAATATGCCAACAATACTCAGGGACTTAGACAAGTACCTTTACCATTATCTTCATTTTAGCAAAGAAGACTACATGTAAGCTAACTGACTTTTAAAAGAACGAGACTCATTTATACATCTCAGAAGTAGGAAAGCTGAAATCTTTCTTCGAGAGTGTTGTATAAGACACAGTAAGAGAAAAAAGATGCAGGAGTTCTGACACAAACTGTTTCTAAAACTTTCCCATTTAAATTAATTGCAGCATACTGTCAATACAAGAAATAGATGATGAATTCAATAGGGCAAAAAATATCTGCAACAGGGTCCTCAGAGTACTTCTTTGGGAAAAAAAGTTTCACAAAGTCTAGTGCAAGTAATAAAAACTAATAAAGAAAAATTTTATCCCAATATACAATGATTAGAGACAGGATTTTTGTTATTTCCCCCTTAAACCAGGCATTTATATTAGTTGCTATAGTAACACTATTATTGAAAATAAAACTGGAGCTGAATCTATAATCACTCAGCCAACAGTCATCAAAATGAGGTTTAAATTATATCCAAATGTGTACCTTTACTTTTCTTTGTCTAAACTTTGTTTTTGCTTAAATAACTGAAAAATTTATAAGCTGGGAAAAGCATGGTCTATATTTTAGCTAACAACCTAAATTAGTTTGAGCTTTCAAATGACTAGTCCAATTAATAAAAGAAAATTAACAATAAACTACAAGTTAATTACTTAGAAGTTTAAAGTATTTGGCAAGCTGACAAAAATTTCCATTTAATAAATTATGAAATTCAACCTTGAAAATAAAAATTTAAAAAAAACAATCAAGCTTTGCCTAGGGGTGGGGGCAGGGGTTTGCTATGTTTCAAAATATTTCACTTGCTATCACTTAGAATTTGAACTTTTTTTTTTATTGGGGGCTAATTACATAATAATATTATATTGGTTGGTTTTGCCATACATTGACATGAATCCACCCCGGGTGTACATGTGTTCCCCTTCTTGAACCCCCCTCCCACCACCCTCCTCCCCATATCCTCCCTCTGGGTCATCCCAGTGCACAAGTCCCAAGCATCCTGTATCATGCGTCGAACCTGGACTAGCGATTCGTTTCACACATGATAATATACATGGTTCAATGCGATTCTCCCAAATCATCCAACCCTCACCCTCTCCGACAGAGTCCCAAAGACTGTTCTATACATCTGTGTCTCTTTTGCTGTCTAGTATACAGGGTTAAGGTTACCCTCTTTCTAAATTCCATATATATGTGTTAGTATACTGTACTGATGTTTTTCTTTCTGGCTTACTTCACTCTGTATAATAGGCTCCAGTTTCAACCACCTCATTAGAACTGATTCAAATGTATTCTTTTTAATGGCTGAGTAATACTCTATTGTGTATATGTACCAAAGCTTTCTTATCCATTCGTCTGCAGATGGACATCTAGGTTGCTTCCATGTCCTGGCTATTATAAACAGTGCTGCAATGAACACTGGAGTACATGTGTCTCTTTCAATTCTGGTTTCCTCAGGGTGTATGCCCAGGAGTGCGATTGCTGGATCATATGGCAGTTTTATTTCTAGTTTTTTGAGGAATCTCCACACTGTTCTCCATAGTGGCTGTACTAGTTTTCATTCCTACCAACAGTGTAAGAGGGTTCCATTTTCTCCACACCCTCTCCAGCATTTATTGCATCTAGACTTGGATAGCAGCCATTCTGACTGGTGAGAAATGGTACCTCATTGTGGTTTTGATTTGCATTTCTCTGATTATGAGGGATGTTGAGCATCTTTTCATGTGTTTGTTAGCCATCTGTATGTCTTCTTTGGAGAAATGTCTATTTAGTTCTTTGGCCCATTTTTTGATTGGGTCATTTATTTTTCTGGAATTGAGCTGCAGGAGCTGATTGTATATTTTTGAGTCATTCTCTGTCGTCCCCGTCACCTCCCATCCCCAATCCCTCCTAGCATCAGACTCTTTTCCAGTGAGTCAACTCGTCGCATGAGGTGGCCAAAGTATTGGAGTTTCAGCTTTAGCATCAGTCCTTCCAATGAACACCCAGGATTGATCTCCTTTAGAATGGACTGGTTGGATCTCCTTGTAGTCCAAGGGACTCTCAAGAGTCTTCTCCAGCACCACAGTTCAAAAGCATCAATTCTTCGGTGATCAGCTTTCTTCACAGTCCAACTCTCACATCCATACATGACCACGGGAAAAACCATAGCCTTGACTAGATGGACCTTGGTTGGCAAAGTAATGTCTCTGCTTTTTAATATGCTATCTAGGTTGGTCATAACTTTCCTTCCAAGAAGTAAACGTCTTATAACACTGCAAATGCCTTTCCATAAACTCACAGTATTGATTAAGAAGAAAGGTGAAGAAGTAGAGAAAAGGAAACCCTTGTTGGTAGGAAGTAAATTGGTGCAACCACTATGGATAACAGTATGGAGTGTCCTAAAAAAACTAAAAATAAAACTACCATACATATGATCCAGCAATTCCATTCCTGGGTATTTATCCAAAGAAAACTAAAATACTAACTCAAAAAGATTTTTGCAAATCCAACTTTAATGCAGCATTGCTTGTAACAGCCAAGACATGGAAACAACCTTAGTATAATTTATGGATGAATGAATAAAGAAAATGGGTACATACAATGGTGCACACAATTGAATATTACTGAACAAAAAAAAGAGAAAATCCTGCCATTTGTAACAAAATAGAAGGGTGGTAAAGTCATTATGCTAAGTGAAATAAGTCATACTGAGAAAGAAAAATATTGTACAACCTCACTTATATGTAGAATATAAAAAAGCTGAAATTATAGAAACAGAGTAGAGTGATGGCTACAAGAAGCTGAAGTGTATGTGAAATGGAGAGATGTTTGACAAAGGGTACAAATTTAGTTATAAGCTCCTGAGTAAGTTCTGGTGATATACTGTACAGTGTATTGGCCACAGTTAATAATGTTGCTGTTGTTGTTCAGTGACCCAGTCGTGTCCGAATCTTTGCAACCTCATGGACTGCAGCACGCTAGGCCTCCCTGTCCTCACCATCTCCCAAAGTTTGCCCAAGTTCATGTCCATTGACCAGTGATACCATCCAGCCATCTCATCCTCTGATGTCCTCTTCTTCTTCTGTCTTCAATCTTTCCCAGCATCAGGAACTTTTTCAATGAGTTGGCTATTCACATCAGATTACCAAAAATACTGGAGCTTCAGGTTCAGCATCAGTCTTTCCAACGAGTATTCATGGCTGATTTCCATTAAGATGGACTAGTTTGATCTCCGTGCTGTCCAAGGGACTCTCAGGAGTCTTCTCCAGCACCACAGTTTGAAGGCATCAATTCTTTGCTATTCTGCCTTCTTTATAGCCCAGCTCTCACAACCATATGTGACCACTGAGAAGACCATAGCCTTGACTATAGACTTTCGTTGGCAGAGTAATGTTTTTGCTTTTCAACATACTGTCAAGGTTTGTCATGCCTTTGCTGCCAAGAAACAATCGGCTTCTGATTTCATGGCTACAGTCACCATTTGCAGTGATTTTAGAGCCCAAGAAGAGGAAATATGTCACTACCTCCACCTTTCCCCTTCTATTTGCCATGAAGTAATGGGGCCAGATGCCATGATTTTAGTTTTTTTAATATTTAGTTTAAAGCCAGCTCTTTCACTTTCCTCCTTCAAACTAATCAAGAGGCTCTTTAATTCCTCTTCCCTTTCTGCCATTAGAGTGGTATCATCTGCATATCTGAGGTTGTTGATTTTTCTCCCACCTATCTTGATTCTAGCTTGTAACTCATCCAGCCCTGCATTTCTCATGACGTGTTCAGCATATAGGTTAAACAAACAGGGTGACAGCAGACAGCCCTTTTGTATACCTTTCTCAATCATGAACCTATCGGTTGTCCCATACAGGGTTTTAACTGCTGCTTCTTAACTCGCATACAGGTTTCTCAGCAGACAGGTAAGATGGTCTGGAATTCCCATCTGTTTAAGAGCTTTCCACTGTTTTGTTATGATCAACAGAGTCAAAGGCTTTAGTCTAGTTGATGAAGGAGAGGGAGATGTTTTTCTGGAATTCCCTTGCTTTCTCAACGATCCAGCAAATGTTGGCAATTTGATATCTGGTTCCTCTTCCTTTTCTAAACCCAGTTTGAAAATCTAGACTTAAATTGGTTCATGTAATGCTAAAGCTTAGCATGCAAGATTTTAAGCATGATCTTACGAGCATGGGAGATGAGTGCAACTGTCCGATGGTTAGCACAGTCTTTATTATTACCCTTCTTGGAAACTGGGATAAGGATTGATCTTTTCCAGTCCTGTGACCAAAGCTGGGTCTTCCAGATTTGCAGACATACTGAATGCAACACCTTGACGGCATCCTCCTTTAGGGTTTTGAATAGCTCTACTAGAATTCCATCTCATCCACTAGCTTTATTAATATCAGGATCACTGCCTTGTTGTGGTGAAGGGGCTTACATAACTCAATAAGAAATGGGCCATGCTGTCTACAAGACCTTCTACAACTAACACCCAAAAGATGTCCTTTTCATTATAGGGGACTGGAATGCAAAAGTAGGAAGTCAAGAAACACATGAAGAAACAGGCAAATTTGGCCTTGGAGTACAGAATGTATCAGGGCAAAGGCTAATAGAGTTCTGCCAAGAGAACACACTGGTCATTGCAAACACCCTCTTCCAAAAACATAAGAGAAGACTCTATACATGGACATCACCAGATGGTCAATACAAAAATCAGACTGTTTATATTCTTTGCAGCCAAAGATGGAGAAGCTCTATACAGTCAGGAAAAACAAGACCGGGAGCTGACTATGGCTCAGATCATGAACTCCTTAATGCCAAATTCAGACTGAAATTGAAGAAAGTGGAGAAAACCACTAGGCCATTCAGGTATGACCTAAATCAAATCCCTTATGACTATATAGTGGAAGTGAGAAATAGATTTAAGGGACTAGATCTGATAGATAGAGTGCCTGATGAACTATGGATAGAGATTCATGACATTGTACAGGAGAGAAGGATTAAGACCATCCCAAGAAAAAAAATGCAAAAAGGCAAAATGGCTGTCTGAGGAGGCCTTACAAATAGCTGTGAAAAGAAGAGAAGCAAAAAGCAAAGGAGAAAAGGAAAGACATACCCAATTGAATGCAGAGTTCCAAATAATAATAGAGAGATAAGAAAGCCTTCCTCAGCGATAAATGCAAAGAAATAGGGGAAAACAATAGAATGGGAAAGACTAGAGTTCTCTTCAAGAAAATTAGACACACAAAGGGAACATTTCATGCAAAGATGGGCTCAATAAAGGTCAAAAATGGTATGGACCAAACAGAAGTAGAAGATATTATTAAGAGGTGGCAAGAATACACAGAACTGTACAAAACATCTTCACGACCCAGATAATCACGATGGTGTGATCACTCACACTTACCTAGAGCCAGACATCCTGGAATGTGAAATCAAGTGGGCCTTAGGAAGCATCACTGTGAACAAAGCTAGTGGAGGTGATGGTGTTCCAGCTGAGCTATTTCAAATCCTGAAAGATGATGCTGTGAAAGTGCTGCACTCAATATGTCAGCAAATTTGGAAAACTCAGCAGTGGCCACAGGACTGGAAAAGGTCAGTTTTCATCCCAGTGCCAAAGAATGCTCAAACTACCACACAATTGCACTCATCTCACACACTAGTAAAGTAATGCTTAAAATTCTCCCAGACAGGCTTCAGCAGTATGTGAACCGTGAACTTTCAGATGTTCAAGCTGGTCTTAGAAAACGCAGAGGAACGAGAGATCAAATTACCAGCATCCACTGGATCACTAAAAATGCAAGAGAGTTCCAGAAAAACATTTATTTCTGCTTTATTGACTATGCCAAAGCCTTTGACTATGTGGATCACAATAAACTATGGAAAATTCTGAAGGAGATGGAAACACCAGACCACCTGTCCTGCCTCTTGAGAAACCTATATGCAGGTCAGGAAGCAACAGTTAGAACTGAACATGGAACAAGAGACTAGTTCCAAATAGGAAAAGGAGTACGTCAAGGCTGTATACCGTCACCCTACTTATTTAACTTATATGCAGAGTACATAATGAGAACTGCTGGGCTGGATGAAGCACAAGCTAGAATCAAGATTGCTGGGAGAAATATCAATAACCTCAGATATGCAGATGACACCACCCTTATGGCAGAAAGTGAAGAAGAACTAAAGAGCCTCTTGATGAAAGTGAAAGAGGAGAGTGAAAATGTTGGGTTAAAGCTCAACATTCAGAAAACTAAGATCATGGCAACCAGTCCCATAACTTCATGGCAAAAAGATGGGGAAACAGTGGAAACAGTGGCTGACTTTATTTTTCTGGGCTTCAAAATCACTGCAGATGGTGATTGCAGCCATGAAATAAAGACATTTACTCCTTGGAAGGAAAGTTATGACCATCCTAGACAGCATATTAAAAAACAGACATTACTTTGCCAACAAAGGTCCGTCTAGTCAAGGCTATGGTTTTTCCAGTAGTCATGTATGGATGTGAGAGTTGGACTATAAAGAAAGCTGAGCGCCGAAGAATTGATGCTTCTGAACTGTGGTGCTGGAGAAGACTCTTGAGAGTCCCTTGGACTCAAAGGAGATCCAACCAATCCATTCTAAAGGAGACCAGGTCCTGAGTGTTTACTGGAACAACTGATGTTGAAGCTGAAACTCCAATACTTTGGCCACCTGATGCGAAGAGCTGACTCATTTGAAAAGACCCTGATGCTGGGAAAGATTGAGGGCCGGAGAAGAAGGGAACGACAGAGGATGAGATGGTTGGATGGCATCAGTGACTCCATGGACATGGGTTTGGGTAGACTCCAGGAGCTGGTGATGGACAGGGAGGCCTGGCGTGCTGTGGTTCATGGGGTCGCAAAGAGTCGGACACGACTGAGCAACTGAACTGAACGGTGTAGGGCCACCAGAGACGGAAGAGTGATGGTGGAGAGTTCTAGCAAAATGTGATCCAATGGAGGAGGGAATGGCAAACCATTGCATTATACTTGCTGTGAGAACCTCATGAAGTGTATAAAAGGACATAGTTAATAATACTGTATTGTATATTTGAAAGTTGCTAAGAGGGAAGATCTTAAAACTTCTTTTCAAAAAAGTCTAACAATGTGAGATAATGGATGTTAACTAGAGTTATTGCAGTGATCATTCTGCAATATACACATATATCAAATCATTATGTTGTACATCTGAAACTAACATAATTTTATATATCAATCATATCTCAATGGAAAAAAAGCTGGATATAAAAAAGAAGGAAAAAAGAAGTCTGATGTGCTATCAAAGTAGAGTGCCCCAATTCACTATATTTTCACAAGTTTACTCATGTAACATATGTAGCACAGCAGAGTGTGGTAGTTAAAGGGTATGGGGTCTAGAGTCACTACACTGAGATCAAATGCAGGTGAAACCACTTCTCTCTGTCATAATTTCATCACCTATAAACAGAAATAAACTCTACCAGCTTTGTAATGTAGCTATAAGAATTCAATGCTAGTAAATCCCTTAATACAGTACCTTGCTGCTGGGAAAACTGGACAACTACGTGTTTAAAGAATGAAATCAGAACATTCTCTAACACCATGCACAATGCACTCAAAATGGATTAATGGCTTAAATGTTAAGACCAGATGCTATAAAACTCCTAGAGGAAAATACAGGCAGGACACTCTTTGACAGAAATCGCAGCAACATCTTTTTGGACTCATCTCTGAGAGCAATGGAAATAAGCATGAAAATAAACAAATGGGACCTAATTAAAATAGAAGCTTTTGCACAGCAAAGGAAACCATAAACAAAATGAAAAGACAACATACAGATGGGGAGAAAATACTTGCAAATGATGCAACCGACAAGGTATTAATCTCCAAAATATACAAACAGTTTATATAGCTCAACATCAGAAAACAAACAACCCAATCAAAAAATAAGCAAAAGGTCTAAATAAACATTTCTCCAAAGAAGACATACAGACAGCCAAAAAGCACATGAAAAGATGCTCAACACTGCTAATTACTAGAAAAATGCAAATCAAAATTACAATGAGGTATCACCTAACACTGGTCAGAATGGCTATCATCAAAGAATCCACAAACAATAAATGCTGGAGAGGGTGTGGAGAAAAAGAAAATCCCCTACACTGTTGATGGGAATGTAAACTGGTACAGTTCCCATGAAGAACAGTATTGATAGTCCTTAAAAAAAAAATGGAGCTGTCATATCATCCTGCAATTCCACTCCTGGGCATATATCAAGAGAAAACCATGGGCATATATCCAGAGAAAACCATAATTCGAAAAGATACACACACCCTAATGTTCACTGCAGCACTGTTTACAATAGCCAAGACATGGAAGCAACCTAAACATTCAGTGACAGATGAATGGATAAAGATATCACACACACACACACACACAGAGGACTATTATTCAGCCATAAAAAGAATGAAGTAATGCCATTTGCAGCAACATGGAAGGAGCTAGAGATTATACTAAGTGAACTAAGCCAGGCAGAGAAAGACAAATATATATTATTTGGGGAATCTAAAAAAAAAAAAAAAATGATACAATTGAACTTATTTACAAAACAGAAAGAAACTCAAAGACTTAAAAAACAAACTGGGATAAATTAGGAGACTGGGTTTAACATATCTACATAACTATACACAAAATAGGTAACCAACAAGAATCTACTGTATACCACAGGGAACTATACTCAATATTTTATAATAGTCTATCCTACAAGGGAAAAAAATCTGAAAAGGAATATGTATATGTATGTGTGTGTGCATATGTGTGTGTGTGTGTATATATATATATATATCTCAATCACTACTCTGTGCACCTGAAACTAATACAATATTGTAAATCAACTATACTTCAATAAAAAATAAATTAACTCTGACATACACTCAAATAAACACATTTCAGAACCATGTGCCTATTTTTCTTCTCATAGCATTGATCACTGTCATACTTTACGTTTTATGTATTTATTGGTGGTGGTTTAGACACTAAGTCATGTCCAACTCTTGCAACCCCATGGACTGTAGCCTGCCAGGCTCCTCTGTCCATGGGATTCTCCAGGCAGGAATACTGGAGTGGGTTGCCATTTCCTTCTCCATATGTATTTATTAATACCTTCTTTATCAACTGTCTCTCCCCACTCACACTGCAGTGGAAGCTTCATAAGAGCAGGGTTTTTTGTCTGCTTTATATGTTGCTATAGCCTCAGGATGCTGAACAGTGCCTGGCATATAATAGGTACAGAATACATTCTGGGGAAGTGAATGAAAGCTTCCTACTTCCCTCCTCTTATCCTATGAATAGAGGGTTTAAACTGTGTTTTCACTCATTTCTTTCATAATTTATGAAAGCTAGGAATAACTCAGGCTCTTTAAGACAGATTAGATGCACACACACCCACCTTCTGCCTAATTTTTAAAAATCCCAACCTAGATCTAGGCATTAAATAGTCACCAGCCTGCTTCACATCCTTGTTTGGAATTAAGGAACCGTGAATTAATTTGTTCTCACTCTTAACTAAATTAAGGGCAAATGTCGCAAGTTCAGAAACACTGCCCCTGATCTGGTAGTGGAAGGACTTTTTCCTTAGTTGGTAGGAGGGGAAGGAATGCCTTTTAAAAATGCCAGCCATCAGATTAAAATGCCTTTGTTTTTGATGATTTATGAAAAATTCTGCTCAACCTATTTTCAAAATTCCCATGTTTAATTGACATTGGAAGCAATAATAAAAGTCAAAATTTTATTAAAAAATAGTACTTGGCATAAAAAACACTCAATAAACATTTGCTACTGTTCTTTATTATTCTTAAATCAAAAGTTTAGCTAATAATAACTAGGTGAATGATACTCCTATATACCTTGTACTCACAACAGCAGTGGACCTTGTTAAAAATACAGGTCCAACACTCAGAAATTGATTTAGTAAGTCTTGACCATTGGCTTAAAAGTATATATATTTATTTTTGGTTGCACTAGCCACTGCCTGCCTGTGGGCTACTCTCTAGTTGTGGTGCACGGGCTTCTCATCGTAGGGGTTTCTCTTGTGGCAGAGCACAGGCCATAGGCACACAGGCTTCAGTAGTTGTGGCTCGTGGGCCCTAGAGCACATGGGCCTAGCTGCCTGAAGCATGTGTAATCTTCCCAACCAGGGATTCAACCAGTGTCGCCTGCATTGCAAGGCAGATTCTTATCCACTGTATTACCAGGGAAGTCTGACCATTGGCTTTTTTGTGGTGGTGGTGGGGTTGGGGAGAGATGTGCCACATGGCAGGTGGGATCACAGTTCACCCACCAGGGATCGAACCTGTACCCCTACAGTGGAAGTACAGAGTTTTAACCGCTGGACCACCAGGGAAGTCCCTGATTCAGTCCGTCCTGGATAAACCATGAATCTGCATTTTTATCAAGCTGTCAGGCGATTCCGATGCAGGTTAGTTCAAGGCATGTCAACCATCGCCTTAGCTTACTTTTGGGACAAAAATGTATTTGTTCATTGTCACACTTTTATTGAATACATGTTATATGCTAGGTATTATGCCAGATACTGGGGATACAGTGATAAATATACACTGATACAATCCCTGCCCACATAGGCTAGTAAGAAGCACATAACCTAGAGAGAACAGATGTATCTTTTAACTTGTATATAAATCCAAAGAGGTTATACCACTTAATTCACATTTACTAAGTACAAACCTGGCATTTGCAGTTTCAGAATTTCCATGATCCATAGTGGTAGGTATTTCTAGTGCTTCAAAAGGAGACATTTCTGGAAGTTTGCCCCCAATCCCCACCCTCCACTTCCAACGGAATTTCACATTCCACCCTCAACCGTGCCAGTAAGTTGTTGATGTTTCCATTTGCAGTGATTTGTAAGACAGCTTGCTAGAGTAGGGAGGTTGCCATTTAGGGACATCATTGGTATCATGATCTCTTTAATCCAAATGTTTCCCCTAAAATGCTGTTTGACTTTGGCTCCTAAGTTTTTCTTGTGTTATAAGGTGATACAATCAAAGTAGCACTATTTTTTTTAAAAATGATCTAGTAACATGTATTTATTTTATAGTTTGTATTAATTAAAGAATACTAGAAACATCCCTTCATTTTTAAAAATTACTACTACACTGGTATCACAGCTGGCTATAAGGTAGACAATTCCTTTAAAGTTCTATGTATTATTTAGGGGGAAAAATCCTTGAGTGTTAAAGCAATAGTTTGTAGTCAAATGCATGATAACATCATGGGAAGTGATTATCAGTGTTTCAGTTCAGTCGCTCAGTCGTGTCTGACTCTCCGCGACCCCATGAATCACAGCACGCCAGGCCTCCCTGTCCATCACCAACTCCCGGAGTACACTCAAACTCATGTCTACAGAGTCGGTGATGCCATCCAGCCATCTCATTCTCCGTCGTCCCCTTCTCCTCCCGCCCCCAACCTTTCCCAGCATCAGAGTCTTTTCCAGTGAGTCAACTCGTCGCATGAGGTGGCCAAAGTATTGCAGTTTCAGCTTTAGCATCAGTCCCTCCAATGAACATCCAGGATTGATCTCCCTTAGAATGGACTGGTTGGATCTCTTTGCAGTATAAGGGACTCTCAAGAGTCTTCTCCAACACCACAGTTCAAAAGCATCGATTCTTCGGCGATCAGCTTTCTTCACAGTCCAACTCTCACATCCATACATGACCACAGGAAAAACCATTGCCTTGACTAGACGGACCTTGGTTGGCAAAGTAACGTCTCTGCTTTTTAATATACTATCAAGGTTGGTCATAACTTTCCTTCCAAGGAGCAAGCGTCTTTTAATTTCATGGCTGCAATCAGCATCTGCAGTGATTTTGGAGCCCAAAAAAATAAAGTCTGACACTGTTTCCACTGTTTTTCCATCTATTTCCCATGAAGTGATGGGACCAGATGCCATGATCTTTGTTTTCTGAATGCTGAGCTTCAAGCCAACCTTTTCACTCTCCTCTTTCACTTTCATCAAGAGGCTTTTGAGTTCCTCTTCACTTTCTGCCATAAGGGTAGTGTCATCTGCATATCTGAGGTTATTGATATTTCTCCCAGCAATCTTGATTCCAGCTTGTGCTTCTTCCAGCCCAGCGTTCCTCATGATGTACTCTGCATATAAGTTAAATAAGCAAGGTGACAATATACAACCTTGACGTACACCTTTTCCTATTTGGAACCAGTCTGTTGTTCCATGTCCAGTTCTAACTGTTGCTTCCTGACCTGCATACAGGTTTCTCAAGAGGCAGGTCAGGTGGTCTGGGATTCCCATCTCTTTCAGAATGTTCCACAGTTTATTGTGTTCGACACAGTCAAAGGCTTTGGCATAGTCAATGAAGCAGAAATAGATGTTTTTCTGAAACTCTCTTGCTTTCTCCATGATCCAGCGGATGTTGGCAATTTGATCTCTGGTGCCTCTGCCTTTTCTAAAACCTGCTTGAACATCTGGGAGTTCACGGTTTACATACTGCTGAAGCCTGGCTTGGATTAAATATTATCATATAATCTCTTGATTATAAATGATCTCTAGGAGAGTTAAAGCCTCAAATACTCATCTCTTCTGCAGTCTAGCTGAGATTATTGTTTCTGCTCTCTAAATGTTTTTAGTCTTCCACTGATCTGTCATATGTCAAGCTAAATCTTCTAAGGATCAAAATCTCATATGACTCTTCTAAAATTCCAAAAATTTAAGTCTAGTTTCAAAAAAATGAACCAGTATAATGGCATTATTAATGACAATTATAGAAACAAAAATAGCAGCTAACATTTGAGCACTTACTATGTGCTAGGCAGAGAGCTTTACATGGATTATCTCTTCTGTAAGGCATGTACTACTATTTTCTTACTTTCTTAAGGGAAGCAGGGCTTGGAAAACATATGCGGCCTGCCTAAAATTACACCCAAAAAGGGTGATCAGCATATTACCTGCAAAAGAGACGGGGCTTAAACAGTTTGCTCTTTTTACTGGGCATCAACTATCCCTGCAAACACTGAGTTGGAGACTCTTATAACCTACAAAGAAATAGTAAAATTACAACAATTTTTCTATAGTTTATTATGATTTTTGGTGGTCTGTTCTTATGCAGATGAATAATAATCATTTTATGCCAGTGAATACAAATATAGAGAAAATATTAAAATTTGCTGTATTAAATAATAAACATACTACACTTGTGATCAAAGAGGCAGCAAAGTAGGAGATAATGACATCAAACCTCATATATGCGCTAATTATGAACATGGCTCCTTAGAGGTATGTGCATGTGTGCTAAGTTCCTTCAGCCATGTCTGACTCTTTGCAAACCTATAGACTGTAGCCCACAAGGCTCCTCTGTCCATGGGATTCTCCAGGAAAGAACACTGGAGTGGGCTCCCATGATGCCCTCCTCCAGGGGCTCTTCCCCACCCAGGGATCAAACCTGCATCTCATTATGTCTCTTGCACTGGCAGGTGGCTTCTTTACCACTAGAGCTACCTAGAAAGATCCCATAGAGGTACATGTCAACAAAAACTGCATTCATGTGCATACATGTGGTTAATATGCTACAGGTTATTAATGCTTGCTCTACAATTAAATGGGTCCTTTTGAACCTTTATTCTCAAAGGGTAAATGCAAGCAAGTTCCTGAAATCAGTTAATTAGCTATTTTATACTTCACATCAAATTATTTTAATGGAGTACATTTCTCTCTAATATTAGGAATGACTAAGGTAAAACCTTATATTACCATCTGCTGGCTGATAAAACTGCACAATAACATCTCTGTTCAGCAAACTATGTTTTGAGGTATTAAAACTTGAATAAAGGACTAAAGACAAAGGGAGAAAATTGTACACAACACCAGCGTAGAGGAAGTAAAGCCTCACTTTCAATACTTTACTTTAAATCCCCATTTTATTTTCCCTATAATTATCAACATGCAGTCCATATTTAAAAAGACATAGGTAGTAAATGCTGGAAAAGGGAAGTGCAAAAAAATTTCTATGCCAGTTTTACTGTCTTTTGTTTTCTTAATAAAGGGTACAGAGCTTAGGCTGTATATCCACTGAAGCATATTATGAAATATGACTTAAGATTTTTAATCTCTGATATCTATATAATTCATAAGTTTATTACCAGGAAAGGTACTTTCCCCTAATATAATTTACATAAACATTTACAGAGGTCAGATATTACTTTGATATTCAAAAAACAAACAGTTAAGAATCAATCAACACAACATTGTAAAACAATTTTCCTCCAGTTAAAAAATAAATTAAAAAAAAAAGAATCAGTGAACAAATCTTTATCACTAGAAATTTGTGTTAAAGGATTTATAAGTTTAGATTGTTATGAAGTTGCAAAATGTCTGAGAAACACTATGACTCTGAATAACTTAAGAAATGCATTGGCAGACATGATACAGTAGACTCTAAAATCAATATATTTTAAAAATGGTTCCACAGAACTACAAGACCATTATATTTCAAAAAGGAAAAAGCAGCAGCACCACCACAACAATAAATCAATCAGGGTATTTAACAGAATATAATCCATGGGATGAGGTGATGAATAGAGCTGACTAAGATAGCTGATTGGATATAGAACTGAAGACATGAATTAAAGCTCTAATTTTCCTCCTTTCACAAACCTGCTTCATTTCATTTTTACTGCTTGCAAAAGTTAAGGCAAATTCTAACACTGATTTTCAATGATATATGGATCAATATGGAATGATAAAAATACAGTTAAATATCACTATAAAGGTGACTAGAGTTTCAAAAAAGACCATATAAAAATATTAATACTGTTTTATTCACTATAGATAAAAGGAGAAAATACAGTTCTTACCTTTAAAGAACTTCAGAGATAAAAAGACAAGAAAAAATCTGGTGGTTAATAAACTGAAATAGTAAATCTAATTAGAAAGTGAAGAAGTAAAAGAAAGTAAACAAGAACAGAAATACAGAAAAGGAGTTATTACTGACTTTAAGAGGAAGTGATGAGGCAGAAAGAGATGTAATAATCCCGTATCAAGTAAGTTGAAAGTGACCACTTACAGAACTATCAAAGGACAAAGAAAACTCAAAAAGGCATGCAATTTAATCATTAGATAACAGCAATTTGAAGGGGAAATGAAAATGTATCATTTTTAGCAGTCTTTCATCCTAAAAAATATATATATATAAAAAGACAGATGTTTGCAATTGTACTATAATATAGTAGGAACCAACTTTGAAATGTCTTTAATAAGAGCAGATTCAAACACTACTGCAAATATAAAAATCACCTACTTGTACCCAGTTCAGAGAGGACTAACTTTCAAAATCCTGTTAAAGGAAATGAAAACCAAACAGTACTGCATAAAGTTAAATGAAATTCAAAATACAAGCCCACGGAACAAAGTTAAACATTTATTGAGTACCCACATCATGCCTGGTACTTCTCTACCCTCATTGCTACCACCTTACTTCAGGCCTGCATTACCTCTCTCATCTGGATCATTGCATGGTAACAAGTATCTTAACATCCTTTTTTTTTTTTCTAAAATTTATTTGTTTTTAATTGGAGGATAACTACTTTACAATGTTGTGTCGGTTTCTGCCATGCCTCAACATGAATCAGCCATAGGTATACACATGTCCCCTCCCTCTTAAACCTCCCTCCCACTTCCCACCCCATCCCACTGCTCTAGGTTGTCACAGAGCACCAGGCTGGTCTCTGTGTGCTATACCATAACTTCCCACTAGCTATCTGTTTTTACACATTAACATTCATTTTCTTTTCTCCAATCCATCCTGTACTATGACACCCAAAATGATGTTTCTTAAATGAAAATTTGATGCTGGTCTTTTGTTTAGAAACATTAAATAGATCCCACAGCCTGTAACACAATGTCCAAACTCTCATAACTTCTATGATCTGATTCCCATACTCCTTTCCAGTCTTTTCTCTCACCTCTTCCCATGACCACCCTTACTTTATACTACTCTCTCTTTACACTCCATTTATTTTTAACTACCTGATGTTCCTGAAACTTGCAATGCTGTTTTATGCACGTGTTTGTTTTTTCCTGCACATAATCTTGAAGGGCCTTCATCTTTTGCCCTCTCAGCAATGCAAACAGCTACCACATCTATTTTCAATATCAGTTGAAGTTTTCCTAATATCAACTCCCCATCCCCAACTTTTCCAAGAAAGAACTGAATATTCCATCCTGTACAGGGTGCCTATACAGATTTCTATTACAGGATCCATAACTTTTATTGTGAAAATGAAGTCGCTCAGTCGTGTCCGACTCTCTGCGACCCCATGGACTCCTCTGTTCATGGGATTTTCCAGGCAAGCGTACTGGAGTGGGTTGCCATTTCCTTCTCCAGGGGATCTTACCTACCCAGGGATCGAAACCAGGTCTCCTGCATCGTGGGCAGACGCTTTACCATCTAAGCCACCAGGGAAGCCCCAATATATAAATAAATATACATTTATTATATATAATATATAATAAATGTATAATATGTATATACAATATATAATAAATATTTTCTTTTTTTATTTTTATTTTTTTAATTTATTTTATTGGAGGCAAATTACCTTACATTAATATATTGGTTGGTTTTACCATACATTGACACGAATCCGCCCTGGGTGTACATGTGTTCCCTTTCTTGAACCCCCCTCCCACCGCCCTCTTCCCCATATCCTCCCTCCAGGTCATCCCCGTGCACCAGCCCCAAGCATCCTGTATCATGCATCGAACCTGGACTGGTGATTCATTTCACATATAATAATATACATGCTACAATGCCGTTCTCCCAAGTCATCCCACCTTCACCCTCTCCCACAGAGTCCCAAAGACTGTTCTATATACCTATGTCTCTTTTGCAGTCTCGTATACAGGGTTAAGGTTACCATCTTTCTAAATTCCATATATATGCGTTAGTATACTGTATTGATGTTTTTCTTTCTGGCTTACTTCACTCTGTATAATTGGCTCCAATTTCATCCACTGAAATCATTAAAAAGTGATTCAAATGCATTCTTTTTGATGGCTGAAAAATACTCCATTGTGTATATGTACCAAAGCTTTCTTATCCATTCATCTGCAGATGGACATCTAGGTTGCTTCCATGTCCTGGCTATTATAAACAGTGCTGCAATGAACATTGGAGTACATGTGTCTCTTTCAATTCTCCTCGGTGTGTATGCCCAGGAGTGCGATTGCTGGATCATATGGCAGTTCTGTTTCCAGTTTTTTGAGGAATCTCCACACTGTTCTCCATAGTGGCTGTACTAGTTTGCATTCCCACCAACAGTGTAAGAGGGTTCCTTTTTCTCCACACCCTCTCCAGAATTTATTGCATGTAGACTTTTGGATAGCAGCCATTCTGACTGGTGTGAAATGGTATCTCATTGTGGTTTTGATTTGCATTTCTCTGAGTATGAGGGATGTTGAGCATTTTTTCATGTGGTTGTTAGCCATCTGTATATCTTCTTTGGAGAAATGTCTGTTTAGTTCTTTGGCCCATTTTTTGATTGGGTCCTTTATTTTTCTGGAATTGAGCTGCAGGAGCTGCTTGTATATTTTGGAGATTAATCCTTTATCAGTTACTTCATTTGCTATTATTTTCTCCCATTCTGAAGGCTGTCTTTTCACCTTGCTTATAGTTTCCTTTGCTGTGCAGAAGCTTTTGATTTTAATTAGGTCCCATTTATTTATTTTTGCTTTTACTTCAAATATTCTGGGAGGTGGGTCTTGGAGGATCCTGCTGTGATTTATGTCGGAGAGTGTTTTGCCTACGTTCTCCTCTAGGAGTTTTATAGAATCTGGTCTTACATTTAGCTCTCTAATCCATTTTGAGTTTATTTTGGTGTATGGTGAAGATATGCTTATTAGGGGCTTCCTGGGGGCTCAGTGGTAAAGAATAAGACTGCAATGCAGGAGATGAGGGTTCTATCCCTGGGTCGGGAAGATCCCCTGAGAAAGAAATGGCAACCCACTCCAGAATTCTTGCCTGGGAAATCCCATGGACAGAAGAGCCTGGGGGGCTATAGTCCATGGAGCTGCAAAAAGAGTCAGACATGACTCAGTGACTAAACAAACAAACAAAAAAATGCTTATTAGACTGTAAGCTCCTTGGGAACAGGAACCTAGTCGTATCCTTACTAACAAGCATAATGATTGGCATGTTGCAGATATTTGCAAACATTTTAACTAATTAATGAATAAGGTTCATTATTTAGGTTAAAGCTTTTTCACAGTCTACCAAAAGCTACAGTTGATCATCAGTAACTGAGTTCCATCATTTACCTGAAATGTCTGTTTAACTCCACAATCATCACCCTATTATATGTCCTCATCCTGAATTTTAATGCCACACTGACTCTCCAAAAGCCCACAGTCATCATATAAAAGCCCCATCCATGAACTTATAGTGAATGATATTTTAAATCCAAATGCCTCCGTTTGCCTTTAATGGTTCTCCATAAGCTGGCCCTATATTTATCTATCCAATTTCAACTCATCTGGTCAATTTCTTCATCATATCTTGAGTCTGGCACTTAAATTCTTACCTTTACTTTCACCCCAAATGTTTCATCCTATATTCATACCTTATTCTTACCTAATGCAATTAAATATTAACCATCATTTATAGGCCAATCAGTCTATTTATTTTTCCATTAAACTTTACCCGAATGCTTTCCCCTTCATTTTTAAACCAAATACATTCAGTACCAGTCACATCAGCACTTTTTGCTTTTAAGAATGTTACTTTTTCTCCCCAAGTAGACTATCATTTCCTTCAGGTAAATCACATATACATCTTATTTTCCTTTCAGATCCCTGACAAGTCTTAGTTACTGTGATAGCAAGCCATCATAATATGGTAGTTTTAAAACACTTTTCCAAAGCTTTTTTTAAACTAAAAAACATCCTCTCTTTAAATAAAATCTTATGTTGCAGCCCAATACATAAAAGCGATAAAAGGGGAGGGACTCTGAAATGAGGCATAGGGCTTGCAGTGCTGCCTGTCTGGCCTTCCCCTACTCGCTTAGGCACAGGGTAGCCCTGGAACACCTCTGTAAATCTTCTGGGGCTCCTTGGAATACAATTTGAAAACTACTGTGTTCAAGTTCTAGCTCTGACACTTACGCTTCAGTTTCCCAAGATAATGAATATGCATGAGAAAAGCCTTTGTAAATTTGAAGGCCATATAGGTAAATTTGAGTAATTTACTATTTCACAAGCCATGAGTTAAACTGGTTATATTACACAATGTTAACAATAGTTGCATGACATAATGGTACTGACTGTGAAAGCACTCTATATTTTAAAAGCCAGCTTTATTTAAAATAAAATAAAGCATTCTAAATATCATTCAATTCTGGGAATCCCAGGTCCTCTTCCTTGTTTCCTGTACTTAGAATTAACTTTTTAATTTTGATTTGGGGGCAATAAAAGTGTAATGATGAAAGGATATGTTTTCGAGTTGGGCAGACTTGAAGACCAACTTCAGTACTAATTAGGTGGGTAAGCTTGGACAAGTTACATAATTCTCTCCAAGCCTTAATTTCCTCATCTAGAAAAATGAAAACAGCACTATCAGCTTTTTAGTTGCTGCTAGACTAAGAAAAATAATCTGAACAAAATTCTTTAGTAGAGTATGAAACCCAGTAAGTTAACTATTATTTTCCTCTTGGGAAGAGCTGTGGGAGAGTTGAAGCACTTTGCGTTAAAGTAGCATTACTTCTTTGTCTTGGGCAAAGGGTCATAGCACTAAAAACAAAACACAGTAAGTAAAATCTAGATGAAAAAACATGACACCTTTCACAACTCAGAGTGCCAAGCTATAAAACAGATGGTTTCTTTCCAGACATCCTATAACAATTAAATAGCATTTCTTTCCTGTCTTGTTCTTTTAAATACACCCTCCCCATGTAATTCAAAGTCATCAAATTATGAGCAAATGTTTATCAAATTAAACAGATTTCCTACAATCAGAAATTTACCACATAACAAGTAACTTCAAAGCAACTATCCCTTTACAAATTGGAATGGAGGCTTCCTATGAGAAATATTTGCTAATCATGGGCTATTTCTCAAAAAAACTGAAGTTTAAGTTAAGTATAATTTTAGGAAAAATGCTAATTAAACATGAAGTCAACTGAAAAGGGAAACTTCACTATCTTTAAAATTATAATCATAAATACGTGCAAGTCCTTAAAAGAATACTCTTTGTCACACAAAATTAAGTACCTGATAGAAAAGGGATATGAGTTAAATAAAACAAGGCAAGTATACACTATGCAATTTTTTTTAAGTAAAGGTATATGTACCAATATGGGAAGATCTGCAAGAAACATCTAGGTGAAAAGAGCAAGTTGCAAAAGAGTGTGTACGGTATGAGTCCATTTGAGTTTGTGTGTTTTTAAAGATATACAAAACTGTTTGTACACAGAAAATTATCCAAAGACTATTCAAGATCCCTACTCACATTCTGTTATATAATTAAGAAAGGAAGCCAAACTGCTATCAATTTAATATTCTATAACATGGAAATTGAAATGATTCTTTAAAGTATTATAAAAATGATAGATTTAACCTTCATGTAGCCCTAAGTGAAGTGAAGTCAAGTCAAAGTCGCCGCTCAGTAGTGTCCAACTCTTTGCAACCCATGGACTGTAGCCTGCCAGGTTCCTCTGTCCATGGAATTCTCCAGGCAAGAATACTCGAGTGGGTTGTCATTTCCTTCTCCAGGGGACCTTCCTGACCCAGGGACTGAACCTGGGTCTCCTGCATTGCAGGCGGACTTGTTACCACCTGAGTCACCAGGGAAGCCCATGAGGCCCTAAGCTATTATCAGAGATTTGATAGAGACTGTCACAAAAACTCTTTCTTAAATGCTCCATCAGTGAACTTTAAGTGGAAAAACAGCTCACTGACTAGAAAAACAAAATACTGGGACTATCCTGGCAGTCCAGTGGTTAAGACTCCATGCTCCCACTGCAGGGGGCATGGGTTCGATCCCTGGTTGGGGAACTAAGGTCTCACATGCTGTACAACTCGGCCATTCAAAAAAAAACAAAATATTTGCTAATACAGACAAAGGACATTAAAATTTTCCCAAATGCTTAATATTCAAGTTACTTTAACTGACATATGTACACTGAGAATTAACTGAAGAAATCACTGATTTATACTGACATTTGAAATATTTATTCCTATTAGCTTTTTAAATGAAACTGGTCCAGTCTTATGAAGAACCAAGATATTGTTGAATATTTTTTTTTTTTTTACAAATGATTGAAGTGACTTTGGTAAAGTGACGCCATAACCTGTTAGCTGTTTTCCCAATTCTCTTAACAGCTATATGGAACTTTACGTGCTTAAATTTGAAACCAAGACAATAGAAAAAGAACCTCCCCTAATAATCTCCCCTAAAATGACATTTTAGATAATCAGAATAGGTTTCCGTTCTGTTCCGTTCAGTTGCTCAGTCGTGTCCGACTCTTTGCGACCCCGTGGACTGTAGCCTACCAGGCTTCTCCGTCCATGGGATTCTCCAGGCAAGAATACTGGAGTGGGTTACCATTTCCTTCTCCAGGGGATAAATACATATATATACACATATGGTTTTCTCTTATGTACAATAGGCTCTTATCCAAGAACAATGAACCAAAAGAGAGATGTAGATACTGTTCCTGGCTTAGTCACTTATTAGCTGAAAACTAGGCAAGTCATTGAATGCCTCTGACACTAAGTTTCTCCATCTATAAAATGAGAGAGGTCTCTTTTCCAAGTATGAAAGTCTTGTGTTATGACAGTGAAAAATATCAAGTAAGAGACACTTATTTGCTGATTCTTAATCGCTATATGACAACAAAAAATGCTAAGGAAGAGACAATTAAATCTCATATA
Organism: Moschus berezovskii; assembly: GCF_049115385.1. Lineage (NCBI taxonomy): Eukaryota > Metazoa > Chordata > Mammalia > Artiodactyla > Moschidae > Moschus > Moschus berezovskii. The sequence continues at coordinate 66,971,903 of NC_142488.1, forward strand.
TGATTATTAAAATTATGGATGCCCTCTACTGGAGATTATTAAAAGAGAACCATACTATGTCTTTAAGGTTTCTATTCAGAAATCCTTTTCTGCAGGGCTGAATTTTTTATTTGGCATAAAATATGTATTTCAGATTACACTATCTTTTATGGTACTATGTGGAGAACTGATCTCTCATTTAAATACAATTTTATTCTCTTTGAAAAATTCTGAAATATAGCCTTAGTCAGATGAATAACTTTCACAGTAGTAATAAAATTTCCTTGACCTATATTAAGGTTTTTTTTAAGCTAATATTCTAAGACGTTTACCTTTGGCAGCATGGGAGTATCCCTTTTCTTCTTCTTTTCTGAATTAGGGTCATCTAACAAGTCTGGCTCAAAGGTATAAAGTTCAGTCAGCTCATTCATGGTAAAATGACGTTCAACTTGCTGTTGATCAACAACTCGAAAAGACAGTGACTGCTTAGTTACTTGGCGATCATAAATTTTATCTTCCATGGTTCCCTTCGTAAAAAAGAATGAACAATACACAAATTTTGTAAACATGAAACTTAATCAAAAAGAAATATAGTTATTGGTTAATATGAAATAGCAAAACTTGACAGCAATATACTGCCATGAAGCAAATTTTATGAGCAATGTTGCTTAATTCATGAGATTTTTTTTTCTGTTCAGAGTAGTTTATGTTGATGAGAAATAAAACTATATTATTGATAACCATCCAGTATGATTTCTGACCAGTATGCATTCATGTATTGCTTTATATATTTCTGTACTTGGTGAAAAAATGAAAGCAGTCAGATACCAAGGTAAACAGAATAAAAGAGTACATGAAATCAAATTTTAGGGGGTTATTGATGTAAGAATCCAACAGGGCAGTTTAATTTTTTTCAGTGGAATATAACACACTCTAAACAATCACTATAAACTGACTTTATGTAAAGTCTTACTTTCTATAACTTCAGAACAAAAAATTAATAACTACAATGCCATATCTATTATATATTCTATATAACACTCTGAAGTAGAATGTAAAGGAGTTCTTAATTTAAATAACAGTAAAGAGTTTACAGTGTAGTTTACCAACTATATTATGTACTCTTATGTATGACCAAAGATCTACCAATAAAACCCAGTCTCTGGTTGAGAAGCCCAGATTTGGAGGATGGTAGAGAAGGTAGCATCTGCTCCCAAAGAAGATGTAACAGTTAAAAGGGCAACTTGATTCTATAAACCTGTATAACATTGAACTGCATCCACTTCTTTGATTTCATTTACTTTCCTTAAATTTCAGTTTCTGTTTCTTAACACCTGAATTTATATTTAAAGGAAATTAATATTCTTGACTAGAAATATTAAATAATCTTTGTAATGATTCTTTGTTATTATAATACATTAATTGTTTCTTCTTATTTAACCATACTCTTCAAACTAAGAGAGCATCTGGTGCCACTGAAAACAATGATCATTTGACCTTCACATTTATAAGCAAATTAGATTTAGTTACTGGTTTTTCTATGCATAGTAAGTAAAAGAATTATAAATGTTTAACTTTCTTAAACTAGCATGAAATTGCTAAATCTGTATACCCATGCAAATTCATCTCAATCTGAGAAATGAGAGACCTGGACAAACTACAAAACAGAAAATCGTGAGAGGTCAAAACTAACTTATATTGCTTTAAGAACAGGAATGATATTTTCAACTTTGTTTGCCTCTCTACAATGTATGTATATTCTGAATTTCAAAAATATTGTCAGTTTCACCCAATCTTTCAATATGAAAAAGATAATATAGATTATAAGCCTACCTGAGCTAAGAACCTATATACATACACAGGTTTAGTTTGTCCAAAGCGATAAACTCTGAATATACTCTGGATGTCATAAGATGGATTCCAAGAAGCATCAAATATAATCACTCGATTAGCAGCTACCAGATTAATTCCAAGAGATCCTGCTTTGGTGGAAATGATAAATAATCGCCCTCTGAAAATGAAAACACAGAATAAATGTTTAGAGATGAGTGATTCACAGATATTTTATTTATGATATGACTTTTTAATCCTAAGGCAGTTTTTTGAACAATCATGAGTTCAGAGAATTCGTTACTTGCTTACTGAAGAAAAGGACAAGTCTAAGGAGTTGGAGTTACGATTTATATGCCCCAAAATAATTGTAGTGCTGTAAAATGAGATAGTCTGATATAGGTATAAACATAAATACGGAAATCATATGTTTACAATGTATTCAAGATATTTATTTATAGATTTCTCAGTAAATGTAGAAAATTTATGTATAACTCAAAAAATGTATTCAGTAGTGGTATGAGCATTAAGTATATCAAAATGAAGGACAATGCTCAAGGAGCTGAGTGTAGGATGGGTGGCTAATATATAATTACAATTGTTGTTCAGTTGTTGTTAAGTAGCTGTCCTGTCTGACTCTATGCGACCCCATGGACTTCGGCCCACCAGGTTCCTCTGTTGATGGAATTTTCTAGGCTAGAAAACTGGAGTGGGTTGCCATTTAGTTCCCCAAAAGATCTTCCCAGACCAGGGATCGAACCCACATCTCCTGCATTGGCAGGCAGATTCTCTACCACTGAGTCACCAGGGAAGCCCTGCAACTGCAATATAATATAACAAATGGAAACAAAAGTTAGATAGATGCAAGGTATAAGGTAACAGGTGCTATGCGCAATATGTCAGCAAATTTGGAAAACTCAGCAATGGCCACAGGACTGAAAAAGATCAGTTTTCATTCCAATCCCAAAGAAAGGCAGTGCCAAAGAATGTCCAAACTACTGTACAAGTGTGCTCATTTCACATGGTAGCAAGGTAATGCTCAAAATCCTTCAAGCTAGGCTTCAGCACTACGTGAACCAAGAACTTCCAGATGTTCAAGAGGATTTAGAAAAGGCAGAGGAACCAGAGATCAAATTGCCAACAACGGCTGAGTCACAGAAAAAGCAAGAGAATTCCAGAAAAACATCTACTTCTGGTTCACTGACTGTGCTAAAGCCTTTGATTGTGTGGATCACAACAAACTGTGGAAAATTCTAAAGAGATGGGAATACTAGACCACCTTACCCACCTCCGAAGAAACCTGTATGCAGGTCAAGAAGCAACAGTCAGAACTGGACATGGAACAATGCATTGGTTTGAAACTGGGAAAGGAGCACGTCAAGGCTGTGTAGTGTCACCTTGATATATGCAGAGTACATCACACGAAATGCTGGGCTAGATTAATTACAAGCTGGAATCAAGATTGCCAGGAGAAATATCAATAATCTCAGGTATGCAGATAATACCACTCTAATGGCAGAAAGCAAAGAGGAATTAAAGAGTCTCCTGAGGGTGAAAGAGAGTGAAAAAGCTGGCTTGAAACTTAACATTTAAGTTAACATTTAGGCATCTGGTCCTATCACTTTAGGGCAAATAGATGGGGAAAAGATGGAAACAGTGACAGATTTTATTTTCTTGGGCTCAAAAATCACAGAAGACAGTCACTGCAGCCATGAAATTGAAAGACGCTTGTTCCTTGGAAGAAAAGATACGACGAACCTAGACATCGCATTAAAAAGCAGAGACATCACTTTGCTGACAAACTTCTGTATAATCAAAGCTATGGTTTTTCCAGTAGTCATGTATGGATGTGAGTTGCTGTTGTGTTAATTGCTCAATCGTGTCCGACTCATTGCGACCCCATGGACTGTAGCCCAGCAGGCTCCTCTATCCATGGGATTCTCCAGGCAAGGATACTCAAGTGGGTTGCCATGCCCCTCTCAATGGGATCTTCCTGACCTGGGGATTGAACCCAGGCCTCCTCTATTGCAGGCAGACTCTTTACCATCTGAGCCACCAGGGAAGGGTACAGATGTGAGAGTTGGACCATAAAGAAAGAAGGCTGAGTGCCAAAGAATTGATGCTTCGGAATTATGGTACTGGAGAAGACACTTGAGAGTCCCCTTGACAAGGAGATCAAACCAGGAGATCAATTCTAAAGGAAATCAACCCTGAATATTCATTAGAAGGACTGATGGTAAAGCAGAAGCTCAAATACTTTGGCCATATGACAGGAAGAGCCCCTGATGCTGGAAAAGACTGAGGGCAGGAGGAAAAGGGGGCGAAAGAGGATGAGTTGGTTGGATGGAATCACTGACTCAATGGACATGAGTTTGCGCAAACTCTGGGAAATAGTGAAGGACAGGGAAGCCTGGAGTGCTGCCGTCCATGGGGTCATAAGTAGTCAGACATGACTTAGCAACTGAACAACAACAAGGTAACAAAAATAGGATCAAGAAGACAGAGGGCTCCAGGAAGAATGTATTCAAGAAAAAAGTAAACAAAACTGATAGATTACCTGATACACTGGAACACAAGAATTTATATTTCTGTAGAGAATTTGGGAATGAATTAGCAACAGTCAAAGAAAATTAAGCAAATGGTAAAAACAAACCATTACTTCAAAAAAATGAATAGGTGCAGAAAAAAAGGAAAAGTAATCATAGCATTTTAAATGGCTTAACTGTGAATATTTACATAGTCACAACTAAGCAAACACTCCAAACTGATTTAGGCAAATACCAAGGAAAAGGGTGTTGAGAAAATGAATGTGGAAAAGTATGTATATGCATGTGAGTAAACTGGAGAAGGAAATGGCAACCCACTCCAGTACTCTTGCCTGGAAAATTCCATGGACTGAAGAGCCTGGTAGGTTACAATCCATGGGGTCGCAAAGAGTCGGACACGACTGAGTGACTTAAAAAAAAAAAAAACTGCCACCTTAAATGGTAGAAATGATATATGTAAATAGAATAAAAGAGTACATGAAATAAAATTTTACAGCTTTACTGATGTTAACCAGAAGAACTGCTAAGAGTTGAAACTGTTATCTGTGGAGTGTGGAGGTCATGAGTAGGAAGAGGCTGGTCAACAGACTAATTTTTATATATGTAAATATATTAATTTGATATAAACAGAAATCTAATTTTAAAAGATAATAGATAACATTTGAAAAATATACAAACAATTTTAAAGAAAAAAAAATTATTTAGTTCTACTCCATAGAAACAACCTCCATTCAAAGCATAGTACACTTCCTATAGGTTTCTTTTTCCAAGTTTATACATTATTTTTCTTATTCAGCCAAGATAATATAGTATCTGTATATACAGTTTATATTATGAGCATTTTCTAAAATTTCTTAGTAAACGTCAGCCCTGGTAGCTGCATTATATTTCACTAGATGACTATACAATTTGTTTACTGCTGACAGCTGAGAAAAACTCTGGAATATAATGAGCTCTCAACAATCTCCACAAAATGCCATCATACACCAAGCCTTACTTTCTACAATTTCATGACAGAAAATTAGTAACTAAAATTCCATACCTATTATAGGTATAGTATTATAAACCAGAATGCAAAGAAGCTCAAAATTTAACTAACAAGAACAAGCTTATAATTAAGAAAAATTCCGGGACAAGATGAATTGCAGTACTAGTCATGTTTTATATCATCATCTTGGAGCTATCACATGTCTAGGAATATAAACTATAGAAATCACCAGAAATGCAAGAATATATGTTCATCACAGTATTATTTACAAGGGTATAAGTTTGGGGGAAAAAACGTGTATGACACAGAAGACTAACTTATACTCTGGCTATTCAACATGGTTCGGTTCAGTTCAGTTTAGTTCAGTCGCTCAGTCGTGTCCGACTCTCTGCGACCCCATGAACCACAGCACGCCAGGCCTCCCTGTCTATCACCAACTCCCGGAGTACACTCAAACTCATGTCTACAGAGTCGGTGATGCCATCCAGCCATCTCATTCTCTGTCGTCCCCTTCTCCTCCCACCCCCAACCTTTCCCAGCATCAGAGTCTTTTCCAGTGAGTCAACTCGCCGCATGAGGTGGCCAAAGTATTGCAGTTTCAGCTTTATCATCAGTCCCTCCAATGAACATCCAGGATTGATCTCCTTTAGAATGGACTGGTTGGATCTCCTTGCAGTATAAGGGACTCTCAAGAGTCTTCTCCAACACCACAGTTCAAAAGCATCGATTCTTCGGCGATCAGCTTTCTTCACAGTCCAACTCTCACATCCATACATGACCACGGGAAAAACCATTGCCTTGACTAGACGGACCTTGGTTGGCAAAGTAATGTCTCTGCTTTTTAATATACTATCAAGGTTGGTCATAACTTTCCTTCTAAGAAGCAGTACATTACCATAAAATTCTACAATATAGGGACTTGTCCAGTGGTTAAGACTTCATGCTTTCACTGCAGGGGGCATGGGTTGGATCCCTGGCTGAGGAACTAAAATTCTTGCATGCCATGTGGTGTAGACCGAAAGAAAGAAAAGAAAAAAACCCTACAATATTACATTTTGTGGGGGGAAAAAGCAGGATATGGAACTTCACTAAGTATAATTGCAACTGCATTAGAAAACAAAACATATACATACATACAACGTTAACAGTACCTCTGGTCACTAGGATGATGATCATTATTTTCTTCTTTATACTTATCTATAAAACATACTCATTAAAGATAATGAACTGTGCTTTCTTTAATTAGTGGATATACTTAAAAGTTTATGGCCAAATGCTGTTCCAAAATTACTTCAGTTACTTAGATCTATTCCACACCAGCTAAAGGATCAAGCATATAGAACAGCATGGACTATGCTGGTTAAAAAAACACACACATAAGACAAGAGGCCGAGGGGAGAACTTCAAAACTCTTTGGTAATCTATCCACTAATGAAGAGTTGAATGGGTTTAAGAAGCATGTTTATCAAACTGCTATCAATTCCAAGTACTGAACTACTCTGGGAATACAAAAGATGAAAAAAAAATCTGGTAACTGCACTAAAGGAGACGACTAACTACAAAAAAATTTAAAAAGACATATAAACAACTATAATACAGTCTAGTTTGCAATAATAGAGGTACTTATTTACATGATAAAAGGTGTAGTCAGTGACATATTTTGGTTTTTAAAGGCATACAAGTGGGAAGCAAATGAGTAATTTTGTCCTCAAAAAGAAAAATAAAGAAACAGAGATTCAAATGACTGAACCAGTATCAAGAATTATTTTACAACTATTTAACCTTTAATATTATTCAGTCTGGAATATATAAGCCCATAACCAGGATATTTTTAGATTTTCTTAGTATTAAGGGATACACTAAGACACAATTAAAATATGAACCATATTTGGATGGTGTTACTATAAACCATATTTGTATGTTTTTGGTTAAAAACCTGCAAGCATTTCTTTTAGGTATATACCTAAGAGTAGAACTGCTGGATCACACGGTATATACACATGGCAGTATTAAAGCTGAACAAATAGGTATCCAAAGTGGTCATTCTCATTTACATTCCTAACAGCAGAGTATGAGGATTCCAATGTTTCAGATCTTAGATAACTCATGGTATTGTCTTTTAATAAGACTCACTGGAAAAGATTCTGATGCTGGGAGGGATTGGGGGCAGGAGGAGAAGGGAACGACAGAGAATGAGATGGCTGGATGGCATCACCAACTCAATGGACATGAGTTTGAGTGAACTCTGGGAGTTGGTGATGGACAGGGAGGCCTAGTGTGCTGTGATTCATGGGGTTGCAGAGTTGGACATGACTGAGCAACTGAACTGAACTGAACCTTTAAAAAATAGTTACAGTTCATAAGAATTTGCAAAAGTAGTATAGAGTTCCTGAGTACTGGTTCATCCAGCCTTTCCAAATGGCAACAACTTACATAGCTACAATGTTGTCAAAAACAGGAAACTGCCATGGGTACTGGTACAATACTGTAAACTCAATCACAAAAGAGTTTATTTGGATTTCACCAGTTTTTATACGTATTTTTATTGCTTGGTGTATAGCTCCATGAAATTTTATCACATATGCAGAATCACATAACCATTACCACAAGCAGGAATCAGAACCATTCCATCACCACAAAAAACCTCCCATACGCTATTCCCTAGTATTTACACTATCCCCTTAACCCTAATCCCTGGCAACCTCTAATGGGCTCTTTATCACTATAATTTTCTCACATCAAGAATTTAGAAAGATGGTAATGATAACCCTGTATACGAGACAGCAAAAGAGACACAGATGTATAGAACAGTCTTTGGGACTCTGTGGGAGAGGGTGAGGGTGGGATGATTTGGGAGAATGGCATTGAAACATGTATATTATCGTATGTGAAACGAATCACCAGTCCAGGTTCGAAGCATGATACCGGATGCTCGGGGCTGGTGTGCGGGGATGACCCAGAGGGAGGATAAGGCGAGGAGGAAGGTGGGAGGGGGGTTCAAGAAGGGGAACACATGTACACCCAGGGCGGATTCATGTCAATGTATGGCAAAACCAACCAATATAATATTGTAAAGTAAATAGCTTCCATTAAAAAAAAAAGAATACCATATGAATGGAATCATATAATATGTAACTTTTTGAGACTGGCATTTTTCACTCAGCATAATACCCTCAAGATCCATCCAAGTTGTTGTCTGGATCATTACCAACAGTTCATTTCTTTTTACTGCTGAGCAGTATTCCATTAGATGGACATATCACAATTTGTTTATCCAGTCACATGTTAAAGGACATTTGGGTTGTTTCCAGTTTTTGGTTATCACAAATAAAGATGTGTATAGGTTTCTATGTGAAAATTTTCACATAGAAAGTTTTCACTTCTCTGGCATAAATTTCCAAGACTGTGACTGAAGGATTTTACGATTAAGTAAATGTTTGATGGTTTAGTTTAAAAAAAAAAAACTATTTTTCAGGAAGAGTGGCTGTGCCATTTCATTTTCTCATCAGCACTGCAGGAGAAATCCAGTTTCTCTGCAACCTCACCAGCATTTGGCAGTATTACTATTTATTTATTTTTAGTTACTTTGATAGATATGAAATGATATCTTGTGGTTTTAATTTACATTTCCCTGTTAGCTGAACATCTTTTCTTGTGCCAGATATAGATCTTCTTCAGTGAAGCGTAAGTTTAAGTCCTTGACTAATTTTCTAACTGAAAAAAACAACTTCTCTTTCTGCTACATTTAGATAATTCTTCATATCCTCTACATATGAGTTCTTTGTTAGATATGCAGTTTCAAATATTTTCTCTAAGTTGGTGGCTTGTCTTTTCCCCTTCTTCACATAGTCTCTCACAGACAAAAGTTTTTAATTTTGGTTGCTCAATTACTGATTTATTTATTTAATGGCTTATATGCTTTTGGTGTCACAGTTAATACATCTCTGCTTACTCTTAGTTCCTGAACTTTCTTCTATGTTTTCTTACATATAATTTTTACACTTAGATTTAGGATCCATTTTGACTTGATTTTTGAATGGGGGTTAGGCTTAGTTCAAGGTTTGTCTTTAGCTTATGAATACCCCATTCTTTCAACACCATTTATTGAAAAGCTTATCCTCCCTTCATTAAAATATTTTCTTGCATCTTTGACAAAAATGTGTTTAACCTGTATTTCTCTGATTAATAAAAATGATCACATTTTTCTATGTGTATTGGTCACTTGGATATTATCTTTTGTAAAGTCTTTTCCAGGCTTTTTGCTCATCTAACAATGAGATTGTCTGGTTTAGTATCCTGATTTTTAAGAATTCTTTACATATTCTGGATAAGAGTTATTTTTGAATCCTTTTATTTAAAATAGGTTCTCCCAGCTTATCGTTTGCCTTTTCATTTTAGCATGAAATGCCTTTGATGAATAGATGTTCTTAATTTTAATCATGCTCAATTTATTAATTTTTCCTTTTATGGTCAGTAGTTTGTGTGTCCTATTTACAAAAAAAATCTTAGTACAAAATCAGGAAAATACTCTGGGTTATTGCCATTTAAAACCTTTATGCTTTAGTTTCAATATTTAAATCTACAAACTACTTGGAATTAGTTATCAGGAAAATATAAATCAAGATTATGAAGTCTTGGGACTTCCCTAGTGGTCCAGCAGTTAAGAATCCACCTCACAATGCAGGGTACGCAAGTTCGATCCCTTGTCTGGGAACTAAGATACCATATGCTGCAGGGCAACTAAGCCTGCAAACTGGAACTACTGAGTTTGTGCCACGCAATGAAAGATCCTGCAAGACACAAGAAAGATACTGTCTGCCACAACTAAGATCTGATGCAGCCAAATAAATAAATACTTTTTGAAAGACTATGAAGTCTTACCACTATATATCTACGACAATGGGTTAATAAACACTGACATCAAGCGATAATTAGGACAGATAACAAAATGAAACACATACTCTACTAGCTGGAGTATAAATTGGTACAACCATTTGGGAAAAATGTTTTGGCAGTATAAGTCAAAGCTGAATATGCACATACATATTACCTAGCAATCCCACTTCTAGGCATACACACACATAATCAATCTATATGTTCACTAAAAGATAAAATTCTTGAAAAAGTGTAATCTTTGGACTTCTAATTCTGGAAAGATAAAACAGACATGCTGTTCCCTATTCCTCACCGTGTGTGTGTGCGCGCTCGCGTGCACGCACACATGCACACACACTCAATCGCTCAGTCATGTCTAACTTTGCAATCCCTATGGAATGTAGCCTGCCAGGCCCTCTGTTCATGGGATTCTTCAGGCAAGAATACTAGAGTGGGTTGCCATTTCCTACTCCAGGAGATCTTCCCAACCCAGGGAAAAAACCTGTGTTTCTCGCGTCTCCTGCATTGGCAGGCAGATTCTTCACCACTGTACCACCAGGGAAGTCCTATTTCCCACCATAAATGCAGCTAAAACGCCTGGATACTATATATAAAACAAACAAGAAGTTTCTTAAAAGTGAGAAGGAAGCACAGGGGCTTGAGACCTAACACATAACATAGCAGTGACTTCCATAGGCTTTCTTTTTGCCTTGTATATCCCAGACTGAGTGCTAAAGAACTGAACGATCTGGAAACATCAATGGGTGCTATCAAAATCTCCACAAAAAGCCTGTTCTCTATCAAAAGGACCAAAAAAGGGCCAGACCAGCGAGAGAAAACTTTACAACAATCATTTGACTACAGTCAAACAGTACAGACAAAATGTGGTGTACCTTCACCCTTGTCACTAAAGACTGAGTGGGAAGCCCAGGCTTCCATCCTCACCTAATTACAACAAGGCACAGCCAAAATAGTGTCAGATAAGTTTGAGTTAACAAAGTGGTCTCACCAATCCAGCAATGTCAGTGAAGACCATGTAGGGAACCAGGATATCCACTCCCACTAAGTCGTTGTAAGAAAAACCCACTCCCCTGCTACTGGATTAGTATCAGAAGAAGTCAGGTGGAGAACTAGGAATTATACCACAACTCAAACAGAAGAACAAAATGGAAATCTCAGAACTGAAAAGTACAGTAGCAACAACAACAACAAAAACTCAACAGATGAGCTCCACAGTAGAGAACAGACAACTCATTGGAAAAGACCCTGATGCTGGGAAAGACTGAAGGCAAAAGGAGAAGGGGGCAACAGAGGATGAGATGGTTGGATGGCATCACTGACTCAGAGGACATGGATCTGAGCAAACTCTGGGAGACAGCGAAGGATAGGGAAACCTGGCATGCTGCAGTCCATGCTACAACTCTTGTAGCAAAGAATTGGACATGACTGAGCGATTGAACAACAACTACAAGATGTAACCATTAGGAGAAATAGGTCACAGTACCTCTCTATCTTTGTAAGTAGCTTTGACGCTAAATAGTATAAATAAATAAACATATAAATAAAATAAATAAGTTAAAAAAAACAGTATCAAGCTAACCAAAGACCCTGAGACTATTAAAAGTGCTTCCTGGACATACAAGGCATTATGTTACTATTTTAAAGCTTATCTTAAAGTATCTAATGGCTTAACAATAAACAAAATTATATTTATTTTCTGAAAATTAATAAGTCATGAGAATATAGAAGATGGAAAGGTAGAAAAACAGACATAATATTTCACGTTTGAGAATTTAATTCAGACAGATTTAGCTACTCAAGAGTAACCCCTCAAATCCATGGGCTGTTTGTGTGTGTGTTATGTATGTGTGTGTGTACACACACTCACATACATGAAGAATCTGAATCAGAGATACTTTCTGGCAGATGTTTAAGGGGTTTAATTTGCTAGTGAATAAGCCAAGGTGACTGCTCACCAACCATATTTCAACATTGTTTCCTTCAGTTCAGTTCAGTTCAGTTCAGTCCCTCAGTCGTGTCCAACTCTTTGCGACCCCATGAATCACAGCATGCCAGGCCACCCTGTCCATCACCAACTCCCGGAGTTCACTCAAACTCATGTCCATCGAGTCGGTGATGCCATCCAGCCACCTCATTCTCTGTCGTCCCCTTCTCCTCCTGCCCCCAATCTCTCCCAGCATCAGAGTCTTTTCCAGTGAGTCAACTCGTCACATGAAGTGGCCAAAGTATTGGAGTTTCAGCTTTAGCATCAGTCCTTCCAATGAACACCCAGAACTGATTTCCTTAGTTATCAAATATGACTCTTACGGGACAAATCATATGCTATTATGACATTTACGAATTTGGGAAACTGAACAAGTCAAAGGTTCAGATTAAATTTGACAAAGAGTAGGATTACTCAGAATTCTTTCTTCACGCTCATGCACAAATAATAACTTTTTCAAACATGGCAAACAGAATACAAAAATGTACTTATCTTTATATAGTTATATAACCATTAAAAAAATAACTTTCCCTAGTTATAACCCCAGGTGTAGTTCAGGATGGGCTTCCCTGGTAGCTCAGTGTGCTACCTGCAATGAATCTGCCTGCAATGCACGAGTGGCAGGTTCAATCCCTGGGTCGGAAAGATACCCTGGAGGAGGGCATGGCAACTCACTCCAGGATTCTTGCATGGAGAATCCTATAGACAGAGGAGCCTGGCAAGCTACAGTCCATAGGGTCACAAAGAGTCAGACACGACTGAAACAACTTAGCACACACACACGTAGTTTAGGACTCTGCTAAAATTAAAACATGTTTTACACACAATATACTACCTCTCAAACTTTATAACATTTATTAAGGTATATCTCAGCCATCTTTTCATTCAACTGATCAGGCCCTTTGCTGTCCACTTGAAACACTGTTAATCGGCTATGTTTGAGTGTGTTAGTTGCTCAGTCGAGTCCAACTCTTTGAGACCTCATGAACTATAGCTCACCAGGCTTCTCTGTCCATGGAATTCTCTAGACAAGAATACTGGAGTGGGTTGCCATTCCCTTCTCCAGGAGATCTTCCCAAAGCAGGGATTGAACCTGGGTCTCCCGCACTGCAGGCAGATTATTTACCACATGAGCCACTAGCAAAGCCCCGTTAATTAGCTATATTCCAATACATTAATTGGCTATACTCTAATACAAAATAAAAAGTTAAGAAAAAGCTAACCCCATCTCTTTAGTACTTTCTTAAAGGCAATGTTTTCATACACACACACGTGTGTGTGAAAATATTTATATGTACATATACACATAAATTTTTCTCTTACAAATTCAAGTATATTAATTGCTAACAGTTAAAAGCAACATCAGTAACACATATATAACACAACCTCTACCTACAGTGGTTTGAAGTATATTATTCAAGTTTCTATAATAAAGAGATCAAGAATACCTTCTTAATTTCACCAGCTGTGTCTCCAAAGATGACAAACACATGAAAAGATGCTTCTCATCAACTATCATTAGGGAAATGCAAATCAAAACCATATAAGGTTCCATTACACACCTATTAGAATGGGTAATTTTTTATTTTTAAATATAATACCAAGGACGTAGAACAACTAGAACTCTCATACACTGCTGGTGGGAATGCAAAACTATACAATTATTTCAGAAAACTGTTTGGCAGTTTCCTACAAAGTTAAACATAAATTTACCATGTAGCCCAGCAACTGCACTCCTAGATTTTCATTTCACTTGGTCTACGGTGTGTGATCTACGGTCACACAAAACTTACACATGAATCTTTAAAACAGCTTCAATTTTAATTTCAAAGCCTGGAAGCAACTCCAGGGTCTCTCAAACAGAAGTGGTTAAACAAACCACTCATCCATACAATGAACATATTCAAACAATGAAAACTGTGGTAACAAACCTTATACCCACACAACAGAATACTATAATGAAATACAACTCAACAATAAAAAGGAACTAACTATTGACATGCAGTAATGAGGATGAATCTCAAATGTATTTTGCTAAGTGAAAAAAGTAAGATTCAAAAAGCTACAAACTATACCCCATAAGTGAATTTCCTAAAGGATGATGAAACCATTTTATATCTGGACTTTATTTTGTATTTGTCAAAAATTATAGTAGTAGACAATAAAAGAGTAAATTTTATTATCTGCAGATTTAGAATGGTTTTTTAAAAATTATACATTCAGAAAATGCTTCTTACCTCACATTAGTTTCATCATTAAATTCTTCAGCCCATTTTTTCCTTGACTGAGCAGTTGTAGAGCCATCTAAACGGTAATAGTCAATGTTTCTGAGCCACTTCCCTTCACCTGAAAATTCAACAAGAAAAGAAAAAAGATATATATATAAACCTAGTAGTAAAAGATTTTTCTTTTTTGCTTGCCATTTAAGAGCTGTTTATATATACTCTATTTGCAGAGCAAGACAAATTTTGATTCAAGAGATAACTCATTATATTACTAGTACAATTTAACACAGATTTCCTTCTAACACATATTGAATAGCAAAGGTACTTTCAAAACTACTTCACCTACATGTAAAGTTCATCCTTTGTTAGAATCCTATAAAACTTTCAAAAGAATATAATTAAGCTGCATGAAAATTATTTTTAATTAAGTCTAAAAATGACCAGGTTTCCCCCTTTGTTATTAACAAGTTGATACTAAACAGATAAAAACCAAAGACACAGAATGCATTTATTCATTCACTGAACAAATAATTACTGAATACTTATTTATGTGCCAAAAAACATTCTATGATCTACTAAGGTGAAAGAAATAAAAATAAAAATAAATAAATGGGACATAATTAAACTTAAAAGCTTCTGAAATGCAAAGGAAAAAACTAACAAAATGAAAAGAAAATCCATGGAATGGGAGTAAATATTCACAAACAATATGACCAACAAGGAGAAAATATTCAAAATATACAAACAGTTCTTACAGCTAAATATCAACAAACAGTACTATCAAAAAACGGGGAGACCTGAACAGATATTTTTTCCAAAGAGGGCAATGTTGTTCAGTCACCCAGTCATGTCCAACTCATTACGATTCCAGGGACTGTAGCATGCCAGGCCTCCCTGTCCCTCACCATCTCTGGAAGTTTGCCCAAGGTCACATCCTTTGAAACGGTGATGCCATCCAGCCATCTCATCCTCTGATGCCCTCTTCTCTTTCTGCTCTAAATCTTTCCCAGCATCAGGGACTTTTTCAATGAGTCAGCTGTTTGCATCAGATGACCAAAATACTGGAGCTTCAGCATCAGCATCAGTCATTCCAATGAGGATTCAATGTTGATTTCCTTTAAGATTGACTGGTTTGATCTCCTTGCTGTCCAATGGACTCTCAAGAGTCTTCTCTAGCACTACAGTTTGAAGGCATCAATTCTTTGGCCCTCTGCCTTCTTCATAGCTCATGTTTCACAACCATATGTGACATCTGGGAAGACCATAGCCTTGATTATATGGGCCTTTGTCAGCAGAGTAATGTCTCTGCTTTTCAACACACTGTCTAGGTTTGTCACAGCTTTCCTGCCAAGAAGCAATCATCTTCTGATTTCAAGGCTGCAGTCACCATCCGCAGTGATTTTAGAGCCCAAGAAGAGGAAATCTGTCATTGCTTTCACCTTTTTCCCTTCTATTTGCCACAAAATAATGGGGCTGGATGCCATCATCTTAGTTTTTTTTAATATTTAGTTTTAAATCAGGTTTTTGACTCTCCTCCTTCACTCTCATCAAGAGGTTCTTTAGCTTCTCTTTGCTTTCTACTATTAGAGTGGTATCATCTATATATCTGAGGTTGCTGATGTTTCTCCTGCCTATCTTGATTCCGGTTTGTGCTTCATCCAGTCCGGCATTCTTCATGATGTGCTCAACATATAGGTTAAATGAACAGGGTGACAAACAGACAGCCCTGTCACACTCTTTTCTCAATCCTGAACCAATCAGTTGTTCCATAGAGGGTTCTAACTGTTGCTTCTTTACCTGTTCACAGGTTTCTCAAGAGACAGGTAAGATGGTCTGGTATTCCCATATCTTTAAGAGTTTTCCACAGTTTGTAATGACCCACACAGTCAAAGGCTTTAGTGCAGTTGATAAAAGAGAGGTAGATGTTTTTCTGGAATTCCCTTGCTTTCTCTATGATCCAGCAAATGTTGGTAATTTGATGTCTGGTTCTTCTGCCTTTTCTAAACCTAGTTTGGACGCCTTGAAGTTCTTGGTTCATGCCTAGCATGCAAGATTTTAAGCATGACCTTACTATCATGGGAGATGAGTGCAACTGTATGATTGATGGGGACATTAAAAGATCTTTGACATCACTAATTATTCAGTTCAGTTGCTCAGTAATGTCTGATGCTTTGGGACCCCATGGACTACAGCATACCAGGCTCCCCTGTCCATCACCAACTCCCGGAGCTTGCTCAAACTCATGTCCATCAAGTCAGTGATGCCACCCAACCATCCCATCCTCTGTCGTCCCCTTCTCCTGCTGCCCTCAATCTTTCCCAGCATCAGGGTCTTTTCCAATGAGTCAGTTCTTTACATCAGGTGGCCAAAGTACTGGAGCTTCAGCTTCAGCATCAGTCCTTCCAAGGAATATTCAGGACTGATTTCCTTTAGGATTGACTGGTTTGATCTCCTTGTAGTCCAAAGGAATCTCAAGAGGCTTCTCCAACACCACAGTTCAAAAGCATCAGTTCTTTAGCACTCAGCTTTCTTTATGATCCAACTCTCACATCAATACATGACCACTGGGAAAATCATATAGCTTTGACTAGACGGACCTTTGTAGGCAAAGTAATGTCTCTGCTTTTTAATATGCTGTCTAGGTTTGTCATAGCTCCTCCAAGGAGCAAGCATCTTTTAACTTAACTGAATAATTATTAAAGAAATGCAAATGAAACCATAATATCCTTTCCTACCTGCCAGAAGGGCTATCATCAAAAAATCTACAAATAACAAATGTTGGAGAAGATGTGGAGAAAAGGAAACCCTTTTACCCTGTTGGTGGGAATGTAAATTGGTTCAGCCACTATGGAAAACAATATGGAAGTTTCTCAAAAAAACTAAAAATAGAACTACCATAACATCCAGCATGGAGAAGAAAATGGCAACCCACTCCAGCACTCTTGCCTGGACAATCCCAGGGACGGGGGAGCCTGGTAGGCTGCTGTCTATGGGGTCACACAGAGTCGGACACGACTGAAGCAACTTAGCAGCAGCAGCAGCAACATCCTGCAATTCCACTCCTGGGTACATATTCAGAAAGTCTGAAAACACTAATTCAAACACATACATGCACCCCAATGTACACAGGAGTAGTCAAGATATGGGAGCAACTCAAAAGTCCATCAACAGACAAATGATTAAAGAATTTGTGGTATACACACACAAATACACACAAACACAGACACATGAATATTACTCAGCCATAAAAAAAGAGTGAGATTCTTCCATTTTCAGCAATATGCATAAACCTAGGAAATAGTGAAAAAATTCAGATACAGAAAAGACAGATGCTGTATCACTTACATGTAAAATATAAGAAATTACCCATACAAAGGTATATAACAAAACAGAAACTGACTCAGAGATACAGAAAACAAACTAGTGGATACCAAGAAGGAGAGGCAGAGGAGAGGGGTAAGAGAGAGGTAAGGGATTAAAAGATACCAACTACTATGTATAAAATAGATTTTTAAAAAAGAGTATATTGTATAGCACAGGGAATAACAGTCATTATTTTATAAAACTTTTAGTGGCATATAATCTGCAAAACTACTGAATCATTATGCTGTATAAAAATGTAAGTGTTAGTCGCTCAGTTGTGTCTGACTCTGTGAACCCATGGGCTGTAGCCTACCAGGCTCCTCTGTCCATGGAATTCTCCAGGCAAGAATCCTGGAGTGGGCTGCCATTTCCTTCTCCAGAGGATCTTGCCAAACCAGAGACCCAACCTGAAGTTAATACAGTGTTATAAACCAACTGTATTTCCATTAAGAAAATTAACACATCCATTCCTTTGAGAATTTAGACTAAAACAAACAAAAGAACAAAGTATGTCTCATCAAGTCAAATTTTGCTTATGTTCTAAGGACTATAATATCCTACAAGATTCAAATATTAAGGATTTCTGGAATAACTGATCTAGCTGTATTAATGATTCCCACAAATAGGATGTGTTTCTTTATTTTTGGCTGCACTGGGTCTTTTTGCTTTTGTGTGGGCTTTCTATAGTTGCAGCTACACTTCATTGCAGCATGCAGGCTTCTCATTGTGGTGGCTTCTCTTGTTGTGCAGCATAGGCTCTAGGGCATATGGGCTTCAGTAGTTGTGGCACACAGGCTCAGTAGTCACAGCTGGAGGGCTCTAGAGTGCAGGCTCAGGAGTTGCGGCACATGGGCTTAGTTGCTCTACCACATATGGAATCTTCCAGGACCAGGGATCAAATCCATGTCCCCTGCATTGGCAGGCAAATTCTTATCCACTGTGCCACCAGGGAAATCCTTAGTTGTTTAATTTTTAAATAACATTAAAAGTTTAAAAGTCTTAGGATATATCTTAAGGTGTATGCATGCTCAGTCACTCAGTGGTATCCTACTCTTTGCAACCCCATGGACTGGAGCCCACCTGGCTCCTCTGTCCTTGGGATTTTCCAGGCAAGAATACTGGAGTGAGTTGCCACTTCCTCCTCCAGGGGATCTCCCCAACCCACATCTCCTGCATTTGTAGGTGGATTCTTTTACCACTGAGCCAAGTGGGAAGCTCCACATCTTAAGGTATATAAGAATAAATTAATCCTGGAGAAAAATTTAAAATTAACAAATTAATAAAAAAAATCCCACATGATCATCTTAATAGACACAAAGAAATCACATGACAATATTCAATACACATTCATGATAAGAAAAACACACTAAAAAAACTGGAAATAGAAGAGAATTTCCTCAACATCATAAATGCTATCTACTAAAAAATATAAATAACATTATACAGAATGGTGAAAGATCAGATGCTTTCCCTCTAAGATTAGGTACAAGAAAAGGATGTCTGGTTGTCACATTAATTCAACACTATACTAGAAGTTCTAATGAGGGAAATAGTAAGGAAGAAGTAAATCATTTGCAGATGACATGATCTTGCATAAGGAAAATCCTTTAAAATCCACAAAATACTACTAGAACTCATAAATGATTTAATATGCAAAACTTAATTCATACATTTGCAATGAAAATTCAAAACTGAAAGTAAGAAAACAATTTCACTCATAATATTATCAAAAAGAATAAAATAAATTTAACAGAAGAAATGCAAAATGCATACACTGAAAACTATAAAACACTGATGAAAGAAATTCAAGACTTAAGTAAATTTTAAAACATCCTATGTTCATAGATCAGAAGACTTAATATTGTTAAGAAGGCAATATTTCCTAAAATAAACTTACAAGTTCAATGCAATTTCTATCAGAATTCAAGCTGACTTCTTTGTAAACTTTACAAGCTAATTCTAAAATTCATATGAAATTGCAAGGGATCCAGAATAGCCAAAAAAAAAAAAAATGTTGAACAGAAACAATGTAGGAGGAATCACACTTTCAAAACTTACTTTCAAAGCAAACGTAATCAGAACAGTGTGCTACAAGCATGAGGACTGACATATAGATAAATGGAACAAAACTTCGAAGTCAAAAAATAAATCTGTCTCTTCGGTCAACTAATTTTCAACAAGGGTGCCCAGAAACAATGAATGGAGAAAGAACAGCCTTCTCGGTAAATAGTGTTTGACAACTGGATAGCCACAGCAAAAGACTGAATGAAGTTGGATCTTTAACCTCATAGCATATATAAAAATTACTGCATCAAAATGCATCAAAGACCTAACTATAAGAACTAAAACTATACAATTCTTTGAAGGAAGCATAGGAGTAAATATTCATGAACTTGGATTTGGCAATGGTTTCTTAGATATGACACTAAAAGCATAAGTAACAAAAGAAAAAAATGTAAATTGGACTTCATCGAATTGAAATACTACTTAGAAAGCGAAAAGACAACCCAAAGAATGAGAGAAAATATTTACAAAGCATTTATCTGAAAACAGCCTCCTAAGCAGAATATTTTTCTAAATTTTTTTTTTAAAAAGGTCTTTCAAATGAAGAAAGGAACCAAATAATCATTTTTCCAAAGAAGATACACAAATGGCCGTGAAACAATGGTCAAAATAATTAGTCACTAGAGAAATACAAATCAAAATCACAATGAGAAACCATTTCACAGCCACTAGGATGGCTATAATTTAACAACAGAAAACAAATGTTGATAAAGATGCAGAGAAATGAGAACCCTTGTACAATGCTTCTTGAGTGCAGCCAGTATAGAAAAGTTTGGTCGATCTTCAATACATTAAACTTAGAATTGCATATGACACAACTATGCAACCATTCGTAACTATCCAATATATCCCAAACAAGTAAAAACAGATTTTTAAAGAAATAAAAACTTGTATACAAACATTCATAGCTGCACTATTCACAATAGACAAAAAGAGAAAACAACTCAAATATCTATGAATTAATGAATGGATAATCAAAATGTGGGTCCGTTCCGTCGCTCAGTCGTGTCCGACTCTGCGACCCCGTGGACTGTAGCCTACCAGGCTTCTCCGTCCATGGGATTCTCCAGGCAAGAATACTGGAGTGGGTTACCATTTCCTTCTCCAGGGGATCTTCCCAACCCAGGGATTGAACCCGGGTCTCCCGCATTGGAGGCAGACGCTTTAACCTCTGAGCCACCAGGGAAGCCCAATCAAAATGTGGGTATTAACCATAAAACAGAATATTAAAAGGAATAAAGGAATAAAGTAGTGACACTTGCTACAACTTGGATGAACCTTAAAAACATGCTATGCGAAAGACGTCAGTCACAAAAGACCACATATTATATGACTCTATTTATATGAAAGGTCCAGAATAAGTCAATCTCAATTTATATAAAGAGAAAGTAGATTAGTGATTGCTTAAGGGTAAAGTGGTAGAAAGGAGGTCAGCAGAGTGATAGCTAAAGGGTACAGTGTTTCTCTGGTGATTAATATGTTCAAAAATTGACTATGGTGATAGCTGCACAACTCTGAAAATATACTAAAAACCACAAACTGTACACCTTAAGTAGGTAAATTGCATGTTATGTGAAGAATATCTCAACAGCACTGTTTAAAAAAAAACAACAAAATTTACTACAACAGCAGCAACATAAGACCATATTTATAGGAAAAAGAACAAAAAGAAAGTACAGAAAAAAAAATATATTAAGGTTGTTAGTCCAGGTAATTTTTTTCTTCTATTGTTAAAATGTTTATATGTCTGAAAGAACATTTTAAAAATTATGATATACAAATGTAACTCACCTTTATAAATAAGAGGTTTATCTTTATCTTCTGTCTTTTCCCTACTAGCCAATTCAAGAAAATCTTCAATCAAGTCCAGAGATATGAGAGATTGGCTGAAAACAAGGCTGAAAAACAAATCAGTGTTCATAGATTAAAAGAGTAACAAACTCAACACATTTCTAAACAAAACCTCAGTAGGATTTTTTGGTAGAAATTAACAAACTGATTCTAAAGTTTATATGGATATGCCAAGCACATAGAGTAGCCAAAATAATTTCGAAAGGAAAAAAGTTGGAGGCATAATTCTACATGATTTCAGCTCAAAGTTGGTATAATCAAAATAGTAGGCATAATTCTACATGATTTCAGCACAAAGCTGGTATAATCAAAATAGTATAGTACTGACAAAAAAACTAACACAAATAAATGGAACAGAATATAATCCAGATATAAAGCGACACTACAGTTAACTGGTTTTTGACAAAGAGGCAAAAGCAACTCAGTGGAAAGAAGTCTTTTTAACAATACTCTTGGCAAAACTGGACATACATATGCTAAAAAACAAATTTCTAAGCCTCAGCTGCACAAATAGGGAACAGAAGAATCTAATTTGACAAGTTTTTCTTTAAAAGAAAAAAAAGTCTTAGCTGACCGTAAGTTAATATGAACCAATAATGTTATTCAGATGTTGGAAAACCATTCTATCAGATTGCAGGAATGGAATGACAGGATCCAGAGTAAATAATAACCAGACTCACTATAATTATGTGTTAATAAGAACTCAGCTGAAGTGTTTTGTTTACTGTGACCATATTTTGAGATGAGTGCTAAAAAAACTGAAGCATATTCAAGACCATTGTCAGGACTGAAATTAAGCCGTACAAAGAATAGAACAATCAACTGAGAAGAAAAGCTTACAGTGACAAGAGATAAATCCCATCATTATCTGAAGAGGAGACAATTAAAATAGTAATAGTGATGTCTGCAACTCACTTTGAAAAGTATCAGGAAAATAAGATGGATAGAGGGATGGATAGATAGGTATACAATAAAGTATGATAAAATATAGTATAGATTCTAGGTGACAGGTATGTAGGTATTCACTCTATTTATTCTTTCTGCTTTTTATGTTTGAAAATTTCCAAAATGAAACACTGGACAAAGAATAGTGGAAATCAAAATTTCAAAAATGAACAGTTTTATGTCGTAATATTGATAACATTTATCACTTGGGTTAATAACTAAAAATGATCATTATAACAATATTTTTAAAAAGCAATAGATATATTCTATTTTAGACCAGGGGAAAATAGCTACAGGAATACAGTACAAACTAAAGATAAGCAAACATTTTCTAACACTTTGAAGTATTCAACTCTAGGGAGCCTTCTGAAATGGAAAATATTCTACTCAGGAGAAACTAGGAGAACATCTATGATGAACATGGTAGAAGATATTCCTTGTTAGGAAACTAAAAGACTACTAAAAATCTCCTATACACTCATAAAATTCTTATATGGTATCCAATGAAAATTAACTTTAAACTATAAAAGTTAATAGGAAAAAAAGCATGAGCATGTCTAAAGCATCAGTCTCTTCTGACCCTTCAGGAACTTGGAGCTCAAATATCTACTTTCTACTTGACATCTCTCATGGACATATAATATGCCTTGGAAACTTAACAAAACCACAGCAGAACTCTTTACTACCTCTAATAAACTTAGTTCTCCCTTAGTCTTCTCCATTTTAGTAAATAACAACATAATTCACAGGCACTTAGGGGGAAAGTCTGGGAGTCATCTTTGACTACTCTATGTTACTGTCCTGCATTTAACCCACCAAGTATTGTTTCTCTACCGCAAAACACAGTTTATCTCCACTACTACTATTCCATTCCATGCCAACATCCTCCCTTATCTGAACTACTTGTTTCTGTGTAAGTGGCAATATATAACAAAAATAACTTGCAGTGAGTACTTACTTGGTGTCATGTACAGTGGTTAATAAAAACCAATATTTTTATAATTAACTATTAACTCAAACAACTCACTATGCAGCAAAAAAAATAAATACATTACAATGTGTTAAGAGTAGAGTAGTGTATTAAAAGTTGGTATGAAAATACAACAGAAATCTACCTCTTTCTAGGAAAGTTAAAGAGAGTAAATTAGATTTTTTTAAGATAGAAGATTTGTTTTATTTTAGTCTATGTGCTTAAAGTTTTTAACAAAAAAAAACTGTTATATTACAAGCATTATATTTTCAAAATATTTTATGACCAGAATGTAGGGCCTTAAAACAGCCTAAACAATAAGGGTGGTTCAAAATTTTAAAAGCACATTTTTAAATAACAAAATGAAGGATAAGATTGGGGGATAGAATCTAGGGAAGGGAATTGGGGCACAAATGCTAGATGTAAAACAGATAGGAACAAAAAACAAAGAGAAATTATAGACAGTAGTCAAAAAGGGGTGAAATAAAGTCTGAGAGGTATCCACTAGACTTGGAAATTAGAAGGTCAATAAGTTGGCTTAAAGCTAAAATAAACATTCACAAAACTAAGATCATGGCATCTGGTCCCATCACTTCATGGGAAATCGATGGGGAAACAGTGGAAACAGTGTCAGACTTTATTTTGGGGGGCTGAAAAATCACTGCAGATGGCGATTGCAGCCATGAAATTAAAAGACGCTTACTCTTTGGAAGGAAAGTTATGACCAACCTAGACAGCGTATTAAAAAGCAGAGACATAGGCATTTAGAACAGTCTTTGGGACTCTGTGGGAGAGGGTGAAGGTGGAATGATTGGAGAGAATGGAATTGTAGCATGTATATTATCATAAGTGACCAGTCCAGGTTTGACGCATAAATTTTCCTCTGTTCAAAAAAAAAAAAAATAAAAAGCAGAGACATTACTTTGCCAACCAAGGTCCATCTAGTCAAGGCTATGGTTTTTCCAGTGGTCATGTATGGAGGTGAGAGTTGGACTGTGAAGAAAGCTGATCGCCGAAGAATTGATGCTTTTGAACTGTGGTGCTGGAGAAGACTCTTGAGAGTTCCTTGCACTGCAAGGAGATCCAACCAGTCCATCCTAAAGGAGACGAGTCCTGGGTGTTCACTGGAAGGACTGAGGCTGAGGCTGAAACTCCAATACTTTGGCTACCTCACGAGAAGACTCAAGACCCTGATGCTGGGAGGGATTGGGGGCAGGAGAAGAAGGGGATGGCAGAGGATGAGATGGCTGGAATGGCATCACCTACTCGATACACATGAGTTTGGGTGAACTCCAGGAGTTGGTGATGGACAGGGAGGCCTGGCGTGCTTTGATTCATGGGGTCACAAAGGGTCGGACATGACCGAGCACCTGAACTGAACTGCACTGAAGGTGACATTACGGGGCTTCCCTGGTGGCTCAGCAGTAAGGAATCCACCTGCCAATGCAGGAGATGCAGGTTGCATCCCTGGGTGGGGACGATCCACTGGAGAAGGAAATGGCAATGCACTCCAGTATTCTTGCCTGGGAAATCCCACGGACAGAGGAGCCAGGTGGTTATAGTCTATGGGGTTGCAAGAGAGTCAGACACAACTTAGCAACTAAACAATAACAACAATAAAGTGACTTTAGGGGGGGAAATCTCAGTAAAGTAACAGTGTAGAAACCACACTGCATGGATTGAAAAATGATTCTGAAAATGATGAAATATAAATACCGAGTAGAGACTTGGCTCAAGGAAATAATTTCAAGATTCTACAGCCAGAAGGGGAAATCGGCACTGAAGGAACATCTAGAATATGCACTCAGAAATAGTGGCTTAGAAGGAAGATAGATGTCACTACACTAACCAAGAAATTACATCTTTAAAAAGGAAGAAAACAAAACAGATTAAGTAGTTCAAACAATAAAAAGGTTATCAAAAATTTTT
Source organism: Moschus berezovskii (assembly GCF_049115385.1). Lineage (NCBI taxonomy): Eukaryota > Metazoa > Chordata > Mammalia > Artiodactyla > Moschidae > Moschus > Moschus berezovskii. The sequence continues at coordinate 66,997,473 of NC_142488.1, forward strand.
TTAATATAATAAAAACAGGAAATAGGAAAGAACTTACACTTTATCCCCAATTTCCTCTGCCATTCGAAGAATTTCAAAGAGAAGTACCATTTTTCCAGAATGCTCTAAAACCTCAGCATCAGCATCTGTAACAAAATCTTTGTACCAGTCTGGAGCTGGGCTGCTTGGATTAGAAGAGGAAGTAGCTTTACCTAAATAAAATAAATGAAACATAAATAAGTAGGCAAATAAGGGAAGAAACTGAAAGACTCCAGAGTGGGATTAAGAAAGAGATTAAGAGAAACAGATATAGACCAACCAACTCAGGGAGAGACTGAGAAAGAAAGAGATTGGTAGGGAGAGAGAAACAAAGACAGCCATAGGAGAGAAAGAGCTCTACACTTCAAACGAAAGACAAGAGGTGGGGGAGGTGAGGCAGAGAGGACTCTGGGAAAAGGAAATAAAGAGACAAAAAATCAGACATACACAAAGGCACATAAAAACACACACATATGCACACAGACATGGGGGAGGGCCTCCAAGTGCAAGTATGAGAAACAGAATTTGGGGTGGGGGGAGGGGTTCAGAAAGACAGAGACCCAAAGAAATTAAGTCCCCCAGGCCCTGAGACAGTGTAATCCCAAAGCACACCCTAATACACAGGGACCAGGAGAAAAAGACCAAGAGACCCAAAGAGAGAGGGAGAGAAGGGAAGAGAGTCTGACTCGGAGGTAAAGAGAGAAAAGATCTTAGGGGCAGGAAAACTTTCACTGTGCGAGAATTCTGGAAAACTCAAACAAGGATTTTCCCAGCATCATCATTTCATGTTAAATCATTTTGCTCTTTAAAAAAAGAAAAAAACATTATTTTGCTCTTATTTTCCCCATAAACTTTGAATATAAAAGGTATGAGAAGAAAGTAACAAAATTATATATGAAAGATAAACAGTTAAGTTTCAAATGCAGAATGTACAGGTTTAACATATTTCTGTGCCTTCACAGATGCCCTTTAATGCAAAGTACTTTAAACTTTTATATTGCTCGTTATAAAATATTCTACATATTCAGAAAAGTATATAGAATAAAAAGAACAAGTGTTCACACATTGCATCTTTGTCAAATTTTAAAACTTGTTATATCTCCTTCTGATGCGGTTGAAGCATAATACATGACCCTCCCCAATGTTATTCTCTAATTTCCCACCCTTCTGAGAGGTAAATAAAACCCTAAATTTTATATTTACATTTTATGTGTATGTTTTTAAAGTTTCAGTAATGTATGTCACAAAATTGTATATTATACTTAACATTTTTAAACTACATATAAATGGTACATATGTATAATTATATACGTATAGTTGTACTTTGGCCACCTGATGCGAAGAACTGACTCATAGGAAAAGACCCTGATGCTGGCAAAGATTGAAGGCAGGAGGAGAAGGGGACGACAGGATGAGATGGTTAGATGGCATCACCGACTTGACGGACATGAGTCTGAGTAAACTCCAGGAGCTGGTGATGTACAGGGAGGCATGGAGTACTGCAGTCCATGGGATTGCAAAGAATCGGACACGACTGAACTGAACAGATACATACTTTTATACTGAATATACTTTTTCACTGAATATAGTTTTCATTTTCCATTCAAAGTGAGACTGATTCAATAATTCTGCCATATACAGTATTCTACTACATCACTGTACTATAATTTTTTAGTTCTCCTGGTCACAGACATTTAAGTTCTTTTTCATTTTTACATACTATGAAATAACTGCAATAAACCAGTCAGTATTCTATTTTTCTAGATTGTATATATCTCATATAAGTTTAAATTTTTCTGGATAAAGTTATGCTTATGATTTATAAAATATCACATTAAACATTCCTACTTTATAAATTGTTTACTATCTCAGGTTCTTGACATTCTGATCATGCTGTTTGATTTTTGTGTTAACTTTGTCAGGTTAAGTAATAATTTTTGTTGCTAACTTTTCCTAATGTTGATTGTTTCTTCAGGCATTCTATAACTATTTACTGTCATGTCACTTTTAATGTAGCTGGAATATGTGAGAATCCTTGGTAGCCTGGGTTCAGTTCAGTCAGTTCACTTGCTTAGTCATGTCTAGCTCTTTGCAACCTCATGGACTGCAGCATGCCAGGCTATCCTGTCTATCACCAACTGGAGCTTGCTCAAACTTATGTCCACGAGTCGGTGATGCCATCCAACCATCTCATCCTCTGTCGTCCCCTTCTCCTGCCTTCAATTTTTCCCAGCATCAGGATCTTTTCCAATGATACAGTTCTTCACATCAGCATTAGTCCTTTCAATGAATATTCAGGACTGATTTCCTTTAGGATTGACTGGTTTGATCTCCTTGCAGTCCAAGGGACTCTCAGGCTTCTCCAACACCACAGTTCCAAAGCATCAATTCTTCAGCACTCACCTTTCTTTATGGGCCAACTCTCACTTCCATACATGACTACAGGAAGGACCATAGCTTTGACTAGACGGACCTTTGTTGGCAAAGTAATGTCTCTGCTTTTTAACATGCTGTCTACATTTGTCATAGCTTTCCTTCCAAGAAGCAAGCGTCTTTTAATTTCATGGCTGCAGTCACCATCCGTAGTGGTAGTGATTTTCGAGCCCAAGAAAATAGTCTGTCACTGTTTCCATTGTTTCCCTATTTGCCATGAAGTGATGGGACCAGAAGGCATGATCTTTGTTTTTTGAATGTTGAGTTTTAAGCCACCTTTTTCTACTCTTCTCTTTCACTTTCAAGAGGCTCTTCAGTTCCTCTTTGCTTTCTACCATAAGGGTGGCATCATCTGCATATCTGAGGTTATTGGTATTTCTGCTGGCAATCTTGATTTCAGCTTGTGCTTCATTCAGCCTGGCATTTCCCATGATGTATTGTGCATATAAGTTAAATAAGCAAGGTGACAATATACACCCTTGATGTACTCCTTTCCCAATTTGGAAACAGTCTGTTGTTCCATGTCAGGTTCTAACTGCTGCTTCTTGACCTGCATACAGATTTCATACGAGGCAGGTAAGGTCAATATTCCCATCTCTTTAAGAATTTCCCACAGTTTGTTCTTATCCACAGAGTCAAAAGCTTTGGCGTAGTCAATAAAGCAGATGTTTTTCTGGAACTCTTTTGCCTTTCCTATGATCCAATGGATGTTGGCAATTTGACCTCTGGTTCCTCAGCCTCTTCTAAATCTAGCTTGAACATCTGAAAGTTCTTGGTTCACGTACTGTTGAAGCTTCACCTGGAGAATTTTGAGCATTACTTTGCTAGTGTGTGAGATGAGGGCAATTGTGCAGTAGTCTGAACATACTTTCTGACTGCCTTTCTTTGGGACTGGAATGAACATTGACCTTTTCTAGTTTCCTGACAGCAAGATGGCAGAGTAGAAAGATGGGTGCTCATCTTTTCCTGCAAGAACTCCAAAATTGCAACTCAGTGCTAAACAACCATTGACAGAATGTTGGACCCCACTAAAGAAAGATACCCCACGTCCAAGCAGAAAGGAGAAGCAACAAGACAGTAGGAGGGGTGAAATCACATTTAGAATCAGACCCCACATCCGCCAGAGATGCTTGAAGGGCTCAAACAAAACCTTGAGTGCACCAGGACCCAGAGGCCCCTCAGAGACTAAGTAAGACCTGCCTTTGAGTGTCTGAGTGTCTCCTGTGGAGGCATGGGTCCACAGTGACCTGCTGTGGGGACAGGGGCTCTGGCTGCAGCAGACCTGGGTCACACAGCATGTGGCATAAGCCCTCTAGGAGGAGGTCGCCACTAGTTCCACCACACAGCTCCAAGCAAAGGACATACAAACTGCAGAACAATCATACCAAAGAAATTCTCCCACTATTAAGAAAATTCTACAACCCACAAGAGATTTCCCAACCTGGAGATCTTGCAAAGGGACCAAGAACTCCCAGGGAATTTGACTTTACAGGCCAGTGGGAAACTGAGCCAGACTTGCCTGTGAGGCAGGAGTCAACAGTTTGGCCTCAGGCCAAACAACAGGGAGGGAACATAGCTATGCCCATCAACAGCAAATTGGATATAAGATTTACTGAGCATAGTCCCGCCCATCAGAACAAGATGCAGTTTCCCCCTCAGTCAGTCTTTCCCATCAGGAAGCTTCCATAGTAAGTCTCTTATCCTCATCCCTCAGAGGGCAGCCAGAATGAAAATCACAATCACAAAAAACTAACCAATCACATGGACCACAGCCTTGTCTAACTCAATGAAGCTATGAGCCATGCCGTGTAGGGCTACCCAAGATGAACAGGTCATTATGGAGACTTCTGACAAAACGTGGTCCACTGGAGAAGGAAATGGCAAACCACTTCAGTATTCTTTCCTTGAGAACCCCATGAATAGTATGAAAAGGCAAAAAGATAGGACACTGAAAGATGAACTCCCCAGGTTAGTTGGTGCCCAATAAGCTACAGGAGAAGAGTAGAGAAGTAACTCCAGAAAGAATGAAGAGACAGAGCCAAAGCAAAAACAACGCCCAGTTGTGGATGTGACTGGTGACGGAAGTAAAGTCCAATGCTACAAACAACTGTGTTGCACAGAAACCTGGAATGTTAGATCCATGAATCAAGGTAAATTGGAAGTGGTCAAACAGGAGATGGCAAGACTGAACATTGACATTTTAGGAATCAGTGAACTAAAATGGACCGGAATGGGTGATGTTAAGCCTGGGTTAACATCATACAATTCCACAGTGATTCTGCATTTGCATCTGTCAGGTCTTCCAAGAGGGTCACCAACCCAGAATTACTTTTGAGGTTAGTATTTCAGCTTGAGATTTTTAGACTATGTAGATAATATAAATTGAAACCATACACTATGTGAGGGAAAGCCCGTGATTATGAATCCAAGGGGAACTACATTTGAAACTCATAGGCCAGGGTGACACAGATAAGATTTCTTGCCATCTCCCTGAATTGATGGGCAAATATTTTTGTATCCTATTTTTCTATGGAATACATACCCTTTAAATAGATTCAGCTTTGATCTGACTTCTAAGAACTCTCCACCTCATACAGCGCTTGAATCTTACCCTGGATAGGTAAAAACCAAAGTTACTCTCAAGACGAGCCCATCCCCAGAGCTTCCATAGCATATCTTCTTGACCTTACTGTTTAAATTCAGTTTCTTCTTTTTGTCTGGGTCCTAGTAATTTCCATTACTTTCGTTGTTATTGTTGTTCAGTTAAGTCATCTCCAACTCTTTGCAACCCAATGCACTGCAGCACACCAGGTTTCCCTGTCCTTAACCATCACCCGGAGCTAACTCAAACTCATGTTCATCGAGTTGGTGATGTCATCCAACCATCTCATCCTCTGTCGTTCCCTTCTCCTCCTGCTTTCAATCTTTCCCAGCATCGGGGTCTTTTCTGATGAGTTGTTTCTTCGCCTCAGCTGGCCAAACTATTGGAGCTTCAGCTTCCACAATAGGCCTCCCAATGAATACTCAGGGTTGATTTCCCTTTGGATTACCTGGTTGGATCTCCTTGCAGTCCAAGGGACTCTCAGGAGTCTTCTCCAACACCACACTCCAAAAGCATCAGTTCTTTGGCACTCAGTCTTCTTTATGGTCCAACTCTCACATCCATACATGACTAATGGAAAAACTATAACTTTAACTATACAGACTTGTGTTGGCAAAGTAATGTCTTTGCCTTTTAATAAGCTAAGTTTGTCATAGCTTTTCTTCCAAGTAAGTGCCTTTTAATTTCATGGCTGCAGTCACCATTCAGTGATCTTGGAACCTAAGAGAATAAAATCTTTCACTGTTTCCATTGCTTCCCCATCTGTTTGTCATTCAGTGATGAGACTGGATGCCATGATCTTAGTTTTCTGAATGTTGAGTTTTAAGCCAGCCTTTTCACTCCTTTTTCACCTTCTTCAAAAGGCTCTTTAGTTCCTCTTCTCTTTCTGCCATAAGAGTGCTGTCATCTGTATATATGAGGTTATTAATATTTTTCCCAGCAATCTTGATGCCAGTGTGTGCTTCATCCAGCCCGGCATTTCTCATGATGTACTCTGCATATAAGTTACATAAGCAAGGTGACAATATACAGCCTTGATATACTCCTTTCCCAATTTGGAACCAGTCTGTTGTTCCATGTCTGATTCTAACTGTTGCTTCTTGACCTGCATATAGGTTTTTCAGGAGGCAGGTAAGGTGGTCTGGTATTCCCATCTCTTTAAGAATTTTCCAGTTTGTTGTGATCCACAGAGTCAAAGGCTTTAGAGTAGTCAATGAAGCAGAAGTAGATGCTTTCCTGGAATTCTCTTACTTCTGTGATCCAAGGGATGTTGGCAATTTCATCTCTGTTCCTCTGCCTTTTCTAAATCCAGCTTGTACATCTGGAGGTTCTCAGTTCATATACTGTTGAAGCCTAGTTTGGAGGATTTTGAGCATTACCTTGCAAGCATGTGAAATGAATGCAATTGTGCAGTAGTTTGAACATTCTTTGGCATTCCCATTACTTTTACAGACCTCATTATGCATTTATATTTAAATCACAATAAACTACTACCTAATGTGTCACATATTTATATGATTGTATGCCTTAACTTGAGTATCTTATACTATATTCCTCCCTCTTTTCTTGACAAATTTCCATGTATATTTTACTGTCCTTCAAGAGTCAACAAAACTTTCATCTCAGAACAGCCTTCGAAGGGAAATCTAGTCAGTTGCTTGAAAGAGCACACACAGCCCAAATAAAACAAGGACTGACTAGGTTGTAAAGAAATGACCTTATGATTTAAAAGAAGAGTTGCTGCTTTGACAGTGCTTATTTAAAGAAAAATACTGCTGGAACATTTTCAGTTTCTACTACGTTCACCATCTTTTCTGAGATCTGACATATGCTGAAGTTGTTTTGATTTGGCACACAGCATGTTCAATGATGGTTACTCACCTAGTACAAGACATGGAGAAGAAACTTTTGGACACAGAGCAGATGACACCTCCTTCTGTTTTGCAGTGTATCCTGGTGTCATTTTCTGTGAATGTGGTCAGGTAGAGTTGTTTTTGTTGTTGTTGGGCATTTTTTTTTTTTTGTCTCTTTTGGTGGGGTGGGGGTGGGCTAAAGCCATAGGAAGAAAAATGTGATGTATGTGTCCAGTATGTACTATTTTGTTTTTGTTTTGCAAGAAGAGTTGAACTATTTTTGATAACAAGAGTAAATGGTGGAAAATGCTAAAAAAAAAGAGAGTGACCCTTGTCTATCATCTGGGAATTTGAATGGTAAACAGTCTGTGTACTAACGTAAAATTTTCCCTGAAAAAGAAGGGATCATTGGCCCTAGGCTTCTAGAAAAAAAATGCCTATTTTTGTTCCAGGAGTCTGATATTTGCTAAAAGCCAGGCAGACAGTGCTGTTGTCACCAGTCCCCAGTAAAAATCCTTGGGTACTTGGCTTTTAATGATCTCCTCTGGTAGACAACACTTCACACATACTGCCATAAAATGTTGCTGCAGAAATTAGTACATCCAGTGTGACTCTCCTAGAAGAGGACTCCTGGAAGATTATGCCTGTTTTCCTCTGGACTTTGATCCATATATGCCTTTTCTCTTTCCTAATTTTGCTTTACGTCCTTTTGCTGTAATAAACCATAGTCCTAAATATGAGTATCTGCTAAGTCCTATGAGTTACCAAACCTGGGGGTGGTTTGGAAGACTCCTGACACATAGCTTATCAAGCATGTTGATTAAAATTCCTTTCTACAATTAGTCAACTGGCAAATAATCAGTGCCTTTGGGAATTTTACATTTCGACAGATGTGCAAACAACTTCAGCAATGGTTACCCAATTTAATAAAGGCAATTTATATATGGTAAAAGTGTCAACAATTAAAAAGCTGGTTCAAACGTGGCAGAAAATAAGAAGTCTCAAAACTTAGCACAGGTGAAAATTTCTGTGCAACGACAACAGATTCATACTAATTTTAATTCTATTGGATATAATGACAATATTTAATCTCTAAAAATTAAAACTGGCCCCCAAAACAAGGGATACTCCAGTTCATAATTATCCTGAATATATAATTAAAACCTACAAATAGATATTACATGCGGAATATTCTTATTTCATCATTGACACAGAATAATCATTCATTCTGTTATAGTTTTGTATTGTATAGGCATACATGACAATTAACAGTGAATTAATAAATCAAAGCCATTCTTAAATATCCACCCTGGATATCAAAAAATGTTTACAAGGTATGGTACAAAGTAAATACAAACAAACAGAAAGCAAAACTTTTATCTCTAATTTCTTGAAGCAATACAAATATACATTTAAACACCACATCTACAGCAAGATACACTATAGTTGTTTATTTCTTTAGAACTTCATTTTACACCAGAATTCTACTACACATGAATATTGGGAGAAGTCATTGGAAATGTAGATTATTGTTAAATGCAACTTAAAGAATACTCTCTCCATCCCGTTTTGGTAGCACAGGTGTTTCTACGCTTACTAAACTTAGTGGTTCTATTGAAAATGAAACATATTTGCCAGTCTAGTGAAGAACATTCCCCACCAGACCGAGCATGCCTGAAGACCAGGACCTTTTGCTTATCTTTAAAACGAAGATCATGGCATCTGGTCCCATCACTTCTTGGGAAATAGATGGGGAAACAGTGGAAACCATGTCAGACTTTACTTTTTTGGGCTCCAAAATCACTGCAGCTGGTGATTGCAGCCATGAAATTAAAAGACGCTTACTCCTTGGAAGGAAAGTTATGACCAACCTAGATAGCATATGAAAAAGCAGAGACATTACTTTGCCAACAAAGGTCAATCTAGTCAAGGCTATGGTTTTTCCCGTGGTCATGTATGGATGTGAGATTTGGACTGTGAAGAAAGCTGAGCGCCGAAGAATTGATGCTTTTGAACTGTGGTGTTGGAGAAGACTCTTGAGAGTCCCTTGGACTGCAAGGAGATCCAACCAGTCCATTCTAAAGGAGATCAATCCTGGGTGTTCATTGGAAGGACTTGTGCTAAAGCTGAAACTCCAATACTTTGGCCACCTCATGCGACGAGTTGACTCACTGGAAAAGACTCTGATGCTGGGAGGGATTGAGGGTAGGAGGAGACAGGGACGACAGAGAATGAGATGCCTGGATGGCATCACCGACTCTATGGACATGAGTTTGAGTGAACTCCGGGAGTTGGTGATGGACAGGGAGGCCTGGCGTGCTGTGGTTCATAGGGGTCGCTAAGAGTTGGACACGACTGAGCGACTGAACTGAACTGAATCAGCGTATTAGATATGCACCAGATATTTTTGATTCTAGAGAATGACTGAAAGAATTAGGCTATAAATTCACCTATAAATAAGTCATCATCATCATCTTCAAAATGTATAACAAATTAAAAGACTACCAGAACTAAAGAATCAGAGATACTTCTTACTACTTCCTAAAACTGAATCTCTTTCCTGACTCCATCCTCTTTTCAGGATACCACTTCATGCCTTATTCTTCTTAGCTTTTTTAATTAAAGCATAGTTGATTTACAATGCTATGTTAGTATCAGGTGTACAGCAAAGTGATTCAGGTATATATATATATATTTTCAGATTCTTTTCCCTTATAGTTTATTATAAAATATTGAGTACAGTTCCCTATTCCATACAATAGGTCCTTGTTAAATATCTGTTTTATATATAGTAGTTCAGTTCAGTTCAGTTCAGTCACTCAGTCGTGTCCAACTCTCCGCGACCCCATGAATCACAGCACACCAGGCCTCCCTGTCCATCACCAACTCCCGGAGTTCACTCAAATTCATGTCTACAGAGTCGGTGATGCCATCCAGCCATCTCATTCTCTGTCGTCCCTGTCTCCTCCCGCCCCCAACCTTTCCCAGCATCAGAGTCTTTTCCAGTGAGTCAACTTGTCGCATGAGGTGGCCAAAGTATTGGAGTTTCAGCTTCAGCATCAGTCCTTCCAGTGAACACCCAGGATTGATCTCCTTTAGAATGGACTGGTTGGATCTCCTTGCAGTCCAAGGGACTCTCAAGAGTTTTCTCCAACACCACAGTTCAAAAGCATCAATTCTTTGGCGCTCAGCTTTCTTCACAGTCCAACTCTCACATCCATACATGACCACAGGAAAAACCATAGCCTTGACTAGATTGACCTTTGTTGGCAAAGTAATGTCTCTGCTTTTTAATATACTATCTAGGTTGGTCATAACTTTCCTTCCAAGGAGTAAGCGTCTTTTAATTTCATGGCTGCAATCACCAGCTGCAGTGATTTTGGAGCCCAAAAAAATAAAGTCTGACACTGTTTCCACTGTTTTTCCATCTATTTCCCATGAAGTGATGGGACCAGATGCCATGATCTTTGTTTTCTGAATGTTGAGCTTATATGTTAATCCCAAACTCCTAATTTATCCCCCTTTCTGTTTTGGTAACCTCAAGTTTATTTTATATGTCTGTAGGTCTATTTCTGTTTTGCATATGTTTATCTGTATTATTTTTCTTTTCTCAGTTTCCAGATAAAAATTATATCAGATGGTATTTGTCTTTCTGACTTACTTCACTCTGTATGATAATCTCTAGGTCCATTCATGTTGCTGCAAATGGCATTATTTCATGAATTTTTATGGCTAAGTAATATTCTACTATATATACATATATGGGATTCCCTGGTGGTTCAGTGGTAAATAATCCGCTTGCCAATCCAGAAGACGCAGGTTTGATCCCTGGGCCAGGAATTTCCCCTGGAGAAGGAAATGGCAACCCACTCCAGTATTCTACCTTGCATGGGAAATCCCAGGGACAGAGGAGCCTCATGGGCTATGGTCCATGGGGTTGCGAAAGAGTCAGACAAGACTAAGCGACTAAACAACTAAACAACAACATACACATACACACACCACATCGTTATCCATTTATCAACATTTAGGTTGCTTTCATGCCTTGGCTATTGCAAATTGTGCTGCAATAAACATTGAGGTCCACATATCTTTGCAAATTATAGTTTTTCTCCTGATATATGTGCAGGGCTGGGATTGTAAGATCATACGCTTTTAGTTTTTTATGGAACCTCCATCACCTCACACTGGTCAGAATGGGAATCATCAAAAAGTCTACAAACCATAAATGCTAGAGAGGGTTTGAAAAAGAACCCTCCTACACTGCCGGTGGCAATGTAAATTAGTATAGCCACTATGGAGAACAGTAAGGATATTTATTAAAAAGCTACACTGTAATCTTAGAAATAAAGGTGGGATATCATTAAAATATTATATGTATAAATAACAGCACTAATAGAATAGTAAACTCTGTAAGTGTATTTTGTACATTGATATTCTTGAGCAGCACCAGGCACATAGTAAGAATACAATAAACATTTGTTGAATGAATAAATGTGCTATGTTAATGCTAACATTATGATATTATATTATATACAAAGAATATACCCATACAATAAATTATAGACATTTTGCTTTTAATTGACTTATAATTAGCTTTTAAGTGTACAACAGTGATTAAATGCTTCATACATTATGAAATGATAACCACAATAAGACTAGTTACCATCCATCAAAGTACAAAGTTGCTATAATATTATTGACTATATTCCCTATGTGTACATTAAATCCGTATGAATTATTCATTTTATAGCAGGAAGTTTGTATATCTTTGTACCTCTTAATTCCCTTTACCTATTTCATCCACACCCTCACAACGTACCTCCCTCTGGAAACCACCAGTTTGCTATAGATATCTGAGTATTTTGTTCTTAATTAGTTTTGTTTGCTTGTTATTTATGTGTTTTACATTCCACATATAAGTGAAATCACAGAGCATTTATTTTTCTTTCTCTGACTTATTTCATTTGCCCTGTAGGTCTATCCATGTGGCGAAAATGACAAGATTTCACTTTTTATGGCTGAATATTATCCCATCACACACACACAGACAGACACACACCATCTTTATCCATTCATCAACTGATAGACACTTATCTGCCTCCATATGCTGGCTATTGCAAATAGTGCTGCAGTGAACATGGGCTACATATATATATTTTATTTAGTCTCTTTGTATTCTTCAGAAATGGAAATGCTGGATCTTGTGGTGAATGTTAGTTCTTTTAATTTTTTGGGGAACCTTCATAATTTCATAATGGCTGCATTTCCCAACAGCACTGAACAACAGTTTCCTTTTCTCCACACATTCACCAACACTTGTTGTATCTTGATTTTTGATAATAGCCATTCTGACAGGTGTGTGGTGGAATCTCACTGTGCTTTTGATTTGCATTCTGCTGATAATTTGTGATGTTGAGGGTCTTTCCATGTTCTTGTCAACCGTCTGTATGTTTTCTTTGGAAAAACACCAATTCAGGTCTTCTGGCCAGTTTTTAATTGTTTTTTGATACTGAGTTGTATGACTTCTATATATACTGTGGATATCAACCCCTTATAGGGTATATCATATGCAATATGTTCTCCCATTCAGTAAGTTGCCTTGGATTTTGTTGGTGGTTTCTTCCACTGTAGAAAATCTTTTTACTTTGATGTAGTCTCATTTCTTTAATTTCACTTTCATTGTCCTTGCCTATGGAAACAGATCCAAAAAAAAGATTTCTAAGACCCATGTCAAAGAGCCTACTGCCTATGCTTTCTTTCAAGAATTTTAAAATTTAAGGTCTTAGGAAGTCTATAATCCATTTTGAGTTGATTTTTGTATGTGGTATAAGAAACTGGTCCAGTTTCATTCTTTTGCAGATAGCTGTCCAATTTTCCTAACAACATCTTTCCAAGAGACTATCTTTTCCCCACTGGATGTTCTAATGGGATATAGAAGCTTAATCGAGTTTTTTCTGAATTCCCTATTGTGTTCTATTGATCTATGTCTTGGATTTTGTGCTACTACTATATTTTTTTGATTACTAAAGTTTTATAGTATAATTTTAAGTCTGGAATCATGTTATTTTCAGATTTGTAATTCTTCTCTATTGCTTTGGCTATTCAGTACATTTCTGGTTCCATACAAATTTTAGGATTGTTCTAGTTCAGTCTAAAAATGCCATTGGGAATATTCCTCCCTTTGCAATTTTTGAAGAATTTGAGAAGGATAGGTGTTAGTTCTTCTCTACATGTTTGACAGAATTTCCCTGTGAAGCCATCTGGCCCTGGACTTTTGTATGTTGGAAGATTTTTAATCACAGTTTCCATTTCCCTGGTTCTGATTGGTCTTTTCATATTTTCTATTTTTTCCTGGTTCAGTCCTGGAAGACTAGGTTGTATCTTTCTAACTATTTGTCCATTTCTTCCAAGTTGCCCATTTTATTGGCATATATTTGCTTGCAATAGTCACTTATGATTTTTTATACTTCTGCAGTGTCAGTTATAACTTCTCCTTTTTCATGTTTAATTTTATTGATTTGAGTCCTCTCCTTTTTTTTCTTGATGAGTTTGGCTAATGGTTTATCAATTTTGTTTATTTTCTCAAAGAACCAGCCTTTAGTTTTATTGATCTTTACTATTGTTTTCTTCATTTTTTTTTCATTTATTTCCACTCTGTTCTTTATGATTTCTTTCTAAATTCAGGGGTTTTTTGTTCTTATTTCTCTAACTGCTTTTCATGTATGGTAAGTTCTTCATTTGAGATTTTTCTAGTTGCTAATGTAGGATTATATTGTTATAAACGTCCCTCTTAGAATTGCCTTTGCTGTGTTCCATACATTTGGTGTTGTCATGTTTTTGTTGTCATTTGTTGCTATATATTTTCTGATTTCCTGTTTGATTTCTTCAGTAATATCTTGGTTAGCTGGTAGCATATGATTTAGCCTCCATGTGTTTGTGTTGTTGTTGTTGTTGTTTTTACAGTTTTTGCTTGTAATTTATAACTAATCTCATAGCACTGTGGTTGGAAAAGATGCTTGATACAACTTCAGTTTTCATAAATTTACTGATGCTTGATTTGTGATCCAAAATGTGATCTATCCTGGAGAATGTTCTGTGTGCACTTGAGAAGAAAGTGTATTTGGCTGTTTTTTGATGGAGTTTCCTATAAATATCAATTAAGCTCTAAATGCTCTAATGTCTCATTTAAGGCTTGTGCTTCCTTATGAACTATATGGGATTATATGCCCACTGGTGTAACTGGGGTGTTAAAGTTCCCCACCATTACTATCTTACTGTCAATTTCCCCTTTTATAGCTGTTAGCATTTGCCTTATGTACAGAGGTACTCCTACACTCCTAAACTCATTCTACGAGGCCACTGTCAACCTGATACCAAAACCAGACAAAGATCACAAAAAAAAGAAAACTGCAGGCCAGTATCACTGAAGAATATAGATGCAAAAATCCTCAACAAAATACTAGCCAACGGAATCAAACACATTAAAAGAATCACATACCACGATCAAGTAGTGTTTATCCCAGGAATGTAAGGATTCTTTGATACACAAATCAATCAATGCAATACACTATATTAACAAACAGAAATATAAAAACCATATAATATTCTCAATAGATGCAGAAAAAGTTAATGACAAAATTTAATATTCAATTCTGATGAAAACTCTCCAGAAAGTAGGCAAAGAGTGAAGCTACTGCAACATAATAAAGCCCATATATGACAAACCCACTGCAAACATTATTCTAAATGGTGAAAACCTGAAAGTATTTCTTCTAAGATCAAGAAGGTGATGAGGATGTCAACACTTGCCCCTATTCTTCAATACAGATTTGGAAGTTGTAGCCATACTAATCAGAGAAGAAAAATGATAGGAATCCAAATTGGAAAAGAAGTAGTAAAACTGTCACTGTGTACAGATAACATACATGGAAAATCATAAAGATGCCACCAGAACATTACTAGAGGTAACCAATGAATTATTAAAGTTGCAAGATATAAAATTAATACACAGAAATCTCTTAAATTCCTATATACTGATAATGAAGGATCAGAAGGAGAAATTAAGGAAAGAATCCCATTTACCATCACAACAAAAAGAATCAAGTACCTAGGAATAAACATACCTAAGGAATCAAAGGGCTTCCATGGTGGCTCACTTGGTAAAGAATCCACCTGCAATGTGGGAGACCTGGGTTCGATCCCTAGGCTGGGAAGATCCCCTGGAGGAGGGCATGGCAACCCACTCCAGTATTCTTGCTTGAAGAATCCCTATGGACAGAAGAGCCTGGCAGGCTACATACAGTCCATGGGGTCGCAAAGAGTCAGACACGACTGAGTGACTAAGCACAGCACACAGCATAGCAAGGAGGCAAAAGACTTGAATGCAAAAAATACAAAACACTGAAGAAATCAAAGATGACACAAACAGATGGAAGAGATATACCATGTTCTTAGATTAAAAGAATCAATATTGTGAAAATTACTATACTACTCAAAGCAATCTACAGAATGAATGAAGTCTCCATCAAATTACCAATGGCATTTTTCACATAATTCAAAATTTGTATGCAGACACAAAAGACCCCTAATAGACAAAGGAATCTTGAGAAAGAAAAACAGAGCCAGAGAAATGAGGCTCCCCGACTTTAGACTATACCACAAAGTTACAATAATCAAGGTATTACCATACTGTCACAAAAACAGAAATATAGATCAACGGAACAGGATAGAAAGTTGAGAAATAAATCCATGCACCTATGGTCACCTAATCTATGACAAACGAGGCAAGTATATACCACAGTAAAACACAGTCTGTTAGGTAAATGGTGCTGGGAAATCTGAACAGCTGTGTGTAAAAGAATAAAAGTGGAACACGCCCTAACAGCGTACACAAAATGGATTAAAGACCTAAATGCAAAGCCACTACTAAAAACTTAGACGAAAACAAGCCAGAACAGTCTTTGACATAAATCACAGCAAGATTCTATCTCCTAGAGTAATGAAAATAAACAAATGGGACCTAATTAAACATAAAAGCTTTTGCATAGGAAAGGAAACAAAAAACAAGATGAAAAGACAACACTCAGAATGGGATAAAATATTTGCAAATGAAACAACTGACAAAGGATTAATCTTAAAAATATACAAGTAGTTCATGTAGCTCGATATAAAAAAAAAAAAAAAACAACCCAACCAATAAATGGGTGGAAGACATAAGCGGACATTTCTCTAAAAAAAACACACAGATGGCCCACAAACATGTGAAAAGATGCTCAACATCACTCATTTTCAAGAAATGCAAATCAGAACTACAATTTATATCACCCTACAGTTCTCAGAATGGCTGACACCAAAAAATCTACAAACAATAAATGCTAGAGGACTTCCCTCATGGTCCACTGGTTGAGACTCTGCCTGCCAATGCAGGGCACACAAGTTCGATCCCTGGAGGTCCAGGAGGATTCCACATGCCTTGGGGCAACTAAGCCTGTAAACCATAACCAGTGAGCCTGTGTTCTAGAGCCTGCCAGTTAAAAATACTGGAGCCTGTGAAAGTAGAGCCTGTGCTCCACAACAAAAGAAGCCACTGCTATGAGAAAACCGCACATTGCAAGTAGAAAGTAGCCCCTGCTTGCCATAACTAGAGAAAGACCATGAGCAGCAACGAAGACCCAGTACTGCCAAAAATCAATCAATCAATGCATAAAATAAAGTCATTAAAAATAATAGAACCTACATTTTCTTTTTAAAATTTAAAGAATGCTGTAGAGGGTGTGTAGAAGAGGGAACCCTCTTATACACAGTAGGTGGAAATGTAAATTGGTACAGATACTATGGAGAACAGCATGTCAGTCCCTCAGTTCAGTTCAGTCGCTCAGTCGTGCCCGACTCTTTGCGACGCTATGAATCACAGCACTACAGGTCTCCCTGCCCATCACCAACTTCCGGAGTTTAGCCAAACTCATGTCCATTGAGTCAGTGATGCCATCTAACCATTTCACCCTCTGTCATCCCCTTCTCCTCCTGCCTTCAATCTTTCCCAACATCAGGGTCTTTTCAAATGAGTCATCTCTTCGCATCAGGTGGCCAAAATATTGGAGTTTCAGCTTCAGCATCAGTCCTTCCAATGAACACCCAGGACTTATCTCCTTTAGGATGGACTGGTTGGATCTCCTTGCAGTCCAAGGGACTCTCAGGAGTATTCTCCAACACCACAGTTCAAAAGCATCAATTCTTCGCTGTTCAGCTTTCTTTATAGTCCAACTCTCACATCCATACATGACCACTGGAAAAACCATCCAGCCTTGACTAGACAGACCTTTGTTGGAAAATGTCTCTGCTTTTTAATATGCTATCTAGGTTGGTCAAAACTTTTGTAAGCATCTTTTAATTTCATGGCTGCAATCAGCATCTGCAGTGATTCTGGAGCCCAGAAAAATAAAGTCAGCCACTGCTTTCACTGTTTCCCCATCTATTTACCATGAAGTGATGGGAGTGGATGCCATGATCTTAGTTTTCTGAATGTTGAGCTTTAAGCCAAATTTTTCACTCTCCTCTTTCACTTTCATCAAGAGGCTCTTTAGTCCTTCTTCACTTTCTGCCATAAGGGTAGTGTCATCTGCATATCTGATGTTATTGATATTTCTCCCGGCAAACTTGATTCCAGCTTGTGCTTCCTCCAGCCCAGTGTTTCTCATGATGTACTCTGCATAGAAGTTAAATAAGCAGGGTGACAACATACAGCCTTGATGTACTCCTTTCCCGATTTGGAACCAGTCTGCTGTTCAATGTCCAGTTCTAACTGTTGCTTCCTGACCTGCATACAGGTTTCTCAAGAGGCAGGTCAGGTGGTCTGGTATTCCCATCTCTTTTAGAATTTTCCACAGCTTATTGTGATCCACACAGTCAAAGGCTTTGGCATAGTCAATGAAGCAGAAATAGATGTTTTTCTGGAACTCTCTTGCTTTTTCCATGATCCAGCGGATGTTGGCAATTTGACCTCTCGTTCCTCTGCCTTTTCTAAAACCAGCTGGAACATCTGGAAGTTCACGGTTCATGTATTGCTGAAGCCTGGCTTGGAGAATTTTTTAAGCATTACTTTACTAGCGTGAGAGATGAGTGCAATTGTGCGGTAGTATGAGCATTCATTGGAATTTGAATGAAAACTGTTCTTTTGCAGTCCTGTGGCCACTGCTGAGTTTTCCAAATTTACTGGCACATTGAGTGCAGCACTTTCACAGCGTCATCTTTCATGATTTGAAATAGCTCAACTGGAATTCCATCACTTCCACTAACTTTGTTCGTAGTGATGGCTCTCAAATTCTATTTCTGGGGATATATCCAGAGGAAAATAATTCAGAAAGATACACGCACCCCAATGCTCTTTGCAAATGATTAATCTCCAAACTATACAAATAGCTCATAGAGCTCAATATCAAAAAACAAACAGTTCAATCAAAAATGGGTGGAAGACGTAAACAGACATTTTCCCAAAGAAGAAATATATGTGTCCAATAGACATATGAAAAGATATTCAACACTGCTAATTATTAGAGAAATGCAAGTCAAAATGACAATAAGGTACAACCTCACACCAGTCAGAATGGTCATCATCAAAAAATCTATAAACAGTAAATGCTGGCGACAATGGGAAGAAAAGGAACACTTGCACTGTTGGTGGGAATGTAAACTGTTTCAGTCACTGTGGAGAACAGAACGGAGGTTCCTCAAAAAAAAAAAAAAAAGTAAAATTACCATTTGTTATTGTTGTTCTAAGTCGCTTCCAACTCTTAGTGACCCTGTGGACTGTAGCCCACCAGGTTCCTCTGTCCATGGGATTCTCCAGGCAAGAATACTGGAGTTGGTTGCCATGCTTTCCTTCATGGGATCTTCTCGACCCAGTGATGGAACCCACAAATTCACCTGTGAAGCCATTGTATCTGGACTTTTGTTTTTAAACTACAGGTTCAATATTGTTACTAGTATAAGGTCTATTCAGATTTTCGATTTCTTCATGATTCAGTCTTAGAAGATTATGCAATTCTAGAAATTTATCCATTTCTAAAAGGTTGTCTAATTTGTTGCCACACAATTTAGTACTCTCTTATCATTCTTTTTATTTTGTTGATGTTAGTTGTAACTTCTCTTTTAATTTCTAATTTTATTTATTTAGGCTCTCTTTTTTTATAAGTCTGGCTAAATGTTTGATTTTATATTTTTTTAAAAAAACACTAAATTTCATTGAATTTTACTTTTTTAGTCTCAATTTCCATTCTTTCCACTCTAATCTTCATTATTTTATTCCTTCCACAAACACTGGACTTAGGCTGCCCTTTTTCTTGTTCCTTTAAATGTACCTTTACATGATTTATTTGACATTTTTCTTATTTCTCCTAGTAGGCCTGTATCCCTATGAACTTTTCTCTTAGAATTGTTTTTGCTTCATCCCATAGATTTTGTAATGTTGTGTTTCCATTTCCATTTGTCTCAAAGCATTTTTTAATTTCCTCTTTGGTTTCTTTGTTGATCCACTACTTGTTCAGTAGCATGTTTTTTAACCTCCATATGTTACTGCTTTTCTCTAGTTTTCTTCTTCTACTTGACTTCCAGTTTCATGCCACTGTGATCTAAAAAGATGCTTGATATGATTCCAATCTTCTTAAATTTATTAAGGCTTGTTTTTTGACATAATATGTGATCTGTCCTGAGAAATATTCCATGTATACTTGAAAAGAATGTGTATTATGCTACTGTTGAATGAAACGATCTATATCAATTAAATTCATCTTGCCAAATATGTCCTTTACCAATTTAGAGTCTAGATGGTCTATCCATTAAAGTAAGTGGGTTATTAAAGTCCTCTATTACTGGCATGCCCTTTCTTGTCTTTTGTTATAGTTTTTGTTTAAAAATCTATTTTGTCTGATATAAATATTACTATCCTAACATTCTTTACTTTTCCATTTGCATGGAGTATCTTTCTTTTAATCTCTTCTTTTTTGGTTTATGTGTGTCTTCAGATCTGAGGAGTCTGCTATAGGCAGCATATTGATAGGTCATACTTTTTTATCCATTCAGCTACCCTATGTCTTTTGATTGAAGCACTTAGTCAATTTACATTTAAAATAATTATGGCAGGTATGTAGTTATTGCCATTTTGATACTTGTTTTCTGTTTATGTTTTCAGTTCTTCTCTGTTCCAGTGTTACTCTCTTTGTTTCTTCCCTTGTTTTTTGATGAATTTCTTTAGTTTCACATTTGGATTCTTTTATTTTTTTTGTATCCACTGTAGCTATTTTTGATTTGTGGTTACCATGAGGCAAAAGTTCCCACTCTGTGGTCATATGGTGTCAGATGAGTATAAGTAGTTCTCCATTGGAGGCTGCCCCTACTTGTGCTAAGTACATGGTGAAAAGCTATGCCAAAGATGGTTTCCACGTCCAAACACATCACCCTTCCACAATATCTGCATCAACAAGACAGTGTCCTGTGCCAAGGCTGACAAGCTTTAAGAAGGTATGCAGGCTGCCTTTGGAACACCCCAGGACATAGTGGCCACAGTACACATTCGTCAAGTCATCATGTCCATCAGCACCAAGCTGAAGAATAGGAACACATGACTAAAGCCCTACACAGGGCCAAGTTCTAGTTCCGTAGCCAACAGAAGATTCACCTGTCCAAAAGGTGAGGATTTACTAAGTTTAAAGTCAATGAATTTGAACAGATGGTGGCAGAAAAGCAACTCATCCCACTTGGCTGTGGGGTCAAATACATCATTAATTATGGCCCCCTGGACAAATGGCAGGTCACAGAACCACAACAGCCTTGGCGTTCTCCACTGCTTGTTCAAGCCCACCATTAAATCTTCCTTTCCAGTCTGTCAATCAATCAAGCAAAAAAAAAAGCACTCCATTTTCACTTGCCTGGCACATTTTATTTTTTGTTGTTATATTTAATTTCTTTTTATTTTGTATATCCCGTAACTACTTACTTATACCAGATATTCTTTTTACTACTTTTTCTTTGAACTTTCATACTAGCTTTTAAAAGTGACTGATCTAATTCCTTTACTATATATTTTCCGTCACCAGTGATTCTTTTTCTTTCATAGATTTTATTTCTAGTTGTGACCTTTTCCTTTATCCTTAAAAGTGATCCTTTAATATTTAAGGCCAGTTTACTGGTTATGAACATCTTTAGACTTGTTTGCTTGTCTGAAAAACTCCTTATCGCCCCCTTCAAGCCTGAATCATAACCTTGCTAGGTAGAGTATCCTTGATTGTAAATTTTCATTCTTTCAGCACTTTAAATACATCCTGGCACTCCGTTCTGGACTGCAAAGTTTCTGCATTAAAATCAGTTTATAGGCTTATAGGAGTTCCCTTCTATTGATATATGATTAGCTGTTTTTCTCTTGTCTTGAAAATTCTCTTTTTTACCTTAACCTTGTTCCATTTTAAATATGATGTACCTTGGTATGAGTCTCTGGGTTCATCTTATTTGGGATCTCTGTTTCCTATACCTGGGTATCTGTTTCCTTCCCTAGGTATGGATATTTTCCACCATTATTTCTCAGGTAAGTTTTCTGTTACTCTCTTTCCTTCTGGGAACCACATAATGTGAATATGGCTGATGTCTCACAGATGGCTCATATACTCTCATTTTTGAAAAAACTCCTTTCCTTCTTATTGCTATTCTTATGGGGTAATTTCTACTATTTTATCTATCAGATTGCTTGTCCCTTTATGTAATCTCATCTGCTTCTGATTCCATAAAGTTTAACTTTTTCATTTCAGTTACAGTATTGAGCTCTGATTGTTTCTTGTATTTTCTAAGTCTTTGTTAAAGCTTTCAATGAATTCCTCCAATCTTCTCCTGTTTGGTGAGCACCGTTAGGACAGTTTCTTTCAAATTTTTTATCAGGTAAACTACTTATGTCTGTTTCACTGGGGTTTAGTTTTTACTGGGGTTTTATTTTGTTCTTTCATTTGGACCACATTCCTCTATCTCATTATTTTTATTTCCTTTACATTTCAATAAATTAAGAGAAAAAACTACGTCTCCTAATCTTGAAGAGGCCTCGTATGGGAGCATTCCCTGTGTAGACCACTTGGGCCTAAAGGCTTTGGCCAGCTGACTGGGGCTGCAGTGGGCACCAACAGGGGCTAATCCCTGGGGAACAATATGCCCAATACTGCAGTGGTGGGACTGAAGAGCCTGGAGCAGGTCCAGTCCAGGGGCAGCCCCATGGGAACTACTGTGTATAAGGCTGCCTTAGAAGGATAGCTGGAGCTGGAGAGGACATGGTCCAGGAGCAATCCCTAAAGAGTGCTATAAGCTACCTTGATGGGGCAGGTGGAGGTAGAGCAGTCACAGGCCAGGAGGAGTCCTGGAGGACAACTCCAGACAATGGTGATCATCAGTGCCTCCTACCCCAACCCAGACCTTCAGCAGTTCCCTATTATTTTGGCAGCAACTTCAGGGTTAGTAAACATATTTCCTTTACATATACTCTGCTGCTGCTGCTGCTGCTGCTAAGTCACTTCAGTCGTGTCCGACTCTGTGTGACCCCATAGACGGCCTCCTACCAGGCTCCCCCATCCCTGGGATTCTCCAGGCAAGAACACTGGAGTGGATTGCCATTTCCTTCTCCAATGCATGAAAGTGAAAAGTGAAAGTGAAGTCGCTCAGTCATGTCCGACTCAGCGACCTCATGGACTGCAGCCTACCAGGCTCCTCCGTCCATGGGATTTTCCAGGCAAGAGTACTGGAGTGGGGTGCCATTGCCTTCTCCATTACATATACTCTAGGTGCCTTTAAAGTTTTTTCACTGTGTCCCAGAGCGAGTCTGCATTTAGATGCCTCAGCAATATAACTTTCTACTGCAGTCCCACCACTGCAGTATTGGGCATATTTTTCCCCAGGGATTAACCCCTACTGGTGCCCACTGCAGCCCCAGCCAGCCTGCCAAAGCCTTTAGGCACAAGTGGTCTACACAGGGAATGCTCCCATACAAGTATAACTTTCTACTGTAGATCATCCTGAAAGAGGAGAGATTCCCATGGATACTGTGTCTCTGATTTTCCTACTAGTTTCCATGTGGTTCTTCGATTGGCAGTACCAGCATATTGGGCCCTCAGATCTTCTTCAAGAAGAAGTGTGCTATATGTAGGTGTAGATCAGTGTGCTCAGCAGAGTAGGTAAAAAGAGGGTCTTCCTATGCAACCATATTCCTCAATCTACTTTGTTTTCAAATATAAATACTCACTGATAAAGCCTACTCTGAAAACAAGTGCATAACTCAGAGATACTGCATGTTCAGTTCCAGACTATCACAATAAAGCAAATAGCACAATAAAGTGAGTCACATGACTTCATGGTTTCCCAGAACTTGTAAAAGTTATGTTTATATACTATGCTTTTTGCTAAGTCACTTCAGTCGTGTCTAACTGTGCAAACCTATAGATCATAGCCTACCAGGCTCCTCTATCTGTGGGATTCTCCACGCAAGAATACTAGAGTGAGTTGTCATGCCCTCCTCTAGGGGATCTTCCTGACCCAGGGATCGAACCTACATCTCTATGTCTCCTGCACTGGCAGATGGGTTCTTTACCACTAGCTTCACCTAGGAAGCCCTTATATACTATACTGTAGTCTATAAGTATACAATACCATTATGTCTTAAAAAAACAATGCACATATCTTAATTAAAAAGTACTTATTGCTAAAAAATGCTAACCTTCATCTCACTGAAGTGAATCATAATTGCTCTGGCTGGTAGAGAGTCTTGCCTCCATGTTGATGGCTGCTGATGGTTCCTGATAATGGGGTGGCTGTGGCAATTCCATAAAAAATGAAGTTTGCTGCATCAATAATAGCTCTTCCTTCCATGAACGGTCTCTTTGTAGCATGTGATGCTGTGTGACACCATTTTATTCACAGTAGACTTTCTTTCAAAATTGAAGTCAATCCTCTCAAACCCTGCCGTGGATTTATCAACTAAGTTTAAGAAAGGTTCTCAAGTCTATGCTGTATTTTCCACCATCTTCACAGCATCTTCATTAGGAGCATATTCCATCTCAAGAAACTACTCTCTTTGCTCATCCACAAGAAGCAACTCTTCATCTCTTAAAGTTTTATAATGAGATTGCAGCAATTCAGTCACATCTTCAGGCTCCAATTCTAACTCTAGTTCTCTTGCTATAATATTTCCACATCAGCAGTGACTTCCGCCACTGAAGTCTTGAACTCCTCAAAGGCATCCATGAGGGTTGGAATCAACTTCTTCCCAACTCCTGTTATTATTCATATTTTGGACTCTTCCCATGAGTCACAAATGTTCTTAATGGTACCTAGAATGTTGAGTCCTTTCCAGGTGGTTTTCAACTGACTCTCAGATCCATCAGAGGAATCACTGTCTATGGTACTTATAGACTTACAAAGGGTACTCCTTAAATAATAAGACTTGAGAGTCGAAATGACTCCCTGGTCCATGGGCTGCAGAAAGAACGCTATGTTAGCAGGCTTGAAAACAACATTAACCTCATTGTACATCTCCATCAGAGCTCCTGGGTGACCAAGAGCAGTAATATTTTCAGAGGAATGTTTTTTTCTGACCAGTCAGTCCAACAGGGAGCTTAAAATACTCAGTAAATGATGCTGGAAACAGATGTGAGGCTATGCAGGTTTTGTTGTTCTATATACAGAGCATAGGCAGAGTAGGTTTAGCAAAATTCTTAAGGGGCCTAAGATTTTCAGAATGTACTGCCTCAATTTGAAGTCACCAGCTGCATTAGCTCGTAATAAGAGTCAGCCTGTTCTTTGGCACTTTGACGGTGGACATCCAGTTCTCCTCTCTAGCTATGAAAGTCCTAGATGACATCTTCTTCCAATAGAACACCATTTTGTCTCCACTGAAAGCCTGTTGTTTAGTGCAACCACCTTCATGAATTATCTTAGCTAGATTCTCTGGATGACTTGCTGCAGTTTCTACATCACCACTTGCTGCTTCACCTTGTCCTGCTATGTTATGCAGATAGCTTCTTTCCTTAAACCTCTGAACCAGCCTCTGCTAGCTCCAAACTTTTCTGCTGCAGCTTCCTTGCCTCTCTCATGCTTCTTACAATTGAAGAGAGTTAGGGTCAAGCCCTGGATTAGGATTTTTAGCTTAAGAGAGTGTTATGGCTGGTTTGATCTTCTATCCAGACCACTACAACTTTCTCCATATCAGCAATTGACCTGTTTCACTTTTTTATCATTCATGTGTTCAGTGGAGTAGCACTTTTAATTTCCTTCAAGAACTTTGCATTTGAATTTACAACCTGGCTACTAGCTGTTTGGTACAAGAGGCCTAGTTTTGGCTTATCTTGGCTTTCGACATGTCTTCCTCATTAAACTTAATCATCTCTAGCTTTTTATTTAAAGTGAGACACAAATGAGTCTTTCTTTCACTTGAACATTTAGAGGCCATTGTAGGGTTATTAATTGGCCTGATTTCAATACTTTGTGTCTTAGTGGATAGGGAGACCTGAGGAGAGAGGGAGACACAGGGGAAAGGCCATTTGGTAGATCAGTCAGAACCTGAACAGCGCAATATTTATCAATTAAGTTGCCTATCTTACCTGGGTGCGGCTCATGGCTCCCCAAAACAATTACAATTGTAACATCAAAGATCACTGATCACAGAGCACTATAACAAACATAATAGTAACAAAAGAGTTTGAAATACTGTGAGAATTACCAAAATGTGACACACAGATACAAAGTGAACAAATATTATTGTAAAAATGGTGCCAATAGATGAATTCAACATAGAGTTGCCACCAAACTTCAATTTGTGAAAAACACAGTATCTGTGAAGTACAATAAAACAAGGTATGTTTGCTGTGAAATAATAATAAATCAAATATTTTCAAGTAGTTTATATACAGTCATTTCCTCCTCACAAAGTATCCTAATATGATACTAAACTAAAGCACAAAGATGTAGATGCTGTAAGATAAACTTAAATGACTTATTCAAGATCCTGTTTCTCAAAAAGATCAGAAAGCTAATGCAAATATCAACTCTTTAAAGGAAAGTGAAATATGTAGTGAAAAATGATAGCACAATTACAGCCATCTACTCATTTCCATTTCCAGGTGCAACATGTTGGTTCCTTAATACTTCCAATTCAGGTTTTACATTTACTATAAGAAAGTGATTTTGGGGGGAATTTCCTGGCAGTTCAGTGGTTAGGACTTGGCACTTTCAGTGCCAGGGCCCAGGTTGGATCCCTAGTCTGGAAACTAAGATCCTGCAAGTCACAAAGCATGGCCAATAAATAAATAATATATACCATGTACCTATGACCATATGCTGTTATCTACTCGGCCTTATATAGATCTAGATCTAAAGAATAAAACTGGATTTTTATCATCTATTTGTTCTAAAAATGTTTCCAATCAACTATACATGCAGAGAGCTGCAAAAAGTGAAATACATCCATATATGAATGACTTCTATTTGACCACAGAGAGCTACACACTAGAGAACAGGTGAAGTCTGTCATTTGGAACCCACAGCTTTCCCTGTCTGCGTTTATGTTCATAATATGTAGCAACCTACTCTTTGCTCCAGTTCTTTATAGTCTTTTCCATATTTCAGCAAATATGGAAAGTGATAGTATTAGGTTGGTGCAAAAGTAACTGCAGTTTGTGCATTGTTGAAATCTGCCTTTTGATACTGGAATACATTCTAAATAAATGTGGTCATCATTTTAATGTGCATTTCCTGCTTTATGGATTTTGCTAATGAGTAATGACTTACTATTTT
Organism: Moschus berezovskii; assembly: GCF_049115385.1. Taxonomy (NCBI): domain Eukaryota; kingdom Metazoa; phylum Chordata; class Mammalia; order Artiodactyla; family Moschidae; genus Moschus; species Moschus berezovskii. The sequence goes on from NC_142488.1 coordinate 67,024,194, forward strand.
ATATTTATTTTAGACTAGGGAAATGATGTTAGACAAAAAGCAAATTCAAGCAATTTTCTTATTTGAGTTCAAAATGAGTCATAAAGCAGTGGAGACAACTCACAACATCAACAACACATCTGGCCCAGGAACTGATAATGAATGTAAAGTACAGTGGTGGTTCAAGAAGTTTTGCAAACGAAATGAGAGCCTTGAAGATGAGGAGCACTGTGGCTGGCCATCAGAAGTTGACAACGAATAACTGAGAGGATCACTGAAGCCAGTCCTCTTTCAACTACGTAAAAACTTGCCGAAGAACTCACCGTCAACCATTCTATGGTCGTTCAGCATTTGAAACAAATTGGAAAGGTGAAAAAGCTCGATAAGTGGGTGCCTCATAAGCTGACCAAAAATCAAAAAAATCGTTTTAAAGTTTCATCTTCTCTTATTCTATGCAACAACAATGAACCATTAATCAAACAGATTGCAATATGTGACAAAAACTGGATTTTGTATGACAATTGACGATGACCAGCTCAGCAGTTCCCACTGCAGTACTCTTGCCTGGAAAATCCCATGGGCAGAGAAGCCTGGTAGGCTGCAGTCCATGGGGTCACTAAGAGTCAGACACGACTGAGTGACTTCACTTTCACTTTTCACTTTCATGGATTGGAGAATGAAATGGCAACCCACTCCAGTGCTCTTGCCTGGAGAATCCCAGGGACGGGGTAGCCTGGTGGGGTCGGGGGAGCCCGCCTATGGGGTCGCACAGAGTTGGACATGACTGAAGCGACTTAGCAGCAGCAGCAGCAGCTCAGCAGTTGGACCAAGAAATAGCTCCAAAGCACTTCCCAAAGTCAAACTTGCACCAAAAAAAATGTCATGATTACTGATTGGCAGTCTACTGCCCATCTGATCCACTACAGCTTTCTGAATACCAAAGAAACCATTTACACCTGTGAAGTATGCTCAGCAAATCTATGACATGCACCAAAAACTGCAATGCCTACAAGTAGCACTGATTAACAGAAATGACCCAATTCTTCTCCATGACAATGCCTGACTGCACATCGCACAACCAATGCTTCAAAAGTTGAATGAATTGGGCTTTTTCCCTCATCCATCACATTCACCTGACCTCTTGCCAACAGACTACCACTACTTCAAGCATCTCAACAACTTTTTCCACGGAAAATGCTTCCACACCCAGCAGAAGGCAGAAAATGTTTTCCAAGAAATCATCGAATCCTGAAGCATGGATTTTCATGTTACAGGAATAAGCAAACTTATTTCTCGTTGGCAAAACTGCATTGATTTTAATGGTTCCTATTTTGATTAATAAAAATATGTTTGAGCCTTGTTATAATGATTTAAAATTCACTGTCTGCAACCATTAATTACGTTTGTACCAACCTAATACTTATAATAGCACAACTGGAAAACTGGAAGAAGCTCCTCATTTCTGAAAGCAACCCCATCTGTACTTCCAACTGATGAAGGGATCTATACCTCAACATACTTCTATGCAACCCATTTAGAGCACAGTATGATACATACTGGTTAGTCTACTCTCTTTTCTCTTAACCATAAGTTAAAAGAAAAACTTCAACAAGAGTATTTTAGGAAAAATAATTCCCAGGAACACATAAACTATGAGTTATTTATTTCTAATTATGAGATGAAAGACTAAGGAAAATTTAAGTGAAATGCAGATCAGGAGACCAGAGGAGAAAATAGCAGGAGATTCCCATTACCTTAAACTTTAACCATTCCTTTAAGTATACTTTAAATCTAGTTGGAAGATGAACACTGCTAAGCTGTCTTTATGGGATAGCTGCTGCTGCTAAGTCGCTTCAGTCATGTCCGACTCTGTGCGACCCCATAGATGGCAGCCCACCAGGTTCCCCTGGCCCTGGGATTCTCCAGGCAAGGATACTGGAGTGGGTTGCCATTTCCTTCTCCAATGTGTGAAAGTGAAAAGTGAAAGTGAAGTCGCTCAGTCATGTTAGACTCTTTGCGACCCCATGGACTGCAGCCTACCAGGCTCCTCCACCCATGGGATTTTCCAGGCAAGAGTACTGGAGTGGGTTGCCATTTCCTTCTCCATTATGGGATAGGTTAAGGTTAAGTCGCTCACTCAGTCGTGTCCGACTCTTTGCGACCCCATGGACTGTAGCCCACCAGGCTCCTCCGTCGTCCATGGGATTGTCCAGGCAAGAATACTGGAGTGGGTTTCCGTTTCCTTCTCCAGGGAATCTGCCCAACCCAGGGATTGAACCCAGGTCTCCCACATTGCAGTCAGATGCTTTAACCTCTGAGCCACCAGGGAAGCCCTTAGCAGGGGACAAAAAAAAGAAAAGAGGGACTGCTTTGGTGGTCCAGTGGTTGGGAGTCTACCTCCCAGTGCAGGGGACATGGGTTCAAGCCCTAATCAGCGAACTAGGTTCCTACATGCCGCAGGGCAACTAAGCCTGCACACCACAACTACAGAGCCCAGGCCCTGCAACGAAGACCCAATGTCACCAAAAAGAAAAATAAATAAATTAACTAAATTTTAAAAATAAGAAGAAAAGAAATTTTGTAATTTAATTTATACTACTCCCCTGATTTCTAAGAGAAGTAAGCCAAGGTCTGTTGTTAGGCTGCCATCTGTCTATTCTAAGCAGGTAATGAAGAGAGAAATGTTTATCAGGGATTCACCAAATTTGTTCAGCTGCGGGCATGAGACCAGCTAAGCTTGTCTGTTCATAGGATCATCCACTGAGCTGACAGCCATATCTCCGTTCTCTTCACAGATGGTCTATACTTTGCTCCATGATTCACAAATGCCACATATTTAGAGTTATTTATACTGGATATTTTAAATATTCAGCTATCTGTTCCTAGCACTCGAGTTTCTAAACATCTAGTCAGACTACTCTAGGAGAATGTGGATCCTGAGTACTCATCCTTCAAATGTAGATACAAGTAAAGAGAAATTAAGCCACTGGGAAGTTCAGTGGAAGACTTTCACTGAGTTTATACTCATGCACAAGAGAAAGAAAGAAAGAGAAACGAAGTAGATGACGCAACTGTACCTGATACAAGGGAAATCTAAAGTAGACAATAAATATAGATTATGAAGAATTACAAAGGAAAAAGACTAAAACATCAAAACTAGCTTTACTGTATACAATGAATGACAATCATAGTTTATTACCTGAAATGCTTACAGTTATTTATATGTAGTTAAGTGAAACCACCATGGTGGGTTTAAAATAGGATACATCTAGATCTGAATCCTCTTCTACCTATCATTTATAAAGATATAACAATATTGTGAGGCTGTTCAAGAATTAAGTTAGCTAACACACAGAGTGAAAATAATATAGAGTTTAGGCATATATGTGTAAATAAATGTTAGCTTTTCTTTTTTCCCTTCTTCTTAAATACCAGAGAGAGCACAATGGTTTGCTTCTACTTCAACATTCATTAAACATTTGTTGCTATTATGTATATATGATTATCCTAGATGCTTACCAATTGTAGAAAGATATTCCTTTGAGCCCATTGGTAAGGATAATTAATAACTGGAAAGAAGCATGACTGTACAATGACATGACATTTTCTAAATCAGTGTTCCATGATATATGCAAGATTTATTAGACTCACTTTCTTCCAGTTTTAAAGAAACAGAGGGGTTGTTTCCTGTTTCATCCACATTTCCTTCACCACCTCCTCGAGATCTTGAATTCCAGACTTTAATCACTTCAACATCATTGTCACTGCCACTTCCACTTGAGCTACTATCTTTTTTTCCCTTTTTCCCCTTTGCTTTTTTCTTTCTAAAAAAGAGAACAAATTCAAATGATTAGGGAAACACAGGAAAAATACAAGTGCCAATTATTAGAGGACAATCAGCAAGTTGGGATTTTAAACATGTCAACACAGGGCACAAAAAGTATTCAATTTACTTTGTATAGTCATCAGAGCTTAAACTCATGGAGGTTTCATCGGAATCTGAAGCTATAAATTCATCCATACTGTCTTCATCAAAATATCCCTAGGGAAAAAAAAAATGAACATTTTAAGAATTTATTTCAATTTATACTGGAAATTATAATGATGATGTCTATTTCATTTAAGGATAAGTTCATTGTTATGAGATAAGAAAGAACTGAAGAAGTATATTAGAAAAAATAAAGGAAACATCACAGATATGACTAATAAATGCAACGTGAAGTCTTAGATTGACTCATGGAAAAGGGATGTAAATACAAAAACTGATGAAATCCAATTAATGTCTATTTTTTAGTTACTAGTACTTATGTGAATTTCTCAATTTTGACTATTTTACTATGGTTATGCAAGATTTTAATCGATGACAGAAGAGACAAGAATATACACTTGAGAAAAGATAGTCTCTTTAATAAGTGGTGCCGGGAAAACTGGACAACTATATGTAAAAATGAAATTAGAACATTCCCTAACACCACACACAAAAATGAACTCAAAATGAATTAAAGACTTAAATGTAAGGCTGGATACTATAAAATCCTTATAGGAAAACACAGGCAGAACACTCTTTGACAAATCGCAGCAAGATCTTTTTTGACTCACCTCTGCGAGTAATGAAGACAGAAACAAAAATAAACAAATGGGACTTAATTAAAATTTTAAAAGCTTTTGAAAAGCAAAGGAAACCAGAGACAAAAACAAAGAGGTACCATCTCACACTGGTCAGAATAACAATCATCAAAACTCCACAAACAATATACACTAGAGAGGGTGTGAAGAAAGGGGAACCCTTTATACTGTTGGTGTGTGTATGCTTAGTCACTCAGTCATGTCTGACTCTTTGTGACCTCATGGACTGTAACCTGCCAGGTTCCTATGTCCATGGGAATTCTCCAGGCAAGAAAACTGCAGTGGGTAGCCATGCCCTCCTCCAAGGGATCTTCCCAACCCAGGGATCGAACCCAGGTCTCCCACATTGCAGGTGGATTCTTTACCATCTGAGTCACCATGGAAGCCTTGTTAGTGGGAATGTGAATTGGTACAGCCAGTATGGAGGTTCCTTAAAAAACTAAAAGTAGAGTTGCCACATGATCTAGCAATCCCAGGCCTGGGCATATACCTGGAAAAAACTGTAATTCAAAAAGTGCACAATAGCCAGGACATGGAAGCAACCTAAATGTCCATTGACAGAGAAATGGATAAAGAATATGTGGTGTATATATATATATATACATGTACACTGGATATTATTCAGCCATAAAAAATGAAATGAGGCTATTTGCAGCAACATGGATGGACCTAGAGATTATCATTCTGAGTGAAGTCAGACAGAGAAGGACAAATATTGTATGATATTGCTTATATGTGGAATCTAAAAAAAGGGTACAAGTGAACTTATTTAAGCAACAGAAATAGAGTCACAGGTGTAGAAAACAATCTTATGTTTACCATCGGGAAGGGGATAGGGGATTGGAATTGACATATACACAATACTATAATAAAGACCTACTGTATAGCAGAAGGAACTCTACTCAACACTCAGTAATGACCTATATGGGAATAGAATCTAAAAAAGAGTGGATATACATACAACTGATTCACTTTGCTATACAACAGAAAGTAACACAATATTGTAAATCAACTATATGCCACTAAAATTTTTTTAAAAGATTAAAATTTAACACTCCTTCCATCATCACAATTCATTCAAACACAGAGTAATTAACTAGAAATAAAATAGGCTGAATTACTGTACCACAAAGAAAAAGAAATCTGAATATACAGCAAGTCTATACAGATCAACCTTTTTCCAAAGTTATTCTACTTACTAAAGATACCTTTTGATCAATTTTAGGTTAGTTAATTTACCTTATTTTCTTTACTAATGTAGTCCAGCTGCAAACACCATGGATGAGTCCAGATTCTACTTAACATTTGAAAATCTTGGAAAAGTTTTGCACCTGCCTTTCCTCTTCCACCTTCACTGCTGTTACCTACACCTGATCAAAAGGAAAAAAAAAAGCACTAATGTTAAGACATAAGAATTCTCTAGTTCAACCAAGGTGTTTCTGTATTATGATAGCTTGATCTGTGCATCAGAATAATCTGGCCCTGTAGAGAAGCTAATAGGCCCTCATTTTTAGACTATTTCAAAACACATAAACAGGATTACAAAAGAAACCCATCATATAGAAATCATCAAAATGTTAATAAAAAAAATGTGGTATAATGATATACATACCTTATTAATGCATTAAATAACAAAATATAGTAGTAAGTTTAACAATGGCCTGAAACTTTGAAGTACTGATAAAGGTAAATAAGTCTGAGATATTAGTAACAATAATATTTAGAAATATTTATTTTTATTGGTAACAAAGTCACAGTTATCACTAAAACTACTACGGTTTGTTGCCTAAATTAATAACTGGAAAAATGCTATATTTTTGATAGAGGTTAGTGAAAACAGGCAGTATTTTCTTACTCAGGTCCTAGATTCTATCCATGTGCTCTAGATTACAAATTCCTGCTTTGATAAAGCCAGTTTCTGTATACAATACTTAAACAAAACTCTTACATCAAAAACCCAGTATTTACAAAAAGTGTTTTTCAAATTGAAAAAATTATTTATTTTGCCCAGAGAAACTTCAACAATACATTTTTATATGAAAATGAAGTAAAAATGAAATGAATTTACATTTCATTTAATATGACAAAATTATCAAGGGGGTAAAACACAAAAGAACAAAGTTGATCTTTTAAAAGAACAGTATCTAAACAATAACATTTTTCTGTCCACAGTTTTAAAAGATCTAAATTCACATCTCCATGAGGGACAAGATGTATATTCAGTAATGATATGAAATATGAATAAATAAGCATAAAAATCCAGTACTCGCTATTTTGCCTGATTAGAGGTATTGCCACTGTGTATGATAGAAATCACTGCTGTGAAAATGAGACATCTAATTTCTTGATAGCATTAACTTTTAATCCTTTTATTTCTACAAAAACATAAATGAGTCTTCTTTTCACTTGAACATTTAAAGAGGCTAAGGTATGCCTATATTTTGTTCTGGTTTTGATTTACATTTCCCTGATGGCTAATCATACTGAGCAACATTCAGAGAAGTGATTCTCAGGCAGAGGGTACATCAGAATCACCCAGAGTAATTATAAAAATGCAGCTGCCTAAGCCCTACTCCAGAACCATTGAATCAACCTGTAATGTGTGGTACATAGATCCATTTATTTTTAAAGATAATAGGATTTTATTGCTCTATTTAAAAGAGTACAATTCAGTGGCATTAAGTATAATCAAAACATTGTACAACCATCAGCACTCTAAAACTTTTTCCATCATTGTTAACAGAAACTCTGTACCCGTTAAATGAATGTGACTCTTCTAGTCAGCTCTAAATGTAATCACACAGTATTTGTCCTTTTGTTTCCGACTTATTTTACTTAACATGTTGTCTCCAAGTTCCATTCACATCAGAATTTCTTTAAAAGACTGTAATATTCCATTGTTTGCATATATCATATTTTGTTCATCTATTCATTACTTGATGGACACTTTTATTGCTTCCATGCTTTTTTGCTATTACGAATAATGCTGCTATATAAACATGAATTGGTAAGTATCAGTTTTGAATTCTTGCTTTCAATTATTTTGAAAGTAGAATTTTACCTAGAAGTACAAGTGAAAGTCACTCAGTCGTGTCCGACTCTTTGAGACCCCATGGACTAGACAGTCCATGGAATTCTCTAGGCCAGAATACTGGAGTGGGTAGCCTTTCCCTTCTCCAGGGGATCTTCCCAACCCAGGGATTGAACCCAGGTCTCCCACATTGCTCGCGGATTCTTTATCAGCTGAGCCACCAGGGAATCAGTTCAGTTCAGTCGCTCAGTCGCGTCCGACTCTTTGCGACCCCATGAATCACAGCACGCCAGGCCTCCCTGTCCATCACCAATTCCCGGAGTTCATTCAAACTCATGTCCATTGACTGGGTGAAGCCATCCAGCCATCTCATTCTCTGACGTCCCGGTCTCCTCCCGCCCCCAATCCCTCCTAGCATCAGAGTCTTTTCCAGTGAGTCAACTCGTCGCATGAGGTGGCCAAAGTATTGGAGTTTCAGCTTTAGCGTAAGTCCTTCCAATGAACACCCAGGATTGATCTCCTTTAGAATGGACTGGTTGGATCTCCTTGCAGTCCAAGGGACTCTCAAGAGTCTTCTCCAGCACCACATTTCAAAAGCATCAATTCTTCGGTGATCAGCTTTCTTCACAGTCCAACTCGCACATCCATACATGACCACGGGAAAAACCATAGCCTTAACTAGACGGACCTTGGTTGGCAAAATAATGTCTCTGCTTTATAATATGCTATCTAGGTTGGCCACAACTTTCCCTCCAAGGAGTAAGTGTCTTTTAATTTCATGGCTGCAATCAGCATCTGCAGTGATTTTGGAGCCCAAAAAAATAAAGTCTGACACTGTTTCCACTGTTTCCCCATCTATTTCCCATGAAGTGATGGGACCAGATGCCATGATCTTTGTTTTCTGAATGTTGAGCTTCAAGCCCACCTTTTCACTCTCCTCTTTCACTTTCATCAAGAGGCTTTGAGTTCTTCTTCACTTTCTGCCATAAGGGTAGTGTCATCTGCATATCTGAGGTTATTGATATTTCTCCTGGCAATCTTGATTCCAGCTTGTGCTTCTTCCAGCCCACCGTCCCTCATGATGTACTCTGCATATAAGTTAAATAAGCAGGGTGACAATATACAACCTTGACGTACTCCTTTTCCTATTTGGAACCAGTCTGTTGTTCCATGACCAGTTCTAACTGTTGCTTCCTGACCTGCATACAGGTTTCTCAAGAGGCAGGTCAGGTGGTCTGGTATTCCCATGTCTTTCAGAATGTTCCACCAGGGAATATCACATGGTAATTCTCTGATTAACCCTTTGAAGAACTACCACACTTTTGTCATAGCAGCTACACAAGTGTTCTAATTCCTCCATATCACTTCCAACACTTATTATCTTTCTTTATCTGAGAGTCATTCTATTGGGTGTGATGTGGTATCTCTTGGTTTTATTTGCATTTCTTGAATAACTGGTGATAATGTAGAGCATCTTTTAATGTGCTTATCAGTCACTTCTATATCTTTTTTGGAGAAATGTCTATTGAAAACCCCTATGTCCATTTTTGAATTGACTTGTTTGGTTTTTTATTGTAGTTAGGTTGTAAGGGGCTTCCCAGGTGGTGCTAGTGGTAAAGAACCCACCTGCCAATGCAGAAGACATAAGAAACACAGGTTGGATCCCTAGGACGGGAACATCCCCTGAAGGAGCGCAAGGCAACCCACTCTAGTATTCTTGCCTGGAGAATCCCATGGACAGAGGAACCTGGTGGGCTGCAGTGCACAGGGTTGCAAAGAGTCAGACATGACTGAAGCAAATGAGCACATGCACACACAGAAGTTGTAAGAGTTCTTTATATGTTCTGGATATTAATCCCTTTTAGGAAAATGACTTACAAATATTTTCTTCCATTCTGTAGACTGTTTTTGTATGTGCTCCATTTCTGCATGCCTAAGACAATGTAGGATTTTAATAGTCATTTAAGCTAAAAATCAGGCTGTTTTAAAACTAAGTATTCACACTTATAAAACCTAAAGTGTTTACTGAAGGCAGAGGCTTACATGTAAATCAAAACTTCTGACGGAAAGTGAAAGTGTTAGCTGCTCGGTTGTGTCTGACTCTTTGTGACACCATAGACTGTGGCCCACCAGGTTTCTGTCAATGGAATTCTCCAGGCAAGAATACTGGAGTGGGTTGTCATGCCCTCCTCCAGGGGAAATTCCTGATCCAGGAATCAAACCTACATCTCTTGCATTGCAGGCAGATTCTTCACTGTCTGAGCCACCAGAGAATTTGATGGTAAAACGGAAGGAAAAGAATTGTATTTTTTATAGAATGAAGGAAAATTAAGAAGATACTAATTTTATTGAAATTCATTAAGTTTACTCTTATGACTTTAATACTGCAAATATTAAATATACTATAAATTATTACTACTAAAATTACCATCAAATTGTTGCTAGAATTAAAAGAAAAACTTATGCGAACTTCTTAAAGCTAAGTTGAATATAAAAAGAGTCAAAGAAACAAAAGTATTTTTGGACTATGTAATCAATAAAGTATCAAAGATTTTAACTGCAAGTGAGATAGGTGGTATTTTGGGAGAAACACTTTATGGTTTCTAGTGAGAATCAAGATAAAGCAGCTTTTAATATAATCCATTTGGCCTTTTATGAAAGTTTTTTTCATGGGGTTATTAACTCTGGTTATTCTGCTGCTGCTGCTGGTTATTCTACTCTATGGAAAATAAAACATCACATTTAGTAGGGGGGAAATTCCAAGACATTCTCATGACTGAAAGATTCATGGCACCAGATAAATTGACAACCATACCTTTCTTAGTTAAGAAGCTACAGCAGTTAGTACTTTAGATATTTACTCCTATCAATTAAAGTCATAAAAAATGAGGCCCACTTAAATCTTAAATATTGCACTGCTCTTAGAAAGAATATGTTTTAATATCTATACATGAGCTATTAACATTTTGCTGCTGGTTATTAAACACAACTGATTCTTTAATATTTTAAAACAGTACGTTCCCCACAATGAAACAAAATTTTAAATATTTTGGAGAAAATATTAAGTGACCAAATTTAGCACCTTTTATTATTCAGAGATTAATGAAAGATAGGTCTCAACATCCCTCTCTTTCTCACTGGAATGATTATATTTAGTTACTTAATGATGTCTGCACTTTTTTGTCATTCAAGTCCAAATGGTACAATAAATCTAACAGCTTATGATTAATATACAAATATAAATGCGTGCCTTACTAGAAATGATCTCCTTTCAAAGGTCAGTCAGAAAATTGTTTTAAAAATAAAGCAAAAAAATCTCTATAAAATACAAACATTCGAAACCTGTTTTCCCCAAACACAACTGTTGAGGACAATAATCATTATTCTATTTTCTAAAATAGAAATTATCTGTCACAAACAGTGTTACTTTAACTACTAATATGAAGCATCACTCTAATGTGTGTGTATAAACCCCCACTCTCTATTATTTTTTGATCACTTGTTGTATCGAAAATGGCTGAAGAGTGCCTTCTAACCTATAGCCCCTAAGTAAATCGGGCACATCAACTGGGGAAAGGTACCAGAATAAAGTGACCAAAAAGTAAAAAATTTCACTCCAGACCAAACAGAAACTAACGTTTTGCTCTGTGAATGGTGACAACCTTGGAGAAACAGACACATACAAACACCTGAATTTATTGATGATGGAACAGTATCTATCTGGGGTATGTTTTAAAAGCACATAGAGTGACTTTCCTGGTAGTCCAGTGGTTAAGATCTGCCTTCAGTGCAGGGGACATGGGTTCAATCCCTGGTCCAGGAACTAAGATCCCACATGCTGTGGGGCAACTCAGCCCACATGCCACAACTAGAGAAAAGCCAACATGCTGCAACTACAGAGCCCACATACTCTGGAACTCACGTGCCACAAGTGAAGAAGCCTGTGTGCCCCAACAAAAGATATTACATGCCGCAGCTAAGACCCAATATAGTCAAAGATTAAAAAATAAGTAATTTTAAATAACAGCAATTAAAAAAAAGCATATGGAAAAGAGTTTAAGTTCCTCAAACTGTAATCACTCAGAAAATAACCTGTTATTAACATATTTGTATATTTTAGGCATTTCTGTGTATTTTTATTGTAACATTGGGACATAATATGTGCCCTGCTTTGTATTTTTCCCTTTTTTCCCTTCAACATTTCTCAATTTGATACCTAAAAAAGCAATTTCAGTTGACTTATAGCTCTTTTATTAATGTGGTTGGATATTTTTTAATAATACACTGGAATTTTATGTATCTTCTTTTATGGATTTAGTCAAATACATAATATTTTATGAAATAAAAGCTCTTTACAAATTAAGGCATTATTGATATATTCTATATATTTTTTCACTAGTTTGTTCCTTAATTTTACTTTCAGAATATTAGTCTTTTAATAAGAAATATTTTTTGTTTTTACAATATAAACATACCATTTTACATAATCCAAAATTGCAAAAGAACAACTGATGTGGTAAAATTACCAAGACAGCATTCTTCAGAAAAAGAATGTCTTAAGAAAGAAAAAAACAATAAACTAAGTCTATTTGTTACCTGTTAAGTGATCTAAGTAGTACTGATAGAGTTTGCACTGAATAGGAGTCATTCTCACGGCTAAAACATACTCATGCTTTGGAGGCAAAAACTTTGTTAATGCTGTATAATCTTTCCTCTGTAATTAATAATAAACAGAATGAAAATTAGTTAAATATATGACAGGAATTAACTGCTCTAAGAATCATCACTGCTTGCAACTAAAAAGTGCACACAAATAAAAGGTACCAGACATATAAGAAAACATTTACTTAAATATATTTACCCTCTTTAATCACACAATGATCCCATTTAATTGCAGTTAATATATTTCATGTGACTACACAATATGACTCACTGGTAAAAAGATACTGCAACACACCAGGCAGGTTTTAAATTGAAGTGGTCATACTACCAAGTGAGCAATTTAGGTTTTCAAATGGTCTCCTCTACATAGACAAAAAGAAAAGGAAAAAAAAGGTGGGGAGTGCTAGCAAAAAGAATTGCTTTAATCATACAGTAAAACACATGAATCAAAGTCCAATGCAGTCTGGGTTATCCTTTGGGTAAAGTGTGCCAACATGCCAGAGGAAAACATATAACATCAGGGGGAATGTTTGTCCAATTGAGAAAACAAGCCGGGTATAGGCATTCTTAAAACCATATAATATAGGAACAGGAAAGAAAGAACACTAATGTGATAGATACAAATGACTACCTAAATAAGAAAAATGCCACCTAGGTAGTAGCAGTAATACAGTAACACAGAAATAAGAGTACTTGCTAGTACCTGTGGGTAACCGGAACAAACAGAATGACTTTACCTTAAATAACGGCAGTAAAGTCAGTCAAAAGGACAGCCTATCTCATCTGTTACATCCATTAATAGCTTTTGTCTTAAGAAAAATAAAGAACTGAGATCTATTAACTGCTTGGTCAGTCTCTACATACTTATCTACTCATTAACAATGGTTTACTGAAGATCTATGTGTAAAGAACACTATTAGTTCATTATAGTTATTGTATGTACTTGGAATTAATAAAACTGTTTCTTCAGGATTACTTCTTTCATAATTCATAAGTGCCTTTCCTACAACTATTTCAAACAAATGAGGTTTGGAATACTATACTATAAAATCTGGTGAGCACAGATATTTCTTAATCATAATAGCTGTGTTCCTTTTACATATCCACTATCTTAAGAATGAGAAAAATCTAAACATTAACATATAAACATGTAAAGCTATACATCCGACAAACGAATTAATCAAATGAATTAAACTTCTCAACGCAATTTTTTTAAAGCTCAATACTAAATACACTTTGGAAAAGAGTACAAGAAGATTTAAGTGTAAACCTACTGAAAGAAGGAGACAGAAAACACAAAATAAATTAAGTTTAAATTCAGAAAATATTTTGAGATTACAATATAACAAAGTAACAATATATTATTACTATGGAATGTACTTGTACCTGAACACATCCAGCTAACATTTCATAGAGAATGTGAGCACGTTTTTTCATTACTCTGACATCTACCATGGTAGAATCTGCACACTGACCATTTTGGATTGGATTTATAAACCGATTCCTGAATTCCTTAATGGATCCAAGCAAATTTTCTTTGATAAAGTTAACCATGCAATGATCTAAGAAAGAAGATATTAGTTCATTAACAACAGTAACAGCTAAAAGAACTGAGAAAAATTCTCTGATCAAAAGCTCATGTCAAAAATGCATGCCATGGCAGCATTAGAATTAAGATACAAAGAAAGAACACCAAACTAAGTGTAGACTAAACACTGGTTTATCAGTCTGATCTAGAACTGGATTACCTAAACCAGATGAGAAATTCAAATAAAACCGAATCCAAAATTCTAGACTGTTTAGGAAATGAATGTTTAGGAAAAACAACACCTAGAACATTTTATTCTAACTCACTAGTCTTTATAATAGATATTGAGTATAAAACAACTGCTTTGTAATTCTAACCATGACATTATGATCAGCAAGGGTATCTTGTGAAAACAACATAGATACTGAACCAAAATAATAAAATCAAATAATAAGCTACTAGATCAAATTTTGAATTAACTGATTTAGTTCAAAAAGTCCTAAATAGTTGCCCTATGCTATACAGGACTACAACGTGAAACAGGGCAACATTCTATAAATGGGGCAAGAAAAAAGGAGAAAACTGGAACAGACAAAAATAAAATACAGATATATATTATAGATAAATATAAAGAAAGATAAAGTGAAACAGTAACCAGTATTACAAATAATAAAACAGTAACTATAAAAATACTAAGAGAATGGAAATAACATAAAAATAACCAAAAAACTACTAGAACAGATTACAATGGGATATTTCAATTTGTTATTTCCGAGTAACTCATGTTCCCTCTTTAGTGTCACCACAAACATATAAAAATGAGGGAAACTCACAAGTCACTTCTCTGGGTTCACATCATTTATCCTCAACCTCAGCAAACTGTATCCTGACATCAAATCAACATAACTCTCCTCCATTCTGCACCTTCCTAAAACTTTCATTTAGCATGCATTTCTTTCCAAGTTCCTATCAGTAACTCCTCCAAAACTGGATACATTCTTTTACACATTGACTCACACTCAATTAGGTTATTTTGAAGTGGTGTTCCCGTTAAAATAATTCTCCTCCTTGATCGTATAGAATTCATAGCTTTTGAAACAGCAGATGCTTCATTTTTTAGAATATGACCTTCATCACAAACAACAAAGTCAGGTCCTGGAAAAACAACATTTAATACATAATAAAATTAAAAGCACAATCCATTTAAGTAATGTTAATCAGTTTACAGTGCTGCTCTTATGGAAAGATGCTGTGGAAACAATATCCTGATAGGATCAGTTATATTTTGCTGCTGCTGCTGCTGCTAAGTCACCTCAGTCGTGTCCGACTCTGTGTGACTCCATAGACGGCAGCCCACCAGGCTCCCCCGTTCCTGGGATTTTCCAGGCAAGAACACTGGAGTGGGTTGCCGTTTCCTTCTCCAGTGTGTGAAGGTGAAAAGTGAAAGTGAAGTCGCTCAGTCATGTCTGACTCGTAGTGAACCCATGGACTGCAGCCTACCAGGCTCCTCTGTCCATGGGATTTTCTAGGCAAGAGTACTGGAGTGGCTTGCCATTGCCATCTCTGCAATTATATTTTATCTGCTGCTAAAGCGTCTTGATGGAAGTGAAAGAGGAGAGTGAAAAGGTTGGCTTGAAGCTCAACATTCAGAAAACAAAGATCATGGCATCTGGTCCCATCACTTCATGGGAAATAGATGGAAAAACAGTGGAAACAGTGTCAGACTTTATTTTTTTGGGCTCCAAAATCACTGCAGATGCTGATTGCAGCCATGAAATTAAAAGACGCTTGCTCCTTGGAAGGAAAGTTATGACCAACCTAGATAGTATATTAAAAAGCAGAGACATTACTTTGCCAACCAAGGTCCGTCTAGTCAAGGCAATGGTTTTCCCCATGGTCATGTATGGATGTGCGAGTTGGACTGTGAAGAAAGCTGATCGCCGAAGAATTGATGCTTTTGAACTGTGGTGTTGGAGAAGACTCTTGAGAGTCCCTTATACTGCAAGGAGATCCAACCAGTCCATTCTAAAGGAGATCAATCCTGGATGTTCATTGGAGGGACTGATGCTAAAGCTGAAACTGCAATACTTTGGCCACCTCATGCGGCGAGTTGACTCACTGGAAAAGACTCTGATGCTGGGAAAGGTTGGGGGCGGGAGGAGAAGGAGACGACAGAGAATGAGATGGCTGGATGGCATCACCGACTCTGTGGACATGAGTTTGAGTGTACTCCGGGAGTTGGTGAGGGACAGGGAGGCCTGGCGTGCTGTGATTCATGGGGTCGTGGAGAGTCGGACACGACTGAGCGACTGAACTGAACTGAACTGAATACTTGGTTAATGTGGTACTAACAGTATTAATTTTATTAAAGGACGACTTAGCAGCAAGGGCCTCTGAATAAGAGTACAATGTAAGTTAAAACTATCACTTGAAATTAAGAGTAACTTATATATACGTGAAAAGACAAATTTCAAAAGCTACATTTTAACAAACACTATGGAAATCACAATAGACCAAGTAGTACTTCCCATTTGACTAACTAGTACTCATTGCTGGGAAAAATTTTAACTAATAAAAGACAGCTAAACTGACTGTTACATGGGTATAGAGGTAGGGTCCAAACTACAGATCTCATACCAGAGAGTGGCTCTTTCAAAAGAAATACATATGATTTGCTTTATGAAAATAACCATATGCACTCTTGGCTAAATATCCTATAAAGACAAATTGCACGCAGGTTAATATACACAGCCTTGATGTATTCCTTTTCCTATTTGGAACTAGTCAGTTGTTCCATGTCCAGTTCTAACTGTTGCTTCCTGACCTGCATATAGGTTTCTCATATAGCATATTGGGCACCTACCAACCTGGGGAGTTCATCTTTCAGTGTCCTATCTTTTTGCCTTTTCATAAGGAGTACGTCAAGGCTGTATATTGTCACCCAGCTTATTTAACTTATACGCAGAGTATATCATGAGAAACGCTGGGATAGAGGAAGCACAAGCTGGAATCAAGATTGCTGGGAGAAATATCAATAACCTCAGATATGCAGATGACACCACCCTTACGGCAGAAAGTAAAGAAGAACTAAAGAGCCTCTTGATGAAAGTGAAAGAGGAGAGTGAAAAAGTTGGCTTAAAGCTCAACATTCAGAAAACTAAGATCATGGCATCTAGTCCCATCACTTCATGGGAAATAGATGGGGAAACAATGGAAATAATGGCTGACTTTATTATTCTGGGCTCCAAAATCACTGCAGATGGTGATTGCAGCCATGAAATTAAAAGGCATTTACTCCTTGGAAGGAAAAGTTATGACCAACCTAGACAGCATATTAAAAAGCTGAGACATTACTTTGCCAACAAAGGTCCTTTTCTAGTCAAGATTATGGTTTTTCCAGTGGTCATGTATGGATGTGAGAGTTGGACTGTGAAGAAAGCTGATCGCTGAAGAATTGATGCTTTTGAGCCATGGTGTTGGAGAAGACTCTTGAGAGTCCCTTGGACTCCAAGGAGATCCAATCAGTCCATCCTAAAGATTAGTCCTAGGTGTTCATTAGAAGGACTGATGTTGAAGCTGAAACTCCAATACTTTGGCCACCTGATGCTAAGAGCTGACTCATTTGAAAAGACCCTGATGCTGGGAAAGATTGAGGGCAGGAATAGAAGGGGACGACAGAGGATGAGATGGTTAGATGGCATCACCAACTCCATGGACATGGGTTTGGGTAGACTCGAGGAGTTGGTGATAGACAGGGAGGCTTGGCATGCTGCAGTTCATGGGGTCTCAAAGAGTCAGACACGACTGAGTGACTGAACTGAACTGAGCTAATATACACATAAATTAAACACTGATTTAAACTATAGGAATTGTCAAATTATCCCCTATATTTTAGGCATTACAGAAAATGCATCTTCTACATGATTTCAGAAGTAACTGCTTCAGTATGATTGATCAAATTAACACAATTGCTATTCAATGTTCAGATGGGGCTAAATAATAAGATTTATTTTTAAATTACTAATCAACTTTCTAAAAATGAAAATGTATATCTTGCTTTATATGTAAGAACTACTTATTATTTATTTTGAATTCTAAAAACTTTTCTAAATAGAAAAATTATCTTTTGTATAAGTGATTAAAATGATTTCCACTACCTAATATTAAGTGTTCTTGAGGGTGTGGTGAAGCAGGTCATCACACATTCTTTGTGGAAGTCTAAGCAGTATCAATAGGGCTTCCCTGGTGGCTCAGATGGTAAAGAATCTGCCTGCAATGCAGGAGACTTGGGTTCAGTCCCTCCTGGGTCAGGAAAATCCCCTGGAGAAGCGAATGGCTACCCACTCCACTATTCTTGCCTGAATAATATCATGGACAGAGGGGCCTGGTGGGCTATAGTCCATGAGGTTGCAAAGATTTGGACACAACACAGCAACCAACACTTTCACTTTTCACAAGCTGTTAATCAAACATTGTGGAAGACAATTATATAATATCTACTAAAATGTAAAATATTTTGAACCCTTAACCCAAATTTCAGCTTTTGGGAATTTATCCTAAAGATATACTTTCAGAAGTATCACAAGATACATGAAATATTCTCTGAAGCACTGTTATGGTAGAAAATTGAAACAACTTAAAAGCTTGGTCAAAGGGGTTAATAAAACTATGCTATGATGGAATGTTGCAGAACTTAAAATTAATGATGTACATTTCTTTGTACTAGCCTTCAAAGATAACGTCAAATGTGTTTTGTTACTAAACAAAAGGAAGAGAGTTTCAAAATCTATATTATAAACCCATTTTATTTAAATAACCACCTCAAACAGGGTAAATTTTATCTATGTACACATATATGTAGTCAAGTAAAGGATTAACCTGGCCCCCAAAAAAGTTTAGCCTTTGCCTCCAGCTCTAGGGAGGTAACCTCTAAATTCCAGGAATGTCTAACTTGATAATAATTTGTTTACCTGGATGGCTTGGAAAACATTAGAGATAGTGTATGCTAACAATGTGATGGGGCTGAAGGGAGATCAGCTCTGGGCATGTAGCATCTTCTCAACTTCTGGAGGGACTAGAAACTAAGATGACCACATGAGTGGTCAACCATGTCTATGTGACCAAGCCCAAACTTCAGACACCAAGGCTCGAATGAGTACGCCTGCTTGGCAATATTCCATGTGTACTGTCACTATAACACCAGTCTAATCACAAGAAAAACAACAGACACCAGTGAACATCCTACAGGATACTTTTAAGAACACTCTTCAAGACTGACAAGATAACAGAAAATAAAAGAAAGACTAATAAACTGTCACAGATCAGAGACGAATGTGGAGACATGACAATTAAACACTATGTGGTACCCTGGATGGGATCCTGGAACAGAAAGTGGACAGTAATATTAAACTGGTAAAATTCAAATATGGTTTGAAGTCTAGTTACTAATATATCAATTTCTTAGTTTTGACAAATCTATCATGACAATGTAAGATGAACAGCGGGAGATTTGGGTCCAGGAAACATGGGAGCTTTCTTTACTGTCATTTCAACTTTTGCATAAACAAACAAAAATTCCAAAATAATGTTTTTAAATGTCACTAAATAGCTTACATAGAAAAACAAACATTACTCATTATGTTATAAGCTTTCATTTCTTTTTATTTCCTCATGATCACATTAAACATCTGAAACTCATTTTTAAACTGTTTCAAGGAAAAATTCTGAAAAATATGCTGCAATACTATTCACTAGCTTATAGCTCTCTGACAACAAAACAAGCACATGACTTTTTAAAAAAAAATGCAAAAGAGTACAGACTTTCAGTTATAAAATGAATAAGGTTTAAGGATCTAACGTATAAACAACATGGTGATAACAAGGTGACTAGAGCTGATAACAATGCACTATATAACTGAAATCTGAAAATGATTAGAGCATAAATGTCATGACCAAAAAGAAAAAGAAAACTATGTGAGATAACGGATGTGTAACACAAAGGGGGTTACCCTTTCACAATGTATACACGTATCAAATGATTACATTGTACATTTTAACTGTTACAATTTTCTCAATTAAACCTCAATAAACTGAAAAAATAAATTAAATAAAATTAAAAAGGGGCAAAGCCATGGATTCTATTCAAATAATTCTATTATTCAAATCCAAATAATTCTATTCAAAATAATACTATTATTTTGGCAGTGAAAAATTAAGATTTTCTCAACAAACATCTAAAGCCTCAACAGCGTCTTAAAGTAATTAGATATAACCAGATAAAGTTTGAAAAGAAAAAAATATAGAATACAAATAACTAAATATTGATTGGCTCTGGGACAGTACAACTTACTGCTTTTACAAGTCACAAATAAGAATTAAATATTTGGATCTTGCATCATGAGGATACTGTCAACAGCATTGCAAATATTAACCTTCCACAGTGATGACCATTTAAAAAAGGAAAAAATGCAGTAATTATTCTAATAACATAAAGTTGGAAAAGAAATGTAAAAAACTGTTTTCAGAGCATGAGAGTGCTCTTGTGATTGTCTAATATTCAGTCAGAGGAATTTGTAATTTTGACACACCTGGTACATTTTTAATTGCTTATTTATTGAAAACCTCAAACACTTTCAGACTCAGCAAGTGAATTCTAAACATCTGGCAATATTAAAGGTGATTTCATCTTAATGAAATTATACTAAGAAACAGAAAGCAAAAACCTGAATGATAAACATGACTATTTGATGATAAACTATAAGCTACTTAATAGTTGGTCAATTAGTATTTGTTACATAAAACATAAGCACATTTTTCATTCAACTTGATTTGTTATCTCAGTGTCTGTCAATATCTTACCTGGATCAACCAATGCTTTGTTAAATATTTCTTTAAGTTTCCTACTCTTCACATTCCTTCCTTGAGCAAGATTTCTGTACATCTCATAGCCTATGATCATAACACCACCATCTTCTTGCCACCTCTGTAGCATGTAGCTTCTTTCTTGAGGACGTTTCACAGTTGCTAATTCAGAGACCTTTGGTGGGAAAATAAAGATTTTTAAAGGTAGGAATGCATAAATACTAAATATCCCCATTGAAACATGCATCACTGACAATTAAAAATCTTATTTTTCACTGTATGAATTTTATGCAGTTATTTTGATAATAGAAAATATTTTAAATATACCTCAAGCTTCTCATCATCTTTTAATCCCTCCTGCCACTTCTCAAATTCATTCATCCAATTCAAAGCAGTATTAAGAGGGCAAACCACTAAAGCTGTGCTGAAATCCAATTTGTCACACAAAAGAACCGTATGAAGAAAACTTACTACCTACAAGAAAACAAATTAAGTTGCCATCTTCATTTAAATATCTTCAAAAAGTAAATAAATTGAGCAAACTTACAATAATTGGGATTTTTTTGCTGTTTAAACAAAAAAGCAACCAGGCAAAGGC
This sequence comes from Moschus berezovskii, assembly GCF_049115385.1. Lineage (NCBI taxonomy): Eukaryota > Metazoa > Chordata > Mammalia > Artiodactyla > Moschidae > Moschus > Moschus berezovskii. The sequence goes on from NC_142488.1 coordinate 67,045,479, forward strand.
TACAGAAAAAGAGATATAACATGTAAAAGGCGGAAATTCAACTAAATGATACATAAGGTACTTCCAACTCTAAAGTTCCATGATTTTATGATCAGTAATAATAATAACATGAATATAATAAATAATAACCACAGCAAAATAGCTACTAAGTCCCTAGTCCCCAGAGAACATTCCTACGATCTTTAGAAAATACCACTTCCCATTTAGAAAAAGAGAATTTTATCAGAGTATTTTTCCACTGCAAAGTGTTCTGACTCACTGAATCTACTGTCTTATGGCTTGGAATTACACACACACACACACACACACACACACACATATGTATCTTTTCACTAATTTCACACCTCTGCTACAATTCTTACAGTCTTCCTGCAACTTCCTGCATTCAAAAATGTAGTATTTTAATAGTGAAAATACATTATGTTCTCATTACTATAGGATCACAGACTATTAAAGTCAAGAATCCCCTGGTTAGAACTCTGTGCTTTCACGTGGAGGACATTGGTTCAATCCCTGATAGACGAACTAAGATCTCAGAAGCCACACAGCATAACAAAAAGAAAGTTGTAAAGGAAGTTCATTTTCGCCTCAGAATCTTTGCAGTTTTACTGGCTATGCCTATAATCCCCCTGCTTCACTTCATTAGGATCTCTGTTCAAACATCACTTCCTAAAAGATGCTTTCCCTCTCTATGCTTCCTTAACATAATCTGAAAGTACATATTTTTTATTTGATTTGATTAAAATCTCTCTCTCCCACCAGACTATAAGCTTCTTGGGGGAGAAATCTTGTTATTCACTGCTTTATCTCCAGCCCCTACAACTGTGTCTAGAACCTAACAGAACATAATATATATTTTTAAATTCATGAATGCACAAGAACAGAATACCTTCATATTCTTACCTGTAAAGTCTTACCAAGGCCCATGCAGTGGGCAAGAATGCATCCTGAACCTGGAGATTTCTTTGTTTTTTTTACAGACTCACAGCAGCAATCCCACATAAACTGAACACCTAAAAAAGATACCTTTTTTAAGTTCAAATTTAAGGTGCAAGTTAAAAAATCTTCCTTCGTAAATACATCAAAAACATGACTAAAACTTCTTAGAAACAGAATTTTTTAAAAAGAGAAATATAAAAATCTCTTAATGTAAATGAGATTTGTTTTACACACAACCCTCCCCACACACTAAGGTTTATTAGAAAAAATGTGAAAACAGGCACACAACAAGGTGACTTTCAATCCTCTCAGGTATCATAGCAGACCTTTTCTCCATTCTCTGGGATTGTCCAAAGAGACAGATAAATAATCTCATAAAATCTTTATCCAAAGAGAGAATAGATCCCTATCAAATATACTTTCAGGTTCACTGAGTCAATCCGGGGGGGAGGCAGGAAACCTCAGGAGCTAATTTATCATTTCTCCCTTTATTCAACACTAGAAACTGAACAAGAAATGGGCTTGCTACCTAAGGAGTAGGAACTATAGAACCTCCTTTATGTATTCATTCACATACACACTCAAATTGACTTATTGATTCCACATGGACAAAGCAGAGGATAGGGATAATTGGATATTTCCAAAACCAATAAAGGAATATTATTAACAAAAATATTTGAAAAAGCATTTCCTAAAGAAGGCTTTTAGCTAACTGTACCCTTCCCTACCACACCACTGCCCTTAGCTAACCACTGCAGATTAGGTGAAATCCACTTGCTATATATACCTATTTGTGAGTGGCACACAACTCCCTTTTCACAAAACTCATTATCTTGCAATGTTCAATTTTGTTCTTCCTGATTTGCTTTTGCACTCCATAAGGGCAGGGATCATATCTGTTATGCTCACCAGTAAAAGTAACTCCAGGTCTTAGCAGAATGTGAGGCACACTGGGGCCATCAAATATTGGTAAAATTTAACTAAAAACACTTTAACCATCTAATAGTTTCTTACCATCTACTTGATGTGGTTTCAATTTGATAACCATATTTCTATGAACCTGCACTAAAGGTTCTTTGGTTTCTTCATCTTCATCTAAAACCAACTTCGTTGTTATTGGACACTTAGTCGGTGAAGCATCTTCAATTTCTATCACCTATAAGAAAGGGAATTATAGATAGTTAAGCTCACTTTTTACTTTCACGCATTGGAGAAGGAAATGGCAACCCACTCCAGTGTTCTTGCCTGGAGAATCCCAGGGATGGGAGAGCCTGGTGGACTGCCGTCTATGGGGTCACACAGAGTCAGACACGACTGAAGTGACTTAGCAGCAGCAGCAGCAAGCTCAAAGAAACCTTTTAAGCAATGGTGGAATATGAATCTTACTAAGGGTAGTTTCCAAAATACAGACATGCCTACTTCCATACTAAAATCCAGTATTTTTTGTTCAGTAAGACCAGGATGGATCACTAGTTTACACGTTTTCTAAAATAAAAAAACCTCTACAAGACTCTGAATCACTGTGGTAATGCTGGTAATTTATTAATAGCTCATCGGTTTTCACCTTGAACACCTTAACACGTGATAGGTAGAGATGTGAGAAAAGGAGCACTCTAAATTAATCTATGTCATCACCATTAAAATCTAAATAGACTGGTTCTATTATTCTAGAAGACATGTGAAAATGTGCAAGGAAACTTATGGTTACCACAATGACTGGTCATGACTAGTATTTAATTCAGGCAGTAGTGAAGGTAAATATAAATGTTTTACAATGTGACTGAAGACAATCCCAAACAAGAACTGTCCCACCCAAGATTCCAAAAGGCTCCCACTGAAGACCACTGTAAATATGTGTTGTGAGAGGGAAAAAATTTCAGAAACATTGGTATGAGAACCTCAGGCTCAAAAGCATAACAGGAATATTTAACACCCTTTAAATGCAAAAGGGAAACAATCACCTCAAGTTTATTATTTGAAAGAAAACTTAAATACATACACATAAATACAAATATATGTATCTGAATATATATTTTTTTGCTATCACATCCCAATGTCTATCCATTACATAGTATACTCAAGAACTGTATAAGTTAGGTACAAGTATTGCCATTTTATAAATTAAAAAACAAACCTGAGAGACTGAGAAGTTAAATAACTTATACAACGTCATGCAACTCTTAAGTAACACTAGGATTTATACCAAGAGGGCTAGGCTCCAGAGTACATGAACTTAACCACTATGCATTAATACTTTAATAAAGAAAATGCTTGTATGAACAGGTTTATGGTTCCATGAAAATCAATAAAGAGTCATGACTTTAAACCATGGACATTATGATGCTTAAGAATAAAATTTTAGCCAGTACTTTTTTTCCTTATTTAGAACTGTAACTAGGAATGAATGATTACTTGATAGTCACTATAGACATTTTTAAATATGAATAGAAGCATATAGAATAGCATAATGAGCCCTATTACCCATTATTCAGCTTCAAAAATTATCAACCTCTGGCCAGTTGTTTCACTGGCAGCCTCTCACCCATTCTCCAACTCCTTTGATCCCATAAATGATTCTGAAGCAAACCCAAGCAAGTATGTTATTTCATCTGTAAATGTTTTATAATATCTCTTTAAAAGGACATTCTCTCTTTTAAAAATCATAACTACAGTATCATTATTACATGTAAAAATTATTTAAACAAGTCACAAATTGGTAATATATTACCTTGATAAAACTAAAATTATATACAAATCAAGATGTGGTAGAATATAAATAGCACTGGTCATTTAGATCCCAGCTCCATTTCAACAACTTACTTAAACTCTCCTAGCTTCAGTTTGTTCATGTGGAAACTAGGAAAGCTTTAAATAACTCTCATGAGGTTGTTGTGGCGATTAAATGAGGCAAAGAATACAAAGTATCAGGCACAGACTAAGTATTCAACAAATTTTTATTGTGTTCTAGCTTCGATGTATCCCAGCTTCATATTGCTGTGTCAAAGACATAAGCCAAAATGGAAAATTATTTGAATGTCTCATCCTGTTTGCAAGGTGTGGTGGGCAGAACCCTAAAATGGCCTCCAAGATTCCAATCCTCTGCTGTAAACATTCTACATAACTCCATTCCCTTGGGGGTGACTGAGATCTGTAACTATAATGAGATATCATTCCCATAACTGGGCAACTAATCAGTTGGTTTGACATAATCAAAAGGGAGATTCTCTTAGATGAGGTGGGCTTAATCAAGGTAAGCCCTTTAAAAGATTAAAGTTTAAGAAATGTTCTCTTACTGATCTCCAAGACAAGCAAACTGCCACACTATAGAGAGAAGTCTACAGTACCTAAGAACCTCATTGCCAGAATCACAAGGAACTGAATTCTGCCAACATGTGAGCTAGAAAAAAAGCACAAAGTCTTAGATGAAAATTTCAGCTCTGGTGAACATCTTCAATTTCAACTTAGTGAGAAACTGAGCTAAGCCACTCTCAAATTCCTGATTTATCCAACTGTGAGATAATAACTTTGCTTTGTTTTTAGCTAAGCCTGTGATAGTTTTTTTTTTTTAATGCACAGTAGAAAACTAATATATAATGTTTTAACTAAGACTTCTGAACCATATGTTCATAAGTGATATGGATGACATTTTAGCTATTAAGCACTAGCTTTGGGACTAGAGATGAGTGAATCTTCAACCTGAATGTAGAAGAAGATAATTTACAAAGAAATGGTCTACTTATTTGTGACTAAGTACACGTATTTATGCACTAAAAGTACAACTTAAGGAAAGTTTATTTAACTAATAATAGACAGGAATGAAATGAGAAAATTTAGGAGAAATAAATTAAGCTATAGTAAAGAATAAATAAGGACATGCATCCCATGTCTGAATTGAAAAAGGAAAAGAAAACATAAATACAAAATCATTTAAGCAACACACTGAAAAGGTTGAGCTCCATTTCTGCTTACGGAGATTAAGTACCATGATGAATGATGGAGTATTAGGGACCAAATCTGTCCTCCTGCTGTAATCAATTAGAAAAGTAGACAAAACATATGAAACAAACATTTCTGGACTTTGGATTATAGGAACCAACAGGACACTGATACCTGAGAGAAGAAAAAACAACAAGGAGGGCCCTAATCCCTCTTGATTGCTGCCAGAAGGTACATCTCAGAATTTAAGATAACCCAAGCAGAACTCTGGAGTTGTGCTGAGTTGGGGAAACAGAGGTCAAGCTCAGAGAGCTGGAAAAAATACAGAGAACTACAAAGAGAAAAGAGCTATACAAAAAGACCTCAAGAAATCAAAATGGGAGTCACTTCAGTCTTAGTTGAGTATCACAATGCACATGAAGAATGAAATTCCACAAAGCCAGACAAAGTATGACCAAGAAGTCAGGATGTAAATAGTTCCCAGTGATCATATAGGTCTGGAAGGCATTCAATTTTAAACAAGGTAGTGTACGATCTTCATACTAACTCAGGGCATTCAGTGGAGACCAGACAAAGACCACACATTAGCAGTGGGGCAAAGCCATCCATAAACTACAGGGACACACCTTAAGAGGTTTTGTTTTGAAATATCAAAATAATTAAACTGGTGACTTGCCTACTGCTACAGGGGTTAAGAATGCACTTGCCAATGCAGGGGACACGGGTTCCATCCCTGGTCTGGAAGGATCCTACATGTTATGCATAGAGCAACTAAAACCTGTGCACCACAACTACTGAGCCCATGCTCTAGAGCCCTTGTGCTGCAACTACTGAAGGCTGTGAGCCTAGAACTCGTGCTCTACAACAAGAGAAGCCACGGCAATGAGAAGCCCACACACCACAACTGGAGAGTAGACCCTGCTCGCTACAACTAGAGAAAGCCCACACAGAGCAGTGAAGACCCAGCGCAGCCAAAAATTAAAAAGAATAATTAAACTGAACGAAAAGTACCTTAAATATCTATACAGAACAATGCCAGCACTCTCCAATAGAATACAACATACACTCAACAATACCCGATTTACAATGTCTAGTTTTTAATAAAACATTATTAGATACATCAAGAAAGAAATATGAACAATAACCAAGAGAAAAATCACTTAACAAAAATGGTAAGAAGTGACAGAGATGTTCAAATTGGCAGACAAGCACAATAAAGCAAATGTAAAATGTATTCCAATACTGAAAGGAAAATGTGAATACAGTGGGAAAAGAAATACAAGTTCTAAGAAAGAACCAAATGTAATTTCTATATAATAAAAATATAAAAAATAAATATTTAATATGAAAGACTCACTGAATGAGATTAGCATCATAATGGAAAAGATGAAAAGATCTTGCTTGAAGACAAAGCAAGAGAAACTACCTAAAATGAAACGGGGGGGGGGGGAAGGGGCGGGGGGAGGAATTGAAGAAATTAGTGGGAAAATGCTCAGCAATCTAACACATATGTAATTAGAGTCTCATATAGGAAAAAAACAGAAAACCTTGTCTGAAGAAATAATAGTCAAAACTTTCAAACATTTTGATAGAAACTGTAAGTCGACAGAACCAACAAGTTAAAGGAGCACCAGGCAGGATAAAACCTAAGAAAATCACAATGATCAATTCCTGAAAGTTGGTGATAAATAGATAATTTTTCACAAACCACTAAAACATCTAATCATTAAAAAAAGAATAAAGACACATTACGTACACATGGGTGAGTGAGGGGCAAAAATAAAGACAACAAACAACATGTCATGAAGAAGCAACATCTTTACACAGATGAAAGAAAAAGCTAATAACTTAGAATTCTATACCCATGGATTATAACATTCAAAAACTAAGGGTAAAGTAAGATGTCAACAAAATGACAAGAAACAAGCTCTAAGCTCCTGTTTTTGCACAGAAATATAAAGAAAGAAAAAGAAAAAGGAAAAAACTTTAAAAATCAGAAAACTGTTTGAACCAACTTTGTCAGAGTTCTGGAAAACAGTCAAAGGTTTTATAGCAACCAAGTAAATGACCAGTCAAGAAAAAGCCATTTTCAAAATGGTAGGAAAGTTTTATAGTATTTTTACTTGCTCTTACCCCACTACCTCTTAGTGAAGTGATAGTCTTATTCTTGAAGCAGCAGGAGCCTTGTGGACAGTTTCTTCCCTCAAACCAGAAGGAGTACAGTATAAATTTTTTGCTAATTACTGTGTACAGCTATTCTAACCTGCCAGAGGATAACTGAAGGAATGACATAAAATTCTTACTACTATTTCACCTAACTTAAATTCTAACGGGAGAAACAGAAGGAAATGCTTAAAGAGAAAAACACAGTTACAAGGCAACTGTAAACCCACAGATGCCAGGGCCAAGACATTATACACGGAAAAATACAACTGACCATCTAAGGCCCAGAAAAGAAGCTAGGTTAAGACTCTTGGAATTTAGGGTATTTGAAACTAGCAAAACATACAGAAAAATTTAAAAAGCCATGTTTCCCCGGAAAAAAAAAACTAAGCAAACCTCAAGTTTCAACCTCAGAGGGATCCTTAACTTAACTATAATCCTAGTTAAGTACTAGAGAAGTATCCCAGTACAGAGGTAATCTAAAGAGACTGGAAAGAAATCAGCATTCAAGGAAATCTCTCTCAAAACATTTATACAACACTAGTGAAAAGAAAAGAGCATTCAGCAACAATGTAAAACAATAAACAAACTTTGTAAAAATAAATGAGGAAAGTCTCATAACAATCAGACAGTAACAACTAAAGAAAAAAATACAAAAAATTCTTGGGAAGGGAGAGAACTTAATTTCCAGAGTTATCACATTATAATAGCTAAACCCCCAATGTGCAATTAAAAAAAAAACCCCACAAACCAAACAATGAAACAGGAAAACATGGCCAATTCAAAAGAAGAAATTAAAATAACAGAAAACATCCCTAAGAGGCCCTCAACAATGAACTCATTACACAAAGCAAAACTGGGCACAATCTAAAAGAAACCAAGAAAGATACAAAATGGGAATACCAACAAAGAAGGAGAAATTACAAACAAGAACCAAACAGAAAATTTGGAACTAAAAAACAAAAAAGTGAAATAACTTTAAAAACAATTCAGATATGAGCAGGAAGAAGAATCATTAAACATGAAGGTGTCAACTGAAATTATCAAGTCTAAGTAGCAGAAAGAAATCAGAACTAAGAAAACTGAGAGACAAGGGACTTGTGGAATATCATCAAGCAGACCAATATACACATTATGAGAGTCAAAGGAGAAGAAAAATACAGACAAAAGGTTATTTGAGGAAATACTGGCCAAAACTCCCAAATTTGAGTAAAGACCAGGATCTACAAATCCAAGAAGCACAACAAACTTGAACTGAGATAAACTAAGAGACTCAGACTAACCACATTATAGTTTCACCTTCACAGGACAAAGACAGAATCTTGAAAGTATCAAGAGAGAAGTGATCTATCACAACAGGGATCATCAATAACATTATCAGTTTATTTCTCATCAGAAACCTGAAGGTCAAAAGGCAGTGCAATGATATATTTTGAACTACTGAAAGAAAGTAACTGCCACGTGAGAATTTTATATTAAACAAAAGTATCATTCAAAATAGAGGGAGAAACAAATACATTCTTAAACCAAGACAGTTCATTAAAAATAGACCTATACAACAAGAAATGCTAAAGTGAAGCCTTCGGGTTGAATTGAAAGAGTACTGAAAGATGGATAAAGGACTATCCATTATGTATGGAAAACACACACGGCCAAACACAAAACCCAGTATTATTGACATTTTGGTTTGTAACTCCAAGTGTACTTTCTATAGAATTTAAGAGACAAACCATAGAAAGAAACTATATGTTACTGGGGCATAAAAATATATAAAAACAAAATGTGTAACATGAATTATATGCAAGGGGAAATGGGGCTGTATAAGACTACAATATTTTTCAGCATGATTAAAGTTAAGTTCATTAAATTCAAACTATAACACTATGACTTTAGGAGGTTACATCTAATCCCATGTTAACTACAAAGAAAATATCTATAGATTACCAAGAAGATAAAACAATCATAAAGATACATATACCAAAATCAGAATTCCAAATTATATGAAGCAAACACTGACAGAACTGAAAGGAGAAATAATAGACTGTTTTACAAAAATAGTTTGGAGACATAATACCCTACTTTCAGTAATACATAGAATAAGCTAACTGAAGATCAACAGGGAAACACAGAATTTGAACAACAATGTCAACCAGTAAGTCCTATCAAAAAGAACACTCCATTCAACAACAGCAGAGTAACAAATTTTCTCAACTTCATGTAACACTTAAGGATAGACCACATGATAGGGCACAAAACAAGCCTTAATAAATTTTAAAACATTAAAAACATAAAATTAACAATACTTCAATAAAATAAAATGAAAAAGTTTACTAACTTATTAAAAATTTAAAAATAAAATAAAAACTTAAAATCTCTAATCACAATGGAATGAAACTAGAAATTACTAACAGAAGGACAATGGGAAAACGTAAATATGCATCATTTAAACATGACACTCTTAAATAACAAAAAGGTCAAATAAGAAATCACAAGAGACATTAGAAAACACCTTCAAATTAAAATAAAAATAGAATACTAAAGCTTGTGGAATTCAGGGATTAGAAAAGAAGTAAAATTCTCACTGTTTTGAGATGATATTATACTATAAATAGAAAACCCTAAAGATGCTATCAGAAAATTACTAAACCTAACCAGTGAATTTAGTAAATTGCAGGATACAAAATCAATACAAAGAAATCGCTTCCACTCCTATACACTAAAAATGAAAACTCAGAAAGAAATTAAGGAAACAATCCCATTCACCACTGAAACAAAAAGATAAAATACCTAGGAATGAATGTACCTAAGGAATAAAAGGGCAGTATTGTTGTTGTTGTTCAGTGGGTAAGCTGGGTTCTAATCGTTGCAACGCCATGGACTGCAGCATGCCAGGGTGCTCTACTTTCACTATCTCCCAGAGTTAGCCCAAATTAATGTCCACTGAGTTGGTGACAATATCTAAACATCTCATACTTTGCTGCTCCCTGCTCCTTTTGCTTTCAATCTTTCTAAGCATCAGGGTCTTATCCAATAAATCAGTTCAGGTGGCCAAAGTACTGGATCTTCAGATTTAGCATCAGTCCTTCCAATGAATATTCAGGGTTGATTTCCTTTTGGATTGACTGGGTAGATCTTCCTGCTGTACAAGGAATTTAAAGAATCTTTTCCCACACCACAAGGTGAAAGCATAAATTCTTCAGTGCACAGCCTTCTTTATGGTACAACCCTGACATCTGTAAGTGACTACTGGAAAATAATAGTTTTTATTTATGGACCTTTATTGACAAAGTGATGTCTCTGATTTTTAATACTCTATCTAGATTTGTCACAGCTTTCCTTCCAAGGAGCAAGCATCTTTTAATTTCATGGCTACAGTCACCGGCGGCAATGATTTTGAAGCCCAAAAAAATAAAATCTGTCACTACTTTCACTTTTTCCCCTTCTATTTGCCATGAAGTGTGGGAACTACATGCCATAATCTGTTTTTTGAATGCTGAGTTTTAAGCCAGCTTTTTCATGCTCCTGTTTCACCCTCATCTTTAGGTTCTCTTCACTTTCTGTCATTACAGTGGTATCATCTGCATATCTGAGGTTGTTGATGTTCCTCCTGGCAATCTTGATTCTGGCTTCTGATTCATCCAGCCCAGGATTTCGCATGAGGTAACTGTAGAGAAGTTAAACAAGCAGGGTGACAATATACATCCTTCTCATACTCCTTTCCCAATTTCGAACCTGTTCGTTGTTCCTCATCTGGTTCTAACTTGGCTTCTTACCTGCACACAGGTTTCTCAGGAGATAAGTAAGGTGATCTGGTATTTCCATCTCTTTAAGAATTTTCCAGACTTTGTTGTGATCCACATAGTCAAAAGCTTCAGTGTAGTCAATGAAGCAGAAGTAGATGATTTTCTGGAATTCCCTTGTTTTCCCCATAATCAAACAAATGCTGGCAATTTGATCTCTGGTTCCTCCACCTCTTCTAAACCTAGCTTGTACATATGGAAGCTCTTGATTCACATACTGTTGAAGCCGAGCTTGAAGGATTCTGTGCATAAACTTACCAGCATGTGAAATGACAGCAACTGTACGGTAGTTCGAACATTCTATGGCATTGCTATTCTTTTGGACTGGAAAGAAAATTGACCTTTTCCTGCCCTGTGGCCACTGCTGAGTTTTCCAAAATTGCCAGCATACTGAGTACAGCACTTTAACAGCATAATCTTTTATGATCTGAAATAACTCAGCTGGAAATCCATCACCTCCAGCAGCTTTGCTCATAGTAATTCTTCCTAAGGCCCATCTGACTTCACACTTCAGGATGTCTGGCACTAGGTGAGTGACCACACCACTGTGGTTATCCAGGTCATTAACACCATTTTTGTATACATTCTGTGTACTCCAGCCACGTCTACTTAAACTCTTCATCTTCTGTCAGGTCACCATTTCTGTCCTTTATCGTACCCATTCTTCCATGAAATGTTTCATTGATATTTCCAATTTTCTTGAAAAGACCTCTAGTCTTTTCCATCCTATTGTTTCCCTCTATTTCTTTGTATTGTTCATTTACGATCTCATCTCTCCTTCCCAGTCTCTGGAACTCTGCATTCAGTTGTGTATATCTTCTCCTTTCATCCTTGCCTTTCACTTCTCTCCTTTCCTCGGCAATTTCTAAAGCGTCCTTAGACAAACATTTTGCCTTCTTGGCACTGCCTACTGTACAAAGTTATGAACCTAAAACCAAAATGGATTTTCAGGCACTTGTCTACCAAATCTAATCCCTTAAATCTATAAATCACCTCCACTGTATAGTCATAAGGGATTTGATTTAGGTCATACCTGAATGGTCTAGTGGTTTTCCCTACTTTCTTCAATTTGAGCCTGAATTTTGCTATAAGGAGCTCAAGATCTGAGCCACAGTCAGCTCCAGGTCTTGTTCTTGATGATTGTATAGAGCTTCAAGGAGAGAAAAGAGGCATATACAGAAAACTATAAGACATTTTTGAAAGAAATCAAAGACTACACAAATAGATGGACAGATACACCATGTTGCTGGATTGGAAGAATCAACATTGTGACAATGACTAAATTACCCAAAGCAACCTACAGATTCAATGCAATCCCTATTGAATTACCAATGGCATTTTTACAGAACTAGGACAAAAAATTTCAGAATTCGTGTGGATATACAAAAGAACCCGAATAGCCAAAGCAATCTTGAGAAAGAATACAGCTGAAGGAATCAACCTTCCTAACTTCAGAATATACTACAAAGCTAGTCATCAACACAGTATGGTACTGCCACAAAAACAGAAATATAGACCAGTGAAACAAGACAGAAAGCCCAAAGATAAACCCATAAACCTATGGGCACCTTATCTTTGACAAAGAAGGAAAGACTATACACAGGAGAAAAGACAGTCTCTTCAATAAGTAAGTGCTGGGAAAACTGGACAGCTACATGCAAAAGAATGAAATCAAAACACTTCCTAATATCATACACAAAGATAAACTGAAAATGGATAAAAAACATAAATGTAAGACCACAAACTATAAAACTCTTAGAGGAAAACATAGAATACTTTCTGACATAAATGAAAAAAAGACTTTCTATGACCCACTTCCTAGAGTAATGGAAATAAAAACAAAAATAAACAAATGGAACCTAATTAAACTTAAAGCTTTTGAACAGCAAAGGAAACCATAAATAAGATGAAAAGACAATCCTCAGAATGGGAGAAAATAATTGCAAATAAAAGCAACTGACAATGGATTAATCTCCAAAATATACAAGCAGGTCATGAAGTTCAACATCAGAAAACAAACAACCCAACCAAAACATGGGCATAAGACTTAAATAGACATTTCTCCATAGAAGATATAATAATAATGTCAATTTTTCTCAAACTCTTCTAGAAAACTAAAGAGGAGGGAATATTTTTAATTTATTCAATGAGACCAGCATTACCCTAATTTAAAATTTAAAAGATAAAGTATAAGAAAACTATAGATTCTCTGTGAATATAGACTCAAAATTATTTCACAAAGTACCAGCAAACAAAATTCAACAGTATGTATTACACAGGATTATACAAAATAGCAAAGAAAGAAATTGTTATGACACAGGATTTGGTAATGATGCCTTAAATAAAATATAAAAATCACACGCAATGAAAGAAAAAATAGATCAACTGGACTTTATCAAAATTTCAAACTTTTATGCAAGTTATACTTATCAAAAGAATTAAAGATAATCCACGAGATGGAGGAATATATTTTCAAATCACATATCTGATAATAGATTGATATCCAGAATATATTTAGAACCCCTACAAAACAACAATAACAAAAACAACACAACTTTTAAATGTGCAAAGGATTTGAACAAACATTTCTCCAAAGATAAACAAATGGTCAATACACACATGAAAAGATGCCCAACATCACTAGTCATTAAGGAGACACAAATCAAAACCTTAATTATCCAAATTCTTGCATCTGCTGTTATCTAGAATAGCACTAAACTCCTTCATAGTGACATCATCTCCTCATGAAAAGCAAAAAAACTGTTTGTAAGATAAGTGCTTGATTTCATGAAGTTTCTCTTCACCTCCTTACCCCACTGCCTTTTAGAGTACTGTCTCAGAGCTATCTGAGATGCTGTTTCCCTCAGTGCAGTCTTAATTTTGCCCCAAATAAAACTTAACTTCTTAAAAAAAAAAATGAAATACCACTTCACTTCCATAGTTGGCTATTAGAAATGGGGTGGAGGGCAGGAACAGGTAAGAAAGAAGGGAAAGAAAGAAAAAGAAAACAAGTATTGTAAATATGTACAGAAATTGGAACCTGTATGAATTGATGGTGGAAATGTAAAGTGGTGCAGCTGTTGAGGAAACGATGTGATGACTCCTCAATGTTCCATCATTCCACTTTTATATATATATATACTCAGAAGGATGGAAAGCAGGAACTTGAAGAGATATCCATACATCCATGTTCCTACCACTATTATTCCCAACAGCCAGAAACTGTAAGAAACCTAAAATATCCATCAACAGATGAATGAATACCCAGATGTAAAGAGTGGACCTGTGCACACAGCAGGGGAAGAAGGTAGGACAATTAAGAAAGTAGCACTGTCATATATGCATTTTCATGTATAAAATAGATAGCCAGTGGGAACTGGTTATATAACACAGGGAACCCAGTGATTCTATGAGCCCAGATGGAGAGGGTGTGGAGAAAAGGGAACCCTCTTGCGTTCTTGGTGGTAGTGTGAATTGATACAGCCACTATATAAGATAGTATTGAGATTCCTTATAAACTAGGAATAAAACCACCACGTGACCAGCTATCCCACTACTAGGCATAAACCATGAGGAAACCAAAACTGAAAAAGATACATGTATTCCAATAGCTAGAACAGCACTGTTTACAATAGCTAGAACATGGAAGCAAACCAGGTCTCAATAGATGAATGGATAAACAATCTGTGGTTCATATATACAACAGAATACTAATCAGCCAAAAAACGGAGTGCATTAGAGTCAATTCTAATGAGGTGGATGAATGTAGAGCCCATTATATGGAGTGAAGTAAGTCAGAAAAACAAATACTGTATACTAATGCATATATATGGAATCTAGAAAGATGGTACTGATGAAATTATTTGCAGGGCAGCAATGGAGACACAGACACAGAGAAAGACTTATGGACCACCAAGGGGGGTGGTGAGGACAGGGTGGGATGTATGGAGAGTAACATGGAAAAATATATTACCATATATAAAATAGACAGCAAATTAGAATTTGTTATAAGACAATGAAAACTCAAACTGGGGAGGGGTGGAATGCGGAGGGAGATGGGAGGGAGGTTCAAAAGAGAGGGGACATACCTATACCTATGGGTGACTTATGTTAATAACTGGGAAAAACCAACACAATTCTGTAAAGCAATTATCTTCCAATTAAAAATAAACAAATTTAAAATTAAAAAACACTTTTTTTAATAAAACAAATTAATGAATAAACAATGTGGTATAACAAATGAAATTCTGACAGTTGATACAACATGAATGAATCTTGTAAACATTCTGTCACGTGAAATAAGACAAAAGGACAAATATTGAATAAATCCACTTATATGAGATAAATAAATCGGCAAATTCGAAAGAGACAGAAAGTAGAAGAGAGACTAGCGGGAAAGTGGTATGGGGTCAAGTTTTAAATGGGAAAGAGTTTCTGTTTGGAATGATGAAAAAGGCATAGAATAGGATGGTGATGATGATTACCCAACATGTATTTCACTGACCTGTATACTTTAAAATAGTTAAAACAATAAGAAAAATTTTAAAAAGAACCCAAAGAAGCACAAACAAAATAAGTCATTCCAATATGTAACAGGATACTCCAGTTTAGTGAAAACCTTGAAACAGCCTAACTGTACCTCAAAAGAAGATTTGGGAAGGGCAAGGTTGACAGTGATATGTCCATTCAACAGCTAAGTTTTGCCACACTTAAGGGCAGACACACACTACTGAGGAAAGAACACTCTCCAAAAATTCCATGGTATGTCAAAACCAAATGTAAACTTAAGATTGGTACACTTCACTCAGTAAATTTTCATAAAAAGAAAAACTTTAAATAAATATCAATTCTAATTAATGATATGCAAGCTAAAGCATTTAGGTTAAGTGAAAAAATGTTTGCAACTGACTTTCACATGCATAAAAATATAATGAAGGATAGAGAGCTTAGTAGATAAATACAAATGTCATAAACCAACTATAGTAAAATATCAAGAAGAAAATGTAGGACATGAGTTTATGGGAAATAACTGAAATTCTGTAAACCGAGCAGTATGTTGGAACTTTTCATAGCAAAATGCTTGAAAAGTAAGATGGTGTGACCACACTATACTCAAACAGAGTAGATTTCAGATGAAAAATCAGCAGTGTTAAAAAGGGACATTAGGAAGGCAGTCCTAAGATGGCGGAGGAATAGGAAAGGGAGACAATTTTCTCCCCACAAATTCATCAAAAGAACATTTGAACGCTGAGTAAATTCTACAAAACAACTTCTGAATGCCAGCAGAGGACATCAGGCACCCAGAAAAGCAGCCCAGTGTCTTCGAAAGGAGGTAGGAAAAAATATAAAAGATAAAAAAAGAGGCAAAAGAGATAGGGACGGAGATCCATCCCAGGAAGGGGGTCTTAAAAAAATAAAAGAGATAAGTTTCCAAACACCAGGAAACACTCTCACTGGCGAGTCTGTGGCGAGCCTTGGAACCTCAGAGGGCAACACAACTGGGTGGAAAAATAAATAAATAATTAAAACCCACAGATTACGTGCCCAATGGTAACTCCCAGTGGAGAAGCAGCAGGATGCCCCCATCCACCACTAGCAAGTGGAGGCTAGGCAGGGAGGCGCGGGCTGCATCCCTTAGAGTAAGGACCGGACTGAATGCCCAGAGGGCAATCTGAGGGAGCTAACTTGACAAAGCAAAGCAGACTGTGGGATAGTTACCCTGCGAAAAAGCGAAAAGTGCTAACCTAAGACACCACCAGACCCGCTCACAGAACAAAGGACTGAATAGAGCTAGCCAGCTGCGGATGGCCCATCCCCCACCAAGATAGGCAGGGGAGTGCAGCCAGAGCCAGAAGGGGGCAATCGTGGTCCCCGAGAGGGATCATCTACCAAACTGCAAGCAGGCTTCCTTGCTAACCAAGACTTCTTGGGATTCTGGCCGGTCGACATCCACCTGAGAAGGTACGCCAGTTGTACACCCAGAAAACTGATCAGCAGGAACTGGGGAGGCGATAAGTCACAGCGACCACACTCGCCAAACACCTGCTCACCTGAGCTGCTCGGACCGGGGAAGGGCACAAAACGCAGGCCCAACCAAGTCTGCGCCTTTGTGGAATACCCGAGTACCTAAACCTGAGCGGCTTTGACCTGGGAAGTGCATGCAACCCAGGGCCTGCCTCAGACAGTTCCCAGCAGAGCAACCTAGAGCCTGAGCAGTATAGAAAGGGAAAGCACACATGACATGGGCGGGGGCAAACCCAGTGTGGCCAAGTCATAGAATAGAAGGAACATAACTCAACATAATAAAAGTTACATATGACAAACCCACAGAAAACATTATTCTAAATCTTGAAAAATTGAAAGCATTTCCCCTAAAGTCAGGAACAAGACAAGGGTGCCCACTCTCACCAGTACTATTCAACACAGTTTGGGAAGCTATGGACACAGCAATCAGAGCAGAAAAAGAAATAAAAGAAATCCAAATTGGAAAAGAAGAAGTAAAACTCTCACTGTTTGCAGATGACATGATCCTCTACATAGAAAACCCGAAAGACCTCACCAGAAAATTACTAGAGCTAATCAATGAATACAGTAAAGTTGCAGGATATAAAATCAACACACAAAAATCCCTTGCATTCCTATATACTAATAATGAGAAAACAGAAAGATAAATTAAGGAAACAATTCCATTCACCACTGCAACGAAAAGAATAAAATACTTAGCAATATATCTACCCAAAGAAACAAAAGACCTATATATAGAAAACTGTAAAACACTGGTGAAAAAAATCAAAGAGGACACTAATAGATGGAGAAATATACCATGCTCATGGATCAGAAGAATCAATATAGTGAAAATGATTATACAACGCAAAGTAATCTATAGAATCAATGCAATCCCTATCAAGCTACATACAGTATTTTTCACAGAGCTAGAACAAATACTTTCACAATTTGTATGGAAATACAAAAAACCTCGAATAGCCAAAGCAAACTTGAGAAAGAAGAAAGGAACTGAAGGAATCAACATGCCGGACTTCAGGCTCTACTACAAAACCACAGTCATCAAGACAGTATGGTACTGGCACAAAGACAGAAATATAGATCAAAGGAACAAAACAGAAAGCCCAGAGATAAATCCACACACTTATGGACACCTTATCTTTGACAAAGGAGGCAAGAATATAAAATGGAGAAAAGACAATCTTTTTAACAAGTGGTGCTGGGAAAATTGGTCAGCCACTTGTAAAAGAATGAAGCTAGAACACTTTCTAACACCACACACAAAAATAAACTCAAAATGAATTAAAGATCTAAATGTAAGACCAGAAACTATAAAACTCCTAGAAAAGAACATAGGCAAAACGCTCTCCGACATAAACCACAGCAGTATCCCCCATGACCCACCTCCAGAATATTGGAAATAAAAGCAAAAATAAACAAATGGGACCTAATTAAACTTAAAAGCTTCTGCACAACAAAGGAAACTATAAGCAAGGTGAAAAGACAGCCTTCAGAATGGGAGAAAATAATAGCAAATGAAGCAATGGACAAAGAATTAATCTCAAAACTATACAAGCAACTCCTGCCACACAATTCCAGAAAACTAAACGACCCAATCAAAAAATGGGCCAAAGAACGAAACAGACATTTCTCCAAAGAAGACATACAGATGACTAACAAACACATGAAAAGATGCTCAACATTACTCATTATTAGAGAAATGCAAATCAAAACCACAATGACGTACCATTTCACACCAGTCAGAATGGCTGCTATCCAAAAGTCTATAAGCAATATATGCTGGAGAAGGTGTGCAGAAAAGGGAACCCTCTTACATTGTTGGTGGGAATGCAAACTGATGCTGGGAGCGATTGGGGGCAGGAGGAGAAGGGGACGACAGAGAATAAGATGGCTAGATGGCATCACCAACTCGATGGAGGTGAGTTTGAGTGAACTGCGGGAGTTAATGCTGGACAGGGAGGCCTGGCGTGCTGTGATTCATGGGGTCGGAAAGAGTCGGACACAACTGAGCGACTGAACTGAACTGAACTGAACAGCCACTATGGAGAACAGTGTGGAGATTCCTTAAAAAACTGGAAATAGAACTGCCATAAGACCCAGCAATCCCACTGCTGGGCATACACACCGAGGAAACCAGAATTGAAAGAGACACATGTACTGCAATGTTCATCGCAGCACTGTTTATAATACCCAGGACATGGAAGCAACCTAGATGTCCATCTGCAGATCAATGGATAAGAAAGCTGTGGTACATATACACAATGGAGTATTACTCAGCCATTAAAAAGAATACATTTGAATCAGTTTTAATAAGGTGGATGAAACTGGAGCCTATTATACAGAGTGAAGTAAGCCAGAAAGAAAAACACCAATACAGTATACTAATGCATATATATGGAATTTAGAAAGATGGTAATGATAACCCTGTACGCGAGACAGCAAGAGACACAGATGTATAGAACAGTCTTTTGGACTCTGTGGGAGAGGGCGAGGGTGGGATGATTTGGGAGAATGACATTGAAACATGTATATTATCATATGTGAAATGCATCGCCAGTCCAGGTTCGATGCATGATACAGGATGCTTGGAGTTCGTGCACTTTGATGACCCAGAGGGATTATGTGGGGAGGCAGGTGGGAGGGGGGTTCAGGATGGGGAACACATGTGCACCCGTGGCAGATTCATGTCAATGTATGGCAAAACCAATACAATAAATAAAAAACCTTTCCCTTTGGTGTAAAAATAAATAAATAAAATTCTTTTCAAAAAAGGGACATTATATACTGATAATGGGTCAATTCATGAGAAAGACATAATAATCCACAAGTAGATATATCTAGCAGAGCTTTAGCAAACTATGAGAAAAAACAAAGAAGTGCAATGAGAAAATGACAAATTGACAATTAAACTTGCAGACCTCAACTTTGCTCTGAGACAAAATATCATTAAGTATATAGAGGATGTGAATATAATAAATCAACATAACATAACTGAAATTTATAGAATATTTCACACCACAAAAGCAAAATATTTGCATGGACCATCATTTTCTGGGCCATAATAAAAACAGAAAAAATTCTGAATAGAGTAAAAGCAAAACACAAAACATAGAAATTCATGCAGTTCAACATCTAAAATAGTATGCACATTGGGGAATTTTATATTATTTATAGATTTAAAAAGTACCAACATCCAAAAGCCACCTTAAATAGCTATTTTAAAAAAGCAAATTATACCCAGAGAAAAAGTGACAAAACAAAATCAAAGTGAAAACTAATGAAATAGTGAAAGGTGAAATAATAAGAAAAAGCTCACTAAATCCAAAGCTGGTTTTTTTTTAAAGGATAGTACAATCTCTAAACCTCTAAAGAGACTAATCAAAAAAAAAAAAAAAGATAAATTATCATTAACCGAAATGAAAGATGAGCTATCATAACAGGGTCTACAAAAAACAAAAACATAAAAAAAGGAATATTACAAACAAATTTATTTGAAATAATACATTTGACTACTTAAATGAAATTGGACAAATATCCCAAAGAAAAATTTACCAACAGAGATCAAAAGAAAACAGATCATCTAAATGACCCTATACTTATTAAAGTAATAGTGATAACTTATTAAATACAATCTGTTTAAAAATTTTAAGAACTCAGAAAACTCAGGGCAGTACCTTTAGTGGAGAATTCTAGCAAATATTTAAGAACGAAATACTACCTATCTTATAAAAATACTTATAAGTAGAGGAGACAGGAGCATTTCCCTTTACATTTTACATGAGAATAGTATTACTGTAATAAAAAAAACCAGAAAGATATACAAGTAAAGGAATTTACAACCCAACACGCCTACTTAAAAGTGAGGTAAAACTCCTGGTGAAACAATATAAGAAAAGAAATACAATATATAAAAAGAGTAATATACAATGACCAGTGAGGCTTATTCTAGTAGTGCAAGACATTTTCTAGATCATCACACAGATACATTAAAATGCATCTGAAAAAATTAACCATCCTTTTGGTGGCGGTGTTTTATGTATAGACAGCATGAATATGAACTGTACATGGAACAACAGACTGGTTCCAAATAGGAAAAGGAGTACGTCAAGGCTGTATATTGTCACCTTGCTTATTTAACTTATATACAGAGTACATCATGAGGAACGCTGGGCTGGAAGAAGCACAAGCTGGAATCAAGATTGCTGGGAGAAATATCAATAACCTCAGATATGCAGATGACACCACCCTTATGGCAGAAAGTGAAGAGGAACTCAAAAGCCTCTTGATGAAAGTGAAAGAGGAGAGTGAAATGGTTGGCTTGAAGCTCAACATTCAGAAAATGAAGATCATGGCATCTCATCCCATCACTTCATGGGAAATAGATGGGGAAACAGTGGAAACAGTGTCAGACTTTATTTTTTTGGGCTCCAAAATCACTGCAGATGCTGATTGCAGCCATGAAATTAAAAGGCACTTACTCCTTTGAAGGAAAGTTATGACCAACCTTGATAGTATATTAAAAAGCAGAGAAAATCCTTAGGAATCTACTAAAAAGGTTACTAGAACTAGTAGAATATAGTAAGCTCACAGAACACAAGGTCATTAAATCATTTGAAATTTCATTTACCGTGACAAAAGAAAACATAGATTACTTCAGGATCAATTTAGAAAAATAAGTGCTAGTTATATACAATGAAAACTATAAAACGCAGCTAAGAGAAATCAAAGAAGAGCTAAATAAATGGGAAATATACTATATTTACATAACTGTAAACAAAACCTGTTAAGATGTCACTAGTGATCCAACTAAATCCCCATTAAAGTTCCAGGAAGATTCTTATTAAAAATTGACAGGATACTAAAATTCATATGGAAATATGAATAACTGAGTATACCAAAACAACTCTAAATATGTGGAACCAAGTTGTAGAAGTTACAGTATCTCATTCCAAGAATTACTATAAGGTTACAGTAATCAAGACAGTGTAGGAATAGCTTAAGGATAAACATAAGTATCCAAATGTAACACAACACACAATGAGACCTTCTTAGGTTCCGGATTCATAACAAATATTTTTATAAACCACTATTATGCTTGTGAGGTAAATGAAAGAATTTTTAATATTAACTAAACATTTGACATTATGAAATTACTGTTAATGTTTAAGTGTAATAATGATACTGTGGTAATGTTTAAAACTTCTTATCTTTCAACAATAAATTCTGAACCATATATAATCAAAATGATGATTTCTGAGACTTCTTCAAAATATTGTGAAGGTAAGAGAATAGATGGAAAAAAAACTAGTTGTGATGCTGGGAAAGACAGAAGACAGGAGGAGAAGGGGACGACTGAGGACAAGACAGTTAGATGGCGTCATCAACTCAATGAACATGAGTTTGACCAAGCTCCAGGAGATGGTGAAGGACAGGGAAGCCTGGTGGGCTGCAGTACATGGGATTGCAAAGAGTTGGACATGACTGAGCGACGGAGCAAGTTCAGTTCAGTTCAGTTCAGAGAATAGGTGAAAAAAAAAAAAACTAGTCATGTGTTGCTAATTTTTTTTGAAAGTTCAGTAAATTATTTATGTGCAATCCCTAACCACATAACATCATCATCATCATCATCATAAATCTACAATTATTTTTTACTACCACATGCCTGGTAGTATTGTACCAAATGTTTAATGTGCATTATTTCATTAAATCTTTTGACCACTCCTATAAGGAAGTCATAATTTGCCTTATTTCACACATGAGTAGAGATCTGAAGGATTAGGTAAATTGTTTTGGGTCAAAGAATTAAAACATCTGAATATGAATATGTATCTAGTCTTTTGTTCCTGTACCACTTGACAAAATAAAGACCCACAATTACTGACTGATATGCAATAATTCTTGAATAAATGAACTGAGCACAATGAGAAATGAAGATTGGCCCTGGCCACTCAGAAAGTCAGAAAAATAGACCCTAATCAGTAACTGAACTGCAACACACTGATTAGTTCAGAGCAAGCTATTTCATATGTGTGTCAGTCAAAATTCCAACTAATTTTTATTTGTCCCTTCCTCTCTAATGCCCACAGTGTCAATATAATCTTTCTTCTTCCTTTGCTTGCATTTCCTTCTACAAAATGGTGCTAATTTGCCATTTGCTGTATAGTCATTTGCTGTAAGTCGTGTCTGACTCTTTCAGACGTCATGGACTGTAGCCTGCCAGGCTCCTCTGTCCATAGGACTTTCCAGGCAAGAATAATGGA
This sequence comes from Moschus berezovskii, assembly GCF_049115385.1. Taxonomy (NCBI): domain Eukaryota; kingdom Metazoa; phylum Chordata; class Mammalia; order Artiodactyla; family Moschidae; genus Moschus; species Moschus berezovskii. Next base: position 67,068,601 of record NC_142488.1, read on the forward strand.
GTGGGTTGCCATTTCCTTCTCCAGAATATGTTGGCAATTATTGAAGGTGGGTATTGTACATATGAAGATTTATAATACTATTCCTTTTGCCTGTTAAGCTCAGTTCATTCGCTCAGTTGTGTCCAACTCTTTGCAACCCCATGGACTGTACATGTCAGGCTTCCCTGTCCATTACCAACTCCCGAAGCTTGCTCAAACTCATGTCCATAGTGTTGGTGATGCCACCAAACCATCTCCTCCTGCCTTCTGTCTTTCCCAGCAGCAGGGTCTTTACCAATGAGTCAGTTCTTCACATCAGGTCACCAAAGTACTGGAGTTTCAGCTTCAGCATCAGTCCTTCCAATGAAGATTCAGGACTGATTTCCTTTAGGATTGACTGGTTTGATCTCCCGGCAGTCCAAGGGACTCTCAAGAGATTTCTCCAACACCATAGTTCAAAAGCATCAATTCTTTGGAGCTCAGTATTCTTTATGGTCCAACTCTCACTTCCATACACAACCACTGGAAAAACCATAGCTTTGACTAGATGGACCTTTATTTTATAATGAAAAGTTTATTTAAAACATTGAAATCATTTATGGATTTAAGAAATAATTTTTTAATGTTTTTCCACCTCAAATAAAAAACAATCACTCTGGTAATCATTCAAGAATCTAAATCCTTTCCATGTACCTAATTCTAAGATTAAGATGTTTTAAGTTGCATAAAATACTGCAAATAGGAAAAAGTAACTTACAAAAAAATCTCTGGTTGATTACAACATCCTTTTCTTGGACAACTGAACTATAATCTATTAATCTATGAAAGTTATACATTAAAAAGAAATTATAAATAAAAAGTGGTTTACCTCTCTCAATTTCTCTCGCTCTCGCTCTCGCTCAGCAATACGTTTTCGCCTCTCTTCTTCTTCCTTAAGAGCATTTTGTGTCTCTGTTCTTAGCTTATCATCTTTAAGAATCTTCCGAATTTTCTTTCTGCCTTTTCCAGGAGACTTGGAATCATCATTTTCATCTTCTTCTTCATCTTCTTCTTCATCTTCTTCTTTATCTTCTTCAGAATTACTCTATGGAGTTTAAATGATCAAAACATTAACACTACAAAGTTTCTGATTTATTCATCTCTCAGTCCAATTAATATGCCAAGAAAAGGTAGAAGAAGACATACTGAAAAGCTTTACACTTTACAATATATAACAGTATTTTACAAAACGAACTCTAAAAAGGGGGTAAAGGACTGAACAGAAAATTCTCCAAAGGAAACACAGAAATGTCAAATAAGCACATAAAAGAACACTGAACATCACTTCTTATGAGGGAAATTTAAATCAACACCACAAATGAGATACTATCTCACACCCATTATGATAGCTATGAAAAAAAAAACCCAGAAAATAACAAGTGTTGCTGAGGATGGGGAAAAACTAGAAGGCTGGGGCATTGGGAAAACAGTGTAACTCCCTCAAAAAGCTCAACACAGAATTACCATGTGATCAAGCAATTGCACATCTCAGATTACAACCAAAAGTATTAAAAGTAGGGACTCACTTGCATTCCTATATAGTAACAATGAAAAATCAGAAAGAGAAACTAAGGAATTAATGCCATTCACCATTGCAACAAAAAGAATAAAATATCTAGGAATAAACTTATGTAAGGAGACAAAAGAACTGTATATGGGAAGTTATAAGACACTGATGAAAGAAATCTAAGATGACATAAACAGATGTAGAGATATTACATGTTCCTGGGTAGAAAGGATCAATATTCTGAAAATGACTATACTATCAAATATAAGGGCTTCCCTCATGGCTCAAACAGTAAAGAATCTGTCTGCAATGTTGGAGACTAGGGTTCAATCCTTGGGTTGGGAAGATCCCTGGAGAAGGGAATGGCAACCCACTCTAGTATTCTTGCCTGGAGAATGCCATGACTGAGGAGCCTGGCGGTCTACAGTTCACGGAGTCACAGTCAGAAACAACTAAACTTCATTTCTTTCACCAAATGCAATCTACAGATTCAATGCAATCCCTATAAAATTACCAACGACATTTTTCACAGAACAAAAAATTTCACAATTCATATGGAAATACAAAAGACCCTGAACAGCCAACGCTGTCTTGAGAAAGAAGAATGGAGCTGGAGGAATCAACCTTCCCGACTTCAGACTATGCTACAAAGCTACAGTCATCAAGACAGTATGGTACTGGCACAAAAGCAGAAATACAGACCAATGGAAAAAGATAGAAGATAGAAAGCCCAGAGATAGAAACAGATGAAAACAAAACAGAAAGCCCAGAAACAATGCCATGCACCTATGGGTACCTTATTTTTGACAAAGCAGGCAAGAATATACAATGGAGGAAATATAGCCTCTTCAATAAGTGGTGCTGGGAAAACTGGAGAGCTACATGCAAAAGAATGAAATTAGAACACTTCCCTACAACATACAAAAAGATAAACTCAAAATCGATTAAAGATGTAAATGTAAGATCAGAAAGTATAAAACTCTTAGAGGAAAACATAGGCAGAACACTTGATGACATAAAGTGAGATCTTCTATGACCCACCTCCTAGAGTAATAGAAATAAAAACAAAAATTAACAAGCAAGACCTAATTAAATTCAAAAGCTTTTGAATAGCAAAGGAAAGTACAAACAAGGTGAAAAAGATAACCCTAAGAATGGGAGTAAATACTGGCAAAGGAAACAACTAACACAGAATTAATTTCCAAAATACAGAAGCAGCTCACACAATTCAATACCAGAAAAACAAACAACCCAATCAAAAAGTGGGAAAAAGACCTAAACAGACATTCCTCTAAAGACATACAGATGGCTAACAAATACATGAAAAAATGCTCAACATCACTCATGATTAGAGAAATGCAAACCAAAACTACAATGAGATATCACCTCACAATGGTCAGAATGGCATCATTAAAAAGTCTACAAACAATAAATGCTGGAAAGGGTGTACAGAAAAGGGAAGCCTCATGCACTCTTGGTTGGAATGTAAATTGATACAGCCACTATGGAAGACAATATTCAGATTCCTTAAAAAAAACTACAAATAAAACCACTATATGACCCAGCAATCCCACTACTAGGCATAGACCATGAGGAAAGCAAATTTGAAAAAGACACATGTACCCAAATGTTTACTGGAGTGCTGTTTACAATAGCTAGAACATGGAAGCAATCTAGATGTCCATCAACAAATGAATGGATAAAGAAGCTGTGGTTCATATATACAACGGAATACTACTCAGGCATAAAAAGGAATGCATTTGAGTCAGTTCAAATGAAGTGGACAAACCTAGAGTCTATTACACAGAGTGAAGTAAGTCAGAAAGAGAAATAAATATCGTACACTGATGCACAGATATGGAATCTAGAACTATGGTACTGATGAATTCATTTTCAGGGCAGTAATGGAGAAACAAAGAGGAGAAATCTATGGACACGGGGGTAGCGAGGAGGAAGAGGGTGAGACGTATGGAGAGAGTGACATGAAAATTTACAATACTATATGTAAAATATATAGCCAACAGGAATTTGCTGTATGAGAACTCAAACAGGGGTTCTACGACAAATCTAGAAGGGTGGGAAGGGGAGGGTGATGGGAAGGAGGGTTGGGAGGGAGGGGACATGGGTGCACCTGTGGCTGATTCTTGATGTATGACTGAAAATAACAAAATTCTAAAGCAATTATCATTCAGTTAAAAAAAATAAACTGACAAAAAAAAATTATGAACATAAAAGAAAAGCAGGGACTCAAAACGACATTTGTATAACCATCTACACAACAACGTTATTCTAAATAGCCAAAGGTAGAAAGAATTCAAACGTCCATCAACAGATAAATGGATAAATACAACAGGCTATCACACATACACTGGAACATTATCCAGCCTTAAAAAGAAAAGAAACTCAGATATATACTAAAAGGTGGATGAATCTTTAAAACATTATATCAATGAAATAAGCCAGAAAGAAAGGACAAATATTGTGTGACTTCATTTATATGAAATACGTAAAATAGGCAAATTTATAGGCACAGAAATTAGAATTAGACATCACTGAGGAGCTGCAGATAGGCGGGAATGGAGAGTTACTGTTTAACGGGTACAGAGTTCCTAATTATGAATGTCATTAAGGCCATTGCATTGTACATTAGAAATGGTGAAAGGGTCATTACAAAAATGAACTCTTCTAAAAGAAAATAGAATTGATAAAACATTATGGAGAACTTATACTCTAAATAATTCTGCTTAAATACAAGAAACTGAAATTGACTAATTTCACTGCTAGAAGAAATTTATTCCTTTAATGAGTTATTCTGTTTTACATAATCAAATAGTACACTTCATATCAGTTCTATAGCCCTAAGAATATAAATAATGAATTAGAAAGCTTAAACTTTCCATCAAATTCAGTGAAGGAAAAGAAAAAAATTGATAATATAATAAAGTTAACACTTCTGCATATTTATACATTATTAGTCAATTCTTCCACAAAGCTTAAAATGTAAATAAACTAGTAGAATTCAACTTATGAACTCAGTGCAAGTGAGGTAATAACATATTTACTATGGTCTACTATACCTCAGATATGCAGATGACACCACCCTTATGGCACAAAGTGAAGAGGAACTAAAAAGCCTCTTGATGAAAGTGAAAGAGGAGAGTGAAAAGGTTGGCTTAAAGCTCAACATTCAGAAAACAAAGATCATGGCATCTGGTCCCATCACTTCATGGGAAATAAATAGGGAAACAGTGGAAACAGTGTCTGACTTTATTTTTTTTGGGCTCCAAAATCACTGCAGATGCTGATTGCAGCCATGAAATTAAAAGACGCTTACTCCTTGGAAGGAAAGTTTTGACCAACCTAGATAGCATATTAAAAAGCAGAGACACTACTTTGCCAACAAAGGTTCGTCTAGTCAAGGCTATGGTTTTTCCCGTGGTCATGTATGGATGTGAGAGTTGGACTGTGAAGAAAGCTGAGTGCCGAAGAATTGATGCTTTTGAACTGTGGTGCTGGAGAAGACTCTTGAGAGTCCCTTGGACGGCAAGGAGATCCAACCAGTCCATTCTAAAGGAGATTAATCCTGGGTGTTCATTGGAAGGACTGATGCTAAAGCTGAAACTCCAATACTTTGGCCACCTCATGCGACGAGTTGACTCACTGAAAAGACTCTGATGCTGGGAAGGATTGGGGGCGGGAGGAGAAGGGGTCGACAGAGAATGAGATGGCTGGATGGCATCACCGACTCGATGGACATGAGTTTGAGTGAACTCCGGGAGTTGGTGATGGACAGGGAGGCCTGGCATGCTGTGATTCATGGGGTCACAAAGAATCGGTCACAACTGAGCGACTGAACTGAACTGAACTGACTATACCAGGGATAATTCCAATTACATGCTAAATCTCATTTATTACCTTGTTTTCACTGGATGAGTCTTCTTGAACCTTAATGCGTCGCCTTTTCTTCTTCTGTTTGTAACTTCTCTGATTTTCTTCCAACTCTGCTTTCTTCGCAGACCTAAAGAATATTTAAAATGCAAAATAAAATACTTTATGATAAACTTCCTTATGTGAATTATGTACTATTTTAGAACTGCTTTATCTTTGCATACATTCTTTAATAAAATCATAAAGGTAAAAACAAAAAGCAAAAAATCTTCACTGGGTTAAAAAAGAAGAACACTTAATTTTAAATCCAGTGAACAAAAAAATAAAAAATTCAGTGATCAACATTCTAAGTTATTCAAGAGGGAGGTTTAGCATATGATTAACAGATGGATGGAATGCCTTCAAAAGTATGACTGGGCAATATACACATGAAAAATATTCACCATCTCTTTAAAAAGAATAGATTATAAAAGTTAGATACAATTTTCATCATATCACAACACACAAAGTAAAAAAAAAAAAAGGTAACAATTTGTAGTGAGAATACTTATGTGGCTAAAATTGGTATATAACCTTACATTAATCAAGACAATATGTTCCTACATAAAGGACAGACATGAAGATCAACAGCAGAGAAATGAGAACCCAGAAATAAAACTTTACATTTATGGTCAATTGATTTTCCACATGCTCAAGACATTCAATAGCGACAACAGCCTTCACAAATAGCACTTAGACTACTGGATATCTACATGCAAAAGGATGAATATGGACCCCTATCTTAAAACATATAAAAAAAATTAACTCAAATGGGTCCCAGTTCCCCCAACATGTGTTCTAATTAACAGATTGCTCATTGTTTTATTGCTGAACCAGTGAGACAATGGCTATTTACATATTCAGCTGGGGGAAGAAAATATTGACTTCTATAAGTGTGAAAATATACATGAAAGGTCCTAAAACTGTGTTAACTTTAACCCAATAATGTCATTTTTAGAAATTTACTCTAGGATTTAGGTATGAGGGAGGAGACAAGGTGGCACAGTAGAACTTGAGCTCACCTCCTCTCAAGAAAACATGAAAATCACAATGAACGACTAAAGAACTATTAACAAAAAGCACTAGAAACTACAAAAAATATTCTACATTCAAAGACAAAGAAGCCAAACTGAGACAGTAGAACGGGTGCTTTCATCATATAATCAAATTCCATAATAAAAGGGAAGATGACCCACAAACTAGAAAATGATTATATTACAAAAGATATCCCACAAGAGTGAGACTTCTGAGACCCTCATCAAGCTCATCAGTCTGGGGATAACATTTGGCTTTGAAGGCCAATGAAGCTTGGGTATAAGAGCTCCAAAGGACTGGGCAGAAACACCTGTGAGTATAGCAGGGTCAAATGGGGAGGCAGGAGTCAGCTGTGGCTCACTGTAGGGGGCCAAGGACAGTGGTGACAGAAGCCTCAGGGAATGTTCATCAGCAAGAGCTCTCCTAGAGGTTGTCATTTGGGCAAACAACACCTGGTCCCACCCAACAGTCTGCAGGCTTCAATGTTTGGATGCCTCAGGCCAAACAAACAAGATGAGAACACAGCCCCAGTCATCAGAAGACAGGCTGCTTAAAGTCCTCCTTAGCCCACAAACAGTCTAAAACACACCCCTTGACATGGTCCTCCCCACCAGAGGGACACGGTTAACCTCCATCCACCAGTGGGCAGGCACCAATCTCGTCCAACAGTGAAGCTGCACAAGTCCCTGGACCAACCTCACCCACCAAGAAGTAGACACCAGAGCAAAAGAACTATAGTTCTGCAGCCTGTGAAATGGAGAATACAAACACAGAAACTTAGACAATATGAGCTGGGAGAGAAGTATGTTCCAAATTAAAGAACAAGATAAAACCCCAAAAGAAAAAGTGAATTGGAGATAGGCAATGCACCTGAAAAAAATTAGAGTAAAGATAGTACAGATGATCTAAGAATAAAGATAAAAATGAAGAATGAACACACAAAAATGAAGACACAGATCAAGAAGATACAAGAGAAGTTTAACAAAGAGCTACAAGATTTAAATAAACAGATGAACAACACAATAACTAAAACAATAAAAATACTCAAAGGAATATGCAGAATAAATGAGGCAGAAGAACGAATAACTGAGCTAAAACACAAATTGGTGTAAATCATTGCTCCAGAACCAAATAAAGAAAAAAGAATGAAAAGAAAGGAGAACAGTCTGAGACCTTAGGGACAATATTAAATGTTCCAACTTGCACATTATACAAGTCCCAGAAGGAGAAAGGAGAGAGAAAGGGCATGAGAAAAGATCAGCAGAGGTAAGAGCTGAAAATTCCCCTAAATTGGGAAAGTGAACACTCACTCAAGTTCAGGAAGTACAGAGTCCCATGTAGTATGAAACCAAGGAGGAACACAATGAGACACACAGAATTCAAACTGACAAAAATTAAAGACAAAGAGAAATTTTTAAAAGCAATAACAGAAAAGCAACAAATAACATACAATGGAATTTGAACAAGGCATCAGCTTATTTTTCATCAGATACTTTTCTGGCCAGAAGGGAGTAGCACGATATATTTAAAGTGATGAAAGGGAAACACATACAACCAACAATATTTTACCCAGTAAGACTCTCATTCAGATTCAACACAGCTATCAATAGCTTTACAAACAAGCAAAAGCTAAGAGAATTCAACACAACGAAACGAGCTTTATAACAAATGCTGAAGGAACTTTTCTAGGCAGAAAAGGAAACAACCAGAAACAAGAAAGTTATAAATGGAAAGCCTCACTGGTAAAGGCAAATATACAGTAAAGGCAGCCAATCATCCATATCCAAATGTGTTATCAAATACACTATTATGAGAAGAGTACAAATGCAGGTTATTGGAAATGCTTGGAAATTAAGAGGCCAGCAATGTAAAACAATGCTGTTAATACACAGACTGCTGTACCAAAATCTCATGAAAACCACAAACTAAAAATCTACGATACAGACACAAAAAAGAAAAAGCAATCCAAACACAACACTAAAGATAACTGGCAAATCACGAAAGACGTTGACAAAATAAATGAAAAATGACAGACACAGATGGAAAGATATACTGTGTTCTTGGATTGGAAGAATTAATATTTTCAAAGTGACTATACTACTCAGGTCAATCTACAGATTCAATGCAATCCCTATCAAATCACCAATGGCATTTTTAATAGTAGTATAACAGAAAAAAATTACAATTTTTTATAGAAAAACAAAAGACCCCAAATAACCAAATTGATATGAGAAAGAAAAACAAAGCTAGAGGAATCAGGCTTCCGGGCTTCAGACTATACTACAAAGCTACATTAATCAAAACAGTATGGTACTGACACTAAAACAGAAATATAGATCAATGGAACAGAATAGAAAGCACAGAAATAAACTCAAGCACTTATGGTCAGGCAGCCTATGACAAAGGAGGCAACAACAAACAACGGAGAAAACACAATCTCCTCAGTGAATGGTGCTGGTAAAACTAGACAGCGACATGTAAAAATGAAATTAGAACATTCTACAACACCATGCATGCTTAGTCACTTCAGTCGTGTCTGACTCTCTGCAACCCAAAGGACCATGGCCAGCCAGGCTCCTCTGTCCATGGGGTTCTCCAGGCAAGAATACTACAGTGGGTTGCCATTTCCGTATCCAGGGATAAAGTATGAAGTGAGTGAAGTGAAGTCATTCAATCGTGTCCAACTCTTTGCGACCCCATGGACTGCAGCCCACCAGGCTGCTCCGTCCATGGGATTCTCCAGGCAAGAGTACTGGAGTGGGTTGCCATTTCCTTCTCTATTATAACACCACACAAAAAATAAATTCAAAATGGATTAAAGACCTAACTGTAACACCAGACACTGTAAGACCGTTAGAGAAAAACACAGGCAGAACACTCTTCGACATAAATACAGAAATATCTTTTTGGATCTACCTCATAGAGTAATGAAAATAAAAACAGAAATAAACAAAAAGTCGTGTCCAACTTTTTGTGACCCCATGAATCACAGCATGCGGCCCCCTCTCCATCACAAACTCCCAGAGTTCACTCAAACTGATGTCCATCGTGTTGGTGATGCCATCCAGCCAACTCATCCTCTGCCGTCCCCTTCTCCTACGGCCCCCAATCCCTCCCAGCATCAGAGTCTTTTGCAATGAGTCAACTCATCGCATGAGGTGGCCAAAGTATTGGAGTTTCAGCTTTAGCATCAGTCGTTCCAATGAACGCCCAGGACTGGTGTCCTATAGAATGGACTGGTTCGATCTCTGTGCAAGCCAAAGGACACTCAAGAGTCTTCTCCAACACCACAGTTCAAAAGCATCAATTCTTCAGCGATCAGCTTTCTTCACAGTCCAACTTTCACATCCATACATGACCACTGGAAAAACCATAGCCTTGACTAGATGGACCTTTGTTGGCAAAGTAATGTCTGCTTTTTAATATGCTATCTAGGCTACTCATAACTTTCCTTCCAAGGAGTAAGCACCTTTTAATTTCATGGCTGCAATCAGCATCTACAGTGATTTTGGAGCCCCAAAAAATAAAGTCTGACACTGTTTCCCCATCTATTTCCCATGAAGTGATGGGACGAGATGCCATGATCTTTGTTTTCTGAAGGTTGAGCTTTAAGCCAACTTTTTCCCTCTTCTCTTTCACTTTCATCAAAGGCTCTTTAGTTCTTCTTCACTTTCTGCCATAAGGATGGTGTCATCTGCATATCTGAGGTTACTGACATTTCTCCCAGCAATCTTGATTCCAGCTTATGCTTCCTCCATCCCAGCGTTTCTCATGATGTACTCTACATGTATGTTAAATAAGCAGGGTGACAGTATACAGCCTTGACATACTCCTTTCCCTATCTGGAATCAGTCTGTTGTTACATGTCCAGTTCTAACTGTTGCTTCCTGACCGGCATATAGGTTTCTCAAGAGGCAACTCAGGTGTTCTGGTATTCCCATCTCTTTCAGAATTTTCCAGTTTATTGTGATCCACACAGTCAAAGGCTTTAGCACAGTCAGTAAGGCAAAAATAGATGTTTTTCTGGACCTCTCTTGCATTTTCCATGATCCAGCGGATGTTGGCAATTTGATCTCTGGTTCCTCTGCCTCTTCTAAAACCAGCTGGAACATCTGGAAGTTCACAGTTCATGTATTGCTGAAGCGTGGCTTGGAAAACTTTGAGCATTACTTTGCTAGCGTGTAAGATGAGTGCAATTGTGCAGTAGTTTGAGCATTCTTTGGCATTTCCTTTCTTTGGGATTGGAATGAAAATTGACCTTTTCCAGTCCAGAGTTTTCCAAATTTGCTGGCATATTGAGTGCAGCACTTTCAGAGCATCATCTTTCAGGATTTGAAATAGCTCAACTGGAATTCCATCACCTCCACTAGCTTTGTTTGTCGTGATGTTCCTAAGGCCCACTTGACTTCTCATTCCAGGATGTCTTGTTCTAGGTGAGTGATCACACCAACGTGATTATCTTGGTCATGAAGATCTTTTTTGTACTGTTCTTTGTGTATTCTTGCCACCTCTTCTTAATAATATTCTTCTGCTTCTGTTAGGTCCATAACATTTCTGTCCTTCATCAAGCCCATCTTGGCATGAAATGTTCCCTTGGTATCTCTAATTTTCTTGAAGAGATCTCTAGTCTTTCCTATTCTGCTGTTTTCCTCTATTGCTTTACATTAATTGCTAAGGAAGGCTTTCTTATCTCTCCTTGCTATTCTTTGCAACTCTGCATTTAAATGATTATATCTTTCCTTTTCACTTCATTTCACAGCTATTTGTAAGGTCTCCCCAAACAGCCATTTTGCTCTTTTGCATTTCTTTTTCTTGGGGATGGTCTTGATCCCTGTCTCCTGTACAATGTCACAAACCTCCGTGCATAGTTCATCAGGCACTCTATCAGATCTAGTCCCTTAAATCTATTTCTCACTTCCACTGTATAATCATAAGGGATTTCATTTAGGTCATACCTGAATGGTCTAATGGTTTTTGGACTATCTTCAACTTAACTCTGAATTTGGCAATAAGGAGTTCATGATCTGAGCCACAGTCAGCTCCTGGTCTTGTTTTTCCTAACTGTATAGAGCTTCTCCATCTTTGGCTGCAAATAATATAATCAATCTGTATTCAGTGTTGACCATCTGATGATGTCCATGTGTAGCGACTTCTCTTGTGTTGTTGGAAGAGGGTGTTTGCTATGACCAGTGCATTCTCTTGGCAGAACTATATTAGCCTTTGACCTGCTTCATTTCGTATCCCAAGGCCAAAGTTTCCTGTTACCCCAGGTGTTTCTTGACTTTCAATTTTTGCATTCCAGTACCCTATAATGAAAACGGTATCTTTTGGGGGTGTTAGCTCAAAAAGGTCTTGTAGGTCTTCATAGAACCGTTCAACTTCAGCTTCTTCAGCATTACTCTTGGGGCATAGGCTTGGATTACCGTGATAATGAATGGTTTGCCTTGGAAATGAACAGAGATCATTCTGTCGTTTTTGAGATTGCATCCAAGTACTGCATTTTGGACTCTTTTGTTGACCGTGATGGCTACTCCATGTCTTCCAAGGGATTCCTGCCCACAGTAGTATATTTAATGGTCATCTGAGTTAAATTCACCCATTCCAGTCAATTTTGGTTCACTGATTCCTAAAATGTTGATGCTCCCTCTTGCCATCTCCTGTTTGTCCACTTCCAATTTCCTTGATTCATGGACCTAACATTCCAGGTTCCTATGCAATATTGCTCTTTACAGCATCAGACCTTGCTTCTAATACCAGTCACATCCACAGCTGGGTGTTGTTTTTGCTTTGGCTCCATCTCTTCATTTCTTCTGGAGTTATTTCTCCACCGATCTCCAGTAGCATATTGGGTATCTCCCTACCTGGGGAGTTCCTCATTCAGTATTCTCATTTTGCCTTTTCATACTGTTCATGGGGTTCTCAAGGCAAGTATACTGAAGTGGTTTGCCATTCCCTTCTCCAGTGGACCACATTCTGTCATACCCCTCCACCATTACCCGCCCATCTTGGGTGGCCCCACATGGCATGGCTTAGTTTCATTGAGTTAGACAAGGCTGATCGGTATAATCAGATTGACTAGTTTTCTGAAAACTAAATCCGAAGCACACCGGCTGCGATGGACTGTGCAGACACGTAGCTGAGAGGAGCTACCCCTCACTGAAGGTCATGGGCGGCAACTGATAGGAGCTACCCCACGTCTGAGGTCAGGGGCGGCGGCCAAGAGGAGCTACCCCTCACCTGAAGTCAGGGGCACTGCTGAGAGGAACTATCCCACACTCGAGGTCAGGGGCAGTGTTGGAGAGGAGGAACCCCATGTCCAAGTAGCAGCGGCTGCACGGGCCCAGGAGGGCCAAGAGTAGCTACTCCACATTCAAGATCAGGAGGGGCGGCCATGAGGAGATACCCCTTGTCCAAGGTAAGGAGCAGCAGCTGCACTTTGTTGGAGCAGCCGTGAAGAGATACCCCAAGTCCAAGGTAAGAGAAACCCAAGTAAGACAGTAGGTGTTGCGAGAGGGCATCAGAGGGCAAACACACTGAAATCATAATCACAGAAAAATATATTTTAGATACATATATATATATGTGATGGATAAAAAACAAGGTCCTACTGTATAGCACAGGGAACGGTATTCAACACCCTGTTATAAACCATAATGGAAAGAATGTAAAGAACAATATAAATATGTATAACTGAATCACTTTGGCATATATCAGAAATTAACACAACACTGTAAATATACTAAATTTAAATGAAGTTTTTAAAAAAGGAATTAAGTACTGAAACAAGCTACAGCATGGATCAAAATTGAAAACATGCTAACTGAAAGATTCCATTCATAAAAAGATACATATTTACAAATCTTTTCATATGAAATGTTAAGAATAGGCAAATCCATACAGAAAGCAGATTAGTTTTTGCCAGGGAATGAGAAGCAGGAAGAATGGGAAATGACCAAGTGCCATAGGGTTTCTTTCTGGAATCATGGAAATGTTCTGAAATGAGATAGTGGTACTAGATGCACAACTTGGTGAATAGTCTAAAAATCCCCTATATTCTACACTTTTAAATAGTGAATTTTGTGTTACCTGAATTCCACCTCAGTTCTTTAAAATTCTCATTATATTCTACTGTTATTTTATATTCCCGTGAAGTGCGGCGGCTGCCACAGTGCACAGGCACGGCAGCTGCAATGGCGCACAAGCACGGCTGAGAGGAGCTACCCCAGGCCTGAGGCAGGGGGCGGCGGTCGAGAGGAGCTACCCCACGTCCAAGGTAAGGAGCAGGAGCTGCACTTTGCTGGAGCAGCTGTGAAGAGATACCCCACATCCAGGGTAAGAGAAACCCTAGTAAGACGGTAGGCACTGAGAGAGGGCATCAGAGGGCAGACAGACTGAAACCACAATCACAGATAACAAGCCAATCTGAACACACAGAGCACAGCCTTGTCTAACTCAATGAAACTAAGCCATGCCGTGTAGGGCCACCCAAGACAGGCGGGTCATGGTACAGAGGTCTGACAGAATGTGTTACACTGGAGAAGGGAATGACAAACCACTTCAGTATTCGTGCCTTGAGAATCCCATGAATATTATGATAAGGCAAAAACATAGGACACTGAAAGATGAACTCAGCAGGTAGGTAGGTGCCCAATATGCTGTTGGAGATCAGTGGAGAAATAACTCCAGAAACAATGAAGGGATGGAAACAAAGCAAAAACAACACCCAGCTGTGGATGGGACTGGTGATAGAAACAAGGTTCGATGCTGTAAAGAGCAATATTGCATAGGAACCTGGAATGTTAGGTCCATGAATCAAGGCAAATTGGAAGTGGTGAACCAGGAGATGACAAGAGTGAACATCGACATTTGAGGAATCAGCGAACTAAGATAGACTGGAATGGGTAAATTTAATTCAGATGGCTATTATATCTACTAGTGTAGGCAGGAATCCCTTAGAAGAAATGGAGTAGCCATCACGGTCAACAAAAGAGTCTGAAATGCAGTACTTGAATGCAATCTCAAAAACGATAGAATGATCTCTGTTCATTTCCAAGGCAAACCATTCAATATCATGGTAATCCAAGTCTATGCCCCAATGAGAAACGCTGAATAAGCTGAAGTTGAACAGTTCTATAAAGACCTACACCCAAAAAAGATGTTCTTTTCATTATAGGGGACTGGAATGCAAAAGTACAAAGTCAAGAAACACCTGGAATAACAGGCAAATTTGTCCTTGGAGTACAGAATGAAGCAGGTCAAAACCTAATAGAGTTCTGCCAAGCGAACGCACTGGTCATAGCAAACACCCTCTTCCAACAACAAAAGAGAAGATTCTACTCACAGATATCACCAGATGGTTGACACCGAAATCAAACTGATTATATTCTTTGCAGCCAAAGATGGAGAAGCTCTATACAGTCAGCAAAAGCAAGACCGGGAGCTGACTGTAGCTCAGATCATGAACTCCTTAATGCAAAATTCAGACTGAAAGTGGAGAAAACCAGTAGGCCATTCAGGTATGACCTAAGTCAAATCCCATATGATTATACAGTGGAAGTGAGAAAAAGATTTAAGGGACTAGATCTGACAGACAGAGTGCCTGATGACCTATGGACGGAAGTTCGTGACATTGTACAGGAGATAGGAATCAAGACCATCGCCAAGAAAAAGAAATGCAAAAAAGCAAAATGGCTGTCTGTAGAGGCCTTACAAATAGCTGTGAAAAGAAGGGAAGCAAAAAGCAAAGGAGAAAAGGAAAGACATACCCATTTGAATGCGGATTTCCAAAGAATAGCAATAGCAAGGAGAGATAAGAGACTTCCTCAGTGATCAATGCAAAGAAACAGAGGAAAACAATAGAATGGGAAAGACTAGAGATCTCTTCAAGAAAATTAGAGATACCAAGGGAACATTTCATGCAAAGATGGGCTTGAAAAAGGACAGAAATGGTATGGACCTAAAAGAAGCAGAAGATATTAAGAAGAGGTGGCAAGAATACACAGAAGAACAGTACAAAAAACATCTTCACGACCCAGATAATCATGACGGTGTGATCACTCACCTAGAGCCAGACATCATGGAATGGGAAGTCAAGTGGGCTTTAGGAAGCATCACTACGAACAAAGCTAGTGGAGGTGATGGAACTCCAGCTGAGCTATTTCAAATCCTGAAAGATGATGCTCTGAAAGTGCTGCACTCAATATGCCAGCAAATTTGGAAAACTCAGCAGTGGCCACTGGACTGGAAAAGGTCAGTTTTCATTGCAATCCCAAAGAAAGGAAATGCCAAAGAATGCTCAAACTACCACACAATTGCACTCATCTCACATTAGTAAAGTGTGAAAAGTAAAATTCTCCAAGCCAGGCTTCAGCAATACATGAACCATGAACTTCCAGATATTGCAGCTGGTTTTAGAAGAGGCAGAGGAACCAGAGACCAAATTGCCAACATCCGCTGGATCACCAAAAACGCGAGAGTTCCAGAAAAACATCTATTTCTGCCTTATTGACTATGCCAAAGCCTGTGACTGTGTGGATCACAATAAACTGTAGAAAATTCTGAAATAGATGGGAATACCAGACCTGCCTCTTAAAAAACCTGTATGCAGGTCAGGAAGCAACAGTAAAAACTGGACTTGGAACAACATACTGGTTCCAAATAGGAAAAGGAGTACGTCAAGGCTGTATATTGTCATCCTGCTTATTTAACTTACATGCACAGTACATCATGAGAAATGCTGGGCTGGAAGAAGCACAAGCTGGAATCAAGATTGCTGGGAGAAATATCAATAATTTCAGATATGCAGATGACAGCACCTTTATGGCAGAAAGAGAAGAACTAAAGAGCCTCCTGATGAAAGTGAAAGAGGAAAGTGAAAAAGTTGGCTGAAAGCTCAACATTCAGAAAAATAAGATCATGGCATCCGATCCGATCACTTCATGGAAAATAGATGGGAAACAGCAGAAACAGTGGCAGTGGCAGACTTTATTTTTTCACCTCCAAAATCACTGCTGATGAAATTAAAAGACACTTACTCCTTGGAAGGAAAGTTATGACCAATCTTGACACCATATTAAAAAGCAGAGACATTACTTTGCCAACCAAGGTCCGTCTAGTCAAGGCTATGGTTTTTCCACTGGTCATGTATGGATGTGAGAGTTGGACTATAAAGAAAGCTGAGCACCAAAGAGTTGATGCTTTTGAACTGTGGTGTTGGAGAAGACTCTTGAGAGTCCCTTGGATGGCAAGGAGATCCAACCAGTCCCTCCTAAAGGAGATCAGTCTTGGGTGTTCATTCGAAGGACTGATGTTGAAGCTGAGACTCCAATACTTTGGCCACCTCATGCAAAGAGCTAACTCATTGGAAAAGACCCTGATGCTAGGAAAGTTTGAGGGCAGGAGGAGAAGGGGATGACAGAGGATGAGATGGTTGGATGGCATCACTGACACAATGGACATGGGCTTGCGTGGACTCCAGGAGGTGGTGATGGACAGGGAAGCCTGGGGTGCTGCAGTTCATGGGGTCTCAAAGAGTTGGACATGACTGAGCGACTGAACTGAACTGAAAGTACAATATGCTGCTATACTCCACGCACAACCTTGTAATTATTAATCTAAAACAATCTCAAATATTTTAAAATTTACACATACAAACACCCACATAGATATACATATACACAGTCACACCAACACAAATTGATAGACGTATCATATTATTCCAGAGGAAATAAAAATCTACTTAGAACGGTCGGTATTATTCAATACTATTCTAAGAAGGAAGCAAAATTTTAATCAGCTAGTAATCTAGGTTAGTTATCTATGCGTATTGAAAAACAAACACATCTTAATTAACAGAATACTAGTAGTGTTGTTTCTGTTCCGTGGCTAAGTCATGTTTAGTAGTGTTATGAAAGAACAATAGTTAGCATTCTCAGAGCACTTAATATCTACAAAATAGGCACTTTTTTATAAGCCCTTTAATCTCATTAATGCCCACAATAATCAATAAGGGAAATAATAATGTTAATTTCCACTTTTACAGATGACGAAACTGAACCACAGAGTATTCATACAAATAGGAAGTATAGTAAAGCTAGGAGTTAGATTGAGGCAGTTGGTCTACAGAGCCTCATAACTACTACACTACAACTTTCCACCACAGCAATGAAAAATTACAGTTCCCTGGTGGTCCACTGATTAAGAATCTGCCTTCCAATGGCGGGGGGTGAAGGAAATATGCATTCAATCCCTGATCAGGAGTAAGATCCCACATGCCACAGGGCAACTACTGAGCCCGTGCATTCTACAGCCCATGTGTTATAACTAGAGAGACGCCTGTGCACACTGCAATGAAAATCCTGCATGCGGCAACTAAGACCTAATACAGCCAAATATATAATAATGTCTTTTAAAAGGGTGTTTTTGCACACTGAAAGTCCACCTACTTCAGAACATACAATTTAACTATATATAATGTTTATATACTATTTATTAATTAATTATTTTAACAGTTTCAAATCAAAATGTTAAATATTTTACTTAACTACTATGCCCTGGTGGCTCAGACAGTAAGGAATCCGCCTGCAATGCAGGATACCTGGGTTCGGTCCCTGGGTGAGGAAGATCCCCTGGAGAATGGAATAGCAACCCACTCCAGTATTCTTGCCTGGAGAATCTCATGGACAGAGGAGCATGGTAGGCTACAGTTCATGGAGTCACAAAGAGTCTGACATGACTGAGAGATTTTCACTATTAATAACAGCAAACTTTCTACAAATAATTTGAAGCATGGTTATTAATTCCTAAAATTTTTGAAAAAATAATCTATTTACCTTGTTCTGGGCCGTTGTTCATCTTCAGATTCACTAACTTCTTCACTAACTCCAGATTCCTGGAAATCAGAATCTTCAGAATCTTCACTACTCACTTGAATAAAAAATATTAAAGATTATTAAATGCTTTCCAAGAGAAATTCAATTTGCTTAATTTGTCAATAACATCACATTAACACTTAAGAGTATTATGAGAATAATATTTCTAGTACATATGACATCATACAGATTAGACCAGTTAATGACTCAATTGGTATTTATAAAAATCCAAGTGAAAACCAAGTATGGTTATAAAACTATGATTCTACATTAAAATATATTAACTGCATGTAAACTGACAAAATGAAAAATTATCCGTCAATACAAAAATTCTGGTTATTTTCAGCAAGCTAAGTAGGCTGGCCAAGGTGAATTAAGGGTGATTACAGACTCTCTGCCACTTATAACAACTAAAACTACAGACAGAATACATAAATAAACAACCTAAGGACTCTTCAAAGGGAATAAGAGTAGGCAGATTGGGGACTGAAATCAAAACTTTAACGATCCTCTTAAACCTGTGTGGGAGGATGAATGTCATGGGTTTCTTTTCCCCCACTCCTTTCCTGGTTTTGACAGGAAGGCCAGCTGAATTGCAAAGCGTGCTAAGTGCAAAAGTCTGGGAGACCCTCATTTCTAGCCACAGAACTGGGAAAAAAGGAACTGAGTCCTGCCTATCACAAGAAAATAAGATGAATACCCAATTTTATTTTTTCTCTCCAAAATTTTATTTTTCTGTACTAAAATTGCCAGTAAGACACAGTCATCTAAAACCCCAGAAGAATACCTGTATTTTTCTGGTCAGAGGAAGCCAGGCAGGAGAAATATAAGATAAGCCTGGACTATCTTGCGTACCAGAAAGTAAAGCATTGATCAAAAACTGATGGGGATATATTCAAAGGATACATGATGCAACTTGAAGAAGCTTCCAGCAACCAAAGCTGGAACAATCTGAGCAATAAAGTGAAAACCTGGATTGTAACTCATAGTATAAAAAAAAAAGAATAAAATAAAACATCTATATGTCCATAATAACATAAGTAATCCGATAAATATATAAATAGGGGGAAACAACTCTTCCTAGAAGTAATGAAAGAAATTGTAAATCACCACTTAAACATACAACACAGTAAAAACTGCTTAGGCAGTTGGATGCTAAAATTATTGGGTAGAAGTATGATGACAAATGGAATATCTGCATTGTCTCAAAGTATCTCTCCATAAGATATTCATTAAATATGAACAAAAAATAGGGGTTTTTTTTAACAGTAGAAAAACTCAGCAGATACCAACTTCAGTAACTTAATCAGGTTAACAATACCAATAATCAGAAACACATTTTCATCATACACACTCGGTACAACACACCAAGAAGGATTCAATATAACTTTAGCAGTATTCTTGTCACAATGTCTAATAACCTAAATCATGGCATCACCGACTCGATGGACATGAGTTTGAGTGAACTCCGGGAGTTGGTGATGGACAGGGAGGCCTGGCGTGCTGTGTTTCATGGGGTCGCAAAGAGTCGGACACGACTGAGCGACTGAACTGAACTGAAACCATAAGAAAACACTAGATAAATACATACAGATCGACAGTCTAGAAAATAACTGATCAATATTTTTCAAAAATGTCAAGGTCATGAAAGAAAAGACAAACAAACTGTCACAGACTGGAGTAGATTAAGGAGACAACTGAATGCAATGTGGGATCCTAGACTGGATTCCAAAGTGGAAACAGAACACAAGTGGAAAAATAATGATAACCAAATAAAATCTACAGTTTACATCAGAGGTCAGAGATCTGATGGTATTTTCAACTTTGTAGGCTATAAGGTCAGTGTTGCATCCTCTACTCAACTTTGTCACTGTAAACACATGAAAGCAATAACTGAGTAAGTATGACAGTGCACCAATAAAACTATTTATAAAAACATAAAGGTCAGATTTAGCCTTCAGGTGTAGTTTGTCAAACACTGGCTGAATTAATAGTATTGTATCAATGTTAATTTCCTGGTTTTGATTGTTGTGCTATAATAAGTATAAGGTGTTAAATTAGGAAAGCTAGGTAAAGAGTATTTTTGTGACATTTCTATAAATCTAAAATTACTTCAAAATAAAATATTTTTAGAATATCTATTATGATCTGACATCAAAATCAAAGGTATGGTCTATCTTTAAAAACATAGACAAGCATAAATAATATAAAGACTGGTTGTGGAAGAAGAGGAGAGTGAGGAGTTACTGTTTAGTTTCAGTTTGGGATGATCAAACAATTCTGGAGACAGACAGTGTTGATGGTTGCCCAATAAGGCAAATATATTAATGCCACGGAATTGCTTCAAACAGTTAAAAATTATGTGTATTTTGCAACAGTAAAAAAAAAACAAAAAAATCAATAATAAAGGAGTTCTCTGGTGATCCAGTGGCTAAGATGCCACACTCCCAATGCAGGGGGCCCAGGTTCAACTCTGGTCAGGGAACTAGATCCCACATACCACAACTAAGAGTTCACATGTCCCAACTAAAGATCTCACATGCTGCAAGGAAGATCGAAGATCCTGGGTGCCATAAGTAAGACCTGCTGCAACCAGATAAATAAATAAAAATGTTATTAAAAAAAAAAGGACTGGTAAACAACTGGGAATTTGGGAGAACAAGATGTCCACATGCACACACAAATTCTATGATTAAATACAATTTTAAGCCTAGTATTAAATTTTCATCAAATATGTTATTTTGAAAATTTTCACACCTACCAAAAATTGGAAAGAATCGCCAAATGAACACCTGTATCCCTTCTCTTAAATCCACTTAAAGTGGATTTGCTTTACCACATTTGCTTTATTTCTGTCTAAATATATGCACATCCTTTTTTGCCCTGAACCATAAAAAATTAAGTGCTGATATCATGACACTTCACCCTTAAGTATAAGGGCACTATCCTACATAATTATCATTATAATACATGAGAAAAATAACATGAACCTAACGGAACGGAACGGAACAGAATATAATCTACTACAAAGGCAATCACTGCATTTTTGAAATTATCACCAAAATAACTTTTACAACTATTTTCAAATTTAGGTGAAAATGTTCACATGCTAAGCTTCATTTAATAATTAAGCTACTAGCTTCTGATTTTTCCCTATTGCCCATCATAAGTATCCAGACAATATAGAGACACAAGAGTTCGCAAAACTTGGAAAATGGTGCAATTCCGAATGTAGTATCAATTACTATTACATTAATCTTTATTAGAAACATAAATAAGATGGAATTTTAGTTTACTTCCTTCTACACAAACAGACAAAAAAAAAACAGTTGGATTATAAATTACCCACAGAAAAGCACAGTGGAAACAGAGATCACAGAAAACTTGGGTTTCAATAAAACACTTCAAATGTATTTGGCCCACAGCTGCTGCTGACGCTACTGTTTAGTTGCTAAGTTGTGCCTGACTCTTTGCAAACCCATAGACTGTAACCCACCAGGCTCTTTTGTCCATGGGATTTCCCAGGCAAGAATACTAGAGTGGGTTGCCATTTCCTTCTCCAGGGAATCTTCCCGACCCAGGGATCAAACCCATGTCTCCTGCTTGGCACACGGGTTCTTTACTACTGAGCCACCTGGGAAGTCCTATTTGGCCTAGTAAAAGACTCTATATTCCTGAGCTAACAAGCCTCAGAGGTAAAATTGGTATTTCTCCTTCTGAAGATGCACAGGAAATCATGCAATGAATATTCAGGACTGATTTCCTTTAAGATGGACTGATTGGATCCCCTTGCAGTCCAAGGGACTCTCAAAAGTCTTCTCCAACAACACAGTTCAAAAGCATCAGTTCTCCACTGCTCAGCTTTCTTTATGGTTCAACTCTCACATCTATACATGTACTGGAAAAACCACAGCTTTTACTAGATGGACCTTTGTCGGGAAAGTAATGTCTCTGCTTTTTAATATGCTGTCTTCGTTGGTCATAGCTTTTCTTCCAAGGAGCAAGCGTCATTTAATTTCATGGCTGCAGTCACCATCTGCAGTGATTTTGGAGCCCAAGAAAATAAAGTAAGTCTGTCATGGTTTCCATCATTTCCCCATCTATTTGCCATGAAGTGATGGAACCAGATGCCATGATCTTAGTTTTTTTAATGCTGAGTTTTAAGCCAGCTTTTTCACTCTCCTCTTTCATCAAAAGGCTCTTTAACTCCTCTTTGCTTTCTGTCATAAGGGTGGCATCATCTGCGTATCTGCGGTTATTGGTATTTCTCCCAGTTATCGGATCAAAGCCCTCAGTCTCACAGAGTAACAGGCAGCTAATCTGACCATATTACATCCTTAGTTGAAACCTTTCAATGGAACAATGAGTAGTTGTACCGAAGTTATGAATCTTGAATGCTGCTAATGAATGTCTTATGCCTTTATCTAGGTGCGAAACATGTTCATCTAGATTTCCACTTACAGAGACTTCCCTGATGGTCCAGTGGCTAAGACTCCATGCTCCCAATGCAGGGGGCCTGGTTTCTATCCCTGATCAGGGAACTAGATCACACATGCTGCAACTAAGAGTTCAAATGCTGCAACCAGAAAAAACCTCTGCTTGCCACAATTAAGACCCAGTGCAACCAAATAAATAAATAATTTTTCTAAAAGATGTTCACTTATGAAATATATGCTTTTCTGTATACATACCTTAAATAGTTTTTTAAATAGTGGCACCTCTCTGTGAATATACTAAAAACAAACTGTACACTGTAAGCAGGTAAACCGTATGATTTTTAAATTATGTCCCAATACAGCTATGATACAAAAATAATTTTTTAAATTAAAAAAACAATGGCTCTCCATTCTATAGAGCCAATGTACTTTTCAGATATTTCCAAAACTGCTTTCTTATTCCTAGTGGCACAAAGAAGAGTTAATCTGCGTGACAGGAGTTAGGTAATAAAGACTTCAAAGTCTGTCCCAAAGAAGAAAAAACTTTCTTTGAACTTCTTGTTAGCCAAAATTCTCAGGAAAATTCCACATTTAATTGCTCAATATGTATTATTTAATATAAGAATGCTCTCCAACAACTCTTATGTAAAATGAACACACCAAAGAGATGTACCATATTCACTCTACAGCCTCATGAGTACACTGTCAAGTACTCTAATTTGAGGAACAGGCTTTCAAGGATCCACAGTATCTGATCTCTATCTTATTGGTCCAGTCCAATTTCCTGCTGTTCCTTTCCTTATACCCTTCTATACTCTAGCCATACCACATTAATTGCGTCCCCTCCACCATGTGCTAAACAATTTGCAGAGGTTTTTAAAACCTTTTCCCCTGCTAACAAACACATGAAAAAATGCTCAACATCCCTCATAACCAGAGAAATGCAAATCAAAACCACAATGAGATACCATTTCACACCAGTCAGAATGGCTGCTATCCAAAAGTCCACAGGCAATTAATGCTGGAGAGGTGGTGGAGAAAAGGGAACCCTCTGACACTGTTGGTGGGAATGCAAACTAGTACAGCCACTATAGAGAACAGTGTGGAGATTCCTCAAAAAACTGGAAATAGAACTGCCATATGATCCGGCAATCGCACTCCTGGGCATACACACCGAGGAAACCAGAATTGAAAGAGACACATATATTCCAATGTTCATCTCAGCACTGTTTATAATAGCCAGGACATGGAAGCAACCTAGATGTCCATCTGTAGACGAATAGATAAGAAAGCTTTGGTACATATACACAATGGAGTATTACTCAACCATCAAAAAGAATGCATTTGAATTAGTTCTAACGAGTTGGATGAAACTGGAGCCTATTATACAGAGTGAAGTAAGCCAGAAAGAAAAACATCAATACAGTATACTAACGCATATATATGGAATTTAGAAAGAGGGTAACGATAACCCTGTATACGTGACTGCAAAAGAGACATAGGTATATAGAACAGTCTTTGGGACTCTGTGGGAGAGGGTGAAGGTGGGATGATTTGGGAGAATGGCATTGTAGCATGTATATTATCATATGTGAAATGAATCACCAGTCCAGGTTCAACACATGATACAGGATGCTTGGGGCTGGTGCACGGGGATGACCCGGAGGGAGGAAATGGGGAAGAGGTAGGTGGGAGGGGGGTTCAAGAAAGGGAACACATGTACACCCGGGGAAGATTCATGTCAATGTATGGCAAAACCAACCAATATATTAATGTAAGGTAATTTGCTTCCAATAAAATAAATAAAATATAAAATAAAACCTCTTCCCCGCTTATATTATACTTTTAACAACAAATCTACCTTCTCCCCATTTAGAACTTTATCTGCTGGATGAAACTCTCCATCTTTGTCAAGTCTTCTCTGTTGATAACCCCAACCCCCAAGAAGCTAAAGAAATCCTCTTTATGCGACACCTTACATTTGTTACACAAGACAACCCCTCATGGTATTACAAGCTCTTATAATACTACTGTCAATAATTCTTATTTAACCTGTGACTGCCAAAACTGGCTACATATCAGAATCATTTCAGAGATGCTTTTAATACATATGGATACCTAGTTCCCCACCACCACCAATTATGCTTCAATTGGCTCGAGGTGGAGCCCTGCCATAGGAAAGTATATTTTTAAATCCCCCAAGTGATCTGCATGTGTAGCCAGGTTGAAAACTATCACATAGAACAGTGATTTATTTATTCATTTTATGTCCTCAATGTTTACCATGATGTTGGAAACATGTAACTGACTCAGTGCAGAAAGACACAGAATTTAATGTAATAAAAATTTAATCTGCTACATATAAGTTTTACACCTAAGCTTGCATCAGTTCAGTTCTATATCTTCTATCTTTCCTCAGGAAAGCATTATTTTTTCCTGTAGTCACAGGCAGTCTTATATCTTCCACATAACTTTAATGCATATTTTATTGTCATATTTATCTTTATAATCTAAATGTATATGACTTCTAAAGGTCAAAAATATTCTTTGTCATCTCTCAAGTTTCTGGGTTACCTTCCCACTCTAAATTCTTTACTTGAATCTCAGAATAGCTGTTGTTAGTGTGCAGACACTCACCTAATATAGGTGGTCAATTGTTGGAACAGATATGTTCTTTACCAGTATGAACCACTATGTTGTTCACCATCAGAATTAAAATGTCTTACCCTTCCTTCTATTTCTGCTTTTGGCTTCTTTGTGCTCTTTAGGCTTCATCTTTTTTTCTTCTCCAGATTCTCCATCACTCAGAGTCAGCTTGTGTCTCAAAAGCCTATGTCTGTATCTTGGCTTCTTAGATTCTTCAGAATCTGAATCTGATTCAGAATTGGCTTGACTTTTTACTTCTAAAAGAAGAAAACAAATCACTAAAACCTTCAGCAATTTTTCCTTTAAAATGTTGTACAACTACGTATTTTGTTTGTAGATAATTATCATGATGTATGAAACTGATCAGAGCTGTATACTTACCTTGTTTCATTGTTGATACAAGCAATCTCATACATCACACTTGATCTATTACTATCATTAAGTAGTAATTAAATGTCACCAATAAATATACATTTATAGATTTTTAAAAAGCAAAAAATATTTTGCTTTGCAAACCATCTATTTATTGGCAGTGACTGACAAAACTTGCACAATTATTACCAGATATCCAAAAGGATTAATGGTAGCAACGTTTTAAACATTTAAATGTTTAATAAACTTCAAACATATATAATAAGAGATTTCATGGTCAGCCTTCAAAGACTGAACTGGTCAAACAACCAAATTATGACATCCTATACTTCTCTCTGGCTTCCCTGATGGCTCAGATAGTAAAGAATCTGCGTGCAATGCGGGAGACCTGGGTCCAATCACTGGGTTGGAAAGACCCTGGAGAAGGAAATGGCAACCCACTCCAGTATTCTTGCCTGGAGAATCCCATGGACAGAGGAGCCTGGAAAGCTACAGTCCGCAGGGTTGCAAAGAGTCGGACACGACTGAAACTACCACTTCACTTCACTTCATACTTCTCTCTGGGGAACTCACCCTCATCTCCAGGGTTTTCTTCATTGTGTTTTCCAGTTCTTTTCTTCCCTTCTTCTGATTCATCTGAAGATCCATCCTCATCGGAGGAAAGATTGGCTTTAATTTCTTCTAAAAGCATCTTCTTGGCAATTCTCGAGAGTAAAAAGACAATAAAAACTATATATTTGGTGGTGAAGTATTACAAATTAAAAACAAATGGAATTATATGCATCAAAATAGAAATAATTGTGTCAATATTTTTATTATAAATAAGTCTATCAAAGTCTATTTTAATTTAAAGTACCAACCAAAGCTTTTGAAAATGCTCTTAGCACTGATTTTCTCCCAGTTCTATTCAATTTCACAATATACTGAAAAATCTTAGGGATACTTCTACTATTTTAATCAATTAGAACTTCATGCTGGATATCCTTCCAATCCTATACTTGCTCTGCTGCCACCATCCGACAACTGCAATATCGAACAGGCCCACAACAGTAAATCAATTCATTCAAATAAATGGCATTTCAACACAAAACTCCACATGAAAGGATTTATTCAAAAGTAAAACATATTCTTAGAAAATCAGTGTCTAATAAACCACTACTGTGAAACAGTGCCTCACACTAGTGAATAACATTTTTTGCTCTTAAATTTCAATTTACTGCATAAATTCTAATCAAATGAAAGTATACAACATATATTAAAATACTAAAGCAATAAAAAATCCTTAATAATATTCAAACCAGGGCAGAAAAGGGGCAAGAGTGCTATTTACTATGTACATAGTTAAAGAACACAAATTACTATGAAAAAGTTTTTACTTTTCAAAAAAGTAGATAATGCAATAGCCTAAAGCATACCAACATTTTTTCCATATGCTCCTCAAAGACCAATTTGCCCATGAAAAAATAATAAACTGCTCAAAGCATGAGAAAATATTTAATACCATCTTATGTTAAAATAAAATATATTCCTAATAAATTTTCATGTTTGCACTAAAGGAAGATATCAAAAAGTGTAAGATAAAAGCAATTTTTGTGTAAGATGAGGTAATTTTCACCTTTAGATATAAATTCATAAATCACAATAACAAAGGAATACCTTATAAAAAGGCTCAAAAGTTGACTGATTCTTGGTTTTCCCTGAACTAGCTTCTATGTGGATAAACATCTACTCTGTAACCATGAATGACTAGCTCAGTCAAAATCTTGGGGCTGGAATTAGGAGGCTTTTGCTACTTTTAGATTTGAAATTATTTTTATTAACATGAACTCACATTAAATCAAGAATTCATTCAATGGTTCAGTTCAGTCACTCAGTCGTGTCCGACTCTTTGCGACCCCATGAATCACAGCACGCCAGGCTTCCCTGTCCATCACCAACTCCCGGAGTTCACTCAAACTCATGTCCACAGTCGGTGATGCCATCCAGCCATCTCATTCTCTGTCGTCCCCGTATCATCCCACCCCCAATCCCTCCCAGCATCAGACTCTTTTCCAGTGAGTCAACTCGTCACATGAGGTGGCCAGAGTATTGGAGTTTCAGCTTTAGCATCAGTCCTTCCAATGAACACCCAGGATTGATCTCCTCTAGAATGGACTGGTTGGATCTCCTTGCAATCCAAGGGACTCTCAAGAGCCTTCTCCAGCACCACAGTTCAAAAGCATCAATTCTTTGGCGATCAGCTTTCTTCACAGTTCAACTCTCACATCCATACATGACCACAGGAAAAACCAACCATAGCCTTGACTAGACGGACCTTGGTTGGCAAAGTAATGTCTCTGCTTTTTAATATACTGTCTAGGTTGGTCATAACTTTCCTTCCAAGGAGTAAGCGTCTTTTAATTTCCTGGCTGCAATCAGCATCTGCAGTGATTCTGGAGCCCAAAAAAATAAAGTCTGACACTGTTTCCCCATCTATTTCCCATGAAGTGATGGGACCAGATGCCATGATCTTCGTTTTCTGAATGTTAGGAGGTGTTAATATATGTTAAAGTTTTCTTAATTTTATTTGAAAGATAGATTCCTCATTGCAATTTATATTCAAAGATATACAGCAAAGGCACCTAGACAGACTAAAGCAAACAAAATAGCTAATTACTTTCATAAATGCTGATATGCCCTTTGGTCCTCCCTTCCTAAACAGATAGATAAGGAACATTTAGACAACAGAGAGAGCTACAAATTGCAAGAGAAAACCACAGATGAGTTAGCTTTTCTGAGGATTTCTAACTTGACTTGCATTTTAATGAAGTGAAGATTAGATCATTCCAATTTAAATCCTACTGGAGTTGCACTGGTGGCTCAGATGGCAAAGAATCCACTTGCAATGCAGGAGACCTGGGTTCAACCCCTGGGTTGGGAAGATCCCCTGAAGAGGGGAATGGCAACCCACTCCAGTATTCTTGATTGGAAAATCCTTTGGACCAAGGAACCTGGCAGGCCATGGGGTTACAGAGAGTTGG
This sequence comes from Moschus berezovskii, assembly GCF_049115385.1. Lineage (NCBI taxonomy): Eukaryota > Metazoa > Chordata > Mammalia > Artiodactyla > Moschidae > Moschus > Moschus berezovskii. The sequence continues at coordinate 67,097,432 of NC_142488.1, forward strand.
ACACAACTGAGAAAGACTAACTTTAAACTTCTACATCAGTGGTTTGCTAACTGTACATGGTTGGACTGTACATAATAAAGGTTTTTAAAATGGGGACAACTTACGTTTTGCCAAGAAAAAAAAACCCAAATATCATTTCATCATTTTATAAAGTATAAACATACCCTCCACAAGTTAGGAAACAGTTTCAAAATAAAGGGTGGCTCTTTAATTAAAAGCATCCTTCTGGAAAAACTCTCTAAAAGTATCTTTAATACATACCACATCATCATTTCCCATGAACAAGGAAAGACTTTTTCAAGCCAATTTGAGTAAAACCACAGATCTGGAATGAATAAGTGTATGTGCACGTGTGTGTACATATAATATGAAGCACTGGATACTAGGTTACAAATAGAAAAACACAGTTTATGTGCAGTTACAAGATCTTATATCACTATTTGAGTGGTATAATAAAAGCAAACAAGAATACAATTATTAATTTAGTTACTCTAAAGGTTAGTTCAATCAGGTGATTTTAGTTTGCATTTACAAGTTTAAAAATGTCATAAACTCCATATAATCTATAAAGACTTGGTTGTTAATTTTAGGAAACCACATATTTCTTCTTTCGAACTCTAGATTCCTAATAAGTCTAATAAATGAAAAGTCAAAACATGTAAACTTACAAATACTAAAATTCTAGGCCGTGATGAAGAAACTAAGAAATATGAAATACGTAAGATAATAAGATTCTATACCAACTGAAAAATCACACAATAAATCATGGAAAATGAAATGAGATCCACATGCTGAAGAATTACTTGATTTATCAACAACCTTCAATAAAGTCATAATTTACAGAACAATCACAAGACACTTTAGAAGCAAAAAAAAAAATTACAAACTTCAGAGAATGCTCATTTTTCTCCAAACTGAAAGTTATACTGAATAATGGAGATTCCCTAAGCTTTACCTCACTAAGATGTTTTAGATTTGCCGCCCTTTTGAGCAAAGGAAAGCCTAATGAATAGCCACATACATTAAGCCCTAAAAAGAATAATAAAATAAAATTAGTTGCATAAATTATGGCTGATGGCTCAAGTCCAGTAAGTCAAAGACTTAATGTATCGTACAACTAGCCCATCACATAACCTACAACTGAAAGTTAGAACTTAATTTGAAAGACCTAAGGGTTGAGGCTGACCTTCAACGTGAGTATTCAAACATGTTGAGGTGAGATGTATCCCATCTATAAAGCCTGCAGTGAAATTCTTCAAGGGAAACTCCACTACCTTAACTCTTGAGTTACAGGCCACAAAAACTTCAAGGATATCATCACTTGAGAAACAGCTCAGGCTGGGAAAGCATCATTTTGGAGGCCTCAGCAGGACCCGTGCTGGAATGCATGTGATGGATGTATAGTCATGATCCCTAGTTGATTCTGTTTGCTCTGAAGTTCCCTTTCTCGAGGTTTTCCAGGATGTTTCTGAGAAAATCATCCAGGCAACAAGGTACTACCCCTAGAATATCAATGCTCAACATTACATCTTCGGGCAGGTATAGCATCCAAAGCAGTCACAACTCTATCAGAAGCATCTGAGACACTAGTTGTGCCACACTTGTGGCAGAAAACCTGGTAGAGCCAGAGTAATGGAGCCACTTCTCCATTTTCCTGAAAGGGATGGAAAAGAAAGGGGAAGAAAGCAAAACAATATGGAAAGAAGGGTAAAAAGCCACACACAATGATCAGAACTGGTAGCATGAAAGAATAATAGAACCCCAAAACTCAAACAAAGTCTTCTAAATAACACAATGAATACCAAGATAAGCTAATGCCTCATTATCCTTGCACCATCAGATACTAAAATAAAGCAAAAATAAAATAAGGAATGAGGCCAACAATGCAAAGACAAATGAGCAATCACACAGAGAGTGAGCAAGCCAAGAAAGCCTTTAGTAATTCTGATCCTATCTAGAAAGGAAATCAGTAATGCCTCTTGTTTAAGCACTCAAAAAGGAAAAGAAAGTAAACCACTTCTTGGCTGGTAGAAAAATCGATCATTCAAAACACTGAGTTTCCTAAAAAGGAATAATCAAGAGAATCTCTTGCACCAGAGAATTTTAGAGAAACAGCCATTACAAAAGCAACACAAAATGTTAGGGCTGAAGAAAGGACCTCAGAGTCCAAGTTTGTCATTTCATACATGAGGAAACAGGCTTAAAAAGGGGAAATGACTTGGCCAAAGAAACAAAGCTAGTTAGTGGCAAAGCCAGAAGTACAACCTAAGTTCCTAAATCCAATCTGCTACTAATTTTAGTATGTTAGTCCTATATTCTCTACTCATTCACTACTACTGTTCTAATTAATGAGTGCTTACGGCAATACACTCGGAGAAGGCAATGGCAAGCCACTCCAGTACTCTTGCCTAGAAAATCCCATGGACGGAGGAGCCTGGTAGGCTGCAGTCCGTGGGATCGCTAAGGGTCGGACACGACTAAGCGACTTCACTTTCACTTTTCACTTTCCACTTTCACACATTGGAGAAGGAAATGGCAACCCACTCCAGTGTTCTTGCCTGGAGAATCCCAGGGACAGGGGAGCCTGGTGGGCTTCCGTCTATGGGGTCACACAGAGTCGGACACGACTGAAGTGACTTAGCAGCAGCAGCACGGCAATACACTAAAGTCACATTCTTAGAAATATCTGTATTTCACTGATTTTTAATAATTATATATTTAGAAATGAAACAATTCAACATTTCATTTTTAAAGATTTCAGTTCAGTTCAGTCGCTCAGTCGTGTCCGACTCTTTGCAACCCCATGAATCACAGCACGCCAGGCCTCCCTGTCCATCACCAACTCCCGGAGTTCACTCAAACTCATGGCCATTGACTAGTATGCACTATCTCTAAAATACTGACAGACCATTTCACATATTCCCAACAATCTACTGTCTTATCTTTCAAGAGATTCTGAAAATACAGTTGAAGAAAACTAGTAAATGCAAACACATTTTTAGAAGGCCAAAATACTGTGGATCCATACACAAAGGTGACAAATTATTTGTTTTTTGCATTTTGTACATAATACCACAATAGAATACTTAAAACAGAGAATTCTGAGTAATATTATAGTTTTAGAGATTAAAAAAACTAAGTAAATGCAATACTAAACAACACACCATATAAAAGGTTGATCTATAAAACAATTAAAATAACTACAGTAGAAAAATGTTGGAATAAATAAAATTTCTCACAATAAGAACTTTTTGTGAGAACAGGGTGAGGAACACATATCCATCTAGTATGGAGGGAAGCTTTAACAAATATTATATACTACAGGTTGTGAATAAAAGATTAACATTTCATAGAACTACGAAGGAATTCCTCATCTTCAAAATATGTATTAGTATTTTTTTAAACTCTGGTTCAAAATTAATATCTTTTTTTTTTTTTTTGGTCACTTGGCTAGGCTTGGATCAAATCCAATCCCACTGCAGTGGAAACAGAGTCGTAATCACTGGACCACCAGGGAAGGCTTCAAAATTGATGCTGGGTTAAACCTGAAACAACTTTTTGACCAACCCAGTATCTTCATATGACCCTTTCTGTGAAAAAAATATAACCAAGGCATAATGATCTACACCTAAAGAGAGTGCTATTCATGAGATAATGATGAAGTCACTAAATAACCAAAAAGCTAAACAACACCTCGAAATATTTTAGTCACATGTTCTATAATGTTTGCATTTAATAAAAAACATCACCGTTTACTTAATATTAGTATCAAATAACTTTAAAAAAATCTTAGGAGTAGAAAGACAAAAGCTGTATGAAATTAAGAACTCAAAGTTTATTAACAATTTATACATGGGCTCAAATTACAAACTGTGTATTCCCTGATTTTATGTAAAAATCTAAGCCAATTTTAGAGAAATTTTTAATAAGAAATTTATTAACATTGATATTAATTTAGGAAATTTGATCATACTAAAGAACTAGTTCAATTTTTTATATCCAATACTTGAAAAGTAAAAACAAAGACTTTGCCTTAACTTTATTTTCAAAATCCAAGACTATATATTCATAAAAATGAACCTTTTTTGCTCACCCTAGAAAATCCAAACTCTCTCTTTTTTGGGGAGTGGGGATGGGAGCTTTTTCTCATTTTCTGAAAGTCCCAATATCACCAAACAATAGAAAATACGAAAAAAAGGCTGAATATAATGTTTATATCTCAAGTTGATTCTATCTAGTGGCTGCTGCTGCTGCTGCTACTAAGTTACTTCAGTCGTGTCCGACTCTGTGTGACCACAAAGACGGAAGCCCACCAGGCTCCGCCGTCCCTGGGATTCTCCAGGCAAGAACACTGGAGTGGGTTGCCATTTCCTTCTCCAATGTGTGAAATTGAAGTCGCTCAGTCATGTCCGACCCTTAGCGACCCCATGGACTGCAGCCTACCAGGCTCCTCCATCCATGGGATTTTCTAGGCAAGAGTACTGGAGTGGCTTGCCATTGTCTTCTCCGGTCTAGTGGCTAGACCACTTGTATTATACTTGACTTACAATAATACTTAGCTGCACTGGAAAGATAAAGCAAATTGAAAAAAATTGCCTTAAAATTGCCAGATATTGAAAAATCCTTATTCAAACATGAAACAAGTAAAATACTCATTTAAAACCAATCTTTGATTTTAAAGCTCAATGAAAACTAAAGCAATTTTGCTAATCAAAAAGGAGCACTATGAAAAAAAATTCACAGAAAAAAATTATTCCAGATTTAGCAAATTTGTAGAGAACAGCTAAAGAAATATATAGAAGATGAACATTTGTAAACGTGCTTAAATGGAAACCAAAGTCATATGTCGAAGGGACTTGACATATACTCAAGCCAATAATATTTGCTGAAACCAACGAAACAATCATCAAATATCTTTATTAGCATGAAAAACATCCAGGAATCATTAATCACTTCCAAAAATATGCTTGATTATTAGCACAGAGCCTGCATCAACAGAATACACCAAACTAGTAGGCAAAAAAATATCATTTGTATGTTTTCCAGTCTGAAAAGCAAAGTACTACCAAATGATATAACAACTGGAAAATCTAAGGCTACAACGTAGTCCCACAAATGAAGCAGAAATTCTATTAACATTGGGCAATTTCTTTAAGGAATCTCCACATCAAATTTTGCTCTATGAAAAAAAATTAGTTCCACTGAGACAGAAACTATGAGAAAAACTATGCAGTATTAGTCGACCTAGGAGATCCAAACAGTCCATTCTAAAGGAGATCAATCCTGGGTGTTCACTGGAAGGACTGATGCTGAAGTTGAAACTCCAATACTTTGGCCACCTCATGCGATGAAGTGACTCACTGGAAAAGAGTCTGATGCTGGGAGGGATTGGGGGTGGGAGGAGACGGGGCGACAGAGAATGAGATGGCTGGATGGCATCACCAACTCAATGCACATGAGTTTGAGTGAACTCCAGAGGTTGGTGATGGACAGGGAGGCCTGGCGTGCTCTGATTCATGGGGTCGCAAAGAGTCGGAAATGACTGAGCGACTGAACTGAACTGAATTATAAAGTAAATATTAATATATATATGTGTGGCAGCAGAGGATATACATATTTAAAAAGCCTCAATTTTAAGCTGTTTGGATTTTAAAAAATGCAGATTTAGGAAAAATTCTGACAATCAAGTTTTTTCCTTTAAAAGTTTAGTTTTAAATATTTTCCACACCCTGTAAAAAATACAAATAAAGAATATTCTGAAAATAATTCTTTTGGAGGGGGATGGATTCTTCAGTGATAGTTTAACATGCAACCTCTAAAGAAAAGCCTGACTTAATAATCCACAACACCATCACTAATAAACTTAAATACACTACTATGTTATGACTGAGGCTAATTCACAGTGCAGGCATTAAAATAAACATTAAATATGCTTTTAATGAAAGAATCAATTTAAAACATAATAGATATTTGAAAGCCAACATTTACATAATAGCACATTCAAATAAATGACTTTATGTATAATTTAAATAATCTGACAAACTGATATCATTTTCCCTTTCGAAAAGTATATAAAGTCTAAGCTATAAAATCTGAAGTAAATTCTGTTATACAAAATTCAAAATATAAAGTTAGTCTATATTTTTTCTAAAAAGCTGAAAAAAAATTATAAAAGTTAAACTACTGCTCAACCTATAATTTTTATCATTGTTTATTAAATGTAATAAAATAGAAATTATTTTACAAGTTAGACCACTCTATCTCACAATAGCACACATTTACTTTCAAATACGAATGATACTACATAATAGCATGCTAAAATAACAAACTTATTTATTCACACCTACTAAATTATTCAGGACATGACTAAGTTCTTTAAATTACCTCAAAACCTACTATAACTTCAAAGCGAAAAAGATAAATTGTAATGAAATCTGTCATAAAACTTTCACACACATAGCTAAGTATATGTTATATATAAAAACATATGTTTTAAGAATTATAAAGTATTCACTTCCTCAATTTCAGAAATATCAAAACTTTGTTGACTATAAACTAGCTTGCATATCTTGGTTCCAACAAATTATTTCAACTCTCATGAAAAGAGGGATTATAATTAAAATTAAATGCTTCAAAAAGAAAAAAGTTTTACAGACATTTATTGCATCCAAATAATTAACCCTTTGCATTAATACACTATTTACCTGCCCATAAATATCAACAGTGAAAATGTGTTACAATACTGCTAAAAAAGCAAAGCATATGAAATTTATACATAATTGTGTACAAATTCATACATTACTACAATATGCTGTCTCCTAAAATATATCCTACTCAAAAATGTAAAAGGTAGAAAATAACTCCGAGACTTTATCATGATCTGAAAACAAAGCTTTAAAAGTTGCTTCAGTTCAGTTCAGTTGCTCAGTCGTGTCCGACTCATGCTCAAGTACACTGTCTATACTAAAATAATTCAAAAAGGTATGTATCCCCATCATTAGGTAACTCATGGGTATTAGATACCTCTTTGGGATACTGGATATGAAACAAGTTATTAATAGCATATTTTATAAAAGCACATTAAACTGGATATAAAGAAAAACATGCTCAAAATAAAATTCTTCTCAAAAGTACTCAACATGGTTGTACTTTTTTAATCACAAATAAAAGATGGAATTAAAGATGCCTTTCAATAAAATACCTGCCAGTTACAGAGAGATATGATCAAGTAACTTAAAAGATAAAAATTACACTTATAGTTTGACAAGCTCTAACAAAAAAAATTATTGCAGCTTAATGACACTTATCCTTATGGCAGAAAATTAAGAGGAACTCAAAAGCCTCTTGATGAAAGTGAAAGAGGAGAGTGAAAAGGTTGGCTTGAAGCTCAACATTCAGAAAACGAAGATCATGACATCTGGTCCCATCACTTCATGGGAAATAGATGGGGAAACAGTGGAAACAGTGTCAGACTTTATTTTTTGGGGCTCCAAAATCACTGCGGATGCTGATTGCAGCCATGAAATTAAAAGACGCTTACTCCTTGGAAGGAAAGTTATGACCAACCTAGACAGCATATTAAAAAGCAGAGATTACTTTGCCAACCAAGGTCCGTCGAGTCAAGGCTATGGTTTTTCCCGTGGTCATGTATGGATGGGAGAGTTGACTGTGAAGAGTGCTGACTGCCGAAGAATTGATGCTTCTGAACTGTGGTGCTGGAGAAGACTCTTGAGAGTCCCTTGGACTGCAAGGAGATCCAACCAGTCCATTCTAAAGGAGATCAGTCCTGGGTGTTCATTGGAAGGACTGATGCTAAAGCTGAAACTCCAAAACTTTGGCCACCTCATGCGAAGAGCTGACTCACTGGAAAAGACTCTGATGCTGGGAAGGATTGGGGGCGGGAGGAGAAGGGGACGACAGAGAATGAGATGGTTGGATGGCATCCCCGACTCGATGGACATGAGTTTGAGTGAACTCCGGGAGTTGGTGATGAACAGGGAGGCCTGTTATTCACGGGGTCGCAAAGAGTCGGACACGACTGAGCGACTGAACTGAACTGAATGACAGTTGGTGGTGTTAAATGTAAAATCAAGGTTCATAACCTGTAAGTAAATTAGGATATAGCATGTTTTAAACATTATTAGCCTTTCAATAACATTTGAGGCCATATAATTTACAAGAAAACAAATAATACAAATAAATGAAGAGGAATTAAAGCATGTTAAAAGAATAAAATTTAAATGTCTGTACGAACAAAGTTAGTGGAGGTGATGGGATTCCAGTTGAGCTATTTCAAATCTTGAAAGATGAAGCTGTGAAAGTGCTACACTCAATATGCCAGCAAATTTGGAAAACTCAGCAGTGGCTACAGGACTGGAAAAGGTCAGTCTTCATTCCAATCCCAAAGAAAGGGAATTGCAAAGAATGCTCAAACTACCGCACAATTGCACTCATCTCACACGCTAGTAAAGTCATGCTCAAAATTCTCCAAGCCAGGCTTCAGCAATATGTGAACCGTGAACTCCCAGATGTTCAAGCAGGTTTTAGAAAAGGCAGAGGCATGAGAGATCAAATTGCCAACATCCGCTGGATCATGGAAAAAGCAAGAGAGTTCCAGAAAAACATCCATTTCTGCTTTATTGACTATGCCAAAGTCTTTGACTGTGTGGATCACAGTAAACTGCAGTACATCATGAGAAACACTGGGCTGGAGGAAGCACAAGCTACAATCAAGATTGCTAGGAGAAATATCAATAACCTCAGATACACAGATAACACCACCCTTATGGCAGAAAGTGAAGAAGAACTAAAGAGCCTCTTGATGAAAGTGAAAGAGGAGAGTGAAAAAGTTGGCTTAAAGCTCAGCATTCAGAAAACTAAGATCATGGCATTCATTCCCATCACTTCATGGCAAATAGATGGGAAACAGTGGAAACAGTATCAGACTTTATTTTTTTAGGCTCCAGAATGACTGCAGATAATTATTGTAGCCATCTAATTAAAAGACACTTACTCCTTGGAAGGAAAGTTATGACCAACCTAGACAGCATATTAGAAAGCAGAAACATTACTTTGCCAACAAAGGTCCATCTAGTCAAGGCTATGGTTTTTCCAGTGGTCATGTATGGATGTGAGAGTTGGACTATAAAGAAAGCTGAGCACCAAAGAATTGATGCTTTTGAACTGTGGTGTTGGAGAAGACTCTTGAGAGTCCCCTGGACTGCAAGGAGATCCAACCAGTCCATCCTAAAGGAGATCAGTTCTGGGTGTTCATTGAAAGGACTGATGTTGAATCCAAAACTCCAATACTTTGGCCACCTGATGCGAAGAGCTGACTCATTTGAAAAGACCCTGATGCTGGGAAAGATTGAGGGCAGGAGGAGAAGGGGACGACAGAGGATAAGATGGTTGGATGGCATTACCGACTCAACGGACATGGGTTTGGGTGGACTCCAGGAGTTTTGATGGACAGGGAGGCCTGGCGTGCAGCAGTTCATGAGGTCACAAAGAGTTGGACACCACTGAGCGACTGAACTGAAGTTCTATTCAAAACTACAGAATAAAAATTATTGCTTATTCACCTTAATAAAAATGCTGTCCTATAGGAGAATGCTGATCTTTGAAACAGAAAAATCTATCAGCATCAGCAAGACATAACAGAACTATAATGACAGCTGGCCCCATAACATTTAATAACTCAGTTAATTCTTACAAAATTATGACACAAAAAATAATGTTTATCTGCAAGTTTTCTTAGTTATTAGAGCTTACTATTAGCAATAAATGGATGATTAATATAGCACTCTAGGACTCTGTAGTAAAATCTCAAGTCTATCATAGATTTTTGGTGCCAGAATTAATCAGAGAACATTTCATCCAACCTTTTCAATTTAGAGAACAGAAAATTTTGGCAAAGAGAAGTTAAATCAGTTTCCCAAGATCACACAGAAAAGTCAGAACTAGAAGTCAGATATTCTTATGCCCATTATTCCAAAATCCATCCATTACACCACATTGTCTCCATGGTGAAGATTATCAGTGTGGGCGATCTTCTAGTTCAGGAAGGGTTTAAAAGATATATAAAAACATAAATTTGTAAATATCTTCACTTTCTTTATTCCTCATTGCTAGGATATAGGTGTATCTATTTTTTCTTCTCCCAGCTATCCCTTAGTTAAGTCAATCTGTACAGACTACAATGTTCACATTTACACATATTAAGTATTATTAATGTTAACACTATCAAACTGTATACTTCTATTTTATTTGAAAAACTGTTAAAATCTAAATCAGTCTAGACACTGTGCAAATAGATACTTACTTTTAAAGCAATTTCTTAATCTTAAACATCTGCACAGTCTCCTTTATTCCACTTTGAACAGGTTTTAATGAATAGGAACACCACATTGGATGGCAATTTAAAACAATAGTCAAATATTGAGGATAGAAATTTCTGTTGTCACCAATTTTTGAGACATGATTCACTTTCACTAATAAATAATCTGTCAAAATTAAAATATTCTCAAAAACTTATCACAGTTTACATGAAACATAAAAATTGACAGTTCTGTATTTATAACACACCCTATGCTGGTGTATTGATATTTATATTTATTTTCTCTTAAGGTTTCTGAGTTTTAGCCCATTTTCTGGCCTTTCTTTGAAACTTGGAGGAAGACTGTGAGTGAGTCTTTCTAAAGCTGGCACTCCTGGTTTGTACAACCTGCTTGCGATCCCGATGCTGCTCTTTGTGCCCATGCCTAGGGTGTGTTATAATCTTTCTGAAGTCCTTACAGATGGAATCATACCTATTTTCAGGATCATTGTCATCGTCGTCATCATCCACTGTGACAGGCACTGATTTAGATAAGGCTTCATCTCCTTGAGGGAACAAAAGTGTACTTAAAATTATCTACATAAGTAAAACCATGTAAAATAAAACTGAAAGCCAAAAAATTTAAAATAACTAATGAGTCCTAAACTACACTCTGGGATCCAAAACGTGAATAAAAACAATTTACAAGGAAAGTACAATGCGGAATTTAAGAAGTGTCAGCAGCAAAATAATAAATAGTTGGATCTTATATATTTCAAAGTTTCTTCCCACAGCACAAGAATTTTAAAACTCATCCTTCCTAGTAGCAAATATTTTATCATTCACCATTATATTAGCATAAGTTTCTCACTGAAGTAGGCTTTGTACTAACCTGTTTAAAGTTAACAGATGTCTAACTTTTTCTGTATCATTGAAGAATTTTTTTTAAATGCTACCAATACTTGGTGATACCAAGTAACTGTAAAATACACTTAAATTTGTATGGTGATCATGAGTAGAATCACCCAGAGATATATTAAAGTGCAGTAAAACTTATTTCCTTACAAAAAGTAACATTTCTATCTTTTGATTAAGACTTTATAGTTTTAGGATACTATATAGGATATAACTTTATAGTTATAGTGATTAGGAGAAGGAAATGGCAACCCACCCCAGTATTCTTGCCTGAAGAATCCTGTGGACAGAGGAGCCTAGTGGGTTGCTGTCCATGGGGTCGCACAGAGTCAGACACGACTGAAGCGACTTAGCATGCATGCATGCATTGGAGAACAAAATGGCAACCCACTCCAGTATTCTTGCCTGGACAATCCCAGGGACAGAGGAGCCTGGTGGGCTGCCGTCTATGGGGTCGCACAGAGTCGGACATGACTGAAGCGACTTAGCAGCAGCAGCAGCATAAAGAGATATTTCATTGTATGTAAATTTTGCCTCAAAAACAAACGCTGTGTACCCTAGTTAACACTATATATGCTGAAGTAATCAGGGGGAATTATGCTAATGTCTACTATTTCTTTTCAAATGCATCAAAGATTTCAAGGACATTAATTACACTAAGTGAAGAAAGACAATTTCAAAAGGTTGTACACTTCAGGATTCCATCTCAAAATAACAGAATTACAGAGATGGAAATCAGATTAACAGTTGTCACAGGGTAAGAATAGGGATGTGCAAGGAAGTGTGCATAGGGGCAGCACAAGGGAAACTTGTGCTAATGAAACAGTTGAATATATTGGTTGTTGTGGTAGCTATACAAAGCTACACGTGATACAAATTTTGCACAGAACTATACTTACACACACACACAATCACACATAGACACAAATAAAGGAGTGCAGGTAAAACTGATGAAATGGGAATAAATCATCAGTTTCCTGGTTATGACACTGTACCATAATTATGAAAGACTGATACCATTAGAGGGAAATTAATGAAAGACATCCAAGACCTCCTCTATACTTTCTTGCAACTTCCTGTGAATTTATAATTATTTCAAAATAAACAAAAGAGGGGACAAAAGTTAGGTTCATTGATGGATAGATATGATATGTAAATTATAGTATGTGATAAAGCAAATATAGTACAATGTTAACAGTAGAAACTCTTCTGTATATTTAACTTTTTTTCATAAAAAAATACTGGGAGAAAATGTTGAAGAAAAAAATTCACAAGGAATACAGACACCTACAGGTTCAGGATAGAAATATGCTAACTGTAGAAAGGCAAAAGTAAATATCCCAATTAAACTTAGCAAACTCACAATAAATACTTCACTCAAACAGATCAATCCTCAAATTAAATATTACTAGTGATATTACTGTTGTTCCTCCTTACCACATCTTTGAAAATTTGACCCATTCTTCAAATCTGAGTTCAAATACTACCTGTTCTTTTAAGTCTTTCTCCAATATTTGGATAACTGGCTCACCTAGTATTTATCACACAGACTCATTTTAGTTTTACATCTTTCTCCTGGAATTCTTTTTTTAAAAAAATAATGACTTATCTATGTCTATCTTGCTCACTGGACTGCAATCTCCTAGGACCATGTTCCTCATCATGGTTAGTCATGCCATTCCCGAGATCAACTAGAAAATGTTGTACACTGTAATAGATTCCCAACTACTGCTGAATAAATTGGAATCCTCTAAATTCATGGGAGCAGGGAAGGTTTTTTAAGAGCTCATAAACACTGTCACCTGAATTAAGTTGGATGCATTAGGAGAATAGATAAATTTACCATGCTTTGTATACAGACAAGCAAATTCTTAAGGAATGCCACTTATCACTGACTCACACCCAAACTTATCCTGGAATTCATTGCTTTTAACATAGTGCTTATTTGCAATTCCCTGAATATTTTTTTCTGACTAAGTATTCTATCAACAAAGTCCAATTTTTATTTAATTTTTTATTGAAGTATAGTTGACAAAGTCCAATTGTTAGATGAGTTCATTCCCTAGCAAATTTATCCTCCTTTTTTACATCTAAAAGTATAATCAGTCCAAGAAATACCCAGAGTGAAGAAAATTTGAACAACAAAGTTTATTCCACCTAACAGTTGAGAGACTGGCATCTTGCCTGAAGTGCAGAATTCTCAAGGCTTCTCTGGATATAAACATGAGAAAAGGGAAAGAACCCTCTTGAGTATTAGCCATATGTTGTCATCTCTTATTAAGAGCTAATCAATACATATTACTTATTAAAATAGTTATTAACAGTTCTAAGCATGAGAATTATAATTCTCATAGAAACCCTCATATGTGTCAAGTGAGATTTGGGGAGATGAAAATTAGTATCTGAAATCAAACATGCAGATTTCACTAGGGAAGCTGTTTTGTCATGGAAATCAGTTTTACAAAGTTTGATTAGTCCAACAGTCTAGAATTTGCAAATGAGAATACTCCATGTAACTAACCACAATTTATTATTCTCACACTCTAATCTTAATAAGAGTTTTTTCGACTAACTTGATAACCAAAATACTGAATTGATATAAAAGCAACTATTATATTATGTTTTGAATACAAGTTCACAATCTCATATGCAATTTCAAAATCTAAGAAGTTCTCAAAATTTAAAATTTTGTAAGGTGGTACCAAAGTTTACTTGGCAGCAATATTTAATCTGAACTGCTTATTCCTCTTACATGTAAATGTTCATATGTTCTGCTGGGAACACAATAGTAAGTGCAATCTCCTTTACAAAAATTTTTAAATAAATTTTAAGTGTCCTTGGTTAACTGACAGGTTTTATTGACTTAAAAAAAAGACAATATGAGCAACAAGTGTACATTTATTATACAACTATTTTTTAAAGAACTGCCATAATGATAAATATTTTTAATTTCTTGAGGGGTATCATTGACCCACACCATTATTGTCCTAGTGCTCTATCTCATCAGGGTAGAGTAATCCATCTACTTTCTGGATTTTTTTCTTTTTCTATTTTATGGAAACATATGTTCATGTTATTAGAAAAAAAATGATGAGCATCAGCAATGGGTTTCAACAAAGTAAATTTAAATTTTGGGGAGGATTTCATAGACACAAAGTTAATGTGTCCAATTTAAAAGTCAGGGCTGATTCATGTGAATGTATGGCAAAACCCACCACAATACTGTAAAGTAATTAGCCTCCAATTAAATAAAAAAAAAGGTCAGATGCATGGCAAAGCAGTTAAAACTTTCACATAACATGTCATACTCATAACAAGCACTCATCTCCATTACATGAGTAAATATCTACTGAACTACTCTCAACAGTCTGATTTTCCTTCATAAATTACTTTTCATTACTCCAAAGAAAAGCATTAAACATTAATAAAGAAATTTACCCAACAAATGTGGTACACATGATACAGAACACTAGTAATGTTTCAAATACCTCCCAATGGTGACTAAAAAAAATTGGAGAAAGAGGTTCTCTAGTTTCCTACACAATAAGTAACCTTGCATTTGACTGACTACAGAGAAAATAAACAATGTAGTTATTCAAGAGGGAAAAAGTATAAAATTTCTATTTATTTTCCCATACCTGAAGATTGACAAAATCCAGTATGTGACGACAGCACTAAATTTTCAGTCACAGGCTTAATTTTCTGCTCATCACTGCTCCCCTCACCTATAGATTTCTGATCATCATCTCCTATATCAGAAGAAGATGAGGAAGTAATGTCAGTCTGCTTCCTTTTAGTGCTTGTTCTCAAGGAGTTTCTCATTTTCTCCTTCATACTGCCTGCCTTCTTTTTAGCTGAAGCTCTTTGTTTCTTCAGGTTTTTATTATCTTCAGAACTTTCCTCAACATCAGAAGATGATGAGCCACTTTGTACTTCCTTGCTATTTCTATTTGAATTTAAATTCCTTCTTTCCCTTAATTCTATTCTTTTTGGTCTCTTATCAGAAAAATCACAACCATCTTCTTTCATGGAATATTTTTCAGTATCAGATGATGAACAATCCTGTCTCTTCCTCGAACCCTTTTCAGGCAAGTTGAACCTTTTCTTCTCTCTACTGGATGTTCCATTCTTACTCCTCTTCTCTTCTGAAGAGTCGCAACTTTCTCTTTTCCCTGGTAACTTCTCAGAATTATCAGATAATTCACCCTTTTTAGAAGCTTTATCTTTTATTTTTTTGCATTTCTTTTCACCATCAGCTGAGCCCTTATTTTGTTTTATGCTTTTAGGAAAGTGACAAATTTCTTCTCCCTCGGGTAATTTCTCAGTACTATCAGATGATGATTCATACTCTTGTTCCATCTTAATTACTTTTTTATTCAAGTCTGCAGTTTTCTTTTCTTTTTCTTCAATTTCCTTTTTGCTCTGCTCATTATCATCTTCAGAGGATTCATCACTCTGTTCTTTCTCTGAGAACTTCTCAGCAACATCACATAAGCCACCCAGTATTTTCTTACACATTCTGGTTCGCTGGTGCTTACTCCTTCCTTTAGATTCAGCAACCTTTTTATCTTCTGGAGAATTAAAACTCTCCTCTTTCCCAGAACAAAGTTTATCAGCACTCTCTGAGGAAACATTGAGCTGCTGCTTCTTAGAGAAGTGATCTCTCAATTCCATGATGGTCTTGTCTTTATCAACTGTGCCTTCTGCTGAAGAGAAATTCTCTCTCACTTGTTTCCTTTCAGCATCATCAGATGATCCTTCCTGTGCAGTCCTCAAACTTTTATGACCTTGATTATCCATTCCTTTTTTGCTGTGTTTTTCATCTTCAGAAGAATCATAATCTTCATTTGGAACTTGTTTTTTGGTTGTTCTGGCAGTCCCAATTTTACTCATACTCTTTATCTCTTTTTCTAATTCTGAGTCATAATTAGAAGATTCAGACTGGTTTTGCCGTTTCTTTTTAGAAATTATAGCCTTTTTAACTGATTTACCTTTCTTAATATCAAAATCTGAGCCAGAAGTAGAACTTTTTCGCTTCCTTTTTCTTTTATCATCTTTCCCTCTTTGAATATTTGAATAAAAAGTCTTCTCATTATTTGTATGAGGTTCATTAATATCAGTATCTGAAGAACTGTGACTCATACTGGGCACATCTTTGAGGATTGCCAGCATTTCATCAGAATCTGAAATGTGATCCACAATCTCTGACTTTTTAGATTTAGGCAATTTATTAGGTTTAGGATTATCTATAGCACTGTCAGAAGAATTCCGCTTATCATTTTTTCTCATTGGAACCGAAAGTTTTTGTTGCTCCTTAACTGTTTCATTATTTTCTTCATCTGAATTAGATGTTGTACGGTTGGTTTCTGTCTGTCGCCTCAAAGGTGTAGTCTTTACACGCGGGGATCTTCGAAGATCAGATTCTTCTGAAAGTAACGGAACTTCGCTTTTAGCCAAATGCTCATTATCATTCTTTTCCTGTCCAAGTTCACAGTTCTCTGGCTTAGGGTTCAGACAAGAACTTTTATAGCTATCTTTATCTTGTGGAACTTCCTGACAATCAGCACCTTTAATTGGGGAAATAGAAAGGGAAACAGGGGTGAGTTTAACATATAATTCTTTTGTTACTTTAGCTGTTGTTTTTGATTTAATACCTCCTCTGTTGTCTTTTGAAGAAATATTTAATTTTACAGAAGTCTCCAGTTCTTGCTCAGTTCCACTGTTGCCATCTCCCTGATAATCTGCTGAACTCTGAACTTCCATAGCAGTCTCAAGATTCTCAAAAATGTCTTCTGGAACTGAGGAAGGAACAGACACAATATCCATGTCTAAGTCTTCAGAAGTGTTAGTAGGTTCATACTGAGGTTCTTTTTTATCAGATTTCTTATGTTCAGTACCGACATTTTTAAGTGTTCTTTGTTCCTCTACTGCAACACTCTGACCCACATGCTCACTATCTACCTGCTTTCTTGACAGTTTACCTTCTGATTTTGAAATATCCTTCCTTTCCAAAACACAAGGTTTTTCTCCTTTTCTTACTTTTGTTTCAGACTTAGCATCTATGACTTTATGCTCTTTGGTATTTTTCTCTTTGTTTACAGCATCCAAAGCTTGAATCTCTGAATTCAAATCTTCTTCTAATGCAAGATGAGCTTTCTTGATATCAGCCAACACAGACTTAAAAGCCTTAAGCTGACGTAACTTTGTAGCAGAATTGATTTCTGAATTATCTGTTGCCTGCTTCAAAAATTTAACGTAACTGGAATTCATGTTGGCAGTAGTCTCAATCAGTTTTTTTGCCTTCTTAATCATGTCCTTGGGCACAATTAGTGCTGAATAAGAGTAGGTTACAGAACCAGAATATGAATCATCTAACTTCTTTTCTTCTCCATTACAATTTGAACTGTTTTTCTTTGGAGAAAATCTGGGTGCATGATCACATACTTTACTACTCTTTTCACTGTCAACTTTTATCTTCTTCTTATTTTGTTGCAACAACTGTTCTAAGTTTTCAAATACGCTGTTACACGCCGTGACCAAGTCCAACAAAGGCTCTGGGTGACAAATGTAGCAATACCATTGGTTGTTTTCATCCATTATTGTAGACAGCTCCTTTCGACCAAGATTGCGAAGAATGCACTTCTTACAGAAGGCATTATGGCAAAAGTCACAACAAATTAAGTTTCCACCTTCTGCACACCATCTGCAATTATTTAAAGATTAAAATATTATTCAAAAATGAAACTCACTTTAAATCTTTATAGTACTAAAGCAATTAAAATTTATTGCCAACAATTTTAATAACAAAGTAATTTAGGTCATTTACTTATTCTTTGTTAGAAAATTAAGACATAAATCAAGGGCTATGTGGAAAAGAACAACCTTCCATTAAAGATATCAATGATGATACCACAAAAAAAAAAGATTTAATAACAGACTATGTAAGAATTTTCCCTCAAAAAGTAGACGACACTGAATGTTCATCTTGAGTTATTACCTACCTACACTGTTCATCCATTCCATCTGAGTCACGGCTAATATCATCACTCATGTAATATTTAAAGCAATTCTATTAATAAAAAAGAGAGAGAAAGGGGAAATTTATTCAAAATTTTTAACATTCATAAAGGGGAAAAACTTCATTTTTAAATCATTAAAAAAGTAAAGGGAATGTATCTATGTATATGTGTTTTAGAGAATCAAAGCAAAAACACTGTGCCACCCAACTAGTACTTTAGAGAAACAGGAATAGCTCAAGAAATTAAAACAGACTTCCATATCATCAAGTACCACTGTTCCTTATATAAAAATTGATAGATTTTGGTAAGGCAAATTTCTGATCTCATATGGCTAGCTACCAAGGATCTACGTAAAAATGTATTAGATTTGTTGTTACTTAATAATAATTTAATAGTCATCATATATAAACAGCTATTGTGTGTAGAGCTGAGCAATAGTATCCTTTTCTGCCCTATGTTATCTTTAAATCTCCAATACCTACTGTGTAAGATAGGCAGTATTACTGCCCAATTTGAGAGAAAAGGTTTTGGTTCATTAATATGTAAATAAATCTTCAAAAGTCATACAACTGCAAAGGCAAAACTGGTATTCAAATCCAAATCTGACTGACTTTAAATTCCTTCTCACTGGAACTAAAGAAAAGGGAAGGTTCCGCGACCACTGATGACAACTACTGATTACTGACCTGGGCTCAACAGACTGGCCTTTGAAAAAAAAAAATCACATATACACGAAAAAAGGAATGCACATTACAAATTCAATAGATGCAAAATTCAGCTGTCACAATTTAAAACTAGAAGCCTGACTGAACTGAATTCAAGGAAAGGAAGGACACAAATAACTAAGAGGCAGTAAATTTAGCTTAAGTTGGTCTACATCTATCAAAACTTCATGCAAGATCTACAAATGGAACTCTAAGGAAAGTCTGGTCTGCCCCTACAATTCAAGTAGATATTTTATTGGGAAACAAACTACTACAAGATTAATTTAGCAGTAATATGAGTTGGGGAAATGATATGCTTGATAAAGTAGACATTTAAAATTAATTCCAACATATTACTTATAAAAAAGTTTACATAGACTGTTAAAATTATCTTCAATCCATATGAAATATTTTTTAAATCTATGATCTCCAAATTAAATCAAAACACTGCTCTACATGGAGTTTAGATTTGAGTAATTAGGGTATGTAAAGAGGGAAGGTTATAAAACATATGTGTGCAAACACATATACTCTGCAGTTTTCCAACACACCACATTGTCCCTCACCTATGAGTCTTGGAATATCATGTTGTCTCTGGCCTAAAATATACTGAACCAATCCCACTTTACCAAGCTAATTCCTATTTATATTTCAGATATCAGCTGTATCATCTCCATTATATATCAACTCCAAATTACAATGGCTTCTCATGTGTTCCCAAAGTACACAGTATCTCTCCTATCATAGCACTTATTGGCCCTTTCATGGCTGTCTTCCCCACTACAGTATATGCCCTCCAATGGCAGAAACCATTTCCATCTTCATCACTGTGCATCGAAAGTCTGACACATGTTAAGCATTCAAATATTTGTGGAATTATCAACAGATCATTACATACCTTACAAATAAGTACTTGCAGTGAAGGATGTCTATAAATGGAATCTTTTTGAAAATGATTGACCTGTTGTCCACAAGCTGTACAGCTCACAATCCCATGAAGCCCATCTTCTAGAAGAAAAGAGTGACCATTATTCACACATAGACACACATACAAAAAGATATATATTTTAGTTAGCATTTCCCAACATTCAAATTGAAAATTAAATACTTCATAATCCTTGGGAAAATGACATTTTTGACACAAATAAAAAGGTTAATAATTTTATGGACTTACTAAAAACATGAAAACCTTGACAAATTGCAGAAATAACTTGTTCCCTTTTACAGATGCAAACCCTATTTCTCAAAACAACTTGATATAACATGAACAGATTCCGTAAAAGTTCTAAAAATAGATGTCAAGACTCTTTTCATTTTGCTACTGCTTCACAAATAAATTCAGCATCAGTTCTTAAAGAATGGAGAAGCAAGTGAAATACATGGAATAGATTCTTTTGGAAACCTATACTTTAGTTAGGTATGCCATAAAATTTTTATTCTCAAAATGGAATTGTCTATACAGATCCTTTCAAAAGTATGTAAAAACCTGATAAGTTTATATTACCAATTTCCTTCCTCAGAGTCCCTTCAATACTATCCACGATCCGAATTAACCTGCCTTTTTTCTATATCTACTCCATTGTCAAGTCCATATCAGCACTGTCCACTATTTCCAAATATGGACAAATAAGATCTTGGCAGGAAAACCACAGAATGGCTGGGTTTTGACAGAGCCCCATGCCACGGTTTCTGCAGAAAAACTGATTGAAGATAACCTACACAAGAATAAAAGGAACTTCTGTGTCACCCTCATCTCTAGTTCTACACAGTGCTTCACAATCTGAACTGAAAATTAGAATCAGACAAAGAATCTTTTAAAAACAGGGACAGCCATTCCCATCCCTAACCCACTGAAAGTTTTACAGGTGACTCTGATGTGCAAACAGCTCTTATCCAAATAAGATGGTAGAATATGACTCAAAAGAGGCCAGTGAAAATGCCTGCATTCACTGAAGGAAAAAAAAGGGGGGAGGGGGAATAAGACTTAAAAAAAAAGGAAAAAAAAATTGTCTCTATCCCTAACAAAAAGACAAAACAACATATGTATTTCTCACCTTTTAACTTTCTATTTTGTGTTATTCTTAGTTTTAAGGTCCAAAGCACCAGGGACCCAAGTATCAGCACAAATATTTTTACTTGCAGAAGCTAAAAAAGGTTAACCAAAGTATAAGGGCACCATCACACTCTATAAAGCTGCTTATATTTTATTTTAAATCATACCATCCTGCATTAGTATTTGATTGTGAGTAGTCATATATTCTGTACTTTAAACACAAATAAATATACAGTGTCTTTTTTCATATCAAATAATGATTACATTCATGTAAGCTAACAAGGTAATGAAAAGCTAGAGTCTGAATGTTCATCCCATGTTAGATAATATTTATTAAGCATCTTCTTTATGCTTTTGAACATATATCACTCAAGAATTTTAAAAAGCTAGGTGGTCCAATGGAGAATTTTCCCCAAATGTGCATAAGGAAACATAAAGGATATTCATTGCAGTACTAACTAGCAACTGGGAAAAATTTGAAAACAAAAAATTAGAAATAATTTCACATTTAGGAAATGGATAGTGATTTACTTTTAAAAAAGAATTCTCTAGGACAGTGAAAAGTAAAAAACCAGATTATACATTTACTGATATGAATACATTTCAAAATCAAAGTTGAATAAAAAATGCTGCAAAAGGATATCTACAGGATACTACTTTGTATATTTTTAAATGAAAAATACTTTTTGAGCAAAATTACGTAAAAAAAAAATAAAAACATGCATGGAAACAGCACATATGCACACAAACTTCAAATAATCACAACCTGAAGTGCAAAAGAAAGAGGAAATAGGAATAAACCAATACTTCATTTAAATGAGATCTGAAGCAAATACTGTAAACTGGTTAAGTGGTACTTTACTAGACATACCTGTTTCTATGGATGCATGTTTTATTAGTTAGGAAATATCACAATGGTTATAATACAGCATATAAATGGAAAAGGCATTTTCATTTCTGACCTCAATATATTTTATCAATCTTAAGGAGAGAATTATTCTGTCATATAGAAAAATTAAATGTAAAATATGTCTTCTAACAACTAAACTAGGGAAACGATGTCAAAATCAGCTATGGTATATAAAAAAACAATGGCTCCTTAAATGGTTAATATCTTTGTGTTTAATTTTGTTTCAAATCATTATAAGACTATTTTATGTATAAAGTTTACCTTCTTGACAGTTTCCTAAATTAGAATTCAATTTTAGAACTAACTTTCCTAGGAAGTTTAAATATTTACTAACAGTTCAGTACCTCAGATCACTAGTTCATTCATACATGTGTATATAGGTAAATACAGTTAAAATTCTGTGTGATTTCCAACAGCTTAAAGATGTAGCAAATTATTAAAACAAAAATTAACGAGAAAGATTTAGCTATCATATGGCTATAAACACACATATTCCCTTAAGCACAATATAAACATCCTTACACAGAACATTCAATAAAATGTTCCAGACATATCAGCTCAAACCAAATACCAGCAGCATAGTAAATTAGCACTAAAAACACCCTCCCCAATAATTGTAGCTCTTTTTTATTCTCCTTTTAGCCATTATCCATATCTGAGGCACTGACTACTCCAAAGTCCCTCCCCAAAAGACACCACTAGATATTAATTTTGACACAATGCAGTATACTTAGTTATCTGTCTTCCTAGAGGATCCATAATCAGAAATAAGAAGAAAGAAAACTCTTACTGCTGGTCCTTATCATCATCTTCTACTTGTTGATTCTCTTATTTTAAAGACTACTAGTTAGTTTTGGTGAGCTCTGTTGCTGCAACGGCAGTTTCCCAACCATGAATTAGTCTCAAAAAATCTTCCTTATGCTTGAAAGGGGTAGACCACCCCCTGGTGGACAAAAGGCTAAACTAAATTTTCTTGATCTTCTCTAAACCTAATGAATTGAATCTGAAAATTTACATATATATATATATTTATACACACATCTAATATACTATTGCACAAATACAGATATATTTTACCGGTACCACCAAGATATCATATAGCACTGGAATAAAATCTATACAAAATTTCAGCAAGATAAGAACTACTCTATAATTTCACAATTAAAATGATAAATATTAAACAGGCTTCCATTACACTTCTATTTAGAAATTTAGTGTCATTTCTATCTTTTAGAGATTCATTCTTTCTATCGTAACGGATTCTGGCTCTGTTAATCTGCCCAAAAAATACATACAGGCACTACTTTAAACTCACACACAAACAAGTAGGACACAAACTTCACTGTAGTGAATTTTTAAATGAATCTTCCTCATGCTCACTTTCTACAGATGACTAGCCAATGGTTGTGTGTATAAGTGAGAGTGGACAGACAAAGGAAGAGGTGACTGAGACAGATGAAGGGAAGGTTCCTAGCTCTAGTTCCCTTCTCCTTCCTACTCATATCTACAATGATATCCTTAAACCAACAGATGTCTGACTTTAATGCACATAACAACAAACTGGAGCAGGGTCGTGACATCATCCCCAGAAATTCTAAATTGTTATGAGTGGAGTCAAGGGAATTGCATTTTTAATGTAAGCACCTGAGGTGACACTAAAGCAGATGTCCATCACTCTCTGAAATAATGTTTTAGATATGTATAAAGTTATCTGAAGGCCACGTGCAAGACTTTGTCCAAATCTAAAATTCTTTTAGGTGAGAAGGAAAACATGGTATTCTGGCATATAAGCATTACAGAACTAACATGTGTAAGAAGGAAATACTAAGCTTCTTGAGATAACTTAATAGCCACTGAAGGCAAAGGTATTTTAATCAATGGTGTTTAACCTTTTCTGCTTCAGAGCTCAGAAAGAAACAGAAGTTATTTTTAAGTAGTGCTTTTAAAAAACAATGGGCAGAAAAGTGGAGGTATTTTTAGTAAGTACATCAGATTTTCCAATATGGTCATAAACAGCAATTTAAACTCATGTTTTCATTTTCACTTGTATTTACCTCCGCGTTTTTTGAGATTTTCAGTTTTCATTTTACTTCTGCTTCTAAATTCAGGCCCTTTAAAATCATCTTTGTCTTCATTCAGCACTGGCTCTGGTTGTACAATCACTGTACCTAGAATAATTTCATTTAAAAAACCATTACACATATTAAATGTGCAAGTGAAGTACAAGACTCCAGATAAAGCCAACATTGCTGGAACATAGTTTTGTTTCTTTCAAGCTTTCAATATTTATATAAGGACCTCTCAATAAATAAAACAGGGAAATAGTAAAAGGGCCAGGTGTCAACAATCAAATTACTTGTTGGAACATAGTTCATAAAAAATGGTGGGGGGGAAGTATTATGAACTGATTTGTAACAGAAATGTGTGAATAAATTTAAAAAGCCTTAGCCCAGTTTTCAATTTTCATACTGCCTATCACAAAAGCTTTTTTGACTATGAACATCTACGCTAAGTTCCACAGTTTAAAAAATAAAAGGATCAGAAAAGAAAGTTTTAAACACATCCTATTCTTCTCATAAGCCAAACCATAAGGGCAGCAAAATATTCTTAAGTGTTGTTTTATATTCTGCTATTACTGCTACACTATTCTGTACCAGTTCCTAAATAGTTAAGTCAAAGTTTCAGTACCCTGAAAGTCCTTAAAGAGTTTTAAATAAATATTGCCTTAGGTACTTAAGCTCAAGTGCTATAACAATAAATTGCAGAATGAAATCAATTGTTAGTCCCTATGTAATCTTTTAGAAAGAATGTACTCTCTTAGCCATAAAACATGAGAACTGAGGGGAGAGGTTGCTAATTTTTTATTTTAATCTCTCAAGAGCAAATAAAGCAGAGGCATGGTAAAAAGGATCCAGGTCTCACTTTACCTATATTGCTGGGCTTAGTAATTAGGCATTGTTGTTGCTTAGTCGTTAAGTCATGTCTGACTCTTTTGTGAACCCAAGGACTGTAGCCCACCAGGCCCCTCTGTCCATGGGATTTCCCAGGCAAGAATACTGGAGTGAGTTGCCATCTTCTTCTCCAGGCAGTCTTCCTGATCCAGGGACTGAACCTACTTCTCCTGTGTTGGCAGGCAGATTCTTTATCACTGAGCCACTGGAAAACCCCAACTGGGCATTACTGACAACAATTAACAAAGTATAGTCGTCCCTCAGTATCCCTGGGGGATTTGTTCCAGGACCCCTTGGATGCTCAAGTCCTTTACATAAAATAGCATCATAGTATTTGCCTATAACCTAGGCACATCTTTCTGTATAGTTTAAATCATCTCTAGATTACTTACAATACCCAACACAATATAAACCCTATATAAACAGTTGCCAAATGACAAACTCAAGTTTTGCTTTTTGGAACTTTCCAGAATTTTTTCCCCAAATATTTCTGATCTGAGGTTGGTTGAATCTGCAGAGGCAGAACCCACGGATATGGAGGGCAAACTGTAAAACCTGGTAGCCGTCAGGGGCTGTTTCCCTGAAATATAGGTCTATGTTAGTCAGCAGTGAGGTTTAACCAAGGTTAAATGAATTTCTGAATCTCTGAAAAAACGGGGGGAAATAGGGCACAAATGATTGAGTTTTTTACAAGCTGGTAAATATAACTAATTTCCACACACACACAAAAAAAACCTTTATTCACAACAACCATTTCACACATATACTCTCAGAGAAGCCCTGGCATTTGAAAAAAGCTAAAGATTTACAGATAACACCACACACACACACACACACACTGAAAAAAAAAAAGATTTCTTTCTGAAGATTCTTCTCTAAATGAAAGCAAAGCAGCAGAGTGGAAAGAGCACTCACTAGCTTTGGATTCAGGCAGACCTGGGTTCAAATCTTAGCTTCTCAATTTAAAGCTGAAAAAGTTCCTTGAGCTCTGAATTTGTTCCTTCATCTCTACAAGTAGAAACAATAACTACCTTACAGCATTGCTTTGAGAATTAAATGAGTTAATTTTTTAAGAGTGCAGTACTTATACATACTCAGTATTATAACAATAGTGATAATCAACCAAATTTGACCTTATGAAACAGGTCTATTTTGGTTTGGTGAAAGAGAATTACCCTTAGTTCAGGTTAGTAACATCCCACACTAACCTTCCTTGATAATGTCACTAAAAGAAAGATTGGAACTCCTAGTTCTTAGCTCACCCAGTGGCCACCATAAGGACTTCCAGTAACAACCACTGAGAATGTAATAATCCAAAGTGAATCACTACCTATGAAACTCAAATGGCCATGTTAGTTGTTTCTGCCTTAGGCCACCAAAACCATTACATAAAATGACTTTCAAAGCCAAGTAAATGGTAGGCCCATCAATTTTTCTTCTTTCTTCCTCCTCTCATTCATTTATTTTCCTCATTCATTTCTTATCTATCATAACTCCTAATTTTTCCTAGTCAAGAAATGTATTATCCTCCTACTCATCATTTTTTTAAACTTCCATAATCAAAATATGTGTCACATAAACATAAGTAGAGACAGAGAATAAAGTAGAAAACATTGCTGTAAATGATCAGTGATAACAAATCTGAAAAATCTAAGAGCCTTGAACATATTATTCAATAAAGAAACACATCAAAACTTTTGATTCTGAAACACCACGAAATTACCAAGACCCATGTCATTCTCTCATCATGTAATCACACTGCTCTTAGACTTGAGCTATGAAAAGTCCAAGATTTTCATTTGGCTTCACCCCTATCCACCCCTGCACTGGCCCCAACCTAATCAATGCAACTTTTAAGATTAGAAACATAACAGTTGAGCGGAAACGTGACAAGGCATTTTAAAAAGGGTAATTACAAGAAATATACCTAAATAAAATTTAACAGGTAACTTCACTTTGAATCTTAGGGAATTTAAGAATGCAGTAAGAATAAATTAGACTTTAAATGTTTTTAAGACATTTTCAGAGTATTCATTATGTTTTTTCTGTAAAGCAAGCACATTAAAATTCACTAAACCAAAACTCCAGGAGTTGGTGATAGACAGGGAGGCCTGGCGTGCTGTGATTCATGGGGTCGCAAAGAGTCGGACACGACTGAGCAGCTGAACTGAACTGAAACCAAAACTTAACATTCTAAACATTTTAACCAACTTCCACATTCAAGTATAGTTTGGAAACTAAAAGCCAATGGAAAGAGAAAATAAGTTTTCTTTTCAAACCTAACTATATTTTCTAAATATTTAACCTCAGGAACACACATTATCATTACCATACTAATACATTTCCAAACCATTGCTACTAAAATAGGTTTGGTCCTTGACACAGCTTACAATAATCAATTTCTAATTTTATAGTAATGACATTTAAAGATATTTTTCAACTTTAACTTCATATGAAAAATTAATACACTTTACCTTTTGGCAAGCTTTGCATAGTAATATCATTTTCTGAATTTTCATTAGAAGCATCTTCATTTACAGTTTCATCCAAAGGTTTATCATCATCAGATTCTACATACTTTGTTACAATTGAAGGTTTCCTATGAAAAAATTAAGTCCATAAAATTACAGACATTTCTGACAACTGAAAAACACCCAAACAACATAAATAACATGCTTAGATTAAGCAGTGGCTCTTAACCAGGGATACATATCAGAATCACCTAGAGAAGCATACATCTCTATACCACATTACAACTTAGTAGGTCTTGAGCAGGACCAAGGCATGCGCATTCTACAAAAGGTAAAGAGTATTTAGAGGGGAACTCCTATTTAAGAATCACTACTTTAGAAAATAAGTTAATAACAAGCAAACTGTGATTATTCAAAGACATTTATTTCCACTAGTTTAAAATAAAAAAAAGTCCAATAGAATAAACTGCAAACTTCTAATAAAAACTATACTTTATAGTATATTACACATTACATTATGCTTGGAAGTAATTTAAGTCTTTATGTACAATTCACTTTGACAATTTAACAAAGATAAATATTTTAACCACTCTGTGATCTTATAACTTCCTTATAACTATTATGGCTACCATTTCCCATCCTAGACAATTTAGTATAACCCTAAAAAATTCATACTGCCTCATGAGACATTTAACATTTCATTTTCCCTTTTTTTTAAAGCACATATATTATCTGAAACGAATTACCTATATACTGCCAGGGCCACTAGTACATAATAAATCCTCCCCTGGGAAAATTTTCGTTAAAATTAAAAGTCAAGTGATAGATACAAGAGGATTCATTATATTACACTGCACTTTTTAAAATATATGTGCTTGTGTAAAATAGTTTACTTAGAACAAGAGTGCTTGAAGTTTAGGAAAAAAAAGATTATTCTAATAAAAAGGAAATAAAACAACCTGAAAAAGAAAGTAACTTTTTTCCCTTCAGTATCAACCAACCTCTTTGATCGTGATGATCCTGACGATTTGGATTTTTCTGCAGAGCTAGCTCCCTAAATGCAAGAAATAAGTACAAAAGTGAGTAAAACTCTGAGAAACATCCCTACAATTATTTCCCTATACCAACGTCTATAATAGTAGAATGAGACATAATTTGTATGCCTGAAACATTTTTCTAAAAGGAACATCAATAACTAATTCTCATTTACTCTCAAGGTTTCCTTGATTTAAGATTATCTCTTTTTGTTAAATTATTACTGTTGAATTTTGAGGAATAGAAGATGATACACTGCTGTACCATGATCTTGGCCTATGCTGACAAACACAAAACAAAGATGTAGAGGTAACCAGATCCCAATAGACAGTTTTAAGAATCTAAATATGTGTCATTTTCTCTATCTTAATATATGGCACAGAGTAACATCTACAATTTTCTCAGAGATACTAAATTTACCTCCATTTTGTCAATACAATAAGTATATTTTATTGGATTGAGTTTTTCACACTGGGTAGAAAGAATCCTAAAACACAGTGTAAGCTGGCTTATCAGGTGAAGGACCTCAGGATGGGTTCTGATAATAATGCTGAAGAGATTCTGAATATCCATCTCAGAACCATAAGGTTATGCCCATAACAACCACCTTGAGCACCACTGTTACAATATAATAACATTCAAATACCTGTTAGCTAGCCTTCAGTAGTCTGACTTTAGGTGAAGCAAACCACAGCACTAACAAAAACAGTTAACACCATCAAAAAGTGAACAATTACTGAAAATAAAGTTATCATAATAATACTTGGTTATAACAGTAAACTCAAACACATGCATATATTAAATAAAAGCAAACTGATGACACCTACTCTAGTTCGTTAGTAGTATGTAATAAATATGTTTTAAATGCTCCAAGTTACTCTTACCTCTTCCCTGCTGTTTTCCATCATATCAGAGTTATTGCCAGACCCACTGACTTTATCTTAAAAGACAAGAAATAAAAACATTATTTATCTCTTTGGTGCATTATCAAACACAACACCAATACCTACAATTCTGTGAGCCCATTTTTCAATCTATGTTGTATGGCAGAATTGGTAACACTTGACTCACATTAAAAGATAAGAGTTTCAATCAACTATACTCCAGTAAAAATATTTTTAATATACTGCTTTAGTTAAAAAACATTTTCTGACTATAATCACCCTTTTGACACACCAATCCCTTTTTAAAAGCCATTTCTGAAAGGAGCAGTTTGTAATCAAAACATTTCCCACTGTAATCTTTTAAAGATTTTCTCTTAAAAGAAATCTTAAGTTCCATCTTCTACTAAAAATCACACTATAAATTAATTGCATTGAGTTGCCCAAAAAGTTCATTCAGGTTTTCCCATAACATCTTCCAGAAAAACCCAAATGAACTTTTTGGCAAACCCAATATATTTTCCTTTATCAGTAAAGACTTTAGTAGATTAAAACTAAAGAAAGCAGAGGGAAGGAAATAATAAAGACTAGAACAGAAATTAGTGAAACAGGGAACAGAAAAACAATAGAGGAAAATCAATGAAATCAAAATAAGTTCTTCAAAAAGATGACAAAATTTGAAAAAAAAAAACTTAGGCTACATGGACCAAGAAAAAAGGACACAAGATGAGAAGTTAAAGAGGAGATGTTACTACTTACCTTAAAGAAATTAAAAGATTATAAAGGAATATCATGAACAACTGTATGTGAAAAAATTAGATAACCTAAATGAAATGGACAAATTTTTAAACACACATAAATTACTGAAGTTGACAGAAGAATAAACAAAATGAACAGATCTGTAACTGAAAAGACTGAATTTGTAATCAAAAATCTACCCACAAAGAAAAGCAAAGGTCCACATGGTTTAACCACCAAATTACACCAAACATTCAAAAAAAATAAAAAAGAATTAACACCATTTTTTCATAAAGTTTTCTAATAAAAATGGAGGAAATACATCTCAACTCATTCAATGAGACCAGTATCATATCAAACCAGAAAAGATACCATAAAAAGAGAAATCTACAGACCAATATCACTTATGAATACAAGAGCCAAAGTCCTTAATAAAATACTAGCAAACTTCAAAAGAATAAGACATGTCTTTCTGCTACAGACTGAGAGAAAATACTTGCAAAAGATATATCTAATGAAGAATTATTATCTAAAATAAATTTTACTTTGACATGAATCTGCCCCGGGTGTACATGTGTTCCCCATCTTGAACGCCCGACCCATCTCCCTCCCCATATCATCCCTCTGGGTCATCCCAGTGCACCAGTCCCGAGCATCCTGTATCATGCATCAAACGTGGACTGGCGATTCATTTCACATACGATAATATACATGTTTCAATGCCATTTTCCCAAATCATCCCACCCTCACCCTCTCCCGCAGAGTCCAAAAGACTGTTCTATACATCTGTGTCTCTTTTGCTGTCTCGTATACAGGGTTATCGTTACCATCTTTTTAAACTCCATATATATGAGTTAGTACACTGTATAAGTCTTTTTCTTTCTGGCTTACTTCACTCTGTATAATAGGCTCCAGTTTCATCCACCTGAATAGAACTGATTCAAATGTATTCTTGTTAATGGTTGAGTAATACTCCATTGTGTATATGTACCTCAGCTTTCTTATCCATTTGTCTGCAGATGGGCATCTAGGTTGCTTCCATGTCCTGGCTATTATAAACAGTGCTGTGATGAACATTGGGGTACATGTATCTCTTTCAATTCTGGTTTCCTAGGTGTGTATGCTCAGCAGTGGGATTGCTGGGTCGTATGGCAGTTCTATTTCCAGGTGCTGGAGAAGACTCTTCAGAGTCCCTTGGACTGCAAGGAGATCCAACCAGTCCATTCTAAAGGAGATCAATCCTGGGTGTTCATTGGAAGGACTGATGCTAAAGCTGAAACTCCAATACTTTGGCCACCTCTGCGACGAGTTGACTCACTGGAAAAGACTCTGATGCTGGGAAAGGTTGGGGGCGGGAGAAGAAGGGGACGACCGAGAATGAGATGGCTGGATGGCATCACCGACTCTGTGGACATGAGTTTGAGTGAACTCCGGGAGTTGGTGATGGACAGGGAGGCCTGGCGTGCTGTGATTCATGGGGTCACAGAGAGTCAGACACGACTGAGCGACTGAACTGAACTGAGACAGCATATTAAAAAGCAGAGACATTACTTTGTTAACAAAGGTCCGTCTCGTCAAGGCTATGGTTTTTCCAGTGGTCATGTATGGATGTGAGAGTTGGACTGTGAAGAAAGCTGAGTGCCAAAGAATTGATGCTTTTGAACTGTGGTGTTGGAGAAGACTCTTGAGAGTCCCTTGGACTGCAAGGAGATCCAACCAGTCCTAAAGGCGATCAGTCCTGGGTGTTCACTGGAAGGACTGATGTTGAAGCTGAAACTCCAATACTTTGGCCACCTCATGCAATGAGTTGACTCATTTGAAAAGACCCCGATGCAAGGAAAGATTGACGACAGAGGATGAGATGGTTGGATGGCATCACTGACTCGATGGACATGGGTTTGGGTGGACTCTGGAAGTTGGTGATGGACAGGGAGGCCTGGCATGCTGCAGTCCATGGGGTCGCAAAGAGTCAGACACGTCTGAGTGACTGAACTGAACTGACTGATGTGAAAAAAACCAATCTCAAAAAGTTACATGCTCTATGACTCCAACGACATGACATTCAGGAAAAGATAAAACTATGGAGACAAAAAAAAGACCAATGGTTGCCAAGGATTGGGGGGATAGAGGAGAACGGAAAAATGGAACAGAGGATTTTTAGTGTCTCTGACGTTGAGATAGGAGGGAAGGTGGCAGGGAACAACCATTAAAAGAATGACACTGCCATTGAGGATACAACAAAAACTGGTAAGAACCATCCAGGCCCAAGATGGTGGAAGACTTGACTTCAGTAGACTTCAGTCTCATTATACACTCATTGTAATGTATTAGCATGCTACATGACACACCTACAGGCATCATAAGAGTTCTTAGACTAACCATAAAAGGCCAAAAAGTGATGATGGCTCAATTCCTAGAAATCCCAGCTCTTCACCAAAATAGTTGGAATAATATTGTTAGTCTATGAAATTACCAAGCCCATAAAAACAAACCACCCTCACATCCCAGAGCCTCTCAGCTTCTGAGATGGACCACACTCTAATGGAGTGTGTTATCTCCCAGGGCCACTCTCACCTTCTGAGACAGACAGCATTCTGCCTATGGAATGTGTCTCTCTCAATAAACCTGCTTTCATTTCACTGCAGTTCACTCTTGAATTCTTTCCTGGGCGAAGTCAAGGACCCTCACTTGGCAGCTCACCCCAGGAATTCACCCAAGACCTGCGATGTGACCATCCTTTTGTACCCCATTTTCCTGCAACATCTTTACAAAGTAAGCAGATGAAGGTGGTCTTCTCTCTCTCCTCACTTTTCCTTTGATTTTTAAAACGTGACCCACTAAGTTCTGGGGACAGAGCCCTCTTACTTGCCTGCTTGTACCCTTCACAAACATCCTATATTAACAAATCTAGTTCTTGTCTATCACTTTGCCTCTTCCTGAATTCCATCTGTGCTGAGACATAAAAAACTTGAGCTTCATTGAGTTCTGACACCAGGTGTGTGATTTCAGCTTGGGAGGTTCAAGTTCTGTCCTAAGTCAGAGATTGTGGGTCCAAGTTCCAAATGAAGAACCACTGGGTTTGAGTCCCATCTGAAGTGGGATTGGTTTCAAGTCCCAATATGGGGTATACAGCTTCACAGCTAAACTAACCTGTATGATACTATAATGATACATAGATATCATTTTACATCTGTTAATGTACAATGCCAAGAGTAAAACCTAATGCAAACTATGGGTTTGGATGATAATGACTGTCACTGTAGATTCATCAACTGTAACGAATGTACAACTGTGGTACAGGAAGTTTACAGTGGGGGAGGCTGTGCATGTGTAGGATGCATAATAGGAAATTTCTGTACATTCTACTCAATTTTTCTGTACACCTAAAATAGCTCTAAAAAATAAAATTTATTTTTAAAAACTTAACAAATGGAACTTCCTCAACTACCTACAAAATACCTACAGGTAACATCATACTTGAAAGTAAAAGAGTGAATGCATTCCCCCTCAGGGCAGAAAGAGAGAAGGAAATCCTCTCTTGACACTTCCATTCAAAACTGTAATGGAGATTCCAACCAGAAGAAGTAACCACGAGTTAAAGAAATAAAAGGCAACAAGACTGAAAAGGAAGAGATAGAACTATCTGTCTTTGGAGACAATTTATCTTGTATATAGAAGTCCTAAGGAATCCACTAAAAAATATTAGAACTAATAAAAGAGTTCAGAAAGGTTGAAGGATATGAGAAAAATAAACAAAAGTCAATTACATTCCTGTACACTTGAGAAGAATGATCTGAAAATAAAATTAAGAAAACAATTCATTTATAATAGCATCAAAAAGAATAAAGTGGTTAAGAAAAAACTTAAAGACGTTTAAAACTTACACTCTGAAAACTACAAAACATCACTGAAATAAAGATTTAAATCAATGGCAAAAACAATGCATGTTCATTAAATAACATGCATTATTTTATTATGCAAAACAACATTAATATGGCAATACTCCCCAAATGAATCTACAGTTTTAAAAAAGGCAATCCATGTCAGAATCCCACTGGCTTCTTTGTAGAAACTGATAAGCTAATTCTAAAATTCATGTACAATTAAAATGAACCCAGGATACTCAAAACAAAATAGGAAGACGCACACTTAAGAGATTTTAAAACTTAGTGTGAAATAACTATAATCAGTACAGTGTGTTGCTGGCAAAAGGACAGGCATAAGAATCAGATGAAAAGGTGGTGGTCCTAAGATAGCAGAGGAATAGGATGGAGAAACCACTTTCTCCCCAGAAATTCATCAAAAGAACATTTGAACGCTGAGTTCAGTTCAGTTCAGTTGCTCAGTCATGTCAGGCTCTTTGCGACCCCATGAATCACAGCACGCCAGGCCTCGCTGTCCATCACCAACTCCCGGAGTTCACTCAAACCCACCTCCATCATGTCGGTGATGCCATCCAACCATCTCATTCTCTGTTGTCCCCTTCTCCTCCTGCTCCCAATCCCTCCCAGCATCAGAGTCTTTTCCAACGAGTCAACTCTTCGCACGAGGTGGCCAAAGTACTGGAGTTTCAGCTTTAGCATCAGTCCTTCCAATGAACACCCAGGACTGATCTCCTTTAGAATGGACTGGTTGGATCTCCTTGCAGTCCAAGGGACTCTCAAGAGTCTTCTCCAGCACCACAGTTCAAAAGCATCAATTCTTCAGCGATCAGCTTTCTTCACAGTCCAACTCTCACATCCATACATGACCACGGGAAAAAACATAGCCTTGACTAGACGGACTTTGGTTGGCAAAGTAATGTCTCTGCTTTTTAATATGCTATCTAGGTTGGTCATAACTTTCCTTCCAAGGAGTAAGCGTCTTTTAATTTCATGGCTGCAATCAGCATCCGCAGTGATTTTGGAGCCCCAAAAAATAAAGTCTGACACTGTTTCCACTGTTTTCCCATCTATTTCCCATGAAGTGATGGGACCAGATGCCATGATCTTTGTTTTCTGAATGTTGAGCTTCAAGCCAACTTTTTCACTCTCCTCTTTCATTTTCATCAAGAGGCTTTTGAGTTCCTCTTCACTTTCTGCCATAAGGGTGGTGTCATCTGCATATCTGAGGTTATTGATATTTCTCCCGGCAATCTTGATTCCAGCTTGTGCTGAGTAAATTCCACAAAACAACTTCTGAATGCTGACGGAGGACATCAGGCACCCAGAAAAGCAGCCCATTGTCTTTGAAAGGAGGTAGGAAATAATATAACAGATAAAAAGAGAGACAAAAGAGGGAGGGAAGGACCTCCACCCTGGAAGCTGTTGCTGCTGCTGCTGCTGCTGCATTGCTTCAGTTGTGTCTGACTCTGTGCGACCCCATAGATGGCAACCACCAGGCTCCCTCATCCCTGGGATTCTCCAGAGAAGAACACTGGAGTGGGTTGCCATTTCCTTCTCCAATCCACCCTGGAAGGGAGTCTTAAAAAAGACATAAGTTTCCAAACACCAGGAAACACTTTCACTGCCGAGTCTGTGGCGAGCCTTGGAACCAAAAAGGGCAACATAACTGGGAGGAAAAATAAATAAATAATTAAAACCCACAGATTATGTGCCCAACGGTAACTCCCCCAGCAGAGAAGCAGCACAGAAGTCTGCATCCCCCACTAGCAAGTGGGGGCTGGGCAGGGAGTCAAGGGCTGCATTGCTTAGAGTAAGGACCGGGCCTGAATGCCCCAAGGGCAATCTCAGGGAACTAACTCGGGATAGCAAACCAGACTGTGGGATAGCTACCCAGCAAAAAGGTGAAAAGTCCTAACCTAAGACACCACCCCTGGTGGCTCAGAGGTTAAAGCGTCTGCCTCCAATGAGGAAGACCCGGGTTCGATCCCTGAGTCGGGAAGATCCCCTGGAGAAGGAAATGGTAACCCACTCCAGTATTCTTGCCTGGAGAATCCCATGGATGGAGAAGCCTGGTAGGCTACAGTCCACAGGGTCGCAAAGAGTCGGACACGACTGAGCGATGGAACGGAACGGAAGACACCACCAGGCCCGTTCACAGAACAAAGGAGTGAGCAGAGCTAGCAGGCGGCAGACTGACGCATCCCCCTGATGACAGGCAGGCAAGTGCAGCCAGAGCCAGAAGGGGGCAATCGTGGCCCCAGAGAGGCATTATCTACCCAACTGCAAGCAGGCTTCCTTGCTAACCAAGACTTCTTCAGATTCTGGATGGTCAACATCCGCCTGAGAAGGTGCGCCGGTTGTACACCCAGAAAACCGATCAGCAGAGACCAGGGAGACAGTAAGTCGCAACAACCACACTCGCCAAAGACCTGGTCACCTGAGCTGCTCGGACCTGGGAAGGGCACAAAACGCAGGCCCAACCGAGTCTACGCCTCTGAGGACTACCCGAGTACCTGAACCTGAGCGGCTTAGACCTGGGAAGGGCATACAACCGGCCCTGCATACAGGGCAGGCCTCAGACAGTTCCCAGCAGAGCAACCTAGAGCCTAAGCAGTGTAGACTGGGAAACTACACACACCATGAGTGGGGACAAACCCAGTGTGGCCGAGACACTGCGAGCACATGCCAGGGTTATCTGTTGGCAGCGTCCCTCCCTCCCCACAGCAAGTCTGAACAAGTGAGCCTAAAAAAGTGTCCACCACCGCCCCCTTGTGTCATGGTGGAAATTAAGTCACTGAAGAGACCAGCAAACAGAAGAAGCTAAAACAGAGGGAACCGCCTTGGAAGTGACATGTGCAATAGATTAAAACCCTGTACTTAGTACGGATTACATATGACGGGGCCTACAGATCTTGAGAAATATAAGCTGGATCAAGGCACTATCCAAAAGTGACCCCACACTGCCCCCAACAACACCAGAGAAAATCCTAGATATGTTTTTACTATTTTTACTATCATTCTTTAACCTTTTTTAATTTTTTTCTATTTTTAAGTCCTCTATTACTCATTTAATTTTTATTTTTATAACCTATTACCTTGCAAAAAAAAGAGACCCTATTTTTAAACCAAACTTCATATATATATATTTTATAATTTTTGTGACTTTTTTCTCTTTAATATTGTATTTCTGAAAATCCAACCTCTACTCCAGATTTTTAATCTTTGATTTTTGTTATTTGTTATCAATTTTGTACCATTAAGAACCCAATCTTCAGTACCCATTTTTACCTGGGAGCAAGATTACTGGTTTGACTGCTCTCTCCCGCTTTGGACTCTCCTTTTTCTCCACCAGGTTGCCTCTATCTCCTCCCTCCCCCTTCTCTTCTGAACCCAACTCTGTGAATCTCTTTGTATGTTCCGGATGGTGGAGAACACTTAGGAACTGATTATTGGCTGGCTCTGTCTCTCTCCTTTTGATTCCCCCCTTTATCCTCCTGGTCACCTCTGTCTCCCTCCTCCCTCTTCTCTGTTTAACTCCGTGAACATCTCTGAGCAGTCCAGACTGTGGAGTGCACATAAGGAAGTGATTACTGGCTAGCTTCCTCTCTCCTCTTTTGATTCAACCTCATCTCATCCTGGTCACTTCTATCTCCCTCCTTCCTCTTCTCTTCTCCATGTAACTTTGTGAACCTCTCTGGGTGTCCCTCACTGTGGAGAAACTTTTCATCTTTAACCTAGACGTTTTATCAGTGGTGCTGTATAGATGAAGTCTTGAAATTACTGCAAGAATAAGACTGAAAACCAGAAGCAGGAGGCTTATGTTCAAATCCTGAGAACTCCTGACTCCAGGGAACATTAATCGACAGGAGCTCATCAAACGCCTCCATACCTACACTGAAAGCAAAAACCACTCAAGGGCCAACAAGTTCTAGAGCATGACATACCACGCAAATTCTCCAGCAACACAGGAACATCAATATACTTCAATATAGAGGCAGCCCAAAGTCACTCCAAACCCACTGACATCTCATAACTCATTATGGGACACTTCATTGCACTCCAGAGAGAAGAAATCCAACTCCACCCACCAGAACACCAACACAAGCTTCCCTAATCAGGAAACCTTGACAAGCCACCTGTACAACCCCACCCACAGTGAGGAAATTCCACAATAAAGACAACTCCACAAACTGCAAGAAGATGGAAAGGCCACCCCAAACACAGCAATATAAACAATATTACCCAGCAGGTAAAGGAACAGGATAAATGCCCACCAAACCGAACAAAAGAGGAAGAGATAGGGAATCTACCTGATAAAGAATTCCGAATAATGATAGTGAAAATGATCTAAAACCTTGAAAACAAAATGGAATCACAGATAAATAGCCTGGAGACAAGGATTGAGAAGATGCAAGAAAGGTTTAACAAGGACC
Organism: Moschus berezovskii; assembly: GCF_049115385.1. Lineage (NCBI taxonomy): Eukaryota > Metazoa > Chordata > Mammalia > Artiodactyla > Moschidae > Moschus > Moschus berezovskii. The sequence continues at coordinate 67,135,741 of NC_142488.1, forward strand.
TAGAAGAAATAAAAAAGAGTCAATATATAATGAATATGCAATAACTGATATAAAAAACACTCTGAAGGGAACAAATAGTAGAATAACTGAGGCAGAAGATAGGATTAGTGAGGTAGAAGATAGAATGGTAGAATAAAAGAATCAGAGAGGAAAAAAGAAAAATGAATTAAAAGAAATGAGGACAACCTCAGGGACCTCTGGGACAATGTTAAACGCCCCAACATTCGAATCATAGGAATCCCAGAATAAGAAGACAAAAAGAAAGACCATGAGAAAATACTTGAGGAGATAATAATTGAAAACTTCCCTAAAACGGGGAAGGGCATAATCCCCCAAGTCCAAGAAACCCAGAGAGTCCCAAACAGGATAAACCCAAGGCAAAATACCCCAAGACACATATTAATCAAATTAACAAAGATCAAACACAAAGAACAAATATTAAAAGCAGCAAGGGAAAAACAACAAATAACACACAAGGGGATCCCCATAAGGCTAACAGCTGATCTTTCAATAGAAACTCTTCAGGCCAGGAGGGAATGGCAGGCCATACTTAAAGTGATGAAAGAAAATAACCTACAGCCCAGATTACTGTACACAGCAAGGATCTCATTCAAATATGAAGGAGAAATCAACAGCTTTACAGACAAGCAAAAGCTGACAGAATTCAGCACAACCAAACCAGCTCTCCAACAAATGCTAAAGGACCTTCTCTAGACAGGAAACACAGCAATGGTGTATAAACTCGAACCCAAAACAATGAAGAAAATGACAATGGGATCATACTTATCAATAATTACCTTAAATGTAAATGGGTCTAGCCAAAGCTATGGTTTTTCCAATAGTCATGTATGGACGTGAGAGTTGGACCATAAAGAAGGCTGAGCGCTGAACAACTGATGCTTTGGAACTGTGATGTTGTAGAAGACTTTTGAGAGTCCCTTGGACTGCAAGGAGATCAAACCAGTCAATCTAAAGGAAATCAACCCTGAATATTCATTGGAGAGACTGATGCTGAAGCTGAAGCTCCAATACTTTGGCCACCAGATGAGAAGAGTTGACTCACTGGAAAAGACCCTGATGCTGGGAAAGATTGAAGGCAAAAGGAGAAAGGGGTGTCATAGGGTGAGATGTTTAGACATCAATGGACATGAGTTTGAGCAAACTCAGGGAGATAGTGGAGGACAGGGAAGCCTGGTATGCTGCAGTCCATGGGTCTCAAATAGTCGGACACTACTTATCAACATATGGACTGAACAACAACAAGCTATTGCTTTTGCTTTTCTACCTTGAGAAGACCCTTGAACATTTCTTGTAGGCCATTTTAATGGTGCTAAACTGCTTTACTTTTGTGCTTGTCTGGGAAACTCTATTGTTCCTTCAATTATGAATGATAAACTTGCCAGGTAGAGTACCTTTGGTTGGAAGTTTTTACATACAGTACTTTAAATATATCATGCCACCCCATTTTGGCTTGCAGAGCTTCTGTTAAAAAATCAGCGAGTTAAAAAAAAAAATCAGCAAGTAATCTTATGGGGTTTTCCTTGTATATGATTAGTTGTTTTTGTCCTGCTGTCTATAAAATTGTCTTCATCTTTTACCATTTTATATACATGTCTTGGTGTGGATCTCTGTGGGTTCCTTTTGATTGGGACTCTGTGATTCCTGTACCTAGATGTCTGTTTCATTTTCCAGATTAAAGTTTTCAAACATTTCTTTATGTAAGTCTCTGTCCCCTTCTCTCCCTCTTTTCTCCATCTGCAATCCCCCTACCCCTACTATGAGAATGTTAGTACCCCTGATGTCCTAGAGTTCCCTTAAACTCTCATTTTTAAAAATTCTTTTTTTTTCTATTCTGATTGGGTGATTTCCAATATTCTGTGTTCCAGATGGCTGATGTGTCCTACTATACCATCTAATTTGCTATCAATTTCCTCTATTTGTCATTTTAGTTATTGTGTTCTTCAGTACTGATTAGTTCTTTCTTATATTTTCGAACTCTTTGTTGAAGTTCTCACTCTATTCCTCCATTCTTCTCCCCAGTTTGGTAAGCCTTTATGACAATTTCTTTCAATTCTTTTATCAGGTAAATTACTTACCTCCATTTCGTTAAGATTTTTTCTGAAGTATTATCTTGCTCTTTCATTTGGAACATACTCTTCTGTCTCCATTCTGTTTGACTTTGGGTTTCATGCTACACATCTGGCAAAACAGGTACCTCTCTTGGTCTTGAAGGCATAATCTCTGCTAAGAGCATCTCCTATTTAGTCTGAATGTGCCAGGCAGTTTTGGCAGGTCGGCTGAAGCCTAATATATCATAGGCCAGGGGATCCTAGGGCACTGCACACTTGGGCTGCCCTGCCACTATGGCTATACCTTGTATGGGCAAGGAGCAGGCTGAAGTGCCTTGGCAGGCCAGCTAGAGAGCATGGACTACATTCCACTCATCTCATCAAGGTGATGGTGGTGGTTTAGTCACTAAGTTGTGTCCGACTCTTGCAATCCCATGGATTGTAACCTGCCAGTCTCCTCTGTCCATGGGATTCTCCAGGGAAGAATACTGAAGTAGGTAACCATTTCCTTCTCCAGAGGATCTTCCTGACCCAGGAATTGAACCCAGGTCTCCTATACCGCCACCTTGGACCAAATGCGAGTTTTATGCTGGTTCAACCTTAGACACAGGAGGCTATCAAAATTAATAGGGCTGCAAGCTCACGCAGCATATCTAGAAGAAGAGGGCTATCCAAGTCTGAAATTCCACTGCTGGAGCTAACTGGCACCCTTCCTAAGGAAAAAGGCTTAACAATTGGGAATTGAGCAAAGAATACTTCTTTCTTCCATATGTTAACTCTATTCCAGTGTGTGTCTGGTTTGTGTCACTAATCAGTTACTTCATCACTGTTTTCAGTATTTTGGTCAGAATTTATCATTGGCATCTGTGGGAGATAACCTGTTTATCCAAAAAGAGCTACTCTGCCACTACTGGAAGCAGAACTCCCCAACTAACTACTAAATTTAGAACTGTGACAATATAATTTCATTCTAAAGACAGAACTTTAAATAAGTATTTAACACTAGTTCAGTTCAGTCGCTCAGTCGTGTCTGACTCTTTGCGACCCCATTAATCACTGCACTCCAAGCCTCCCTGTCCATCACCAACTCCCAGAGTTCACTCAAACTCATGTCCATCAAGTCAGTGATGCCATCCAGCCATCTCATTCTCTGTCGTCCCCTTCTCCTCCCGCTCCCAATCCTTCCCAGCATCTGTTTCTTTACTGTGATAGTTTAGCATGTAAATTTGAAACTGTGGACAAAATGAAGACTAAGCAACTGAGTACATAAACTGAGGATAATGGGAACCACCTTTCTCTCCGTTGCAGTAAGAAGTTAAAATATGAAAAGAGGAAGATCAGAATGAGGTCTGCAGTCCAAAGTAAAACTAAAAGTATCAATATCAACACATGAAAATACATTACATATATCGCCTTTCCCTACTAAAGAGCCTGGAAGTGAAGACATCCTAAAAGCAATGAGCACAACATACACCCAGATACTGCTTTCTAAACACTATACCCCACTAAAAGGAATCAGAACTTCTTGGAGAAATAACTGATTCCAGGGCTGGGGAACAGACAGTGCAAAGTAAATATTGAACATCTTATGAGGGCAGAAAGTAAGAAAAGTGCTCAAGGTTGATGAAGACTTATGAAAAGGTCTACAAGAGCCATACAAAAGGGGTTCCCACTAGCCAATATTGGTACAATTTGAACATTAAAATAATGACAGTAAGAAAACGTTCAGGAAAAAAGAAAAAAATGCTAGCATACACTAATATAAACAAATAGAGAGCATAGTGATGTAAACATCTCCCTTACAGAAAAGACAGAAGTAATAATAGGACATCACCATTTTAAACCATCATAGTAACATACCATTGAGCCAAGAATCATAAATGGATGTGGTGACAGGCAGAATTTCTAGGAATGGCCCCCAAGATTTCATGCCCCTAATCAACAGAACCTGTGAATGCGAGGAAATAACATTCCCATTGTTTTGCTACATAAAATGGCACAGGTGACTTTAAAAAATGGGAGCTCATTTGGGAGAGGTGAGAAGGAAGGGACCTAATCTAATCACATGGGTCCCTTAAAATAGAAACATGTCTCTAATTCATGGCAGAAGATGCAAAAGAAGCAAGCAAAAGGCTAAGTCAGAGAAACTCAAAGCATGAGAATGACACAATGCGCTATTGCTCGCTTTGAAGTTGGAAAGGGCCATGTGAGAGGAAATTAAGGAGCTGAGAGGATCCTGGCCAATAGCATGAAATAAGGACCTCAGACCTACAACCACAATGAACTGAATTCTGTCAACAACCTGAATGAGCATGAAAATGGATTTTTCCAGATTCTACAGAAAGGAACACGGTCTTACTATCACTTTGACTTAGCCCATGTGATTCCCTGAGCAGAGCTCAGCAAAGCCCACCTGGACTCCAGATCCACAGAACTGTGAGACAATAAATTTGAGTTGTCTTAAGCTGCCAAGTTTGTGATAATTTGCAATTAAAAAAAATAAAAGCTAATTTTTGACGATGAAAAGAATATCTAAACAGTTTCAAAGTAATCTTCAACAAATTACTTTTTAGGTATTTACAAAGGAATAAATCATAACTTTATAGTGGTTTAATCTAGAAAAACAGCCATAACCAAATAACTTAAGTTAACATCACCAATAAAGGAGGAAACTTCATCATGTGCTTTGTGATATGATGTATGGACAAGAACATAACACCACTTACACGGCAATCCTGCCAAAACTTAAAAACCTCAATCTAATTTTATAACTAATCAGACAAATGAACACTGAGGGACAATCACCAAAATAATATATCTATACATTTGAAAAATGTCATGGTTCCAGCTTGTTTGAGATTTGAAAAGGCTAAAGACCAAATAACTTATATACAGTGTGGGCTCTTCAACGGGATCCTGGTCTTGGGAGGGTAGGGGACTTACCTGTGAAAACACTGTTGGGCAATTTATGAATTAAGAGTAGAGATTGTGGATTAGATAAAAGTACATATTTCATTTTTTCCACCTATTTACCAACTCCATTGTTATTTATAACTTCCTGTATTTTGATGCTGCCATTTCAAATTATTTTCCTTCTAAGAAAACCCTTTGGTATTTCCCCTAGTGTACGTATGCTGACATCATTCTTAATTTTTTTTTTTTTGGCCATGCCTCATGGCATGCTAAGTCTTAGTTCCCTCATCGGGCATCAAACCCATGCTCCCTACAGTAGAAGGGCAGAGTCTTAACCACTGGACTGTCAGGAAAAGTCCAAAGTTCTCATCTCTATCCTTATCCACCTTCACTTGTGAAAGATGTTTTCACTGAGTAGACTATGCTAGCAATTATTTTCACTTGGCCCTTTAAATAAATCATTTCTTTATCATCCAGCTCCTAACATGACTGTTGTCAAATGAGCTATCAGTGTTACTGTTCAAAAACATTCAACATTAAAAAAGCAATGACTCTTTTCCTCCAGCTGCTCCTAAGATTTTTCTCTTGGTTTTTGTTCTTTAGGAGTTTATTATGATTTACTTAGTTGTAGTTTTCTTTCCATTTATCCTGATTGAGGTTCACAGTGTTTCATGAATCTACATGATGTCTTTCTTCACTTTTAGGAAATGCTCAGCGAGTATATCGTCAAACTCAGATTCTGAACCATTCTCTCTTCTTTCCTTCTGGGACTCTAATTACACATACGGTTGAACTCTTCATTGTGATCTACCACTCTTCATACTTCTTATACATATTGTGTTTGTGTACAAGTACGCCTATGTGTGTTTGTGTGTGTATGTGTGCATGCCTGTGTGCATGTTCACCTCTTCTATATGCGCCTACCCTTAAAAACTTGAAAACAAATGATGGTAATCATCACAAACAAAATACTTTTCAAAAGAAAAAAAGGTGGTAAAAAGGAGATGTTGTTTTGTATTTAAAAAATGTATGGACCAAATCTACGCTAAGAAGTTATCAAACAACATAAAAACATAACTCATAACACATGAATAACTTTTTAGAATAACATATTTCTGTACTGCTCCCACTCCTATCTATTTTAAAGTTAACATTCATCACCCACTTCTATAAGACATTTCCATTACAAATAAAACCTTCAGTGTATGCTTCTCTAAGCACCTAAAACCATGAAATCTTACATTTTTTACTTATCTGAATCAAAATCTATAATATCAGATATTATCTAACTCCTAGAAACACAGGGGCTATTAAAAACTTTAATAGCTTCAGCTCCTCAAAAATAAAAGGTAAATAAGAATAGAAGATATTGCAATTCTTTTTTCCAATTTACCTGTGCTTTGGTTCATCACAAGTCTTGGAGGAGAACTTGTTTCTTCAGATTCCTCTGATGAGTGTGCCAGAAAGTCATGAAGCTTCTGCACCAATGTATTCAACTTGCTTTCACTGTTAAAACAAAAGTTTTAAGAATATCCTTATTTACCACGTCATATACTGAATTAAATATATAGTTTAGTAAACTGAAAATCTATCTACACTGTAAGTGGTCTGAAAGAATGCGTACTCAAAATAAAACTTAAAGAAAATATATTTTCTTTATTTCACTGAGGATATGAAAACATGAGTAACAAACTTTACATGTACACTTATCTACAAAGTATAATTCAAGGACTGTGATAAAACATTATGGAAAATAATTTGAAAAATAATGTGTGAATCACTGAGCTGTATGACAGAAATTAAAAACTCTATACATGAATAAAATATTTTTAAAATAAAAAAGTATAATTCAAGGAAAATATTAATAGTATGAGATTCTGCTTTACATCATTTACAATAATAATTCATTCATTTTTCAATATTTCCTGAGCACTTACTCTCTGGAAGCCTTTTTTTTGTTTATTACTCTATTTTCTGCTTAGAACAGAGTAATTTTATAAATGACAAACACAAGGATAAATAATACATAGAACGGGATTTAGAGCTCACAGATTCCCATGGACATATTTATGTAAGTGTATTATTGCAGTATATCCTACTAAGTTATATAAAAGGTGCATCTGTAATCCAACAGGGTTACAAAAGAATAAAAGTTTAAAATGCAAAAAATTCAAATCCTCTATGTATTAAAAGATAACATCAAGAAAGTGAAGAGACAACCCATTTAACTGGGGACAACTACTCTCAAATCATGTATCTGAAAAGGCATTAATACCCTTTTATATAATATATATCCTTTTAATAATATAAGGACTTCTTACAATTAAACAATAAAAAGACAAACCCAACTGTAAAATGGGTTTTAAAGAACTTAGATATACAACAACTCAACAACAAACAAAAAACCCAATCAAAAAATGGGCAGAAGACCTAAATAGACCGTATTCCAAAGAAGGCATAGAGATGGGCAATAGGCACAAGAAAAGATGTTCAACATTTCTAATTACTAGAGAAATCAAACCAAAACTACAATGAAATACCATACCAGTCAGAAAGGTCATCATTAAAAAGTCTACAAATAACAAATGCTAAAGAGGGTGTAGAGAAAAAGGAACCCTCTTACACTGTTGGTGGGAATGTAAATTGGTGCATCCACTGTGGAAAATGCTATGGAGGTTCCTCCTAAAACAAAACAGAATTACCATTTGATCTAGCAATCCCACACCTGGGCATTTATCCAGACAAAACTATAACTCAAAAAGATACATGCACTGCAATGTTCATAACAACCCTATTCACAATAGCCAAAACATGGAAACAACTTAAATGGTCACTGACAGATGAATAAAGATGTGGTATATCGATACACATCACCATATGTAAAATAGATAGCCAGTGGAAATTTGAGGTATGACTCAGGGAGCTCAAACTGGTACTCTGAAACAACCTAGAGGAGTGGGATGGGGTGGAAGGTGGGAGGGAAGCTCAAGAGGGAGGGACATATGTATACTGCTGCTGCTGCTGCTGTCACTTCAGTCGTGTCTGACTCTGTGCGACCTCATAGATGGCAGCCCACCAGGCTCCCCCGTCACTGGGATTCTCCAGGCAAGAACACTGGAGTGGGCTGCCATTTCCTTCTCCAATGTGTGAAAGTGAAAAGTGAAAGTGAAGTCGCTCAGCCTTATCCAACTCTTCGCGACCCCATGGACTACAGCCTACCAGGCTCCTCCACCCATGGGATTTTCCAGGCAAGAGTACTGCAGTGGGTTGCCATTGCTTTCTCCGGGCATATGTATACCTATGACTAATTCATGTTGAAGTATGGTGGAAACATACACAATATTGTAAAGCAATTATCCTTCAATTAAAAATAAATAAAAAATGTAAAAAGATGTGGTACATACACATACACACACACTGAAATATCACTCAGCCATAAAAAGAACAAAAAAATGCCATTTGCAGCAAAATGGATGCAACTAGAGATTATCATACTAGGGAAGTAACTCAGAGAAAAACAAATACCACATATCATTCACATGTTTAATCTAAAATATGACACAAATGAACCTATTAAACAGAAACAGAATCAGCTCTAGAGAGCAGACTGTTGTTTGCTAAATGGGACAGGGGAGTAGGAGGAGGGCTAGAGTGGGAAAATTGGAGGTAGCAGATTTAACCTTTTATATGCTGCTGCTGAGTCACTTCAGTCGTGTCCGACTCTGTGTGACCCCATAGACGGAAGCCCACCAGGCTCCCCTGTCCCTGGGATTCTCCAGGCAAGAACACTGGAGTGGGTTGCCATTTCCTTCTCCAATGTGTGAAAGTGAAAAGTGAAAGTGAAGTCGCTCAGTCGTGTCCGACCCTTAGCGACCCCAAGGACTGCAGCCTACCAGGCTCCTCCATCCATGGGATTTTCTAGGCAATAGTACTGGAGTGGCTTGCCATTGCCTTCTCCATAACCTTTTATATACAGAATGGAGAAACAACAAGGTCCTACTGTATAGCAAAGAGAACTATATTCAATATTCTATGTGAAATCACAATGGAAAAGAATATTTTTTAAAGAATGTATATATAACTGAACCACTTTGCTGTAGAGCAGAAATTAATACAACATTGCAAATCAACTATACTTCAATAAAAAAAAGAACGTAGATATACAATTCTGCAAAGAATATACACAAATGGCCAGGAAGCACATGAAAAATGCTCAAGATTATTAGTCATTAGAACAAAATATAAATCAAAACCACAATGAGATACTATTTTATACTCATTAGGATGAATATGATAATTATATTTTAAAACTAAAGGGTTGGCAAGAATGTAAAGAAATTGGAACCTATATACATTGATGGTGGAAATGTAAAATGGGACAGTCAGTATGAAAAACATTTTAGTGGTCAGCAATTCCACTCCTAGATATATACCCAAGAGAATGAAAACTTATGCCCATGCTCAAAAAACTATACAAAGTTCACAGTAACAAGATTTATAAAAGCCAAAAGCGAAAAGTATCCAAATATCCATCAACTGATAAATAAATAATGGGATATTATAACCCAATAAAAAGGAATGAAATATTCATCCATACTAAACATGGATGAATCTTGGAAACTTTATGATAAAAAAGGTAGACACAAATTCCTACACATTGGATGATTCTATTTATACATGTAAAATGTCCAAGTAGGCAAATCTACAGAGGGAGAAAGTAGATTATTGGGTGCCCAGGGGATGGAAGAAGAGGGAAACTGGGAGGTATGGGTTATCTTTGGGGACAATGAAAATATTCTAGCTTTAGAAAGTGGTGAGAGTTGGACTGTGAAGAAAGCTGATCGCCGAAGAATTAATGCTTTTGAACTGTGGTGTTGGAGAAGACTCTTGAGAGTCCCTTGGATTGCAAGGAGATCCAACCAGTCCATTCTAAAGGATATCAATCCTGGGTGTTCATTGGAAGGACTGATGCTAAAGCTGAAACTGCAATACTTTGGCCACCTCATGCGACGAGTTCACTCACTGGAAAAGACTCTAATGCTGGGAAAGGTTGGGGGCGGGAGGAGAAGGGGACGACCGAGAATGAGACGGCTGGATAGCATCACCGACTCTGTGGACATGAGTTTGAGTGAACTCTGGGAGCTGGTGATGGACAGGGAGGCCTGGCGTGCTGTGATTCATAGGGTTGCAAAGAGTCGGACACAACTGAGCGACTGAACTGAACAGTTGTACAATACTGTGAATTTAATAAAAAAAAATTAACTGAATTATAAACTAAAATGATTTTAAATGTTAAATTCTGTTTTTTGTGAATTTTACTTCAATGGAAAATAAAAAGTAGAGGATGGAATTTAAGAATGTATGTAATAAAACGTAAGACATAAAAGTTGTGCACTCACCTCCCCCCAAAAATCCATAAATAAAATTTAGTCAGCAAAACTATCTGAAAATAAAAAGATTCTTATTATATTAAATAATACTGGGAATCCCTGATGGTCCAATGGTTAGGACTCCAGGCTTCCACTGCAGCAGGAATGGATTCAATCCCTGGTCAGGCAACTAAGATTTCATATGCCATACAGTGCGACCAAAAATAATAATAACAATAATAAATTCCTAGTATATAAATGAATAAAAGACAAATTTTTTTAAACAAAATGGAATATAACTATGTAAAAAAAGAACTGGGAGAAAAACTACTCCAATCTCATGGGGTCGCATGAGTCAGACACAACTGAGCAACACGATGAGTACATAAATGAATAAAAGACAAAAAAATTTTTTAAATCGAATATAACTATGTAACAAAAAAAATTTTTTTTTTGTACAGTTCTTCTGTGTATTTTTGCCACCTCTTCTTAATATCTTCTGCTTCTGTTAGGTCCATACCATTTCTGTCCTTTATCGAGCCCATCTTTGCATGAAATGCTCCCTTGGAATCTCTAATTTTCTTGAAGCGGTCTCTTGTTTTTCCTATTCTGTTGTTTTCCTCTATTTCTTTGCATTGATCACTGAGGAAGTCTTCTTATCTCTCCTTGCCATTCTTTGGAACTCTGCATTCAGATGCTTATATCTTTCCTTTTCTCCTTTGCTTTTCGCCTCTCTTCTTTTCACAGCTAGTTGTAAGGCCTCCTCAGACAGCCATTTCGCTCTTTTGCATTTCTTTTCCATGGGGATGGTCTTGGTCCCTGTCTCCTGTACAATGTCACGAACCTCCATCCAGAGTTCATCAGGCACTCTATCAATCAGATCTAGTCCCTCAAATCTATTTCTCACCTCCACTGTATAATCATAAGGGATTTGACTGAGGTCATATCTGAATGGTCTAGTGGTTTTCCCTACTTTCTTCAATTTAAGTCTGAATTTCGCAATAAGGAGTTCATGATCTGAGCCACAGTCAGCTCCTGGTCTTGTTTTCGCTAACTGTATACAGCTTCTCCATCTTTGGTTGAAAAGAATATAATCAATCTGATTTCGGTGTTGACCATCTGGTGATGTCCATGTGTAGAGTCTTCTCTTGTGTTGTTGGAAGAGGGTGTTTGCTATGACCAGTGCGTTCTCTTGACAAAACTCTATTAGCCTTTGCCCTGCTTCATTCCGAGCTCCAAGGCCAAATTTGCCTGTTACTCCAGGTGTTTCTTGACTTGCTACTTTTGCCTTCCAGTCCCCGATAATGAAAAGGACATCTTTTTTGGGTGTTAGTTCTAAAAGGTCTTGTAGGTCTTCATAGAACCGATTAACTTCGGCTTCTTCAGCATTACTGGTTGGGGCATAGGCCTGGATTACTGTAATATTGAATGTACAGAAGAACTGTACAAAAAAGATCTTCAAGACCAAGATAGTCACGATAACGTGATCACTGACCTAGAGCCAGACATCTTGGAATGTGAAGTCAAGTGGGCCTTAGAGAGCATCACTACGAAAAAAGCTAGTGGAGGTGATGGAATTCCCGTTGAGCTATTTCAAGTCTTGAAAGATGATGCTGTGAAAGTGCTGCACCCAATATGCCAGCAGATTTGGAAAACTCAGCAGTGGCCACAGGACTGGAAGAGGTCAGTCTTCATTGCAATCCCAAAGAAAGGCAATGCCAAAGAATGCTCAAACTACCGCACAATTGCACTCATCTCACACGCTAGTAAAGTCATGCTCAAAATTCTCCAAGCCAGGCTTCAGCAGTATGTGAACTGTGAACTCCCAGATGTTCAAGCAGGTTTTAGAAAAGGCAGAGGCACCAGAGATCAAATTGCCAACATCCGCTGGATCATGGAGAAAGCAAGAGAGTTTCAGTAAAACATCTATTTCTGCTTCATTGACTATGCCAAAGCCTTTGACTGTGTGGATCACAATAAACTGTGGAACATTCTGAAAGAGATGGGAATCCCAGACCACCTGACCTGCCTCTTGAGAAACCTGTATGCAGGTCAGGAAGCAACAGTTAGAACTGGACATGGAACAACAGACTGGTTCCAAATAGGAAAAGGTGTACGTCAAGGTTGTTGTTGTACGTCACCTTGCTTATTTAACTTATATGCAGAGTACATCATGAGGAACGCTGGGCTGGAAGAAGCACAAGCTGGAATCAAGATTGCCGGGAGAAATATCAATAACATCAGATATGCAGATGACACTACCCTTATGGCAGAAAGTGAAGAGGAACTCAAAAGCCTCTTGATGAAAGTGAAAGAGGAGAGTGAAAAGGTTGGCTTGAAGCTCAACATTCAGAAAACAAAGATCATGACATCTGGTCCCATCACTTCATGGGAACTAGATGGGAAAACAGTGGAAACAGTGTCAGACTTTATTTTTGGGGGCTCCAAAATCACTGCAGATGCTGATTGCAGCCAGGAAATTAAAAGGCGCTTACTCCTTGGAAGGAAAGTTATGACCAGCCTAGATAGTATATTAAAAAGCAGAGACATTACTTTGCCAACAAAGGTCCGTCTAGTCAAGGCTATGTTTTTTCCCGTGGTCATGTATGGATGTGAGAGTTGGACTTTGAAGAAAGCTGATTGCCGAAGAATCGATGCTTTTGAACTGTGGTGTTGGAGAAGACTCTTGAGAGTCCCTTGTACTGCAAGGAGATCCAACCAGTCCATTCTAAAGGAGATCAATCCTGGGTGTTCATTGGAAGGACTGATGCTGAAGCTGAAACTGCAATACTTTGGCCACCACATGCGACGAGTTCACTCACTGGAAAAGACTCTGATGCTGGGAAAGGTTGGGGGCGGGAGGAGAAGGGGACGACAGAGAATGAGATGGCTGGATGGCATCACCGACTCTGTGGACATGAGTTTGAGTGAACTCCGGGAGTTGGTGATGGACAGGGAGGCCTGGCGTGCTGTGATTCATGGGGTCGCGGAGATTCGGACACGACTGAGCGACTGAACTGAACTGAACAAAAAATTTCGGAGAAAAAACACTCCAATCTCACAAATCATCAAAAGAATATACATTAAAACACTAAGATGTAGCTTCTCTGGTGGTCCACTGGTTAAGAATCTGCCTTGCAATACAGGGGACACAGGTTTGACCCCTAGTCCAAGAAGATCCTATGTGTCACAGGATAACTAAGCCCATGCACCACAACTACTGAGCCTGCACTCTGGAGTCTGCGAGACTCAACTACTGAGCCCACGTGCCACAACCACTGAAGTCCTGTGCCTAGAGCCTGTGCTCTGCAACAGAAGATATCACTGCAACCAGAAGCCTGCCCACCACAACAAACAGTAGCCCCTACTCTCCACAACTAGAAAACGCTTAGCAGCAAAGACCCAGCAGAGCCAAAAATAAATAAATAAAAGACTTTAAGAAAAAACCACTAGAAATCAGGTAATATCTGTGAGGCCTTCATAGGCCAAACACCTCCCAGATTCAAGCAGGGTGCTGGGATCCAAGGCCAGTGGCCCCTCTGTACCATTCTTCTATGTTTGCTTGGGAAGATCCAAGATATTTAAGGAATGAAAACGAAATGAAATGTAACAGGCATACTGCAACTAGAGGTCTTGTGTGAGATTTGGTTGTTGGAGAGGGTTGTTTTCAAAAATCTTTAAACAAACCTGACTCTAGAATATGGATACCAAGAGGGTATGGTTTCTATTTTTGCCATAACCTTTCTTTGGAAATCAGTCAGATGTCCAAAAATATTATCAAGTCACTCAGTGTCCTTAAATCTTCAATTAGAGAATGGAACCAGAAGAAGAGACAAGGCACAATGTCATTCTACATCTTGTTCCATCAACAGATTAGCAAACATTGAAAAAGCTGCATTTTAGAAATGAAAGAAGTACAGCAAATGATGTAGAAATGATACAGCATAATGATTATCGTATTCATTCCTAGAACTCACAGCAATCCAACCACAAAACAGGCTATCATATGAATTCATGCTGTAGCTGAACAATGTCAAGACTATGGTTAAATCAATGCAGCTCATTAACAGTACAATTATATGTAAAAATTAAAACAAGAGGACACAATCAGGAGAACTTTTTTGTTTTGTGAAGGATAGCATTCTTAGCTATAAACATATCTGTGTCATATTATAGACTACGGTTTCCCTGATGGCTCAGTGGGTAAAGAACCTGCCTGCCAATGCAGGAGCCATAAGAGACATGGGATCAATTGCTGGTTCAGGAAGATACCCTGGAGAAACAAATGGCAACCCACTCCAGTATTATTGCCTGGAGAATCCCACTGACAGAAGAGCCTGAATTACAAGACCAGCCAGAAGTCCAATGGTGAAAAAATATTGATACTTAAAAATTTTTCCCATTAATTTGAAAATTTTTCTCTTTAAGGTCAGATGTGAATTTTGGAATTAGACAAATGTCATTTAGAGTAAAGTATGGTGAATAATGAAAGATTTTCAGGTGCACTAAAATTAGTTTGTGACAAATTCCAAAGTATTCCTTAAGATTTATTTTCTTGAATATCTTCTAAATTGTACAGAAATCTATTTAAGAGACAGCAGGAGAAGGCAATGGCAAGCCACTCCAGTACTATTGCCTAGAAAATCCCATGGATGGAGGAGCCTGGTAGGCTGCAGTCCATGGGGTCGCTAAGGGTCGGACACGACTGAGCGACTTCACTTTCACTTTTCACTTTCACACATTGGAGAAGGAAATGGCAACCCACTCCAGTGTTCTTGCCTGGAGAATCCCAGGGACGGGTGAGCCTGGTGGGCTACCGTCTATGGGGTCGCACAGAGTCGGACACGACTGAAGTGACTTAGCAGCAGCAGCAGCAGCATTACAGAGTGAAGTCAAAAAGATAAACACTATATTAACACATAAACATGTAATCTGAAAAAAATGGTATAGACGATCTTATTTAAAAAATAGAAACAGAGACACAGACTTCCAGAACAAAATGGATACCAAGGGGGAAGAGGGTGGTGGGATGAATTGAAAGATTGGGACTGACATATATATACTATCCATACTATGTATAAAATAAGTAAATAATGAGAACCTATTGTATAGCACAGGAACTAAACTCAATGCCCTGTGTTGACCTAAATGGGAAGAAAATCCAAAAATGAAGGGTTACATGTGTATGTATAGCTGATTCACTTTGCTGTACAGTAGAAAGTACCACAACATTATAAAGCAACTATACTCCAATAAAACTAAATAAAAGTGAAAAAATACCAATGAAAATAAAAGATAACCTAAACCTAAACCCTGTATAAGAGACTGCAAAAGAGACATAGGCATTTAGAACAGTCTTTGGGACTCTGTGGGAGAGGGTGAAGGCGGAATGATTGGAGAGAATGGAATTGTAGCATGTATATTATCATAAGTGACCAGTCCAGGTTCGACGCATAAATTTTCCTCTGTTCATTTCTTTGCATTTGTGCTTTTTTAATAAAATTCTTTTTTAGAAATAAAAAAAAAAACACTTATCAACCCTTTTGTAAATTGAAAGATTTTTTTCTGAGGCAAAACTGCATGCATTAACTTCTCAGTTTTATAACTGTGAACTATTTTAAGTTATTTTTATTAAATCCAGATGTGGCTGTCATTCTATTCCTCCTCCACCAAAATGGGAAACTTAATCAACCAGTACTAAACATTATATCATTCAAGGTCCTATATAAAAATCCTTAAAATGATCATTTAAGAGTAAAGGACTTTCCTGGTGGCACAATGTATAAGAATTTGCCTGACAATGCAGGGGACACAGGTTTGATCCCTGGCCTGGGAAGATTCCACATGCTGTGGAACAGCTAAGCCTGTGCACCACAACCACTGAGCCTGCACTCTAGAGCATGCAAGCCATAACTACTGAGCCCAAGAACTGCAACTAGTGAAGCCTGCACACCCTAGAGCCTGTGCTCCACAACAAGAGACGCCACCACAGTGAGAAGCCCACGTACTACAACTAAGAGTAGCCCACACTCACCACAACTAGAAAAAGCCTGAGTAAAGTAACAAAGACTTATCACAACCAAAATTAAATAAATAAACCTTAAAAAAAAGTTAAAAATCTATTTTAGAGGAATATGATCACCCTTTATATTTACAGATACACAATTAACAACATGGGCTTCATGTAAATAACCAGTAAGATCTAATCTACCTATCTTCAAGTAGACCAAAATAAAAATCTAAAGTGCTAATGTAAGATAACCATATCATACATGACTGAAATTCAGACAACTTTTAAGTTCTAGTATCAGTGTTTTCAACTATGGGCCATGTTGTTTACCTTCAATGTTTTACAACTTTTTTCCATGAGGAACTCTGGAGTTCTAAAAATTACTAGTGTTTCACCATTTTTGCATTACTGATTGGATAAGCATATGTGTAAAGGAGCGAGCCTTTTTTAAATTAAACTTTTCATTTTGAGATATTTACAGATTTACATGTAGTTGAAAGAAAGATTCTCTGTATGTGTTACCTAGTATTTCACAATGGAAACATCTAACACTATATATTGGGAATTCCCTGTGGTCTAATGGTTAGAACTCTGTGCTCACAATGCCATGGGCTCAGGTCCAATACCTTCTTAGGAAACTAATAAACCTCATGGTTTGGCCAAAAAACAACACAAAACAAAAACAAAAACCCTTATTTTTAATTTTCACCCATTCACCTACTTGCTCCAACAGATAACCAGCTATCTTTAAAACACACCAATGGATTACACAGTATGTCTGAAATCTGGAAATACCAATAACATCTGATATGCAGATGACTTCACCCTTATGGCAGAAAGTGAAGAACAACTAAAGAGGCTCTTGATGAAAGTGAAAGAGGAGAGTGAAAAAGTTGGCTTAAAGCTCAAATTAAGAAAATTAAGATCGTGGCTTCCAGTTCCATCACTTCATTGCAAACAGATGGGGAAACAGTGGAAACAGTGGCAGACTCTATTTTTCTGGGCTCCAAGGTCACTGCAGATGGTGATTGCAGCCATGAAATTAAAAGACGCTTACTCCTTGGAAGGAAAATTATGACCAACCTAAACAGCATATACAAAAGCAGAGACATTACTTTGCCAACAAAGGTACGTCTAGTCAAGGCTATGGTTTTTCCAGTGGTCATGTATGGATGTGAGAGTTGGACTATAAAGAAAGCTGAGAGCCAACGAACTGATGTTTTTGAACTGTGGTGTTGGAGAAGACTCTTGAGAGTCCTTTGGACTGCAAGGAGATCAAACCAGTCAATCCTAAAGGAGATCAGTCCTGAATATTCATTGGAAGGACTGATGCTGAAGCAGAAACTCCAATACTTTGGCCACCTGATGAAAAGAGCTGATTCACTGGAAAAGACCCCGATGCTGGGAAAGATTGAGGGCAGGAGGAGAAGGGGCCGACAGAGGATGAGATGGTTGGATGGCATCATCAACTCAATGGACATGGGTTTGGATGGACTCTGGGAGTTGGTGATGGACAGGGAGGCCTAGCGAGTTGAGGTTCATGCGGTCACAAAGAGTCAGACACAACTGAGCAACTGAACTGAACAGAACTGAATCATGAGTATAGTGACCAAAACTGGTCTTTTTATAAACAAATAATGGGTAATTAAATATTTGCTTGTAACAGGAGGGAAAGGTACAGGGCATAACTTTTGAAAGAATGACATAGCCCACTACACCATTCAGTTCAGTTCAGTTCAGTCGCTCAGTCGTGTCCGACACTTTGCGACCCCATGAATCACAGCACACCAGGCATCCCTGTCCATCACCAACTCCCGGAGTTCACTCAAACTCATGTTCATCGACTCGGTGATGCCATCCAGCCATCTCATTCTCTGTCGTCCCCTTCTCCTCCCGCCCCCAATCACTCCCAGCATCAGAGTCTTTTCCACTGGGTCAACTCATAGCATGAGGTGGCCAAAGTATTAGAGTTTCAGTTTTAGCATCAGTCCTTCCAATGAACACCCAGGATTGATCTCCTTTAGAATGGACTGGTTGGATCTCCTTGCAGTCCAAGGGACTCTCAAGAGTCTTCTCCAGCACCACAGTTCAAAAGCATCAATTCTTCAGCGATCAGCTTTCTTCACAGTCCAACTCTCACATCCATACATGACCACGGGAAAAAACATAGCCTTGACTAGACAGACTTTGGTTGGCAAAGTAACGTCTCTGCTTTTTAATATGCTATCTAGGTTGGTCATAACTTTCCTTCCAAGGAGTAAGCGTCTTTTAATTTCATGGCTGCAATCACCATCTGCAGTGATTTTGGAGCCCCAAAAAATAAAGTCAGACACTGTTTCCACTGTTTCCCCATCTATTTCCCATGAAGTGATGGGACCAGATGCCATGATCTTTGTTTTCTGAATGTTGAGCTTCAAGCCAACCTTTTCACTCTCCTCTTTCACTTTCATCAAGAGGCTTTTTAGTTCCTCTTCACTTTCTGCCATAAGGGTGGTGTCATCTGCATATCTGAGGTTACTGATATTTCTCCCGGCAGTCTTCATTCCAACTTGTGCTTCTTTCAGCCCAGAGTTCCTCATGATGTACCCTGCACATAAGTTAAATAAGCAGGGTGACACTATACAACCTTAAGGACTCCTTTTCCTATTTAGAACCAGTCTGTTTTTCCATGTCCAGTTCTGTATATTCGTAAGGGATCTGATTTAGGTCATACCTGAATGGCATTCCATGTCCAGGTCAGGAAGCAACAGTTAGAACTGGACATGGAACACCATTCAGGTATGACCTAAATCAAATCCCTTACAAATATACAGTGGAAGTAAGAAAGATTCAGGGGATTAGATCTGACAGACAGAGTACCTGAAGAACTCTGGATGAAGGTTCATGACACTGTACAACAGGCAGTGACCAAGACCACCTCTAAGAAAAAGAAATGCAAAAAGTCAAAATGGTTGTCTGAAGAGGCCTTACAAATAGCTGAGAAAAGAAGAGAATCTAAAGGTAAAGGAGAAAAGGAAAGATATACCCATTCGAATGCAGAGGCCTAAACAATAGCAAGGAGAGGTAAGAAAGCCTTCTGCAAACATCAATGTAAAGAAATAGAGGAAAACAACAGAGTGGGAAAGACTAGAGATCTTTTCAAGAAAGTTAGAGATACCAAGGGACCATTTCATGCAAAGATGGGCTCATTAAAGGACAGAAATGGTATGGACCTAACAGAAGCAGAAGATATTAAGAAGAGGTGGAAAGAATACACAGAAGAACTATACCAAAAAGATCTTCACAACCTAGACAGTCACGATGGTTTGATCACTCACCTAGAGCCAGACATCCTGGAATGTGAAGTCAAGTGGGCCTTAGGAAGCATCACTACGAACAAAGCTAGTGGAGGTAATAAAATGCCAGTTGAGCTATTTCAAATCCCAAAAGATGATGCTGTGAAAGTGCTGCGCTCAATATGCCAGCAAATTTGGAAAACTCAGCAGTGGCCACAGGACTGGAAAAGGTCAGTTTTCATTCCAATCCCAAAGAAAGGCAATGTCAAAGAATGTTCAAAAGCCACACCAGGGCACTCATCTCACACGCTATCAAAGTAATGCTCAAAATTCTCCAAGCCAGGTTTCAACAGTACGTGTACCGTGAACCTTCTGATGTTCAAGCTGGATTTAGAAAAGTCAGAGGAACGAGTGATCAAATTGCCAACATCCGCAGGATCATCAAAAAGGCAAGAAATTTCCAGAAAAACACGTACTTCTGCTTTATTGACTACTCCAAAACCTTTAACTGTGCATATCACAACAAATGTAGAAAATTCGGAAAGAGATGGGAATACCAGACCTCCTGACCTGACTCATGAGAAATCTATATGCATGTCAAGAAGCAACATTTAAAACTGGACATGGAACAACAGACTGGTTCCAAATTTGGAACTTTGAATACATCAAAGCTGTATATTGTCACCCTGCTTATTTAACTTATCTGCAGAGTACATCATGAGAAATGCCAGGCTGGATGAAGCACAAGCTGGAATCAAGATTGCCGGGAGAAATATCAATAACCTCAGATACGCAGATGACACCACCCTTATCGCAGAAAGCCAAGAACTAAAGAGCCTCTTGATGAAAGTGAAAGGAGAGAATGAAAAAGGTGGCTTAAAACTCAACATTCAAAAAACGAAGATCATGGCATCTGGTCCCATCACTTCATGGCAAATAAATGGGGCAACAATGGAACAGTGAGAGACTTTATTTTCTTGGGCTCCAAAATCATTGCAGATGTTGACTGCAGCCATGAAATTAAAAGATGCTTGCTCCTTGGAAGAAAAGCTATGACCAACCTAGACAGCATAGTAAAAAGCAGAGACATTACTTTGCCGACAAAGGTCCATCTAGTCTAAGCTATGGTTTTCCCAGTAGACATGTATGGATGTGAGAGCTGAACTATAAAGAAAGCTGAGTGCCGAAGAATTGATGCTTTTGAACTGTGGTGTTGGAGAGTCCCTAGGACTACAAAGAAATCAAACCAGTCCATCCTAAAGGAAATCAGTCCTGAATATTCATTGGAAGAACTGATGCTGAAGCTGAAGCTCTAATACGTTGGCCACCTGTTGCGAAGAAGTGACTTATTTGAAAAGACCCTGATCCTGGGAAAGATTGAAGGTGGGAGGAGAAGGGGACGATAGAGGATGGGATGGTTGAATGGCCTCACCGACTCAATGAACATAAGTTTGAGCAAGCTCCAGGAGATGGTGATGGACAGAGAAGCCTGGCATGCTGCAGTCTATGAGGTCGCAAAGAGTAGAACATGACTGAGTGACTGATCTGAACTGAAGGACATAACATAAGTTGATTAGAGTCAAGAGGGACCAAGATGGCAGACAAGACTAGACCTTGGTCCTCAATCAGTAAGTGACATGACACACCCAGAGGTACCATGACAGTTCCAAGGCATTGTTAAAAGACCAAGGAGTGGGCAGTGCCCCAAATCCTGGAAATCTCCATCCCTTCCAGAAAATTGTTGGAATAATCCTCCCACTCATTAGCATATTAAATTTCCCTGCCTATTTAAACTAACCATGCCACATTTTGCAGCCACACAGCCCTCTTCAATGGTCCACACTCTGTCTACGGAGTGTGCTTCTCTCTGAATCAGAATAAATCTATTTCCTACCTAGCACTTTGTCTCTCACTGCATTCTTTCTGTGATGAGACATCAAGAACCTGAGATTTATTTGGCCCTGAAACCAGGTACCATGGATTTTGGCTAGGTTTGAGTCTTATCCAAATGGGTTCAAGTCCCAATCTGAGGTAAATGGTTTCATGCTCACTTAACAAATTGCTTAAAGTAGCATATTATAACGCAAACTGCAAAGGAAGAGTAAACTTATCTCTGTCCACAGATGACAACTTACATGTAGGAAATCCTAGAAGAATTCATAACAAAAATTCTTATCACAGTTAATTAACAAATTTTAAAGCTGGTGGATACAAAATTTACACACAAAAATCAGCTGTATTTTTCTATACTAACAACCAACAATCCAAAATGGAAACTGGGAAAACAATTGCATTTACAATAGCATCAGAAAGAATTAAATATTTAGGAATAAATTTAACCAAGGAGGTGAAAGACTTCTGGTAAGCTGCAAAACAGCAATCTTTTCACAGCTGGAAAAAGTTAAACACACAAATATTTTTAAGATGGCAGTAGTACTCAAAGTGGTCTACAGATTCTTTCAACTCCTATCAAAATCACAAGATATTTTTGCAAAAACAGAAAAATCAATTCTAAAATTCTTGAGGAATCTTGAATAGCCAAAACAATTATGAAAAAGTACAAAATTAAAGAACTCACAATTCCTAATTTCAAAACTAACTACTAAACCAATAGAATTTACCATATAACACAAGGAACTACACTTAATATCATGCAATAACCTATACTGGAAACTAATGTGGAAAATATATAGGCATAACTGAATCACTTTGGTGTATATAACATATATATATATAAAAAACACAACAGTAAATCAACTAAACTTAAACTTAAAAAATCTAAATACAGAGCTAAAATAATCAAAACAGTGTAGTACTGGCAGAAGAACATACAGAACAATGGACTATAGAACCCAGAAAAAAAGCCTTGCATATATGTGGTCAATGGATTTTCAAGATGGGTATCAACAATATACAACAGGAAAAGGACAATATGGGAAAAACTGGACATCCACATGCAAAATATTGAATTGGACCCTTGCCTTACACCACATACAAAAATTAACTCAAAATTCATCAAAAACCTAAAAAGAGTAGCTGCAAGGAAATCCAACCAGTCCATTCTAAAGGAGATCAATCCTGGGTGTTCATTGGAAGGACTGATGCTAAAGCTGAAACTGCAATACTTTGGCCACCTCATGCGAAGAGTTGACTCACTGGAAAAGACTCTGATGCTGGGAAGGATTGGGGGCGGGAGGAGAAGGGGACGACAGAGAATGAGATGGCTGGATGGCATCACCGACTCTGTGGACATGAGTTTGAGTGAACTCCGGGAGTTGGTGATGGACAGGGAGGCCTGGCGTGCTATGATTCATGGGGTCGCAAAGAGTCGGACACGACTGAGCGACTGAACTGAACTGAACTGAAAACCATCCATTTCTTTATAGAAAATACAAGGGGAATCTTCATGATATCAGATTTGGCTATGCTTTCTTGAATATGAAACCAAAACCACAGGCAACAACAACAACAAAAAATAAACTGGATTTCACCAAAATGTAAACATTTTGTGCATCAAAGGCTATTATTAAGAGAATAAAAAGACAACCCACAAAATGGGAGAAAATGGTACTGATAGGAAACATAAAGAAATCCCACAATTCAACTAGGAAAAACCCAAACAACCAAATTCAAAACTGAGCAAAGGCACAGCAATCAAAAAGGGAAATGAAATAAAACATATTCAAATTGGAAGGGAAAGATAAAACTGTGACTATATGCATATGACATACTATACAGAAATTCCTAAGGACTCCACACAAAATCTATTAACTAATAAGTCAATTTAGCAAGGTAAAAGAATATAAGATTAATATACAGAATATGTTACATTTCTTTATAATAACAATGAAATCTCATAAAGAGAAAGTAAAAAGAATCCCATTTAAAATAGCATCCAAGGAGTTTCCTGTAGGTCCAGTGGTCAGGACTTGGTGCTTTTACTGCTGGGGCCTGGGTTCAATACCTGTTCTAAAAACTAAGTTCCTGCAAACCACAAGGTGTAACCAAATAAATAAATATAAAAATAATTTTAATAAATAGTATAATAGAATCCAAAACCATAAAATACCTAGGAATAAACCTAACCAATGAGGTAAAACAGCTATACATTGAGAACTACAAAACAGTGAAAAAGGAAACTGAAGATGATTCAGAGAAATGGAAAGATATCCCATGCTCTTGGATTGGAAGAATAAATATTAGTAAAATGGTCATACTATCCAAAGCAATCTACAGGCTTAATACAATCATAAGCTTAATATAGAACCACAGAAGACCCAGAACTGCCAAAGCAATCCTGAGGGAAAAGAACAAACCTGGAGGCATAACCCTCCCAGACTTCAGACAATAGTAAAAAGTTACAGTAATAAAACAGCATGCCATTGGCACAAAAACAGACATATAGAAGAACAGAAAAAAATAGAGAGCCCAACAATAAACTCAAACATCTACAGTTAATCTTCAACAAAGAAGGCAAGAATAAACAATGGAGAAATGCCAGTCTCTTCAACAAGTGGCAATGGGAAAACTAGACAACCTCATGTAAATCAGTGAAGTTAGAACACTCCCTCATACCACATACAAAAATAAACACAAAATGGTTTAAAGACCTAAACATAGTCATGACACCAAAAAACTCCTAGAAGAAACCATAGGCAAAACATTCCCTGACATAAATCGTATCAACGTTTTCTTAAGTCAGTCTCCCAAAGCAATAGAAATAAAAATAAAAATAGGAATTCCAGTTCGGCTCTTTGCGCAGCTTCAGCAGCACCTCCAGGAAAGATGGCAGCCTGGGCGGGTTTCCAATCCCTGGCTCCCAGCAGGGTGCCAGAGTCTCAGGGAGGGGTGGGCGTGTTGGCTGCCCTGGGCCTGGGCAGGGCACGGGGGAGTCTGGTGCAAATGGGCCCAGCAAGGAGTCAAGGGCTGTACCGCTCCTGGGTGCCCAAAGCAGCCTATCGGAGACCAGGTATGCTACCAGGTAGCCAAATAACACCCCAGGGACCCTCCTTGGGACCCCCTGGCTATGGGGGGAACCCTTCAGTCTGACCTGGCCTGGCTCAGTCAGGGATGGACCAGTCCCGCAAGAGACCTGCGCCTCAGCAGATCCAGCAGCAGGCAGTCCAAAATCGGAATCACAATGCAAAAAAATGATGGCTGACAAAATTTTATCTCAAAGGATTCATGAAATGGTACCAGAATCCTAAGCCTATATGGATCTCTTGGCTTTTGAAAGGAAACTGGACCAGACTATCGTGAGCAAAGGGCTAGATATCCAGGAAGCCTTGAAACATCCCATCAAGCAAAAACGAAAGCTGTGAATTTTCATTTCTAACACTTTCAATCTGGCTAAGTCAGATGCCGAGGATGGGGAAGGGATGGTGGCTTCCTGGGAGCTTCAGGTAGAAGGACGGCTCCTGAAGAATTCAGCCTTGTCCAAATATGATGCCACCAAACAAAAGAGGACGTTCTCTTCTTTTAAGTCCTTGGTAATTCAACTGGACAAAGACTTGTATGGACCAGACAACCATCTGGTAGAATGGCACAGGACCACCACTACCCAGGAGATGGATGGCTTCCAGGTGAAAATAGCCAGGAGATGTGAATGTATGGTGTACTGTCCTGCTGATACTGAATTACTAGTCTCCTCAGTTTAAATCAGACCCTTGTCTGGCTTGGCTCCTGGGCATCCACACCCAGACCTGTCCAGTGATCATTCAAGCACTGTGGCAATATATTAAGACACATAAGCTCCAGGACCGACATGAGCGGGAGTTTGTCATCTCTAACAAGTACCTCCAGCAGATCTTTGATTCTCAACCTATGAAGTTTTCAGAGGTCCCCCAACAGCTCCATGCCTTGCTTATGACACCTGAGTCCATCATCATTAATCATGTCATCAGTGTTGACCCGATTGATCAGAAAAAGACAGCTTGTTATGACACTGATGTGAAAGTGGATGACACCATGAAGACCCAGATGAATTCTTTTCTGCTGTCTACGGCTAGCCAGCAGGAGACTGCTACTCTACACAACAAGATCCATGAGACAACAGAAACTATCAATCTGCTGAAGACCCAACGAGAGTTCTTGCTGAGCTCTGCCAGAGACCCTCAAGGTTTCATCAATGACTGGCTTCAGTCCCAGGGCCGGGACCTAAAGACCATGACTGATGTGGTGGATGACCCACAGGAGGAACGCTGAGCAGAGTTCTACTTCCAGCCTTGGGCCCAGGAGGCTGTGTGCCGATATTTCTACTCCAAGGTGCAGCAGAGATGACAAAAATTAGCGCAAGCCCTGAGAATCTGAAATACATAGAGCTTCACCCACAAAGCCCTGATTTGGCTGGACCAATTTCTTTATTTGGGCCCTGTGCTGTGTGCCTCATACTCTTGCCTGGGGCCTTCCAGGGGATGCTGTGGGTTCTAGGACAACACCAGAATGAAGAGGGTATCACATGACAGCAGTTATCCTCTTCTCCCACCCCATTCCTTCCTGTCCCCAGCTTCCCTTTGCCCCACAAATTTCCCATGTGCCTCTCCCTTCCCCTGGTCTGCACAGGACCTCTAGATAGTATTAGAGAGAGAACCCATAGTTTGGTAATTAATGCAGTGAATGGACTGGGCCTAAGGCCAAGTGGTCTTCAAGGGGACCAACTACACTGATCTTGCCCTTCAGAGACCCAAGAGTTAGGAGCTGTAGCCCCTTCTCCACAACTCATGCCTGGGGGCACTCTATAAGCTAGTTGATCTTGGCTCTCCTGATAACAGAATCCAATTTCCTTCCTTCCCTCCACAGGTTTAGAGCAAACTCTCCCTTCACTTGTTGCTCTCTAGCACTAAACGAACCCTGGCTCTCAGGCTCCACTGAGCCCCAGGTCAGTCCGCAGCCCTGCAGATAGGCCTGATGTCTCAGTGCTTCTCCACTCCCTCGGAGGGGGGCCAACATCAGTTTGTTCTCGTAGTATTGCTCCCTCCCAGCATACTCCCTGTAGCTGCTGCTAAGGATTCCCTCCTGTCTGTCCTAACTGATGGCATTCAGGTGGGGAAATCTTGCCTTTCCCTGTCAGAGCCCTGGGAACCTAACCTAGGGTTCTGTCATTGCCAGCAGAGGCTGTTCCTTCCTGAGTGGAGGTGTGACTCATTCATTCACTCCACCCTGCCTCCCCCATCCTTTCACGGAGAAACAGGCCTGCAATCAAACAGGTAAAAGCCTTGGGCCATCCCATTCTTTCTGTCCCTTGTCTGCCCAGGTGACACCCACTGGTGACTTCTAGGGCACTGAGGAGTGAAGGCGCGTAGGGCTAGAGAGAGCTCTGACTTGGGTTTGTAACTCATCCTTCTCCCTGCCTCACAGGATTTTGACTCCCCAGCCTGCACCCTCAAAGCTTCAGACCCCTCAGGTAACAGCAGGATCTTATTGTGCAATCTTGGCCCCTTGGAACGGAGATGGTTTCATATCTTTCCAGGAGAGTCTCAGATTCTTCCAGGTTGTATGACCCCCAAGTTAGCATATCCCAGGCTCACAGACTCAACACAGCAGTGTGGGAGACAGCTGAGCACAGAGGGGTAATTTTATTTAGCATGGGCTGTAAACCTGCAGAACTGACAAAGCCCCTGCTTCCCCACCCGCTCAACAGACTCCTGTGAGCACATCCCACAGCCCTGTATCCCTGCCTGTTCCACGCTGGGGACAACAGGACTTTCTCTGCATCTTATCCTTCCAGTTATTATCCCCCCACTCCCTGAAAGGTTCTCCCCAGAGTGACACTGGACAACCTCTGTTCCTGGGGCTGCAACCATGAGAAGGAAGCTCAGCACTCCTACAGTGTCCCTATTGAAGATAACTGTTTTTATTAACTGAATTATTATGTTTTTTTCAGTACAAAAAATTTTTTGTACTGTCCCCTTATCGATATCACCCAGTTTCAATAAAAGAATCTTCTGAAAAAAAAAAAAAAACAAATGGGACCTAACCAAACTTAAAAGCTTTTACACAGCAAAGGAGCCATGAACAAAAGAAAAAGAAATGGTAGGAAATATCTGCACATGATGTCACTGACACAGGATTACAACTCAATATAAAAAAAAAAAAATACCCAATTGAAAAAATGAGAAGACCAAAAGACACTTTTTCAAAAAATAAATGGACAACAGGCACATGAAAAGATGCTCTATATCACTGCTTACTAAAGAAATGCAAATCAAAACCACAATAAGGTATCACCTCACACCAATCAGAATGGCCATCACCAAAAAATCCACAAGTAAAAACGCTGGAGAGGGTGTGGGTCTCACCTGTACAGATGGTTAGAATGTAAACTAGTGCAGCCATTATAAAAAGCAGTATGGAGGTTCCTTCAAAAATCAAAACTAGAATTACCATACAATCCAGCAACCCCACTCCTCGGCATATATCCAGAAAAGACAAAAACCCAATAACTTGGGAACATATATGAACCACAATGTTCAGAGCAAGACTATTTACAATAGCCAAGATATGGAAGCAATCTAACTGTCCATCAACAGATAAACACATACAGAAGATATGATATATATACACAATGGAATATTACTCAGCCATAAAAAAGAATGAAATAATGCCATTTGCAGCAACATAGACAGACCTAGAGATTATCATACTGAGGGAAGTTAAGTGAGAAACGGAAAGAAATATTATTTAATACAGCAGATCCCCTATATGAACCTTCAAGTTGTGAACTTTCAAAGATGTGAACCTATTCTAAACCTATTACAGTACAGCAGTATAGAGTCCATTGTGTTAGTTGGATACCTAGGCTGTTGGATTTACGAACAAATTGGACTTACGAGTGCACTCTCAGAATGGAACTCATTTGTATGTAGGGGACTTACTGTACCACATTTATGGGAAATCTAAAAAATAATACAAATGAATCTAAGTACAAAATAGAAACAAACTCACAGACCTAGAAAAGAATCTTATGGTTACCAACAGGTAACGGGGAGGAATAAATCAGAAGTGTGGGATAACGAGATACACATCACTATACATAAAACAAACAACAAGGATTTACTGTATAGCACGTGCAGCACTTTCACAGCATCATCTTTTAGGATTTGAAAGAGCTCAACTGGAATGCCATCACCTCCACTAGCTTTGTTCATAGTGATGCTTTCTAAGGCCCACTTGACTTCACATTCCAGGATGTCTGGCTCTAGGTTGATGATCCCCAAACTGTGATTATCTGGGTCGTGAAGATATTTTCTGTACAGTTCTGTGTATTCTTGCCACCTCTTTTTAATATCTTCTGCTTCTGTTAGGTCCATACCATTTCTGTCCTTTATTGAGCCCATCTCTGCATGAAATGTTCCCTTGGTATCTCTAATTTTCTTGACGAGATCTCTAGACTTTCCCATTCTATTGTTTTCCTTTATTTCTTTGCACTGATCACTGAGGAAGGCTTTCTTATCTCTCCTAGCTGCACTTTAGAACTCTGCATTCAAATGGGTATATCTTTCTTTTTCTCAATTGCCATATGTTCCAGCAACTTCACTTCTGAGTATATACCAAAAGAAAGGAAAGCTGTCACCCAAAGAGAAATTTATACATCAATGTTCATACTTGTATTATTCACAAGGGCCAAAAAGGTGGAAATAAGTAATATGTCCATAATAACAGGTGAATGGATAAGTAAAATATAGCATACAAATGGTATAGTATAAATGGAATGATCCTCCCTAAAAAGGAATGAAATTCTGATACATGCTACACCACAGAGGAACATTGAAAACATTATACTAACTAAATAAGCCACTGCACAACAAAAGAAGAAACACTGTATACTTTGACTTAGATGAAGGTCCTAGAGCAGTCAAATTCATAGACAGAAAGTAGAATAGGGTTGAAGGGAGGTAAGGAATGCAGAGTTATTGTTTAATGGGTACGGAGTTTCTGTTTTGGAGATGAAAAAGATCTGGAAATGGAGAGTAACAATGGTTACAAAAGACTGCCACTGTACTTAATGGTACTGAACTGTAAACTTAAAAATAGTTAAAATAGTAATTTTTTAAAAGATATTTGATATATCAGACAAATATTAAAAGAAAGCTGGTATTGTGTGTGGCCACAAAGCTATGAATGAGGACATGTACAAACTACAGTATCATTTGTATCAGAAAAAGATTTGGAAATAACCTAATTAACCATAAAAAACAGGAAGGGCAGATTATACATTTACATGACAGATTATACCAGTTGAACTAGTGCTATATTAATCAAAATACATCAAGAAATACTTTAAATGGAACTTAACCATTAGCTAAGATATTCTAATAATTTCAAGTGGGAAAGAACTACAATTTAATATTATTTTAATAATAAAGCAACTTTGCTTGCAGAAAGGACATGAGAAGTCCTGAGGGGAGCTAGTTTTCACCTCATGGCTCAGGGGAATGGGGGCCAGCGGTTAAAAAGGAGTTAGGTAAAGCACACCTCCCGGGACAAAGTGCCCTGCTTCCCACACAGGACACTGTTCCCAAGGCCAACCATAGTTACCATTCAGCAGCTAAAAGGAAAATGGCTTTGATGAATATATAAAGGAAGAGTAAAGATGTTGAGGGACATATAAAGGCAGTAAGAGTGGGACTGGCATTGTGAAAAATGGGTACAATGGTCAAGCCAGATTGTGTCATCACTTCTGACAGCCAATCTTTCACTATAAAACTGAGTGCACCTTGAAAACAGTTTTCTTGAAAGCTAGAAGTCTGAAGAAACGACAACTGTTGGTAGAAAAACTCAAACTGTCTTCAACTGAGAATGTGTTATGAACAATGTCACCTGTAACAGGATCTATGAAAAGGTATTACAAAAATTCCAACATCATTTTAGAGAAACAAGCTGTTAAAATAAACAAGCTCAATTCGATGAATCTTCACAATACTATTTTTCATCACTGTGTTCTATTATCTCTATCACGCATATTTTATATGCACCTATTTCCAAGCACTGACTTAATTAGGATCATCCCTACATAGAAAATCCTAAAAACACACCAAAAAATTACTGGACCTCATCAATTTGAAAGATACTGGATACAACTACCTATTGCATTTCTGTAAAACAACATGAACTATCAGAAAGGGAGCTTTAAAAAACAATCCCATTTACCACCACCCCAAAAATCTCACTAAAGAGGTAAAAGACTTGTACTATGAAAACTGTAAAACACTGATGAAAGAAAAAGATGACACAAACAGATGGAAAGATATATCATGTTCATGGACTGGAAAAATTAATATTGCTAAAATGACAATATTACCCAAGGCAATCCACATATTCAATGAAATCCCTATCAAAATACCAAAGACATTTTTCATAGAACTGTAACAGGAGTGAAAGGGGCAGGGCAAAACTTCTGAAATAACATCACCCAAAGGCACGACATAAATGATTAGAATCAAATGAGACCAATATGGCAGAGAAGACTGGGTCTTGATCCTCAATCTGATCTGTATAATGACACAACCAGAAGTGCCATGACAGTTCCAAGGCACTGTTAAAAGACCAAGGAATGGGCAGTTGCCCAAATCCTGGAAATCTCCACCCATTCCCCCAAATAGCTGGAATAATCCTCCCGCTCATTAGCATATTAAATTATCCAACATATCAAAACTAACCCCGCCACATTTCATGGCTGCACTCACCCTCTGTGATGGCCCACACTCTGTCTGTGGAGTGTGCTTCTCTCTGTATCTGAATAAATCCACATCTTATTATCACTTTGACTCTCACTGAATTCTTTCTGCAATTAGACATTAAGAACCTGAGCTTCATTAGGTCCAGAAACCAAGTACTATGGGTTTTGGCTGGGTTTCAGTCCCACCCACAGCGGTTCAAGTCCAAGCAGATTTTGGCTGGGCACAGACGCGACGTGAGACGCCGCTCCGGCGGCGCAACCAACCACGCACAGAACCGCGGCTGAGAGGAGCTACCCCACGCCAGAGGTCAGGGCCGGCAGCCGAGAGGAGCTACCCCACGTCCAAGAGGCGGAGGCTGGGCGGGGGAAGGAGGGCCGAGAGGAGCAACTCCAAGTTCGAGGTCAGGAGGGGCGGCCTTGAGGAGCTACCCCTTGTCCAAGGTAAGGTGCAGCGGCTGGGCTTTGCTGGAGCAGCTGTGAAGAGATATCCCACTACCAAGATAAGAGAAACCCAAATAAGATGATAAGTATTGCGAGGGGGCATCAGAGGGCAGACACACTGAAATCATACTCACAGAAAACTAGTCGATCTGACCACATGGACCATAGCCCTGTCTAACTCAATGAAAATAAGCCATGCCGTGTGGGGCCACCCAAAACAGGCGGGTCATGGTGGAGAGGTCTGACAGAATGTGGTCCACTGGAGAAGGGAATGGCGAACCACTTCAGTATACTTGCCTTGAGAACCCCATGAACAGTATGAAAAGGCAAAATGATAGGATACTGAATGAGGAATTCCCAGGTCCCTAGGTGCCCACTATGCTACTGCAGATCAGTGGAGAAATAACTCAAGAAAGAATGAAGGGATGGAGCCAAAGCAAAACCAAAACCCAATTGTGGATGTGACTGGTGATAGAAGCAAGGTGTGATGCTGTAAAGGGCAATATTGCATAGAAACCTGGAATGTTAGGTCCGTGAATCAAGGCAGATTGGAAGTGGTCAAACAGGAGATGGCAAGAGTGACTTTGAAATTCTAGGAATCAGCGAACTAAGATGGACTGGAATGGATGAATTTAACTCAGATGACCATTATGTCTACTACTGTGAGCAGGAATCCCTTAGAAGAAATGGAGTAGACATCACGGTCAACAAAAGAGTCGGAAATGCAGTACGTGGATGCAATCTCAAAAACGACAGAATGATCTCTCTTCGTTTCCAAGGCAAACCATTCAACATCACGGTGGTCCAAGCCTATGCCCCAACCAGTAACACTGAAGGATCTAAAGTTTAACGGTTCTATGAAGAC
The DNA here is from genome assembly GCF_049115385.1 of Moschus berezovskii. Taxonomy (NCBI): domain Eukaryota; kingdom Metazoa; phylum Chordata; class Mammalia; order Artiodactyla; family Moschidae; genus Moschus; species Moschus berezovskii. Next base: position 67,168,360 of record NC_142488.1, read on the forward strand.
CTCCAAGACCTTTTAGAACTAACACCGAAAAAAGATGTGCTTTTAATTACAGGGGACAGGAATGCAAAAGCAGGAAGTCAAGAAACACCAGGGGTAACAGGGAAATTTGGCCTTGGAGCACGGAATGAAGCAGGGCAAAGGCTAATAGAGTTTTGCCAAGAAAATGAATTAGTCATAGCAAACACCCTCTTCCAACAACACAAGAGAAGACTCTACACATAGACATCACCAGATGGTCAGTACTGAAATCAGGTTGATTATATTCTTTGCAGTCAAAAATGGAGAAGTTCTATACAGTCAGCAAAAGCAAGACCGGGAGCTGACTGTGGCTCAGATCATGAACTCCTTCTTGCCAAATTAAGACTGAAATTGAAGAAAGTAGGGAAAACCACTAGACCATTCAGATATGACCTAAATCAAATCCCTTATGATCATACACAGTGGAAGTAAGAAATAGATTTAAGGGACTAGATCTGATAGAGTGCCTGATGAACTATGGATGGAGGCTCGTGACACTGTACAAGAAACAGGGACCAAGACCATCCCTATGGAAAACAAATGCAAAAAAGCAAAATGGCCGTCTGAGGAGGCCTTGCAAATAGCTGTGAAAACAAGAGAAGCGAAAAGCAAAGGAGAAAAGGAAAGATATAAGCATCTGAATGCAGAGTTCCAAAGAACAGCAAGGAGAGATAAGAAAGCCTTCCTCAGCGATCAATGCAAAGAAACAGAGGAAAACAACAGAATAGGAAAAACAAGAGATCTCTTCAAGAAAATTAGAGATATCAAGGGAACATTTCATGCAAAGATGGGCTTGATAAAGGACAGAAATGGTATGGACCTAAAAGAAGCAGAAGATATTAAGAAGAGGTGGCAAGAATACACAGAAGTACTGTACAAAAAAGATCTTCGTGACCAAGATAATCATGATGGCGTGATCACTCACCTGGAGCCAGACATCTTGGAATGTGAAGTCAAGTGGACCTTAGAGAGCATCACTATAAACAAAGCTAGTGGAGGTGATGGAAATCCAGTTGAGCTATTTCAAATCCTGAAAGATGATGCTGTGAAAGTGCTGCATTCAGTATGCCAGCAAATCTGGAAAACTCAGCAGTGGCCACAGGACTGAAAAAGGTCAGTCTTCATTGCAATCCCAAAGAAAGGCAATGCCAAAGAATGCTCACACTACCACACAGTTGCACTCATCTCACACGCTAGTAAAGTCATGCTCAAAATTATCCAAGACAGGCTTCAGCAATACGTGAACTGTAAAGTTCCACATGTTAAAGTAGGTCTTAGAAAAGGCAGAGGAACCAGGGATCAAACTGCCAACATCTGCTGGATCATGGAGAAAGCAAGAGAGGTCCAGAAAAACATCTATTTCTGCTTTATTGACTATGCCAAAGCCTTTGACTATGTGGATCACAATAAGCTGTGGAACATTCTGAAAGAGATGGGAATACCAGACCACCTGACCTGCCTCTTAAGAAACCTGTATGCATGTCAGGAAGCAACAGTCAGAACTGGACATGGAACAACAGACTAGTTCCCAATAGGAAAAGGAATACGTCAAGGTTGTATAGTGTCACCCTGCTTATTTAACTTATATGCAGAGTACATCATGAAGAATGCTGGGCTGGAAGAAGCACAAGCTGGAATCAAGATTGCTGGGAGAAATATCAATCACCGCAGATATGCAGATGACACCACCCTGATGGCAGAAAGTGAAGAGGAACTAAAAAGCCTCTTGATGAAAGAGAGAATGAAATGGTTGGCTTGAAGCTCAACATTCAGAAAACAAAGATCATGGCATCTGGTCCCATCACTTCATGGGAAATAGATGGGAAAACAGTGGAAACAGTGTCAGACTTTATTTTTTTGGGCTCCAAAATCACTGCAGATGCTGATTGCAGCCATGAAATTAAAAGACGCTTACTCCTTGGAAGGAAAGTTATGACCAACCTGGATAGCATATTAAAAAGCAGAGACATTACTTTGCCAACAAAGGTCCGTCTAGTCAAGGCTATGGTTTTTCCCATGGTCATGTATGGATGTGAGAGTTGGACTGTGAAGAAAGCTGATCGCTGAAGAATTGATGCTTTTGAACTGTGGTGATGGAGAAGACTCTTGAGAGTCCTTTGGACTGCAAGGAGATCCAACCAGTCCATTCTAGAGGAGATCAATCCTGGGTGTTCCTTGGAAGGACTGATGCTAAAGCTGAAATTGCAATACTTTGGCCACCTCATGTGACGAGTTGACAAACTGGAAAAGACTCTGATGCTGGGAGGGATTGGGGGCAGGAGGAGAAAGGGACGACAGAGAATGAGATGGCTGGATGGCATCACCGACTCTGTGGACATGAGTTTGAGTGAACTCCAGGAGTTGGTAATGGACAGGGAGGCCTGGCATGCTGTGATTCATATGGTCGCAAAGAGTCGGACACAACTGAGTGACTGAACTGAACTGAACTAGGTCCCAGCCACATGGGTTCAAGTTCCAAGCAGGGTTTTGGCTGGGTTTGAGTCCCATTCTGTTGTAAACGGTTTCAGAACTAGAACAAAAACAATCTTATTTTGTATGTAAGTATGAAAGACCTGGAATAACCAAAGCAATCTTGACAAAGAAGAACAAAGCTAGGGGTATCACACTCTCTAATTTCAGAATATACTACAAAGGTACTGTAATCAAACCAGTATGGTAATAACCAAAAAAGACACTGAAATCAATGGATAGAATAAACACCCCAAAAGTAAACCCATGCACTTAAGAGTAATGAATATATCACAAAGAAGGCAAGAATATGCAATAGAAAAATGAATTTCTTCAACAAGTAATACAGGAAAGCTGGACAAACAACATGCAAAAAAGAAAAGAATCAGAACATTTTCTCACAACATATACAAAAATAAATGTAAAATGGATTAAAAACCTAAATGTAAGGATGGAAACCATAAAACTCTTAAAAGAAAACCAAGACATTCTTTGACATAAACACTAGCAATATTTTCTGGATCTGTCTCCTAAGGCAAAGAAACAAACGCAAAAATAAACAAATAGGACCTAATTAAACATAACACTTTTTGCACAACAAAGTAAACATCAACAAAAGACAACTTATGAAATGGGAGAAAATACTTGCAATTGATATGACTGATGCGGGGTTAATATCCAAAATATACAAACAGCTCACATACAACTCAATACTTTTCTTAAAAAAGACAAACAATGGGTAGAAAACCTGAATAGAAAATTTTCCAAAGATATTAGGGTGACTAACAAGCACATGAAGAAATGCTCAACATCACTCATCACCAGAGAAATGGAAATCAAAACTACAATGAGATATCATCTCACACCTATAAAATGGCTATCATGAAAAAGCCTACAAATAACACAATGCTGGAGAGGATGTGGAAAAAAGGGGACCCTACTATACTGTTGGTGGGAATGTCAATCAGTGCAGCCAGTATAAAAAGCAGGATGAAGGTTCTGCAGAAAACTAAAACTAGAACTACTATCAGTCAGTTCAGTTCAGTTCAGTCGCTCAGTCAGGTCCGACTCTTTGGGACCTCATGAATCACAGCACGCCAGGCCTCCCTGTCCATCACCAACTCCTGGAGTTCACTCAAATTCATGTCCATCGAGCTGGTGATGCCATCCAGCCATCTTATTCTCTGTCGTCCCTGTCTCCTCCCGCCCCCAATCCCTCCATGCATCAGAGTCTTTTCCAGTGAGTCAACTCGTCGCATGAGGTGGCCAAAGTATTGCAGTTTCAGCTTTAGCATCAGTCCTTCCAATGAACACCCAGGATTGATCTCCTCTAGAATGGACTGGTTGGATCTCCTTGCAAACCAAGGGACTCTCAAGAGTCTTCTCCAACACCACAGTTCAAAAGCATCAATTTTTCAGCGATCAGCTTTCTTCACAGTCCAACTCTCACATCCATACATGACCATGGGAAAAACCATTGCCTTGACTAGACGGACCTTTGTTGGCAAAGTAATGTCTCTGCTTTTTAATATGCTATCAAGGTTGGTCATAACTTTCCTTCCAAGGAGTAAGCGTCTTTTAATTTCATGGCTGCAATCAGCATCTGCAGTGATTTTGGAGCCCCAAAAAATAAAGTCTGACACTGCTTCAACTGTTTCCCCATCTATTTCCCATGAAGGGATGGGACCAGAGGCCATGATCTTTGTTTTCTGAATGTTGAGCTTCAAGCCAACCTTTTCACTCTCTCTTTCACTTTCGTCAAGAGGCTTTTTAGTTCCTCTTCACTTTCTGCCATCAGGGTGGTGTCATCTGCATATCTGAGGTGATTGATATTTCTCCCACAGTCTTGATTCCAGCTTGTGCTTCTTCCAGCCCAGCGTTCCTCATGATGTACCCTGCATATAATTTAAATAAGCAGGGTGACAATATACGACCTGACATACTCCTTTTCCTATTTGGAACCAGTCTGTTTTTCCATGTCCAGTTCTAACTGTGGCTTCCTGACCTGCATACAGGTTTCTCAAGAGGCAGGTCAGGTGGTCTGGGATTCCCATCTCTTTCAGAATGTTCCACACTTTATTGTGATCCACACAGTCAAAGCCTTTGGCATAGTCAATGAAGCAGAAATAGATGTTTTTCTGGAACTCTCTTGCTTTCTCCATGATCCAGCAGATGTTGGCAATTTGATCTCTGGTGCCTCTGCCTTCTCTAAAACCTGCTTGAACATCTGTGAGTTCACGGTTCACATATTGCTGAAGCCTGGCTTGGAGAATTTTGAGCATAACTTTACTAGCATGTGAGATGAGTGCAATTGTGCAGTAGTTTGAGCATTCTTTGGCATTGCCTTTCTTTGGGATTGGAATGAAGACTGACCTTTTCCAATCCTGTGGCCACTGCTGAGTTTTCCAAATTTGCTGACATATTGAGTGCAGCACTTTCACAGCATCATCTTTCAGGATTTGAAATAGCTCAACTGGAATTCCATCACCTCCACTAGCTTTTTTCGTAGTGATGCTCTCTAAGGCCCACTTGACTTCACATTCCAAGATGTCTGGCTCCAGGTGAGTGATCACGCCATCGTGATTATCTTGGTCGCGAAGATCTTTTTTGTACAGTTCTTCTGTGTATTCTTGCCACCTATTCTTAATATCTTCTGCTTCTCACGGAGGTTCTTGACATTGTACAGGAGATAGGAACCAAGACCATCCCCATGGAAAAGAAATGCAAAAAAGCAAAATGGCTGTCTGAGGAGGCCTTACAAATAGCTGGGAAAAGAAGAGAAGCAAAAAGCAAAGGAGAAAAGTAAAGATATAAGCATCTGAATGCAGAGTTCTAAAGAACAGCAAGGGGAGATAAGAAAGCCTTCCTCAGCGATCAATGCAAAGAAATAGAGGAAAACAACAGAATAGGAAAAGCAAGAGGTCTCTTCAAGAAAATTAGTGATATCAAGGGAACATTTCATGCAAAGATAGGTTCGATAGAGGACAGAAATGGTATGGACCTAACAGAAGCAGAAGATATTAAGAATAGGTGGCAAGAACTACTGTATCATCCAGCAATTCCAAGCCTGGATATATATTCAAAGAAAAACATGAGTTTGACGGAATATATGCACCCCAGCATTCACAGCAATATTACTTAACAATAGCCAGGATATGGAAGCAAACTAATATCCATCAACAGATGAATGTATAAAGACGATATGATATATATTACACAATGGAATTTACTCAGCCATAAGAAATAATGAAATTTTTGCTGTCTGCAAAGACATGGATCAACCTGGATGGTATTATGCTTACTGAAATAAGTCAGAGAAAGACAAGCATTGTACATTTTCACTTATATGTGGAATCCAAAGAAATGAAATGAATGAATAAAACAAAACAGATTCACAGATAAAGACAACAAACTAGTAGTTATCAGAGGCAAAGGAGAGGGACAAAATAGGTATGAGGATTAAGAAGTAAAATCTACTATATATATAAAATAATTAAGCTGCAGGACATATTACACAGCACAGGAAATATAGCCAATATTTTGTAATAACTTTATTGCGTATGCATTTTTTAATGTATTTAATTGTGCCAGGTCTTAGTTGTGGCATGTGGGATCTAGTTCCCTGGCCAGGGATTGAACACAGGGTCCTTGCATTGGGAGCACAGAGTCTTAGTCACTGGACTACAAGGGAAGTCCCTATGACAACTTTAAATGGAACATAATCTATAAAAACTGTGAATCACTATTCTGTAAACTTTAAACTAATATAAGACTATAAATCAATCATACTTCAATTAAAAAAATACTAGAAACAGAAACCAGATCAAGATGGCGGAGGAGTAGGACATGGAGCTCACATTCTCTGACAAATATATCAAAAATATATCTACATGTGGAACAATTCTCATATAACATCTACAAAACACTGGCAGAAGACCTCAGACTTCCAAAGAGGCAGGAAAATATTCACATAACTCAGTAGGGCAAAAGAAAATAGAAAAAGAAAGAGGGAAAAAGTAATTGGGACAGGACTCGTGACTCTGAGAGGGAACTGTGAAAGAGGAAATGTCTCCACACTAGGAATACCACTCACTTGGCAGGGAGATCAGCCAGGACAGAGGGGGAGCTTCAGAACCTCAGAGGAGAGTGCAGGAATTGCTTTAAGGAGAACACAGCAGAGAGATATCTGCACAGATGGTGATGGCCACCAGGCACTCCCCAATCTGAGACACTGGGAGGGACTGGGAAAGGGAGGCACTGGCGGCCAAGGCTAGAGCTTCAGAGGTCAGACCCAAGGGAGAGGACTAGTGTTGGCTGCATGGAGACAGCCTGAGGGGCTATAAGGATACTGTGGAAGGAGGCCTGGACCTGCCAAACAGTCAGGGCACCATTGTTGGGGGGCATGCAAAAAAAGAGCCACTCTCCAGGTGATAACTTACAGTGAATGGTGTTGGATTCATAATCTCCAGAAAAGATTTAGCTTTGGGATCAGGGCCCAGGTTTGATTACTCAGAACTTTTGCATGACAGAAGTTTTATTACAGTGAAAAAAGACTGAGAAAGGACATCAGAATGGGGACAGAGAGTGCCCCACTACCTAGTCTTATCAAGGCCTTATATACCTTTACCAGACTCACTCCCACAACATATATATTAAATTAAAAAGATTAGAACTAATAATAGAAAGGTCTTACCAGACACACTCCCATAACATATTTTAAGATAACAGTATTAGTCAGAAGGTTCCTGTTAAGAAGGAGAAACATGTCCTCAAGCAAGATCAGTTCAGTTCTTTTGCTCAATCTCTTTGCAACCCCATGAACCATGGCATGCCAGGCCTCCCTGCCCATCACCAACTCCTGGAGTTTGCTCAAACTCATGTCCATGGAGTCGGTGATGCCATCCAACCATCTCATCCTCTCTCGGCCCTTTCCCTCCTGCCCTCAATCTTTCCCAGCATCAGTCAGTCAGTCAGTCAGTTCAGTCGCTCAGTCGTGTCCGACTCTCCGCGACCCCATGAATCACAGCACGCCAGGCCTCCCTGTCCATCACCAACTCCCGGAGTACACTCAAACTCATGTCCACAGAGTCGGTGATGCCATCCAGCCATCTCATTCTCCGTCGTCCCCTTCTCCTCCCGCCCCCAACCTTTCCCAGCATCAGAGTCTTTTCCAGTGAGTCAACTCGTCGCATGAGGTGGCCAAAGTATTGCAGTTTCAGCTTTAGCATCAGTCCCTCCAATGAACATCCAGGATTGATCTCCTTTAGAATGGACTGGTTGGATCTCCTTGCAGTATAAGGGACTCTCAAGAGTCTTCTCCAACACCACAGTTCAAAAGCATCGATTATGACCAACCTTGATAGTATATTAAGAAGCAGAAACATTACTTTTTCCCAGCATCAGGGTCTTTTCAAATGACTCAGCAAGACACATTGTTGTTATATAATCATTAGTAGAGAACTTAAGGAAAAACATACCCTTGAGCAAGATGAGTTGTTTTGTTGTTAATTATTAGCTCTGGGCTTAAAGAAAGTTAGTCTTAAAGACTGTTTTCAGAGCAACTCAGAGTTTAAGGAAAAGCATCTTATGTGACTAAGTTAAGCAATATTAAAAAAAAATTTGCCCCCTTCTCCTGGAGAACCCAGGACCCCTTCCTCCTTGAGGGCCATGGACTCCTTTTCAACCTATCTAAGAATTAGCTCTCTCACAAACTCTCAGGTGGCCTATATGAGCTCTGGAGGCAGGCATGATCTACCTCAGACTCCAGAGGCAAACACAGACCACTGCTGCGAAGCGTCCCACAACTGGGAGCCAACCACTGCCCATGCCTTCCTGGAAGCATGCATGGGTAACACCTGCACACCCTCTATCAAGGGGATAATGGCCAGCGCAGGCTGAGGAAAGAGATGGCAAACGTGGCAAACATCCAAACCAAAAACTTCCCTCATGCCAAAAAACATTAACCCCACACAAGCTACACAGGAATACTCCAGCATATAACAGCACTCCAAGACTACAGTAGATAACTGCTTCTCTTGAACTCACAGAATAAGATAAACAAAAGGAAGATGAAGAAGCAGATGAACCACTCTCAGTTAAATGACCAAGAAAATTTCCCGGAAGGAACAAAAAATGAAACAGATTCTTTTTTAGTCTAATAGGAGGTAATGGGATTTTCTCGGTGATCCAGTGGTTGAGTATCTGCACTCCCAATGCAGAACACACCATTTTGATCCCTGGTCATGAAACTAAGACCCTGCATGCCACAGGCCCTCCCCTCCAAGAAAAATGGAGGTAATGGAAATACTCAAGGAATTAAGAAAGGTTATCGATGGAAATGCAGATTATTGTAAAAAGGAGCTAGAAAGTATAAGGAGGAAACAAGAAAAATTAGAAAATTCATTTGCTGAGATGAAAACTGAGCTAAAAGCAATGAATAATTCAATGAATAATGCAGAAGAAAGAATAAGTGACCTGAAAGACATAATAATAGAAATCACTGAAGCAAAATAACATTCAGAAAGTCAAATGAAAAAAAACAAAAATGAAAGCAGTACAAGAAACCTATTGGATATTATAAACCATCCCAATCTATGCATACTAGGATTTCTAGAAGAAAGAGAAAAGGGGATTGAACATGTATTTGAACAAATTGTGGCTGAAAATTCCCCAAACCTAAAGGAAACAGATATCCAGATATAGGAAGCACAGAGGATCCCAAACAAATGAATCCAAAAGACCTACACCAAGACATGATAATAAAAATGGCAAAAGATAAAGATAAACAAATAGAAAGCCCAGAGATAAATCCATGCACCTATGAACACCTTATTTTCAACAAAGGAGGCAAGAATATAAAATGGAGAAAAGACAGTGTCTTTAACAAGTGGTGCTGGGAAAACTGGTCAGCCACTTGTAAAAGAATGAAACTAGAACACTCCCTAACACCATACACCAAAATAAACTCAAAATGGATTAGAGAGCTAAATGTAAGACCAGATTCTATAAAACTCCTAGAGGAGAACGTAGGCAAAACACTCTCCGACATAAATCACAGCAGGGACCTCCGTGGCCCACCTCCCAGAATATTGGAAATAAAAGCAAAAATAAACGGGACCTAATTAAAATCAAAAGCTTCTGCACAGCAAAGGAAACTATAAGCAAGGTGAAAGGACAGCCTTCAGAATGGGAGAAAACAATAGCAAATGAAGCAACTGATAAAGGATTAATCTCCAAAATATACAAGCAGCTCCTGCAGCTCAATTCCAGAAAAATAAGTGACCCAATCAAAAAACGGGCCAAAGAACTAAACAGACATTTCTCCAAAGAAGACATAAAGATGGCTAACAAACACATGAAAAAATGCTCAACATCCCTCATAATCAGAGAAATACAAATCAAAACCACAATGAGATACCATTTCACACCAGTCAGAATGGCTGCTATCCAAAAGTCTACAAGCAATAAATGCTGGAGAGGGTGTGGAGAAAAGGGAACCTTCTTACACTGTTGGTGGGAATGCAAACTTGTACAGCCACTATGGAGAACAGTGTGGAGATTCCTCAAAAAACTGGAAACAGAACTGCCATATGATCCAGCAATCACACTCCTGGGCATACACACCAAGGAAACCAGAATTGAAAGAGACACATGTACTCCAATGTTCACTGCAGCACTGTTTGTAATAGCCAGGACATGGAAGCAACCTAGATGTCCATCTGCAGATGAATGGATAAGAAAGCTTTGGTACATATACACAATGAAGTATTTTTCAGCCATCAAAAAGAATGCATTTGAATCAGTTCTAATGAGGTGGATGAAATTGGAGCCTATTATACAGAGTGAAGTAAGCCAGAAAGAAAAACATCAATACAGTATACTAACGCATATATCGGAGAAGGCAATGGCAAGCCACTCCAGTACTCTTGCCTAGAAAATCCCATGGATGGAACAGCCTGGTAGGCTGCAGTCTGTGGGGTCGCTAGGGTCGGACATGACTGAGCAACTTCACTTTCACTTTTCACTTTCACATATTGGAGAAGGAAATGGCAACCCACTCCAGTGTTCTTGCCTGGAGAATCCCAGGGACGGGGGAGCCTGGTGGGCTTCTGTCTATGGGGTCACACAGAGTTGGACACGACTGAAGTGACTTAGCAGGAGCAGCATATATATGGAATTTAGAAAGATGGTAACCTTAACCCTGTATACGAGACTACAAAAGAGACACAGTTATATAGAACAGTCTTTGGGACTCTGTGGGAGAGGGTGAAGGTGGGATGATTGGGGAGAACGGCATTGTAGCATGTGTATTATCATATGTGAAATGAATCACCAGTCCAGGTTCGATGCATGATACAGGATGCTTGGGGCTGGTGCACGGGGATGACCTGGAGGGAGGAAATGGGGAAGAGGGAGGTGGGAGGGGGGTTCAAGGAAGGGAACACATGTACACCCGGGGCGGATTCATGTCAATGTATGGTAAAACCAACCAATATATTAATGTAAGGTAATTTGCCTCCAATAAAATAGATAAAAAAAAAAAAAACAAAGATTTCTAAAGGCTGCAAGAGAAAAACATAGGTACTTAAAAGGGAATCCCGATAAGGCTATCAATGGACTTCTCTACAGAAACAATGCAGGCCAGAAGGAAGTAGTAAAATATATTCAAAGTTTTGAAAGGGAAAAATCTGTAACCTAGAATACTCTACCAAGCAAGACAGATAATCATTTAGAACAGTAGAGAAATAAAGACTTTCTCATACAAGCAAAAACTGAAAGTCTACAGAAATACTAAATCTATCTTAAAAGAAATTGAAAGATCTTCTCTAAATAGAAAAGAAGCAAGAAGATATAAGAAGGAGGAAATCAAAATTTGAAAAGAAATCAATTAAATTAGCCAGTACATATATCAAAAAGAGAGAATAAAAAACTTATTAGTGAAAGTAATGGTAAACACAAGGAAGAGCAATAGGATAAACATGAAAATGTAAAAAAGGACATCAAAATAATAAAATGTGGGGAAAGAGGAAGAAAATACATTCTTTTTTTTCAGTGTGTTTAACCTATACGTCTAAAGCAAGCAGATTCACGAAGGAGTTAAGATACTTGAAAAACAAGGTAACCACAAATTAAAAAACATACAGCAGATTCACAAAAACCAAAAACAAGAGAACACAAGAATTAAGATAAAAGGAAATCCACAAAAAGAAAAACAGAAAGAAAAAGGGAACAAAAGAAACAAAGAATCAACTAGAAAATAAGGTTTAATATGGCAATAAATATGTATCGAAAATTACTTTAAATCTCAATGGACTAAATGCTCCTATTAAAAGAGATAGAGTGGTAGACTGGATTTAAAAAAGCCTACAATATGCTGCCTACACGGAGGAGGCGATGGCACCCCACTCCAGTACTCTTGCCTGGAAAATCCCATGGGTGGAGGAGCCTGGTAGGCTGCAGTCCATGGGATCGCTACTAGTCGGACACGACTGAGTGACTGCACTTTCACTTTTCACTTTCATGCATTGGAGAAGGAAATGGCAACCCACTCCAGTGTTCTTGCCTGGAGAATCCCAGGGACAGGGAGCCTGGTGGGCTGCCGTCTACGGGGTCACACAGACCCAGACACAACTGAAGCGACTTAGCAGCAGCAGTAGCAGCAGTATGCTGCCTACAAGAGACCCACCTTAGGACAAAGAACATACACAGATCGAAAGTGAAGGAATGAATAAAGATATTCCATGCAAACAGAAATGAAAAGTAAGTGGGAGTTGCAATACTCATATCAGACAAAATATAGTTTAAAGCAACTGTTAAAAAGAAAAACAAGGAAACTATATAACGATAAAAAGATCAATACAAGAAAAGAGTTTTGTACTCGTCAACATTTATACATCTAATGCTGCTGCTGCTGCTGCTGCTAAGTCACTTCAGTCGTGTCTGACTCTGTGCGACCCCATAGACGGAAGCCCACCAGGCTCCCCCGTCCCTGGGATTCTCCAGGCAAGAACACTGGAGTGGGTTGCCATTTCCTTCTCCAATGTGTGAAAGTGAAAAGTGAAAGTGAAGTCGCTCAGTCGTGTCTGACCCTTAGCGACCCCACAGACGCAGCCTACCAGGCTGCTCCATCCATGGGATTTTCCAGGCGAGAGTACTAGAGTGGCTTGCCATTGCCTTCTCCAACATCTAATGCAGGAGCACCCAAATACATAAAACAAATATTAACAAACATAAGGGAGAAACTGATAGGAATAACAATAATAAGAAACTTTTAACATCCCCTACACATCAATGAACAGATACCACAGACAGAAAATATGCAACAGAGATCCTAAATGATACAACAGAACACTTAGATTTAACTGATATTTTCAGGACACTACATTCAAAACGAGACCCAAAATACATAAAATACATGGGACAAGTTCTAAGATTGGCCACATACTACAGCACAAAACTAACCTCAACAAATTTAAGAATACAGAAATTATTTCAATCACATCTCTGACCACAAAGAAATGTAACTAGAAATCAACCAGAGGAAAAGAAATGGGAAGTTCATAGCAATACAGGCCTTATTCAAAAACACAAGAAAAATCTCAAACAACCTAACCTACCACCTAAAAGAATTATAAAAAGAAAAACAAACAAAATCTGAAGTCAACAGAAGGAAATAATAAAGATCAGGCAGGACATAAGAAAAAGAGAGATTTAAAAAATAGAAAAGAATCAATAAAACCAAGGAATAGTTCTTTGAAAAAGTAAGCAAAATTGACAAGATTCTGGCCAGGCTCACCAGGAAGAAAAAAGAGAGAATCCAAATAAACAAAGAATGAAAAAGGAGAAATCTCAAGTGATACTGCAGAAATACAAAAAGACATAATAGAATACTATGAATAATTATATGCCTACAAAGTGGACAACCAAGGAACTGCCCTGGTGGTCCAGTAGCTAAAACTCTGTGCTCCCAATGTAGGAAGCCCAGGTTCAATCTCTGGTCAGCGAACTACATCCCACAGGTTGCAAGGGTTCACATTCTCCAACAAAGAGTTTACAAGTCGAAACTAAAGATCCCTCATGCCAAAATGAAGATTGAAGATCCTACTACCACAATTAAGAGCCAGTGCAGATAAATAAATAATTTTTTACAAAACAGAAGGGTTATGGCTTCCCTGGTAACGAATCTGCCCACCAATGGAAGAGACACAGGTTCAATCCCTGATCTGGGAAGATCCCACGTGCGGTGGAGCAACTAATCCCATCTACCACAACAATTGAGCCTGTGCTATAGAGCCCAAGAGCTGCAACTACTGAGCCCACACACTCTAGAGCCTGTGCTTGGCAACAAGAGAAGCCACCTCCACAACCAGAGGAAAGCCCAAGCAGCAACTATGAACCAGCACAGCCAAAAATAAATAAATAAATAAGAAGGGTTAAGAAGTCCACATATAATAAAATCAACTGATTAAATTTAGATTAAAATCAACTGAAAAAAATTTTAATTTGACACCTCAGAAGAAAGACAACTTTCTAGAAATATACAGCCCACCAAAACTGAATCAGGAAGAAACAGATAATTTGAACAGACTGATAACTAGAAGTGAAACAGAATCTGCTATTTAAAAAAAAAAAATCCCCTACAAACAAAGGTCCAGGATCAGATGGCTTTACAGGCAAATTCTACCAAATATACAAAAAATTTACACCAATTCTTCTCAAACTCTACTAAAAAGACTGTAGGGGAGGGAACATTACCAAAATAATTCTATGAAGCCACCATCACACTGATTCGAAAACCAGAAAAGTTCAGTTCAGTCACTCAGTCGTGTCTGACTCTCCGTGACCCCATGAAACACAGCACGCCAGGCCTCCCTGTCCATCACCAACTCCCGGAGTTCACTCAAACTCATGTCCACAGAGTCGGTGATGCCATCCAGCCATCTCATTCTCTGTCGTCCCCTTCTCCTCCCGCCCCCAACCTTTCCCAGCATCAGAATCTTTTCCAGTGAGTCAACTCATCGCATGAGGTGGCCAAAGTATTGCAGTTTCAGCTTTAGCATCAGTCCTTCCAGTGAACACCCAGGATTGATCTCCTTTAGAATGGACTGGTTGGAGCTCCTTGCAGTACAAGGGACTCTCAAGAGTCTTCTCCAACACCATATTTCAAAAGCATCAATTCTTCGGCGATCAGCTTTCTTCACAGTCCAACTCTCACATCCATACATGACCACGGGAAAAACCATAGCCTTGACTAGACGGACCTTGGTTGGCAAAGTAATGTCTCTGCTTTTTAATATACTATCAAGGTTGGTCATAACTTTCCTTCCAAGGAGTAAGCGTCTTTTAATTTCATGGCTGCAATCAGCATCTGCAGTGATTTTGGAGCCCAAAAAAATAAAGTCTGACACTGTTTCCACTGTTTCCCCATCTATTTCCCATGAAGGGATGGGACCAGATGCCATGATCTTTGTTTTCTGAATGCTGAGCTTCAAGCCAACCTTTTCACTCTCCTCTTTCACTTTCATCAAGAGGCTTTTGAGTTCCTCTTCACTTTCTGCCATAAGGGTAGTGTCATCTGCATATCTGAGGTGATTGATATTTCTCCCAGCAATCTTGATTCCAGCTTGTGCTTCTTCCAGCCCAGCGTTCCTCATGATGTACTCTGCATATAAGTTAAATAAGCAAGGTGACAATATACAACCTTGACGTACACCTTTTCCTATTTGGAACCAGTCTGTTGTTCCATGTCCAGTTCTAACTGTTGCTTCCTGACCTGCATACAGGTTTCTCAAGAGGCAGGTCAGGTGGTCTGGGATTCCCATCTCTTTCAGAATGTTCCACAGTTTATTGTGATCCACACAGTCAAAGGCTTTGGCATAGTCAATGAAGCAGAAATAGATGCTCTTCTGGACCTCTCTTGCTTTCTCCATGATCCAGCAGATGTTGGCAGTTGGATCCCTGGTGCCTCTGCCTTTTCTAAAACCTGCTTGAACATCTGGGAGTTCACGGTTCACATATTGCTGAAGCCTGGCTTGGAGAATTTTGAGCATGACTTTACTAGCATGTGAGATGAGTGCAATTGTGCGGTAGTTTGAGCATTCTTTGGCATTGCCTTTCTTTGGGATTGGAATGAAGACTGACCTTTTCCAGTCCTGTGGCCATTGCTGAGTTTTCCAAATTTGCTGGCACATTGAGTGCAGCACTTTCACAGCATCAAAAGAAAATTTTAGGCCAATATTTTTTATGAATATAGATGAAAAAATTCTCAACAAATATTAGCAAACTGAATCCAACAACACATAAAAAACTCTCATACAGAGATTTCTCTGGAGGTTCAGTGATTAACACTCTGCCTGTCAATGCAAGGGACACAGGTTCGATCCCTGGTCTGGGAAGATTCCACATGCCACAGAGCAACTAAGCCTATGTGCCACAACTACTGAACCCACATGCCACAACTGCTGAGCCCACATGCCCTAGAGCCTGTGCTCTACAACAAGAGAAGCCACCGCAATTAGAAGCCAGCACACTACAAGGAAGAGTTTCTCTACTCGACATCCCTAGAGAAAGCTCAAGTGCAGCAATAAACATCCAGTGCGTTCAAAAATAAATATAAATAAATGAACAACCTGTTAAAAAAAAAATGTCATACACCATGACCATGTGGGATTCATCTGAAGTTCACAAGGATGGTTCAACATACGCAAATCAGTGTAATACAACACATTAACAAAAATCTGGAGTCAAAAACGACATGATCATCTCAATCGGTGCAGAAAAAACATTTGACAAAATTCAACATCCATTCATGAAAAAACTCTTAGCAAAGTGAGTATATACGGAACATATCTCAACATACTGAAAGCTATTTATGACAAACCCAGTCAATACAATATGCAATGGGAAAAGCCAAAATGTCTTTCTGTTAAAATCTTGAACTAGACAAGGATCCCACTTCTATTCAACACAGCATTGGAAGTCTTAGTTATAGCAATCAGACAAGAAATAAAAGGTATCCAATTTGGAAGGGAAGAGGTGAAAGTGTCACTACATGAAGATGATATGATAGAATATATAGAAAACCCTAAGGACTCCTCACAAAAACTACTAGATCTAATAAATGAATTCAGCTAAGTAATAGGATACAAGATTAACATCCAGAAATTGTTTGCATTTCTTTACACGAACAATGAAATGTCAGAAATGGAACATAAAAAAAAATTGCTTTAAAATTGCAACAAAAAATAATAAAATATCTAGGAATAAACTTAACAAAGTGAAAGATGTATATGTTGAGAACTATAAAACATTAATATAGAAAATTAAAGAGGATTCAATGAAATGGAAAGATATGCCATGCTTTTGGACTGGAAGAATTAATACTGTTAAAATGGCCAAGACTAGCCAAAGCAATCTACATATTTAATGTGATGTCTATCAAATTACCCATGACATTTTTCACAGAACTAGAACACATAATCCAAAAACTTATATGGAACCAAAAAGGACCCAAAACCACCAAATCAATCCTAAGGAATGAAAACAAAACAGGAGGCATAACTCTCCCAGACTTCAAACAATACTACACAGCTACAGTAATTAAAAAAACAGTGTGGCATTGGTACAAAACCAGACATACAAATCAAAATAAGAGAATACAGAGCCCAGAAGTCTACACACTTATAGTCAATTCATCTTTGACAAAGGAGTCAAGAATATAAAATGGGGAAAAAAATCTCTTCAGCAAGTGTTGCCGGTAAAGTTGGATAGCTGCATGTATTTCAATGAATTTAGAACACACACTCACACCATGCACAAAAATAAATTCAAAACTTTTGCAACTGATACAACCAACAAGGGCTTAACCTCCAAAATATACAAACAGCACAGACAATTCAACAACAACAAAAAAACTATCCAATTAAAAAATGGGCAGAAACCCTTAATAGCCATTCTCCAAAGAAGACATACAGATGGTCAAACAGCACATGAAAAGATGTTCAACATCACTAATTATTAGGGAAATGCAAATCAAAACTAAAATGAGGTATCACCTCACACCAGTCAGAATGGCAATCATTAAACATCTACAAACAACAAATGCTAGAGAGTGTGTGGAGAAAAGGGAACCCTCCTACACTGTTGGTGGGAATGTAAGTTGGTGCAACCACTATGGAAAACAATATGGAAGTTGCTCAGAAGATTAAAATTAAAATCACTGTATGATCTAGCAATCCCACTCCTGGGCATATACCCAGACAAAACAATAATTCAAAGAGATACATGCACCCCAATGTTAATAGCACCACTATTTACAATAGTCAAAACATGGAAACAACCTAAAGGTCCACTGACCCATGAATGAATAAAGAAGACACGGTACACTAATACAACAGAATACTACTTAGCCATAAAAAAGAACAAACTAATGCCTTTTGCAGCAACATGGATGCAAGTAGAGATTATCATACTAAGTGAAGTCAGAGAAAGACAATACCTTATCATATCACTTATATAAGGAATCTAAAATATGGCACAAATGAACCTATCTACAAAACAGAAACAGACTCATAGGCACAGAGACCAGACTTCTGGTTGCCAAGGCTGGGGGGAGGGGGAGTGAGAAGGATGCACTGGGAATGTGGGGTTGGTAGATGCAAACTATTATATTTAGAATGGATAAACAAGATTCTACTGTTTAGCAGAAAGAACTATATCCAATCTCCTGACATAAACCATAATGGAAAAGAACATTTTGAAAGCATGTATATGGACTCCCTGGTGGTCCAGTGGTAAGAATTCACCTTGCAATGCAGGAGGACACAGGTTCAATCCCTGGTCAGGGAACTAAGATCCCACATGCCAGGGAGCAACTAAGCCCACAAACCAAACTACCAAGCCCACATGCCACCAAGCCCATGAGCCACTACTAGAGAACACATGTGCCGCAACTACTGAAGCCTGCACACTCTGGAGCCCACAGGTTACAACCACTGAGTCGGTGTGCCACAACTAAGAGTCCACATGCCACAAGGAAAGATCCTGCATGACGCAACAAAGATCCCACCTGCTGCAACCAAGACCTGAAGCAGCCAAATTAATTAACTTTTTAAAAAACATGTACATGAGTATAAATGAGTCACTTTGTTGTACAGCAGAGACTGGCACAACATTATAAATCAAATATGTTGTTATTGTTTAGTCGCTGTGTCCAACTTTTGTGACCCCATGGACTATAGCCAACCAGGCTCCTCTGTCCACGGAATTTCCCAGGCAAGAATACTGGAGTGTATTGCCATTTCCTTCTCCAGGGGACCTTCCCAACCTAGGGATTGAGCCCACATCTCCTGCATTGGCAGGTGGATTCTTTACCAGTCAGTCACCAGGGAAGATATAAATCAACTATACTTCAATAGGAAAAACACAGGAACATTCTTTTGGTTAGTAGATAAAGGTATTTATAGCTAACAAAAAATAAATAAAGCAATGCAAAACACAGTACTTTGCTCTATTTCCCTTATAGAAACTTGAAAATATTGTGAACATTTTCCTTTAAAGAGTAAGCAAAATGCATAAAGAAATAAACATGACAGTATAACTTACTAGATGCTATAAAGTGTTAAATGGAGCTTCCCTGGTGGCTCAGTGCTGAAGAGTCCGCCTGCCGATGTAGGAGACACAGGTTGGATCCCTGATCTGGAGGATGCCACATGCCCCAGAGCAGCTACATCTCTGCGCCACAACTAATGAGCCTGCGCTCTAGAGCCCTTACTCCACAACAAGAGAAGGCAAGGCAACGAGAAACCCGAGCACTGACCACAACTAGAGAAAAGCCTAAGCAGCAACATGGACCTAGCACATGCAAAAATTAATATAAATAAATAAAGTTTTTTTAAAGTGATAAATGCAATACCTCTTTTTAATCTATCAAATATTCAATGGAAAAATGACTATTCATTGTAGAATAATATGCTATGAAATATACACTATCATATATGGCCAACGGTAATACAAGGATTTAGAAAACAACTTAGCAATAAGTCTTTGATATCCTATTGAATAATTCTGCCTCTTTTTTATCTACACAAATAAAATAATTCTAAAGAAATAACTTTAATCACAAGACATTGATCTATGAACTATTCACAATAGTCAAAAAAACTATGAATACTTAAATGTGTAATAATGGCTAAACAGTCATGCCTAAGTCATACAATATCATACCAGCCATTTAAATTCCAAAAAGTTCAATTACAGTATAAAAAATACTTCATGCTACAATGTTTAACAATAAAAAAAACTGAACATGAACATATAATCACAACTATGTTTCAAACTAAATAAAAATATTGCAAAAAAGTACACTAAAAACATTAATGTTACCTGTATGATAAAATTGTGATACTTTTTCTTCTACATTTTTGTGATATAATAAATTCATTGCATTACTCCTAAGTGCATGGAGATAAAGATTTTAAATTAAATAGTAGTTCACAATTGACTTTTCACTAATCCAACAGATTTTCCACACTTCATTTACTACAAGTTTACTATTCATTCAAGAATGTCTACTAACTTATGTCCTTATTCAAGTAAAATTATAAGAACTCCTTTCAACAGCTGGCAAGTATTAACTATGTACACATATAAAATAAAGCCTAATTTTCTATAAACTTTGTATGCCTTGATTTTACTCTCAAATGTGATAAAGGTCCAAACAGGTTGCTACTATGCCAATGAATACCAATCACTGGAAAATCAAACGTTAGGGTAAATGGTGGAATTTTTCTTAGTCCACACTGTCTCAGGTTTCCTTATATAACCATGACAAATTTCAACATCCATTTTATACACACTGGCCTGATTTAAACATCATTAAAACACACTGGCCTGATTTAAACATCATTAAAACTTTATTACAGGGAATCAAGGCTCAGAAAGGCACTTATGCCTGTACAGTGAGGGGCTGTGCCTGGCCCAGTCTTCCAGCCAGGAGGGCCCACAGCCTCTTCACCCTGCTCCTTCTGCACTACCAGGGTGGGTGGATATTGGATCTTCACCAGACTTAAATAGATGCCCCAGCTCAGGTCTCATTTTGCTAGTGAAGAAACCCTAGAGTGCAGGTCATATGGGAATAAAGCAGGACAAGTCTGAGTACCAGAAGGATCTACTGCTTTCAAGTATCTGCTCTCAACAAGGTTATGTGCTGCTCTCCAGAGCAACATCTCTGACTGTGATGAAACACTCAACTACTGGGAACCAACACACTACCTCATCTATGGGAACAGGTTTCAAGCTTGGGAATATTCCCCAGCTTATCTTAAACATTCTTATTGGAGAAGGAAATGGCAACCCACTCCAGTACTCTTGCCTGGAAAATCCCATGGACCGAGGAACCTGGTAGGCTCCAGTCCATGGGGTCACAAAGAGTTTGACATGACTGAGTAATTTCACTTCAAGATTCTTGTATTTTACAAGAATACTAGCTTTTCTACTAGCTTTTGTGAGCTATATATGTGAACTTTACTTTTACAAGCCTGTGTGTAAGAAGTTTGGGCTGCATGTGCATCAAATGTTAGCCTTCTTGGTTCTCAGCACTGACATCTTTTGCTCATTATCAGCATTCCTTCCTAGAAGTTTCTGTTTGTACACCCCCGTGATAGTTATGACTGGCTGGTATATGGACAAACTTCCATTAATATAATTGGATTAGCAGCTAGGGCTATCTTAGGCTCACCATTCAGTGTAGCTCTTGGTTTACCTATTGCCTCTGATTTGCTGGTCATGAAACAGGTTGGAAGAGTTTCCTTCATCGGTTGCTGGTTGCCCTAATGCTCTTTCTGGTGACTGTGGTAGTCACTGACAGCTACTATTACAGAAACTTGGTGACTGCATCACTCAACATTGTTTTGTATAATGTCTTTACTCTTCATGGACCTGATCTTTATGGTACAGAATCCTGGTATTTTTATTAATGAATTTCTGAATTTTAGTGTAGTCTTTGCTCACTGACTTTTTTATAAAATACCTACTGCAGAGATTCCATGATAAGAATTTAGGCCACTGACACTGGCTTACCTGGTGGCTCAGATGGTAAAGAATCCACCTATAATGCAGGAGACACAGATGACATGGGTTCGGTCCCTGGGTTGGGAAGATCCCTTGGAGAAGGACATGGCAACCCACTCTAGTATTCTTGCCTGAAAAATCTCACAGACAGAGGAGCCTGGTGGGCTACAGTCCATGGGGTCACAATGTCAGACACAACTATGCAACTTAAGACTTGATTCCAATGTATATTTCATTTATAATTTTCTTCATTCAGCCTCATAAAGAAGAGAGAGTTCTTTTCCCTGTATATCCATTTGTATGTCTCTGTGGTGCTGTGGCACTTTCTGCACTTCTGAAATATTACCACTTCGTGGTTCAGTAATACCGCTTGGAGCATGATACTGTTTGACATCAAATTGGCTGGTGTTAGGAACACTCTTCCTGTTTAGACTCTTACCTTCTTCCTGTTCTGTGGCACTGTTCAGAGGGTATCATGGGCCCCTTGATTTGTATCCAGAATTTTACTGAACTGCAACAGACCCAACCATCCACAGGCCAACCTATTAATGTCTGTATAGGAAAAAAAAAATGGTATAGATTTCCCAGCAGCTTCCTTCTGCCCAATAATTGGCAGCTTCAGTTCATTCCATCACAGTTCAGGGGCCAGTTACTAACACCTTTTGCAGAGGGAACACTGGCCTACAGATTGTTCCTACTGATATGAATGACCAGAACCTAGAGGAGCCATCCAGATATACTGACATCAGTAAATGCTAGTGGATTTGGACACCATGAGAGCAACAAACTAGGAGCCAAAATATTCATCCAATAGAGAAGAATGGATCAACTTGGCCTACAGACCATTCCTTGATGCGTCCAGATCTTCAAAGTTCTATGTCTCTTCCTGTCAGATCAGTATACAGTGCATGCAAACTACACCATCCTCAAACCCCAGAAAGCAAAACAAACCAAAGAAAAGTGGAGGTTAGAACCATGCCTATGGCCCCAAAGGATAATCATCCTGTTAACTGGTGATTCCACAGACAGGACTCTCTCAAGGTCATTACTTATAATATTTGTAAAAAAGTCTGTCTGATACCCCCCAAAAAAAGATACTTATTTGATAAATGCAGTAAGGGAGTTAAATAATTTGCACTTGTAATGGAAAATCAGGAATTCTATCTCTAATCAAAGCCCACCCTATACTGCATTCCTTAAGAGAAGTGAAGGCATAGTGACTAATTAACTTAATGAATAGGAAAAGTAGTTATGCTAATAGATAATCCTCAAAACTTAGAATATTTCAAAGGACTAAGGATAAACTAAGATGTCCACGAAAGTATTGATACCTTCAATTACTATAGCATACTTATCCAAAATTGTTCATCTTTGTTCATTGCTTATTATTTTGCATATATTCATTAATTTTTAATAAAAACACTATGAATACATTAAATTACCTAAGTTCTCTGTTTTACTATGCATGATTAATCCACTGAGCTTACCATACTATCCTTATTTGGATGCAGCAGCAATTAAACATAAGGTGCTAACAGTAAGAAACACAAATCATTTTAAACTCAATTTCTAAAACTTCCAACTGAAATTGGAACCTGATTCTCACAAAGACCAAGCTCTGAAAGACGTTACACAAGCATTCTAAACAAAGGAGAACATCCGGAAAAGTCACAGTTACATTATTTTACATGGGTTCATTTATTTTAAAAAGCCAAAAACAAACAGAAAAGAACCAGTGAGCTACAAAAAGTAAGCAGCTTAGAAGTCTCACTACTACACTCACAACAAGAAAAAAGATAAACTGAAAATCAGTAAGTTTTCTTAGATCCATTAGAGAACTGAGGTCACAGGTTGCTGTTGTTCAGTGACTAAGTTGTGTCTCTTTTGCAACCGCAAGGACTGTAGCCTGCCAGGCTCCTCTGTCCATGGAATTTTCCAGCAAGAATACTGGAGTGGGTTGCCATTTCCTTTCCCAGGAGATCTTCGCCACCCGAGGATTGAATCTGTGTCTTGTGCATTGGCAGGCAGATTCTTTACTGCTGAGCCACCAGGGAAGCCCAAGGACACATAAACAATCACCAGAAAAGGAAAAAAGTGGAAAACAGGCAGATACAGAAAATCACATTTTATCTGAAGTGAGAACACTTCAACAGTAACTGATGAATTACTAGAGGCCAAAAAGGATTAGCCTGAGAGTTAAAAAAAAAATTCTGGGTTCCCAGTTGAAATGGGAGGCACACTTTCCTGGATTTTACCTACAGGAGTCCCAAAAGGTTTTCAGGTTTTCATGAGAAAGATCTGAGGGGGGAAAAATCCTACTGCACCTTAAGTAGAAGGAGGGGAAAGTAACCATATTAAAATACACCCAGAACATTCTCTTTTTAATAAAGTCATGCTCTCAAGGTAAACTACTATACCATAGCATTCTCTACCTAGAGGAAGAGCAATTAGACCACCTCAGCCTCCTCCAGCTTTCCTACCTCACCTAAGTAAGGAGGGGAAAGGCAAAGAAACATTTCTGAAGGTCACAGCCCAGGGACAACTTAAAAAAAAAAAAAACGTGATTCATAAGATCACTTTCCCTCTCCAACTCCTGGGATTCAATATAATAAAATAGAATTACAAATGGGAAACCTATAAGATACAAATTCTGTTTAAGAAGGAATTCTTAAGAATACCCAAAGACAAAAGGGAAGAAAAAAAAAAATAAAACTAAAACAAGGAAACTAGAAGAAATAAAGGCTCTAGTACAAACAGCTACAGCAAACTTTAAACACAGCCCCATTCCTTCCCACGTTAACATAAAACCTCATGCTAAAAGCCTGACTACCTCATTTCCTATTACATACAGCTTTCAAAAAAGTACAGGTCCTACTAAAAGGCAAGAAAAAACACAATCTAAAGTCACAAAGAGAGCATTAGAACCAGACTCAGAGAAGACACACAGTTTTGGAATTATCAGATAGGTAAATTTTAAATAACTATAACTAATAAAATAAGGATTCCTAAGGGATAAAGTGAGCAGCTTGCAAGAATAGATGTGTAATGTAAGCAGAGATGAAAACTCACATAAATAAAATAAAATGCTACAAATCCAACACACTATAAAAGAAAGAACGCTTTTGATGGACACAGCCAATGAAAGAATCAATGAGACTGAAGAGGAAAGAATCAGTGAGGATAATATGTCAATATAAACCTTTTGAACTGAAATGCAAAGAGAAAAAATAATAAAAGGGAACAGAAAAACTAATAACTGTAGGACAGTTACAGAAGTTGTAGCATAAATGTAATTTAAATACAGAGGAGAAGAATGAAAATAGCAGAAGAAATGTTTGAAATAAAAGAATGGTGGAAAAGCTTCCAAAATTAATGATACCAGAGAAAGAGGATATCAAGCAGTGTAAATACTAAATATCTACATCTAGTTTTCTCATATGCAAACAGCAGAAAAACAAAGCCAAAGAGAAAAATCTTTTAAAAAGCCAGGAAAAAAAATATTATCTATAGAGGATCAAGGATAAGCATTCGATCTTACGTGTTGTCCGAAACCATGAAAGCAGAATGAAATTCCTCACCAAGCTAGAATAATGTATCCAGTAAAATGATTCTTCTAAAGTAAAAGAAAAACAGACTTTCTCAAACAAAAACCGAAGGCATTTGTTGACTTTAGCTTTTCCCTGTAAGAAATGTTGAAACAAGTTCTCCAGAGAGAAAGAAAATTATACAGGTCAGAAGTACACACCTACATAAAGAAGGAAGAGCATTACAGAAGAAATAAGTGAAGGTAAAATAACATCTTCCATATTTCTTATCCTTAATTAATAGTCAACTGTCCAAACTAGTAATAGCAAAAAATGCACTGGGTGATTATAGCTTATGGATAAGAAGAGGAATTGGAAATACTGTTATAAAGTATCCATACTACTTGTGAAGGGGTATGTGTGCTAAGTCACTTTAGTCATATACAGCTCTTTGTGATCCTGTGAACTGTAGCCCGCCAGGCTCCTGTCCATTAGATTCTATACACAAGAATACTGCAGTGGATTGCCATGCCCTTCTCATGAAGTGGTACAGTGTTATTTAAAAATAGAATTAGACTAGTTATAAATGTATATTGCAAACTATAAGGCAATCAATACAAATGCTTAAAGAAGTATAATTTATAAGAGGAAAGAAAATGAAATCATATAAATGTTCAATTAAAACCAAAGGCCAAAAAAGAAGATAAAGAAAACAAACACAAGGAACAAAGTTATAAACATGGCAGGTATTAAACCAATTACATCAAAATTCACTATAAATGTGAATGATCTAAATTCACCAACTAAGAGTCAGAAAATGTCAAGAACATGAGGTGGATATAGTCAGATGTCAGAGTTGACTAAATCAAGACCCATATATATACTGTCTTTATATATATTTAAAGACACCACTTTAAAGACATTGACTATAAATAAAAGGAAGTCACAGGAAATATGGAGTTACTCTTTATAGGGTATAGAGGTTCACTTTTGCAACATGAAAAAGATCTGGAGATTGGCTGCAAAACAATCTAAAAGTGGCAAAAATGTACATAACACTATTGAAATGTAAACTTTAAAAAGGTTTATGTTATGTATATTTTATCACATTTTTTAAAAAAGTAAATGGATGTCTATTCAAGGCCTTGGTACATTTTCTAACTGAGTTGTGTTCTTGCTGCTGAGTTGTAAAATTTCTTTATATATTCTGGAAATTAAACCCTTGTCAGATAAATGTTTGCAAAAATTTTTTCCGTAGGCTGTCTTCTCACTCTAGAGACTGTGCTTTAACACACAAATTTTTATTTTAATGAGGTCCATATTATCTATTTTTCTTTTCTTGCCTCTGTTTTTAGCATCTTATTTAGAGACCACTGACAAGCTCTATACAGTCAGCAAAAACAAGACCGGGAGCTGACTGTGGCTCAGATCATAAACTTCTTATTGCCATATCCAGACTTAAATTGAAGAAAGTGGGGAAAACTACTAGATCATTCAGGTATGACCTAAATCAAATCCCTTATGACTGTACAGTGGAAGTAAGAAATAGATTTAAGGGGCTAGATCTGATAGAGTACCTGATTAACTATGCACAGAGGTTTGTGACACTGTACAGGAGACAGGAATCAAGACCATCCCCAAGAAAAAGAAATGCAAAAAAGCAAAATGGCTGTCTGAGGAGGCCTTACAAATAGCTGAGAAGAGAAGAGGAGTGAAAAGCAAAGGAGAAAAGTAAAGATATACCCATTTGAATACAGAGTTCCAAAAAATAGCAAGGAGAGATAAGAAAGCCTTCCTCAGCGATCAATGCAAAGAAATAGAGGAAAACAATAGAATGGGAAAGACTAGAGATCTCTTCAAGAAAATTAGAGATACCAAGGGAACATTTCATGCAAAGACGGGCTCATTAAAGGACAGAAATGGTATGGACCTAACAGAAGCAGAAGATATTAAGAAGAGGTGGCAAAAATACACAGAAGAACTATACAAAAAAGATTTTCACAACCCAGACAATCACAATGGTGCGATCAACCACCTAGTGCCAGACATCCTGGAACGTTAAGTCAAGTGGGCCTTAGGAAGCATCACTACGAACAAAGCTAGTGGAGGTGATGAATTCCAGTTGAGCTATTTCAAATCCTAAAAGATGATGCTGTGAAAATGCTGTGCTCAATATGCAAGCAAATTTGGAAAACTCAGCAGTGGCCACAGGACTGGAAAAGGTCAGTTTTCATTCCAATCCAAAGAAAGACAATGTCAAAGAATGTTCAAAAACCACACCACGGCACTCATTTCACACATTATCAAAGTAATGCTCACAATTTCCCAAGCCAGGCTTCAACATTATGTGGACCCTGAACTTCCTGATGTACAAGCTGGATTTAGAAAAGGCAGAGGAACTAGAGATCAGACTGCCAACATCCACTGGATCATTGAAAAACCAAGAGAGTTCCAGAAAAATGTGTACTTCTGCTTTATTGACTACTTCAAAGCCTTTGACTGTGTGAACCACAACAAACTGGAAAATTCTGAAAGAGATGGGAATACCAGACCACCTGACCTGCTTCTTGAGAAACCTGTATGGAGGTCAGAATGCAATAGCTAGAACTTTACATGGAACAACAGACTGGTTCCAGAGAGGGAAAGGAGTATGTCAAGGCTGTCTATTGTCACCCTGCTTATTTAACTTATATGCAGAGTACATCATGAGGAACACTGGGCTGGAAGAAGCACAAGTTGGAATCAAGATTGCCAGGAGAAATATCAATGACCTCAGATATGCAGATGACACCACCTTTATGGCAGAAAGCAAAGAAGAATTAAAGAGCCTCTTGATGAAAGTGGAAAAGGAGAGTGAAAAAATTAACTGAAAGCTCAACATTCAGAAAACTAAGATCATGGCATCTGGTCCCATCACTTCATGGCAAATAGAAACAATAGAAACATGGGAAACAGCGGAAACAGTGACAAACTTTATTTTTCTGGACTCCAAAATCACTGCAGACGGTGACTGCAGCAACGAAATTAAAAGACGCTTGCACCATGGAAGAAAAGCTATGAAAAACCTAGACAGCATACTAAAAAGCAGAGACATTCCTTTGCCGACAAAGGTCCATCTAATCAAAGGTGTGGTTTTTCCAGTAGTGATGTATGTATGTGAGAGTTGGACCATAAAGAAATCTGAGTGCTGAAGAACTGGTGCTTTCGAACTGTTGAGAATCTCTTGGACTGCTAGGAGATCCAAGCAGTCCATCCTAAAGGAAATCAGTCCTGAATATTCATCGGAATTACTGATGCTGAAGCCGAATCTCTAATACATTGACCAACTGATGCAAAAAACTGACTCATTCAAAAAGATCCTGATGCTAGAAAAGATTGAAGGCAGGAGAAGCAGGCAACAATAGAGGATGAGATGGTTGAATGGCATCACAGAGTCTATGGACATGGGTTTGAGTAAGCTCTGGGAGTTGGTGATGGACAGGGAAGCCTGGCGCGCTGTAGTCCATGGGATCGCAGAGTCCGACATGACTGAGCGACTGAAATGAACTGAACAAGAGTGTGTTGTATTCCCAGATGTTCTTCAAGGATAAGATAATAACATTTCCCAAGCTTCAGGAGAAGCATGTGGCCTTAAAAAGTCTAGGTCTTTTAGAGGATACCAAGAGGAATGTCTGAAGAATTAAGAGGGAAGATAGCATTTAATTCCCTTATTTGTGGCACCAGATTTTTACCTGACTGTGTGATACATTGATCCTTCCTATGTACAACTATAAAAATACTATTAAAAATTAATCTTAAATAGAATAATAAAATAATAAGATTCAGGTAGGATTCAAGAACAAAAATATCTTATCATAAAGAACAGAAATTGTAAAACCATATTGTAAAACTCTGTGCTCTGTGTGGACATAAAGTGTGGACACCTGATTTTTTTTTTCTTAATACTAAATGTGGAATTTTTCATAAAGCAGAGCTTCATGAAGGGCTTGATATTTTAGTGTGAGATCCTGGGTAGAGGAAACTTGTGGTTTTTCTACCTCATTTTTAATATAGTCAATCCTTGTTCACTGCTACTTGGCCTCAAAAGCACTGAAGTAATTTTCTAGTTTGACAGATATAGTTTAAAAAATGTATAGTTGAGAGATTTAATCTGTTTCCATCCCATAGTTTTATAAACTGTGAACCAAAAAATTCAAGCATTAACAAACTGATTACTTTCTAAGCACTGCTTTTAAAGCTAAAGAAATTGAAGTAATATCCTCAGATCATGTGAAAACTTCTAGTGAGTCTTTTCCTAGTTTTTGTTCAGGGTAAAAATTATATGAAAGGTCTAAATTCTAGTGCAATTGCTGTTAGAAGATCTCTAAACAAGTCAGTCAATGTCCAAGTCCCTCTTTAAAAAATAACAAATTTATTAATATAAATCACATACCACAGCCCATTCATTTAAAGAGTACAATTTGGTGGTTTTAGTGTACTGTCAGATCTGTATAGCCTTCACTACAATATTCATCACTTCAGCAGAAATCCTCTGCCAATTAGTGGTTACTCCACATTTTCCCTTATATACCTACCACAGATCCTGTCAACCACTATTTTACTATCATTATGGATTTGTATATTTTGAACATTTCCTATGAAAGGAACCATACAGGATGTGATCTTTCATGACTGAATACATTCATTTAGCATATTTTCAAGGTATATCCATGTTGTAGCATGACTCAGAACTTCATTCTTTAATATTGCTGAAAAATATTCATTAATTTAATGGATATGTGGTTTCTGTTTTTTGGTTATTATGAATCATGCTGCTGTGAACATTTGCATATAAATTTTTATATGTTTAACTTTCTGAGAAGTTGTCAAAACTTTTTCAGTTTTGTATTATTTCACAAATAGTATAGTGCTTATCTATTTTATATTCACATCAGCAGTGTATGAGGGTTCCAATGTTTCCACATCCTCACTAATAACCTCCTAATATCTTTCAAATCTTTTAAATGATACCCATTCTTGTGGGTGTGAAATAGTATCTTGTGTTTATTTTTATTGTGGTAAAGTATACATATTATGATATTTATCATTTTAACCATTTGTAAATTTGCAATTCAGTGGCATTAAATACACTGACAATATGTAACAGCCACCACCATCTACCCAGAACTCCATCATTCCCAACAAAAAGCTCTGTACCCATCTTGATACTCTCTTTAATAAATGGTGCAGTGTTCACTGAATATCAACATGTGAAAGAAAGAAGGTTGAACTGTTACCTTACACCATATACAACTAAAAATGAATCAAATATCTAAAATTCAGAGCTAAAACTGTAAAACTCTTACAAAACTTAAGGGCCTTGAATTTGTCTGTTCCATTCCGATCATTTGCTCAGTTGTGTCTGACTCTTTGCAACCTCATGAACTGCAGTAAGCCAGGCCTCCCTGTCCATCACCAACTGTCGGAGTCCACCCAAACCCATGTCCATTGAGTTGGTGATGCCATTCAACCATCTCATCCTCTGTCGTCCCCTTCACCTCCTGCCCTCAATCGCTCCAAGCATCAGGGTCTTTTCCAATGAGTCAACTCTTCGCATGAGGAGGCCAAAATATTGGAGTTTCAGCTTCAACATCAGTCCTTCCAATGAACACCCAGGATTGATCTCCTTTAGAATGGATTGGTTGAATCTCCTTGCAGTCCAAGGGACTCTCAAGAGTCTTCTCCAGCACCACGGCTCAAAAGCATCAATTCTTCGGCGTTCAGCTTTCTTCACAGTCCAACTCTCACATCCATACATGACCACTGGAAAAATCATAGTCTTGACTAGAAGGACCTTTGTTGGCAAAGTAATGTCTCTGCTTTTTAATATGCTGTCGAGGTTGGTCATAACTTTCCTTCCAAGGAGTAAGCGTCTTTTAATTTCATGGCTGCAATCACCATCTGCAGTGATTTCAGAAGCCAAAAAAATAAAGTCAGCTTTCAGCAAACTTTTTCACTCTCCTCTTTCACTTTCATCAAGAGGCTCTTTAGTTCTCCTTCACTTTCTGCTATAAGGTTGGTGTCATCTGCATATCTGAGGTTATTGATATTTCTCCCAGCAGTCTTATTCCAGCTTGTGCTTCCTCCAGCCGAGCATTTCTCATGATGTACTCTGCTGCTGCTAAGTCATTTCAGTCGTGTCCGACTCTGTGTGACCCCATAGACGGAAGCCCACCAGGCTCCCCCGTCCCTGGGATTCTCCAGGCAAGAACACTGGAGTGGGTTGCCATTTCCTTCCCCAATGTGTGAAAGTGGAAAGTGAAAAGTGAAAGTGAAGTCGCTCAGTCGTGTCCGACCCTTAGCGACTGCAGCCTACCAGGCTCCTCCATCCATGGGATTTTCTAGGCAATAGTACTGGAGTGGCTTGCCATTGCCTTCTCCGCATGATGTACTCTAAATGTAAGTTAAATAAGAAGGGTGACAATATACATCCTTGACGTATTCCTTTCCCAATCTGGAATCAGTCTGTTGTTCCATGTCCAGTTCTAACTGTTGCTTCCTGACCTGCATACAGGTTTCTCAAGAGGCAGGTCAGGTGGTCTGGTATTCCCATCTCTTTCGGAATTTTCCACAATTTATTGTGATCCACACAGTCAAAGACTTTGGCATAGTCAATAAAGGAGAAATAGATGTTTTTCTGAAACTCCCTTGCTTTTTTGATGATCCAATGGAGGTTGGCCATCTGATCTCTGATTCCTCTGCTTTTTCTAAATCCAGCTTGAACATCAGGAAGTTCAGGGTCCACATACTGTTGAAGCCTGCCTTGGAGAATTTTGAGCATTACTTTGAAAGCATTTGAGATGAGAGCAGTTGTGTGGTTTTTGAACATTCTTTTGCATTGCCTTTCTTTGGGACTGGAATGAAAACTGACCTTCTCCAGTCCTGTGGACACTGCTGAGTTTTCCGAATTTGCTGGCATATTAAATGCAGTATTTTCACAGGATCATCTTTTAGGATTTGAAATAGCTCAACTGCAATGCCATTACCTCTACTAGCTTTGTTCGTAGTGATGCTTCCTAAGGCCTACTTGACTTTACATTCCAGGATGTCTGGCTCTAGGTGAGTGTAAGTCATCACACCATCATGATTATCTGGGTCGGGAAGATCTTTTTTGTATAGTTCTTCTGTGTATTCTTGCCACCTCTTCTTATATCTTCTGCTTCTTTTAGGTCCATACGATTTCTGTCCTTTATTGAACCCATCTTTGCATGAAATGTTCCCTTGGTATCTTTAATTTTCTTGAAGAGATCTCTAGTCTTTCCCATTCTATTGTTTTCCTCTATTTCTTTGCATTGATCGCTGAGGAAGGCTTTCTTTTCTTTCCTTGTTATTCTTTGGAACTCTGCATTCAAATGGATATATCTTTTCTTTTCTCCTTTGCCTTTTGCTTCTCTTCTTTTCACAGCTATTTGTAAGGCCTCCTCAGACAGGCAGTTTGCCTTTTTACATTTCTTTTTTTGGGGGGATGGTCTTGATCAGTACCTCCTGTACAATGTCACAAACCTCCATCCATAGTTCTCTGGCACTCTGTCTATCAGATCTAATCCCTTGAATCTATTTCTCACTTCCACTGTATAATCGTAAGGGATTTGATTTAGGTCATACCTGAATGGTCTAGTGGTTTTCACTACTTTCTTCAATAAGTCTGAATTTGGCAAGAAGGAGTTCATGATCTGAGCCACAGTCAGCTCCTGGTCTTGTTTTTGTTGACTGTAGAGAGCTTCTCCATCTTTGGCTGCAAAGAATATAATCAATCTGATTTTGGTATTGACCATCTCTTGATGTCTATGTGTAGCCTTCTCTTGTGTTTTTGGAAGAGGGTGTTTGCTATGACCAGCACGTTCTCTTGGCAAAACTCTATTAGCCATTGCCCTGCTTCATTCTGTATTCCAAGGCCAAATTTGCCTGTTACTCCAGGTATTTCTTGACTTCCAACCTTTGCATTCCAGTCCCCTATAATGAAAATTACATCTTTTTTGGGTGTTAGTTCTAGAAGTTCTCGTAGGTCTTCACAGAACCATTCAACTTCAACTTCTTCAGCATTACTGGTTGGGAGCATAGATTTGGATTACTGTGATATTGAATGGTTTGCCTTGGAAACGAACAGAGATCATTCTATCGTTTTTGAGTCTGCATCCAAATACTGCATTTTGGACTCTTTTGTTGACTATGATGGCTCCATTCCTTCTAAGAGATTCTTGCCCACAGTGGTATATATAATGTTACTTTTCCAAAAAAAAGGGAGGTGAACAAAATAATACTGAAACAGGAAATAACACTGGTATCTCTCTTATATCATCTCAAAAAATCATTCAGGCCTCCCAGCAATCTAAGGATATAAAAATTAAGTATATTAGATGACAGGTCATATCTATCACTGACACCATCGAATAATAATCTTATAAGACAAATTTTATTTTCCTGAAAACAGTATCCAAAATGTACTACAACAAACAAGGCACTAGTAAAATACAAGACCTTCTCTTTGAGTCCCAAAACAAGATATATTAAAAGTACAAAGGTAATTCAGGTTAGCTTCACAAACACTTCTTGCCTAAGAAACTTCCATTTAAACTCTTCCCAAACTGACATAGAGTTTTAAACATAAATCAGTCAAACTTCACTTTTTATTCATGAGGAATAAGATTCACTTATTTCATTTTATACTATTTACCAAATGCTGAATATATTCATTCTGAGTACTTAGTACTGAAATCGGAGAAGGCAATGGCAAGCCACTCCAGTACTCTTGCCTAGAAAATCCCATGGATAGAGGAGCCCGGTAAGCTGCAGTCTGTGGGGTCGCTAAGGATCGGACACGACTGAGCGACTTCACTTTCACTTTTCACTTTCACACATTGGAGAAGGAAATGGCAACCCACTCCAGTGTCCTTGCCTGGAGAATCCCAGGGACGGGGGACCCTGGTGGGCTTCTGTCTATGGGGTCACACAGAGTCGGACACGACTGAAGTGACACAGCAGCAGTACTGAAATAAAAAATAAATACCTAATACATGACCTTAAGGAATTCAAACTCTAATGGGCAAAAAAAGGCTGTTAAATATCCCAGGAATAATCTATGGAAGAAAGGGGAAACATGCTTATAACTATGAATTTCCTAATATTTTTAAATCTCTAGTATGTGTAATTATTTTCCACCTAATTTTTATATAGGTTCCTTTAGAGTTAAAACTCTTAACCTTGTTTCCAATACCTGCTAACCTCTATTTTAAAAAGCAAATTTTGCTATAGAATCAGGAATTTCCTGATGAATACCTTGGAAAACAAATACTGAACCATGGATGTTTCTTGTATTAAAAAGAGAAAATTGTACTGCTTTTATACAGAATCAAGGGAAAATAAAGAACCGTTGAGGATGAGAACTATGCATAAATATTTGAAAAGTTTAAATTTATTCTACTCAAGGTATATCTATTTAAACTCAATATATTCTATTCACTGTAACAGAAAAATAAGTACAAGTATCACTGTATTTTCTAACAAAAACATACTAAGATCTTTCAAAAGAAGAAATCTTTGGAAAGTTTTTATCAAGATGAAGTATATTTTAGCTCAAAGGGAATGAATTTAGATTTAAATAGGATAAAATACACACTATCCTCTGATAAAGCAGAAATGCTATTTTACTTTGCCCAATGTAACAAAATCTATTTTCCCCTAGAACTTGAATCAGAGTATATCTATATCCCTATATATTGTAATGAAAACAATACTGAAACTTAGTTTAAATAAAATTCTCACTTCTCTTTTGGTAAAGAGGAAAGAAGAGAAAAGCAAAATTTAGGTTTTCTGAGAAAAGACAAAGCCACATACACATTCCTACACCTATAACTAAATATTCAGTGCTTTAACAAAATCCATCTACAACCTACTAGGGCAATCATTTAGTCTGTGGACCCCAATTCAATTCTGGGGGAGTTATAGCAAATCTCTCCAGATAAAGTATATAGTTTATGTTCCTAATCAATAAAAACAGATATAGCCTATGTTCCTAATCAATAAAAATGGAATCAGATAAAAGCTACAATGCAAGCACTAGCTAAAAGGAGCTTTTATAACTGCTCATTAAGGTCTGAGATAGCATTAACTTTCTTACAAGAGCAAAGCTATTATTTCAGAAGCAAAAGATATATAAACAGATGAGATCATCTTTGAAAACACAGTGTTTCGCTTATCGTTAGAATGTAATGAACTGAATACTCCGGGTGATAGATACCTGAGGGGGAAGGTATGAAAAATCAGAATCATCTTACATGGTAACTTCTCTATTTTTTGATATGTACATCAAAACTATTCATAGTTCTTTTCATGAAACTGATACCTAATCAATTCTGTCTCCAGCTATTAAATGCATCCACTCTGAAAAACAGAAAAGGAAGAGATAAAGCAACTCAATTTTATTAAGTGTTTACACTATGCTAGACAGCTGATAAAGATTTTCATGTAGGTATTA
The DNA here is from genome assembly GCF_049115385.1 of Moschus berezovskii. Taxonomy (NCBI): domain Eukaryota; kingdom Metazoa; phylum Chordata; class Mammalia; order Artiodactyla; family Moschidae; genus Moschus; species Moschus berezovskii. Next base: position 67,203,952 of record NC_142488.1, read on the forward strand.
CCATGTTCACTGCATAAGTGAAAAAACAACTTGGTTGTTGGGTAACTTTTCAAAGGTTACAGAACTGGCTTTGAACCCAAATCTAACCTTTTATCAGGTAACTCCAAATGAAACTAACTTGAGACCAGAGCTCAAACCATCTAAATTTTATTCTAAAGGATTGAAGATTAATCCATTTTCCACTATTTCCTTTCCTCAAGAGTAGAAAACATCAAATGCGAATAGACTTCTTACTGAAGTTAAATGATAATTTCTAATTCTTGGAAAAGTTTCTCTAATACTGAAAAAACAACAGGTAAAGAATAATATAGTTTGGGTCCATTTGTATATTAAGGAAAGCCTGACAGTTAATACTTAAAATGTGGACAATTACAGCACATTTAGTCACTCTCTCTAGCCTATAATATTATTCCAGGTGTGGAAGTATTGCTTATTGTTGCTAAGAACACCCTTCACATCCTCTGTCCTAGTAAGTCCACTAGAGAAAATGGAATATAAAGAAGTGCGAAGTACACAATATAATGTCAGCTAATGTTAGCATACCTGTTGGGGTATTTTTATTAACAAAATTGAATGGTTACTTTACTGTTTTGCAACCTTTCCTCTCCATTAATATATAGTGAATAATCTTCTGCATTATTATTTTCTAAAACAATTTTTAATGTCAGTATAGTATCCCATCATGTAAAGAAAGATGCCAGAAGCTTTTTCTCAAGCTAACAGCACTTAAAAAGATAGATATGCTTTTGTTACAAGAACTGTAGCTGCCTACAAATAGGGTCTGTATTAAGGCTGCAAAATTTTAAAATCAATTTTTGTTTATTCAGAACATAATTAGTATAGAAAAAAGGGCCATGTGCACTGACTATTACAAAAGATTTACTAAGAGAAACTTAAAAGAATTACCAGTGCTTGCTTAAGCTGTTAATTTAAGGGTTAAGTTACAAATGTCTATAAAAACACACTGGCCAGGATGAAGAAATATAGAATAAGAAAATTCTCAAATTGCCAGTTCAGTTCAGTTCAGTCGCTCAGTCGTGTCCGACTCTTTGCGACCCCATGAATCGCAGCATGCCAGGCCTCCCTGTCCAACACCAACTCCTGGAGTCTACTCAAACTCATGTCCATCGAGTCGGTGATGATTTCCAGCCATCTCATCCTCTGTTGTCCCCTTCTCCTCCTGCCCCCAATCCCTCCCAGCATCAGGGTCTTTTCCAATGAGTGAACTCTTTGCATGAGGTGGCCAAAGTATTGGAGTTTCAGATTCAACATCAGTCCTTCCAATGAACACCCAGGACTGATCTCCTTTAGAATGGACTGGCTGGATCTCCTTGCAGTCCAAGGGACTCTCAAGAGTCTTCTCCAACACCACAGTTCAAAAGCATCAATTCTTCGATGCTTAGCTTTCTTCACAGTCCAACTCTCACATCCATACATGACCACGGGAAAAACCATAGCCTTGACTAGACGGACCTTTGTTGGCAAAGTAATGTCTCTGCTTTTTAATATGCTATCTAGGTTGGTCATAAATTTCCTTCCAAGGAAATTTAGCATCTTTTAATTTCATGGCTGTAATCACCATCTGCAGTGATTTTGGAGCCCCCAAAAATAAAGTCTGACACTGTTTCCACTGTTTCAACAGCATTTACTATATAGCTATTGAATGTGTGTTCAGCTGTGTCCAACTCTTTGCAAACCCATGGACTGTAGCCCTCCAGGCTCCTTTGTCTGTGGAATTCTCCAGGCAAGAATACTGGAGCAAGTTGCCATTTCCTATTTCAAGGGATCTTCCCGACCCAGGGATCAAACCAGCATACCCTGCATCTTTGGCAGGCGAATTCTTTGCCACTGCATCACCTAGGAAGCCCCACATGGTTATTATGAGCATTCAAAAAGTTCATAATATGGTAAATAGATTTTTCTGTCACGAGTCATGTAGTCATATGGAGAACGAACAATATTTACACACTTTACAGAATACCAAGATCAAAGAAAAAGAGCTAAACACTAAAACAGTGACTTATGGCCCTCAGTGTGTGCGCAGTCACTTGAGTCACATCCGACTCTCAGTGACCCCATGGACTGTAGCCCACCAGACTCCTCTGTTCATGGGATTCTCCAAGCAAGCATACTAGAGTGGGTTGCTATGCCCTCCTCCAGGGGATCTGACCCTGACAGTAACTGTTAAATGGAAAATTTTTAAAGAGATTACTAAAATTACATATTAGTTTAAGGTACCACAATGGGACACACAATTATTTCCTAAAATAAATTTTTTTAAAGACCAGTGAAAACACATATGCAAAATTCTCATTATTCATGCCGCTCTAGTTTTGGTTAAATATGAATTACTTGTGTGTGTTAGTGTTAGTCGCTCAGTCTTACCCAACTCTTTGCAACCCCATGGACTGCAGCCCACCAGGCTCCTGGGTCCATGAGATTTTCCAGGCACAGATACTAGAGTGGGTTGCCATTTCCTTCTCCAGGGGATCTTCCCAACCCAGGGATCGAACCCGGGTCTCCTGTACTGCAGGCAGATTCTTTACCGACTGAGCTACAAGGGAATTACTGGTAGGTAACCTAAATATACTGCAAGGAGATCCAACCAGTCCATTCTAAAGGAGATCAATCCTGGATGTTCATTGGAGGGACTGATGCTAAAGCTGAAACTCCAATACTTTGGCCAACTCATGCGACGAGTTGACTCACTGGAAAAGACTCTGATGCTGGGAAAGGTTGGGGGCTGGAGGAGAAGGGGACGACGGAGAATGAGATGGCTGGATGGCATCACCGACTCTGTGGACATGAGTTTGAGTGAACTCCGGGAGTTGGTGATGGACAGGGAGGCCTGGCGTGCTGTGATTCATGGGGTCGCGGAGAGTCGGACACGACTGAGCGACTGAACTGAACTGAACCTAAATATTCTAATAAAGGTTCACAGTATATGAAAGCAAAGTTCAAAATGAGAAGCAGTGAAACCACAGAGACTATGAGCAGCCACAATTCAGAACTTCAAATCATTCACAAAAATAAAGTTTACACAAAAAGAAATCTGAAAAAAAAAACAGTTGAAAAAACAGCTTTAAAAATTGAACTTCAATTATACCGATTGTTGGAATTTACTCTGAAATGAGTAAAAAACCAAGATGGATCGTTGCATTAGAGTTAGATACATGGAAAATATGTGATAAACAAGTGTAGTAAAATGTTAAAGGTAGAATCTAGGTGGTGAATATATGTAAAATCATTCCTGAAAGTCTGAAATATTTCAGAAGAGAATGTTGAAAATTTTATACCTTAATAATGTGCGAGTATACTAGCTTCTTAACTTCAAGTATGGACAGACTCCAAACATCTAAAACACTATCACCTAACAGAAGTCAACCTGATTTTTGTATTAGTATCAAAAGAAAATAGCATCCACTTGTCCTTTTGCAAATATTAGCTGGTTTCAAGTAAATACATCATAGTATAGTTTTTTTAAAAAAACTTCAATACAATAATGTGACATCCAGAATTTGTTTAAAACTAATCCAGTGAGGGGGTACTTAGGTCAGTATGTATTAAACAGAAACAGAAATTTCAAATAACCATGAGATGATAACTATTGAAGATGCTATCACATACTTAGACGGTTCTGTTTTCTTCCTTTTGAATATGCTTACAACTGTCCAGAATAAAAGAAGTTAAATATATAGAGATTATTACTTTAATACCCAGTTCAGGGTCATACCTTAGAACAGTAGCCTGCAGACAATAAGGACTCAAATTTGTATAAGCATTTACAACAGTAGTAAGAAGTACATCAATTATACTTCAATTAAAAAACAACAGAAAGAAATCTGGAGTTTAAACTCATTTCTGGTTATACACAATTAAAAATGGATTAATGCTTATTTATGAATTCACTTCATAAACACATCCAAGGCATTCATTTAACTGTCCCTTGCCCTGACATCTCACTAGGTATTCCCACAAAAGATTCAACCATGATCAATATACACACATGCTGATATAAACAAAAAACATAGCTAACATTTACTGAGTATCTATTATTTTCCAAGGGCTATTTCTAAATGCTTATTATGCATGATTTCATTTAATCCTCAGAACCACCTCAAATATGTACTATTATCTTCATTTCTCCTTCATGGATCACAGCCTTGTCGTGGCAAAGGGGCTTGCATAGCTCAATGAAGCTACGAGCCATGCCATTCAGGGCACGTATGGACAGTATTAACATGGGAAAAAGTATGACACAATAAGCCCCACAAGTCAGAAGCTGTTCAATATGCTACTGGGGAACAGTGGAGGTCAATTACTAATAGCTCCACAAAGAATGAAATGGCTGAGCCAAAGCGGAAACGATGTTCAGTTATCGATGGGTCTGGTGGTGAAAGTAAAGTCCCATGCTATAAACAACAATATTGCACAGGAACATAGAATGTTAGGTACATCCGTTCCATTCCGTCGCTCAGTCGTGTCTGACTCTTTGCGACCCCATGGACTGTAGCCCCAAGGTAAATTGGATGTGGTCAAGTAGAAGATGGCAAGATTGAACAACATCATCTTAGGAATCAGTGAATTAAAATAGAAAGGGAATGGGCAAATTTAATTCAGATGACCAGGTCTTTTCTGGTGGTCCAGAATCCCAGGGACGGCGGAGCCTGGTGGGCTGTCGTCTATGGGGTTGCACAGAGTCGGACACGACTGAAGCGACTTAGCAGCAGCAGCAGCAGCAGCAGTGGATAAGAATCCAAAATGCAGGAAACGTGGGTTCAATCCCTCGTCTAGGAACTAAGATACCACATGCCTTGGGACAACTAAATCCATGTGCCACAACAGAGAGCTGGCATATGGCAATTAAGACCCAATTGATCCAAATAAATATTTTTTTTAATTCAGTTTTTGTTTGAAATGACCATTATTATATTTACAGCTATGGGCAAGAATCCCTTAGAAGAAATGCAGTAGCCCTCATAGTCAGCAGAAGAGTAGAAGAGTCTGAAATGTAGTACTTAAATGCAATCTCCAAAATAACAAAATGATCTCAGTTTGTTTCCAAGGCAAACCACTAAACATCACAGTAATCCAAGTCTATGCCTCAACCACTAATGCCAAAGAAGCTGAAGTTGAACAGTTCTATGAAGAACTACAAGACCTTCTAGAACTAACATCAAAAAAAGTATGCCTTTTCATCACAGCAGATTGGAATACAAAACTAGGAAGTCAAGAGATACTCAGAATAACAGGCAAGTTTGGCCTTGGAGTGCAAAGTGAAGCAGGGCAAAGGCTAACAGAGTTTTACCAAGAGAACATGCTGTCATAGCAAAAACCCTTTTCCAAGAACTCAAGAGATGACTCTCAGATGGACATCACTAAATGGTCAATATCAAAATCAGATTGACTATATTCTTTGCAGCCAAAGATGGAGAAGCTCTATTCAGTCAGCAAAAACAAGAATTGGAGCTAACAACGGCTTGGATCACAAGTTCCTTATTGTAAAATTCAGGGTTAACTTGAAAAAAGTAGTGAAAACCACTGGGCCATTCAGGTGTGACTTCCCTGGTGGCTCAGAGAGTAGAGTATCTGCTTACAATGCAGGAGACCCAGGTTCAATCCCTGGGTCAGGAAGATCTCCTGGAGAAGGAAATGACAACCCACTCCAGTATTCTTGCCTGGAAAATCCCATGGAGGGAGGAGCCTGGTAGGCTACAGTCCATGGGGTTGCAAAGAGTCAGACACGACTGAGCGACTTCACTTTCATTTAAATCAAATCCCTTACAACTACAAAGTGGAGGTGACTAAAATACATTCAAGGGGTTAGATCTGGTAGACAGAGGGTCTAAAGAACTATGGATGGAGGTTCGTAACATTGTACAGGAGGTGGTAACCAAATTATCCCAAAGAAAAGAAAATGCGAGAAGGCAAAGTGGTTGTCTGAGGAGGCTTTACAAATAGCTCAGGAAAGAAGGGAAGGGAGAAAGGGAAAGACATACCCAACTGAATGCAAAGTTCCAGAGAATAGCAAGGAGAGATAAGAAAGCCTTCTTAAATGAATAATGCAAAGAAATAGAGGGAAAAAAAGAGAATGGAAAAGACTAGATATCTCTTCAAGAAAACTGGAGATATCCAGGGAACATTTCATGCAAGAATGGGCACGATAAAGGACAGAAACGGTAAGGACCTAACGGAAGCAGAAGAAATTAAAAAGAGGTGGTAACCATGCAATGTTGACAGTTATCCGAAACATGTTAAAACTCCCTCACTGAATTCCTGTCTTATCCCTAGGAATCATATGACCAAGAAGCCACAGTCATCTACCACAATTTTCCCCAAGAGGTGTAGTGATGCCAGAAGGGAAGAGAGTAAATGGCTCCTTTGTATTCTCAGAGTCACCAGAATGAGGAAATAGTTGAACTGGTTGTGTAGCGTTTAAATGTATAAAAAACCATACTTTTTTTCCATTTTTCTGGTTTCCAAAGTTTCTGCTGTGTGGATGAATAAAATGATATCTGCAAATTTATTTGAAAATCCCAGAAGGAAGGTACTTTTCAAATACAGTATTCTTCTTAACCAATAAACTTACTATTTTTATAACAAAAACAAAAAAAGGTGGCAAGAATACACAGAAAAATACAAAATATACATATATATAGAAAAAAAGATCTTAATGACCCAGATAACCATGATGGTGTGATCACTCACCTAGAGCCAGACATCCTGCAGTGTGAAGTCAACTGGGTCTTAGAAAGTTTTACTATGAAAAAGCTAGTGGAGGTGATGGAATTCCAGTTGAGCTATTTCAAATCCTAAAAAAGGATGCTGTTCAAGTGCTGCACTCAATTATGTAAGCAAATTTGGAAAACTCAGCAGTGGCCACAGGTCTGGAATAGGTCAGTTTTCACTCCAATCCTAAATAAGGGTAATGCCAAAGAATTTTCAAACTACCATACAACTGTGCTCATTTCCCATGCCAACAAAGTTATGCTCAAAATTCTTCAAGCCAGACTTCACCAGCATGTGATCCAAGAACTTCCACATGTACAAGTTGGGTTTTGAAGAGGCAGAGGAACTAGAAGATCAAATTGCCAACATTCGTTGGATCATGGAGAAAGCAAGGGAGTTGCAGGAAAGAATCTACTTCTGCTTCATTGACTACACTGAAGCCTCTGACTGTGTGGATCACAACAAACTGTAGAAAATTCTTCGAGTTGGGAATACCAGACCACCTTACCTGTCTCCTGAGAAACCTGTATATGGGTCAAGAAGCAACCATTAGAACTGGACATGGAACAGTGGACTGGTTCAAAATTGGAAAATGAATATGACGAGTCTGTATACTGTCACCAGCTTATTTAACTTCTGTGCAGAGTACACCATGCAAAATGCCAGGCTAGATGAATCACAAGCGGGAATCAAGACACTTGGAGAAATATCAACAACCTCAGATATGCAGATGATACCACTCTACTGGCAGAAAGTGAAGAGTAACTAAAGAGTCTATTGATGAGGGTGAAAGAGGAGAGTGAAAAAGCTAGCTTGAAAATCAACATTTAAAAAACTTGCATCATGGCATCTGGTCCCATCACTTCACAGCAAATAGAAGGGGAAAAAAAATGAAAACGGTGAGTTTTTACTTTCTTAGGTTCCAAAATCACTGCAGACCATGACTACAGCCATGAAATTAAAAGACACTTACTCCTTGGAAGAAAAGCTATGACAAACCTGTACATGCATGGTAAGTCACTTCAGTCATGTTGGACTCTGAGATCCTATGGACTCTAGCCTGCCAGGTTCCTCTGTCCATAGGATTCTCTAGGCAAGAATAGTAGAGTGGGTCACTGTGCCCTCTTCTGGTAAATCTTCCTGACCCAGTGATCAAACCCAGGTCTCTTATGTCTCCTGCATTAGCAAGCACGTTCTTTACCGCTAGTGCCACCTGGAAGCCCTAAACAGCAAATTGAATAGCAGAGACATCACTTTGCTGACAAAGGTCTATATAATCAAAGCTGCTATGGTTTTTTTAGTAGTCATGTATGGCTGTGAGGGTCAGACCATAAAGAAGGCTGAGTGCGGAAGAATTGATACTTTCAAATTGTGGTGCTAGAGAAGACTCTTGAGAGTTCTCCTGACTGCAAAGAGATCAAACCAGTCAATCCTAAAGGAAATCAACCCTAAATATTCACTCGAAGGACTGGTGCTGAAGCTGAAGCTCCAATACTTTGGCCTCATGATGAGAAGAGCCAACTCACTGGAAAAGACTCCGATGCCGGGAAAAACTGAAGGCAAAAGGAGAAGGGGGCGGCAGAGGAAGAGATGGTTAGAGAGCATCACTGACCCAACAGACATGAATTTGAGCAAACTGTGGGAGATAGTGAAGGACAGGGGAGCCTGGCACGCTGCAGTCCATGGGGTCACAAAGATTCGGACACTACTTAGTGACTGAACAACAACAAACAACAAACAGCTGATTTACAATACTGTGTTGGTTTAGGGTACACAGCATAGTGATTCGGTATTTCTGCAGATTATATTCAATTATAGATTACTACACAATAATAGATACAATTCCCTGTGGTATACAGTATATCTTTGTTATCTATTTTAAATACTGTAGTTTGTATCTGTTAATCCCATACTCCTAATTGGTAACAACTAGTTTGTTTTCTGTTTGAATCTGCTTTCTCTTTTGCTATATACATTAGTTTGTATTATTATATTTTTAGATTCCACACATAAACAATATCATATAGTATTTGTCTTTCTCTGACTTATTTCACTAAGCATCGTATTATGTAGGTCCATCCAAGTTGCTGCAAACGGCTATATTTCAGTCAGGCTGAGTAATATTTCATCACACACACACATGCACACACACATATCTTCTTAATCAAACAGTCTGCTGATGTGCACTTTCATCTTATTTTTTTCTAGATATATACTCAAAGGTGGAATTGCTGGATGATAGTTCTATTTTTAGTTTTCAAGTAAGCTCAACACTGTTTTCCATAGTAGCTGCACCAATTTACATTCCCATCAACAGTGTACAAGTATTCCCTTTCTAGTGTTATCTTCTTGAGTTTAACATTCACCATACACTTTTTATCATTTCATTATTGTTGCTCCAAAAAAGTTGAACATATTACTCTAAAAACTTTAAAGTATTTGCTGGTTTTCTATAATGAAAAGACAAAAAATTAAACAGAATAGCATGAAAAGACTTTTCAAATCTGACCCCAACTCCCTTCCTTTTCTTCAAGTCTACATTCCATATCCTCTCCAATCACACAATTTCTTTCTGCTCTCAAGGCTCTAGTAAGGGCCCTTTTACCAAGTCTCTAGACTTCTTACCACCTAGAACATCTCTCTTCCTAAATAACACCACTAGTTAAGACTCCGTGGCAATTTTTACTGTTCTTCAACATTTCTTGGTTCATATACATACTTAACCATATCACAGAGTATTTCAGCCATTCACTCCTCCCCTTAGCTCAGTATTAACTATCTGTGAATCCCTATTATCTAGAATAGTAGTTCTCTAATGGGAGGACTGTGTCACCCCCATACCACCACCTCCCACAGGGACTATCTGACAACATCGTTAACAATTTTTGCTTGTCACAACTGGTGGAGGCGTGGGGATGGGGGTGTTGTTACTGGTATCTATTGGTAGAGGACAGAGAGTCAACGCACACACAGGACAGCCTCCCACAACAAATAATTACCTGGACCAAAATGTCTATAATGCCAAGTTTGAGAAATGTTGATCTAAAACAATGCTTGGCTCACAGTAGGCCTTTAAAGTGTTTATCAAAATAGAATTAAACACCAATCAAAGCATTTAGAAATACAAGAAAAAGATACATAACATGGAACAGTACAAGAATAACCAAGATAGTACAAACAATGTGGGCATTCATGTTCTAGAAGATATCAAGACTTCATAAAAAAGCTACACTTATTAAGAAAATGTGGCAGGAGGGATAAATTAGGAGTCTGGGATTAATATATACACACTACTATAGCACAGGGAACTACACTCAATATTTTGTAATAACCCATATGGGAAAAGAATCTGAAAATAAATATAGATAGATAACTGAATCATTTTGTTATACACCTCAAACCAATACAACACTGTAAATCAACTATCCATCTGTCCTTGCTCATGCTCAGTCGTATTCAAATCTTTTTCGATCCCATAGACTGCAGCCCACCAGGCTCCTCTGTCCATGGGATTTCCCAGGCAAGAATACTGGAGTGGGTTACCATTCCCTTCTCTCAGAGATATTTCTGACTGATAGATCAAACCTACATCTCCTGTGTCTCCTGCAATGCAGGTAGAGTCTTTACCCGCTGAACTACTGGAGAAGCCCAACACTTCAATTAAAAAAAGTTAATTTTAAAAGAAAATGTGCCATTGCATAGGGATTAAAACAAACAGACCAAGAACAACATCATACACAATAGTGGAGTGGGTAACTCCAAAATTCTGTCCCTCCACTATGGCAACAATTATGCTGGTAAAAACTGTCATCAGAATCAACTTTTTTGGAGCTCTACAATCTTGTAATCAAAACATTACAACCACCAGGGGAGCATTTAATAGAAAAAAACTGCTGAAATTTGAAATGAGAGCACTGCAGTATTTTATGTACCTATCATGCCTTACTCCTCAGCTAGGTGGTGGCCATGAAGACAGTGGCCTACAATTCTAGCACAACCTGCAGATGTCAAAAGGAATAATATGGACCTTATTCTTAAAGAAGGTAGCTGTGTGTTCTCACCTGTTTGGTGGTTACCTGGCATACTGCATCACAGGTTTCCCTTTCTTTCATCCACCTCAGGAGGAGGAGCAAGTTCCTGAGATGAGTAACCTTTATGCTGCAAGGTCACACAAGCCCACTAGGCTCTCCCGTCCCTGGGATTCTCCAGGCAAGAACACTGGAGTGGGTTGCCATTTCCTTCTCCAATGTGTGCAAGTGAAAAGTGAAAGTGAAGTCGCTCAGTCATGTCCGACCCTTAGCGACCCCACGGACTGCAGCCTACCAGGCTCCTCCATCCATGGGATTTTCTAGGCAAGAGTACTGGAGAGGCTTGCCAATGCCTTCTCCAGTGTAACCTTTATACAAAGCATTTAAAGGAAAATATACTATTCACAGCCACCTGGGGCAAGGAATAGCAAGCGGGCCAGACACTAAACAGACATAAAAGGATGAAAAGGAAAAAGCTGGATGGAGAAAGACATACATGGAAGGAATAGGGACTCTGAAAAGCTCCTACATATACCAGGGAATCTGGAAGGCCACACACACCCAGGGCTGGACATATTCTCAGAAAAGACAGAAGGCCTTAAGTGTTCATCTATGGCTGACCTTCAGCCTCCACACAATCAGGCAGGGAGGGCTAGGCAAGAGTTTTAAATGAAATGACCAAGCATTGAGAAGTGCCCCAATGCCAAGTCAATCTCCAAAGACTGAAAGAGTAGTTTTGTCTGGATTTGGGGTTTTGTTTGTAGTTTGTCTGTATTTTTTGCTTTGATGCATTTATGGAAAGTTCAGTCAAACCACTAACTGACGAATAATCTACCAGAACAAACACTTCAGTGTCCACACGTGACAAAGAACAGTCATAATAAAAATAGGTTATAAAATTCCCTAAGCAAAAACTACAATCCATAACAAACAGCAAGAACAAATCCTGTGGTGAAGAAAGAATGTTTTCCAAAGTTACCACGTTGCAATATTCAAAATGCCCATTTTCAACAAAAAGTTACAAGCATGCAAAGAAATAAAAAAGTACAGCCCATTCACAGAGGAAAAAGAAAACAGTAACAGAATTGCCCCTAAGGAAGCCCAGATGCTGGAATTAGTAGGCAAAGATGTTAAAACAACTGTCTTAAATATACTCACAGAGTTAAAGAAAACCATGAACAAAAAAAAATAAAGAAGGAACCTCCCTAGCAGCCGAATGGTTAAGACTCCACACTCCCAATTCAGGGGCACAGGTTCAAACTCTGTTCAAGGAACTAAGATCCCCACACCTCACAGCATTGCAAAAAAAGAATAAAAGAAAAAGGAAAACAAGTCTTACCAGGGAAAGAATATTCAGAAAAATAACTACAAAACACAACCAAATAAAATTTTGGAACTGAAAAAGTACAATAGTGAAAAACTCACTACAGAGATTGAACAGATGATCTGAACAGAGAGAAGAAAAATTCAGTAAACTTAAATACAGCCCGATTAAAATTACCTAGTATGAGACGCTGAAACAAAATAGGATAAAGAAAAATGAAAAGAGCACGAGAGACCTTCAAGACAGCATCAGGCCTACCAACACATTCATAATGAGAGTCACAGATGAAGAGGATAGAGAGAAAGGAACGGAAAGAATATTTAAAGAAATAATTGCCAAAAACTAACCAATAATTGACAAAAACTAACCAAAGCCTTTGACTGTGTGGATCACAATAAACTGTGGAACATTCTGAAAGAGATGGGAATACCACCTGACCTGCCTCTTGAGAAACCTGTATGCAGGTCAGGAAGCAACAGTCAGAACTGGACATGGAACAACAGACTGGTTCCAAATAGGAAAAGGAGTACGTCAAGGCTGTATATTGTCACCCTGATTATTTAACTTATATGCAGAGTACATCATGAGGAACGTTGGGCTGGAAGAAGCACAAGCTGGAATCAAGATTGCCGGGAGAAATATCAATCACCTCAGATATGCAGATGACACTACCCTTATGGAAGAAAGTGAAGAACTCAAAAGCCTCTTGATGAAAGTGAAAGAGGAGAGTGAAAAGGTTGGCTTGAAGCTCAACATTCAGAAAACAAAGATCATGGCATCTGGTCCCATCACTTCATGGGAAATAGATGGAAGAACAGTGCAAACAGTGTCAGACTTTATTTTTTTGGGCTCCAAAATCACTGCAGATGCTGACTGCAGCCAGGAAATTAAAAGACGCTTGCTCCTTGGAAGGAAAGTTATGACCAACCTAGATAGTATATTAAAAAGCAGAGACATTACTTTGCCAACCAAGGTCCGTCTAGTCAAGGCTATGGTTTTTCCCATGGTCATGTATGGATGTGAGAGTTGGACTGTGAAGAAAGCTGATCACCAAAGAATTGATGCTTTTGAACTGTGGTGTGGGAGAAGACTCTTGAGAGTCCTTTGGACTGCAAGGAGATCCAACCAGTCCATTCTGAAGGAGATCAGTCCTGGGTGTTCATTGGAAGGACTGATGCTAAAGCTGAAACTGCAATACTTTGGCCAACTCATGCGAAGAGTTGACTCACTGGAAAAGACTCTGATGCTGGGAAAGGTTGGGGGCGGGAGGAGACGGGGATGACCGAGAATGAGATGGCTGGATGGCATCACCGACTCTGTGGACATGAGTTTGAGTGAACTCCGGGAGTTGGTGATGGACAGGGAGGCCTGGCATGCTGTGATTCATGGGGTCGTGCAGAATCGGACACAACTGAGCGACTGAACTGAACTGAACCAAATTTCATGAAATATATGAATCCAAAAAACTCAATTAACTCCAAGTAGGATAAAGAGATCCACACTGAGACAAAACATAATTAAACTGTCAAAAGCTAAAGAAAAGCTTGAAATCAACAAGAGAATGATAAGTACACAGGATTTTCATTAACATACACAGTTAAATATCACGGAAACCAGAAAACAGTGAGATAACATATCTCACATGCTGTGGAAAAAACTGTCAACCAAGAATTCTATATCTAGTAAAGGTATCTTTGAAAAATGCAAAAGAAATGTGCCAAAAAAACAAAACCTTAGTGAATTCACTGCTGGCATACCTACCCTCAAGAAATGCTAAATAGAGTCCATTAGGCTGAAATAAAAGAACACCACAGTGTAACTCAGAGCTATACTACAAAATAAACAATGGTAAAAGTTACTACACGGTTAAATGCCAAAGATAGCATTCAGCAAATGGAGGGAGTGGGGGCAATTAGTCAATCTCCCTACTTGAACTGACAATCAAAAACATTCCAAAGGTCTTCCTTGGTGCTACAGGGGATAAGAATTTGGCTGTCAGTGCAGGGAACACTAGTTTGATCCCTAGTCCAGGAAAATTCCACATGCCATGGAAAAACTAGGCCAGTGTGCCACAGCTACTGAGCCCACATGCCTAGACCTGTGCTCTGCAACAAGAGAAGCACTGCAACAATAAGCCCACATACCACAACTATAGAGTAGCTCCCACTAGCCACAATCAGAGAAATCATGTGTGTGGCAACAAAGACCCAGCACAACCAAAAATATATAAACAAAGTTTTAAAAATAAAAGAAAAAAGCAAAGAGATAAAACTTCATGACTTTAGATTTGGCAATGATTTCTTGGATGGTACCAAAAACACACAACAACAAAAAATAGATAACTTGGACTTTATTAAAAGTCAAAACTTTTGTGTATCAAAGAACACTATCAAGAGAGTGAAAAAGCAATCCATAAAATGGGGGAAAGAGTTCACAAATTATATATCTAATAAGGAGTTATTGGAAGAGACTCACTAGAAAAGACCCTGATATTCTGGGAAAGACTGAGGGCAGGAGAAGAGGGCCACACACATTAAGATGGTTGAATGGCATCATCAGCTCAATGGACATGAATTTGAGCAAACTCCAGGACATAGTGAAGTACAGGGAAGCCTAGCATGCTGCAGTCCATGGGGTTGCAAAGAGCTGGACATGACTGAGTGACTGAATAACAAGGGGTTACTATCAAGAATTATCATTAAAAAAGACCCCAATGCTAGGAAAGATTGAAGGCAGGAAGAGAAGGAGACGACAGAGAACACAATGGTTGGATGGTATCACCGATTCGATGGACATGAGTTTGAGCAAGCTCCGGGAGAGGGTGAAGGACAGAGAAGTCTGGTGTGCTGCAGTCCACGGGGTCGCACAGAGTTGGACACAACTGAAGTGACTTAGCAGCAGCAGCAGCAGAGCGACTAAACAACTAAAGAAAAACCATAAAATGTGCAGAAGACTTCAATAGACATTTGTCCAAAGAAGACAAAGGGCCAATGAGCACATATTAAAAGATGATCTATATTCAGTTCAGTTCAGTTGCTCAATCGTGTCCGACTCTTTGCAACCCCATGAATCACAGCACACCAGGCCTCCCTGTCCATCACCAACTCCCGGAGTTCACTCAAACTCATCTCCATCGAGTCGGTGATACCATCCAGCCATCTCATTCTCTGTCGTCCCCTTCTCCTCCCGCCCCCAATCCTTTCCAGCATCAGTCTTTTCCAGTGAGTCAACTCATCGCTTGAGGTGGCCAAAGTATTGGAGTTTCAGCTTTAGCATCAGTCCTTCCAATGAACACCCAGGATTGATCTCCTTTAGAAAGGACTGGCTGGATCTCCTTGCAGTCCAAGGGACTCTCAAGAGTCTTCTCTAGCACCACAGTTCAAAAGCATCCATTCTTCGGCCACTGGAATCAAGACTGCTGGGAGAAATATCAATAACCTCAGATATGCAGATGACACCACCCTGATGGCAGAAAGTGAAGAGGAACTCAAAGGCCTCTTGATGAAAGTGAAAGAGGAGAGTGAAAAGGTTGGCTTGAAGCTCAACATTCAGAAAACAAAGATCATGGCATCTGGTCCCATCACTTCATGGGAAATAGATGGGGAAACAGTGGAAACAGTGTCAGACTTTATTTTTTTGGGCTCCAAAATCACTGCGGATGCTGATTGCAGCCATGAAATTAAAAGACGCTTACTCCTTGGAAGGAAAGTTATGATCTATATTAGGGAAATGCAAAACAAAACCACAATGAGAAAACACTTCACACCCATTAGGATGACTGCTATCAAAAAAGTTTTAAAGAAAAGGCATTTTTGGAAAGAATCTAGAGAAATTAGAACCCTTATACGTTGCAGGTAGGAATGTAAAATAGTGCAGCCACAGATAAAGACAGTTTGGTAGCTCCCCAAGAGATTAAAGATAGAAATCCACTTCAACGTATATGCCTGAAAGAACTAAAAACAGGGATTCAAACATACATTTGTACACCGAAGTTTACATTAGCACTATGCACAATGGCCAAAAGATAAGAAACATCCCAAATGCCTATCAACATATAAACAGATAAACTAAATGTGGTACATACATATAATGAATGAAATATTATTCGGCCTTAAAAAGAAATGAAATTCTGATACATGCTGCAAAATGGATAAACCTTAAGGACATTATGCTAAGTGAAACAAGCCAAACAAAAAAGGAAAACTATTGCACAATTCCACTCATTCAGAGGTATCAAGAAGAGTCAAATTCACATAGAAAGTAGAACATTCACAGTGATTCTGTAGCCCAAGAAAATAAAGTCTGTCACTGTTTCCATTGTTTCACCATCTATTTGCCATGAAGTGATGGAAGTGGATGCCATGATCTTCATTTTTTGAATGCTGAGTTTAAGCCAGCTTTTTCACTCTCATCTTTTACCTTCATCAAGAAGTCCTATAGTTCTTCTTCACTTTCTGCCGTAAGGGTGGTTATCACCTGCAAATCTGAGGTTATTGGTATTTCTCCTGGCAATCTTGATTCCAGCTTGTGCTTCATCCAACCTGACATTTTGCATGATGTACTCTGCATATAAGTTAAATAAGCAGGGGACAATATACAGTCTTGACATACTCCTCGCCCAATTTTGAACCAGTCCGTTGTTCCATTTCCAGTTCTAACTGTTGCTTCTTGACCTGCTTGGTCTTTTGAAACAAGACCAAAACCTTTTTAAACAGATTCCAAATAAGCTTGCTTAAATAAAAAAAATAAACCACAGTGAGATATCACTTTAATACATATCACCCATTACAGTGGCCATAATCTTTTAAATAAAACAGAAAATAACATGTGCTGCCAAGGATGTGGCAAAATTAAAACTTTTATACATTGTGGTGGAAATGTTAAGATGTACCACTGTAGAAAATAGTTTGGCTTTCCTTAGTAAGTTAAACAGTAACCATATGGCTCAGCAAATTCTACTCCTTGGTATATACCCAAGAGATATGAACACACATGTCCAAATAAAAACATATACCAAAATATTCACAGTAGCACTATTTACAATATCCAAACAGTAAAAACAATCTAAATGCCCATCAACTGATGAACAGGTAAACAAATGTAGAATATCCTAATAAAATATTATTCACGCATAAAAAAGGAATTAAGTACTGATACATGACTCAATATGGATAAAATTCATATTGTACAGTTTCTTCTATATGAAAACTTCAGAATACCCAAATCCATCAAGCTGGAAAGAAAGTACATTAGTGTTTGCAAGGGGAATGGAGAAGAAGTATTGGCAGACACATGGGTTTCTTTGGGGGGGTTAAAAGAAATGTTTGGGAATTAGATAATGATGGTTGCACAACACTGTACTTAATGTCACTAAATTATATACTCTTGGGTGGTTAAAATGCTAAAATATTTAAGAAAGAATGGAGAACTGAACAAATTACGGCCTATTGTTTTAAATAAAAAGATATAAATGTTCTAATGCAGATAAAAGTTAAAATCTGAGTAATAAAGCAGCACCATTTGAACAAGACCTACATTTTACCTTAATATGTATAAATGGTGATCTCTAAGATACATTCAAAAATTTTTAATTGCAATAACCACGTTCATGTGGGCCAAATCAGTAATTCCCAGTGGGAACTTCAAGAAATGCTTCATTCTGTTTGACACAGTGATTAAATACAGTTCATCAATATGCCATATCCAATCCCCACTCAAAGGCAGAGTCTTCAAATGGAGATAGAAGGCAAAAAATGTGGTAAGAGCAAGAAAGCAAAGCAAAAAGTTTTATTTTGTTGTGAAAGGTTACAAGAAGAGGGTCTTTAGGAGAGAACTGGCATTCTCTCTCTATGCAAAAGGAAAAGTTACAATTTTTAAAAGTTTATATTTTACAGGCAGAAAATCAGGAAATCAGACCTGATTCCAGAATTCATTCTTCAAGTCAAGTAGCCCTAGCTCCCATCCAGAATAATCAGGTGAATGTTTAGAATTCATATGACAGAGACAAATCACGGAAAACAGTATTAACTGGATGGCAATACTTAACAAATATAAGTCATTTAAATCTTTTAATATTATATTTGGAATGGGGAAGAAGGGGGGAAAAAGTATACCTGAAAGTCATTATTATCTGTTTTGAAATCCCATCTTTGCCCAAGTTCATTCTACCTGAATTCAAGTACTAAACTACTATATTATCATACCTAAAATGTCTCAGTTGATACTTAGCTTGTGCCATTATTTTGGGGGGTAAGAGGTGGGAGTTAGAGGTATATGACTATATTCTCCTAAATTTACAGTCATTCCTCCGTAACTATGGGAATTGGTTCCAGGACTCCCCCATACCGAAATCTGAGGATGCTCAAGACCCTTATATAAAATGGCAAAGTATTTGCATATAACCTATAATCTTCTTCACCTATACTTTAAATCTTATCTAGACTACTTATAATACCTAATATAATTGGTATCTAAGCAATTGCCTCTGTGTCTCAAATTCAAGTTTTGCTCCTTGGAACTCTGGAATTTTTTCCCAAATATTTTCAATCTAGTTTGTTTAAATCTGCTGATGCAGAATCCACAGACTTTGCATAGTTGAGCATGGATACAAATATCTGTCACCCCCATGCTCAAAACATTCAGAGGCTTCCAATGTATATAAATAAGGATAAGGTACAAACCCCTAAGCAAGAATTTGAAGCTTTCTGCAAAATAATTCACACATGACTTTCCAATCTTATCTAACCACAACTCTTACCTCAAAGAAGGTTCTCTTTCCCCTCTTCACCCACTGAACATTCTTTTACTTCTCTTTAACTTAAAGCAACACATTCTCCTTATAATTTCTTCTGTAAAACTCAAGAGTACTCCCTACTGGAGTGTAAACTCCTCAAAGAAGGAAACTGGTCTGAGTTCATCTTTTTTCCATATGAGAAAAAAACAAATTGCCTTGAACAGGGGAATACTAAATGTTTATATAAATGATGATAATGCTTGCTCAGGGATTCCTTAAAAAAAAGTATAGTGATTTGTTGAGTATTTTTTAAAAGCTCTGAAGTCATTTAGTACCATCAAATGTTTCTCTTCTATCTCTAAACTGAAATATTCAATAAGTTCTCTTGGATGCTCTACATTCAGCCTTCGGAAGAAGTGTATTATTTCATATACTTAACAGGTCCAGTCACTTTAATATGAAACATTTATTCTTAATTTTTATTTTTAGTAGATACTCAGAAAGCACAGTGAAAATTCATAAATAGGGTGTTTTGATTTGAATGCTGGGAGTACCTGAGGAAAGTAAGAAATGGGAAAGGAAAGAAAAATAAGAGGTGGGCTAATTTTCGCTAACTCTATAGAAATTAACCAAACCTAGCTTAAAAATCTCAAAATTGGACAAAGAATAAATCTCAAAAATATACAAGCAACTCCAGCAGCTCAATTCCAGAAAAATAAACAACCCAATAAAAAAATGGGCCAAAGAACAAAACAGACATTTCTCCAAAGAAGACATACAGATGGCTAACAAACACATGAAAAGATGCTCAACATCACTCATAATCAGAGAAATGCAAATCAAAACCACAATGAGGTACCATTTCACGCCAGTCAGAATGGCTGCTATCCAAAAGTATACAAGCAATAAATGCTGGAGAGGGTGTGGAGAAAGGGAACCCTCCTACACTGTTGGTGGGAATGCAAACTAGTACAACCACTATGGAGAACAGTATGGAGATTCCTTAAAAAACTGGAAATAGAACTGCCATACGACCAAGCAAAAGAAACAAAAGAGACCATAGCAAAAATCAACAAAGCCAAAAGCTGGTTCTTTGAGAAGGTAAATAAAACTGACAAACCAGTAGCCAGACTCATCAAGAAACAAAGGCAGAAGAAACAAATAAATAAAATTAGAAATGAAAATGGAGAGATCACAACTGACAACACAGAAATACAAAGGATTATTAGAGAATATTATCAGCAATTATATGGCAATAAAATGGATAACTTGGAAGAAATGGACAAATTCTTAGAGAAGTACAACTTTCCCAAATTGAAC
Organism: Moschus berezovskii; assembly: GCF_049115385.1. Lineage (NCBI taxonomy): Eukaryota > Metazoa > Chordata > Mammalia > Artiodactyla > Moschidae > Moschus > Moschus berezovskii. Next base: position 67,224,086 of record NC_142488.1, read on the forward strand.
CAGGAAGAAATAGAAAATCTTAACAGACCCATCACAAGTTGGGTGATGAATCTGATCCTACCTTCAAGCAGATAAAGAATAATCATCGCCTTTTTACTATATTTCAAAATTAAGTTTCCCCCAAATAGAAATATTCTCCTATATAACCTCATTATAATTAGCAAAATTAGAAATTAACCTTGATACAATACTATTTTTAATCTACAGACGTTATTCACATTTTGCCAATTGATACTTAATGTCCTTCACAGTGAATTCACATTTTGGCAGTTGATTCTTAATGTCTGTCATAGTGAAAGACAATAATTTATTTTCTCTGGTCCAGGATCCAGTTCTGGAACAGGCATTGCATTTGTTTTCATGTTTCTTTAATCTTTTTTAATCTGGAGCAGTTCACTTTACCTTTTTATCCCTTTCTATCCCATTTTTTGAAGAACACTGGCCAGTTAATTTGGGTTTGTCGGATGTTTCCTTGTGGCTGTGTATTTTGCTAGAAATAGTATGAAGTGATATGCTTTTCTTGGCACATTTTATCAGGGGGCACATCTTTGCTTTTACTGTATTTTAAAATGTTTTTACTTTTAATACTAATATTATCAGCCCAATTTAGAGATTTTTTTTAATTCATTTATTTTAATTGGAGGCTAATTACTTTACATTATTGTATTGGTTTTGCCATACATTGACATGAATCTGCCCCGGGTGTACATGTGTTCCCCATCTTGAACCCCCCTCCTACCTCCCTCCCCATCCCATCCCTCTGGGTCATCTCAGTGCACCAGTCATGAGCATCCTGTGTCATGCATCGAACCTGGACTGGTGATTCGTTTCACATATGATAATATACATGTTTCAATGCCATTCTCCCAAATCATCCCACCCTCGCCCCATCCCACAGAGTCCAAAATACTGTTCTATACATCTGTGTCTCTTTTGCTGTCTCGTATACAGGGATATCATTACCATCTTTCTAAATTCTATATATATGTGTTAGTATACTGTATTGGTATTTTTCTTTCTGGCTTACTTCATTCTGTATAATAGGCTCCAATTTCATCCACCTCATTAGAACTGATTCAAATGTATTCTTTTTAATGGCTGAGTTAATACTCCATTGTGTATATGTACCACAGCTTTCTTACCCATTTGTCTGCAGATGGACATCTAGGTTGCTTCTATGTCCTGGCTATTATAAACAGTGCTGTGATGAACACTGGAGTACAAAATCTTAACAGACCCATCACAAGCACGGAAATTGAAACTGTAATCAGAAATCTCCCAGCAAACAAAAGCCCAGGTCCAGATGGCTTCACAGCTGAATTCTACCAAAAATTTAGAGAAGAGCTAACACCTATTCTACTCAAACTCTTCCAGAAAATTGCTGAGGAAGGGAAACTTCCAAACTCATTCTATGAGGCCACCATCACCCTAATCCCAAAACCCAGTAAAGATCCCACAAAAAAAGAAATCTACAGGCCAATATCACTGATGAACATAGATGCAAAAATCCTTAACAAAATTCTAGCAATCAGAATCCAACAACACATTAAGAAGATCATACATCATGACCAAGTGGGCTTTATCCCAGGAATGCAAGGATTCTTCAATATCCACAAATCAGTCAATGTAATACACCACATTAACAAACTGAAAAATAAAAATCATATGATTATCTCAATAGATGCAGAGAAAGCCTTCGACAAAATTCAACATCAATTTATGATAAAAACCCTCCAGAAGGTGGGAATAGAAGGGACACACCTCAACATAATAAAAGCTATATATGATAAACCCAGAGCAAACATTATCCTCAATGGTGAAAAACTGAAAACATTTGCCCTAAAGTCAGGAACAAGACAAGGGTGCCCACTCTCACCACTACTATTCAACATAGTTCTGGAAGTTTTGGCCACAGCAATCCTAGCAGAAAAAGACATAAAAGGAATCCATATTGGAAAAGAAGAAGTAAAACTTTCACTGTTCGCTGATGACATGATCCTATACACAGAAAACCCTAAAGACTCTAGCAGAAAACTACTAGAGCTAATCAATGATTACAGTAACGTTGCAGGATATAAAATCAAGACACAGAAATCCCTTGCATTCCTATACACTAATAATGAGAAAATAGAGAAATTAAGGAAACTATAACATTCACTGTTGCAACGAAAAGAATTAAATACTTAGGAATATATCTACCTAAGGAAACAAGAGACCTGTACATAGAAAACTATAAAACATTGGTGAAAGTAATCAAAGAGGACATTGATAGATGGAGAAATATACCGTGTTCGTGGATTGGAAGAATAAATATTGTGAAAATGAGTATACTACCCAAAGTAATTTATACATTCAATGCAATCCCTATCATGCTACCAACAGTATTTTTCACAGAGCTAGAACAAATAATCTTACAATTTGTATGGAAATACAAAAAAACCTCGAATAGCCAAAGCAGTCTTGAGGAAGAAGAATGGAACTGGGGTATCAACTGCCGGACTTCAGGCTCTACTACAAAGCCACAGTCATCAAGACGGTATGGTACTAGCATAAAGACAGAAATAGAGATCAATGGAACAAAACAGAAAGCCCAGAGATAAATCCACGCACCTATGGACAGCTTATCTTTGACAAAGGAGGCAAGAATATAAAATGGGAAAAGACAGTCTCTTTAACAAGTGGTGCTGGGAAAACTGGTCAGCCACATGTAAAAGAATGAAACTAGATCACTTCCTAACACCATACACAAAAATAAACTCAAAATGGATTAAAGATCTAAATGTACCACCAGAAACTATAAATCTCCTAGAGGAGAACATAGGCAAAACACTCTCCGACATAAATCACAGCAGGATCCTCCATGACCCACCTCCAAGAATATTGGAAATAAAAGCAAAAATAAACAAATGGGACCTAATTAAAATTAAAAGCTTCTGCACAGCAAAGGAAACTATAAGCAAGGTGAAAAGACAGCCTTCAGAATGGAGACAATAATAGCAAATGAAACAACTGACAAAGAATTAATCTCCAAAATATACAAGCAGCTCCTGCAGCTCAATTCCAGAAAAATAAATGACCCAATCAAAAAAATGGCCCAAAGAACTAAACAGACATTTCTCCAAAGAAGACATACAGATGGCTAACAAACACATGAAAAGATGCTCAACATCACTCATAATCAGAGAAATGCAAATCAAAACCACAATGAGATATCATTACACACCAGTCAGAATGGCTGCTACCCAAAAGTCTACAAGCAATAAATGCTGGAGAGGGTGTGGAGAAAAGGGAACCCTCTTACACTGTTGGTGGGAATGCAAACTAGTACAGCCACTATGGAGAACAGTGTGGAAATTCCTTAAAAACCTGGAAATAGAACTGCCATACATCCCAGTAATCGCACTCCTGGGCATACACACTGAGGAAACCAGAATTGAAAGAAACACATGTGCTCCAATGTTCATTGCAGCACTGTTTATAATAGCAAGGACATGGAAGCAACCTAGATGTCCATCTGCAGATGAATGGATAAGAAAGCTGTGGTACATATACACAACGGAGTATTATTCAGCCATTAAAAAGAATACATTTGAATCAGTTCTAATGAGGTGGATGAAACTGGAGCCTATTATACAGAATGAAGTAAGCCAGAAAGAAAAACACCAATACAGTATACTAACGCATATATATGGAATTTAGAAAGATGATAACGATAACCCTGTATACGAGACAGCAAAAGAGACACAGGTGTATAGAACAGTCTTTGGGACTCTGTGGGAGAAGGTGAGGGTGGGATGATTTGGGAGAATGGTATTGAAACATGTATATTATCATATGTGAAATGAATCACCAGTCCAGGCTCGAAGCATGATACAGGATGCTCGGGTCTGGTGCACTGGGATGAACCAGGGGGATGGGATAGGAGGGAGGTGGGAGGGGGGTTCAAGATGGGGAACGCATGTACACCCGGGGCAGATTCATGTCAATGTATGGCAAAACCAACCAATATAATATTGTAAAGTAATTAGCCTCCAATAAAAAAATAAAATAGAATAAAACAAATTCATCACCCAAGGTTATAGCTATAAAAAAAATTTCAAAAAATCATTCAATAAAACAGTACATGAGACGAATAATATTTTGACCAGAAAGTTATTTTAAGTATCTTTGATCCGTGGACAGACATTTTTAAAATATCATTTATAAAAACACCAAAACATCTTTTTTGAAGGGGGGAGTTACAAGCCAAAATGCAATTTAGTACAAATATTTTTTTAAGTATAATGTAAGCTCCATGGTGTGCCTTAACTTGTCTTGTTCATATAAGCAGTACTTAGAACAGTTCTTGGCACATGGTAATAGTAATTAGTAACAACTAATATTTAAGTAATTATTATGTCACACTAACCTAAGTGTTTTGTGTCCATTAACTCACTTAAACTTCACACAGTCCAAGAAGTATTTGGGGAATGAATCAACGCTTTTTGTAGGATGACAATTAGTCAGTTCTGCAATGATATGAGCTCCTAAAAATCACCATGTAATGCAAAATTATACAATGAATACCACAGGACTCTGGGGGGAAATGGGGTTAGAAGCACAACACTCCAAAAACTTCATCAGTGACACAGTTTTTTAAAAAGACAAAACCCTAATAGAAACGGTAGCACAATTTTACACAGTTTACACACATTAAGTGATTAAGAAATACACAAGTACAACAATAAATATAGCACTTTACCTTGAAAAAGACCTGAAGTTTGCTTGTGGAAGTGGGCATCAGAAGGGTTGCAGCTCATGAATTATTGTGAAGTGATGAAAGGAGGGTTATCTGAAATCGGATGGAAAATTGTGACAATAGATGTGGATGGGTGTGGCTCATAACACAAGGGGTGAACTGAGGTAGCTGATAGAGGTCTGAGGCATGTGCCTGTATATGCACGGATTTTAATGCAGCTCAGTTCAGCTGGGTCCAGGTTCCTGCATTCACCTAGGGCAAACTTTCTATAAAGGGCCAGAGAGTAAATATTTTAGGCTTTATGGGCCATTGGGTCTCTGTTGCAACTATCCAATTCTGAGACTCTGCTATAAAAACAGCCACAGGAGAATGTAAACAAATGAATTTGGTGTGTTCCAACAAAACTTTATTTACAAAAACAGGTCACTGTGGTGGCCATAGTTTGCTGAACCTTGACCTTGTCAACAAAATCCTGAATAAACAAATACAAATTTTGTCTTATGCTCAAATTGTTACCCAATATATCTTGTTGGAACAAATGCACATTTTTTGTCAAAACAAGCATTATAGCAGAGCTAAATTTGGAATGCTATCAAATAAACCAAAAAATAACTGATATATCCAAATAAGCAAAAAAAATCCAATATTACTTAAAAAAAACAATTTTAGATTTTAGAAATCAAATGTTACCTAAAAGTCAACTGACAAATGACCAAAATAAAGACAACTAATGATACATTTTGAAATCTTGTCATTCAAAATCTGTGCATTAAATTCTACACAATCTTTAAGAAAAATGGGTTATGTTTTAACAGCTCTGCTGAACTAAAATTATCAGGCTCAATCACAAGCTTTTTACAAGATCATCAAGCTATAAAAGTTAATATACAAACTTCACTATAAGATAAATAAGTTCTAAAGATCTGATATACGGCATACAGCATGGTGACTATAGATAACAACACTGTATTATATCCTTGAAAGTTGCCAGAGAGTAGATCTCTCCACAACAATAATTTTAAAGTAATTATTGTGGCAGTCACTTCAAAGTATATATGCATACCATATCATCACACTGTATACCTTAAATTTACACAATGCTGTATGTCAATTATATCTCAATAAAGCTGGGAAAAAATACTAGTTGCCAATGGTTATACAATTATTTGCCCAGTAAATGAGTTAAAGATTCTAAGTTGACCTCCTTTCAGTTAGAAAACTCTAATATACATAACATTTCTTTGCTCAAGCTGCTATACCTCACATCTGAAATCCTTCTCCAGTCTTCTTTGTCAAGTGTATGTATCCTCCAAGAGCACATTGAAAAGTCTTCCCTGGACCCCATTACAAATGTCTTCCTACTCTAAACTCCCACAGCAACTTAGTTTTTACCCAACGCAGCATTTAGCCCTTTATATCCTGCTTCAAATTTATTTGTGAACATATCTTATTTCCTCTGCTATGTAGAAAATAAGACTAATCTTTAGCCATACCAATCCCCCTGTTGGACTGCACTTTTTCATAGTCAACCCTTAACTCCTAACTTATCTTCAAGACCCAATACAGATATCATCTCTGCAAAATTTTGCTAGACATCCCCCAAATTAGGCTTTTCTTCATTCTGATCCCTAGCACAACCAAGAGACCTCCATTTTAGCACTGCTCTGTAAAAGTTTATTTACTACTTCCCTCCTTAGGTTAAAAATGCTTTAAGGAGGCAGGAATTTTGTCTTTTACCCTTTGCATATGCTAGAACAGTGCCTAGCACCTAGTTGATACTCACATACTTGATCAATGAATAAAGCATCCCCCCAAAAAATGGAGCATAGGGTATATACACATGAATACCACTGCCATACAATGATTTCTTAAACAAATATTGTATGTAACTTAACAAGAAAACTGGACTATTGATATCAAGAATGGCTACTTAAAGCCAAAACTCAGAAACAGCATCTGAAAACAGTGGCTAAAGAGCAAAACTGACAATTTTGCAAAGCAAAAAGCACAATTTACTAGAATATAGGTCTTTTCAGAAGTATCATCTCCAATCAAAAAACAGCAGAAAAATAATAAATATAGTAATCTTTCAAAATAAAAACATAATCTGAGCCACAATAATTAGCAAAGTTTTTCCTTTCCAATAAACATTTGTGTACATCATAATATGACATTATATTAGCAACAAAACACCTGCATCCTAACCGTGTAAGTTTTAAGGCAAATTCCAGAAAGATATTTTCCCTCATCACTTCTCCCTACCCCCAAAAAAGGCAAAGTCAAAAAATGATAGATACTAACATAAATGGGACTTTTAATAACTTTATGGACCATCTAGTACAAATTCATTCTGCATATGACAAAGCAGAGGCCTAGAAAGTATAGATACATGATTTGTTCACAATCGGTTGAGCAATAGAGCTGCAACTAGAAAACCCAGGTTTGGCTCAGAGTTAAGCACTCATTCCTCTACAACCAGCAGTTCTAGTCTCAGGAACTCTTTACACTCCTAAAACACTTAAAAATTTACAAAGATCCCCAAAGAGCTTTTAGTCTATTGTCTTGTAAGAACCGCTGTTATGACCATGTGCAGAGAGATCCTACTTAGACACTCTTTTTACTGCCCTGTTATATTCAGCATTCCTAAAAGAAGATCTATATTTCATTTCCCATGGCTTAACCCATCTGAACAGCTTCTGCCAATGTCCAAGAGAACATTCAAGGTCTGGAGAAAATACACTTCATGCAAATCCAAGAACTGTCTGTATTCTGTCATCCAATCTGTAAGCTTATTCAGATTTCAAAAGTGAAACAGGCACGTAAATAAATACAATTTCTTACAAAAAAAATTATTTCACATACCTAAATCTATCTACAAATACCTTTAAGTACTATACTTATCTCTAGAAATTAAATATAAAACTGAAAGCTCATGATGAACTATGCCAAGTGACCAAGTGAAGTCGCTCAGTCATGTCCGACTCTTTGTGACTCCATGGACTGTAGCCTACCACGCTCCTCCATCCATGGGATTTTCCAGGCAAGAGTACTAGAGTGGGTTGCCATTTCCTTCTCCAGAGGATCTTCCCGACCCAGGGATCGAACCCGAGTCTCCTGCATTGTAGGCAGACGCTTTACCGTCTGAGCCACAAGGGAAGTCTTTCAACTATGCCAAGAGGTGCCAATAATGGGAAGTGGCCTGATCACAATTAAAATAAAAAATATCTTTCTTTTCACCCCCAGCAATAACATAACCAAAGAGCTGACATTTATAATACTTTTCATTAGCACAGGGAACACTACTCAATGCTCTATGGTGACCTAGATAGGAAAGAAATCTTTAAAAGTGTGGATATATGTATAACTGATTCACTTAGAAACTAACACAACATTGTAAAGCAACTATACTTCATAAAAAATTGATTTAAAAATTGTTTGAATCCTTTATAAACTTTGCATGTACTCCCCTGCCACAGGCCTGGCTTAATGCTTTCCACCCAGTGGGAATGCACATATTTCACAGATAACATTTTTCAAAAATTAGGCTAGTATGCAACTGATTGTAGACTACAACAATAACAGACACTTTCTAAGTCATTTTCTCAACATCTCTCAATTTAGACAACTTCTACTTTTTAAAATTGAAGACCAATGACTAGTTATACTGCTTTCAGCTTTTCAAGTAAGAAATTGCCATACAGTTCAGAATGACAAGTCCATCAAATCTCCAAGATCTTTACATGAAAATAAACGAAAGTTTATCTGTCAATCAGAGGCTGATCTTTCAGGCCAAAAAATTGAAGAAACAATCTTACTGAAAACAAAAACAAATGACAAAAAATTCTTTAAAAACAGTAACAAAAACTTTAAAGGCTGAGCCACTGATTTTTCAGTGTATATTTGTCCTTCAGTATCCACACGGGGTATCTTGGTACCAAGATCCACCACAGATACCAAAACCTGAAGATGCTCAAGTCCCATAGTCAGCCCTCCATATCCTCAGTTCTGCATCCTGGGATTCAACCAACCAGACTGAAATCCCCAGTACTGAATGGAGGAACACAGGGCCAACATAAGATTTAGTCAAATCACCAATTCATTTTCCTCCCTCTTGCCTTTTGGCTATTTTTTCACCACAGAATCCCAGAAATGTTCCTTTTTATAAAATGTAACTAAAAATCAGAAACTAATCTTTGCTCCTATTTTTAAGTGCCAGACAGAGGATCTGATAAAGAAAAAATCTGGAACAATTCCCTAAAATAACATTAACGACAATGTATAGAATTGTTCATATTATTTCTGCCTCACATAGAAGAAAATCAAGGATGATTTAAGATATAAAATAGATAACTAATAAGAACCTGCTCTAAGGAACTCTACTCAATACTCAATACTCTGTAATAGCTGATATGGGAAAAGAATCTTAAAAAAAGAGTGGATATATGTATATGTAGAAATGATTCACTTTCCTGTACACCTGAAACTAACACAACATTGTAAATCAACTATAGTCTAATAAAAGAATTTTTTTTAAAAAAGAGTGGTATTGTGGATTTAACTCACTCAAGCATTGCCTGTCAGATTATCCTTCACCTATGATTTATGACTTGAGATGAATAACACTTCAGACTGAGACAATTGTGAACACCCAGAGCATCACACTTTTTTAAATTAATTCTTTATATCTATTATATGTATTCTTTGCAAGGGGGTTTTCACATAGCTTAAGATTCTCCTGAAATTAAATGTTTCAGTTATCTTACTACCTCATATGAACATAAAAGGCAAAATATTATAAACACCTAGAAACTCAAAGACCTACAACAAATGACAATAGCAGCTAACATGAACGTCTTCCACTGTAATACTTGAACTAAATTAAAATGGCCATAATCACGTTATTTCTGGTAGCTCAAGGAGGTATTAATGTCTTGGGGTTAAGAACATAAGCTCTGGAGTCAAGACTGGGTTAAATTCCAGCTCCATCAATTACAATTTATATAAGTGATCAATTTCTTTGCTCTCTCTATACCTCACTTTCCTCATCTGTAAAATGGGGAACACCAAGTACTTATTCCATAAAGCTGTTCTGAAAATTAATTAAAATTACAAAGGTAAAGGTCAACAATAAGCACTCAATTTTAGTTATGATTATTATTCTTACACCAATATGTACAAAAATTCAAGGCCCATAAGAAAAACTGACCCTCGCATAAAATAATTCTACTCAGAATGTTTATACATAATTAATTTGTTCACCCTAAAAGAAAGGGAGAAAATCCAAGTTCAATCTACAGTTTTAAATGCAGACTTTGAGATTTAATAAAATCTAAAGGTCATTCCTTGGAGAAGGAAATGGCAACCCACTCCAGTGTTCTTGCCTGGAGAATCCCAGGGATGGGGGAGCCTGGTGGGCTTCCGTCTATGGGGTCACACAGAGTCGGACACGACTGAAGTGACTTAGCAGTAGCAAAGGTCATATTTAACTGTAAGGTACACCCTTCATGTATAGCAACATGGGCACCTGATAATAACTAGCCAACAAGTTGTACTGGGTACCTCTAATGTGCCCAATATCAATTAAATAAAGGCTTACTGCACTCGGAACCATGAACACTAAGTCAGAAAACAAAGCCACAATCTTTACACAACTAGGGATCTATAATCTGAAAACTAAAGTCCATTTTTTCCCCCTCAAAGGAAGAAAAACCTCTTCCATCTACTGCTTGTTAATGCAGAAAATAGATATAATAAGTATCATAGGTTCATTCCCAAATTCTATACACTAGCTAAAATGTTCTAAAAACATACATGCATGTGTGTGTGCTAAGTGGCTTCAGTCGTGTCCGACTCTTGCGACCCTTTGGACTGTAGCCCACCAGGCTCCTCTGTCCATGGGATTCTCCATGCAAGAATACTGGAGTGGGTTGCCATGCCCTCCTCCAGGGGATCTTCCTCATCCAGGGATTGAACCGGCGTCTCTTATGTCTCCTGCATTAGCAGACAGGTTCTTTACAACTAGCGCCACCTGGGAAGCCCAAACACATACATAAAAAGAGAAAGTGAAGCCGCTCAATCGTGTCCGACTCTGCGACCCCATGGACTCTTATAGCCTACCAGGCTCCTCCGTCCATGGGATTTCCAGGCAAGAGTACTGGAGTACTCCTTTCTAATTTCCTTCTCCAGAGGATCTTTCCCGACCCAGGGATCGAATCCAGGTCTCCCGCATTGTAGGCAGACGCTTTGCCGTCTGAACCACCAAGGAAATAAAAACATACATACCTGTATACTATTAAGATGGTGGATAAACACACACAAATATATACACATACATAAATATATACAATCCTAATAGTTACTCAAAATCACATTTTGCCAACTACATATGAACTTCTGATCTATGCTCCCTGTAATTTTACTTTGCCATTAGGAGCCAAGAATAAAACAGTAAAAAAAATTACTGTATTCACAAGGGATGAAAAGTCAAATATCAACCTGCCTGAAAAGTAAGCCATCCACCTGTGTACAAGTGGTATACATTTCATATGAACAACCCATATTTTTAGACACTATCAAGAGCCAAATTATAAGCACAAGAGAAAAGCAGCCTCAACCTAATAAAACGTGCTTGATTAGTAAAAGGTGGCCTGCCAGGCACTGCTTCCTTGAAATAGATCCTACTTCCCATCAAACCAAGTTAATGTGTTCCCATCCCTCTTGGAACAAATAAATAAACAAAAATAAGGCCTAATTATTTTTGCGCAAAATTTGCCCATAAAATGGAGAAACATCTGATGACTGCCTTACCACCCATTAAAGATGGATCACACAAAAAGTAGTACACTGGGGTCCTCTGGAAGCAAAACCCTGCGTTAGTATCCCTTTGCCTCAAGATAAATCCAGGGCTACGTTTCAGGATCTGGAGTAGAGAAGGAACACTGGCAAGACCCACCCATTCACCCCACAAAATGGGCTTCTCCCCAGGGTTTGCAGAAAAAAATAAAATTCCGCAAGGCCGGGGTATTCCCGTATCCAGCAGTACAAACGCCAGAGTCTTCCCAGGACCTCACATCCTCCCCACCGCCCCTCCCCCTCCTCCCACCTCTCGCCCCCCTTCTGCCTACCCCCTACCCTCTCTTCTTCCCCACGCGGTTTCTAGGCCCAAAGATTAGGAAGAATTATCAGGATACCAAAAACCGCCTCCCACTTGGGGGTTTCAGTTCCACAGGCAGCGAAGAATAAACGGAGGAATTCAACTAAGCTCCGCAGGTTTGGAGAGGCTTGAGAAAGCGTCCGACAAACCAGGCCGCGCCCTCCCGCAACCCCTACCCAGCCACAGCCTCACCCCGGACTGGAGCCTACTTCCGAACCCTCCTCACCTAAAGAGAAAACGATGCCTCTTTCCGCTCAGCAAAACACAGGCCTAACCCACCAAGCCAAAGCTTTCCCAAACACCGGGTTCAGAAAACGCATAGGCCGAGACACCTGGGACCCGTGAGACGGAGTAGTGTTTTACCTCATGGGCTCAGCAGTCATGTTTTCGCTTCTACGCCCTGTAGGATTCAGCGACCGTAGGGCGCCACTCTGCGCTCCCCGGCGCGCAGTTAGGATAGAAATGCACTGGACCCTTAGTCGTCACTAGATTTGGCGCTGGATCCTCCCCACAGCTCAAAGGCCGGCACCGCTGCCACCGCCGCAGGAGCCGCGGAAACAAAGCGCCGCCGCCGCCGCCGCCATTTTGTTGGGCCGAGGCTCAGGCAGCAGAATTGGCGCGTCCTCCCTCTTCCTCTTTCAGTCGTCCATTGGCTGTCTTATCTGCAGTGCAGATTCTTATTGGCTACAGAAATTCACCTTCTTTGGGGGCCTGTTGCTAAGGGGGTCTACGTCATTTGATCCCCTCCGCCTTTTCATAGGGGGTCCAGTTCAGTCCCATTGACTTGAAAGTGCTAGTGACGTGTTTTGACTTATTGTGAAAATGCTTTTTAATCCATCCTCTTTTCCCTGACATATTGACAAAACAATAACAACAACATACGTTTATTGAGCGTTTAATATATACCCAGCACTATGCGTGTTAGTCCCTGGGTCACGTGGGATTCTGCGAGCCCATGGACTGTAGCCTGCCTGTCTCCTCTGTCCATGGAATTCTCTAGGCAAGAATACTGGAGGAGTTTGCCTTATCCTTCTCCAGGGGATCCTCCTGACGCAGGGATAGAACCTGGGTCTCCAGCATTGCAGTCAGATTAGTTACTATCTTAGCACCCAGCACTATCAGTTCAGTTCAGTGGTTCAGTTGTCTGACTCTGTGACCCCATGGACTGCAGCACACCAGGATTCCCTGTCCATCACCAACTCCTGGAGTTTACACAAACTCATGTCCGTCAAATCTGTGATGCCATCCAACCATCTCATTCTCCGTTGTCCCTTTCTCCTCCTGCCTTCAATCTTTCCCAGCATCAGGGTCTTTTCCAATGGTCAGTTCCTTGCATCAGAAGGCCAAACTATTGGAGCTTCAGCATCCATCCTTCCAATGAATATTCAGGACTGTTTTCCTTTAGGATTGACTGGTTGAATCTCCTTGCAGTCCAAGGGACTCAGGAGGCTTCTCCAACACCACAATTCAGAAGCATCAGTTCTTTGGAGATCAGCTTTCTTTATAGTCCAACTCTAACATCCATACATGACTACTGGAAGAACCATGGCTGGGAATAGATGGACTTCTGTCGTCAAAATAATGTCTCTGCTTTTTAATATACTGTCTAGGTTTGTCATAATTTTTTTTTCCCAAGGAGCAAGCGTCTCTTAATTTCATGGCTGCAGTCACCATCTGCAGTGATTTTGGAGCCCAAGAAAATGTTTACATTGTTTTCTCATCTATTTGCCATGAAGTGATGTGACCAGATGCCATGATCTTCTTTTTAGGAATGTTGAGTTTTAAGCCAACGTTTTCACTCTCTTCTTTCATTTTCATGAAGAGGCTCCTAGTTCCTGTTCTCTTTTTCCCATAAAGGTGGTGTCATCTGCATATCTGAGGTTATTGATATTTCTGCCTGCAATCTTGATTCCAGCTTGTGGCTCATCCAGTCTCTCATTTAGCATGATGTACTGTGCATATAAGTTAAATAAGAAAGATGACAATATACAGCCTTTACATACGCCTTTCACAATTTGGAACCAGCCTGTTGTTCCATTTCTGATTCTAACTGTAGCTTCTTGACCTGCATACAGATTTCTCAGGAGGCAAGTAGGGGGCTCTGGTATTCCCATCTCTTTAAGAATTTTCCACAGTTGGTTGTGATCCACACAGTCAAAGACTTTAGCGTCAAAGAATCAGAAGAAATGTTTTACTGGAATTTTATTGCTTTTTCTATGATCCAAAGGATGTTGGCAATTTGATCTCTGGTTTCTCTGCCTTTTCTAAATCCAGCTTGAACATCTGGAAATTCTCGGTTCACAAACTGTTGAAACCTGGCTTGGGGAATTTTGAGCATTACTTTGCTAGCATGTGAGATGAGTGCAACTGTGTGGTAATTTGAACATTCTTTGGCATTGCCTTTTTATAGAATTGGAATGAAAACTGAACTTTTCCAGTCCTGTGATTACTTCAGAGTTTTCCAAATTTGTTGGCATACTGAGTGAAGCACTTTCACACTATCATCTTTCAGGATTTGACATAGCTCAACTGGAATTCCATCACCTCCACTAGCTTTGTCTGCAGTAATGCTTCCTAAAGGACACTTGACTTCACACTCCAGGATGTCTTACTCTAGGTGAGTGATCACACCATTGCAGTCATCTGGGTCATGAAGATCTTTTTTGTATAGTTCTTCTGTGTATTCCTGCCATGTCTTCTTAATATCTCCGCTTCTGTTAGGTCCATAAGGTTTCTGTCCTTTTTTGTGCCCATCTTTGCATGAAATGTCCCCTTGGTATCTCTAATTTTATTTAATTAATTTATTTAAGTTTTATTTCCCTCGATGGCAAATACAGTTAATTTGAAAAAAGATCTACTCCATTAGAAGACAGAATAAACTCCAATTAAAATAAATACATTAATTTAAAAAAAAGAAGACAGCATACAACTTTTAACATGAGTTCTTGGGGATAAGAACACTAAAAGCAGCTTTAAATGACAAATTCCACAAATAGAAAATACCTTAATAACCAAATTATAATCACAGAATTTTCAAAATATAACTCATTGTCTGTGAATCATAAAGAGAATATCTTTGCAATTAAAGGATGACTAGCAAAATTGTATTGATGTTTTTATAGGAGCATCCCCCTCAATAGATGATTTTCAATGAGTTTCCTTCAGTTGTATTTTAGAAAGAAATTCACTAGTACACAGCTCTTTCACATTTTTCATTAAATCGCTATAGAAATCAACATAGAGCTCTTTCTTGGACTCTTCGCCGTAAATGTGTGATTTGTGAATTTGCTTATTTGCTTTGGAAAGAAGACAAGGTAAATTAGCTTTAAAAGTGCAAGTTAAATGAGAAAATACACACTCCCATAATTTTAAATACTATCACAAATTCTGACTGTTATATGTCAAAATCATAATGCTTTGGCAATATCTTTGAAATTTTTCAATGTATGTATCATTTAATCCAGAAATTTAACTTCTAGAAACTTATCTAACAGATACAGTCTACATGTGAAAAATGAGATGTCGACAAGACATTGCAGCATTGTTTGTAACACCAAGGATTTAGAAACAACATAGATATTCCTCAGTAGAGTACTAGATAAACTATGCTATCCATACAACATAATACCACATACCTCCTTTAAATACAAAATTTTCAAAAATCACTTGTGCTTCTATCCACTAAAAACAACCAATCCAAAAAGGAAATTTAGAAAACAATTTCGATTACCATAGCATCAAAAAGGATAAAATACTTAGGAATAAGGTTAACAAGGAGGTGAAGGACTTGCACACTGAAATCTATAAAACGTTGCTAAAAGAAATCAGAGAATTCAGAGAAAGATAAAAAGAATGGAAAGACATCCCATGCTCCTGGATTGGAAGATTTACTGTTATTAAAATGTCCACACTAGCTGAAGAGAGCTACAGATTTAATGAAATTTGTATTCAATCTCAGTGTCTTTCTTTGCAGAAATACAAAAATAAATCCCTAAAATTAACATGGAAGCTCAACATGAATAGTCAACTTGATCTTGAAAAAGAAGAGCAATACTGGAGACCATACATTTCCCAGTTTCAAAACATACCACTACCCAGCAGCGGTAATCAAGATAGTGTGGTATTGGCATCAGTTCAGTTGATTTCAGTCGCTCAGTCATGTCTGACTCTTTGCAACCCCACGAAACACAGCACGCAAGGCCTCCCTGTCCATCGCCAACTCCTGGAGTCCACCCAAACCCATGTCCCTCAAGTCGATGATGCCATCCAACCATCTCATCCTCTGTCGGCCCCTTCTCCTCCTGCCCCCAATCCCTCCCAGCATCAGGGTCTTTTCAAATGAGTCAGCTCTTCGCACCAGGTGGCCAAAGTATTGGAGTTTCAGCTTCAACATCAGTCCTTCCAATGAACACCCAGGACTGATCTCCTTTAGGATGGACTGGTTGGATCTCCTTGCATTCCAAGGGACTCTCAAGAGTCTTCTCCAACACCACAGTTCAAAAGCATCAATTCTTCAGCGATCAGCTTTCTTTATAGTCCAACTCTCACATTCATACATGACCACTGGAAAGACCGTAGCCTTGACTAGACAGACCTTGGTTGGCAAAGTAATGTCTCTGCTTTTTAATATGCTGTCTAGGTTGGTCATAACTTACCTTTCAAGGAGTCAGTGTCTTTTAATTTCACGGCTGCAATCACCATCTGCAGTGATTTTGGAGCCCAGAAAAATAAAGTCAACCACTGTTTCCACTGTTTCCCCATCTGTGGTTGACATAAATATATAGAAAATGGAACAGAAAAGAAGGCCCAGAAATAAACCCTTGCATGTATGGCCAAATGATTTTCAACTAAGGTGCCAAGACTACACAACTAAGAAAGGACAGTCACTTCAATAAACGGTATTGGGAAAATAAGATACACAGTAGCAAAAAGTGAGGTAGTACCCTTAACTTAAAACATATACAAAGATTACCTCAAAATGGCTTAAAGTCTTAAACTTGTAAAATTCTTAAAATAAAACATAGGGGGGAAGCTTCAGGTCCTTAGATTCAGCAACTGATTTCTTAAATGTGACAGCAAAACACAAGCAATAGAAGTAAAATAGATAAATATCAGATTTTTAAATTTATGCACATCAAAGGAAACTATCAACAGTGTGAAACGGCCACCTACAGAATGGAAAAAAATATTTGCAAATCCTATATGCGATAAGGGTTTAATATTCAGAATATATAAGGAACTTCTACAACTAAACAATAACAACAAATAAAAAATTTTAAATGTTCAAAGGATGGAGGAGGAAAAAGCAACCCACTTCAGTATTCTTGCCTGGAAAATTCCATGGACAGAGGAGCCTGGCAGGCTACAGTCCATGGGGTCGCAAAGAATCAGACACAATGGACTGACTGAGCACACAGGTACACATAATTGCTTTATTCCTGGTAGTGTGGAGATCTTATTGCAAAGAATTGCAATTTATGTTCATTTTAATCTTTACTATTCAAAATGAGAAATAACATAAATTAGATTGGTACCTTTCTGTTCTAACTGGAACTTCTGAAGGTGGAAGAAATTTATTGACACAGTGACATTATGATGAGATTACAAAGTTATGAAACTACCTTAAATTACTTGCAGCTACTCATCATCCACTGAGTAAAGGGGAAAGAGATAAGGCAGAACTGCGGCAGTTAACATTTATTAAATTTCTTCTCTGTTGGAAAGGTGGTAGACATATTTACATGTATGCTTTCATTTTTAATATGTAAGGAAATGTAGCAGTACAGGAAGTAGAGCAAAGACAAGAAGCACTAGGCACAAATTTATCTTTTTTTTTAATAGATGGTCAACATTTTAAACTTTTTATATTATTTCGTCATCCACTTTTGGCCAACCAAATCTTTTGATTGTTCCCAGCTCTCTGAGTCACAACTACCTGCGATTGCTGTATAGTGCTTATGTGACCAGAGGTACATTTAGTGGGTTTTTTATGGGGGGGGTTGGGGAATTAGACTTTAAGTCCTCAGAAGACTATATTTAATGGTAGTGTATTATATACTTTAAATTTTGCTAAGAGGGTAGATCTTAGTTACGTGCTCTTGCCACAAAAACATTTTTAATTGAAAAAAAGTGGGATGGGAGACACAAAAGGAAACTTTTATAGGTGATGAATAAGTTTATGGCTTTAATTGTAGTCTCACAGTTGTATGTTTATCTCCAAACTTGCTGAGTTTGTATACATTAAAAATGTACAGCCTTTTGTATGTCAATCATATCCAATAAAAAACGTTCAAAAAAAATGGTCAAAGGAATTGAGAATAGCAAGGAAAGACAAGAAGGCCTTATTCAATAAACAATGCAAAGAAATAGAGGGAAACAACCGAAAGGGAAAGATTAGAGATCTCAAGAAAATTGGAAATATCAAAGGAAAATTTAATCAAAGATGGGCACAGTAAAGGACAGAAACAGTAAAGATAATAAAAGCAGAAGAAATCAAGAAGAGATTGAGAGAATACACAGAAGAATTGTACCAAAAAAAGGCTTAATGACCTGTATAACCATGATGGTGTGTTCACTCACGAAGAGCCAGACATTCTGAAGTGTGAAGTCAAGTGGGCCTTAGGAAGCACTGCTGTCAATAAAGCTAATGAAGGCAATGTAATCCCAGAAGAGCTATTTAAAATCCTAAAAGATGATACTATCAAAGTGCTGAACTCAGTATGTCAGCAAATTTGAAAAACCCAGCAGTGGCCACAGGACTGGAAAAGGTCAGTCCTCATCCCAATTTCCAAGAATGGAAGTACTAAAGAATGTTCAAACCACCAGACAGTTGAACCATCTCCCATGCTGGTAAGGTTATGTTCAAAATCCTATATGTTAGGCTTCAGAATTATGTGGACTGAGAACTTTCAGATGTCCAACCTTGCTTTAGAAAAGGCAGAGAAATCAGAGATCAAATTGCCAATATTCACTGAATCGTAGAGAAAGCAAGGGAATGCCAGAAAAGCATCTACCTCTGTTTCATTGACTACACTAAAGCCTTTGACTGTGTGGATCATAAAAACTGTGGAAAACTCTCAGTAAAAGATAGAAATCATTTCAGTTCAGTCATTCAGTCATGTCCAACTCTTTGTGACTCCACGGACTGCAGCATACCAGGCTCCCCTGTCCATCATCAACTCCCGGAGATTGCTCAGACTCATATCAGTGATGCCATTAAACCATCTCATCTTCTGTCATCCCCTTCTCCTCCTGCCTTCAATCTTTCCAAGCATCAGGGTATTTTCCAATGAATCAGTTCTTCACATCAGGTGGCCAAAGTATTAGAGCTTCAGCATCAGTCCTTCCAATGAATATTCAGGACTGATTTCATTCAGGATGGACTGGTTTGATCTTCTTGCTGTCCAAAGGACTCTCAGTAGTCTTCTCCAACACCACAATTCATAAGCATCAATTCTTTGACACTCAGGTTTCTTTATGGTCCAACTCTCACATCCATACATGAATCCTGGAAAAACCATCGCTTTGACTAGACGGACCTTTGTCAGTAAAGTAGTATCTCTGCTTTTTAATATGCTGTCTAGGCTTGTCATAGCTTTTCTTCCAAGGAGCTAGCATCTTTTAATTTCATGTTTGTAACATTGTACAGGAAGCAATGATCAAAACCATCCCCCAAAATAAGAAATGCAAGAAGGCAAAATGGTTGTCTGAGGAGGCCTTACAGATAGCTGAGAAATGAAGAGAAGCGAAAGACAAAGACACCAGACCATCTCACCTATCTCCTGTGAAACCAGTGTGTGGGTCAAGAAGCAACAACTTGAATCCTGTATGGAACAACAGATCCCTTCAAGAAAATTAAAGATACCAAGGGAATATTTCATGCAACAATGGGCATAATAAAGGACAGAAGTGGTATGGACCTAACAGAAGCAGAAGATATTAAGAAGAGGTGGCAAGAATATACAGAAGAACTATACATAAAAGATCTTCATGATGCAGATAATCATGATGGTATGATCACTCACCTAGAGCCAGACATCCTGGAATGTGAAGTCAAGTGGGCCTTAGAAAGCATCACTATGAACAAAGCTAGTGGAGGTGATGGAATTCCAGTTGAACTATATCAAATCCTAAAAGATGATGCTGTGAAAGTACTGCACTCAATATGCAAGCAAATTTGGAAAACTCAGCAGTGTCCACAGGACTGGAAAAGGTCAGTTTTCATTACAATCCCAAAGAAAGGCAATGCCAAAGAATGCTCAAACTACCGCACAATTGTATTCATCTCACATGGTAGCAAAATCATGCTCAAAATTCTCCAAGCCAGGCTTCAACAGTAAGTGAACCGTGAACTTCCTGATATTCAAGCTGGTTTTAGAAAAGGCAGAGGAGCCAGAGATCAAATTGCCAACATCTGTTGGATCATTGAAAAAGCAAGAGAGTTCCAGAAAAACATCTATTTCTGCTTTATTGACTAAGCCAAAACCTCTGACTGTGTGGATCACAATAAACTGTGGAAAATTCTTAAAGAGATGGTCCAGACAACCTAACCTGACTCTTGAGAAATCTGTTATGCAGGTCAGGAAGCAACAGTTAGAACTGGACATGGAACAACTGACTAGTTCAAAATTGGGCAAGGGCTACATCAAGACTGTATATTGTCACCTGCTTATTTAACTTATATGCAGAGTACATCATGAGAAATGCTGGGCTGGATGAAGCACAAACTGGAATCAAGATTGCCGGGAGAAATATCAATAACCTCAGATATGCAGATGACACCACCCTTATGGAAGAAAGTGAAGAACTAAAGAGCCTCTTGATGAAAGTGAAAGAAAGTGAAAGAAGAGAGTGAAAAAGTTGGTTTACAGCTCAACATTCAGAAAACTTTGATCATGGCATCTGGTCCCATCACTTCGTTGCAAATAGATGGGAAAACAATGGAAAGCTTGAGAGACTTTATTTTGAGGAGATCCAAAATCACTGCAGATGGTGATTGCAGCCATGAAATTAAAAGGCACTTACTCCTCAGAAGAAAAGCTATGACCAACCTAGATAGCATATTAAAAAGCAGAGATATTACTTTGCCAACAAAGGTCTGGCTAGTCAAGGCTATGGTTTTTCCAGTAGTCATGTATGGATGTGAGAGTTGGAGTATAAAGAAAGCTGATCGCCAAAGAACTGATGCTTTTGAACTGTGGTGTTGGAGAAGACTCTTGAGAGTCCCTTGGACTGCAATGAGATCCAACCAGTCCATCCTAAAGGAAATCAGTCCTGAATATTCATTGAAAGGACTGATGCTGAAGCTGAAACTCCAAAACTTTGGCCACCTGATGCAAAGAACTGACTCATTCGCAAAGAACCTGATGATGGGAAAGATTGAAGGCAGAGGAGAAGGGTATGACAGAGGATGAGATGGTTGAATGGCATCACTGACTCAATGGACATGGGTTTGGGTGGACTCTGGGAGTTCGTGATGGACAGGGAGGCCTGGCGTGATGCGATCCATGGTGTCGCAAAGAGTTGCACACGACTGAGCTACTGAACTGAACTGACTGACTATAATAGTAGATACATGTCATTATACATTTGTTCAAACCCATAGAATGTACAACACCAAGAGTGAACCCTAATATAACTTATGGATTCTGGGTGATAATGATGTGTCAATGTAGGGTTATCATTATCACAAGAATATCACACTAATTCAAATAATAGGAGAAACTGGGGGAGGGGGTAAGGTGATGTATGACAAAGCTCTGTTTTCCTGTGAAACTAAAACTGCTTGAGAAATAAATTCTATTTTAAATGAATATAATTAAAAATCATTTTTATATAGCAATTCATTTTTTCTCATACATCTGTCTAATTTTTTTATTTATTTATTTTTTGGCTGTGCTTGGTTTTTGTTGCTGCATGGGTTTTTCTCTAGTTGTGGTCAGCAGGGGGTACTCTCTAGTTGTGGTGTGCAATCTTATTGTGGTGACTTATAGCATAGGCTCAGTAGTTGAAGTGTATGGGCTTAGTTGTTCCTCAACATGTGGGATCTTCTAGGACTAAGGATTGAACAAGTGTCTCCTGCATTGGTAGGCAGATTATTTACCACTGAGCCACGAGGGAAGCCCCTGTCTAGTTTTTGTTTTTTGGTTTTGTTTAACATAAAATGAAATAACCTCTCCATTCACATTATGAAAATTATATGGAAGAACAGAATATTTAAAAGTAAACCAGGGACAATCTTCCAGTTATAAAATAAATAAGTCGTGGGGATGTAATGTATACCATGATGACTATAGTTCATAATACTGTATTGCATATTTGAGGTTTGCTAAGAGTAAATCTTCTAAGTTCTCATCATGTGAAAAGAAATAGTAACTACATATGTTGATGGATACCAATTAGACTTATTGTGGTGATCATTTTACGATATCCCAAAATATCAAATCATATTGTTCACCTGAAACTAATACTGTATGTCAGTTTTACCTCTGTTTTAAGAAGTATACCAGACAAGATTAATCTTAAAGCTCCAAATGAAATAATGTTTCCTTCTCATAAACCAAAGGGAGTTGAATAAATTGTGCAATATTTTATGAAGAATCTAAACCTAAGGCAATTTAATAATTTGTCGGTGTCTTAAAAAAGCTAATATTTCATTTGCTGGTTTTCTCTGTTGTTTTTCTACTTATTTTGTCTATCTTCATTCTAATCTAATCTTTAGCATTTCTTTTCTTCTACTAAATTTGGGTATAAATTCTGTAAATCTTCTGTATCTAGTTTCTACTATACCTATAGTTTCTTAATTTCTTTGTTGTTCAGTCGCAATGAGATCCAACCAGTCCATTCTAAAGGAGATCAGTCCTGGGTGTTCATTGGAAGGACTGATGCTAAAGCTGAAACTCCAATACTTTGGCCACCTCATGCGAAGAGTTGACTCACTGGAAAAGACCCTGATGCTGGGAGGGATTGGGGGCAGGAGGAGAAGGGGACGACAGAGGATGAGATGGTTGGATGGCATCACCGACTCGATGGACATGAGGTTGAGTGAACTCCAGGAGATGGTGATGGACAGGGAGGCCTGGCGTGCTGTGGTTCATGGGGTCGCAAAGAGTTGGACATGACTGAGCGACTGAACTGAGCTGAATCGCTAACTTGTGTCAAATTATGTCCTCTTTTCTAGAAGCTGTAATGTTATTTTATTGATTTGAGATTGATTTGATATTTTTCTTCTTTTTAATGTAGGCATTCACAGATATAATTTTCCCTTTGTTATGCTTTCACTGTATTCCATGTTTTTGTATGTTCTTGTTTTCACTCATCTCAAAGTATTTTCTAATTTCCTTTGTGGTTTCTTCTTGATTCACTGATTGTTTAATATTATACTATTAAATTTCCACATATTCATGAATTTACCAAATTTTATTTTGTTATTAATTTCTGGTTTTGTTACATTGTAATCATGGAAGATATTTAGTATGATTTCAACCTTTATAATTTATGTTTATTATTACCATACTTTCTTGTTGAAATGACCCCTTAATCAATATATAATGTCATTTTTTGGTCTCATAACAATTTTTGATTTAAAGTCTATTTTTCCTGATATCAATACAGCTACACAAGCTCCCTTTGGTTACTATATTTTACATGGAATATCTTTTTCCATCCTTTAATTTTTGATCTATTTGTGTCTGCATCTAAAGTGAATCTCAAGGGAGAGGACATACGTATACTGATAGCCAAGTCATGTTGATACATGGCAATTATCCTCCAATAGGGAATACATGTACACCCAGGGCTGATTCATGTCAATATATAAAATAAATAAATAAATAAAAGCAATTTACTTAAAAACAAAACAAAAATTAATTAATTTAAAAAATAAAGTGAGTCTTCTACTCACAGACTTAGAAAAAGAACTTATGGTTGCAAGGAGGAAAGGATAACTATGGACTTTGAGAAGCTCATGTACACACTGCTATATTTAAAATGGATAACCAAAAAGGACTTATCGTATAGCATGTGGAACTCTGTTCATATGTGGCAGCCTAGATAGGAGAGGGGTTTGGGGGGAGAATGGATACATTTGTTGCAGGAAGAGGCCCCCTTCCAGGGCCCAAAAGCTCACTCAGAAATGAATTGTCCAAGGAGACACCTGCTGACAAAGCAAGAGAACAGAGAGCAGTAGGGTAAAGGAACCCAGGAGAACTGCTCTGCCACATGGTGACATCTTTTGACCCTTCCTGAACTCTTCTGGTTGGTGGTAGCTTACTAGTTTCATGTTCCTTACCAGGACCTCCTGTCGTGAAACAACTCATGCACATGTTAACTATGGTGCCTGGCCAGGGTGAGCAGTTTTCCAGTGTACTTCCCCTAACAGATGTATATGTACGGCTGAGTCCCTTCACTGTTCACCTGAAAATAACACAACATTTTTAATTGGCTATGCACCAATACAAAATATTAACAGGAAGTTTAAAGGTCAGAAAAATAAACAAATAGAGTCTCTTCTCACAGATATAGAAAACAAACTAGTGGTTACCAGTGGGGAGAAAGAAGCTGAAAGGGGCATTTCAAGGCTAGGGGATTAAGAGGTATAAGCTATTCTGTAAAAAATAAGCTACAAGAATATATTTTACAACTTGGGGAATATAGCATATATTTTACAGTAAATATAAATAGAGTACAATCATTAACAGTTGTGAATCACTATATTCTACGCACATGTAATAGAGATGGGAATACCAGACAACTTTACCTGTCTTCTGAGAAAGCTGCATGCGGGTCAAGAAGCAACCATTAGAATCAGGCATGGAATAACTGACTAGTTCAAAATTGGGAAAGGAGTATGACAAGGCTGTATATTGTTAGCCTGCATATTTAACTTATATGCATAGTACATCATTGGGAAATGCCAGGCTGAATGAATCACAAGCTAAAATCAAGATTTCCAGGAGAAACATCAACAACCTCAGATATGCAAATAACACCACTAATGGCAGAAAGAGAAGAGGAAGTAAAGAGCCTCTTAATGAGGGTGAAAGAAGAGTGAAAAAGCTGGCTAGAAACTCAGCATTTAAAAAACGAAGATCATGGCATCCAGTCCCATCACTTCATGGAAAATGGATGGGGAAAGAGTGGAAGCAGTGAAAGACTTTAATTTCTTAGGCTCCAAAATCACTGTGGACAGTGACTGCAGCCATGAAATTAAAAGACACTTGCTCCTTGGAAAGAAAGCTACGACAAATGTAGACAGAGTATTAAGAAACAGAGACATCACAATGCCAACAAAAGTCCATAAAAATCAAAGCTATGCTTTTTCCAGTAGTCATATACAGATGTACAGATGTGAGAGTTGGACTATAAAGAAGGCTGAGTGCTGAAGAATTGATGATTTCAAATTGTGGTGCTGGAGAAGACTCTTGAGAGTCCCTTGGACAGCAAGGAGATCAAACCAGTCAATCCCAAAAGAAATCACCCTGAATATTCTTTGGAAGGACTGATGCTGAAGCTGAGGCTCCAATACTTTGCCCACCTGATACAAAGAGCCAGCTTATTAGAAAAGACCCTGATGCTAGGAGGAATTGAAGACAAAAGGAGAAGTGGGTGGCAGAGGATGAGATGGTTAGATAGCATCATTGACCCAATGGACATGAATTTGATCAAATCTCAGGAGATAGTGGAGGACAGAGGAGCCTGGTGTGCTACAGTCCACAGAGTAACAGAGAGTCAGACATGACTTAGAGACTCAACAATAACAACAACATATAATGTTGTATAGCGACTATATTTCAATGAAGAAAAAAAATGAGAGTCTCTTGTAGACAGCCTATATTTGGATAGTGGGTTTTGTTGTTGTTAAATTTATTTATTTTTGGCTGCGCTGGGTCTTTGTTGCTGCCCATGGGCTTTCTCTAGTTGTGGTGAGTAAGAACTACTCTCTAGTTGCAGTGCACAGGCTTCTCACTGAAATAGCTTCTCGTTGCAGAGAGAGGGTTTTAAGGAACGTGGACTTCATTACCTGCAGCATATGGGCTCTAGAACACGGACTGAGTAGTTGTGGCACACAGGTTTAGTTGCCCCACAGAACACACACACAATCTTTCCAGACCAGGAATTGAACCCTAACCCTAACCTGAATTACTAGGCAGATTCATAACTACTAGATAGCCAGGGAAGTCCTACATTTAAGTAACTAGTGATAAGGAAAAACTAACTTCTGCTATTTTGCTATTTGTTTTCTATATGTCATGTATACACTTTTCTTCAGTTCCTCCATTACTTCTTAGTTTTGTATTTAATGATTTTTTTTTGGAGTACATCATTTTAAATCCTTTGTCATTTCCTTTATACTTCTACATTATTTTCATAGTGGTTGTCCTGGGAACTACAATATCTCTGAAATTTATACAATCTAGTGTGAATGAACGCCAGCTTAACTTCAACATATGTAAAACTGATCACATCAGTTCAGTTCAGTTCAGTCGCTCAGTCGTGTCCGACTCTCTGCGACCCCATGAATCACAGCACGCCAGGCCTCCCTGTCCATCACCAACTCCCGGAGTACACTCAAACTCATGTCCACAGAGTCGGTGATGCCATCCAGCCATCTCATTCTCCGTCGTCCCCTTCTCCTCCCGCCCCCAACGTTTCCCAGCATCAGAGTCTTTTCCAGTGAGTCAACTCGTCGCATGAGGTGGCCAAAGTATTGCAGTTTCAGCTTCAGCATCAGTCCCTCCAATGAACATCCAGGATTGATCTCCTTTAGAATGGACTGGTTGGATCTCCTTGCAGTACAAGGGACTCTCAAGAGTCTTCTCCAACACCACAGTTCAAAAGCATCGATTCTTCGGCGATCAGCCTTCTTCACAGTCCAACTCTCACAACCATACATGACCACGGGAAAAACCATTGCCTTGACTAGACGGACCTTGGTTGGCAAAGTAATGTCTCTGCTTTTTAATATACTATCAAGGTTGGTCATAACTTTCCTTCCAAGGAGCAAGCGTCTTTTAATTTCATGGCTGCAATCAGCATCTGCAGTGATTTTGGAGCCCAAAAAAACAAAGTCTGACACTGTTTCCACTGTTTTTCCATCTATTTCCCATGAAGTGATGGGACCAGATGCCATGATCTTTGTTTTCTGAATGTTGAGCTTCAAACCAACCTTTTCACTCTCCTCTTTCACTTTCATCAAGAGGCTTTTGAGTTCCTCTTCACTTTCTGCCATAAGGGTAGTGTCATCTGCATATCTGAGGTTATTGATATTTCTCCCAGCAATCTTGATTCCAGCTTGTGCTTCTTCCAGCCCAGCGTTCCTCATGATGTACTCTGCATATAAGTTAAATAAGCAAGGTGACAATATACAACCTTGACGTACACCTTTCCTATTTGGAACCAGTCTGTTGTTCCATGTCCAGTTCTAACTGTTGCTTCCTGACCTGCATACAGGTTTCTCAAGAGGCAGGTCAGGTGGTCTGGGATTCCCATCTCTTTCAGAATGTTCCACAGTTTATTGTGATCCACACAGTCAAAGGCTTTGGCATAGTCAATGAAGCAGAAATAGATGTTTTTCTGAAACTCTCTTGCTTTCTCCATGATCCAGCGGATGTTGGCAATTTGATCTCTGGTGCCTCTGCCTTTTCTAAAACCTGCTTGAACATCTGGGAGTTCACGGTTTACATATTGCTGAAGCCTGGCTTGGAGAATTTTGAGCATGACTTTGCTAGCGTGTGAGATGAGGGCAATTGTCCGGTAGTTTGAGCATTCTTTGGCATTGCCTTTCTTTGGGATTGGAATGAAGACTGACCTCTTCCAGTCCTGTGGCCACTGCTGAGTTTTCCAAATCTGCTGGCATATTGAGTGTAGCACTTTCACAGCATCATCTTTCAAGACTTGTAATAGCTCAACTGGAATTCCATCACCTCCACTAGCTTTGTTAGTAGTGATGCTTTCTAAGGCCCACTTGACTTCACATTCCAAGATGTCTGGCTCTAGGTCAGTGATCACGTTATCGTGACTATCTTGGTTGGGAAGATCTTTTTTGTACAGTTCTTCTGTGTATTCTTGCCACCTCTTCTTAATATCTTCTGCTTCTGTTAGGTCCATACCATTTCTGTCCTTTATCGAGCCCATCTTTGCATGAAATGTTCCCTTGGAATCTCTAATTTTCTTGAAGAGGTCTCTTGTTTTTCCTATTCTGTTGTTTTCCTCTATTTCTTTGCATTGATCACTGAGGAAGTCTTTCTTATCTCTCCTTGCTATTCTTTGGAACTCTGCATTCAGATGCTTATATCTTTCCTTTTCTCCTTTGCTTTTCGCTTCTCTTCTTTTCACAGCTATTTGTAAGGCCTCCTCAGACAGCCATTTTGCTCTTTTGCATTTCTTTTCCATGGGGATGGTCTTGTTCCCTGTCTCCTGTACAATGTCACGAACCTCCATCCAGAGTTCATCAGGCACTCTATCTATCAGATCTAGTCCCTTAAATCTATTTCTCACTTCCACTGTATAATCATAAGGGATTTGATTGAGGTCATATCTGAATGGTCTAGTGGTTTTCCCTACTTTCTTCAATTTAAGTCTGAACTTCGCAATAAGGAGTTCATGATCTGAGCCACAGTCAGCTCCTGGTCTTGTTTTTGCTAACTGTATACAGCTTCTCCATCTTTGGCTACAAAGAATATAATCAATCTGATTTCGGTGTTGACCATCTGGTGATGTCCATGTGTAGAGTCTTCTCTTGTGTTGTTGGAAGAGGGTGTTTGCTATGACCAGTGAATTCTCTTGACAAAACTCTATTAGCCTTTGCCCTGCTTCATTCCGTGCTCCAAGGCCAAATTTGCCAGTTACTCCAGGTGTTTCTTGACTTCCTACTTTTGCATTCCAGTCCCCTAGAATGAAAAGGACATCTTTTTTGGGTGTTAGTTCTAAAAGGTCTTGTAGGTCTTCATAGAACCGATTAACTTCAGCTTCTTCAGCATTACTGGTTGGGGCATAGGCCCGGATTACTGTAATATTGAATGGTTTGCCTTGGAAATGAACAGAAATCATCCTGTCATTTTTAAGATTGCATCCAAGTACTGCATTTCGGACTCTTTTGTTCACCATGATGGCTACTCCATTTCTTCTAAGGGATTCCTGCCCACAGTAGTAGATATAATGGTCATCTGAGTTAAATTCTCCCATTCCAGTCCATTTTAGTTCGCTGATTCCTAGAATGTCGACGTTCACTCTTGCCATCTCCTGTTTGACCACTTCCAATTTGCCTTGATTCATGGACCTAACATTCCAGGTTCCTATGCAATATTGCTCTTTACAGCACCGGACCTTGCTTCTATCACTGGTCACATCCACAACTGGGTATTGGTTTTGCTTTTGCTCCATCCCTTTATTCCTTCTATAGTTATTTCTCCACTGAGCTCCAGTAGCATACTGGGCACCTACCGACCTGGGGAATTCCTCATTCAGTATCCTATCATTTTGCCCTTTGATACTGTTCATGGGGTTCTCAAGGCAAGTATACTGAAGTGGTTTGCCATTCCCTTCTCCAGTGGACCACATTCGGCTGTGGTCCATGTGATCAGATCGGCTAGTTTCCTGTGATTATGATTTCAGTTTGTCTGCCCTCTGGTGCCCCCTAGCAATACCTACCGTCTTATTTGGGTTTCTCTTACCTTGGTCGTGGAAAATCTCTTCACAGCCGCCCCAGCAAAGTGCAGCTGCTGTACCTTACCTTGACAGTTCCATTTTTCCCCTTTTATGTTGTTACCATGAAACTTACATCTCTAAACTTTGTTCATTAACTAATTTGTAATTTTTGTTTTAAGCACATTCTTTTAAATCATATAAGAAAATACTTATTAACCAAGAATGGAAGCTGGTTTTAGAAAAGGCAGAGGAAACAGAGATCAAATTGCCAACATACACTGCAGCATCGAAAAAGCAAGAGAGTTCCAGAAAAAACATCTATTTCTGCTTTATTGACTATGAGAAAGCCTTTGACTGTGTGGATCACAATAAACTGTGGAAAATTCTAAAAGGGATGGGAATACCAGACCACCTGACCTGCCTCTTGAGAAACCTATAGGCAGGTCAGGAAGCAACAGTTAGAACTGGACATGGAACAACAGACTGGTTACAAATAGGAAAAGGAGTACGTCAAGGCTGTATTTTGTCACCCTGCTTATTTAACTTATATGCAGAGTACATCATGAGGAACGCTGGGCTGGAAGAAGCACAAGCTGGAATCAAGATTGCTGGGAGAAATATCAATAACCTCAGATATGCAGATGACAACACCCTTATGGAAGAAAGTGAAGAGGAACTAAAAAGCCTCTTGATGAAACTGAAAGAGGAGAGTAAAAAAGTTGGCTTGAAGCTCAACATTCAGAAAACAAAGATCATGGCATCTGGTCCCATCATTTCATGGGAAATAGATAGACAAACAGTGGAAAAAGTGTCAGACTTTTATTTTTTGTGGGCTCCAAAATCACTGCAGATGGTGATTGCAGCCATGAAATTTAAAAACACTTACTCCTTGGAAGGAAAGTTATGACCAACCTAGATAGCATATTAAAAAGCAGAGATACTTCTTTGCCAACAAAGGTCCGTCTAGTCAAGGCTGTGGAATTTCCAGTGGTCATGTATGGATGTGACAGTTGGACTGTGAAGAAAGCTGAGGGCTGAAGAATTGATGCTTTTGAACTGTGGTGTTGGAGAAGACTCTTGAGAGTCCCTTGGACTGCAAGGAGATCCAACCAGTCCATCCTAAAGGAGATCAGTCCTGGGTTTTCATTGGAAGGACTGATGCTAAAGCTGAAGCTCCAACATTTTGGCCACCTCATGCAAAGAGTTGATTCATTGGAAAAGACTCTGATTCTGGGAGGGATTGGGGGCAGGAGGAGAAGGGGACCACAGAGCGTGAGATGGCTGGATGGCATCACTGACTCGATGGACATGAGTTTGAGTGAATGCCGGGAGTTGGTGATGGACAGGGAGGCCTGGCTTGCTGCGATTCATGGGGTCGCAAAGAGTCGGACACGACTGAGCGACTGAACTGAACTGAAGAATGCAATAATATTGGTTTTTATAATTACCTGTGTATCAGTGTCCTTTATTTCTTCAAACAGCTTTGAGTTACTGTCTAGTATACTTTAATTTCAGCCTGAAGGCTTTAACAAGTCTTGTTGGACAAATCTACTGGAAATCAACTTTCTCAGCTTTTCTTTATCTGCCAGTGTCTTTATTTTTCCTTCATTTAATTATTTATTCAGGGCTGCACCTTGTGGCATGTGGGATCTTAGTTCTCAGAGCAGAGATCAAACCTATGCACTCTGCAGTGGAAGTATTCAGTCATAAACACTTGGACCACCAGGGAAGTTCTTTCTTTCATTTTTAAAAGATTGTGAAGGGGGGACTTCCCTAGGGGTACAGTGACTAAGAATCTACCTTGCAATACAGAGGAGGTAGATGTGATCCCTGGTTGGGGAACTAAGATCCCACATGTTGGGAAGCAATTAAGACTGTGTGCTGTAACTACTGAAGCCCATGCAAGGCAACTAGAAAGTCCTTGTGTTGCAGTGAAAGAGCCACATGATGCAGGGATCTCTCCTACCACCACTGTGATCCGATGCTGCCAAATCAGTCAATCAGTCAATAAATAACTATTTTTAAAAATAGTATTATGCAAAATATAGAATATCTTTTCTTTCAGCACTTTAAATATGTCATCTCACTGCTTTCTGACTTCCTTGGTTTCTGACGAGAAATTGACTGTTATTCTTTGTTTCTTTAAACTTTTTATTTTCTATAGTTATAGCTGATTAACCATGTTCTCATAGTTTTAGGTGAACAGAGAAGGGATTTGGCCTTATATATACAGGTAATCCATTTCCCCACAAACTTCCCTGTCATCCAGGCTGCCACATAACATTGAGCAGAGTCCCATGGGCTATAAAGTAGGTCCTTGTTGGTTCAGTTCAGTTCAGTTCAGTTCAGTCGCTCAGTTGTGTCCAACTCATTGCGACCCCATGAATCGCAACTTGCCAGGCCTCCCTATCCATCACCAACTCCCGGAATTCACTCAAACCCACCTCCATCGAGTCGGTGATGCCATCAGCCATCTCATTGTCTGTCATTGCCTTCTCTTCCTGCCCCCAATCCTTCCCAGCATCAGAGTCTTTTCCAGTGAGTCAACTCGTTGCATAAGGTGGCCAAAGTATTGGAGTTTCAGCTTTAGCATCAATCCTTTCAATAAACACCCAGGACTGATCTCCTTTAGGATGGACTGGTTGGATCTCCTTGCAGTCCAAGGGACTCTCAAGAGTCTTCTCCAACACCACAGTTCAAAAGCATCAATTCTTCAGCGATCAGCTTTCTTCACAGTCCAACTCTCACATCCATACATGACCACAGGAAAAACCATAGCCTTGACTAGACGGACCTTGGTTGGCAAAGTAATGTCTCTGCCTTTTAATATGCTATCTAGGTTGGTCAAAACTTTCCTTCCAAGGAGTAAGCGTCTTTTAATTTCATGGCTGCAATCAGCATCCGCAGTGATTTTGGAGCCCCAAAAAATAAAGTCTGACACTATTTCCCCTGTTTCCCCATCTATTTCCCATGAAGTGATGGGACCAGATGCCATGATCTTTGTTTTCTGAATGTTGAGCTTCAAGCCAACTTTTTCACTCTTCTCTTTCACTTTCATCAAGAGGCTTTTGAGTTCCTCTTCACTTTCTGCCATAAGGGTGGTGTCATCTGCATATCTGAGGTTATTGATATTTCTCCCAGCAATCTTGATTCCAGCTTGTGCTTCTTCCAGCCCAGCGTACCTCATGATGTACTCTGCATAGAAGTTAATAAGCAGGGTGACAATATACAGCCTTGATGTACTCCTTTTCCTATTTGGAACCAGTCTGTTGTTCCATGTCCAGTTCTAACTGTTGCTTCCTGACCTGCATACAGGTTTCTCAGGAGGCATGTCAGGTGGTCTGGGATTCCCATCTCTTTCGGAATTTTCCACAGTTTGTTGTGATCCACACAGTCAAAGGCTTTGGCATAATCAATAAAGCAGAAATAGATGTTTTTCTGGAACTCTCTTGCTTTTTCCATGATCCAGCAGATGTTGGCAATTTGATCTCTGGTTCCCCTGCTTGAAAAAACAGCTTGAACATCCGGAAGCTCACGGTTCACGTATTGCTGAAGCCTGGCTTGGAGAATTTTGAGTATGACTTTAGTAGCGTGTGAGATGAGTGCAATTGTGCGGTAGTTTGAGCATTCTTTGGCATTGCCTTTCTTTGGGATTGGAATGAAGACTGACCTTTTCCAGTCCTGTGGCCACTGCTGAGATTTCCAAATTTGCTGGCATATTGAGTGCAGCACTTTCACAGCATCATCTTTCAGGATTTCAAATAGATCAACTGGAATTCCATCACCTCCACTAGCTTTGTTCCTATTGATGCTTCCTAAGGCCCACTTGACTTCACATTCCAAGATGTCTGGCTCTAGGTGAGTGATCACACCATCATGATTATCTTGGTCGTGAAGATCTTTTTCGTACAGTTCTTCTGTGTATTCTTGCCATCTCTTCTTAATATCTTCTGCTTCTGTTAGGTCCCTACCATTTCTGTCCTTTATCGAGCCCATCTTTGCATGAAATATTCCCTTGGTATCTCTGATTTTCTTGAAGAGATCTCTTGTCTTTCCTATTCTGTTGTTTTCCTCTATTTCTTTGCATTGATCATTGAGGAAGGCTTTCTTATCTCTCCTTGCTCTTCTTTGGAACTCTGCATTCAGATGCTTATATCTTTCCTTTTCTCCTTTGCTTTTCGCTTCTCTTCTATCCATTTTAAATATAGCAGTGTGTACATGTCCATCCCAAACTCCCTAACTATCCCTTCCCCTCATATGTCCCACTGGTTACCATAAGTTCTTTCTCTAAATCTGTGAGTCTCTTTCTGTTTTGTAAGTTCATTTGTATCATTTCTTTCTAGTTCCACATATAAGGGATGTCATATGATATTTCTCCTTCTCTGACTTACTTCAGTCAGTATGACAATCCCTAGGTAGGTCCATCTATGTTGCTCCAAGTGGCATTATATCCTTCTTTCTAATGGCTGAGTAATATTCCATTGGGCTTCTCTGGTGGTCCAGTATAAGGAATCTGCCTGCCAATGCAGGAGACATGGGTTCAATCCCTCGGTCAGGAAGATCCCCTGAAGGAGGAAATGGCAACCCACTCCCTATTCTTGCCTGGGAAATCCCAGGGACAGAGGAGCCTGATGTGCTACAAGAGTCAGACATGACTTAGCAACTAAAACAACAATATTCCATTGTATATATGTACACTTTCTTTAGCATCCCTCTGTCGATGGTCATTTAAGTTGCTTCTGTGTCTTGGCTATTGTAAACAGTGCTGCAGTGAACATTGGGGTGCATATATCCTTTAGGATCATGTTTTTCTCTGGATATACGCCCAGGAGTGGGATTGCAGGGCCATGTGGTAGATCTTAGTTTTTTAAGGAACCTGCATACTGTTCTCCATAGTGGCTGTACCAATTTACAATCCCACCGACAGTATAGAAAAGTTCTCTTCTATCTACGTCCTCTCCAG
Organism: Moschus berezovskii; assembly: GCF_049115385.1. Classification (NCBI taxonomy): domain Eukaryota; kingdom Metazoa; phylum Chordata; class Mammalia; order Artiodactyla; family Moschidae; genus Moschus; species Moschus berezovskii. Next base: position 67,258,586 of record NC_142488.1, read on the forward strand.
CATTTATTGTGATTTTTTTGCTGATAGCCATTCTCACTGGTGTGAGGCGATATCTCATTGTAGTTTTGACTTGCATTTCTCTAATAATTAGCGATGCTGAACATCAATTCATGTGAGAAATTGGCTATTAATCTTGAGGATCTAAGTGAAAAATCACTTCTCCCTTGGTACTTTCAAGCTTCTCTTTCTTGGTATGAATCTGTTTATTTTACTTAGTTCGATGAACTTCTTAGATGTGTGAATTCATGTCTTCCATCAAATTTTGGAAGGTTTTGGCCATCATTTCATTTTTTTTGTTCTGCCTTTTCTCTGTCTCCTGCTGGGACTCTCAATTATTTGTATATTGGTGTATTTGATGTTGTCCCTCATGTCTCTTAGGTTCTGTCCATTTTCTTCATTCTTGTTTTTTTATTGTTTCTCTGACAGGATAATTGTAATTGACTCATATTCATGTTCACTATTTATTTCTTCTGTCAGCATAAATGTGTTTTTGAAACCCTCCAGTAAATTTTCATTAATGTATCTTTCAGACCAAGAATTTCTATTTTTTATATCTTTTTTCCTCAAGAGTAATGTGTTCTACTTTTTCCAGCTTTATTGATATAATTGACAGATAATGTTGTATAAGTTTAAGGTGTACAACATGATTATTAGATACACACAGATATGTTATGAAATACAATAAGGTTAACACATCCTTTACCTCACATAATTACCATTTTGCTGTTCTTGTTTTTTTTCTTTTTATAAATTTTTCAAATATTTATTTGGCTTCAACAGGTCTTGGTTGTGGCATGCAAACTCTTAGTTGTGGTATGTGGGATCTAGTTCCCTGATTAGGGATTGAACTCAGGCCCCCTGCATTGAGAGTGTGGTCTTAGCCACTGTACCACCAGGGAAGTCCTGCTATTTCTATTTCTTTGATATTCTGATTCATGAAACATTGTTTACCTTGTTTCATTTTTTGGACATGATTTGCTTTAGCTTTCTGAACTTATTTCAGGTAGCTGATTTAAAATACTTTTTTTTTTTTTTACAGACCCGCACCTCCCCCGTGCTCAGAAGCAGCCCCCGGGTCTCTGCCAACAAGGCCCACGAGGGTTTCCATCTCCTATCTGCAGCTGCACGACACCACCTCCTTCCCTCGGAAGGTCCTTCTCCAAAAGAGCTAAAATACTTTTCTTGTATGTCCATTGATTGTCTGGTTTTCTTGAGGTATAGTTTTTATTAATTTCCTTTTTTTAAACCTGTGAATAGGCCATACTTTCTTATTCCTTCATGTATCTCATAATTTTTTTGTTGTTGAAAATTGGACATTTTGAGTATTATAATGTGATAACTCTTGAAATCAGATTCTTCTTTTCCATTTGTTTCTGCACATTGCAAGTTACAGGTTTTGCTTAGTGAACTTCCTAAACTATTTTTGTAAAGACTGTATTCTTCATCATATGTGGACATTGAAATCTCTTTCACTAGCTTAGCAGTCATCTAATGATATGAGGGTGATTTCCTTAAACACGTGGAGGCAAAACAAAAAAATGTCTTTCAGTCTTTGTAGATTGGCTCTGTTTTGGTACAGTCCTGTAACACAGCGAGTCTGCTTACAACTCTGCCTTAGCTTTCACTTCCTGCTAGAACTGAGCATAAATTAGACGTGAAAGCTTATAGAACTATCAAGTCTATTCTGGGCATGCATCCTATTATGGGGATACAAAGCTTTTGTTTCCCAAAGTTAAGTCTCTCCTCAGCTTTTGCTCCCAGACTTTTGACACATCTATTATGCACCAAAACAGCAATGTTTTGCCCTGAGCAGCAGCGGCTTGTTCATTTGTCTTAAAATATTTTTGAGGAACATGCTGTGTGAACAGCTCCTTTCCTGCCCTGAATGACTTCTGAGTCAGACAAAACTAAGGCAAGCCTCTGTGTCATTTGTTAGGGAATCCACAGACAGGTCAAAACAAACACAATTTCTTGGAAACAAGGTCTGCTGTGCTCTCTTTGGGAGAGACATGCTAAGTCAGGCATGACTTAGTGACTGAACAACAAAATGATACTATACTGATAATAATAATTTGGCATTTTGGTACTTAAACCTCTCCTTTCCTCTTCCTCCTAAACTCAAAGAAGTGACTAAACCCTTCTCTGTATCCATGATACAACACAGATTTCCCCCACTGGGATTAATTTGTTTATATGTTTGTTTCCACCACAAGACTGCAAACAACTTGAGAGTAAAGGATTTTTCTTCTTTATTCAATCAGTGAAAATTTATCACATGTGTACTATGCATATATTTTAGAAAAGGAACATACAAAGATGAGTAAGACAACAACTCTGTTCCCAAGGAACTTACAGTTTATGGGAGGGACAGGGAAATTACAAGATAGGATAACAGAGATGCACCGAAGAAGAAAGGAGCAGTATAAAACTCAAACTGGGAGGTCAGGAAAGCTTCCTGGAAATTGTAATTTTTGAGCTGTGTTTGGAAATAGAGAAAACATTGCATTTATTCAGAGCCACAGCCAGGCATGATATTAATAAATTGAAAGGTTCAGATCAAACGCATCATTTCTGAGTCTGGATATTTTGGTGGAGCCAACATATCCTAATGAGGTTTTTTTTTTTCCCAGCTGAAAGTCATTGTTTAAAGAGCACTCACTGAAATATACTAAGCACTGATTCTTCAGGCAGAGTTTACCTGTATGTCCTTAAAAATGTCACCCAAAGAGCCTAAAGACCGTATTTCAACATTTCCACCATCAGTCACACTCTATTCAGCTGTATACAATTTTCAGGACAATGATCAAATAAAAATTGATGTCAGTAAGGATATGTCAATATGATGTTGGCACCAAGGCATTAGCAATTTTTTCATTTTGAGTTGTAGTAAAATATACATAAAATATACTTTCTTTACCACTTTTAAATGCACAGTTCAGTACTGTTAAGTTCATTCACACTGTTGTATGACCAACCTTCAGAATTCTTTTCATCTTGCATAACTGAAACTCTTAATTATAAACAACTCCCATTCTCCCTTCCCAAAGTCCCTAAAATCTAGATATCAGGAAGCAATCAAGATAGACTCACTATGATTTCCATTTCGCCAGGGAGTAATCTGCATCCTGAAGTGAAATTTAATCCACAGGGAATTTGCAACAAAATAGGAAATCTGTAGGCATTTCCTTGGAATAACCTTCAGTAAATCATTTCACCTCTCTAGGGCAGGTATTCTTTAGCAGTCAAAAGGAAGGTAGTGATTGAATGGTATCTAAGGTCCCCTTGGTTTTGATAATCTATAATAACTAGCATACTATTACATTTCTTCATCTTTCTTCCTCAAAATTTAATAGAACCCACTTAAATCAAGATTTGATATTGCCATAATCGTGTCAAGTGTATTCTTTCTAAAATATTTTAATGTATATTATTAAACAGTTTTCAGGTATAATGGCCTCCACAAGCATTTCACAGCGTCTTCAGAAATCTGACTACAAAACATCCTACATTTCAATTGATTTAATTCAACACCAACCCTGAATATCACAAATGATATACATTCAGATTTAAATGCATCTTTAATATTTTGCATCATGGAACAGCAGTGCTAGAAGTAACACTTGAGGTGATTTAATACAATGCACTCACATCAGAATAAAGAAATAGGTCCAGAGTTTCACTGCCTTGCCTGTGCTCAGAGAGCTAGACCGACACAAAGTAAGGAGTAAAAGTTGTTTAAAAGCCAGATTACTTTACTTCTGATCCAGTGATTCTCCTCCATGTTTGCAAATGTATGCTGCCCAGTCTTATATAACCTAATCATCTGTCTAGGTAACTTTCAAATTAATTAGTATCAAAAGGGAATTCAGTTCAGTCACTCAGTCATGTCCGACTCTGTGACCCCATGATGCAGCATGCCAGGCCTCCCTGTCCACCCAAACCCATGTCCATTGCATCAGTGATGCCATCCAACCATCAGTTCCCTTCTTCTACAGCCCTCAATCTTTCCCAGGATCAGGGTCTTTTCAAATGAGTCAGTTCCCCGCATCAGGTGGCCAAAGTATTGCAGTTTCAGCTTCAACATCAGTCCCTCCAATGAAGACCCAGGACTGATCTCCTTTAGGATGGACTGGTTGGATCTCCTTGCAGTCCAAGGGACTCTCAAGAGTCTTCTCCAACACCATAGTTCAAAGCATCAGTTCTTCGGCACTCAGCTTTCTTTAAAGTACAACTCTCAAATTCATACATGACTACTGGAAAAACCATAGCCTTGAATAGACGGACCTCTGTTGGCAAAGTAATGTCTCTGCATTTTAATATTCTGTCTCAGTTGGTCATAACTTTCCTTCCAAGGAGCAAACGTCTTTTAATTTCATGGCTGCAATCACCATCCGCAGTTATTTTGGAGCCCAGAAAAATAAAGTCAGCCACTGTTTCCCCATCTATTTTCCATGAAGTGATGGGACCAGATGCCATGATCTTAGTTTTCTGAATGTTGAACTTTAAGCCAACATTTTCACTCTTCTCTTTCACTTTCATCAAGAGGCTCTTTAATTCTTCTTTGATTTCTGCCATAAGGGTGGTGTCATCTGCATATCTGAGGTTATTGATATTTCTCCCAGCAATCTTGATTCCAGCTTGTGCTTCTTCCAGCCCAGCGTTTCTCATGATATACTCTGCATATAAGTTAAATAAGCAGGGTGACAATATACAGCCTTGACGTACTCCTTTTCCTATTTGGAACAAGTCTGTTGTTCCATATCCAGTTCTAACTGTTGCTTCCTGACCTGCATACAGGTTTCTCAAGAGGCAGGTCAGGTAGTCTGGTATTCCCACCTCTTTTCAGAATTTTTCACACTTTATTGTGATCCACACAGTCAAAGGCTTTGGCATAATCAATAAAGCAGAAATATATGTTTTTCTGCAACTCTCTTGCTTTCTCCATGATCCAGCGGATGTTGGCAGTTTGATCCCTGGTTCCTCTGCCTTTTCTAAAACCTGCTTGAACATCTGGAAGTTCACAGTTCACATATTGCTGAAGCCTGGCTTGGAGAATTTTGAGCATGTCTTTACTAGCGTGTGAGATGAGTGCAATTGTGCGGTAGTTTGAGCATTCTTTGGCATTGCCTTTCTTTGGGATTGGAATGAAAACTGACCTTTTCTAGTCCTGTAGCCACTGCTGAGTTTTACAAATGTGCTGGCATATTGAGTGAAGCACTTTCACAGCATCATCTTTTAGGATTTCAAATAGCTCAACTGGAATTCCATCAACTCCACTAGCTTTGTTCCTAGTGATGCTTCCTAAGGCCCACCTGACTTCACATTCCAGTATGTCCGTCTCTAGGTGAGTGTGAATGATCACACCTTCGTGATTATCTGGGTTGTGATGATCTTTTTTGTACTGTTCTTCTGTGTATTCTTGCCACCTCTTCTTAATATCTTCTGCTTCTGTTAGGTCCATACCATTTCTGTCCTTTATTGAGCCCATCTTTGCATGAAATGTTCCCTTGGTATCTCTAATTTTCTTGAAGAGATCTCTAGTCTTTCCCATTCTGTTACCTAGTCACAATATTCACTGACTAGGACAAAATGTAATGAACCATTGAAAACAGTCATTCATTTACATATCTTGATTGTTCTGACTAATCTAGAGGTTGACAGCATTAATAAAGTATAATGAATAGAATCCTGGAAGAACGTATTTAAATTGTGAAATGCCTAAGTAAATTGGCCTACCAAATTTACTGCCATTAAGACAATAGTAAATTTAATTATAATTTCAAAATGGAATATCCTAATATTATACTTCTAGTTTAGTGTTTTCAATTCACCCTTTAGAAGTTAACCAAAAACTCAGAATTTAGATTGTAAAAGTTTATTGATATGATCAAAAAGCAAACAGCCAGACATTTGGTTATCTTTGCCACTACAATGTATAATTTTGAATAGTATTTTAAAATGCATAACATAATATTTAATTCAATACTAGAAAAGTAAAAAGAATCTACTTAAGGCACTTCAGATGAAAGCTACTTTCAACATTTCCACAAAAGTAACACTATTCTAAGTATAGTAAATCTGCTCTCTACAGATTTTAGCCAGAACACAACTTCTCTCCTAAAGAAGAAGAATGTGCTCTTAAGAGAGACACAAAAAATAGAAAGAACTGTCATTCTTCAATGCTCATTGCAAATTATCTGGAGCTATAGATTACATGGCAATAATATTCCCCTGGTTAGTCTGTACAAATCAGGGCATATTCATACAAGTCTCATAAGAATCACAGCATAAATTTTTTTGGCCTGAGACAAGTACAAAAACAGCAGATAAGGAATCCAGAATCACACAATTTACAGTGGAGTAATAAACATGGGCTCCACTAGAGAGTAAATATCACCTTACCCATCAAATCTACTTTAAAAAATACAAACCAAAAGCCCCACATAGAACATTTCTTCTTAGGCAACTATATTCATCTCTTTCTTCAAACATCTGTTATGTAAGATTTCTAGACTATGAGGGAGAGTTATTAGATGGTAAATAGTAGCAGGCAGTCACAATATTATCTTAATGTAATACTTCTAAGATTTCTTAAATTTTTTTCACAATCGGAATTTGCATATTTATATAATAGTGTCATTTCTGGATACTCTTTACAGCCATGGAGGAGATTATAGCTATATCTACTGATAACCATCAACTTTCATTCTTCAAAGAAATTTGGTTAGCACATATGGTTATTTTCAATGACAGAAAAAAGATCAAATTCAAACAGAACTTCTTCAAATGATTACTTTGTTTCTCCACATCAAGTGAGAAGACAAAGGTTAAAATAATAGCAAGAAAACAGAACAGTTTACAAGAAAAATTTACTTTCTATTCATAAGCAACAACTTAATGTTTCATGATTTTATTTTCCCAATCTAGGGGAGTCCTTTTCCTAAATACAAGGGTTAATAAAATATGTTGTCACTGTAATACAGAAATTGATTTAACCAGATAAATCCATTTTTTTCTCTTAGGTACAAATGAAATAAGAGATCATCTCTGAGTTGCAGAAACATTTTAGTCCACTCTAAATTTATACTGATTTTAGTACTAAGCTACATTTTTATTAGAGAGGGGCCCATCTTAAATAAATTAGGGAAACAGAGAAACAGAATGAGCCTGAAATCTTTCCAAATACAGGCAGCTAACACCACACTCATGAATAAATCATAATCCTGTATTTAGGAATACTTCTTAATATCTACAGCTACCAAGAAACATAGTCTGCACAGTATTTCAGGAGGGAAGATGGAGGAGGACTGGCTAGTGATCTTTTTCTAAAGTCTAGATGTGTACACTGAAGAATGGTGTTCCATTTTCCGAAGACACATAGCATATATGATTTCTCTGCTCAAAAGGAAAGATGTGTGAAGTATACACATCCATGCAATGATGGAAAAGCTAAGAATGGATTCCTGACGCTGTTATCAGTAACAGGCATATGCAAGAACACCTAGTCACAAGTCCCCACTACCTTTGGATAAGATAAAAAATCACATGGCCAAAAGTTAAGCAACACAGTTTTAAACCTTGTTCTAATTAAAATGTAGTAGTTTTAAATTTTTTATAAAATTACACTAAATTAAATGTTCCAGAAAGTTTACTGGGAAGGGAAGGTTAAGAGAAGAATCATATCCAAATACTTCATGAAAATTGCTTGTTAAGGCACTATACATCTTTGGTTAAATGATTAACTATTTTAATCACGTGGAAAAAAAGAGGTAATCCAAATATATAAACTGCATTCTTCTTTTCACACACATCTTTTTCATTTTTCAATTTCCATTATTCCAGTGTCTACATATTTCTGGAATCCTTTTTAACTCATCAGAAAGCTGAAACAAAAATATATACCAGTCTATTAATATCTGAAAGAAAAGTAGTCTTTACCTCTAATAAATATCTTGATTTTACCATATCAAAGAACATCTGGGTACATGTATAATAAACTTTGAGTACCAATAACATAAAGTAAGAGACACTGAGATGCTGAGGTAGTCTTAGCAGAAAAGGAAGTAGAAATAACCTCAAATTAAAATATCTCCTGAAGAGATACCAATAATTAAATGAATCAACCATGGTGATCAAATAAGTAATAGAAGTACCAGTAAGATTACCCTTGCATCCCAGTTAGTATTCTATAGGAGATAAATTATTTTAAAATACATATAGACAGAAGAATAAAAGTATAGAGCTGGAGGATTATTAGTCAAGGATCAAAGTTCTAGTAGGTTTTAATCTTTAGAATTAAACAAGTTTGCAAGAAATGCAAAGGCAGATTAAGTTTTTCACTGATTAAAATACATTTAGAAATGTTACAATATAATGAACCGGCCAGGGAGTTATTCAAAATTATCTACTAAAAGCTTCTGTTGAAAATACTAAGAATGAATTTGTGTCTCAAAAATATCACTTGATATACTTTACGTTTAGTGTTCATGGTCCGTTATAAAACAGGGCAATGTATTAAAACAAGAATTGTAGTAAATGCACTCAGATTATAAAACTAACTCATTATATTGCCTGTTGTGTACATTTCTTTTGGCTATTAACAGAAAAAAATCAAGAACTTATAACTAGGAGAATAATTTCTTCTCTGAGCTTTAGAGATCGCTATGAATATTTCAAGTCAATTAGACCTTCTTAAACACTCTTTCTTATTCTACAGTCTACATATTGGATTCTATTCAAATATTCTGTTTATACTACCTAAACAGCCTGAAAAGTAGAGTGAGAAGTTTTGGAAAAAACATTAAAAAATAATTTGTCCTCAAAAAGATGTCAAGTATGCAAACAAAGAACTGTACGAGCGTATAAAATGTTCTAATCATTATGTGTTTGATAATTTCTAGGTTAAATTAAGTGATGTCAGGATAGTCCTGAATGATTTTCCTGAGAAATCACATAGTTTTATTCACTATATCATAATTATTATAATTTCTATATGAAACATAACTCAATTAAAGCCTATCTCTACGTCAGAAGCTAGAGTAATCTGGAGGTAAAGTAAAAAAAAATTATAAAGCACATCAATTCTAATCACTGAAAGCATAGGCAATCACTATACAAATGAAAAATAATACCTATATGGATATCCGTGATACTTAGATCTGAAAATAGAGAGCATCCAACTGAAGAATAATACAACAAGTCCAATACCAGCCACACACATTACTGCAGAAAAATAAAAGGAGAGTAAAATGAGCATGTTAAACATAGTAAAGAGTAAGAACATAAATTTTTAGGCTACACTTCTAAGAGTAAAATGCAAGGGCTATATCTACTGGTAAATCTAAACTACAACAAATTTCATTCCCATTCTTATATCTTCAGGAGTCTGCCTTCACTTTTAATTTGCTCTATTACACTATAATGGAACAGACTCTTGGAGGGCACAAACAAAACCTTGTGCACACCAGGAGCCAGAAGAAGGAAGCAGTGTCCCCATAAGAGACTGAATCAGACTTGCCGAGTGTCCAGGAGTCTCCACTGGAGGCACAGTTGACAGTTTGGCCTCAAACAACAGTAAGGAAACACAGCCCCACCCATCAACAGAAAACTTGATTAAAGATTTATTGGCCCCACCCATCAGAACAAGACCCAGTTTCCCCCACAGTCAGTCTCTCCCATCAGGAAGCTTCCGTAAGTCTCTTATCCTTATTCATCAGAGGACAGACACAATGAAAACCACAATCACAGAAAACTAACCAAACTGATCATATGGACCACAGCCTTGTCTAACTCAATGAAACTATGAGCCATGCCGAGTAGGGCCAACCAAGACAGACGGGTCAAGGTGAAGAGTTCTGACAAAATGTGGTCCACTGGAGAATGAAATGACAAACCACTTTAGTATTCTTGCCTTGAGAACCCCATAGACAGTATGAAAAGACAAAAAGATTATGACACTGAAAGATGAACTCCCCAGGTCGGTAGGTGCCCAATATGTTACTGGAGAAGAATGGAGAAATAATGCAAGAAACAATGAAGAGACGGAGCCAAAGCAAACACAACTCCAGTTGTGGATGTGACTGGTGATGGAAGTAAAGTCTGATACTGTAAAGAACAATATTGCATAGAAACCTGGAATGTTAGGTCCATGAATCAAGGCAAATTGGAAGTGGTCAAACAGGCGATGGCAAGAGTGATCATCGACATTTTAGGAGTAAGTGAACTAAAATGGACCGGAACGGGCAAATTTAATTCGAATGACCATTATATCTACTACTGTGGGCAAGAATCCCTTATTAGAAATGGAGTAGCCCTCATAGTCAACAAAAAAGTCCAAAAAGGAGTACTTGGGTGCAATCTCAAAAATGAAAGAATGATCTCTGTTCATTTCCAAGGCAAACCATTCAGTATCACAGTAATCCAAGTCTATGCCCCAACCACTAATGCTGAAGAAGCTGAAGTTGAACAGTTCTATGAGGACCTACAAGATCTTCTAGAACTAATACCAAAAAAGATGTCTTTTTCATCATAGGGGACTGGAATGCAAAAGTAGGAAGTCAAGAGATACCTGGAGTAACAGGAAAGTTTGGCCTTGGAGTACAAAATGAAGCATGGTAAAGGCTAAAAGAGTTCTGCCAAGAGAACGCACTGGTCATAGCAAACACCCTCTTTCAACAACACAAGAGAAGACTCTACACATGGACATCACCAGATTGTCAATACCAAAATCAGATTGACTGTATTATTTGCAGCCAAAGATGAAGAAGCCCTTTACAGACAGCAAAAAGAAGACTGGGAGCTGACTGTGGCTCAGATCATGAAATCCTTATTGCCAAATTCAGACTTAAATTGAAGAAAGTGGGGAAAACCACGAGACCATCCAGGTATGACGTAAGTCAAATCCCTTACGATTTATACAGTGGAAGTAAGAAATAGATTCAAGGGATAAGATCTGATAGAGTATGTGAAGAACTATGGACAGAGGTTCGTGACATTGTATAGGAGGCAGTGATCAAGACCATCCCCAAGAAAAACAAATGTAAAAAGGCAAAATGGTTGTCTGAGGAGGCCTTACAAATAGCTGGGAAAATAAGAGAAGCTAAAGGAAAAGGAGAAAAGGAAATATATACCCATCTGAATGCAGAGTTCCAAATAGCAAAGAGAGATTAAGAAAGCCTTCCTCAGTGATCAGTGCAAAGAAATAGAGGAAAACAACAGAATGGGAAAGACTAGAGATCTCTTGAAGAAAATTAGAGATACCAAGGGAACATTTCATGTAAAGATGGGCACAATAATGGACAGAAACTTTATGGACCTAACAGAAGCAGAAGATAATAAGAGGTGGCAAGAATACACAGAAGAACATCTGGTTCCATCACTTCATGGCAAATAGATGGGGAAACAATGGAAATAGTGACAGGCTTTATTTTCTCAGGCTCCAAAATCACTGCAGATGGTGACTTCAGCCATGAAATTAAAAGACAGTTGCTCCATGGAAGAAAAGCTATGACCAACCTAGACAGCATATTAAAACAGAGACATTACTTTGCCGACAAAGGTCCATCTAGTCAAAGCTATGATTTTCCTACTAGTCATGTATGGATGTGAGAGTTGGACTATAAAGAAAGCTGAGGGCCAAAGAATTGATGTTTTGAACTGTGGTGTTGGAGAACTCTTGAGAGTCCTTTGGACTGCAAGGAGATCCAACTAGTCAATCCTAAAGGAAATCAGTCATGAATGTTCATTGGAAGGACTGAGGCTGAAGCTGAAGCTCCAATACTTTGGGCACGTGATGTGAAGAAATGACTCATTGGAAAAGACCCGGATGCTGGGGAAGATAGATGGCAGGAAGAGAAGGGGATGACAGAAGATGAGATGACTGGATGGCATCACAGACTTGATGGACATGAATTTGAGTAAGTTCTGGGAGATGGTGATGGACAGGGAAGGCTGGTATGCTGCAGTCCAGGGAGTCACAGAGGGTCGGACATGACTGAGCAACTGCACTGAACTTAACACCATAATAGAATAGTTCTATTTACATACCTGTGTAATTTAATTGTGTGAAATGATGAATTCCATTAAAAACCACCACAGAATTTAGTGTTAGAAACACTGTTTTACAACTGACAAGAAAATAACTCACTCTTTTAAAACAATTTGTTTTTTAATCAAAGGATAATTGCTTTAATATAACTCACTTTTTAAACTTCTTTTAAGTCCTTATTGTGTATGGCCTTATTGTATTATTGATACATATTGACTTAAAGACATCTGGTAATGTCATTCTGACAGCCTGAATTGAAAGTACTTTATTTGCGAACACTGCTTGTATGAGGAAATCCTTCAACACAGATTCCTTATTTGAATTATGAGGGGAAAAATAACCCTGATTCCTAGCCTAAATTCATAGCTCTCTCCATTAATTCCACATGCTCTGGTTCAGCATAGCAGTTACCAACCTTAACCCTAGACGATGACCCTACAATGCTCAAGTATGATTCCCATAACATGAGGATTTTTAAATCCCTGGACTAAGACTGGCTAAGAAGCAGAGAGGTAGGTGTGGAAAAGCATGGAAGCTCCAGGCAAACATATTTATTGGACAATACTAAAGACAATTTTTAATTTTGTTATACTTAGAGAATAATTCATTTCCCTTTACAATTCTAATACAATATGATTAGGGGTCAAAATTGTAAATCTTAAACAATTTTTTAATGAGTATTAACACATGCTCTTTGTACAAGTCTTTTTTTTTCGTCCTAATCAAATGCACATATACATGTATATATAGCTTCACCCCAAATATATATTTGTATTCTAATTTTTTCACATATCTAAAAGTGCTTAGGAAAGTTCTTGGATAATAATAATAAGTGCTAAAGAAATATTTATTATTAATATTTGTGATCATTTCATTAGGTTAGAATCTTAGATCAAATTGTGACTAACTTAATATATGTCACCAAAATGTTTTACAACTTAAATTCATCCCAGCATTGCAGTAGTACCCAGATGGCCTTTTCCCAAAAATGAATACTGAAATAGCCATTTTTTCAAAAGTCAGGAATTAAAGTATATATATTGACTGGACGAAAAATTGCTACATTAGCTCTATTTTTCTAATATGTAGAAATTCATTTCAATGCAACAAAAAAAATTATCTTCCAAACTTAAAATCCAATATCATCTTTTTTCTAGAAGGAAAAAGTAGATAGATTTATTAACCTAGGTTAATTTTGATGACATTTAACTCTTTAACCATAAAATAAAAACTCAAACTGGTTTCATGTTAAGTAAATTACATTGTTAGCATTTCTTTGTAACAAATATCAACATGTGAATATTCTAATACATAAAAAGTCCACGCAAACCAATAGGAAAAGGAGTAACATTCTAATACATAAATGGCAAAAGACAAAAAGGTATTTTAGACAAACGAAAACAAAACAGCTAATAAACATCTAAGAAAATATTCAACTACAGTAAAAAACAAAGAAGTACAGAATAATATAACATTTCCCCTTTATCTGATTAGCAAATACACACTTACATACATATTTTTAATAAAGTTCTCTAATGTTGATAAAAAGTTACAGTGAAAACAAGCATTCTGAAATGCCACTGGTAGGAATCTAAACTATTAAACATTCGGGTAAAGAATTTGACATCATCAGCTTAAAACATCAAGATAACTGAAAATACTCATACACAGGACCATACAGTTATACTACTTTAAGGAATTAATATGAAAAGAGGATAAAGTTTAATATAAACCATAATAGTCACTAAATAATTATTCATTATAATGAAAGGAAAAACTAAATGTTTAACAAAATCAGAATGGTTAAGTAAATAGCATAAACAATAAATTAAAAATTATGTGTGGGAAAATATTAGTGAAATATTTTAACTCCAATTAAAAAGGGGGGTATAAGATTCAAAACAGTATACATACAGTTGAAAAGATGTTTTTAGAAATGGAAGAAACTTGTATTACAATGTTAAAATTATTAGCTTTTCAATGGTGGAATAATGGTTAACTCTCCCTCCAAATGTTTCATTCTCTTATTTCCCCCAACACTTTCTAAATTGAGCACATATTAGTTTTATAATAGTAAATTAAAATAATATAACTAAGAGGAGAAGTGATTAAGAGGACATTCCTTTTTTCTGTATAAAGGCAGAACTGCTACATCTTGGCATATGATATGACTTACTCTTTCGCTTTCCAATATCCATGTCAGATGTAGCAGCTTCACATAAAAGCACCATCCCTAAGGTAACCCCACCATCTTAGAAAAATTGTTTAAGGAGAAATTCACAGACAGAAATGACACAAACTTTAATATTCCTAGAATAATATAGAATGAAAAATTTATAAGCCTTCAATTCAATTACAAAAATTATAACTAATTTAAAAAAATTGTATTTGGGTAGAACTGATTTACAATGTTGTGTTAGTTTCAGGTGTGCAGCAAAGTGAATCTGTTATACATATATCCACTCTTTTTAAGATTCTTTTTTCCCATATAGGCCACTACAGGGCATTGAGTAGAGCTCTCTGTGCTATACAGTGAAAGCGAAAGTCCCTCAGTCACGTCTGCCTCTTTGTGACCCCATGGACTGTATAGTCCATGGAATTCTCCAGGCCAGAATACTGGATTGGGTAGCCTTTCCCTTCTTCAGGGGATCTTCCCAACCCAGAGATCAAACCTAGGTTTCCTTTTATTGCAGGCAGATTCTTTACCAGCTGAGCCACCAGGGATGCCCATACAGTGCTACACAGTAGGTCCCTATTATCTATTCTATATATAGTAGTATGTATATGGGAGAAGGCAATGGCAAGCCACTCCAGTACTCTTGCCTAGAAAATCCCATAGATGGAGGAGCCTGGTAGGCTGCAGTCCGTGGGGTCGCTAGGGGTCGGACACGACTGAGCAACTTTACTTTCACTTTTCACTTTCACACACTGGAGAAGGAAATGGCAACCCACTCCAGTGTTCTTGCCTGGAGAATCCCAGGGACGGGGGAGCCTGGTGGGCTTCTGTCTATGGGGTCACACAGAGTCGGACACGACTGAAGTGACTTAGCAGCAGCAGCAGTATGTATATGTCAATCCCAATCTTCCAATTTATCCTCCCCATAACCAAATAATCGTGTGCCT
Organism: Moschus berezovskii; assembly: GCF_049115385.1. Lineage (NCBI taxonomy): Eukaryota > Metazoa > Chordata > Mammalia > Artiodactyla > Moschidae > Moschus > Moschus berezovskii. The sequence continues at coordinate 67,273,755 of NC_142488.1, forward strand.
ATATAGTATGACAATTATTTACTATGAAGATATAATAAAAAAATTAAGGTTAGAAAATTACTTCATTTGTAAAAATAAAAACTGATATTTTAAACAAATATCCCACTATAACTTATAGATAAAACATGAGTTTTCCTCTAAAATTGTACTTTGAAATATACTTCTGAAACATTCTTCCAACTATTGAGTCAATTTTGTATACATTAAAATAAATTAAGTAGCCATTTTTAATATTTAAACTACTAGCCAAAAAAGAACACATTTGAAATGTACACCATTTACAGAGAACAGCAACTAAAAAAGACGCTTACTCCTTTGAAGGAAAGTTTTGACCAACCTAGATAGCATATTAAAAGGCAGAGACATTACTTTGTCAACCAAGGTCCGTCTAGTCAAGGCTATGGTTTTTCCAGTGGTCATGTATGGATGTGAGAGTTGGACTGTGAAGAAAGATGAGTGCCAAAGAATTGATGCTTTTGAACTGTGGTGCTGGAGAAGACTCTTGAGAGTCCCCTGGACTGCAAGGAGATTCAACCAGTCCATTCTAAAGGAGATCAGTCCTGGGTGTTCATTGGAAGGACTGATGCTAAAGCTGAAACTCCAATACTTTGGCCACCTCATGCGAAGAGTTGACTCATTGGAAAAGACCCTGATGCTGGGAGGGATTGGGGGCAGGAGAAGGGGATGACAGAGGATGAGATTGCTGGATGGCATCACTGACTCGATGGACATGAGTTTGGGTAAACTCCAGAAGCTGGTGATGGACAGGGAGGCCTGGCGTGCCGCGATTCATGGGGTCGCAAAGAGTCGGACACGACTGAGCGACTGAACTGATGCATACCTATATGCAGGTATGCATAAAGATGGGCTTCCCTGGTAGCTCAGCTGGTTAAGAATCTGCCTGCAATGCAGTAGACCCCAGGTTGATTCCTGGGTTGGGAAGATGGCCTGGAGAAGGGATAGGCTATCCACTGCAGTATTCTTGGGCTTCCCTGGCAGCTCAGCTGGTAAAGAATCTGCCTGCAATGTGGGATACCTGGGTTCAATCCCTGGGTTGGGAAGATCCCCTGGAGGAGGGCATGACAAACCCCTCCAGTATTCTTGCCTGGAGAATCCCCATGGACAGAGGAGCCTGGTGGGGATCACAAAGAGTTGGACACAACTGAGCAACTAATACATGCACATGCATGAAGACTGATCATTTCTAAAGGCTCTGGCTATAGATACTCTGATTAACAGTCAAGACTTGTTTTTGGACTGGTTTGCTTCTGTATCATGGTCTAGAGCTTTCCATCTTACACTATACCATCAAGGTCTTTGTGTGCTGTTGTTCTTAGCTATCAGGAGCTGTGATGCACTTCCATATATATTGCTTTATTTCATTTATAGACTCTTTAAACTTTTACTAACACTGTCTGTTATAGCAGGCACTATTAGTTGGAGTTACAAAGTTAGAGGAAATATAGACCATTCCTTGAACAAGTTTACACCCTAGTAGGGGATACAAACAATAAATAATAAATAATTACATAATCATCTTACTCTGAGAGAACTGAATAGAAAATAGAGGAGGTGTTATTACATAACAAACAGGAACTAGGCTATTAAACAAGCTAGTAGATTTTTGGTTCAAGGTGGCAGAGTAGGAAGGAGAATGTAGAGCTCACCTCTCCCCAACACACATGTCAAAAATACATCTATACTGGAATAATTCTCATGGAAAACTAACTGGATACTGGTAGAAGAAATCCTATACAACCAAAACTGCAAGAAAGATCTCCATGTAACCAGCAGAGTGTCAGCTTAGGACGTACCCACCTCAGAGGGATCTGTAAGGAAGAGAAGGTCCACACAGGCAGATCCTCACTCTGAGGAGCGATCACATGGAGCCACAATCGGAGTATCCCAGTCCTTGCTTTCTGGGAAATCCACTGGGACAGACAAAAGGGCGAGAGGAGTCTAGACTCTACTTGCAAGGAGCACACACATGATGGCAGAGTGGACAGAGCCTCACACTGCTGGCTGTCACCTCACCACGACTCCAAACTGAAGGGGTGGAGGAGAACCTGGCTGTGCTCACTCCACACCACAGCCTGGCATGAGACCTGGGCAAAGACTCGATGTAACTATACAGAGACAAATCAGGTTGCCTGGGGTGGTACTACAAGAACAGGCAGCAGCTAAGTGCTGAAATCCCAGGCAGAGAGACTCAGGGACAGGACTCATGTAGGACAGACTGGAGGGCCTGGTGTGTGGTCTGGGTGTACACAGTGGTTCTATCCCAGCTGCACTCAGCCTCCACCCACTCCACACCCCAGCTTAGCCCTTGATCTGAGACAGACAGGTCCTGGGAGAAGACTGCCACAGAGGTAGCCCAGATTTCTTGTGGCAGTGCAGCCATCTCAATTCCTGCAGCCACAATGTCCCAGTCCCCAGCCTATTCCTCAACACAGCCTTGCACTAGATCTGGGACAAATACAACAAAGGGACGCAACCTTGTGCTGCTTCTGAGTGGAACCATAGACACTTCCACAGATAGCATATAAGTCCTCTGTGACTGCACAGGCCTCACCTGCTTCAGCAATCACCTCTTTTGGGGCAGGGCATGCATTCAAGGGCAATAGAGCCTGACTGAACCTGACCTTCAGGGCTTCTACTCCAACAACTGAGGAGCAGACCCTATCCCTGACAGGACAGGGACAACCACAGAGCAGAGAGTCTAGCACAGGCTCCAAATACTCCAATACCAATCACATCCCCTATCAAGGGGACAATGGCCAGCACACCCTGAGGGAAGACATGGCTGGCGTCCATACCAAAACTACCTTGCAGTAGAAACACTGGACATACACAGTGTATACAGGGATGCGCTCACTTAAAAACACCCCTTTAAAATCACAGTAGATAATTTTTTCTCCTAGAGATAGAGAAAGGTAAGTAAAATGAATAGGCTGGGACTTCCCTGGCAGTCCAGTGGTTAAGACTTCAAATGTCTACTGCAGGGGGCACGGGTTTGATCTCTAGCCAGGGAACTAAGATCCTGCATGAAGCAAGTGCGGCAAAAAAAAAAAACAAAAAACAGAAGGCAGAGGAACTACTTCCAGTTAAAGAAAACAGAAATCCCCTAAAAGAAAAAATAATGAAATAGAACTCACCAGTCTACTCGACCCCGAGTTCAAAAAGGTGGTAATAAAAAGAACTGATTTAAGAAAGATGATGGATAGAAATGCAGATCATTATAACAAGGAACTAGATAAAGAGAGGATTCTAAAGGCATCAAGAGGGAAAAAGAGAGTCAGTTACAAAAGAATGCCAATAAGGCTATCAGCTGATTTCTTTGTAGAAACACTGCTAGAAGGGAGTGGGATGATACATTCAAAGTCCTGTGATGGAGAAACCTGAAACCTAGGGTACGATACTCAGCAAGATTATCATTTAGAATAGAAGGAGAGAGAAACAATTTTTCAGATAAGTGAAAACTAAAAGAATTCAGCAATACTAAATCTACCCTAAAAGAAATATTGACATGTCTTCTCTAAATAGAAAAGAAGCAAGAATATATGGGAAAGGGAAAAAAATCACATTAGGAAAGGCAAATATATAGAAGGATTTAAGATCACTTAAATAAACCAGTATATAGATTTAAAAAACAATTTAAAAATTGTAAAAGTGATTATAACTACAATAAACAGTAAAAGGATAAGCATGAAGATGTAAAATAGGACATCAAAATCACAAAATGTGGGGGAGGGGAGTATATGCATATATATGAATACATATATATATATTTATGTATGTATTCATATAAATATATATATATACATAAAAAGGGCTTCCCTGGTGGTTCAGATAGTAAAGACTCTGCCTGCAATGCAGGAGATCCAGGTTCAACCTCTCGATCAAGAAGATCCTCTGGAGAAGGGAATGGCTATCCAATCCAGTATTCCTGCCTGGAGAATCCCATGGACAGAGGAGCCTGGTGTGCTATAGTCTGTGAGGTTGCAAAAAGAGTCACAAACGACTGAGCAACTAAGCATGAGCATGGTACATAATATCTATATAAATCCATGTATGAAACAGAAACAGGCTCATAGGCATAGAAAACAAACTTGATTATGAAAGGGGAAAGGGAGGGAAGGACAAATTAGGGGTACAGGATTAACAAACTAATATATATAAAATAGATAAGCAACAAGGATTTACTATATAACACAGAGAATTATATTCAATATCCTGTAATAACCTATAATGGAATATAACCTAAAAAAACCTGAATCACTATCTGTATACCTGAAACCAACACATTATTGTAAATCAATGATACGTCAATAAAAAATAAAAATAAAAGAGCCAGTAAAATAAAGTATATCATAGATGATAAAGACAACAACTCTATCTTTCCTTAGGTAAGAAATTCCATGGTTCCTCTGATTTATAGTCTACCATGTAGCAATGATTCAATAAACTCGGCTTTATCAGACTGCAGGTTTGTCCCAAGAGTTCTTCAGTTGATTGGGCTAGGGCAAGTGACACAGTAATATAATTCTAAAGATATTATGATTTGCATTAATAAGACAGCAGCCTCAACCAAATGCTACAGAGAAAATACTGGAATGTGAGAAAATAGACAAATTAAAATGTGGCACCAAGAACTTATTATAAAGAGGATACTGAACAGAAGAACAATGTGTGTTTCAGCTACAAATTGAGCTTGGCTGCTTCCATGGATATAATTCTGGGGGAAAAAAAGAAAAAATTTAACCATTAAATAAATGTTAAAATTTGGTAATGTAATCTTAAAATTGGCTATTTTTAAACACTATGAAATTATTAATTCATCTGATGCATGTAAACATTGGATCTGTAGAATTCACCAGTAAAAAGTTTTACTAAAATAAAATCTATCTCTGTGTTGTTTATTATTTATTCATACTTATGTTTATCTGTACTTATTCACTACACTTATACTATGTTTTCAACAAATGAGAAAAATAGTATTTTAGTGTACAAGACCACGAGGTAAAATAATATAAACTCCATGAAAACACTGACTACGTTTTTCTTACCACTGTATCTAATAATACCTAGCACAGTGCCTAGAAACAGTAAATGGTCAAGTACTTGATCAATTATTCTATTTAGTTGAAGACTGACTTTCATTCTTAGCCAGCTTACTCAAAAGAACTCACCAAAAGGGATTAAAAAGAAATTTCCCCCTTTTAAGAGTATGGCATAGTCTTTTTAGCAATTGAAGCTCATTAATACAGAGCGATTGAAAAGTCAAAACTAAATTGAGTTCCTTCATATACTAGCACTGATCTAACAGGATATTAAATCATTAAGGTTAACTTTAGTATATAATGTAAAGAAATCCTGGACTTCCCTTACCACATGTCCCGTGTGGGGATTCTTATGAGCATACGGTGGTCCTCTTATATGGTTCCACATTTGACCAGATGTCATAGCAAGCACAAAACACTAGGAAACAAAAAGTAATGAAATACTCATATAATATGGTATGGTCCCACTTTAATTAGATTAACAAGTATATGAAAAGTATATCCTTTCAAGTAATACATGAAAAAAAATTTTCCATAAATGACAGAAAAGCTTATATTTCATCATAAGGATCATAAGAATCAATATTTGAAAGGAAAGCACTGTTTTAAAATTATAAATAAACTGATACAAGTTTAAAATTGAATACTGAAAAGCCTTTTAGAAGAATGGTTTTAAAAAATGGAGATTTTCATAGGGGTGACAGTCTTTCAGGTTGAATAAAAACTAGGTACAAGGAGTTCCTTCAAGCTCTTGCCATCCTAACGAGAAAATGGAGGAAACAAACAGATTTTAAGGTATAAAATAAAAATATCAATATATAAAATCTTTTCCCACAGGTAAGAAATAAACAAAATGTCACCTAACAAGGTAATATTAGGAGTTTTATCTAAACATTTTTTCTTCCAACATTCACTCACCAGAGCCGCAAAAGCCCATCCAGTTTTATTAAAGAGAAATTCCATATTGCTCCTTCGAAGATACACAAGTCCACCAATAACAGCCAAAAGCAATCCCAACATAAGGGGACCAGCATAATTTGGGGGTCTAATTACTCTAATCTAATGGAAAGGAGAGAAAAACATTTTAAAGTATGAAATGTATTCATTAAGTATATAGATCAAAATAATTTGAAATGAAAACAATCAAAATTAGTGTGGCTACTTTCATCAAAAAAATCACACTTTTTCTTTTCATCCTAATTAAAATAGCCCACAACGTATCCTAAAATGGTATGGATGCAATATTCTTTTTAACTACAACATAACATCTTTTAGGGACTTCCCAGGTGGCACCAGTGGTAAAGAATCCACCTGCCAAGGCAGGAGATGCAGGAGACAAGGGTTTGATCCCTGGGTTGTAAAGATCCCCTGGAGGAGGAAATGGCAACCCACTCCAGTATTCCTGCCTGGAGAATCCCATGGGCAGGGGAGCCTGGTGGGCTACAGTCCATGGTGTTGCAAAGAGTTGGACATGACTGAAGCGACTGAGCACACATATACATCTTTTAGATTAAGTATTTGCCAAGTACTACTAGATACTCCATGGATTTAATGAGGACGAAAGAGTGGTTTCCATGCTGAATTGACTAAGCAATAGAGGATGTTTTAATGTCACTCTTTCATCAGGATGATTCTGTTAAATGCTACTTATAAAGAGACTGACAAACTATCACCATCTCAGTGATATGAGGACGAGACCAATTAGGACCTCCCAGAAGAATAAGTGGATAATGACAACATAACTTTCTACAAAGCAAGGACACTTACATTGACATCAGTTCTGTCAGCAATCCAGCGGGCAATCTGCTCAGCTGAAAATCCACGCACCTGCAACTCATATGTATCACCCCGTTTGGGCTTCCCTTTTGCAGGAAAGTTGATGAAAGTTGGAGCTGAATTCATGTTTAGCTGAATAAAAAGTAGTCCATGAGAATACAAATTACCAAAAAAATCATCTTAACAGCAAATATCTTGAAATTTAGGAATTTTACAAAGACAAATAAGCCCAGGTTTAGGTGGGTTAAGTGATTCATCTAAGGAAAGAGGTAAGTGATCCAAGAGTCAAACCCAAGGCTGCTTGTGACCTTAACTAGTACACTTTACTGAAAAATATAAATTCCTAGCTAATAAACCTACATTTTACTCCTTTAAAATGGAAAATTTCCCATACCACAATTACTTTAATCTGTTCAGAAATTATGCAAAAAAAGAATACATTTATGAGAACTAAAATTGTCTCATGTATCTTAGGTAAGAGGAGAAAGCAATGGCACCCCACTCCAGTACTCTTGCCCAGAAAATCCCATGGACGAAGAAACCTGGTAGGCTGCAGTTCATGGGGTCGCAAAGAGTCGGACACGACTGAATGACTTCACTTTCACTTTTCACTTTCATGCACTGGAGAAGGAAAGGGCAACCCACTCCAGTGTTCTTGCCTGGAGAATCCCAGAGACAGGGGAGCCTGGTGGGCTGCCGTCTATGGGGTCGCACAGAGTCGGACACGACTGAAGCGACTTAGCAGCAGCAGCTTAGGTAAGCTTCAAATAGAGCACCTTCTCAACGTGGAGGAAACAAGATTGGGGTAAGAGAATGCTCTATTGTAGGGAAAACCAATACAAAATGGTAACCAATCGGCAGAAATAGTCAATTCTAAAAGGTTCATAAGTATTTAGTGATAAGCATAACATTTCTCTGTCATGAGACCATGGTATTCTTAAGATAACACTGGAATTGCTAAGGTAAAGAATCTATGACCTACTCATTTGCACTGTATCTTTCCTGATGTGATAATACTTGTAGAAAATAGAAAATGTTAAGTCCAGGGAAAAGATGTTCACCAACAGATGCAAGCATTCAGGTACCCTCAGCAGGTAACCCTTTAACAGAGATTGGCTTCTATAAAATAACTATAACTTAAAGACATCAGCCAATAAAATAACCCACTCCCTTGCTTTGATTCTATACTTAAGAGTAACCCTTCTAAAAGTAGTTTTTTTAGACTTTCCTATAAGGGGAGAGGGTATACTGATTAGGTATATGATTAGTTTGGCCTTCTTGGCAGTAAAAGACGCTGAATTAGTGAATTTAAAAATTAGCTCTTTGGTTACCAATGTCCATGGATTTTTATGGTTTGGCGAGTGTACACAAAGTCTGCAGAGCTAGATAAATTCTGGCTACGCTGTTAAAAATTCAGTTTGAGTCCACAAAACTAAGAACCAGACCTGAATAGTGTTCATGCCACCAAAGTGCTTCCCAAATTTTACACCAAACTCTTCAATAGTTGTCTATTTATACCGTAGTCCCCACTTGTCCACAGTTTCACTTTCTAAAGTTTAAGTTACCTGTGGTCAACTGTAGTCTGAAAATACTAAATGGAGAATTCCAGAAATAAACAATTCAAAAATTTTAAATTGCAGCCGTTCTGAGAAGTGTGATGAAATCTCTCACCATCTTACCCAGGATGTGAATGATCCCTTTGTCCAGCATATCCCACCCATTAGTCACTTAGTAGCTGTCTTGGTTTTCAGATCAACTATTGTGATATCACAATGCTTGCATTCAAGTAACCCTTATTTTACTTAATAATAACCCAAAACACAAGAGTAGTGATGTTGGCAATTCACATATGCCAAAGAGAAGCCATAAAGTACTTCCTTTAAGTGGAAAGGTGAAAGCTCTCAATAAGGACAGGAAAAAATCACTTGCTGAGGTCGCTATCTTTGTGAAATTGTAAAGGAAAAGAAATCCGTGCTAACTTTGCTGTTCCACTGCAAAAATTACGGTAAGTGATAAGTGCTTAATCAAGATAGAAAAGATAAATTTGTATAATAAGATATTATGAGAGAGACCACACTCACATAACTTTCATTACAGTGAATCTGTTAGTCGCTCAGTCATCCAGACTATTTACGACTCCATGGACTGTAGACCATCAGGCTCCTCTGTCCTTGGGATTTCCCAGGCAAGAATACTGGAGTAGGTTGTCATTACCTTCTCCAGGGGATTTTCCCAACCAAGGGATCAAACCTGGGTCTCTTGCATTGCAGGCACCTTCTTTACCATCTGAGCCTATATTGTTTTAATTCTTGTTATTATTATTGCTACTCTTACTGTGCTTAATTTATAAGTTAAACTTTATCATAGGTAGGTATGTACATATGTATGTACAGGAAAAAATATAGTTACATATAGGGTTCAGTAATATTTGCAGTTTCAGAATCTTAGACTATATCCCCTGTGGATAAGCAGGGACTACTATACCAACCTTTGGATTTAAAATATCCATATATACATATGTATCTAAAAGACCTATGTAATATATGAAATCCATTTCCTATATGAAATTAAAAACAAACAATTATAGGGTTATATGGAACAACTCCAGTCCATTCTGCCAGCCACTATTACCATTTATAGACCTTTCTGAATTTATTCACATACATGTGTATATACCAACAGAAAACATAATATTGTTTTGTGTCTGCCTTATTTAACAAAAATGCTATCACATTAACTGAAATATTCCGCATTTCATTTTGCTTTTTTTATTCCACTGTGTTTGAGACATCTATCCATAACAGTATATATATATATATCTCCACCTCATGCGGCGAGTTGACTCACTGGAAAAGACTCTGATGCTGGGAAAGGTTGGGGGCGGGAGGAGAAGGGGACGACCGAGAATGAGATGGCTGGATGGCATCACTGACTCTGTGGACATGAGTTTGAGTGAACTCCGGGAGTTGGTGATGGACAGGGAGGCCTGGCGTGCTGTGATTCATGGGGTCGTGGAGAGTCGGACACGACTGAGCGACTGAACTGAAATGAACTGAACTGAACACACACACTAGGGAAGCCCCATATAATCTGGGTGGCTCAGGTGGTAAAGGATCCACCTGCAATGCGGGAGACCTGGGTTCAATCCCTGGGTTTGGAAGATCCCCTGGAGGAGGGCATGGCAACCCACTCCAATATTCTTGCCTGGAAAATCCCCATGGACAGAGGAGCCTGGAGGGCTACAGTCCATGGGGTCACAAAGAGTTGGACATGACTGTGTGAGTAAGCACAGCACATATATATATATATATATATATATATATATATATCAGTTCAGTCGCTTAGTCGTGTCCGACTCTTTGCGACCCCATGAACCACAGCAGGCCAGGCCTCCCTGTCCATCACCAACTCCCGGAGTTCACTCAAACTCATGTCCATCGAGTCGGTGATGCCATCCAGCCATCTCATTCTCTGTCGTCCCTGTCTCCTCCCACCCCCAATCCCTCCTAGCATCAGACTCTTTTAAATTGAGTCAACTCGTCGCATGAGGTGGCCAAAGTACTGGAGTTTCAGCTTTAGCATCAGTCCTTCCAATGAACACCCAGGACTGATCTCCTTTAGAAGGGACTGGTTGGATCTCCTTGCAGTCCAAGGGACTCTCAAGAGTCTTCTCCAGCACCACAGTTCAAAAGCATCAAATCTTCGGCGCTCAGCTTTCTTCACAGTCCAACTCTCACATCCATACATGACCACGGGAAAAACCATAGCCTTGACTAGACGGACCTTGGTTGGCAAAGTAATGTCTCTGCTTTTTAATATGCTAACTAGGCTGGTCATAACTTTCCTTCCAAGGAGTAAGCGTCTTTTAATTTCATGGTTGCAATCAGCATCCGCAGTGATTTTGAAGCCCAAAAAAATAAAGTCTGACACTGTTTCCACTGTTTTTCCATCTATTTCCCATGAAGTGATGGGACCAGATGCCATGATCTTTGTTTTCTGAATGTTGAGCTTCAAGCCAACCTTTTCACTCTCCTCTTTCACTTTCATCAAGAGGCCTTTGAGTTCCTCTTCACTTTTTGCCATAAGGGTGGTGTCATCTGCATATCTGAGGTTATTGATATTTCTCCCAGCAATCTTGATTCCAGCTTGTGCTTCTTCCAGCCCAGCGTTCCTCATGATGTACTCTGCATATAAGTTAAATAATCAGGGTGACAATATACAGCCTTGACGTACTCCTTTTCCTATTTGGAACCAGTCTGTTGTTCCATGTCCAGTTCTAACTGTTGCTTCCTGACCTGCATACAGGTTTCACAAGAGTCAGGTCAGGTGGTCTGGTATTCCCATCTCTTTCAGAATGTTCCACAGTTTATTGTGATCCAAGCCTATAATTTCCAGATACCTTAAATAGCCAAATTTGAGCCACGTCTTTCCAGGTGCCATTCTTCATAAATCTATTTAGAATCAAGCTTAAAAATCATCACCAGCAAATCACTTTCATAGCCTATATGGCAACTGAACTTTCTTCTATTTAATTTTTCAGCACTGCTTTATTATAAGACATAGGTTGCAAAAATAATAAGCTATTTGTATTGTAAGCTGAAAAGAATGAGAATCATAGAGTAGATTTGCAGCAATCTCTTCTGAGGATAGCAAGAAAAATAGACACTTCAACTGTGCCTTTAGATTCACAGTCAGGTTGATGGAAACAGATAGCCCCAGGTTATTCACCTTAAAACCTAAATAAAGAAACAAGCAATCGGCCAACCAGAGGTATAGAATTGGTACAGAATTTGAAGACTCAAGAGACAGTTTTCTATAACAGGTTAACCTGGGGTATCCTCTAATGCACATTAATGAAGTCTCCTTTATATACAGTTGGGAAGGTCCCCTGGAGGAGGAAATGGCAACCCACTCCAGTATTTTTGCCTAGAGAATCCCATGGACAGAGGAGCCTGGCGGATTCCAGTCCATGGGGTCGCAAAAAGTTGGACACGACTGAGCGACTAATACTAATACACAGTCAAAGGCTTTGGCATAGTCAATAAAGCAGAAATAGATGTTTTTCTGGAACTCTCTTGCTTTCTCCATGATCCAGCGGATGTTGGCAATTTGATCTCTGGTGCCTCTGCCTTTTCTAAAACCTGCTTGAACATCTGGAAGTTCACGATTCACATATTGCTGAAGCCTAGCTTGGAGAATTTTGAGCATGACTTTACTAGCGTGTGAGATGAGTGCAATTGTGCGGTAGTGTGAGCATTCTTTGGCATTCCCTTTCTTTGGGATTGGAATGAAGACTGACCTTTTCCAGTCCTGTGGCCACTGCTGAGTTTTCCAAATTTGCTGGCATATTGAGTGCAGCACTTTCACAGCATCATCTTTCAGGATTTGAAATAGCTCAATTGGAATTCCATCACCTCCACTAGCTTTGTTCGTAGTGATGCTCTCTAAGGCCCACTTGACTTCACATTCCAAGATGTCTGGTTCCAGGTGAGTGATCACGCCATCGTGATTATCTTCGTCATGAAGATCTTTTTTGTACAGTTCTTCTGTGTATTCTTGCCATCGCTTCTTAATATCTTCTGCTTCTGTTAGGTCCATACCATTTCTGTCCTTTATCGAGTCCATCTTTGCATGAAATGTTCCCTTGATATCTCTAATTTTCTTGAAGAGATCTCTTGTTTTTCCTATTCTGCTGTTTTCCTCTATTTCTTTGCACTGATCGCTTAGGAAGGCTTTCTTATCTCTCCTTGCTATTCTTTGGAACTCTGCATTCAGATGCTTATATCTTTCCTTTCCTCCTTTGCTTTTCGCTTCTCTTCTTTTCACAGCTATTTGTAAGGCCTCCTCAGACAGCCATTTTGCTTTTCTGCATTTCTTTTCCATGGGGATGGTCTTTGTCCCTGTCTCCTGTACAATGTCACAAACCTCCATCCAGAGTTCATCAGGCACTCTATCAGATCTAGACCCTTAAATCTATTTCTTACTTCCACTGTATAATCATAAGGGATTTTATTTAGATCATATCTGAATGGTCTAATGGCTTTCTCGCGTCTGCGCTGCCGGAGCCGGCGTCTCATATATATCTATATATATGTTGAGGTTGGTATACATACACATATATATACATATATTTGTATGCTCTCATAGTTTATCAAGTAATTATGCTATTGTTGGCAATTTAGTTTTTTCATTTTTTCCCCAATTAAAAAGGATGTTTTAAGAAATAGTCATGTACATATTTTCCTATATATATGTGAGAATATTTCTCTAGAAATGGAATAATTAGTTCAGAGAGCAGAAACATTTTAAATGAAGATGCATAAAGCCAACACGCCTTCAAAAGTGGCTGTACCAATTTACACTCGTACCCAGCAACACAGGAAGATATGTTTCCTCACATTCTTGCCAAAAGTTGATCTAATGGGTAAATATCGTAATAATGTATATAATATATAGAATTTAACTTATATAATACATATAATTATATAACAACATTTATATAATACATAATTTATATAATAACACCATTATTATAATTTGTATTTCCATGATTACTAGTTAACATCTTTATACCAAATCAGCTCTTTAAAAGTAGCTTGCAGTCTATAGACATAATTAACGGTGAAAAAGCAATGGGAAAAAAATAATATATCTGATAAGGGGCTAATATTGAGACAACATAAAGAACTCCTACAACTAAAAAACACACTTATTAAAAATTGTGCACAGGAAAACAAAAGTTGGGCAAAGGGACTTCCCTGGTGGCACAGTAGATAAGAATTTGCCTTGTAATGCAGGGAACACAGGTTTGATCCCTGATAGGGGAAGTTCCACATGCCACGGAGCAACTAAGCCCACGAGCCAAAACTATTGAGCCAGTGCTCTAGAACCTGGGAGCCACAACTACTGAGCCCATGTGCTACAACTACTAAATCCCGTACGCCTAGAGCTTGTGCTCTGCAATGAGAAGCACCACAATGAGAAATCCACTGCTGCTGCTGCTGCTGCTAAGTCACTTCAGTCGTGTCCGACTCTGTGTGACCCCGCAGACGGAAGCCCACCAGGCTCCCCCATCCCTGGGATTCTCCAGGCAAGAACACTGGAGTGGGTTGCCTTTTCCTTCTCCAATGTGTGAAAGTAAAAAGTGAAAGTGAAGTCGCTCAGTTGTGTCCGACCCTTAGTGACCCCATGGACTGCAGCCTACCAGGCTCCTCCGTCCATGGGATTTTCTAGGCAAGAGTACTGGAGTGGCGTGCCATTGCCTTCTCCGGAGAAATCCACACACCACAACAAAGAGTAGCCCCCATTCACCGCAACTAGATAAAGCCCACACAAAGCAATGAAGACCCATCATAACTAAAAATATAGAAATAATTTTTTTTTAATTGGGCAAAGGATATGGATAGACATTTCTCAAAAAAGATATACAAATTGCCAACAAGCACATGAAAAGATGTTCTACATCTAATCACTAAAGAATTACAAATCAAAACCACAGTGAGACACCATCTCACACTCATTAGGATAACTACTATCAAAAAATAAGAAATAACGCAAAATGGTGCAGCTGCTGTGGAAAACAATATGAATGTTGCTACAAAAACGAAAAATAGACTACCATATGATCTAGGAATTCCACTTGTGGATTTAAATCTAAAAGAACTAAAAGCAGGGTCTTGAAGAGATATTTGCATACCTATGTTGATACCAGCATTATTCACAATAGCCAAAAGGTGGAAGCAACCCAAGTGTCCATCAACAGATGAATGAATAAATAAAATGTGGTATATGCATACAATGCAACATTATTCAGCCTTTCAAAGCAAGGGGAAAAAAATTTTAATATTTATTTATTTATTTAGCTGCTCTTGGTTTTACTTGTGGCATGTGAGACCTACTTCACCAACCAGGGATCAAACTCAGTCTCCCTGCATTGGGGGCGTGGAGTCTTAGCCACTGGGGAAGCCCCTGGGACACACCAGGGAAGTCCCAAAAGCAAGAAAATTTGGATGTATCCAACAACATGGATCAACTTTGAGGACAGTACACTAAGTGAAATAAGGCAGTCACAAAAAGACAAATATGTATGATTCCACTTATATGAGGTACTGACAGTCAAATTCACTGAGATAGAAAGCAGAATGATAGTTGCCAACAACTGGGGGAAGAGGGAATAAAGAGTTATTTGATGTGTAAAGAGTTTCAGTTTCATTGTACAAGGTGAAAAGAGTTCTGGAGATTGGTTATACAGAAATGTGAATGTACTAAACACTACAGAACTATATTCAAGAATGGTTAAGATAGTACATTTCAGCACTAGTGGTAAAGAATCTGCCTGCCAATACCAGAGATATAAGAGATGCAGGTTTAATCTCTGGGTTAGGAAGATTCCCTGGAGGAGAGCATAGCAACCCACTCCAGTATTCTTGCCTGGTGAATCCCGTGGACAGAGGAGCCTGATGGCTATAGTCCATAGGATCGCAAAGAGCCAGACATGACTAAAGCAACTTAGCATGCACACACACATATTTTCTCACAATTAAAATTTGTTTTTAAATCTTATAGGCTTTGACAATCCTTAGATGTTAAAGAGCCAAAATAAGATGTACGGTTTTTGGTAGGTTATCACTTTTTATCCATGCATGGCTTTTGTATGCTGTGGCATATTAACAGTATTCTTTGGAGAAAGATTTGAATTTATTCCACAGATGGACACACTACCATCTTTATACCACTAACTCTAAATATAGCTCTAAAATCGACATTGATATTAAAAGGTATTTGATGTAGAAGAAAACTTTATGTGTATCTTAGTAAAATAAATGAAATTACAATTTTTGATTCCAAAACAATCCTTGCTTGAATAGTAGAGAATAAGAAAGCAATTTCTTAAACTCTAAAAACTGTTTCCTTTGGTCTAAAAAAGCCCAAATGCACTAATCTTTTAGGTTGCAGCATGTTTTATGAATACACTGATTTTGATTTGTGGTGCTGTGTGAGACTAGAATATGACCAGCACAGTAACATACCATAAAATGGAACATTAAGCCATTCATTTGACATTTACTTGAACATCTATTATGCACTTAGCACTAATAGCTACAAGATACTGGCTTTGTCCATAAGTAAGTATATTCTAAGAAGGGCTGTCAAGCAACCCTAGGGCTAAAGGATAAAGTAAACAGCAAACAAAAACAGATCAATAACAGAAGAGAGATGGAAATCCTAAAAAGAACCAAAAAGAAGCACCAGAGATGAAAACCACTGTAACAGAAATGAAGAATGCTTTTGATGGACTCAGTATACAGGACATGGCTGAGGAATCTCTGAGCTAGAGGATCTATCAATAGAATCCTTGAAAACTGAAAGGTAAAGAGAACAAAGACAAAAACAAAACAAAACAGAATATCCAGGGACTGTGGGTATACAAAAGGTGTAACATATACATAATGGGAATACCAGAAGAAAGAGAAAGGAACAGAAGAAACATTAATGACTGAGAAATTTCCCAAAGTAACGTCAGACTCTAAATCACAGATTCAGGAAGCTCTCAGAATAAGAAGTAGATAAATGCCAATAACATTATACCCATGCATATAATTTAACTCAAAGAAATCAAAGATAAAGAAAAACTCTTAAAGAAGTCAGAAGAATAAAATGCTTTACCCATAAAGTAAGAGAGATAAGAATTACATCCAACTTCTTTTCAGAAACCACGCAAACAGGAAGAAAGTGGAGTGAAATATTTAAAGTGTTGAGAGAAAAAAATACCACCAACTTAAAGAATTATGTACCCTGTGAAATTATTCTTCAAAAGTGAAAGAGAGGGACTTGCCTGGTGGGCCAGTGATTAAGAATCCACCTTCCAATGCATGGGATCCAGGTTCAATCCCTAGTCGGGAAACTAAGATCCCACATGCTGTGGGGCAACTAAACCTGTGTGCAGCAACTACTGAACCTGCATACTCTAAAGCCCATGTGCCACAACTAGAGAAGTCCTCGCACACTTCGACTAGAGAAAGCCCACACACCCCAACAAAGAGCCTGTGTGCTGCAATGAAGACATAGCACAGTTAAAAATTTTTAAAATAAACTTCCTCCAAAAAAAAGTGAAGGAGAAATAAAGACTTTCAGAAAAACAAAGCTTGAGGGAAAATCGCTTGCAAGAAATGTTAAAAGAAGTTCTTTAGAGAGAAGGGAAATAAGGTAGGTTGGAAACTTGAATCTACATAAAGAAAGAGAGGGACTGAAGAGGGAATAAGTGAAGGTAAAATAAAAACTTGTTTCTCTTATTCTTAATTAACTAACACATAACAGTTTGTTCAAAATTATAGCAGCAATGTATTCAATTGTATGTGTGTATGTACCTATATACACTTTCCCTTTTCACTTTCATGCATTGGAGAAGGAAATGGCAACCCACTCCAGTGTTCTTGCCTGGAGAATCCCAGGGATGGGGGAGCCCGGTGGGCTCCCATCTCTGGGGTCGCACAGAGTCGGACACGACTAAAGCGACTTAGCAGTAGCAGCAGCATGTACCTATATATAAGTGAAATGAATCACAGAAATGAGCAAACTCCAGGAGACAGTGAAGACAGGGAAGCCTGGTGTGCTGCAGTTCATGGGGTCGCAAAGAGTGAGACATGACTTAGCAACTGAACAACAATCAAAACAGTGTGGTATCCAAAGGAACAGAATAAAAAGCCCAGAAACAACTGATTGTCAACAAAAGAGAAAAAGCAATTACGTGGAGAAAGTATAGTTTTAACAAATGGTGTTAAAATAACTAGATATCCATGAGAAAAAAAAAAAAAAACAGACCAAAAAAACCCACAAAAGCTAGACACAGACCTTATCCTGTTCACAAAAAATAACTCAAAATGCAACTTCCCTGGAAGTCCAGTGGTTAGAACTCTGCGCTTCCAATGCAGGAGACATGGGTTGAATCCCTGGTTGGGGAATAAGATCCCGCTTGCTGCAAGGCATGGTCAAAAATAGAAGAAAGAAAATAACTCAAAATGGATCAAAAGCCTTAGTAAAAGACAAAATATAAAGCTCCTAAGAGATAACCTCAGATATGCAGATGACACCATCCTTATGGCAGAAAGTGAAGAGGAACTAAAGAGCCTCTTGATGAAAGTGAAAGAGGAGAGTGAAAAGGTTGGCTTGAAGCTCAACATTCAGAAAACGAAGATCATGGCATCTGGTCCCATCACTGCATGGGAAATAGATGGGGAAACAGTGGAAACAGTGTCAGATTTTATTTTGGGGGGGCTCCAAAATCACTGCAGATGCTGATTGCAGCCAGGAAATTAAAAGACGTTTACTCCATGGAAGGAAAGTTATGACCAACCTAGATAGTATATTAAAGAGCAGAGACATTACTTTGCCAACAAAGGTCCATCTAGTCAAGGCTATGGTTTTTCCAGTAGTCACGTATGGATGTGAGAGTTGGACTGTGAAGAAAGCTGATCGCCGAAGAATCGATGCTTTTGAACTGTGGTGCTGGAGAAGACTCTTGAGAGTCCCTTGGACTGCAAGGAGATCCAACCAGTCCATTCTAAAGGAGATCAATCCTGGGTGTTCATTAGAAGGACTGATGCTAAAGCTGAAACTCCAATAATTTGGCCACCTCACGCGACGAGTTGACTCACTGGAAAAGACTCTGATGCTGGGAAGGGTTGGGGGCGGGAGGAGACCGGGACGACAGAGAATGAGATGGCTGAATGGCATCACTGACTCGATGGACATGAGTTTGAGTGAACTCTGGGAGTTGGTGATGGACAGGGAGGCCTGGCGTGCTGTGATTCATGGGGTCGCAAAGAGTTGGACACGACTGAACGACTGAACTGAACTGAAGAGATAACATAGTAGAAAATCTAGATGACGTCAGATATAGTGATGATTTTTTAGATAGAACATCAAAGACACAATGTATGATAGAAATAACTGATAAGTTGTACTTCATTAAATTTACAAGTTTTGCTGTGCAAAAGCCAAAAAGTAAGAGAGTGAGATGACAAGACACAGACTTAAAACTCAACAAGGAAATCAAACAATCCAATTTTAAAAATGGGGGACCTCCCTGGTGGTCAAGTGGTAAAGAATCTGCCTGCCAAAGCAGGGGACAGAGGTTCGATGCGTGGTCCAAGAAGATTCCACATGTCATGGAAGAACAAACCCTGTGCACCACAACTACTGAGCCTGCATTCTGGAGCCCTCCAACCACAACTACTGAAGCCTGAGTGCCTCAGATTCCATGCTTTGCAAAAACAGGAGCCACTGCAATGAGAAGCCTGTACACCACAACTAGAGAATAGCCCCCACTCACTGCAACTGGAGAAAGTCCATGTTTAGCAATGAAAACCCAACACAGCCAAAAATAAATAAATAAATAATAGGCCTAAGACCTTAACAGACATTTCAGCAAAGAAGATACACAGATGGCAAATGAGCAGTTGAAAAGATACTCCACACTATGTCATCAAAGAAATGCAGATTACAACAATGAGATACAGATACACAACTGTTGTTGTTTTAGTTGCTAAGTCGTGTCTGACTTTGCGATCCCATGGACTGCAGCCTGTCTGGCTCCTCTGTCCCTGGGATTTCCCAGGCAAGAATACTAGAATGGGTTGCCATTCCCTTCTTCAGGGGATCTTCCTGACCCAAGAATCAAACCCACGTTTCCTGCATTGGCAGGTTAACTCTTTACCACTGAGCTACCTGGGAATTAGAATGGTCAAAATGCAGAACACTGATAACACCAAGTGCTAAGGAGGAAGTGGAGCAACAGGAACTTTCGTTCACAGCTCTTGGGAATGCAAAATGGTACAGCGAATTCTTACAAAACTTAACATACTATGTGTGTGCTGTGCTTAGTTGCTCAGTCATGTCCAACTCTTGCGACCCCACAGATTGTATGTAACCAGATTCTCGAGGCAAGAATAGTGGAGTGGGTTGCTGTTTCCTTCTCCAGGTGATCTTCCCAACCCAGGAATCGAACTCAGGTCTCCTGTATTGCAGGCAGATTCTTTACTGACTGAGCTACAAGGGAAGCCCTTAACATACTACATGATCCAGCAATTGTGCTCTTGGTATTTATGCAAAGGAGTTAAAACTTGTATCTGCATAAAAACCTGCATACAGGTGTTTATAATAGTTTTATTCATAACTGCTAAAACTTGGAAGCAAACAAGATTTCTTCAGCACATGAATGAATAATCAAAATCTGGTATATCCAGACAATGGGATATTATTCAGCTCTTAAAAGAAATGAGCTATCAAGCCATGAAAAGACATGGAGGAACTTTACATTCATATTACAAAGTGAAAGAAGTCAATCTGAAAAGTCTACATACTGTATGATTCCAAGTATATGATATTCTGGAAAAGGCAAAACTGTGGAGACAGCTAAAAGATCAGTGATTACCAAGGGTTAGTGTGGAGGGAGGAATTAGTAGAGTACAGAGAATTTTAGGGCAATGAAAATACTGTTTATGAATACATATTGATGGATACATCTCACTATACATTTGTTCAAATCAGCAGAATGTACAAGACCAAGAGTGAACTACAATATAAACTATGCATATTGGGTGATTATGATGTATTAATGGAGATTCACCAACTGTAACAAACATACCACTCTGGTGGGGGATGTTGATAATGGAGAGGCTATTCATGTGCAGGTGCATAAGACATAACAGGAAACCTTGGTATCTACCTTTCAATTTTGCTGTGAACCATAAGCTCCTCAAAGAACAGTTTTAATTAAAAAAACAACAGGTAAGAGAGGTCATGATTGATAGAGCCAGTAGGTGTGGGATATAGGGCACAGGAAAAAGTTAAGTGTTGAACAAGAAGGAGCTTTTCCACTAAGACAAGCAGCAAGAGGTTAAAGACAGGTACCTAGCTCTTACCAAGAACTACAGTATTACACAATAGTGGGATTCTTGTTCTGAATTAAAAAGTTACTTGATAAATTGTTCACTTAAAAACAAAGTGGTACTATTTTATATTTTACCACAAAATATATATATAAAAGTTTACACGATTTCTACCTAATTTCCATATTCTAATAAGTTAGTATTGACCACCATATTTCATGTTTAGCTTAAGTTCAGCTTTTATTTCACTAACCATTCTAGATCTTACATAAGACAAGTCCTATTTAACTTCTTGCAGCCATTGAAAAAGAGGTATTCCACATTATATATAGTTTACCTATTTCTATTTAACAGAATAACCAAATAGCTTACCATCTGAAATACATCTGAACCTTCATCAAAATCCACCATCGCAAAAAATATCCTGTTGGTAAATGCACTGGAATATCGCCAGGAGTTTGCAAGGATCTGGAATTCTTCATCAGCTTGCCTGGATGCAATTGGATTTGTAAAGATAACATATAAAACATTTTTAAAAGCAATCTAGTGCAAGTCAGGCTCTGTTAATAGGGTTAGGACAAACCTTGGAAAACACTGCCACTGTTTTAGCATAAGAGAAATCTCTTATCAACAGTTGGGGATTTCAACAAGAAGTAGTGATTATCTGACTCTGCTTCAAACTTTCTGCCTGTTTCTTATCAAAAAGCTCCTTCTAAAGTCACTGGAAAAAAATCTAGCTACAACTTTTAATAGGCTAAATTACTTCTGAGAGTTCAAAGACAAAGAATTGAGATTAGTTGAAAGCTCAAGCCATATTTTACTTTTCCCTGATTTCCCATATGCTTTTAGTTCTAAGATCTGACATTTTTTCATCTGTGATTATCTTTTTTTGGTTTATCTTAAATTTGAATTTAATAGTATCATATATTTTCACTTCATAAATATGGTAACATTGCTGCTGCTGCTGCTGCTGCTAAGTCACTTCAGTCGTGTCCGACTCTGTGTGACCCCAGAGACGGAAGCCCATCAGGCTCCCCCATCCCTGGGATTCTCCAGGCAAGAACACTGGAGTGGGTTGCCATTTCCTTCTCCAATGTGTGAAAGTGAAAAGTGAAAGTGAAGTCGCTCAGTCATGTCTGACTCATAGCGACCCCATGGACTGCAGCCTACCAGGCTCCTCCGTCCATGGGATTTTCTAGGCAAGAGTACTGGAGTGGCTTGCCATTGCCTTCTCCGATGGTAACACTAACAACTGACAATGACAGTTACAAGTTAACTGAAATATTAAGGAGTGTAAATAGGAATCATAATATTAGATTAAGTGAAGAGATGAGTAACAGTATAAGAAAAAATATTTTCACTGAATTCTAATAGACAAGAAAATAGTTTTCCCCCTCAAAATGGAATTTACATGATTGCAAAGTAAACTTTAAAGTTTATTCCACAGTTTCCAATTGTTTGTTGTTTTAGTCGCTAAGTCATGTCCGACTCTGCGACTCCATGGACTGTAGCCTGCCAGGCTCCTCTGTCCATGAGATTTCCCAGGCAAGATACCAGAGCACATAGCCATTTCCTTCTCCAGGGTGTGATTATCTTTTAATTCTATCCCTCCACATTTATTTTCATTGCTGTCACCTAAAATTAGATATTTAATATCTGACAGTTGAATATTAAAATTCTTAACTCTACTTTCTCCTCCTCCAATCCTTGAACATTGCAATATACATCAATCTTTCTAAATAACTACTTTCTTAATACTCTTCCTCTTTTCAGAAACCATTGTTGCTTTTTTATTACCTTCAGAACACAATCTCCAAGCTCTTTCACTGGTTATTCAAGGTTCTTTATCATCTATTTCCAAATAATGCATCTAGTTTTTACGCAACCTTCAGTCAGTTCAGTCGCTCAGTCATGTCCAACTCTTTGCGACCCCATGGACTGCAGCACGCTAGGCCTCCCTGACCATCACCAACTCCTGGAGTTTACTCAAACTCACGTCCATTGAGTCAGTGATGCCATACAACCATCTCACCCTCTGTCGTCTCCTTCTCCTCCTGCCCCCAATCCCTCCCAGCATCAGGGTCTTTTCAAATGAGCCAGTTCTTTGCATCAGGTGGCCAAAGTATTGGAGTTTCAGCTTCAGCATCAGTCCTTCCAGTGAATATTCAGGACTGATTTCCTTTAGGATGGACTGGTTGGATCTCCTAGCAGTCCAAGAGACTCTCAAGAGTCTTCTCCAATAGCACAGTTCAAAAGCATCAATTCTTCAGTGTTCAGCTTTCTTTATGGTCCAACTCTCACATCCATACATGACCACTGGAAAAACCATAGCCTTGACTAGAGGGACCTTTGTTGACAAAGTAATGTCTCTGCCTTCTAATATGCTGTCTAAATTGGTATTACTCAATCTCAAACAGGATCTCTTAATTCCAGCACTTTACTCTTATCTCTGTACCTTTCTACACATCATTGCTTCTAAACAGAATATCCTACCGCCATGTAAATCTGATCCATCTTTCTAGCCCTAGTACAAGTCCTACATCTCTATTAGACCAAACCTAACCATTCCTGTTATATGTCCTTCCTGAAATTTTATAGCATTTATTATGTACACAATTCATTTAGTACTTAATCATAAACTGTCTCATACTGACAGCTAAATTTTCACATGTGGAACTCATTTCCGTAGCCAGATGATAAGAGTGAACAGCACTCTGGGACCAAGCACTCTTAACTTCTCATCTTAAGAGCACCAACTACATAGTACTAATTACTGTTGCTTAATAATAATTATTTGAATGAGTTTAGGAAAATGTGAGCTAATTTAAAATTTGGTCTTGTAAAAAGATACTATTAAAAACATTAAGAATTCCATTAATTTGCATTTAATGCATAATTATGAAAGACTTTGTTTTCTGACACTTTCGTATACTCATGATTGCCAGTGAGTAAACTGATTGAATTATAAGTAATTGCAGAGTTTAAGTTTATTCATAGCTAACACTTACTATTCTTTTTCCTTCTTCTACCTACTTTTAATTTATATTCAGCATAATCCCATCCCCGAAAAAGAAGAACAGAACTCTGGGACCAAATACCTGGCCTATCTCCTACCTCTGGGGAGGAAATCTTTAAGAAGAGTTATAAAGGCCTGGAGAAGCATAACACACTATTCTGAAAGAAGGCTGTCTATTCCTTCACATGTGCTCAGGCTATCAGAATTTGGAAAACCTCCCAAAATTTTACTAGTTTTTCACAGGGTAGCTGTATCATTTCATTTAAAGTGATTTCCCATACCACACACGATCTAAAAATATAAGTAAACAAATAACAAAAAGCAAAAGCTATTTTATATTTTAGTATCCACTATTTTTAATTATCTATAATGTTTTTGTTTAAAGAAATATCTTTTTTCCTAAAAGCATTCAGAAATAGTAAAATCAAATCAACTAAGCATTGTTTGATGAAAGTTTAAGTGAGATTAGTCTCCATTTCTAAGGTTTAAAATTACTACGAAATAATCTAGAAAAAAGAAATACATCATGAATCTTTGTTTTCTAAAAAAGTTCTTCTGTAATTCCAAATTTTGGATGTAGTCACCATTATTGCATTAATAAATATCTCTAGCTTTCGGTATACCATTTAAAACACTGGAAACTGTTTCTTCCAAAAACAAAAGATTTGTTTTACCTAACTTCTGGGACTATGGTCATAAAACAAGAGCATACAAGTACTACATCAATGCTACTAACATGCATTTATATAATTTGATATCAATTTATGATTTTTAGATTTTCTGTTATTTCTATGATGGTTACCATGATACTTTATCCTTGCTTTTGGTCCCTCCCCAACTAATATGAACAAAGACTAGGGACTTCCCTGGTGGTCCAGTGCTTGAGAATCTCCCTTCCAATGCAGGGGATGCAGGTTCGATCCTTGGTCAAGGAACTAAGATGCTACATGCTTCAGGGCTACCAAGCCTGCACACCACAAATAGAGAAAAGCTGGTGTGCTGCAATGAAGACCCAGTGCAGCCAAAATAAATAAACAAAACCTTAAAAAAAGACTATAAAAGAGTAGTACTATTATATGTTAGTGAGAAGGGGATGGCAACCCACTCCAGTATTCTTGCCTCGAGAATACCCATGGACAGGGGACCTTGGTGGGCTGCAATTCATGGGGTCACAAAGAGTTGGACATGACTTAGCAACTAAGCACAGCACATTATGTGTTACTACAGACACGCTAAGTAAGGTATACACAGTAATTGTTTATGTACCCACTGAACTAATCTCACTCTTCTGGGATTGAAAAATGGTTAAAATCTTTCGAGTTATTTAATTTTTAAAAGGTAGTAGTTGAAAGTTCATACTTGCACACGACACATTGTCTATGAAGTTGGAGAGCAGTGAACATGACAATAACGGAGTAGTTTCTCGGTGGGGCTTTTACAAGGCGACGGAACTTGTCTCCATTCATTCTTATTACAGGCCTTTTATTGGTCCATTCCATTAGTTGACTAACCTTTTCAGACAACACCATCTAAAAAAAAAGATAAAAAGAGCATGCCATTAATACTCTCAACTTGGAATTTAAAGTTTCTTTTAACTAGGCAACTGAAAACCAAGACTAATAAGCAGAGATACATAAAAAATATAAGAGAACTTAAAATTAAATTTGGTACTTGGGCCTGATGATGACAATTATTCTTAAAATTATATTATTTCATGATGAGATTAAACATTTTAATGTACATGACTTATTATTTCCTAATAAATAAGATAAAATTATAAAAATTTTCTTTGGCCAATGATTCCAAAGAAAGTGGGAAGAGCTACTCTATCTAATTTTAAGGCTTATTATACAGCTTTAGTAAGCAAGTCAGGGTGATACTGATAAAAGGATAGATACATAGATCAATGGAAAATGGAACAGAAATAAGACCTTGAAATAGACCTACACAATTATAGCCAAAGGTGCAAAATCAACTCAGCCTTTTCAATAAATGGTACTGAAACAACTGGATATCTATAGTCAAAAGTAAGAACCTCAAACTGAACTTCACACCTTATACAAAAATTAATTTAAAAATGGATCACAAAGTTAAATGTAAAAATGAAAATTATTAAAAAATTAGGAAAAAAAAAGGAGAAAATATTCAGGATCAATGGGTAGGCAAAGAGCTCTTACACTGACAACAAAAGGATGATTCAAAAAAGAAAGAAAAAAGATAAACTGGACCTCACCAAAATTAAAAACTTTTGCTCTGTGAAAGACCCTGTAAGGGGGATATGAAGACAAGCTACTGAGTGGGAGAAAATATTTTGAAACTACACACCTAAAACAGATTAATAGTTTGAATATATTTTAAAACCATCAAAATTCAGAAAAACAAACAAAATAGGCAAGACATCAAGAGACTTCATCAAAGATAATCTACAGATGACAAATAAACACACAAAAAGATGTTCAACATCAGTCATTACTGAAATGCAAATTAAGGGCACAATGAGCCATCAATACACATCTGTTACTAAAATAAAATATAGTCACAATACCAAATGCTGGCAAGGATGTAGAGAAACTGGGTTTCTCCTACATTGGTGGTAGGAATATACCACGGTACAGTCTTTCAAAAAGAGTTTGGCAGTTTCTTTAAAAAATTAAACAAGTGACCTGTGAAAGTGAAGGCCACTCAGTCGTGTCCAACTCTTTGGGACCCCATAGACTATACAATCCATGGATTTCTCCAGGCCAGAATACTGGAGTGGGTAGCCATTTCGTTTTCCAAGGGATCATCCCAACCCAGGGATCAAACCCAGGTCTCCTGCATTGCAGATGGATTCTTTATCAACTGAGCCACAAGGGAAGCCCAAGAATACTGGAGTGGGTAGCCTATGCCTTCTCCAGAGGATATTCCCAACCCAGGTATCGAACCAGGGTCTCCTGCACTGCAGGCGGATTCTTTATCAACTGAGCTATCAGGGAACTAACCATATAATCCAGCAACTACATTCCCAAACATACACCTCAGAGAAATGAAAATGCACGTCTATACAAAGAAAGAGCTAAATTTTGTTTGTTTATTTTTATAAGCCAGTTATCATGAGGCAGTGGAAAAGAAGCATGGTGAGTCGATGAGAATTTCAGTTTGAAATAAATGAAATCATATTCATTTATCATTCCTCTCACCTCTACCTTTATGTTCAAACTTTGCAAAAGTAGTAACAAGGAAAAAGATAAAAAAGAAGTGCAGAAGACAAGAATCTCAGTGTAGGGTTAATGCTAATTCATGGTTTTGTTCTTCTTTACAAGACAGGGGTATGTTTGTTAATGGTTGGTAAATCGTGGAGTGGTTCACTATTCAGAAGCATCTGACCAATTACATTTCCCATTATTTACAGTGAACTTTGGCCAGGGCACTGACATTCAAACTGTAAAAACAATTCCTTCCCATTAAACTCAATCATCAAGGAACAGATGTTAGGATGTGCCTTTTCACTTTCAAAGTAGATCAAGAATCTAATAGAGAAACAGCACTCTTTGAAAGACAGATGTCACTGTATGCACGCTAAGTCGCTTCAGCATATTAAAAAGCAGAGACAATATTTTGCCGACAGAGGTCCATCTAGTCAAAGCTATGGTTTTTTGAGTTGTCATGTACGGATGTGAGAGTCAGACCATAAAGAAAGCTGAACGCCAAAGAATTGATGCTTTTGAACTGTGGTGTTGGAGAAGACTCTTGAGAGTCCCTTGTGCTGCAAGGAGATCAAACCAGTTCATCCTAAAGGAGATCAGTCCTGGGTATTCATTGGAAGGCCTGATGTTGAAGCTGAAGCTCCAATACTTTGGTCACCTGATGTGAAGAACTGACTCATCAGAAAAGACCCTGATGCTGGGAAAGATTGAAGGCAGGAGGAGAAGGGGACGACAGAGAATGAGATGGTTGGATGGCATCACTGACTTGATGGACATGAGTCTGAGTAAGCTCCGGGAGTTGGTGATGGACAGGGAAGCCTGGTGTGCTGCAGTCCATGGGGTCACAAAGAATCAGACACGACTGTGCAACTGAACTGACTGACCTTTAAAGCATGTCTGAATTCAACCAATACTGAAAAAAATATTTATTTCCTGAGTACACTTTTATGAACAATAAAGATAGCATAGAAGATAGTTTTATAGCTGGGACTTCCCTGAAGGTCCAGTGGTAAAAAATTTGCCTGCCAATGCAGGGGACACAAGTTCGATTTGACCCCTGATCCAGGAAGATTCCATATGCCATGGGGCAAACCCATGCACCACAACTAGTGAAAACTGTGCACCCTAGAGTTCATGCTCCACAAGAGAAGTCACTTCAATGAGAAGCCTGTATACCACAATGAGAGAGTAGTCCCCACTTGTCACAACTAGAAAAGACCCAGTACAATAAAAAATAAATAAATAAATTTTAATGAAAATAGTTTTGTAGCAGATAAAAGATAATTTCAGTAGGAGTCTCAAAATGAATATGTCACATGTGGATAAATGAATATAGTCTTTAACAAGCCCACAGAGAAATATATACACTCTCAAAAGACTGGTATAACAAATAATTAACAAGACTTGTGGAACAATGAATGATACTAAGGAAACAGGCTGTGAGGGAGGGATAAATTAGGAATTTGAGATTAACATACACACAGGATAAAACAGATAACCAACAAGAACCTACTCTGTAGCACAGGAACTATCCTCAATATTTTATAATAACCTATAAGGGAAAATAATCTGAAAAAGAATACTATATATATAAAACTGAATCACTGTGCTGTACACCTAAAACTAACACAACATTGTAAATCGACTATACTTCAATTTTTTTAAAAAAAGGAAACAGGTTGGTAGTAAAGACAGTGGAAGAGAGTGAAACTGAAGGCAGACAGGATAAGGAACAAGTGGTGGAGTCTAGTTCAATAATAGAATTAGTTATGAAAAAGTGTCAAGAACAGGATATTTTATTTAAAATAAAGCTGCATAGATTAAACTCAGTTTTTCAAAACAAATGAATTGTTATTTGATACAGAATTAATGATTCTCTTAGCTGAGAGAACAATATTAGTTCACAGTTTAAAAATACACATTCACTATTCTAAAGCAGTCATCAATTTCTTTATATTTCAAATTAAATTTGACAGTAACCAGCAAATTGAAACATAACTTGGCTATTTTATTAACTTTAACTACAGATTCTATTTGGAGCTATCTTAGAAAAGAAAAAGTAAAGCAACAGCAGATATAGTTTCATATAGTCTATCTCTATTCAGTCATATACATACATGATCATTCCAATAAAACAAATAAATGTGCTCTGAATTAGCGATAAACAGGTGGAGTCTTCTTAAACAAAGTCTCAAATAGGTCTGTGTAAAATTTTGTGATATTCCTCTTTCAGTTTATTAACAGACTGGAGAGACCAGATATCTGGCTATACAATCCCTAAATAACTTACCAAGTAGAAGAGATTAGTTCAAAGGAATTACAAACACTTTAAAACTCTAAAGAACTACACAAGAAAGATCTTAATGACCCAGATAACCACGATGGTGTGGTCACTCACCTGAGATGGACAACCTGGAGTGTGAAGTCAAGTGGGCCTTAGAAAGCATTAGTACAAACAAAGCTAGTGGAGGTGATGGAACTCCAGCTAAGCTGTTTCAAATCCTAAAAAATGATCCTGTGAAAGTGCTGCACTCAATATGTCAGCAAATTTGGGAAACTCAGCAGTGGCCACAGGACTAGAAAAGGTCAGTTTTCATTCTAATCCCAAAGAAGGATAATGCCAAAGGATGTTCCAACTAGCAT
This sequence comes from Moschus berezovskii, assembly GCF_049115385.1. Taxonomy (NCBI): domain Eukaryota; kingdom Metazoa; phylum Chordata; class Mammalia; order Artiodactyla; family Moschidae; genus Moschus; species Moschus berezovskii. The sequence goes on from NC_142488.1 coordinate 67,303,324, forward strand.
ACATTTGCACTCATTTCACATGCTAGCAAGGTAATACTCAAAATCATTCAAGCTAGGCTTCAACAGCAAGTGAACCGAGAACTTCCAGATGTATAAGCTAGGCTTAAAAAAGAGGAACCAGAGATCAAATTGCCAACATTCGTTGGATCATAGGGAAAGCAAAGGAATTCCAGAAAAACATTTAGTTCTGCTTCACTGACTACACTAAAGCCTTTGACTGTATGGATCATATAATAACAAATTACGGAAAATTCTTCAAGAGATAGGAATACCAGACCACCTTACATGTCTCCTGAGAAACCTGTATGCCGGTCAAGAAGCAACAGTTAGAACCAGACATGGAAAAACTGACTATTTTAAAATTGAAAAAGGAGTTTGTCAAGGCTGTATATTGTCACTCTGCTTATTTAACTTATATGCTACATCATGACAAATGCTGGACTAGATTAATCACAAACTGTAATCAAGACTGCCAGGAGAAATATCAGCAACCTCAGATATGCAGATGATTCCACCCTAATGGCAGAAAACAAAGAGGAACTAAAGAGCCTCTTGATGAGGGTAAAAGAAGAGTGAAAAAGCTGGCTTGAACTCAACATTCAAAAAATTAAGATCATGGCATCTGGTCCCATCACTTCATGGCAAATAGAAGGGGAAAAGTGGAGGCAGTGACATTTTATTTTCTTCCGCTCTCAAATCACTGCAGATGGTGACTGCCACCATGAAATTAAAAGATGCCTGCTCCTTAGAAAGAAGGTTACAAGAAACCTAGATAGTATTAAGAAGCAGAGACATCACTTTGCCAACAAAGGTCCGTCTGGTGAAAGCTATGTTTTTTCCCAGTAGTCGCGTATGGTTGTGAAAGTTGGTCCATAAAGAATGCTGAGTGCCAAAGAATTGATGCTTTTGAACTGTGTTGCTGGAGAAGACTCTGCAGAGTCCCTTGGACTGCAAGGATATCCAACCAGTTAGTCCTAAAAGAAATCAGTCCTGAATATTCATTGGAAAGATGGATGCTGAAGCTGAAGCTCCAATACTTTGGCTACCTGATGCAAAGAACTGGCTCACTGGAAGAGACCCTGATGCTGGGAAAGATTGAAAATAAAAGGAAAAGAGGGCAACAGAGGATAAGATGGTTAGATAGGATCACCAACTCAATGGACATGAATTTGAGCAAACTCCAGGAGATAGTGGAGGACAGAGGAGCCTGGCATGCTGCAGTCCATGGGTTCCCAAAGAGTCAGACATAACTCATCGACTGAACAACAACAACAAAATGGGATTATCACCTCAAAACACTGCTTAATACAGAGGCAATTAATTACTTTCTGAGTTCATTTTTGAAAAATGAACTGAAGGCAGATCACAACAAAATATGAACAGTTTTAAACTTTTACCAAAAAAGTACATAAACATAGTTTGGAGCATGATAATTAAAAGTTATAATCCTTATTCACAATGATCTAACCTTTAAAATTTTAATATGTCTTAACTCCCTGGTGGCTCAGAGGTTAAAGCGTCTGCCTCCAATGGGGGAGACCCGGGTTCGATCCCTGGGTCGGGAAGATCCCCTGGAGAAGGAAAAGGTAACCCACTCCAGTATTCTTGCCTGGAGAATCCCATGGACGGAGAAGCCTGGTAGGCTACAGTCCACGGGGTCGCATAGAGTCGGACACGACTGAGCGACAGAACGGAACGGAAAGGTAAGCCTATCTTGAATTGGTTTCATTGAGAAAATAGAAGCTACTATTTGGAATGCCTTCCATGTATGTGTCAGGCAGCAACTTCTCTCCTTACAGAATGAATATTCAATTCAATGGGAGGCTTCCCTGGTGGCTCAGACAAGTAAAGAATCCCCCTGCAATGCAGGAGACCCAGATTCCATGCCTGGGTTGGGAAGATCCCCTGGAGAAGGGAATGGCTACCCACCACTCCAGTATTCTTGCCTGGAGAATTCCATGGACAGAGGAGCCTGGTGGGGTCCACGGGGTCACAAATCCTTACAACAACACAATGAGGTTAAATGTTCTATTTTTATTTCATTTAAATGTTCAGTAAACAGGATCAGAGAGGTTAAGTAACTTGGACAAAGTGTCACAGTGAGACACAAAGCAAGGATTCAAACAGATCATTCTAAATCAAGCAATAGCAGCATTACTAACATGTTGGACCAGGTAATTCTTTGTTGTGGGGAGCTGTCTGCCACAATGCTTATTAAGCACCATCCCTGACCTCTACTTGTTGGATGTCTGTACCATCACCAGCTGCCACCAACCAAAAATGTCTCCAGACATTGTCAGGTAATCCTTGGGAAGTAAAGTTCTACACTCCCTCACTGAGAAACATTGTTTTAAACTGAAAAGGATTTTAACAGCTCAACTCAAACTTTTATAATTTTATTATGCATTCAAAAATATTTTTATTACTGATCAGAACGCAATGTAAAAGAAAGATTTTGTAATAAAAGTAAGTAAAAACTTCCTGAAGCAAGCCTTTAGCACGATAGTATTATTAACTTCCTAGGCCTGTGTTTCTCAAAGTGTGGCTAATGTAAAGGAGCCTATTAAAAGTGCAGACTTTAGGTTTCATCCTCCAGTAAATCTGATTCAGTAGATCTACATAAGCCCCACTCAAAGGATGCTGATTAGCAGGTTAGCTGATATAAAAGACCTAGCAGCATACCTGAGTAAGACATATTGTCTGTTCAATAACGTGCTGGGTTTCCTGTCTGGATTGGAGAGCCAAAAACACATGTTTTTCCATGAACCCAATAGGAATTGGTCATCTAGGTTGGTCATAACCAACCTAGATAGTATAATAAAAAGCAGAGACATTACTTTGCCACAAAACCAAGGTCCGTCTAGTCAAGGCTATAGTTTTTCCAGTGGTCATGTATGGATGTGAGAGCTGGACTGTGAAGAAAGCTGAGCGCCAAAGAATTGATGCTTTTGAACTGTGGTGTTGGAGAAGACTCTTGAGAGTCCCTTGGACTGCAAGGAGATCCAACCAGTCCATTCTAAAGGAGATCAATCCTGGGTGTTCATTGGAAGGACTGATGCTAAAGCTGAAACTCCAATATTTTGGCCACCTCATGTGACGAGTTGACTCACTGGAAAAGAGTCTGATGCTAGGAAGGATTGGGGGTGGGAGGAGACGGGGACAACAGAGAATGAGATGGCTGGATGGCATCACCGACTCTGTGGACATGAGTTTTAGTGAACTCCGGGAGTTGGTGATGGACAGGGAGGCCTGGCGTGCTGTGATTCATGGGGTCGCGGAGAGTCGGACAGACTGAGCAAATGAACTGAACTGAACTGAATAGGAATTGAGTGTTATAAATCCATTCACCTAGTTCTAAGAAACTGCTTGGTGAGCAGGCCCCTGAATTTTATAGGGTTTATCAGTTACAGATCCTGGCTTCCTCTATGGTAAGATAGCACCACCATCAGTCATTGAGACTGAGGCTTTTATTTGACAACAAGGAATCATCCATATAGTGAATGCTTTAAACATGGAAGGGGAGAAGAACTTATGCTAAATCCTGACTCACCAACTAGTAGCAAATGGCAGAAGAGCTTCGCTACTCCCAGGGGAGACTATAAACATATATAGAGGCCTTGCTACCTGAATGTGAACGGACCTTGATCCTCACATGTCAGGAAGGTGGCACAAGAAGGTGTAAGTGATGTCTAAGACCGTATACCACCTGTCATCAGACTGTGTAATGGATTTAGTTGCAGTCACAATGTCTGGGAGCAACTATTGCAATCAGCTGGTAATAAGCTGCTATAAGACTTCAGTTCCTATTAGTCTTTTTTTAAACTGGCATTAAGGGCTGAGATACTACATCACTTACCATCTTTGATGCCTTTAAGTCTTTAATCAAGGCTGTGATTTCCCATTTTCTTTTTGGGGGAGGGGCGGTTCTTTAGCTTCTGGTGGATTCCAAGAATATGGAGTTTTAACATGAACCCAAAGTGATTCTGTAGGAGTTGAAGTTTCAGTACTGCTGTTCTACATTTTAATTCTTATGAGCAAGTCATCAAGACAGTATGGTACTAGCACAAAGACAGAAATATAGATCAATGGAACAAAATAGAAAGCCCAGAGATAAATCCACGCACCTATGGACACCTTATCTTTGACAAAGGAGGCAAGAATATACAATAGAGAGAAGACAATCTCTTTAAAAAGTGGTGCTGGGAAAACTGGTCAACCACTTGTAAAAGAATAACTAGAACACTTTCTAACCATACACAAAAATAAACTCAAAATGGATTACAGATCTAAATGTAAGACCAGAAACTATAAAACTCCTAGAGGAGAACATAGGCAAAACACTCTCCAACATAAATCACAGCAGGATCCTCCATGACCCACCTCCCAGAATATTGGAAATAGAAGCAAAAATAAACAAATGTGACCTACTGAAAATATTTTGCACAAGAAAGGAAACTATAAGCAAGGTGAAAAGACAGCCTTCAGAATGGGAGAAAATAATAGCAAATGTAGCAACTGACAAAGAATTAATCTCAAATCAGTTGAATCAGTTCTAATGAGGTGGATGAAACTGGAGCCTATTATACAGAGTGAAGTAAGCCAGAAAGAAAAACACCAATACAGTATAGTAACACATATATATGGAATTTAGAAAGATGCAAATGATAACCCTGTATACGAGACAGCAAAAGAGACACAGATGTATAGAACAGTCTTTGGGACTCTTTGGGAGAAGGTGAGGGTAGGATGATTTTGGAGAATGGCATTGAAACACGTATGTTGTCATATGTGAAACGAATCACTAGTTCAGGGTCGATACAAAAAAAAAAAAAAAGAATTAATCTCAAAAATATACAAGCAACTCCTGTAGCTCAATTCCAGAAAAATAAATGACACAATCAAAAAATGGGCCAAAGAACGAAACAGACATTTCTCCAAAGAAGACATACAGATGGCTAACAAACACATGAAAAGATGCTCAACATCACTCATTATCAGAGAAATGCAAATCAAAACCACAACGAGGTACCATCTCACGCTGGTCAGAGTGGCTGCTATCCAAAAGTCTACAAGCAATAAATGCTGGAGAGGGTGTGGAGAAAAGGGAAACCTCTTACACTGTTGGTGGGAATGCAAACTAGTACAGCCACTATGGAGAACAGTGTGGAGATTCCTCAAAAAACTGGAAACAGAACTGCCATACGACCCAGCAATCCCAATCTTGGGCATACACACCAAGGAAACCAGAATTGAAAGAGACACATGTACCCCAATGTTCATCGCAGCACTGTTTGTAATAGCCAGGACATGGAAGCAACCTAGATGTCCATCTGCAGACGAATGGATAAGAAAGCCTTGGTACATATACACAATGGAGTATTACTCAGCCATTAAAAAGAATACATTTGAATCAGTTCTAATGAGGTGGATGAAGCTGGAGCTTATATTACAGGGTGAAGTAAGCCAGAAACAAAAACACCAATACAGTATACTAATGCATACTTATGGAATTTAGAAAGATGGTAATGATAACCCTGTATGCGAGACAGCAAAAGAGACAGAGATGTATAGAACAGTGTTTTGGACTCTGTGGGAGAGGGTGAGGGTGGGATGATTTGGGAGAATGGCATTGAAACATGTATATTATCGTATGTGAAATGAATCATCAGTCCAGGTTCGATGCATGAGACAGGGTGCACAGGGCTGTTGTACTGGGATGACCCAGAGGGATGGGACGGGGAGGGAGGTGGGAGGGAGGTTCAGGATGGGGAACACATGTACACCCGTGGTGGATTCGTGTCAATGTATGGCAAAACCACTACAAAATTGTAATTAGCCTCCAATTAAAATAAATAAATTTAAATTAAAAAATTCTTATGAACAAGGATCCGATGTTATATAATTTACATGCAATTTTATACAGATTAAATAAACATTAAGCAATTTAAGTTATAAACAACAGGATAAAATACACCATTCCTAAAAATAAACCTCCACATGATGTTTCTGAAATGGTTGAAGAATGTGATATATTCAAGATAACTCAAATATAACACATATGATGCCTTAATAATTCCTAGACACTTCTTTTACTACTCCTCTCATCTTTTCTGATTTTATGAAAGAATTTCTCTTTTCCTAATATTTGAGTTAACAACAGACTTGTTCCAAACAGGAAAAGGAGTACGTCAAGGTTGTATATTGTCATCCTGCTTATTTAACTTACATGCAGAGTACATCATAAGGAACGCTGGGCTGGAAGAAGCATAATCTGGAATCAAGATTGCTGGGAGAAATATCAATTACCTCAGATACGCAGAGGACACCACCCTTATGGCAGAAAGTGAAGAGGAACTAAAAAGTCTCTTGATGAAAGTGAAAGAGGAGAGTGAAAAAGTTGGCTTAAAGCTCAACATTCAGAAAACTAAGATCATGGCATCTGGTCCCATCACTGCATGGGAAATAGATGGGGAAACAGTGGAAACAGTGTCAGACTTTATTTTTTTGGGCTCCAAAATCACTGCAGATGGTGATTGCAGCCATAAAATTAAAAGACGCTTATTCCTTGGAAGGAAAGTTATGACCAACCCAGATAGTATATTAAAAAGCAGAGACATTACTTTGCCAACGAAGGTCCGTCTAGTCAAGGCTATGGTTTTTCCAGTGGTCATGTATGGATGTGAGAGTTGGACTGTGAAGAAAGCTGAGCGCCGAAGAATTGATGCTTTTGAACTGTGGTGTTGGAGAAGACTCTTGAGAGTCCCTTGGACTGCAAGGAGATTCAACCAGTCCATTCTAAAGGAGAGCAGTCCTGGGTGTTCATTGGAAGGACTGATGCTAAAGCTGAAACTCCAATACTTTGGCCACCTCATGCGAAGAGTTGACTCGTTGGAAAAGACCCTGATGCTGGGAGGGATTGGTGGCAGGAGGAGAAGGGGATGACAGAGGATGAGATGGCTGGATGGCATCACCGACTTGATGGACATGAGTTTGAGTAAACTCCAGGAGTTGGTGATGGACAGGGAGGCCTGGCGTGCTGTGATTCATGGGGTAGCAAACAGTTGGACACGACTTAGCAACTGAACTGAACTGAACTGAATCATTCTCTAGATATTCCTTTATCTTTCAAAGTCATAATAATCAAAAGTTAAGGGTTAAGGGGATTTCCTGGTGGCTCAGTGGTAAAGAATCCACCCTGTCAGTGCAGGAGGCATGGGTTTAATCTCTGGTCTGGGAAGATCCCACATCCCAGGGAGCACCTAAGCCTGTGCACCACAGTTATTGAGCTTGTGCTCTAGAGTCCAGGAGCTGTAACTACTGAGTCCACTTGCCACAACTACTGAAGCCTGTGCACCCTAGAGCCTGTGCTCTGTAATGAGAAGCCACCACCATGACAAGCCCTCATACCACAACTAGAAAGTAGCCCCCACTGTCCACAACTTTAGAAAAAGTCCAAGCAGCAACGAAGACTCAGTACAGAAAAAAAAAAAATATATATATATATATACACACACATATATATATTTAAAACATAAACAGTTAAAATGTCACCTGTGCTCTTTAGGTCCTTCTAGTTACTATTTACAACTTTAAAGTTATTAGTAAGAAACACAATTTCCAAGGATGATAGTACATGAACGTAAGAGATTTATCAACCGAACTCAGCAACTCAAAGTAGTAATTGATTTGGAATGAACTCTATTTCAAATACTTTTTCCACTAATTGTTTTAAAAAAACATTTGAGAAAATATATCCATCCAGTTTTAAAATTTGCACTGGATATATTTATTAAAAACAAAAGTTTACTATGAAAAAACATTAGATTTATTTCTCCCCTTCTTGGAGTACATTACTTTCAAGTACTCAAATAAAACAAAAAGAAGAGTGATAATATTCACGATCTAAATATAATACCAACAAAATTAAGTAAGCGTAAAGTCTTTCTCTCCTCTTGAAATGTGTAAATTAGAATGGCCACAAAATAATCCCACTAACAGGAAGTCAATTAATATCTCTAATTCTGTTAGTAATAATCAAGTATGATGAAACTTTTAGGAGTATAAGAAATTACAGTAACAACAGTTTAATTTTATTCTACTTCCTTGCATAATATCTCAATTAGCTCTAGCAAAGTAGATTAAGCTTTAACAATTACAAATTCTCCTATCACTGAATATCACTTATCAAAGATAGCATATAAGAATTCACTATCATTTAAATTTTGATCCTGCCATTAAGATTACTTTTAAATTTCAGAATAAAGCTAAGCATCACCGGTCTGAATTCCTCTAAAATGCACCTCCTTTTCCCTCAAAACTTACTTCATTGTATCTGTGTTCTAGAACATCATGGTTTATTCATAAAAATTCTTGATTTTTAGCTTTCCTAATAATCCACTAGTCTACAAATATTAGTCTAAAAAATTCCTGGTTAAGGAATAAATTTCCAATTCTATCCTTAACTTAAGAGTGAGACTGAATAGATCTGGAAACATAATTGGCAGATAAACACTGAAGGAGAAAGACAGTAAACAGAAGAGAGTATTTGTAATCCTTAAATGCTATCTGCGCCATTCTCGGTATACACATTTCCTGGATAGGGCTAAAATATTCCACTATCCCTTCTTCTTGATGTTTTATTTTTGGACAATGTCTCAATTTTCTTGTTTTGCAATGCTATTGAGCCTTTGGTTCTTGGTAATAAGGTATTTTCTAAGTAATTGCTGGGGTTTTGTGCATGTGACACTTTTATGTATCAGTTCTCAAAGCAATGTAAGAGAATATAGAAGTTTTTTCAGTATTGCCTGCCTTGTCAAAATATGCAGATAATTTTATTTTCTGAATAATCTTCATAAAATCTTAACACAAAAAGATCAATTGAAAAATGTTTTATATTGGGATTTCCCTGGTGGTCCAGTGATTAAGAATACACCTTGCAATGCAGGGGACAAGGGTTCGATCCCTGGTTGGGGAACTAAGATCCTACATGCTGTGGAGCAACTGGCCCCATGCACCACAACTACTGAGCCAGCTCCCACAACTAGAGAGTCCATTTGCCTCAATGAAAGATCCCACATAACGCAATGGAGATCCCACAGGCCACAACTAAGACCCAACACAGCCAAATAATTTTTTAAAAAATGTATACTGCAGAGGAACACAATTTTATTTTATTTTCTAACATTCATGTGTCTTCTACATGCCAGATATTATATTAGGCACTTTACAAGCCCCATCTCCTTTAATTTTCACAATATGAAAAGAAATAGGCATTTTCCCATTCTACTGATAAGGAAAATGAGACTCAGAGTAACTGGCTAAAGATCACTTGGATTGCATTAACATACATGCTGTTTAAAATTTTACACAATATTTTGAAAACTGAGAAAACAGAGGGAAAACTATCTGCCATCCTAGCATTATTAAGACCATTTTTTAATGTTTTGGTATGCTTTGTGCATTCACTCTTTTCCAGGGAATTCCCTGGCAGCCCGTAGGTTTGGATTCAATGCTTTCACTCATGGGCCCCAGGTTCGATCTCTGGTCAGGGAATTAAGATCCCACATGACTTGCAGCCAGTACAGGGAGGAGCCTGAATTGAGATGAGTCTGTGAAGAAACAGATTATATAAGTTCTCTTGTACTTTGCAAAATACCTTTTTTTAACCGTTTGGTTTTCAGTTTTTCTCCTTAGCATCTCTGGCAACACTACGAAGGATGAGTTCAAGGATGATCAGTTAGACAGATATGGCAATAAATTTGCAAGAGCACTAACAGTCTTGAACAGTGGGCACGGTGAGAGGGGAGTTAGAATCTGATTCCTTAAAAAATTTTATTGAGATAAAATTCACATAGCATAAAATCTACCATGTTAACAATTTTAAAGTGCACAATTCATTGCTAATCCCTTTTAAAAGTACTTTATCCCCTGCTAGGTTCTTCTGCTTCTAGTTTAGTGAGAGGTTAAATGAATAAATAATTTAATTAGTAGAAATACTGGTTATTAAAAATCTACACTTTTTTACTTAAAAAGGGTAAGTGGTGGTTGTAGAAATTTAGACAATACCAACATACAAGGTAAAAAGTTAAAGTCTTCCGCTAATGAACAATCCCAACTATCCAGAGATAGCCACTCTTCTATATTGTTACAAAGGTTTCTTTCTACGTATACCTAACTTGTAGGGTTTTTTTAAACATAAAAGGTCTCCAGAATATAAAACTATGTATCGCTCTACATCTTGTTTTCCACGTAAAAACTGACTTGGAATCTTCCTCAAAAAGCCCATCAATTTCTAGTTCCAGTATAGGAGCTTGCTCATTTTGTACACTTTGTATACTGTATATTTTTAACTTCACTTTTTGCCAAGCTAATAAGTAACTCGTTTTAATATGCTACTTTTTTTAATGGAATAGGGCAAATATTCATCAACAGAGAAGGCAGGTTCTTTTAAAATTCAGCTCAAGTTGACAAGCATCTGAGCCGATTAAATAGCATTTTTAAAGTGCATGTGAGATGAGGGGTCCAATACCTGGGTTGGGAAGATCCCCTGGAGGAGGGCATGGCAACCCACCCCAGTATTCCTGCCTGGAGAATTCCACGGACAGACGAGCCTGGTGGGCTACAGTCCCTGGGGTCACAAAGAGTCGAGCACGACTAAGGCGACTTAGGAGGCACGCACACACAGGTATTGTGTACAAAAGGAAGCACAAAATATACAGGAAATAGCTTAAGACTAACCAAAGATCTTAGTCTTTGTTCTTCAACGGTTACCCGTGTAAGCTTAGGCCTTAGGTTTCCTCATCTATAAAATTAGAGCGCATAAACAACTGCCAGTAATTTGTAAGGCTCTTAAGAACAAACGGCTCTAAGTCACAAATGTTTCAAAACAATAATGTTAAAAATCCTCACCTTGTATTGCTTAACAGTGAGTAAACATTGCTTAACACTGTATCTCCTCCACTTGTCAAAGCCAGTAAATTGCACAAGGAGGGACCTTAGTTTTGTTCACTTATGTATACTAAGTTCCCAGAACAATGGCTGGTGCGCTTGATATATGGTAAATGGTTGAAAATGGCTTAAGAACTTCACTCCAGTAAATAAAGAAAGCTAAGCGCGGAAGAACTGATGCTTTTGGACTATGGTTTTGGAGAAGACTCTTGAGAGTCCCTTGGACTGCAAGGAGATCCAACCAGTCCTTCCTAAAGGAAATCAGTCCTGAATATTGGAAGGACTGACGCTAAAGCTGAAACGCCAATATTTTGGCCACCTGATGCGAAGAACTGACTCAATGGAAAAGAGCCTGATGCTGGAAAAGATTGAAGGCAGGAGGAGAAGGGGACGACAAAGGATGAGATGGTTGGATGGCATCACCAAATCTATGAACATGAGTCTGAGTAAGCTCCGGGAGTTGGTGATGGACAGGGAAGCCTGGCGTGCTGCAGTCTATGGGGGTCACAAAGAGTTGGACAGGACTGAGCGACTGAACTGAAATTGCTTTCAATCAATTTTTTGGACAATGAAATAAATGTGGCATAGCTCCGCTCTTCTGTTTAATCCTCTCATTCCTGAAGTGAAAATGCTACATAATATATAGTTCTTAAATGTCTAAAAGGAAGTTAGAGCTATTGACAGCAGAGCCAGATATTCTATCCCTTGAACCTAAAGTCGAACTTCCCTCCACCACCTGATGGGGCCCATATTCAAAGAAGTGTCAAAACTCGTAGCTCAGTTTATCCACAGGCCTACAGAAGCCAGGCTGTCACCTACTCTGCCACACTCTTAGACTCGACAATCCCAGAAGACAAAGTGTTACGGTTTCTTCTTTTGCGAACCCCACAATTCTAAAAACGGCAGAACTGAAGCCACCAAAGACACAGAACTGGCGAGGAAAGGGATCGGGAAGACCAAAACAGATTCTCTCAAGCCCCTCTCGTTCAGAAAAGCCCGTGCTGCTGGAAACAGCGTCCTCACCTCCTTCTTTCTCTGGGCAGAGGCTGAGGGAACCCCGAAAACGAGCAGCAGTGCCACCGCCATGACTGCAGAGACATACCAACGCCACCAACGCGCTGCCATGTTCGCCTTCTCTCCCGCCTAGTAGGGAAACTTCCCTAGGGTTGGGTCTGAGGGTTGGTTGGGCGTGAGAACAGGCAAACCAGCCCCCTGTCCCCTTCTCATTGGCCCAGCTCAGCCCTGTCGGTAGTCCCCTCACAAAACGTCACGACGCTGTACTGCCAAACGCCCGCTAAAAGACGGCTCACTTCCAATTGGTCTCCGTTAGCCAATACAAACACGATAATCTGGAGGTTTTGCATTGGTCCGCTGAGGATGATGGACCACCCCTTTCATTAAACGTAAAGGTGGCGGGTGTAGGCTCTTTAAATGCGCCTGCGCAGTTGTGAAGCATTGCGGCTTTTAGGTGTTGGAGATACCCTGAGGTTACTAAACCGGAGAAGGCAATGGCAAGCCACTCCAGTACTATTGCCTAGAAAATCCCATGGATGGAGGAGCCTGGTAGGCTGCAGTCCGTGGGGTCGCTAAGGGTCGGACACGACTGAGCGACTTCACTTTCACTTTTCACTTTCACACATTGGAGAAGGAAATGGCAACCCACTCCAGTGTTCTTGCCTGGAGAAATCCGGGGACGGGGGAGCCTGGTGGGCTTCCGTCTATGGGGTCACACAAAGTCGGACACGACTGAAGTGACTTAGCAGCAGCAGTAGCAGCAGAGGTTACTAAAACAGGATATTTTCTCCTCAGGTTCTTTCAGAAGCCTTTGAAATCGACCGGACTTCACTGGTGGTCCAGTGGTTAAGAATCCGCCTGCCAATGCAGGGGACATGGTTTCATCTTCCCCCGTCTGGGAATATTCCACACGCTGCAAGGGCAACTAAGCCGCAGGCCACAACTACTGAGTCAGCGGGCCCTAGAGTCCGTGCTCCAGAACAAGAGAGGCCACCATAATGAGAAACCGAGCATCGCAATTAGAGAGTAGCCCCTGCTCCCTTCAACCAGAGAAAGCGTCCGACACCCCCGCCCCTTCCACCACCACCACCACACCTCCCCGCCCAGGAAGGAAGACACAAAGACTCAGCCTAGCCAAAAATAAATAAAAAACTAAATTAATTAAAAAAAAAGAAACCCACCTCTTTCGTGTACTATTCTAGATAAATTTTGCCCAGCCATATAATTGATAAGACCTATCATAAGCCCGTCATTTGGCCTCCAAAGTGTTTCAAATCCTAAAAAGGTAAAAAAGCAAGAAAGGAAAAACAATATTGCTGAAGGAGATTTTTTTTAAGACGGTGCCACGTGTGCTGATCAGAGCAGATGTCAAAAGTTATTTTCTAAAGTGCTTATTCACCGCAATCTTTTGGATGTATGAGGTGGGCATCAACAAGGACTTATATTTTGATTATAGACAGCAAATGCTTTTTTTTAACTTGTCATTAGTTTGAGGGGTGGATGCCACACTAAGGTTGTAAGAAAGCACTTAGGTCTTTTTTTTAAGTTTTTGTTTCATAATCGGCTGTCTTAAATATCCAAATCCCTTTTCTAAAAAATAACAAAAATCCTTCAAAGAAGAACTTTCCATTTATTTGTCCCAGTTCTGTTTATCATAGTGAGTTATAAAACTGGGATGTTTTTATTGAAGAAGAATAATATATTCAAGAGGAAAAGCACCAACAAAATCAATCGCTTGTAATTTGGATTTATTTTCGTGCTTTGGAATATCATATGACCATTCTTTTAGGCCGTGGTGGGACACACACACACAGAGGAAAATAATTTCATCAAGCTGGAGAGACAAAGAGATGGGCATGAAAGGGAAAAGAGCTCATTCTGAAGAGATTTGATTTGATATAGAGAGGTGAAAAAAAACGTTAGGAGACACTCATAATATGAAAAATACAAAAAAACACTTGGACATGCCATATCATTCCATTTATGTGACATTCTAGAAAGTGAACAGATCAGTAGCTATCAGGGACTGGAGGTGGGGAGAGGGATTGACTACAAAAGGGCCACACAAGGAGATTTTTTTTATGAGGGTGCAACCTTTCTCTCCTTAATTGTTGGAGTGGTTATACACTGTTTGCATTTGTCAAAACTCAGAATATTACAGTAAAAAAAGTGAAATTTACTGCATGTGAATTTAACAAAAATTAAGGTTTTTAAGTACACAGAGAAATCTCAACTATCATTTTGGCAAAAATTCAATACGTGCTGTCATTGAGTCTATCAGAAACAGGAACCCTCAAACACTGCTGGTAGTTACGCAAAATGGAGGATAACTTAACCATATCCAATACATTTATCCTTCGATTCAGCAATCCCACTTTTGGGGATCTACTCCAATAATAAGATATATGTACACAAAATTATTCATTTCAGCACTACTTGAAATATTCTCAAAACCATTAAATGTTCAAATGTAGGAGAATGACTATAGAACATAAATACCTTGGAATTTTTCACAACTGTAAGGAAAAGAAATGAGGAAGAGCTGTGTAAATGATATGGATTTTCAAGATCTATTGTTAAAGGCAAAAAGTCCAATGCAAAAGTATGTACATATTATGCTACATTTGTAAGAAATAGAAGAGGAAATAAGAAAATATATACATGTTTAACCATTTTCGCAAAAAGAAACACAGAAAGCTTAAATCAGAAACTAATGAAATTGGTTTCCTACAGGAGTTGGAGGAAATGAGTGGAACAGTTAAGGAAGGGAATGACACTTCTCTAAGTATACCAGTTTGTATAGTTTTGACTTTTGGAATAATGTTAATGTTTTTAAAATAAAATATAAGAGCAAATCAAGATGAAAAATGTTCTGGAGACGAATGGTAGTGATAGTTGTACAACAATCTGAATGTACTTAATACCACTGAATTGTATCCTTTAAAAAGATTAAAAGGGTAAATTTTATGTCATGAATATTTTACCACAATTAAAAATTAGTTAAGCATCTAACAATCACATCAGTAAGAATGGGTTAAAAAAACTGAATACAAAATAGAAAAAAGGGAGCACAACTCTATTTCAAAAGAAAAACAACTGCACTAACAAAAATAGAACTAATCTGAATAATTTATGAACACACTATTTTGATTATATACTATTAGTCTAAAGAAAAAAATAACTACAAGCAAATCTTAAACTCTACTAAATAGATTTGTTTTTCGTAGTGATATAACAATTCTGGAAATATATTTTGTATAATGTAATATGTAAAAACATTGAAGTTGAGAGCTAGGATTCTCACTGTGTAAGAAGGGAGATACAAATATGAAATTAGGGAAAGTGAAAAAGAGCTTCTGGGGGTTGGACTGGAATTAGCAGTATTTGCATAAATTTATCATTCATAACGTATATTTCTAGCTCTACTCACTGAAAAGACTAGAAGCAATGACACTCCAATACAGGGACGACAGAGAATGAGATGGTTGGATGGCATCACCGACTCAATGGACACGAGTTTAAGAAAGCTCCGGGAGTTGGTGATGGACAGGGAGGCCTGGCGTGCTGCAGTCCATGGGGTCGCAAGGAGTCGGACACGACTGAGCAACTGAACTGAAAAGTAAGAAAAAAATTAATACCATGAAAGACAAAGAAAGGTGGAGGAACTCTTCAGTTTTATAGGAGAGTAAAGGTGGCAACCACCTGCCATGCAGGAGACATAAGAGACACGGTTTTGATAATATTTTATTATGAAAATGTCCAAACATACAGAAATATTGAAATAATTGTATTCTGACCACACACAACCAAGATTCTACGATCAACCATTTGTTAAATTTGCTTTATCATAGATCTTTCTACGTATTAAGAATTCCTTTTACTGTTTTTGCGTTCCTCATAATTTGAAATCATTTCAGAATTAAACGTATCAGTAGGTAGTAATAGGGAACAAAAAAAGAAATAAAGGAAGTTTGGAGGGAGCAGAAAGTACTGGCTAGTGTGGAGCGAGATACAAGCTCAAGCCTCTGAACGCTGTTTTGAAGTTGATGCTTTTGATGACTGCTGCTGCTGCTGCTAAGTCGCTTCAGTCGTGTCTGACTCTGTGCGACCCCACAGACGGCAGCCACCAGGCTCTGACGTCCCTGGGATTTTCCAGGCAAGAACACTGGAGTGGGTTGCCATTTCCTTCTCCGATGCATGAAAGTGAAAAGTGAAAGTGAAGTCGCTCAGTCCTATCCGTCTCTTAGTGACTCCATCGACTGTAGCCTACCAGGCTCCTCCGTCCATGGGATTTTCCAGGCAAGAGTACTGGAGTGGGGTGCCTTTGCCTTCTCCGGCTTTCGATGACTAGTCTAAGATTAATGTCTCAGTTCTCCTCTGCTGCTGCTGCTGCTGCTAAGTCGCTTCAGTCGTGTCCGACTCTGTGCGACCCCATAGACGGCAGCCGACCAGGCTCCGCCGTCCCTGGGATTCTCCAGGCAAGAACACTGGAGTGGGTTGCCATTTCCTTCTCCACAGTTCTCCTCTAAAGAGCCCTAAACCTGGCTTCAAGGCAAGCGATTTTCTCATTGTTCAGTAAATACCCTGATAAGTCATTTATAAAGCGTGAAACTACATTTCCCAAAAGGCGTGTATCTTTCCATGCTGTAAAAAGGATAAATTCTATAGGTTTTTACAGGTCTCGCGAGAGATTTCGTCAAATCTCTTTTAAAGAGCGCAGTAGAGAGCCATTTTGTTTTTCAGGAGTCTGCAAGGGTACTATACGCCGAGTCGCTAGAGGCCAGCAGCTGTAGTCGCAGCCATTTTGTGTTCACCTCAGGATGTTTCCCTTGGCCAAAAACGCACTAAGTCGTCTGAGAGGTGAGCAAAAATTGTGAACAGATTATTTCCAACCAGCTTTTATCCTTTTGTGCTCGTGGTCTCTCGTGCCCTTTCCTTCCATCTGCAGCCTCACCCTAAGTAATTGGGAAGATGTCCTTAGCATTAGCCTAATTTTGTTTGGTTTCCCAGCTCTCTTTCTGTTACTGGAGTCATAACCCTGCTCTGTTTCATTATTCGGTAGCCTGTGATTTCAAGGGGGACACTTAGTGAACACTTCTTGTTCCTTAAGTAATTTCGTAAATTTTAGCTTTGGGGATACAATGTACCCGCGAAAGAGCTTCTTATCCAGTTCCTGGTTTCATTGCAGTGCTGCTACCTGTTAAATGGTAGCACTTTAGCATTTATGTTCTTTGTGGATTATTAACTGAATAATTGTGGTTGTTTTTATTCTTACTTAAAAGTTAGATAAGTACAGGGAAAATTTTAAACCAGATGTATTGAGAATGCTCTAGATTGGAGAAGTAGAAGTCATTTCCATACTTCATTTGCACTGAAGGTGACCTTGAGTAACTTGAACAGTTTTACAATGAAAAGTGACCTTAAGCAATTACCATTGAGTTCTTTAGCTACCTTTTTATTTTCAGCTTAAAGTCATTAGAAGTATTACTAGATTGTGTACGGAACACTGAAGCACCTTTGACAATAACGAAAAAATAGTTGCCTGACTGGTTTTTCATATTCCAAAAGCCACGTCTATTATCCCTTTCACTTTCTGCGAATAATTTAACGTCTCTGAACTTCATTTTCCTCTTTTGTAAAATAGGGGCTTAGTAAATATTCCTACCTCATGGAGTTGTTGAGGTTTATATAAAATTATCAATAGGTGGTAACTGAACCGTTTTTTGTCACAGAGAAGAGGTCTAAAGAAATCCACTTGTGTGACATGAGTGTTGAAGTCATGAGGTGTTGCAGAACTGTTTAATCTTATTTTCTTTGCCTTTTGAGAAGGTAGGGCCTTGGACCTCAGGGAAAGGGGTTTGGGAGTTGTTACTTTCAATGCAGAATTCACATGCTCACTTTTAACTGCTCTAGAACAGAATGAAATGTTGTAGATTTGCCCATTCAAAATGTAACCAAAAGTGACAAAACCCTGTAAGGCACCTAAGAAAACCATTAAATGGTCAAATAACTCTCGAAAGAACCCATTGTATCACATAGAAGCCATTATATTCGTAAGTGCTAATGAATGGGCAACATTGCTATTCTTTAATACGATTTTCATTACATACTCAAATACCTTTTGAGGCTCTGAAACAATAAGGATCTGCTACTTAGATTGGAAAGGAAGAAAAAAAGCAGCTGGAAATAAGCATTTTCTAGTATTCGTTCTTTTCCAAGTCCCCCAAGTGCCTCCAGAGGAAGTTTGGAAACTCTTTCTACTAAAATAACAGTAATGGCAAAGTTTTAGTGTTTTCATTCTGCTCAGAAACTTATCTCCACCAAAAAAGTGGCTTCATTTTCTGTTACTAATGTATAGGGACTTCCCGGGTGGTGCTAGTGATTAAGAACTCACCTGCCAATGCAGGAGACATAAGAAGCCTGCAGGTTCCATCCTTGGGTCAGGAAGATCCCTGGGAGGAAGGCATGGCAATCCACTCCAGTGTTCTTGCCTGGAGAATCCCATGGACAGAGGAGCCTGGTGGGCCACAGTCCATAGGGTCACAGAGTCAGACACAATTGAAGCGATTTAGCAGCAGCAGCAGCAGCACACATGCACTAATCTATACTACTTATCCTTCAAACGTGATTGGTTTTATAGTACACTGGGTTTTCTGTTTCTGCTTTCTTCAGATTTCCTTTTCCCATATCTACGTAACCAAATCCTACCTGCTATTCAAAGTGCTTAGCTAACATTTTACTTCCTTGTATTATAATGGCTTGTGTCTGTGTATATAATAGCCTTATCTAGACTGGAAGTTACCTGAGAACAGTGCCTATGTATTATACTTTTCAAGTTGTTGAGCACTGCTGAGTAAACTTTTGTGAAAATCAAAATCATAAATGCTCAGATTAATGAAGTAGGAGCCAAGTTCAAGGATTATACAAATACCAATGTATCATGGATGTTACTGACATCACTTGTTCTTTGTTTTACCCACTCAACATTGTATTGGGGAAAATTTCAGACATATTGAAAGTTGGAATAATTGTCTAATGAACACGCACATACCCAGCATGTAAATTCTACAACGAACATTTTGCACTGTTATATCACATATTATCCATTTGTCGATTCATCTTATTTGTGAAGCATTTCAAAGTATGCAACTTGGCTTTTAGCTACAATGTTTTAACATTTTATTATACTGCATAATGCTATAGAGTAACTTCCTTGGCAATAAGTGGTAATATCAATTACAAATGTTCTCTTTTCCTGATAATTGGTAGATATGCTCCTGTATTCTTTTTTTTTTCAAGTTCAAAGCATTCAGGAAGCAGTGACAAGGCAGATCCACCAGAAGCGTGCACCTGATTTCCATGACAAATATGGTAATGCCGTATTAGCTAGTGGAGCCACTTTCTGTGTTGCTGTATGGGTATATGTAAGTACTATTGACTGATAATCTCTGTTTTAGATTTTTCTTATTGCCATTTAGTTTATGTATTCAAAATGTTTTCACACAGTAGTGTACATTTCTAGTTAGGAGGGGCTTTAGAGATTTTCTAACGTAATTACCCACTCATTGCAGGAATTTTTCCTCAGCATTGAGTATTAGTTCATCATCTGTTCTTAACATTTCCAATAACAAGTTACTTATGGATCAAAAGGCAGTCTTTTCCATATTGTGTAGCTGTTGAAAAGATCTTCTATTGAGTTAAAATCTGCCTTCTCCATATTTACCCATCATTCCATTGCAACACAAATTCTGATCATATTTCCATGTATCAGCCGTTAGATAGTAGAAAATTTTTATATTTTCTGGATCTTCTCTTTCATATTAAACATTGTTAGTTCTATCAGTCATTTTGTTATATGGTTTCCGGAGTTTTCACCATCTTGGGTCACCTTTCTTTGCTTAGTCGGTCTTCTGCATTCTACCCTTGTAACTGAGTACGGTGTTTTTGATGGATAAGATATAAAATGACTTGCTTTTAATATTTTAGTTTTTTACATCTAACATTTACCAGTCTTATTTACCTACTGTACTTGCTGATTCAAATAGGAGTCTTAAAGTTATAATAAAGATATAAATTGATTTTAAAAGATATCCCTTGCCTTAATAATTAAAGACACTTTATTAATAGGCCTTTTTCATTCTTGTTTTGATCTTCCTGAAATCAGGTATGTTATTAAAATAAGTGTGTACTTAATTAGAAGAATAAACAGATGTTGAACAAATGTGTTATTGGGGTCAATTTTGGAGGTGAAGTGCTCCTTGATGAAGGGATATTACAAATGTCCTCCTTGGCAGTACTTAGGTAGTTGTGGTTGAGTGAAACAATATTTTGAGGAGGTAGTATAGAAATGTGAAATATCAATATGAATTAATTAAAAAATTTTTTAAATGTACTTGCTCAGTCATGCTAGCTACATCTTAGTTGCTCACTAGCCATATGTGGCTACTGGCTACTGTATTGGACAGTGCAGATACAGAACATTTCTGTCATCTCTGGAAGTTCTATTGAACAGCACTACCCTAGAGAATTAGAATAGCAATTAGGTTTGGCCTACATGGAGGACACTGTGTGTTTTTAACCTGTAGAGCAGAATACCTTTGCCACTTTAGGAAATAATCTCCAAGGGAACATGGACTCTGTTTTCAACATAAGTGATAACTGATGGCATTTTAATTCTTACAGACGGCAACGCAAATTGGAATAGAATGGAACCCATCGCCTGTTGGCAGAGTCACCCCAAAGGAATGGAGAGAACAGTAATCATCCCAGCTGGTTTAATACTGAATTGTTTCAAAATCAACTCATAATTAATGCCAAGTAAAAGTACTATGTACCCATTAAAATATTGCATGTTTGAAGAAATAAAGTATACTTGAAACCTTCATTGTAGGTTTGTTTGTTTCTTTTGTAAATGAAACCAAGCTTGATTGCTTTTATTTATTTAACCTTTGTATTAATATTAAGGTCAAAACACTGTACAATTTTTTTTAATGCCCTATACTGCCCTCTTTGTGCTGACATGAGCCTGAGCTGTAGGCCAGGCTGATGCACCTCTGTGTGCAGGTGAGTGAGGGGCCAGGGCAGTGGGGTTTGTACAACTTCTTGAATAGCTTTTCTGTCTTAGGCAGTTTGAAAGGAAAGTTTGGCTATCACCTGGAAGTCAACTTTATGGTAGGCTGAAATTACAGTTCATGAATAACTTATCACAGATTTACTTTAGGTCATTTACTTTAGGTCATTTTGGTGTCCATATCTTGGTTATATCTACTTTTCAGTCTCGTTTATGTTTATATTTGGAATTGCCATTAAGTCCTTTTAACTCCTGCCAAGATAACATAAGGTGTCACCAGATCCATGAGAAAACTGGTCCTATCAAGTGAACTCCTAAGATGTCTGAAGACTAGCTAGCTCCTTGGCTCCCTTTGTACAATTATCTTAATAACCTTTTCAGCATATTTATTTGAGATGTTTATGATATTATTGAAGGATCTGTGAGATGTGGTTTTACTTTCACTTATCTATTAGTGACCTCTGCTGTTGGCTTTCTGTAACTATACCAACTTCTGGATTTGTGGAGTGTCCTGAATTCATTATAACATTGGATTTTATGTGTAAGATAGTAACTGAATAAAGTGCAATATCTTAAACCATGTGCTGCTTTACTCCTTGTTCAAAGGCTGTGAAGTAAGCCTCTTGTGGTTTGTTATAGTGCTCAAGTAAGCAGAGAATGAAATTTGAGTTGAGTGACCTATCTGTATTGCTTAATTGTTTAGTTGCCAAGTTGCATCCAGCTCTTTCGCAACCCCATGGACTGTACCCCACCAGGCTCTGTCCATGGGATTTCCCAGGCAAGAATACTGAAATGGGTTGTTTCCTTTTCCAGGGGACCTCCTCAACCCAGGGACTGAACCTGCATCTCCTGAGTTGGCAGTAGATTCTTTACCACTGAGCCACCAGGGAAGCCCATTGGCTAAATTAAAAGATTTCTAAAATTCACTTATAATGTAGGTTATCAGGTAAGTGACCTTTAGGAATCTCCAGAATTTCCTGATGTAGATAAGGATTTATATTTAAGCAAACATTTGAAGAATGTTACTCGATATATGAAATACTAAAAGAATTGCTCTTATGGCAACATGTCCTGTTTTCTCATTAAATGTACCAAAACCAGTAATTTTTAAGTCTTAAGTAGGAAAAATTATTTGAATGTCATTTCTTTTTTTTTTTCTAAAAAAGAATTTTATTAAAAAAGCACAAATGCAAAGAAATGAACAGAGGAAAATCCATGCGTCGAACCTGGACTGGTCACTTATGATAATATACATGCTACAATTCCATTCTCTCCAATCATTCCACCTTCACCCTCTCCCACAGAGTCCTAAAGACTGTTCTAAATGCCTATGTCTCTTTTGCAGTCTCTTATACAGGGTTCAGGTTACCATTTTTCTAAATTCCATATATATGCGTTAATATACGGTATTGATGTTCTTCTTTCTGGCTTACTTCACTCTGTATAATTGGCTCCAATTTCATCCACCTCATTAAAACTGATTCAAATGCATTCTTTTTGATGGCTGAGAAATACTCCATTGTGTATATGTACCAAAACTTTCTTATCCATTCATCTGCAGATGGATTGAATGTCATTTCAATAAAAGGTTCCAAGATTAGAAACTACATAGTGCCACTGTTTGATTAAATTTGAACATCTCATATTTAGAATGTTAAAAGTATTCAAATGCATGTAACCAACATGATTAAGCAAAATAAACATGTCTCAGGAAGTTTTAACCTTTGTTCCTCAGTTGGCACAGAATTTCTAATGTAATTTTCAGTACAATTAGTACCACTTCTGTCAGATAAGTGATAATTGTCACTTATTCTAATAGGCAAAAAGAAATAGTATGACTTGTAGCAGCATGTGTTGCCTTATGTGATAAAGTCTGGTGGTGGTAGTCGACATCTTTGAAAATACTTTTTAAAACTTAATCGTTAATCTTGGCCTGATGAGTAGTTATAAAACTACTATGGCCACTACCAGAAATGAAGCTGTAGTTTAAATTGTTTTGTGCTATCATAATATTCTGACCTTGCTTCTTAATGTATTCAAAGATTTATCCTCTCACAGATGCACTCATTCTGTGTGAAGGTTATCCAGTTAGTTCCCCTGTAAAATATGTTTGAAGAATTTAGATAAATTAGGGTGAAGGTCATAAATGCCATTCTTAGACTCAAACTGTTTTAGCACACATTCTATTTTAATTAAGCTTACTTAGATCTAGGTACTGTGGTAGTTGTAGAGACACATGTTGAGTTCTCACCCTCGTGACTTAACATTACTGGTGATATAAATAACCACTTCATAAGCATTTGGGGGACACCTAATACCTACTCAATGCCAGGAAAACTGATGTACTTAAAGACATTCCCTTCTATTTGAAAGCTCAGTTTAATAGAGTAATTTTGAAGGTGTTGGTATGCTCACACATTGATAAGGGATATTAGGATTCATTTAGAGGTATGAAGTGTTTTATTTATTTTTAAATTTTTATTTAATAAATGGTACAAAGCACAATGCCAAAAACATTAACAGTTAAAATGTCACCAAATGAAAAAATATAAAGTGAGGGAAAGGCCCAGTGAATATAGAGGATATTTGAGTTCATAACAATAAACCTTACATAAAAAGTAGAGAGCTAATAGATTGATACTCTGATAAAGCTTTCTGGTTTCTGCCTTTCAGTAAGTTTCTTTGAAAGCTTAACACTGTTAATGTTGAGTTACAAACCAACTTGGAAGCCCACTTAAAAGCCATCTTAATTTTGTGTAATATGAGTCAGGATTTTAAATTTGGGCCTGAATTTGTATCTTAATAGTTAAGGCTATGCACACTGATTGACAACTACAATTGACTACCCAGAGAGGTAGAGTCCTGAAGTGAATTTTTATGTGGATGGGTGTAGAGGGTCAAGGGCTTCCTCGGTGGTCAACAAAAAAGAATCCACCTGCAATGCAGGAGACAACAGGAGATGCAGGTTTGATCCCTGGGTCAGGAACACCCCCTGGAGGAGGAAATGATAACCCACTCCAATATTCTTACTTGGAAAATCCCATGGACGGTGGAGCCTGGTGGGCTGCAGTGCATGGGGTTGCAAAGTGGAATGTGACTGAGCATGCGTGCAGAGGGACAAAAAGTAATCCTTTTTGAAATAGTTAATTGTAGGCCTAAGATTTAAATCTATCGGCAGTTTTTTAAAATATTTATTTTTAACTGAAGGATAATTGATTTCTGCCATACATCAACATGAATCAGTCATAGGTATACATATATCACCTCCCTCTTGAACCTCCCTCCCACCTCCCACACCATCCCATTTCTCTAGGTTGTCACATAGCACCAGTTTGAGCCCCCGGAGGCATAGAGCAAATTCCCACTGGCTGGCTATTTTACATATGGTAGCGAATATGTTTCCATGCTACTCTGTCCATTTGTCCCAACCTCTCCTCCTCCCATCTTGTCGAGAACAGAACATAAGTCTGTTCTCTATGTCTGTGTCTCCATTGCTGCCCTGCAAATAGGTTCATCAGTACCATCTTTCTAGATGCCATATATATGTATTAGTATCTGATATTTGTTTTTCTGACTGACTTCACTCTGTATAATAGGCTCTAGGACCAGAGATCAAATTGCCAACATCTGCTGGATCATCGAAAAAGCAAGAGAGTTCCAGAACAAGTATTTCTGCTTTATTGGCTATGCCAAAGACTTTGACTGTGTGGATCACAATAAACTGGAAAATTCTAAAAGATATGAGAATACCAGACCACCTGACCTGCCTCTTGAGAAACCTATATGCAGGTCAGGAAGCAACAGTTAGAACTGGACATGGAACAACAGACTGGTTCCAAATAGGAAAAGGAGTACATCAAGGCTGTATATTGTCACCCTGCTTATTTATATGCAGAGTACATCATGAGAAACACTGGGCTGGAAGAAGCACAAGCTGCAATCAAGATTGCCAGGAGAAATATCAATAACCTCAGATATGCAGATGACACCACCCTTATGGCAGAAGGTGAAGAGGAACTCAAAAGCCTCTTGATGAAAGTGAAAGAGGAGAGTGAAAAAGTTGGCTTAAAGCTCAACATTCAGAAAACTAAGATCATGGTCCCATCACTTCATGGGAAATAGATGGGGAAACAGTGTCAGACTTTATTTTTTTGGGCTCCAAAATCACTGCATATGGTGATTGCAGACATGAAATTAAAAGACATTTACTCCTTTGAAGGAAAGTTATGATCAAACTAGATGGCATATTAAAAAGCAGAGACATTACTTTGCCAACACAGGTCCGTCTAGTCAAGGCTATGGTTTTTCCAGTGGTCATGTATGGATGTGAGAGTTGGACTGTGAAGAAAGCCGAGCGCCAAAGAATTGGTGCTTTTGAACTGTGGTGTTGGAGAAGACTCTTGAGAGTCCCTTGAACTGCAAGGAGATCCAACCAGTCCATGCTAAAGGAGAGCAGTCCTTGGTGTTCATTGGAAGGACTGATGCTAAAGCTGAAACTGCAATACTTTGGCCACCTCATGTGAAGAGTTGACTCATTGGAAAAGACCCTGATCCTGGGTGGGATTGGTGGCAGGAGGAGAAGGGGACGACAGAGGATGAGATTGCTCGATCGCATCACCGACTCGATGGACATGAGTTTGGATGAACTCTGGGAATTGGTGATGAACAGAGAGGCCTGGCGTGCTGCAGTTCATGGGGTCACAAAGAGTCGGACACAACTGAACTGACTGAACTGAACTGAGGTTCATCCACCTCATTAGAACTGACTGAAGTGTGTTCCTTTTTATGGCTGAGTAATACTCCATTATACGTATATATACCACAGCTTCTTTATCTGTTCATCTGTCTATGGACATCTGGATTACATCCATGTCTTAGCCATTGTAAATAATTCTGTAGTGAACATTGGGCTACATGTGCCTTTTTCAATTGTGGTTTCCTCAGTATATGCTCTATTAAAGTATTGCCTGTCAAGGCTTAATAGGGATTTGAAACGGGATGAAAATTATAAACATGTAAATACAGATACTGTTTGCCACTTTTACAATTTTACAATAATATTTCCATTTTGTGTACTTAGTTCTGCAACACTGTTTAACTTGATACTGTTTATAGTAACTGGGTTAAGTGGTTCAAGATGAAAATATAAATAATCCTGTAATTATTTTCCCCCACCATCTTATGACTGATGTTTAATGAGAGAAAGTATGAAAAGACCACATGTTGCTTCAAAATTAGCAACATAGAGCCTCTCCCTGTTACTTTTAATATTTACAGTTTAAAAAATTCTAGAATTTGGCTGCTTTTTAAAATAACAGATTCTGAAATGCTTTCTGTTCCACTTATTTATTGTACTGTATTGCTACATTTTAGGCGTCTCAATTCTTTCTAAACTCAGGGTGATAGATACTCTAATGTTCTTTGCATCTTTGGAGTTCTGTAGATTTTTAAGACCTTGGACAAATGAATGAATACATGGGGAAGTGGTTGAGGGCTTAGAACAGTGATATGAAGGTAGTGAGATCTCTGTCCCAACTCCAAATAACGCACATATAAAAATTATGAAACTAAAAGCATGAATTAAAAATTTTTGAGCTTTTTGGGGGGATATCTTTCCGTTTATTTGTATTTCAAATTTCTTTCATCAGTATCTTGAAGTTTTCAGTGTACAAGGTCTTTCAACTCCTTACTTAAGTTTACTTAACTGTTTTATATTTTCATGCTATTTTAAATGGGATTTTTAATTCCTTCTTTAGATAGTTTGTTGTTCTTTTCTGATTTTTATTATTAGAGTTTATTTGCCTTCTTTGAACTTCATATAAATGGAATCACAGTACATGTTCTCTTTTGTTGCTGGCTTCCCTCATGCAATACAATATTTTTGATATTCATACATGCTATTGCATGTGTCTTAAAATTTTCCATTTATTGTCTGAATACACCATCATTTATTTATCCATTTTCCTTTTATAGACGTTTGGGCTTTTTCCAGTTGCTGACTATTATAAATAAAGTCACCAAACATTTTTTGTACAACATTTTGTACATTTTTCTGTGGATGTATATTTTTATTAATATTTGATAAATACTTAAGAATGGGATTGCTGAGTGATATGGTAGGGTATGTTTAATTATATGAAAAATTGCCAAATAGTTTTTTTTCAAGTCATTTGTACCATTTTTCACACAGTTGGCTGTGTTTTTTGTTTTTAAATTTTATTTATTTATTTTTTATTTTTGGCTATGCTGGGTCTTCGTTGCTGCTCTGGCTTTTCTGTAGTGGTGCTCAGGTTTTTCATTGTGGTGGTTTTTCTTGATGCGGAGCTCGGGCTCTCAGGTGCACAGGCTTCAGTAGTAGCAACGCTTGGGCTCAGTAGTTGTGGTTCCTAGGCTCTAGAACACAGGCTCAAAGGTTGTGGCACACAGGCTTAGTTTCTCTGCAGCATGTGGATCTTCCCAGACTAGGGATCAAACTTGTGTCCCCTGCATTGGCAGGCATA
This sequence comes from Moschus berezovskii, assembly GCF_049115385.1. Classification (NCBI taxonomy): domain Eukaryota; kingdom Metazoa; phylum Chordata; class Mammalia; order Artiodactyla; family Moschidae; genus Moschus; species Moschus berezovskii. Next base: position 67,330,855 of record NC_142488.1, read on the forward strand.
TTCTTTTCCACTGAGCCACCAGGGAAGCCCCCAGTTGGCTGTGTTTTGTTATTTAATTAAATATACATATCAATTTGAGATGAACTGACATCTTAGCAATATTAGCAATATTGAGTCTTCCAGTCAATGAACATCATATCTGTCTCCATTCTCTTTTTTTTTTCCTTCTCTCATAAACATTTTGTTGTTAATCAACAAATGAGATGATTCATTGTTAAAATATAGAAATGAAACTGATTTTTATAAGTTGATTTTGTAACTTGCAACTGTACTGAATTAGGGTGACAAAAATACACAATGGGGAATGGATAGTCTCTTGAACAAATGAGACTAGATAGCCACATACTAAAGAATGAACTTGGGCCTTTATCTTAACAGCATACGGGGCTTCCCATGTGGCACAGTGGTAAAGAATCGCCTGCTGGTGCAGGAGTCGTGGGTTCGATCCCTTGATCAGGAAGATCCTCTGGAGTAGGAAATGGCAACTCACTACAATATTCTTGCCTGGAAAATCCCATAGACAGAGGAGTCTGGTGGCCTACAGTCCACAGGGTCTCAAAGAGTCGAATATGACTAAGCGATTGAGAATGCACAGCACACACAAAAATCAACTCAAAATGAATTAAAGACTTAAATGTAATTAACACTTGTAGAAGAAAATATAGGGGAAAAACTGCATGACATTGGTCTTGACAATAATTTTATGGATATGACACCAAAAGTGTAAGTAACAAAAGCAAAAATGAACAGGTTGGACTATATCAAACTAAAAGGTTTCTGCATATCAAAGGAAACAACAGAGTGAAAAGGCAATCTAAGGATTGGGAGAAAATATTTTCAAGCTATATATCTCATAAGGGGTTATGCTCCAAAATTTATAATGAATTCCCACAACTCCATATTTGGGGGGGGTGGAAGCAATATTTCTCAAAGATACACAAATGGCAAACAAATATATGAAAATATATTCAACATCAGGTAAATGCAAATCAAAACCACAATATCACATCAAACATGTTAGAATGGCTATGAACAGCAACAACAACAAAACCCCAAAAGACAGCATGTGTTTGCAAGGATGTGGAGAAAGTGGAACACTTGTATATTGTTGGTGCAACTGCTAAGGAAAACAGTAGGGAAGTTCTTCCAAAAATTAAAAGTAGAACTACCATATGATCCCCTGATTCCACTTCTGATTACTTTTCCAAAAGAATTGAAGAAATATTAGCACTCCCATGATCACTGCAGCACTATTTGAAACAGCCAGGATGTGGAAAGCACTTAAATGCCCATCAACAGATGAATGACTAAAGAAAATGTACATATATATATACATACACAATGGAATAGTATTCAGACTTAAAAAAGAAGGAAATTCTGCAATATGTGGCAACATAGATGAACTTTTAGAACATTAAGTGAAATAAACCAGTCACAGAAGGACATATACTACTACATGGTTCCACTTGGCTGAGAAACCTGAAATATTCACAAGCAGAGAACAGAATGGTTGTTACCTGGGGCATAGGGTAAGGGAACTGAGGCGTTGCTAATTAATGGGTACAAGGTTTCAGCTATGCAGGACGAATAAATTCCAGACAACTGCTATACAATCTGCCAGGGAATAAAACAGCTTTTCCTTGAATGCTAGCAATCATGTAAGTTCACTGCTGTGTGCTGTGCTCAGTCGCTCGGTCGTGTCCAACTCTTTTGCGACCCCACGGATAGCATCCCTCCAGGCTCCTCTGTCCACAGGAATTCTCGAGGCAAGACTACTGGAGTGGGTTGCTATTCCCTCCTCCAGGATATTTTCCCAACCCAGGGATCAAATCCAGGTCTTCCGCATTGCAGGCGGATTCTTAACCGTCATAACCACCAGGGAAGCCCAAGAATACTGAAGGGATAGTAGCCTATCCCTTCTCCAGGGGATCTTCCCGACCCAGGAATCAAACCATGGTCTCCTGTGTTGCAGGAACGTTCTTTACCAGCGGAGATACCAGGGAAGACCACTAGTAAGTTCACTAGTTTCCTCAAAAGAAAATAGTGTGTTCTGGTTCTGTTTCTGCTCCAATGTTTGGGTTTTCTCCGGCCCGCCCAAGACAAACGGATTCCTCGGGAAAGCGAAACCCAAGGCTCTGCCGCCCAGCCTGACTGACTGCATTGGCAAGGTGAAAAGCAGGGCAGAATTCATTTACAACGTTTCTCAGCTGGGTGCTGAGCTGGAACAGATCCCTCCTTGTTCCCCGCATTTGTTTTGCAAGAAAGCTTTAGCTTCCTGGGCCTTACAAGTTCACATTCATGTGGTATTCTCACTCAGAGTCTAACGTCACTCTTTCAAGCCTCAGCCATAGATTTTTTTAACCTTTTGAGGCACATCTGTTCACCTTTTTATTGGAGAAACACGGAAGTGAAGCAAAGCGAATTCCACTTTGCGCAAAAAACGTGATTTCCCAAGGCCTAACCAGAGCGCGTACAGAGATTATTTCTCAATCGAGGGATAAATTCATAGTTCTGACATTCACATCCGGGATTACACTACACAATCTGACAGGAGCACGTTAATTTCATGCTGTGAGAGGCTGAACTATCCAGAAGAAGATTTATAAGGAGGTCTAAAGTATTTCTTGGCTTCAGATTAGGAAACTACGGATTTCGGTGGCGGGAGAGCGTTGTTTTGTCCTTGGCGAAACGGGAAGAGGCCTCGCAGAACCAAAATGGAAAACTTCCAACCCAGGCTGAGTGTCAGCGCGGGAGCAGCAGGGGGCGGGAGACGCTTGACTCTCCGCTGCGCTTTTCTCCTTTCACGTGACGCGTCCCTCCGCCTCGCTGGCTGCTTCCGGTCGGGGCATCACCCGGAAGTCGAGGGCAGGGAGGGTTGGGTCAAAGCGGCGGCCTGGCGGCGTGGGGTGGAGCGAGAGAAGCACCAGTGGGAGGAGTTGGCGCTGCCGCCGCAACCGCGGTGGGCTCCGCCGCCGTCGCCATCGCCGCCGGGGCTACTGTGACTTTTGCCGGAGTGTGAGATCGGAGTCCACGCGTGTGGATTTGTTGCCGCCACCGGCTGTGTAGCTCCGGAGGTTTAACCATAGGACAGAAAAAAATACAGGTAAGTTCTATATCAGTCCCTTTCTACTGAAGGGGTAGTCTGTACTGTCTGTCTGTACTACTGAGTGGGACAAGAATATCATTTTAATAGGAGGGTGTTGCCAAGCTCTCTCTGCTTCACAAGTCAGGTATTTGCTACAGTCTTGTTTTACCTCCCCTAGCAGAGGATTGGACACGACTGAAGCGACTTAGCAGCAGCAGCCGCAGAGGATAGAGGGGAGATTAGGTCCTGACCCCCTGTCGCTTTCTTGTCCCCTCCTGAGGAAGTGTCCTGGTCGTCCATAGCCCATGTTATCTAATTAATTGATGGTACAAGGTCTGTGCCCTGTATTGGAAGTGACATGGACTGATCATCGTTAATGAAATAATGTAAAGAAATTATATATCTTGCTTCTTGTCTCGTTCTGGGAGTATGCACTAAACTGCGAGAACACTTTTGTTTCCATTTCATTTTGTTCATTCTGCCCCCTTCCTAGTAAAGCTACTCACCATCCTTGTTGTACTCTGTGGCATCTTTGTCTTTGACACTTTTTGTTGTGTATGTTGAGGTTTATCCTAAGCACTGGCAACTCTTCTATCGTTTCGCCTTTTTTTTTTTTTCAGCATCTGATATTTGTTTTAATTACAGTCTCTTCATCTACAGTAGTATTACTTTGTATTGAGAATATGTGCAGAGCATTGAATTAGGTAGTATTGAGGTGTGGTAGGGGTATACACAAGAAACAGGACAAAGTCCCTGGCCTTAAGAGAGTTTACATTCAATTTGAGTTCAAAAAGAGCAAGCAAAAATAACCCCAACATACCACAAGCTTTACTTCTGTGAGAGATCTAAGGCAACATATTCTTTCTTATAAATTCCTAAGTATAACTGCTTTTATCTACATATTTAAAAATGCATGGCAAACTTTCATCTAGACTTTTGACATCCCAGTGAGTGAAAATAATTTTCTCTTGCCAGTTGGGAAAGTAAATTGTGAGGAGAGATTTGTCTGTCATTATACAGGCATTGGCATAAATGAGAAAGATATTTGGGGGGTTTGTCTCAAAAGTCCTTCTGCTGCTGCTGCTGCTGCTGCTGCTGCTGCTAAGTCACTTCAGTCGTGTCCGACTCTGTGTGACCCCATAGACGGCAGCCCACCAGGCTCCCCCGTCCCTGGGATTCTCCAGGCAAGAACACTGGAGTGGGTTGCCATTTCCTTCTCCACAAAAGTCCTTCTACTCATCTTTATTTAAGGGAAGTTCACCTTTTAAAGGTTTTACAGTTTTGCTTTTAAACAAATCTTTCTTAGGATATAAATCACAATGAGGGTGCAGGGTGGGAGAAACAGGTGATAGTTGGCCTATTTCAGTTCAGTCTGTTATCCCAGCAACCATGTGTTTCATTTATAGATCTCAGTCTTCAGGTGGCTTTCATATCACTTGTTTACTTAATTGCTGAGATAGTATGGCAGAAATAGTGTCACAGTACTTTTCAAATGTGTTCATTAATGTGAAAGGGTAAGGTGTTTCTGGTTTCACAAATATGTTCCAGCACTATTAGAAAATTGATTTCATCATCTTTGTGGGCTCAAATGTGTTGATATTGGTAGATTACATCAGTTTTCACAGATACTTCTGTCTTTGAAGGAAATTAATATAAAGTAAGCCAATTAGCTGTGCTTTGTCCTATGTTGCCCATCTATATTTAGAATTATACAGCTATGACTGAAGGATTAAATTTTTTAATCTATTTTTGCTTTATAGTTCTCTAGTGTAGACATTCCGTTTTCTAGACCTATAATCAGGAGATTTTTCCAGACCTGTAATCAGGAGAGCATTTTAACAATTTACTAATTGGAATAAATGGATTATTTCACATCTTACGGAAATTATTTACCTTAGTTAATTTTGTTGCTAAACAGTTAAAGTGTTTTGTTTGATATTGTAATTGCTCCTGATCTGCTTGTGGATTTGATGTCACAGCCAAAACAGATAGGGAGGGAATAATACTGGAATTACTTCTTTACCCTGATCCCACCTGAGTTTGCAGAACACTGTATATTTCTTGGAAATGTGGAGAAAATTGTTTCCCAACTCCTGAATGTTTACTTGAAGCATGCTACCTGCCACTCAAGAGAAAAGGGCATTAAGAGGGCTTCTGTTAAGACCTAAAACACTATCAACAAAGGTAGAAGAATAGAAAAAGAATTTCACAGTGGAGAGCCTGCTAAACAAAATTGTCAGGTGTATTTAGGATAAATTTGTAGCTGATCTCTAGGGTCATTAGGATACTAAGAGTTGATATTGAGCTAACCAAAGCTTAGAGAGCTTAGTTGTTAAAGAGTTCAACATGTAATTTCCTTTGTTGATCCTTTCACTTGATATGGTAGGGAAAAAAGGTGTCTGACTTTTTTGATAATGATAAAATTATTTGGTCTAAGAATTCTAATTGAACTACTAATCATTAATATAATAGTATTAAAATAGAAAGTATATTGTGTTGATTATTGGTAAGTATATTAATAATATTAAAACAGTAATATTAATATTAAATTGTTTATATACAGCTAATTTCATTTTGACCAATAAATTCTTTCTCTTATTTTACTATAACATTTTACTGTTAGTTCTTAATATCAATTTTTAGTCCAGATTTATAGCCATAGTATCTTGGTAATAATTGCTTATCATAACTGTAAGTACCATTTTTTTACATATTAGCAATCAAATTGGTGTCATATGTCATTAAGTATTGTCCATCTAAAGCAAGGTATTTTATCTTGCTCATCTGTTTCTAATTAGGTAATAATAGGATTTATTTTAGTCATAAAAACCTTTGTAACCTTCAGATTGTTTTAAAGCCTTAAATTCATTATATGATGATAGATAAAGGAATAAATTAATATTTGACCTTGAGTGTCATAGTATGATTAAGATTGCCTAATGAGGATGTGAAGAAAAGGAAACCCTCATACACTGTTGGTGGGAATACAAATTTGTACAGCCGCTGTGAGAACAGTATAGCAGTTTCTCAAAAAACTAAAAATAGAACTACTATATGACCTGGCAGTTTTACTCCTGGGTATATACCTGAAAAAACCAAAATGACTGATTTGAAAAGATATGTGTACCACAATGTTTATAATAGCATTGTTTGCAATTGCTGAGATACTGAAGCAGCCTAAGCATCCATCAACAGATAAATGGATAAAGCAACTGCATACACACACACACACACACACACACACATATATATATGGTGGAATATTACCCAACCATAAAAAATGATGAAATCCTGCCATTTGCAACAACATAGATGGACTTGGAGGGTATTATGCTAAGTGAAATAAGTCAGACAGAGAAAGACAAATACTGTATGGTATCACTTATATGTGGAAACTGAAAAATACAGCAAACTAGTGGATATAACAAAAAAGAAACAGACTCATAGATAATAGAGAACAAACTAGTGGTTACCAGTGAGAAGAGGGAAGAAGGGAGGGGCAAGGTACCAGTATGACATTAAGAGTACAAACAATTGCGTATGAGATAAAGAAGCTATAAAGGATATATTGTACAATTCAGGAAATACAGCCAATATTTCATAAAAACCATAAAGAAATATAACCTTTAAAATTTGTGAATCACTATATTATAATACCTGAAACCTACATAATACTGTAAATCAACTATATCTCAGTAAAAAAAAAAAAAAGATTGCCTTAGAGTTTGTCCACTTTGTTTATTATAAAACTAACCTGCGAATTCCTGTTTCTTAACTTCAGAGCAAATGATAAGTCATGGGATTTTGAATCTTACTTTTTCTTTCTGTTGTGCATAAGTGATCCCTTCATGGATCACCACCTTGTGGTGGCGAAGGGGCTTGTGTAACTCATTGAAGCTATGAGTCATGCCCCGCAGGGCCACCTATGATAGATGGGTTATAGCGAAGAGTTCTGATAAAATGGGGTCTACTAGAGAAGGAAATGGCAACCCACTCCAGTATTCTTGCTGCGAGAACCCCATAAACAGTATGAAAAGGCAAAAAGATATGATAACACCAGAAGCTAAGCTCCCGAGGTTGGAAGATGTCCAATATGCTACAGGAAGAGCAGAGGGCAATTACTAATAGCTTCAGAAAGAATGAAGTGGCTGGGCCAAAACGGAAATCACACTCAGTTGTGGATATGTCTTGTGATGAAAGTAAACCTGATGCTATAAAGAAACAATATTGCATAGAAACCTGGAAGATTAGGTCCATGAATCAAGGTCAATTGGACATCTTCAAGCAGGAGATGCCAAGAGTGAACATCGACATCTTAGGAATCCGTGAACTAAAATGAACGAGGATGGGTGAATTTAATTCAGATGACCATTGTATCTACTACTATGTATGGACAACAAACCCTTAGAAGAAATTCAGTACCCTCATAGTCAGTGGAACAGTCTGAAATGCAGTACTTAAATGCAATCTCCAAAACAACAATATGATCTCGGTTTGTTTCCAAGGCAAACCATCATCACAGTAATCCAAGTCTATGTCCCAACCTCTAATGCCAAAGAAGCTGAAGTTGACTGGTTCTGTGAAAACCTACAAGACCGTCTATAACTAACACCCAGAAAAGATCCTTTTCATCACAGGGGACTGGAATGCAAAAGTAGGAAGTCAAGAGGTACCTGGAATAACAGGCAAGTTTGGCCTTGGAGTACAAAGTGAAGCAGGGCAAAGATTAGCAGAGTTTTGTCAAGAGAACACACTGGTCATAGCAAACACTCTTTTCCAGCAACACAAGAGACGATTCTACACACAGACATCACCAAATGGTCAATACTGAAATGAGATTGATTATATTCTTTATAGCTGAAGATGGAGAAATTCTATACAGTCAGCAAAAACAAGACATGGAGCTAACTGTGGGTCAGATCATAAGCTTCTTATTGTAGAGTTCAGGCTTAAATTGAAGAAAGTAGGGAAAACCACTTAACCATTCAGGTATGACCTAAATCAAACCCTTATGCTTATACAGTAGAGGTGACAAATAGATTCAAGGGATTAGATCTGGTAGACAAAATTCCTGAAGAACTATGGATGGAAGTTTGTAACACTATACAGTATCAGTGTTCAAAACCATCCCCAAGAAAAAGAAATGCAAGAAGGCAAAGTGGTTGTCTGAGGAGGCTTTACAAATAGCTGAGGAAAGAAGAGAAGCAAAAACCAAGGGAGATATGGAAAGATATACGCAGTTAAATGCAGAGTTCCAGAGAAAAGCAAGGAGGGATAAGAAACCCTTCTTAAATGAACACTGCAGAGAAATAGAGGAAATTAATAGAATCGGAAAGACTAAAGATCCCCTTTAGAAAATTGGAGATATCAGGGGACATTTCATGCAAGAATGGGCATGATAAAGATCAGAAATGGTTAAGGACCTAACAGAAGCATAAGAGATTAAGAAGAGGTGGCAAGAATACTCAGAAGAACTATACAGAAAAGATCTTGTTGACCAGGTTAACCACGATGGTCTGGTCACTTGCTTAGAGCCAGACATACTGGAGTGTGAATTCAGGTGGACCATAGGAAAAATTACTACAAACAAAGCTGGCAGAGGTGGTAGAATTCTAGCTGAGCTATTTAAAATCCTCAAAGATGATGCTGTTAAAGTGCTGCACTCAGTATGTCAGCAAATTTGGGAAACTCAGCAGTGGCCACAGGACTGGAAAAGGTCAGTTTTCATCCTAGTCCCAAAGACGGGCAATGCCAAAGAATACATCATACAGTTGGGCCCATTTCATATGCTAGCAAGGTTATGCTCAAAATCGTTCAAGCTAGGCTTCAACAGTAGGTGAACTGAGAACTTCCAGGGGTACAAGCTGGATTCAGAAAAGGTAGAGGAACCAGAGATCAAATTCCCAACATTCGTTGAATCATAGGGAAAGTAAGAGAATTCCAGAAAAACATCTAGTTCTGCTTCACTGACAATGCTAAAGCCTTTGACTGTGTGGGTCACAACAAACTGTGGAGAATTCTTAAAGAGAAGGAAATAGCAGACCCCCTTACCTGTCTCCTGAGAAACCTGTGTGCGAGTTGAGAAGCAGCCACTAGAACCAGACATGGAACAACTGACTGGTTCAGAATTGGGAAAGGAGTATGACAAGGGTGTATATTGTTACCCTGCTTATTTAACTTATATGCAGAGTACATCATGCAAAATGCCAGACTGGATGAATCACAAGCTGGAATCAATAGTGCCAGGAAAAATATCAACAAGCTCAGATATGCAGATGATACCACTCTAATAGCAGAAAGTGAAGAGGAACTAAGGAGTCTCTTGATGAGGGTAAAAGAGAAGAGTGAAAAAGCTTGCTTAAGACTCAACGTTAAAAAACCTTAGATTGTGGCACCTGGTCCCATGACATCATGGCAAGTTAAGGGGGATAAGTGGAAGCAGTGACAGATTTTATTTTCTTGGGCTCCAATTTCACTGCAGACAGTGACTGCAGCCATGAAATTAAAAGACATGTTCCTTGGAAGGAAAGCTACAACAAACCTAGACAGTGTATTAAAAAACAGAGGTGTCACTTTGCCGACAAATGTCCCTATAGTCAAAGCTATGGTTTTTCCAGTAGTCATGTAAGGATGTGAGAGTTGGACCATAAAGAAGGCTGAGTGCCAAAGAGCTGATCTTTCAAATTATGGTGCTGGAGAATACTCTTGAGAATCCCTTGGACTGCAAGGAGATCAAACTGGTCAATCCTCAAGGAAATCAACCCTGAATATTCATTGGAAGGACCAAAGTTGAAGCTCCATTACTTTGGCTACCTGATGCAAAGAGCCGACTCACTGGAAAAGACCCTGATGCTAGGAAAGATTGAAGGCAAAGGGGGAAGAGGGTGGCAGAGGATGAGATGATTAGATGGCATTACCGACTCAATGGACATGAATTTGAACAAACTCCAGGAGATAGTGAAGGATAGGGAATCCTGGCCTGCTGCAGTCCATGGGATTGCAGAGAGTCGGACGAGCTCAGAATGAACAACAATAACAAAGTGAAGGAGCCCAGAAGTGTTCTTCTGTTATGGAAAAAAAAAATTATCTTTTACTTTGTCTACTGTTTTCAATTTGGTAAAACTTGACACATTCTTAGGGCCAAATTTTATTCCTAGACCTAGCAAGTGGCTAAAATGAGGTTTAAAGGCAGTCAGTTGGCTTTAGAAACTATGTTCTTATCAAATAAAGGAACTGTAGTTTTAAAAAATGCATAGATATTTGATGTGACTTCTCTGGTGGTCCAGTGGCTACGACTCTGCACTCCCAGTGCAGGGGTCCCAGGTTCAATCCCTGTTTAGGGAACTAGGTCCCATGTGCTGCAACTGTTCGCATGCTATAACTCGTGCACGCCACAACAGAGACCTGGTGCAGCCAAATAAATAAATATTTATTTATTTAAAAAAGTTTTTATGGTCCTAGCATTCTTTTTTTAAATTTATTTTTAACTGGAGGATAATTGCTTTACAATGTTGTTTCTGTTTTTGCCATACATCTACATGAATCAGCCATAGGTATACATATGTCCCCTTCCTCTTGAACCTCCTTCCTACCGCTGTTTTTTAAATTTATTATTATTATTATATTTTTTTTACTGCACTGGATCTTCATTGTGTCACATGGGCTCTTCGTTGCGACATGCGAACTTTCTCAAGTTGGAGTGCCTGAGGGTTTCTCTCCAGTTGCAGCACAAGGGCTTCTTGTTGCAGGCATGGGTTCACTAGTTGTGACACCGGTACTTAGTTGCCCTGTGGCATGTAGGATCTCAGTTCCCCACTGGGGATGAAACCCAAGTTGCCTGCATTGGAAGGCAGATTCTTAACTACTGGACCACCAGGGAAATTTTAAAAAGAATACATAATATTTGAGCAAAATTAGGTCTGTTGTAATTAAGTTCCTTGTTTGTCCTGAAGAGGGAAACACTCATTTATCTTATTTGAAAGTATGAACGAGCAAACTGATTTGATGATTATAAATTATTGTTAGCTCAAAATTTCATTAGTACTTTCAAATGAAATTCCAAAAGTAAAGACTCATAGTTTTGTTTTTGGCTAATTATACATTTTAAAAAGATATTCTAGATAACCTAATACTTAAAATGGTGTTAGTCTTATTTGATTTGTATTCTCAGAGTCTCCCAGGAAAAGGAATGGTTTATGTGTTTTTTTTTTTATCTTTACAGTCAGCACATCTTTGAACTTGGCAAGACTTTGACATTTACTACATGCTTAGAATGTAAACTGTACTAAGAGAACATATAATAAAAGTTAATAAGCAAGCATAAATTGAGACATTGCTAGTTACATTTTTATGGATTATTGGATATTATTCTGTTGATAACTTCAAGGCTTTTAAACTTTTAACCATTGTACTGTAATCTGCTTTTTTGAGGGAGGCAGTATAATATAGAGTTAAGAGTGGGACTTCAGGACCAGACTGCCTTGGTTGGAACTTCAGCTCCTCTGTTTACTGCTTATATGACCTTGGACTGGTCTCTTACCTTTTGTGCCTCAGTTTCTTCAAATTTCTAAAATATCAACAATAATGGTAGGATTGTCAATGAATTAATACATGTAACACCCTAAGAGCAGTGCCTGGCAGGTAGTAAATACACAATGAAGTTTAGTTACTGTCTTTCAGTTCAGTACAGTCGCTCAGTTGTGTCCCGACTCTGTGACCCCATGGACTGCAGCACACCAGGCCTCCCTGTCCATCACCAATTCCTGGAGTTCATCCAAACTTACGTCCATTGAGTCGGTGATGCCATCCAACCATCTCATCCTCTGTCATTCCCTTCTTTTCCCGCCTTCAATCTTTCCCAGCATCAGGGTCTTTTCCAGTGAACCAGTTCTTTGCATCAGGTGGCCAAACATTGGAGTTTCAGCTTCAGCATCAGTCCTTCCAATGAATATTCAGGACTGATTTCTTTTAGGATAGACTGGTTTGATCTCCTTGCAGTGCAAGGGGCTCTTAAGAGTCTTCTCCAACACCACAGTTCAAAAGCATTGATTCTTCGGCACTCAGCTTTCTTTATAGTCCAATGCTCACATCCATACATGACTACTGAAAAAACCATAGCCTTGACTAGATGGACATTTGTTGGCAAAGTAATGTCTCTGCTTTTTTTTTTGAAAGTCCTTTTTGAAGACTTTTTTCCCCTTATATAAGAAAGCACAGAATTCAGACCTGGTTAGGGGCAGTAAACAATACAGGCCAGAATTTTATAATTTGTTATTTCATTTTTAGGGGGTGGTAGGAAATTTTTCCTGAATATAATCCTGATGAAGCCTTCTCTGAGTCATTTTGAGGACAAGTTTAGTGGCCCTTTTGGGTCTTGTATTTGAACTCAAAGCTAGGATATTCTAGTTTTGTCATTGTATTTGGGGCATTACTGAGAAAGAACCTCCTTTCTCAGTAGGTTTTTACTGAGAAAAATGTTTGTAGCTGTACTCAAGAGACTCCCAAGGACATTTCTGTCTTAGAAATTATCTTTTTATTTTTGGTAATTGTTAGTATACTTGTCTGTGTCTCTCCAGAAATGATAAGGTCCTTGATGTTGGAAATGTTTTTATTTGTAACACCCAGATAAGTGTAGGCACATGTTCCTCACTTAGAACATTTGTTAAGAGCATACATGACTGGATTAATGAAATAGCAAGTGCAAACATCAAATATATTGAGTACACATGATCCAAGCAGTAGACTGAATTTATATTTCTTTGCTTTGGTTATTTATTACACACACACTATTATGTTGTATATACTTCAGTATGTGTTGAAAAGGCTTTCCAGGTGGCACAGTGGTAAAGAATCTGCTTGCCAATGCAAGAGACATAAGAGAGGTGGATTTGATCCCTGGGTTGGGAAGATTCCCTGGAGGAGGGGATGGCAACCCACTCCAATATTCTTGCCTACAGAACCGCATGTTCAGCGGAGCCCGGCAGGTTACAGTCCATAGGGTCAGGAAGAGTCCGACACGACTGAAGTGACTTATCAGGCTCCCAGGCATGTATTGAAAAAGTCTCTTCTTTAGAGTTCAAGATAGCTCTTTGTTCAGTCATTTCATTCCTCTGTGCAGTTGCTTCCACCCATAAAACATTCGCAAATATTTTTACAAGGCAAATTGAACAGTGTCTGTAGAGTATTATTTCTGAATATATATATATTCATCAGAAATAATATATATGCTTTATATGTATTATTTACCTGCTGCTGCTCCTAAGTCTCTTCAGTCGTGTCCGACCCTGTGCAATCCCATAGACGGCAGCCCACCAGGCTCCCCCGTCCCTGGGATTCTCCAGAGAAGAACACTGGAGTGGGTTGCCATTTCTTTCTCCATGTCTCTGCTTTTTAATATGCTGTCTAGGTTGGTCATAACTTTTCTTTCAAGGAGCAAGCGTCTTTTAATTTCATGGCTGCAGTCACCACCTGCAGTGATTTTGGAGCCCCCAAAAATAAAGTCTGACACTGTTTCCACTGTTTCTCCATCTATTTGCTGTGAAGTGATGGGATCGGATGCCATGATCTTTGTTTTCTGAATGTTGAGCTTTAAGCAACTTTTTCACTCTCCTCTTTCACCTTCATCAAGAGGCTCTTTAGTTCTTCTTCGCTTTCTGCCATAAGGGTAGTGTCATCTGCATATCTGAGGTTATTGATATTTCTCCCAGCAATCTTGATTCTAGCTTGTGCTTCGTCCAGCCCAGCATTTCTCATGATGTACTCTGCATATAAGTTAAATAAGCAAGGTGACAATATACAGCCTTGACGTATAAATCCTAGAGATAAATCCATGCACCTGTGGACACCTTATCTTTGACAAAGGAGGCAAGAATGTACAATGGAGAAAAGACAATATCTTTATTGTTCTCCATAGTGGCTGTACTAGTTTGCATTCCCACCAACAGTGTAAGAGGGTTCCTTTTTCTCCACACCCTCTCCAGCATTTATTGCTTGTAGACTTTTTGATAGCAGCCATTCTGACCGGCTTGAAATGGTACCTCATTGTGTTTTTGATTTGCATTTCTCTGCTAATGAGTGATGTTGAGCATCTTTTCATGTGATTGTTAGCCATCTGTATGTCTTCTTTGGAGAAATATTTGTTTCGTTCTTTGGCCCATTTTTTGACTGGGTTGCATATTTTTCTGGAATTGAGCTGCAGGAGTTGCTTTTATATTTTTGAGATTAATTCTTTGTCAGTTGCTTCATTTGCTATTATATTCTCCCATTCTGAAGGCTGTCTTTTCACCTTGCTTATAGTTTCCTTCGTTGTGCAAAAGCTTTTAAGTTTAATTAGGTCCCATTTGTTTATTTTTGCTTTTATTTCCGTTACTCTGGGAGGTGGGTCATAGAGGATCCTGCTATGATTGATGTCAGAGAGTGTTTTGCCTATGTTTTCCTCTAGGAGTTTTATGGTTTCTGGTATTACATTTAGATCTTTTTTGAGTTTATTTTTGTGTATGGTGTTAGAAAGTGTTCTAGTTTCATTCTTTTACAAGTGGTTAACCAGTTTGCCCAGCACCATTTGTTAAAGAGATTGTCTTTTCTCCATTTTATATTCTTGCCTCCTTTGTCAAAGATAAGGTGTCCATAAGTGCGTGGATTTATCTCTGGGCTTTCTATTTTGTTCCATTGATCTATGTTTCTGTCTTTGTGCCAGTACAATACTGTCTTGATGATTGTTGCTTTGTAGTATAGCCTGAAGTCAGGCAGGTTGATTCCTCCAGTTCCATTCTTCTTTTTCAAGATTGCTTTGGCTATTCGAGGTTTTTTTGTATTTCCATACAAATTGTGAAATTATTTGTGCTAGTTCTCTGAAAAATACCATTGGTAGCTTGATAGGGATTGCATTGAATCTATAGATTGCTTTGGGTAGTATACTCAGTTTCACTATATTGATTCTTCCGATCCCTGAACATGGTATATTTCTCCATCTATTTGTGTCATCTTTGATTTCTTTCTTCAGTGTTTTATGTTTTCTATATATAGGTCTTTTGTTTCTTTAGGTAGATTTATGCCTAAGTATTTTATTCTTTTCGTTGCAATGGTGAATGGAATTTTTTCCTTAATTTCTCCATTTTCTCATTGTTAGTGTATAGGAGGAATGCAAGGGGTTTCTCTGTGTTAATTTTATATCCTGCAAATTTACTGTATTCATTGGTTAGCTCTAGTAACTTTCTGGTGGAGTCTCTAGGGTTTTCTATGTAGAGGATCATGTATCTGCAAACAGAGTTTTACTTCTTCTTTTCCAATTTGGATTCCTTTTATTTCTTTTTCTTCTTTGATTGCTGTGGCTAAAACTTCCAAAACTATGTTGAATGGTAGTGGTGAGAGTGGACATCCTTGTCTTTTTCCTGACTGTAGGGGACATGCTTTCAATTTTTCACCACTGAGGATAATGTTTGCTGTGGGTTTATCATATATGGCTTTTATTATGGTATATGAGTTTTTGACAATGGTTTTCATGAAAGAGGTGGTATTTTGGTTCATTTGCTCCCTCAGTTGTTTTGAATAGCTATCATGTACAGGGTGCTAGGATATGATAGTGAACTCAACAGATATGATCCCATTTTTGTGGAGTTTACAGATGAGTGAAATGATAGGATTTAAATATGTAGATATGTAGAAGGTGAGGGGACAATCTAAACAAGAGTCATAGAAATGGCAAGCATTGAGATTTTATTTCTGGGAGGAGTATTGAATGTAATAGATGTGGGCTGTCTTTTGTAACTCTCTGAACAGCTATTTAAGTCTATGGGAAGTGGGGTGGAAACAGTCTTGTGGGACTGAGGCCTTAACCTGTGCGATATGTCTCCATCTCCTGGATAGTGTTAGAATTTAGTTAAATTATAGGCCACCTAGCTGGTGTTGCAGAGAATTGCTTTGTGGGGAAAAATCTCCACGTGTCTGGTGTCAGAAGTGTTGAGAGTGTGGTATTTGTTTATTTATGTGGCTGCACCGGGTCTTAGTTGTGGCCTGTAGGATCTTTTAGTTGCAGCATGTGGGATCTAGTTTCCTGACCAGTGATCAAACTCAGGCCCTCTGCATTGGGAGCACGAAGTCTCAGCCACTGGACCACCAGGGAAGTCCCCACATTCAATTTTCTTCTACATTCCTATCAAAAAGAATCTTTTGCATTATTGTCAGTTTTCTGTTGCTTTTTTGTGGATAAGAATGCATTAATGTCAGTATTCTACAACCTGTGGAGTATATTCTAGAAGACTTTATCAATGAAATTGATTGATATGAATGGCTCATTTCAGTGATAAAAAAATAAAGTATCAATGATACCACATTTAGAAGACAACATTTTTTGTGGCTCTGGAAACATTGATTTGATTCATGTTATGAAAATAATACACCACTATTTATAATATTCTACTTATTCCCAAAGGGGTAGCTAATAGTATGGAAACTGGGACCCGTTGTACATTTTTTACTGGTTTGTGTGTTTTGAAAGATCTTTTGTCTACTTGTTTCTTAATCAAAAGCCTGCTTCTGGAGTTTTTGGTAAATGCTACTTAATTCTCAGTGCTTATTTTCTTTGCTGACTTATTTGTGGGAGTTTTTTCATGTGTTAGATGCTGGACTTTTGGGAGACATCAGGCGGATTTATCAAGCCCCAATCTTAGCAGCTACTGGGTTAAGTTTAAAAGCCAGTATAGTTTAGAAGGGCTTCCCTGGTGGCTCAGGTGGTAAAGACTGCCTGCAGGGCAGGAGACCCAGGTTTGTTCTTCCCTGGATTGGGAAGGTCCCCTGGAGAAGGGAATGGCAACCCACTCCAGTGTTCTTGCCTGGTGAATTTCATGGGGTAGCAGAGTCAGACACAACTGACTGACACACACACACACACACACACACACACACACATAGTTTTTTAAAAAAGATGCATAATTCAACTGTTGCTAAAACCCAGAGAAAGTTTGTCACTTGGTTCTACAAAGGTTTGGGAAACCCTCACATTATAGCAGTAGCTGTTGGGAGAGTCTGCGTTGGGGATCAGATCCTTTTTCATGGCTGACACTGAGATACATGAAGAAAGCACATACCCTCCCTTTAATCAGCTAGCATGCAGGAACAATCCTGTAAATTTCAAAATATTTATAAATATTTATAGGTTCAAGCAGTTGGGAGATCCTAAAACTCTTCCTCCTTTTCAGCTGTTATTTTATAACATTCTGATCACTTGGTTATAGGTCAGGAGGAGGCAAAGATGGAATAAATAGGAGACCTAAGGAATTACTGAGAGAGAAAAATGATAGTATAGTTTATTATAAAGTATTGCCTAAAGCTTTTATTTCACATACTTTTGCCAGGGTGTTAAGAGGATCCATATTGAATCAGACACTCCCTGGTGGTCTAGTGATTAGGATTTGGTGCTGTCACTGCCGTGACCTGGGTTCAATTCCCTTTCTGTCCTGCATTCATAGCTATACCTTTTTTAAAAAAAGGTGTTGTCAGAATTAGTTTTTAGCTGGAAGATGTTAATAAGTTAAATCTATGTCTTATGTATATGTGTATATATATATACATGTATATATATGTGTCTGTGTGTGTTTGTGCACATGAACCCTTCATCAGAAGTAGCAAAAAAGGGTAGATAAGGCAAGAGAAGAGGTGCTTTAATAATTTATTTCAAAGACCTAACAGAACATACTAAGCCATAATTTAAAATTTAGGTTTCTTAAAACAATTATTAATCTTTTTATTTTTGACTCTGCTGGGTTTTCATTACTGCATGCATACTTTCTCTAGTTGTGGCAAATGGGCGCTACTGTTTGCTGTTTACAGGCTTCTCATTGCAGTGGCTTCTCTTGTTGCAGAGCATGGGCCTACAGATTTTTAAGAATTAAGAAGGTAAACCCCCTTTAATTATTTTTATTTGTTTATTTAAAATTTTGGCTTCACTGGGTTTTCATTGCTGTAAGTGGACTTTATCCAGTTGCAGTGCTCAGTCTTCTCATTGTGGTGGCTTCTCTTGTTGCAGAGCATGGGCCTTAGAGTGCTCAGGCATCAGTAGTTACAGCACATGGGCTCATCAGTTGTGGCACACAGGTTTAGTTGCCCTGCAGCTTGTGGAATGTTCCCGGAACAGGAATCAAACACGTCGCCTGCATTGGCAGGCAGACTCCCAGCCATTGGACCATCAGGCAAGTTCCTAAACCCACTTTAAATTAGTTAACTAACTGAATGGAAGCATCTACTTTGTGAAAACTGCTTGTTTAAAATGGGGAAAAAGGCTCCTTTGTAATAAAGCACATTTTTTGCTCTATTAGAGCAGCTTTTATTTTATTTTACTTTTTGAACATAAAGCACTCAATTTATTGTTATTTACCATTTAAAAAAATTTTATGTTGGAATAGAGTTGATTAGCAGTGTTGTGTTAATTTCAGGTGTACAGCAAAGGGATTCAGTTATACATATATATGTATCTATTCTTTTTCAAATACTTTTTCCATTTAGGTTATTACAGAGTATTGAGCAGAGTTCCCAGTGCTATATAGTAGGTAGGTAGGTCCTTGTTAGTTATCTTATTTATTTTTTAAATTAACTAATTAAATTTTTTGGCCACACCACATGGCATGTAGGATCTTAGTTCCCTGACCAAGGATTGATCCCACATTTCCTACATTTGAAGTACAATCTTAACTGCTGGCCTACCAATGATGTCTTTGGTTATCCATTTTGAATATAGCAGTGTGTACATGTCAATCCCAAACTCCTAAGCTACTACCTCCCCCCGCCCCCTGCCAGCTTCTACCAATAACCATAAGTGCCTTCTCTAAGTCTGTGAGTCTTGAACTTCTCTGGTGGTATAGTGGTTAAGATTCCACACTTCTAGTGCAGGGGAATGCATTTGATTACTGGTTGGGGAAGTTCTGCATGCCATGCAGTGTGGCCAAAAAAACTCTGTGAGTCTGCTTCTGTTTTGTAAGTAAGCTTGTTTGTATCATGTTTTTTTTTTTTGTAATTTCTTATACAAAAGTTTATTCTTTTTTAAAAATACTTATTTATTTGGCTGCATCAGGTCTTAGTTGTGGCATGTGGGATCTAGTTCCCTGACCAGGGATTGAACCTGGGCTCCCTGCAGTGGGAGCCTGGACTTTTAGCCATTAGACCACAAGGGAAATCCCAAAAGTTTATTCTTAAATGTACAGTGGATTCCAAGACAACACTACATTCTAGCTATAGGTGGCAACAGATGTTATGACAGGGGATTCAGATATTTAAATAGGAATAAAACGAAAGATCATCATCATTGCCTCAGGCACAAGGAACAGCTTACTTGCTGCCAGATTTCTTAATTGTACTTGTGGCCAGGGGACTTTTCCCCACAGCCTTGGCTTTTAGCCTCGAGTTTCTCCTGCTCCTCCTTCTGTTTCTGCTTGAATACCTTATCTTCCTCGTCCATCTCCTTGGCTTGATTCTTGGGCTGATTCAGGGGCTTCTTGCCACCTTTGCTGCTGCCCAATATGGCACCTGCCAGCCCTTCCCCAGACTCTGTCACTGGAAACAAACTTGTTTGTGTCATTTTTTAAAACATTGTGCATGTAACTGATACCATATGCTATTTGTCTTTCTCTGTCCAACTTACTTCACTTAGTGTGATAATCTCCAGGTTTATCCATGTTGTTGCACATGGCATTATTTCGTTGTCATTAATGGCTGAGTAGATGGTGATTGCAGCCATGAAATTAAAGGACGCTTACTCCTTGGAAGGAAAGTTATGACCAACCTAGATGGCATATAAAAAAGCAGAGACATTACTTTGACAAAAAAGGTCCATCTAGTCAAGGCTATGGTTTTTCCAGTGGTCATGTATGGATGTGAGAGTTGGACTGTGAAGAAAGCTGGTCGCCGAAGAATTGATGCTTTTGAACTGTGGTGTTGGAGAAGACTCTTGAGAGTCCCTTGGACTGCAAGGAGATCCAACCAGTCCATCCTAAAGGAGACCAGTCCTGGGTGTTCATTGGTAGGACTGATGCTAAAGCCGAAACTCCAATACTTTGGCCACCTCATGTGAAGAGTTGACTCGTTGGAAAAGACCCTGATGCTGGGAGGGATTGGGGGCAGGAGGAGAAGGGGACAACAGAGGATGAGATGGCTGGATGGCATCACCAACTTGATGGACATGAGTTTGAGTTTGGGGTTGCAAAGAGTCGGACACGACTGAGCGACAGAACTGAACTGAAGACTTTCATATATCTAAAAACAAAAGCTGAATAGAGACTTTTTCTTCATGGATTTGGAAACCGTATAAGGGAACGGTCTGGAGTGAGAGCGCTGGGGTCAGATTGTTCTCTCATCTTCATTCCTTGATTTACTGACTCAAACTTGAATAGGCAACTTTTCCTTCCAGGCCTCAGCTCTGTTAATTGTGAAATAAACATAGTATAGTATCTTCCTTGTAAGTATGAGGACTAAATGAGGCAACCTTTCTATAAAGTGCTGGGCAATGTCCCTTTTGGCTGGCTACCTCTCATCCTGGAAATGGACCTTCATTCATCATCCATGTAAAGTGAAGCTTTGGTTCCATTACTTTGGTTTCACCACTGCCATACAGTGTCCATGAGCTGTAGAACAGACGCTTTCCTGACATACTGTTGCTTGATGGCAGTTTTTTCTTTTTATTATGGTAAAATTATAAAACAAATCTTAACCTTTTTGTTTCTTTTTGGCCACTGGGCATGTGAGACATTAGTTCCCTGACCAGGGATTGAAACTGCACCCCCTGCAGTGGAAGCTTGGAGTCTTAACTGCTGGACCACTGGGGAAGTCCCAATTTAACCATTTTTAAGTGTATAGTTTGTTGACATTAAATATATTCACATTGTTATGCCACCATCACCACCATCCATCTCCAGAGCTTTTTTTATCTTCCCAAACTGAAACTCTGTACCCATTTAAACAAAATTGATGGCAGTTTTTATTTGTTCTCAACTTTATGACTGAGGCTGGTAGTTAGGAGAAATATTACTCATATAAAGAAAGACATAAAGAGATGTGATTAAAAATCTATATTATCCCCAAAGCATAATCCATAAGTGAAAAAATGGATATATGGACTTTATTAAAATAAAAAAAACTGTGAAAGAAAATGAAAACTCAAGTCACAAACTGGGATAAAACTTCCTGCTGAATGGCAGCAAAAAATCCCAAATACTCACAAATCTTAATATCTAGACTACATCTTTTCTAGTAGTTGAAGTGGCAATTTAGGTTTCAATTGTTAAAAAGTTAAAAATCCTCTATTCTACTGATATTCCTTTTATGTATGAATTTCTCAAAGAGATAAAAACAAGATATGTAATGCCTGACAACAATCATGGATCTGATTTTATGAAAACAGTTAAAACTCTGCCATTCCTGGATGAAGCTAGAGCCTATTATACAGAATGATATAAGTCAGAAAGAGAAAGACAAAAATCACATATTAACACATATATATGAAATAGATGGTACTCATGAACCTACTTGGTGGACAGCAATGGAGATGTAGACATAGAGAACAGACTTATGGACGTGGTGCGGGGGGTGGGGGAGAGAATGGAGAGAGTAGCATGGAAACATATACACTACCATATGAAAAACAGATACCCTGTGGGAATTTGCTTCATGACTCAGGGAACTCAAAACAGGACTCTAATAAACTAGAAGGGTGGGATGGGGTGGGAGATAGGAGGGAGGTTCTAGAGGAAGGGGACATATGTATGCCTATGGGTGATTCATGTTTTGATGTATGGCAGAAACCAACACAATATTGTAAAGCAATAATTCTTCAATTAAACATAAATAAATTGAAAACTCTAAAAAAAAACTGGGATAAAATATTTGCAAATCACATTTCTGACAGAAAGTTATATCCAGAATAAAATTTAAAAACTCTTAAGTCAACAGTGGGGGGGGCGAGGGAGGGAGGCTCAAGAGGGAGGGGATATATGTGTACTCATGGTTGATTCACGGTTTTTTTACGGCAGAAACTAACACAGCATTTTAAAGCAATTATTCTCCAATTGAAAATAAATGTTAAAAAAACAAGGTGAAATGAGTTATAAAGAAAACAATAATGAGAAATAATCCAGTGGGCAAAAGATCTGAATAAACACCTCACCTAGAAGATATACAAATAACAAATAAAAGATATGCAAATTAAAATCATTAGAGAAATGCAAATGAAAACCACAGTGTTGTGAAGTGCGCTCGTCGCCCCACGGATCTGTCCCTTGCTTCAACAGTGCTTGGACAGAACAGACCCGGGGATGCCCCTTGCTCCAGCCTCCGACCACCCTCCAACCTTTTTTCCAGTCGCAACCTCCGGAATCAGCCACTCAGCTGTCCACGATCACCGGGACCAGCCACCATTTTTTTACTCCTTATTACCGACCAATCATGAGCTCCCAGATTCTTAGAATTATTCTACCAAAGTGGAGGCTGCCGTCAACCGCCTGGTTAACATGCAACTGCTGGCCTCCTACACCTACCTCTCTCTGGGCTTCTATTCAACCGCGACGATGTGGCCCTGGAGGGTGTGGGTCACTTTTTTCGCAAATTGACCAAGGAGAAGCGTGAGGGTGCGGAGCTTCTCTTGAAATTGCAAAACCAGCGTGGTGGCCGCACCCTCTTCCTGGACGTGCAGAAGCCATCTCAAGATGAGTGGGGTAAAACCCAGGACGCTATGGAAGCCCTCCTTCTCGTAGAGAAGAACCTGAATCAAGCCCTGTTGGATCTGCATGGCCTGGCTTCTGCCCACGGAGACCCCCACATCTGTGACTTCCTGGAGAACCACTTCCTAGATGAGGAAGTGAAACTCATCAAGAAGATGGGTGACCACCTGACCAACCTCCACAGGCTGGCTGGTCCCCAGGCTGGGTTGGGCGAGTATCTCTTCGAAAGGCTCACCCTCAAGTACGACTAGGAGCTTCTGGAGACCAGTGGCCTTTGAAGAACCCACCTAACATCAGGGCTCCCTGAAGCCCTTCTCTGCAGCCACTAGGCAGCTTTTTAACACCCTGGAGCCCTCTCTCAAGCCTTGGACCAAATGGAAACAATAAAGCTTTTTGCAGCACAAAAAAATAAATAAAACCACAGTGCTGATTGTAATAAATAATACCAGTCTGATTCAGGATGTTCATAGTGGGGGAGGTTGCATGTGGGGGTGTAAGGAGTAAATAGGAAATCTGTGTACTTTTTGTTCAGTTTTTCTCTGATCTAAAAATGCTTTGAGAAAGTTTAAAAAAAAAAAAAAAAATCACAATGAGATACCGTATTGCACCTAATAGAATGTCAAAACAAAACCAACAATACCAAAGGTTAGCAAGTCAGAGCAACGGGAACTTTCATACATTGCTAGTGGGAATGAAAAAATGGTATAGCCACTTTGGAAGACAATTTGTTAGTTTCCTATGAAATTAAACATATTTTTATCATGTGACTCAGCAGTCTTATTTCTAGCTATCTGTCCAAGATAACTGAAAACTTATGTTCATACAAAAACCTGACGTGAATATTTATAGCAGCATTATTCAGCATTAGTCACCCCAGATTGGAAAAGACTCAGTTATTTCAACTGGTGGATAAACAGATTGTTATATATCCACACTGTGGAATACTACTCTATGATAAAAAAGGAACTACCTATTGATTCATGCGATAACACAGGTGAATCTTAAAATGCATTTAGCTAAGTGAAAGAAACTAGATTTAAAAGGCTACATAATGTATTATTCCATTTATACAATAATCTGAAAAAGCAAAACTATAGGAAGGGAAAGAGATTAGTGGGTGCCAGGGTTTGGGGATATAGGGAAGTGTTTATAAAGAAGCAGCATGAGAGAAGTTTGGAAGTAATGGAATGGTTCTCTCTCCCTCCCACCCCTCCCACATACCCTTCTTGCCAGTTCTCACCAAATCAATAGACATGCTGTTGGTTAGTGTTAATATTTGTTCTGAAGAAATAAAGGGAACTATTTATTCCCTTAAGATGTATGTCAAGTTGGTAGCATATATACTACAATTCAATTAATGAAAGTAAATGTAACTTTATTAACTCTCAAGTCATGTAGAAAGTCATAGAAATGTCCTTTTCAATTAAAAATGGGAAATCATATATTAACAAAACAAAACCAAAAAACCTTTTCACTTCACTGGTATTTACTGATGATGCCATAAAAAGTTTTACCACTGCTCAGTCATTCAGTAGACCATTTGTGTAAGTTAATGATAAATTTTGTGAGCATGGTACATCTATTTGAGCTTCTTGGACTCTTACAGAAAAGCATTTATCTTGTGCTCTAGGCAGCCCAAAATGGAAGGTGCTAACAAGAGATAAGAACTTTTCTTTCACAAGTATCCTGAAATTTTAAATATTATAGAGAGCAAGATTTTAACATACATTTTCAAAAGGTATATTTAATTTTAGTGCTTCTTTTTCTAATAAAATCTTCTCATAAACATCAGGAATCATATGACCCTTGTGAAACAGCTTGCTAGAGCTAGACATAGCCCAGTATTCTAACAGGATTGGATCAATCAAAATGGAATTTGAACTTCTCTGAGGAATATATATGGGCAGCGGACTGAATTGTCTAATTCCTAGGATTTATGGGTTTGACCAGTGCTTCTCCTATGGCTTAATGGATAAAGAATCTGCCTGCAATGCAGGAGGCAGAGGAGACGCAGATTCATTCCCTGGGTCAGGAAGATCCCCTGGAGGAGGAAATGGCAACCCACTCCAGTATTCTTGCCTAGAAAGTTCCATGGACAGAGGAACCTGGTGGTCTACAGTCCATGAGGTCTCAAAGAGTCGGACACGACTGAGCACATAGCACAGGCAGGCATGGGGTTGACCTCACATGGGTTGTTAGTCACTCTTTCAGTAAACAATATATTAACTGTAGAAAGCTTCATAAAGCACAGCAAAAAATCATAACAGTACTATCAGTATTACTACTCTCCAAGATAACTTTATATAGTCTTCCAAACTTTTTCCTGTGCAAATATACACTTTGGTCTGTCTGTGTCTCCTTTGAAAACAAAGACTTATTATTCAGTATACTATTGACTGTTTCTCTATGTCAGAATATTTAAACTTCATCAGTTCAGTTCAGTTCAGTTCAGTCGCTCAGTCGTGTCCGACTCTCCGCGACCCCATGAATCACAGCACGCCAGGCCTCCCTGTCCATCACCAACTCCCGGAGTACACTCAAACTCATGTCCACAGAGTCGGTGATGCCATCCAGCCATCTCATTCTCCGTCGTCCCCTTCTCCTCCCGCCCCCAACCTTTCCCAGCATCACAGTCTTTTCCAGTGAGTCAACTCGTCTCATGAGGTGGCCAAAGTATTGGTAAACTTCATAGCTGTACAATATTCCACTAAATACATGGATCATCATTTATTTTACTAATCCTCATTTTTTTGAGTCTTTTAACTTGTATCCAGTTTTTTTTTGTGAAGAGTATTCTTATGTTTATACAGTATCTTTGATTGTCTTTCCATTTATTTCCTTACAACTACCACTCTGACATGGCAGTACTGCTTTCAGGAATATACTGTAAGGAAATAAATGGAAAACTTCTTTTTCATAACAAAAATAATGTATATGTTCATAATAATAAAAAATCACAAGGTGCAAAAATTAAAATGCTCTGAATTCCCAGCCCCTCCTCAGAGAAAGTGTTAGCACTTTCTTGTGTATTCTAAAACACTTCAGTGCATTTTCAAGCCTTTGTAATACCTATTTCTGTTTTTTCCTCTCTATACACATAGGATTATACTATACATATACTATTTTGCACTTTGCAGGTTTCATTTAGCATATCTTGTTCATCTTGTGTGAAGAAATATAGACCTACCTCATTTTATAGAATGATTGTATGATGTTTCATCATGTGGATGTGCTGTATTTTATTTAATTAGTTCCTTTTTGGTTAACATTTAAGTTGTTTTCAGTTCTGTTCTATAATAAGCAGTGCTTAAATGAATATCCTTGTATATATATCTTTATGAGCCTATCTTCTAGATTAAATTCCTAGAGCCTACCTTCTAGATAAAATTCCTAGAAGTGAAATTGCTGGATCAAAGGGCATGTGCATTCTAAATTTTGGTAAATAGTGCCAAATTGCCCTCCAGAAAAGTAGTACACATTTATACTGCCACTATCAGCATATAAAAGTGGTGAGTACTTTGAAAGACTTTTGATACATACTGCCAAGTTGTCCTCCAGAAAAATATAATTTCATGCTTTCACTAGCAGTGTAGGAGTGTATCTGTCTAACCATACTGGAGTGGGCAGCCTATCCCTTCTCCAGCGGATCTTCCCCATCCAGGAGTTGAACCAGGGTCTCCTGTATTGCAGGTGGATTCTTTACCAGCTGAGCTATCAGGGAAGTCCTGGTACTTCTAACAGTATCTGCCTAAGTGTGGTTAGACAGTACTATCAGTATTACTATTCTCCAAGATAACTTTATATAGTCTTCCAAACTTTTTCTTGTGCAAACATACACTTTGGTCTGTCTGTGTCTCCTTTGAAAACAAAGACTTATTATTCAGTATACTATTGACTGTCTTTGTATGTCAGAATATTTAAACTTCCTAGCTGTACAGTATTCCACTAAATACATGGAATTGAGCCTGTGCCCTCTGCAGTGGAAGTGTGGAGTCTTAATCGCTGGACTGCCCAGGAAGTCCTGATATAGAATTTAGTTTAGTTTAAGTATATTATATAGAGAATTAACTTTTTTTTTTCAAAGTGAGTAAGTGATTGTCCCAAGGTCATTTGTTAAGTGAACCACTGTTTCTTCACCTACTTGAAATGCTGTCACTATTTTATATATAGTGATATAAAGTTGTATATATATAGACACCCTCCTTATCACTCTTTCAAAATTTGTGTGTCCTCAAATATTGATTCTTTCATTTGAACCTTAGGATTGTTGTGTCAGGTTCTCCCCACCTAAAAATTCCACTGACTGTCTTAAATTTATAAACCAATTTGCATAGAATTAACCTCTTTTAACAATATCTTCCTACACATTTCTTATTAAGTTTATTACTGAGTATTTTTTCTTCAGGGAAATGTAGAGTGCTGTATGAATGGATCTTTTACCATTCTACTTTCTAGTTGATTATTCTGCTACCCACTCCAATATTCTTGGGCTTCCCTTGTGGCTCAGCTGGTAAAGAATCCTCCTGCTATGTGGGAAACCTGGGTTTGATCCCTGGCTTTGGAAGATCCCCTGGAGAAGGGAAAGGCTACCCACTCCAGTATTCTGGCCTAGAGAATTCCATGGACTGTATAGTCCAAGGGGTCGCAAAGAGTCAGACATGACTGAGTGACTTGCACTTTCATTGTCAGTGTATAAGCAATTGATTTTTATATATTTGTCAATCCTACTATACTCACTAATACCTCTCTATAGTAACTAAACCTCAATAAACTCTGTAGTTAAGAGTTGCTGCTGCTGCTGCTAAGTCACTTCAGTCGTGTCCGACTCTGTGCGACCCCAGAGATGGCAGCCCACCAGGCTCCCCCATTCCTGGGATTCTCCAGGCAAGAACACTGGAGTGTGTTGCCATTTCCTTCTCCAATGCATGAAAGTGAAAAGTGAAAGTGAAGTCGCTCAGTCATGTCTGACTCTTAGCGACCCCATGGACTGCAGCCTACCAGGCTCCTCTGTCCATGGGATTTTCCAGGCAAGAGTACTGGAGTGGGGAGCCATTGCCTTCTCCAAGTTAAGAGTTACATTTCAGGAAATCAAGTGTATCATCTAATACACATAAATTTTCTATAAAATGTATACATTTTTATGAACATATCTGCTTATTTTACTTGCTTTTTTTTATTAGATCCAAATAACAACTTTATGATACAGGTTAAGTAGCCATCATTCCCATGTTATTTAGGACTATGTTTGTCAATGAGTTACTGTGTTAGAATCTTCAGAGGTGTCTGTTAAAAAGTGCAGATTGTTTGACATCATTTCTCTCCCAATGAATAAGATCTTTGGGTAGAGAGCTTCAAAATGCAGAATTTAAAAATTCTCCCCTAGATAATTAAGTACCTTGAAGTCTGGGAACCTTTGGAGCAGAGACTGAGACTGTGAGAGTAATTAAATAACTTCCCCAAATTCTCATAGATAATTTATTCTTGACCCCATGTTGCCTGACTCCACCTTTAGTGCTCACCACATGTCTGTCTGCTCTGCATGATTCCTAAAATAATAATAAAGTGTTTATTTGTATCCTTAGAATATAATTCAGGAATAAGTTATTTTCACTTGTTTACAATTGCGTTAAAAGTTCTGTTGACTGGACATGAGAACTAACATCACATACTATATAATTTAAATACAAAATATCTTTATGTTCAGTTCAGTTCAGCCACTCAGCCGTGTCCGACTCTTTGCGACCCCATGAATCACAGCATGCCAGGCTTGCCTGTCCATCACCAACTCCCGGAGTTCACTCAAACTCATGTCCATCGAGTTGGTGATGCCATCCAGCCATCTCATCCTCTGTTGTCCCCTTCTCCTCCTGCCCCGAATCCCTCCCAGCATCAGGGTCTTTTCCAATGAGTCAACTCGTCGCATGAGGTGGCCAAAGTATTGGAGTTTCAGCTTTAGCATTAGTCCTACCAATGAACACCTAGGACTGGTCTCCTTTAGGATGGACTGGTTGGATCTCCTTGCAATACAAGGGTCTCTCAAGAGTCTTCTCCAGCACCACAGTTCAAAAGCATCAATTCTTTAGCGCTCAGTTTTCTTCACAGTCCAACTCTCACATCCATACATGACCACGGGAAAAACCATAGCCTTGACTAGATGGACATTTGTTGGCAAAGTAATGTCTCTGCTTTTTAATATGCCATCTAGGTTGGTCATAACTTTCCTTCCACGGAGTAAGTGTCTTTTAATTTCCTGGCTGCAATCAGCATCCGCAGTGATTTTGGAGCCCCAAAAATAAAGTCAGACACTGTTTCCACTGTTTTCCCATCTATTTCCCATGAAGTGATGGGACCAGATGCCATGATCTTTGTTTTCTGAATGTTGAGCTTCAAGCCAACCTTTTCACTCTCCTTCACTTTCATCAAGAGGCTTTTTAGTTCCTCTTCACTTTCTGCCATAAGGGTGGTGTCATCTGCATATCTGAGGTTATTGATATTTCTCCCAGCAATCTTGATTCCAGCTTGTGCTTCTTCCAGCCCAGCGTTCCTCATGAGGTACTCTGCATATAAGTTAAATAAGCAGGGTGACAATATACAACCTTGACGTACTCCTTTTCATATTTGGAACCAGCTCAATATACTGAAAGCAAAGGAATACAGTAATTTATTCTCATGACTTTTATGGTATCTAATATATATATCTTTATATTGGATACCATAAAAGTCATGAGAATAAATTACTGTATTCCTTTGCTTTTAGTATATTGAGCAAAGAATTTTTTTCTCTGGGAAGAATGTCAACCTATAAGTCTCAGAATAGAAATGATATGACAGGGTGGAGATACAGGTCTTTCATCGTTTTGAGTAGAGAGAATGTTCAGTAAAGTGTTTCATCAATTTTATTGATACCATTTTTAGGCAGGTTGAAATGACTAATGTTTTAATTATCAAGACAGTATAACCTCTAAAATTATTTTGCCCAGGGCAGATATATTGGTGTTATTTGTTGTTGTTGAGCCTAAAAAAAGAAAGATTCTCTCAAAATCAAACCACCATATTAATCTCCTAATGTCAACATTTTCATTTAACATGCAGCCCTCTGTAACTGCTTATTCATAGAGTTTTATAAGTACAGCAAGTCCCCTATATATGAATGAGTTCCATTCTGAGAGTGTGTTCATAAGTCCAATTAAAAAATTAAGTCCGATGAAGTTAGCCTAGGTACCCAACTAATGCACTTGGCTATGTAGTACTATACTATAGGTTTATAGTACTTTTCACAGAAATAATACATAAATACAATAATAAGGAAAACATTTTAAATCTTAGAGTAAGTACCTTGAAAAATAACAATAGTACAGTACAACAGGGCTTTCCAGGTTGAGCCAGTGGTAAAGAACCCGTCTCCCAGTGCAGGAGACATAAGAGACGTGGGTTTGATCCCTGGGTTGGGAAGACCCCCTGGAGGAGGGCATGGCAGTCCACTCCAGTGTTCTTGACTGGAGAATCCCATGGACAGAGGAGCCTGGCGGGCTGCAGTCCTTGGGGTCTCACAGAGTGAGACACGACTGAAGGGACTTAGCACGCATGCACAGTACAACACCTGGCATACAGGTGCTGGCATCTAGTGAACAAGTAAGAAGAGTTACTTCCTGGAGGAAGGAGAGGAGGTGGGAGATGGTAGAGCTGAAAGATTGTCAACAATAGAAGATGGAGTGCAAGCTGCAATTTCACTCATGCCTAATGCAGATGGCACAGTTTCTGGTTCCTTGCTGGATTCAATTCTATCTACCCTCTTGAAAAAGCGATCCAGTAATAGCTGGGTAGTAACTCTTTTTATATTGTCATAGATGACATGGTTGCACTGGATTTGCATTCTGAATGACTGCTGCAACCTTTGGGTCCTGTGCCTCAGAAACTGTGCCTCCTCAAATAAAGAAAATCTTGCCATTTCCCGCATTGTGAATCTGTTTGTTTCTTTAGTTACTTCTTCCTGTTGTCTCTCTTCATCCTTTCTCTCAGCCTCTGGTTTCATCACATCTTCCATTAGTAAGCTTCTCATGTTGCATGACAAGGAGTTCAGTGAAGTCATCCTTTTGCTGCTCTAGCTCATGCTTTTACACAAAAGGACAACCACTTGCAGAGGATGCATGCATGTGACAATGTATGCCATACATGTAAACTAATGTGTTCGGACTTGTGAATGCAGATTCATATCTTTGAAAGTTTGCAACTTGAAGGTTAGTATGTAGGGGACCTAACTAATTTATATGTGTCTCATTTCTAATTTGATAGACTGTTGATATTACTAGGATTGAAGAAAACAATTCATTTTGCTTATGGAAAATTTGCAAATTCCTTTGTCCAAAATCCATCCCTAAAGTCAGATTATTAGGACATGCTGTGTGTTTTCCATGCTTTTCCAAAGATTCTCAACCAGTTTGGTAACTAGTTTGTTTTTCTTTTTCTGAAAGTATGTAAAATTTCCTGATCACAGTTGGGTTTTTATAGTCTTTTAAAACTAATTGTAGTGAGATTTGTTGTTGCTGCTTACACTCTCTGTGACTGAAGAAACCTATTTCTCAGTTTTCCTTTTTTGCTTCTCTTTTTAATTTTAGGTTAAAGCATTATATTCTGTTCATTATTTTCAGGCCCAGCACTAAAAGAATTCCTTTTCCCACACTTCTCTATCAACCATCTTTTACTAATCTTTCCCTCACTTCCTTTATTTTATACAGTCTCCTTTTTCTTTGTCACCCTTAACGTTTTTTTTTGTTTTCAGAAACAGGAACTGTATGTGACCTGCTTCCTCTTGTGTTTGGAAAACACTATCTGCAGATGTCTAAAGCTCTAGAAAAAAATAGATATATCCAGTTCAAGCAAAGAAAGTATGTTTAGCCAATTTTAGCTTTTTCTTTATTATTTTTTCTGAATACTAAAGTAATACATGCTTATTTAATGAAATTATAAGTATATAAAGTAAAAAAAAAAACAAACAGAAAGTCATCGCCACAAAGGGTAATCACTTTTAATGGTTTGTCTCTTTCTAGACCTTTTTCTATTTATGGATATGGTTCCATGTCAGTATATGTAGATTTAGCTTATTCTCTTTAACTGCTATGTAGTCTTCTATAGTATGAATGCATCATAATCTATTTCTTTATTGATGTTTAGGAAATCTCCAAGTTTTAACTATTTTAAGTGTGCTTACCCTATAGCTTTGAACATCTGTGTACATATTTTTGTAGATTATAGTCTTTTAAGTAAAATTGCTTGGCGAAGGGTCATATACATGTGATAATCTTGATAGGCATTGCAAAACTGCCCTCCAAAAATAGCTATAGTGATTTATACATTTTTTTTTCTGATTATGCTGTGCAGCATATGGGATCTTGGTTCCCTGATCAGGGTTGGAACCTGAGCCCCCTGCAGTGGAAGCATGGAGTTTTATTCATTGGACCACTAGGAAAGTCCCATAGTGTTTTATACTTGATTGACAGGATGGTAAAATATTTTTCTCACCCTTGATCATATTGAATAAATACATTGGTCTTTTAAGTTTTTGCCACCATGATGAACAAAATATACGATGTTACTGTTTCAGTTAATATCTAATTTGTATTTCCCAAATTTTATTTTTAGCTAGTTTAAACATCTTTTCATTGAATAACATTAATAAGTTAATAAGTAGTTTAATAACTACCCCATTTAATAATGTTATTCATTTAATAACATCCCCACGGACTACACAGTCCATGGAATTCTCCAGGCCAGAATACTAGAGTGGGTAGCCTTTCCATTCTCCAGGGGATCTTCCCAAGCCAGGGATCGAACCCAGGTCTCCCACATAGCAGGCAGATTCTTTACTAGCTGAGCCAGAAGGGAAGCCCTTAATAATAACATTATATGTTAAATAAAAAGGATTGTGAGCATACACTATAATCACTCAGTAAGAAAAAATGTAGGTGTTAGAAGAAATCATGCAATCTGTATCCTCTAGTTTCTTGCATATGGTGGAGTAATGAATGCATGAATTTTGTATGAATTGGTCATCTTTTCAGGTGTATATATAGAAATTCCAACTGGTAGATTTCAGAATGTGTTGGGCTGATAGCTTGTCTCTTTCCTAGGCTGCCCTCTCACCTGTTATCTCCTTAAATAGGCCACTGCTCAAGTCTGTCAGTGAGGGAGACTTAGCTTTGTGGACAGTTATGTCATTCCTGACAGTGGGCTAATTTTTTTTTTAACTTTATAGATCTTTTTTAACCTGATGACTGATTAGTTCACTTCTATTTAACATCAACCTGCTATGAGACCTCTTTATTTACTTTATGCTTATAGGCCAAAGTCCCTGTAGGCATATGCACTAAATTGACCAGAATTACACAATAAAATCACAGAGCCAAAAGGCAGTAGAAGTGTAATTTGCCAAATAATCTCTGTAGGTTGACACTGAAATGATAAATTGTGAGTCACTGGGATTTGTGGTCTTCATTGAAACTTCAAAAATTGGACAGATCCTTCTCTCTTCAGTGATTATATATATAACTGTATATATGAAGTCAAAGTCAAGTCGCTCAGTTGTGTTCAACTCTTTGCAACTCCATGGATTGTAGCCCACCAGGCTCTTCTGTCCATGGAGTTCTCCAGGCAAGAATACTGGAGTGGGTTGCCATTTCCTTCTCCATATATAACTGTATATATATATATATACAGTATAATATATATAATAACACTGCCTTCACCTGAGAGATTTTATTTGCTGACCTTTGTTAAGACTTCTGTGATTCTATATTGTTATATTTCTAAGGCATATATATATATTTAAAAAGAACAGATACAGATTTTTTTAAAGATTCACTTATTGATTTTTGGCTGTGCTAGGTCTTTGTTGCTGCTTTGTTGCTGTGCTAGGTCTTTGTGGCTGTGGGGGCTTTCCCTAATTGTGGTGAGTGGGCGTCTGGTTGCAGTGGCTTCTCTTTGTGGAGCACAGGCTCCAGTGTGCATGGGCTTTAGTAGTTGTGGCATGTGGGCTCAGTAAT
Organism: Moschus berezovskii; assembly: GCF_049115385.1. NCBI lineage: Eukaryota > Metazoa > Chordata > Mammalia > Artiodactyla > Moschidae > Moschus > Moschus berezovskii. Next base: position 67,364,679 of record NC_142488.1, read on the forward strand.
GTGGGACATGGGCATATGGGATCTTCTTGGACCAGGGATCGAACCCATGTCCCTGCATTGGCAGGTGGATTCTTAACTACTGTACCACCAAGGAAGCCCAGAACAGATATAGATTTAATTCTGATTTTTCCTGTCCATCAAGAGGTGTGATTTAAAATAAATTTATAGATATAATAAGGTGGACTGAAGTTAGCAGTCTTTTTGCTTAAAGGTGTATTGAGGTATAATACACGTACAGCATTGTATAAGTTTAAGGAGGACAGCATAAGGACTTGACTTACATATATTGCAAAATAATTATCACAATAAGTTTAATAACATCCATCACCTCATATAGATACTAGAAAAAAGAAAAAAATATTTTTTTCCTTTTGATGAGAGCTTTCAGGATTTACTCTCTTAGCAACTTTCAAATATATCATACAGCAGCGTTAACTATAATCATCATTTGTACACTACATCCCTAGTACTTATTTATCTTATAAGTGTAAATTTGTACCTTTTGACCACCTTCATTCAATTTTCTTACCCTTTACTCCCTGCCTCTGGTAACCACAGCTCTGGTCTTTTTGTAAGTTTTTTTTTTTTTTTTAAGATTCCACATACAGTATTTATCTTTCTCTCTCTGACTAATTTCACTTAGTATAATGCAACCAAGTTCTATTCATGTTGTCCCAAATGACAGGATTTCCTTCTTTTTAATGGTGGAATAGTATTCCATGATATGTATGTGTGTGTGTGTATATATATATCTCACATTTTATTTATCCATTTATCTATTGATAGACACTTAGGTTGTTTCTGTAACTTGGCTATTATAAATAATGCTGCAGTGAACATGGAAGTCCAGATCTCTCTTTGACACAGTGATTTCATTTCCTGTGGATATATACCCAGAGTAGAATTGCTAGATCATATGGTAATTCTATTTTTAATTTTTTGAGAAACTTCCTATTATTTTCCAAAGTGGCTTTACCACTTTACATCTTGTCAGCAATGCATAAGGGTTCCCTCTTTTCTATGTCCTTGCCAAGATTTATTATCTCTTGTTTTTTTGATGATGAGTTATACTCTTGTAACCTCAAGATATGTTGATGAATAGTTCCAACCTCTAAGGTCATCCCATATGTTCATATATGTTAAAACTTTTTCCTATTAGATTTTGCATTTCAATCATGAACATATTTGTCAAAAAAGATGAGGTAATCAAACTTATACTTGTATGTATTAATAGGAAAATAGTTCTGATTTATAAATCCCTGAAGACACAGGTTATTTCTTCCCATATCCTCTAATTCCTTTGTAGAGTAAAAATTCAGTAAATGCTGAGTGAATCAGATTTATTATAAAAGCATAAATATTAGTTATTAAAATTTTTCAGCATGTATCAAGAACTTTCAAAGTGCTTGTTTTTCATTTAGAATATCCTCCCACCCCCACGCAAACACAGAAAAATGGTCAAATAATCAGTACACAAGTGAAGAAAAGTGGGTGATTAAGAAATGTATAAAAAGATAACCAACCTCATTAATAATCTAAGAAACATGTAAAGAATGAAATATTTTTACCTGTTATATTGCTAAACATTAAAAAGAATACTAGGGTATACAATTATCTGTTTGAGTCCTTGCTTTCAGTTCTTTTGGATATAGACCAAGAAGCAGAATTTCTGAATCATATGGTAATTCTATGTTTAACTTTTTGAGGAACTGCTGCTAAACTTTTCCACAGTGAGTGCAGTATCTTATTTAATTTAATTTTATTTATTTATTAGAATGGTTTATTACACATTATATACATTATTATATACTTTATATAAATTATACAAGTTTATTATACATTTTATTTTTTGTATTATTTATGTTATTTTTAATTGGAGTATAATTGCTTTGGGCTTCCTGGGTAGCTCAAATGGTAAATAATCTAACTGCAATGCAGGAGACCCAGGTTCAACCCCTGGGCCAGGAAGATCTATTGAAGAAGGGCATGGCAACCCACTCCAATATTCTTGCCTGGAGAATTTCATGAACAGAGGAGCCTGGCGGGCTACAATCCATGTGGTTGCAAAGAGTTGGACATGAGTGAGCAACTTAACACACACACATAATTGCTTTACAATATTGTGTTAGTTTCTGCTGTACAACAATGTGAATCAGCAATATGTATACATATATCCCTCCTCTCTCGAGCCTCTATCCCACCTCAGCCTCATCCCATTCTTCTAGGTCATCACAGAGCACAGAGCTGAGCTCCCTGTGCTATATAGCAGCTAAAGTACACCATTTTACATTCCTACCAGCAATGCACAAACGTCCCAACTTCTCCACATCTTCACCAATGCTTTTTTTTTTTTTTATTATAGTCATCCTCAGTAGGTATGTTGTGGTATCTCCTTGAGGTTTTGATTTACATTTCCCTACCAACCAGTCCATTCTAAAGGAGATCGCTCCTGGGTGTTCATTGGAAGGACTGATGCTAAAGCTGAAACTCCAATACTTTGGCCACCTCATGCGAAGAGTTGACTCATTGGAAAAGACTCTGATGCTGGGAAGGATTGGGGGCGGGAGGAGAAGGGGACGACAGAGAATGAGATGGCTGGATGGCATCACTGACTCAATGGACATGACTTTGAGTGAACTCCAGGAGTTGGTGATGGACAGGGAGGCCTGGCGTGCTGTGATTCATGGGGTCGCAAAGAGTCGGTCACGACTGAGTGACTGAATTGAACTGAACTGAATGGCTGAATTGTTGAAATCTTTTCATTTATTTTTTGCCCTTTATCTTCTTTGGAGAAATGTTTATTCAGGTCCTTTGCCCATTTTTCAACTGATTTTTTGTTGTTGTTGAGTTGTACCATTTGTTTATATATTCTAAATATACAATCTCTTATCAGATAACTATTTTGTAAATATTTTCTTCCATTGTAGGTACTGTCTTTTCACTCTCTTGATAGTGTCCTTTGATGCATGAAAGTTTTTCACTGGCATCTGGTCCCATCACTTCATGGGAAATAGATTGGGAAACAATGGAAACAGTGTCAGACTTTATTTTTGGGGGCTCCAGAATCACTGAAGATGGTGATTGCAGCCATGAAATTAAAAGACACTTATTCCTTGGAAGGAAAGTTATGACCAACCTAGATAGCATATTAAAAAGTAGAGACATTACTTTGCCAACAAAGGTCCGTCTCGTCAAGGCTATGGTTTTTCTAGTAGTCATATGTGGATGTGAGAGTTGGACCGTGAAGAAAGCTGAGCGCCGAAGAATTGATGCTTTTGAACTGTGGTGTTGAAGAAGACTCTTGAGAGTCCCTTGGACTGCAAGGAGATCCAGCCAGTTCATTCTAAAGGAGATCAGTCCTGGGTGTTCATTGGAAGGACTGATGTTGAAGCTGAAACTCCAATACTTTGGCCACCTCATGCGAAGAGTTGACTCATTGGAAAAGACCCTGATGCTGGGAAGGGTTGGGGGCAGGAGGAGAAGGGGACAACAGAGGACGAGATGGCTGGATGGCATCACCAACTCGATGGACATGAGTTTGGGTGAACTCCGGGAGTTGGTGATGGTCAGGGAGGCCTGGCATGCTGTAATTCATGAGGTCGCAAAGAGTTGGACACAACTGAGTGACTGAACTGAACTGAGATTACCCATTTTTCCTTTTGTTAACTTGTGCTTTTGCTGTTATATCCAAGAAATCATTGCCAAATCCAATGTCATGAAACTTTCCTACCATGTTTTCTCTGAAGAGTTTTATAGAGTTCACTCTTAAGTTTAGGTCTTTAACCCACTTTTAGTTAATTTTCCTGTATGATGTAAGTAAAGATTTAACTTCATTCTTATGCATGTAGATATCCAGTTTTCGCATCCCCTTTGTTGAAGACACTGTCCTTTCTCCATTGAGTGGTCTTGGCACCCTTGTTGGAGATTATTTGACCTTATATTAGAGGGTTTGTTTCTGGGCTTCTATTCCTTTGGTCTATATATTCATCTTTATGCCAGTACCAAACTGTTTTGATTACTGTAGCATTGTAATATATTTTGAAACTAGGAACTATGAGACTTCTATTTTCTTTTTCAAGATTGTTTTGGATACTTGGGGTTCCTTGAGATTATTTCTATTCCTGCAAAAAATATTCTTTGAGTTTTGATAGGGATTGCATTGAACCTGTAGATTGTTGTGGATAGTATTGGCATCTTAATTTTATGTCTTCCAATCTATGAACACAGGATGTCTTTCCATTTTTTGGCATCTTCTTTAATTTCTTTTAGCAATGTTTTATAGTTTTCAGTATAATTGTTAATTTTCTTTTCAGATTGTTTGTTGTCAACGTACAAAAGTGCAACTGATTTTTGTCTGTTGACTTTATATCCTGAAACATTTCTGAATTCTTTATTAACTCTAACTTTTTCTTTATGTAGAGTCTTTGGGGATATAAGATCATGTTATCTGCAAACAGAGATCATTTTACTTTTCCTTTTTCAACTTAGATGCCTTCCCACTCCCCGCACCACCCTCCCCACCTAACTACTGTGGATAGGATTTCCAGTACTATATGAATTAGAAGCTGCAAGGTTCAACATCCTTGCCTTATTCCTGACTTAGAGGAAAAGCTTTCTAGTATTTTGCTGTTAAGTGTGATGTTAGTTGTAGGCTTTTCACAGATACCCTTTTTCGGATTAAAGTTCTTTCAGTTTTTCAATTTTCCATTTTCTGAGATTTTTTTAACAAAAGTCTGTTGAACTTTGTCAAATGTCTTTTCTGCATCCACTGAGATAGTTGTGTTTTTTTATCCTTTATTCTAATACCATGGTGTATATCATTGGTTGATTTTTGTGTGTTGAATCAACCTTGCAAATTCTACTTGATCATGGTATATAATCCTTTTTATTTATTTTTAGATTTGGATTACTAGGATTTTTCTGAGGATTTTTCTGTCCGTATTCTTGCAATATTTGTCTGTACTTTTCTTTACTTGTGGTACCTTTATCTTGTTTTTGTATCCGGCTAACATTGGCTCATAGACTTTAGTTAGGAAGTGTTTCCCTCATCTCTTTTTTTTCTGAAAGTGTTTGTGAAGGGTGTGTATGATTCCTTCCTTAAATGTTTGGTAGTGTTTACTAGTGAAGTTATTGGGGCCTGGAGTTTTTCATATAAAGTAAGTTTTGTTTTTACTGTAATTTAGATTCCTTTAATAGGTTAGGAATTTTAAGGCTATTTCTTTCTTCTTGGATGCACTTGTATCTTTTAGTGAAGTGGTCCATTTCATTTAAATGTTATATTCATTGACATAAAGTTGTTTATACTACTCCTTAATATTCTTTTCATGTCTGCAGAATATGTAATGATGTCACCTCTGCTGTTTCTATAATGGTAATTTGTGTCATCATATTTTCCCTTATAAGTCTGGAGAAAGATTTGTCAATTCTACTGATCTTCTCAAAGAACCAGCACTTCTTTATTTATATTCTCTATTGTTTTTCTTCTTTTGTTGATTTTTGTTGTCATCTTTATTATTTTTTTTTCTTGTGCTTACTTTGGGTTTAGCTGCTCTCCTTTTTCTAGACTTTGGAGGTGGTGCCCGTGGTCATTGACTTAAAACCTTTTTTCTTTTCTCATATAAACATTTAGTACCATAAAATTTCCCCTAACTACTACTTTAGTGTCATAGTGCAGATTCTGCTATGTCACATTTTAACGTTATTCAAAATACTTTCTAATTTCCTTTTTGATTTTGTCTTTGACCATAGTTATGTGTAGTTGGCTTCCAAATAAATGTGGATTTTCTAGAGATCTTTCTGTTTTTTACTTTTGCTAGAATTCCATTGCGGCCAGAGAACATACTTTTCTTTGACTTGCATCCTTTTGAATTTAGTGAAACTTACTCTGTAACTCAGGCTTCCCAGGTGGATCTAGTGGTAAAGAACCTGCCTGCCAATGCAGAGACTTAAGAGATGTGGGTTTGATCCCGGGGATGAAAAGATCTCCTGGAGAAGGAAATGGCAGCCCACTCCAGTATTCTTGCCTGCAGATTCCCTTGGACAGGGGATCCTGGTGAGCTCCAGTCCATGGGGCTGCAAAGAATCGAACATGACTGAAGCTACTTAACATGACATGGCATTCTGTAGCTCAAAGTTTGGTCTATCTTGGGTAATGTTCTTTCTGAATTGAAGAAGAAAATGTAATTTGTTGATATTAGGTGGACTATTCTGTGCTTCTCAATCTGGTGAAATTGGTTGGTAGTGTGGATCAAATCTACTCTGTCCTCCTTGGCTTTCTGCCTACTTGTTTTATCAATCATTAAGTGTAAGTAAGTACATGTTAGTTGCTCAGTTGTGTTCAACTCTTTGCGATCCCATGGACTACAGCCTGCCAGGCTCCTCTGTCCATGGGATTCTCCAGGCAAGAATTCTGGAGTGAGTTGCCATTCCCTTCTCTAGGGGATCTTCCTGAACCAGGAATTGAACCCAGGTCTCCTGCATTGTAGGCAAATTCTTTACCATCTGAGCCACCAGGGAAGCACATCGGTCATTAAGAGAGGGTTATTGAGATGTCTGACTATACTTGTAGGTTTTTCTGTTTCTCCTTGAAGTTTTTTTTTTTATTGGAGGCTAATTATTTTACAATATTATATTGGTTGGTTTTGCCATACATTGACATGAATTCGCCCCGGGTGTACATGAGTTCCCCCTCCCAAACCCCCCTCCCACCTCCCTCCTCCCCTCATCCTCCCTCTGGGTCATCCCTGCATACCAGCCCCGAGCATCCTGTAACATGCATCGACCCTGAACTGGCGATTCATTTCACATATGATAATATACATGCTTCAATGCCATTCTCCCAAACCATCCCACCCTCACCCTCTCCCACAGAGTCCCAAAGACTGTTCTATACATCTGTGTCTCTTTTCCTGTCTCGTATACAGGGTTATCATTTGCATCTTTCTAAATTCTACTCCTTGAAGTTCTTTCACTGTTTGTTTCATGAATTTTGAAGCTGTCATTAGTTGCATAAACATTTAGAATTATGTCCTCTTCATTAATTGGCCCCTTTATCATTATGAAATGCCCTTTATCTCTGCTTTATAGTCTTTGCTCTGAAATATACTTATGTATTAATATAACCTCTTAGCTTTCTTTTAAATAGAGTTAGCATGGTATGTCAATTTTGTCTTATTAATTGTGATGATAATTTGTGGTGATAAACTTTTTTAAACTTTGTTTAAAAGATTTATTTCCTATAAGGTTAATTAAGGAGTTGTTGTTGTTTAGTTGCTCAGTCATGTCTGACTCTCTGCGACCCCATGGACTGTATAGCCCGCCAGGCTCCTCTGTCCGTGGTATACTCCAGGCAAGAATACTAGAATGGGTTGCCATTTCCTTCTCCAGGAGATCTTCACGACCCAGGGATTGAACCCATGTCTCCTGCATCACAGGCAAACTCTTTACCACTGAGGCACCAGGGAAGCCCAATTAAGGAGTATTTTGTACTTATTTATTGCTAATTGGTAAGTATTTTGTGGGGTGGTACTTGTGATTATGTAAGTATCCTTTTTTCATAAAACATTTTTTTACTAGTATTAGCATTCATGAATGATTTCTTCCTCAGTCAGTTATTACTGTGACATTTACCAAGTGGTGATTATTCTAACTTCATTATTCTGTCTACACTCATTAGTTGGCATTCTGAGAGGTAGAGCTTTCCTTTCTGAAGTATTTGTGAACATATTGAATTATAATATGTGTCACCACCACTAACACAAAATGTAGGAGGGTTGTGGTACACAGAATAATAGCCCCACAAAGATGTATATGTCTGAATTCCTGAAACCTGTGACTATCTTACACTTTGCAGATGTGTTTGATTTGAGAATCTTGAGATTGAAGCATCCTAGATTATATGGTTGTGTTCAATATGATCAGAAAGGTCCTTGTAAAGTAAACGGGTATCAGGAGAGTCAGATGAAATGTGCACATAGAAGAAGAGGTCAGAGTTGTGCAGTTGGGGGCTGGATTTAAGGAATGTTCAGTTCATTTGCTCAGTCATGTCTGACTCTTTGCGACCTCATGGACTGTAGCACGCCAGGCTTCCCTGTCCATCACCAACTCCCAGAGATTGCTCAAGCTTATGTCCATCAAGTCGGTGATGCCATTCAGCCATCTCATCCTCTGTCATCCACTTTTCATCCTGCGATCAATCTTTCCCAGCATCAGGGTCTTTTCCAGTGAGTCAGTTTTTCGCATCAGGTGGCCAAAGTATTGGAATTCCAGCTTCAGCATCAGTCCTTCCAGTGAATATTCAGGACTGATTTCCTTCAGGATTGAGTGGTTTGAACTCCTTGCAGTCTAAGAGACTCTCAAGAGTCTTCTCCAACACCACAGTTCAAAAGCATCAGTTCTTCAGTGCTCAGCTTTCTTTGTACTCCAACTCTCACATCCATACATAACTACTGCAAAAACCATAGCTTTGACTAGATGGACCTTTGTTGGCAAGGTGATGTCTCTGCTTTTTAATATACTGTCTAGGTTAGTCATAACTTTTCTTCCAAGGAGCAAGCATCTTAATATCATGGCTGCAGTCACCATTTGCAGTGATTTTGGAGCCTAAGAAAATAAAGTCTGTCACTGTTTCCACTGTTTTCTCATCTATTTGCCATGAACTGATGGAACGAGATGCCATGACCTTCAGGGAATGTAGGCAGCTAGAAAAATCAGAGCTGTGGATTCTCCCCATGAGGCTGCAGATGGATACAATCTGCCAATATCTGGATTTTTTTTTTCCTTTCCCTTTTGAGTGCAAGATGAAATCCTTTAGTTCCTATTATTTCCTGTATATTAGAAGTTAGCTCTAAAGGCTTGATTCAGTTCAGTTCAGGTCAGTCCCTCAGTCGGGTCTAACTCTTTGCGACCCCATGAATCACAGCACGCCAGGCTTCCCTATCCATCACCAACACCCAGAGTTCACTCAAACTCATGTCCATCGAGTTGATGATGCCATCCAGCCATCTCATCCTCTGTCGTCCCCTTCTCCTCCTGCATCCAATGCTTCCCAGCATCAGGGTCTTTTCCAGTGAGTCAACTCTTTGCATGAGGTGGCCAAAGTATTGGTGTTTCAGCCTCAGCATCAGTCCTTCCAATGAACACCCAGGACTGGTCTCCTTTAGGATGGACTGGTTGGATCTCCTTGCAGTCCAAGGGACTCTCAAGAGTCTTCTCCAACACCACAGTTCAAAAGCATCAATTCTTTGGCACTCACCTTTCTTCATAGTCCAACTTTCACATCCATACCTGACCACTGGAAAAACGATAGCCTTGACTAGACGGACCTCTGTTGGCAAAGTAGTCTCTCTGCTTTTTAATATGCTCTCTAGATTGGTCATAACTTTCCTTCCAAGGAGTAAGCGTCTTTTAATTTCATGGCTGCAGTCACCATCTGCAGTGATTTTGGAGCCCAAAAAAATGAAGTCTGACACTGTTTCCCCATCTATTTCCCATGAAGTGATGGAATCAGATGCCATGATCTTAGTTTTTTGAATGTTGAGCTTTAATTCAACATTTTCACTTTCCTCTTTCACTTTCATCAAGAGGCTCTTTAGTTCTTCTTCACTTTCTGCCATAAGGGTAGTGTCATCTGCATATCTGAGGTTATTGATATTTCTCCCGGCAATCTTGATTCCAGCTTGTGCTTCTTCCAGCCCAGCGTTTCTCATGATGTACTCTGCATACAAGTTAAACAAGCAGGGTGAATAATACAGTCTTGATGTACTTCTTTTCCTATTTGGAACCAGTCTGTTGTTCCATGTCCAGTTCTAACTGATGCTTCCTGACCTGCATACACGTTTCTCAAGAGGCAGGTCAGGTGGTCTGGGATTCCCATCTATTTAAGAATTTTCCACAGTTTATTGTGATCCACACAGTGAAAGGCTTTGGCATAGTCAATAAAGCAGATATAGATGTTTTTCTGGAACTCTCTTGCTTTTTTGATGATCCAGCAGATGTTGGCAATTTGATCTCTGGTTCCTCTGACTTTTCTAAAACCAGCTTGAACATCTGGAAGTTCACGGTTAACATATTGCTGAAGCCTGGCTTGGAGAATTTTGAGCATTACTTCACTAGCGTGTGAGATGAGTCCAATTGTGTGGTAGTTTGGGCATTCTTTGGCATTGCCTTTCTTTGGGATTGGAATGAAACCTGACCTTTTCCCGTCCTGTGGCCACTGCTGAGTTTTCCAAATTTGCTGGCATATTGAGTGCAGCACTTTCACAGCATCATCCTTCAGGATTTGAAATAGCTTAACTGGAATTCCATCACCTCCACTAGCTTTGTTCGTAGTGATGCTTTCTAAGGCCCACTTGGCTTCACATTCCAGGATGCTGGCTCTAGGTGAGTGATCACACCATCGTGATTATCTGGGTTGTGAAGATCTTTTTTGTACAGTGGTCTGACAGAATGTGGTCTGCTGGAGAAGGGAATGGCAAACCACTTCAGTATTCTTGCGTTGAGAACCCCATGAACAGTATGAAAAGGCAAAATGATAGGATACTGAAAGCAGAACTCCCCAGGTTGGTAGGTGACGAATATGCTACAGGAGATCAGTGGAGAAATAACTCCAGAAAGAATGAAGGGATGGAGCCAAAGCAAAAACAATACCCAGTTGTGGATGTGACTGGTGATAGAAGCAAGGTGTGATGCTGTAAAGGGCAATATTGCATAGAAACCTGGAATGTTAGGTCCATGAATCAAGGCAGATTGGAAGTGGTCAAACAGGAGATGGCAAGAGTGACTTTGAAATTCTAGGAATCAGCGAACTAAGATGGACTGGAATGGGTGAATTTAACTCAGATGACCATTATATCTACTACTGTGAGCAGGAATCCCTTAGAAGAAATGGAGTAGACATCACGGTCAACAAAAGAGTCGGAAATGCAGTACGTGGATGCAATCTCAAAAACGACAGAATGATCTCTCTTCGTTTCCAAGGCAAACCATTCAATATCACGGTGGTCCAAGCCTATGCCCCAACCAGTAACGCTGAAGAATCTAAAGTTTAACGGTTCTATGAAGACCTCCAAGACCTTTTAGAACTATCACCGAAAAACGATGTGCTTTTCATTATAGGGGACAGGAATGCAAAAGTAGGAAGTCAAGAAACACCTGGGGTAACAGGCAAATTTGGCCTTGGAGCACAGAATGAAGCAGGGCAAAGGCTAATAGAGTTTTGCCAAGAGAATTCACTGGTCATAGCAAACACCCTCTTCCAACAACACAAGAGAAGACTCTACACATGGACATCACCAGATGGCCAACACCGAAATGAGATTGATTATATTCTTTGAGCCAAAATGGAGATGCTCTATACAGTCAGCAAAAGCAAAACTGGGAGCTGACTGTGGCTCAGATCATGAACGCCTTATTGCCAAATTCAGACTGAAATTGAAGAAAGTAGGGAAAACCACTAGACCATTCAGGTATGACCTAAATCAAGTCCCTTATGATTATACAGTGGAAGTGAGAAATAGATTTAAGGGACTAGATCTGATAGACAGAGTGCCTGATGAACTATGGACAGAGGTTCGTGACATTGTACAGGAGACAGGGATCAAGACCATCCCCATGGAAAAGAAATGCAAAAAAGCAAAATGGCTGACTGAGGAGGCCTTACAAATAGCTGTAAAAGGAAGAGAAATGAAAAGCAAAGGAGAAAAAGAAAGATATACCCATTTGAATGCAGAGTTCCAAAGAATAGCAAGGAGAGATAAGAAAGCCTTCCTCAGTGATCAATGCAAAGAAATAGAGGAAAACAACAGAATGGGAAAGACTAGAGATCTCTTCAAGAAGATTAGAGATACCAAGGGAACATTTCATGCAAAGATGGGCTCGATAAATGACAGAAATGGTATGGACCTAACAGAAGCAGAAGAATTTAAGAAGAGGTGGGAAGAATACACAGAAATCTTCATTAGGAATATGTTAAAGATTTTTGGAGAGTTGAGATCCCTTGGACAGCAGGGAGATCAAACCAGTCAATCCTGAAGGAAATCGGTCTGAATATTCATTTGAAAGACTAGTGCTGAAGCTCCAATACTTTGGCCACCTGATGCAAAGAGCCAACTCATTGGTAAAGACCCTGTTTCTGGGAAAGATTGAGGGCAGGAGGAGAAGGGGACAACAGAGGATGAGATGGTTGGATGGCATCACTGACTTAATAAACTTGAATTTGAGCAAATTCAGGAGATAGTGAAGGACCAGGAAGCTTAGTATGCTGCAGTCCATGGGGTCACAAAGAGTGGGACATGACTTAGCACCTGAACAACAACAACGAAAAAGATTTTTGGTAAAAATGTCTCATAGGTGGTGCATAATATTCATGATAGTAATATTTTAAAAATTTTATTGTCATATAGTTGCTTTACAATGTTGTGTTAGTGTCAGGTATATCTCAAAGTGAATCAGTTATGTGTGTATATATATTTATATAGGTTGTGTGTGTGTGTGTATGTGTATATATATATATACACATATATGTATACACGCACACTCTTTTTTAGATTCTTTTCCCATATAGGCCTTTACAGAGTATTGAGTAGAGTTCTCTCTGCTATACAGCAGGTCCTTATTAGTTATCTGTTTTATATGTAGTAGTGTGTATATGTCAACCCTAATCTCCAAATTCATCCCTCCCCCTCACTTACGCCCAGTAACCATAGTTTGTTTTGTATATCTGTAACTCTCTGTTTTGTAGATAAGTTCATTTGTTCCTTTTCTTTTTTTAAAAAAGATTCCACCTATCAGTTCAGTTTAGTTCAGTCACTCCGTTGTGTCCAACTCTTTGCGACCCTGTGGACTGAAGCATGCTATTCTTCCCTGCCCATCACAAACTCCCAGAGCTTGCTAAAACTCCTGGAGCTTGCTCAAGAGATTTCACCTATAAGCGATCTCATATGATGTTTCTCTCTGACTGATTTCACTTAGTATGACAATCTCTAGGTCCCTCCCTGTTGCTGTAAATGACATTATCATGATATTTATATTGATCACTAAGTGAAGGTGGACTTTGCTCCCTTCACTCTACTTCACCCAGTGAGACCTATTTTGGATTCAGATCAGATCAGATCAGATCAGTCGCTCAGTCGTGTCCGACTCTCTGCGACCCCATGAATCACAGCACGCCAGGCCTCCCTGTCCATCACCAACTCCCGGAGTACACTCAAACTCATGTCCACAGAGTCGGTGATGCCATCCAGCCATCTCATTCTCCGTCGTCCCCTTCTCCTCCCGCCCCCAACCTTTCCCAGCATCAGAGTCTTTTCCAATGAGTCAACTCGTCGCATGAGGTGGCCAAAGTATTGCAGTTTCAGCTTTAGCATCAGTCCCTCCAATGAACATCCAGGATTGATCTCCTTTAGAATGGACTGGTTGGATCTCCTTGCAGTATAAGGGACTCTCAAGAGTCTTCTCCAACACCACAGTTCAAAAGCATCGATTCTTCGGCGATCAGCCTTCTTCACAGTCCAACTCTCACATCCATACATGACCACGGGAAAAACCATTGCCTTGACTAGACGGGCCTTGGTTGGCAAAGTAATGTCTCTGCTTTTTAATATACTATCAAGGTTGGTCATAACTTTCCTTCCAAGGAGCAAGCGTCTTTTAATTTCATGGCTGCAATCAGCATCTGCAGTGATTTTGGAGCCCCAAAAAATAAAGTCTGACACTGTTTCCACTGTTTTTCCATCTATTTCCCATGAAGTGATGGGACCAGATGCCATGATCTTTGTTTTCTGAATGTTGAGCTTCAAGCCAACCTTTTCACTCTCCTCTTTCACTTTCATCAAGAGGCTTTTGAGTTCCTCTTCACTGACCTCCAAATTTGTAAGATAATACATTTGCATTTATGGCAGTTTTTTTATAGCAGCAATAGGAAACTGATTGAGGGGGGATGTTAGATGGAGTTAACATGTTTTAAAAGTTTTTCACAACTTCTCTGGTGGTATGATGGTTGGGAATCCATCTGCCAATGCAGGGGACATGGGTTTGATCCCTGGTCCAGGGTAATTCCACATGCCATGGGGCCCATGGGCTCCTGGGCCTCTGTGCTACAACTACTGAGCCTGTGCACTCTAGAGCTCATGGACCACAACTACTGAGCCTGGGTGCTGCACCTACTGAAGCCCTCATGTTCTAGAGCCCATGCCCTGCAACAAGAGAAGCCACTGCAATGAGAAGCCTCCGTACCACAAGTAGCACCCCCTCCCTTGCCACAACTAGAGAAAGCCTGCACCCATCAATGAAGACCCAGCACAGCCAAAAATAAAAAATGAATAAAAATTTTTTTAAAAGTTTTTACACTATGTAGGCAGAGAATGAAAGTTTGAATTTAAAGTAGACTGTAGTAAATCAAGGATACATGTTGTAATTTCTTGGGTACTATGAGAGTAATGTTTAACAACTATAACATATTAAGCTATTACATGGGTGTGCTGTGTTGTGCTAAGAAGCCCTATTACATGGGAAAAGCAGATAATGAAAGATACTTGATTAATGCAAAATAAATCAATAAAGAAAAAGACTCAATACTAGAGCCAAATAGAAAACTATCAAGGAGATAGATATAAACCCTAAAATATTAGTAATTTTATTAAATGTAAATTGTTCAAATATTACATTTCAGAGTGTTACTTATGAGAATTCAAAAAACCAACTAAATGCTATTCAGAGACATAACTAACATGCAACTGTATGTGATTCATAAAAAGGTTGAACATAAAAATATGAAAAACATCTTAGGCAAACACTTCCAAAAGATAATTCAACAGATAGGCATAATATTCTTAACTTCTTATGTAACCAATTTTATAGCCTAAAATGTATGAGACAAAAATTGACAGAGTTGTAGTTCTATAATTATAGTTGGAGATTTTAATACACTTCTCTCAATAACTGATATAACAGCCTTTCCACAAGGAAAACTTAAGGTCCAAGTGGCTTCTTCAGTGAATTCTTCCAGTTAATAAAGAGCAAATACCAATCTGTGAAATTAAAAGACGCTTACTCCTTGGAAGAAAAGTTATGACCAATCTCGATAGCATATTAAAAAGCAGAGACATTACTTTGCCAACCAAGGTCCGTCTAGTCAAGGCTATGGTTTTTCCCGTGGTCATGTATGGATGTGAGAGTTGGACTGTGAAGAAAGCTGATCGCCGAAGAATTGATGCTTTTGAACTGTGGTGTTGGAGAAGACTCTTGAGGGTTACTTGGACTGCAAGGAGATCCACCCAGTCCATTCTAAAGGAGATCAATCCTGGGTGTTCATTGGAAGGACTGATGCTGAAGCTGAAACTCCAATACTTTGGCTACCTCATGGGAAGAGTTGACTCATTGGAAAAGACCCTGATGCTGGGAGGCATTGGGTGCAGGAGGAGAAGGGGATGACAGAGAATGAGATGGCTGGATGGCATCACCAACTCGATGGACATGAGTTTGAGTGAACTCTGGGAGTTGGTGATGGACAGGGAGGCCTGGTGTGCTGTGATTCATGGGGTTGCAAAGAGTCGGGCATGACTGAGTGACTGAACTGAACTGAATACCAATCTAACACCAAATTTTCTAGAGAGCTGAAAAATAATTAATATTTAACAACTTTTTTGATGAAATAAGTATAACCTTTATACCAAAAACTGAGAGGAACATTACATGTAAGGAAAATCTCTTTCAATAAATGGTAGTAGATCAAGTCAATATCCTTATGTGGAAAAATGAGCTGGACTCCTTCCTCATATTATATACAAAACATAGTTCCAAGTAGATCACAAGCCTAACTTTCAAAGGTAAAATAATGATCTCGAGGGGCTTCCCAGATGGTGCTAGTGGTAAAGAACCCATTTGTCAGTGCAAGAGATATAAGAGATGTGGGTTTGATCCCTGGGTTGGGAAGATCCCCTGGTGGAGGAAATGGCAACCCACTCTAGTATTCTTGCCTGGAGAATTCCACTGACAGAGGAGCCTGGTGGGCTACTGTCCATAGGGTTGCAGAGTCGGACTTGATCGAAGTGACTTATCATGCACCCATGCATGCCTGCACGTGCAATGATCTAGAACAGCACTGTCCAATATAAATAAAATGTGAGCCACACATGTAATTTAAATTTTTCTAATAGCCACAATAAAAATAAATGCAAATGGGAAATTAATTTTCATAATATATTTTATTTAACTTTATATACAAGTTATTGTCTTTCAATATTCAATCAATATATACTTATTGAGATAGTTTGCATTCTTTTTTTCTACTACATCTTTTAAATCCAGTATATGTATTTTCATTTATAGCTCATCTCATTTTTGATTAGGAAAATTTCAGATGCGCAGTAGACACATTGTATTGGACAGCAAAGATACAGAACACTTCCAACACTGCAGAAAGTTCTATTGGACAGTGCTGCTCTTGCTCCACTTTCTGGAATTTTCTGATTATTTCCTCATGTTGTCACTAGCATCATCCTTTATTCCCTCTTATTTCCTGTACATTGGAAATTAGAGGTAACTACTTAAGCTGAAACTGCAATACTTTGGCCACCTCATGCGACGAGTTGACTCACTGGAAAAGACTCTGATGCTAGGAAAGGTTGGGGGTGGGAGGAGAAGGGGACGACAGAGAATGAGATGGCTGGATGGCACCACCGACTTTGTGGACATGAGTTTGAGTGAACTCCGGGAGTTGGTGATGGATAGGGAGGCCTGGCGTGCTGTGATTCATGGGGTCGCGGAGAGTCGGACACGACTGAGCGACTGAACTGAACTGAACTGAACTGAACTTTAGGTTACCTCTAACTGCCAATGTCAGTTAAGAATTTTTGGTGAGAATAGTTTTAACAGGTGGTACATAGAAGGAATACAATGCCTGGCTGTTTCACTATCAGGCAGTATTGATAACTAGTATTGATTACTAAGTTAAGGTGAACTTGCTCCTTTTCATTTTGCAGTGAGAGGAAAAGTAAAGAGTATCTGGAAAATATCTCAGAATGTTAGTAGTTTCCTACCATATTTGGGCCTCTGGCTAAGAAGAAATCACTTTCCCTCATTCATTTTTCTTGTCTCATGGGAGAATTCAGAGTTTGTTTGTCTGTCCAGCAAGTCAACTGACCATCCACCCAATAACAAAAAAGTGTTGATGGAAAAACTGCTTTGGGTTACTCTTTCTTTGGGTGTCTCTCCTTCCAGTCTGGTTTTCTCCCTCGTTCATATTTGGAATATTTGAAATAGGTGATTTTTATCTAAGTAAGAGGGGAAACAATAGAGGCACATGTTTATGCTGTAGCTGTATCTGCCACTAGTTGGGAGTCCCTATGGAGAAGCAAAAAAGTGATTAATGTTGAATCAGTGTTTGGCTAAGTATATGTGATTTTGGCTCATGCCATTAATCTCTGACTTTTTATTGTATGGTAATAATACTTACTATAATTGGGTTTCCCTGGTGGCTCAGAGGTTAAAGCGTCTGCCTCCAATGTGGGAGACCTGGGTTCGATCCCTGGGTCGGGAGGATCCCCTGGAGAAGGAAACGATAACCCACTCCAGTATTCTTGCCTGGAGAATCCCATGGACGGAGAAGCCTGGTAGGCTACAGTCCACGGGGTCGCATAGAGTCAGACACGACTGAGCGACGGAACAGAACGGAACGGAACGGATATAACTATAACACATATAGCAATAACTAGTACTAGGTTGCTGTTTATATACATTTGCCTAATTTAAAATAGGTATAATTTCCTACTTAAATTTTCCTGAGATTTCATGCAGTTTCATTTGCCTTAAATGTTTTACAAATTATTTTATTCTTCTGTGGGAGACATTTATATCAAAGCATAGGTGGGTTGAGAACAAATATTTGGTTTTTTAAAGTATTTTTTGTTTCATAATTTTACTTACTTGTCTTTGGTTATGCTGAGTCTTCATTGCTGCACAGGATTTTCTCTAATTTTCTCTAATTTCACGGCTACCCTTCATTGCTGTGTGTGGGCTTCTCATTTTGGTGAGAAGGCTCTAGAGCACATGGGCTTCAGTAGTTGCAGCACGTGGGCTCAGTAATTGTGGCTCATGGGTTTAGTTGCTCTGCGGAATGTGGCATCTTCTTGGGTCAGGGATCAAACCCATGTCTCCTGCATTGGCAGGCGGATTCTTTACCACTGAGCCTCTAGGGAAGCCCCGAGAATAAATATTTGAATAAATAACTTCGCTGTGCAGCGTACAGGATCTTGAACCCTTGCCCTCTGTAGTACATGCATGAAATCTTAACCACCAGACTGCCAGGGAAGTCCCTGAATAAGTAACTTTTAATGATAGAATTCAGTCCCTCTGCTATTACTTTCCAAAGTAGATGTAACAAAGAAGTTGTGGAGGGTGATAGAGTAATACGTTCCTAGATTCTAGATACTGTCCACATCCTCTTCACTGGGCAGTCTACTTTGCTTTAGTAATTGTACCTAGTATTGCTTCATTATTGTTTAGCTATTCATTTATAGTGCTGAAAGCACAATATTGTACCCTTTAGTATACTGTTGGGGCTTCCCTGG
Organism: Moschus berezovskii; assembly: GCF_049115385.1. NCBI lineage: Eukaryota > Metazoa > Chordata > Mammalia > Artiodactyla > Moschidae > Moschus > Moschus berezovskii. Next base: position 67,383,245 of record NC_142488.1, read on the forward strand.
TGACTCAGAGGTTTAAGCGTCTTCCTGCAATGCGGGAGACCTGGTTTCAATCCCTGGGTTGGGAAGATCCCCTGGAGAAGGAAATGGCAACCCACTCCAATATCCTTGCCTGGAGAATCCCATGGATGGAGGAAATTGGTGGGCTATAGTTCATGGGGTTGCAAAGAGTCGGACACGACTGAGTGACTTCACTTACTCAGTATACTGTTACTAGCTTTAGGAAAAACTTTAGAGAAATGTGCTTAAATCTGAAAGTTAGGTTTCTGAAGAATGATGTAAATGAAATTTACAACGTTTCCTCTTTTTATATACACTACAAAAATAAGCACACATTGATTCAAGAATATTTAATAGTGACCAGTTGTTACATCTTCTTCTGTTCTGGGGGCCATGACACATAAGGAATTTTAGTTCTCTGACCAGGGTTTGAACCCAGCCCACAGCAGTGAAAGCACTGAGTTCTAACCATTTGACTACCAAGGAATTCCCACATCTTCTTATCCTGATCCCTTTGAATTCATCCCAAGTTATTGTACTAATTTATTAAACTAATCACTCATAAAATAGGACTGAAACATAATATTTCACATTTACAGTATATATTGTAGAGACTTCCCTGGTAGTCCAGGTTAAGAATCTGAATTGCAATGCAGAGGACACAGTTTTGATGCCTGGTTGGGGAACTAAGATCCCACATGTCATGGGGCAGCTAAGCCTGTGTGCCACAATTATAGAGCCCATGCACTCTGGAACCCACGCACCACAACTAGAGAGAAGGCTGAGCCCGCATGCTGCAGCTAAGACCTCATGCAGCCAAAAATAAATAGATATTTTAAAAAATAAAGTATATATTGTAACCAGTCCTTGAAATGAAATCAGAATGTTGGAGAAATTGTTAAGAAATAGTATAAGAATGGAGAAGGCAATGGCACCCCACTCCAGTACTCTTGCCTGGAAAATCCCATGGACGGAGGAGCCTGGTGGGCTGCAGTCCATGGGGTTGCGAAGAGTCGGACACGACTGAGTGCCTTCACTTTCACTTTTCACTTTCATACATTGGAGAAGGAAATGGCAACCCACTCCAGTGTTCTTGCCTGGAGAATCCCAGGGACGGGGGAGCCGGGTGGGCTGCTGTCTATGGGATCGCACAGAGTCGGACACGACTGAAGCGACTTAGCAGCAGCAGCAGCAGTATAAGAATACATTGTAAATGAAATAAAATAACAATGAAATAGCTGATAATGAAAGATTATGGCTTTCCATCTACTTCATAATTTAGTGTTAATTTACTAATTCCTTTTTAAAAAGCATTTATTTGTTTATTTGGCTTCACCTGGTCTTAGTTTCACTACTTAGGATCTTCAGTCTTCATTGCAGCATGCAGGATTTTTGGTTGCGACATGTGAACTCTTCGTTGTGGCATGTGGGATCTACTTCTCTGACAAGGGATCAACCCCAGACCTCCTGCATTGGAAGTGTGGAGTACTGGACCATTAGAGAAGTCCCTTATTCACAAATTCTTTTTTTCTTTCACTAATTCTTTATTGAAATTTCTGAGATGTAATGAAATGTGTTACCACTTCTTACACATTATTTTTTTTTAAAAAAAGCGGAAAATAACAACAGGTATTGGCAGGCAAGGATGTAGAGAAATTGAAACTCCTGTGTTGGTAGCAATGAAAAATGGTACAGTCACTGTGGAAAACATTATGTTGATTCCTTAAAAAGTTAACTGTGGAATTACCAAATGATCCAGCAATTTCAAGTTTGAGTATATAGCCAAAATAATTAAAGGAATTGAACAGATATTTGTATAATAGTGGTTATAGCAGCATTATTCACAATAGCACACAAGTAGAAACAACCGAAAAGCCTATTAGAACACAGGTCCCCAACCTCTGGGTCGTGGGCTAGTACCTCCTGTCAGATCAGCAACGGAAGTAGATTAGAAATAAAGTGCACAGTAAATGTAATGCACTAAAATCATCCCCAAACCATTCCCTGCCCCATGGTCTGTGGAAAAATTTTCTTTCATGAAACCTGTCCTTGTTGCCAAAAAGGTTTGAGACTGCTATATTAAAAGACGAGTGGATAAACAAAATATAGTATACACATACAATGCAATATTATTCAGCCTTAAAAAGGAATAACATTCTGACATGTGATACAACATGGATAAACCTTTAACATATGATGCTAAATGAAATACAGCAGATAAAAAAAGATAAATGATTCTACTTATAGGAGGAAACCAGAGTAGTCAGATTAATAGAGTCAGGAAGTAGACTGGGGTAGGTAGAGGGGATGTGGGTAATTAGTGTTTACAGTTTCAGTTTAAAACATGAGCAAGTTCTGCAGATGGATGATGGTGATGGTTGCACAAGAGTGTGAATGTACTTAATGCCACTGAACTGTATACTTAAAAATGGTTAAAATGGCCCTGATTCATACCTGGCTCCAGCCCTCTAATTCTAAAGGAATTCAAAAAAGAAGAACAAATAAAGCCAAAAAGTCAGCAGAAGGAAGCAAATAATAAAGATAAGAGTGGAAATAAATAAAAACTAAAGAAACAGCAGAAAAGACCTGTGAAACCATACTCCATAACTTCAGAGAATATTACAAAGCTACAGTAATCAAAACCAGCATGGTACTAGCACAAAAAGACACACAGATCAATGGAACAGAATAGAGAGCCAAGAAATAAATCCACAGTTATGTTGTGAGTTAATCTATGACAAAGGAGGTAAGAATATACAATGGGGAAAAATAGTGTCTTCAGTAAGTGGTATTGGGAAAGTTTGACAGCTGCATAAAAAGCATGAAACTTGAACATTTCCTCACATCATATTCAAAAATAAGCTCAAAATGGATTAAAGACCTAAATGTAAGATCTGAAAACATTGTTGTTGTTCAGTTGCCCAGACATGTCCAACTGTTTGCAATGCTATGGACTGCAGCATGCCAGGTTTCCCTGTCCTTCACCATCTCCTGGAGTTTGCTCAGACTCATATCTAATGAGTCAGTGATGCCATCCAACCATCTGTTGTCCCCTTCTCCTCTGGCCTTCAATCTTTCCCAGCATCAGGGTTTTTTCCAGTGAGTTGGCTCTTTGCATCAGGTGGCCAAAGCTTCAGCTTCAGCAATCAGTCCTTCCAATGAACATTCAGGGTTGATTTCCTTTAGGATTGACTGGTTTAATCTCCTTGCTGTCCAAGGGACTCTCAAAAATCTTCTCCAGCACCACAGTTCGAAGGCATCAATTCTTCAGTGCTCAGCCTTTTTTATTATCCAGCTTTCGCATCTGTACATGACTACTGGAAAAACCATAGCTTTGACTATACAGCTACCCACTCCAGTATTCTGGCCTAGAGAATTCCATGGATTGTATCATCCATGGGGTTTCAAAGTATCGGACATGACTGAGCAACTTTCACTTTGACTATATGGACCTTTGAAGGCAAAGTAATATCTCTGTTTTAATATGCTGTCTAGTTTGTCATTGCTTTTCCAAGGAGCATGTGTCTTTTAATTTCATGGTTGTAGTCATCGTTCACAGTGACTTTGGAGCCCAAGAAAAGAAGGTCTGTCACTGTTTCCATTGATTCCCCATCTATTTGCCATGAAGTGATGGGACCAGATGCCGTGATCTTCGTTTGTTCAGTGTTGAGTTTTTTTTTTTATTTTTTTATTTTTTTTACAGTTAAAAGTATTTTTATTAAAAAAGCACAAATGCAAAGAAATGAACAGAGGAAAATTTATGCATCGAACCTGGACTGGTCACTTATGATAATATACATGCTACAATTCCATTCTCCCCAATTAAGCCAGCTTTTTCACTCTCCTTTTTCAGCTTCATCAAGAGGTTCTGTAATCCTCTTTGCTTTTTGCCATAAGGGTGTTGTCATCTAAAACCATAGAACTCCTAAAAGAAAACATAGGCAGCATGCTCTTTGACATTGGTCTTATGAATAGTTTTTGCATCTGTCTTCTCAGGCAAGAGAAACAAAAGCAAGCATTTAAAACATGAGAGTTAATCAGACTTAAAAACTTTCACACAGCAAAGGAAACCGTCAACAAAATGAAGAGACAACCTTGAATGGGAGAAGACATTTGCAAACAATATGTCTGATAAGTTAAATCCAAAATATATAAGGAACTCATACAACTCAATATTAAAAAACAGTTTGATTAAAAAATGGGCAGAAGGCCTGTATAGGCGTTTCTTCCCAAAGAACACATACAGATGGCCAACAGATGTATGAAAAGATGCTGAATATCACTAACCATCACAGAAATCAAAACTACAATGAAATATCACCTCATAACTGTCATAATGGCTATCATCAAAAAGACAAGAAATAAATATTGGTGAGGATGTGGAGAAAAGGGGGCCTTCATACACTGCTGGTGGGCATGTAACTTGGTACAACCACTATAGAAAGCAGTATAAAAGTTCCTTAAAATATAGAACTACCATGTGATCCAGCAGTGCCGCTTCAAGGTATTTATCCAAAGAAAATAAAAACACCAATAAAAATAAATATATGTATGTGCACCTCAGTGTTCTTTGCAGCTTTATTTGCAGTTAGCAAAGATATTGAAGCAACCTAAGTGCCATTCCCTGGAGAAGGGAATGGCAATCCACTCCAGTATTCTTGCCTGGTGAATTCCATGGACAGAGAAGCCTGGTGATCCATAGTCCTTGGGGTCGCAAAGAGTTGGACACAGCTGAGCGACTAACACACACAAGTGGCCATCAGCAGATGAATGGATACTGAAGATGTCGTGTATATATAACATACACACACACAATAGAATATTTCTCAGCCATTGAAAAATGAAATTTTGCCATTTGTGACAACATGGATGGACCTGGAGTATATTATGCTTAGTGAAATAACTCAGAAAGACAGATATTGTATATTTTAACTTTATTTGGAATCCAAAAAATAAAACACATGAACAAATAGAACAGAAACAGATAACATAGATACAGGGAACAAACTAGTGTCTACCAGAGGGAGAAGTATGGGAGGAGGGGCAAAACAGCTGAAGGGGACTAAGAGGCACAGACTACTAGCTATAAAGTAAATAAGTTATGAAGATGTATAGCACAGAGAACATAATATTTTGATATTTTTATGGACTATATTCTATGAAAATATCAAATTACTATAATACCTGAAACAAATATATTATAGATCAACTATAATTTAAAATATAGTTAAAATGATCAATTTTATGTATATTTTACCACACACACACACACACTTTTATGAAGTACCTGCCTTTATCAGGAGATAGTAATTTTGCTAAGCCCATAAATACTTCTAGAGGAAAAAGAAATGCCATATAAAACTATGTAAGGAAAATCATCTCTGGCTTCCACTGAGGATTCTGAATGGAAACAAAAAATAGCATAATGTATTGGACATAGTTATTGTAATAGACAATTGTAACATTTCATGTCTTTAGACGGAGAAGGCAATGGCAAGCCACTCCAGTACTCTTGCCTAGAAAATCCCATGGATGGAGGAGCCTGGTAGGCTGCAGTCCGTGGGGTCGCTAAGGGTCGGATGCGACTGAGCGACTTTACTTTCACTTTTCACTTTCACACATTGGAGAAGGAAATGGCAACCCACTCCAGTGTTCTTGCCTGGAGAATCCCAGGGACAGGGGAGCCTGGTGGGCTTCCGTCTATGGGGTCACACAGAGTCGGACACGACTGAAGTGACTTAGCAGCAGCATGTCTTTAGAGGACAAACGGGACATGCATAATGGGAAGAAAATTCTTTAAAGTCTCAATTTCAGTGATGTCCTTGTTAGGGATATACACTCTGAAACCTACCTTGTTATTCAACTATTTATAAAAGTTTTAGTCAAGGCTGAAAATGAAAATTATTAGGTCCCTTTAAAACAAAATGGAATTAGGTATTTTTTCCTCTTTGTTCTGTGGTATATTCTAGAGACTTCCTCACAGAAGTTGGAAATAACGATAGAAACTCCTCAACCATCCAGTGGTTTGTCAGTTGAAGAAAGGAACCGTAATAACTATGTATATGTAGCCTGTTCATTTTGTAAAAACCTGGAACATATATTCATTCATTCCCTAATATTTATATGTAGGCCCAAGGTTTTTGTTTGTATATGGATCCTTTGAAATCCTCCTTTTCTTTCTAGTATAGCCACATCCATATTGTTTCATTCCAGGTTTCCAAATTTCCAGTTTCCAGTTTGCTTTCATGAAAGTAGAGAACAGAATTTTTAGATTTTTGTGATCTCTTCCCTCCATTCTGTTAAAGTTGCTTCATGTACAGCTATTTTGGCAGTTACTGTTCACCTTTATTGAATGTTTCTAAAGCATTCACCTTTGTTTTCATAGAAATAATATCTCTCTTTTATACTCACATTTCGTCAGTTTACATAATATTTAATTAAGTCACATTAAAGAAAGGTCAGTGGGCATGCACAGGCTTGGGAACAAACACAGTTGAAACTAAGCATGTCAACACTGCTGGTGGGACAAGGAGTGCACTTAAGCATGCTGTGGGCATCTGAATATTTTAGTGATAGAATGGAGACTATCAGTTAATCCACTGATGGTTGGTTAAGAGAACTTTTTGCAGAGTGAAAATTTTATTTTTCTTACTTAATGTATTCTGAACATTAATGTATTTTTCCCATCAGTAAATGGAGATCTACATCATTGTTTTTAATGGCCACATGGTATTTATTGTAAATGCATTATGATGAGTTTTTGCTGGCAAGCGACATGAAGCAGCTTGACTCACTTAACCAGACAAGGAATTAATCGGTAGGCTATTAAGACTGTTTATAGAGTCAACAGGAAAGATAATCAACCAGGCTTGGAAAAATGGGCAGAAGCCCAGGGAGGCTAAAAGAGCCGAGGTCATGGTCCCCACAACAGTCTGGTAGTCGTCTGCAGTGGCTCTAGCTTTCTCAGGACTTCTGCCACCACCACTGCTAGCATCTTGACTGTGTTGCTGCAGCTGCTGCAAATTCTTTTAAATTATCACTGTGTATTTGTGTCACTTTTTCAGAATTCAAAACCCTGAGCAGAAGCATCTGCCCAGTGAGATCTAGACATATTTAGCAGCATCTCAGCTTCAAGGATGAAGGGAAAAGGAATATCTCCTCCTCCAAACTTTGGCTTCAGCAGTCAGGGCCCAGTCCTACTGCCTATCACCAAGACTCTCACTCACAGCAGGGGATTTCCTTAACCTAGGGTGTGTGTTTGGATGCTGAGTAGCCAAAAATATGACAACTATCTATAAAAGTGTGAATATACTAGAGTTTGTTTAACCAGTGCCCTACTGTAAAAAAAATGTAGGTTGTTTCCTATCTTGCTGATTTAAGCTACATGGTAATAGACACATTTTACTAATCCAGTAGGTAGAAAACATTGTATCTTAGTTGTTTTAATTTATAACTTTAAATAGTTATATATAATATAACTAACATAAAAGTTATATATAATAGTTTCATATGTTTATTGGAATTTTGGATTTCTTATGTTGTTTTTTCTTTTTTTAATTTTATTTTGAATTAGAGGATAATTACTTTACCAGATTGTGATGGTTTTTGCCATATATCAACATGAATCAGCCATACGTATACGTATGTCCCCTTCCTCTTGAACCCCCCTGCCACCTCCCTCCCTGTCCCACCCCTTTAGGTTGTCACACGGCAACGACTTTGGATGCCCTGCGTCACACAGCAAACTCCCACTGGCTATATGTTTTACATATGGTATTGTATATGTTTCAGTGCTATTCTCTCCAATCATCCCACCCTTTCCTTCCCCCACTGTGTGTAAAAGTCTGTTCTTTATGTCTATGTCTCTTTTGCTGCCCTGCAAGCAGGATCATCAATACTGACTTTCTAGATTCCATATATATGCATGAATATACAATACTTGTCTTTCTCTTTCTGATTTAATTCCCTCTGTATAATAAGCCCTAGGTTCATCCACCTCGTTAGAACTGACTCAAATGCATGCCTTTTTATGTCTGAGTCATATTCCATTGTGTATATATACCAAAGCTTCTTTATCCATTTATCTGTTGATGGACATCTAGATTGCTTCCATGTCCTAGCTATTGTAAATAGTGCTTCAGTGAAAATTGAGGTACGTGTGTCTTTTTCAATTATGGTTTCCTGAGGGTATATGCTCAGTGGTGGGTTTGCTGGGTCATACAGTATTTTTATTCCTAGTTTTTTAAGGAATCTCCATACTGTTTTTTGTCCATAGAGGCTGTGTCAGTTTGCAGTACCACCAACAGTGTAAGAGAGTTCCCTTTTCTCCACACCCTCTCCAGCATTTATTGTTTGTAGACTTTTTGATGATAGCCATTCTGACCTGTGTGAGATGATAGCTCATTGTAGTTTAGATTTGAATTTCTCTAATATTGAGCAGTGTTGAGCATCTTTTCATGTGTTTATTAGCTATCAGTATGTCTTCTTTGGAGAAATGTCTGTTTAGGTCTTCTGCCCACTTTTTTGACTGGGTTGTTTGTTTTTCTGGTATTGAGTTGCATGAGCTGCTTGTATATTTTGGAGATTAATTCTTAGTCAGTTGTTTCGTTTGCTATTATTTTCTCCTATTCTGAGGGTTGTCTTTTCACTTTGCCCATAGTTTCCTTAGTTTTGCAAAAGCTTTTAAGTTTAATTAGGTCCCATTTGTTTATTTTTGTTTTGATTTCCATTACTCTCAGAGGTGGGTCATAGAGGATCTCATATATGGAAGCTGGGGAGATATCCATAGATCTGCAGAGAGTCACCCTTGAGTCTTCAGTGGGGAACAAATCAATGCATCAATTCAGTGGTTTATGTCAGAGACTGTTCTGCCTATGTTTTCCTCTAAGAGTTTTATAGTTTCTGGTCTTACGTTTAGAAATCAAAGACCACACAAATAGATGAACAGATATACCATGTTCTTGAATTGGAAGAATCAATATAGTGAAAATGACTATACTACCGAAAGCAATCTATAGAGTCAGTGCAATCCCTATCAAACTACCAATGGTATTCTTCACAGAACTAGAACAAATAATTTCACAATTTGTGTTGAAACATCAAAGACCCTGAATCGCCAAAGCAGTTGGTAAAGAAGAATGGAACTGGAGGAATCAACTTTCCTAACTTTAGACTATACTACAAAGCCACAGTCATCAAGACAGTATGGTACTGGCACAAAAACAGAAATATAGTCCAATGGAACAAGATAAACAGCATGGAAATAAATCCACTTACCTTTGGGCATCTTATCTTTGACAAAGGAGGCAAAAATATACAGTGGAGAAAAGACAATCTTTTCAAGAAGTGGTACTGGTAAAACTGATTAACTACATATAATGAAATTAGAACACTTCCTAATACCATGCACAAAAATAAATTCAAAATGGATTAAAGACCTCAACATAAGACCAGAAACATATTTGGGCTTTTTCGAAATATAATTTACATGTCATAAAATTCACTATAATTTTATATGTGTAATTCTGGGGTTTTTATTGTATTCGCAGACTTGTGCAACCATTCAGTTCAGTTCAGTCATGTCCAACTCTTTTATTTTTAAAAACTTTTTAAAAATTATTTTTTAATTGAAATATAATTGCTTTATAGAATAGTGTTGGTTTCTGCCAAACATCAACATGAATCAGCACATGGGTTTTTTTTTTTTGCCACATGACATTTTTAAAATTCATGAAAGTTAAATTAAAAAATCTTTTCTATCTGCTTTTGGCTTAGGCTTAGAAAGGCTTTCCCACCCCAAGTTTTGTTGTTGCTGTTGTTGTTAATTATTATCCACTTTTTTATAGCATTAATATTTTTTTACAGTTTAATTCATTTAGAATTAATTTTGGAATAATATGGAGTCTAAACATGTTTACCTCACATGGTTAGCATGTTATAGCAACACCACTTATTTCTCCATTAATTTGAATATTTCCCTTTTTATATACTAAATTCTTACATATACACACATGTCTGTTTCTGGTACTTTCTGTTCTGTTACCAAGAATCTGTCTGTTCTGACATTAGTAATATTGTACACATGAAACTTATATAATGTTATAAACCAATTTAAAAAATAAAACTTCTAAAAACATTTTAATGTGTGGTAGAGTAATTAGCATTATTATCCTTTTTAGTGATGGTTTTTATAAAATAAACGACATACTTGGAAAGTTTAGTCAAACTGAATTGTCATTTTCAACCTCATCAAACCTTTATCATTTATTTTATGGTTTATTTTTTCTTAATCAGTTATAGCAAATATAAAATAAGTGCTTTTTCAACTTACTGTATATAGTGTTTAAGTACTGTCAGTTGTTTTTCTTTTTCATAGGTATTTAATGTTATTTCATCGGTGGTTTGGGGCACAGTTTTGTCTTAGAACTAAAGTTAGAAGATGTATTTTTCCTTGCAAAAAGAGCTATAGCATTACAAGTGGACCATGACTTACCTACAGATTATATCTGACAAGCTTGAAACAGGTGATTGTTTTTATGGGGGAAAAAAGCATTCCAGCTACTAAGTAATCTTAGAATCTAAGTTAGATTACTGCACCAAGACCATATTTAACCCACAATATGATCGAAAAGTAGTTGACGCATTTCGTTGTCAAATTGTTGAAAACTATTTGCCTCTACTTTTTCTGGGATAAAAATGGCCTTGTCTGAGGCAAGAAAAGTTTCACCCAAAAACATTTTCCTGTAGTCTATTATTGACAAGGCAGCAAATGTTCAGTTCCTGATAGAAAGGCAGATAGTAACTTGAGGTCTGTTTCTCAGTTTCTGAGTAACTTGTCCCCTCACCTGTGTTCATTCCTGGGTAACTGTTTTTTCAACCATTTTCCTCAATTCCAAAAATGAGAGCATCTTTGGCTGGTTTTCTTTTATGCCTTTTGCAGAAGTTACCCTATTAAGTTAATTCCTTTGAGGCTATTTTTAGCTGTAGACTCTAGCTTGAATTGGCTGTATGAGCATAGGTAAGTCTGAGTATACTCAATGAAGCCATGAGCCATGTTGTGCAGGGCCACCCAAGATGGACAGGGCGTAGTGGAGAGTTCTGATAAAATGTGATCCACCGGAGGCGGGGATAGGTTTTGACAGTCCCTTGGACTTCAAGGAGATCAAACCAGTCAATACTAAAGGAAATCAACCCTGAATATTCATTGGAAGGACTGATGCTGAAGCTTCATTACTTCAGCCACCTGATGCGAAGAGCCTACTCATTGGAAAAGACCCTGATGCTGGGAAAGATTGACAGCAGGAGGGGAAGGGGGCGATAGAGGATGAGATGGTTGAATGACATCATCGATTCAATGATCATGAGTTTGAGTAAACTCCAGGAGATAGTGAAGGACAGGGAAGCCTGGCGTGCTGTAGTCCATGAGGTTGCAAAGAGTCAGACACAACTTATTGACTGAACAACAATGAAGTCTGAGTATTAGCTTCCTTAAAATAAAAGGAGGCTACTACCTTACTTATATTGCAGGATTGTTGTGAAATTATGTATATGAAAGTTTCGTCAACTATGCAATGCTATAGGACTCTGAAATATCTGTAGTTATCCAAAGGATAACACTTTTTTAAGAGGCAATGATTTTGCACGATACAGGATGCTCGGGACTGGTGCACTAGGATGAACCAGAGGGATGGGATGGGGAGGGAGGTGGGAGAGGGGTTCAAGATGGGGAAAACATGTACACCCGGGGCAGATTCATGTCTATGTATGGCAAAACCAATACAATAATGTAAAGTAATTAGCCTCCAATTAAAATAAATAATTTTTTTTAAAAAAAAGAACAATAAAAAAAATAAAAACATATTCCTGCAAAAGAAAAAAAAAAAGAGGCAATGATTTGTCTAGGAGTCACAAAGATAGCCAGCAGAGCACATTGCCTTTTCCTAATTTGAATGTTTTGATCTTTTTTGACCTTAACTAATATGTCTGAAGTCCTGACTCCTAATCTTTTGTGCATGCATGCTAAGTTACTTTAGTTGTGTCCAATTCTTTGTGACCCTATGGACTGTAGTGTGCCAGGCTCCTCTTTCCATGGGATTCTCCAGGCAGAATACTGGAGTGGGTTGCCGTTTCCTTCTCCAGGGGATCTTCCTGACCCAGGCATTGAAGCCATGTCTCTTACATCTCCTACATTGGCAGGTGGGTTCTTTATCACTAGTGTCAATTTTTGGAATCGTCAATTGAGTAGAATAACTGTGTTTTGAAATATACATTTGTCTTCTCCACCTGTTTCATCTGGAATCTTAGTCTTCTGTTTGTATAATGACAATTGTCTGATGAAAGAGATTAGACACTCGATATTTTGAAAACAAGTTAAGGAGTAAGATGTGTTCGTTTTAAATGTTCATGCAATTTAAACAAGATGTGTCATATAAAATAATAAAGAAGCCAATACTTTCTCCCTTTTGTTTTCAATTTAGAGGTAGCAGATATTAAATAAAAGCAAATAGGAAAGAACTAAATAAAAAATTTGATTTAGAAATATATAATCTGGAGACAGCTAGTTCAATGTTGTTTGCATAGCTAAAAATTATCGGTTTGCTTAACAAAATAGGGTTTTAAAAAAATTTATTTATTTTAATTGGAGGCTAATTACATTATTGTATTGGTTTTGCCATACATTGACATGAATTTCCCCCGGTGTACAGGTGTTCCCCATCTTGAACCCCCCTCCCACTTCCCTCCCTATCCCATCACTCTGGTTCATCCCAGTACACCAGCCCCGAGCATCCTGTATCATGCATTGAACCTGGACTGGCGATTCGTTTCACATGATAATATACATGTTTCGATGCCATTCCTGGTGTAATAGACTGGGTAATTTATGTCTGTTTATATGTTTCAGTTTATTATTAGTCTCACTTATTGAATTATTTCAATTTTGGTAACTTTTCTCTTAATCGCTGCACATTCCCTACATGTTTTCTTCTTTATTTCGGCTGGGTTTTTAAAGAATCTTTCTTCCTCCATCTTTATTGAGTTATAATTGACAAATAGAAACTGTTTATATTTAAGTTGTACAATGCAATGCTTTGATATAAATATACATTGTGATATGATTACTGCAATATCCATCACCTCACATAGTTACTGTTTTTTGTTGTTGTTGAGAATAGTTAAAATCTCTTTTTAGCAAATTTCAAGTAAACAGTACAGTATTATTAACTGTAGTCATCACTCTGTGTATTGGATTTCCAGAGTTTATTCTTCCTGCATCATTTCCCCAACTCCCCAGCTCCTGATAACCACAATTCTAGTCTCTGCTTCTAAGACTCAGACTTTAGATTCCACATATAAGTGAGATCATGCAGTTTTTGTCTTTCCGTGTCTGGCTTATTTCAGTTAGCATAATGTCCTCCCGGTTTATTCATTTATTTTCCTTTTAAAAATTCTTATAATGAAATAACTTAGACCTACAAAGAGTATAGGAAACCCTATGACATATGTGTATATCCTCTCCTTAGCATAAGAAATTAAACATTACATATATAGTTCAAGTTTCTCTTTGTGCTCCAATTGCATCCCTTCCCCCCTCTCCAGACTTCTGAATTTGGAGTTTATTACTCCCGTGCATATTTTAATATTTTAACTAACACTACTATATATGAATGCATACAAAACCAATATTTGGTATTATTTTACATTTTTAGGCTTTTGTATCCTTCTGAAACTTTTTATTTCCTCAACTATGTTTATGAGATTTTTCCATGTTACTACTTATAGCCCTAGTTTTCAGTTTCTCAGTCTCTGTTTTGTTGCCATTTGTTGCTATTTCTTTGTTGTGAGGCCCTTTCTTGTCCTTTATAGGAAGTTTAGCAATATCCCAGTAGCACTGTCCCCTCCATTCCCCACCCCAGTTGTGATAACCAAAAACGTCTCTAGACATTGCCAATGTCCCTTTCATGGCGAAATCTCCTTCTCCCAGTGAGAACCATTATTTTACTTCATTCATATTAACTGCTCTGTCATGCTTCATGATGTATATATCACCACTTATTTTTCCATTTTCCAGTTGATGGACATTTAGATTATTTCTAAAGTTCTTTTTTTTCTGCAGTGAATATTTTTGTTCATGTTTTCTTACACAGTGTGAGATTTTCTGCAGGGTAATAGGCTTAGGAGTGAAAATGTTGAGTTTTAATATATGCATATCTTTAACTCTACCAGATATTGCCAACCATGTTCTGTAATAGTTGTACTAATTTACACTCTCACCAGCTGAATAAGGGAGATCCTGTTGCTCCACATTCTCATTAATACTTTGGTATTGTCAGATTTTGAAATTTTTGTCTACCTGATGGGTGTAAGTGATATTCATTGTAATTTTAATTTGCGTTTTCTTGATTACTGTAGTGATCAAAAATTACCCAGGTGGAGCTGTATCCAAAAAAATTAACTTTACCATATAATTTATTAAGAATCCATAAATCTTTCTCAAATTATGAGGACTCATTATTTTAGATGGGTTTAAAAATAATGTTTGAGCTTCTTTGATCGGCTTTAAGAAGTGGTTTTGAGCCATCAGACTTCATACATGTCGTGCTTGTTTGTACTCAACTTCTACAGTCTCTGTTTCCAAACCAGAGATGATTATCTAGTCATAATACTCTTTTTCCTCTTAGAAAATGTTATCACTGATAGTGATTACCATCTATGTTTAGGGAGTGGTTGAAAATACTTTAATAGCTAGAAGTTATTTCCTTCAATGTTGTTGGATGCTCTTTTTCTCAGCCACCTCATTACTAATAGCTGCATGCCAGATTTGTCTCTTTGATATTGACACTGTATGCAATTATTTATACTCTTAGTTTTCTGAGTTATTCTTCTAAATGCAGTGAGAGCTACAAAAGATGTTCTTGACTTTGTATCTATTTTTGAGACATTTAAAATTCAAAAGATGGGCATAGCATATATTTGTGTTATATATTATGTATAAATATATGTACAATATATGAAAAAATAAAATAGTATGAAGGGGATGGAACTCCTCAGGTTTTGAGTGTAAGGCCCACTTTAAATATAGTTTTGGAGAAAAATGCAGGTGAATTATGAAGGCAGGGGAAATATGTTATTCATAGATGATTTGATATGCTTAAATTAGGATGTAGTGGGAAAAGTTGACTGTATTAATGTAATTTTCATTCATGCTCAGAATTTCTTTGCTCCTTAATACATATTTCTGGGACTTCCCTGGTTTCTCAGACAATTAAGAATCTGCTTGCAATGCAAGAGACTTGGGTTTGATCCCTGGGTCAGGAAGACCCCTTGGAGAGGGAAATGGCTTGACACTCAAGTATTCTTGCCTGGGGAATCCCATGGACAGAGGAGCCTGGCGAGGAAAAGTCCACAGGGTCACAAAGAGTCGGAAAAGACTGAGTGACTAACACACACACATTTCCAGGGTAAATAATCCAGTCACTTTAAAAAGTGCTTTGCTGCTTAACTAGTCTCTATCAGTTCCTCTTTGGCCTGGGACATAGCCCAAAATAAAACTGTATTTCAGTTTTATATTCCTAACTAACCAGGTAAACTAGCCTTCATATGCTGAGTATATTGTATTCCAGAAGTTTGCTACCAGTTCTGTTTTTTGAACTTGACAGTTTCTTATAAGACAATTTAGTCAGTTTTGGTAATGTACCTGGATGAGCCCTGAAAATCTCTATTTTGACCCATAACATATCTGAGCCATATAAGTACTAAGTGTGAATGTTTTGACCTAGAGGCAGGCAGCCATGTGCTACAAGAGGAAGCATATTCTTTTTTAAGGACAAGACTAATGGTAGGCAAAATTTTGATAAAATCTGTTTATTTTAGACATTATTCTACTTACCTTTTCATATATATATTAGTGCTTCCCAGTGACCCTCTCCCTAGTGGTAGCCCTAATGCCTTCATGCGTGCCTTAAGTACCACACCTTGGACTTTTAACCTGGGCCTACGAATTCCCTACATCCCAAGAATTCTTTGTTCACAATTTACCTGCCTTTCCTGTTCCATTTGGGCTTCTGTTCTATTGTAGTAATTGATCTTACCTAGTTTTTAGGAGATGTAATTCCAGCTGTCAGTGTCTTAAACTCTCAAAGAGGAGTTTGTATTTTAGAAAAAGGATACAATGTCTCAGACAGCTGACCTAGGTTCTTCAAAAAGTTACTTAACAGGAAAGAGATATGGGAGAGAGGCTGTTCTAGATTAAATGAGACAAAAGAGATACATCCAAATGCAGAGTGTGAAACTTGTCTGGATCCTGATTTGGAAAAATATAAAAGCTGTAAAGAAAGCTGAGCTCAAAAGAATTGATGCTTTTGAACTGTAGTGTTGGAGAAGACTCTTCAGAGTCCCTTGGACTGCAAGGAGATCCAACCAGTCCATCCTAAAGATCAGTCCTGAGTGTTCATTGGAAAGACTAATGTTGAAGCTGAAATTCCAATACTTTGGCCACCTGATGCGAAGAGCTGACTCATTGGAAAAGACCCTGATGCTGGGAAAGATTGAGGGCAGGAGAAGGGGACGACAGAGGATGAGATGGCTGGATGGCATCACTGACTCAATGGACATGGATTTGGGTGAACTCCGGGAGTTGGTGATGGACAGGGAGGCCTGGCGTGCTGCGGTACATGGGGTCACAAGGAGTTGGACACGACTGAGCTACTGAACTGAACTGAATGGATGTTCTTGGGACATTTGGGACAGTTTAAATAGAAAATTTGTATTAAAGGATGTACAATGATTACTTTTCTTATCTGTGATCATAATATTGTGGTTATGTGGCAGTCCTTAATTCTCTGGAAATGCATGCTGAAGTATTATGATCTCTAAAACTTAGATTAGAAAAATAAAGCAAATACGGCAAAATGTTAGCAGTTGTTGGATTCATGCAGAGGATATACAGATAGATGTTCATTGTACTATTTCAGCTTTTATGCATAGTTGAAATTTTTCATAATAAAGATTTTGAAAACAGGAAAGCTATTCATTAATACAATAATATTTAAATTGTAAATCTCATGCAATGGAGAATTCAGACAGCATGAAGAACTTCTTGAGCTGGAGTAGCTAGTTCTAGCTCCTCTAAATTTCTACTGTTGTTGTTTAGTCGTTAAGTTGTGTCCATCTCTTTTGCGACCTCGTGGACTGTAACTCTCCAGGCTCCTCTGTCCATGGGCTTTCCAGGTAAGAATACTGGAGTGGGTTGCCATTTCCTTCTTCAGGGCATCTTCCCGACCCAGGGATCAAACCCACGTCTCCTCCATTGGCAGGCGGGTTCTTTACCACTGAGCAACCAGGGAAGCCCTCATTTCTACTGCTTCTTCCCTATTCCACTTACCATTCATTCAAAGATTCAGATTTTGTCCTGTTGACAGCAGCTGCTCAAGCTAGAAGAAGGATGATGAAGTTTCTCAGGGTGATGACAGCTTATTTTTACATATAGATTAGAAGTCATAGATTACCAAAATGTGAATATTACTGGCAGTGTGGTTCATTAGAGATTGTTGTTTTTTTACTTTGAATAAAGCTGTTTCAAGTCATTAAAAACAAAAGATAAACTATATTCTTTTATATTGAATGGATATTATAATCTATGTAAAAATTGATAATTTAATACTAATTTATAAGAAGAATTAGTGGACATAACTGAATTGTTAAGTGTTGCATTTGGAGTAACTTCGGCTCTAACTTTAAAAGTAAATAACAAAAATAGTCTATTTCAGATCAAATCACACTATAAATTACAGTTCCATAATTAGTGCTAGTTGAAATTAAGATTGAGAAAGATGCAGCTAGTGTTGAATTTTTCTTTCAGCTTTGTGAAGATTTTTACATTTTAAAAATGGATATGGAAAACAGTATAGATGTTCTAAAAAATTAATAAGCAGAGCTACCATATGATCTACTAACTCCTGGGTATTTATCCAAGGGAAATGAAATCACTATCTCAAAGATAATTGCACCCCCATATTCATTGCAGCATTATTTGCAACAGTCAGCACATGGAAACAACCAATGTCCATCTGTGGAAGAATAGGTGAAGAAAATGTGATATACATATGCATATTATTCAGCCATAAAAATGAAGAAAATCCTGCCACTTGTGATAACATGGATGGGCCTTGAGGGCATTATGCTAAGTGAAATAAGTCAGACAGAGAAAGACAAATACTGTATGAACTCACTTATATGTGGAATCTGAAAAAACCTGAACTCATAGACACAGAGAACAGATTGATGGGTTGATTACCAGAGGTAGGAGGTGGGGAGTGGGCGAAATGGATGAAGGTGGTTAAAAGATGTAAACTACTAGCTATAAGATAAATAAGTCCTGAGGATACAATGTACAGCATGGTGACTATAGTTAGCAATATTCTATTGTATATTTGAAGGTCAGTAAGAGAGTAGACCTTAAAAATTCTCATCACAGGAAAAAATTGTAACTATGTGTGGTGACAGATGTTAACTAAACTTTCGGTGGTACTTTTGCTATATATACACATATCAAATCATTGTATTGTACACTTAAAACTAATATGATGTTATATATCAATTATATTAATAAAATGGAAATTTCATGTGATTCAAACTAATTATCAGTGGAAAAAAAAAGACTCCTGCCTTCATAGAATTTTCATTTTAGTGAGGAGTTTATTACAGTATAACATATTATTCCAAAATTTAGTGGCTTATAAAAACCAACAGTTATTATCTCACAGTTTCTGTGGGTCATGAATTTGGGAGTGGTATAGATGGGTGGTTCTGGCCCAAGATCTCTCATGAGGTTGTATTGTCTATACGTCAGCTGAGGCTGCAGGCATCTGAAGACTTAACTCAGTCTGAAGAATCAGCTTCCAAGACAATTCACTCACCTGTTTATTGGCAGGAGGCCTTATGTCTTTGCTGGTTATTGATTGTAGGCCTCAATTTCTCACCATGTTAGCCTCTCCCTAATGCTGCTTGAGTGTCCTCATGACATAGCAGGTGGCTTCCCCTAGATGGGGTGATTGAAGAGAGAGGACAAGGAGCAAGCCACAATGACTTTTTCCCCCAACTGCAGTGCCTTTTATCTTGGAAATCACACCTTGTCACTTCCACTAGTGATTTGGAAGCAAGTCACTGAATCAAGGCCACACTCGATTTGATCTCTTGAACAAAGGAGTTGTTCAGTTTGATCTCTTGAACGAAGGAGTGACAAATAATTCATGAACACATTTTAAAACAACAACAGGAAGACAGATAATAAGCAATAAATATAGCAAGTAAATTATGGAGCTTATTAGAAGGTTTTAAGTTCTATGAAAATAAGAAAAAAAGAGGGCAGAAATAAGGGGAATCAGAATATGTGTGTGTGTGGAAGGGATGTAGTTTGCAATTTTCAACAAGGTGGTCAGTGTGAGATTCATTAGAAAGATTAGATTTGATTAAAGACTTGAAAGAAATGAAGAAGTTAGCTAAGCAGATATCTAAGAGAAGAAAGCACTAAATCAAGGGAATAGGTGACCTAAAAGTGCTGGGATGGTAGTAAAATGAGGTGAGAGAAAAGAATGCTAACCGTATTATATTAGTAGTGTATTTTCAGTTGGGCAGGTGGGAACATTGAAGGATTCTTTTTTCTTTTTCTTTTAACTTAAAGTTTTTGTTGTTTTTTGTTCTTTAAGTTTTTATTCTGTATTAGAGCATACTTGATTAGCAATGTTGTGTTAGTTTCAGGTGTATAGCTAAGTGAGTTATACATATACGTGTATCTATTTTTTTTTCAAATTCTTTTCCCATTTAGGTTATTACAGACGGTTAAGCAGAGCTCCCTGTGCTATACAATAGGTCCCTGTTGGTTATCTATTTTAAATATAGTAATGTATATGAGACAATCCCAAATTCCTAATCTATCCCTGCTTCCCACCTTCCCCCCCAAAACCATAAGTTCCTTCTCTAAGTCAGTGAGTCTGCTTCTGGCTTTGTAAATAAGTTCATTTGTATTATTTTTTTAGATGCCACATATAAATTTTATCATGTATTTGTCTTTCTCTGTCTGACTTATTTCACTTTGTATGACAATCTCTAGGTCCATCCATGTTGCTGCAAATGGCATGGTTCATTCTTTTTCATGGCTGAGTAATATTCCACTGTATGTACCACATCTTTATCCATTCATCTGTTGGTGAACATTTAGGTTGTTTCCATGTCTTGGCTATTGTAAACAGCACTGCAATGAACACTGGGGTACATGTAAGAGGAAGGGTTATTTCCATGGCTGATATTAATAAGTTTATTGTTTCTAATAGGAATGTAAAGGAGAAATCAAAATGGATCTGAGTATGAGTGTGAATTCTGTCACCATCTCTGTTGAGGGAATGACATGTAGTTCCTGTGTTTGGACCATTGAACAGCAGATTGGAAAACTGAATGGTGTACATCATATTAAAGTAAGTTACTCCTTGGAAATCAGTGCTGTTGACTGGAATTCTGGGAAATTATACTTCTCACACTGAAATAGATGCAGAAACACTAACATGTATGACATAAAGACTGTCATACTTCAAACCTTGAAGCTGAGTAAGTTTTCTTTGACCCATTAACTTATTTTCTTGTTAAAGACAATAATAAATTATACACTTTTAAAATTTAAAAACATCTGAAGATTGAGTCTTGATGTTATGGTTTTATCAGTTTATATTTTATAAGTGTAGGTGCTGACATGAGTTTGAACAAACTCTGGAAGATAGTGAAAGACAGTGAATCCTGGTGTGCAAAGAGTCAGACACGACCTATCTACTGAACAATAACAACAATATTTTTTATTACTGTTGATGTCATATTGAACTAAAATACATGTTCTCAAAGGACGGATTATGGGGTTTTTTTCTCTTTTATATCATGACAGTATGTTTAGTAATAATGTAGTCTTCCCTAAGAACGTGCATTCAAAGTGTAACTAATTTTCTAAACATTTTTACTTTAGTTTTTAATTGCAAAACTAAAATAGACTTTTGTTAGACTATCTTAACACATTCCTGCTATAATTCATCTCAGAATCCTACTTAGTGAAAAAGAGTGATTTATTGTATATTCTAGTTTCTCTGTAGTGAACATGAATTGTTATTATAATTATTATACGTAAAACAGAAAAGCTAAGCTTTGTTTAACACCTTTTAAACACAAAAGCCAAAAGTAGCAAAGTCAACACAGGACTACTGCAAAGGAAACAAAATGATACCTTGCCCCCTATATCCTGTAAAAAATGTCTGAATGTTTCCTGTGCTCGTTTTTTTTGACATAGACATAGCGTGTTAAAGCTGCAAGGAGTCTTAGATATGACTTAAATAGTCTAACCCCCTCATTTTACACATGGACAGACTGAAGCCCAGATAAGGAAGTGATTTGTGCTAAATTACTCAGCTACCTAATACCAAATAAAACTAGGACTCAAGTTCCATGACTCCTGGGCCAGAATGTTTTCTGCTCGTATAGTGTTTACAGATGCATTTTAATTTGCATATGGTTCTCAAACTTGTGATCTCCAATTTATTCTGTCACATAACTTCCAAAAAAAAAAAAAAGCAGCCTGGTATTTTCATCATCAACTTGCTTCCTGCCACCAAATTGCTGTTTTAGCTCTGTGTCACTATAAATTCTTCTCAGAATAATTCTGATATTTTTAGCATGAGATACCTTGAATTATATTTTATTTGTCACTGTCTTTTTAATCTTTCTATTTCCATGTCCATAAAAGTGTCTTTGATGCTAAAGCCTTTGGGGTTAAAAATATGTTTTGATGAAGTCCAACTTTCTCAGTTTCAGCACTGTTGACATTTTGGGCTGGATAATTCTTTGTCTTAGGAGAGTGCTTGAAGGATGTTTAGCAACATCCCTGGCCTCTAACCATGAGATGCCAGTAGCCTCTCCTTCCACTTGTGACAACCAAAAATGTCTCCAGACATTGCCGGTATTCCCTAGGGATGAAATTGCCCTCAGTTGAAGATCACTCCTGTAGTCCCTTCTCAGAGAACCTCTTTATACCCTTTGGCTCTTTATACCCTTTGGCTCTTCAGTTATTTGATGATGGTAAGTTGATTTTCAAACAGGCTCATGTGCCCCTTTCTTTTCATATTAGCTTCTTATGGTTCTTTTTTGCCAGTGACAGGTATAGTGAACAGTGTTTCTCAGACCACAGCATGAGAATCACCTGTAAGGCTTGTAAAACATAGATTGCTTTAAAACATAAAACGCCCAGAGTTTCTGTTTTAGTAGTAGATCTGAATGGGGCCTAAGAACTTAACTAAAGCTGCGGTTCTGGGACCACAGTTAAAGAACCATTGTATTGCATGAGCTATACTTACACTAAAGATTATTTGTCATTTGTTTGAAATTTAAATTTAACTGGGTCTGTCCTATATTTTCATTTACTAAATCTAGTTGATAACCTACTTTGAAATCATTCCCCTTTACTTTTAGACCCCCATAAGCACTGATTTATTGTTCCTATAGTTTTAATTTTTAACAACTGCCATATAAATGGAATCATATAATATATAGCCTTTTGAGCCTGGCTTCTTTCATTTAACATTGTGCATCTGAGATTCATCAATGTTGTTGCATGTATCACTGGCTCTTTCCTTTTTGTTTCTGAGGCGTTATTCTCGTGTGGATGTACCAAAGTTTGTTTACCCAGTCATCTATTGAGAGACATTGGATTGTTTTCACTTTCTTTTGTGATTATGAAAAATGCTCTGAATGTTCACATCCAAGTCTTTGAGTGGACATAAGTTTTAATTTCTCTTAGGCAGATTCATAGGATTGGATTTGTTCTATCATGTGGTAAGTGTATGTTCAACTTTTTGAGACACTGGCAAATGATTTACCATAGTGGCTATACTATTTTATGTTCCCACCAGCAGTGTTTGAGGATTCTACTTTTCTCACATTCTCTACAACACTTTGTATTACCAGTCCTTTTAGTTTTAGACATTCTCGTGGGTATGTAGTGGTATCTCAATTCTCATTCCCTTAATGGCTAATGATATTGAGTATCTTTATTTGTGCTTCTTAGGCATTTGTATACCTTCTTTGCGAAATGTCTGTCAAACCTCTTGTGAAATTTTTAGCTGCATGTTTTGTTATTATTCAATTTTGATTGTTTTCTATATATTCTGAATATATCTTCTCTTAGATATGTGTCTTCCAATTTTTTCCCCCAGTCCGCGGGTTGACTTTTTAATCCTTTAAAAGTGTCTTTCCCAGAGCAGCAGTTTTTACTTTTGTTGAATTCCAATTTATCCACTTTTTTTATGGAGCATGCTTTTGGTGTCATAGCTAAGAAATCTTGACCTTACCCTTTGTAAAATCACAAAGATTTTACACCTGTGCCTTCTAAAAGATTTTACATTTAGATCTATGATCCATTTTAAATTAATCTGTATACATTATGAGGTATGAGTTGAGGTTAATTGTCTTAAATATGGATGTCCAGTTTGCTAAGCAGGTCTATTTATTGAAAAGTTTATTTTTGAATTGCCTTTGCACCTTTGTTGAAGCTCAATTTACCATATACTTATGGATATATTTCTGTATACTCTGTTCTGGTCCACTGATCTGTGTGTCTGTCCTGTAAATATTACACAATCTTGATTATTGTAGCTTTGTAATGAACCTTAAAATCAAGTAGTATAATTTCTCAACTTTGTTATTTTTCAGAGTTGTTTTGGCTATTCTATTTTCTTTCCCTGTACACATAAATTTTAGAATCAGTATACAGGTTTCTACAAAAGTATTGCCTGGGATTTTGACTGTGACTGTGTTGATTCTGTAGATCTATTTGGATAGAATTAACATCTTAATAATATTAAGTATTCAAACATTCGCACATGATAATAATATTAAGTATTCAAACCTTTGCACATGATATAGCTCTCCATTTATTTAGGTATTTCTTATCAGGGATCTGTAGTTTTCATTGCATATATTTTATTAAACTTATATTAAGTATTTTCTGTTTTTAGATGATGTTTAAATGGTACTTTTTTTAAAATTTCAATTTCAGTTGTTCATTACAAACATACAGAAATGAGGTTGATTTTTGTATGTTGACTTTGTATCCTGAACTTTGCTAAACTGTCATTAAATCTGTTAGCTTCTCTGTAGATTCTTTGAGATTTTCCACATAAGCAATTATATCATCAGGGCATAAAAATAGTTTTATTTCTTCCTTTCTAGTCTGTATGTCTTTTGTTCATTTTCTATCTAGAACTTCCATTACAATTTTGAATAGCAGTGATGAAAGTGAACATCTGTGTCTTGTTCCTGATTAAGGGGGAAAACATTGTCCTTCACCTTTAAGTATTGTGTTAGTGTAGGGTTTTGTAGATGCCCTGTATCAGGTTAAGGAAATTCTTTCCTCTTCCTGGCTTTCTGAGAGATTTTATTTGTAATCATGAATAGATGTTGAATTTTTTCAAGTGCTTTTCTGCATCTAGAGGTGATCATATTGTTTTTCTTCTTTAAGGCTGTAATATGGTGAATTACATTGATTTTCAAATGTTCTACTAGCCATGCACTCCCAGGATAAGCCCAACTTGGTCAAAGAATACTTTTCATGAAAAATTTCAAACATACACAGAAGTCCAAGGAATCTCCTTGTACTTGTCACCCATGGAATTTCTTGCTATTTATTTTCATGACAGCATCATTTGATTTTGATAATTTATTTTGCTGATGCTTTTGAAGATTTGATCTGGGCCTTCCTGCCTGTTGTACTTTGTTTAAGGTAGAGGTCCCTGACTGTGCTTAGTTGCTCAGTCATGTGCAATTCTTTGCGACCCCGTGGACTGCAGCAGGCCAGGCTCCTCTGTTCATGGGGATGTTCCACGCAAGAATACTGGAGTGATTTGCCATGCCCTCCTCCAGGGATCTTCCCAACCCAGGGATCGAACCCAGGTCTTCCACACTGTGGAAGGATTCTTTACCGTCTGAGCCACCAGGAAAGCCCTGACTAATGGATTGGAAATTCCTAGTATATCTCCATGCCATTTTCAAGCCTTTTTGCTGCCCCCTGTCTACCTTTTTCTTGTCACTCTTCAGAATTCTCAGCATTGTTTGGAGCATAATTTCAGCGCTCTTTCCCATGCTTCATTCAGTTTGGTTCCCCACTTGTTCTCTCCTCTTTCTCTTCAACTTGTATCCGAGGGCCCAAAGACATTAACAATATCTCCTTACCAAAAGTTTGGGGATTTCTACTATAATGAAGGTAATATATGGATGCTGCTACTGCTGCTGCTGCTAAGTCGCTTCAGTCGTGTCCGACTCTGTGCGACCCCATAGACGGCAGCCGACCAGGCTCCGCCGTCCCTGGGATTCTCCAGGCAAGAACACTGGAGTGGGTTGCCATTTCCTTCTCCAATGTGTGAAAGTGAAAAGTGAAAGTGAAGTCGCTCAGTCTTGTCCGACTAGTAGCGACCCCATGGACTGCAGCCCACCAGGCTCCTCTGTCCATGCGATTTTCTAGGCAAGAGTACTGGAGTGGCTTGCCATTGCCTTCTCCGAATATATGGATACTTTTCCTTAAATATACTGTGAATTGCTGACTGTTCAGCATGTTTATTTTTATTGCCAGGGCTTAATGAGTCAATGTGTAATTTTAACTGAGTTGTATCTTCATTTATATAATATGCTGCTGCTGCTGCTAAGTCACTTCAGTCGTGTCCGACTCTGTGTGACCCCATAGACGGAAGCCCACCAGGCTCCCCTGTCCCTGGGATTCTCCAGGCAAGAACACTGGAGTGGGTTGCCATTTCCTTCTCCAATGTGTGAAAGTGAAAAGTGAAAGTGAAGTCGCTCAGTCGTGTCCGACCCTTAGCGACCCCACGGACTGCAGCCTACCAGGCTCCTCCATCCATGGGATTTTCTAAGCAAGAGTACTGGAGTGGCTTGTTTTAATATATTGTTTAAGCTTTCAGCATCATTAAAACAACTTTATACTGGTGGTGGTTCTATTTACTGGAAGTTTTCTGTAATTTTTCTTTTATTCAGTATTCATTACAATGATGACAGAAAGTTAATGCAACTTTGGAATTTGATCAGCTTACATCAGTCCTAAAAAGGTTTTTCTTTGACTTGTTCAGATCCATATGCAAAAGATAAATTTTAGACATGCTGCCCAGAGTAGATATAAATATTCTAAAGGGAGCTTTATCTAACTGGACATCAGATTTACTACAGGATTTAGAATTAGGAATCTGATGGATTCTAATAATCAGAAGCTCATTACATATTTTAAGTGCTCGAATCATTAAATTGGAACCAGAATGTTTTGTGTATCTACAGATCAAATATTTATGGGAGTTCTGTATTTTAATCTTAATCTAAACATTAAGTTTTTATGCCTTCTTCAGAGATTTCAAATGGATTTTAGCTTTTCAGTGAAGTACGGGATTCAAGCTTTCCTGTCCTTACAGTGTTCTTGTCGGTGATTCAGACGTCTCATAAAATCTTAAGCAAATTAGCTTCAGTTTGCCTTGTTTTTATTACCAAAAAATTAGCTAATTGGCACATAGTGATTCTTCATGAAATTTGATACAAAATTTCACCACATGTTGTGATGCCAGTATGTTGACAGTTATTTTCTATATCTGAAACTCTACGTGTTTTTTTCCATGTCTGAATCTCATATTTATCTTGGCCAGAGAGGACAAAGTAAACTGTATCCATTTTATTATTTGTTAGGGAAGAAAGTAGTGTTTCTCATTTGCTTACTAAACTACACACTCTGGTCAGATGAGATTATGTTGATGGTTGTGGCAGGAAAATCTTTCTTTACATAGTGTAATATGCCTTCTGCTGAGTTTTCTATTCTGTAGATATCCGTGTGAATACTTACATATGAAGTTTTCACTTTCACATGCTCCAAATGTAGGGTTTCCTCTGATTCTCCAGGCAAGGATACTGGAGTGGGTTGCCATGCCCTCCTTCAGGGGATCTTTCTGACCTAAGAATCAAACCAGCATCTCTTACGTCTCCTGCATTGGCAGGCAGGTTCTTTACCACTAATGCCACCTGGGAAGCCCATTTACCATCTACCTTGGCATAACTACAGTCTTAGAGGCTTCCTCATTGCCTCCTCCCCTCCTCCCTGCCCTAACGACATTGCTGCCTTTAATTTATTTTGAGGAGAGAGCCAAGTTGGAAAAGCTGAGAGATGACAGGTAACTTTTATTAACTCTACTACAAATTTCTTCCAAAGTGTTTGTATTCAGAATACTCAAATTTATAAAAACATTTTGCAATTTTTCACTAATTGTAACTGTCCAAAAATAAGACAGATATTTTTGCAATTTGTTAATTAGAAAAGAGGATGGCAAAAATAGCTCTGTAACCTTCGGTCCCAAAACTTTAAAAATGAATAATTTAATTTCAGTGAATAAGTATGACATCTGTACTTGATTTATCCTCAAATGAAGCCAATTAAACATCTCCACTTGAGCTAAAATGGCTGGTGCTAGGGTCCAGAATAGAAGCTAAGTCTCACTAATTAAGTGTGTGCTAATTTCAGTAACGGAGAAGGCAATGGCAAGCCACTCCAGTACTCTTGCCTAGAAAATCCCATGGATGGAGGAGCCTGGTAGGCTGCAGTCCATGGGGTCGCCAGGGGTCGGACAGACTGAGTGACTTCACTTTCTCTTTTCACTTTCACACATTGGAGAAGGAAATGGCAACCCACTCCAGTGTTCTTGCCTGGAGAATCCCAGGGACGGCGGAGCCTGGTGGGCTTCCATCTATGGGGTCACACAGAGTCGGACACGACTGAAGTGACTTAGCAGCAGCAGCAGCAATTTCAGTAAAGCTGTTTTAACCATCTAGAAACTAGTTCACATAGTTTTTCTCCAAATTACTTAGGTTCTTATTGTCTACTGACAACTAATGCATTTTCCAAAACACTCAACTCTCTGACAAACTGTTTTAGATTATTAAATTTTTCCTAGTTATCTGTGTAAAACTAAAGGATGAGATTCTCTTTTGACATTTGCAAGTACATTCCTGTATAAATTTTCCCCTAGAGACTTATTGCACCCCACTCATATATGTAAGGCAGCTATGTTTACTGCATCTTCCCAGAATTCACCACTGCTTAATATGGCCTATTTAAAGTCAGAAAAATGCAATTAAATTGGATTAAACTGTATAAGAAAAGTAGCAGAAGTATAACATGAAAGCACTTAGTGTTATCAACAGTGATTTATATGGATCCTAGTGACAAATCCTTAAGGCTGAGTATGTTCATAATTTGTTTGCTAACAATGAAGGTAGACATGCATTTTCTGCCTTTTCCAGCTCTGCCTCTTCAGTCAGAAGCCCATATGATACAGAGTATACTAGTTATCCTTCTTTTCTCCTTCCTTTAAAAAGTATATTACTAAGTGTTGTTTTCTAGGCCCAGAGACAGATTTATGAAGTTAAGCTTAAGTGTCAGAGCCTACCACTTGCATCTGCCCCTTCTAAGACCTGGAAGGAATCGTAGCAATGTTCCCATGATTATCTGTTTTTGTGAAAGTAAAATATTTTAACCACAATCCTTTAAATCCATTGTCTACTTCCACTTCGACCCACCTCTTTTAAACTTCCCTTTTATGTAGGTAGTACTGGATGTGCCACAGGCATTTTGGGGATCTGATTAATAGGTTGAATTGGGGATATGTTTAGTTTGAGGTTAGTAAAATATTTGGCTGTAAGGGGCTTCCCAGGTGGTGCTAGTGGTAAAGAATCCACCTGCCAATGCAGGAGACATAGGAGGTGCAAGAGACACGGGTTCAATCCCTGGGTCAGGAAGAAGAGAATAAGAGAAGGGAATGGCTACCCACTCCAGTATTCTTGCCTGGAGAATTTCATGGACAGAGGAGCCGGGCAGGCTACAGTCCATGGGGTTGCAAAGAGTCGGACATGACTGAGCATGCATGCGCGTGTGCACGCACATACACACACATGGTTCTTAGTTGCTTCTGTGTATAATGAAATTTGTGCTACAGATTCTGGTAGGATAATGTCCTTACCACCCATGATGCCAACTCACCAGGGTCATGGCATAAAGGAGTAGGGCCTAGTGTAAAAGTGATAAATGAGTGTTATCAATTCAAAGAGTATTTAAAACTAGTTCACTGCACAATTAAACTTTTCTGAAATGCCCTGGGATCTTATTGCTCATATATGAAAGAGACTTGATAGTTTTCCCAAATTTGACAATCATATATAAAATGATTTTACAAAATCACTGTTAAATGAAGCAGCAATCAGAGTACATATATAACCAAACATGTAGAAAGAGAAAATATTACACAGGTGTAGGAGGTATTATTAATAAAAAAAGTTACTTTAATGGATTTTATGGTATTTGGTAAGTTTCAAAACTTTAAAACTTGTAATTTTGTTACTCATTTAGAACATTTACATTTGTACAGATGTTTTTTCATTTATAGTTTTGTGCTATTTTCCTTAATGAAGGTCCCTCAAAATGCTTACATTTCAGAGGCTACAAAAGGTGGATTCAGCTCTTTCTGGGCACTGTATGGAAAATTGTCCTGGTCCGAACATAATTTATAGTCAGAATGCAGCTTAACATGTTAACACATAAATATTGGTCACTTCTCAAAGACTGTTAAGGTTTAAAATTTCTGGATATAGTTTCTGAGATTATAATTAAGACTAATGTGTAGTCAATTCAGAAACCAGATTTGAAGAGAACATTGTTTCAACTAAATCTAGAAGCTGTTTGTTGTATTTGGAATAAAACTCTGATATGAATTAATATAATTATGATGTTAAAGTCAAGGAACTGTTTGTTGTGTTTGGAATAGAACTCTGATATGAATTAGTATAATTGTGATGTTGAGTATGATTGTTTTATTTAAAAAATGTTGCAGTGAAACAGATTAGAGATTTAACAGGATTCAAGGCAAGTGAATAGTCAAGAAGTCTCTAATTTTGAAATAAGTAGAATGAATATGATTATACCTATTTGCAGCTTCAGCATTTAAATATATTTTGGGTATTATGTCTTAAATTGCAAAGTTTATAAATGAGTGTTATACTCTTGTTCTGCCAAGACTGTAGACTTTAAAGAGATTAACTTGAAGCTTTATTTAATCACCCCAGTGGTCTGTTCAGGGGGAAAATAAAATGGTTAGATAATGTGAAGGTCTTTCTCTGAGATTGGCCTTTTTGAAAGTGGAAATGTAAAATTAATTAGATATAAGCACCAAATGGCTCTAAAGGTTAATGTCTTATTAACAGATTACTTTGTCCTTGAAACTTAACTGCATTTTGTGTGCTTTTTCCTTTACTCAGATAAAGGCTGCAGTCCATTTTCCTAACACAGACTATCCTTTAAAAAAATGACCACTTAAGTAATTCCCTGGCAATTCAGTGGTTAGGACTCGTCACTCCCTCCTGAGGGCCCAGGTTTAATCCCTGGCCAGGGAACTAAGATCCCACAAGCTGCACAGTGTGGCCAAAAAAAAACCAATCTAGATGCTAGCAGTTACCAAATTCATCCTGTGGATCAATACATTCCTTGCTCCCCTTAAAATTAACTATTTTTTAAAAATTATTGGAAAAGTAACATATGTCCAGAGTAAAATCCCCTTCCCAAAGAAACCAGTTATCAGTTTCCTATGTACGAATTCTCCTAGAAATAGACTGAATATAAGATGAATAACATTTGTAGATCTATATGCTGACTTGAACAACCTAGGCTTGAACTGCACAGGTCCACTTATACACATTTTTTAAATAAATATGTGTTCTAGTACTACATGATCTGTGGTTGGTTGAATCCAAGGATGTGGAACTGAGGATATGGAGGGCCAAATGTAATGTTATACATGAGGTGGGTGCCCCACCCCCATCTCCTTGTTGTTTAAGGGTTAACTGTATATATATGTGTGTGTATCTCCTTTTTATATAAAGGGAAGCATACTATATACATACTGTTCTAACCTTGCTTTTTTTCACCTAGCAAATACATCTTGTTTCCTGTTAGCATATAGAAATCCGTCTTTATTACTATTTGGAACTTTTTCCCTCTAACATTTGGTATGGCAAATGATGATAGTGCATTGAACATTTCTTTTTTTCAAATGCTGTATTAGAGTAATATAGGCATTTTGCTTTGTATAAATTCTTAGGTAATAAATGGTCATCCATGAAGATGTAGAATCAGTTATTCAAACAGGCTTAGGTTTCTGATTTAGTTGAACCAAGTATCAAAGAAATATCAAGGTTAAAAACTAGCAGTAGAGGAATCATTTAAAGAGGGACTTTTACTATTTCCTGTCTTTGTATATAAATTTTTATAATGAATAATCATTCCTTACATAATTTTTGAAGAAAATGAAATTATATTAGTAATGAAAATTCGGACAAAGCACTCAATTTACAGAAAAACAATACTACAGCTTAAACTAACAAAATCTCCACATCTTTTTCATTTTAAAACATTTGACCTTTGAATTTTTAGAGTGGTTTTGGGCTGTTGTCTTAGTCTCTAAGAATTGTCTTTTGCTAGTTCATACATTGCTTTAAAATTTTTAAGTTGTAACTTTTATTTAGGTTGGTCAAATTGGATAAATATCAATAGAACTTGATGCCTTCCTCTTATACTTTAATTTTCAGTATCCTTTATTGAAACATCAGAGTGTTACTCAGTTAAAATATATATATTATTTTTTCAGCAAGCAGTAAAAGAATTTGTATTGAGACATGTGTAATATAAATGGGATTCCTATTATGTATTTTATATAGTATTTAGTATTTATATAAAGGGAAGCATACTATATACATACTGTTCTAACCTTGCTTTTTATTAGAATCAGACATATTAGAAATTCAAGATTATTGATGAATCTTACTTTTTTGAGTTTAGTCTCTGTAGAAAGACAGGATCCTTTCAAGCTCCCTCAAAACCTCTGAATCCTTCTATATTGAGTTGTTATGAAAATGTTAGAAAATAGGCTTTAAACCATTTGAAGATTTCCCCACTGGCTTAGTAGCATGCTAATCTGAATTTATTATGGTGACGTATCAATTAACTCCTGGGGGGATAAAAGGGAATTTCAGTGTGCTAAAGCAAAGTACCTTTCCCAAAGTGACTTTTAAAAATGGGGAAATGTTAGAATATACTAATTGTCAAATCTTGGTAAAAACCTGAAAAAATACATTCTCTTAGTCATTTTTTATTTAAACTGGTATAGAAGAAGATATGAAATGTAGAGGGGAAAAGTAAACACAGAACTAAAATTTAGTTCACACACTAGAAATATTTCATACTTATCAGATATTTTTATTTATAAGTCACAAATTGCTCAAATCACAGGCATAGAATTTTGGTTTTTCAAGGAGATCAAAGATCATCTAGCCTCATCACTTATAAATGGAAAGAGTATGGACTTTGGAGTTACAGAGACCTACATTTGAATTCTAGCTCTTTCATTTTCTTGCTGAGTTTCTTGGGCAATTTATTCAGTGTCCTAGCCTTCAGATAGGAGATTGGATCACCTTTTATTATCAGATGAGAAGGAATACACATAAAAAAATATACTAATGACAACCCAAGAAGTGGTAATAACACAGTTTTTAGCTTTTATAGAAAGTTAGAACTCAAAAGAACTATCTTTCAAAAAACTTAAGCCCTTAGATTTGTCTTAAGTTTCTTGCTTGAGAATGGATGATGCAGCCTTTTTATATTTATGCAAATTATACAGAAATTACATACAGATAAAGTATACGATGCTTGAATTTTATGTTTTAGACATTTCAGTATACAAATAACTCCTTATGCATTAAAATAATGGATCGTTATAATATCTATGGACAGCACCCTCTACACCACTGTTAATACTGTTGAGGCCACAGAGTATGTTTGGTTTCTTTTCTTTTTCACTCCTACCTTCATCTAAATATAGTGAACATGCTCCATCTTGAGTCCTTCATATGAGCCACATTTATAGATTGTAGACTTCTGGATTATTATTTTCAGGGGAACTATTGATAAAATAGAAACATAGTTCCTCTGGGAAAAAACAAAACAAAACAACATTGATTCCTAATGAAAGGTTCTGAGAAGAAAAACAAGCAGTTGAAACTTCGGAGCACTGTGGGGAATAGGTGAAGGTGGTTTGCATTGGTGGTGATCAAGGAGAGTGGCACAGACCCAGAATCAGACAGATTGCTCCCAGCAATTTCCAGTTCTTTGGAGTCTGTGCTTGCTTTTACTCACCATTGTATCCCTAGCAGCTAGCACATAATAGGTATTCAGTAAATGTTTGTTAAATAAATAAGTACTGTTTTAGCTTCCTGCTCAAGGATTTGGCATCCAGAATAGTATTGTGATAAACACTTTGTGAATTTCCCCTTACACAAAGGTGCTGCCTGTTTTTGTTTCCCTTGAGACTTTGGGCTTGAAAAATCTCCGTGATATCTAACATTCAGAGGAGAAGTCAAGTGCTGTTATCCCAAAGGGGAACATTTTTTTGTGCTAGGTGTGGTTGACCTGGCTTTAAAACACACAAATAGAAGTTACTAAATACGGAAGTGTTTTCTGGTTTGCAGCATGAAAACAACATAGGATAATACAACTTTTTTGTATAGTATTTTATATACATAGTTTCCTTGTTTTTTTGTGTCTTTTATATCTAGAAGACAGGCTATGGCAATAAAAAATATAGCAAATCATTGGGTGATAAAGTGATTTTTGCTTTTAAAAATAAATTTTCAGAATACTTCCTCATTGGGTATGTCGGTAAATTTGAAATTTGACGGGGGAGCGGGGATTAGCTCAAAATGATACCAAATATGTTTAAGCCTAGAGGGAGAAAAAATCCCCTTCCCTTTTTTAAAAGTTTGGCACTTGATCAGAAAAAAGTAGAGTAGTACATAGAGCAGTACTGTCCAATGGAACACTCTGTAATGATGAAAATGTTCTGTCTTTATTCTGTCCCTTGTGGCAGCCACATTGGCCATTGAACACTAGAAATGTGGCTAATGCAATTGAGGAACTGAATTTTTTAATCTTTTCATTTTTGTTTTAAAAATTATACCCCTATATTGACTTCTTTTTGGCGTACAATTCTATGAATTTTTCTTTTTTTTGTTTGCTTGCTTTTTTTAGGTTTGGCTAATTTTAACACATGTATAGATTAATTTGGAGAAGTAAATGGCAACCCACTCCAGTATTCGTGCCTGGACAATCCCATGGACAGAGGAGCCTGGCAGGCTACAATCCATGGGGTCACAAAGAGTCGGATACGACTGAGCGACTAACACACATAGATTAATTTAATTACCCCAAGCCAGGACAGCACAGTTCCATCACCCACATCATTCCAAAATGATTCTTCTCTAAATGCAAATATAACTATGTCATTCCCCTGCTTAACTTTTCCATGACTCTCTATTACCTATAGAATAAAGTACAGATGATTATTGGCATACAAGAGCCCCCATGATAAATCAGTTGCCTAATTATGCAGCCTTTCATTTTTCTTTACTTTTGTGTTTACATTTGTCATGAGTTCCCTGCTTCAAATGTCCTTGCTAATTTCTGTTATTCCTTTAACATTCAGGTATTATCTCCCCTAAGAAGCTTTTTTGACTCACATTCCCAGGGATGAATGGGTGTTCATTTTCTCTGTCCTCTGTTCTAGCATTGCTCCCTGTGACTATGTCATGATCAACTTTGTATCATGAGAATCTTAGTTCCTGGCACATATAATAAGTGTTTGATAAATATTAGTTTTTCAGTGTTTACTTTTATATGACTTACTGCTTCAAAGAACTACTTTCCTGTTTACTCATATGATCCTTATAATAACCCTGGAAGATAATAGAGCACATTTCTTCATTTTTCTGATGGTAGAGCTAGTGAGTATGGTTAACTGGTAAGTGGAGAATTGACACTGGAGCTCAAATCTTCTGACTCTCAACCCAGTTTTGTGTGTGTGTGTATGACTACTTCATAAATCTTTATAACCCACGTGTTACCCAAAGAGATGCAGGGTAAGATGTCCAGGTAGTAGTTAAATAATACTCAGTTGCTGAGCTTTAAGAATACAATCATTATTTTAATAATCAAATCAGGAAAAATGATAAAGATGTTCTTATTTTGCACAAAAGTAATACTGGACTATAGTGACTTAGAGGGTTATAGAAATACTTGCTACAAAACCCTATGAATATTGCCTTCATAAACCAGCATGTTTATACCTTTTCTTGCAACAAGTTTATCTTAATTGAACATTTTAAAACTTTAAACTTCATTTCCAATTTGTTTTATGTAGCTGATCCTCTTTCCTGAAATTATCTTTTGAATTGGTAGAGTGCTGAGTGTTGGAATACTTTGTGAAAGGAGATGAAGAGTAGTTTGTTCTCTGTTATGAAATTCTAGGGTGTGTTTGTCTGTGCACGTTTCAAATGCCTGATCATTACCTGAGTCAAGTACACCTACATAGAGCTTTACCATTCCTGTAGGTACACAAGACATTTTGTGCTGCTTTCTAAAGAGAATAGGAAAGATGAGAACTAATAAAGAAACTCTATTTGATTTAATTATTTGTTTCATTCTTGATGGTAGTGTGATGATTGATAATTTTAGGTTCCATATCATAAAATTTAATCAAAATGACTTCTGCAATTTCCTTCCAAAAGGTTTCACTGGAAGAAAAAAATGCAACTATTATTTATGATCCAAAACTACAAACTCCAAAGACCCTGCAGGAAGCTATTGATGACATGGGCTTTGATGCTATTCTCCACAATCCTAAGCCTATCCCTGTTTTAACTGAAACTGTGTTTCTGACTGTTACTACTTCACTGGTTCCGCCATGGGACCATATCCAAAGCACATTGCTCAAGACCAAGGGTGTGACAGATATTAAAATTTCCCCTCAGCAGAGAACTGCAGTGGTGACAATAATCCCTTCTATAGTGAATGCCAATCAGATAGTAGAGCTGGTTCCTGATCTCAGTTTAGATACTGGAACTCTGGAAAAAAAGTCAGGAACTTGCGAAGATTATAGTATGGCTCAACCAGGTGAAGTCATGCTGAAGATGAAGGTGGAAGGGATGACCTGCCATTCATGTACTAGCACCATTGAAGGAAAAATTGGGAAACTGCAAGGTGTTCAGCGAATTAAAGGTAGTATGACTGATATTGTTTATTTGATTGCTTTGTAAGCCTTGGTTTTCTGTTTTGGTCTTTCAACTTTAGCATTTTCCTTTAGGCATGGGTTTTGAATCCATGGGACTAGAATGTTACTGCTTCATTGAAGTCTGAGAAACAGTGTATTCCCAGGATTAATGTCAAGTAAAGTTAATGATTATAATTAAAAGTTACATGAATCTTGAACTAGCATAAAAGGCAGCCAAGGTGGCATTCATGGAGTTCAGGGTTTTTAACGCAACACACTAGGGTCCTCTTGACCTCTGTTTCTATTCAGGCATGCAGAAACTTGGAGACCACAGATACAGTGATCACATCTTTTGCTTTTTTCTAGTTCACGTCAGTAACATTTTCTGAAAAGAACAGAATTATTTTAAGAAAGGATAATGACAACAGTGAGAGAGAAACAATTATGTGTTATATTAATTTGGTCTACAGAATGTTTTCTGAAGTGGCCCAGGAATAACTGAATTAAATATTTTTCTTTTTATTAACTAGTTTCCTTGGACAATCAAGAAGCTACTGTTGTTTATCAACCTCATCTTATCACAGCAGAGGAAATAAAAAAGCAGATTGAAGTTGTGGGCTTTACAGCATTCATCAAAAAACAGCCCAAGTACCTCAAATTGGGAGCTATTGACATAGAACGTCTAAAGAACACACCAGTCAAATCCTCAGAAGGATCACAGCAAAGGAGTCCATCATACACCAGTAATTCAACAGTCATTTTCACCATAGATGGCATGCATTGTAAATCATGTGTGTCAAATATTGAAAGTGCTTTATCTACACTCCAAGACATAAGCAGTGTAGTAGTTTCTTTAGAGAATAAATCTGCCATAGTAAAGTACAATGCAAGTTTAGTCACTCCAGAAACACTGAGAAAAGCAATAGAGGCCACATCACAAGGGCAATATAGAGTTAGTAGTGCAAGTGAAATTGAGAGTACCTCAAACTCTCCCTCCAGCTCATCTCTTCAGAAGAGTCCTTTGAACGTAGTTAGCCAGCCTCTAACTCAAGAAACTGTGATAAACATTGATGGCATGACTTGTAATTCATGTGTGCAGTCTATTGAAGGTGTCATATCAAAAAAGGCAGGTGTAAAATCCATACAAGTGTCACTTGCCAATGGCAAAGGGACTGTTGAGTATGATCCTTTACTAACCTCTCCAGAAACCTTGAGAGAAGCAATAGAAAACATGGGATTTGATGCTTCCTTGTCAGGTAATTTTCATTTTTTTCTTTGATTCCTCTAATGTTCTTTTATTTACACTTTGCTAATTCTTCTGGCTTTTATCAGTGAAAAATGAGTAATAGGCACTGCAGTTCCACGTTTTGGAAATATGACATATGTTAGCAGCATATATGAAGCATATATAAAGATGTATAATGATGTTTGCATAATTATATAGAAACTAGAAACATTAAATAAAGCATGATACCTCCATATGAGGAAATGCTCTGAAGCCATAAAAATTATGGTGTTGAAGATAATTAATGCCACGGGAAAGTGTTTGAGATATTTTGTTAAATGAAAAAGCAAGTGAAAAAGTCATATGGTCAAAATTTTATATACACATGTATAAGGATTTATACTATGTATATATTATTTATGTACATGAATAAAATTCCTGGTAGAATATGAACAAAATTTTAATCATAGTTATTTGTGAGTGGTAGGATAAAGATGATAATTTATTTTCATTGTGCTTTCCTATGTATTTTAAGTTTTTTGTGACAGGGTTATATGTATATTTGTATGTATTTATTAAATATGGGAGAAGCAAATGTTATTTTAAAAGAAAAAATAGAGCCTCAAATGTAGAAAACAAACTTAACGGTTACCAGGGGATGAGGGGAGGAGGGATAAACTGGGAGATTCGGTTGACATATACACACTAGTATATATAAAACAGATAACTAGAAAGAACCTGCTGTATAACCCAGGGAACTCTACTCAATGCTTTGTAATGGCCTATTTGGGAAAAGAATCTTAAAAAAAAAAAGAGTGGATATATGTATAGGTATAGCTGATTCACTACCCTGTACACTTGAACTAATATAACATTGTGAATCAACTATATTGCAAACAAAAATTTTAAAAAGAAAATGAAAATAGTAGAGATAAATAGTAGAATTTAAGCTGTAGTTTCAAATTTAGGCATTCTAATTAACCTGACCCTGGAACTGGCCCAAAGTCTTCCTGTTTTCTGGCAGCTCTTACCTTGAACTGAAACCAGAGATGTATATCCAATGGAATTTGCCCATGTGAACTTGTTTTGAACTAGAATTGAACCTAGCCTTGAATTAAACTGGAAATTCCCTAAATGAAATTTATTGCTGTGAATATTAATGGAAAAGTTGAATAACTAATTTCTAGACACAATGTCATTGCACTTCCCTGGTGGCTCAGCAGTAAAGAATCCACCTGCAGTGCAAGAGACACGGGTTCAGTCCCAGGGTCAGGAAGATCCTTTGAATGAGGGCATGGCAACCCACTCCAGTATTCTTGCCTGGGGAAATCCCATGGACAGAGGAGCCTGGTCGGGTACAGTTCGTGGTGTTGCAAAAGAGTCAGACATGACTTAGTGACTAAGTAGCAACAATAACAAACATGTTAAAAGCCATGATGAATAGGTAGAAAACCTTGGCAAAGTGATTGTGACCATAAAATAACTTATGAATTGTGACTACAGTAACCCATATTATTGGGGTAAAAGGTTAATATCAATTGACTACATTGTGTGTTTCTGCTATAGATCAATCAGAGTTTAAGATGCCACCAGAATTGTGGCTGCCCATTTTCTGAATGCTAGTGTCAATGCTGGTCCAGGCTTCATAGTCTACCACTCTGAAACCTGTTCCTATTGACTTAGAGGGATCATTGCATTTTGCCTTCATGTCATACCAGTCCTATGTGGACCATAAATGTTAATAAAGGAAATAGTGAGAAATATAGGAGGTTCTTTTTATCATGACCACCAATATTGTTGTTATCGTAAAAAGATATATAATATATGAAGTTGTCTTCACTAACAAATTAAAGCAAACAAAATACTCGATTAAATTCCTTTTCCTTTTTTGTAACTTTTTAATCTTTAATTTCAAACTTACAGAAAAACTGCAAGAATAGTACAAAGAATTCCTGTTTACCAGTTTTACTCAGATTCTGTTGTTAGTACTGGTGCCGCATTTGTTTTATCATTCTTTTTCTCTATTGACCGACATATATTCAAACACACAATACACACACACATGTATCTGTCTTTTTCTGAATCATTTGAGAGTAAGTTGCAGACATGATGTTTATAGTTAAACATAAACATAGTTGTTTTTAAGCCATTTTCTGATTATATATTTATTCATATTACTTTAGACTAAACCTGCCAATTTTGAGGATCAGACTGGAAACCCTTTCTTGAAATTTTTGGATTCTTTTCTGATTGTTGCCTCACATGCAGGGGAGTCAGTCTTCTTTTGAATTCATTTATGCATAAGTAGTGTTGCTACGGAGAAGGCAATGGCAAGCCACTCCAGTACTATTGCCTAGAAAATCCCATGGATGGAGGAGCCTGGTAGGCTGCAGTCCGTGGGGTCGCTAGGGGTCGACATGACTGAGCGACTTTACTTTCACTTTTCCCTTTCACACATTGGAGAAGGAAATGGCAACCCACTCCAGTGTTCTTGCTTGGAGAATCCCAGGGACGGGGGAGCCTGGTGGGCTTCCGTCTATGGGGTCACACAGAGTCGGACACGACTGAAGTGACTCAGCAGCAGCAGCAGCAGCAGTGTTGCTACAGTTTATAGAAAAGCCAATTTAAAGAAACTAGCCATTTAATTCACTGTGGCTTTTTAACACCTGTACTGCCTCTGTGGAAGATGGAGCATTTGCTCTTCTTGCCACATTCACTGGGGTAAAGGTCACAATTTTGTGAATCTTTGTTGAGAAATCATGCCATTGTAACTAAAAGGGGTTACCTCTATGACTTATTTTAATTCAATACTGTACTTCTAGAGTGTGAAATTGCAGATGGTGTTTTGGTTACTTCTGGTACCTGAAATAACTAAATTACTCTGGAATAAGACTTAAAGTAATTTGGTAATATAAACTTTCTTTTCATTGTCCAAGTTCAAAATTTTAAATCTTCAAAATAATTATGATAGGATGAATAAGCTCCTGGCTAGACTAAAATAATGTTTTTTTCCCCAAGCCAAAGCTATTTCCTTTGGGCAAATAAGCCTCCTTTTTGAATTTTTGGTACTATTTGGTAAATTTTATCCTCTTTGTTTTAAATAATACTCTTGTAATCTGAATGAATATCATTTTCTGAATGTATTCACATATAAGATCAGAGATGTCTAATTTTGGAATTAGGAGAATCTCATCCTTTGCTATTCAAAGTGTCCTTTGCTGTACCCAGACTGGCAGTACTGCCATCACTTGGAAGCTTATTGGAATAGAATTTCAGGCCTCACCCTCAATAATCAGAATCTGCATTTTAAAAAAAAAATTATTTATTTTAATTGGAGGCTAATTACTTTACAATATTGTATTTGTTTTGCCATACATTGACATGAATCCGCCCTGGGTGTACATGTGTTCCCCATCTTGAACCCCTCTCCCTCCTCCCTCCCCATATCATCCCTCTTAACAAGATCCCCCAGGTGATTGTATGTCAGAATTTAAGAGACTTTATTATAACTGATTTGAGAAGTCAGGCTTTTGTTATGAAAGTGGTCAGGCTTTTGTTAAAGTTTCTTCAAAAGATGCCTTTTTTCGGTATCCTAAAAACCAACTCTGCTGTACAGGGTTTCCTCTGTGGACTAGCCAAATAGACTTGAATCAGTTTTTTGCCCAAGGGAAAGAAGTAACACATTAGTGGAAATTTCCACATTACTTCTTTTCCTCCTTATCTCTGCAGTAGAGTTGAAAATCTTTAGCTTTTTTTCAGGTACATGGATGTGCTAAAAAGAATACTTTTTCCCTTCTTGGGAGGTGATTAATACTGAAATGGATAAACTAACTCTCCGCTAAGACTGCAGGGGAGCTTCTGGGATGACAGATGCTTTCCATTGTTTCACAGTCCATAAATATTTTACAGAAAAATTCTCTGAATACTTTGTGAAAAATGAAGATTATTACTGACTTACTCCTTGCCTCTTCTTCCATTGTCCACCAAAGACATTTTAATTTAAAAAGCACTATGTATTATTGTTAAGATTCAAACATACAGCAGTGTCTGTAGAGGAAATTTGTTCATCTTTCTGTTATTCTATTCTTGCTATAACCTCATTCCCCAGAAATAGCCTCTACTAGTAGTTTGGTATGTACCCTCCTAGGCTTCCTTAAGCATGTTCTCGTGTATGCACTCTAACAATTTTTAAATGACATTGTACTGCATTGCTGTTTTGTAGATTGCTTTTTGTCCCCTTTACACGAATTGCTTTACTGCCAGTATGTAAATCATTAACATAATGATAGAAATTCATTATAAAACTAAGAGCTTTCTATTAATAAACCACTGTCTACTAGAGTTTGGGGTAGAGATAATAGGCTTGAAGATCTTGATACAAAGTTCTGTTTATTCAGCTAGTTCCAATTTTCCCAAGAATAGGAATGGGCAGTGTTGAACTTGGAAGTCACTTCCTGGAAAGTGTAAAGATAGCATTGCACAGGGCTCTAGATCCATGACAGTTTTAAAGGAATGGATTGACAGTGCCTGGAGAAGGAAATGGCAACCCACTCCAGTATTCTTGCCTGGAGAATCCCAGGGACAGAGGAGCCTGGTGGGCTGCCATCTATGGGGTCGCACAGAGTCAGACACAACTGAAGTGACTTAGCAGCAGTAGCAGCATTGACAGTGCCAGGAGGTGTGGATTGTGATAAGTGACGAGGATGCAGCTGGAGAATACCTCAAATGAAAAGAATCTTTCCCTGTCCACCAGATACAAATGAGCCATTGGTAGTAATAGCTCAGTCCTCATCAGAAATGCCACTTTTGACCTCAACTAATGAATTTCACACCAAAATGATGACACCAATTCATGACAAGGAGGAGCCAAAGACTTCATCTAAGTGTTATATACAGGTCACTGGTATGACTTGTGCTTCCTGTGTAGCAAACATTGAACGGAATTTAAGACGAGAAGAAGGTAAGACACTCTTAAAACTTGCTATTTTATGTACTAATTTGAGAACTCTGTCCTTTTTGTTCTCTTATGTGTTTTGTAACCATGTTTATGATTCTTGCCAAGGCCTCATAAAGACTATCAGTGATTTACAGGACAACCTTGACTTCCTGATAGCCAGTTTTTGATAGTGTTTTTGTTTCCTTAGATATAGTTCCTGTCTCATTTATCTCATGGCTGCATTTTAATATCAGTGAAATTTGTAGTCAAATAGCAGAAGGAAAGGAGAAGGCAATGGCACCCCACTCCAGTACTCTTGCCTGGAAAATCCCACGGATGGAGGAGCCTGGTAGGCTGCAGTCCATGGGGTCGCTAAGAGTTGAGCAGCTTCACTTTCACTTTTCACTTTCATGCATTGGAGAAGGAAATGGCCTCCCACTCCAGTGTTTTTGCCTAGAGAATCCCAGGGATGGGGGAGCCTGGTGGGCTGCTCTCTACGGGGTCACACAGAGTTGGACACAACTGAAGCGACTTAGCAGCAGCAGCATTAGCAGAAGGAAATACGTAAGATTACTATTCTTTATGGACCTTGGCTGCAGTG
The DNA here is from genome assembly GCF_049115385.1 of Moschus berezovskii. Classification (NCBI taxonomy): domain Eukaryota; kingdom Metazoa; phylum Chordata; class Mammalia; order Artiodactyla; family Moschidae; genus Moschus; species Moschus berezovskii. The sequence continues at coordinate 67,426,213 of NC_142488.1, forward strand.
GATTTTAAGAAACATAAATTTTCTGATAAAGCTATGCTTAAAACTAACAGCTAGAATCCGTAAGTTTCAGTATTACTATACCCAGGGCAAGCACTGGACCAAAGCCAAGTTTTAGAATTGTTCTCTTCCAGCAGTTTGATCAGTGATCTTTGCTTGCAGTGAAAGTGTTCAAAAGTTACTCAATATAGTGTACAAGTTTTCATTTTTGGTTTCAAATTCTTAGAAAATCTGCAGTATGTTTTTTTATCTGGTCACGCTCAGATGTTTTAGCTTTTAATTTTGCACTCACATTAATGGACTTCACAGCATAGTGTAGTAGATTTGTTAACCATAGAAATAGGTGATTATGTTTAATGAGCCTGAAGTCATAGGTTTGGTACTCAGGTAGCCCTAGCCCCAGGTATCTTACTGGTAATCCCAAGGGCTGAATAAATATGATTAGTATAAGCTTATCATCACTATTGGGGAAATAAAGTATATAGAGTAATAAAACAGACATATGGCTAGTAGCCTCACCTTATATGTAAAGATCAGAACATTATTGTAACAAAATGTATTGTTATATACTAGAGCCATCTTAAGTTCAATATTATCTTGTCCACATTTATCATTTCTACATCCTTCATTTCATCTTGCATTATATCTAATTAGAATGCAGTCTGGGCTAAATTGTACTTTGAGTGATTAAGAAGAACAGGAGGAAGGTTGCAAGAAAATGAAAGCAAAAAAGTTTCCAAGGGGCTTGTTTAACTTTAGAACCAACTATTTTAGGAGCAGTTCAGATATAGCCTTTCTCATGAGACAAGCAATGCCTACTACAGATAACAAGTACAGATCTTTTTTTAATCCCTAAAACTGATTGTTTCAACTACTTTCTACTGCTCCTTTACCACCTTTTAACCTAGTTAGAAATATCTTTGGCCTAGCTGGGGTCAACATTCACTGCATTCACAATCTACCTATATTCACTTCTGTTTTTTTAAATTAAGTGGCACTGGTCTTCCCTCAGTTTCATCTGCATTATATTTTTAAAAATGAATAGAAAAAAGTTCTAATTATATTTTGAAGTAAAAATTTTAAAAATTGTCCATAATTTATATAAGTATAAAATGTTTTTGAAACTTGAAAAAACAGATTTTCTATTTCTTTTTGGCTATAGGTTACATTCAACTGAAGTGAAAAGATTTTTTTCCTTTCCCTATAACCTTGTCTTATCACCAATACTTTTCTATGATCCAATCCTCTGAATTATTTGGTCCTCACAAAGCCCAGTGTGTAACTATCTTTTTTCTCCAAAGAAAAGAGTACTTTTTTTTGGTAGCCAATTTCATATGAAAAGCTTAGATTATATTAGATAGTTTATTTTCATATTAAAAACTATTATTAAATTAGTATTTGAATATTTTTTTTCTTTTTATCAAACCCCAGAGCTGACCTATGGACTGTTGATTCCTATTCCCTGTCAGGTAGCCACTAAGTGCCACAGATTCCTAGAAAGAACTGCCATTTCTTTTGCATGTTATTAATTTTCTTCCTGGAAATGACAGCAATAGCTGATCTAGAGAAGTGGAGTGGTTATTAACAAAATGCTGATACAAGAAAACAGCATGACTGCCATAAAATGAACTGCTTTGTTAAGTTGTGTGGCACTTTTTGGAGGGGGTGGAATAAGAGCATTTTAGATTAGTGTGTGTCAGGCAATACAATTTGAGAGAGAAATGACTGTTATTTGATAATATTATGTGTATGTTGGTATATTCTTAGATTCTTTACTACATTTACATTGATTTCCTAAGTAAATGAGTTCTTTTCTCTAGGACTCTGTCTTACAGGTTTCTAAAAATACTTTATATTCATTTCCTAAAAATACTTTATATTTGGATCGCAATTCAAACAGTGTTAAACAGTTCTAAGACAGTTGTGGAAATGTGAATATTGCCTGGATGTTTGATGATATTGAAGAATTATTTTAGGTTTGATAATGGTATTATGATTATTTTTTAAAAGAAAAGAGTCTTTTTTAAAGAGTTATTTATTTATTTATTTTGGCTGTGCTGGGTTTTCATTTTTTGCTGTATGTGGGCTTTCTCTAGTTGTGGTGAGCGGGGCTACTCTCTAGTTGCAGTGCGAGGGCTTCTCATTCTGGTGGCCTCTTTTGTTGTGAAGCATGAGCTCTAGGCACACAGGCTTCAATAGTGCGCTTGCAGGCTCAGTAGTTGTGGTACATGGGCTTAGTTGCCCTGTAGCATGTGGGATCCTCGTGGATCAGGGATTGAACCCATGTCCTCTGCATGGGCAAGTGGATTCTTAACCACTGGACCACCAGGGAAGTCCAAGAAAAAGAGTCTTATCTTTTAGAGATACATATTTAAAATTTTACATATTATATGATATCTGGGATTCGCTTCAGAATAATCAGAGTAGAGGGTAGGGAAGAGTGGGTAGGAATATATATTATTGATATAATTATTATATTATTATATTATATATTTACATATAATTATATATATTATCTATATAATATGTTTATTATATAAAATATTATATTATTATAATAATATCAATATATTATTGATAGTTATTGAAGCTGAGAAATGGGTACATTGAGTTTATTATGTTGTTCCCTCTTGAATGTGTGTGTGTATATTTGAAATTTTCCATAATAAAATGTTTTTAAAAATGAGTCCAAGTTTTCAAATAGTTTAATTTGGGTTCAAGATATATAAAAGTGAAGAAATAAATTTTTCCAGATTCACTTAACCCTTTCATTGTTAAATGAAAAGAAAACTATTATAAAATTATTCTTGAGAACTTCACTGGTGGGCCAGTGGCTAACACTGCGTGCTGTAAATTCAGGTGACCTGGGTTCAATTCCCGGTGAGGGAATTAGATCCCACATGCTGCAAATAAGACCTGGCACAGTCAAATAAATAAATATTTTTTTTAAAGATTACTCCTTTTTTTTGCCATTGAAAAAATGAGAAATGTTATCTGACTTGTTTTTCTTATCAACATTCCTAGGAATATATTCTGTACTTGTGGCTCTGATGGCTGGCAAGGCAGAAGTGAGGTATAACCCTGCTGTCATACAACCCCCAGTGATAGCCGAGTTAATCCGAGAGCTTGGATTTGGAGCCATTGTGATAGAAAATGCTGATGAAGGCGATGGTGTTTTGGAACTTGTTGTAAGTAAGAAGGTTTGTGTGGTTAATAGAATTTCCAGGAAAAACTTGGCGAGAATTCAGAAAAGAGAACCAAAAATAATTAAAATGTTGGGAAAGTAAAACATAAAATGAAAATGAAGGAAACTGGAAAGATATTGACAGTGGTGACCTTCAATTGCAAAATGTAAAAGATAATCATCTCTGTTAAGAACCAATAAACAGGAATTGGGTTTGAATGAAAATTAACTTTAAAAATATAGTATGATTCCTACCTAGTAGCATGTAAAAGAATAAGTTCTAGATGCATTAAAGACTTAAATTTTATAAATTAAGTCATAAAGCTAGGTATAAGGTATATTGGTTTAAAATGACATTTTTGCCAACCCAGAAAATATTTTATTTGTATAACTTAAATAATTAAAAGAAAAAATTTAACCTTGTACCAAAGTAAGTTCCAGCTCAGACAAAAATTTGAATGTAAAAAATGGAACCATGAAATTATTAGAAGACATATTTAGAGGTTTTTTTTCAATATTTTATTATAAAAATTTCAGACATTGGAAAAGTCAAAAGAATTGTGCAGTTGAACACTCTCAAACACACTGCATGTATTCTACAGTTAACATTTTACTCTATTCGTTTTGTCATACATTAGTCCATCAGTCCATTGTGGAAATAATTTTAAAATCACAAAGAAGTTGCAAAAATAGTACAGAGGATTTCCTTGTAGCCTCTACCTAGCTTTCCCCAATGATAACACCTAATTTAACATTTAAAAAATAATATTAGAGTAGGAAGAGTCTTTTTAAGTGTCATACAAAATCCATAAAAGACAAGATTGATAAATTCGGGTACATAAAAATTTCATGTTTGGAGAAAAACACCATAAACAAAGTCAAAAGGCAAGTAATGTTAAGAGTAGGCACTCTTGTCTTTTTCCTGATTTTAGGGGAAATGCTTCAGTTTTTTGCCACTGAAGATAATGTTTGCTATGAGTTTGTTGTATATGACTTTTATTATGTTGAGGTATGTTCCTTCTGTGCCTACTTTCTGGAGAGTTTTTATCATAAATGGCTGCTGAATTTTGTCAAAGACTTTCTCTGCGTCTATTGAAACAATCGTATGGTTTTTATCTTTTAATTTGTTTATATGGTGTATCACATTGATTGATTTTCGTATATTGAAGAATCCTTGCATTCCTGGAATAAAGCACACCTGTTTATGATGTGTGGTCTTTTTAATGTTATTAGATTCTGTTTGCTAGAATTTTGTTGAGGATTTTTGCATCTATGTTCATCAGTGGTATTGGCCTGTAGTTTTCTTTTTTTGTGGCTTGTCTTGTTTTGGTATTAAGGTGATGGTGGCCTCATAGAATGAGTTTGGGAGTTTGCCTTCCTCTGCAGTTTCCTGGAAGAGTTTGAGCAGGATAGGTGTTAGCTCTTCTGTAAAGTTTTGGTGGAATTCACTTGTGAAGCCATCTGGTCCTAGGCTTTTGTTTGTTGGAAGATTTTTCATTACAGTTTCAATTTCTGTGCTTGTGATTGGTCTGTTCAAATTTTCCATTTCTTCCTGGTTCAGTTTTGGAAGGTTATACTTTTCTAAGAATTTGTCCATTTCTTTGAAGTTGTCCATTTTATTGGCATATAGTTGCTGATAATAGGCTCTTATGATCTTTTGTATTTGTGTTGTCTGTTGTAACATCTCCTTTTTCATTTCTAATTTTATTGATTTGAGTCTTCTCCTTTTTTTCTTGATGAATCTTACTAATGGTTTATCTATTTTGTTTATCTTCTCAAAGAACCAGCTTTTAGTTTTATTGATCTTTGCTATAGTCTTCATTTCTTTTTCGTTTATTTCTGCTCTGATCTTTATGTTTTCTTTCCTTCTTACTTTGGCGGGTTTTTGTTCATCTTTTTCTAGTTGCTTTGGGTGTTAGGTTAGGTTGTGTATTTGATGTCTCTCTTGTTTCTTGAGGTACGTTTGTACTACTATGAACTTCCCTCTTAGCACCGCTTGTACTGAATCCCGTAGGTTTGCGGTTGTCATGTTTTCATTGTCGTTTGTTTCTGGGCATATTTTAATTTCCTTTTTGATTTCTTCAGTGGTCTGTTGGTTGTTCAGAAGCGTGTTGTTTAACTTTCATATGTTTGTGTTCTTTATAGTTTTTCCCTGTAGTTGATTTTTAATCTTACAGCATTGTGATCAGAAAAGGTGCTTGAAATGACTTTAGTTTTTAAAAAATTTACCAAGGCTTGATTTGTGGCCCAGGATGTGATCTATCCTGGAGAGTGTTTCATGTGCACCTGAGAAAAGGTGAAATCCATTGTTTGCAGGTGAAATGCCCTGTTGATATCAATTAGGTCTAACTGGTCCAATGTATCATTTAAAACTTGTGTTTCCTTATTAATTTTTGGTCTGCATGACCTGTCCATTGGTGTGAGTAGGGTATTAAAGTCCCCCACTATTATTGTGTTACTGTCAATTTCCCCTTTAACAGTAGTTAAGATTTGCCTTGTGTGTTGAGGTACTCCTGTGTTGGGTGCATATATATTAATAATTGTTATGTCCTCTTGGATTGATCCCTTGATCATTATGTAGTGTCCTTAGGGCTTCCCTGATAGCTTAGTTGGTAAAGAATCTGCCTGCAATGCAGGAGACCCTGGTTCGATTCTTGGGTCAGGAAGATCCGCTGGAGAAGGGATTGGCTACCCACTCCAGTGTTCTTGGGCTTCCCTTGTGGCTCAGCTGGTAAAGAATCTGCCTGCAATGCGAGAGACCTGGGTTTGATCCCTGGGTTGGGAAGATCCCCTGGAGAAGGGAAAGGCTACCCACTCCAGTATTCTGGCCTAGAGAATTCCGTAAACTGTATGGTCCATGGAGTTGCAAAGAGTCAGACACGACTGAGCGACTTTGTCTTGTTCACTTCACTTCTTTGTCTCTTATGATGGTCTTTATTTTAAAGCCTATTTTATCTGATATAACTATTGCTACTCCCACTTTCTTTTGATCTCTGTCTGCATGAAATAGCTTTTTTCAGCCCCTCACTTTCAGTCTGTATGTGTCCCTAGGTTTGAGGTGAGTCTCTGGTAGACTATATATAGGGATCTTGTTTTTGTATACATTCGGCCAGTCTTTGTCTTTTAGTTGGAGCATTTAATCCATTTATGTCAAGGTGATTATTGATAAGTATGAGCCTGTTAATATTTATTTTATTGTTTTGGATGTGATATTGAAATCAGATATTGATTTCTGTGTTTCCTCTCTAGAGAAGGGCCTTTAGCATTTGTTGAAGAGCTGGATTGGTGCTGCTGAATTCTTTTAGCCTTTGATTGTCTATAGAGCTTTTGATTTCTCCTTCAAATCTGAATGAGATTCTTGCTGGATAGAGTAATCTTGATTGTAGGTTTTTTCCTTTTATCACTTTAAGTATATCCTGCCACTCCTTTCTGGCCTGCAGAGTTACTGTTGAAATATTGGCATTTAGCCTTATGGCTTGTTGTTTGTTATTTGTCATTGTTATTGTTTGTTTAGTGATTTCTGAGCTGATTATATAAAGTCAGTGTTCTTTGTTCTGTGTGTCCACTGAAGTCTCTGGTTAGCTCAGTAGTCAGCTAACAATTCCACAGTGATTTCCTTAAATATCTGGAACCAATAAGTATCCCAGTCCTCAAGAATAAAACCACCATATGATGCAGCAATCCCATTCCTAGGCATATACCCTGAGGAAACCAAAATTGAAAAACCACTTGTACCCCAATGTTCATTGCAGCACTGTTTACAATAGCTAGAACATGGAAGCAACCTAGATGTCCATCGACAGATGAATGGATAACGAAGTTATGGCACATATACACAATGGAATATTACTCAGCCATAAAAAGGAATGTATTTGAGTCAGTTCTAATGAGGTGGATGAACCTAGAGCCTATTATACAGAGTGAAATAAGTCAAGAAGATAAATAGCATATACTAATGCATACATATGGAATCTAGAAAGATGGTACCAAAGTATTTATTTGCAGGGCAGCAGTAGAGAAACAGACATAGAGAACAGACTTATGGACATGGGGAGAGGGGAGGAGAGAGGGTGAGATGTATGGAGAGAATAATATGGAAACTTACATTACCGTATGTAAAATAGATAGCCAATGGGAATTTGCTATATGTCTCAGGGGACTCAAACAGGGGCTCTGTATCAACCTAGAGGGGTGGGATGGGGAGGGAGATGGGATGGAGGTTCAAGAGGGAGCAGACATATAGGTATATATGTATACCTATGGCTGATTCATGTTGAGGTTTGACAGAAATCAACAAAATTCTGTAAAGCAATTACCTTCAATTAAAAAATAAATTTTTAGAAAAAAAAATATCCAGGTCTTTGCTAAAGAGCTCTTTGTAAATGTTGAGGCATGCCTTGAACACTCAGCCAAGCAGTTGTCAGTTTTGCCTTAACCTTCAATTCCTGCTTCTACAGAGCCTAAAGTTCAGCCTGAGGTGAGAACTTAGGGCTCTTTCAGTTCTTTTCTGAAGATACACACAGCCCTGGACATGTGCATAGCCCTATGCATGTGCATGGTCTTCTAGATTCCTAGGAATGTGCTGGAACTCTTATGGACATCTTCCTTCCCAGCTTTATCCCTTTTAGGGTCTTTTGTTAATCTATTGTTTTCCCCAGATGTTATCCATTGGCTCAGGCAGCCATAAGGTTAAATAATTTCTTCTAATTGTTTTGACAAATTCTCCTGGGGAGAATTTGTATGCTCAGAGTTCGTTGGAGACAGACAGACAGCTTTGCAAGTAGAATATTTCAGAGAACCATCAGACAGGTCAAATAATGACAGTTCTATGGGAATGAGACTTTGAAGACATGCCAATCCTTTTTTTTTTCTCTATGGTGGCTTCCCTGAGGCTGTTTTTCACCATGATTGTGGCCTGTTGGTCTTCATAGCTACCAATGAGCTGGAGGAGAGGGGATGGGAATACAGCAAATTGTAATGCCACATAGCTTACTATTTTACTAGAATTTATCTGATTGTCTTAAATAAATGCTTCCTGCATTGCTATAAGTTTTTAATTTCCAAATTTCTTTTTTAATCAGTTTTTTTTTAATTGAGGTGTAGTTGAGTTACAATATTATATTAGTTTCAGTTATACAGCATAGTGATTCAGAATTCTTACAGATTATATTCTGTTTATAGTTATTGTAAAATTTTGGCTCTATATCCTGTGCTGTACAATATCTTTGTAGCTTATTTTGTACATGGTAGTTTGTTCTTTTAATCCCTACCCCTATATTGTTCCTCTTCCCTGCTTTCTCCCCATTGATAACCGCTAGTTTGTTCTCTATGAGTCTGTCTGTTCCTGTTCATTATATTCATTTGTTTTATTTTTTAGATTCCACATATACATGATAAGATACAGTAATCATCTTTCTCTGTATGACTTATTTTGCTAAGCATGATATCCTTCAACTCCATTCATGCTTTTGCAAATGGCAAATTTTCATTTTTTTTGTGGTTGAGTAGTATTCCCCTGTGTGTGTATATATATACACATATACATACATACAACATCTTCTTCATCCATTCGTCTATTGATGGAACTTAGGTTGCTTCCATATCTTGGCTATTGTAAATAATGCTGCTATGAACATTGAGATACATGTATCTTTGTGAACTAGTGTTCTTGCTTTCTTTGCATTTGTACCCTAAAGTGGAATTGCTGGATCATATGGTAGTTGTATTTTTAGTTTTTAGGAAGATCCATCCTGTTTTCCATAGTGGCTGCAGCAATTTTCATTCCCACCAACTTTCTAACTTTTCTGAAATACTTGGTGCTGACAACTTTTTCAGATTTTCTCATTGCTTTTAGGGACGGGAGAATTTTCAGAAATCCTTCCTCTACTATTGATGGTTTTCTTTTAGTAGATATTCTTGAATAAATACTTTGTAAGTTGTTGTAAACTCCAATACTTTGGCCACCTCATGCGACGAGTTGACTCACTGGAAAAGACTCTGATGCTGGGAAGGATTGGGGGTGGGAGGAGAAGGGGATGACAGAGAATGAGATGGCTGGATGGCATCACCGACTCGATGGACATGAGTTTGAGTGAACTCCGGGAGTTGGTGATGGACAGGGAGGCCTGGCGTGCTGTGATTCATGGGATCGCAAAGAGTCGGACACGACTGAGCGACTGAACTGAACTGAACTGAAGTTGTTGTATACTCCTTTTGGTTAATTCTCATAATATTTTAGTGGTTGGTTTTTGAAACTTTTGTCCAATGATTAAACTTTTGCAGTTTAATCATTGCCATTTGGGGCAGGGATTTGCTGAACTCCTTGCACGGTCATTCCAGAAGTCCTGCCCTTCCACTGTAGAATTTATGTGTAAATGAAGTATAACTTTACTCAAGACATAGGGCAAAATACATTTTGGGACAAAGGTAGAACACTTTTGTCATTTATTAACCTTCACTAGTGGAGAAGGAAATGGCAAACCATTTCAGTGTTCTTGCCCGGAGAATCCCAGGGACAGTGGAGCCTGGTGGTCTGCCGTCTGTGGGGTCGCACAGAGTCAGACACGACTGAAGCGACTTAGCAGCAGCAGCAACAACAACAACCTTCACTAGAGGTAATACTAAAGAATATATATGAACATACATACATATATATGTACATACATATCTACATTCATACATATGCTTTAGCAGGGTGGTCCACTGGAGAAGGAAATGGCAAACCACTTCAGTATTGTTGCCTTGAGAACCCCATGAACAGTATGAAAAGGCAAAAGGATAGGAAACAGAAAGATGAACTTCCCAGGCCTGTAGGTGCCCAATATGCTACTAGAGAAGAGTGGAGAAATAACTCCAGAAAGAATGAAGAGACAGAGCCAAAACAAAAATAACACCCTATTACGATTGTGACTGGTGATGGAAGTAAATTCTGATGCTGTAAAGAACAATACTGCATAGGAACCTGGAATGTAAGGTCCATGAATCAAGGTAAATTGGAAGTGGTCAAACAGGAGATGGCAAGAGTGATCATCGACATTTTAGGAATCAGCGAACTAAAATGGACTGAAATGGGTTAATAAAACTCAGATTATATCTACTACTGTGGGCAAGAATCCCTTAGAAGAAATGGAGTAGCCCTCATAATCAACACGAGTCCGAAATGCAGTGAAAGAAAAGAAAGTGAAGTCGCTCAGTCATGTCCAACTCTTTGTGACCCCATGGACTGTAACCTACCAGGGTCCTCCGTCCATGGGATTCTGCAGGCAAGAATACTGGAGTGGGTTGCCATTTCCTTCTCCAGGGGATCTTCCTGACCCAGGGATTGAACCCAGGTCTCCCTCATCGCAGGCAGATGCTTTACCCTCTGTGCCACCAGGGAAATGCAGTACTTGGATGCAATCTCAAAAACGATAGAATGAACTCTGTTCATTTCCAAGGCAAACCATTCAATACCACAGTAATCCAAGTCTCTGCCCCAACCACTAATGCTGAAGAAGCTGAAGTTGAACAGTTCTGTGATGACCTACAAGACTTTGTAGAACTGACACCAAAAAAAGATGTCTCCTTTTCATTATAGGGGACTGGAATGCAAAAGTAGGAAGTCAAGAGATACCCTGGAGTATCAGGCAAATTTGGCCTTTGAGTACAAAATGCAGCAGGGCAAAGGCTAATAGAATTTTGCCAAGAAAACACACTGGTAATAGCAAGCACCGTCTTCCGACAACACAAAAGAAGACTCTGCACATGGGCATCACCAGATGTTCAATACCAAAATCAGATTGATTATATTCTTTGCAGCCAAAGATGGAGAAGCTCTATACAGTAACCAAAAACAAGACTGGGAGCAGACTATGGCTCAAATCATGAACACCTTTTTGCCAAATTCAGACTGAAATTGAAGAAAGTAGGGAAAACCACTAGACCATGCAGGTATGACCTAAATCAAATCCCTTATGATAATACAGTGGAAGTGAGAAATAGATTTAAGAGACTAGATTTGATAGAGTGCCTGAAGAACTATGGATGGAGGTTCATGTCATTGTACAGGAGACAGGGAGCAAGACCATTCCCAAGAAAAAGAAATGCAAAAAAGCAAAATGGCTGTCTGAGGAGGCCTTGCAAATAGCTGTGAAAGGAAGGGAAGCAAAAAGCAAAGGAGAAAAGGAAAGATATACCCATTTGAATGCAGAGTTCCAAAGAATAGCAAGGAGAGATAAGAAAGCCTTCCTCAGTGATCAGTGCAAAGAAATAGAGGAAAATAATAGAATGGGAAAGACTAGAGATCTCGTCAAGAAAATTAGAGATACCAAGGGAACATTCCATGCAAAGATGGGCTTTATAAAAGACAGAAATGGTATGGACCTAACAGAAGCAGAAGATATTAAGAAGAGGTGGCAAGAATACACAGAAGAACTATACAAAAAAGATCTTCACGACCCAGATAATCACGATGGTGTGATCACTCACCTAGAGCCAGATATACTGGAATGTGAAGTCAAGTGGGCCTTAGGAAGCATCACTACGAACAAAGCTAGTGGAAGTGATGGAATTCCAGTTGAGCTATTTCAAATCCTGAAAGTGCTGCACTCAATATGCCAGCAAATTTGTAAAACTCAGCAGTGGCCACAGGACTGGAAAAGATCAGTTTTCATTCCAATCCCAGAGAAAGGCAATGCAAAAGAATGTTCAGACTACCTCACAATTGCACTCATCTCACACGCTAGCAAAGTAATGCTCAAAATTCTCCAAGTTAGGCTTCAACAGTATATGAACCCTGAACTTCCAGATGTTCAAGCTGGATTTAGAACAGACATAACAACCAGAGATCAAATTGCCAACATTCGTTGAATCATCAATAAAGCAAGAGAATTAAAGAAAAACATCTGCATCTGCTTCATTGACTACACTAGAGCCTTTGCCTTTTTGGATCACAACAAACTGTGGAAAATTCTTAAAGAGATGGGAGTACCAGACCACCTAACGTGCCTCCTGAGAAATCTGTATGCAGGTCAAGAAGCAACAGTTAGAACTGGACATGGAACAACAGACTGGTTCCAAATAGGAAAAGGAGTACGTCAAGGCTGTATATTGTCACCCTGCTTATTTAACTTATATGCAGAGTACATCATCAGAAATGCTGGGCTGGATGAAGCATAAGCTGGAATCAGGATTGCTGGGGGAAATATCAATAACCTCAGATATGCAGATCACACCACCATTATGGCAGAAAGCGAAGAACTTAAGAGCCTCTTGTTGAAAGTGAAAGAGTAGAGTGAAAAAGTTGGCTTAAAACTCAACATACAGAAAACTAAGATCATGGCATCTGATCCCATCACTTCAGGGCAAATAGATGGGGAAACATTGGAAATAGTGAGAGACTTTATTTTCTTGGGCTCCAAAATCACTGCAGATAGTGACTCCACCCATGAAATTAAAAGACACTTGCTCCTTGGAAGAAAAGCTATGACCAACCTAGACAGCATATAAAAAGTAGAGACATTACTTTGCCGACAAAGGTCCGTCTAGTCAAAACTATGATTTTTCCAATAGTCATGTGTGGATGTGAGAGTTGTTCTATAGAGAAAGCTGAGTGCCAAAGAATTGATGCTTTTGAACTGTGGTGTTGGTGAAGACTTTTGAGAGTCCCTTGGACTGCAGGGAGTTCCAACCAGTCCATCCAAAGGAAATCAGTTATGAATATTCATTGGCAGGAGTGATGCTGAAGCTGAAACTCCAATTCTTTGACTACTTGATGGGAATAACTGACTCATTTGAAAAGACCCTGTTGCTGGGAAAGATTGAAGGCAGGAGGAGAAGGGGATGACAGAGGATGTGATGGTTGGATGGCATCACCGACTTGATGGACATGAGTTTGAATAAGCTCCCAAAGATGGTGATGGACAAGGAAGCCTGGCGTGCTGCAGTCCATGGGGTCTCAAACAGTTGGACATGAGTGAGTCACTGAATTGAGCTGAACTGAGCAGGGTGAGAAAAATTTAGAGGGAAACAAGGCACTGAATACAAGAAACAGTGATAGTTGTCAAATCCTCTATCACTGAGTGTAACAGGAAGAGGGAGACTTTTAATGAGATCCTCTTCTGTTTAACCTGTTGCTAGCTAAGTCATTTCAATCTGACTCTCTGCGATCCCATGAACTGTAGCCCACCAGACTCCTCTGTCCATGGGATTCTCCAGGCAACAATACTGGATGAGGTGCCATTTCCTTTTCCAGGGGATCTTCTCAACCCAGGGATGATATCTGCATCTTTTTAGTCTCCTACATTGGCAACCAGGTTCTTTTACCACTAGTGCCACCTGGGAAGCCTTAACTTTTTGTAGCTGGGACCATATCTTTGTTCAATGTGATATAAAAGCAGTGACCTAATTGTCGTATCTAAAGCATATTAATAGTGCAGATAAGATTTTGTGTGTTAATGCCGTGTTACAGGAGTTCTTTCAGTTTAAAGTAATAACATGTTTAATGGAGGGAAATAAGTGCATTACTTTGTCTTTAACAGGTGAGAGGAATGACATGTGCCTCCTGTGTCCATAAAATAGAGTCTACCCTCACAAAACTCAGAGGGATCTTCTACTGCTCTGTGGCCCTGGCAACCAACAAAGCACATATTAAATATGATCCGGAAATTATTGGTCCCAGAGATATTATTCATACAATTGAAGTAAGTGCCAAGACTTTGAATTTTTATGTTCTTACCTATCCAGTCAGCACTCCCTCAGATCACTTCTGGTTTTTATCAGAAAGAAATGATGAAAAAAATCTGATTCCTTTGTTTATAGGTAATAATTGTCTCAAAATTTAATAAGCATGTGTTACCATTTTATTTTTTAGTTTTTGGACTTTGTCAGGAGGAATTAGCTAAAGGCACATTGATAGTATTAATCAGGATTGGACTTGAAGTAGAACCTCAGGTCATATAAAATGTTTAGAAAATATAAGTAAAGTGTGATTTCTTCTGAGTAAAATTCATATTAATCATTACAAAAGTGAAACATCCTGCTAGATGCTATATTGTTTGTTAGGTCAAAGCAAATGATACCTTAGTTAAAATAAGAAATATAAAAGACCAAACCTTTTTCATTGTGACAAATTCATCCTGTATTCTTCAGTAACTCATAAATGGTAATACATGTGAAGTATAACATGTATTGTTTCAGTGTGGTGTTGTATTGTTGTTCTAATGACCTAAAAAGCATATTAATCATTTAGATAAGATCCTGTTAATGTGGACAGTAGTACCATTAACATATTTGTGAAACTAGCATTATCAAGTATCTTCTATGTGCCAGTTATGCAAATTGCAAAGCTTCAGCTCTTGATTTAATTCTCACAACAGTACTGTTGTCTTCACTTTGTAGGTGAGGAAACTCAGGTTATGAGATGTTAAGTTATTTCCCCAAAGTAACATAAGCTAGTAAGTGTCATGCTAGGGATTTGAGCCTAATCTTCCTGACTCCAGTGTTCATGCTTGCTCTTTTCTTTGTGCTACACTGTCAAGAAATATAAGGCAGCATTTTCCCTAGCAGCTGAAAATATAGTGTATATTATGGTCTATGTTCATATGAATCTTATTTAGGTATAATTTTCTTTCAATATTTTATTGAGGAAAATTTTCATTCTTGTTATTTATTCCTGCTAGAACAAGAGTAAAGACTACATATGCAAAGCCTTGAATAATATGTTTAGCATGGTGCTAACTTTTATGGCCTATCATTCAGTTTTCTGTGCTCTCGGGGATGCATGGATGGATAGATAGATGTCAAAACTAAAAGTAAAAATAAACTGATTAATATACATCAGTACTAGTAGATGCTTGTCCAAGTGTAAGATTTATGATTTTACTGCTGAATTCTGTCATTATTAGATCATCATATAGTCTGTCAGCTTGACCAAGCAACAGATTTCCGCTTTTTTTCAAGAATTACTTATTAGAGGCTTTAGTTTACTTCTTGATAGAGGAACCTCTACTGAGGACAACTACACTTGAATTAAATCATTAGTTTGAGAATAGTAAGATAGGTATTAACTAGAATTGAGGAAACATTTATTTCTTTGATGAAAGGCTAGAAACAAAGATAATTAAGAGAAGGAATAGAGAAGGAAATGCAACCCACTCCAGTATTCTGGCCTGAAGAGTTCCATGGACAGAGGAGCCTGGTGGCTACAGTCTGAGGTGTCAAAACAGTCAGACACGACTGAGCATGCAAGAGAAGGAAGCACATCTTCGTCTTTATATTCTCCATAGTGATTTGCACTTGAATTTTTCTTAATGACAATACCACAGCTTAAAATTTCTGTACATAATGTTTATACATTCAGAGAAATAATTGTTTTCTCATGAATTTCCTTAGAGCTTGGGTTTTGAAGCTTCTTTGGTCAAAAAGGACCGGTCAGCAAGCCACCTAGACCATAAACGAGAAATAAGACAGTAAGTACTTTTGGAGTGTCAATAAAAAACAGATTTTGATTTATGTTTACAAATTTAACATACTGTTAGCATGTCAGTTATTTTTTCAATAGCATCCTTACACTGGGTGGGAATTGGTCACAAGTTATATTTCACTGTGGTACACAGAATCTTTAACCATTAGGTGTTTGCTCAAATGATCTTTCTTTTCTATATTAGATGGCGAAGGGCCTTTCTTGTGAGCCTGTTTTTCTGTATACCTGTAATGGGACTGATGATATATATGATGGTTATGGACCACCATCTTGCAAATCTTCACCATAATCAGAACATGAGCCAAGAAGAAATGATCAGCATTCATTCTTCTATGTTCCTGGAGCGCCAGATCCTGCCAGGATTGTCCATTATGAATTTGCTATCTTTTTTATTGTGTGTTCCTGTACAGGCAAGTGAAATGTTAGCAAGTATATTTGTTAATAATGAAAACTAGTCAAAACTAGTAGGTGAGGCTATTTTCAATTGTATGACAAATCCTGGCCAGGAGTATGATCATTTTATGCTGGATGCTTTACAAAAATAATTTTAAACTGAGGATTAAAGTAGATAATGAATTTCATTTTAATCCCTAAAGGATATTGTTTAATGACAGAGCAAATAATAAGCGTTCAATTAATATTTAGATATGAATTTGGCATTCATATCTGCCACTCTGTACAACTTCATATTTAAAGTTATTATAATAATAAAATATGTTATTTTATTTCTTTATATTTTCATCAAAATTATATTATATATTTTATTTTAGCATATTTATTATTTATTTATTCTATTAAATATCATAACAGTGACATTATTTTTATTATTTCTCCATGGCACTTAAGTTCATTATTCTCGGTACGTTTTCAGCTCTTCTTTTCAGATAAATTTTTTCTGTGGAACACTTCTAATAGATTTATTCCTTTTTCTGATCCTCATAAAAAACAATAATGATTTTTAAAACATTGCCTGGAGAACCCCAGGAGGAGCCTGGTGGGCTGCTGTCTCTGGGGTCGCACACAGTCGGACACGACTAAAGTGACTTAGCAGCAGCCACAGCAGCAGTATGTTTCTCTAACTGATGAAAAATAAGCTTTTCAGTTATGTATTCTAATGAAAACAGTGGACAGATCCAGTAGCTTGTGATGTACCATTCAGGTTGAATTTTGAAAAGAAGAAGGCGAGTTTTATATAAAAAATCATTGTCAAAGAATGTAATTCTTTCCCTGGTTCTTGTTTTTGCTAGCTTCAAAAGAAAAATCCAAGAATCATTTGACTTTCTTTATATTATAGAATATTCATTGAATCATAGAGGATGGCTGCCAAAGGTTTTACAGCAATTTGAATCCCTACACACATGTATCTGCTAAACTACAAACACTTTTGTTTCAGCTTTAAAAAAGTTCTAGGGGGATTTCTCCATGGCCTGGGTTCCATCCCTGATGGGGGAACTAAGGTTCCCACAAGCCACGTGGTGTGGCTAAAAAAACAAATTCTCCTTAGTTGTTTATGGATAGATAAAAGCCGAAGGAAGTTAACATTGATACTTTATCTTAGTTATTGAGGTATAAACGTGAATGTCAGCTTTTTTTAAAAAAAGCACTGATCACTGTTTCTGTATTACAGTTTTTTGGAGGCTGGCACTTCTATATTCAGGCCTACAAAGCACTGAAGCATAAAACTGCAAATATGGATGTATTGATTGTGCTGGCAACAACCATTGCATTTGCTTACTCTTTGGTTATTCTTCTGGTTGCAATGTATGAGAGAGCCAAAGTGAACCCTGTTACTTTCTTTGACACACCTCCTATGCTGTTTGTGTTTATTGCACTAGGCCGGTGGCTGGAACATGTAGCAAAGGTAAAGTAACAAAGGGTGACATTTGTTAAAAATCTTGGGTAGGTAAATGACTATAATATTTTCTAGATCAATTATTGGAAATATACATTGATTTATGTTGTTAACCATGTACTAAAAGAAATATTCTTATTTTAGCAGTATTTTAGGTTAAGTATTCCTCTGGAGGGCTTCCTGGTGGGTCAGTGGTAAAGAATCTGCCTGCCAATGGTTTGATCGCTGGGTCAGGAAGATCCCCTGCAGGAGGGTACAGCAACCTACTCCAGTATTCTTGCCTGGGAAATCCCATGGACAGAAGAGCCTGATGGGCTACAGTCCAAAGGGTTGAAAGAGTTGGACATGACTGAGCAAACTAAACACAAGCACAGCACAAGCACATTATACTTACATCACATTATTAATGGAAAAATTGATGTGACCACAAGATTTAAAATAACAATGGAAAAAAAATCACCCACAGTCCCATCCTATCATGGAAATAACTTTCCAATCCTATACCATATTCATTTATATTTTACAGAGTGGCAAATACGGTATATATACCACTTTGTATCCTTAACATTTTAACGTTTTCCCCCTATTTTTGCAGTCTAGATAATTTTTCAGTATTTCTAAATAATACTCTCTCAAGTCTTTGTGCTATAATTTACTAAACCATTCTGCTTTTGTTCTAAGTTAGATTGTTTCCAGTGTTTAATTTTAGATAATCCTGCGTTAAACATATTCATGTTTAATAGTTATTTCTGTTGAATTAATATCTTAGAATAAATTATAAAAGATATGGTTAAAGGACATAAATTTTTCTATGGCTCATGCTATTAATCTTAACAATTTTTGCCATCAAGAGTATGTAAGTAGTTTTACTACAACTTCATCAGCACAAATTTCTATCTAAATTTTTGCCAAGTTAGTAGGTATTAAATGGTATCATAGAGTTGCTCTGCTTTTCATTTCTTCTGTTAGTGTCAGGAATAAACATTATTCTACACATCAGGTATTATATTTCTTCTTAAGTGAATTGCTTATTTATGTCCTTTGCCTCTGTACCTATTTGGTTCTGATGTTTTCTTATTAATTTACATTATTTTTTATGAATTATACCTAATAATATATTTTATATCTTGTGTACTTTTTATTTTCAAAGTCAGACATCTTCTGATATGAACTAATTAACATTCCTAAGGTGGTCTCTTAGGTAAATGTTAAAGATTATGTCTTTATTTTACATAAGACTTCTTTTTCTTCCTTGGCATTGTTTACATGTGTGTTTTAATTTATAGGGCAAAACATCAGAGGCTCTTGCCAAACTAATTTCACTACAAGCTACAGAAGCAACTATTGTAACTCTTGACTCTGATAATATCCTCTTGAGGTATATACCTTCATTATTCCTCCTCTTTTTTAACTTTTAGGAAAGATATTGAATATGCACAGAAGTAGAGAGAAGGGTGGGGCTTCACTGGTGGCTCAGTGGTAAAGAATCCGCCTGCAATGAAGGAGACATGGGTTCTATCCCTGGGTTGGGAAGGTCCGCTGGAGTAGGAAATGGCAACCCACTCCACTATTCTTGCCTGGAAAATTCCATGGACATAGGAGCATGGTGGGCTATGATCCATGGAATCGCAAAAAGTCCAACATGACTTGGTGATTGAGCACACACCAGAGAGAAGGGTATAATGAACCCACATAATCTTTCTCCAAGATTTAACAATTATTCACATTTTGCCACACTTTACTTCATCTGTATGATCTATCATTCTTTTGTTGTAGTAGAATTTTAAAGTAAATCCCAGTCATATGGTTTTACTGCCAATATTCCTGTTGTATCTTTAAAAAAAGACATATTCTTATATAATCATAATACCATATTTCATCTAAGAAAATGAACAGTAATTCTTTAATATGGTCTAATACACAGTCTTTATTAACATTTCTCCTGTTGTCTCCAAAATGTTTTGAGTTTCTTTGTTTAAAATGGAATTCAAAGTCCATGTGTTATTGCATTTGACTAACATGCATTTTTTTATTTTTAATTGAGTTATAGTTGATGTATGATATTATGTGTTGCAAGTATATAGTATAGTGATTCACAATTTAAAAGCTTATATACCCCATTTGTAGTTAGTATAAAATACTGGCTATATTCCCCATATTGTAGGTTTTTTTGTACCTTGTAGTTTGTACCTCTTATCCCTTACCCGTGTTGCTCTTCATCCTTCCCTCTCCCCACTGATAACCCCTAGTTTGTTCTCTGTATCCATGGCTCTGATTCTTTTTTATTATATTCACTAGTTTGTTGTATTTTTTAGATTCCACATATATAATAAGTGATATCATACAGTATGAGAACTTGTGGTGCAGTGGTAAAGATCACAGGGAGTTGGGCATGACTGAGTGAATAAGCACAGCACAGCCAGTACAAATGTGGGTTTGATCCCTAGGTCAGGAAGATCCCCTGGAGAAAGAAATGGCTACCTACTCCAGTATTCTTGTCCAGAGAATCCCATGCACAGAGGAGCCTGGCAAGCTACAGGCCATAGGGTCACAAAGAATCAAAACACAACTGAACACATACACACACGCACACACATCATACAGTATTTGTCTTTCTCCTGACATGTTTGTTTTAATCTAGAACAACTCCTCTCTCCAGTTCTCCCTCCCTGATTTCTTGATGCCCCTCCTCTCTCCGTACATTTAACTTGTTAAAGAAACATCCATCAGTTGTCCCTGAAAATATCCCACAGTCCATTGTCTCTGTTTCCTTCTGGAATCATTTAACTTGTTCTATAACTCCTATATTACCTGTAAACTGAAAGTTAGAGCTAAAGACTTGATTAGATTTCATTCTTTTGTATTTCTCATTTCTGTCTTTGTGAAATTGTGTAAAGTTTTTTTGTTAAATAAAACCTATTACTTTATTTCTAAAGCTTTCATGTATTTGTTCAATGACTATTCAACAAATATTTTGAGTGCTACTTTGTGCCAGGTACTGAGCTATTCCCCAACAATGAAAAGGACTGACTGACATTGTAGTTCCTAACTTAAGTGTCGGTTCTAACTTCCATTGGTAGCAGTTAATGGGGCCACAAGCATGATGTGAACTATAAAGCTTGCATGGAAAGATCAGAGGGAGAAGCAGATTTTCATAGTGCTTTTTATTTTAACTCATATGTAGTGAAGAACAAGTGGATGTGGAACTAGTACAACGTGGAGACATTATTAAAGTGGTTCCAGGAGGCAAATTTCCAGTGGATGGACGTGTTATTGAAGGACATTCTATGGTAGATGAGTCCCTCATCACAGGTATGTTCTTTCAGAGGATCATGACATGAAGGTGAAGTGAATCCAAAGTATTAATTAAAAATAGGCATGAAAGGTGAAGAGCTTTTCATAGAAACTGTGGATTGAATAAATTATAAGCATAGAGAATATGAGTTCTAAAAAGACCATATTAAATCAATTTCTGCAGATTTACTTTGTGATTTTACTTACGCTACTGAAGGCTCTTTTTCACTGAGAATTGTTAATTACTAGAATGTATCATAACTAGAAAAAGTTGTCATATCCTGCTGTAGAGCCCAATAGACTTTGGCAAATCTTCCTGAGTTCCTGCCCTAAAGACCCATCTAGTCTTAGCTGGGATAGGATTCCAGGTTTTCAACATCAGTGTCAGCTCTAAAGAGAATAGACCTGTAGTAGTTTTAGAGATCTTAGATAACTAAGGCCAATCCAAAGTAGAACCAAACTAACACCTTTCCTACCTCAATCCTTATCATAGTACCAGAAGAGGCTCAGCTTATTAACTGCGTGTGAAAATAATTTAGGATTCTTCATTTCTCAGTAGGGGTGCTATTGCTCATTTGGATGGGACAGTTTTTAGTTCTGTCTGACTATCCGGTACATTATGGTACATTTAGTATCCCTGATCCTGACCCACTAGTTTGGAGTAGCAATACCCTGTGCCCCATCCATAGTTATTACATACAAGAACTCTCTTACATTTATAGATGCTCCTTGGGAACAGGTTGAGAAACAATGATCTAAGACTAGTGTGGAGTTCCAAAAGTACCTACCAAAAGAGGTAGCACATTAGGTTTTTCTAGTTTAAGATATATATCCCTGGGGTTTGGCCCAGAACTGGCATAAGGAAAAAGTCAGGCAGTTTTCACCTAGGTGTTTGTCCAAATTCTGTTGCATGAAGGAAGAATCTCCTTTCTAGATGATTTTTTGATAATCAACAAATAATGGTGTATTTCAAGACAGTATTTACTTATGCTCCCTAAATCTATCTTTTTTCCTTACATAGGAGAGGCAATGCCTGTGGCAAAGAAATCTGGAAGCACAGTGATTGCTGGTTCCATTAACCAGAATGGGTCACTCCTTATCCGTGCAACCCATGTTGGAGCGGACACTACCCTTTCTCAGATTGTAAAACTTGTAGAGGAGGCACAAACATCAAAGGTAACTTAACTACCTAGAAACAGAAAGTATTTTCATTAAAGCCCACTCTGTATAAATCTTGGTCTAGTTTTGATAGATTCCTTTGTTTAATTCCAGTTGTATTAATATGGAGTTTATTAAAATATTTCTGCTCAATACTACATATACTCTGTATTCATTATTAAAACAAGAGACTTTCACATACATATCATTATTATTATTTTTTAATTTTAGGCTCCTATCCAGCAGTTTGCAGACAAACTCAGTGGCTACTTTGTTCCTTTTATTGTTATTGTTTCCATTGCTACCCTTTTGGTTTGGATTATAATTGGATTTCTGAATTTTGAAATTGTGGAAACCTACTTTCCCGTGAGTGACTTATAAACATCTCTTTATCATATATAAAACAGTTTGTGAATCTTTTGCATAAGTAATTAATTTGAAAATAACTTTAATAATTACTGGTATCTTTAACAGACTGGAGTGAGAAGCTGATAATAACATTTGCATTTCTGTAGACATAAAGGATTTCCTTTTGGAAAGATTTTTTTCATTATAACTTGTGATTTTCCAAAAGCAAGTACAGACATACCTTGTTTTAGTGCATTTTGCTTTATTGAGCTTTGTAGATATTGTGTTTTTTACAAATTGAAGGTTTGTGTCAACCCTGGGTCAAACAAGTCTCTTGATGCCATTTTTACGACAGCATTACTTTTAAAATAAGATATATACATATTTATTTGGCCTTTTTTGGGCTTCCCTGGTAGTTCAGTTGGTAAAGAAACTGCCTGCAGTGCAGCAGACCTGAGTTCAATCCCTGGGTCAGGAAGATCCCTTGGAGAAGGAAATGGCAACCCACTCTAGTATTCTTGCCTGGAAAATCCTATAGACACAGGAGCCTGGTGGGCTATAGTTTATGGGGTCTCAAGAGTCGGACACGACTGAAGCGACTTAGCAGCAGCAGCAGCAAGAGTCGGATATGACTTAGTGACTAAACCGACACCAGACATATTTCTTTAGATATAATGATATTTCATACTTAATAGACCACAGTATACTGTACAGTATGGGCTTCCCTGGTGGCTCAGTTGGTAAAGAATCTGCCTGAAATGCAGGAGACCCGGGTTTGATCCCTGGGTAAGGAAGATCCCCTGGAGAAGGGAATGGCAACCCACTACACTATTCTTGACTGGAGAATTCCATGGACAGAAGAGCCTGGTGAGCTACTGTCATGGGGTCACAGAATCAGACACGACTGAGTGGCTAAAACAAACACACACACACAGTGTATAGTATAGTATAAACATAACTTTTACCTTCTTTGGGAATTCAAAATTCTTCTGACTCACTTTATTTTGGTGGTTCGAAACTGAACCCACAGTATCTCTGAGGTATTCCTATAATGAGGTTATTGATATCATTATCAGTAACCTCAGATAGGCAGATGACACCACCCTTATGGCAGAAAGCGAAGAAGAACTAAAGAGCCTTTTGATGAAAGTGAAAGAGGAGAATGGGAAAAGCTGGCTTAAAACTCAACATTCAAAAAGTGAAGATCATGGCATCTGGTCCCATCACTTCATGGCTAATAGATGGGGAAACAGTGGAAACAGTGACAGACTTTTCTTGGGCTCAAAAATCACTGCAGATGGTGATTGCACCCATGAAATTAAAAGACGCTTGCACCTTGGAAGAAAAGCTATGACCAACCTAGACAGCATATTAAAAAGAAGAGACATTACTTTGCCAACAAAGGTCTGTCTAATCAAAGCTGTGGTTTTTCCAGTAGTCATGTATGTATGTGAGAGTTGGACCATAAAGAAAGCTGAGTGTTGAAGAACTGGTGCTTTTGAACTGTGGTGTTGGAGAAGAGTCTTGGGAGTCTCTTGGACTGCTAGGAGATCCAATCAGTACATCCTAAAGGAAATCAGTCCTGAATATTCATTGGAAGGACTGATGCTGAAGCTGAAGCTCCAATACTTTGGCCACCTGATGCGAAGAACTGACTCATTGGAAAAGACCCTGATGCTGGAAAAGATTGAAGGCAGGAGGAGAAGGGGACGACAGAGGATGAGATGGTTGGATGGCATCACCGACTCAATGGACATGAGTTTGAGCAAGCTCCAGGAGATGATGATGGACAGGGAAGCCTGGCATGCTGCAGTCCATAGGGTTGTAAAGAGTCGGACACGACTGAGCTCAATCGATGCCTATACTGACCTTTCACATTTTATACATATCTCAATCCTTGCATGATTTTGCTTTCACAAAGGACTATGGATATATTGAGGAAAACCTTGAAATCTCAGCTCTGTCACAATCAGTGTGATGTAAGATCAATTTAATTTCTCTTTGAGCTTCAGTTTTCTCAAGTGAAATTTTAATAATACTCATCCAACATAACTTTCAGTTGTAAAAGTTAAATGATATATTAGAAACTCTTTGTAATTTATTGAACTCTTTATAAATATAAGGTAATATTAATGTCTGCTTCTCTCAAAGTCTATGATAGTCTCTATGGTATGGTGTCTTAAAGTGGTATAGTAAACCTGGACTGTGCCTCATGTTAGTGATATAGCCTTCAATTCACTTAACTTCTCTTATCTTCAGTTTTGTCATCTGTAACATAGTGATAATAGTACCTAAATTTCAGGATTGGAACTAGTGTATACATTTAAGACATATATGAAAGCATAAGCTTAGATGTCTATGAAAATCCCTTCTACTTCTCTCTCTATAACTCTTAGATGATCACTTAGTTTAAGTATTTGAGAACTTAATAAGAATACAGCACTGTGAAACCATTATTACTAAGGAGATCTTTGTTGTATTTTTTTCTTTAAAAAATGCCATGCTATATATACATTGTTTCATAAGTGTTTGTCCCTTCAGTTAAAGAACAGGTAGAATCGGAACATCTATTCCATGATGTGATCATTAGTATAATATTAAAAAGTTTCTTGAAATGATTCATATTGGTTAAATTGGAGAGGGCAATGGCAACCCACTACAGTATTCTTGCCTGGAGAATCCCATGGACTGTAGCCTGTCAGACTCCTCTGTCCATGGGGTCGCAAGGGTTGGACATGACTTAGTGACGAAACCACCACCCATTGGTTAAATACTCACTAAACAAGAGGATTGCTGGGAAGTATTTTGGAATGTGTCATCTTCAGGAATTTTTCTCATGAGTTCAGAGGGTCTTAGGAGATTTCTCATAATACTATAAATCATTTTTACTCATGGAAGCACATACTCAATGTCAGTAAGAGCTATACTACCAGATAAACTTATTAACATTGCTTTGTCCAAAAGAATTTTATTGAGATGTAATTAAGCAACCTTTGCAAACTGAGTGATTTTTTTCATTGTCTTCAAAGAATAGTGTGAAAGACAGTTTTATGGTCTTAGTATACAAAAGGACAGAATTATTTTTGTTTTGGGTCAGATTTGCTGACAGGTCCCATGTTTGCAGCTATTTCTGAAAGTCCCTAATAAAAACACTTATTCTCAATATGGGGAGTGGAGAAGTTTACTTTTCTTGTTTTTTATATTCACTCCATAGTGTGTAACTCTGGAATCAGCAAAATTGAAATCTTGAATTTTAGAACTGTAACTTGTTTACAGTTATGTCAACAATTATTTATATTCATAAAAGAAAAAATGTGTTTTCTTACTAGTAATTAAAATATATGTTGATAGCTAAGTAGGATTATGTGTTACTCCAGAATTGTGGTTTTATTTAGAGTTAAGCTTTGTTCTTTTTGTTTTATTCAGCTCTAAATCAGTAATCAAAATTCATATGTTTCTTCTCAAGGGCTACAACAGAAGTATCTCCCGAACAGAAACAATAATACGCTTTGCTTTCCAAGCCTCTATCACAGTTCTGTGCATTGCATGCCCCTGTTCACTGGGACTGGCCACTCCAACTGCTGTGATGGTGGGTACAGGAGTAGGTGCTCAAAATGGCATACTAATCAAAGGTGGTGAGCCATTGGAGATGGCTCATAAGGTAAGATAGTCCCTAGAACTAAGAGTTGTCTCGTCCAAACTGGCAATAGCACCCCTACTGAAAAACAAGAGTCTTAAATTATTTCTACATTGCCCATAAGCTGAACTTCTGGCATTTTCCTGAGGGTGGAGGTAGGAAAGGTGTTATTTTGGTTCTGCTCTGAATTGGCAGAGAATATAAGATCTCATCTCCAGACCCACTCTCTTTAGAGTATACCCTTGCGTGGAAAACCTGGAGTCTGCTCCCAACTCATTCTAGACTGGTCTTTAGGGCAGGAAGATATCATAGATAGTTGCTGAGGCAATTTGCCTAGGTCTGTCAGGCTTCTCACCTATTTGTGTGTGACTCCATGTTTGTGCTGTTCAACATTTGATAGTGCTTGCCTTTACTTTCATCTTTGCTGCCACCAGCTGACAGTTTGCAACTATGATTTCAGGAATATATAATCCTGTCCCTGATCTCTCTCATGTTAGAATTTCCATTACAATCTCAATCAAAGCCACTTGACTTCAGCTAAAACCATGTTCTTTCTAGTATATTCTTATTATGAGGATATAAATTATATACACATGCATGTACTAAACACAGAACACAACTTAGAACAGATTTGGGACTTCATCTAGCCAGTGAATACAGGTTACTAATTTTTATAGTAATTTTAAATTTTGATATAATTTCAAACTTAAAATTTGTAGAATAGTATAAAGAAATCTCACATACCCTTTACTGAAGATATCAGGCTCCTTTCCTAAGAACAAGAACAGTCTTTTACATAAACATAGTACAAAGATCAAAATCAAGAAGTTGATAGTGATAAAATACTGTTGTCTAATCTATTGTCTATATTCCAGTTTCTCAGTTGACTCCATAATCCTTTATAGTTATTTTTTCTTTTGTCTGGAATCATACTTTGTATTTAGTTGTCATATCTCGTTTCAAGTAACCAGCATATTTAGCCTTGGAGTACAGAATGAAGCAGGGTAAAGTCTAATAGAGAGTTTTGCCAAGAGAACGCACTGGTCGTAGCAGACACCCTCTTTCAACAACACAAGACAAGACTCTACACATGGGCATCACCAGAGACTCAATACTGAAATCAGATTGATTACATTCTTTGCAGCCAAAGATGGAGAAGCTCTATTCAGTTCAGTTCAGTCGCTCAGGCTCTATACAGTCAGCAAAAACAAGACTGGGAGGTGACTGTGGCTTAGATCATGAACTCCTTATTGCCAAATTCAGACTTAAATTGAAGAATGTAGGGAAACCACTAGACCATTCAGATATGACCTAAATCAAATCCCTTACGGTTATACAGCGGAAGTGACAAATAGATTCAAGGGATTAGATCTGATAGAACTATGGATGGAGGTTCATGGCATTGCATAGGAGGCAGTGATCAAGACCATCCCCAAGAAAAAGACAAAATGGTTGTCTGAGGAAGCCTTACAAATAGCTATGAAAAGAAGAGAAGCAAAAGGCAAAGGAAAAAAAGAAAGATATACTCATTTGAATGCAGAGTTCCAGAGAATAGCACAGAGAGAAATGAAAGCCTTCCTCAGCGATCAGTGCAAAGAAATAGAGGAAAACAATAGAATGGGAAAGACTAGAGATCTCTTCAAGAAGATTAGAGATAACAAGGGACCATTTCATGCAAAGATGGGCTCAATAAAGGACAGAAATGGTATGGATCTAACAGAAGCAGAAGATATTAAAAAGAGGTGGCAAGAATACACAGAAGAACTATACAAAAAAGATCTTCATGGCCCAGATATTCACGATAGTGTGATCACTCACCTAGAGCCAGACATCTTGGAATATGAAGTCAAGTGGGCCTTAGGAAGCATCACTACAAACAAAGCTAGTGGAGGTGATGGAATTCCAGTTGAGCTATTTCAAATCCTAAAAGATGATGCTGTAAAAGTGGTGCACTCAGTATGCCAGCACATTTGGAAAACTCAGCAGTGGCCACAGGACTGGAAAAGGTCAGTTTTCATTCCAATCCCAAAGAAAGGCAATGTCATCGAATGCTCAAACTACTGCACAATTGCACTCATCTCACACGCTAACAAAGTAATGCTCAAAATTCTCCAAGTCAGGCTTCAACAGTATTTGAACTGTGAACTTCCAGATGTCCAAACTGGATTTAGAAAAGGCAGATCAAATTGCCAACATCCACTGCATCATCAAAAAGGCAAGAGAGTTGCCAAACAAAATCTACTTTTGCTTTATTGACTATGCCAAAGCCTTTGACTCTGTGGATCACAACAAACTGTGGAAAATTCTTAAAGAGATGGGAGTACCAGAACACCTGACCTACCTCCTGAGAAATCTATGCAGGTCAAGAAGCAACAGTTAGAACTGGACATGGAACAACAAACTGGTTCCAAATAGGGAAAGGACTACATCAGGGCTGTATATTGTCACCCTGCTTATTTAACTTGTATGCAGAGTACATCATGAGAAATGCCGGGCTAGATGAAGCACAAGCTGGAATCAAAATTGCCAGGGAAATATCAATAACTTCAGATATGCAGATGACACCACACTTTACAGCAGAAACGAAGAAGAACTAAAGAGCCTCTTGATGAAAGTGAAAGAGGAGAGTGAAAAAGTTGGCTTAAAACTCAACAACAGAAATCTAAAATTATTGCATCTGGTCCCATCACTTCATGGTAAATAGACGGGGAAACAGTGACAGACTTTATTTTGGGGGCTCCAAAATCACTGCAGATGGTGACTGCAGCCATGAAATTAAAAGACGCTTGCTTCTTGGAGGAAAAGCTATGACCAACCTAGACAGCATATTAAAAAGCAGAGACATTACTTTGCCAGCATAGGTACGTCTAGTCAAAGCTATGGTTTTTCCAATAATCATGTATAGATGTGAGATTTGGACTATAAAGAAAGCTGAGTACCGAAGAATTGATGGTTTTGAACTGTGGTGTTGGAGAAAACTCTTGAGAGTTCCTTGGACTGCAAGGAGATCCAACCAGTCCATCCTAAAGGAAATCAGTCCTGAATGCTCATTGGAAGGACTGAGGCTGAAGCTGAAACTCCAATAGTTTGGCTGCCTGTTATGAAGAACTGATTCATTTGAAAAGACCCTGATGCTGGGCAAGATTGAAGGTGGGAGAAGAACGGGATGAGAGAGGATGAGATGGTTGAATGGCATCACTGACTCAATGGACATGAGTTTGAGTAAGCTCCAGGAGTAATGATGGACAGGAAGGCCTGGTGTGCTACACTCCATGGGATTGCAATATTTGGACACGACTGATTGACTGAACTGATCTCTTCTCACCTTGGTTCTTCAAGCTATTCATTTCTCAAGGTTCATTGTCTGAGTTTACTGTGAGGAAACTATGTTCTCTAATTCCAGATTATCCTCCTTCCTGCCTAATCTGAGTTTCCCTCGTTGATTTCCTGAGCTGTAGTCTCTGGCTAAGCTTCTCACCTGGACTCAATAAAGTCAAAGCAACCCAGAAGGTTTTAGCTGGTGCACACTTCAAATTAATTACTCAATTGTAATTATTTGCCTACTGCCCAGATTTTTTTCCACTACAGATCTAAAATTCATTAGTATTGAAAATCTTTTTCTTTCCTTAGAGGCACTAGAGGCCTAAGTTACCTATTAATGGTCAACTCTTAACAGATAGGACTTCCCTGGTGGCTCAGATGGTAAAGCGTCTGCCTACAATGCCGGAGACCCAGGTTCAATCCCTGGGTTGGGAAGATCCTCTGGAGGAGGAAATGGCAACCCACTCCAGTACTCTTGCCTGGAAAATCCCATGGACAGAGGAGCGTGGTAGGCTACAGTCCATGGGGTTGCAAAAAGTCGGACACGACTGAGCGACTTCACTTCATTTCACTTAACAGATAGTTATAGCTATTTAACACATGTCCACAGCACATTGGACATTTGCAAGGGAGGGTTATTAGGTGTAACTAACGATATTTCTTCCCTTATTCTCCCTTCTTTATAGTCTCCCAAAGACCATTTAAGTCCAATGAAATCAAAGTCAGCTTATTAAGAAACAAAATAGTAATGTGTTTGTCACAGTAAACCTTTTTTCTCAATTCTGGAATGCTGATACTAAGAATTATCAAGTCATACAGTGCATTCTATTTTGATTTTCTTCCAGGTAAAGGTAGTGGTATTTGATAAAACTGGAACCATTACCCATGGAACTCCAGTAGTGAATCAAGTAAAGGTTCTAGTGGAAAGTAACAGAATATCACGCAATAAGATCCTGGCTATTGTGGGAACTGCTGAAAGTAACAGTGAACACCCTCTGGGAGCAGCCATAACCAAATACTGCAAGCAGGTACAATTTTTTCCTTGTTTATTCATGATTTACATATATAATTGGTATGAAACGAGAGAAACTTGTGTTTTCTCATTTTATTTTATATGTGTTAATTTCTTCATACAGAAAAGTATAAATAAGAAAATGAAAATTAACTGTAACCCTAATGCACAGATAACCCCAGTCAACTAAGAAATAAAATAGAAATAATACATATTTATGGGAGGAAATTTTAGATAGTTCAGCATTACATAATGAAAAAGAAAAGCCTCATTCCCTGCCCCTCTCTGTAATTCCTCTCTCCAAACTTTAACAAGTATTAACAGGCTTTTTGAACAACAGCTTTATTGAGATAAAATCCACATACTCTAAAGTTCACCCTTGTAAAGTGTACAAGATTCATGTCAATGTATGGAAAAACCAATACAATAAAGTAATTAGCCTCCAATTAAAATAAATAATTAATAATAATTTTTAGTATATTTACAAAAGTATGCATCTGTTAACCATTTTTAGTGTATATGCCAACATTTGTTATTTTTAAACTTTACATAGAAAGATGATAAAACAATGACCAGTCTTTGGTATTTTTTACAAAATTTGTGTTAAGTGATGTTTTCCTTATCAGGACATACAGATTTGCTTCATTGTTTTTAATGGCTATATTATATTCCATTGTATGATTGGCTTTTTGGCTCTTACAGCCTGAGGTTAACATCCTTGTCAGCTTTTGCATATTTATCTCTAATGTTTAATGCCTATCAATGTAATTGCTGGATCAAAGGATAGGTGCAGTTAAATTTTGATAAATGTTACCAGTGCTTAAAATGGCATATTTTTATCACCACCCACACAAAATGGTATACCAGTTTATACTTTCACCAGAAGTTGAATGACATTTCCCCACATTCTCACTGACACTTAATTTTTTCCAATTCAGTAAGTAAAAAATATTTATTCGTTGACTGTTTACTTTGCATTGTCTTAATTGTGAATAAGGTTGAGCATCTTTCCACATGCATATTTGTCATTTGCATTTCTTTCTATACCCTGTTTGCTTGTATCTGTTGCCTATTTTGTTCATAAGATTGTTTACCTTTTCTTATTGATTTATATAAGTTCTTTGTAAATTATCTCACATAATTTTTCAGTTAAAATGTGGCAGTTTCACCATTGGTGTTGCCATTTCTTTATTTGTTCTTTCCTTTTTACCTGTTAACTATTACTGACCTGGCTTCTATACACCCAAATTAAACAATGGAGAGGACAAATATATAAAGAGCCAGGAAACAGTGATGGTCACCAGAATCCTTTGGCTTACTAAGGACACAAAATCATACTAGAGAGGCCCTCTGGTAACTAAAGGCTCTGTTCTTTGTTACCCTTTGCCCGGTACTGAATAGAAAATCTAACTTGACAATAGAATTAATTATTTAACTTGTAATTCTCTACTAGATAGGACAGAGAATATTGATAAACCTTCCATATTTTCTTTCCCTAAATTTGGTATAAATCTTACGGAGTGGGATTTTTTAAAAGGATTATGAGGTTCTCCTGTAACTTTGAACATTATACTCAATGCTCTGTTCCTTTGTCCTTATCTAAACCCACTGTCACATAGGCAACGATAAGTGACAATTTTATTCTAAACATTTAGAGTTAACCAGGCCTGTAGATTGTATCAAAACATTTAGAATTAACCAGCAGTAATCTTTGATCTTGCTAATGATGACCTTGGATTGTTAGAACAGCAGAGGAAATCCTTCTGTTTCTATTTGTTAGGAGCTGGACACTGAAACCTTGGGTACCTGCATAGATTTCCAGGTTGTGCCAGGCTGTGGCATTAACTGTAAAGTCACCAATATCGAAGGCTTGCTACACAAGAATAACTGGAAGATAGAGGAAAATAATATTAAAAATGCATCCCTGGTTCAAATAGATGAGAGTAATGAACAGTCATCAACTTCGTCTTCCATGATTATTGATGCTCAGTTCTCAAGTAAGCTAATTTTCTTTGTAGTACCAATTATGGGACAGTTATTAACAGGTATCTAACCTTATATATTGAACTGTTACCTAAGAAACAAAGATTGACATAATGGTTTCATTCTTGTAAATCAGTTTTACCACAGGCCTTCTAATTATTTCACTGAATTGCTGAAGAATGTTTTTCAACTTCACTCGAGTACAGTAGAGCGTGATAAACCCTAGCTCTAGCTGATCTTCCATCTTAGTTCAGCTGTCTTTATTTCTCACCACAGCTGCTCCAGACATTTTGTATCTTTCACAAGCTCTTATGACCTTCTCCCTAGTTCTCTAAGCAAATTGTCTGGCTTATTTTTCACACAGAAATTTAATATTCTCAGACATGTGTTCTTTCAGTTTCTTTTTTTTTTTTTTTGCCCAGAATGTTTCCATTTTCAGAGAAGGAAGTATGCCTCTTCTTACCTAATGAATCCCCTCATCTTTGCTCCAGATCTCACCTTCTCTTGATTCTTCAAGGACCTCACACTCTGTTATATTATATCCCCTTACTTCTTTTTTTTCCCAACTCTTTGTCTTAGCTCCTTCTCCTCAACATAGAAACATTTCTCCCATCAAAATCGCTAGATTTTTGTCCCATCTGTCTGTTTTTTCATTAATATCCAAGCTTCTAAAAGGACTAGTCTAAGCAGGCTGAATTCACTGCACAGTCCCGCTTCTGCCCCATCCATACTAGTGAAACTATTTTATGTCCACCAGTGACCTTGTTTAGTCCCCTCTCCAGTGGTCAGTTTTCAGTCTTCATTGCTGCATGACTTCGCTAAGGCATTTGACTATGTTAACCGTTTCTTCTTTCCTAAAATTTTTTTTCTCCCTTGATTCCATGACTGTTTTCTCTAGCGTCTCCTCTCACCAATCTGGCTATTCTTTTTAATCCTCACCTGATTGCTCTTTTCTCCTGCTCTCAAATGTTGGGTGTCTTCAGAGTTTTGGTCTTTTGTCTTTTGCTGATTTTACATACTCTCTCTGTATAATCTCGTTCATGCTTATTGCTTATTCTACCACATGCAGGGTTTCCACTGCCACTCTAAAATCCGTATCTGCAGCCAACGCCACTTTCCCGAGTTTCTTGTTGGTCTATCCATCTGACCAAAACCAAGATATACCTACCTAACTGTACTTGCACCTCCCCACCCGTCTGTACGTGAGTAATTTTGCTAACATTCAAACCTAATTATATCAATTTCTGATTAATACCTTTTATTGCAATGGTTTATAACCTATTTTTGAGTCACGAACCTTTGGAGGAATGAGATAAAAGCTATGCCCACTACTTAGAAAATTTCTGTTTTGGACATTTGTATATATCCCTAAGCCCCTCCATGGAAATCTGTTAAGGATCCTGGCTTTATAGGCTCTCCATCTCTGACAGGACAAAGTCCAGTCTCTCTGTGTTTTGTTCAAGATCTATTCCCTGTGATATGTCTCCTGCCTCCCTGCACCACCCGTCTTGTGTTTTCCCACTGTCACCCATGTACCCTGTGTTTCGTTCTTATGGAACTACTTAGAGTTTCTCCGTACATCGTGTCATTTCATGCCTGTTAGATTATTTACTATTTTCTCATCTTTGAAGACTCAGCTCACATCTCTCTTTAGTGAAGCCTCCACTGACTGACATACATAGGCAGAGATATTTGCTCTTCCTTTTTAGTCCTAACTATACTTAATCTGGCACACTGCATGATAATTCTTTATTCATCTTCCTGACTGTGCTAAGTTGTGATTTCTTTATTATTTGTCTATGAATTCATAGTATCAAGCACACTGACACATAGTGATTTCGTTCATCTGACAGGTTTTATAAGCACTGTTCAAGATACTAAAGAATCAGCAATGAATAGAATAGACAAAGACCCTATCTCATGGAGTTTACATTCCTGGTGAAAGAACGCTAGACAGTGCACAAATAAATAAGCAAGTACAGTCTGTCTGATGGATAGTGCTCTGAAGAAAATGAAGAAGAGCAAGTGATATTGGGAATGCTAGAAAGTGAAAGTCACACAGTCGTGTCCAACTCTTTGTGACCCCATGGACTGTCCATGGAATTCTCTAGGCCAGAATACTGGAGTAGGTAACCTTTCCCTTCTCCAGGGGATCTTCCCAACCCAGGGATCGAACCCAGGTCTCCTGCATTGCAGACAGATTCTTTACCAGCTAAGCCACAAGGGAAGCCCATTTGGGAATGCTGCTGCTGCTGCTAAGTCACATCAGTCGTGTCCGACTCTGTGTGACCCCATAGACGGAAGCCCACCAGGCTCCCCCGTCCGTGGGATTCTCCAGGCAAGAACACTGGAGTGGGTTGCCATTTCCTTCTCCAATGTGTGAAAGTGAAAAGTGAAAGTGAAGTCGCTCAGTCATGTCCGACCCTTAGCGACCCCACGGACTGCAGCCTACCAGGCTCCTCCATCCATGGGATTTTCTAGGCAAGAGTACTGGAGTGGCTTGCCATTGCCTTCTCCGTGGGAATGCTAGGGAATGCTATTTTATATAGGCTGATCAGGGTAGGCCTCATTGAGAAGGTGCTGTTTGAGCAAAAACTTGAGGCGAGGGAGGGATAAAGTTACATAAATATCTGTGAGAAAAGCATTCCAGGTAGGAGGAATGTTAAGTACAGAAGCCTTAAGTCAGGAGTGTGCTTGACTAGTTTGAGGAACCCTGTGGCTAGAACAGAGTAAATGATTGGGAACATTGTAAGGACTTTGCTTTCTACCCTGAGTTGGAAAGCCATTGGAGAGTTTTGAGCGTAGGAGTGATAGAATCTGACTTAATATTTTAAAAGTATTACTTGGGTTTCTCTGGTAAAAATACACTGTTTCTGTGTGTAGGGACAAGGACAGAAGCAAGGGGATAAGTTAGTGGGCTTAAAGTTAGTTGCCATAATCTAGGTAAAAGATGATGGCTTGGACCAATGTAATAACAGTAGAGGTTGTAAGAAGTGGTCAAATTCTGGATGTATCTTCTTTTTTTTTCTTTGACCATGCCACATGGCTTGCGGGATCTTAGTTCCTCCACCAGGAATCAAACCTGTGCCCCTTGCAATGGAAGTCCTAACAACTGAACTGCCAGGGAATTCCCCAGGATGTATCTTGAAGAGAGAGATGACTGACAGATCTCACATATTGGAATTGGAGGATGAGAGAAACAGGAGTCAAGAATTAGGCCAAAGTTTGCAGCCTAACCAATTTAGAAGGATGGAGTTACCATTTAAACAAGATGGAGATTGCAGGAGAGATAATGTTGAAGAAAAATGATTAGGAGTTCAGTTTTTGACATGTTAAGTTTGAGTGCCTGTTAGCTATTCAAGTGGAGATGTTGTGTAAATATTCTGTCAAGGAGGCAGGAGGCTGTACAAGTTTGTAGACTTGGGAGTCATCCATTTATAGATCTGTGCTGTCCAGTGTGGTAGCCACTAGTTACATGTGACTATTTAAATTAATTAAAATTTAGTTTAAAACTCAGCCCTTCAGCCATACTAGTCACATTTCAGTGCTCAATAACCTCATGTTGTTAGTGGCTACTGTATTAAACAGCAGATGTAGAACATTTCTGTCATCCCAGAAAGTTCTGTTGGACAGTGCTGATATAGATGGTCTTTAAAGTGATGAGACTGCATAAAATCTTCAAAGAGTTGGGAATTCCCTGGTGGTCCAGTGGTTAGGGGGCTTCCACAGTGGCTCAGCAGTAAAGAATCCGCCTGCAATGCAGAGATGTGGGTTTGATCCCTGGGTCAGGAAGATCTCCTAGAGGAGGGCATGGCAACCCACTCCAGTATTGCCTGGAGAATTCCATGGACAGAGGAGCCTGGTGGACTACAGTTCGTGGGGTCTCAAAGAGTCGGACATGACTGAAGCAACTGAATATTCACACATGCCAGTGATTAGGACTAGGCACTTTTACTGCCATGGGCCTGGGTTCAATCCCTGGTCAGAGAACTAAGATTCTGTAAGCCATGAGGTGCGCCCCCCAAAAAAATCAGGAAGTGAGAGTAGACTGGTGGGGAAGAGGTTTAAGCCATGCAACACTACAAATTAAGAGGTCAGGGAGATGAGGAATGATCAATAAAGAAAACAGAAGTGGTAGGAGGTAACTCATAAGAATGTGGTGCTCTAGAAGCCAAATGAAGAAAGTATTTCAAGGAGAGAATGGTCAACTGTGATAAATGCTAATAGGGCAAGTAAGATGAGGACTAAGAATTACCCTTTACATTTATTAAAGGTCACTGGTGTACCATATGAACAATTCTTTGGCATAAGAGAGACAAAAGTTCAGTTGGAACAGGTTCACAGGAGAATGGGAAGCTGATACAGACAACACTTTGTAGGAGTTTTGCTATGAACAGAAGCAAAGAAATGGGGCAGTAGCTTGAGAGATAAATGAGATCTGTTTTGTTTTCTTTTTTAAAAATAGGACTGTGTGCATCTGAAGTAGAAAATATGATGCAGAAGAGAGGAGAGAATTGTTGGAGGGATGTTCTGAAATAGGCAAAGAAGAGGGATCTATTTATGCAAGTGGCGAAGTTGGCCTTAAATAGGAGTAGGGGCTGTTTATAGTAACAGAAAAGAAGCTAGATCAGTATGTACAGAGGCTTGGGTAGTTGGGTATATATGGCAATGAGAGCTTCTGGAAGTTCTTTTCTGATTGCTTTTCTTTCTGAAGTAGGAAGCACGTCATCATCTGGTATGAGAATGGGAGAAGAAAAGGTATAAAATAGTCATCTAGAAAGAATGGAGAATGAATGGACTAGGGAAATACAGTAGAATTGCCAGAAAGCACTAAGGGCCCACTTAAAGTTAGTAAGATATCACTGTAGTTCTGTGTTCTTATCTAACCATTGATGGTTGTACTGATGTACACTAAATATTTCTAACTTTATTCAGTTGCCATGGAAGATCATAAGGAAATGTTGAATGGAAAGCATCACTAAGAAAGTAGTGCTTGAACTAGCTTTTAAGGAATAAGATGCAATTTGGTATTTGGAGAGGAGAAGTGAGGACCTCCAGGTGGAAGCAGCAACATGTGCAAAGTCCCAGAGGCGTAGAAGAGCAGAGTATGTTCCTTGAACATTTGGAAATCACTGTCATAGGCTGTGTTCTACCAAAAAAACCAATGTAGTAACTGCAAGGTTAGAGAGGAGGAATGTCCCTAAAGGGTTGTTATAAATATTAAACAAGTTAACTAAATGTTTTTTCTGTACTTTCTTTCAGATGCTCTTAATGCTCAGCAGTACAAAGTTCTCATTGGCAACCGGGAATGGATGATTAGAAATGGTCTTGCCATTAATAACAGTGTAAATGATTCCATGACTGAACATGAGAGAAGAGGTCGGACTGCTGTACTGGTAGCAGTTGATGGTAAGGTTTTCCTTAAGTACACTGTGACTCAGTGTTGTGATCTCAGTTGTTTCCTGTGTATATTTGAGAGACCTCTGAACTATGAGGGTTATTCAAAAGAAGCCTGAATGAAAAATAAAAATGTCAGCAATACATAATTGTTACTGATTAATTTAAAATTCTCTTGCGTTTGCCTGGCTTTTATTAAATTATTTCTTAGGGTAAGTTTGTAGCTGTGAGATTAATTAGTTAACATTTATAATCTTTGCTAAGTATGAAGGCAATATCTTACTATAGCCTTTTTATGTCCAGGGAAAAGCAGAAAATACCATTTACTATCGTTTTTGAAATAAAATAGCTACTTTCAGTGATTTTTTCCCCCAGTATAAAATGCCAGTTTTGTTTTCATCCACCCCTTCACCTTTGAAAGGAAGAAAATATTGGGTTTCAGTTTAATTTGCTTTTAAATTAGCTGAAGTGTTTGGAGCTCTTGGCAATACTTCTCTAAAGGAAGAAAGTAAGTCTTTTAGTATCCAGTAAAGTTTATTTTCATTTTCCTATTATTACCTTCATTAGTAACCCCTACCTCACTCTGAAATTTTCACAACCAAGAACAGAGGCTTACTGTGGGGTTACTGTGGGGTTTGTGCTATTTTCACAACCAAGAATAGAGGCTTACTGTGGGGTTGTGTGGTCTTGGGGGTATTTTGAGCAACTTAACTTTGCTTAACAAAAATAATTTCTTTCTGAAATTTTAAGTCAGAATATTATTCTGCTTTCACCATATTCCAAATTCTATTTTCTGGTGCTCCTATATTAGATGAGCTGTGTGGTTTGATAGCTATTGCTGATACAGTGAAGCCTGAAGCAGAACTGGCTGTCCATATTCTGAAATCTATGGGCTTAGAAGTAGTTCTGATGACTGGAGACAACAGTAAAACAGCTAGATCTATTGCTTCTCAGGTAATGGGTTTACTTAGTAGTTGGGGTGGGAGTATGTGTTAACTTCTAACTCTTCACATACATTTTCTTTCTTGCCTTCAGGTGCTAAAGAATTCGTACTACCTATTATTTTCATTATCCCTGAGTAGCCATACCTGGTTCCTTAAAAAAGAATTGGCATACTGTCTGCGCAGGAAGGACTTTGCACTTTTTTCTGGAACTGTTATAAGTAAAAAGCTATTTGCTTAATTCATGAGATGCTTAGTGACATTGTACACAGTTTCTGTTGATGCTTCCTTTAAAATGTTGCTCGTAGTCTCTACCAGTG
This sequence comes from Moschus berezovskii, assembly GCF_049115385.1. Classification (NCBI taxonomy): domain Eukaryota; kingdom Metazoa; phylum Chordata; class Mammalia; order Artiodactyla; family Moschidae; genus Moschus; species Moschus berezovskii. Next base: position 67,465,117 of record NC_142488.1, read on the forward strand.
CTGCCAGCCTAAGCTAGGCTCTCATCTTCTCATGCCTAAAGTACAGCAGTAGCTCCACGCATGGCCCTCTCTAGTCCATCCTGGATACCACTAATAGAATGAACCATCTCTTCCATAGCATTTTCCTGCTACTGATTCCCCACATTTACCTTCCCTCTAAAACTTTTCTCATGTTAGTCTTTTCTACTATGGAATGCCTCCTCCCCTCTTCTATTGACTAATACAAGTAATATATAAATACTGTCTTGTATAAAAAGATACAGAAGGATATAAAGTAAAAAGTTTGTCACCCTTTTCCCAAGCTCCCTGTCCAGCCCTCTCCCCTTACACTTTCTCATATACTTATTGTTCATATACAAATGTATAGTTCCGGTATTTTCAACATAAATTGGATCATTTTTGTATAAATTGTTTAGCAGTTTACTTTCTTTCAGATAATAATATGTATGCCTCGTCCATGTCGATGGAGCTTTGTCCATGTCTGAACATATAAAGTTACTTCATTCTTTGTACATCATTGCATTGAATTCCGTGGTGTGAATGTATCATAATTGGCTTAACCATTCCTCTAATAAAAAATAATTTATGTGCTTTTGAAAATTTTGTTGTTACAACTAAGGCAGTAATATACATCCTTGGACATACATCTTTTTATACATGTACAAGTATGTCCAAAATATATCTAGGAGTGGAATTCCTTAACCAGATGACATGCACACTTTGATAGATGCTGGTACATGCCCTCCAAAATGACAGTACACATTTACACACCCACCAACAGTATCTAAGAGAGCTCATTTCCCTGTAGTCTTACTATTCCCAGATATTACTAATATTTTAAAATTTGAACATCTGGTAGGTAGGAAATGAAGGCGCCTCATCATATGAAATGATGAACCATCATTGTTATGTATATAAAATAATAAATATTTTATATAAAATATAACAGTTATATTTTAGGCTTTGTTGTTTTTGTTATTTAGTCGCTCAGTCATGTCTGACTGTTTTTGACCCCATGGACTGTAGCCCACCAGGCTTCTCTGTCTATGAAATTTCCCAGGCAAGACCAGGGATAGAACCTGTATCTCTTGCATTGGCAGACAGATTCTTTACCACTGAACCACCAGGGAAGCCCTGTATTTCAGGTACTCAGTAATATTTCTTGAAATGAGTGGAGTTTGTTTTTCCTCATGTAGGTTGGCATTACTAAAGTGTTTGCTGAAGTTCTACCTTCCCACAAGGTTGCTAAGGTGAAGCAACTTCAAGAGGAGGGGAAACGGGTAGCAATGGTAGGAGACGGAATCAATGACTCCCCAGCTCTGGCGATGGCTAATGTTGGAATTGCTATTGGCACAGGCACAGACGTAGCCATTGAAGCAGCTGATGTGGTTTTGATAAGGGTAAGTCTGGTGGCCTGACCTTTGAGGAGTGTGAGACTGCTCTGCATGGTCAGAGATAATGTTGTATATTAAACACAATGATTCCGTCCTTCTAATTCCTATCCTTCAGGCCTTTGAGAAAGGGAGAATTCAAGATGGGAGTATAAGAAGTCTTAGTAATTACTTTCAGACTTTCTCGATTCAGGGGATCAAATGAGAATGACAAGCTTCTAAATGAAGAATTAAATTTAGGAATATACATAGAATACAATTATCTTCAGCAAGTACTTGCTGAAGTTATTTTAGTGGGATTTAGTCCCTGTACCAGCATACAACCCTAAAAGTGTTTCCAGAACCCTGAGAAAAAAATTCCAAAAAACCTCTTCCAAGACTGACTCAAATTTTTATCAGTATCTGAGATTTGAGTTAATTCACATATTTCTCTAAGATACACATCATCTTCATCATACATGGTATCAAATACAAGCTACTAGTTAAGTTAGAATCTGTTGCTAATATTATAAATATTTCTGTTCTCAGAATGATCTTCTGGATGTAGTGGCAAGTATTGATTTATCAAGGAAGACAGTCAAGAGGATTCGGATAAATTTTGTCTTTGCTCTAATTTATAATCTGATTGGAATTCCGATAGCTGCTGGTATGTGACGGTTAACTTGTATTGCTTTTTTCCTGAAGTCATTAGACGCCTACCATATTGGAAGTTTTAGTCTTCTTACTAGTTTTGAGCCCAGTTTTGTATGTAGCCTGCTGGTATGGTGAGAGATAATATTAAAGTGAAAATGAAAGTCATTCAGTCATGTCTGACTCTTTGTGGCCCCATAGACTATACAGTCCATGGAATTCTCCAGGCCAGAATACTGGAGTGGGTAGCCTTTCCCTTCTCCAGGGGATCTTCCCAACCCAGGGATCGAACCCAGGTCTCCTGCATTGTAGGCGGATTCTTTACCAGCTGAGCCACAAGGGAAGCCCAAGAATACTGGAGTGTGTAGCCTGTTCCTTCTCCAGTGGATCTTCCCAACCCAGGAATTGAACCAGGGTCTCCTGCATTGCAGGCAGATTCTTTACCAACTGAGCTATCAGGGAAAATCAGTAATTTAAATTTTCAACATTTTCATTATGCCTTAAAATGTATAATCTTTCAGACAGGTTTATTTTATTTTACCTTTTTTCCCCTCCAACTTTGTATTTTGAAATTTTCAAACCTACAAAACTAAGGGGAAAAATGACATAATAAAATCTGTATACCCTTTGCCTAAATTCACAGTTAATTTATCTTGCCACATTGCTTCATCTCTTTCTCCATATGTACTTATTTACTTGGTCATTTATTTTTTTTGCTGAAGAGGATAAATTTACCTTTAATCTCACTACCCAAACACAACTACTGTTGGTATTTTAGTTTGTGCATGTCTTCCTGATCTTTTTTACTCTGTATCAGTTTTTATCTTGTTTCATTGTTGCAATTATAACATATAGAGAATGTTCTTAATGTTTTAATAACCAACAGTTTTTTTTTAGGTTGGGGAGCCAGGGGTGTGTGTGGGTGTGAGAGAGAGAGATTTAACAAAAGAATATGAACCCAAAAAAAGCAGGTTAGAATTATTTAATAAGCATCTGATCATCCCTGTTACTTAGGGGCTTGGTTGGTGTTAACATGAGAAAAATAGTTATCAGATTTTCTGGCGGTCCAGTGGTTAAGAATCCTGCCAATTCAAGGGACATGGGTTCAGTCTTCCCTGGTCTGGGAAAATCCCAGGTGCCGTGGAGCAACTAACCCCATGAGCCACAACTACTGGAGCCCGCACTTCTCAGCTACTGAAGTCATCACAGTGAGAAGCCCGTGCACTTCAGTGAAGAGTAGCCCCTGCTTGTTGCAACTAGAGAAAGCCCACATACAGCAATAAAGACCCAGCACAGCCAAAAATAAATAAAAATTAAATAATTTTTTTTTTAAATAAAGAAAAATAGTTATCACTTTCTTCTTCTTCTCTCTGGTTAAAGAGCCAGAGATGAACATGAAGAGCTTGAGAACAATTGCAAAGCTGGTTATCAACAGGGAAACACAGATACAGAGAGGACAAAGTAAAAGAACAATCAAAGTCCAGGGAGATTAATTTATGGAGCAAGTTATTTTTGAAAATTATACAAGTAATATATGGTCACTGTAGAAAAAGTATAAAAATACAGATTAGCACATAAAAAACTACAAGTACAGTAAGTCTATCTCATCCGTGTCATTTGAACAAATTTTAAAATGTCTGTCAAAACCAAGTGTAGATAAGTTTGTAGAATATGAACTCTAATACACTATTGGGGGTTTGTGATCTGGTATAGCCACTTTGGAGAACAACTGAGAAGCATCTACCTAAAGTTGAAGGTGTGCCCATGTTATAATCCAGCTGTTTCACCTCTAGGTATGTACCCTAGGGAAGTTCTCAGACATCCACAGGGAGACATGTACAAGAATGTTCACAGCAACATTGTGTTAGTGAAAAATTGGCAATGACATAAATCCGTACCAACAGGAAGATAAATTGCTGATTAAATATTGAGGAAGGAAATGATTTGTATATATGTATTAGGAACACATTGGTAATGTGTTTAGTACTGTCTGCTCTAATTAATCCAAACTTATTTCCTAGGAGTTTTTATGCCCATTGGTTTGGTTTTGCAGCCCTGGATGGGATCCGCTGCAATGGCTGCTTCATCTGTTTCAGTAGTACTTTCTTCACTCTTCCTTAAACTGTAAGTATGATGGCTTGCTTATGCTTCTCTTTTGTATTCCTTTTATCACCCACAGTCAGTCTTGCTAGGTTTTATTCTTGTATTGATTAATGATAAGCCCAAACTGTTTTTAATAATAAATACTAACTTTATGTAATTATCACCTTGTGTAGTCTATACAGAGCAGCCACAAGCACTGAGGGGTGTAAAATCTAGTGCATTGGCTCTGAGAAGTAGGATTTCTGATCATGTGACCTCACACAACTCCTTTTGAGCTAATTTCCTAGCAGGGACCACCTTTATACATTTCATACTATCCAAATCTCTTTTCATTTTTGAATGTAACAAGCGCCTGGTTCACATTTGATTATTTCAAACTAGTATACTTTTGCATCTTTCCAGTTACAGGAAACCAACTTATGAGAATTATGAACTACGTGCCCGAAACCAAATGGGACAGAAAAGTCCTTCAGAAATAAGTGTTCATGTTGGAATAGATGATACCTCAAGAAATTCTCCTAAACTGGGTTTGCTGGACCGAATTGTTAATTACAGCAGAGCCTCCATAAATTCACTACTGTCTGATAAACGATCACTAAACAGTGTTGGTACCAGTGAACCTGACAAGCACTCACTTCTGGTCGGAGACTGCAGGGAAGATGACGACAGTGCGTTGTAACAGGCCACAGAGAATGCTGCTAGATGATGTTGTCCTGCACTGACACAGTATTCATGATCACCTTAGCTTTTTAAAATATTGCAAGGCTTTATGTTGGTCTCATGCTCTCATGTTAGGGAACCTATTTGAATTGCATTTGTCTGATGGCAAAAATATCTTTTAAGGGCATCAGCTCAGAACCTAGCTTTACTGAAAATGAAATTCCAGTATTTTTTGTTTTCACTAGCAACAGATAAGGTAGAGCAGTGAGGTTTACAAGTCCTACAGCTGAAGACGCTGAATTGCTGCTGAAATCATAAATAATTTTTTATTTGATTAAAATTTCAAGATAATTAAACATTGTAAAATTTGAGTGCATAATCTTGAGATTCTTGAGCACTTCTCCCTGCCTGCCAGATTGGGGAGCAGTGGCTTTCAAAGCACTGTATAAAACATCTAGTTTTTGAAGGAAAACAGTAGAAATTGTTTAAAAATAGACGTGCCTTATTTATTACAGGCTTTCTTCCCCTCTTATTCTCCCTGCATCTTGGTCTTTGCAGTTGCTTTCTTAGATGCCCCAGTGTGTTTACTTTTGTTATGTTCTTTCAAGTGAGCTAAGTGTAGATAGTTTCTCATTGAAAAGTAACTGACAACTTTTCCAGTACCTTCTTTGTTTCTTTATCTTGTAGCTCAGAGACCTTAAGGGCCTGTATAGTTCCCTGCTTCCCATCTTTCCACTGTTAAAAAAAATACATCAGATTCTTCCTTCAGTAACTCCCTAGCTCTGTGTAATCTTTCAGTTCACTCCTGCTGAATTCAGCTGTAAGTTCTTAGTATTGTCTGTCAGCCTCAGTTCAGCAACTTAAGATTTTGTGCCACTTCTACAACTGATTTTTTTTCCCAAAGATTGACACTACCATCTTTAACATATACTGGTCATAAAGTTACCTTGTTGTTATTCTTGCTGTTGTTCAGTCACTCAGTCACATCTAACTCTGTGCCACCCCATGGATTGTAGCATGCCAGGTTTCACTGTCCTTCACCATCTCCCAGAGCTTGCTCAAACTCATGTCTATTAAATCGGTGATATCATCCAACCATCTCATCCTCTGTCGTTCCCTTCTCTTCCTGCCATGAATCTTTCCCAGCGTCAGAGTCTTTTCCAGTGAGTCATTTCTTCGCATCAGATGGCCAAAATTATTGGAGCTTCAACTTCAGCATCCGTCCTTCCAATGAACATTCAGGACTGATTTCCTTTAGGATTGACTGGTTGGATCTCCTTGCAGTCCAAGGGACTCTCAAAAGTCTTCTCCAACACCACAGTTCAAAAGCAACAATTCTTCAGTGCTTAGCCTTCTTTATGTCCAACTCTCACATCCATACATGACTACTGGAAAAACCACAGCTTTAACTATGTGGACCTTTGTTGGCAAAGTAATAACTCTGCTTTTTAATATGCTGTCTAGGTTGGTCATAGCTTTTCTTCCAAGGAACAAGTGTCTTTAATTTAATGACTATGGTCACAGTCTGTGAGTATTTCCATTTATTCCCCATTTGTTTGCCCTGAAGTGATGGGACCAGATGCCATGATATTCATTTTTTGAACATTGAGTTTTAAGCCAGCTTTTTCACTGTCCACTTTGACTTTCATCTAGAGGCTCTTTAGTTCCTCATCACTTTCTGCCATAAATATGGTGTCATCTGCATATCTGAGGTTGTTGATATTTCTCCTGCCAGTCTTGATTCCAGGTTGTGCTTCATCCAGCCTGGCATTTTGCATGATGTACTCTGCATATAAGTTAAACAAACAGGGTGACAATATATAGCCTTGGTGTACTCCTTTCCCAACTTGGAACCAGTCTATTGTTCCTTGTCTGGTTCTAACTGTTGCTTCTTGACCTGTATACAGGTTTCGCAGGAGGCAGGTCAGGTGGTCTAATTTTCCACAGTTTGTTGTGATCACAAAGTCAAAGGCTTTCAGTTCAGTTCAGTTCAGTCACTCAGTCGTGTCCGACTCTTTGCAACCCCATGAATCACAGCACGCCAGGCCTCCCTGTCCATCACCAACTCCTGGAGTTCACTCAAACTCATGTCCATCGAGTCGGTGATGCCATCCAGCCATCTCATTCTCTATCGTCCCCTTCTCCTCCTGTCCCCAATCCCTCCCAGCATCAGAGTCTTTTCCAGTGAGTAAACTCGTCGCATGACGTGATCAAAGTATTGGAGTTTCAGCTTTAGCATCAGTCCTTCCAATGAACACCCAGGATTGATCTCCTTTAGAATGGACTAGTTGCATCTCCTTGCAGTCCAAGGGACTCTCAAGAGTCTTCTCCAACACCACAGTTCAAAAGCATCAATTCTTTGGCGATCATCTTTCTTCACAGTCCAACTCTCACATCCATACATGACCACGGGAAAAACCATAGCCATGACTAGACGGACCTTGGTTGGCAAAGTAATGTCTCTGCTTTTTAATATACTATCAAGGTTCGTCATAACTTTCCTTCCAAGGAGTAAGCATCTTTTAATTTCATGGCTGCAATCAGCATCCATAGTGATTTTGGAGCCCAAAAAATAGTCTGACACTGTTTCCACTGTTTCCCCATCTATTTCCCATGAAGTGATGGGACCAGATGCCATGATCTTCGTTTTCTGAATGTTGAGCTTCAAGCCAACCTTTTCACTCTCCTCTTTCACTTTCATCAAGAGGCTTTTTAGTTCCTCTTCACTTTCTGCCATAAGGGTGGTGTCATCTGCATATCTGAGGTTATTGATATTTCTCCCAGCAATCTTGAGCTTTAGTGTAGTCAGTGAAGCAAAAGTAGATGTTTTTCTAGAATTCTCTTGCTTTTTCTTTGATCCAATGGATGTTGGCAATTTGATCTCTGGTTCCTCTGCCTGTTCTAAATCCAGCTTGAACATCTGGAGGTTCTCAGTCCACATACTGTTGAAGCCTGGTGTGGAGAATTTTGAGCATTACTTTGCTAGCATGTGAAATGAGTGCAGTTGTGCAGTAGATTGAACATTCTTTGGCGTTGCCCTTCTTTGGATTGGAATGAAAACGTGGATTCATTAAATCTGTCCTTTTTGAGAGAATACAAGACATTAGCTGATATTTATAATTTAATAGATTTTAATTGTCTTATTGTTTTAGATAATCTCTCAAAATGACTTTAAAATAATGCCATTACACTAAGCTGCTTTTTCCAAAAACTATAGTAAATTGTAATCCAGAAATGAGAATTTCCTTAGGTTGTGATACCTTTTAGCCAAATCTATATTTGTCTGTAGTTTAAAATATTTGCAGTTGCTAGTTAGTGTGATTGGTAGATTTATAGGCTTCTCGGAGAAGGCAATGGCAAGCCACTCCAGTACTCTTGCCTAGAAAATCCCATGGATGGAGGAGCCTGGTAGGCTGCAGTCCGTGGGGTCGCTAAGGGTCGGGGACACAACTGAGCGACTTCACTTTCACTTTTCACTTTCCACTTTCACACATTGGAGAAGGAAATGGCAACCCACTCCAGTGTTCTTGCCTGGAGAATCCCAGGGAAGGGGGAGCCTGGTGGGCTTCCGTCTATGGGGTCACACAGAGTCGGACACGACTGAAGTGACTTAGCAGCAGCATTGGCATATAAATTTAGAAATTGCCCTGTGAGTACTGGGGAGTTAATACATTGGTCAGAGGTCTGGTACTTGTATGATTATTTAAATTAATTTGTTAACTGCAAGGTGGATTTCAGATGCAGAACATGTAAGTGAAAAAAAAAACTCATAATTTCCTAATATCTATTCCCATTGTCACATTTAAAGCTGCTAACTCAATGCCTAACACATAAGATTTATACTCAGTAAATATTAGTTATTATATCCCCTTGATGTCAGTAATAAATATTAAAAATTGTTTTTACAGAGCAGAGTCAAATCATGTGGGAGTAGGGGATGGGATTCTTCTTCCCCAACTTCCTTTTTCTCTTGTTCTTTCATACAGACTCAAAAAGTTTACAGCATAATTCCACATTGACTTTTAAGATTTGGAAAAGATCTCATTTTTATCTCAGCTGTCTTAAAAAGAGAACTAAAATGTGATGAAGGTGCTTTTAATCTAGAAAAACAAACCAATTTTAATGAAGTACGAATGAATTTGTATGTCTAGGCTCTTTTTAGACCAAGGCCTAGGCCATCTTCCATGCTTTCAATTGGAGTTTGAAAACTTGTTTTTTATTTTAATTCCAGTGGTCCATCATACCATAACTTGTTTCTTCTAGAAGAAATAACTAATACAAAAAAATGTATAACAGAGACTTTTGAAAAAAGAGACACCTTTCCCCTCATTCTCATTCCTGTCTCTCTGAGGCACTTGGACATAGCCTGTTACTACTTTTATTTCATGTGTGTGTTAGAGTTGTCCATATGGCCCCACATGCCAAGAGATGCACATCATAGGACAATGAGAAGAGAGTCTATATAATCTGAGAAAAATCAAGAATATAATTTAGCCTTTTGTACAGGAATAGAAAACATGCCGTTTCGAAAGAATCCTGCTTTAAATATCTGTCACTATCTTTGAATTCTCTTCTACAAGTCTCTTGCAATTCTGAGCTCCCATTAGCTTCATAGAGCATCTGTAGTCACCAAAGAGAAAGGTGATTTATGGAGGGGATAAAAAACACTGCTTTTAGTTAGTAACTAGCTTTAGGTAATTATTTACTAATTAGAACAAACTTTATAAATGTGTGCATATGCATCTTTGTTTACTCGTATCATACACGTATACACATGTTACCATATAGAAGGAAATGGATTTATATTTGAATTTGATATTAGAATATTTGAAGTTTGTTTTTTCTTGTTTCTTCGTCACTCTTCTGTATTCATTCAGCAACCATGCCCTCAGTCTGATGATAACAAGGATGTTTTCATATCCAGTGCTGATTCAGACTCAACTAAGGGGCATCTTTTATCTTAAATATCCAAAGATGCCTTTTAAATTTCAAAGGTTAAAACATAACTATTTAGTTTCATAGTCTAAAGAGGTATGGTTGTCAGTTGTGACAATAGAAGTGTTATTTTTCCTAGTTTAGAATCAACATTTTAGAGTATTAGATTTGATGCCTTGTGAACAAATAATTTTATACTTTGCTTTAACTTTTTAAAAGTTATTCTTCTATTGGGTGTATTCCTTGTTAAGAATACTTAAAATTGCATTGTAGACAAAATATTTCCAAAAATTTAAGTGTCCATATCTTTTATATACACAGCTTAAAAATAAAAAATGTATGTTCTTAGAGAATTTTTTCCATTATTTGTGGATCTTGCTTTAAAATTATTTTCCTTAATATTTATTTTACTCTATTTTGTTATTTTATTTGGGTGAGGCATCTGGTTACTGGTTGTTTTAATAAGAATAAAAATATTTCTGGACTCACTCCTTTTAGATTTTTTGTTTCTTTTCTGTATTTTAAAAATACTGTTTTACCAAATATAAAAAATTTAGATTCATGCCAAATTATTAGCTATTTTTACACTAACTCTGTAGTCTTTCTGAAAGTTTATCTGGTATGGGTAACCAGATAAAGTACAAAAGCACTAATTCTTATTCTTCAGTGAAAAGAGCTTCTGTAATGGCATTGATAATAAATGCCTTTTATAGCCAAAACCAGGTGTCTCAACCTTATGCTTTTAGTTAAAGAAATGTTTAATTAACCATTGTTGAACATTGATTAATACCCAAAACATCAGTGGACGATGTTGTGCAATAATCATCTACTGTATTGAAGATATTCAGTAGTTTGTTTTTCATAAGCATGTAATTGATCATATTTCTGCCAAGGATGTGCCTTCAACTTTACAATTATAGTATTCTAAAACAAAAGAATTTTTTTGTCAGTGTCTGTTTTGTTATATCATCCAACTCCTCTGCCAGAAGTTCCAAACTACCTTGTGGTTTTAGGTGTCTTTTTTTTTTTTAAATCAACAGTGGGGCAGGATTGGAAGCAGTACCACACATTCACTAAGAGTGAGAGGAAAGAAATCTGTTTTCCTTCAGACTTCACTCCTCTTGCTATATCTTTTAGTGAGGATAAGAAACAAAGGGATATAATTGTCCTCCTTTCCTTCATAGCCTGTAATACTTTTTTTATAGATTGTCTACCCTAAATGAGCTAAATGGAGACAAGAGCTTTTCTAGCAATTGGGGAGTCCTATACAATAGTGTGTATGAGAATCCCACCCAAAATATATTCCCATACCTAACACTTATTCAAGTTAAGGAAGGATTTTAAACTTATTTGTGAGGAAAAGCTAAGTTTTATTTCCCTCTCAAATCCTTGGGATTATTCAGGGTATGAAAATAAGATTAGAAATGGAAGTAGAAGAATAAAATCACTGAGGTATCTGCTTGGCTGGCCAGCCCTCTTTCCTATTGGAGCCTTGACTGACCTCTGAGAAAGACATGCAGTGAGGTTTCTAAACCTTCCAGACAAAACCAAAGCAAAACAAAGAAGCCAGAAACCTTCTGTTGGGGGAGGCTTTAAAGGCCCTGCTAAAATTCAAATAGAGATGAGAGAGGTTGGGCTGCTGCTTTCACAAATTTGACTAGAGCCAGTGAGCCCTAGTCCAATTTGTGAATTGCTTAATGCTTCCTTTTCAAAGATGTGACCACTAGTTGTGGAAATGAGTGATGAGTAAGGTGTGAAAGGCAAGGTTCTTGAGAACAAGATTTAAATGAAATTGCTAGTATAAATAGGATCTCATGAAGTTTAAATCTGAAAACTTCCATGCAGGCAGTTCTCTGGAAAAGTTTGAAATAGTCTTTGGCATATTGTATCTATTGTCCCCAGCTTTTCATTGTCAAAGCCCTTCCCCCAGCCCCCAGGCCTGTCTGTAAACTGAAGTGCTGCCATTACTTGAGCATTATTTGCTTCACCCTCACCCAATCAAAAATTCAATTTCTTCACTGCAGTTATTAGCATCACATAATAAAAAACAAATTAATTCATTCTAAAGTACTAATGATTTTTATATCTAGCCAGAAGTATTAGCAATCACTTGAAAATATTATTTTAAATCCAAATAACTTTATAATTATTGAAATGAAAAACAACAGGCCATATAGAAGAGGTCATATTGTAGAACACAGAATCAGCTCTAAGCTCTTCTTCCTTCTTGTAGCTTTTTACCTTTCACTTTTGCATCCACTGTTTCTTTTCTTTAATATTTATTTATTTATTTATAGCTGCACTGGGTCTTTGTTGCTGCATGCAGGCTTTCTCCAGTTGTGGCAAGTGGGACCTACTCTCTAGTTGTAGTGCATGTGCTTCTCATTGTGGTGGCTTTTGTTGCAGAGCATGGGCTCTAGGGCACGTGGGCTCAGTAGTTGCAGCACCAGGCTTAATTGCCCCATGGAATGTGGGATCTTCCAGGATCAGGGACCAAACCCGTGTTCCCCTGCATTAGCAGGTGGATTCTTACCCACTGCACCGCCAGGGAAGTCTCGTCCACCATTTCTTTAAAAGCACCACATCTCCATAGTGATCAAAAGAGCATTGATGTTGGAGTCCACCAGACCTATTTGTAATAGTCTAGTTCTGTCACATACCAGCTGGGTGACTGTATTATTTAATAGTTTCCTATTGCTGCTGTAACAGTTTACAATAAATTTTGTATCTTTAATTTTTATTTTATATGATAGTTGGTTTACAATATTGTGTTAGTTTCAGGTGTACAGTACAGTGATTCAGTTATACATACATCCATTCTTTTTCAAATTATTTCCCACTATAAGTTATTATAAAATATTGAGTAAGTCCTTGTTGATTATCTGTTTTATATGTAGTAATGTATATATGTTAATCCCATATTCCTAATTTATGCCTCCCCTGCCATTTTGTCTTTGGTAGCTGTAAATTTTTTTTCTATGTCTGTGAGTCTATTTCTATTCTGTAAATATGTTCATTTGTATTTTTAATTAATTTATTTATTTTAATTGAAGGCTAGTTACTTTATAATATTGTAGTGGTTTTTCCATACATTGACATGAATCAGCCATGGGTGTACATGTGTCTCCCATCCAGAACCCCCCTCTTACCTCCCTCCCCATCCCATCGCTCAGGGTCATCCCAGTGCACCAGCCCTGAGCACCCTGTCTCATGCATCGAACCTGGACTAGCAATCTATTTCACATATGGTAATATACATGTTTCAATGCTATCTCTCAAATCATCCCACCCTTGACTTCTCCCACAGAGTGCAAAAGACTGTTCTTCACATCTGTGTTTCTTTTGCTGTCTCACATATAGGGTCATCTTTACCGTCTTTCTAAATACCATATATATGTGTTAATATACTGTATCGGTTTTTTTCTTTCTGACTTCCTTCACTCTGTATAATAGGCTCCAGTTCATCCACCTCATTAGAACTGATGCAAATGCATTCTTTTTAGTAGCTGAGTAATATTCCATTGTGTATGTGTACCACAGCTTTTTTTATCCATTCGCATTTGTATTTTTTAAAGCTTTCACATGTAAGTGATATCATATGATATTTGTCTTTGTTTACTTCACTTAATATGATAATCTTTAGTTGCATCCATGTTGCTGCAAATGGTAATTTCATTCTTTTTTTTTCTTTTTATGGCTGAATAGTATTCCATTGTATATATGTACCACATCTCCTAAGTATAAGGGAAATATATTATCTCACACAGCAAGAAGTCCTGAGATGGGCAATTCCAAAGTTCATTACCACTGACATAATCAAAGACAAGATGGCTATAGCAGCTCCTGGAATCACAGCTTCACTTAATAACATCCAAAAACCTTGCGTCCCAGGTTTTTAAAAACTTATTTAAAAAATTTTTAGGACTTCCCTGGTGGTCCAGTGATTAAGAATCTGCCTTCCAATGCAAGGGACGCAGGTTCAATCCCTGATCAGGGAACTAAGATCCCACATGCCATGGGGCAACTAAGCCTGTGAGGCACAACTAGAGAGAGAAGCCTACACCCTACAAGGAAGAGCCCATGGGCCATAGCTAAGACCTGATGCAACCAAATTAATTAATTTTTTTACATTGAACATACAATAAAATTGGCTCTTTCTTTTGGTATACAGTTCTGTAAGCTATAGTACATGTAAACACCACGGTAGTCAGTATAGAGAAGAGTTCTACTACCCACCAAAACTCAACTCATGTTATCCCTTTGCCACATTTTCCCTTCATTCCTAACTTCTGGCAACAACTGATCTACATTTTTGTCCTTATAATTTTGACTTTTCAAGAATGCCATGTAAATGGAACCATACATTGTGTAACACTTTGAGATTGACTTTCACTCAGCATAACTTTGATATCCATTAAATTTAATGTGTATATTAATGACTTTTTTTTTTTTTTGCTATAGTAGTAGTACTACATTGCATGGACTTAGCATTGTTTTCTTATTCCTTTCTCCACTGAAGGATATTTGGGTTGTTCTAGTTTTTGGCAATTGTGAATAAGACACTCATGAACATTTGGGTTTAGGTATTTGCATGAACTTGGGTTTGCGTGAACTTGAGTTTCATTTCTCTAGCAGTGTGGTTCTCAAGTGGGGGCTATTTTGCAATCCCAAGGGATATCTGACAATGTTTGGCGACATTTTGATTGTCTCATCTTGGTGGAAGGGGGTACTACTTGCATCTACTGGAATGCACAAATCAGGGATGCTGCTAAACATCCTCCAAAGGATAGAACAACCTGCTCCCCACCACCCAATCAAGAACTAGCTGGCCTGAGATGTCAATAGTGCCAGGGTTGAGAAATCCTGGTCTAGGTAAATGCTCAGGAGTTTGTTTGCTGGGTCATATAATGAGTGTCTGTTTGTAAGAAATAACCAAACTCCTCTAGACTGGTTGTGCCATCTTACATTCCTGCCAGTATTATAGGAGAGTTCCAGCTGTTCTTACATTCATGGATCACAGCCTTGTGGCAAAGGGGCTTGCATAATTCAATGACGCTATGAGCCATGTCATACAGGGCCATCCAAGACAAATGGGTCATAGTGAAGAGTTCCTACAAAATGTGGTCCACTGGAGAAGGAAATGGCAACCCACTCCAGTATTCTTGCTGTGAGAACCCCATGAATAGTATAAAAACACAAAAATATATGACACCAGAATATGAGCCCCACGGGTAGGAAGGTGTCAAATATGCTACTGGGGAAGAGGGGAGGGCAATTACTAATAGCTCCAGAAAGAATGAAGTGGCTGGGCCAAAGTGGAAACAACACTCTGCTGCGGATATGTCTGTGGTCAAGGTAAAGTCCGATGCTGTAAAGAACAATATTGCATAGGAACCTGCCAAGGATATTGCATAGGAATAGTTAGATCCATATATCAACCCAGCTCACCAGCAGAAAGTATAGGGATTAAGAGAAGCCACATGGTCCTGGGTAAACAGTGATACCATCACAGCTCTGTTCCTTACCGGCTAGGTGACCTTGGGCTACTTATTTTTCTGTGTCTATTTCCTCATCTAAAAACTGGAACAATGATATTTACTTCATAGAGTTACTTGTTACCCGAGTAAATACATGTAAAGTACTAATTACACCTGGCGCATGATAAATTGTTTCTATTTATTATTTATTGGCTTCATTGAGTCTTAGCTGAGGCACGTGGGATCTTTCCTTGTGGCACAGAGGCTTCTCTCTAGTTGTGGTGCACAGGTTTAGTTGCCCCAAGGCATGTGGGATCTTAGGTCCCTGACCAGGGATCAAACCCACGTCCCCTGCATTGGAAGGCATATTCTTAACCACTGGACTACCAGGGAAGTTGCCATTAGCTATTTTTATTTGAAAACAAGAGAGGATACATAGAATAGGTGAGAGTTTTGAAAAAGCCAAAAGGGGGTCCTTTCCTCCCAAAAAAGGCATTGTTAACAAACCTCAGGGATCCTGCTAGGGAATGTCTCCTGACTCAAAAAAAAAGATGTTATCCAGGGGTTACCCCCCTCCCCATTATGATGTTTTTGCAAAACATACTATTCTGCTTTTATCTCTTTTTCTGAGAAACATCTCTACTGAAACCTTGTAGTTTCAGTATTTAAAAGTGAGAAGCACTGGGCTATCAAAGCAAGGTTTCTCTCCCAGTTTCTAGAGTGTAACACACATGGTAGAAAATCTTGGCTCCAGATACTCTAAAGGTGTATGAAGGAAAGAGTACTAAGGTTAAAACTACTAAGACCTGACTAGAAATTTCTCAGTTCTGCCAAGAACTGGTCCTGGAAATGGGTTTTTGTGATGTTTCTTCCTCCCACCCTTTAGTAATTGTTTCAAGTTAGTTCTTGATCATGTTGTAGATTCAGAATTCAGTCTCTTTACAGGCTTCTCTTGGCCATCATTAGGATAAAGTAACAAATTCTGCACTTCAAACCAAAGAAAATATAAGACAACACAGGCAATACTGTCAAACTGGTAGCCAAGTTTGTGGTAGAAAGGAGTCAGAGGGGAAGGAAGCAGGATGAGACAGCCTGACCACAATGCTCAGACACAGCTGGGATCTGGATGAAGATGAAGCACACCCAATCCATATGTGCAGTTCTAGATATTTTGGCTAGAATTTCTCTCAATGCAGGGCTTGAACCAGCAGAGTAACCCCAAGAATTCCCAGGGAGGAAGAAATCTGGAGAAACTTGTGGTGGGCAGAAGGTGAAATCTTCTCACTAAAAATGTTTCATAACACATGTCAAGCAGGATTTGAGACTCCCTTAGTTCCTGGAAAAAACAAAAAAGATGAGCTCCAAAGAGGAAGAAAATGCTTTTAGCTTGGTCACATGTCCTAAGAGTTCAGCAATCATCTTGAGGTTTTGAAGATTCCCAAGAGAAAAGTTTCTCATTTTAGAGAAAATCTGACTATAGAAAGATGAGCAGCAGGAATATGTCCTAAGAGCTTCTCACAGGTATGTTGTTTTCCTTAACCCTTGGTTGCATCCCAGCAATATAGAGGGAATTATGGGAAGAAATGCTTCCCAGAATGGTAGCAAGAGATAGATAGCAGTATTAGAGACTGGAGGATCAAGAAAATTATGTTTTCTTCAAAGTAATTCACTCACAAATTCCACTATAGACAGTGGTATTACATGGAGGTGGCATAGCATTTCTTTTCATATCACTCAACAAGCCTTGTTTCCTACTGCTTAAACCTTTCCACTGGAGAAGGCAATGGCACCCTACTCCAGTACTCTTGCCTGGAAAATCCCATGGATGGAGGACCCTTCGGCAGGCTGCAGTCCATAGGGTCACTAAGAGGTGGACACGACTGAGCAGCTTCACTTTCACTTTTCACTTCCATGCATTGGAGAAGGAAATGGCAACCCACTCCAGTGTTTTTGCCTGGAGAATCCAAGGGATGGGGGAGCCTGGTGGGCTGCTGTCTATGGGGTTGCACAGAGTTGAACATGACTGAAGTGACTTAGCAGCAGCAAACCTTTCCACCTGTACCCGATGACCTAAGAGGCTCTAAGAATTTGGGATCTGAAGAGAGATCTGCACCCCCATGTTCATTGCAATACTATTCACAATTGCAAAGATCTGGAAATAAATGTCCAACAGTGGATGAATGGAAAAAGAAAATGTGGTGTGTATATGCAGGGAATAAAACTCATCCATAAAAAATAGGGAAATCTTGCCACTTGCAGCAATATGGATACACTTTGAGGGCACTATGCTAAGTGAAATAAGTCAGAGGAAGACAAATACTGTATGAGCTTGCTCTTATGTGGAATCTAAAAAACCAAACTCATAGAAACAGAGATCAGATTTGTGGTTGCCAGAGGCAGGAGGTGGGGGTAGGGCAATTGGGTGAAGGTGTTCAAAAGGTACAAGCTTTCAGTTATAAGATAAACAAGTTCTGGGGATCAAATGTACCGCATGATGACTGTAACTGAAAGTACCATTTTGTATATTTGAAAATTGCTAAAAATAGTAGGTCTTAACAGCTCTCTTCACAAGGAAAAAAATTTTTGTAACTATGTGAAGTGATGGATTTTAGCTAAACTTATTGTGATAATCATTTTTCAACATATACAAATATCACATAATTGTATTGTATACCTTACTCTTACACAATTTTATATGTCAATTATATAACAATATAACAATAAAACTGGAATAAAAGAATTTGGGATCCCCAAGTGCATCCTAAATTAGGTGCTGCTGTAACTACTGGACAGAGTATGCTTTCTAACTTTTCACAGTCCTTTAAAAATGCACTTGTTAGTCTAATAAACTCATTAAGATTCCATATGCAAGTTTAGAGTTAATTTTCATTTGACTACCACAGTGATTCTTGACTGGGTTTCACCACACCTCAGAAGTATCAAGAGTAAGCATTTAAAAGAAAAGAATAGAATCCTAGATAGCATTCTGGGCCCATGTCACCCACAGCCTCTTCAGCAGTACTTGGAGAGCAGGTGTCAAGATCTGTTTGCACCACCTATGCTGAGGTGGTAAGAGCACTGGAGTGGAGGTCAAGAGGACTGGATTTGTTATATTTATTTATTGAAGTATAGCTGATTTACAATGTTGTATTAGTTCCTGGTGTACAGCAAAGTGATTCAGTTATACATATACATATTCTTTTCCATTATAGGTTATTACAAGATATTGAATATAGTTCCCTGTGCTATACAGTAGAATCTTGTTGTTTATCTATCCTATATATAGTAGTTTGTATCTACTAATTCCAAACTCCTAATATATCCTTCCCCATCTCCCCTTCAATCACCCTAATTTTGTTTTATATGTCTAAGAGACTGTTTCTATTTTGTAAGAAACTTCATTTGTATCATTTTTTAGATTACACATTTAAATAATATCATGATATTCATCTTTCTTGAATATCTTTCTTACTTCACTCAGTATAATAATCTCTATGTCCATCCATGTTATTACAAATGGCACAGCTTCATTCTTGCTTATGTCTCAGCAATATTCCATTGTCCATATGTACCACATCTTCTTTATCCTTTCCTCTGTTGATGGACATCTAAGTTGTTTCCACATCCTGGCTTTTGTAAAGAGTGCTGCAATGAACTCTGGGGTGCATGTATCTTTTTGAATTATGGTTTTCTCTGGGTATATTCCTGGGAGTGGGATTGGTGGGTCATATGATAGCTCTATTTTTAGTTTTTTCTAAAGAAATGCCATACTGTTTTCCATAGTGGCTGTACCAATTTACATTCCCACCAACAGTGTAGGAGGGTTCCCTTTCTCGGCGCAAAGAGGCCTGGATTTGAATCTCAATCTGATGTAATCACTTACTAGCTGAGTGCAAAGTCATGCTACATGTCTTGGCCTCCTTTTCTCTCCTGTAAAATTTAGCAGCAAAATATGTGACAGAAATGTAAATTGGAAAGTGTTAATTCCAAACTGTCTTTTCTGGATGTCAGGCCCATAGACTCCTCAAAGTAGAGCATGCAGCGTGGATCATCTCCGTTCTCATCTCCCCTATCCTCAGATGAATTTTCAAGTCATAATGCTGTCAAGAAACTTCCAAGAATAGAAATAAAAGCATCCACTCTCTCCAATTTCACAGAGAAAGCATAGAATATTAAATAGTAATAACAAGATATGAACAGTTTAATTTGTGGCAGACTTTCAGCCAATACTGTTAGAATACCTGTTTGCAGATGAATTCAGTTCAGTTCAGTTGCTCAGTCGTGTCCGACTCTTTGTGACCCCATGAACCACAGCACACCAGGCCTCCCTGTCCATCATCAACTCCCGGAGTCTACCCAAACTTATGTCCATTGAGTCGGTGATGCCATCCAACCATCTCATCCTCTGTCATCCCCTTCTCCTCCTGCCCTCAATCTTTCCCAGCATCAGGGTCTTTTCAAATGAGTCAGCTTTTGGCATCAGGTGGCCAAAGTATTGGAGTTTCAGCTTCAACATCAGTCCTTCCAATGGACACCCAGGACTGATCTCCTTTAGGATGGACTGGTTGGATCTCCTTGCAGTCCAAGGGACTCTCAAGAGTCTTCTCCAACACCACAGTTCAAAAGCATCAATTCTTCAGTGCTCAGCTTTCTTTCTAGTCCAACTCTCACATCCGTACATGACTACTGGAAAAACCATAGCCTTGACTAGACGGACCTTTGTTGACAAAGTAATGTCTCTGCTTTTTAATATGCTGTCTAGGTTGGTCATAACTTTCCTTCCAAGGAGTAGATGAAGGACTGTCATACTCAGGTACTATGTGAGTCATGAAACTGTGTTTTCTAAAAACCTTCACTAGGATCTTACCCACATTTTATTTTATTTTTTTTTATTAGAGGCAAATTACTTTACATTAATATATTGGTTGGTTTTGCCATACATTGACACGAATCCGCCCCGGGTGTACATGTGTTCCCCCTCTTGAACCCCCCTCCCACCTCCCTCTTCCCCATATCCTCCTTCCAGGTCATCCCCGTGCACCAGCCCCAAGCATCCTGTATCATGCGTCGAACCTGGACTGGAGATTAATTTCACATATGATAATATACATGCTACAATGCCATTCTCCCAAATCATCCCACCTTCACCCTCTCCCACAGAGTCCCAAAGACTGTTCTATACACCTATGTCTCTTTTGCTGTCTCGTATACAGTGTTAAGGTTACCATCTTTCTAAATTCCATATATATGCGTTAGTATACTGTATTGATGTTTTTCTTTCAGGCTGACTTCACTCTGTATAATAGGCTCCAATTTCATCCACTTCATTAGAACTGACTCAAATGCATTCTTTTTGATGGCTGAAAAATACTCCATTGTGTATATGTACCAAAGCTTTCTTATCCATTCATCTGCAGTTTTACTTCTTTTCCAATTTGTATTCCTTTTATGTCTTTTTCCGCTCTGATTGCTGTAGCCAAAACTTCCAGAAGTATGTTGAATAGTAGTGGTGAGAGTGGGCACCCTTGTCTTGTTCCTGACTTTAGGGGAAATGCTTTCAGTTTTTCACCATTGAGGATAATGTTTGCTGTGGGTTTATCATATGGGTTTTATTATGTTGAGATATGTCCCTTCTATTCCCACTTTCTGGAGGGTTTTTTTTATCATAAATGGATGTTGAATTTTGTCAAAGGCTTTCTCTGCATCTATTGAGATAATCATATGATTTTTATTTTTCAGTTTGTTAATGTGGTGTATTACGTTGATTGATTTGCGGATATTGAAGAATCCTTGCATTCCTGGGATAAAGCCCACTTGGTCATGATGTATGATCTTCTTAATATGTTGTTGGATTCTGATTGCTAGAATTTTGTTAAGGATTTTTGCATCTATGTTCATCAGTGATATTGGCCTGTAGTTTTCTTTTTTTGTGGGATCTTTACCAGGTTTGGGGATTAGGGTGATGGTGGCCTCATAGAATGAGTTTGGAAGTTTCCCTTCCTCAGCAATTTTCTGGAAGAGTTTGAGTAGAATAGTTGTTAGCTCTTCTCTAAATTTTTGGTAGAATTCAGCTGTGAAGCCGTCTGGACCTGGGCTTTTGTTTGCTGGAAGATTTCTAATTACAGCCTCTAATTCCGTGCTTGTGATGGGTCTGTTAAGATTTTCTATTTCTTCCTGGTTCAGTTTTGGAAGGTTGTACTTTTCTAAGAATTTGTCCATTTCTTCCAAGTTATTCATTCTATTGCCATATAATTGCTGATAGTATTCTCTAATAATCCTTTGTATTTCTATGTTGTCGGTTGTGATCTCTCCATTTTCATTTCTAATTTTATTGATTTGGTTCTTCTCCCTTTGTTTCTTGATGAGTCTGGCTAGTGGTTTGTCAATTTTATTTACCTTCTCAAAGAACCAGCTTTTGGCTTTGTTGATTTTTGCTATGGTCTCTTTTGTTTCTTTTGCATTTATTTCTGCCCTAATTTTTAAGATTTCTTTCCTTCTACTAACCCTGGGGTTCTTCATTTCTTCCTTTTCTAGTTTCTTTAGATGTAGAGTTAGGTTATTTAGTTGACTTTTTTCTTGTTTCTTGAGGTGTGCCTGTATTGCTATGGACTTCCCCCTTAATACTGCTTTTACAGTGTCCCAGAGGTTTTGGGTTGTTGTGTTTTCATTTTCATTCATTTCTATGCATATTTTGATTTCTTCTATGATTTGTTCATTATTCAGCAGCGTGTTATTCAGCCTCCATATGTTGGCATTTTTAATAGTTTTTCTCCTGTAATTGAGATCTAATCTTACTGCATTGTGGTCAGAAAAGATGCTTGGAATGATTTCAATTTTTTTGAATTTACCAAGGCTAGATTTATGGCCCAGGATGTGATCTATCCTGGAAAATGTTCCGTGTGCACTTGAGAAAAAGGTGAAATTCATTGCTTTGGGGTGAAATGTCCTATAGAGATCTATTAGGTCTAACTGGTCTATTGTATTGTTTAAAGTTTGTGTTTCCTTGTTAATTTTCTGTTTAGTTGATCTATCCATAGGTGTGAGTGGGGTATTAAAGTCTCCCACTATTATTGTGTTATTATTAATTTCCCCTTTCATACTTGTTAGTAATTGTCTTCCATATTGTGGTGCTCCTATGTTGGGTGCATAAATATTTATAATTGTTATATCTTCATCTTGGATTGATCCTTTGATCATTATGTAGCTTCTTTCTTTGTCTCTTTTCACAGCCTTTGTTTTAAAATCTATTTTATCTGATATGAGTATTGCTACTCCTGCTTTCTTTTGGTCTCTATTTGCGTGGAATGTCTTTTTCCAGCCCTTCACTTTCAGTCTGTATGTGTCCCTCGTTTTGAGGTGGGTCTCTTGTAGACAACATATATGGGGGTCTTGTTTTTATATCCATTCAGCCAGCCTTTGTCTTTTGGTTGGGGCATTCAACTCATTTACGTTTTGTGTGATTATTGATAAGTATGATCCCGTTGCCATTTTCTTTATTGTTTTGGGATCGAGTTTGTATACCCTTTCTGTGTTTCCTGTCTAGAGAAGAATCTTTAGTATTTGTTGGAGAGCTGGTTTGGTGATGCTGAATTCTCTCAGCTTTTGCTTGTCTGTAAAGCTTTTTATTTCTCCTTCATATTTGAATGAGATCCTTGCTGTTACCCACATTTTAGACGGAAAATTCCTTTGGTCCTTTCCCCTTTGTACAAGTTCAAGAATGTCTCTGAAGTGATAGCTTATGGTGAGTGGTGTCAGATTCGTGATCTCTGAAGAAGAGAATTTTGCTTTGGGACCAGAGATGCAGCTTCAGGCACTCAGAGCTTCGTGTGGGAAGTTTTATTACAGTGAAAAGGGATAGAAAAAGCTTCTGACATAGACATCAAAAGGGGGCAGAGTGTCCCACTCACTAGTTTGTGTAGGCCTTTATACACTTTGGGGCTTCCCTAGGGGCTCAGACGGTAAACCTTCTTTCTGCAATGCAGGAGACCCAGGTTTGATCCCTGGGTTGGGAAGATCCCCTGGAGAAGGAAATGGCAGCCCACTCCAGTACTCTTTCCTGGAAAATCCCATGAACAGAGGAGCCTGGTAGGTTACAGTCCATGGGGTCGCAAAGAGTTGGACATGACTGAGCGACTTCAATTTCACTTTATATAACTTTTCGATTCGTTACTAACAATGGAAAGGTCTTAACAGACCCACTCACACAAATTACAACTTAAGATAATAGGATAGTCAGAAGGTTCTTGTTAAGGAGAAACATGTCCTAGATCAAGATATATTGTTGTTATATAACCATTAGCACAGAGCTTAGAAAAAACATATCCTTGAGCAAGATATGCACCCGAGCAGCTGCCGCGTGGCACTGAAGCGACTTCGAGGAGATACCCCACGTCCAAGGACAAAGAAGCCTTGTTTTCACTAGGAGCCAGAGACACCACAGAGACTGAGAACGTGTTTGAGTGTCTCCTGTGGAGATATCGGTCAGTGGTGGACTGCCGCAGGGGCAGGGGCTCTGGGTACAGCAGACTTGGGTATGGCATAAGCCCTCTTGGAGGAGGTCACCATTAACCCCACCATAGAGCCTCAAGAACTTACAAAGTACTGTGACATAGACTGTTGAAGGGCACAAACAAAACCTTGTGTGCACCAGGACCCAGGAGAAAGGAGCAGTAACCCCACAAGAGATTGACCCAGACTTGTCCAGGAGTGTCAAGGAGTATCCAGTGGAGGCGTGGGTTGGCGGTGGCCTGCTGCAGGGTTGGGGGCAGGGAATATAGCAGTACATGCATGGGACATTTTGAAGGAGGTTGCCATTGTCTTCATTACCTCCAGCATAGTTTGGTGAGAAATAGATTTAAAGGACTAGATCTGATAGATAGAGTGCCTGATGAACTATGGAGGAGGTTCGTGATGTTGTACAGGAGACAGGGACCAAGACCATTCCCATGGAAAAGAAATGCAAAAGAGCAAAATGGCTGTCTGAGGAGGCCTTACAAATAGCTGTGAAAAGAAGAGAAGCGAAAAGCAAAGGAGAAAAGGAAAGATATAAGCAGATGAATGCAGGATTCCAAAGAATAGCAAGGAGAGATAAGAAAGCCTTTCTCAGTGATCAATGCAAAGAAATAGAGGAAAACAACAGAATAGGAAAAACAAGAGATCTCAAGAAAATTAGAGATACCAAGGGAACATTTCATGCAAAGATGGGCCCAATAAAGGACAGAAATGGTATGGACCTAACAGAAGCAGAAGATATTAAGAAGAGGTGGCAAGAATACACAGAAGAACTGTACAAAAAAGATCTTCACAACCAAAATAATCACGATGGCATGATCACTCACCTAGAGCCAGACATCTTGGAATGTGAAGTCAAGTGGGCCTTAGAAAGCATCACTAGGAACAAAGCTAGTGGAGGTGATAGAATTCCAGTTGAGCTATTTCAAATCCTGAAAGATGATGTTGTGAAAGTGCTGCACTCAATATGCCAGCAAATTTGGAAAACTCAGCAGTGGCCACAGGACTGGGAAAGGTCAGTCTTCATTCCGATCCCAAAGAAAGGCAATGCCAAAGAATGCTCAAACTACCACATAATTGCACTCATCTCACACGCTAGTAAAGTCATGCTCAAAATTCTCCAAGCCAGGCTTCAGCAGTATGTGAACCGTGAACTTCCAGATGTTCAAGCAGGTTTTAGAAAAGGCAGAGGCACCAGAAATCAAATTGCCAACATCCGCTGGATCATGGAGAAAGCAAGAGAGTTCCAGATAAACATCTATTTCTGCTTCAATGACTATGCCAAAGCCTTTGACTATGTGGATCACAATAAACTGTGGAACATTCTGAAAGAGATGGGAATACCAGACCACCTGACCTGCCTCTTGAGAAACCTGTATGCAGGTCAGGAAGCAACAGTTAGAACTGGACATGGAACTATAGACTGGTTCCAAATAGGAAAAGGAGTACGTCAAGGTTGTATATTGTCATCCTGCTTATTTAACTTATATGCAGAGTACATCATGAGGAACGCTGGGCTGGAAGAAGCACAAGCTGGAATCAAGATTGCTGAGAGAAATATCAATCACCTCAGATATGCAGATGACACTACCCTTATGGCAGAAAGTGAAGAGAAACTAAAAAGCCTCTTGATGAAAGTGAAAGAGGAGAGTGAAAAGTTGGCTTGAAGCTCAACATTCAGAAAACAAAGATCATGGCATCTGGTCCCATCACTTCATGGGAAATAGATGGGGAAACAGTGGAAACAATGTCAGATTTTATTTTTGGGGGGCTCCAAAATCACTGTGGATGCTGATTGCAGCCATGAAATTAAAAGACGCTTACTCCTTGGAAGGAAAGTTATGACCAAACTTGATAATATATTAAAAAGCAGAGACATTACTTTGCCAACAAAGGTCCATCTAGTCAAAGCTATGTTTTTTTCCGTGGTCATGTATGGATGTGAGAGTTGGACTGTGAAGAAAGCTGATCACCAAAGAATTGATGCTTTTGAACTGTGGTGTTGGAGAAGACTCTTGAGAGTCCCTTGGGCTGCAAGGAGATCCAACCAGTTCATTCTAAAGGAGATCAGCCCTGAGTATTCATTGGAAGGACTGATGCTAAAGCTGAAACTCCAATACTTTGGCCACCTCATGCAATGAGGTGACTCACTGGAAAAGACTGATGCTGGGAAAGATTGGGGGCGGGAGGAGAAGGGGACGACAGAGAATGAGATGGCTGGATGGCATCACTGACTCAATGGACGTGGGTCTGAATGAACTCCAGGAGTTGGTGATGGACAGGGAGGCCTGGCGTGCTGTGATTCATGGGGTTGCAAAGAGTCGGACACGACTGAGCGACTGAACTGAACTGAAATAACAGGGAGGGAACACAGCTCCACCCATCAACAGAAAATTTGATTAAAGATTTACTGAGCATGGCCCTGCACATCAGAACAAGACCCAATTTCCCCCTCAGTCAGTCTCTCCCATCAGGAAGTTTCCATAAGCCTCTTATCCTTTTCCATCAGAGGGCAGACAGACTGAAAACCACAATCACAGAAAACTAACCAATCTGATCAGTTAGAAAAACTGACCAATTGGTTAGAACACTAACCAATCTGATGCACCACAGCCTTCTCTAACTCAATAAAACTGTGAGCCATGCCGTGTAGGGCCACCCAGGACAGATGGGTCACGGTGGAGATCTCTGACAAACGTGGTCCATTGGAGAAGGGAATAGCGAACCACTTCAGTACTCTTGCCTTGAGAACCACATGAACAGTATGAAAAGGCAAAAAGAAAAGACACTGAAAGATGAACTCCCCAAGTCGGTAGGTGCCCAACATGCTACGGGAGATCAGTGGAGAACTAAATCCAGAAAGAATGAAGAGACGGAGCCAAAGCAGAAACAACACCCAGTTGTGGATGTCACTGGTGATAGAAGAAAAGTCTGATGCTATAAAGAGCAATATTGCATAGAAACTTGGAATGTTCGGTTCATGAATCAAGGCAATTGAAAGTGGTCAAACAGAAGATGGCAAGAGTGAACGTCAACATTCTAGGAATCAGCAAACTGAAATTGACTGGAATGGGTGAATTTAACTCAGATGACCATTAAATCTACTACTATGGGCAAGAATCCCTTAGAAGAAATGGAGTAGCCATCATAGTCAACAAAAGAGTCCAAAATGCAGTGCTTGGATGCAGTCTCAAAAATGACAGAATGATCACTGTTCATTTCCAAGGCAAACCATTCAATGTCACAGTAATCCAAGTCTACGCTCTGACCAGTAACACTGAAGAAGCTGAAGTTGAACAGTTCTATGAAGACCTACAAGACCTTCTAGAACTGACACCCCCGAAAGATGTCCTTTTCATTATACGGGACTGGAATGTGAAAGTAGGAAGTCAAGAAATACCTGAAGTCCAGGGCGAGGGAGGCATGATTTGGGAGAATGGCATTGAAACATGTATATTATCATATGTGAAACAAAGCACCAGTCCAGGTTCGACGCATGATACAGGATTCTTGGGGCTGGTGCACGGGGATGACCCAGAGGGAAGATAAGGGGAGGACGGAGGTGGGAGAGGGGTTCAGGAAGGGGAACTCATGTACACCCGGGGCGGATTCATGTCAATGTATGGCAAAACCAACCAATATAATATTGTAAAATAATTAGCCTCCAATTAAAAAAAAAAAGAAATACCTGGAGTAACAGGCAAATTTGGCCTTGGAGGACAGAAGGAAGAAGGGCAAAGGCTAATAGAGTTTTGCCAAGAGAACACACTGGTCATAGCAAACAAACTCTTCCAACAACACAAGAGAAGACTCTACATGGACATTACCAGATAGTCAACACCGAAATCAGGTTGATTATATTCTTTGCAGCCAAAGATGGAGAAGCTCTATACAGTTAACAAAAACAAGACTGGGAGCTGACTGTGGCTCAGATCATGAGCTCCTTATTGCCAAATTCAGACTTAAATTGAAGAAAGTAGGGAAAACCACTAGACCATTCAGGTATGACCTAAATCAAATCCCTTATAATTACAGTGAAAGTGAAAAATAGATTCAAGGGATTAGATCTGATAGATGGAGTGTCTGATGAACTATGGACAGAGGTTTGTGACATTGTACAGGAGACAGGGATCAAGACCATCCCCAAGATGAAGAAATACAAGAAAGCAAAATGGCTGTTTGAGGAGGCCTTACAAATAGCTATGAAAAGTAGAGAAGTGAAAAGCAAAGGAGAAAAGGAAAGACATACTCATTTGAATGCAGAGTTCCAAAGAATAGCAAGGAGAGATAAGAAAGTTTTCCTCAGTGATCAATGCAAAGAAATAGAGGAAAACAATAGAATGGGTAAGACTAGAGATCTCTTCAGTGAAGAGGAACTCAAAAGCCTCTTGATGAAAGTGAAAGAGGAGAGTGAAAAGGTTGGCTTGAAGCTCAACATTCAGAAAACAAAGATCATGGCATCTGGTCCCATCACTTCATGGGAAATAGATGGAAAAACAGTGGAAACAGTGTCAGACTTTATTTTTTTGGGCTCCAAAATCACTGCAGATGCTGATTGCAGCCTTGAAATTAAAAGACGCTTACTCCTTGGAAGGAAAGTTATGACCAACCTTGATAATATATTAAAAAGCAGAGACATTACTTTGCCAACAAAGGTCCGTCTAGTCAAGGCTATGGTTTTTCCCGTGGTCATGTATGGATGTGAGAGTTGTACTGTGAAGAAAGCTGATTGCCGAAGAACTGATGCTTTTGAACTGTGGTGTTGGAGAAGACTCTTGAGAGTCCCTTGTACCACAAGGAGATCCAACCAGTCCATTCTAAGGGAGATCAATCCTGGGTGCTCATTGGAAGGACTGATGCTGAAGCTGAAACTGCAATACTTTGGCCACCTCACGCGATGAGTTGACTCACTGGAAAAGACTCTGATGCTAGGAGGGATTGGGGGTGGGAGGAGAAGGGGATGACAGAGAATGAGATGGCTGGATGGCATCACTGACTCGATGGACATGTGTTTGAGTGAACTCCGGGAGTTGGTGATGGACAGGGAGGCCTGGCGTGCTGTGATTCATGGGGTCGCGGAGAGTCGGACACGAGAGAGCGACTGAACTGAACTGAACTGAACTGAACTGAAGGACACAGAGCAGGGGTAAAAACAATGGGGTCATCAGCCTTGGAAAAGAACCTCAAGAATTCTCCTGAGGTATGATACTCCTTGTAAATGTGACAAGATTTGTCTTCTCTTCTCAGACTTATGCTTATCTCCTGCTAGGAAATGTCTTGATTTATCTGCACAGTGATTTACTTCCTCAAGTTGCTCTCTGTTTTAGGTGAGCCCCAGTGAGACTATGATGTCAGAGACTGCTGTTCCCTGCTGGGTCAGCCCTGCCCTTCAGGATCCAGGAGGTGTTAGGGGAAAATTTCACATTACAAAGTAGATGGCTTGAGGTGCGTGAATGTGTTCTTAGCCCAGGAGATCTTGGCAGTGTTGTGAGCTGATTGTTTTCTGTAGTGATACACAGAGTAGGTAGAGATTGACTTGATAACTGAGGGTTTGGGCTGGTTCAATTTTCCTCAGCACTTTTTTGGTACAAGGGTCACCTGAGAAAGAGACCATGAGAACTGCTTGAATCAAGGCCAAAGTCAGATAAAGAGGCCATGCCAGTTGCTCACAAGAGTGTGGTCCCTAGATCAGTAACAACACCATCTGGGAACTTGAGGAAAATTCAGATTCTTGGGCCCCTCTCCAGACCTAATGAATCTAAAACTCTGGGAGTGGGGCCCAACAATCCATGTTTTAAAAAGCCATTCAAGTGATTCTGACTCATGTTCAAACTTGAAAACTATAGGATTAAGGGCTTCTCATCCCTGGCTGCACACCTGAGGCATTTGTTTAAAATACAGAGTTTGGAATGGGGCCCAGAAAATCCCTGTTTTTAATCCCTGCATGATACTGTTGCTCAGGCAGGGTTGAGAACCACAAGTGCATTCTATCCTTAAGAACAAATTTCTCAGGATTGTACAGAGTTTTTGTCACAGGCTTTCCAATCCATCATCTGGACTATAGGTTGTAAGATTAGATAGCATTTCCTGGCTCAGGGCCTGTCTCTGTGATGGAATCAAGGCCTAGACAGAGTGAATCCTGTATTTCTTGGTAAGGAAGCTAGAGTGCCTCTGCCCATTGGTCCCTTCTCTTTTTCCTTAATGGTCTAGAAAAAGCAATTTGCCATATAGGGTTCCTGTGTAGAGGCCTAGAATAAGAGGTTCTGCAGAAAACTGGGGACAGTGGTTGCTAAAAAAATACAGCTACTGTAAAGCCCATGAATATTCTTCATTTCAAACTAGACATCTCTAGTCCCTTCATTTCTTTCATTATCCCCCCATTACTCCCAACTCCCCTAGTCACAAAATCTTATGACCTAAGTTTTCTGACTGTCTGCCAAACAAGAAAGTGCATTTTATACCCAAAACATAAGCAATCCCTTCTTGCTTGCTTGCAACTGCAATGCCAACATGACCAAGACACCAAGAAAGGTGCTAGGTTGTCCTTACTACTCCCTGGGTTCTGAAATAGCATCCTGACATTTCAGATTGACAAAAGAAGGTCCTTGGGGATCTGCTCAAAAGGCAAGCATGATATGCGAGTCACATTATCAGATAGATATATATATATATGCATTACATATAACTGGAGTTGGGAGGTCAGCCTTCTTTTGGGCTATATTTTGGTCCAGGCTTTTTAAATCTTCAAAATATATGGTACTTTGGATTTCAAAATATATGTTATTATATATATATATATACACACTGTCTCTCTATATCTACATTGTCTCTCTCTCTCTCTCTCTCTATAAATATATATATATATATATACACGTACACAAAGTGAAGGGGCAGAAAATTTATTGAAAAAAAATTTTATGTTTTTTACTCTGTGTCAGGTGCTGATACTTGCCATATATTAACTCATTTAATCTTTAATAACTTTATGTGGAAGGTACAATTATTGTCCCAGTTTTACAGATGAAGAAATTGAGTCTCTGAGAAATTAAATATTTGCCCAAGTCCAGAAAGTCAATAGTCAGGAGTTAAACTTTGGCAGTCTGGTTCCAGACTTCATACTCTCAATCACTGTATTGTATTGCCTCTCAAGGCTGCAAGCAAATTTCTAAAACAATAGACTCCGAGTTGGAAAGGTCGTTAAAGGACTTTCAGTCCAACCTTTCAACCAACACAAGAATCCCCGCTATGTACTTCCTGCCCTGCTTGAACATTTTTAATAACTAGAGCTTAGTATCTCAAAGGTCCAGTATGGACCATCTCTGACTGTTGAGTTTATCTTTAAAGTGAACTATCAACTCAGTGCAAATAAGCTGAGCCAAAAGTATGTTTGCTGCTGCTAAGTCACTTCAGTCGTGTCCGACTCTGTGTGACCACGTAGACGGAAGCCCACCAGGCTCCCCCGTCCCTGGGATTCTCCAGGCAAGAACACTGGAGTGGGTTGCCATTTCCTTCTCCAATGTGTCAAAGTGAAAAGTGAAAGTGAAGTCGCTCAGTCGTGTCCGACCTTTAGCGACCCCACGGACTGCAGCCTACCAGGCTCCTCCATCCATGGGATTTTCTAGGCAATAGTACTGGAGTGGCTTGCCATTGCCTTCTCCGAAAGTATGTTTAAACCACTCTATTTTTTATATACAAAGATAAGGAAAATATAGTCCTCGTCCCTTACAGATTCTTAAGACAAACATGCATACAATGGCAGAATTGTATGGTACCTGCTGCTGCTGCTGCTAAGTCACTTCAGTCGTGTCCGACTCTGTGTGACCCCATAGACGGAAGCCCACCAGGCTCCCCCGTCCCTGGGATTCTCCAGGCAAGAACACTGGAGTGGGTTGCCATTTCCTTCTCCAATGTGTGAAAGTGAAGTCGCTCAGTCGTGTCCGACCTTTAGCGACCCCACGGACTGCAGCCTACCAGGCTCCTCCATCCATGGGATTTTCTAGGCAAGAGTACTGGAGTGGCTTGCCATTTCCTTCTCCGTGTATGGTACCTACCATAATATAAATACTATAAAGTTTATACTACATGCTATAATATATGTAATATAGTACAAATAAAATAAATATAAAAATGACCTGCTGGAGTACAGAAGAGGTGAAACCAATTCCAAAGATGGTAGTTAGGGAAGGCATCGTAGAGATGGTAAGAACTAAGGTCTATCTTGAAGTTTGGGTAAGATTTCAGCAAGCCCAGTTGAGGCGGAAGGGCAAGAAAGAAACATCAAATAAGTATGGAAGTGCTTTCTTATGGCCACCCTTCAGATAGCTGATGACATCAGATGATGCTCTGGGTCTGCCTACTTCCTGTTCCCTCAGTTGTTTAGTTTTTCAATTTACTGTTTAAGAACTTGAGTACTGGGTTTGGATCCTAGTTCTGTCACTCATTACCGGGGCCATAGTATGACTTTTATGGGCCCTAGATGCCTTTACCTTGTGGGCCCTTTCCATTAAAGAAAAAAACCTATAAAAATTGGATTTTTTCAACTGTGTTGGTACAAAGACAAATATATTATGTATTAAAACATTTCCTTCAACCTGAAAGCTCATTTTTTATCTGATTTGAAAAAGACAATAAAATATTTTTATGGACTCCTGAATGTATCTACTTGTATAGATACATTGTAGATACAGTGTCTACTTAGCCCTAGACCCTGTATCTACTTGTGCCTAACAGATAATTCCAATACTTTGGCCACCTCATACGAAGAGTTGACTCATTGGAAAAGACCCTGATGCTGGGAGGGATTGGGGACAGGAGGAGAAAGGGACAACAGAGGATGAGATAACTGGATGGCATCACCGACTTGATGGACATGAGTTTGAGTGAACTCCAGGAGTTGGTGATGGACAGGGAGGCTTGGTGTGCTGCGATTCATGGGGGTAGCAAAGAGTTGGACACGACTGAGTGACTGAACTGAACTGAACTGATAATTCAGTCCTGTTCATTACCTTTATGATCTGGGGATACATACTTACACTCTCAAAGACTCAGCTTCCTCATTCACAAAATGGGAATAATGATATAACACCTATATTACAAGGTTGTAATAAGGATTAAGTGAGATCTTGCATGACAAATATTAGGACACAATAAATGGCACTAATAAATATTAGCTATACAAATGTAAGGTAACCATAAAATTTATCATTCAACCTGAATACTTTGGAGAGTGAGAGGGGATAATAATTGAATGGAATGGCAGCAATAGGTATAAACTGAGACATAATGGTCACTATGTATATAGTGACTCTCTCTCTCTCTTTCTCCAAGATTCTCAGGTGGCTCAGTGGTAAAGAATCCGCCTACCAATGCTGGAGACGCAAGAGACTTGGGTTTAGTCCCTGGGTTGGGAAGATCCCCTGGAGAAGGAAATGGCAACCCATTCCAGTATTCTTGCCTGGGCAAGCCCACAGACTGAGAAGCCTGACGGGCTACAGTCCATGCAGTCACAAAGAGTCAGACACGACTGAAGTGACTTAGCACACACACATACATTCTTTTACCAATACCTTAACTATCTTGGCATTCAGCTCCCTCTTAGTCATATTTATTCTATCCTTTCCAACTTGAAAATGTTGATTGCTGTTGTTTTGATTTGGAAGCTATAAATAAAATATAATTGAATAATCTGGGTTTCTCTTTGTTATCTTAGATATGTTATTTTATTATTTTTAAATTTTATTTTTATTTTTTGACTGGGCTGGATCTTCATTGCTGTGAATGGGCTTTCTCTAGTTGTGGTTAGTGGGAGCTACTCTCTAGTTGCAGTGTGCTGGATTATTGTGGTGGCTTCTCTTGTTACAGAGCATGGGCGCTAGGGCGTGCAGGCTTCATTAGTTGCAACTTGTGGGCTCAGTAGTTAATGAGGGCTCAGTAGTTGTGGTGCATGGGCTTTGTTGCCTGGCACCACATGGAATCTCCCTGGACCAGGGGTCGAACCAGTGACCCCTGC
Source organism: Moschus berezovskii (assembly GCF_049115385.1). NCBI lineage: Eukaryota > Metazoa > Chordata > Mammalia > Artiodactyla > Moschidae > Moschus > Moschus berezovskii. The sequence goes on from NC_142488.1 coordinate 67,498,833, forward strand.
TTTGGCAGGTAAATTCTCAACCACTAGACTACCAGGGAAGTCCAGGTGTATTATCTTATATTCAAGGGGACCAGATGTTGCAATCTGCTACAGCTCAATTAGTGCCTATTGTGTTTAATGCCACTTTCACTTTCAAAAGTGTCCTAATTTGGTTGATAAATTATATGTAGTCATCTTTTTTATCTCATGTTCCTTTTTCTTTCTGTTCAGAATATAACTGAAGAATTCCTTAGGTTGTCCTGTTGTCCCCAGTATATCTTATTTTATAGGCATGTTTCTTTTTTACATTTATCCTAGCTAGGTACTGTGTGCTATAGCTTCTCTTCACTTCTAGAAAGTCCAATAGAAAGGAATAAATTTAAACTGCAGAGAATAAGGCTAGAAGATCAGGACTATAAGGAACCACTAAACAAATACTTGTATATGTAAACTGAGAAGGTTGTGGACGCTCCTTCCCTGGACCTTGACAAATTGGCTCAGAATTCATCTGTTGCGTATTATGTATGCAGAGGCCTGTTTGATGGTCTTTGGAAGTCCCTCCCAGTCCTGAAATTCTCTACTTTTTAAAAAAATTATTTATTTATTTGACTGCATCGAGTCTTAGTTGCTTCTCTCTGGAGGTAGCATGCAGGCTTGGTTTCCCACAGCACATGGGCTATTAGTTCCCCTACCAGGGATCAAACCCACATCCCTTGCACTGCAAGGCAGATCCTTAACTACTGGGCCACCAGGGAAGTCCCTCTAACTACTTTTTAAAGCTAGATTAGCAATAAAGGTCAGTGAGCTATGTCTGGAGCTAGGATCTGCAGATGATCCCAGGATGGATTAAGCCATAGGGCAAGAAAATCTCTGTTGGGAAAGGAGCAGATTGGTAGCAGTCTAGACACCTCTTAGTGAAATTTCTGGGTCTGTCTATCTAAAGCTGGTCCCTAACCTCATCCACAGAAGTCAAGGGCAGTGTAGCCTGTATCCTATTCTGCCTGAGTCACCCTTCTACTCCTCATTTTTCCATTTAAGAGCACCTGGCTTATGGGGGGAAGGATGGGGGGAAGGGATAGTTAGGGAGTTTGAAATGGACATGTTTTACACACTGCTATATTTAAAATAGATAACCAACAAAGACCTATTGTATAGCACTGGGAACTCTGCTCAATGTTATGTGGCAGTCTGGATGGGAGGGAAGTTTGAGGGAGAATGGATACATGTATATGTATGGCTGAATCCTTTCACAACTTGAAACTACCACAACATGTTTGTTAATCGGCTATACTGCAATACAAAATAAAAAGTTTTTTAAAAGTACAAAAAAAAAAAAAGAGCAGCCAGCTTAGCTTCTGGCATGGGAGAGGCCAGAGTACCCAAAGCCCCATCTACTCTGAAAGCTCCCTAGTGATTGGAGACTAAGTAAAACACAGTTTTCTGAATCAGCCTCTTGCATAACTTTGTTATTTAAGGTCAAACTTTTCCAGTGTTAGTGAGTTACAGCTTCCCTCCCAACCCCCATGCTACCTCCACTTTCATTTCCAACTCCACCCAGTGTTGGTTCCTGCTGCCCAAGCAAAATAATGCTTCTATGGAGTACACAGTAGACTTCAGTCCCCTCTTGGGTTTTGCTACAATGGCCCAGGAATTCAGACATGGTTCTAGTCCCCACCCCCCAAGCATGGTCAAAAGGATATTTGCAGCCCCCTTAGCAACACTTCATGGGAAATAGATGGAAAAACAGTGGAAACAGTGTCAGACTTTATTTTTTTGGGCTCCAAAATCACTGCAGATGCTGATTGCAGCCATGAAATTAAAAGACGCTTGCTCCTTGGAAGGAAAGTTATGACCAACCTTGATAATATATTAAAAAGCAGAGACATTACTTTGCCAACCAAGGTCCGTCTAGTCAAGGCAATGGTTTTTCCCGTGGTCATGTATGGATGTGAGAGTTGGACTGTGAAGAAAGCTGATCGCCGAAGAATCGATGCTTTTGAACTGTGGTGTTGGAGAAGACTCTTGAGAGTCCCTTATACTGCAAGGAGATCCAACCAGTCCATTCTAAAGGAGATCAATCCTGGATGTTCATTGGAGGCACTGATGCTAAAGCTGAAACTGCAATACTTTGGCCACTTCATGCAACGTTGACTCACTGGAAAAGACTCTGATGCTGGGAAAGGTTGGGGGCGGGAGGAGAAGGGGATGACGGAGAATGAGATGGCTGGATGGCATCACCGACTCTGTGGACATGAGTTTGAGTGTACTCCAGGAGTTGGTGATGGACAGGAAGGCCAGGTGTGCTGTAATTCATGGGGTCGCGGAGAGTCGGACACGACTGGGCGACTGAACTGAACTAGCAACACAGAATATTTCTTCCTATGCCCTCTCCATTGGGCTCCTTGGCCCCTCTGTTCGGTTCTGCTTTTCTCCAGGAGGCACTCCAGTTGATGGGTAACATACAAAGAGACCATGGGCTGACCAGAAGCCTGGTTGCTCAGGATTCTGAGCAACAAGTTTTTGGCCTGAGTTACAATGGATATTAGGCCACTGATTGACTTCTAAATTATAGATGAGGAAACCAAGACTGAAGCAAGTATATAATTTGAGCATAGCTGGTAAGTGACAGAGCTGGAATTTAAAACCAGATTTTCCAGATTTCAAAGCTGAGTCTACTTCTAGTCAGGTCAGCCCAAGAACTTCCCAGGAATGAGATGGGTTGAGACGATAAGGTGCTCCCTGTAAGATTTTTAAGTGGGTTTTAGAGAATGCAAAGGCTTCAGGCTTCTTAGGGTCCAGCAATGTGCAATCAATTAACAATCTGTCTTGCTGAGAGATGCATTGGAAATCAACTTGTATTAGGCTTGTATAAACTGTTAAAATTAGGTCCTCTTATAGTATAATCTTGGCACAGAGTCAAAGCACAAATCCAATTTCAACAACTTTTTTTTCAAATCTTTTCTGTAGATTTTCTTAAAGATACATGGGTTTACATAGCATGTCAAACAGTAAGCCTTGATAAAATTCCACTTCTCTTGTCCATCTCTGCAGCCACAGTTCAAATCTCTTTCTGCCCCTTCCTCTTCACTCTTTCTTTCCCACTCCATGTTGCTCTCTCTACTTCTTCCTTCTCAACACACGTAAAAACTTGTTCTCTTTGCCTTCAGGCTTCTAGGACACAGGTAATGCCCTGGGATATCTAATCTGTCTCTTGCTCTGATGTTTTTCTGCTGCAGGGAGCAGCCCCACTCTTGATTCTGGTGAATACTGAATTCTGGTTTGCTGCTGCTGCTAAGTCACTTCAGTCGTGTCCAACTCTGTGTGACCCCATAGACGGAAGCCCACCAGGCTCTCCCATCCCTGGGATTCTCCAGGCAAGAACACTGGAGTGGGTTGCCATTTCCTTCTCCAATGTGTGAAAGTGAAAAGTGAAAGTTAAGTCACTCAGTCGTGTCTGACCCTTAGCGACCCCACGGACTGCAGCCTACCAGATTCCTCCATCCATGGGATTTTCTAGGCAAGAGAACTGGAGTGGCTTGCCATTGCCTTCTCCGGAATTCTGGTTTCCTTCTTGTTAAACCTGTTCAGTTGCTCAGACATGTCTGACTCTTTGTGATCCCATGGACTGCAGCACATCAGGCTTCCTTATCCTTCACCCTCTCCTGGAGTTTGCTAAAACTCCTGTCCATTGAGTCAGTGATGCCATTCAACTATCTTGTCCTCTGCTGTCCCCTTCTCTTCCTGAATTCAATCTTTCCCAGCATTAGGGTCTTCTCTACTGAACTGGTTCTTTGTATCAGGTAGCCAAAGTATTGGAGCTTCAGTTTCAGCATCAGTCCTTCCAATGAATATAAAGAGTTGATTTCCTTTAGGATTGACTGGTTTGATCTTCCTGTGGTCCAAGGGACTCTCTATAGTCTTCTCCAACATCACAGTTCAAAAGCATCAATTCTTTGACTTTCAGCCTTCTTTATGGTCCAGCTCTCACATCTGTACACAACTACTGGAAAAACCATAGCTTTGACTCTACAAACATTTGTTGGCAAAGTGATGTCTCTGCTTTTTAATACACTGTCTAGGTTTGTCATAGCTTTTCTTCCAAGGTGCATGCATCTTTTAATTTCATGGCTGTAGTCATCATCTGCAGTGATTTTGGAGCCTAAGAAAATAAAGTTTGTCAGTGTTTTCATTTATTCCCTATCTATCTGCCATGAAATGATGAGACCAGATGCCATGATCTTCATTTTTTGAATGTTGAGTTTTAAGCCAGCTTATTCACTCTCCTCTTTCACCTCCATCAAGAGGCTCTTTAGTTCCTCTTCATTTTCTGCCAAAATGGTGGTATCATCTGCATATCTGAAGTTATTGATATTTCTCCTGCCAATCTTGATTCCAGCTTGTGCTTCATTCAGCCCAGCATTTTGCATGATGTACTCTGCATATAAGTTAAATAAGTAGGGTGACAACATACAGCCTTGCCATATTTCTTTCCTAATTTTGAGCCTGTCTGTTGTTCCATGTCTGGTTCTAACTGTTGCTTCTTGACCTACATACAGGTTTTGCAGGAGGCAAGTAAGGTGGTCTGGTATTCCCATCTCTTTAATAATTTCCCACAGTTTGTTGTGATCCACACAGTCAAAGGCTTTAGAGTAGTCAATGAAGCAGAAGTATATGTTTTTCTGGAATTCTCTTGCTTTTTCGAAGATGCAACAGTTGGCAAAGCCTAAGTTCCTGCTTATCAAGAACTGACATTTATTAAGCACATATGATCTTCCAGGCCCTGTGTTAGCCAATTTCATCCATGTTATCATATGTAAACTTTGCTATGTGTGGTGTGGATTTTTAACTCATTTTATAAATGTTCCAGAACTAAGGTTCTCAAGGATTAAGTCCAGTGTTACACAGAGCAAAGGTTGAAATCTGATTCTGAAACCCATATCCTTTCCACTGTATCAAATTACCTCTTATAGGAAAAGTGAGATGAAAAAATAATAATAAGTTACTTTATGCCTAAAAATATTTCAGAATGTTTCTTAATTCTACTCTAATTTTTAAACATATTTTTGCCACTAAATAAAGACAATTTAATGATAGAAAAGTTTGGTGTTCTCTACGCCATAAATCACAAAGTACAAGGTTAGTACATTTTTTTTATTATAAATGCTTGACTAATCTACAGATATGCTATCTTTTTAATAAAAAAAAAAGATTCTTAAGTTTTCCCTTTTGGAAAACATTTTCTAAACCTTTTGGTCAATGGAGATTTTACTGAGAATCTGATTGGATCAGCATTAAATATATGTCATGTGGCAATGATATTGTTAAGAAAGAATTATCCCTTTGTTTCCTTTTATTGTTCTTATCTTAAAGGAAACCCTGTATTCCTGTTTGTGAGATAGCCATCCATCTAGCAAAATAACATCATTTCTAGTAGGACTTTCATAGCCCTTTCTGCCATCTGTGTGACTGGAACTTACATGGACAACCTGATGGAAGATAAAATCAACTTAAAATCAGGAAACTTGGGTTCTTCTCTGGCTTTTCTTTTGACAAGTCACTTCATCTCTCCAAATGTATTCTTTTTTAGGGATTTATACTGAGTCATGATAGAAATGGGCTAGTCTTCCACACAAATGATTTGGCAAGTTAATTCAGTATGTGTGAAATTCTTTCATATCATTTGTCTTTCTTAATCAAAAAAGTTGAGTTTTAAAAGTGAATTAGTATTTATACCTGAGTGTATAGTGACAGAGGGGATGGAGTCAAGATGGTGGAGTAGGAGGATGCAAAGTTTGCATCTTCTTACAAGTAGGGCATCTACTGGATGCTCATGGGGGACTTCCACACCTAAGAGGACAGGAGGAGCCCTCAAGTGACTGGGTAGGACATGGGGGGAGCAAGACGGGAGAAGAAATGGAGGCAGGATGGGATTAGTGCCCCTGAAGGGCAGTTGGGGAATGGAAGGGGTTCCTACCTCTAGAGGGGCCCACTCACTGTGAAAGGATCAATGGGGAAGGGGAGGAGACCCTTGGGAGATAAGGAGAAACTCTGCTAGCATTTCCCCTCACACACCTGGGTCCCTATGAGCTTACTGAAGTTCTGGGCCTGATCCTCCACCCTCCAAGGCCGGAGGAAATCTGGGGCCACCTCTGGCAGTGCTGACCCTAAGCTCTGCCCCAGCCCCCACCCCTCAAGGCCTTGTCCAGCCTCCTATATCCTGAGCATAGGCCCCACCCCCACCTAAACCCCACTTCATCTAAGCTCTGCCCCCCACAGCCAAGGCCCTTTCTGGAATTTTTTGTTCTTTTGCTATTATGGTTTTGTTTTACCTTGTTGTTTCATTTATATTTTAATTTTTCTAATATATCTGTTATTTTTCTAATTTTATTTATTTAATTTTTTTTGTTATTGTTCTGCTCCATTTTTTTTTTTTTTGCCTCACCACAGCACTTGCAGGATCTTGGTTCATGTACCAGGGGTTGGGCCCAAGCTCCTGTGGTGAGAGCACCAAGTCCAAACCACTGGACTAACAGAACCTCAGACTCCAGAGAATATCAATCAGAGTGAGATATCCTGGAGTTCCTCATCTTGGCACCAAGACCCAACTCTACTCCACTGCCTGCAAACTCCGCTGCTGGAAGCTTCAGGCCAAACAACCAGTAAGACAGGAACACACTTTCACCCATCAAAAAAAATGAGATGACAAAAAATATAGAGAAGGAACAATGTAAAAATCCACCAGACCAAATAAATGAAGAGTAAGTAGGCAACCTACCTGAAAAAGAATTCAAAATAATGATAGTAAAAATGATCCAAAATCTTGGAAATTGAATGGAGGCACATATTGAGAAAATACAAGAAATGATTAACAAAGACCTAGAAGAACTAAAGAACAAACAGAGATGAACAGCACAATAACTGAAATGAAAAATACACTAGAAGGAATCAATAGCAGAATAATTAAGGCAGAAGAACAAATAAGTGAACTGGAAGATAGAATGATGGAAATAATTGCTGAGAAGCAGAATAAAGAAGAAAGAATTGAGAACAGTCTCATAGACCTCTGGGACAACATTAAATGCACCAGCATTTGAATTTATAGAGTTCTCATATGAAGAAGAGAAAAAGAAAGGGCCTGAGAAAATATTGTAAAGATTATAGTCAAAAACTTCCCTAACATGGGAAGGGAAATAGTCACTCAAGTGCAGGAAGTGCAGAGAGTCCCATATAGGATAATCTCTAGGAGAAACAAATCAAGAGATGTATTAATCAAACTAAGAAAAATTAACTTCAAAGAAAAAATATTAAAAGCATCAAGAAAAAAGCAACAAATAACATACAAGGGAATCCCCATATGGTTATCTGCTGATTTTTGGCAGAAATTCTGCAGGCCAGAAGGGAGTGGCAGGATATATTTAAAATGATGAAAAGGAAAAACCTACAACCAAGATTGCCTAGTAAGGATCTCACTCATATTTGACAGAGAAATCAAAAGCAGACAGAAAAGCAAAAACTAAGAGAATTCAGCACCACCAAACAAGCTTTATAACAAATGCTAAAGGAAATTCTTTAGGCAGGAAGCACAATAGAAGAAAAAGGCCCACAAAAACAAACCCAAAACAATTAAGAAAATGCTAATAGAAACATACGTATTGATAATTACCTTGACTGTAAATGGATAAAATGCTCCAACCAAAAGACACAGACTGGCTGAATGAATACAAAAACAAGACCCACATAGGTGCTGTCTACAAGAGATCCACTTCAGACCTAGGGACATATACTGACAGAAAGTGAGGGGATGGAAAAAGATACTCCATGCAAATGTAAACCAATAGAAAGTTGGAATAGCAATACACATCAGATAAAATTGACTTTAAAATAAAGACTGTTATAAGGGATAAGGAAGGACACTACATAATGATCAAGTGACAAATCCAAGGAGATACGGCAATTATAAATATTTATGCACTCAACATAGGAGCACCTCAATACACAAGGCAAATGCTAACAGCTGTAACAGGAGAGATCGACAGTAACACAATAATAGTGGGGGGCTTTAACAGCCCACTTACTTCAATGGACAGACTGTCCAGACAGAAAATAAATAAAGTAACTCAAGCTTTAAATGAGACAATAGAGCAGATAGATTTAATTGATATTTATAAGGCATTCCATCCAAAAGTGGCAGAATACACTTTCTGTTCAAGCACACATAGAATATTCTCCAGGATAGATTACATCTTGGGTCACAAATCAAGCCTTGGAAAATTTAAGAAAATTGAAATCATATCAAGCATCTTTTCTGACCACAACAGTATGAGATTAGAAGTCAATTGGAGGAAAAAATACTGTAAAAAACACAAACACATGGAGGCTAAACAGTGTGATACTAAATAACCAAGATATCACTTAATAAATAAAATAAGAAATAAAAAATACATAGAAACAAATGACAATGAAAACATGATGACCCAAAACCTATGGGATGCAGTAAAAGCAGTTCTAAGAGGGAAGTTTATAGCAATTCAATCTCACCTCAACAACCAAGAAAAATCTCAAATAAACAACCTAACCTTATACCTAAAGCAACTAGAGAAAGAAGAACAAAGAAAATCCAAAATCAGTAGAAGGAAAGAGATAATAAAGATTAGAGCAGAAATAAATGAAGTAGAAATGAGGGAAATGATAGCAAAGATCAATAAAAGTAAAAGTTTGTTCTTTGAGAGAATAAACAAAATTGATAAATCTTTAGCCTAACTCCTCAAGAAAAAAGTCAATAAAAGTAGAAATGAAAAAAGATATGTTACAACTGACTTCACAGAAATAAGAGACTACTGTGAGTAACTGTATGCCAGTAAAATGGACAACTGGAAGAAATGGACAAATTCTTGGAAAGATACAACTTTCTAAGACTAAACTAGGAAGAATTAGAAAATACTAATAGACAAATCACAAGTAATGATATTGAAGCTGTAATCAGAAATCTTCCAACAAACAGAAGTCCAGGACCTGATGAAATCTATCAGACATTTAAAGAAAAGTTAACACCTACACTTCTCAAATCTTCCAAAATGTTGCAGAGGGAGGAACACTCCTTAACTCATTCTGTGAGATCCTCATCACCCTGATACCAAGACCAGACAAAGATATCACAAAGAAAGAAAATTACAGACCAATATCACTGATAAACACAAATGCAAAAATTCTCAGCAGAATGCTAGCAAACAGAGTCCAACAGCTCCTCAAAAGGATCATATACCATGATCAAGGGGGATTTATCCCAGGAATGCAAAGATTCTTCAGTATAATGCAAACATTAAAAAATGTGATATACCATACAAAAAATTGAAAGATAAACCATATGATCATTTCAATAGATGTAGAAAAAGCTTTTGAGAAAATTCAACACCCATTTATGATTTAAAAAAAAAACTCTCCAGAAAGTGGGCATAGAAAGAACTACCTCAACATAATAAAGGCCATACATGACAAACCCACAGTTAACTCAATAAAAAACAGTAAAAAAAAAAGAAAGAAAGAAAGAAATGACCTGGGCTTCTGCCATAAATAAATCACATAGACTTGGTGGCAAAAAAAAAAAACAAAGCTGAAAGCATTTCCTCTAGGATCAGGAACAAGACAAAGATGTCCACTCTAACCACTATTATTCAACATAGTTTTGGAAGTCCTAGCCACAGCAATCAGAAAAGAAAAAATTCTGTGTGACAGGCCTAAACTGAAGCTGCAAAAAACAGCACTGTTTGGGTCTTTGCTGCACAGATTCTTTCCTATTCTCTTTATTGCTTGTCTGCTCTCTGCTCTCATCTCCCTGGCATGCTGAACCTAGTTCCACAACTGCTTCTAGAAGCCCTTCATTTTGCTTACCTTTAAGTACTTCTCTTCTTCTATGGTTTTTCAGGTCTCAGCTCCCTGCTCTGACACTGACTTTAAATGCTCCTTTGATTGCAGTAACAGCAGCAGTTTCAGGTAAAAGAAACCTCTTCCACTAGCCCTGTCCCCATGAAATATTTGCCAACAAAGCTTGTCCCTTTCTGTACCTTGTCAGGGCAGGCTATTTGGATGTTTGGATCTTTACCCTTTCCCTTCATTTAAAATTTCCTGTGACAAACAGAGATAGATATTTGGGATCATATTGGTAACCCTTGTCATCTATGAGAGCAGACAACACATTAATCCAGTAATGTCATCTTGTTGCACCCAGTTTCCTTGAGCCCCACCTCACACTTAATGCAAGACATATTTTCTTATACTACTACTTTTTCTTCCTCTTCTGCTCCTTCTCCTCTTTTCCCTTCTCCTTCTTCTTATATTTACTTTTACAAAGAAATCTCTCATCCTTTCAACCATTTCCTTCTTGTTGCCTAACAAAGTTAAAATACTTTAAAGCATTGGCCTCCAGCACTGAACCAATCCTCACCAATCCCCCAATACCAGGGGGCTGACTTAAAACTGAAATTGAAACTATAATTAGATCATTTTTTTTCCATTTTTCTCAGTCATTGACATGAATATAAATTGTAAGTATAAACTTAGGACACCACCTTTTCTGGAATATTCTAGGATTTATATACCAAATTAGCGTTTATCAAAGCAATCAGAGTTGTTACGAGTATCCTTGTGATGTAATCCTTGTTACAAATGTTTGGGGACTGCTTTTTTGGAATTAAGGGGTGACAGGGTTTAGTGGAAAGAGCATGAGGTTCGGAGATGATACAACCTTTACTTTGAATTGCTAATCTGCCATACATTAGCTGTGCAATATTTGTGCAAGCCCACTCTCTGAGCTTCCAGTTCCTCATGCATAAAATGCGGTTAAGACTGTTGATCTTGCTGAATTTTATTGTGGTTTATTCCTTTCAAAATGCTGAACACACAGTAAGTGCTTGATATTTTCATACTTCTGTACTTATTGCCAGTTTATCATGCAAAAAAGTCGTTGTCCCTGTACACTTTCCCTTAGCTGATGGCTTTATTCCCCCCTCGCTCTTTTGTGCCTGGTCAAACTCATCTATGCGTGCATGCGTGCGTGCTAAGTCACTTCAGTCATGTCTGACTCTTTGTGATCCTAAGGACTGTAGCCCGCCAGGCTCCTCTGTCCATGGGGATTCTCCAGGCAAGAATACTGGAGTGGGTTGCCATGCCCTCCTTCAGGCGATCTTCCCGACTCAGGGATTGAACCCAAGTCTCTTAATAAGTTTCCTGCATTGGCAGGTGGGTTCTTTACCACTAATGCCGCCTGAAAAGCCCAAACTCAACTATAATCTTCCTTAAAACATTAGGACTATAAGCACAAATTTTCTGACTTTATATATATTAAAACTTACAGCAAATAAAATAATGGAAAAATCTATAGATGTTATCCTAGTAACAAAAAAATCTATCATCACTATGACTTAACATAGGGAGATTGTGACCAATATTATGAGACCAGCATAAAAAAAGGCATAGGGAATTATGAATTTGAAAAAGATACATAGCTTCCATTACCTACAGAGAATATAATCATTAACAGATTAATAGAATAAACACACTGTTTATGTATTTTTATTTTTGGGTATGCTAGGTCTTCATTGCTGAGCTGGCTGTCTCTAGTTGTGGAAAGCAGAGGCTACCCTCTAGTATATGTGGGCTTCTCATGTGTTGGCTTCTCTTGTTGCGGGGCACTGGTTCTAGGGCACATAGGCTTCAGTATTTGCAGCACATGGACTCAGTAGTTGTGGCTCCCGGGCTCTAGAACACTGCTCAATAGTTGTGGTACACAGAGTTAGTTGTTCCACGGCATGTGGGATCATCCCAGATCTGGGATCGAACCTGAGTTCCCTGCATTGGCAGGCAAATTTTTTGCCACTGAACCATCAGTAAAGCCAATGGTCACATTTTAAAAACTAATATAAGTTCAGAAAGCTTTCTATGCTTATGCTGTGCTGTGCTTAGTTGCTCAGTCATGTCCTACTCTTTGCAACCCCATGGACTGTAGCCCGCCAGGCTCCTCTGTCCGTAGGGATTCTTCAGGCAAGAATACTGGAGTGGGTTGCCATGCCCTCCTCCAGGGAATCTTCCCAACCCAGGGATCAAACCCATGTCTCCCACATTGCAGGCAGATTCTTTACCATCTGAGCCACCAGGGAAGCCCTCTATGTTTATGATCAACAATTTTAAAATTTAAAATAAAAAAACACTAAAAATTAAAAACTTATGGCACTCTTGCTATCCCTAACTAGAAAATTAAATAAGAAAAAGTAAGATATTTCCCAAAATAATAAAATCTAAAAGTGTCTGGGAAATACCCTAACACAGAGTCACAAAATTTTGCAGACAATATTTTAAAACTTTTTAAAAATATAAAGGAAGTTTTGACTAAATGAAAATATTCCATGTCTATATTTGGGATGATTTAACATAGCAATTGCACCAATTCATCTCACATTAACTTGCAAATTCAGGGCAGTCTCAAATCGAATTCCAGCAGAACTTTGGGAAACTTTATTGCATTTACAGTGAAAAAATTTCATGAATAATCACTTTGAAAAGCAACTTAACAAAGAAAAGCAGTAAGAAAGGGTTCACTCTATTAGATATTAAGATACACTTTAAGGCCATAGTAATAAAATAACATGGTGCCTTTCTTATGGAACTGATAAGTAAACAAAGGAACAGAAAAGTGAGCTCAGAAATACATTCACCTATGTAGGGTAATTTGATATATGATAAAGCTACCACTCAAAACATCAGAAACACAACTGATTTTTTTTTTCAATTTTTGTGAGCTACTTTGTTAATTCGAGGGCTTCCCTGGTGGCTCAGGTGGTAAAGAATCTGCCTACAATGCAGGAGACCTAGGTTCTATCCCTGTATCTTATCAAACACACAAAACTGCAATTTAGATGGATTAGATGTAAATAGGAAAGGTAAAGCTAAATATACAGCTCCTATTGTAATCTAAGGAGGCAAAAGTGTTTGTTTTTTTTTTTTAAAAGCAAACACGCAAAGCAAAAATTTGACGGCTTTTACCGTATTATCATTAAAATTTTCTGGTCATTAAGAATATCATAGACAATGTTAATTAAGTGATAAGTGACATATAGATGATACCTAAACTATTACAGCCAACAAGGAATTGGCATCTTGTTGTGATGCTGGGAAAGGTTGGGGGCGGGAGGAGAAGGGGACGACCGAGAATGAGATGGCTGGATGGTATCACCGACTCTGTGGACACGAGTTTGAGTGAACTCAGGGAGTTGGTGATGGATAGGGAGGCCTGGCGTGCTGTGATTCATGGGGTCACGGAGAGTCGAACACGACTGAGCGACTGAACTGAACTGAATTGAACTGAACTGAACTGTTGTTAGTTAATTAGTCATGTCTGACTCTTTGCTACCCCATGGACTGTAGCCCACCAGGCTCCTCTGTCCATGGACTCTCCAGGCAAGAAACCTGGAGTTAGTGGCCATTTCCTTCTCCAGGGGATCTTCCTGACCCAGGGATTGAATCTGCATCTCCTGTGACTCTTGTGTTTCCTGCATTGAAGGCAGATTCTTTACTACTGAGCCACTTGGGAAACCCTAAATATATGGAAAGATTTCAAAATCACAAATATTCAGAAATATGTTAGTAAAAGACAAAATTATATCATTAATACCACCAGAATTGCAAAAATTATAGAAATAAATAATTCCAAGTGTTACTGATGTGAGCCAATGGGCCCTTTTATGCAGTAGTCTTGAGAATCTTAATATTACAGACTTCAGTAAGTGGCGTACTTTACTTATGAAGCTTTTCAAAGTCATATTTTGTGATTCTATTCACTGTAATACCATCATAATTATAAATATACCAATCCAAAAAATTCCAATTTTATTAGGTATATACCCAACTCAACTATACTGTTTCTCTGCTTCCTTTGTGGCTACCAGTGCTCTTGAGACAAGAGTTAGAAAATTCACACAGAGATGGTATACTAATGTTGGCCTAGAGTTAAAGTGAAAAGAAGGAAATGATCTGTGTACCAGGCATCAAGCTGGGCACTTTAAGTTGTCTCGTTGACTCTATACATCGTTATGAGGGAATAGGTATTATTAGTCCATTGTTTGGTTAAGGAAACATGTTCAGAGAGGTTAAATAACTCTTCAGAGGGCACAGATTGCAGTCCAGATCTGTTCTGGTCCTCTTTTCACTACATTACTACAAGTGACTGAGAACAAACAGGTTGAAACTGGGAGATAAGAGCAGGGAAACCCTGGGCAGCACACATCAGTAAATAGACTGACAGATCTATGCTTATTGTGCTTTTATTTTTCCTGCTTACCAGAAATGCCATATGCTGATAATGAATTTGTTTGCCTGAGAGATGTAAATTGTGGTGAAATAAGTGGCTTTAAAGCAGACTCTGCATTCATTCACATTAAGATAGAGGTAACCTGTAAAACTTGTTTTTCCCCCTACCATGATGATTATCTTTTACCTGGACCGAAATCCATAGACCCCAAAGTGCATCTCCAGTTGTGGAATCTCAGGTATCATTGCAAACAGTCAGGGGGTAATTTATTGTGCAGGGTTCAGAGTAGGGCTGGAGTGCATCTTAATTCTCTAAATTAAATCAAGTGTGTAATTGCCTTCTCTGCCTCCATGTGCTAACAACTTTGGTTACAGGAGAAATAACATGGGTTTTTGATCATCTGTACAGAGATTGCTTTGGAATTTGATTTGTTTTGGAATTTAACTTTGGGACAAATTTTTTTTTAGCTTTCCTGAAGCAGTTATGAAGTATTTATTAGAAGAGAGAAATGTAAACTAAATAACTTTCCGTTTTTCTTTGCAGCAAATTGAAATGGAAGGACCATTCCTTCAAAAATGAGTGTCACACATATGAAGGGTTTTTTTCCTAATAGTACCTCTGAGGTCTGGGGCTGACAAGATGGGTTTAGAGAACCTACTGCCTCCTCAACCATTCTGGCTCATTTTAATTGGGTTTTCTTTGCTGTCTTTGGCAGAGACATATGGGTTCAGTAAATGTACACAGTATTAATTGGACATTCACCATGTGTTCTTCATTCGGAAGAAGATTATCAACTTAACAGATGACATTCATGACATCCCTGGATACACTACTCACCTCAACCTGACACAGAACCAAATTTAGGTCCTTCCTCCCTACTGCTTCACTAATTTGTCTGCTCTGGTGGACTTGCGATTGCAATAGAATTTCATTTGGAAGATTGATGAGAGGGCATTTTGGGGACTAGAAAGTCTAACCCTTTTTAATTTAGTAGAAAATAAAATTCAAACTGTGAACTACTCCTCTGAGGGCCTGTCCAACTTGGAAACTTTGCTCCTGAGTCACAATCAGATCACTCATATTCACAAAAATGCTTTTGTCCCTCTTGTCAAATTGAAACATTTAAGTTTATCTCAAAATTTTATTACTGATTTTTCCAATATTCTTGAAGCAGTCCAGCATCTGCCACACCTGGAATACCTTGATCTTACTAACAACAGCACAATGTCCTTGGATCACAGCCCCAGATCATTGGTCTCCCTGACCTAGCTGGGGATGCAGGGGAACAAACTAACAAAATTAAACTTCTCTGCCTTGTCACTGCCTAATCTGACCACTCTGGATGTCTCTCAGAATAGCTATTGAGTCATTCAGAATGTGGATCCGGAAACTCTGCCCCAACTGAGGAGCTTTAATCTGAGTGGAACACTGGTGAAACTAGAGATGCTTCCAGCCAAACACCTACAGAATCTAAGTGAAATGGATCTTAGTAACCAGAAGTTTAGAGGTAGTCACTTAAACCTCAGGACAATGTGTTGCCTCCTCCAGAAGTTGCCTATATTGAAGACTTTGGTTTTTAGGGAAAATGCCATTAATGCAGGGAGCATAAAGTGCCTTGCCAACTGTTCCAAGCTTTATCCTTTGACCTGAGCCAAAGCAATGATCTGGTTCACCTCAATGACAGTGAGTTTGATGCTAGACCCAGCCTCCAAAGGCTGAATCTAAACAAATGTCAACTTTCCTTTGTCAGCAACAGGACCTGGAATGCCCTCAAGAACTTGAGAGCTCTAGACCTGAACCACAACAAGATTAAAAACTTTCCAGATTTTGCATTTTCACCCTTGAGGTACTTACAATCACTCTTTCTCTCTAGAAATCCCGTCACAGAACTCAGTAGTATGGCCTTTTATGGGCTGTATTCATTAAAGGAGCTCAATTTGGTTGGGTGCTAAATAGTAAAAATTGACAAATACTGCTTTGCTCAATTTCCAAATTTAGAGAGTTTAAAACTTGAATACAACAATATTCGGACACTGAAACGCAAAACCTTTCAGTTTCTGAAGAAGCTCCAAATTCTCATTCTCTCCCAGAACTGCCTAAGCATCATAGAGAAGTATGCAGTTTCTGGCCTCAATCACCTCTATAAACTCAACTTGGCATATAATATCTTCTCAAGTTTTCAAGCTGGCCTTTTCTTGGCCCTGGAAAATCTAGAAGTTTTGAATCTCAGTTTTAATAAAATCACTTATGAAACCACTAGGACCTTGCCATTTCCTCCATATATGAACCTCAAGTCTTTGAAACAACTCAACCCAGAAGGACAAATACATGGGATTCAGGTTGTTCCAACCAACTTGTTCCAAGGGCTGAATGACCTGCACGAGCTACTCCTAGGGAAAAATCCCATTGTATTCCTAGACCACCTTCAATTTGACTCCCTGATTAATCTCACAAAGTTGGATATCTCAGGAACAAAATCTGGAGACCAAAGTCTCAGTTTAAATGTTTCTTTATTCCCAAAACTCAAAAGACTAAAAATGCTGCGCCTGGAAAACAACAACTTAGAGTCACTGATTCCTGGCATGTTCTCTGCCTTAGAAAGCCTTCAGTTCTTCTCTTTAAGATTCAACAACCTAAGTCAAAGTCATTAATCAAAGTCATCTGGAGAATCTGAAATCTCTGAAGTACTTCGATATCTATGGGAATAAACTTCAGTGCAGCTGTGACAATGCATGGTTCAAGAATTGGTCAATAAACACAGCAAATGTCCATAGCCCTTACCTCCAGAGCTATACCTGTCAACAGCCAAATATACAAAATTTGTTGATAGATTTTGATGATTCTATGTGTACTTTTGATCTGGGAAAAGTTTGCTTCTTCTGCTCCTTCAGTCTGGTCCTCACAACCATGATCTTCTCTTGGTTCATTGGTAAGATGGCTCCATCTCTATGGTATGGGCTCTACGTATTTCGAGCCTGGTACCTGGCCAAGTGGCATAGGACAGAGAAGGAGTTCATCTACAATGCTTTTGTTTCTTTCACTGCCACTGATGAGCAGAGGGTATATGAAGAGCTTGTTCCAGCCCTAGAAGAAGGTGGCCAGCCCACCTTTAAGCTCTGCCTTCACCACCGAGACTTTGAGCCAGGCACAGATATCTTTGAGAACATCCAGAATGCCATTGACAGCAGACGGAAAACTTTGTGTGTGGTGAGTAACCACTACCTGCACAGTGAATGGTGCTGGCTTGAAGTACAGTTGGCCAGCATCAAGATGTTCTATGAGCATGAAGATGTCATCATCTTGATCTTCCTGGAAGAGATCCCGAACTATAAGTTATCCAGCTACCATGGACTCAGGAAACTTGTGAACAGGCAGACATTTATCACCTGGCCAGACAGTGCCCAGGAGAGACCACTCTTCTGGGCTCTCATTAAAAATGCATTGGGCAACAAATCTGTGGAGAAAGACAACACACAGCTAATTGTGGCCCAGTGACAGGAAGTCTTTGTGACTTCAAATCCAATGTTGCCTAAGGTGTGTACAGGCTATGAGTGTGACTGAACATAACTGCTCTGTAGGGAGAAGGCTGCTTAAGACCGTTATTTGGCTAATGTCCATCAGGCAACTGGAAGAGTGAAGGAAGCTGCTTGAGGAAGCTTCAGGAATGTTGTTAAAGGAAGTAATCCCAGTATTAGAGCATTGGATATCTGGAAAGTATTCTTGTTTTATTAAGGGGAAGCTTGGGAGACAAATCACTAGGATTTCTGGGGACCAGCAGGGCCTTCCGGAGAAGGCAATGGCAAGCCACTCCAGTTCTCTTGCCTAGAAAATCCCATGGATGGAGGAGCCTGGTAGGCTGCAGTCCGTGGGGTCGCTAAGGGTCAGACACGACTGAGCGACTTCACTTTCACTTTTCACTTTCACACATTGGAGAAGGAAATGGCAACCCACTCCAGTGTTCTTGCCTGGAGAATCCCAGGGACGGGGGAGCCTGGTGGGCTTCCGTCTATGGGGTCACACAGAGTCGGACACGACTGAAGTGACTCAGCAGCAGCAGCAGCAGCAGCAGCAGGGCCTTCATATGTGCTTGAGAACATTTTTCAGCTAGTTTATCCAAATCAGTTCCTGTCAAGAAAGATTGAACCTCACTACTCCCAAGAACCTATAAGAACAGAAACACCACACACGCTTCAATAAAAGCAAAAAAATAGGATTCTGTTGTATTCTCTGTTCAAAGGCCAGCTTATGTTTAAGTCAGAGCCCAAGAGTTAGGAGAGCCCTAGTTTGATTCCACTGATTTACTCAAAGGGAAGCAGCCTTGATCTGGCAGTGCAATGAGGGTTTTATCACCTAGCTGTGATAAAATTAGACTTCATAGACGGAAAAGTTTTTGGTAGCCATTCTTAGACAGGGTCGTATTCCCAATGGCTTCATTTTTCAGACACACCAGTGTCCTGTTGCAGGCAATGTTTATAGGGAGCAACACCCAGCATAGGGGCCATGGTTCTGGTAGTAGGCAAAAGTGCTACAAATTCCTGTAGAAGGGAATTTCTTACAGGAAAAGTGCTATAAGTTCTTGGAGCAAGAGGGCCATAGGGATCTAGAGATCAATCTAAACCAAATGAGTAGGCCGTGTTGATGGCCCTCTTCTGATTGTCTCTCCACAGGGACTTGGTCTTTATGACTGGCTTCCTTCTCCAGTCCTCCTTTATCCCCAAGACTCTAGGAAGAGTTTGTTGAGGAAAAAAAGACCCTGGCAGGCAGAATCTTTAGCAGCTGGGGTAGTCAAATGTTTACCTCAGTGGGCCCTTGCCAGATCTCTGTATAGAAATGACTCCCCCGTGTGAAGGGAGGTCAGCAGCATGTTTCGGAAAGGACTTTGGTTAAACTGTTATGGAAAAATCCAAGGGCATTTGCATGGGAAATTGTGAGTCATCAGCTGAATGTTTGTGGGTTAAATATTATATTGTTGCAGGAAATAATTTACAACACCTCACAAGGCGTGCAATAAATATTACATTACTTAATTTTTAAAAAATCAAAAGATATCTGATTTTAAGGCCCTGTTCTGCTAGATTGGTGGAAGTCTACCTTAGAAATTATGGGATCCTCTCTGTCACCCACTAACCCCTCATGTTCTTGCATAAGGCAAAAAAAAAGAAAAAGTTGGTAGAAGACTTTTGTAGAAAAGATGTGCTCAGGAGGGAAAAACAAAACAACTTTTTGCATCCTGGAGAAAACACGAGGGGCATTTTCTCCAGTCTTTGGCCCACATTGATTGCCCCTTGTATGCCCATTGTCCAAGTTGGATCCCTGGAATATGAGGACAATGCTGCCTCTGGGTTGTACTTGACAATGCTTGTTTTTTTTTTGTGTGTGCTGAAATTTGGCATAGCCATTTACTTCCATGGATATGGATTATGTCTTGAATCCTTCTACTTAAGGAAACAGCAAGTAGACTTCTGTTATTTTCCTGGTCTTAAGTAACTTTCACCTCTCTGACTGCTTCAGTCACCATTCTATGCCCTGCTCTCTCCCCATCACACACACACACACACACACACACAGTTGAATGACTCAGTGAAATATGACAGGAAGAGAGGTTGTATTCAGACAACTTCAACAGGTATAGGAGCATGTTCCCTTTGGATGGGGGGGACTATATTTCTCTTATTCTTCCTGATTCTTACACAGCAAGAAAAATCAACAAAAATATCTCTATATATTATCCTGCTGTGAAATTAATAAGTGAAAATGACAGGCAGACTAAGATCATTGGGCAGCATGCCAATCAATGGCAGCATAGGATTCCTTGAAATTATAGTGTGTGACACGAGGGATACAATACCATGAAGAGGGTGATGACTGTAGCCTAGTAGGAAAGTACACATTGGTGCATATGTGTGTAGTCTTTCTTAGAAGGAAAGGTGAATAATTAATACCTTGAACTGGTTTCATTTCTGAAATGATGAGGCAACAGTGCTGGAACAGAGACTAAATTTTATACACATGTTCTAGGAAAGTAGATGAACGGCAGTGTTTACCCATGTACTTAGAATCAGCTACATAAGTTCAGGGCCTAGTGTGAAAATGTGGGATCACTTGTTCAAAAATGTTCAGAATTTCAAGACAGAGATGGCAGAGCATTAAACCAAGTATAGGTACCTTCTGAGTGTGGGGCCCTGTGTGACTGCACATGGCCATGACACCGGCCCTGCTTATGACTATCAACCAGGTGCATAGGATTTGTTTCTTACAACTTAAATCTCCAAATAGGAAAACAGTGGGTATTTTCCCACAGAACATATTATTTAATCCAGTAAATGAATGATTATTTCTTTGAATGAAATTATCTCACCAGTCTTTGAGGTCATCTAAAAAAATAACTGGAATTATCTTCTGTATTAAAAAAAGTACCATCACTACCACAGATTAAATGCTGTTGTCATTTCTTGTTTTAATCTTAGATGGGACTGGGGTAGTAACTCAAGGCATACATGTCATACAAAGTCTTACATTATGTCTTTACATGTATCAAATATTTACTTAGCTGGGATACAGGGAAATTCATTCCCGGTTCCTTCGCGACTCAGGTCATCTGGTGCATGGACCGCATGTGTGAGGAGAGGCCAGCGGAGGATGGGAGCGACGAGGAAGATCCCGACGCCACGGAAGCCCCAGCCCGGATCCGGGACACTCCGGAAGATATCGTCCTGGAGGCTCTGGCTAGTGGGCTGGCGTTCCATCCTGCCCGTGACCTCTTGGCAGCGGGGGACGTGGACGGGTACGTTTTCATGTAAGTGCGGGGCAGAGATGGGGGCGTGAAGAGTGTGGTGGGCCTAGGGCTGCTCAGTCTGGAAGCTCCTCAGGAATGGAGCTGGGATGAGGAAAGAAAGTTACAGGGAGATTAAGTTTACAAGACTCAAATCTTGTCCAGTTCGTTTAATAACGTTCGGCTTTAAGCAGGTTACCACACAAATCTCTTAAAAGAACTGAAAGAGTGGCTGGAATGCCGTGACGGAGCCCGGACAAGCAGGCGAACAAGTAGGCCTTTAGGACACTTACTTCCCACCGAAATATGTATTGATTCTGAAACAGGACCAAGTGGGCCCCCTGCTTTCCCTTCTTGCCCACTTTAGCTGATCTTTTAAAAACACGAATCCGACCCCTTCCCTTCCTTCATTAAAACCCTTCAATAGTTTACGTTTGCTTTTAGGATTTAGATTCCTTAATCTGGTTAAGGGCCTTGACCTTCTGGCCCTTGTTCAGTTTTTTTGCTTTCTGTGCTTATTCATTGTTACCTTTTAAAAAATGCACTTTGAAGGCTCAGCTCCTTTGCACATGTTATCCTTCTGCCTGGAATTTCCCTCTCTTGCACCTATTGTCCCAGAGTTCTCAGCATCTCCTCACTCTTCCAAGGTGATGCAGACTAAATTAGATTACCTGTTAGATGCTGCCTTGGCACCAGATACCTTTTCCTCCTAAACTGCATAATAATGTGTAATCTGTGTAATAATTTGAACGCTCTTTCCTCCGCTAAAATTTTTTTTTTTTTTACTTTTTTGACCTCACCCCACAGTAAAAATACCTTTTATGTTTTGTGTGGTACACTTTGATATTGTCTGGTTTATTTTATCCTGTTGTAATCGTGGGCATACAGAAAATGCTGACTGCAACTCACTAATGGGTCACGACTAGAGTTTGAAATACAGTGTTCTGAAGTGTATAATCTGTAGTCTGTTTAGTTCTCATTATGTCTGCTGCTTCTAGCCAAGGGTGAGTGCTGAATACATGTTTGCTTTTTGAATAAAAAATATAAGCTGGAAGCAGTGAAAAGCCATTGAAGGCCCTAACCAGGAGAGTTGTTCTATCAGATTTACTTAATGGATTTAAATCCCAAACCCCTCATTAGCTACAGTGTCCTTGGGCAGGTTAAATTATTATTATTTTTTTAAATCTTTGGAAATGGGAACAATGGGTAATTCCCTGGTGGTCCAGTGGTTAGGACTTGCTGCTTTCACTGCCAGGGTTCTAGTTTCAATACCTGATTGGGGAACTAAGATCTCAAGCTGAGTAGCGCAGCCAGAAAAAAATCAAAATAACAATAATACTTATTTTGTAGAGAGGTTTACTATTTCTGTCCATGTTTACAGTGTCAGGTACTTGGGAGTCACCTTTCTTCATACCCCTCATGGCTTCTGTTTGTCTCCTTCCTACCCTCAGCCACTGCCTTCTGGAGGCCTTGAAGTTAACTCATGACCATTCCAGAGAGGTTCCTTTTGCCCAAAGAATTCAATTCAGACTTCTGTTTGGCCTGCATGATTGTTTTAAGCCCAGTTCAGCTCATCTTTCAAGATTTAGCTATACCTCTCTTGCCACTCTCCTCGTCCCTTTTTTCCGGAGAAGGCAATGGTAACCCACTCCAGTATTCTCAAAATCCCATGGACGGAGGAGCCTGGTAGGCTGCAGTCCATGGGGTCGCTAAGAGTCAGACATGACTAAGTGACTTCACTTTCACTTTTCACTTTCATGCATTGGAGAAGGAAATGGCAACCCACTCCAAAATTCTTGCCTGGAGAATCCCAGGGATGGGGGAGCCTGGTGAGCTGCCGTCTATGGGGTCGCACAGAGTCGGACACGACTGAAGTGACTTAGCAGTAGCAGTAGCAGCATAGGCATTTTGGGCTTCCCAGGTGGCGCTAGTGGTAGAGAACCAGCCTGTCAATGCAGAAGATGTAAGACAGTCAGGTTTGATACATAGTTTCAGAAGATCCCCTGGAGAAGGGCACAGCAACCCACTCCAATATTCTTGCCTGGATAATCCCTTGGACAGAGGAGCCTGGCAAGCTACAGTCCATGGGGTTGTACAGAGTTGGACATGACTGAAGCAACTTAGCACACACACATACGCATTTTAAAATGAAGTCATTGGAGCTCTGATTATATAAAAAAGAGATATTTGGAAACAATGACATAGCTAATTTCTCTATCAACCAATTTGGAGTAACAAGAGGTTTAACTTGGAAGAGAAAAAAAATTTAGATGAGAGGAAGAGAAATGTTTCTACCAGTAATGCTAGAAATACATTAAACTTAATTTGTTAGAAAGATCTGAAAGATTTTTCCCTACAGATACTGAAAAAGGGGATAGAAATCTGTTTCGAATTATTTATATGGGCTTACTTGGATGTTTTTTAAACTTATCTTCCAAATCAGAGTTTAACTGCCAGCTCTGTATTTATGGGAAAAAGATAATGTCTCCACCTACTGAATATATGTTTCTTTGTAAATACACATTTGTCCTTAATAATAGGATTAATGATTGGGTTTAAGAGGCAGAGCCAAAATTATTTCTTGGCATGCACAGTGTAGTCCAGAGATCAGAAGCATGAGCAACCCCCTAGAGCTTGTCAGAAATGCAGACTCTCAGGCCTATCCCAGACCTACTGAACCAGAATCTGCATGTCAACAAGATCTCCAGAAGATTCTTATGCACATAAAAGCTTGAAAAGCACTGGGTTAAGAAATTATTTACATTGAGGAAGCTCTGGGAAGGTTCTTCTATCTTCAAATATTAACTCCTCTTAGGTTACACAGTGACCAAAATGTAATCATTACATGTTTTTTGGATTTCTTTTCTTGTGATATTTCTCAAAAAAATAATAGTAACAGTACTATAATTTTACATGTGTTGTTGATTACCATTTCCAAAGCACTTTCATACCCATGATCTCACTTGATAACTTCGTGATGGGTAGCCCACTAAACCAGTGTACCCTAATCCTTCTACCAATAAATATGAAGGTAGGTCAATATTGTATTGCTTTTGCCAAAGGCCATTAAAAACTTAAGAATGCTATGATGGTAATCATTTTGCAGTATATAAAGTATCGAATCAACACATTGTACACCTTAAACATACACAATATTATGTCAGCTATATATCAGTAAGGCAGGGGAAAAACTGCAAGAATAATATATAGGTAAGGGCGTGTGTGCTAAGTCACTTCAGTCATGTCTGGCTCTTTGCAATCTGATGGACAGTAGGCCGCTAGGCTCCTCTGTCCTCCATGGGATTTTCCCGACCCAGCGATTGAACCTGCATCTCTTATGTCTCCTGCATTGGCAGGCATGTTCTTTACAACTAGTGCCATTTGGGAAACCCTTAATATATAGGTACAGTGAAATTCAAATAAATTATGAGTACAAAATAGATAAAAGAGTTTTAAGATAAAAGATAATATAGTGAGGATATATTTTTAAGCATGAAAATAATAGAATTGTTCATAGACTCCTAGAAAGAATCTTCTTCATCGTTGGGTAGATTTAATTCTATGTCTAAAATAACATTCATTCTAATTGTTGAAGTGAAAAAATGGTTCTGGAAGCTATACATGTGTTCATTTAAAATAGTAAACAACTTGAGTTAAAATTAGCCTAAGAAAATGCAGATACTAAACGGAAAAATGAGAACAGTGTAGAGGATCTATTAACTTGGGAACTATAAAAACAGATTTGCAGATGTGTCTGGACACTGCTGTAAAGGTTTGTTGGCAGATTAAGAAGATGACACTGACCCAATAATGTCACTTACTACAATCATCTTTGATTTTTTAAAATAGTACCTCTAGAAGGAATTTAAACCTGTCCTAGGTGGCGTATTGCATCCCAAAACATTTAGAAGGAATGGGATAAAGCTATTGTGGATTATGGTGGTTCTAAGTCCAGTCCTAACAATTTTGTAGTTTCCAAATAAAGTTCTCAGCTTAAATTGTAATCCCTAGCTTAATGGAGCTTGCAACCTAATCAGGAGATAACATATATTTATGTAACAAAATTAAAAAATGAATGATACAGACAGTAAATGCTAAATTAATTGAAGAAGAGAAAGATGACCAGAAGCTGAGTAGCACTAAGGAATGGCAATTAATATCAAATGACCAAGGTTTGAGGCTTGACTCCACCACTTAGGAACTGTAAATCTATTATTCAACTTCTTTAAACCTCAATTTTCCATTTTGTAAAAAATCAGATTAATTATAATGGTCTTTTTTTCTTGGCTGTTTTAAAGACTAAATGAAACAATGGGTAGATGGTCTTAGGAGGATGCCTGGCTTATAGATGTTAGCTAAGAAATGCACCTTCCTCATTACTGAAGGACCTGGGGCAGAAAGAGCAATGTGTGTCTGAGGATGGGCTTACTAAAGAGGAACAGCTAGAAATATAGAGGCCACCAGCTTTGTACAGTTTTGTACAGCTTTGTACAGTTCACTAAAGGTCATCTCAAAGGGATACCTAGGTTGTTTCCCTCAAAGGATACAGCTCTGCTTTAATGGTACTTCAAGATTTGTAGAGTGCTAAAAGATAGATTTCATTTCATTGCTTACCACCCCCTGACGTGTCCAACCTAATCTCTATAATCTAAAGTACCCCTGAATACCCAAGGCCCAAGCCTGCAGCTTTTTACCGTCAGAAAAAAGATCGGAGTCAGTGAGTTGCAGTGAGGAAAGGAAACTGGAGAACATGCAGCAGCAGAACGTGTTTTCTTGCTACCCCCTGCACGTACTGCCACCTGGTGGTTATTTAATGACCTACACTATCTTTTCCTCCCATATGCGTGCTCAATCATGTCCGACTCTTTGAGACCCGGTGGACTGTAGCCCACTGGTCTCCTCTGTCCATAGAACTTTCCAGACAAGAATACTGGAGTGGGTTGCCATTTCCTCCTCCATTTCCTCATATAGTCTTGTTCTAATGTGCACCCTTAGTGTTAACTGAGAGAACGGGATGATACATTTCTGGTGATCGCTATAACAAATCGCCACAAAGATGGTGACTTAAACAAGAGAAATTTATTCGCTCCGCGTTCTGGAGGCCAGAAGTCCAAAATCAAGGTGTGGGCAGAGCCATGATGCCTCTAGAAGCTCTAGGAGAGAATCTGTTCTTTGTCTTTTCCAGCTTCTGGTGGTTGCTGGCTATTGTTCCAGAGCTTGCGGCTGCATCACTCCAATCTCTGCTTGACTACTTCATATGGTCTTCTCCAGTTCTGTGTGTCTGATGTTCCTTTGCCTCTCCCTTATAGGGAAACGGCATTTAGGGCCCACTTGGAATATCAAGTATCTTCTCCTCATTTTAAGATAATTCAGTCAGTTCAGTTCAGTTGCTTGGTCGTGTCCGACTCTTTGTGACTCCATGGACTGCAGTTTGCCAAGCCTCCCTGTCCATCATCAACTCCTGGAGTTTACTCAAATTCATGTCCATCGAGTCAGTACTATCCAACCATCTCATCCTCTGTCGTCCCCTTCTCCTCCTGCCCTCAATCTTTCCCAACATCAGGGTCTTTTCCAGTGAGTCAGTTCTTTGCATCAGGTGGCCAAAGTATTGGAGTTTCAGCTTCAGCATCAGTCCTTCCAATGAGTATTCAGGACTGATTTCCTTTAGGATTGACTGATTGGATCTCCTTGCAGTCCAAGGGACTCTCAAGTATCTTCTCCAATACCACAGTTCAAAAGCATCAATTCTTTGGTGCTCAGCTTTCTTTGTAGTCCAACCATCACATCCATACATGACTACTGGAAAAAAGAAATAGAGGAAAACAATAGAATGGGAAAGACTAGAGATCTCTTCAAGAAAATTAGAGATACCAAGGGAATATTTCATGCAAAGATGGGCACAATAAAGGACAGAAATGATATGGACATAACAGAAGCAGAAGATATTAAGAAGAGGTAGCAAGAATACACAGAAGAACTATACAAAAAAGATCTTCATGACCCAGGTAACCACGATGGTGTGATCACTCACCTAGAGCCAGACATCCTGGAATGTGAAGCCAAGTGGGCCTTAGGAAGTATCACTACAAACAAAGCTAGTGGAGGTGATGGAATTCCAGCTGAGCTATTTCAAATCCTAAAAGATGATGCTGTGAAAGTGCTGCACTCAGTAGGCCAACAAATTTGGGAAACTCAGCAGTGGCCACAGGACTGGAAAAGATCAGTTTTCATTCCAATCCCAAAGAAGGGCAATGCTAAAGAATGTTCAAACTACCGCACAATTGCACGCATCTCACATGCTAGCAAAATAATGTTCAAAATTCTCCAAGCAGGCTTCACAGTACGTGAACTGAGAACTTCCAGATGTTCAAACTGGATTTAGAAAAGGCAGAGGAACCAAAGATCAAGTTGCCAACATCCACTGGATCATCAAAAAAGCAAGGGAGTTCCAGAAAAACATCTGCTTCTGCTTAATTCAATAGACATCTGCAATGACTCTTTTCCAAATAGGGCAGTAAACACTCTAGTCATCTGATGTGGATATCTTTTGGGGACCATTTTTTGGCCTAACATATTTCTCTTTATTATCATTTATATTGTCAGTAATGAATATATAAGATCAATCTGCTGGCCAGGGCAGGCTGATGCAGGATACTGAGTTTTGAATTTGGATGTGGGCATGAGATAGGGAAGGAAAAGTCTAGAGTGTTTTCTCGGGAAGGCTGGCTTGGGTGAACAGCTTGGTGAGAGACTTTGGGTGGCTGGGAAGTAGCACAGAAGACTCTGGGCACATATTTCGGAGGAGAGAGTATAGAAAGAGCAAGAAAGGGGTGGTGAGCCAAGATTTAACTTTCGTTTGTGTTTAATAAGCAGAATGTAAGTGATCCTGACACTTCAAATCCTCTATATGTATAAGGAAATGGGCACTCTCAGACATTGCTGGTGAGACGGGTGGAGTTGGTAAAATCCTTTTGGAGAACTGGAGAACAATTCTACATATATATCATACACTTCTATCCAGTAATTCTACTTCTAGAAATCTGTTTTAAGGAAATGATCAGAATACAGGAAGATTTATGCACAAAGACATTCCTATATCTTTTTAAGGTACTCTTGAATATTGAAAACAGCTCAAATATCTACCTTTAGAGAGTAATAGTTGAGTGAATTATGGTTCATCCACATGAGGAAATATAGTCATAAAAATTATGTTTATGAAAAGTGTACCATAACATGAAAAATGCTTTTATGTGAGATGTTAAGTAAGGTAAGTAGGGATTATAAATACATACATACATACTTTATAAATATTATTTCTAAATTGATTCAAGTTTTTTTTCCTTTTTTGATTCAAAAAATTTAAAAATATGTATATATCACATCTTTATATATATAAATGCATATTGAACTCTCAGAAATTGTTTGTGCATAAATTTTTAGATGGCATAACCACCTCTCAAAAAGCACTAACATCATATCATTTCTTTTATCTTTGTTTTCACCTAGCTCAGTAAAATCTTGCTTTTTGAAGTTAGATATCTTTCCCTCTATCTTTAGTTCAATTTTTGTTCCCAAGCAGTTACGCTTAAATATTTGTAGGTACATGCAATGAGTCTGTGATACATGCTAAATTGCCGCAGGAACTGGGGCTGTAAACTGAACAAATGTAGGTGAATGGCCTTGGTCCTAAAGGCTATAAGGGACTTTGACAAAACCAAATAGAGTGGCAGCACTGCCATTGGTCTTGGAGCGCATGGTATTTGAATTTTAGTACTGATACAGGTAAGACTTCTTAACAGAATATTTTGTGCATTAATCTAAAGTATTTAAAGTCAATTCATGTTGGAAATCGCATAAAGTTCAATATAGAAAAGTGTTCTTATACTGATATTTAAAATACACATGTAATTATTTCTTTTGTCTTGTACACAATGCAACATTGTGTTGCATAGTTGCTGGATTTTGTCTATGTTTTTGTGACTTCTGAATGAAAACAGTTCCAAGAAAGCACCTTATTAAAGCTATTTAAAACTCCCCAACACATTTTCAGAAGTAACCATATAAATGGATTAAAGATTTAAATGTAAAACAAAAGGTTTTTTTGTTTTGAAGAAAATATAGCCAGATATTTAAAACGTCTTGCATGGGGTTGGGAAAGGCCTTTCTAAACAAAAGACAAACCAAAAATCATAAAAAAAAAGACATAAAATGTAAAATTTCTATAAGTCAAAACAACAACCCATCATAAAACAAAATTAAAACACAAAAATGAATGAAACATTTACTAAACAGGACCTCTTATTAATCAATAATAAAAAGATGAATGCACAACAGACAAAGGAATTTGACTTAATGCTCCTAACAGTTGAGACTCAGTTCACGGAGGGTTTTTTTCAAGGACAACTCCTGAAACACAAAGAGCCTAGACTTTCATATTCTAAGGCTTAGCTATCCTTTCACAAGAGGCAGAAGGGAAAAATTAACCTTCTAATTCTTTAGCTATCCTTGAGAAAAGAAAGAATAAGCCAGTATCTTCATTGGTTAACCTACCACATTAGCAAATATTGTTTCTATAGTCAGAATATCAGAATGTATCCAGATACACAGAAAACATAACAAAACAAACAGAAGCAAAGGTTTGAGCCCTTGGATATTATGCAGTGACCTGGTTCCTCTCAAGGGCCCTGCTGGTATGGCAGTGACTACACAGTAGCAACCAAGGGCTCCTCGGAAAGTCTTTCCCCAGGGCAACTTGGCACCAATATAAATCCTTTATCACTAACCTCAATTGACCCTTAACACTGCTCAGCAGTCCTACTCTATTTCTTTGGTTAACTTATGATTCAATACTCTAAAAAGGGGGTAACGTCGCAGAGGCGGGGCCGGAGGCGGCTGAGCCGGCCGGGTTGAGCGCGCTGCGGGAGGTAGGCGGCGGCTGAGGAAGATGAAGATCCAGTTTCAGACATGAGACTCACTGAGTGATCATTTCATTGAGATCAACGTGAATGACAAGGTGAAAAGTGCAAGAGGAATGTGAAAGAAATACATCATCTCACTGCCTCCTGGTCTCCAAAGTTCCTGTTAAGAAATCTGCTGGCAATTCAGTTTTTTATTGCCAATCTCAACTTCTTTTGACGCTACAAAAGAAATTGTATCTACAGCAGCCCCTAAAGCCAAGGAGTCCAGCAAATCATCATTAAGACTCATGACTGAAAAACAGCGGGAAGAAGCAGAATGGGAAAATACAAATGTGCTGTTGATGATGCATGGCTTAAAGCCTTTATCTCTAGTCAAAAGAACAGATATGAAAGATCTCATCATTTTTGACAAACAGTCATCACAAACGATAAGGCAGAATTTAAAAACAATGATGGAGGAAACATCACGTCAACAGAACATGATCCAGGAGCTCATAGAAACTAACAAACAGCTTAAAAATGAACTTCAGCAACAACAAAGCCGAGCAGCAGATCAGGAACAACGAGCTAATGACTTGGAACAAATTATGGAGAGTGTGAAGTCCAAAATTGGTGAAATGGAGGATGAATCTATAAATAGGGTTTGCCAGCAGCAGAATAAAATAAAAGAACTTCAAAAGGAGCATAAAGCTTTACAGGCAAAATGTGAACATTACAAGAAAAAACGAATGGAGCAACAAGAGACTATTGCTGCTTTGCAGAAGGATATCTATAGGTTAACACAGGAAGAAGAAGAACGCATTATCACTCAAAATAGAGTGTTTTCTTATCTCTGCAAAAGAGTTCCTCATACCGTCTTGGATAAACAACTATATAAAGAAGATGAAAGTCAGTCAGAAGAAGAAGATTATAGAAGCCTGAGTGCTTCACCCACTTACAACGGCCTTCTAATGTCATTACAGAATCAACTCAAGGAATCAAAATCTAAGATAGATGTACTTTTAAGTGAAAAGCTGAATCTTCAAAAAGATTTGGAAACCAGGCCCACACAGCATGAATTAAGACTTTATAAACAACAAGTGAAGAAACTGGAGAAAGCCCTTAAGAAAAACATCAAATTACAGAATATTATCAGTCAAAAAAAGGCTGAGGACAAAGAGGGAAAAGATGAGCCCAGCAAAGATAACCAGCAGCAGGCTCTGATTGACCAGAGATATTTCCAGGTATTGAGTAGCATCAATTTAATTATTCACAATCCAAGAGCTCCAGTAATAATATATAAACAGAGCAAAGGAACAGCCCAACATTTTAATAGAGATCTTGTTCAAGATTGTGGATTTGAGCATCTTGTTCCTATAATAGAAATGTGGGCAGATCAACTGGCTTCTTTAAAGGATTTATATAAGTCCTTGAAAATACTGTCTGCAGAACTGGTGCCTTGGCATAATTTAAAGAAGCAGGATGAAAATGAAGGTGTCAGAGTTGAAGATCTGTTGTTTATAGTAGATACCATGTTAGAAGAAGTTGAAAATAAGGCAAAGGACAGCAATATGCCTGACTTCCACATTTTGGGAGCTATTGTTTCTCACTTCCAAAAATTATTTGATGTTCCTTCTTTAAGTGGAGACTATCCTCGAATGAATGAAGTTTATACTAGGCTTGGAGAATTGAACAATGCTGTGAGAAACCTCCAAGAACTCTTAGAACTAGATAGTTCATCCTCATTGTGTGTGCTGGTGAGCACAGTTGGAAAATTGTGTAGGCTGATTAATGAAGATGTGAATGAAAAGATTATGCAGGTATTAGGACCTGAAGATCTTCAAAGCATTATCCACAAATTGGAAGAACATGAGGAATTTTTCCCAGCATTTCAGGCATTTACTAATGATCTACTCAAAATCTTAGAAATTGATGACTTGGATGCCATTGTACCTGCAGGCAGATACTTGGTGCTGGGGCAGACCACCCCTTGCCCACTGGGGGAAAGGGGAGAGATTTACCCGAAGCACCAGCCTCATGGAGATGAGGCTGTCCAGGCCTGAGTGGTCCAGCTGGAAGCGCTGCTCCAGAGTAAGGTCTGCATGGGAGAGAATCTGGCACAGGGGGAACTCCAGCACGCCTAGAGCACACTCTTGGTCGTCATCAAGCACCTGGGCAGTGGGCCAGTCACAGAACAAGATGATAACCAAGCCCCACCCTCGCCAGCACTACTCTCTCGGCTCCAGCCAAGACTGAGTTTACTTCGCTCTTGGAGTCACTGATCTCTGGTCCCCAGATTTTTGAACTGTAGAACTCTTTTGTGAAGTTATTTTGAAGACACAGTGATATAAAGCACCTATAATGTGTGTTGGCACCTAAAAAAAAAAAAAAACTCTAAAAAATGTTTTCACTTTTTTCAAATCTCTAATCTTGCTATTTCCCCCATTCTCCCTCTGGGTAGATGACCTCATTTCACAGAGTAGATATCAAATGGGCATTCTCCCAACTTTTTTAATGCTATGAAACATACAAATCTACCACATTCTCACTTACTTACTGTGTCTTGTTAAAACAGGAGGTAGTTGCCCCTCCTATATTGAGTATATATTATTTCATTCAATAAATAATTGTTGCATGATCGATCAGGAAGCTACTCTTACCTGGGGGCACTGTGAACATTTTCTCTGTAATCTTGGTTATTTCTTCTGGGTCTTCACTTATTCTATGTTTTTCCCAGTAAATCTAGAGAAGACATAAATACTACTCAACTGTCACTAGCCTGAGAGCTCCTTCAAGGCAGAGAATTTAATTTATCTTGGTATCTTCTGCAGTTAAGCACTGTGTCCAGTAAGTGTGTTTGTCCAAACAAGATGCATAAAAGAATGAAAGATTACCACATGACCTGTCTTTTGCTGCTCCTGCTAAGTTCATATCACTTGAGAAACTTGGTTACACAAGAACAAAATCTTAGATGACAAATCCTTTAGACTTTCTCATTTTAAAAGGGAGCACAAAGCCTGGTTCTGCTGCTGTGCAAGTGATTAGAACCAAGGCCACCAGACAGAGCAAGACCATATCCCTGCTTCTTTTACAGAGGACAAAACACACAGTCGCACACCCCACAATGGTAAGGGGGAAAATGACTGAGAATGAGATGTTGAGAAAGTGTAGCAGGGAAAGTACACTGCCCTCCCACCTCTTCCTCAAAGATTAGAATGTGGGCATTGAAAAACAGGAGCTCAGGAGAAAAGACAGGGACACTACTCGTTTGTTGCTAGGAAGACAATCATATGCTCACCATTTCTCCACACACAATGTACTTTCCAAAAGACATGCCTCTACTGCCTCTAGGATTGAGGCAGACTATAGTTTTTTAATTAGAAAGAAAAATACATCTATCATAGTGGAAAAATTGGGCAGCAGGTATGAAAAGGCTAGTGACAAAACCAGAAATACAATTGGTCAATAAGCACATGAAAAAATTTTCAACTCTAATATTATTATAAAGTAAAAATAATAAGATTCCATATTTGACTAAACAAATTGGTAAACATGAAAAGAATAATCACTAGTTGGTGAGGATTTAATAAAATTATTATTCTTACGCATTCCTCTAGGGGGTGCTAGGGATAAACCTCTTTCTAAAAGGCAGTTTGACAATAATAAAAGCCTTAACATATTCTGGGCTCCAAAATCACTGCAGATGGTGGCTGCACCCATGAAATTAAAAGACGCTTGCACCTCAGAAGAAAAGCTGTGGCCAACCTAGACATCATATTAAAAAGTAGAGAAATTACTTTGCCAACAAAGGTCTGTCTAGTCAAAGGTATGGTTTTTCCAGTAGTCATGTATGGATCTGAAAGTTGGACTAGAAAGAAAGCTGAGTGCCAAAGAATTGATGCTTTTGAACTGTGGTGTTGAGGAAGACTCTTGAGAGTCCCTTGGACTGCAAGGAGATCCAACCAGTCCATCCTAAAGGAAATAAACCTTGAATATTCATTGGAAGGACTGATGCTGAAGCTGAAACTCCAATACTCTGGCCACCTGATGCGAAGAGCTGACTCATTTGAAAAGACCCTGATGCTGGGAAAGATTGAGGGCAGGAGGAGAAGGGGACGACAGAGGATGGGATGGTTGGACGGCATCACCAACTCAATGGACTTGAGTTTGAGTAAGCTCCGAGTGTTGGTGATGGACAGGGAGGCCTAGCGTGCTGCACTCCATGGGGTTGCAAAGAGTCAGACATGACTGAGCAACTGAACTGAACCAACATTTCCAACTTTATTCATAAGAGAAGGACAAATTAAAACTACAAGGAAATACCATTTTTACCTTGCTTATTAACAAAGATTTTTAAAATATTGATAGTACATTGTGTTGGTAGGGCGAAGAACACTCTCATATATCATTGAAAACAGTGTAAATTGTACAACTTTTTTGGAAGGAAATTCACAATATGTATCCATAATTTAAACCTAAATGCTTTGACTCAGAATAGGTAAGAATTCTACATATATATTCCCTCTTCCTTTCTAAGACATTTATATAAAGGTGTTTATTACTGCATTGTTTTTAGTAACAGAAGATTGGAAACAAATGTCCTTCAGTATGGCAGTGGTTGATGACATTTTGATACATCCAAATAATGCATCATTGAGAAAAATGAGGCTTTGCCACTAACGTAGCCTTGTGGTTCTCAAGAGAGCCTGTTTGCAGACTTCTGGTACTGACTCCTAGTTTCCTTTTCTAGCTTTTCTCTCAAGAGCAAAAGACTATGTTTAATACTGTCCATCTTATACAAATAACTTTATTTACACACACATTATATAATGTTGGGTAGATTTTTTGTATTGTTGTTTAGTTGCTAAGTTGTGTCCAATTACGTTTATGGAAATGCAGAATTATGACCACTTGCAATTAACTGTGCTAACAAGATGAAGAATGCTCATAGTTCTTTTTATTTTATCTTATTGTGCTAAAATACACATAAAACGTACCGTTTAAACCATTTTAAGTGCACATTCCAGTGGCATTAAGTACATTCACACTATTGTGCAACCATTATTACTATCCATCTCCAAAATATTTTTGTTATCCCAAATTGAAACTCTGTGCTCATTAAGTAATAAATCCCTCTTTCTCCTCTTCCCAGTCCATGGTAATTGCTGCTTTAATTTCCGTCCTATGTATCTGACTACTGTAAGTATTCATGTAAATAGAATCATATAATAATTGTCCTTTTCTATCTGGTTTATTTACCTTAGCATACCATCTTCAAGGTTCATTATTTATCTTTAGTATGGAAAATAAATAAAAAATTAAGACATGGAACTCTTTCTAAGACATTTGAATGAAGAAAAACGATACCATGTATATATTATACTATCATTCATGTGAAAAGAAGAGGGACTTGGAAAGTATGGAGTAAAAGGGAGACATTTTCAATTCCGTATCCTGAATTTTGTATGATCTGAATTTTTATCAACCTACATACCTATGTGTTTTTCATTAAATATTTTTTCAATGACCATCCTCTTGAATCTAGCATTTTGACTGCCAGAATTTATAGTAAGGAAATAACAAATTCTGAAAGATACAGAAAACTATTTCTTCTAGCATTATATGTAATGGTAAAAACTCAGAAACCATAATAATGTTTGCCAATAGGACATTGATAAAATAAATGACAATAGGTCTATAAAATGGAATGCTATGCAGGCCTCATATAAATTTATGTATTTATTGAAATGGAAAAATGTCAGCTCTGTGGAGCTCCAGGTGCAGCACCCATATCTGGCGCCATCCACAGGCATTTCTTGTCACCTGTGGTGTGGAGTGTCTTCTGCAGTTTAGGCAGACTTCTGTTGGCTAAAAAATATAGTCACGACCTAAAAGTAGAGAGTTATTTTATTTGGTGGGAATGTTTAGGACACTGAACCAGGGACAGCATCTCAGTAGCTCTGAGAAAACCGTTCCAAGGAGGCAGGAGGGGAAGTCAGGCTATATACAAGCTTGCAACAAAGGGAGTGG
The DNA here is from genome assembly GCF_049115385.1 of Moschus berezovskii. NCBI lineage: Eukaryota > Metazoa > Chordata > Mammalia > Artiodactyla > Moschidae > Moschus > Moschus berezovskii. The sequence continues at coordinate 67,534,810 of NC_142488.1, forward strand.
ACGGTCTGAACATCAAAGATCAGATATCAAATTAAGGAATTTAGCACTCTATATATGGGAAAATGCAAGCCTCTGGACTCACTGAATTCATTCCTTTCATATGCACCTCAGCTGTCTGGGGCCAGTCCTGTTTCCTTGTTCACCTTGCTTCCTGCATTCCCCCAACTCCTCAGCAATCACTGTGGGAGTGGCAGCATCTGCCCAGTTGGATTGCAGCTTGGGATCTCTCGTTAACATTTGGAGGCCAGAAATCGCTGATACTTGTGACATTTCTTGTTGATTAATGTGGCAGGAGATATTTTCATTTCACACTTCCTTACTTCAATTTCAGCAGGTTTTATGTATCCAGGCAAAGATGGAAATACCTCAGAATAAGCAAAAGTGGTAGAGTTAACCAAGCACTTCCTGACACTAAATAAGTATAAATATAGTAAATAAATCATTGTAACATTAACATTGTTTATAAACAGGTTATTGTAGGCTTATGACTGATGGGAATATAAGGAGGAAATGAGGAAAGGGATGGGAAGTTAGGGAAGGTCGATGGAAAAGGGGGAATTGGGTAAAGGTGTTGTAGCCACGCGTTCTGGGAAACAAACTCAGACAATGCATATAGTGGAGTGCAGTTTATTACACCGGCGGGCCCAAGGCGGAGTCTCCTCTTAGCCAAGGACCCTGACCAGTTTTTGTGGAAACTTTATATACCCTAAGTGTATGTGCTCAAACCCACCTCCCTAAATTTCTTGAAACTAGTCTGGACAATGTAAAAGAGAGATACGATCAAAGTTAGCCCATGATTCATGTGTCATAGGCCTAGATAGTTAAACAGTGGACATTTATCAATAGGCCTGTTCAGTTCACTTCAGTCGCTCAGTCGTGTCCGACTCTCCGCGACCCCATGAATCACAGCATGCCAGGCCTCCCTGTCCATCACCAACTCCCGGAGTTCACTCAAACTCACGTCCACAGAGTCAGTGATACCATCCAGCCATCTCATTCTCTGTCGTCCCCTTCTCCTCCCGCCCCCAACCTTTCCCAGCATCAGAGTCTTTTCCAGTGAGTCAACTCGTCGCATGAGGTGGCGAAAGTATTGCAGTTTCAGCTTTAGCATCAGTCCTTCCAATGAACACCCAGGGTTGATCTCCTTTAGAATGGACTGGTTGGATCTCCTTGCAGTCCAAGGGACTCTCAAGAGTCTTCTGCAGCACCACAGTTCAAAAGCATCAATTCTTTGGCGATCAGCTTTCTTCACAGCCCAACTCTCACATTTCATGCACGACCACGGGAAAAACCATAGCCTTGACTAGATGGACCTTTGTTGGCAAACTAATGTCTCTGTTTTTTAATATACTATCCAGGTTGGTCATAACTTTCCTTCCAAGGAGTAAGCGTCTTTTAATTTCATGGCTGCAATTAGCATCTGCAGTGATTTTGGAGCCCCCAAAAATAAAGTCTGACACTGTTTTCACTGTTTTTCCATCTATTTCCCATGAAATGATGGGACCAGATGCCATGATCTTTGTTTTCTGAATGTTGAGCTTCAAGCCAACCTTTTCACTCTCCTCTTTCACTTTCACCAAGGGGCTTTTGAGTTCCTCTTCACTTTCTGCCATAAGGGTAGTGTCATCTGCATATCTGAGGTGATTGATATTTCTCCCAGCCATCTTGATTCCAGCTTGTGCTTCTTCCAGCCCAGCGTTCCTCATGATGTACTCTGCATATAAGTTAAGTAAGCAATGGGACAATATACAGCCTTGATGTACTCCTTTTCCTATTTGGAACCAGTCTGTTGTTCCATGTACAGTTCTGACTGTTGCTTCCTGACCTGCATACCGGTTTCTCGAGAGGCAACAGGTCAGGTGGTCTGGTATTCCCATCTCTTTCAGAATGTTCCACAGTTTATTGTGATCCACACAGTCAAAGGCTTTGGCATAGTCAATGAAGCAGAAATAGATGTTTTTCTGGAACTCTCTTGCTTTCTCCATGATCCAGCGGATGTTGGCAATTTGATCTCTGGTGCCTCTGCCTTTTCTAAAACCAGCTTGAACATCTGGAAGTTCACGGTTCACATATTGCTGAAGCCTATCTTGGAGAATTTCGAGCATGACTTTAGTAGCATGTGAGATGAGTGCAATTGTGCGGTAGTTTGAGCATTCTTTGGCATTGCCTTTCTTTGGGATTGGAATGAAGACTGACCTTTTCCAGTCCTGTGGCCACTGCCGAGTTTTCCAAATCTGCTGGCATATTGAGTGCAGCACTTTCACAGCATCATTTTTCAGGATTTGAAATAGCTCAACTGGAATTCCATCACCTCCACTAGCTTTGTTCATAGTGATGCTTTCTAAGGCCCACTTGACTTCACATTCCAAGATGTCTGACTCTAGGTCAGTGATCACGTTATCGTGACTATCTTGGTCGTGAAGATCTTTTTGTACAGTTCTTCTGTATATTCTTGCCACCTCTTCTTAATATCTTCTGCTTCTGTTACGTCCGTACCATTTCTGTCCTTTATCAAGCCCATCTTTGCATGAAATGTTCCCTTGGAATCTCTAATTTTCTTGAAGAGATCTCTTGTTTTTCCTAGTCTGTTGTTTTCCTCTATTTCTTTGCATTGATCACTGAGGAAGGCTTTCTTATCTCTCCTTGCTATTCTTTGGAACTCTGTATTCAGATGCTTATATCTTTCCTTTTCTCCTTTGCTTTTCGCTTCTGTTCTTTTCACAGCTATTTGTAAGGCCTCCTCAGACAGCCTGTGGACATACCCCAATAAACATTATGGGATTTACAACTTTGTTCAGTTACAGAGATAATTAGCATATTCTTTTAGGCAACAGAGAGTCTAGGTACAAGTCCTGAAGCTCTTTTATCCCCGGGAGCGGTGGGGGTGGTGGTGGTGGTCTGATTTTCCAGTGGTATGCCTTTCCTATAGACACCGGGCCCAAAGTTCAGCATCCATTGGGAGGGTGACCATGCATGTAGCCTAATGTTCACAGGCTGGTCCAAGATGGAGTCCAGTTCTGTCTATTTCCTCCTTCAAAGGGAGGACCCTTTTAGATGATTTCAAATTTAAATAACCAGGGAGAGGTATAAGCAACCTAGATGTCCATCTGCAGAAGAATGGATAAGAAAGCTGTGGTATATATACACAATGGAGTATTACTCAGCAATTTAAAAGAATACATTTGAATCAGTTCTAATGAGGTGAATGAAACTGGAGCCTATTATACAGAGTGAAGTAAGCCAGAAATAAAAATACCAATACAGTATACTAACGCATATATATGGAATTTAGAAAGATGATAACGATTACCCTGTATGCGAGACAGCAAAAGAGACACAGATGTATAGAACCGTCTTTTGGACTCTGTGGGAGAGGGCGAGGGTGGGATGATTTGGGAGAATGGCATTGAAACATGTATATTATCATATGTGGAACGAATCGCCAGTCCAAGTTCGATTCATGATACAGGATGCTCGGGGCTGGTGTACTGGGATGAACCGGAGGGATGGGATGGGGAAGGAGGTGGGAGGGGGGTTCAGGATGGGGAACACATGTACACCCGGGGCAGATTCACGTCAATGTATGGCAAAATCAATACAATAATGTAAAGTAATTAGCCTCCAATTAAAATAAATAAATTAAAAAAATAAAAATAAATTCTACCCCAGATTGGATCATGGTCACGTTGCTTGCTAAAATCTTGGCCTTCTCTGCCCACTGAAAGCAAATGAAAAATACGGAGACAGAGTTTGGAGGAAACAGAAAGGTGGCTTTTATTCTCAGCCGGCCGAGAGGGGAACACAGTAGCCTCATGCTTCAAGAACTGTGCCTCTGCTCCATGAGGGGGAGTCTAGGGGCTTATATAAGGAAAGGAGTCAGTGATGCAGAATGAAGGTGATAGGATCTTGATTTCTTCCTCTTGCATTGTTTCAAAGACAGTGATAAAGCAGCATTAGTAACCCAGTAATTGAGTCTGGTAGTTTGGTGGCTCTGCAGCTTTTTTTCTGACATGTTAGCTACAAGGGGAAAGGTGTTGTAAGGGTAAACACCAGATAGGGGATGTATTTAGCAGAGTCAAAGGAGAAAATGTGAATTGTAGCTCCTGCAGAGTTAGGGGGCAGAAAAGCAAACTTAGTAATAGACATTAGAGTTAGGAGCAGTTAAAGTAAAAATACTAGGAATGTTCAGGCCAGCTCACTGTTCTCTTTATCCTCTTTGTTCTCAGCAAAGAAAGAGAAAGACTCATTCCTCTTTTTTCTTTCTCACTGCAACAGTTACAAGTCTGAATGGAGACTATTGTGTTGAGGCAGTCTGAGCAAAAGAATTGAAAAAGAATTTCCAGACACAGTATTTCAGAAAGGAGTGAGTTTATTAAGAACAAAGAGCAGAGATAATGTGGGCACTGTGATCGCAGTGGGCTGACCACCTGATAGACCAGCTGAAGTCGACAGTTTTTGTGGGTTAATAGCCAACTTTTACAGCCTCAAGACAAAGAAAATTCCTGCTGGCAGGTTGGCATTAGGTAATTGGTTGGGGTGCTATAGGTTGCTTGCTGAAGTGGGCACCTTTGACTAATTGGGAGTCAGGAAGCTTGTTGGTGATGATCAGAGGGCTTTTGGCAACGGTTACAAAGGGGCTCAGTCAGCTTCCCTAGTGGCTCAGATGGTGAAGAGTTTGCCTGCAATGTGGAAGACCTGGGTTTGATCCCTGGGTTGGGAAGATCCTCTGGAGAAGGGAATGGCAACCCAATCCAGTATTCTTGCCTGGAAAATACTGTGGATGGTGGAGCCTGGTGGGCCCCAATACGTGGGGTCACAAAGAGTTGGACACGACTGAGCAACTAACACACACACTCAGTCAGCTTAGGAGGTGACCTTAGTTCTGGGATCCACTTCTGTGGCCTTGGTGCAAAGCTTCATATCTGTGGCCTTTGGCAGGACTCAACATAATGTCTGTTTGTTCTCAACATAAACAAAAATGTTTCAGATTAAATTTTAAGGTTCTTTTGCTGAGAATTGAGTGCCTAAGGATGAACAACTAGTATGGTTGGAAACCAGATTCTGTCCAGTTCACCCTACTTCAATGAGTGCCCACATCTAATGTAAATAACACTTCTTAGGGTTTTTGTTTGATTGTTTTGGTGCTGCTTCAGGCAGACAAATGGTTAACTGCTTACTTACGGGTGACCATTTTAATTTTCACAATAAAGCTGCATTTCCCCCAAATATATTCTTCAAATCTGATTGCTAGCTTATTTGAAAGTAAATCAATGAGGTTTAAATTACAAAAGGATTGGTCTTGAACCACTGGTTGAGGGAAGCTGTAATATAGTCACTTTTTTCTGACTTGCTATTGGTATGAAAAAATTTATGTGATTCTTTTTCAAAGTCTGGAGTTGGGCCAAACTGGAATAGAACAAATCTCTCCAGCCTCTTTTTTTTTTTTTTTCAGATGGAGAGTTACTGAGTCCAAGTTTGCTCTGCTCGCCGCATGTTAGGCCAATAAAACCAAGAGATGAGGTTTTGAGACATGGAAGGGGCTTTATTTGGGTAGCTGGCTGATGGGGAAGATGGCAGGCTAGTACCTCAAAATAACTGTCTTGTCGGGGCCTAGATGCCAGGTTCTTTTATGGATCAGAAATGGGAGGAGGTAAGGAAGCAAAGTAAAAAGACTATTCAATCCTTGCAAATATCTCCTAAAATGGCAAGCCTCAGACTGGGTGTCATGTTAGTTTCACTTCCTTAGAGTCCTTCACAGCTGGTCAGGCTCAGGTTATCTCCTGAGGCCGGCCATTATGTATGCCTCCCTGCTTGAATGCACGCATGCATGCATGGTCAGTTGCTTCAGTGGTGGTTGACTCTTTGTGACCCCAAGGACCATAGCTTGCCAGGCTCCTCTGTCCATGGAATTTTCCAGTCAAGAATACAAGAGTGGGTTGCCATTTCCTCCTCCAGGTGATCTTCCTGACCCAGGGATCAAACACCAGTCGCCTGGGTCTCCTGCATTGCAGGCGGATTCTTTACCCACTGGGCCACCTGGGAAGTTACTATGTATGCTACAATAACAAAAGCAAGCAGCAAGATGAGAGTTAAAGTCACAGAAGCAGATCTAGCATGAATTTAAAATTAACCCTTCCTGGTTACAGAAGGAGGAAGAGAATTCTATGGTAACCTCTTGGAGATAGCTGAAATGAGTCTTTCAGCTTAGCTCTCTGGCTAACATGGTTTTGCTATGTAAAGAGAAGGACTGGAAGGGAAGCAGAAATCTCCACAGGGTAGAAGGTCACATCTGGCCCAGTCAGAGTAAAAACAAAAATTGCATAGAAATGAAATAATATTTGCCTTAGCAGACAAATTGAAAGAGCCAAATCACCTCCCTTTCAAATAAAAATCCATACTGTTTTAGTTGTTTCCATCTCTTTATATTTTAATTAAAAGTGAAACTTTTTACAAAATGCCTTTTTGTGAATAGGCATTTTTTTGAAGTTTTTTTTAATTAATGGATTGAGCTTATATTTTGACTTCTTCCCACACACTTCTGCATTTGTAAAATGGGGGATGAATGTACCTTATAATATTGTTGGATAAATCAGATAATACATGTGTTACGGGCTGAAATGTGTCCCTCCAGAATTCATACATTGAAGTCCTAACCCCCCAGTATCTCAGAACATGTTTGCACAGAGGAAAGACCCAGTGGGGACACAGTGAGAAGACACTGGTCTACAAGTCAAGGAGGGAGACCTCAGAAGAAACCTTGATCTCAAACTTCTAGTCTCCACAACTCAGAAAATAAAGTTCTGTTGTTCAAGTTGCTCAACTTGTGATATTTTCTTATGGCAGCCCTATCAAACTGATAAAGCATGTAAAATATTTAGCATGATGCCTGTTCCATAATAAGTCACATTGTTTCCAACTTAATTAGAGCTTTGATATGGAGAACTATCCCTGCCAGCCTAACTCCTTCATGGGAGATGCAAGACTTGTTAAAATTTAGAACAATTTTTTTTTGCCATACCTTGCAGCAAGTGGGATTCTAGTTCACGGGGATCAAACCCATGCCCTCTGCAGTGGAAGCCTGAAGCCCTAACCACTGGACAGCCAGGGAATTGCCTAAAAGTTTTTTGATCTTCAAGTATGCTTTCACTTACTGAACAGAAGATGAAATTTTTTTAAATGTATTTTTTTAAGTATAGTTGACTTATCATGTATTAGTTTCTGCTGTACAGCATAGTGATTCTGTTATACATATAATCTTTTCCACTGTGTATCACAGGATATTGTATATGGTTCTGTGTGCTATACAGTGGGAACTTGTTGTTTATCCATCCTGTAGTAAATACTCAAACATTACAGAAATGTATAATTTAGCACAGTGTTTTTATTTTTTCATTTTTAAAAATTTATTTTAATTGGAGGCTAATTACTTTACAATATTGTGGTAGTTTTTGCCATACATCAACATGAATCAGCCATGGGACACATGGGTCCCCCCATCCTGAACCTCCCTCCCACCCCATCCCTCTGGGTTGTCCCAGAGCATCGGCTTTGAGTGCCCTGCTCCATGCATCAAACTTGCACTGGTCATCTATTTTACATATGATAATATACATGTTTCAATGTATAATTTAGCACAGTGTTTTTAAAACAATGGGTTGAGAAATCAATATGCTTGCAAGCAACTGGCATTTTGATGTTTTACTCTTTATTATGAAAAATACCTAACATCAAGAAAAGTGGAGAAAATAATATCATAAATTATTATATACTCATTATTTAGATTTTTTCTTGATTTTTGTTCACTTTAAAAGATTTATATGGACTAAAGTTCACTCTTTTTGGTGTATTGTTACATGAATTTAGATAAATACACACAGTCCCAGTCATGTAACCTCCACCACAATCAGTTGATATTCTATGACTGATCCCTCTCAAATCCTGTCATTCTACTCCTTTGTTGCCAACCCTTTCCCCACCCCAGTCCTTGACAAGCACTGATCTTCATTTTATTTCATTTTTTGCCTTTTCCAGAACATTGTATAAATGGAATCATCAGGGCCATGACTAGGGAGAGGCAAAGTGGTATGTCTGTGGAGCAAAATGGAAGGAGCCATCCACTCTCAGGTTCTGATCTTGCAGCTGTACAACCCTGAGCACCAAACTTCCTCATCCTACTCCTCACCCTGGGAATCAGATAGCATTTTGAATGTGGCTTCTTATGACTTAATGTGATGCATTAGAGTCACCCATGCTTTTGCCTTTAATAATGGTTTATTTCTTATTGATGAGTATTATTCCATTGTACCATACTTTTAAAAATCCACTTGTCAGTTCACAGACATTTAAGGTTATTTCCACTTTTTGGCTATTATGAATAGAGCTGCTATAAACATTCATGTGCAAGTCTCTATGTGGATGTATATTCTCATTTATCTTGAATATATACCTAAGAGTGAGAGGGTTGGGTCATATGGTAAGTGTACGCTTAACTTTATAAGAAACTGCCAAGGTATTTCCCAGAATGGTTGTGCCATTTGGTATTCCTACCACAATATATGAGAGCTTCAATTACTCTGCATCCTCACCAGGTCTTGATATTGCCAGCTTTTAAAAAAAGGCATGTAAGACTGTTCCCTGGCGACCTAGTGGTTAGGATTCTGGGCTTTCACTACTGTGGCCTGAGTTCATTCAGTCCTGATTTGGGGAGCTGAGGTCTTGTGTCACATGGCCAAAAACCCCCAAAAAACAAAGAAAGCCATGTAATAGGTGTGTCCATCACCAAAGTAAATTATGTCACCCTGTCTTTAAAACCTTCAGTGTTTATAATGTAAGCGTATTTCTCTGTATAATCACAATATCATTATTATACTTAATGAAGAATAGCAATAATTTCTTAATATCAGATAAAATCTGTTCATATTCAAATTTGCTCAGTTGTCACTAAAGGTCTTTAATGCATTCAGCATAAAAACGTAAACTAGGACGTAAAATGTTAGAGTGTGTTGCATATAGAAAGGATAAACATTTTTTCTTGAAAACTTGGTGTGTGTGTGTTTATACTGGAATGTAAAATAATTTTTTTAAACTGCAAGACATGATCAAAAAAGTTGAAAAGCTTTGATATACAGGTGAAAGTACTGATAAAAGTCAGAAACAAAAGCAAGATGTTCAATAGCGTGACTTCTTGTCAACAGTTTCCTGGAAGTGCCAATGAGAAAGAGAAATAAAAATGTATAAATATTATAAAAGAAAAGACAAAACATTGTTTGCGGACAATATGATTTTCTTCTAGAAAATCTGAGAGAATGTATATAGCCAAAAAGCTTTATCTTATTGTTATTGTTTTTGGTAAAGCAATCACAAAAATTTAATTCACAGTTGTTCAGCTATTCATATCCACATCTAAATCTTACCCCACGTGTAGTTTACAGTTATCTATAGATTGATGAGAGTGATCAAGATTGTATGGTTCTGTTCAAACTTACAGGAAAATGACAGTATCTGCTCTAGCATTGTTTATTTCTCATTGTGTATTTTGTTTGTTTTCCTGTCATACTTTCCCTCATCTTTTTATTTTTTAACCTTTCAACTGAAGTATACATAAAGTGCATAAGCCTGATGAAATTTCATAAACACACTCAAGTAATGAGCAACCAATTAGCAAAGAAAAGACTGTTAGCCCCTCTTTAGTCACTACTCACCACTTGCCTCCCAAATAATTAAAACAAATTTAAAGTGCTGTCTGTAAGCTGAATTATTGTAAAGGGAATCATCCTCTGACCATACTTGCTATAAAGCAAATAACTTTTTAAATACAAGCACTCATTATGTTATCATCTGAATTTTGATACATATTTGCTTTTGAGCACATTTAAAAAATATATTCTACAACCAGTCCATTCTAAAGGAGATCAACCCTGGGTGTTCATTGGAAGGACTGATGCTAAAGCTGAAACTCCATTACTTTGGCCACCTCATGCGGCGAGTTGACTCACTGGAAAAGAGTCTGATGCTGGGAGGGATTGGGGGTGGGAGCAGACGGGGACGACAGAGAATGAGATGGCTGGATGGCATCACCAACTCAATGGAAATGAGTTTGAGTGAACTCCGGGAGTTGGTGATGGACAGGGAGGACTGGCGTGCTGTGATTCATGGGGTCGCAAAGAGTCGGACACAATTGAGTGACTGAACTGAACTGAACTGAAATGAACAGCCAAACTGTTATGTGTGTTAGTCTTTCAGCTGTGTCCAACCATGGGACTTAGCCTGCCAGGCTCCTCTATCCATGGGGTTTCCCAGGCAAGAAAACTGGAGTGGGTTGCCATTTCCTTCTCCAGGGGGATCTTCCCAACCCAGGGAACAAACAAAAGGTCTTCTGCATTGCAGGCAGACTCTTCACTGTCTGAGCCACAGAGTGGTGAGCTTTAATTATGTGAAACTTGAATTATCCATGATACTGTTTACCTTCATTAGTGAAAGTAACTAAATTATCTCTAAATATATATAATGTATTTTTCTTTATATTGCAAGAATACACAGAAGAACTGTACAAAAAAGATCTTCACGACGAAGATAATCACGATGGTGTGATCACTCACCTGGAGCCAGACATCTTGGAATGTGAAGTCAAGTGGGCCTTAGAGAGCATTACTATGAACAAAGCTAGTGGAGGTGATGGAATTCAAGTGGAGCTATTTCAAATCCTGAAAGATGATGCTGTGAAAGTGCTGCACTCAATATGCCAGCAAATTTGGAAAACTCAGCAATGGCCACAGGACTGGAAAAGGTCAGACTTCATTCCAATCCCAAAGAAAGGAAATGCCAAAGAATGCTCAAACTACCACACAATTGCACTCATCTCACATGCTAGTAAAGTCATGCTCAAAATTCTCCAAGCCAGGCTTCAGCAATATGTGAACCATGAACTTCCAGATGTTCAAGCAGGTTTTAGAAAAGGCAGAGGCACCAGAGATCAAATTGCCAACATCCGCTGGATCATGGAGAAAGCAAAAGAGTTCCAGAAAAACATCTATTTCTGCTTCATTGACTATGTCAAAGCCTTTGACTGTGTGGATCACAATAGACTGTGGAAAATTCTGAAAGAGATGGGAATACCAGACCACCTGACCTGCCTCTTGAGAAACCTGTATGCAGGTCAGGAAGCAACAGTCAGAACTGTACATGGAACAACAGACTGGTTCCAAATAGGAAAAGGAGTACGTCAAGGCTGTATATTGTCACCTTGCTTATTTAACTTATATGCAGAGTACATCATGAGGAACGCTGGGCTGGAAGAAGCACAAGCTGGAATCAAGATTGCTGGGAGAAATATCAATAACCTCAGATATGCAGATGACACTACCCTTATGGCAGAAAGTGAAGAGGAACTCTTGATGAAAGTGAAAGAGGAGAGTGAAAAGGTTGGCTTGAAGCTCAGCATTCAGAAAACAAAGATCATGGCATCTGGTCCCATCACTTCTTGGGAAATAGATGGGGAAACAGTGGAAACAGTGTCAGACTTTATTATTTTGGGCTCCAAAATCACTGCAGATGCTGATTGCAGCCAGGAAATTAAAAGACGCTTACTCCTTGGAAGGAAAGTTATGACCAACCTAAATAGCATATTAAAAAGCAGAGACATTACTTTGCCAACAAAGGTCAATCTAGTCAAGGCTATGGTTTTTCCCGTGGTCATGTATGGATGTGAGAGTTGGACTGTGAAGAAAGCTGATCGCCGAAGAATTGATGCTTTTGAACTGTGGTGTTGGAGAAGACTCTTGAGAGTCCCTTGGACTGCAAGGAGATCCAACCAGTCCATTCTGAAGGAGATCAATCCTGGGTGTTCATTGGAAGGACTGATGCTAAAGCTGAAACTCCAATACTTTGGCCACCTCACGCGATGAGTTGACTCACTGGAAAAGACTCTGATGCTGGGAGGGATTGGGGGTGGGAGGAGACGGGGACGACAGAGAATGAGATGGCTGGATCGCATCACCGACTCGATGGACATGAGTTTGAGTGAACTCTGGGAGTTGGTGATGGACAGGGAGGCCTGGCGTGCTGTGATTCATGGGGTTGCAAAGAGTCGGACATGACTTAGCGACTGAACTGAACTGAAATGATGGCTAATAGTGAGAGAAATGTGGTTGATGATTCGTTGTGTGATCAGTCACTATTCTAGTGCTATGCGTATGTGAACAGTATCCTTCAGTTTGTAACTACAATAGTAGTGTTGTAACCACGTGTTCTGGGAAACAAACTCACTGAGAAGGACGATGCAGATAGTGGAGTGCAGTTTATTACACTGGCAGGGCCAAGGAAGAGTCTCCTCTTAGCCACGGACCGCCCCCCCCCCACCAGTTTTTGTGAAAACCTTATATACCCTAAGTATACGTGCACAAACCCACCTCCCCAAATTCCCTGACAATCAAAGTTAACCCGTGATTCATATGCCTTAAACCTAGGTAGTTAAGAGTGGACAGTTATCAATAGGCCTGTGCTCATACCCCAATAAGCATAATAGAATGAATAGAATAGAGTAGAATTCTATTCGGTTACACAGATAATTAAGGTATTATTTTAGGCGATGGAGAGCCCTTTGGCTCTTCCTTCCGGGGGCCTGGTTTTCCAGTTGGTATGTTGTTTCCATAGATACTGGGCATACAGTTCAAAGTCCACAGTCTGGCCCAAGATGCAGTCCTGCTTTCAATATAGAGCCTTTTCTGTTTCCTCCTTTGTAGAATCATTTGGAATTTGTGGATTTGTTGCTTCATCTCACGATAAGGCCAGTGTCTGCTCAAATTTGCCTTGCTTCAAACTTTTCTTAAAGTGTTTCTTTTCCCTCTCTTTTTTTCACTTGCTTTAATTCCAGTCTTTGATCATGAACTATTAGAGTCCCCTAAAGTCACTGAGGCCTTAGGCATGTCCTAGGGTTGCATACTTGTAGAATTGTCTAGCCTTCCCCCCAAACCAAATTTAATTATTCACAATGACAAATACAACTACCGTGGTGAACAGATTCCAGAAAACTGCAGTTGTCAAATTTTATTGTGCATTAGATTCACGTGGGGTACTTGATAAAATTTTATAGCTCCTCTTTCAATTTGTATTGCATTTTTGTATCGTATGGAGTTTCATCTATCATATAATCCAGAAAATCTTGGTGGAGCTCAGACATTTGTGTGGAACTAGACTGAGTTTTGTCCTGGCCCGTCCATTTCCCTGTCTAACTCCATTTTCTAAGCTCTCATGTTTCATCTTTTCCTCACAATCCCTATTATTGTGGCTCACCCAAGCCTGCCCTCTTCTGGTAGTGTTCATTGCATCATTCCTTTTAGCTTTCTTTTCAGAATGAAAATAATAATTTCTTGTTCCCATTTTTCAGAACTCTAGTCTAATTCTTAATAAGGTATTAGGTTCAATTCAGTTGCTCAGTCGTGTCCAACTCTTTGCAACCCCATAGACTGCAGCACACCAGGCTTCCCTGTCCATCACCAATTCCTGGAGTTTGCTCACACTCATGTCCATTGAGTCAGTGATGCCATCCAACCATCTCATCCTCTGTCATCCCCTTCTCCTTCTGCCTTCAGTTTCCCAGCATTAGGATCTTTTCCAATGAGTCAGTTCTTCACATTAGGTGGCCAAAGTATTGGAGGTTCAACTTCAGCATCAGTCCTTCCAATGAATATTCAGGACTGATTTCCTTTAGGATGGACTGGTTGGATCTCCTTGCAGTCCCAAGGACTCTCAAGAGTCTCCTCTAACACCACAGTTCAAAAGTCCAACTCTCACATCCATGCATGACTACTGGAAAAACCATAGCTTTGACTATATGGACAAAGGTATAGTCAAAGGGTAGGTAAATGACAATTGAGATACTAGCTTTCTCCCACCAGTGAGTCTCATCACTGGCATCTGCCTACTTCCTGGTTTCTCCCAAATGTAAATTGAATATTTGATGCAAGTCTTTGTACTATCATGGAGAGACTTTGAAATCCATGAAGATAAATCATACAGAGCACCACTTGGCTCAACTTCAGAGCCTTTCCCTACACTTCAGTTGTCCACACTCATGGCCACATCCAGGGTCTTTTAAGTCACTCATTGCTGTTCCACTTCTAATATCTTAAATTTGTATTTGCAACTCTCTGGCTACTTTTTTCCCATTTAAGGGATTATATTTCCTCATTCTTACTACTCCTAATCTTAGGTCTCCTGTTTTCTCCCAATTTATCAGTCTCCTCCAGACTAATTTTCTTTCCTAACTGGCCTGGGCCCTACAATCAATTACCTCAACCACTATTTTTCCATATTCTTGACTCATCACATTTTGATCTGATAACACCCAAAAACTTTATAGTCTCCTGCTTCAATAAAGTTCTCAGTGCTATACCTCAATCTTTCCAAGAATTCCCGGCCAGCTTTATCTCCCATCCCTTCCTATTCTCTTAGAAATCTCTTTCCACCAATCACTACTCTTACTTTGAATCTTCGCCCCTTCCCTCTCTGATGGTTCTTTCTCCTCTGCACAATATTAGGTAATCACCTAATACAACTCTTGTGGCTCAGCTGGTAAAGAATCTGCCTGCAATGCGGGAGACCTGGGTTCAATCCCTGGGTTGAGTAGATCCCCTGGAGAAGGGAAAGGCTACCCACTCCAGTATTCTGGCCTGGAGAATTCCATGGACTGTATAGTCCAAGGGGTCGCAAAGAGTCAGACACGACTGAGCGACTTTCACTTCACTTTAATACAACTCTCTAACTCCCTAGTTAGCCAAGGTTTCCCAGTTTTACCCGACATTGCCTTAAATGTTTTAAGTACTTGGTAGTTTCTATGTACCAGGAAATCTAAGCAAGGCAGCCACTTGAAGCCATTTGAAGATCCTTATCAATTCTCTCTATTCATACAGCTATCTTTGTACATGACCAAATGGCTAAATGATTCAATAAAAATTCCTTGCATGCTGTGATCTCATTGTTGCTGATCCTTTCTGCCATTTTCCTATGTGGTCTAAAGGGACTGCTCTTGAAACCATATGTGATGACTAGAAGAGGGATAGGAAGAAGTATAATTGCCATAGAGAATTCTGCACACATCACCTTTTCTGCGACTTCTACTGTAGTTTCATGGTATTTGGATTCTCGAGCCAATTGCAGCCCAAAGAGACAACAATTTTCTTGATTTTTGTCTTCTATAGGTATACTAGTAGCATGCTGGTGTTCACTGAACGTGTATGTAGCAGGATTTAGTGATGGCTTTGGCATCTGAGTAAATGAAAACCTTGGGCTTTCATGATGCAGTTGATGGATGACTTTGTTTTCCTCACCTTTATTTTTTTTCTTTGAAATTTATATTTATTTGTTTGTTCAGCATAGTTCAAAGTGCAAATAATACATTTACTTACTTATATAATAATACTTGATAATAGTAATAATTATTACTTCAGTTCAGTCACTCAGTCATGTCCGACTCTTTGTGACTCCATGGACTGCAGCATGCTAGGACTCCCTGTCCATCACCAACTCCCGGAGTTTACCTCAACTCATGGTCATTGAGTCGGTGATGCCATCCAACCATCCCATCCTCTGTTGTCCCCTTCTCCTCCTGCCTTCAATCTTTCCCAGCATCAGGGTCTTTTCAAATGAGTCAGTTCTTCGCATGAGGTGGCCAAAGTATTGGAGTTTCAGTCCTTCCAATGAACACCCAGGACTGATCTCCTTTAGAATGGACTGGTTGGATCTCCTTTCAGTCCAAGGGACTCTCAAGAGTCTTCTCCAACACCACAGTTCAAAACCATCAATTCTTCGGCGCTCAGCTTTCTTTCTAGTCCAACTCTCACATCCATACATGACTACTGGAAAAACCATAGCTTTCACTAGATGGACCTTAGTTGGCAAAGTAATGTCTCTGCTTTTTAATATGCTATCTAGGTTGGTCATAGCTTTTCTTCCAAGGAGCAAACATCTTTTAATTTCATGGCTGCAGTCACCATCTGCAGTGATTTTGTAGCCCCCCAGATATAAACTCTGTCACTGTTTCCACTGTTTCTCCATCTATTTGCCATGAAGTGATGGGACCAGATGCCATGATCTTTCATTTTCTGAGTGCTGAGTTGTAAGCCAACTTTTTCACTCTCTTTCACTTTCATCAAGAGGCTTTTTAGTTCTTCTTCGTTTCTGCCACAAGGGTGCTGTCATCTGCATATCTGAAGTTATTGATATTTCTCTTCATTCCAGTTTTTGCTTCATCCAGCCCAGCGTTTCTCATGATGTACTCTGCATATAAGTTAAATAAGCAGGGTGACAATATACAGCCTTGATGTACTCCTGTCCTTATTTGGAACCAGTCTGTTGTTCCATGTCCAGTTCTAACTGTTGCCTCTTGACCTGCATACAGATTTCTCAGGAGACAGGTCAGGTGGTCTGGTATTCCCATCTCTTTAAGAATTTTCCACAGTTTGTTGTGATCCACACAGTCAAAGGCTTTGGCATAGTCAATAAAGCAGAAGTAGATGCTTTTGTGGAACTCTCTTGCTTTTTCCATGATCCAGCAGATGCTGGCAATTTGATCTCTGGTTCCTCTGCCTTTTCTAAAACCAGCTTGAACATCTGGAATATCACAGTTCACGTACTGTTGAAACCTGGCTTGGAGAATTTTGAGCATTACTTTGCTAGTGTGTGAGATAAATTATTACTTACATAAAACTTAAATTTAGAACTCACATAACCATTCCTGTACCCACTCTTTCCACTCTCATAACTAACCATTTTATTAGTTTCTGATATGTCCTTTTAGTGTTTTTTAGTGGCTCGGAGGGTAAAGAATCCACCTGCAATACTTAGACCTGGGTTTGATCCCTGGGTTGGGAAGATCCCCTGGAGAAGGGAACAGCTACCCATTCCAGTATTCTGGCCTGGAGAATTCCATGGACAGAGGAGCCTGGCAGGCTACAGTCCATGGGGTCGCAAAGAGTTGGACAAAACTGAGACGTTTCCTTTCACTTTCACAATCATACAGATATAAGCAAAAATAAATATATATTTTAATTTCTCCCCTAACTTATTCAAAAGGTATCTTACTACTATATACTAGTCTACATCTTGCTTTCTTCACCTAAGTACATCCTGAAGATAAAGCAGTGCTTACAGAGCTTTTCCATTCTTACAACTTCATATATAGTATAGCATTCTATTGTATACTATAGTTTTTAAAATTTAATCCCCAATTGATAGACAGTTAAGTTTTTTCCTGTCTTTTGCTATTATAAACAATGAGAAAATGTGCATACATTATCCATAAAGTACAGAAGTGTCCTTATTGTGAATAAATTTGCATAAATAAAGCTGTTGGCTAAAAGGGTAAATCCATTAAATCTTTGTTCCACTTAGAGTTTTGTCCCACCATATAGTGTGAGGAAGAGATTGAACTTTTATCTTTTTCTGTAGTAACAGCTACCTGGTTGTATCAACACCATTCATTCAAAAAATAAAGTCCATGCTTACTGCACTGATTTGATTTTGTACTAATTTTCTCTGAGTGTTTGGTTCTATGCTGGATTTTCTTTTTTGTCCCAGTGGTCTGTCTCCTTGTATCGTAGTGACTCAGTGTGTAGTTTTTAAATTTTGCAAGTTCAGCTCAGCATGGTTTTATTAAGGAGGGTGCAGGAACTATAACAAAGAGACCCAAGACTGAACACAGGTAGTTTAACAAGATAGAAGTTGGTTTTTCTCTTATATTAACAGTGTAGAGGTAAGTGGTCCAGGGCTGGTAAAGAAGCTCTGCCATGTCTGAGTCCAAGGTGGCTGCTTCATCTTTTGTTATCTCCTAGCCAGCAGGATGGGGGAAAGGGCCAAAAGAGAACATGAACTTTCCATTTTAGTGTCATATGTGGAATGGCTCACACTGATTTTCCAGAACTTGGTCACTTGGCCACTCCAAGTGGCAAGGGAGATGAAGAAATGTAGTCTCTCACTGGATAGCCATCTAGCTGGCTAAAATTTAGGAGTTCTATTAGTAAATAGGGGGAAATGGTTTCTTCTACAATGGTGACCTAATGCTAAGGACTCTGACATTGAAGGTATTGAGGCACTGTAACCTGAAGAATGGCATAAATTCTTCCCTCCCAGGTTCCAGTGCAAAGGTGTCTAAGGTTCCTATAGGCTTTACTTTCCTGCCCTCACAACATTGGTGCTTTTTTTCCCATCAGAATCACTTACTGTTTACTAGGGCTGCTACCTCTCTCTGTCTCTGTCTCTCTCTCTCTGTGTTCTCATATGTGTGTAGGCTTTTTTCTTTTGCTTGTTCTTTTCTTATTGCTTTACTCACATGTCCTTGGAGATAACAATTTTTTTTTCTGAGGCAACTCATGGGACTTGTTAATGAATTAATTGGCAAAAAGTGGCCTCCCAGAAAACAAAAACAAGAACCTGTTTATACCTCTAAACTTTCCACATCTCTCTCCTTGTTATCCCACTTGAATGTGATAAAGAATGGGTAGTTTAAGGGACCCAAATAAGTGACCCTTTTATATTTGCGGAAGGTGAAATTTACATATGACATGAGATCTGGGTTATAGAAACTGCTATGCTAAAGGATAGGGATGAAAACGAAAAGGAAAGATCCTAAAGCCTTAGAGACCATATTAACTAGACTGGGATACTTTAGAGAGTGAAAGGAGGCACTAAAGTAATTCAATATATATGAAATATTTACCTATTTATCAACAAATTGGCTTTATTATATTGGTAGACTATAAAACAGTACTGTTAAAAACTAATTTCAAAAATAAAATTCTTTCTAAAAGTAAAAACATATGTCACTTCACATTAAAGCAAAAAACACTTATTTGTATTGATTATTTGAACATTAAAAAGTAACACAAGCAGAAGAATTTTTGGTATATATCCACATACTTTAATTGGTTTCTTAGACACACCTGTCTCTAACATCACACTGTCAATATTTCTCTGAAAATGTATTTTTCCATATGGTTGTGATATTTTAATTTAAAAAATTGTCTGCAATTTGTTTCACAGTTGCATTTTTCATAAAATTGCCTGCAGTTTGTCTCATAGTTGCAAATTTTTATAAATTTGAAATGGCAAACATCTTCAATTGACTCTTCTCATCACAATGTTTTTAACTGAGAAAACACCCTCCACAGAAGAAAAAACAATTCTACTAAATGGAAGACATTCTCAATATGGATATTTTTATTAGAAATAGATATATACTTCAACTCAAATATATTCACAGGTTCTGTCTTTTTGCTTCCATTCAGAGTACCTTTCCTTGACTAATGTTTTTATAAGACAAAATCTTGTCCAATAAGTTATCTCTTCTTTTAATTCCTTTCACTGTTTTGACAAATTTAGGTAGTGAAAAATTTTAGAATGTCTCAATTTCATTCCATTCTGGAGCAGATATCCATTTACCTAATTAAAAATACAATCCGCCTCTTTATGCAAAATCTAAAAAGAAATGATAAAAATGAACTTATTTACAAAACAGAAACAGACTCACAGACTTAGAGAACAAACTTATGGTTATTGGGGGGGAGGGTAGGGGGAAGGGACAGTTAGGGAATTTGAGGTCTATATATACTCACTCCTACAAAAAAAAGAATCCTCAGCAAAAGATTTTCCCTACAAGTTGAGATATCTATAAGAAGAGTTATATAGTTTCAAAATCAAATGTTGTACACCATGAAAGATTGTCAGTCTCCAGTATTCCTTGACTGATTGTCAGTCTCCATACCTTCCTTTCTACAAGGTGTATGTATTAGTTTTCTATTGCTGTGTAACAAATGTAACAGTTAAAACAGCATCCACTTATTATCTCATAGTTTCCGTGAGTCAGTAGAATGGGCTCATCTTCGTTGGATAATCTGCTCAAAGTCTCATTAGTCTACCATCTAGGTGTTGGCCAGGTGTTGGCCAGTCTCACCAGAGGTTCAGCTGGGAAAAGATCCACTTTTCTCAGAATGGTGGCAGACTTCATTTCCTTACAATTGTAGTACTGAGGTTCTTGTTTTCTTGCTAGCTATTTACCAAGAGCTGCTCTCAGCTCCTAGAGGCCACCTGTAGATCCTTGCTATGTGGCTCTTTCCATAGTCCCTTTCACAACATGGCAGTTACTTCAAAGCCAGCAAAGGAATCTCTCTAGTGTATGTCTGCAAGAAGCACTCATATCTACCTTGTAATCTAATTATAGGAGTGACATCCCATCAACTTTGGCATATTCCATTGATGAGAAACAAGTTGCAGGCCCTACTCACTCAAAGGGATAGGATTATACAGAGATGTGAATTCCAGAGGGTGAAGATTATGAGAGCCATCTTAGAATTCCTCCCAAGTTTCCCTGGGAAACACTCTGAGTTTGAGATTTGTGGATAGGTGGATTACTGGGGACTGCTTTTGGGAACAACAACAGTAAAGGAGTGAGGAGTAAGGACCTATATGGGAAAATAATCTAAAATAGAGTGGATGTGTATATGTGTGTAACTGACTTACTTTACTGTACTACTGAAACTTACATAACATTGTAAATCAACTACACGCCAATAAAATTTTTTTAATTTTTATATATAAAAATAGATTGGCTAGAGAGGAAAAAGTTGCAATTCGAGGTTGCAATCTCACAGAGTGAGATAGTCCTTCAGAAGTGTTCTGAAATGAAGCAAAGGAACTAGGCCTTTGTGACCTTCACTGAGCAACCACTGCGTGTGGGCTGCCCCTGAGAAGGGGGCATAACCTTAGGCAAGGCAGGTTCAACACAGGACAATTTCTTTCTTTCTTTTTTTTTTAGCAGCAAAGAGCTCAGGTTTTTATTGAATGTGTTACTAAAGAAGTTTAGTTAAAAAGACCAAAGCCCATGTCATCATCAGACTCTTAAAATTCTTCTTTGCTTCTACTTTCTTGTCCTCAGCTGGGGCAGCAGTGTGGATTGGGCAGGACCTCCTATGGGTGCAGCACCAGCTGCCGGTATCAAGTCCACCAGCCCCCATGTTGCAGATGAGGCTCCCAATGTTGACATTGGCCAAAGCCTTTGCAAACAAGCATGGCCAGAAATGCTCAATATTTACATTGGCTGCTTTAAATGAGGGCATTGATCTTATCCTCAGTGACCTTGACCCTCACCTCATCACCGCACAGGATGAGGACTGAATAGATGTAGGTGAGCTCCAAGGTGGAGGCCATAGTGCAGGCAAGTGCTAGATGGGGGCTGCTTGGAGCACTGCTAGTCACCCACATGAAGTGAGGGTCTCACCACAAAATGGCCTTAGCTTCTTCAGAAGGACCAAGCACCTAAGAAGCAGCAGAAGAAAGGGCAACTCACGGCAATTTCTGAGGAAGTACTCAGTCGTGAGTGGTCAGCAACCAATATTTCCAGCAGCTAGGAATAAGTGTCTCATCTCTAAAGGGGGTGAGGGATGGGCGTGGTGGTAGTTCTAAGTGACATGTCACATGTCCACTACACTTGTTTAACCATAAAATCTCCTTAATCAATATATATATTTCCCAAATACTTTGAATAAGATTTAATTGAATTTATAACAACAGAAGTATTCTAAGGCTTCGAAACTCTATTGGTAGGTGAGTCAACAAGGGAGGGGTTACTCAGAAAAAAGTGGTGGTTTTGATATATCATGTCAAGGGTGGGTGAAGGGGATGGAGTTTGGTGGATGAGGGCTCTTTCATACCTTTTATTTTTTAAATCTCAGTTCAGTTCAGTCACTCAATCATGTCCAACTCTTTGCAACCCCATGGACTGCAGCGTGGCAAGCTTCCCTGTCCATCACCGACTCCCGGAGTTTGCTCAAACTCATGTCCATTGAGTCAGTGATGCCATCCAACCATCTCATCATCTGTCGCCCCCTCCTCCTCCTGCCTTCAATCTTTCCCAGCATCAGGGTCTTTTCCAATAAGTCAGTTCTTCCCATCAGGTGGCCAAAGTATTGGAGCTTCAGCTTTAGCATCAGTCCTTCCAGTGAATATGCAGGACTGATTTCCTTTAGGATTGACTGATTTGATCTCCTTGCAGTCCAAGGAACTCTCAAGAGGCTTCCTCAACATCACAGTTCAAAAGCATCAATTCTTTGGCGCTCAGGTTTCTTTACGGTCCAACTCTCACATCCATTTTTAAACCTGGGGTGTATTTATTTATTTTTGGCTGTGGGTGGGGTTTCTCTAGTTGGGGCAAGCAGGAGTTACTCTTCTGTGCAGTGCACGGGCTTATTTTGATGGCTACTCTTTGTTGTGGAGCATGGGTTCTAGGGCACATTGGGCTTCAGTGGTTGTGACTGGAAGGTTCAGTAGGTGTGGTGCACTGGCTTAGTTGCCTCTCAACATGTGGAATCTTCCCAGACAGGGGATGGAACCTATGTACCCTGCATTGGCAGGCAGTTTCTTTACTACTGGACCACCAGGGAAGTCCTCATACCTTTTAATAGCATGCAAAACATCATGCAGGTCCAGGCTAAGATATTAAATTTCCAAATCCAAAGATACATTTCAGTAAAATAAAATAGAATAAGAGCAGAAGCAGGATGAACTTTAATAGGGGGGAAAAATCTAAAGTCCTGTTTAAGTTTAGAAATTACTTATATATATGAAGAAAAGTGTTGCTATGTGTAAAAAGCAGTTCATGTGAAAAAATATCTAAGTTTAATTTACCGCAATTTTATCTCTATGACATGACTGAGAAAAATGATAATGTAACCTTTAAGCTGAGTTAAGTCTATGCTACTGTAAATGACAGTTCTAGTGTATCCTGTGTTAACCAGATCTCATCTGTGCTCAGTTCAAAGTATTTTATAGCACACATAAAGAAAAATGCATGAATCACAAATATACAGCTCAATGAATTTTTACAAAGTGGACATACCCACTAGAGTGACCAAATGGTCCAATTTTCCTAAAAGTGTCCTGGTTTCAGCACTGAAAGATTTGTATCTTGAGAAACCCCTCTGTTCTGAACAAACTAGTTGGTTGGTTACCCTAATTCACTCAGATTAAAAAGCAGAACATTATCAGCACCCTAGAAGCCCTCATATGGATTGTCAGTCACTACCCACCCCTCTTCCCCAAAGGAAATAACTATCCTGACTTCTAACACCATAGATTATTTTGAGGTCCTCTATTTTAATATGAGCACTCCAGACTAAAGAGCAGAGGTTAAAACCTCATAGCTCATGGGCTGAATCCAGCTGGTAGACGTTCTGTTTGAGTTATGCAATACTGGCCTTTTCTTTTTCTCCACGTACTTTATTTGAGGGACAGTGCTAAGAGTTTTAATATAGGTATAGATTCATGCAACCCCTACCACACTCAGAATACAGTGTGTTCGATTGTAACAAAAATCTTCCTCATGCATCTCCTTTGTAATCACATATTTCACTGGCTCCTAGTCCTTGGCAACCAATGATCTGATCTCCATCTCTCTAGTTTTGCCTTATCGGGGACCAGCCTCGATATGGCCCAGGGTATCCTCGGGATGAACGGCGTCGGCGTCAGAGAGAGAGAGAGAGAAAGAGAGAGAGACAGGGGCTGATGATTCCTTAGTTTACACAGGAAACCAATAAAACCCCAGCACGGGGTTTGCTCTGTTTACGTAGGCTGCAGGCGCCTTCTCGAATCACTGGAGGTACCCCACCAGGGCACCCCCTCGAGTGGGTCTTAGAAGCCCAGGCAGATAAGTAAACGCAGAGGGCCCAGAGCTCCAAGGATCTCAACCAGAAAAAGAATAGAGAAAAGGACAGATAAAGAGAAAGAACGACACGGGGAGACCAAGCTTCAGTGAGCAAGGCCCCAAACTTTATTTTCCAGTGCTGTTTTTATACCCTAAGTTGTGCACATAAAAAATAGAGAAAGAGAGGTATAGAGTCACACCAAAATCACGCGGGGTCAGCAGTCTTGACCCTTATCAGGATCAGGGCTCATTTTTGTATGTCTCGTGATATACAAAAGTTTTGGGTGGTTTACATCATCTTCTGGCCAGGAGGCCTGTTAACAGTTTATGGCCCTCTCTCCTAACAAAGGTTCAGTTCAGTTCAGTTCAGTCGCTCAGTCGTGTCCGACTCTCTGCGACCCCATGAATCACAGCACACCAGGCCTCCCTGTCCATCACCAACTCCCGGAGTACACTCAAACTCATATCCACAGAGTCTGTGATGCCATCCAGCCATCTCATTCTCCGTCGCCCCCTTCTCCTCCCGCCCCCAACCTTTCCCAGCATCAGAGTCTTTTCCAGTGAGTCAACTCGTCGCATGAGGTGGCCAAAGTATTGCAGTTTCAGCTTTAGCATCAGTCCTTCCAATGAACACCCAGGATTGATCTCCTTTAGAATGGACTGGTTGGATCTCCTTGCAGTATAAGGGACTCTCAAGAGTCTTCTCCAACACCACAGTTCAAAAGCATCGATTCTTCGGCGATCAGCTTTCTTCACAGTCCAACTCTCACACCCATACATGACCACGGGAAAAACCATAGCCTTGACTAGATGGACCTTGGTTGGCAAAGTAATGTCTCTGCTTTTTAATATACTATCAAGGTTGGTCATAACTTTCCTTCCAAGGAGCAAGCGTCTTTTAATTTCGTTAGCTAGAAAAAGTCTTATATTCTTTTAAAGTGATTTTCCTAAAGTCAGGTGCTAGACACATGACAAAGTTACATTCCTATAAGGCAAAGGTGTAGTGAGCTACAAGAAAGGAATTTATTAACTTAAGATCTGATGTGGTTAAATCAAAGCCTACTACTTATTTTCTCTATATATGATTAATATATTTCCAAGGATACAATAGATAAACTTTGCAGCAAGCATTGATTCAACAATGAAATCTTTTTTAGTACTATTCTAATGATTTTAACTTCTTCAACAAATTCCTGTATTTTAGAATATTAGGCTTTCTGTCCTTGCATGGCTGGGAGGCTATAAACAGTCACATTCGTAGTTGTAAGAGCCTGGACAAACTTGTCATGCAAGTTAGAAAGCTATCAGAGGGGCTTGGATTGGAACACTCCTATTAAGCCGAGGAGAACTTTTTAACTACAGCTCTGAATTAATGTTTTCAGAGAAAGGTGGTTGGGGGGAAGCCCCCGTAAGTATTAGAGGACTTAGTAAGAGGCGTAAGATAGTAAGGCAGTCAGACTCCGGTTTTCTTTGGGGTAGATGCTCGGGTAAGTCCAGGGGGTTCCTCGAGTCCTGATTAGCCTTTGCCCGTCAGGCCTCTTCCCCAATTGACCTTTGCCACGGGTAGGATTCCCTCGCTGGCTCCCGGCATTGCCTCTTCCCGACTGTCATACATTTGGAATCTTACACACCAGGTAACTGGTGAGTGTGCCTTATTTCATTCAGCATAATACCCTTGAGGTTCATGCAAGTTGTTACTTGTATCAATAGTTCATTCCTTCGTATTGCTGGGAAGTATTTCATTGTATGAACATACTTCTGTTTGCTTATCCATCCAAGGAATTCTGAGTTGTTTTCAATTCTGAGCAATTATGACTAGAGCTACTATAAACATGTGTGTACAGGTTTTTTTGTGTGTGTGACCGTGAATCTTCATTTCTCTAGGGTGAATACCTGGGAGTGGGACTGCTGGGTCATATGCTAAGTATAGGTTTAATTTTATAAGAAACTGCCAAGCTGTTTTCTAGAGTGGCTGTACCATTTTGCATTTCTACCAGCAATGTAGTGCAGTTCCAGTGGCCCTCCATCCTTGTCAACAGTTGGTATTATTATTTTTATTTTAGCCACCTTAATAGATACAAAGTTGCATCTCATTGTGGTTTTAATTTGCATTTCCCTAATAGCAAATGATATTAAACATTTTCTTATGTGCTAATTTGTTATCTGTATATTGTATTTAGGGAAGTGTCCATGAACACAGGAGCCTGATGGGCTACAGTTCATGGGGTTGCAAAGAGTTGGACAGACCGAGCAATTGAGCATGCACACACTAAATCCTTTGACCATTAAAAAAAATTGTTTGTTTTCTTAACATTGAGTTTTGAGATTTCTTTATATATCATGAATTCAAGGTAACAGTGGTCACAACAAATAGCTTCTCATAGCTCTTTAGGATAAAAATCACATCTTTATCATGTTTGTTAAGTCCACAGGATCTGATATCCCCTTGCCTTGCCTCATCAGTATAATTTTAGACCTCTCTTCCTTCAACTCTATTTTCCAGCAACGTTGGACTTTTTATGTTGTCTCATGCTCTTTCCCATTTTAGGATTTTTGCATATCTGATGCTCCTTAAAATCTGTAGTGGAAAAAGCTTCCTTATCTTTTTTGAGCTTCCGTGTTCTCATCTGTAAAACAGAGATAATAACAGTACCTACTTCAGAAAGCTATTGTGAGGAGTAAATGGGTCAGGTATGTTCAATCCTTAGTACAGTGTCTGGCATACAGCAAGCACTCAAAAACTGGGCACTGTTATTAAATTCAGTCTGTCAGATTACATGCTTGTTTTAGTTTCTTTGCTGATATCCTTGGTTGCTATTCTATCTTATGCAAAAGGAATTGCTTCCGACTACTACAGCAACCCAGGTGGAGTGAAATGAGTGCTAATTGTATGCAGAGCTGATGACCAGGTGGCCAGCAGGCCCATCTGGGTCTCAAATTCAGACTCAGTTGGAAATAACTCCATGGAGATTTCCCAAATATGCATTGACAGGATTGAAAGAAAAGAATGCTTATAACTTTGAAATTGTGTCTCAGTACCAGTGCACTATGAATTAATATTTCCTACATCTTACCCGGATCTTGAGTGCCATGTGGAAAATTTTTATGTTTCTGACAAATTATTTCATTCCAGCCAACTCTGTAAGTATGTTGGACCCCAGTGCCTGGTCCTGAGCAGTGGTATCAGTACTATACTAGTTAGGTGTGTGAACTCTGTATCTTAACTGTTAAGGTTTGAATCCACCATTTACAAGACCTGAAACCCTAAGCAACCTCTTTGTGCATCAGTTCATTCATCTGTAAAATGAGGATTGTGAGTTAGTGAGCAATGTCTGAGTTAATACGTGAAAAATGTTCTATGTGTTTGCCATTAGCTTTGCGTTGTAATCAAATCATTGCACTTATTACAAAAAAAAAAAAAAAAGGTAAGCAGGGGAGAAAGGGAGAAGCAGGGCCTTTCCCAACTTCTGAAAGGTCTCAATTCTTAAAGGCACTTAAGCAGTCTTATGGAGAATTCCTTTTGGGGGAGCCAGGAAAACAGAAATTTTCCACAAGGAGGTGCCACTTGCATCTATCCTGAATAGGGTTGCCGGGAATTCCATGGGGTGTGGGGTGACGTTTTCCCCCAGGCTGCCGTGGGTTGGCGGGGCTCTATTCATGGGGTCACAAAGAGTCGGACACGACTGAGCGACCGAACTGAACTGAACTGAACTGAACAGCTGCCCTGGGTGCGGCCGCAGGAATCCGAGCCGCGTCCGCCCCCCGGCGCCAATCCGCTCCCGATCCCCTCACCGGCTGGCCCGGAGGCACCGCCTCCTGCCTCTGATCACGAAAGTACCCAGCCGCTCGCTGCGTGCTGGACGTGACTGGCGGCGGCTGCACGTCCCACAAGCGCCCTCGCTGACTGACAGCACCTCGGTGCAATGGCAGCCAGCGGGCGCCTTCGGGCCGCGTTTTAGAGCGGCCACTGGGCGCCGAGAGCCGGGCTCAGCGGCCGGAAAGGGGCGGGGCGGGAGGCGTGGCGACCGGGCCCGCGCGGTGTTAGGCATTTTCCACGCGTTCGGACCCTGAGTCGGTCTCAGTCGCTGCCGCTGTCTATTCCTGTGGCCTCTCGCTGAAGCTGAATCGCCAAGATGTCGCTTTCTAATAAGCTGACTCTGGACAAGCTGGATGTGAA
The DNA here is from genome assembly GCF_049115385.1 of Moschus berezovskii. Classification (NCBI taxonomy): domain Eukaryota; kingdom Metazoa; phylum Chordata; class Mammalia; order Artiodactyla; family Moschidae; genus Moschus; species Moschus berezovskii. The sequence goes on from NC_142488.1 coordinate 67,562,676, forward strand.
GGGGAAGCGGGTCGTCATGAGGTAATCCTTGGGGTTCTCCCGCAGCCTCTTCGGCGGGGGCCGACTTCTTTTCCTCCTGCCTCAAGTGACCTTTAGCCCTACTTTTGGCCGCATGGCCTCTAGCCCAGGAGGGCGAGGCTGGCCACCATCTTGGCTGAGGTTTTGCCCGGGTTTAACGGTTTTTGACCTCATTTTCCCCAGCCCAGAAACTGAGCCGAAGTTGCTCTTTGCAGGGGTGGATCCTCCCAGGGAGGGTCAGATTGCGGGGATCCATTTTGCCCTCTTTTCTTATTTCTGAAGGGCAGTTCCGTTGCCTCCAGTTCTCAGTTGTCGAGGTGGACCTGATGCTTAGCCTGCAGATCCCTAGGCCTCCAGTGAAGGGACCTTGAAAGGTCATTTGGATAGTTTTCCTTCCTCCACCACCCTAGACCACCCCAGACAAATGATAAACTGCCCACATTTCTAAGGTCCCTGCCCAAAGGGACATCTTTCCCAGAGGATGTTGATTTCGTTGTTCAGGAGTAGAATCCACTAAAGCGTTGAGGGTAGGAGGGTGAGGTAGGGTGGGGCGCGCCGAAGGAGGTCCTGCAGAACTTATGTAACAGGCTTCTGCCGCGCTGTAGTGTCTTTGGACTACAGGCCTTGGGTTTTGCATCAGGATTGTGACACATACTGGGTAATGGTAGAGCAGGGTGTGGCTGCTCATTCTTGACGTGCTCTAACCTCACTCCCAGGGGTGGCTAGAGAAGCAGGATATTAAAAGTGGGCAAGGCTCGTCACCTGCCTTGGTGTCTCTTACTCCAAACGTGTGGATCCCTATGCCACATGGCTTCTCCCTTGTTTGCCAAAATTACTAGTACGATGTATGGAGTATTTACATTTCTCTTTTTTGTAACATGTGTACATTCGTGCATGCCAGGAGCTAATTGCAGGAATTAGTCAGGTATGTAACTGACTTGACCTTGATAGGATCCAAGGGTGGTGCTTTTGCCAGCATAAGGGGTTGACAGCATTGGGTAGTCTTGTCCTTTTAGGGAAGTGGTTGATTGATGGGCAGGCATGTGAATGATGTGATCCAGCCCCTTTCCCAATTTGGGCTGGCTCAAGAGAGAGCAACTTTTCTATATTAATGAATTCAGAAAGTGGTAGGGGATCTTCCTTTACTTAAGGCTTAAACTAGGTAGGTTCTGTGAATTGGTGTACTCTGTGGATGCCCTAAAAGTTAATGTAGATCTCCCCTTCCCTCTAATTTCATTATGGCCACTATTAGTTTACAAGTGGCCTTCTCTGCCCTGCTATGGCAATAATCAGAAGAACCCAATGGCTTATGGCCATGAAAAACACCTGGTGTCCCCTTTTGTTAAATCACCTAGTCCTTTGCAATCTGAACAGAGTGAATCACAGCCATCCTAGTATTAGATAATGGCCCTGTCTATCCCTCAGATGCTTTTAAGAAAGATGGATAGACCTTATGAAAAACAGGATAAGTGGACAGTGGCGGTGGCGTGCAGCTAGATCTTGGCTACCTTCCTACAGTTGCAGTCTGGGGCTTTATCTCCTCTTCCCAGGTTTGAGGAATTGGATGAGCTGGCTGAGAGTGAGACTGGAGGAGGTGCTTATCTTTTCTCCCTCTGGACCTAATTTGAAATATGTTTCTGCCCCAGGGCTCAGTGTTTCATTTAACACAGATTAACCGTAAGCCTTGAAATGATTGGCTAGTCCTGTTTTGCTGGTGGAAAATGACCTATCCAAGGTCACTGAACTAGCAAGTTGGTGGCAGAACCAGAACTAGAATTTAGGTCTCCTTGGCTACCAACCAGATCCTCTAAATTCTTGGATGTAGTGAACAAGGACAGGTTAGAATAGACCTTTTGTCGGCTGAAGGCTGCAGTCAATAATTTCCCCCTGTAATCTGGATAAATTCTACTTATCTGATTTGAGGACAGGAAGTTGCTTTTTTCCAAGATTATTAATGTAGCTCTTGAACAGAGCTCTTGAACATTGTAGGATTGCTTTTTGCAAGAGTCTAGGTAGCCTTGCATCGTCAGCTCAAATTTCTTTTTATTTTAATTGCCTTTATGTAGTGGTTGCTGGTAGTGTTCCGGAAGTGGAGCCTCCAGAGTAGTGGCTGCTTCACTTGCCTCCTTTCATTGTCTTACAAAAGGGAGCAAGTGGCCCCTGCTTTGAACTGCCAAGGGAAATTGACTGATTTGTTGAGGGAACTTCCTGATAGCCAGAAATCTCTGACTGGATAAGTACCAGGTTTGTACGTTTTTTAGAATTCCATTTGACTTTATAGGCCTTGAGTAAGTTTCCTGTTTAATTTTGCCATGTCATTTCCTTTCTTCCTCTCATAGGTTGCCAGTCATACTCCTTTGCCGACTGGTGAAGCACTTCCCTTTTGCTTGCTCCCCCTCCATTTTTTAAAAACCTCACAGTTTTTCTCTAACCTGTTGTGACTTGTTAAGCAACAGCTACAAGTTGGTGTTGTGGAAGAAGAAGCAGGGAAGAAAAACAGCAGAGAAGAAAAAAAGTCTCTGAGAGAGCCAGTTAGTTATTAGTCACTCAGTCGTGTCCGACTCTTTGCGACCATGTGGGCTTCCGCCAGACTTCTCTGTCCATGGAATTCTTCGGGCAGGAATACTGGAGTGGGTTGCCATTTCCTGCTCCTGGGGATCTTCCTGACCCAGGGATTGAACCTGGGTCTCCTGCATTGCAGGCAGATTCTTTACTGTCTGAGCCACCAGGGAAGCCCTCTAAGAGAGCCATAATACCCCTATTTCCTAATCAGGGACAGTGAAGTAAGGGTGGGAATGGTTTCTTGGAGAGCTTTTAATGGAACTGGGCCTGGACTTCTGAGATTTCAGGTGATAGAGACTTGATATCCTTATTACAACTAAATTAATATTTTTAAGATTCATTCTGAAATAGTTATATGTTCACAGAACATTGCAAAGATAATATAGAGAGGCCTTGTGTTCACCCAGTTTCCTTCATTGGATACATCTTACATAATTACAGTACAGTATCAAGAGTAGGAAGGAAGTTGACATTAGAATAAAGCATATAGTTCTTTGCTATTTTATCGCATGTGTAGATTTGTGTAACTCCCACCACTATCCAAGATACAAACTAATTTTCTATGAGCAGCACTGAGATCTCCCTACGTGTCATCCTTTAGCATCTTGGCCCCTCTCCCTCCATTCCTAAACCCCTGGTAACTACTAATCTGTCCTGCATTTCTATAATTTTATTTCAATATGTTATATAAGTGGGATCACATGTGGCATTTTTTCACCCAGCATAATGCCCTCGAGATTTGTCCATATTGTTGTTTGTATCAGTCGTTCATTCCTTGGATTGCTGAATAGTAGTCTATGGTATGGGCTTCCTGGGTAGCTGAGCTGGTAAAGAATCCGCCTGCAATACAAGAGACCCCAGGTCGATTCCTGGGAAGGTCCCCTGGAGAAGGGATAGGCTACCCACTCCAGTATTCTTGGGCTTCCCTGGTAGCTCAGACAGTAAAGAATCCGACTGCAATGCCAGGGATGTGGGTTCAGTCCCTGGGTTGGGAAGATCCCATGGAGGAGGGCATGGCAACCCACTCCAGTGTTCTTTCCTGGAGAATCCCATGGACAGAGGAGCCTGGCAGGCTGCAGTCCAGTGGGTCGCAAAGAGTTGGACATGACTGAAGAGACTTAGCACACATGCTTAACCTTTTGAGGAATTTCCAGACCGTTTTCCAAAGCAGCTGCATCATTTTACATTCCTACAGGCGTGTGAGTGATCAGTTTCTCTGCATCCTCACTAACGCTTGATGTCATTTTTTATTTCATCCATTATGATATGAGTGGTGTGTAGTGATATCTGACTTTGTTCCTAAAGCTGAGCTCAGGATTAAGAGAAATTGAAAAGGAAGGGGTGCAGATTTTGCACAGGATAAGTGAAATGTGTAGGCCAGAGCAGTTTCTGTAATGGAGTCCTCATAGAGGAGACGCTAAAAGTAGAGCTGTTGTTAACAGTCTAGGAGATGATGGGGGAAGGTAATCCACAAGCAACGAGAAGAAAGTATAAGTTCTTTTCTCATCAGTAAGCTATGCCATGGCAGCATGGATAGATGAGATAGATTCTTGAGTGTTTCTAGAGAATTTCTTCTGTGTCATGGCTCTGGGACAGGGAGCAGCACTGAAGGGGTGGCTTGTGCTCGGCCCCTTGCTGTTAACTCTTTTGAATGTGGGCCTTCTTGGAGGCTGCAGAGGGTGGGGGAAAATGATCCATGGTAATGAGATACTCTATCCTCTTAGGAATGCTCTGAGCCTTGCTCAGGATATTTAAAGAAGATGCTTAGAATCAGAATCAAGTAGCCTGAAATTAAGTAGACTGTTTCTTTCTTCAGAGGCATACTGCTTTTATTTTTCAAGATTTTAAATGAAATATTTGAATATAGAATTAATCCTTCAACTCATCTTTGGAAAGGTTATTCTTCAGTGAAATAGAGTACAGGTCTAGGGGACATAGGAAATTGGTCTTCTTAGTTGGTTTAGGATTTTGTAATTGTCTGCCAAGCCTCAGCCTAAGAGAGGAAGGACTAGTGATGGAGCTTTATGGTTAGACACAGCAACAAGTCTTTGAATCCGTCATACTTTCACTGTTGTCTTTTGGTGCGTGCTGCTAGCTGTTTTTAGTAATGGTTAATGTGCCTTTTAGATCACAGAATCGTATTTTGGAGAAGTCCTCGCATGAATAATAATAGTTACCACTTTTATGGCACTGTTTATTAGTTACTCCCCTAAGCACTTTGTAGATCGCTAACTCATTTAATTCTCACAATAACTGTGAAGTAGATACTATCACCCCCATTCTATAAATGAGAAATAAATCAACTTGAAAAGGATCTTGGCAGGTGAAACCTTACAGATAGCTGGCCACCACACATCATTGCTTTCTAGGGGATTGAGGTTCCAGTCTTGTCTGGAAGAAGGGGGAAGGAATGACAAGTTCTTAAAAATGATAAAGCAGCAAGAAGTTGCATAAGAAAGGAAACTGCAGTAAATTGCTATCTTTTTTTCCCCTGCCCTGGCCGTGCCCTGTGGGTTTTGGGATCTTAGTTCCCCAATCAGGGATTGAACCTGGGCCCTTGGCAATGGAAGCGCTGAGTCTTAACCACTGGACTGCCAGGGAATTCCCTGCCTGTGCTGTCTTGATCACTTCTCTTCTGATTGCCTGTTTATTAGGTGGGCAGGGTCACATGTTCCATCCTTTCCTCTCAGTTTTTTTTTTATTAAGTATTTTTAAAATTGAAGTATAGTTGATTTACAATATTGTGTTAGTTTCAGGTGTACAGCAAAATGTCCTATCAGACTTTTAGAAAGAAGCTATCTTATGGTTATTGACTGTGTTTTGCTTGAAGCATACTGTGTGAACTTTGTCTTGGACATTGGGTCTCTTTCTGGTCCTGAGGTCCCAGACTTTCTCCAAAAAGAATGATACTCTCTTGATGTGTTTTATTTTTCCAGGTTTTTTTTTTCTTTTGAGAAATGTTTGCTTCGTTAGGACCCAGAAATAATACCAGAGAAATCAGAATCCAGATGTGTTCTTTATAACCTTACCCTTCAGGTTGCTACCATTATCAGATAGAGCGTGCTGGGCTCACATAGAAATCTTTTTAGATGGAACTAGTTTCAGCTTCCCAGGTCTTCAGGACTTGTTCCTGTTATTTTTTATTTTGTAGAATTTATCTCTTAAAAAGTGTGAGATATATACCTAAAAGGGCACAAATCAAAAGCTCAAAGAATTATCACAGAAAGAGCATATTTATCACCAACATCAAGAGAACAATATCAGAATCCCTGAAGCTCCTTCTGGTGTCCTAAGTCACTGCTCCCACTCTCCTCTGCATGGCTAATCACTATCTTCTAATACTGCTGATTATTTTTAAGGTGACTTTTGAACCACTTATTTAACTGGTTTACTAAAAGTGCCTCTCATAATCTTTGAGGGAACGATAATTTGATTGTGGCTCTGAACTTGACACTTTGTTTCTTTTTCAGAGTAGACTTCAATGTTCCTATGAAGAACAACCAGATAACAAACAACCAGAGGTAATGTCCCTGCTACACCCTGAGCTAGGTTTAAGATGTACGTGGGTCTGAGTATATGTAATGAAATGGTTTTCCATTCTTATTGTAGAACTATGGCAACTTAAACTGCATGATCTTGGCTTTCAACCAACCCACCATCTGGTTTGCTTTCTTATGAGAATTAGAAATTGAAAAAAAAATATCATTTTAAGAAGGTGATTTTTTTTCCTCTTTTTTTAATTTGAAGAATTTGGGGTTGTACATTTTTAAAGAATGTCAAGGTTTAAGGTTACTTGGCTTTCCTGCAAAATGAAGAACTGTGCATGTAGTTTTACAAGCCCCTATTCTAGCTGGCCCCCATAAAATCAGTTTTTGAGAATTTTGACTTAAGGGAAAAGACTTCAGAAGTAATACTTTCAGTCAGTTTAGGCTGCTCCACATGTCTTGGCTTCTAGATTCAGAAGCAGAAATTTTAAGTGATAGTATTGTTCTTACTTTTGATTAGATTCTAAAAGATTTTTATTTTAAATGAAGGGTTGGAGCTGGAAAGGTATGTTCTAATGATCTAGGCCTGTGCTGTCTAATAAAAATATAATAAAAGCCACATGTAATTTAAGATTTTCTAGTTGCCCCATTAAAAAGTAAACAGATTAACTTAATTTTAATATATTTAATCCAGTAATCCCCAAATAATCATTTTAATATATAATCAATTAAAAATTAATGAACGGAACATTTACCTTTTTTGGTATTAAGTATTTGAGATCCAATACGTATTTTACTCTTAGACAACATACCAGTCTGGCTAACCACATTTCCAGTATTCAGGAGGTCCCTGTGGCTAATGGCTACCATATTGGACAGTGCAGGTATAGACCTAGAACATTTTTAGATATTGACCCCAGAATAGAGCCTGGCATTCTATCAAGCACATCCCTCCCTCCTGCACCATAGTGGAAGGTCTTTGTACAAGGCATCTCTGACCCTTCTTGGCTTTTTTGTTATTTTCTGAAGCATACATAAAAGATTAGAAATATGCCTATCAAGGTATTTTATGAGTAGAAAGTAGAGAAACAAGTCTGAGTAGATCTTCATTTTCAGAAATCTATGAAGAAATAAAATGAAACATTAGAAATAATAGAACTTGGCTGTTAAGGGAAAGTGCTGAAGATTAATTTGGTTTTACTGGGCAAACGTACCTGCTGAAGGTTTCTTGGTTTGTTGGTATAACTGAGTTTTTATATCTGCCAAATAGCATAAGATACTTAGAAATATAACTTGGCTTTTTATTATTCCATTCTTTGCTGAAATGTCATCTTATTAGACCTTCCCTGGCTACCCTCTCTAAAATCCCCTCCACCACTATTCTCCAGTAGTTCTTGTCACTGTACCTTGCTTTATTTTCTCCATAGTTCTTATCACTTCTGTGAAAGAAGAAACTATTTTATTTACTGTTGTATTTTCAGAATCTGATATAGTAGCTGCTACAAAAATAGCATTCAATAAATATTTGTTGAATAAATAAATATTTTCTTTGTTATCAGGTTTAATTTCTTAAATACTGCCAAGAATGGAAAGTTAGTATTGGGTTTGTAACAAAAATTTGAAGTGTTTAAAGAAGTTACATGAATTTTTGGTTAAACTATAATTTAATAAACACAATGAGTTATGTAAACCACATTCTATATAATGTATTTTCTCCTACATAAAAAATGACTTAGGATTTTGTTATGGGTACTGAAAAGTTACGTTTTTTCAGTTTTCCCAACATTTCTTTTAATGGTTTCAAGATTTGAGAATTTTATATTTCTTCCAAAGTCAAACACAGGGTGTTTCAGGGGTCCCTAAAAGCAGCCACATGTTTGGTGATTCACTAGAAGGATTCACTGCTAAAGTTTATTAAAGTGAAAGGATGCATGATAGGGTCAGCAAGCGGAAAAGACACAGGCAGAATCTGGAGAAATCCATGCTTAGGTTGCCATGCTCTCTCCCTCTCATGACACTAAGTGTGCTCCTCTCTCCAGCAGTGAAAATGCAGTAATTGTGTGTGATTATCTCTGCCCAGAAAAGCCCTTCAGAGACTCAACTCCCGAGATTTTTACTGGGAGCTGATCATATAGGTACCCACTGCCCAGCAGTTACCAAAATTCTTACTCCTAGAGGGAAGCAGGTGTTGAATATAAACCTGTTTGTACAGATGATCTAGGAACTGTGAACAGCCTTTGTCAGAGAACTGAAGGACCACCTCAAAAGCCAAGTTCCCAGACACCAGCCAAGGACCAACCTTGCAAGCAGGTCCTTCTGAAGACAGCAGTTTCAGTCCTGCTATACTAATTTTTTTCTGCGCAAGGTGCAAAACATGATGACATTATATAACCCTAGGTGGAGGATTGACATCCTAATTAACTTCTTCCCCTACACATGAACCTGAGGACCATCACTGAGTTGCTGACAGTAGATTTGAAGGAATTTGGAGAAGAAAGGAGGCTTTATGTTTTATGAGGCCATGAATAAAATAGTTCTCACTTATTCTTAGGAGTAGCCTTGTTCTACTTGCTGTCTCTTCTTGGTTGCAGGATCAAGGCTGCTGTTCCAAGCATCAAATACTGCTTGGACAATGGAGCCAAGTCAGTTGTTCTTATGAGCCACCTGGGCCGGCCTGATGGTGTCCCCATGCCTGATAAGTACTCCTTGCAGCCAGTTGCTGTAGAACTCAAATCTCTGCTGGGCAAGTATGTTTCAGGCTTTTGTCAGCTCTGTGACAGGAGATGTTGTCAAGTATGTTGTTGCTGATTCTTAACTTTCAGACTCTTCAAGTGTTTCTGTGTCATACTCTCTCCAGGGATGTTTTGTTCTTGAAGGACTGTGTGGGCCCAGAAGTGGAAAAGGCTTGTGCTGACCCAGCTGCTGGGTCTGTCATCCTGCTGGAGAACCTTCGTTTTCATGTGGAGGAAGAAGGGAAGGGAAAAGATGCTTCTGGGAACAAGGTAGGACCTGTGATTTTGACATTAGTAGGGGTGAGGAGGGCTGAGTATATGAGACTGTGATTGAAGAATAGAAGAAGCTCATGTTTATTTTGACACCTTTTTATTGAAATACAGCATACATATAGAAATGCACAGCTTGATGAATTATCACAGAGTAAGCACACCTGTGTAACCACCACCAAGGTCAGAGAATAAGATGTTGCCAGCCCTGGAAGCCCTCCTTATCATGCTCAAGTGGTTTTTGAAATACCTTGGAAAGATGTGAACACCATTTGGGTGTAAGAGTATTTGGTGAACATGCTGCTTCTAATTGTCCCTTTGTTACGCACCTGGCCTTTGATATATGAAGATGTATTTTTCTAATAGTATGTGATAATATCCTATCAGAGTGTAGGCGGTCGTTCCCAAGTGCTGAGAGCAGACATTCACAGGTGGTTGTTGGGAGTGAGTATCCATGATATACCAGGTGTTCCTCCAGCAGAGCCAGTTTTAGATTTTTTTTTTGTCAAGGCTAGAATAGTTTTTATAAGCAGCAGGCCCTGGTGTGTTATGAAGGAATAATCTGTATTCTTATTTAGAAGGGGAATTAACTTAAAGCTTGAGCTTGGTACTTTTAAGACAGTAAATTAAATTTGATATCATTGGGGTTTTCTTACAAAAGAATCATGTGACCAGAAAAAGTACTTTTAAGTCAAGTGGAAAGGGACTATTTGGAACATTTGATTGAGTTAGGTAGATGATGGTCATGATGATATTACCTTGGGTTTAAGGCATTTTTCTTAAGTGTAAAGGATCTTTCTTTGAATTTCTTAAGATAAGGAATGACAGGTAACCATCATATTTTTTTTAAAAAAAAAAACAACCTAGGTCTCAGAAAGGCAGTTATTTGACTAAAGTTAGAGGTAGTAGTACTGTTGCTGGGCTTTATATGTAGCTCAGTCCATCAATAAGCAAACTTTATGTAAAGGGTCAGACAATAAATATTTTAGGCTTTGTGGGTCAGACGGTCAGTCACAACCTTATATGGTCTCTGTTGGAACTATTCAACTCTGCCATTGTTGTACAAAAGCAACCATAGGGGAAAAAAACAAAAAAATTTTAAAAGGCAACCATAGGTACCCACAAAATAGATTACCGTGACCTGACAACCAGGATTTAAATATTAAATGACAGAGCTGGCTCTTTTGAGGATGATTTCGAATTTGCTTATTTGTAGAAAGGAAGCTGGGCTTCTCACGTGGCTCAGTGGTAAAGAACCCACCTGCCAATGCAGGAGCCTTGAGTTCAATCCCTGGGTGGGGAAGATCCCCTGGAGGAGGGCATTGCAACCTACTCCAGTATTCTTGCCTGGGAAATCCCATGAACAGAGGCGCCTGGTGGGCTACAGTCCATAGGGTCGCAGAGAATTGGATACAAACGGTCACGCATGCAGAAGGGAATCAGAAAGCATCCTTTATACTTTCCACTCTTAATGTCTTTAGTATCTTGGGGAACAAGATGCTCTGAGGCTAGCATCTCAATCTCCTGTTGTGCTTCTGACATTTCTTAAGGTCATCAGAGTGCCTGCTTTCAAGCAGTTTCTTTTCTTAGCACTGCAGGCTCAGGTCTTGCCTTATCTTGCCTTTGGCATGGTCTTGCTACAGTAGTAGGAGTTAAATGCTGACCTAAAATTTGGTGCCCTTTTAGACTGAAACTCAAGCTGTTCAACTTTTGGGCTTAGAAATGGCAGGAGGCAAGTTGAGGCAAAACCTTATGTACAGTAAGTGATGAACCAACCGTGCTAGTCCATGTCTTTGTGGGTAGTTTACTTTATATTTAGTGTTCAGTGGCTTTTCATGCTTGAAATTTTTGGAGCCAGCCATAAGTTCAAAGTGAATAAAAAACGAAGTGAGGCATGAAAATTTTCCTTTATGCAGGGTACCTACATTACCTTTTAGGAGCATTCTCTTCTTTCTGGTTCCTGGCAGATAAAAAATGAGAAATAGGTTTTGATTATTATTAATTTTTATAATACCTTTTTCATACATAGCTTTTAATTTGTGTCATTTTCCCACGAACAGTTCTTAAATAGAGAAGTTATCTTCCCTTTTTAATAGATAGGAAAGGATAGAGAAAAACTTAATAAAGGTTACACAGTAAGTTAGCGTCAGACGTGGGCCATCAGCTTTTTGTCCCTCTGTCTTTTTTGTAGAAGTGTATTGTTTTCTCAGATGCCTAACTTCCAGGGAAAGCTATATGAATTACCTCCTTTTGATATATACAATGTTTCTGAGGTGCTTTTCTGTTGTCAGGTTTTCATCTGCCTTCTGTGTCCCAGCTTGTTGTTGCTTTCATGAGAAATATGTATGAGAGCTTTTTTCCGTTTGTAGAAAAGTCTTGGCAGCTAGCAGCTTGACTCAAGTATAATCCTAAATTTTACAAGGAGAATATGTTAAAATGAAGCAGTGGGTCAAGGAGGAGAAGGATAATTTTGTCCTAGGAGCTGGAGAGAGACCAGTGGGATGTGATTAGAGGTTAAGCTGTGATTCAGAAATCTTAGGCTTGCAATTTGAGGGAAGGCAAAGGAGAGCAGAAACATATAGAAATGAGCAAAAGATCTGGAATATTTGGAAGAAAGAACAGATCCTGTTGCTAGTTTTAAAAATTGCTGTCCTGCTAACTCAGGGTCTTTAGATATGTTGAAGAGGACTCTTGGTATGAAATGCTTTTACAGTTGTCTTTGGAGTCATCAATATCTCCTATGTTCTCCTCCCCACCCCTTTTTTGTTCTTCTCTTCAGGTTAAAGCTGAGCCAACCAAAATAGAAGCCTTCCGAGCTTCACTTTCTAAGCTAGGGGATGTTTATGTCAATGATGCTTTTGGTACTGCTCACCGAGCCCACAGGTACTAAAAGTTTTTTGTTCATTATCAAACTGAGAGCGTTATTCCTCTGTTTACTTAAGCAGCCAAAGCTCTGGAATGGTTTTGGAAATATCTGTGTTGTATTGTGATCTTTTTGGATTCTATCACTAATTGGAGCTACAAATAAAACTGTGGTTCTTATTGAGTATCCCTGATCTAAAGATGAAATAAAAGTAAAAAATGTTGAGGATTTTGGAACTTTTTATTGAGCTTTAGGAAGATGTTCCTCTATCTTACTTTTTTTTTTTTTTTAGCACAATTTATTTTATTTTATTTTTTTTTTATTTTACAATATTATATTGGTTGGTTTTGCCATACATTGATATGAATTTGCCCCGGGTTTACATAAGTTCCCCCTCCTGAACCCCCCTCCCACCTCCCTCCTCCCTTTATCCTCCCTCTGGGTCATCCCCGCATGCCAGCCCCGAGCATCCTATAACATGCATTGATCTATCTTACTTTGGATATTTCATGGAGAGCTCTCCCTTTGTGATTGCTGTGGGAGCAGAGTCTTAGGCTATCAGTAGGAAGCAAACTGTTGTCATCACCTGGCTGATATTTATTGTGGTTAAACCCTTGGCCTGAAGACTATTAATTGGGTATCTTAAATTCTACTTAAGGTAGTTGCTTTTCACTTGTTCTCCTTTATCCTGCATTATAGCCAAAAACCTTATCTTGTGCTTAAGTGTTTTGTTGTAGTTTGGGGATGAAAGCCATGGTGTCCTGGTGTCTCAAAAGTGAAAGCATTTCAGTGATAAGGAGATGGCCTCTAGAATTGGGAGAATTGCTAAGGATTGACTAAAATTTGAATGTCTCTGTTCCTTTCTAGCTCCATGGTAGGAGTAAATCTGCCAAAGAAGGCTGGAGGTTTTTTGATGAAGAAGGAGCTGAACTACTTTGCCAAGGCTTTGGAGAGCCCTGAGCGACCCTTCCTGGCCATCCTGGGCGGGTACAGAGAACTCTTCAAGATCATGCTTTAAGTAGTGTTTTTTACCTGGTTCAGTTCAGTTCAGTTTAGTCGCTCAGTTGTGTCCGACTCTTTGCAACCCCATGGAATGCAGCATGCCAGGCCTCCCTGTCCATCACCAGCTCCTGGAGTTTACCCAAACTCATGTCCATTGAGTCGGTGATGCCAACCAACCATCTCATCATCCTTTGCCGTCCCATTCTCCGCCTGCCCTCACTCTTTCCAAGCATCAGGGTCTTTTCAAATGAGTCAGCTTTTTGCATCAGGTGACCAACGTATTGGAGTTTTAGCTTCAGTTATCAGTCCTTCCACTGAACACCCAGGACTGATCTCCTTTAGGATGGACTGGTTGGATCTCCTTGCAGTCCAAGGGACTCTCAGGAGTCTTCTCCAACATCACAGTTCAAAAGCATCAATTCTTTGGCGCTCAGCTTTCTTTACAGTTCAACACTCACAACCATACATGACTACTGGAAAAACCATAGTCTTTACTAGACGGACCTTTGTTGGCAGAGTAATGTCTCTGCTTTTTAATATGCTGTCTAGGTTGGTCATAACTTTCCTTCCAAGGAGCAAGCGTCTTTTAATTTCATGGCTGCAATCACCATCAGCAGTGATTTTGGAGCCCCAAAAAATAAACTCAGCTACTGTTTCCACTGTTGCCCCATCTATTTGCTATGAAGTGATGGGACCAGATACCATGATCTTAAGTTTTCTGAATGTTGAGCTTTAAGCCAACTTTCTCACTCTCCTCTTTCACTTTCATCAAGAGGCTCTTTATTTCCTCACTTTCTGCCATAAGGGTGGTGTCATCTGCATATCTGAGGTTATTGATATTTCTCCCAGCAATCTTGATTCCAGCTTGTGCTTCTTCCAGCCCAGCGTTCCTCATGATGTACTCTGCATATAAGTTAAATAAGCAGGGTGACAATATATAGCCTTGACATACTCCTTTTCCTATTTGTAACCAGTCTGTTGTCCCATGTCCAGTTCTAACTGTTGCTTCCTGACCTGCATACAGGTTTCTCAAGAGGCAGGTCAGGTGGTCTGGTATTCCCATCTCTTTCAGAATGTTCCACAGTTTATTGTGATCCACACAGTCAAAGGCTTTGGCATAGTCAATGAAGCAGAAATAGATGTTTTTCTGGAACTCTCTTGCTTTTTCAATGATCCAGGGGGATGTTGATAATTTGACCTCTGGTTCCTCTGCCTTTTCTAAAACCAACTTGAACATCTGGAAGTTCACAGTTCACGTACTGTTGAAGCCTGGCTTGGAGAATTTTGAGCATTACTTTGCTAGCGTGTGAGATGAGTGCAATTGTGTGGTAGTTTGAGCATTCTTTGGCATTGCCTTTCTTTGGGCTTGGAATGAAAACTGACCTTTTCCAGTCCCGTTGCCGCTGCTGAGTTTTCCAAATTTGCTGGCCTATTGAGTATAGCAGTTTCACAGCATCATCTTTTAGGATTTGAAATAGCTCAGCTGGAATTCCATCACTTCCACTAGCTTTGTTCATAGTGATGCTTTCTAAGGCCCACTTTGTTTCACGTTCCAGGATGTCTGGTTCTAGGTAGCTGATCACACCATTGTGATTATCTGGGTCGTGAAGATCTTTTTTGTATAGTTCTGTGTACATTCTTGCCACCTCTTCTTAATATCTTTTGCTTCTGTTAAGTCCATACCATTTCTGTCCTTTATCGAGCCCATCTTTGCATGAAATGTTCCCTTGGTATCTCTAATTTTCTTGAAGAGATCTCTAGTCTTTCCTATTCTGTTTTCCTCTATTTCTTTGCATTGATTGCTGAGGAAGGCTTTCTTATCTCTCCTTGCTATTCTTTGGAAGTCTGCATTGAGATGCTTATATCTTTCCTTTTCTCCTTTGCTTTTCACTTCTCTTCTTTTCACAGCTATTTGTAAGGCCTCCCCAGACAGCCATTTTGCTTTTTTGCATTTCTTTTCCTTGGGAATGGTCCTGGTCCCTGTCTCCTGTACAGTGTCATGAACCTCCATCCAGAGTTCATCAGGCACTCTATCTATCAGATCTAGTCCCTTAAATCTATTTCTTACTTCCACTGTATAATCATAAGGGATTTTATTTAGGTCATATCTGAATGGTCTAGTGGTTTTCCCCACTTTCTTCAATATCTGAGCCTATCTGCTAGTAGGCCATAACTTGGGCTTCCTTGATGGCTCAGTGGTAAAGAATCTGCCTGCAGTGCAGGAGCTGCAGGAGACATGGGTTCAATCCCTGGGTCAGGAAGATCCCCTGGAGGGCAGAATGGCTTACCCACTCCAGTATTCTTGCTTGGGAAATCCCATGGACAGAGGAGCCTGGGGGGCTACAGTCTTATCGGGTCACAAAGTATCAGACACAACTGAAGTGATTGAGCACAAGCATGAGACCATAAATTGGGTGGTTTATTGTCATTAGCACAATCAAACTGCGTGACTGTTGAAAATACAATAAAGGGAGTATCTGCAAAGGTGTGGGTGGTGTTTAGGGAAACACAAAAGGGACAGTACAGTCATCTGAGGAAACTATCATCACCATCCTTAGACCTGAAGGGCAAAAGGAAAGTGATGGTTACCAGAATTCAGAGAGGGTAGTTGTGTGGAGATGGCCCTCTGATAAGAACTGTATAGCCTTTGGTCAAGGGATGGAGGATAGTCATCTAGCAGGGAAGGAGCCAGGGAAATAGATATTCTGATCTCATTTTAATGTCCTATTGATGTATCCCCTCTTACCCACAATGGGTTGCAACCCAGCTGGACGTCAGAGGGCAAAGGACCTCCTTGATGTAGTCTGTGCAGGTCAGCCTCTGAATAGTGATATGTTGCTGGTTAGTTAAAAGTAGAAATTTCAGAAGTGCAGGTCAAGAGACTAGGAGGATACATTTTAGGAGATAAAGTAGGGACAGAGACCTGGGACTTCTTGGATAAGATCTTGTCACTTGGCATGACAGTCTGGATAGCAGACTCTTTATGGCTAGATGCTCCTGACCCTTTTAGGAGCAGGGTTTTTTTTCCCATGGGACTGAATACACTCAGCATTTCCCTATGAAAGCTGACTCTGGAGTTGGGTGTCAATTTCAGGTAGCATAGTTGCCCTCCAGGCTTCTGGGTCCTAAAAATAGTTAAGGTAGGTACTTGTATCTGTGTCCTGGAAGCATTGCCACTCCTGTGCACTGGATTATAAAGGTCAGCCTCTGATCTTTGCCTCTCTGGAGACTAGGAGTTTTGTTCTCAATCCTTCCCTAGACCTGGAATATGGGAGTGAGTGCCACCTAGTGCTTATGATTAGGTTTAGGACTCTGCCTAAAATTGCTGTTTGGAGGAAGTTTACACGGAGGTTTTTTTTTTTTTTTTTTGTGCCACCTTTCTTGCAATGTAGTGTCCCTGAGAACGTTAACAATATAGGGGAAGATTTTACATTTCATTAAAAAAATTTATTCTGTTAGGAATTCCCTGGTGGTCCAGTGGTTAGGACTCCTTGATTTCACTGCCTAGATTCTGCCCCTGGTAAGGGAACTAAGATTCCACAAGCTGTGCAGTGTGGCCAAAAAAAGAAAAAACCCCAAAACATTGTTGTGGAAACACTCAAACATTATAGAAATTGAAAGAATAGTATAATCAACTCACAGGTACCTATTACCCTGTTCTAATAATTAGTGGCATTTTTGCCAATCCAGTTTCATCTGTCCTCCAATCCTTTTTTTGTCAGGAGTATTTGAAAGCAAGCCTGAGATATCATATAATTTCATTTCTGATACTTCTGTTTACATCTCATAACTTGAGATTTCTTTTAAATAACCACCTGTTACACCTAACAAAATTTAAGTCTTATTATTAATACTGTCATCTAATACCCAGTCTGTATTCAGAAATTCTCCATTTCAGAAGTGCCTTTTACAGTCAATTTGTTTGAATAAGGATCCAAATGAAGTCTATGCATTGTATTCGGTTGTTAGGTATATTTTATTTTGTAATAGTTCCCTCTTACTATTTTCATTCTATTGATTTGTTGAAGAAACAGGGCATTTGATGTATAGAACATCCCATGTTCTTTAGATGTTGAATCTCTTTTCGTCCTTTCTCTTTCCCTCTCGCTCTCTGTGTGTGTATGTGTACGTTTTTGTATAAAGCAGTTAATCCATTTTACCCTTGGTGGTGATCAGTCTTTGCAAGTGAGAGATCAGTAGTCTCTTGCCATCCATTCTCCCACATCACTATTGTTTTGAACCTCCATTTCACAAATCCTAGCATAAGGCCTCTTACAGAGTAGATATCATCTTGTTTATTGAATGAAGAGGCAAATAAGCCCAAGGTGATTTGCTTATTTAAGTGGGATTTAGATATATAGGAATATCTGTGGAAGGCAAGCCATTACTTATGTGAAGGATTTTAAAGGTTGTGCTTCAAGTGACGGAGAAGGCAATGGCAAGCCACTCTAGTACTCTTGCCTAGAAAATCCCATGGATGGAGGAGCCTGGTAGGCTGCAGTCCGTGGGGTCGCTAAGGGTCGGACAAGATTGAGCGACTTCACTTTTACTTTTCACTTTCACACATTGGAGAAGGAAATGGCAACCCACTCCAGTGTTCTTGCCTGGAGAATCCCAGGGATGGGGGAGCCTGGTGGGCTTCCGTCTTTGGGGTCACACAGAGTTGGACACGACTGAAGTGACTTAGAAGCAGCAGCAACAGCTTCAAGTGAATTTGTTTTTCTTCTGTTTAGATATGTATATATTTTTCTCTCACAGGGAGGTGAAAGGTACATCTGTGTTTATTATCTTATTTCCCTCTTCTAGAATATAAGCTGCAAGGGGGTAGGGATCTTTGTTTTTGCCCAGTGATGTAAATGTTTCTTAAAGACCTAGAACAGTGCTTGGCACAGAGTAAGTACTCAAGTGTTTTTTAAGATTTTTTTTGATGTGGACCATTTTTAAAGTCTTTATTTAATTTATTACACCATTACTTCTGTTTCACATTGTTTTTTGGTAATGAGGCATGTGGGATATTAGATCCCTGACCAGGGATCAAACCCACACTCCCTGCATTGGAAGGCAAAGTCTTAGGCACTGGACTACCAGGGAAGTCCCACAACCAATGTGTTGAATCAAGTGGTCCAATAGAATAATGAATGCCATAAAGCAAATGTTCCAGCAACTAAACATGGACCTAAGATTGTGAATATTTTGTCTATTTTTGCTCAGTATATATTTGTTAGGTATGTAATTTGATACCTGCTTTAGGGTTAGGACAGTTCTCAGTGAGCTTAGGGATCCCACAATTAGCAGCCTTTCTCAAGTATAATTGCCAGTCTTGACCTTTGATTTTGGGGGAATAAGAGGGACAAAACAGATCTATTTGGAACTTGTGATTTCTTTAGATGATTGCAAGTCTTCTAAGCCCATCTTGGCCAAACGCCACACCTTAAAATGATTTCTTAGTAATGGATTGGCTTTTTGGTGTTGGAGAAACATAGGGCAAAGCTAGCCAGTACTTTTTAAAAAATATTTTTTTAATGTTTAACTGGAGGATAATTGCTTAGCAGTGTTGGTTTCTGCTGTACAACATGAATCAGCTATAAGTATACATATATATCCCCTCCCTCTTGAGACTTCCTCCCACCCCTATAGGTCTTCACAGAGCACCAGGCTGAGAGCCAGTACTTTTGTCACTTTGTGAGATATTTCTCTGTTCTGTCCCTTGATATAAAACCTCAAGGCTTTGTGTAATACCAGTTCTTTAGTCCTTTGTTCTTTTGGTGATGATTCTTGCTTTCCCTTCCAGAGCTAAAGTTGCAGACAAGATCCAGCTGATCAATAATATGCTGGACAAAGTCAATGAAATGATTATTGGTGGTGGAATGGCCTTTACCTTCCTTAAGGTGCTCAACAACATGGAGGTAGGAAACCGATGCCAAGTAGATGTGAAATAGCTCTCCATGAGAAATAGGTTATGTAAATTTAAAAAGGAAATTAGCTTATGGCATGAGCCCTAAAAACTCCCATTTTTATTTATTTTGCATGTTATTTTTCTTTTGTCTTAGAATTATTCCTTTATATTGTGTTGTATTCATACTGTCTGCTTTGTGAGGTAACCACATTCTTAGTATATAGGCTGATCTTCATACTTCCCTATATAGATTGGCACTTCTCTGTTTGATGAAGAGGGATCCAAGATTGTCAAAGACCTGATGTCCAAAGCTGACAAGAATGGCGTGAAGATTACTTTGCCTGTTGACTTTGTCACTGCTGATAAGTTTGATGAGAATGCTAAGACTGGCCAAGCCACTGTGGCTTCTGGCATACCTGCTGGCTGGATGGTGAGTCACTTGAGTGGTTGGTAGTATGAGTGAACAAATACATTTTGGTATCATTTATTCAACCAATAAAAAATTAAAGGAAGTGCTCCAAATATTGCAGTGAGCTCTTCCTTCAGGGAGAATCCATGGGGCAAAAGCAGTGGTATCAGATTGTTGCTAAGACTTTAAATTTGAAAAGTGAGGGCAAAACTGCTTTTTGTTTCTTCATCTATTTAATGTTTATTGTGCTATGTACTTTCATAGTTTGGGCTGTTCTGTTGGATTATGTTGGATTAAATATTATTTCTGCCTAGAAACCTGTATAAGAAATTTTTTGTATGTGAAAACATTCAGTTCAGTTCAGTCGCTCAGTCGTGTCCGACTCTCCGCGACCCCATGAATCACAGCACGCCAGGCCTCCCTGTCCATCACCAACTCCCGGAGTTCACTCAAACTCATGTCCACAGAGTCGGTGATGCCATCCAGCCATCTCATTCTCTGTCATCCCCTTCTCCTCCCACTCCCAACCTTTCCCAGCATCAGAGTCTTTTCCAGTGAGTCAACTCGTCTCATGAGGTGGCCAAAGTATTGCAGTTTCAGCTTCAGCATCAGTCCTTCCAATGAACACCCAGGATTGATCTCCTTTAGAATGGACTGGTTGGATCTCCTTGCAGTCCAAGGGACTCTCAAGAGTCTTCTCCAAAACCACAGTTCAAAAGCATCAATTCTTCAGCGATCAGCTTTCTTCACAGTCCAACTCTCACATCCATACATGACCACGGGAAAAACCATAGCCTTGACTAGACGGACCTTTGTTAGCAAAGTTAAGATAGTACAATTATTACAATTAGGGAAAAATCTATGTGTATATTAAGGACTTATTTAAATAGTTGATTGTAGTACTCTCCATTTGTTAGTGTTCTAATATCTGTACAAAACTGTTAATGTTGACATATTACTTTGCTTAGTCACTGTCCTTTTGTTAGGCATGTGGCTTTAAGTGTGGTTCCAAGAACGGCAGCAGCATTTTGAAGCTTGTTAAAAACTGCAAATTCCTGCCCCCTTCTCCCAACCTGCTGAAGCAGACACTCTGGGAATAGGGCCCAGAAATTTGTGCTTTAACATGTCATCCTGGTGATTCTGATGCACCACAAGGTTTGAGAACCACTGATCTAGTTTTGTGTTTTTCAACCTTGGCACTATTGACATCTCAGGTAGTTTTAGTTATGGAGGGCTGTTGTTGCATTGTAGAATGTTTAAGGACTGTTTGCCCACTAGATACCAAGTAGCAACCCCCTACCACCTCTAAATCATCACAGTCAAAAATATTG
Source organism: Moschus berezovskii (assembly GCF_049115385.1). Lineage (NCBI taxonomy): Eukaryota > Metazoa > Chordata > Mammalia > Artiodactyla > Moschidae > Moschus > Moschus berezovskii. Next base: position 67,583,244 of record NC_142488.1, read on the forward strand.
AGATATTACCATATGTTCCCTAGGGAGGGGTGGAATTGACTCTAGTTGAAAACCACTGAGCTAGTTACAATCATAAAATAATGTGGCTAAAAATGTTTTTATCAAATAACTTTTGAGGTTTTCCCTTAGACTTGATCTTCCATAAAGGATATGAACAAGTTTGTAATTTTAAAGAATGAAATGTATCTTGTATCTTTTAGTTCTAGAAGATACTCTGGTATTCAGCCTTGAGTTCTGGTCTTGGTGGAGGTGTGGTATTTGCTCCTCTAAGTAGCTTTTCTTGGTGGCTCATCCTGTCTTTTTAAATCTGCCCCTTAGGGCTTGGACTGTGGTCCTGAGAGCAGTAAGAAGTATGCTGAGGCTGTTGCTCGGGCTAAGCAGATCGTGTGGAATGGACCTGTGGGTGTATTTGAATGGGAAGCTTTTGCCCGAGGAACCAAAGCCCTTATGGATGAGGTGGTGAAAGCCACTTCCAGGGGCTGCATCACCATCATAGGTAAAGGATCCAGTACAAAGCTCATGCCATGTGAGCTGGCAGAAGATCAGAGGAAAGTAGAGGGGAAATAGTTAACTTTTCCTAGGTTCCTTGGTGCTGGGTGGATCATGAGAGCTAAGTGGGTATATGATTCATGGAGAAACCTCTAAATGAGATGGAGTTGGGGGGTTATCAGCTACCTTTTGGGCTTGAGAGCACAGTGCCTTATAATTTTGGTGCCAGTCTTTTTTCTCTTTCCTTTCCCCTTTTTATTTGGTTTTTGTTCAACAGGTGGTGGAGACACTGCTACTTGCTGTGCCAAATGGAACACGGAGGATAAAGTCAGTCATGTGAGCACTGGGGGTGGTGCCAGTTTAGAGCTCTTGGAAGGTGAGGATCTTTAATGTTTTTGGCTTATTTAGGGGAATGACAGGGTTTATGCAGTAAGAGTTAAGTAGAATGGAGTGGAGACAGTAGGTAGTAGTGTTGTCATTAGAAGTCATGGGCAGTACAAATGGAGGAACTTCAAGTAAAGCTCCTGGGTTCCATTTTACGTGGGGAGGGCCAGATGGAAAGACCTTTATTCTCAAAGAGGTTACACACTAGTACACCTGGGGCCCAGAATGTAGAAGTTACTCAACTCCTGGCCATATATCCTAGAGAAGAACTGCTATGTTATTGGGAAGATAGGAGGGAACAGATCTGGCTTAGTAATGCTGACTGTGTGTGTGTGTGTTCTCTCAAAAACAGGTAAAGTCCTTCCTGGAGTGGATGCTCTCAGCAGTGTTTAGTACTTTTCTGCCTTCTGGTTCCTGTGCATAGCCCCTAAGTAAACATAGCACTGTCTGCATCTCCACTTGGCATTAGCTAATGTCTTCCCCCTTGTCAAGAATCAGCTAGTAGCCAAGAGATGTAGTGCCAGGAACCCTCAAACAGTTGCAGAACATCTCAGCTCATCTTTGCTGTACCTGGGAATTGCCTACATTCTTCAAGATCCCATTTGAATTTCTTAGAGACTAAATCATTGTGCATTCTAGAGTACAGATATTTATATTATACCTGTTAAAAGAAAGTGGGCTGTGTTAGCTTAATTATCTTTCTGAAGTAGCTTATTCTGATTAGCTTTGTCATTGTTTCACCACTCAGCATGGAAACAAGATGAAATTCCAATTATTGGTACGGAGGGAGATGAAGTTGGTGATATATTAAATAAATAAAAAGATCTATTGAAACTGGATTTTTTTTCCTGTCATATTTTATTACTTAGGATGAGAACAGAATCTTGAGGAAGGGATCAGGTCATCTATGTCCATGTTTCTAAGTAACATGCTTAAACTATTAACATCTCGATTTCCTAAACAAGGTATCTGTTAATTTCATACATGGGGAGATTTAGCTACCTTATAGCCTCTGTTCCATATATACTTCCTCTATTTTATTCTCCCAGTATAGTTTTGTCATAATTTGAGATTTAATTAATAGAGCCTACATTGTGATTATAACTACAATTCACAGCTGAACTATGCCATGATTATATTTCCTTATATACCTTTTTTCTTTGGAGTTAAAAATAGTTTTAAAAATCGGTGTCTTTTTTTCTGTGTATCTATCACTGAATCAGTGATACTCAACATACTCAAATGTACCAGTTGGTTCTTTTTTTCTTTTGGCCACACTGTGTGGAATGTGGAACTTCCTAAGCAGGGATCAAACCTGGGCCCCCTGCAGCCAGAAGCATGGTCTTAACTGCTGGACCATTGGGGTAAGTCCCAGTTGGTTCATTTTTATTAGAGATGTCCCTTCTGGAGTCCTTTGTGTTCCCGTTCCAGTTTGTCCTGGATGCCCCCTAGATTGGCTGTACAGCTGTTGCCCTGGGGTTTCTTCTTTCCAGACGAAATTTCTCTGGGGTAACTCTTGGGGATTCCTTTAAACTCCTGTGTTGGGCCTTCCCTTTCCTGGATCTCTTCCCCTCCCCACCCTTTCTATTACTCTTCCTTTTGTGAAACACAAGAATCCACTAGCTTGATGAGAAACTGAGTGCCTAGGAGGTAAAATTTTTATATGTCTGAAGATATCTTTATCTAACTCTTTGCCTATTTGGTTATATGTAGAATTTCATTCTACACAGCAGTTTCTCAGAGGCTTTGATTCATTGTCATTGCCGAAAATCTAATGACACTGTATCAAAAGATCAAAGTAATTCCAATAAGATGATTCTTTTATTGTCCTTGTAATTGTCCCTCCTTTCTTATTCCTGTCATTTTAATGGAGTTTCAGGAATGAGCAGAGGTAAACATGTATTTTCAAAAGGTCGTGTTTAACCAGAATTTTTCTACTGGGTGTTTTACATACTAGAGTATATATTTCACCTTTATGGATAACGAGATAGTTAAAACTATTGGCCACAATCACAGAGCCAGTAAGTAACAGCAGGGATTAAAATCCAGATTTGCAGATTTGTCTAACTCCAAAGGCTGGTGGTTTTTCATTGTGCCTCTCTGAGATGATTACTGTAGACTATTTTATTAATATTAGTAAATATTATTTATTATTCTACCTTTTGCTTAACTCTGGGGAGAAGAGTGAAAGAACATTTTGGTGGCTGCTTTAAACAAATTTTGAAGGCTTGAATTTTTTTGTAAAATTTCACTTGTATTTTAATTAATACTGTCCTCATAGCTGTAGTTAACTTAAAAAACACCCTGTTTCTATATACCTCTAATAGTATGCTATAACCTTATTTGAAAAGCAGGAATTCTAGTACAATCTTTTTGTTGGTGAGGCCCAGTGATACTACCTGTTGATCCAGTGAATTAATGTCATAGCAGGGCCAGAACTTCAGCCTACTGTTGACTTTTTCCCCTACTAATTACCTTTCCCTCAACATTTTATTTCAAATGTACAGAGGAACTGAAAGAATTGTAAATGCCCATAAACCTAAGACTCTACAACTGCCAGTTCATCCATCCATCAACCCAATTGTATGAGTACTTTCTACTAGACTCTGTTTCCAGGGCCTCTCCCCATTTATTTCAGTCATTAATCCAGAAAATGAATGGGGAAATGCCAACAGCCAGATATTTTGAGTACCTGCTATATGCTTAGGACATAATGGAGGCAATATAACACTTACGTCCTAAAGGAATTTACAACTGAGTTAAGGAAGGCAGTACGTAACAACTTATGAGTACATAAGGTAGAATGGAACAAAGATGTGCTTCCTGGTTTAATATAGAGTTAGGAATTATTGATAAAACACAGCAAAGGTTTAGGCTTAAGTGTAGCAAATTCACTTTTAACCTTCAGAAAACATGTATGCCGGTATATAGAAAAAAATTATGTCATAAATGAGTTCAGTCTCTTTAGTTCAGTGTTTCCAGCTTCCCTTATTTTCCTTTTTATGCGTAGAACTTCCTTCTAGTGCATGATACAAAAGTCAAAAAGGGGCACACAATGAGAAGACCCCTTCCTACCCTAGTTCCCTAGCTGCCAGTTTCCCTTCTTAGAAACAATCACTGTTAAGACTGGTTTCCTTCAATCTAGAGCTACTTAATGCATATACAACAGGTGTGTGTGTGTGTGTGGGTTATTATGGTGGTATGTTACACACTGCTTTGCACCTTTCTTGACTAGTTTCTTTTTTCCTTACCTCTTGAGTACTTCTCTTCACTCTGGACCCCTTAGGCCATAGCTTCCATTCCCTGAATTCTGACTGTATCCCTATATTCTTATTCCAATTAAAGACACTTGTTTCCTACTTGTAGAAGGAAGAATTTAGGATGACAGTTACCTAATGTACATCTTCATCTTTAAAAAATTCCACCTAGAAGTGCTTCTGCCTGATGTCATTCTTGGTGCTGGAATGGGCGGATGTAATTAGGAAAGGGAGATCTGCAACATAAAGCGGTCTTTATCTAAAAGAGCAAACCACCCGCTGGCTGGCTCAGTTAAATGTATAAATTCCCATTAAAGACAGCATGTGTAAATGGGAAGGATTACAAAGGGGTATATATATATATATATACACACACACACACACACACATATATATATATAGCTGATTCATTGCTGTGCAACAGAAACTAGCACAACATTGTAAAGCAACTATATTTCAATAAAAGTAATTTAAAAAGCATGTTATTAATAGATTTAAACCCATATTTTCTTTCATATTTATTTTGCTTTCATTATAACGAGTCACATGCTGATTCCAAATAAAAGCAAGCTATTCCCTGATTTATAATTAACTCATCCATTAAGCAAATCTTGTCTTTTGGATTTCAGAATTAATGGGCCTTGTTCATTCTCTTTGAATCCCTTAAATAAAATATGAGAAATAAGTTCAATTTTTTATTAATAATCTTAGAACAAATATGTTAACAATTCCTCAGAGTTATATAGCATTTTTCCAATTTTGAAAGAACTTTCACATATACCAATTAAACCTTCACAACATCCCTGTGAGATAGGCAGGGTTGGTGTCAGTTTCCTATTACTAGTGAGAACAAGGCTCATGGGTGAAATAAGGTCACACAGTTGGTTAGTGATGGAGCCAGGACTAGAACCTAGGCTTTTGACATGCTGCCTCCCTGAGAACATTCAAGTAATGACATCCTAGGCTACATAATGAACATTTCTCCTATGATGATCAGATCCATTTTTATAAGTTTGATATCACCTTTTCTTATTATCCAAAAACACTGAATCACAATTTTGATGAGATTTCTTCCATGTTATTGGACTATTTTTCTTTGATGTACCAAGCACCATCCTAAGATGAAACTTAATCTGCATCTTAAGTTTTGAGGATCTTTGGCTATAAGTTCTAAATTGTGATACGAAAATTTATTTTAGAAGTTTTACAAAAGTATTCCTATGTTGAATATGTCAACTTACTTAACAAAAACAACACAAGCCTGTTTATGTTTTTGAAAGCTTTGTAGTTTTTCCCAATAAGGTGTTTCAGTTCAGTTCATTCGCTCAGTCGTGTCCAACTCTCCGTGACCCCATGAATCACTTAGATGTGTACAAATGGAAAACAGGGAAAGGTGTTTAGCAATATTATTGGGAAGCCTATACAGAGTACACCTAAATGCAAGACACATCACACTAATTTGTTTGCTTTGGCTTTCTATAGGAAGGAAAACCATTAGAAAACTTTCAGGTGTGATTCCATCTTATGTGTGACATTCTCAGCAACAAGCTGAAAATTGATCTGCATTATACCAATAGTAGGGTTCAAGCAGTAGTGATCAAAACATATATGCGGGTGGTAAAAAGGAAGAAAACACTTGCTCGTCAGTGGTGTTGCCTAGGTCCAGTGTAAATATACTTATCAAGGCAGATTTTAAGCTATACCATCTTCTGTGTTAAATTTTGAAATGTGAAATACGGTGGAGTTACCAACTTGTAATATAAGGTTGAAACTGAATATAACTGACCCAGAAACTACCCGTCAAAAGCAGAGGAATGCTCAAAGGGCATAAAAGGCAAGGGATAAAACAACTGCTCTGATATGGAGAGAAAAACAGCAAATGTAAACCTTCCAGTTGAAGTAAACCACAGACCATTAGGCATGTGAAGCAGGTTTTAAAAATGACACAACTATATTATCAGGAATTATATTCCTAACAATCCAGTTTTAGCCTTTTAAATTTAAGAGCAATAGGGAGAAACCTAAGCCTGTGGAGAGGAGGTAGTGCAGAAAACGAATAGGATGTAGAAATGAGGCAGAGGAGGTGGGAGGTTACAGTTTAAATATATTCAAAATGAATTCAGAATCCCTCTAAATCCATCCCCTCCAAAAAATGTTTGCTAAATTAAGAGATTTGGTCAAAAAAGCTGGTGACAACAGAAGCGACTATTTTATCTCAAAAAGAAGTATTTAAATATAGATTAGAAATTAGGCTGTTAGAGATTAGTCCATTGATTAGGCTTAGAAACTGAAACTTAGGTGCTATGTCAGATACATTGCAGAAAGCTGTTTCCAAAAATAGAATTACTGTAGTAGGAGTCAACATTAATGAAACTGTTAAAAACCAAGCTCTTAGCTTTTTATACTTTAAGCCTAGTGAAAAAACATTGGTACCCTTAAGAAATCTAACAGTTTAAACTAACGTGAAAAATACTGCAGCTACATTTAAGTTTTCTAAGATAAAACTTGAGATCAAGAATGTTCTAGTTCGGTATATGGATTCGGAACCAACTACAAGTTTGAAATGCATAGAGACTACATTGTATTTCTTACATAGTATCATTGTCATCATCATCTTCATGTTTTCTCTTCAGGGGGTTTGATTCATTGGCCGTGTTCTGTGATGAAACCATGTTGGTGGTAATAAGAATATTTTTGGGCCCAATCATTGAAGGATTAAGCAGAACATTTTGAACTGCAGTTGTTGCAGGAACTGTAAACAGAGGAGAAAACACACCCAAACTATGAACTTCATAGAATCAGAAACACATGGTAAAAAGTATTCAACAAAGCTGAATGTAATTCTCATGATAATTTCTTTTTTAAAAAGGTTTTAAAAATAACATTTCTCAAAAGTTAACGTGCATAAAAGAAAATAAAAAAACACAAGACACAAAAAACCAAAGTCATCCATAATCACAAATGGTTTACTATTTGTGTCCTAGGTCTCGTTTGTGTATCTACAAAATTAAGCATCCACTTTTACGTAATTAAGATACTATAGTTATGTATATGTTTCTTCATATATTATGAATATTTACCATTTCAGCATCCAAAAGCTATGAGTATTTTCATAACCAAGAATATACTACACCAACTCAATCTGGAAGGAAAAAATGTAATCCTGCTTTTCTTGGTGACAAAAATTTCATAAAAGATAAAAATGGCAACAGGCCTCTAGATAAAGATATTGGTAGAGTTATGATTAAAATACTACATTACCTTAATGTTCAATTAAAAAATGAGACCCAGAGCAAGAGTACACAAAGTATAATGCTTTTAAGAGTAACAAGTATTCCACAAAGCTGAATGTAATTCTAATAATAATTTTAAAAGCATGAAGTAAAATTATCATAGAAGAAACTGAGGTGGTATACTGCATTAAGAGTTGAACTACATTTTTTAATGTTTCAAAGTACTTAATATCTAGTATAAGGTTAAAGAAGTTCTGTTAGTTTTTTTTTTTAATTTACCTAAAATTTCAATTAGTACTTAGTCATGGGAAGCAGTAGACTGGACTCATCATGCAACATACTAAAGGCATAGGTTCAAGGTCAGGAATCACCCTTGCAGACCAATATTTTATATAAGTAGTTTATGGTACACGGTTAGTTTCAGAAGATGTGAAATCTAAACTTATTCAAGAATAAACTATGTTAGAATTCTACTTAAATTCAAACTTCTTATCTATACTTCCATGAATTGAATGAACATACAGTTTTCATTCGATATACACTAAGTTGTATTATTTTCTTGAGATTTAACACTATGTTGTTTGAAAATCTGAGGATCATGTTGAAATCTCTCCCTTCCCCCCGCAAATGTTACATATGTAAAATTTCATACAATTTTAATGGGGTTATAGACCTCCTCTGATGAATCCTGATTTGCAGCATTACTGCTGTCTTCCTGTTATGATAGTAAAACAATTCAATTATTGCTATGAAATACAAACTGTTCAATAATGACAATCACTCACAAATTTTAAAATTCAGAAAAATTTAAAAGAACAACTTTCAACCCCCCATGACCCACCCATCATGTTACCTGGTTTGACAGGTGTGGACTGAGAAGGTGGAATCTGCACTGTGAATCTTTGGCTTGTCACTGACACTGGAGGTGCAACTTTATTTGGGACAGATGCTGTTTGTGGGGTTGCTATAGTTGTAATTAACAGACCATGTTAGTTAGATGACTTATTATATAGGTTCAATTTATGCTTTCCTTTAGCTTACTAGAAATTACCTTCAAAACACATGGAGTTAATGAAAGGTGAGAAAAAAATCATTGGAAATAAGCACAAAGTAACTCCAAAAATGTTTACAAGTTCAATAGTTGAGATGCTAAAAATTCAGGATAGTATAGTGGTCAAGAATGTAGGCTCTGGAGCCTACCTGCTTGAGTTTGAATCCAGGTTTTATCATTGAATGACCCTGGGCAAGTTATTTAATCTGTTTGTGCCTCAGTTTTCTTATCTGTCAAATGGGGATAACAATAATTATTTCATAGGATTCTTGTGAGAATTGAATAATCCATGTAAAACTCTTCACACAGCATTTGGCACTGAATTTTAGCTACAAGAATTTGTGAAGTTGAATATTTAAATAAACTGCAGAATTAAAGGCCCAAGTTTTCTATTAATTACTTTATATGGCACTTCAATCTCTGTCATTTGTTGGGTATAAGAAGGTGTCTATTATGCCCATGAAGCTAAATCAACATGCACCTAACAAAAGCCTAACATACCTCCATCTCTAGGCAAGTTTTCCCATGTATTGAGGAGTGGCACAAAGAGTTTGGTGATGGATAATGAAGCAATATTTCATTTTGTCAGGAAAATTCACAGCAGGTGAATGTTTCTTTGTCCGTTATAGATTATAAAATCTCTAAAACATGTACAATAAATGTCTGGGAATAAAAATCACAACTTGATAACTAAAACTGGTTAACTTACCAACACATGTAACTGATTACCACAGCCTAGAGTTTTTAAAAAGTTGATATTCACTTTAGTAATATGAATCGACCAATAAACAGTATATGATCAAAAAGTTACAGAAATTATATATGCAAACTCCTGCCTATAAAGGACATGTATATAATTAGAAGTGTAATTAATACTGTACCAGGCAGGTTTTAAATGCCAAAATGTGAATTCACACCTTGAAAATATGAAAGACTCCCTACACATCTCAAAAATCAAATGCTGCTTACCCTAGAGCTATATAACATATATCGAATTCAAGTTATAAGCAATAAAAACCAAGAAATCACTACCGGTCAAATAGAAGGGGATTTTTTTTCTGAAAACACTTTGACTATGAACGAAATCCAGCAGGAATGTAGAACAAAACAACAGGAAATCTAGATCCATTATTTATGTGTTTCTTATTATCTAAGTAACAACGACATTATGGTTTCTAAATACCATTCTCTACTAAAAGGAATGAGGGTTCTTTGGAGAAAGGATGATTCTGGGACTGGGGTAAAGAAAATATAAGATGAGCTTGGAACATCTTGTGCCAGAAAGCAAGAAATGCTCAAAGAATGATAAAGACCTGTTAAAACTGACACAGGAGACAGTTTGAAGGGGTGCTCACTGACCAATACGGGATAATAGTACTACTTTTGAAAAGGTTACATTAAAAATGATTTTCTTTGATATTCTTAGGGCTTCCCTTGTGGCTCAGCTGGTAAAGAATGAGACTGTAATGCGGGAGACCTGGGTTTGATCCCTGGGTTGGGAAGATCCCTTGGAGAAGGGAAAGGCTACCCACTAGTCTATGGGGTTGCAAAGTGTCGGACATGACTGAGCTTTGTGTATTTTAAACTTTTGATTGAATCTCTTGCCAATTTACTCAGAAATTTAATTTCTGATAATAGGTAGGCTACTGCCATGAGTGAGTTTGGCGACTTCATTTGTATAAAAGCCAGAAAGAACACAGCTTAAACTTTTGTTTTTGGTACCACAGTTAGTACATACAATAATGCTGAGTAACATCCAATTTTATCCTCATTTGGGATCAGATATTCCTTGTGGCTGTCTTATTTTCAAATCTGATAAAATATATATTTACAGGGCAAAGGCTAATAGAGTTTTGTCAAGAGAATGCACTGGTCATAGCAAACACCCTCTTCCAACAACACAAGAGAAGACTCTACACATGGACATCACCAGATGGTCAACACCGAAATCAGATTGATTATATTCTTTGCAACCAAAGATGGAGAAGCTGTATACAGTTAGCAAAAACAAGACCAGAAGCTGACTGTGGCTCAGATCATGAACTCCTTATTGCGAAGTTCAGACTTAAATTGAAGAAAGTAGGGAAAACCAATAGACCATTCAGATATGACCTCAATCAAATCCCTTATGATTATACAGTGGAAGTGAGAAATAGATTTAAGGGACTAGATCTGATTGATAGAGTGCCTGATGAACTCTGGACGGAGGTTCGTGACATTGTACAGGAGACAGGGACCAAGACCATCCCCATGGAAAAGAAATGCAAAAGAGCGAAATGGCTGTCTGAGGAGGCCTTACAACTAGCTGTGAAAAGAAGAGAGGCGAAAAGCAAAGGAGAAAAGGAAAGATACAAGCATCTGAATGCAGAGTTCCAAAGAATAGCAAGGAGAGATAAGAAAGACTTCCTCAGTGATCCATGCAAAGAAATAGAGGAAAACAACAGAATAGGAAAAACAAGAGAGCTCTTCAAGAAAATTAGAGATTCCAAGGGAACATTTCATGCAAAGATGGGCTCGATAAAGGACAGAAATGGTATGGACCTAACAGAAGCAGAAGATATTAAGAAGAGGTGGCAGGAATACACAGAAGAACTGTACAAAAAAGATCTTCACGACCAAGATAGTCACGATAATGTGATCACTGACCTAGAGCCAGACATCTTGGAATGTGAAGTCCAGTGGGCCTTAGAAAGCATCACTACTAACAAAGCTAGTGGAGATGATGGAATTCCAGCTGAGCTATTTCAAGTCTTGAAAGATGATGCTGTGAAAGTGCTGCACTCAATATGCCAGGAGATTTGGAAAACTCAGCAGTGGCCACAGGACTGGAAGAGGTCAGTCTTCATTCCAATCCCAAAGAAAGGCAATGCCAAAGAATGCTCAAACTACCGGACAATTGCACTCATCTCACACGCTAGTAAAGTCATGCTCAAAATTCTCCAAGCCAGGCTTCAGCAGTATATAAACCATGAACTCCCAGATGTTCAAGCAGGTTTTAGAAAAGGCAGAGGCACCAGAGATCAAATTGCCAACATCCGCTGGATCATGGAGAAAGCAAGAGAATTTCAGAAAAACATCTATTTCTGCTTCATTGACTATGCCAAAGCCTTTGACTGTGTCGATCACAATAAACTGTGGAACATTCTGAAAGAGATGGGAATCCCAGACCACCTGACCTGCCTCTTGAGAAACCTGTATGCAGGTCAGGATGCAACTGTTAGAACTGGACATGGAACAACAGACTGGTTCCAAATAGGAAAAGGTGTACGTCAAGGTTGTATATTGTCACCTTGCTTATTTAACTTATATGCAGAGTACATCATGAGGAACGCTGGGCTGGAAGAAGCACAAGCTGGAATCAAGATTGCTGGGAGAAATATCAATAACCTCAGATATGCAGATGACACTACCCTTATGGCAGAAAGTGAAGAGGAACAAAAGAGCCTCTTGATGAAAGTGAAAGAGGAGAGTGAAAAGGTTGGCTTGAAGCTCAACATTCAGAAAATAAAGATCATGGCATCTGGTCCCATCACTTCATGGGAAATAGATGGAAAAACAGTGGAAACAGTGTCAGACTTTGTTTTTTTGGGCTCCAAAATCACTGCAGATGCTGATTGCAGCCATGAAATTAAAAGACGCTTGCTCCTTGGAAGGAAAGTTATGACCAACCTTGATAGTATATTAAAAAGCAGAGACATTACTTTGCCAACCAAGGTCCGTCTAGTCAAGGCAATGGTTTTTCCCGTGGTCATGTATGGATGTGAGAGTTGGACTGTGAAGAAAGCTGATCGCCGAAGAATCGATGCTTTTGAACTGTGGTGTTGGAGAAGACTCTTGAGAGTCCCTTATACTGCAAGGAGATCCAACCAGTCCATTCTAAAGGAGATCAATCCTGGATGTTCATTGGAGGGACTGATGCTAAAGCTGAAACTGCAATACTTTGGCCACCTCATGCGACGAGTTGACTCACTGGAAAAGACTCTGATGCTGGGAAAGGTTGGGGGCGGGAGGAGAAGGGGACGATGGAGAATGAGATGGCTGGATGGCATCACTGACTCTGTGGACATGAGTTTGAGTGTACTCCGGGAGTTGGTGATGGACAGGGATGCCTGGCGTGCTGTGGTTCATGGGGTCGCGGAGAGTCGGACACGACTGAGTGACTGAACTGAACTGAACATCTATACTAGAGGATGAGTAAATGTATTAATGGCAACACATATGGGAATTTCTGACTCCATTTTTGACTTGGATTATAGTTCAAAATCAAGTGCTGGAGGACTTCTTCTTTACCGGCCAGAAAAGCCATTTCTCTCTCACTTACCTATGCTGGGAGTGGTAGGTCTGCTACTAACAGCTCCAACACTTAACCGTGGAACTAGTCGTCCTTGGTTAGGTCCCTAGGGGATTTAAAATACACATTAGTTTGAATGTTTTTCAGACTTGACACCTAAACTTACCAGGAAATGAAATTAGGATTTTTGATGTGAATTATCAATGGATAAGTGATGGCAAGAATGCCTTTTTGTTCAGTGTTCTAATGCAACATTTAAACTAGGGGTTTCACAAATACATATACACACACACATACACACCTGCACACTCACATATAAACACAAGTAATAGAAACAATACATATCAACATGGATATGAATATACATATAAAATATATAATTCTATATAGTTTTAAAGTTTGAAGTAGAGTCTTATTTGGGTATAACAGCTAACTTCCTTATGATTTTTGAATCTTAACTAGTTAATATCTTAACCCAAAAAGAAACAAACTCCTTATGGTAGAATTTCAGAGGTACAAATGTAGCCCAATGTGAGGAGAACTTTCTCAGTGATGGGAAAGGCTTAGGTCATATTTTAGAAAGCAAGTCCCATGTCTGATGTTTTATCAATTACTCTGTTATGGTGTAGTGTAAAGATTGGGAGTTATGAGACCTGGGAATAAGCACAAAGTAACTTCAAAAATGTTTACAAGTTCAATAGTTGAGATGCTAAAAATTCAGGATAGTATAGTAGTAAAAATGTAGGCTCTGGAGCCTACATGCTTGAGTTTGAATCCAGGTTTTATCACTGAGTGACCCTGGGCAAGTTATTTAATCTGTTTGTGCCTCAGTTTTCTTATCTGTCAAATAGGGATAACAATACTTATTTCATAGGATTCTTGTGAGAATTGAATAATCCATGTAAAACTCTTCACACAGCATTTGGCACTGAATTTTAGCTACAAGAATTTGTGAAGTTGAATATTTAAATAAACTGCAGAATTAAAGGCCCAAGTTTTCTTTTAAAATTTTTAAAAAATTTATTTATTTTAATTGGAGGCTAATTACTTTACAGTATTGTAGTGGTTTTGTCATACACTGACATGAAATCAGCCATGGGTGTACATGTGCTCCCCATCCTGAAGCCCCCTCCCACTCCCTTCCCCATCCCATCCCTCTGGGTCATCCCAGTGATGACCCAAGTTTTCTATTAATTACCTTATATAGTATTATATTTTCTATTATATTATTTTCTATAATATACTTTATAAAGTGCCATATATGGCACTTCAATCTCTGTCATTTGTTGGGTATAAGAAGGTGTCTATTATGCCCATGAAGCTAAATCAACATGCATCTAACAAAAGCCTAACATACCTCCATCTCTAGGCAAGTTTTCCCATGTATTGAGGAGTGGCACAAAGAGTTTGATGATGGATAATGAAGCAATATTTCATTTTGTCAGGAAAATTCACAGCAGGTGAATGTTTCCTTGTCCAGAAACATAAGGAAATTGTTAACATTTAAGTAAGCATGAAGTTTAGGCTTTAAAACTGAACAGAGTATATGCTTAGGTCTTACACTTCAGAAAACTCATTTTACTTTTTAAAAAAATTTTAAAACTTCCATCTTTAATACCGGTTTTCAGCAGCTCCCTCACTCTAGATTATAAATTTAGTATTTAACTTATCTTAGCCTTTAATTTCCTGCACTATTTATAGGAATTTGATCTCTACAAATTCCCCTAACACATCTTACCCTTTTAAAAGCTAAGATGACTAAAAATTCTTACCTTTTTAATTAAGGACTTTAGCCTATAGTTTGGAGCTGTCAAGCAGTATCTGTCAGGCGGCAGTCTGGGTCCTGCATATGGTTTAATCAGCGGTAAAGGGGTTTGATTTTTCTGCCTTGCAATATCCAGTAAGAACTAAAAAAAAATGCTTATTAGAACAACAATTAAAAACTATAAGCAAAATGAACTTCAAATAAAAGTTTGCTCACATCTCTTGGGGGAGGGGAGGTAAAAGACTGGTCAGCCCGACATTGGATTGCCAGTCTCACATCATCTGCATCAACATTAGGTTTCTTAGCATGGCTTGAATAAATTTTTGCATCATCCAGAATTGAAGTCACGTATCCTTTAACAAAAAAAACATTATTTTTTAAACATATGAAAATAGCTTACTATTTTATGGTCACTTTTCTTAATAAAAAGTTTCACTAATTTCCAGAAAGTTTATGAATTTTGGTTTTAATGTCTAATTGTCCTATCTATACAATAAACTTTAAACAGATGATCACAATATAAATACTGTTCCCGAGCCTGAGCTCCTTTTTATTACTTTCTGAATTTTATGACATTTTATAGACATTTCCCATATACTCCCTGCAGCCATACATGCAGCATAGCATCCCCTATTATCAATGTTCCCTGCAGAGTGGCACGTCTGTTACAACTGATAGACCCACACTGCCCTATCATAATCACTTGTCTGTTGTTGTTTAGTAGCCAAGTCATGTCCGACTCTTAATCGATAGTTCATATTATGGTTCTCTCTTGGAACTTGACATTCTGTGGGTTTGGATAAGTGTATACAATGACATGCTATGACGTTAACTGTTAATTTTGTTGAAAATGTTCTTACAATGAACGATTTTTCAAATTCAAAAGTTAGGCAAAATTTTGATGTTAACTTACGGAAAGCAAATTCCAACATTTGATTTATAACCCTTGGTTCGTACTCCGTAATTCCCATATCCTTCAGAATCTGTGCCATCACCTGTGGATTCAAATAAAAATGTCAGATGCTTAACCGAGGTATAAAAATCAAGACTGGACCGAAGGCAATAATTATATTTGTTATACAAGGTCCCCCTTCTCTGGGTTCCAAACTTGTACTCATCCTTTTTCTCTCAAGCAAGTGTCATGCATGCATGCTAAGTAGCTTCTGTCTTTGCGACCCCATGGACTGTAGCCCGCCAGGCTCCTCGGTTCGTGGGATTCTTCCGTCAAGAATACAGGAGTGGTTTGCCATGCCCTCCTCCAGTGATCTCTTAACTCCTGTCTCTTACGTCTCATGCATTGGCAAGAGGGTTCTTTACCACTAGCGCCACCTGTGAAGCCCCACAAAGATCACACCAAATGCCCTCGGAGTCCTCTTTGCTGAAAACTTTTTTTTTTGGTGGGGGCGGGGGCGGGGGCAAAGAGAAGAAAAAGTCCCGCGTTGGTTTTCCCTCCCTAGGTAGGGGTGGCTACAGCTGGTTGTCATTTTCAGATGTGACTACCGGGGAAACTTAGCATCAAAACCCTGGACGTACAAGTCAGGATTCGCAGACGGGGAGGGACGGCTAGGCGGCCGGGGCCCAAGGTCCAGGAGATAAACCTGGGCGGCCGGCCTGCGCATTCGGAGGGCTCCAGCCGCCCTCCAGCCGGGTCGTCAGGGTGGCGGGAGAGAGCCCCGGGGTCCAGGGCACGACAGTCTACTACTCCTGGCGGCCCTGGCAGGACTGAACTCGGCCTGCAAGCCCATCACCAGGTTCTCCGCCCGGGCCCACCTCTCCAGCCCCGGATATGGCCGCGCGGAGCCTCGCACCCCGCCGCGCATCCTTCGCACTCACCAAGGCATCTCTCGGAGCGTTCTTGGGAGGCGCCATCTTGCCCGACTCCATGTTATCCTGCAGCTTGTCATCCGGGGGAGAGGAGGCTGCTCTCGGGTTCCTCGCTCAGGCCCCTCCCCTGCAGGCGCGGAAGGCGGGGTTACCGCTCCTCGGGCGGCCGTTCCCTCGCCTCCTCCCCTCCCGCAGCGGACGATGGCGGCCAGGCTTGCAGGGACTCAACGGCGCAGGAGGCTTGAAGAGCCGGGGAAGCCCTTCCTTGAAGAGCCCTTGGCCAACGCTTGGACGAGCCGTTAAGTTCGCCTTCCCAGAGCTGCTCCCCGGAAAAATGCACAATATGGCCACCCTTGACTTTTCTGGGGCCCCTCCTTACCTCCCCTGCCGCCACCCTGGCACCTTAAGTCTCCCTGAATTGTCTGCAGACGCCCTGCCTCCACCTGCCTCTGTGGTAGGGCTGCCTGGTCAAATGCAGAAAACCCAGTTAAATTTGAATCAAGGAGGAACACATTTTTAGCGTCCCCTAGTTTTATTTGCTAAATCTGGCAACTCTAACCTATAGCCTGCTCTCCACCCAGCAGGCATTTGGTCAGCTGTTCTCACACGCAAAGCCCTGTCATTTATTTTATTTTTTTATTTTTAAAGTTAATTTATTTGAATTGGCGGCTAATTACAATATTGTGGTTGTTTTTGCCGTACATCGACATGAATCAGCCATGGGTGCACGTGTCGCACGTGTCCCCATCCTGAACCTTCCTCCCACCTCCCTCCCCACCCCATCTCTCTGGGTTGACCCAGAGCACCGGTTTTGAGTGCCCTGCTTCATTCATTGACTTTCACTGGTCATCTATTTTACATATAATATACAGGTTTCAATGCTATTCTTTCAAATCATCCCACCCTCGCCTTTTCTCACAGAGTCCAAAAGTCTGTTCTTTGCATCTATGTCTCTTTTGCTGTCTCGCATATAGAGTCATTGTTGCCGTCTTTCTAAATTCCACATATATGCGTCAATATACTGTATTGGTGGTTTTTTTTTTTTCTGACTTCACGCTGTATAATAGGTTCAAGTTTCATCCACCTCATTAGAACTGATTCAAATGCATTCTTTTTAATAGCTGAATGATATTCTATATTGTGTATATGTACCACAGCTTTCTTATCCATTCTTCTGCTGATGGACATCTAAGTTGCTTCCATGTCCTGGCTATTGTAAACAGTACTGCGATGAACATTGGAGTACATGTCTCTCTTTCAATTCTGGTTTCCTCGGTGTGTATGCCCAGAAGTGGGATTGCTGGGTTGTATGGCAGTTCTATTTCCAGTTTTTTAAGGAATCTCCACACTCTTCTCCAGAGTGGCTGTACTAGTTTGCATTCCCACCAGCAGTGTAAGAGGGTTCCCTTTTCTCCACACCCTCTCCAGCATTTATTGTTTGTAGACTTCTTGATTGCAGCCATTCTGACCAGCGTGAGATGATACCTCATTGTGGTTTTGATTTGCATTTCTCTGATAATGAGTGATGTTGAGCATCTTTTCGTTTGTTTGTTATCCATCTGTATGTCTTCTTTGGAGAAATGTCTGTTTAGTTATTTGGCCCATTTTTTGATTGGGTCATTTATTTTTTTGGAATTGAGCTGCAGGAGCCGCTTGCATATTTTTGAGATTAATTCTTTGTCAGCTGCTTCATTTGCTATTATTTTCTCCCATTCTGAAGGCTGTCTTTTCACTTTGCTTATAGTTTCCTTCGTTGTGCAAAAGCTTTTTAAAAAATTTTAAAATTTATTTATTTATTTTTAATTTATTTATTTTAATTGGAGGCTAATTACTTTGTAATATTGTAGTGGTTTTGCCATATAGCTGCTGCTACTGCTAAGTCGCTTCAATCGTATCCGACTCTGTGCGACCCCATAGACGGCAGCCCACCAGGCTCCCCCGTCCCTGGGATTCTCCAGACAAGAACACTGGAGTGGGTTGCCATTTCCTTCTCCATTTGCCATATAGAAGTGCAAGAAATTTCTGTGTATTAATTTTATATCCTGCAACTTTACTATAGTCATTGATTAGCTCTAGTAATTTTCTGGTGGTATCTTTAGAGTTTTCTATGTAGAGGATTATGTCATCTGCAATGCAGGCAGATTCTTTACTGAGCCACCAGGGAAGCCCGGTGTTATAGTAAGGTTGTTTGTAAATAACATTTTGAGGTGTAATTTGCATAACATAAAATTAACTCATTTTAAGCATACAGTTCAGTTCAATGTTTTTTAAGGTTTATTTTATTGAAGTATAGCTGATTTACAATGTTGTGTTAGTTTCTGATGTACATCAAACTGATTCAGTTATATTCAGTATTATATATATAATACATATATATATATTCTTTTTCATATTCTTTTCCATTATGGTTTTTCACAAGATATTGAATCTAGTTCCCTGTACTATACAGTAAGACCTTGTTGTTTATCCATTCTATATATAAGGCTTTGCATCAGCTAATCTCAAACTCTCAATCCATCCCTACCCCATCCAATTCAGTAATTTTTAATAAACTTACCAAGTTATGCAGTTATCACCTTAATACAATTTTGGAACAGTTCCATCACCCTAGTAAGATGTTGTGCCTGTTTATAGTTAACCCAGAAAGGGGGTTTTAATCTAAATCTGGCACATGTATTAAAGGGGAAGCAGTGCATGTCTCTGGGACAAATGTGAGAACCCTCAAGGGGCATGAACATATGCTTGAGTTGGTTATTGTCATCATCTGATTTCTACCAAGAACTACTCTTCATGAGCTTTTCTTTGCTCACATCTTGGGTGATTATGTGCTTTAAGAAGAAAGCCACTCACTGATGGGATCTCTTCACACTTCTATTTTCTCAGGTAGTGAGCAGTAAACAGTTCTTAGACAATCAAGAAGCGGTTATAGGCTTGCTGCATGGGTAAGAAAGTAGCTGAAATGTTATGAAGATTTTTGGTTTTTCAGTGGTATAGAAGAAAGAAGAAAAAAATAAGCAAGGCAAATCTGAGGTCCCCTAAAGAATAGGGACTCCAGTGAATTGGACCCAAGATGGTACCTATTAGGTGTCTACTGTTCTTCGTGACTCTGCCTAATGGCTAATTGTCTACCTCTATGTGGAATTATTGACTTAATTTGCCTGAGTTTAGTATATGAGTATTATAGTTGATGTATCAGGATAGACTCTTAGATGTGAAAAAGAACTTTAAAGATCATCTACCTGTAAGTTTTGTTTATTAATATTTTATACAATTGATGCCTATAGATAGGAAAAGATTCTCTTTTTTCTCTTTTTAAAATTCAATTATAGGGACTTCCCTGGTGGTCCAGTGGTTAAGACTTTGCCTTCCAATGCAGGGGGTGCAGGTTCGATCCTTGGTTAGGGAGCTAACATACCACTTGCCTTGTGGCCAAAACACCAAAGCATAAAACAGAAGCAGTGTTTTAACAAATTCAATAAAGACTTTAAAATGACCCACATCATAAAACGTAAAAAAAAATTCAGTTATAGTTCCACTGGATCACAAAGAGTCAGACATGACTGAAGTGACTTAGCATGCATGCATAGTTGAATTACGCTGTTGTGTTATTTACCGCTGTACAGCAAAGTGACTCAGTTATACATATACATATGCATTCTTTTTCATATTCTTTTCCATTATGGTTTATCAGAGGATATTGAATATAGTTTCCTGTGCTCTACAGTAGGACCTTGTTGTTATTCCATTCTTTAAAAAAATTTAATTGGATGATAATTGCTTTACAATGTGATGTTGGTTTCTGCTATACAACAATGCAAATCAGGTATAAGTATATATATATTCCCTCCCTCTTGAGCCTTCCTCCCAACTCCCCATCCCACCCGACTAGGTCATCACAGAGTACCAAGCTGAGCTCCCCATGTTATACAGAATCTTCTTACTAGTTATCTGTTTTACACATGGTAGTGTAGGGCTTCCCTGGTGGCTCAGAGGTTAAAGCGTCTGCCTCCAATGCGGGAGACCCAGGTTCGATCCCTGGGTCGGGAAGATTCCCTGGAGATCTGGTAACTGGTAACCCACTCCAGTATTCTTGCCTGGAGAATCCCATGGATGGAGAAGCCTGGTAGGCTACAGTCCACGGGGTCGCAAAGAGTCGGAGACGACTGAGAGACGGAACGGAACAGTGTATATATGTCAGTGCTACTCTCTCAATTTATACCACCCTCTCTTTCCCCCACTGTATTCACAAGTCCATTCTCTATGTCTGCGATTCTATTCCTGCCATGCAAATAAATTCATCAGTACCATTATTCTAGACTCCATATATGTGCATTAATATACAATATTTGTTTTTCTCTTTCTGAATTACTTCACTCTATAACAGGCTCTAGGTTCATAAACCTCAGAAACTCCTCTAGGAGTTTTATAGTTTCTGGTCTTACATTTAGATCGTTAATACATTTTGAGTTTATTTTTGTGTTTGGTGTTAGGGAGTGTTCTAGTTTCATTCTTTTACAAGTGGTTGACCAGTTTTCCCAACATCACTTGATAAAGAGATTGTCTTTTCTCCATTGAATATTCTTGCCTCCTTTGTCAAAGATAAGGTGTCCATAGGTGCGTGGATTTATCTCTGGCCTTTCTATTTTGTTCCATTGATCTATATTTCTGTCTTTATGCCAGTACCATATTGTCTTGATGACTGTGGCTTTGTAGTAGAGCCTGAAGTCCAGCATGTTGATTCATCCAGTTCCATTCTTTCTCAAGATTGCTTTGGCTATTCGAGGTTTTTTGTGTTTCCATACAAATTGTGAAATTATTTGTTCTAGCTCTGTGAAAAATACTGTTGGTAGCTTGATAGGGATTGCATTGAATCTATAGATTACTTTGGGTAGTATACTCATTTTCAAAATATTGATTCTTCCAATCCACGAACATGGTATATTTCTCCATCTATTAGTGTCCTCTCTGATTTCTTTCACCAGCGTTTTATACTTTTCTATATATAGGTCTTTTGTTTCTTTAGGTAGATATATTCCTAAGTATTTTATTCTTTTCATTGCAATGGTGAATGGAATTGTTTCCTTAATTTCTCTTTTTCTTTTCTCATTATTAGTGTATAGGAATGCAAGGGATTTATGTGTGTTGATTTTATATCCTGCAACTTTGCTATATTCATTGATTAGGTCTAGTAATTTTATGGTAGAGTCTTTAGGGTTTTCTGTGTAGAGGATCATGTCATCTGCAAACAGTGAGAATTTTACTTCTTCTTTTCCAATTTGGATTCCTTTTATGTCTTTTTCTGCTCTGATTGCTGTGGCTAAAAACTTCCAAAACTATGTTGAATAGTAGTGGTGAGAGTGGGCACCCTTGCCTTGTTCCTGACTTTAGGGGAAACGCTTTCAATTTTTCACCATTGAGGATAATGTTTGCTGTGGGATTGTCATATATAGCTTTTACTATGTTGAGGTATGTTCCTTCTATTCCCGCCTTCTGGAGGGTTTTTATCATAAATGGATGTTGAATTTTGTCAAAGACTTTCTCTGCATCTATTGAGATAATCATATGGTTTTTATTTTTCAATTTGTTAATGTGGTGTATTACATTGATTGATTTGCGGATATTGAAGAATCCTTGCATTCCTGGGATAAAGCGACTTGGTCATGAAGTATGATCTCTTTAATATGCTGTTGGATTCTGATTGCTAGAATTTTGTTAAGGATTTTTGCATCTATGTCCATCAGTGATATTGATCTGTAGTTCTCTTTTTTTGTGGCATCTTTGTCAGGTTTTGATATTTGGGTGATGGTGGCCTTATGGAATGAGTTTGAAAGTTTACCTTCCTCTGCAATTTTCTGGAAGAGTTTGAGTAGAATAGGTGTTAGCTCTTCTCTAAATTTTTGGTAGAACTCAGCTGTGAAGCCGTCTGGACCTGGGCTTTTGGTTGCTGGAAGATTTCTGATTACAGTTTCAATTTCCATGCTTGTGATGAGTCTGTTAAGATTTTCTATTTCTTCCTGGTTCAGTTTCAGAAAGTTGTACTTTTCTAAGAAATTGTCCATTCCATCCAAGTTGTCCATTTTGTTGGCATATAATTGCTGATAGTAGTCTCTTATGATCCTTTGTATTTTTGTGTTGTCTGTTGTGATCTCTCCATTTTCATTTCAAATTTTACCGATTTGGTTCTTTTTCCTTTGTTTCTTGATGAGCCTGGCTAGTGGTTTGTCAATTTTATTTACCCTCTCAAAGAACCAGCTTTTGGCTTTGTTGATTTTTGCTATGGTGTCATTTATTTCTGCCCTAATTTTAAAGATTTCTTTCCTTCTACTAACCCTGGGATTCTTCATTTCTTCCTTTTCTAGTTGCTTTAGGTGTAGAGTTAGGTTATTTAGTCGATTTTTTTCTTGTTTCTTGAGGTCTGCCTGTATTGCTAAGAACTTTCCCCTTAGCACTGCTTTTACAGTGTCCCCCAGGTTTTGGGTTGTTGTGTTTTCATTTTCACTCGTTTCTATGCATATTTTGATTCTTTTTTGATTTCTTATATGAATTATTGGTTATTCAGCAGCGTGTTGTTCAGCCTTTATATGTTGGAATTTTTAATAGTTTTTCTCCTGTAATTGACATCTAGTCTTACTGCATTGTGGTCAGAAAAGATGGTTGGAATGATTTCAATTTTTTTGAATTTACCAAGGCTAGATTTATGGCCCAGGATGTGATCTATCCTGGAGAAGGTTCCGTGTGCACTTGAGAAATAGGTGAAATTCATTGTTTTGGGGTGAAATGTCAAATAGATATCAATTAGGTCTAACTGGTCTATTGTATCATTTAAAGTTTGTGTTTCCTTGTTAATTTTCTGTTTAGTTGATCTATCCATAGGTGTGAGTGGGGTATTAAAGTCTCCCACTATTATTGTGTTATTGTTAATTTCCCCTTTCATACTTGTTAGCATTTGTCTTACATATTGTGGTGCTCCTATGTTGGGTGCATATATATTTATAATTGTTATATCTTCTTCTTGGATTGACCCTTTGGTCACTGTGTAAGTGTCCTTCTTTGTCTCTTTTCACAGCCTTTGTTTTAAAGTCTGTTTAATCTGATATGAGTATTGCTACTCCTGCTTTCTTTTGGTCTCTATTTGCATGGAATATCTTTTTCCAGGCCTTCACTGTCAGTCTGTATGTGTCCCTCATTTCGAGGTGGGTCTCTTGTAGCCAACATGTATAGGGGTCTTGTTTTTGTATCCATTCAGCCAGTATTTTGTCTTTTGTTTGGGGCATTCAACCCATTTACATTTAAGGTAATTATTGATAAGTATGATCCCACTGCCACTTACTTTATTGTTTTGGGTTCGAGTTTATACACCCTTTCTGCGTTTCCTGTCTAGAGAAGGTCCTTTAGGATTTGTTGGAGAGGTGGTTTGGTGATGCTGAATTCTCTCAGCTTTTGCTTGTCTGTAAAGTTTTTGATTTCTCCTTCATATTTGACTGAGATCCTTGCTGAGTACAGTAACCTGGGCCATAGGTTATTTTATTTCATCACTTTAAGTATGGCCTGCCATTCCCTCCTGGCCTGAATAGTTTCTATTGAAAGATCAGCTGTTATCCTGATGGGAATCCTCTTGTGTGTTATTTGTTGTTTTTCCCTTGCTGCTTTTAATATTTGTTCTTTGTGTTTGATCTTTGTTAATTTGATTAATATGTGTCTTGGGGTATTTTGCCTTGGGTTTATCCTGTTTGGGACTCTCTGGGTTTCTTGGACTTGGGTGATTATTTCCTTCCCCATTTTAGGCAAGTTTTCAACTATTATCTCCTCAAGTATTTTCTCATGGTCTTTCTTTTTGTCTTCTTCTTCTGGGACTTCTATGATTCTA
Organism: Moschus berezovskii; assembly: GCF_049115385.1. Classification (NCBI taxonomy): domain Eukaryota; kingdom Metazoa; phylum Chordata; class Mammalia; order Artiodactyla; family Moschidae; genus Moschus; species Moschus berezovskii. The sequence continues at coordinate 67,607,405 of NC_142488.1, forward strand.
ATGTTGGGGCGTTTAACAGTGTCCCAGAGGTCTTGGAGGTTGTCCTCATTTCTTTTAATCAGTTTTTCTTTTTTCCTCTCTGTTTCATTTATTTCTACCATTCTATCTTCTAGCTCACTTATCTTATCTTTTGCCTCTCTTTTTCTACTGTTGGTTCCCTCCAGAGTGTTTTTGATCACATATTGCATTATTCATTGTATATTGACTGTTTTTTATTTCTTCTAGATCCTTGTTAAACCCTTCTTGCATCTTCTCGATCCTTGTCTCCAGGTTATTTGTCTGTAACTCCAATTTGTTTCCAAGATTTTGGATTATTTTCTCTCTCATTATTTGGAATTATTTATCAGGTAGATTCCCTATCTCTTCCTCTATTGTTTGGGTTGGTGGGCATTTATCCTGTTCCTTTACTTACTGGGTATTTCTCTGCCTCTTCATCTTGCTTACATTGCTGTGTTTGGGGTGGCCTTTCTGTCTTCTGGCAGTTTGTGGAGTTCTCTTTATTGTGGAGTTTCCTCACTGTGGGTGGGGTTGGACGGGTGGCTTGTCCAGGTTCCCTGGTTAGGAAAGCTTGTGTCGGTGTTCTGGTGGGTGGAGCTGGATTTCTTCTCTCTGGAGGGCAATGAAGTGTCCAGTAATGAGTTATGAGATGTTAATGGGTTTGGAGTGACTTTGGGCAGCCTGTATATTGAAGCTCAGGGCTATTTTCCTGTGTTGCTGGAGAATTTGTGTGGTATGTCTTGCTCTGGAACTTGTTGACCCTTCGGTGGTGCTTGGTTTCAGTGTAGGTATGGAGGCGTTTGATGAGCTCCTATTGATTAATGTTCCCTAGAGTCAGGAGTTCTCTGGTGTTCTCAGGATTTGGACTTAAGCCTCCTGCCTCTGGTTTTCAGTCTTATTCTTGCAGTAGCCTCTAGATTTCTCCATCTGTCATTTCCAAGGCAGTTCCCTCTGTTTTAGCTTCTTCTGTTTGCTGGTCTCTTCAGTGTCTAATTTCCGCCCTGACAAAAGGGGACAGTGGTGGACACTTTTTAAGCCTCGCTTGTTCAGTCGTGCTGTGGGGACGGAGGAATGCTGCAAACAAATATCACTGGCATCTGTGAGGTGTGCTCCCAGTGTCTCGGCCGCACTGGGTTTGCCACCACTCACGGCATGTGTGCTTTCCCTGTCTACACTGCACAGGCTCTAGGTTGCTTTGCCAGGAACTTCCTGAGGCCAGTGCTGGGTTGCATGCACTTCCCAGGTCAAAGCCGCTCAGGTTCAGGTTTTCAGGTACTCCACAAAGGCGCAGACTTGATTGGGCCTACATTTTGTGCCTGTCCGAGTAGCTCAGGTGACCAGGTGTTTGGCTAGCGCAGTAGCTGTGACTTATCGCCTCCCTTGTCCCTTGTTCCTGCCCCTCAATTTTCTTTGACATAGTCAAAGAAGCAGAAATAGATGTTTTTCTGGAACTCTCTTGCTTTCTCCGTGATCCAGCAGATGTTGGCAATTTGATCTCTGGTGCCTCTGCCTTTTCTAAACCTGCTTGAACATCTGGAAGTTCACGGTTCAGATATCGCTGAAGCCTGGTTTGGAGAATTTTGAGCATGACTTTACTAGCATGTGAGATGAGTGCAATTGTGTGGTAGTTTGAGCATTCTTTGGCATTCCCTTTCTTTGGGATTGTAATGAAGACTGACGTTTTCCAGTCCTGTGGCCACTGCTGAGTTTTCCAAATTTGCTGGCATATTGAGTGCAGCAGTTTCACAGCATCATCTTTCAGGATTTGAAATAGCTCAAGTGGAATTCCATCCCCGCCACTAGCTTTGTTCGTAGTGATGCTCTCTAAGGCCCACTTGACTTCACATTCCAAGATGTCTGGCTCTAGGTCAGTGATCATGCCATCGTGATTATCTTGGTCGTGAAGATCTTTTTTGTACAGTTCTGTGTATTCTTGCCACCTCTTCTTAATATCTTCTGCTTCTGTTAGGTCCATACCATTTCTGTCCTTTATCAAGCACATCTTTGCATGAAATTTTCCCTTGATATCTCCAGTTGTCTTGAAGAGATCTGTTGTTTTTCCTATTCTGTTGTTTTCCTGTATTTCTTTTCATTGATAGCTGAGGAAGGCTTTCTTATCTCTCCTTGCTATTCTTTGGATGTCTGCATTGAGATGCTTATATCTTTCCTTTTTTCCTTTGCTTTTCGCTTCTGTTCTTTTCACAGCTATTTGTAAGGCCTCCTCAGACAGTCATTTTGCTTTTTTGACTTTGCTATTGCTAAGTCACTTCAGTTGTGTCCGACTCTGTGTGACCCCATAGACAGAAGCCCACCAGGCTCCCCCGTCCCTGGGATTCTCCAGGCAAGAACACTGGAGTGGGTTGCCATTTTCTTCTCCAATGCATGAAAGTGAAAAGTGAAAGTGAAGTCGCCCAGTTGTGTCTGACTCTTAGTGACCCCATGCACTGCAGCCTACCAGGTTCCTCCACCCATGGGATTTTCCACGCAAGAGTGCTGGAGTGGGTTGCCATTGCCTTTTGCCTTTAGGTTAGGGCTTTTCGTCTTTTCTGTGGTAGCTATCCCACAGTCTGCTTTGCTATCTCAAGTTAGTTCCCTCAGATTGCCCTCAGGGCATTCAGGCCCTGTCCTTTCTCTAAGCAATGCAGCCCACGCCTCCCTGCCCAGCCCCCACTTGCTAGTGGGCGATGAAGGCATCTGCCCTGCTTCTCCACTGGGAGTTACCGTTGGGCACGTAATCTGTGGGTTTTGATTATTTATTCATTTTTCCTCCTGGTTATATTGCCCTTTCAGGTTCCAAGGCTTGCCACAGACTCGCCAGTGAGAGTGTTTCCTGGTGACTGGAAACTTCTGTCCTTTTTAAGCCTCCCTTCCTGGGACAGATTTCCATCCCTACCTCTTTTGTCTCTCTTTTTATCTTTAAATTATTTCCTACCTCCTTTTGAAGACAGTGGGCTCCTTTTCTGGGTGCCTGATATCCTCTGCCAGCATTCAGAAGTTGTTTTGTGGAATTACTCAGCATTCAAATTTTATTTTGATCAATTTGTGGGGGAGAAAGCGGTCTCGTGTCCTATTCCTCCGCCATATTTCTCCCTTCCTCCACTAGGTAAAATTTTAATGAAATGTTTGCTTGTCAGCAAAGAAAGACTGATAAGATATATTTTTAAAATAGGCTTTAAAATATTATTTCTGTGGTACATAACAAGTTATTACATTAAAAATTTTCATTTTTAGTATTCTCTAAAGTTAAAATATGAAGGTAATATTCTTTTACAATGTGGATTAATATTGTATCACAATTTACTTTTGAATAGATCTGTTTCATGTTTTTCATATTTAAACAATACATCAAGCTCTAAATTGAACAGCAACCACCTAAATAAATTTTCTGTAACATACCACATATCAGTGCAATACCCAATGAAATATAATATCATTGGTTATGGCAAAATTAGCCCATGTGAAAATGGGTCAACTTATGATTTTTATTTTTGGAACACAAAGAGCAAACTGAAATAGAGATAATATTTAAACATTTTCAATAAAGGTAAGAAATATTCTTTGGAGAGTGTGACATCTCCTTTGGCAAGATGGCCAAAACAGCTCCTGAAAGATTTGAGAATAGAGAGAGATGCTTCATTTGTAACTAGAAATAAATATGAATGCATCAATTTTGAGAATAAATCATTTAAATATTCCTTGTAAAATATGAATAATCATACGTATCTTGTTTAATTATTCCAGTTACAGAATAATCAGCACTGGATGTATTTGAAAGAGCTTAGAATGTTATAAAATGGCTTCCTACTTCCTACTTCTACTCCCAAAGTGCTGTAAATTACTACTTTCCCACTATCAAAGTAATTATCAGAGCACAAGCCAAACAGCTGATTATGTTACCTTGAAAAAATTACAGTACAGTACATAAAGTTGGTAGATACTTTTTATTATTTCATATGAATGTAAGTTGACATGTAGAATTGATTTTTACCACTTTGTTCTGTATAAAATTCTGAAATGCTTTTATTCTCTCATAAATCTTAAAACTTTGCAAAGTATTCATTTGAAAAATTAAGACAGGGAATAGTTTTCAAGAGAGGTTTTAGGTCATTTTACATAATAGTGGAGTGTTGCTAAAATTCTCAAATTTAAAATATACTTATTTTCTAAAAAAAATCTCTTCTACTGTCAGAATGAATTTCTTTCTTTTTTTAAATTAACAATGAATTTCTTGAAGGCATTTCTTTTGATGTCAGATAAAAGTTCATAAGGATTTCTAACTAATAAGATTTACTTTTAAAAACTGAGATGCATCTAGCAATTTCTATATTTGATGTAATTTTTTTTGAACTTCCTAAAAAAGTTGAAAATGATTAGTTGATAAGGAAATACTGAATCATGGCAGCACATTGAATGGCAATTAGTGCAAATCCTATCACAAGGATCAGAACAAAGGTATCATCACTCATCTCTATCTTGGGTTTTTCGTGTTTCCCTTCACTAGGGCTGCTTCCCCTCCTTCCTCTAACATCTTTGACAGGCCCCGGCTGTGGCTTATAGGTTGAGAAAAGAGCACTCGGGCTACATTGTCCCCAGAGCTCTTGTATCCCAGCAGAATTCTGATATTGACGTCCAGCGCAGACTTTGAAGCGGTAATGTGAATTTGTGAGAAAGTTGGAAAAGGAGAATGACGTGTTCGGTCCTTTGTAAATCTAAATGAAAAAGAGTAATAATTAAAATTACATTTTCGTACAAAATGGTTTTTGACAATAGGAAACATTGCATGAATGTGTTCACAACAAAATAAAAGTTTACTGTTACAGTCTCTAATATCTTGAGAACCCAGTACTATTTAGATGTAATTTTCTTCAATGTAACAAATAACAAAGACTTGTAACTGTTGAACTTTAAATTCCATTTGGTTTGGAATGGCTTGGGCATATGGTCAGTGGAACTAAAAATAACTGCATCCAATAATATTAAGTTAAATACATAAACAAATTGTTCTCAAGTATTATGTACATAAATATTTAGGACCAGATAGGATTTTTGGATAAGATTTAGTTACTTTCAACATCATAAAAGAATATCATACTCTTTGACAAGAGCTCAGTCTCCAAAAAGATGTAAAACTATAAATTACAAAGACAAAATTTACAAGAATTTACCAGGTTAGTTCCTTTTCCACTGATGAGCTGAAGACTGTAAACTATGGAATCTCCGTTTATTGGCTCCAAAGATTCCCATTTGACCTCACAAGTATTGTTATTCAACTGGTACAATTTAGGTGCTAGAAAAAGAGAATTTCAGCTTAGATGGTTCCACATTTCCCAGGTGGTCTTGAAAACATTGAAATCTCTCACACAGTTTTGTATGGTCACTAAAAGGCAACCCATATAAGATTAATCTAAATGATATATATTTATAGTTTTTATTGTAAAGACTTTTGCTGTACCACCAGCATATTAATACTTGTAATAAAATCTTTAAGCTCTTAAAATTGTCAATTAATAAAAATATTTTATTTTCTAGTAATATCTTTTACAACTTTGGAAGTGACAAACAGATTTAAAGGATTAGATCTAATAGACAGAATGCCTTGAAGAACTGTGAACGGAAGTTTGTAACATTGTAGAGGAAGAAGTGATCAAGACCATCCCCAAGAAAAAGAAATCCAAAAAGGGAAAAAGGTTGTCTGAGGAGGCCTTACAAATAGCTGAGAAAAGAAGAGAAGCTAAAGGTAGGAGAAAAGGAAAGATATACCCATTTGAATGCAGAGTTCCAAAGAATAGCAAGGAGAGATAGGAAAGCCTTCCTCAGCGATCAGTGCAGAGAAATAGAGGAAAACAATAGAATTGGAAAGACTAGAGATCTCTTCAAGAAAATTAGAGATACCAAGGGAATGTTTCATGCAAAGATGGGCTCAATAAAGGACAGAAATGGTAGGGACCTAACAGAAGAAGAAGATATTGAGAAGAGATGGCAAGAACACACTGAAGAACTATACAAAAAAGTTCTTCATGGCCCAGATATTCACGATAGTGTGATCACTGACCTAGAGCCAGACATCTTGGAATATGAAGTCAAGTGGGCCTTAGGAAGCATCACTACGAACAAAGCTAGTGGAGGTGATGGAATTCCAATTGAGCTATTTCAAATCCTGAATGATGATGCTGTGGAAGTGATGCAGTCAGTATTCTAGCACATTTGGAAAACTCAGCAGTGGCCACAGGACTGGAAAAGGTCAGTTTTCATTCCAATCCCAAATAAAGGCAATGCCATAGAATGCTCAAACTACTGCACAATTGCACTCATCTCACACACTAGCAAAGTAGTGCTCAAAATTCTCCAAGTCAGGCTTCAACAGTATGTGAACCGTGAACTTCCAGATGTCCAAGCTGGATTTAGAAAAGGCAGAGGAAGCATAGATCAAATTGCCAACATCCACTGCATCATCAAAAAGGCAAGAGAGTTGCCAAACAAAATCTACTTTTGCTTTATTGACTATGCCAAAGCCTTTGACTGTGTGGATCACAAGAAACTGTGGAAAATTCTGAAAGAGATGGGAATACCAGACCACCTGACCTGTCTCCTGAGAAATCTGTGTGCAGGTCAAGAAGCAACAGTTAGAACTGGACATGGAACAACAGACTGGTTCCAAATTGGGAAAGGGATACGTCAAGGCTGTATATTGTCACCCTGCTTATTTAACTTATATGCAGAGTACATTATGAGAAATGCTGGGCTGTATGAAGCACAAACTGGAATCAAGATTGCCGGGAGAAATATCAATAACCTCAGATATGCAGATGACTCCACCTTATGGCAGAAAGCAAAGAACTAAAGAGCCTCTTGATGAAAGTGAAAGAGGAGAGTGAAAAAGTTGGCTTAAGCTCAATATTCAGAAAACTAAGATCATGGCATCTGGTCCCATCACTTCATGGCAAATAGATGGGGAAACAATGGAAACAGTGACAGACTTTATTTTCTTGGGCTCCAAACTCACTGCAGATGGTGACTGCAGTCATGAAATTAAAAGATGCTTGCTCCTTGGAAGAAATGCTATGACCAACCTAGACAGCATATTAAACAGCAGAGACATTACTTTGCCAACAAAAGTCCATCTAGTCAAAGCTATGGTTTTTCCAGTAATCATGTATGGATGTGAGAGTTGAACTGTAAAGAAAGCTGAGCACAGAAGAATTAATGCTTTTGAACTGTGGTGTTGGCCAAGAACTCTTGAGAGTCCCTTGGACTGTAAGGAGATCCAACCAGTCAATCCTAAAGGAAATCAGTCCTGAATATTCATTGGAAGGACTATTTCTGAAGCTGAAGCTCCAATAGTTTCACCACCTGATGTGAAGAACTGACTCTTTGGAAAAGACCTTGATGCTGGGAAAGATTGAAGGCAAGAGGAGATTGGGGCAACAGAGGATGAAATGGTTGGATGGCATCACCGACTAAAAGGACATGAGTTTGAACAAGCTCTGGGAGTTGGTGATGGACAGGGAAGTCTGGTGTTACTCTGGTTGAGTCCCTACTGATATAATCTCTTGCATTGTATTTATATGATGTATCATACATTTGGAAGAATCTTCACAGTCGTTAATAATTTTATTTGAAGATCACAGAAAGTGTGTGAGGAAAGTAGGGTAGAAACTGAGGAAAGAAAGACAGAAACTGAGTAGGAAAGTACCATGTTTATTTCATGTTCATAATCTTTCTGTGTCTGAGGAAAATGGGGCTTAAATATATAGGAAGAGAGCAAGGTATTGTGATCTAAACCATGTTTAACTGCAATATTTTCCAGTTAGTTTTACACTGAAAACCATTTCATAACAGTGCTTGGACTCATGTGTGGATGGATTAAAGCAACTGAACTTCACAACTGGAAAGGAAAAAATCCTCAAAGCTTGAGCTTTCATGACTACTCGGCCTCGTTATGTATTACCAACAACACTTTATTTTACCCCTATTCAGTTCACTCGCTCAGTCGTGTCCGACTCTTTGTGACCCCATGAATCACAGCACTCCAGGCCTCCCTGTCCATCAACAACTGCCGGAGTTCACTCAAACTCATGTCCATCGAGTCAGTGATGCCATCCAGCCATCTTATTCTCTGTCGTCCCCTTCTTCTCCCGCCCCCAATCCTTCCCAGCATCAGAGTCTTTTCCAGTGAGTCAACTCATCGCATGAGGTGGCCAAAGTATTGCAGTTTCAGCTTTAGCAGCAGTCCTTCCAATGAACACCCAGGATTGATCTCCTTCAGAATGGACTGGTTGGATCTCCTTGCAGTCCAAGGGACTCTCAAGAGTCTTCTCCAACACCACAGTTCAAAAGCATCAATTCTTTGGTGATCAGCCTTCTTCACAGTCCAACTCTCACATCCATACATGACCACGGGAAAAACCATAGCCTTGACTAGACGGACCTTGGTTGGCAAAGTAATGTCTCTGCTTTTTAATATACTGTCTAGGTTGGTCATACTCCTATAAGGAGAACTAAATTCGGAGTTTGGGAAATTATCAAATATGTTGTTGTTATGTTGTTGTGTTTGTTTAGTCTTTAAGTTGTGTCTGACTCTTTTGCAATGCCGAGGATCATAGAACGACAGACTTCTCTGTCCATGGGATTCTCCAGGCAAGAATACTAGAGTGAGTTGCCATTTCCTTCCCCAGGGGATGCTCCTAATCCAGGGATCAAACCCAGGTCTCCTACAGTGGCAGGCAGATTCTTTGCCACTGATCCACCAGGGAAGCCCTATCAAATATGTACTAATTACCAAACATGTAGTTAAAAAATTTGTACTAAATATATACAAATATGTACCTAATACTAAATTTATGTGGGCTTTTCTCAGCTTTAATCAGTATAACCATGCCTATTAGTTGATGAACTTTTTGTACTAATCCATTTGATAAAATATAGGTAAAATGGAAAGGAAACTATGATGGGAATCAGGAGCCTACAGTACTAATCTTGCCTCTGCCACTGGTTCATAGTGTTCTTTAGCTAAGTTGTCATTCTGGGGACTCAGCTTCTTCCTCTCAAAATGGCACTGGTTATAGTGTGATTAGCTGGATTAGTTTATCTCAAAATATTTAAAAAATGTGATTCTGAAGAAGTAAAACTGTCACTGTTTGCAGATGACATGATACTATACATTAAAAATGCTGCTAGAAAACTACTAGCGCTCATCAATGTACTCAGTAAAGTTGTAGGATACAAAATTAATACACAGGGGGTGGTCCTAAGATGGCAGAGGAATAGGACAGGGAGACCACTTTCTACCCCACAAATTCACTGAAAGAACATTTGAACGCTGAGCAAAATCCACAAAACAACTTTTTAATGCTGGCATAGGACATCAGGCACCCAGAAAAGCAGCCCATTGTCTTCAAAAGGAGGTAGGAAATAATATACAAGATAAAAAGAGAGACAAAAGAGGTAGGGTCGGAGATCCATCCTGGGAAGGGAGTCTTAAAAGAGGAGAAGTTTCCAAACACCAGGAAACCCCCTCACTGGCGGGTCTGTGGGGAGTTTTGGAATCTTGGAGGGCAACATAACTGGGAGGAAAAAATAAAACCCACAGATTACATGCCTAACGGCAACTCCCAGCAGAGAAGTACCTCAGACGCTTGCATCTGCCACCAGCAAGTGGGGGCTGTATGGGGAGGATTGGGCTGCACTGCTTAGGGTAAGGACCAGACCTGAATGCCCTGAGGGCAATCTGAGGGAGCTAACTTGAGATAGCAACCTAAACTGTGGGATAGCCAGAAAGAGAGGGTAGGGGGGGGGAAGAAAGCGAGCTATCCTGTGAAAACCCCCAACCTAAGGCACTGCTGGCCAGCTCACAGAACAAAGGACTGAGCAAATACCAAAGGAGAGCTAGCAGGCTGTGGACCGGCCCATCACCTGCTGGAGGTGGGGGGCAGGCGGGTGCCAGCCAGAGCCAGAAAGGGGCAAACTCGGCCCCAGAGATGGCATCCCCTACCAAACTGTGAACAGGCTTGCAGTTTCTAACCAAGACTTCCTGGGATTCTGGATGGTTGACAGCCTCCGGGTGGGTTGCAGCAAGAGATCAGCTTCCAGGAAGAGACACACCACACACCGGAGACGGGCACGCCTGCTGCAATCCAGGAATCTAAGCGGCTGGGACCAGGGAGGTGGTAAAACACACTTGTTGCCTGCGGAGCATGTGCTCGCCAAGCACCTAGTTGCCTGAGCTGCTCAGACCAGGGAAGGGCACAAAACGCAGACCCAACAGAGTCTGTGCCTTTGTGGAGTACCCAAGAACCTGAACCTGAGCATCTTAGACCTGGGAAGTGCATGCAACCCAGGGCCCGCTCCCTGCAGAGCAACCTGGAGCCTGAGCAGTGTAGACTGGGAAAGCACACATGCCGTGAGAGGGGGCAAACCAGTGCGGCTGAGACACTGCGAGCACTCCCCACACATGCCAGTGATATTTGTTTATAGTGTTCCTCGCTCCCCACAGCACCACTGAACAAGTGAGCCTAAACAAGAGACCACCTTCACCCCCTTGTGTCAGGGCAGAAATTAGACAATGAAGAGACAGGTGCAATAGGTTAAAATCCCTGTAGTTAACACTGACTACATTGGAAGGGGCCTATAGATCTTGAGAAGTATAAGCTGGAACAAGGAACTATCTGAAACTGAACTGACCCCTCACTGCCCACAAAAGCTCCAGAGAAATTCCTAGATATATTTTTACTATAATCATTTTTTTAAATTAAAACAATATATATTTTCTTTTTTTAAGTTCTCTATTACTCCTTTAATTTTCATTTTTATAACCTACTATTACCTAGCAAAAAAAAAACCCCCTATTTTTTAAAGCAAACTTCATATATATTTCTTATACTTTTTGTAATTTTTTTTAATATTGTATTTTTGAGTGTCTAACCTCTATTCTAGATTTTTAATCTTTGCTTTATGGTGTTTGTTATCAATTTTGTACATTTAAGAATCCAACCTTCAGTACCAATTTTACTTAGGAGTGTGATTACTGGCTTGATTACTCTCTCCCTTTTTACTCTCCTTATTTTCCCCCAGGCCACCTCTATCTCCTCCCTCCCCCTTCTCTTCTCTACCCAACTCTATGAATCTCTCTGTGTGTTATGGGCTGTGGAGAACACTTAGGGAACAGAGTACGCCTAGATCTATTTCTCTCCTTTTGAACCCCCCTCTTCTCCTCCTGCTCAACTATATCTCCTTCATCCCTATTCTCTTCTCTATGTAACTCCGTGAACCTCTCTGAGGTTCCAGACTGTGGAGAGCACATAGGGAATTGTTTACAGAGATAGGGAGGAGATAGCTAGATTGCTCTCTCCCGCTTTGATTCCAACTCTTCTCCTCCTGGTCACCTCTGTCTCCCTCCTCCCTCTTTTCTTCTCTATGTAATTCTGTGAACCTCTCTGGGTGTTCCCTCACTGTGGAGAATTTTTTTCACCATTAACATAGAAGTTTTATGGATGGAGAAGTCTTGAGGCTACTGTAAGAATAAGACTGAAAACCAGAGGCAGGAGGTTTAAGCCCAAAACCTGAGAATACCAGAGAACTCCTGACTCCAGGGAACATTAATTGATAAGAGGTCATCCAAAAGCCTCCATACCCTACACTGAAACCAAGCACCACCCAAGAGCCAACAAGTTCCAGAGAAAGACATACCATGCAAATTCTCCAGTAATGCAGGAACATAGCCCTGAGCTTCAATATACAGGCTGCCCAAAGTCACACCAAACCCATAGACATCTCAAAGCTCACTACCGGACACTTCATTGCTCTCCAAGCAGAAGAAATCCAGCTCCACCCAGCAGAAGAAATCCAGCTCCACCTACCAGAACACCGAAGAAAGCTTCCTTAATCAGGAAACCTTTACAAGCCACTCGTCCAATCCCACCCACAGGGAGGAACCTCCACAATAAAGACGAACCACAAACTGCCAGAATACAGAAAGGCCACCCCAAACACATCAATCTAAACAAGATGAAAATGCAGAGAAATACTCAGCAGGTAAAGGAAAATGATAAATGCCCACCAAACCAAACAAAAGAGGAGGAGATAGGGAGTCTACCTGATAAAGAATTCAGATACTGATAGTAAAATTGATGCCAAATCTTGACAACAAAATGGAGTTACAGATAAATAGCCTGGAGACAAGAATTGAGAAGATGCAAGAAATGTTTAACAAGGACCTAAAAGAAATAAAAAAGTCAATATATAATGAATAATACAATAAATGAGATAAAAACACTCTGGAGGGAACCAACAGTAGAATAATTCAGGCAGAAGGTAGGATAAGTGAGGTAGAAGACAGAGGGTAGAAATAACTGAAGCAGAGAGGAGAAAAGAAATGAGGAAAACCTCATGGACCTCTGGGACAATGAGAAATGCCCCAACATTTGAATCATAGGAGTCCCAGAAGAAGAAGACAAAGAGAAAGACCGTGAAAAAAAAAACTCGAGGAGATAATAGTTGAAAATTTCCCTAAAATGGGGAAGGAAATAGTCACCCAAGTCCAAGGAACCCAGAGAGTCCCAAACAGGATAAACCCAAGGCAAAACACCCAAAGACACATATTAATCAAATTAACAAAGATCAAACACCAAGAACAAATATTTGCCGGGAGCCAGCGAGGGAAATCCTACCCATGGCAAAGGTCAATTGGGGAAGAGGCCTGATGGGCAAAGGCTAATCAGGGCTCGAGGAACCCCCTGGACTTACCTGAGCATCTACCCCAAAGAAAACTGGAGTCTGACTGCTTTACTATCTTACGCCTCTTACCAAGTCCTCTAATACTTACAGGGGCTTCCCCCCAACCACCTTTCTCTGAAAACATTAATTCAGAGCTGTAGTTTAAAAGCTCTCCTCGGCACCACAGTTCAAAAACATCAATTCTTCGGCGATCAGCTTTCTTCACAGTCTAACTCTCACATCCATACATGACCACTGGAAAAACCATAGCCTTGACTAGACGGACCTTAGTTGGCAAAGTAATGTCTCTGCTTTTTAATATGCTATCTAGGCTGGTCATAACTTTACTTCCAAGGAGTAAGCGTCTTTTAATTTCATGGCTGCAATCAGTATCTGCAGTGATTTTGGAGCCCCCCAAAATAAAGTCAGACACTGTTTCCACTGTTTCCCCATCTATTTCCCATGAAGTGATGGGACCAGATGCCATGATCTTCCTTTTCTGAATGTTGAGCTTCAAGCCAAACTTTTCACTCTTCTCTTTCACTTTCATCAAGAGGCCTTTGAGTTCCTCTTCACTTTCTGCCATAAGGGTGGTGTCATGTGCATATCTGAGGTGATTGATATTTCTCCCAGCAATCTTGATTCCAACTTGTGCTTCTTCCAGCCCAGCATTCCTCATGATGTACTCTGCATGTAAGTTAAATAAGCAGGGTGACAATATAGTAGCCTCGACGTACTCCGTTTACTATTTGGAACCAGTCTGTTGTTCCATGTCCAGTTCTAACTTTTGCTTCCTGACCTGCATACAGGATTCTCAAGAGGCAGGTCAGGTGGTCTGGGATTCCCGTCTCTTTCAGAAAGTTCCACAGTTTATTGTGATCCACACAGTCAAAGGCTTTGGCATAGTCAATAAAGCAGAAATGGATGTTTTTCTGGAACTCTCTTGCTTTCTCCATGATCCAGCGGATGTTGGCAATTTGATCTCTGGTGCCTCTGCCTTCTCTAAAACCTGCTTGAACATCTGGAAGTTCACGGTTCATGTACTGTTGAAGCCTGGCTTGGAGAATTTTGAGCATGACTTTGCTAGCATGTGAGATGAGTGCAATTGTGTGGTAGTTTGAGCATTCTTTGGCATTCCCTTTCTTTGGGATTGGAATGAAGAATGACCTTTTCCAGTCCTGTGGCCACTGCTGAGTTTTCCAAATTTGCTGGCATATTGAGTGCAGCATTTTCACAGCATCATCTTTCAGGATTTGAAATAGCTCAGTTGGAATTCCATCACCTCCACTAGCTTTGTTCGTAGTGATGCTCTCTAAAGCCCACTGGACTTCACATTCCAAGATGTCTGATTCCAGGTGAGTGATCACGCCATCGTGATTATCTTTGTCGTGAATATCTTTTTTGTACAGTTCTTCTGTGTATTCTTGCCACTTCTTCTTAATATCTTCTGCTTCTGTTAGGTCCATACAATTTCTGTCTTTTATCGAGCCCATCTTTGCATGAAATGTTCCCTTGATAGCTCTAATTTTCTTGAAAAGATCTCTTTTTTTCCCTATTCTGTTGTTTTCCTCTATTTCTTTGCATTGATCACTGAGGAAGTCTTTCTTATTTCTCCTTGCTATTTTTTGGAACTCCGCATTCAAATGGGTATATCTTTCCTTTTCTCCTTTGCTTTTCACTTCTCTTCTTTTCACAGCTATTTGTAAGGCCTCCTCAGACAGCCATTTTGCTTTTTTGCATTTCTTTTCCATGGGGATGGTCTTAGTCCCTGTCTCCTGTACAATATCACAAACCTCTGTCCAGAGTTCATCAGGCACTCTATCTATCAGATCTAGTCCCTTCAATCTATTTCTCACTTCCACTGTATAATCAAAAGGGATTTGATTTAGGTCATATCTGAATGGTCTAGTGGTTTGCCCTACTTTCTTCAATTTCAGTCTGAATTTGGCAATAAGGAGTTCATGATCTGAGCCACAGTCAGCTCTTGGTCTTGTTTATGCTAACTGTATAGAGCTTTCCATCTTTGGCTGCAAAGAATATAATCAATCTGATTTCGGTGTTGACCATCTGGTGATGTCCATGTGTAGAGTCTTCTCTTGTATTGTTGGAAGAGGGTGTTTGCTATGACCAGTGCATTCTCTTGGCAAAACTCTATTAGCCTTTGCCCTGCTTCATTTTGTGCTCCAAGTCCAAATTTGCCTGTTACTCCAGGTGTTTCTTGACTTCCTACTTTTGCATTCCATTCCCCTATAATGAAAAGGACATCTTTTTTTGGGTGTGAGTTCTAAAAGGTCTTGTAGGTCTTCATAGAACCGTTAAACTTTAGATTCTTCAGCATTACTGGTTGGGGCATAGACTTGGATTACTGTAATATTGAATGGTTTGCCTTGGAAATGAACAGAAATCATTCTGTTGTTTTTAAGATTGCATTCAAGTACTGCATTTCAGACTCTTTTGTTAACCATGATCGCTATTCCATTTCTTCTAAGGCATTCCTGCCCACAGTACTAGATATAATGGTCATCTGAGTTAAATTCACCCATTCCAGTCCATTTTAGTTCACTGATTCCTAGAATGTCGACGTTCACTCTTGTCATCTCCTGTTTGACCTCTTCCAATTTGCCTTGATTCATGGACCTATCATTCCAGGTTTCTATGCAATATTGCTCTTACAGCATTGGACCTTGCTTCTAGCATCAGTCACATCCACAACTGGGTATTTGTTTCGCTTTGGCACCATCCCTTCATTCTTTCTGGAGTTATTTCTCCACTGATCTCCAGTAGCATACTGGGCACCTACTGACCTGGGGAATTCCTCATTCAGTATCCTATCATTTTGCCTGTTGATACTGTTCATGGGGTTCTCAAGGCAAGTATACTGAAGTGGTTTTCCATTCCCTTCTCCAGTGGACCACTTTGTGTCAGACCTCTCCACCATGACCCGTCCATCCTGGGTGGCCCCACACGGCATAGTGGGAGACTAATACCCCACTCACACCTTGGATGGATCAACTAAACATAAGATTGACAAGGAAACACAAACTAAATGACACAATGTACCAGTTAGACCTAATTGATATCCACAGGACATTTCACCCCAAAAGAATTAATTTCACCTTTTTCTCAAGTGCATACGGAACCTTCTCCAGGATAGATCACATCCTGGGCCATAAATCTAGCCTTGGTAAATTCAAAAAAACTGAAATCATTTCAATCATCTCTTTTGACCATAATGCAGTAAGATTAGATGTCAATTACAGGAAAAAACTATTAAAAATTCCAACAATTGAGGCTAAATAGCATGCTTCTGAATAACCAAGAAGTCATAGAAGAAATCAAAAAAGAAATAAAAATATGCATAGAACAAAAAAGAAAATGAAAACAACCCCAAACCTCTAGGACACTGTAAAAGCAGTGTTAAGGGGAGGTTCATACCAATACAGGTTACCTCAAGAACCAAACAAAAAACTCAACTAAATAACTTAACTCTACACCTAAAGCAACTAGAGAAAGAAGAAGAACCCCAAGGTTAGTAGAAGAAAATTTTAAAAATTAGGGCAGAAATAAATGCAAAAACAAAAGAGAACCTAGCAAAAATCAACAAAGCCAAAAGCTGGTTCTTTGAGAGGGTGAATAAAATTGACAAACCATTAGCCAGACTCATCAAGAAACAAAGGGAGAAGAATCAAATCAACAAAATTAGAAATGAAAATGGAGAAATCACAACAGACAACACTGAAATACAAAGGATCATAAGTGACTACTGTCAGCAACTATATGCCAATAAAATGGACAACTTGGAAGATTTGGACAAATTGTTAGAAAAGTACAACTTTCCAAAACTGAACCAGGAAGAAATAGAAGACATTAACAGACCCATCATGAGCACAGAAATTGAAACTGTAATCAGAAATCTTCCAGCAAACAAAAGCCAGGACCAGACAACTTCACAGCTGAATTCTAACAAAAATTTAGAGAAGAGCTAACGCTTATCCTACTCAAACTCTTCCAGAAAATTGCAGAAGGTAAACATCCAAACTCATTCTATGAGGCCACCATCACCCTAACACCAAAGCCTGACAACGATGCCACAAAAAAGAGAACTACAGGCCAATATCACCAATGAACATTGATGCAAAAATCCTCAACAAAATTCTAGCAATCAGAATCCAACAACACATTAAAAAGATCATACATCACGACCAAGTTGGCTTTATCTCAGGAATGCAAGGATTCTTTAATATCCGCAAATCAATCAATGTAATATACCACATTAACAAATTGAAAAATAAAAACCATATGATTATCTCAATAGATGCAGAGAAAGCCTTTGACAAAACTCAAAATCCATTTATGATTAAAAACCCTCCAGAAGGCGGGAATAGAAGGAACATTCCTCAACATAATAAAAGCTATATATGACAAACCCACAGTAAACATTATCCTCAATGGTGAAAAATTGAAAGCGTTTCCCCTAAAGTCAGGAACAAGGGAAGGGTGCCCACTCTCACCAGTACTATTCGACATAGTTTTGGAAGTTTTTAGCCACAGCAATCAGAGTAGAAAAAGAAATAAAAGGAATCTAAATTGGAAAAGAAGAAGTGAAACTCTCACTGTTTGCAGATGACATGATCCTCTACACAGAAAACCCTAAAGACTCCACCAGAAAATTACTAGAGCTAAATAGTGAATATAGTAAAGTTTCAGAATATAAAATTAACACAGAGAAATCCCTTGCATTCCTATACACTAACAATGAGGAAACAGAAAGAGAAATTATGGAAAAAATTCCATTCACCATTGCAATGAAAATAATAAAATAATTTGGAATAAATCTACCTAAAGAAACAAAAGACCTATATGTAGAAAACTATAAAACACCGATGAAATAAAGCAGAGGACACAAATAGATGGAGAAATATACCATTTTCATGGATCGGAAGAATAAATATATTGAAAATAATTATACTACCTAAGGCAATCTATAGATTCAATGCAATCCCTATCAAGTTACCAATGGTAGTTTTCACAGAACTAGAAGAAATAATTTCACAATTTGTATGGAAATACAAAAAACCTCGAATTGCCAAAGTAATCTTGAGAAAGAAGAATGGAACTGGAGGAGTCAACCTGCCTGACTTCAGGCTATACTACAAAGCTATAGTCATCAAAACAGTATGGTACTGGCACAAAGACAGAAATATAGATCAATGGATCAAAATAGAAAGCCCAGAGATAAATCCACACACCTATGGACACCTTATCTTTGACAAAGAAGGCAAGAATATACAATGGATAAGACAGTCTCTTTAACAAGTGGTGCTGGGAAAACGGGTGAACCACTTGTAAAAGACTGAAACTAGAACACTTTCTTACACCAGACAAACAAAAAAAGTCAAAATGGATTAAAGCTCTAAACGTAAGACCAGAAACTAAAAGTCCTAGAGGAAAACATAGGCAAAACACTCTCTGACATAAATCACAGCAGGATCTTCTATGACCCACCTCCCAGATTAATGGAACTAAAAGCAAAAATAAGCCCATGGGACTTAATTAATCTTAAAAGTTTTTACACAACGAAGGAAACTATAAGGAGAGTGAAAAGACAGCTTTCAGAATAGGAGAAAATAATAGCAAATGACGCAACTGACAAAGAATTAATCTCAAAAATATACAAGCAGCTCATGAAGGTCATTCCAGAGAAATAAACAACCCAATCAAAAAATGGGCCAAAGAACTAAATGGACATTTCCCCAAAGAAGAGATACAGATGGCTAACAAACACATGAAAAGATGCTCAACATCACTCATAATCAGAGAAATGCAAATCAAAACCACAATGAGGTACAATCTCACACTGGTCAGAATGGCTACTCTCCAAAAATCTACAAACAATAAATGCTGGACAGGGTGTGGAGTAAAGGGAACCCTCTTACACCGTTGGTGGGAATGCAAACTAGTACAGCCACTATGGAGAACAGTGTGGAGATTCCTTAAAAAAACTGGAAATTGAGCTGCCATATGACCCAGCAATCCCACTGCTGGGCCTACACACCGAGGAAACCAGAATCGAAAGAAACACGTGTAACCCAATGTTCATCACAGCACTGTTTATACTAGCCAGGAAACGGAAACAACCTAGATGTACATCAGCAGACAAATGGATAAGAAAGTTTTGGTATATATATACAATTGAATATTACTCAGCCAGTAAAAAGAATACATTTGAATCAGTTCTAATGAGGTGGACGAAACTGGAGCCTATTATACAGAGTGAAGTAAGCCAGAAAGAAAAACACCAGTACAGTATACTAACGCATATATATGGAATTTAGAAAGATAGTAATGATAACCCTAAATCTGAAACATCAAAAGAGACAGAGATGTATAGATCCCTCTTTTGGACTCTGTGGCAGAAGGTGAGCATGGGATCATCTTAGAGCATAGCATTGAAACATGTATATTATCATATGTAAAACAGTTCGCCAGTCCAGGTTTGATGCATGAGACAGGGTGCTTGGGGATGGTGCACTGGGATGACTCAGAGGGAGGAGGTGGGAGGGAGGTTCAGGATGGGGAACCCATGTACACCCGGGGTGGATTCATGTCAATGTATGGCAAAACCACTATAATATTGTAAAGTAATTAGCCTCCAATTAAAAAAATAAATTTTAAAAAAGAATTAACTAAAAACAGCTCATGGATTTAAATGTATAACCTATGCCTTTGAAACCTTTAGGAAAAAAAACAAAACCAAACCCGTGGGAAAAATTCTTCAGGATTTAGAGTTTGGCAAAGAATTTAGACTTGACACCAAAAACACAACAAAGGAAAACAACTTCATCAAAATTAAAGTCTTTTGCTCTGCAAAAGTCCCTGTGAAGAGAATGAAAAACTACAAAGTGAGAGGCAATATTAGCAAGCCACACATCCAAAGAAGGACTAATATCTAGAATGTAAGTGCTCTCAAAACTCAATAGTAAACAAAAAATCCAGTTGGAAAATGGGATAAATTTTTAAGACATATCACCCAAGAAGATACCCAGATGGTAAATAACCACATGAAAAGATGTTCAACATCGTTTGCCGTGAGGGGTTGCAAAATAAAATCACTATTGAATACCAATACACACTTATCAGGATGACTAAATAAAAAATAATGACAATACCAAATGCTGATGCAAAAGTGGAGAGACTGGCTTGCTCATACATCACTGGTGGCAATGTATAATAAATTGGCACAGCCTCCTTGAAAACAATTTGTCAGTTTCTTAAAAAATTAAATACGCAACTTCCAGCAATTGCATTCCTAGGCATTTATCCCAGAGAAATGAAAACTTGTGCTCAGACAAAAACCTATGAATGAATACTTATAGAAGCTTTATTCATAATAGCTAATAACTGGAACTGTGGTGCTGGAGAAGACTCTTGAGAGTCCCTTTTACTGCAAGGAAATCCAACCAGTCCATTCTAAAAGAGATCAATCCTGGGTGTTCATTGGAAGGACTGATGCTAAAGCTGAAACTCCAATACTTTGGCCACCTCATGCGACGAGTTGACTCACTGGAAAAGAGTCTGATGCTAGGAGGGATTGGGGGTAGGAGGAGACGGGGACGGCAGAGAATGAGATGGCTGGATGGCATCACCGACTCGATGGACATGAGTTTGAGTGAACTCCGGGAGTTGGTGATGGACAGGGAGGCCTGGTGTGCTGTGATTCATGGGGTCGCAAAGAGTCGGACATGACTAAGTGACTGAACTGAACTGAACTGAACTGAATACCTGGAAACAACCAGCTATCTTTCTTTGGGTGAGTGTTTAAAAAAATTGTGGCTATTTTATATCATGGAATACTGCTCAGCTGCAAAAAGAAACAAACTACTACTGTATACACACCCAGCTGAATGAATTTCCAAAGAATTATGCTGAGTAAAAAAATTTCCCAAGACTAAAAAAAACAAAACAAAACCCAAAATTAATACACAGAAATCTCTTGTATTTCTATACACTAATAATGAGAGATCAGAAAGAGAAATTAAGGAAGCAATCCCATTCACTCTTGCAACAAAAAGAATAAAATACCTACTTGAGGAGACAAAAAACCTGTACTCTGAAAACTATAAAATCAAAAAATCAAATTTTGATTTGAAGAAAATCAAAGATGACACAAACAGATGGAGAAATATACTACGTTCTTGGATTTGAAGAATCAATATTATGAAAATGACTATACTACCCAAAGTAATTTATAGATTCAATGCAACCTTGATCAAATTAAAATAGCATTTTCCACAGAATTAGAAGAAAAAAATTTACAATTTTTATGGAAATACAAAAGACCCTGAATAGCCAAAGCAAGCTTGAGAATGAAAAATAGAGCTGGAAGAATCAGGCTCCCTGACTTCAGATTATGCTACGAAGCAACAATAATCAAAATAGTATGGTACAGGCACAAAAGCAAATATAGATCAATGGAACAGGATAGAAAGTCCAGAGATAAACCCATACTCCTGTGGTCACCTAATCTATGACAAAGGAGGCAAGAATATATAATGAAGAAAAGACAGTCTCTTCAATAAGTGGTGTTGGGAAAACTGAACAGTTGCATGTAAAAGAATGAAATTAGAAATCCTCTTATACTATACACAAAAATAAACTCAAAATGGATTAAAGAGCTAAATATAAGACTAGATATTATAAAACTCTTAGAGGAAAATATAAGCAGAACCTCTTGGATGCAAATGGCAGCGATATCTTTTCAATCCATTTCCTATAATAATGAAAATAAAAACAAAAATAAGCAAATGGGACCTCACTAAACTCAAAAGATTTTGCATAGCAAAGGAAACCATAAACAATATGAAAAGACTACCCGCAGAATGGGAGAAAATATTTGCAAACAAAGCACCCAACAAGGAGTTAATCTCCAAAATATACAAGCAGCTCATGCAGCTCAATTTCCAAAAAAACAAACAACCCAATAAAAAAATGGGCAGAATATCTAAATACACATTTCTCTAAAGAAGACATACAGATGATCAAAAAGCACTTGAAAAGATGCTCAGCATCACTATTTATTAGAGAAATGCAAATCAAAGTTACAGTGAGGTATCATCTCACACCAGTCAGAATGGCCATCATCAAAAAGTGTACAAACAAATGTTGGAGAGAGTGTGGAGAAAAGGGGACCCTCCTACATTGTTGGTGGGGATGTAAATTGGCACATCCACTATGGAGAACAGTATGGAGGTTCCTTTTGAAAACTAAAAATACAGCTACCATATGTTCCAGCAATCCCACTCCTGGGCATATATCTGGAGGAAACCATAATTTGAAAAGATACATGCACCCAAATGTTCATATCAGTGTTATTTACAGTAGCCAGGGCATGGAAGCAACGTAACAGCCCGTCAACAGAGGAATGGATAAAGATGTAGTACATATATACAATGGAGTATTGTTTGTTGTTGTTTAGTCACTAAGAGTTGTGTCCATCTCTTTTGTGACCCCATGGTGTGTGGACAGCCAGGCTTCTCTGTCCATGGAATTTCCCAGGCAAGAATACTGGAGCGGGTTGCCATTTCCTTCTCTTCCTTCTCCAGGGGATCTTCCTGACCCAGAGATTGAACCTCCATCTCCTGCACTGGCAGGTGTGTTCTTTGACACTGAGCCACCAAGGAAGCTCATTCAGTCATAAAAAGAATAAAATAATGCCATTTGCAGCAACATGGATGGACCTAGAGACTGTCATCTTAAGTGAAGTCAGAAAGAGAAAGACAAATATTCTATAATATCACTCATATGTGCAATTTAATCTATAAAAGACACAAATTAATTTATTTCAAAAACAGAAACAGACTTACAGATATGGAAAGCAGGCTTATGGCTACCAAAGGGAAAACATGGGGGGAAGGGATAAATCAGGAACTTGAGATGAATACACACTCACTACTAAATATAAGATAGATACCCAACGAGGATCTGCTGAATAGCACAGGGAACTCTACTCAGTTTTCTGGGATAACCTATGTGAGAAAAAAATCTAAAAAAAGAGTGGATATGTATATGTATAGCTGAATCACTTTTCTTTACACCTGAAACTAACACAACGTTTAAAAAATCAACTATACTCCAATAAAATTAAAATATAAAAAATGATGATTCTGGGACATCATTAAATTTTATCTTGCCCTTTTAATCCACAATTAAGTAATTTTGGTGTTCTATTTTTGAATATTTAAAATTAACCTTACCGTGGAATTTTATATATGAGCTACTGGAACTCAAATTAACATAGTCTTCATTATCATGGCTTATAATACTTACCTTTAAGTGTGGCAGGTGGGGTTTTGGTTGTAGTGAAAGTATAGATACCAGACAGTGGCCCCTCACCAGCTTCATTACATGCTTGGATTTTAAATTTATATTGCGTATGTTCACTCAATCTTTGTACCTTGTGACTTTGACAAGGACCATGATAAATAATAGAAAATCTGGAAGTGGGAATCGAGATGGAAGGAAGCAATATTATTAATCAACTGTCCTATAGGTACAAATAACTCTATATGACTGACTTAAAACGGTTTTTAAAATTACAATAAGCCCTAAATAAATAAACTTGAAGCCATAAAGGTAAAACACAAAAGAAAAAAAAATCAAATTGTAAATATCAGTATGTGAATGTGCAGACTTTCATATTTCTTTGGTAACTCTATATTCCATAGTGTTAATATCTGTTGTATAAGGGAAGAAATGTTTTGAAAGAGGCAAAAATAGATAACTGAATTATCAGTAAGAATTTAAGAAGGTATTGCTAGCATGTTAATGGGCTGCTTTAACATCTATTAGTTCATTGAAACCGCTTTGGATTATGAATTAAAATAGGAAAATTTTAAATATTTTTATTATAATACATGCTAAATAGTAAAAAATAGTTTACCTGTCAAATTGATCTCCCATTAATAAATTATAGCTTGTAAGGTTAGAAAGTAATCTTTTGCTTGAAGAGTTACTCCATTTCAGTTTGAGGCTCTGGTGCCCACAGACCACACAGTCAAGTCGTGGAGGCTCAGGTGGCAGTGGCTTGGTTTTGGTTCTTACTGATTGGCTAAAAGGGCTTAGTCCATAATGATTGAAAGCTTGAATTCTGATTCTAGTGGTGAGAACAAAAATAAACTGTATTAATTTAGATTTAGAAAAGAAAATACATTTCTACATTTAAGTTAACCCCCTAGTAACTCTGTGTAGGATATTAACTATCATATTATACTAATTATTAGAGACAAATTTCTGAAACAAAAATCTTGAATTTGCATAGTCACTATTGACAATTCTTAATGAGGAAGAGAAACTGACTCTTAGTAATGCCCAATTTTTCTAAAACAATAGAAATCTGTTTCAAAGAAAATGCTATGTAGATTGTATAAACCTACAAATGTAGAACTGCTCAAAAGTCTCAAAAAGCTTTCCATCTACCTAAGTAAGATATAAGCGACTTACTTGTATGTGGTATCAGGCTGTAGATTTTTCAGAAGACATTCTGTTACTCTATTAACAGTCAAAATTTTTCTGTCTCCATATTCAATGTTATAGCCGGTGATTGCAGAACCATGGCAATCTGGTTCCTCCCATTGAATAGCGATGCAAGATGATGCCAAATTGGCAGGAACTTTGTTTTCAAATTCTTGTAACACTGTTACTACTGCTGGTACAGTTGCTGGCGTGGTTACTATGCCAGTTTCTCCAAACTTTCCAACTCCAACTCTATTTACAGCCTGAAAAAGTATATTCTGTTAGAGATTCATTATTACTTTGTTTTTGTACATAAACCATTTTGTTGCATAGAAACAAGTTTTCTTTTTTCTGTGTGTATGTGGTTTAGATTTTGCTTGTGGCTTTATTTTCATGTGTGAGATCTTCTCATACCCAAGAAACCAGGCCTTGCCTAAGTGACATCACATTTGCAAGAATGCATGCCATCTTGCCCTTCTTTACAATTTTCATGGATCTCTCTTAAGAGGAAGCAGAGAGAACGTTGGGAATGGAGTCACAGGTGATTAGTTTTCTCCTTTCTTTGTATATACAAATTCACAAAATAAACTTTCTTAAACTCCAATTCTAAAAATATGGAATAAAAATTTTAGGTATAATTGACACATAGCATTGTGTAAGTTTAAGGTGTATAACATAGATTTGATACATTTATATATTGCAATATGAAACAATATGGTTCTAAGATGCTGACATATACACGGAAATCTGTACGTTGCATATTTAAGAAGGGGAAGAGTCTAAAACTGGGAAGGTAAATGAAGAGTGCTAATATGGACAGTTCAGGAAAAATATACCCGAACTGAACTCATTTATCCCATCAAACTTTCTTCCTTTTCTTCAACTTGTAGTTTCTATCTCTTTTGGTGGTAGCCCAAAATTCACATCTATTCAAGTTTCACCGACTTTGTAAAATTTTTTATTTTGAGATCATTGTAGATTCTAGTGTATCCTTCACCCACTTTCCCCAAAGGTAATATTTTGCATAACTTTAGTACAATAGTATAATCAGGAAATTAACATTAATACATTCCATCGATGTTACTCAGATTTCACCAATTTTACATGCACTCATTTGTGTGTATGTTTATTTCTATGACATTTTATCACATGTGTAGCTTCATGTAATCATTAACCCAGTTAAGATAGGAGCTCCATCACAATTTACCCTTTTATAGCCTCAGTGATCTTTTCTCCCTCCCCCTTTTTTCTAATCCCTGCTGCTGCTGCTGCTGCTAAGTCGCTTCAGTCATGTCCGACTCTGTGCGACCCCATAGACGGCAGCCCACCAGGCTCCGCCGTCCCTGGGATTCTCCAGGCAACAACACTGGAGTGGGTTGCCATTTCCTTCTCCAATGCATGAAAGTGGAAAGTGAAAGTGAAGTCGCTCAATCATCAGCGACCCCTGGAAACCAGTAATTTGTTCTTCATAACTATAATTATGTTTTTTCAAAAATATTATTTACAAAAATGTGAATAGAATAAAGCAGTATATGAATTTTTCAGATAGGTATTTTTTAGTCAGCATAATTCAGTGATCCATCAAAGCTGTTGTGTGCATCAATAGTTTGATTCCTTTTATTTTCAAATAGTTAGCCATGGTATGGAAGTAGTACAGCTACTCTAACCATTTATCCATTGAAGGACATCTGACCTGTTTCTAACTTTTGGTCCTTACAAATAAAAGTGCTATGAACATCCATGTACAGGTTTTTATTGTGGATATATGTTTTTATTTGTCTAAGTGCCCAAGAATGTTGGAATACAGTTAGGTGTATGTTTAGTTTTATAAGAAACTGCCTTACTCTTTTACAGAGTGGATGTAATTCCCATCAGAAATGTATAAGTAATCCAGTTTCTCCATGTCTTTGCCAGCATTTAGTGTTATCACTATTTTTATTTATTTATTTTACTATTTTTTATTTTAGCCATTCTGATAGGTGGGTCATGATATCTCATCATGCATTTTCCTAATGGCTAATGATGTTGAAAATCTTTCATGTGCTTATTTACCATCTGTATATTCTTTTCTGTGAATTGTACTTTCTAACTAGGTTGTTTGGGTTTAAAACTGTTGAGGTTTGAGAGTTTTTTACATATTCTAGATATTACTCCTTTGCCAGATATGTGTTTTGTAAAGATTCTCTTCCAGCCTGTAGCATAGCTTTATTACCTCTCCACAGGGGATTATGCAGAGTAAGTTTTTAAGTTTAAGGAGCTCAAATCTATCAAATTTTCATTTTATGGCTTGTGCTTTTGATATCAAGTTTGAGAACTCTTTTCCTAGCTTCAGGAAATCCTGAAGATTTCCTCCTGTAATTTTTTCTAAAAGTTATGTGTTTTAATTTTCAGTTTTCTATGGTCCATTTTGAGTTAGTTTTTATAAAGTGAGAGATTTATGTTTTTTTGGCTATATATTAAATTTCCCCAGCATAATTTGTTGAAAAGGGCATCCTTAACTTATTTGCATCTTGCCAAAAATCAGTTGGGCATATTTGTGTAGGTTGATTTCTTGGTTCTCTATTATTTTCCGTTGACTTATGTGTCTGTCCCTTCACTAATACTACACTGTCTTTATTACTATATCCATACAGTAAGTTTTTAACATTAGATAGAGTGGTTTCTTCCACCTTAGTTTTGTTTTTCAAGATTAAGTGATCTATTTTAGATGCTGTGACTTTCCACATAAATTTTAGAATGAGACTGTATGTATCTATCAATAATTTTGCTTAGATTTTGATAGGATTTGTATTAAACCTATAAATAATTTTGTGGAAATTAAACATTAAACATCTTTACAGTGTCATGTATTCCAATTTTTAAACACAATATGTCTTTCTAGTTATTTGGGTCTTTGATTAATCAGCATTTTGTAAAGTTCAGCACATATGTACAGTACATGTTTTGTTGGAATTATACCTACATGCTTCATTTTCTCTAGAGTTATTGTAAACTTAATTGTGCTTTAAATTTCTGTTTTTACATATTTGTTGTTAGTATATAGAAATGTGATTGATTTGGGGGTGTTGATCTTGTGTCATGAAGACCTTGCTTGCTTCACATATTGGTTCTACGATTTTTTTGGTACATTCCTTGGTATGGTCTGTGTAGATAAACATGTTATCTGCAGAATGTGATGGTTTTATTTATTCCTTTATAGCATGCATGCCTTTTATTTTCTTTACTCACCTCATTTCAGTGTCTGAAAATTTCTGGTTTTATGTTGGGTAAGAGTGGTGAGAGCATCTTTGTCTTGTTAGTAATCTTGGGGGAATTACCTTTCACCATTAAATATGATGTTAGCTACAGGTTTTCTGTAGATGGTCTTTATCAAGTTGAGGAAGCCCCCATCCATTCCTAATTTTGAGATTTAAAGAAAACATGAATGGTTGTTGGATTTTGTCAAACATATTTTTGATCAATTGATGTGATCATACGATTTTTTTCTTCTTCAATTTGTTTGTATAGTACATCACTTTGGTTGATTTACCAATTTTGAACCAGGCTTGCATACCTGGAATAAATTCCACTTGGTCAAGGTATATAATTCTTTTTATACAATGTCAGATTTGAAATGCCAATATTTTGTTAAGGTTTTTTTTTTAATGTTTCTAAATTAACAGTCTATTAATAATCTATTTGCAGATTTCTTTTTTTTTGTGTATGTATTATCTTTGATTTTGGTTTTAGGGTAATACTGTCGTCATAAAATGAAGTGGGAGCTCTCTCATTTTCCATTTTCTGTAAGAGATTTAAAATTAATGTTAATTTTTCTTTAAATGCTTTGTGGAATTCTCCAGTGGAACCATCTGGGCCTGGAGATTTCTTTTCCAAGGCTTCTTTATTTATGAATATTTCTTTGATGACAACCTATAGGGGTATTCACATGGTCCATTTCATCTTGGCTCAGTTTTAGCAGATTGTGGTTTTCAAGAAATTGGTCCATTTCTTCTATATTGTTGCACTTATGAGTGTAAAGTTGCTCAGTCATCCCTAACTTTGATTTTAATGACTGACAAATCTGTAGTGATGTCTGATGTTTTGTTCTTTCAGTGATTTGTATCTGCCCTTTTTATCTTTGTCTTGCAAGTGGTTTATCAATTTTACTGATTTTTTTTTTCAAAAACCAACTTTTTATTTCACTGACTTTTCTCTATTGTTCTCCTGTTTTTTATTTCATTGGTTCCTGCTCATTTCCTTCCTTCTGCTTGCTTTTGGTTCATTTTACTCTTCTGTCTACTAATTAAGGTAGGAATTTAGATTATTAATTTGAGTCTCTTTTTTTCTTTTGCAAGATAAGTGTATAATGCTATAAATTTCTCTGTCGGCACTGCTTTAGGTACATCCCACCTATTTTGGTATACTGTATTTTCACTTTCATTCAATTCTATGTATTAATTTTTTTATTCTGATATTTCCTCTTTGGCAAATGGATTATTTAGAAGTGTATTGTTTAACTTCTGTCTGCTTTCAGTGACATTCCTGTTATTTTTCTGTTGCCGAGTTCTAGTTTGATTTCATTATGGTCAGAACACACATTTTGTGTGATTTCAATTATTTTACA
Source organism: Moschus berezovskii (assembly GCF_049115385.1). Taxonomy (NCBI): domain Eukaryota; kingdom Metazoa; phylum Chordata; class Mammalia; order Artiodactyla; family Moschidae; genus Moschus; species Moschus berezovskii. The sequence goes on from NC_142488.1 coordinate 67,636,227, forward strand.
TTGTTATGATTCAGGATATTGCCTATTTTGGGGAATGTGCTATGGATACTTGAAAAGAGTATGTAATCTGATGTTGTGTGGTATGCTAAATATGTCTATTAGATCCTGTTGGTTGATTGTGTCGTTCAGTTGTTCACTATCCTTGATCATTTTCTACTTAGTAGTTTTATCAGTTGCTGAGAGGGGTGTTGATGTTCCCTACTGTTAGTGTGTATTTGCCTAATTTCTCCTTTCTGGTTATCACTTTGTGCTTCATATATTTTAAGGCTCTGTTGCTTGATACTTACACATTTAGGATGCTTATGTGTTTTGGTGCATTGATCCTTTTAGCATTACTAATGTCTCTTTTTGTCTCCAGTAATTCCTTTGTTTTGAAGTCTTCATTATCTATATACATGTAATCACTCCTGCTTTTTTGTTTTATTAATGTTTACATGATATATCTTTTTCCCTTTTACTTCCAACTTTCTTGTGTTATTGTATTTGAAGTAAGTTTCTTGTAGACAGACTATTGGTCTGTGATTTTTTTGAGTCGTTATGCCATTTCTGCTTTTAATAAGTTAAATTAGGCTGTTTTACATTTAAGTTAATAATTAGTATGCTAGAGCTTAAGTCTGTCTTTTATTTTCCTGTTTGTTACTTCTGTTTCTCTTTCCTCTATTTCTTACTTGGCAGGTGGTGACCTAATTCCTCAAGCGACACCTCCCCCTAGGCTGGGGGTATTTCAACTCACTGTGTCTCTGGCCTCAGCAGATTTTGTAATGGCAAGGAGTGGGGATAGGGACCTGTGAAACTGAAGCCTGGTCAACAGACCACTTCCCTCTTCCCTGAACATTTCTGCAGTTCAAGTCACAAGTTCCTTGGCTAATTTCTTACCTTTCTATGGGATAATTTGAATACTTTTTGGAAACTAATTTGATTTCACTTATTTACACTATTTTTGTGTATATTACTCTATAAAGTTTTCTTAGTAGTTTCCCAGGTATTAAAATATACATATGTAAGTTATTAAAGTCTGTTGGTATTAATGTTTTACCACTTTGAGTGAGGCCCAGAAACATTACTACAACTTAGATACCTTTACCTTCCTCATTCAAAAAATATGATTTTCTCAAGAATTTCCTGCTTGTTTATTGAGCACAACAGATGGTGTTACAATTTTTGCTTCAAACATCAAATATATTTTAAGAACCTGTGAAAGGAAGGGTATTCTACTATATTTATCCCTGTTTTTAACCCATTACAAATTTACTTTTTAGGTTTATTGAGATATAAATGACAAAATTATACAGTATTTAGATGGTACGTTGTGGTGATTTGATATAAATATACATTATGAGAGGATTCCTACACCTGCCACCTCACACTTTTTTCTTCTTTTCTGGAAAGGACATTTAAATTATACTCTTTTGGCGAATTTCAGTTATATGATAGTGTTATCAAATGTAGTCATTCTCTTTTACATTCAGTTCCGTTTAGTCAGAATCAGTTCAGTTGCTCAGTCATGTCCGACTCATTGTGACCCCATGAACCGCAGCAGGCCAGGCCTCCCTGTCCATCAGCAACTCCCGGAGTTTACCCAAACTCATGTCCATTGAGTCAGTGATGCCCTCTAACCATCTCATCCTCTGTCATCCCCTTCTCCTCCTGCCTTCAATTTTTCCCAACATCAGGGTCTTTTCCAGTGAGTCAGCTCTTCGCATCAGGTGGCCAAAGTACTGGAGTTTCAGCTTCAACATCAGTCCTTCCAATGAACACCCAGGACTGATCTCCTTTAGGATGGACTGGTTGGATCTCCTTGCAGTCCAAGGGACTCTCAAGAGTCTTCTCCAACACCACAGTTCAAAAGCATCAATTTTTCTGCACTAAGCTTTCTTTATAGTCCAACTCTCACATCCATACATGACTACTGGAAAAACCATAGCCTTGACTAGATGGACCTTTGTTGGTAAAGAAATGTCCCTGCTTTTCAATATGCTGTCTAGGTTGGTCATAACTTTCCTTTCAAGGAGTAAGCGTCTTTTAATTTCATGGCTGCAATCACCATCTGCAATGATTTTGGAGTCCCCCCCAAAATAAAGTTGGCCACTGTTTCCACTGTTTCCCCATCTATTTGCCATGAAGTGATGGGACTGTATGCCATAACCTTAGTTTTCTGACTGTTGAGCTTTAAACCAACTTTTTCACTCTCCTCTTTCACTTTCATCGAGAGGCTCTTTAGTTCTTCTTCACTTTCTGCCATAAAGGTGGTGTCATCTGCATATCTGAGGTTACTGATATTTCTCCTGGCAATCTTGATTCCAGCTTGTGCTTCTTCCAGCCCAGTGTCTCTCTTGATGTACTCTGCATATAAATTAAATAAGCAGGGTGACAATCTACAGCCTTGATGTATTCCTTTCTCTATTTGGAACCAGTCTGTTGTTTCATGTCCAGTTCTAACTGTCTTTTACATTACTCAGATCTTATTAATATTACAGCTGAAAATTTGTAATATGATACTGTTTTGATTATTATAGCTTTGTAACATAGTTTGAAATCACAAAGTATGCCTCCATTTTTTTTTTCTTTGTCAAGATTGTTTGGTTGTTTGGAGTCTTTTATGGTTTCATAGAAATTTTAGATTTGTTTGTTGTATTTCTATGAATAATGACATGGAATTTTAATAGGGATTGCATTGGATCTGTCATTTACTTTGGGTAATGGACATCTTAATATTAATTCTTCCAATCTATGAGCATGGAATGTCTTTCTACTTACTTGTGTCTTCCTCAATTTCTTTCATTAGTGTTTTATAGTTTCAGTGTACAGATCTTTCACCTGTGTTAAATTTATTCCTAAGTATTTTATTCTTTTTGATACAGTAGTTTATGGGATTGTTTCCTTAGTTTCCCTTTCTGACACATTGTTATTAGTGTGCAGAAATGCAACTAATTTTTGTGCATTTATCTTATATGCTGTAACTTTACTGAGTTCAATTTTCTTTTTATCTTTATTGATCTCTTTCTTTCTTTTTTTTTTTACTTACAATATTGTATTCGTTTTGCCATACATTGACATGAATCCGCCCTGGGTTTACATGTGATCCCCATCTTGAAACCCCCTCCCACATCCCTCCCCATCCCATCCCTCTGGTTCATCCCAGTGCACCAGCCCCGAACATCCTGTATCATGAATTGAACTTGGGCTGGTGATCCGTTTCACATATGATAATATACATGTTTCAATGCCATTCTCCCAAATCACCCCACCCTCGCCCTCTCCCACAGAGTCCAAAAGACTGTTCTATACATCTGTGTCTCTTTTGCTGTCTCGTATACAGGGTTATTGTCACCATCATTCTAAATTCCATATATATGCTTTAGTATACTGTATTGGTATTTTTCTTTTTGGCTTCCTTCACTCTGTATAATAGGCTCCAGTTTCATCCACCTCATTAGAACTGATTCAAATGCATTCTTTTTAATTGCTGAGTAATATTCCATTGTGTATATGTACCACAGCTTTCTTATCCATTCATCTGCAGATGGACATCTAGGTTGCTTCCATGTCCTGGCTATTATAAACAGTGCTGCAATGAACATTGGAGTACATGTGTCTCTTTCAATTCTGGTTTCCTAGGTGTGTATGCCCAGGAGTGGGATTGCTGGGTCATATGGCAGTTCTATTTCCAGTGTTTTAGGGAATCTCCACACTGATCTCCATAGTGGCTGTACTAGTTTGCATTCCCACCAACAGTGTAAGAGGGTTCCCTTTTCTCCACACCCTCTCCAGCATTTATTGCTTGTAGATTTTGTATAACAGCCTGAGTTCAATTTTTAATTCTAATAATTTTTTTTTTCTTTTTTGCTGGAGTCTTCAGGGTACTCTTATATAATGTCATGTCATCTGCAAGTAGAGACAGTTTTACTTCCTCCATTATGATTTGGATGCCATTTGTTTTTCTTGCCTATTTCCTCAGGCTAGGACTTCCAATCCTAGGTTGACCAGAAGTGGCAAGAGTGGTGTTCACCTTTATCTTGTTCCTGATCTTAGAGGAAAAACTTTCAGCTTTTCACTGGTGTATATGATGTTAACTGTGGACTTTCCATATTTGACCTTTATTATGTTGAGGTATATTTCCTCTCTACCTCAGTTGCTGAGAATTAATTCTTTAACCATGCATGAATGTTGAATTTTGTCAAATGGTTTTTCTACATCTATTGAGATAATCATACATTTTTTATCCTTCATTTCGTTAAGGTGGTCTATCACACTGAATCATTTGCTGACATTGAACCATCCTTGCATTCCTGGAATACATCCTACTTGATTATAGTGTATGACTTGTTTAACATATTGTTGAATTCAGTTTTCTAATATTTTGTTAATAATTTTTGCATCTATGTTCCTCAAGTATACTGGCCTGTAATTTTTTCTTCTCTGGTTTTGGTATCATGGGAATTCTGGCCTCATAAAATGATTTTGGAAGTGTCCCTCCTCTTCTATTTTTGAAAGAGTTCAAGAAAATTTGGTATTGATTCTTCTTTAAATGGTAGAATTCACCAGTGAAGCCATCATGTGCTGGACCTTTCTTTGTTGGGAGGTATTCGATTATTGATCCAGTTATTATTCATCATTGGTTGTTCAAATTTTCTATATCGTCATGATTTATTCTGAGTAGGTTGTTTGTTTTTAAGAATGTATTCATTATTTCTATGTTGTTTAACTTACTGTACAATTGTTCACATTAATCTCTTATAATGGTTTGTGTTTCTGTGGTATCGGTTGTCTACTCTTTCATTTCTAATTTTATTTACTTGTGTTCTCATTCTTATTTTCTTCATAAGTCTAGGTAAATGTTTGTCTATTTTGTTTATCTTTTCAAAAGTCAGTTCTTAGTAATTGATGTCTTCTATTGACTTTTTAGTCTTTAATTCATTTATTTTCACTTTGATCATTGCTATTTCCTTCATCTGCTTGTTAATATTAATCTATTTCCTTATTATCACTATGAACTTTCCTTTTCAAACTGCTTTTGTTGCATCTTATATGTTTGTGTGCATGCTCAGTTGCTTCAGTAGTGTCTGACTCTTTGCGACCCTATGAACTGTAGCCCACCAAGCTCCTCTGTCCTTGGGATTCTCCAGGCAAGAATACCGGAGTGGGTTGACATGCCCACCTCCAGGGGATCTTCCTGACCCAGGGATCAAACTCACATCTCTTGTGTCTTCTGCATTGGCAGGCAGGTTCTTTACCACTAGCACTACTCTGGAAGCCCAATCTCATATGTTTAGTATGTTGTATTTCCTTTTTCATTTGTTTCAGATATTTTTAGGTTTCTCTTTTGATTTCTTCTTTGACCCATTGGCTGTTCAGGAGTATGTTGTTAAATCTCCACATATATTTGAGTTTTTTCCATTTTCTTCTTGTAATTGCTTCCTAGTTAGAGAAGATTCTTGGTAATTCAATCTTTTTACATTCTCCGGAACTCTGCATTCAGTTGGGTATATCTTTCCCTTTCTCCTTTGCCTTTTACTCCTCTTCTTTTCTCAGCTATTTGTAAAGCCTCCTCAGATAACCACTTTGCCATCTTGCATTTCTTATTCTTTGGGATAGTTTTTGGTCACCACCTCCTATACAATGTTACAAACATCCACCCATAGTTCTTCAGGCATGCTGTCTACTAGTTCTACTCCCTTGAATCTATTTGTCATTTCCACTGTATAATCATAAGGGGTTTGATTTAGGTCATACCTAAATGGTTTAGTGGTTTTCCCTACTTTCTTCAATTTAAGCCTGAACTTGCAATAAGTAGTTCATGATCTGAGCCACAGTCAGCTCCAGATCTTGTTTTTGCTGACTATATAGAGCTTCTCCATCCTTAGATGCAAAAATATAATCAATCTGATTTTGATATTGATCATCTGGTGACGTCCGCGCAGAGTCGTCTTGTGTTGTTGGAAGGGGGTGTTTGCTATGAACAGTGCATTCTCTTGACAAAACCCTGTTAGCCTTTGCCCTACTTCATTTTGTACTCCAAGGCCAAACTTTTGGCTTGTTACTCCAGGTATCTCTTGACTTCCTACTTTTGCCTACCAATCCCTATGATGAAAAGGGCATCTTTTTTTGATGTTAGTTCTAGAAGGTATTGTAGATCTTCATAGAACTGGTCAACTTCAGCTTCTTCAGCATCAATGTTTGGGGCATGGACTTGGATTACTGTGATGTTGAGTGGTTTGCCTTGGAAATGAACCAAGATCATTCTGTTGTTTTTGAGAATGCACCCAAGTACTGCTTTTTGGGCTCTTTTGTTGACTATGAAGGCTACTCCATTTCTTCTAAGGGATTCTTGCCCACAGGTGTAGATATAATGGTCATCTGATTTAAGTTCACCCATTCCTGTCCATTTTAGTTCACTGATTCCTAAGATGTCAATGTTCACTCTTATCATCTCCTGTCTGACCATATCCAATTTACCTTGATTCATGGACCTAACATTCCAGATCCCTATGCAATATTATTCTTTACAACTTGGATTTTACTTTAACTACCAGACAAACCCACAACTGAGCATCATTTCTGCTTTTCCTCAGCTGCTTCATTCTTTTTGGAACTATTAGTAATTGTCCTCTGCTCTTCCCCGGTAGCATATTGGACACCTTCCGACCTGGGGGCTCATCTTCTGGTGTCAAAACTTTTTGCCCACTCATACTGTTCATGGGGTTTTCATGGCAAGAATACTGGAGTAATTTGCCATTTCCTCCTCCAGTGGGCCATGTTTTGTCATAACTCTTCATTACGACCTGTCCATTTTGGGTGGCCCTGCACAGCATGGCTCATAGCTTCATTGAGTTACACAAGCGCCTTCACCATGACAAGGCTGTGATCCATGAAGGGGGCAGGTCTGTTAGTATTGCTTTATATATTTATATATTTAGTTATATATATTTATATAACTCTATGTTGAGTGCATCAATATTTATGAATGTTATATCTTCTTGTTGGATTGACCCTTTTTCATTATATAATTTCCTTCTTTGACCCTTCTTGTAGTGCTTGCTTTCTCGTCTATTTTGTCTGATATAAGTATAGCTTTTTTGTTTTTCATTTGCAAGGATTTTTGTTTTTCATACCTTTGGTTTCAGTTTATGTGTGTCCTTAAAGCTGAATTGTCTCTTGTAGTTATCATACAAGAGACATTGTATGATAAGTTATTGCGATTTTGCCCTTTCAGCCACTCTATGCCTTTTGACTAGAGAATTCAATGTGTTTGTAATTATTGATAATCTTGGAGTTACTACTGCTATTTTGGCAATTGTTTTGTTTTTTTTTTCTGTTTCGTGTTCCATTGCTCCTTTCTTCTCTTGCTCTTTTCTTTGTGATTTGATGACTTTCTGTAGTAGTATACTTAGATTCCTTCCTCTTCATATTTTGTAACCATTTATAGGGGTTTCCTTGGTGGTAAAGAATCCACCTGCCAATGCAGGAAACTCAGGTTTGAAGATCACCTGGAAAAGGAAATGGCAACCCACTCCAGAATTCTTGCCTGGGAAATTCCATGGACAGAGGAGCCTGGTAGGTTACAATCCATGGGATTGCCAAAGTGTTGGACACAACTTAGCAGTTAGATGACAATTACATGCTTTTGCTTTGTAATTACCTTAAGGCTTATGTAAAACTTCTTATAACAGTCTATCTTAGGTTAATAGCAACTTAAGTTTTTACACATACTTAATGGTATTTATTTTTAATCTGGTCCCCATTTTATGTTTTTGATGTACCATTTTACATCTTTTAATCTTGTGTATCTGATAACAAATTATTATAGTTATACTTATTTTTAGTACTTTAAAAAATATTCATGTTAAATATATAGGTTTCCTGATATAGGTGACTGACTCACCACTATTACAATATTAGAGTATTATTAATGTAACTGTTAATTTACTTTTAACAGTGAGATTTATACTTTTATGTTTTCATGTTACATATTAGTGTCTTTTCATTCAGCTTAAAGAAGATCTAACATTTATTATAAGGCTGAACTTATGATGACAAATGCATCTAGCCTTTATTTGTCTAGAAAACCTCCTTGACTTCAGACTATACTACAAAGCTACATTAATCAAGACAGTATAGTACTGGCACAAAAAGAGACATATAGATCAATGGAAAAAGATAGAAAACCCAGAGATAAACCCGTACACCTCTGAGCACCTTATCTTTGACAAAGGAGGCAAGAATATACAGCCTCTTCAATAAGTGGTGTTGGAAAACTGGAGAGCTATGTGTAAAAGAATGAAATTAGAACACTTCCTAACTTTGTACACAAAAATAAACTTAATGTGGATTAAAGACCTAAATGTAAGACCGGTAAAACACTTAGTGGAAAACAAGAAGAACATGCTTTGACATAAATTGCAGTAAGATCTTCTTTGACACACTTCCTAGAGTAATGGAAATAAAAACAAAAATAAAGAAACGAGGGGGGGGGCGGTCCTAAGATGGCGGAGGAATAGGATGGGGAGACCACTTTCTCCCCACAAATTCATCAAAAGAACATTTGAACACTGAGTAAATTCCACAAAACAACTTCTGAATTCCAACAGAGGACATCCGGCATCCAGGAAAGCAGTCCATTGTCTTCAAAAGGAGGTAGGAAATAATATAAAATATAAAAAGAGAGACAAAAGAGATCGGAGATCTCTGAGATGGAGACCCATCCCAGGAAGGGAGGCTTAAAAAAGAGAGACGTTTCCAAACACAAGGAAACACTCACTGGAGAGTCTGTGGCGAGCCTTGGAAACTCAGAGGGCAACATAACTGGGAGGAAAAATAAATAACTAATCAAAACCCACAGATTATGTGCCCAACAGTAACTCCCAGTGGAGAAGCAGTTCAGACGCCCGCATCCCCCACTAGCAAGCGGGGGCTGGGCAGGGAGGCGTGGGCTGCATTGCTTAGAGTAAGGACCGGGACTGAAAGCCCCCAGGGCAATCTGAGGGAACTAACTTGAGATAGCAAAGCAGACTGTGGGATAGCTACCCCACGAAAATGCAAAAAGCCCTAACCTAAGAAACCGCCAGGCCCACTCACAGAACAAAGGACTGTATAGAGCTGCTGGCTGCGAATGGCTCATCATCCATCCCCTGCCAAGACAGACAGGGGAGGGCAGCCAGAGCCAGAAGGGGGCAATCACGTCCCCAGAGAGACATCCAATACCAAACTGCAAGCAGGTTTCGTTGCTAACCAAGACTTCTTGGGATTCTGGCCGGTTGACATCCACCTGAGAAAGTGCGCTGGTTATACACCCAGAAAACGGAGCGGCAGGGACCGGGGAGGTGATAAGTCACAGCGACCAGGCTCACCAAACACCTGCTCACCTGAACTGCTAGGACCGGGGAAGGGCACAAAACGCAGGCCCAACCAAGTCTGCGCCTTTGTGGAGTACCCACGTACCTGAACCTGAGTGGCTTAAACCTGGGAAGTGCATGCAACCCAGCGCTGGCCTCAGACAGTTCCTGGCAGAGCAATCTAGAGGCTGTGCAGTGTAGATTGGGACAGCACACATGACATGAGCTGGGGCAAACCCAGTGTGGCCGATACATTGCAAGCACTCCCCACAGATGCCAGTGTTATTTGTTTGTAGTGTTCATCCCTCCCCACAGCACGACTGAAGAATTGAGCCTAAAAACGTGTCCACTACCACTTCCTTTTGTCAGGGAAGAAATTAGACACTGAAGAGACCAGCAAACCGAAGAAGCTAAAATAGAGGGAACCACCTTGGAAGTGACAGATGGAGAAGTCTTGAGGCTACAGCAGGAATAAGACTGAAAACCAGAGACAGTAAGCTTAAGTCCAAATCCTGAGAACACCAGAGAACTCCTGACTAAAGGGGACATTAGTTGATAGGAGCTTATCAAAAACCTCCATCAGTTCAGTTCAGTTCAGTTCATTTCAGTCGCTCAGTCGTGTCCGACTCTCTGCGACCCCATGAATCACAGCACACCAGGCCTCCCTGTCTATCACCAACTCCCGGAGTTCACTCAAACTCATGCCAATAGAGTCAGTGATGCCATCCAGCCATCTCATTCTCTGTCATCCCCTTCTCCTCCGGCCCCCAACCTTTCCCAGCATCAGAGTCTTTTCCAGTGAGTCAACTCGTCACATGAGGTGGCCAAAGTATTGCAGTTTCAGCTTTAGCATCAGTCCTTCCAATGAACACCCAGGATTGATCTCCTTTAGAATGGACTGGTTGGATCTCCTTGCAGTCCAAGGGACTCTCAAGAGTCTTCTCCAGCACCACAGTTCAAAAGCATAAAAAACCTCCATACCTACACTGAAACCAAGCACCACCCAAGGGTCAATAAGTTACAGAGCAAGACAAACCATGCAAATTCTCCAGCAACACAGGAAAATAACCCTGAGCTTCAATATACAGGCTGCCCAAAGTCACTCCAAATCCAGTGACATCTCATAACTCTACTGGACACTTCACTGCACTCCAAAGAGAAGAAATCCAGCTCCACCCACCAGAACACCGACACAAGCTTCCCTAAACAGGAAACCTTGACTAGCCAACCAACAAACCCCACCCACAGCGAGGAAACTCCACAATAAAGAGAACTCCACAAACTGCCAGAAGACAGAAAGGCCACCCCAAACACAGCAATATAAGCAAAATGAAAAGGCAGAGAAATACCCAGCAGGTAAAGGAACAGGATAAATGCCCCCTAACCCAAACAAAGGAGGAAGAGATAGGGCACCTACCTGATAAAGAATTCCGAATAATGATAGTGATAATGATCCAAAATCTTGAAAACAAATTGGAGTTACAGATAAATAATCTGGAGACAGGGATCAAGAAGATGCAAGAAAGGTTTTAAAAGGATCTAGAAGAAATAAAAAAGAGTCAATATACAATGAACAATGCAATAGATGAGATAAAAAACACTCTGGAGGGAACCAAAAGTAGAATAACGGAGGCAGAAGATAGAATAAGTGAGTTAGAAGATAGAATGGCAGAAATAAATGAAACAGAGAGGAAGAAAGAAAAATGAATTAAAAGAAATGAGGACAACCTCCGAGACCTCTGGGAAAAAGTTAAACGCCCCAACTTTCGAATCATAGAAGTCCCAGAAGAAGAAGACAAAAAGAAAGACCATGAGAAAATACTTGAGGAGATAATAGTTGAAAACTTCCCTAAAATGGGGAAGGAAATAATCACCCAAGTCCAAGAAACCCAGAGAGTCCCAAACAAGATAAACTCAAGGCAAAGTATCCCAAGACATATATTAATCAAATTAACAAAGATCAAACACAAAGAACACTATTAAAAGCAGGAAGGGAAAAACAACAAATAACACACAAGGGGATTCCCATCAGAATAACAGCTGATCTGTCAATAGAAACTCTTCAGGCGAGGAGGGAACGGCAGGGCATACTTAAAGTGTTGAAAAAAAATAACCTACAGCCCAGGTTACTGTACCCAGCAAGGATTTCATTCAAATATGAAGGAGAAATCAAAAGTTTTACAGACAAGCAAAAGCTGAGAATTCAGCATCACCAAACCAGCTCTCCAACAAATGCTAAAGGAAAGGGTGCATAAACTCGAACCCCAAACAATAAAGTAAGTGGCAGTGGGATCGTACTTATCAATAATTCCCTTAAATGTAAATGGGTTGAATGTACCAACCAAAAGACAAAAGACTGGCTGAAAGGATACAAAAGAAGACCCCTATATATGTTGTCTACAAGAGACCCATCTCAAAACGAGGGACACATACAGACTGAAAGTGAGGGACTGGAAAAAGATATTCCACGCAAATAGAGACCAAAAGAAAGCAGTAGTAGCAATACTCATATCAGATAAAATAGACTTTAAAACAAAGTCTGTGAAAAGAGACAAATAAGGACACTACATAATGATCAAAGGATCAATCCAAGAGGAAGATATAATAATTATAAATATATATGCACCCAACATAGGAGCACCACAATATGTAAGACATGCTAACAAGTATGAAAGGGGAAATTAACAGTAACACAATAATAGTGGGAGACTTTAATACCCCACTCACAGCTATGGATAGATCAACTAAACAGAAAATCAGCAAGGAAACACAAACGTTACATGATACAATAGACCAGTTAGACCTAATTGATATCTATTTGACATTTCACCCCAAAACAATGAATTTCCCAGGATAGATCACATCCTGGGCCATAAATCTAGCCTTGGTAAATTCACAAAAATTGAAATCATTCCAAGCATCTTTTCTGACCACAATGCAGTAAGACTAGATGTCAATTACAGGAGAAAAACTATTAAAAATTCCAACATATGGAGGCTGAACAACACGCTGCTGAATAACCTACAAATCATAGAAGAAATAAAAAAAATAAAAATATGCATAGAAACGAATGAAAATGAAAGCACAAAACCCAAAACCTGTGGGACACTGTAAAAGCTAAGGGGAAGGTTCATAGCAATACAGGCATACCTCAAGAAACAAGAAAAATGTCAACTAAATAACGTAACTCTACAAAGCAACTAGAAAAGGAAGAAATGAAGAACCCCAGTGTCAGTAGAAGGAAAAAAATCTTAAAAATTAGGGCAGAAATAAATGCAAAAGAAACAAAAGAGACCACAGCAAAAATCAACAAAACCAAAAACTGGTTCTTTGAGAAGGTAAATAAAATTGACAAACCACAAGCCAGACTCATCAAGAAACAAAGGGAGAAGAACCAAATCAATAAAATTAGAAATGAAAATGGAAAGATCACAACAGACAACACAGAAATACAAAGGATCATAAGAGACTACTATCAGCAGTTATATGCGAACAATATTGACAACTTAGAAGAAATGGACAAATTCTTAGAAAAGTACAACTTTCCAAAACTGAACCAGGAACAATAGAAACTCTTAACAGACCCATCACAAGCATGGAAATTGAAACTGTAATCAGAAATCTTCTAGCAACCAAAAGCCCGGGTCCAGACGGCTTCACAGCTGAATTCTACCAAAAATTCAGAGAAGAGCTAACACCTATCCTACTCAAACTCTTCCAGAAAATTTTACAGGAAGGTAAACTTCCAAACTCATTATTTGAGGCCACCATCACCCTAATACCTAAACCTGAAAAAGATGCCTCAAAAAAAGAGAACTACAGGCCAATATCACTGATGAACATAGATGCAAAAATCTTTAAGAAAATTCTAGCAATCAGAATCCAACAGCATATTAAAAAGATCATATATCATTACCCCATGGGCTTTAACCCAGTGTGCAAGGATTCTTCAATATCCGCAAATCAATCAATGTAATACACCACATTAACAAACTGAAAAATAAAAATGATATGATTATCTCAATAGATGCAGAGAAAGCCTTTGACAAAATTCAACATCCATTTATGATAAAAAGCCTCCAGAAGTCTGGAATAGAAGGAACATTCCTCAACATAATAAAAGCTATATATGAGAAACCCACAGCAAACATTATCCTCAATGGTGAAAAGTTGAAAGCGTTTCCCTTAAAGTCAGTAAAAAGACAAGGGTGCCCACTCTCACCACTATTCAACATAGTTTTGGAAGTTTTGGCCACAGCAATCAGAGTAGAAAAAGACATAAAAGGAATCCAAATTGGAAAAGAAGAAGTAAAACTCTCACTGTTTGCAGATGACATGATCCTCTACAGAGAAAACCCTAAAGACTCTACCATAAAATTACTAGAGCTAATCAATGAATATAGTAAAGTTGCAGGATATAAAATCAACACACAGAAATCCCTTGCATTCCTATACACTAATAATGAGAAAATAGAAAGAGAAATTAAGGAAACTATTCCATTCACTGTTTCAACGAAAAGAATTAAATACTTAGGAATATATCTACCTAAGGAAACAAAAGACTTGTACATAGAAAACTATAAAACACTAGTGAAAGTAATCAAAGAGGACACTAATAGATGGAGAAATATACCGTGTTCGTGGATTGGAAGAATAAATATTGTAAAAATGAGTATACTACCCAAAGTAATTTATACATTCAATGCAATGCCTATCAAGCTACCAACGATATTTTTCACAGAGCTAGAACAAATAATCTCACAATTTTTATGGAAAAACGAAAAACCTCGAATAGCCAAAGCGATCTTGAGAAGAAGAATGGAACTGGGGGAATCAACATGGCGGACTTCAGGCTCTACTACAAAGCTACAGTCATGAAGACAGTATGGTACTGGCATAAAGACAGAAATATAGATCAGTGGAACAAAATAGAAAGCCCAGAGATAAATCCACGTACCTATGGACACCTTATCTTTGACAAGGGAGGCAAGACTATTCAATGGAGAAAAAACAATCTCTTTAACAAGTGGTGCTGAGAAAACTTGTCAACCACTTGTAAAAGAATGAAACTAGAACACTTCCTAACACCATACACAAAAATAAACTCAAAATGGATTAAAGATCTAAATGTAAGACCAGAAACTATTAAACTCCTAGAGGAGAACATAGGCAAAACACTCTCCGACATAAATCACAGCAGGATCCTCCATGACCCACCTCCAAGAATATTGGAAATAAAAGCAAAAATGAACAAATGGGACCTAATTCAAATTAAAAGCTTCTGCACAGCAAAGGAAACTATAAGCAAGGTGAAAAGACAGCCTTCAGAATGGTAGAAAATAATAGCAAATGAAGCAATTGCCAAAGGATTAATCTCCAAAATATACAAGCAGCAACTGCAGCTCAATTCCAGAAAAATAAACGACCCAATCAAAAAATGGGCCAAAGAACTAAAGAGACATTTCTCCAAAGAAGACATACAGATGGGTAACAATCACATGAAAAGATGCTCAACATCACTCATAATCAGAGAAGTGGAAATCAAAACCACAGTGAGGTACCATTTCACGCCAGTCAGAATGGCTGCTATCCAAACGTCTACATGCAATAAATGCTGGAGAGGGTGTGGAGAAAAGGGAACCCTCTTACACTGTTGGTGGGAATGCAAACTAGTACAGCCACTATGGAGAACATTGTGGAGATTCCTTAAAAAACTGGAAATAGAACTGCCATACGACCCAGTAATCATACTTCTGGGCATACACACCAAGGAAACCAGAATTGAAAGAAACACATGTACTCCAATGTTCATCGCAGCAGTGTTTATAATAGCCAGGAGATGGAAGCAACCTAGATGTCCATCTGCAGATGAATGGATAAGAAAGCTGTGGTACATTTACACAATGGAGTATTTTTAGCCATCAAAAAGAATGCATTTGAATCAGTTCTAATGAGGTGGATGAAACTGGAGCCTATTATACAGAGTGAAGTAAGCCAGAAAGAAAAACACCAATACAGTATACTAATGCATATATATGGAATATAGAAAGATGCAAATGATAACCCTGTATACGAGACAGCAAGAGAGACACAGATGTATAGAACAGTCTTTGGGACTCTGTGGGAGAGGGTGAGGGTGGGATGATTTTGGAGAATGGCATTGAAACTGTATATTATCATATGTGAAATGAATTGCCAGTCCAAGTTCGATGCATGACACAGGATGCTTGGGGCTGGTGTACTGGATGAACCAGAGGGATGGGATGGGGAGGGAGGTGGGAGGGGGTTCAAGATGGGGAACTTATGTACACCTGGGGCAGATTCATGTCAATGTATGGCAAAACCAATACAATAATGTAAAGTAATTAGCCTCCTATTAAAATAAATAAAAAAAAAACCTATATATTATCATATGTGAAATGAATTGCCGGTCCAGATTTTATGCATGATACAGAGTGCTCGGGGCTGGTGCACTGGGATGTCTCAGAGGGATGATAGGGGGAGCGAGGTGGGAGGGGGGTTAAAAATGGGGAACACATGTACACTCAGGACGGATTCATGTCAATGTATGGCAAAACCAATATAGTATTGTAAAGTAATTAGCCTCCAATTAAAATAAAAAAAGAAATGAGAACTAATTAAACTTAGAAGAGTTTTCACAGTGAAGGAAACTATAAACAATGTAAAAAGGCAACCATCAAATGGGAGAAATTAATAGCAAATGAAACTGACAAAGGATTAATCTCCAAAATATACAAGCAGTTCATGCAGCTCAATACCAGAAAAACAAACAATGTAATGAAAATTGGGCAGAAGGCCTAAACAGACATTTCTCCAGAGACGACATACCAATGGCCAATAAATACGTGAAAAGATGCTCAACACCACTCCTTATTCAGTTCAGGCGCTCAGTCGTGTCCGACTCTTTGCAACCCCATGAACCGCATCACTCCAGGCCTCCATGTCCATCACCAACTCTGGGAGTTTACCCAAACTCATGTCCATTGAGTCGGTGATGCCATCCAACCATCTCATCCTCTGTCATCACCTTTTCCTCTGGCCCTCAATCTTTCCCAACATCAGGGTCTTTTCAAATGAGTCAGTTCTTTGCATCAGGTGGCCAAAGTATTGGAGTTTCAGCTTCAACATCAGTCCTTCCAATGAACACCCAGGACTGATCTCCTTTAGGATGGGCTGGTTGGATCTCTTTGCAGTCCAAGGGACTCTCAAGAGTCTTCTCCAACACCACAGTTCAAATGCATCAATTCTTCTGCGCTCAGCTTTCTTTATAGTCCAACTCTCACATCCATACATGACTACTGGAAAAACCATAGCCTTGACTAGACGGACCTTTGTTGGGAAAGAAACGTCTCTGCTTTTTAATATGCTGTCTAGGTTGGTCATAGCTTTTTTTCCAAAGAGTAAGCATCTTTTAATTTCATGGCTGCAGTCTCCATCTTCAGCAATTTTGGAGCCCCTACAAAATAAAGTCAGCCACTGTTTCCCCATATATTTGCCATCAAGTGTTGGGACTGGATGCCATGACCTTAGTTTTCTGAATGTTGAACTTTAGAGAGATGCAAATCAAAACTATAATGAGGTATCACCTCACACCAGTCAGAATGGCCATCATAAAAAAATCTACAAACAATAAATGCTGGAGAGGATTTAGAGAAAAGGGGACCCCCTTTCACTGTTGGTAGGTATGTAAATTGATATAGTCTCTATGGAGAACAGTATAGAAATTCCTTAAATAATTAGCAATAAATCTATCATATGACCCAGCAATCCCATTCCTCAGCATATACCCTGAGAAAACCATAATTCAAAAATTTACATGGACACCAATGTTCACTGCAGCACTATTTACAATAGCCATGACATGGAAGCTACCCATATGTCTATTGACAGATTAACAGATAAAGAAGATGTGGTACATATATAGAATGAAATATTAGCCATAAAAGGAATGTATTTGAGTCAGTTAAACTGAGGCTTCTGAACCTAGAGACTGTTATACAGAGTGAAGTAAGTTAGATAAAAACAAATATTGTATATTAACACATGTGTATGGAATCCAGAAAGTGGTACTGATGAACATATTTGCAGGGCAGGAATAGAGACACTGATGTAGAGAGTGGACTTGTGGACACTGTGGGGAAGGGGGAGAGTGGGATGAATTGAGAGAGTATCATTGAAACATATATGTTATCATGCATAAAATAGATAACTAGTGGAAAGTTGCTGTGTAACACTGGAAGCTCAGCCAGGTGATCTTTGATGACCTAAAGGAGTGGGATGAAGGGGTGGGAGGGAAGTTCAAGAGGGTGAGGATATATGTATCCTTATGACTGATTCATGTTGTTGTGTGACAGAAACCAACATAACACCATAAAGCAATTATCCTCCAAATAAAAATAAAATAAAAACAAAATAAATTATTGGAGTATAACTGATTTATAATGTTGTGTGTTAGTTTCAGGTGTACAGCAGAGTGATGCAATTATGCATATACTTATATTCATTGTTTTCCTGATACTTTATCCATATAGGTTATTACAGAATATTGAGTAGATTTCCCTATGCTATATAGTAGGTACTTATTGGTTATCTATTTTAAATATAGTAGTATGTATTTGTTAATCCCAACCTCCTAATTTATCTTTTTCTGCTTATTTTCCCCTTTGGTACACATTGGTTTCTTTTCAGAATTTCTGAGTCTGTTTCTATTTTCTAAATAAGATCATTCATATCATTTTTTTAGATGCCACATGTAGCTGTTATCATATGATATTTGTCTTTGTCTGACTTTACTGTATGATAACTTCTAGGTCCTTCCATGTTGTACAAATATCATTACTTCATTTGTTTTGATGACTCAGTGTTAATAATACTCCATTTTATCTATATCTATGGCATCTGGTCCCATCACTTCATGGGAAATAGATGGAAAAACAGTGGAAACAGTGTCAGACTTTATTTTTTTGGGCTCCAAATGGACGCTGATTGCAGCCATGAAATTAAAAGACGCTTACTCCTTGGAAGGAAAGTTATGACCAACCTTGATAATATATTAAAAAGCAGAGACATTACTTTGCCAACAAAGGTCCGTCTAGTCAAGGCTATGGTTTTTCCCGTGGTCATGTATGGATGTGAGAGTTGGACTGTGAAGAAAGCTGATCGCCGAAGAATTGATGCTTTTGAACTGTGGTGTTGGAGAAGACTCTTGAGAGTCCCTTGTACCGCAAGGAGATCCAACCAGTCCAATCTAAGGGAGATCGATACTGGGTGTTCATTGGAAGGACTGATGCTAAAGCTGAAACTGCAATACTGTGGCCACCTCATGCGATGAGTTGACTCACTGGAAAAGACTCTGATGCTGGGAAAGGTTGGGAGTGGGAGGAGAAGGGGACCACCAAGAATGAGATGGCTGGATGGCATCACCGACTCTGTGGACATGAGTTTGCGTGAACTCCGGGAGTTGGTGATGGACAGGGAGGCCTGGCGTGCTGTGATTCATGGGGTCGCGGAGAGTCGGACACGACTGAGCGACTGAACTGAACTGAACTGACTGATATCTATCTATATACCACATCTTGTTTATCTTATTCATCGGTTGACAGACATTTAGGTTGCTTCCATGTCTTGGCTTTTGCAGTGAATATTGGTATCCCTGTATCCTTTTGAACTATGGTTTTCTCTGGATATATGTCCAGAAATGGGATTGCTGGATCATATGGTAGCTCTGTTTTTAGTTTTTAAAGGAACCTCCATACTGTTCTCCATAGTGGTTGTACCAGTTTGCATTCCCAGCAGAAGTGTAGGGGGATTCCCTCTTCTTCACACCCTCTCCAGCATTTATTGTTTGTAGACATTTTGATGATGGCCATTTTGACCGGTGTGAGCTGATCCCTCTTTGTGGTTTTGATTTGCATGGCACTCATCTCACACGCTAGTAAAGTCATGCTCAAAATTCTCCAAGCCAGGCTTCAGCAATATGTAAACCGTGAACTCCCAGATGTTCAAGCAGGTTTTAGAAAAGGCAGAGGCACCAGAGATCAAATTGCCAACATCCGCTGGATCATGGAGAAAGCAAGAGAGTTCCAGAAAAACATCTATTTCTGCTTCATTGACTATGCCAAAGCCTTTGACTTTGTCGGTCACAATAAACTGTGGAACATTCTGAAAGAGATGGGAATCCCAGACCACCTGACCTGCCTCTTGAGAAACCTGTATGCAGGTCAGGAAGCAACAGTTAGAACTGGACATGGAACAACAGACTGGTTCCAAATAGGAAAAGGTGTACGTCAGGGTTGTATATTGTCACCTTGCTTATTTAACCTGTATGCAGAGTACATCATGAGGAATGCTGGGCTGGAAGAAGCACAAGCTGGAATCAAGATTGCTGGGAGAAATATCAATAACCTCAGATATGCAGATGACACCACCCTTATGGCAGAAAGTGAAGAGGAACTCAAAAGCCTCTTGATGAAAGTGAAAGAGGAGAGTGAAAAGGTTGGCTTGAAGCTCAACATTCAGAAAACAAAGATCATGGCATCTGGTCCCATCACTTCATGGGAAATAGATGGAAAAACAGTGGAAACAGTGTCAGACTTTATTTTTTTGGGCTCCAAAATCACTGCAGATGCTGATTGCAGCCATGAAATTAAAAGACGCTTGCTCCTTGGAAGGAAAGTTATGACCAACCTAGATAGTATATTAAAAAGCAGAGACATTACTTTGCCAACCAAGGTCCGTCTAGTCAAGGCAATGGTTTTTCTCGTGGTCATGTATGGATGCGAGAGTTGGACTGTGAGGAAGGCTGATCGCCGAAGAATGGATGCTTTTGAACTGTGGTGTTGGAGAAGACTCTTGAGAGTCCCTTATACTGCAAGGAGATCCAACCAGTCCATTCTAAAGGAGATCAATCCTGGATGTTCATTGGAGGGACTGATGCTAAAGCTGAAACTGCAATACTTTGGCCACCTCATGCGACGAGTTGACTCACTGGAAAAGACTCTGATGCTGGGAAAGGTTGGGGGCGGGAGGAGAAGGGGACGACGGAGAATGAGATGGCTGGATGGCATCACCGACTCGATGGACATGAGTTTGAGTGTACTCCGGGAGTTGGTGATGGACAGGGAGGCCTGGCATGCTGTAATTCATGGGGTCACGGAGAGTCGGACATGACTGAGCGACTGAAATGAACTGAACTGAACTGAACTGAACTGAAGAATGAGTCACATTGAGCACCTTTTCAAGGGCTTGTTGGCTATCTGTATGTCTTTTTGGAGAAATGTCTATTGAGATCTTCTGCCCATTTTTTTGATTGTGTTGTTTACTTTTTTGATATTGAGCTGCATGAGCTATTTGTATATTTTTGAGATTAATCCCTTGTCAGTCCCTTGATTTACAAATATTTTCTCCCATCCTGCGGGTTTTTTTTTTTTCTTACCCTCATGGAAAACTCTTGATCTTGCCTTAAGTTCTGAAGAACAACTTTGCTGGGTAGAATATTCCTGGACTTCTTTCAGAGGAAGTTGTTACTGTATAGCTATAGTTTTGGTGAGCCTGTGGGAGGAAGTGAGCTCAGGACTCCTATGTCACTATCTTGAGTCAAAATCCCAATGTTTTTTATTTCCTTAAGTCCTAAACCTTCTTCTGTTATCTTTTCCTTTTTATTTAGAGTGCTTTCTGTAGATATTTTTTAGGGTAGTTTTGCTGGCAACAAATTCTTAGTTTTCCTTCATCTGAGAATGTCTTTATTTTCTTTTCATTCCTTAAGAATATTTTCTACTGGATATAGTTTGTAGTTGCCAATTCCTATCTACTTGAAAAACGTTGTGCCACTTCTTGCTGGTCTCCATGGTTTCAGATGTGGTATCTTTCATCATCTGGATTGATGTTCACCTATAAGTAGTGTACCATTTCTCTCTGGGTACTTTAAAGATATTTTTCTTTCTTTTTTGTTTCCAGAATTTAGTTAAATTGTGGCTTAGTTGTGTGGGTTTATTCAGGTTTGTATTATTTTGGACTTGTCCAGCTTTTAAAATCTTTTGGATTATGTTTTTTCCCAAAATTGGAATGCTTTTTATTGTTTTGTGAATAATTTTTTCATTCTTACTCTTTCTCTTCTCTCCTGCTGGGGTTTAATGATATGAACATTAGGTATTTTGTTATTTCATGTATCTCTGAAATCATTAATTTTTTTCTTTTTTTCTAAATCCTTCCTGGTGTTCAGAGTGGGTAAATTCTATTATCTGTCCTCAAGGTCACTGACTGTATCTTTTATCATCTCCACTCTACTATTAAGCCTATCCAATCAAGCTTTTGTTTTGTTATTGTATTAAGTTCTGTAATTTCCATTTGATTTTCTTCTACAACTTCTATTTCTTTGTTTAGATTTTTAATTTTTTTTCATTTGTTTCAGGATAACTCACAATTACTGGTCAGGATATTTTTTTGATGGCTGCTTAAACTCTTTTCAGATAACTCAAACCTCTGACTTACTTCAGAGTCCGTTTTTTTTTTTTTTGTCATTGAAGTTGTGATTTTCCTGGTTCTTGTTATGACAAATGATTGGACATTTTAAATATTATACTATGAGACCTAGGTCTCATTTAATCATATTTTAGTAGATTGTTTTTTAAAAAAACCAACAAAAAACAGATGGTGACTGCAGCCATGAAATTTAAAGAAGAAAAGCTATGACCAACCTAAACAGCATATTAAAAAACAGAAACATTACCAACAAAGGTCTGTCTAGTCAAAAGATATGGTTTTTCCAGTAGTCATGTATGGATGTGAGAGTTGTACTAGAAAGAAAGCTGAGCACAGAAGAATTGATGCATTTGAACTGTGGTGTTGAAGAAGACTCTTGAGAGTCCCTTGGACTGCAAGGAAATCAAACCAGTCAATCCTAAAGGAAATCAGTCCTGAATATTCATTGGAAGGACTGATGTTGAAGCTGAAACTCCAATACTTTGGCCACCTGATGCAAAGAACCGACTCATTGGAAAAGACCCTGATGCTCAGAAAGATTGAAGGCGGGAGGAGAAGGGGACAACAGAGGATGAGATGGTTGGATGGCATCACCAACCCAATGGACATTAGTTTGAGTAGGCTCTGGGAGTTGGTGATGGACAGGGAAGCCTGGCATGCTGCAGTCCATGGGGTTGTAAAGTGTCAGACATGACTGAGAGACTGAATTGAACTGAATTTAGTAGACTGTATCCCTCCAGAGGTATAGTGCAAAAGTTGGTTAGGGTGGAATTTCAGCTCTTGTCTAGGCCCCTTTGATTTCTTTCCAGCAAAAGTAGGGCAACTATTTATACTGCATCACTGTCTCTGAGTGTGGGTATAAGCTCAATTCCTCACTGGGTTGTGCTGATACCATGGAGAAGGGAAGTGCAGGACTAACACCTCTATTTAATCAGTGTGGAAGTGTAAACTCAGCTCCCATCTGGGTCTTAATGACACCAAGGGAAGAGAATGGGGAGACTGAGGCACCAAGTATCCTAGCTTTCTCAACACCTAGATCCCTCTCTAATGGCTGAGAAGATATGGAGACTGAGCTCTCCACTGGACCCTACTGACAGCAAGTGAAGGGGGGTGGGCCTGAGTGCTGACTAGCTCTGCTTCCCATATTGTCTTTCAGTCTCGGTGTAGGTAGGTGGACACATAAGTTCAGCTTCACTCTGGGTCTCAATGACACAGGAGCAGGAGGAAAGTAGAGAGCTAACTAGTCTGAATCATACCACTTTGTTCAATATGTTGCTGCTGGGTGTGGGTGGAGGCTGAGCTTGCCCACACTGAATTAGCTGCTGCCTGCTTCCACGAGAGAGGTATGGAAGACTCGAAGCTCCCTGCTTGGCCATACTGACACCAGTTAGCAGGGGAATGGAAGCAGAGTACTGCCTGCTTCTGCCAGGCAGAATATGGAAGATTAATTACCTGCTGCTACTGCTGCTAAGTCACTTCAGTCGTGTCTGACTCTGTGTGACCCCATAGACGGCCTCCTACCAGGCTCCCCCACCCCTGGGATTCTCCAGGCAAGAACACTGGCGTGGGTTGCCATTTCCTTCTCCAATTACCTGCTTGGCCCTGCCAAAACCGATACCGCTGGCTAGGGAATTTAGAGCATATTGCTTGCTTCTGGGGTAAATTGGATAGTCAGCTTCCTACTTGGCCTGGTGAAATTTCAGGGGTGGGGAAGGACAGGGATATGTGTAATTTTTCTGTTGATGTTTGGATGGAGTAAAGTGGGTATTGCGAACAATGTTTTCTTTTGTTAGGCTAATCTATTGCCAGTCATTTTGCTGGGGCTGGGGTGGAACAGACTTTTCTTGGAGTTTTTGTTCTGTCCTGTCCCTTTTGGAAATTTCGAGTTGGAGACTTCTCTCACACCCTTTTTGGGCTATATGGGAGATGATAAGGAAGTCCAGGAGCTCACCACTGTGTTATTTAAGTTGTGAGTTCCCCAGGAATTTTTTCCTTCCACATTTTTGTTTCTTTCCACCATTCAGTTTTCCTATGTTTGCTTGTTGTATTATGCTCAGGATTTTTTGGTTGTAAGACGGAAGACCTGGGAATTATGGGGGTACTCTGTCTTGGCTAGAAGCTAGTCCATTGATTTTTACCTCTCTAATATCTTTTAAATTAATTAATGTCTCACCATTAATGTCTGACCTACTACAGCAACTTTAATGTTCATAAACTCCCCTATTCTTTGAACTATTGTGGTGGCTGTCTAATAAATATATATTGTGAGAGCATTTTTCTAATACAAAAATAGGGGTATCCAAAAATATTACAAAGGATTCTTTTCTAAAAAAATACTTAACCGCCCCCCCCCCCAACTTCCAGTTATGAAAGGCAATCTGGACCATGCAGCTCAGGTGCCAGTATTAGGGTTCCTAGGATTTGATGGCTTAACACTATATGGACAACATATCAGGTAATTCTAAATGTAGGCTGTTTCCCCAAACCTTAAAGTTATATATTTTCTAATTCTAGTAGAAGATAAAGGGATCACTTCCACCTAGGGTATTCAGGGAAGCATTCATGCAGAAACTTGGCTTTATGGAACAAGATAGGCAGACAGCCAGTATGAACAAATGTACAAAACATACTTGGGGTGGCAGTAGACTTGTTTGTTTGGTATGGTTTATGCAGTTTTTCGTAATTAATGATAATTATCACTTTGGGTGCTTTTATAATATACAGATTAGTAGATCTCTGGATTAGAAAATTTGATTCAGTATGTCTGAGTGGAGGTTCAGAATTCAGTGTTTTATAAAAGCATTTCAAGTGAGTGTTAGTTCAGGGAAATTTGGGAAATATAGAACTGAAGAGAAAATAATGTCAGATCAAGTTGGAATAGAAAGTAGGTGCCATCATGTTGATGTTTGAAAGAAAACAACAAAATTCTGTAAAGCAATTATCCTTCAATTAAAAAACAAATAAATTCAAAAAGAGAAAGTAGGTGCCAGATTATGTGAGGCTTTAAAAGCAAGGTAAAGGAACCCAGAATGTTGTTGCTGGATATGATGAATATTTAAGATTTGGAAGTCTGTGACTCCCTTCTGGTCTTTACACTGGAAATAGTATATTATGAATGTGAATAGCATAGCTTAATACTTTGCTTACATTGGAAGAACTGTTAGGATTACCTGAACTCTGCAAAAATACATAGTGGCAGGAATGAGACCTTTAACTTCATAGCTCAGACAAGGGCCAGTGTAAATCAAGTGCATTGAATCTTCAGTTTGTCCCCACTCTAGTCTGTAACCAGTGATTTCAGCAACATTACATACAGGAATCTGAAAAATGCAACAAAAACAAAAAATTTAGCTCTTTCTGTAAGGAGTCACTATACTCAATACTATGGAAAGTAACAATATGATCCTTTCAGTGTCAAAGCCTATAATCTATTAAATGGAATGAAATATAGACAAGTACAGAAATAAACACAATGTTGAACAATATAGTTAACATTAAATGGCTCAACTAAAATTAAGAGAAAGAATTGGATAACCCAACATACTAGTGGGATCAAGCACAAAGCGCAGTACTCTCTGGCTTTTATACAGTGGTGTGAACAGATCAATCACTTATTATTATTTAAAAAAATTTTATTGTAATATAGTTGATTTATAATTGCTCATTTCAGGTGTACGGTAAGGTGATTCATATCTCTCTCTTTATATTTTAACATCCTCTTTTATTATAAGTAATCATTTATTATTATCAGACTAAAGATTTTTGTTAATGCTAAAAATTCTCTGCTAGAATTTGGGAAAAAAGGAAGAAAAAAATCAAAGATACCTAGGGGGCTTAATAACCAGGCCAATTCTTTTTGAGTTTGATTAGTTTGAAGGGGAAGATATTCAAATGGATGTACATTAAAAAAAAAAAAACTTCATTACTTCACAGTCACATTTCTTATGTGTCATACTGTGGTTATACGCGAACAAACTACCAGAGGTTTCCCAATGAAACTTAAAAAAAACTATAGGTTTAATTTTATTATCTCTTATTTTAGTTTTAAAAATTCAGTTGGTTGCATATTGATTGTCTCTTTGGCTTTCTAAATTTATTATCCTTCAGAAATACAAGATTTGGAAAGCGGGATCACCAAAGCCTTAGCCTTTCTAATAGCACTAGCAACAGGTCTTAGGTGTGTTCTATAACCATGGTCCAAGATTTATGGAACCCTAATCTACTGCAATACTTTGGCCACCTCATGCGACGAGTTGACTCACTGGAAAAGACTCTGATGCTGGGAAAGGTTGGGGGCGGGAGGAGAAGGGGACGACGGAGAATGAGATGGCTGGATGGCATCACCGACTCTGTGGACGAGTTTGAGTGAACTCCGGGAGTTGGTGATGGACAGGGAGGCCTGGCGTGCTGTGATTCATGGGGTCGCGGAGAGTCGGACACGACTGAGCGACTGAACTGAACTGAACTGAACTGAATCTAGACTCTGACTCCTTAGGGAGTTATAGACTTTAAAAGCAATTTCTAAATGAATTGCTGTGCTTTTATATCACCAAAATTAATAAACTGATAACGTACTTCCCAACTAACAACAACACAGGTTGGACTCTTGCAGGTTAGCACAGGTATACCACATTGAGTAGGAGGGCTTGGAACTGGAGCAGTTTCACATGTCACTGAATGAGATCCAGACTACAAATAAACACAAACAAATAAGCAGACAAATGATTGTGCAGGCATGTTCACTCCCCACCTTGATAAGAAGTAGAAGCATGTATTCATCCAAAGTGAAGTGAGCTACAAATGGTTAGCTGAACAATTTAGTTTCCCCAGATTTATTTGTTGCTTTTAACCAGAAACTGAATTCTCTAGGAATGAATTTACTCACTGTGCATCTCACTTCTGAGCCAGAATGCCCTTGTGCATCATCTTGGTTACCATTTGCCTTTTTGACATTTGTAAGTGCTTCAGAGTTTCCTTTTGTAGGAGAATTGTCTGTAAAGATATACAATTTTTTTTTATTTTTCTTTTTTAATTGATGAAAAATTATAATTTTGTGTTGATTTCTGCCATATAACAATGCAAATAAGTCATAATTATATGCTTTTCAGTTGCCAAGTCATGTCCAACTCTTCATGACCCCATGGACTTCAGCATGACAGGCTTCAGCATAATTATGCATGTACATATATGTATATATTTATATACACACATATATACCTTCCCGCTCTCTCCCCTCTCTCCTTTCCCCTCATCCCATCTCTCTGGGTCATCACAGAGTGCCAGACTAGGCTCCCTGTGTTATTTAGCAACTTCCTACTATCTGAAAAATATACAAAATTAACTTAAAAATTGCAAATTTTAAGGATGGTACTTAAAAACACAATTTAAGAAGATATGTTAAACATATAAGTTACTTTATGCTAGAGTAACAAAAAGCTCAAATTATACCAATTTGTGTTAGTTAACTTTTAAATTCCCAGACATTTACATTTTTTCTGATTTTAATTACCAAGAAATAGCTTTCTAGACATTATTTGATTTTGCACTAAAAGAAAACCATTTATTCTGTTTTAATAGATTTAATATTGAGTTGGCCAAAATGCTCATTTATTTTCTGTAAGGTGGCTCTAGTAGAGCTTAGTTGCCTTTAACTTCATTGAAAACAATTTTGTAAGCTTGTATTGTAACAGCTATCATATCAGCATGCATTAAAAAAGACTTAATGAAATTGGTGAGTTTTTGTAGCTATTTTAATGTTGAAGATGGAATAAAAAAACATTTCAGCATATTATGATTTATTATTTCTAAAAAGGTAAAAACACCAAAAAAGATTTGTGAAGTATATGGAGAAGATGCTGTGGCTGATTGAACATATCAAAAGTGGTTTGTGAAGTTTCTTGTTTGAGATTTCTTCCTCGACGATGCTACACAATTGGTAGACCAGCTGAAGTTGATAGGAATCAAATTGTAACATTAATTGAGAACAATCAGTGTTATACCATGTGGTAGATAGCTGACATACTCCAAATATTCAAATCAAGTGTTGAAAATCATTCACACCAGCTTGGTTATGTTAATCGCTTTGATGTTTGGGGTCCACAAAAGTTAAGTGGAAAAAAACCTTCTTGATCATAATTCCTCACATGATTCTGTATTTAAACATAATGAAAACATTCCGTTTTAAAAACAGATTGTGATGGGTGATGAAAAGTGGATACTGTACAATAATATGGAATGGAAGAGATCATGAGGTAAGTTAAATGAACCACCACCAACCACACCAAAGGCCAGTTTTCATCCAAAGAAGGTGATGTGTACATGGTAGGATTGGAAGGGAGTCCTGTATTACGAGTTCCTTCTGGAAAGCCAAACAATTAATTCCAATAAGTACTGCTCCCAATTAGACCAACTAAAAGCCACACTTGATGAAAAGCACCAGAATTAATCAACAGAAAACATATAATCTTCCATCAGTATAACACAATACTGCACGTTTCTTTGATGACCAGGCAAAAACAGTTACAGCTTGTCTGGGAAGTCCTAATTCATCTGCTATATTTACCAGACATTTCACCTTCAGATTTCCATTTATTTCAGTGTTTATAAAATTCTCTTAATGGAAAAAATTTCAATTCCCTGGAATTGGCACCTGAAACCGTCTTTTGCTCAAAAAGAAAGTTTTGGGAAGATGGAGTTACGAAGTTGCCTGAAAAATGGCAGAAGGCAGTGGAACAAAAAGGTGAACATGTTGTTCAATAAAGTTCTAGGTAAAAATGAAAAATGTGTATTTAATTTTTACTTAAAACCAAAGAAACTTTTTGGCCAACTGAATATATCAATATAAAAATCAGAAGTTACAAAACAGGAAATTTAGGTCAGTAATTCAAACACAGAAGAAGTCTTACTGCATTGGATGTTGGTTTCTTTGGACTGCACTTTACCATTCAAGGGTGGAGGACAGCAAGATGCAGGAGAAAGATTAGGTGTCTGAACAGTCAATGTATCTGAAGGCTAAGAAAAATACAAAGTACCTTATGGCTACTGAATTCAAGTTTAGTTTTGTAAAACATTTAGTAATATTATACAGTTCATTTCAATACTCAATTTAAAAGCTTTTCTTTCTCTCTTTTCTCACCTGGCTATGGCCTATAGGTGAAGTGCAAAAGACTCTTAATTTATATGTCGTACCAGGTTGCAGGTGATTGTATAGAAATTCCCTTGTGGTTCCACTGTAGATTATGTTCCAGAAATTCACTGAAGGAATAGAAGCAAATTTGTCAAGTTTTTATAGGTAGCTTATAAATCTTATCTCATGTGTATGCCATTTAGGAAGTTAACTACTGTCCAATCACCTATTTACAGTAATTAATTATATTCCCCATAGAATTAACCATAACATCATACTAGATCAGTTAGTAAATATGATTTGTTATCAAAAACTGGAGAAATCCAAGTAAGTTCTGGGGTTTAGTTAATAGTATTATACCAGTGGCAATTTCCTGGCTTTGATAATTGCTCTATGATATTGCACTAAGATACTAATATTAGGAGAAGCTAAGTGAAGGTTGCACATGGGAATTCTCTATACTATTTTTTGCAGCTTCTAGGCAAGTCTAAAATTATTTCAGAATGAAACCTTAAAAAATCATGATGCCTTACCATCCAAATTCTCCCTAACTTCTAAACTGTAACTTGAAATATTTGTCCCACCATTATCTTCGGGTGGTTCTGAAAAAGAGAAATAAAATTAAAATTATTCTTGAGTAAACTTAAAAGTCTTTCATTGCAATGTTATCTCATAAATTAAGATTTTTCATGGAAGAAAAATGCAAACATGAAATTTAATAGGATATTAATATTCAGTATTAATAAAGATCATAAGAACATAATCAAATTACATTATTAGAATGTTACTTAAGTAACATTTTAAAGTTCTTTGGAAGAGACTGAAATGCTGATTGTATGTAACTTAAAGCGGATTTTTCCAGTTTAGAGACAAAATAATTTGTATATTATCTTGTCAAGTTGATATTTATCATCAGTGTGTCCTACTTAAGCCTCTATATTAGAAATAATCTTACTTGTAATAACCATAATTTTAAAGGCTCATATAAAGGTCAGTAATTTGTTCATATGTGAATTAATGAGATAGCAATAGAGAACAAGAAAAAAAAACAGAGTTCATAATGGAACGTTTATATGGTAAAATATTTTACAAATGATTAAGAGACTACTTTGTAAAGCTGAGGGCAATTAGAGGAAGATTTTTTTCTCAATAGTTGATATTTAGAGCAAGTTTTAAAATAGAAAAACATTACTTACCCCATCCAATTTTTACTCTGTGTGCATGGATCTTTCCCTTTATATATGGTTTTTTAGGGGCTCCAGGCTTATCTGGACAGGTAGCATATTTTACTTCTTTACTGGGGTTGCTTCTTCCTTCTCTATTGCAGGCAAAGATCTGCTTGAGTAAAAGAGAATACTTTGGTTGACCATTGGGAATAAATTTGTGATTTGAAAATGTCCAGTTTGCAAATAACACTGTAAAGCAAGTTATTTGAAAATTTCTGAGAACTAAATACAAAAAGGTTTCATTTCAACCCCAAAAGACACTCATTTTTATCTTTAGTGAAGTGTATACTTTTATATTAAAATATGATACAAATTATAACTTATAGCCACATACCCTGAACTTGTATGTAGTACTTCTCTGAAGATTTCTTATAGTGCATGAAAGATCTTCTCCATTGTATTGAGGTTTAAAACCCAACCCCTGGAAATGAAAGACAATGGATTTAAGAATTAGACAGGCCTGGGTTCAAGTTCCAACTTCAAATTATTTTCCATCTGAGTGGTCCTGAGAAAGCCCCTTAGACTCTGAAATTCAGTTTTTCTGTATTAAAAAAAAATAGAGATAATTTCTACTTTAAAGGGATCCTTTTTCAGGATGTAATGAGATAATGTATATGAAGGCACTTAACATATTACTTACACAAAAAATCTAAATATTAGTTGTTTTATTTAAAATGTGGTAAAATATACATAACATAAAAGTTACAGTTGCTTTTAAGTTGACTAGTCTATTCAATATAGACTTGAAAGTTCAGAATGGAATGAAACAATTTGCCCTCCACCCACATCAAGGATTCAGGGAGATGAGGAAATGGCTTGCCCTGGTGAAGTATGTAGGAGATCTGTGTGACCATGCAAGTTTGTCCAGGATAGGTGCAAAGTTGAAGAACTAACACACTTCTCTGAGTCTCTGTTCTGTTGTTACGGCTGTTGCTGTTTCTAACTTATTTGTAGGGACTTGGGTACCTTAAGATCTCCCTGTATAGGCTTGCTTAACCTTGGCTCTGCACTGGTCCCATCCAGAACACTGAGACTCAGGAATCATGTACTTTGATCAAAGTAAATTAATTAAATTGATAAAATCTTATTTTTTTCAGAGTAAAATGCATATAAAGTATACCTAAGACTGAAGTTGAAGACTAAAAGATATGAAAGAAAAACTTACAAATCCTGCTTCCTCCATTTCTAGTACATAAGTAAGACTGTCATTTGGATTTGTGTTAGTTGGGGCACACCATTCTAGTGACAAATTACAGATTCCTGCTTCTTTCAGCTTAGGGGGTGAAGGTGTTGGAGGCATAGTTCCTGATGTGTGGAAGACTGCTATTCCACTGAAATCACTGAAAAATAAATGAAGATGGAAAAATTAGTTTCAAGTTCTTATTGAAGTATAGACTTTTAAATATTGTAGTAGTTCAATGTACCTCAAGCCGAACTTGTTTTTTGCAGCTAATCTGAATGAATATTTTGTAGAAGCATTCAGCTTAAGGATCTTGTGCTGTTTCATGGTACCTATATAGCAACTTTTGAAGTCTTCACCTTTGCCCTTAATAATATACATAAAATATTAGAACATTGTCAGTTCAGTTCAGTCACTCAGTCGTGTCCGACTCTTTGCGACCCCATGAATCACAGCACGCCAGGCCTCCCTGTCCATCACCAACTCCCGGAGTTCACTCAAGCTCATGTCCATGAGAGTCAGTGATGCCATCCAGCCATCTCATTCTCTGTCGTCCCCTTCTCCTCCCGCCCCCAATCCTTCCCAGCATCAGTCTTTTCCAGTGAGTCAACTCGTCGCATGAGGTGGCCAAAGTTTCAGCTTTAGCATCAGTCCTTCCAATGAACACCCAGGATTGATCTCCTTTAGAATGGACTGGTTGGATCTCCTTGCAGTCCAAGGGACTCTCAAGAGTCTTCTCCAGCACCACAGTTCAATAAAATGTTTCAAATAAGAATTCATAATATTAATAATTTACAAATATGTGCTTTAAAAAAGTAAAACTTCTTACTTCATCCCATTCCAAAAAGAAGCTGTTTATTTTGGAACCATTGCCATTGGAACCCTAAAAATATCAGAAAGATAAAATTATGATGAGCTATTTTTACACAGTATACCCACCCACCCACATGTATATATGACTAAAGTAAAAGAAATCACTGTAAAATTAATCTGTTTGCATTTTATTTTTGAAGTAATTCAGATATTAAAGTTAAAATATACTTTTTACAGTCTATAGGACTTGCCAAATTTTATATTTTGTTGTGCTTCCTAAATTTTATGCAAGGAAGAAGTTAGTACGTAAAGTAAATTAAGAGGAAGACTTACTGGTAACCACAATTAAAAATGTATTTAAGTTATAGAAATTGACATTTCAACTTTCATTAGTTATTGAAATTCTGATTGACATTTATCATTTACTTGATGCTCTATATAGACAGAGAAAGATGATTATGGAGATGGAAAAGTGCTAGGGAAATGGGTCAGATGAAGCATGCAAAATTTCATATTTAACATTCAAGACAAAGTAGAAAGAATGTTTTTAAATTAAAAAACATTTTGAGGTACTTTTGGCAGTAAAATCCTTACTTTCCACTGTAAATTCAGGCTGCTTTTGGATCGGTTAATCAGTTTGGGTGCAAGTGGAGGGTCTGGTTTGCAACCTCGAGTTGTGAAGCTAACCACTTCAGACACAGTTCTGTGTGCTGAGCCTCTTACAGTTGTAATTCTAAAAATGTAATGACAACTGTTGTAAGCATTCAAATATTTATCCTAACATATGTACTAAATTGCATTACTTAGGAGCTAATTATAAAAGTTTTTCCAATTGAACGAAGCTGTATCCTTGCAAATAATGGCTCCCAAACCACCCTCTTAACCTGTTTTAAATGAAAGAAAGTGAACTAATGCTGGATTTGTAGGGGCTTGTTTTGAAACTTGAATGAAAGACCACTCTTAGCAAGTAGCAAGGCTGACTATGGGAATCATAGGTAGTGAACTGATACAGACTCAGGAGTGGGACTGGCTGTATGATGGAGGGAGGTTGTGTAGGATGGAGTACTTACCTTACAAAATAGGCCATGAATGGCTGTAGATCAAGTAGAGTAAATGTAAATTCATCACCGCTGTGGAGATAACCTTTGATTATAACAGATCTCACACACATTTAAAAGCTAAGCAACAATCTTGTATATTCAACTGATAAAGAAGCACAATTCTCTCCTTGAAGTTTAGACAACTTTAACAGATTTTATAAGAATGCAAAATACATGATATTAATAATTCAAAATCCTTTACTTGCATGCCAAGTTAATATACCTCTAGAAAGTGGAATTTTGTTTTATTGCTACAGCTTCTTCACACTGTAATAAGACAGATTTGTCTTTAACTAGCTTATTTTAAATTGTGTTCATATGAAAAGCCTCAAAGACACCATGCATCGTGCAATTTATTTGTTCACACAGAGCAGTCTTGATGCTGGGAAAGGTTGGGGGTGGGAGGAGAAGGGGACGACAGAGAATGAGATGGCTGGATGGCATCACCGACTCTATGGACATGAGTTTGAGTGAACTCCGGGAGTTGGTGATGGACAGGGAGGCCTGGCGTGCTGTGATTCATGAGGTCACAGAGAGTCAGACACGACTGAGCGACTGAACTGAACTGAACCACCTCAAGGAGCTTCCTGAGCTTCTAAACCCTGAAATAGCCTCTGGAAAGAGCTAAAAGATTGTTACTTCTAAGCAAAGCCCTATGCTTCTAAGTGAAGGTCTATCAAGGTTGTAGGGTGATAAGAGAAATAGACAAAAGTATATTTTTATAAAAAGCAATGACTTTTGTGGAATACACGATGTCAGAAATGACTATTATGTAAATTCATGCAAAACTTAATTTTATACATAGCTTTTCATCACATTTTACATCTTTTCATCACTCTACTCAATATAGAATATTGTGTATTATAATTTTGTACACCAGGGGCAGATTCATGTCAATGTATGGCAAAACCAATACAATAATGTAAAGTAAATAGCCTCCAATTAAAATAAATAAATTAAAATAAAAATTTTCTAGTTGTTAATTATAAAAGAAATAAATCTGTACGTAATCAATTACATTTAAATTTTCACTTCGAGTCGCTGAATAAAGATGACAAATTCTAGCAAATAAAATTTAAAATGTTTATGATTTTTAAAGTGCTGTAAGACAGCTCGAGATCTCTGACCTATTTCTTGCCTAGTTGTTTAGTAGGCAAAATGACTTCTCTTTCTTTCCTGTGTAGGATTTCCTTTCCATAGTGCCTCTCTCAGCTTGTTCTCTTTCAGATTGCATGTCCCTATTCAGTTGAGAAGGTGTTGGAAGTGTTTGGTTATGCTCTTACTGTGTCCTCCATTGTATTGTCTCTAGTACTGGTTCTATCTTCTAAGCATATTCCTAAACTCATTCTCCTGCTGTCATGTGACGAGTGCTCAGTTGCTCAGTTATATCTGACTCTTTGCAACCCCATGGACTGTAGCCCACCAGACTCCTCTGTCCAAGAGATTTCCCAGGCGAGAATACTGGAGTGGGTTGCCATTTCCTTCTCCTTCTGCTATCATAGTTCTGCATTATAATGAGCTCCTATAATGAAATTCCCAGGAAAGCCCGAGTCTTATATTTCCACTGCAATGCAAATGCCTCCCTTGTGTACACAAAGGCCTACTGTCATGTTTCCTTAAGTGAAAAAAGAGAAGGGAGAATTAGAGGAAATCTTTTCTTCCCTAAGTCTAAACTTGTCATATAACACATCTGTAAACTGAAGAGAATGGAGCAGTTGCCATCTAAGGTTCCCTTCAGCTCTAAAATACCTATGATTCAATGAATTTTGTGAACCGACCTGGCAACCTACCACCACTACTTATAAAACTATTTCTGTAGAAAATAACACCTAAAGCTTGAAAAAAAACTGCAGAAAAATTTTTATTACTTAGCCTATGTATAAACTAAGATTTAGAGAGCATATTTGAATTGAATTATGAGAAATGAAAGATGATTAAAAAGAGACTTACATATATACATTTATATATTTTCCATTTTTACCACTGTTAGATATTGCTAATTCAAATGTTATAGGAGATTTAGTATGATTGCATTTCTCAGAACCATGTGTCTTCCATGAAATAACAGCCGAGCTTGTCTGAATATCAGAAACCTAAAACAAATAACAAGAATTCAATTAGGATACTTAAAAATTATAATCTGTAATTTATGGTGTAATCTTTCCCTAAACCTTGCTTGATGCTAAGTATATCATTCTTTTCATATTAGGTGCTTACATACTGTGACTAAACAATGAGCCATTAATATTATCTTTAACAATGCCACACTGGATCTTTATGTACTTTACAGCTAAAGAAGATTATGAAATTTTATCTGGGTAATGGCTTCAAATTAAAATTGTGCTAGGGAAGAATATCAGTGTATTTTCATGTTTTACAGTGACAAAGCAAATGAAAAGAAATACTTAAGCATTCTCTTTAGTTACTTACTACAGGTTTCTCAATGCTGAAACAGCAAGACTTTCCAAGTTCTGTTCTGCATTCTAAAAGTAGAAAAGCAACCCAAAACAAAATATTACATTGGCAAAAACAAGATAAGGGTAGATGCCCATTACCCAACTACAAATATATCATCACCAAGAGATAACACCTATTAGCAATTTACATTAAAAGTTTTAAAATAAGAAAGAAGTCTAAAATGTATGCCATTAAATAAACTCTAACAAAAGGTGGACTAAAGTCGTAATTTAAATAAAATCATGTGAACTTTTTAGGATGATAAGAGTAATTTTCAATGTTTTACTGGCAGGTAACTAGAAAAAATTATGTGATATGTATATAAGTTCCTGACATGTTTTGCATGAAGATGGTCATTTCTCCCTAATTTAAAAAGGCAGCCTAATTGTGGTTTTATTAAGAATTGGGAAGTAAAGGTACAAAAAAGGCAACAGGAAATGGAAGCAGAAAATGGCACCTAGATATTTAAAATGCACTGAGACTCCTAACGTTAGGATGTCTGTTGACTGGCGACAAAACCAAAATCCTCACCTTACCTTTTTCTGCAGTATTTGATGATGGACTCTTGCTTCGTTTTCCACCTGGTTTCTGCATGATGTCTTCACTTCCTGAGTTGATGCATTTGTTTCCATGACTAATTTCAATGTCAGCACTAGCACTAGCACTAGCATTGGAAGTGCTGGTCGCATTGGCTGTATTGAGAGCAACATCAGTGGCAGAAGTACTTGGAGCACTTTCAGAGATGGGAGGGTTGGGAGCACTGTCAGGAATGGAAGAGCTTGGAGTACTGTCAGTAGGTGGTGGTGTGACAGTAGGTGGTGGTGTGGGAGTACTGTCAGAGGTGGAAGTCTTGGAGACATAATTAGTGCTGGAAGGGTTCTGAACACTATTTTCACTGGTGGAAGGGTGCAGATCAGTGTCTGTGGTGGAAGTGTTAGAAGCATGGTCAATGGAAGAATTCAAGGGAGTATAGTCAGTAATATAATTGCTTGGAGGGTGATCAACAGTGTGAGTACTGGGAGTATTGTCAGCAGTGTACATGTTCAGAGCACTGTTCACAGTGCAGGTACTCAAGGTGTCTTTGGCAGTGTAGGTGCATGGAACATTGTCTACAGTGTAAGTGCTGCAAGTATTGTCCACAATGTAGGTGCTTGAAGTACTGTCAACAGTGAAGGTGCTTGGAGCATAGTCCACAGTGTAAGTGCTCAGAGTAGCAGGGATACTGGAAAAATCATTAGCTTGGTTCAAAAACAGTGAGGTGTTGGTAATCATACAGCTATTTTTGTGTCCATCAATTTGGCTTTCTTGCATTTCTTTCTTCATATGTTCTTCCATTTTACCAGCTCTTTCATCAAGTTGGTTATAATTTGCTCTTCCATGGGAATAGGTTTCTAAAAGAAATAACGAATACTGCTTAATAATTACAATAATTACATATCTCAAAATGTTTTAAATCTTTTTCAAACCACCAAAAGCACTCATAAACCATGCTTTACTTTAAAAAAAAGTCTACTTTGCTTTAATACAGATGTTAGGTTAATGTGTGTATTTATTATGTACTGAAATATACAGAAAGAAAAACATGAGCAAATACAGGTAGTGTTTTCCTAGGGAGTAACTCTACTTCCAAATTTTAAGGTTTTAAGATGATTATAATGTGTCTTTTATAATACCACTGTATGCCATTAATAATGAAAACATTCCCTTATGATATTTCAATATGATTCTATAGACCCAGTCAGTAAAATAAATATCATAAATCACATGCTATGTCAAAGTACAAAAAATTTATAGAAAATTCTGTTTATGGGCATTTTGCATAAGACATAAACCAATGCTTCTTATTATCCATCATAATATATATGCATGAAATGCAATCATTTATTGAAATATGTCTTCTACTTTTTAAATTTTAATAGTTGCCCACAGCTGTTAATTTTAACAAACTAAAAAGTCCCCTGTTTAAGAATATTATATACTACCATGCTGCTCATGACATAAAAATGCTGCTGCTGCTGGTGGCAGTGGTGGTGGTGGTGGCAACGGTGGTGGTGGTGGCAGCAGTGGTGGTGGTGGCAGCTGCTGTGGCACAGGCTCTTGAATGTAAGGTGGCAGAAATTCCCCTTGAGATGTGGGATGTATCAGTTGAGTGTCTTGTGGATACATGAAAGTTGGTGCTGTGAAGTGTGATACTTGTTGTATAGGAGCAGACATGGTCGAGTAGTAGTCGATTGTCTGAGGTACAATGATAATTTTTCGAATCCCATTTTCTTCCACCACCTAAGACGGAAAACAGAGTCATAAACATAATAGAATCCATAAAAATCAGAATTTTCCTACTATGTTTAAGATTTTTATTCTGTGCTCTAAAACCATAAAGGATCAAACACCAATAATGAAGTAAGACCTTGTCAAGTGGGAGGCAAGATATTTCTTCCTTTTCTGTACATAAAAAAAAAAAAACTTTTGACAATAGATAATAAATTGTCATGGTTCAAAACCATAATGTATAAAAAATACATGAAAAGTTTCCCTCATAAACCTTATTTCCCACCAGTAGATTACGACTGTTCTTGGTTTCTTATGAAAACTTCCAGAATTTCTTTATGCCTTGCAAGCAAATAAGAATACAGATTCTTGCTTTTCCTCCTTTTAAATTACATACAGGTAGAATTATCTGAACATTCTGTAGTTTGTTTTTTACACATAGAAATATATCTTGAAGATCTTTCTATATCATATATAGGGCTTCTTTTTTTTTTTTTTTGCATTGCTGCTTATTTGCTTAGTGTTCCTTTATCTCATTAAATGGATATACTTCAACAGTCCTCCCTTGACAGGCTTGTGGGTTTTTTCCAGCCTTTTGTGATTACAAACAGTATTATAACAAATAATTCTTGTACATTTATTATTCCACATTTATGGAGGGAGGATATGGGGAGGAGGGAGGTGGGAGGGGTGTTCAAGAAGGGGAACACATGTACACCCGGGGTGGATTCGTGTCAATGTATGGCAAAAACAACTAATATATTAATGTAGAGAAATTAGCCTCCAATAAAAAAAAAAAAGTGAAAAAATACATGTTTGGATAAATTCCTCAATGTAGAACTTCTGGATGAAAGGGTACATGCATTTATATTTTTGTTAGACATTGCCTAAATAGATAATTCCATTTAGAATTAAACCATATTATATTGACTTTTGGGCTTCCCTGGTAGCTCAACTGGTAAAGAATCTGCCTGCAATGCAGGAGACACCCAGTTGGACTCCTGGGTAGGGAAGTTCCCCTGGAGAAGGGATAGGCTAACCACTCCAGTCAGTATTCTTGGGCTTCCCTCGTGGCTCAGATGGTAAAGAATCCACCTGCAATGTGGGAAACCTGGGTTCGATCCCTGGGTTGGGAGGATCCCCTGGAGGAGCGCATGGCAACCCACTCCAGTATTCTTGACTGGAGAATCCCCATTGACAGAGGAGCCTGCAAAGCTATAGTCCATTGGGTTGCAAAGAGTCGGACATGACTGAGTGACTAAGCACACATACACATGTTGACTTTACTATGTTCTTGATCTCCACAGCCAAGCAATAGAAAAAGACATATTCTCAATTATAAAATTTCTGAGGCCAAGTAATATCTTATTAATCTCTATAGGAACCAAAGCTCTGCCCATTTTAGGTACTTGATAAACATTTGAGGAAGCTTTAAAAAGTTCCCATTGTAGGCTGCCATCAAAGTCTACAAACAATAAATGCTGGAGAGGGTGTGGAGAAAAGGGAACCCTCTTACACTGTTGGTGGGAATGAAAACTAGTACAGTCACTATGGAGAACAGTGTGGAGATGTCTTAAAAAAACTGGAAATAGAACTGCCATACAACCCAACAATCTCACTGCTGGGCATACACAGTGAGGAAACTAGAACTGAAAGAGACATATGTAACCCAATGTTCATTGAGGTACTGTTTACAATAGCTAGGATATGGAAGCAACTTAGATGTTCATTGGCAGACTAATGGATAAGGAAGTTGTGGTACACATACACAATGGACTATTACTCATCCATTAAAAAGAATGCATTTGAGTCAGTTCTAATAAGGTGGATGAAACTGGAACCTATTATACAGAGTGAAGTAAGTCAGAAAGACAAACACCAACACAGTATATTAATGCATATATGTGGAATTTAGACAGACGGCAATGATGACCCTATACGCAAGACAGCAAAAGAGACAGAGATGTAAAGAACAGACTTTTAGACTCTGTGGGAAAAGGTGAGGGTGGGACGATATGAGAGAATGGAATTGAAATGTATATTACCATATGTAAGATAGATGACTAGTGCAAATTCAATGCATGAAGCAGGGCACACAAAGCTGGTGCTCTGGGACAACCCAGAGGAATGGGGGCGAGGGAGGTGGGAGGAAGATTCAGGATGGTGGGACACATGACATGCACACCCATGGTTGATTCGTGTTGATGCATGGCAAAAACCACCACAATATTGTAAAGTAATTAGCCTCCAAATAAAATAAATAAATGAATTTTAAAAAAAGTGCCCATTGTAGTCTGATAACTGACAATGAAATACTACTGAACTAAAAATACTAAGTAATTTTAGGGAATAATGCCCACACACTGTCAGAAGCCTTTACAGTAGCAATTGTAGTAGATAATTAAGACTGGTTAAAATATATAGAAACAAACAAAAAACAATGAAGTATTAATGAATATGAAGAGATACAAATTCATTAAATGAATAAGGCATTATTTACAAGATTGTCTAGGGAGTGGTCAAGGTCAGGAGTGGCTGCCGAGAGGAGCTACCCCACGTCCAAGGTCAGGAGTGGCAGCCGTGAGGAGATACCCGACGACCAAGGAGCAGCGGTTGTGTTTTGCTGGAACAGCTGTGAAGAGATACCCCACGTCCAAGGTAAGAGAAACCCAAGTAAGACGGTAGACTCAGAGAGAGGGAATCAGAGGGCAGACAGACTGAAACCACAATCACAGACAACTAGCCAATCTGATCACACGGACCACAGCCTTGTCTAACTCAATGAAACTAAGCCATGCTGTGTGGGGCCACCCAAGACAGACGGGTCATGGTGGAGAGGTCTGACAGAATGTGGTCCACTGGAGAAGGGAATGGCAAACCACTTCAGTATTCTTTCCTTGAGAATTCCATAAACAGTATGAAAACGCAAAAAGATAGGACACTGAAAGATGAACTCCCCAGGTTGATAGGTGCCCAATATGCTACTGGAGATCAGTGGAGAAATAACTCCAGAAAGAATGAAGGGATGCAGCCAAAGCAAAAACCACACCCAGTTGTGGATGGGACTGGTGATAGAAGCAGGGTCCGATGCTGTAAAGAGCAATATTGCATAGGAACCTTGAGTGTTAGGTACATGAATCAAGGTAAATTGGCAGTGGTCAAACAGGAGATGGCAAGAGTGAACATCGACATCCTAGGAATCAGTGAACTAAGATAGACGGGAATGGGTGAATTTAACTCAGATGACAATTATATATACTACTGTGGCCAAGAATCCCTTAGAAGAAATGGAGTAGCCATCATAGTCAACAAAAGAGTCTGAAATGCAATACTTGGATGCAATCTCAAAAAGGACAGAATGATCTCTGTTCATTTTCCAAGGCAAACCATTCAATATCATGGTAATCCAAGTCTATGCCCTGACCAGGAACGCTGAAGAAGCTGAAGTTGAATGGTTCTGTGAAGACCTACAAGACCTTTTAGAACTAACACGCCCAAATTATGTCCTTTTCATTATAGGGGACTGGAATGCAAAAGTAGGAAGTCAAGAAACACCTGGAGTAACAGGTAAATTTGTCCTTGGAGTACAGAATGATGCAGGCCAAAGGCTAATAGAGTTTTGCCAAGAGAACATACTGGTCATAGCAAACACCCTCTTTCAACAACACAAGAGAAGACTCTACACATGGACATCATCAGGTGGCCAACACCGAAATCAGACTGATTATATTCTTTGCAGCCAAGATGGAGATGCTTTGTACAGTCAGCAAAAACAAAACCTGGAGCTGACTGTGGCTCAGATCATGAACTCCTTTTTGCCAAATACAGATTGAAATTGAAGAAAGTAGGGAAAACCACTATACCATTCAGGTATGACCTAAATCAAATCCCTTTTGATTATACAGTGGAAGTGAGAAATAGAATTAAGGGACTAGATCTGATAGATAGAGTGCCTGATGAACTATGGATGGAGGTTCGTGACACTGTACAGGAGACAGGGATCAAGACCATCCCCAAGAAGAAGAAATGCATAAAAGCAAAATGGCTGTCTGAGGAGGCCTTACAAATAGCTGTGAAAAGAAGAGAAGCGAAAAGCAAGGGAGAAAATGAAAGATATACCCATTTGAATGCAGAGTTCCAAAGAATGGTAAGGAGAGATAAGAAAGCCTTCCTCAGAGATCAGTGCAAAGAAATAGAGGAAAACAATAGAATGGGAAAGACTAGAGATCTCTTCAAGAAAATTAGAGATACCAAGGGAACATTTAATGCAAAGATGGGCTCAATAAAGGACAGAAATGGTAGGGACCTAACAGAAGAAGAAGATATTGAGAAGAGATGGCAAGAATACACAGAAGACCTGTACAAGAAAGATCTTTATGACCCAGATAATCACAATGGTGTGATCACTCACCTAGAGCCAGATATCCAGGAATGTGAAGTCAAGTGGGCCTTAGGAACCATCACTTTGAACAAAGCTAGTGGAGGTGATGGAATTCCA
Source organism: Moschus berezovskii (assembly GCF_049115385.1). Taxonomy (NCBI): domain Eukaryota; kingdom Metazoa; phylum Chordata; class Mammalia; order Artiodactyla; family Moschidae; genus Moschus; species Moschus berezovskii. The sequence goes on from NC_142488.1 coordinate 67,678,728, forward strand.
GTTGAGCTATTTCAAATCTTGAAAGATGATGCTGTGAAAGTGCTGCACTCAACATGTCAGCAAATTTGGAAAACTCAGCATTGGCCACAGGACTGGAAAAAGTCAGTTTTCATTCCAATCTCAAATAAAGGCAATGCCAAAGAATGCTCAAACTACCGCACAATTGCATTCGTCTCACATGCTAGCAAAGTAATGCTCAAAGTTCTCCCAGCCAGGCTTCAGCAACATGTGAACTGTGAACTTTCAGATGTTCCAGCTGGTTTCAGAAAAGGCAGAGGAACTAGAGATCAAATTGCCAACATCTGTTGGAACATCGAAAAAGCAAGACTGTTCCAGAAAGACATCTATTTCTGCTTTATTGACTATGCCAAAGCCTTTCACTGTGTGGATCACAATAAACTGTGGAAAATTCTGAAAGAGGTGGGAATACCAGACCACCTGACCTGCCTCTTGAGAAACCTGTATGCAGTTCAGGAAGCAACAGTTAGAACTAGTCATGGAACAACAGACTTGTTCCAAATAGGAAAAGGAGTATGTCAAGGCTTTTTTATTGTCACCCTGCTTATTTAACTTACATGCAGAGTACATCATGGGAAAAGCTGGGCTGGAAGAAGCACAAGTTGGAATCAAGATTGCCGGGAGAAATATCAGTAACCTCAGATATGCAGATGACACCACCCTTTTGGCAGAAAGTGAAGAAGAACTAAAGAGCCTCTTGATGAAAGTGAAAGAGGAGATTGAAAAAATTGGCTTTAGCTTAACATTCAGAAAATTAAGATCATTGTATCTGGTCCCATCACTTCATAACAAGTAGATGGGAAACAGTGGAAACAGTGGCTGAATTTATTTTTATTTATTTTTTTGGGCTCCAAAATCACTGCATTGGTGATTGCAGCCATGAAATTAAAAGATGCTTACTCCTTGGAAGGAAGGTTATGACCAACCTAGACAGCATATTAAAAAGCAGAGACATTTCTTTACCAACAAAGGTCCGTCTAGTCAAGGCTATGGTTTTTCCAGTGGTCATGTATGGATGTGAGAGTTGAACTATAAAGAAAGCTGAGCGCAGAAGATTTGATACTTTTGAACTGTGGTGTTGGAGAAGACTCTTGAGAGTCCCTTGGATTGCAAGGAGATCCAACCTGTCCATCCTACAGGAGATCAGTCCCTGGTGTTCACTGGAAGGACTAATGTTGAAGCTGAAACTCCAATACTTTGGCCACCTGATACGAAGAGCTGACTCATTGGAAAAGACCCTGATGCTGGGAAAGACTGAGGGCTGGAGGAGAAGGGGACAACAGAGGATGAGATGGTTGGATGGCATCTCCAACTCAATGGACGTGAGTTTGGGTAAACTCCCAGAGTTGGTGATGGACAGGGAGGCCTGGTGTGCTGCGGTTCATGGGGTTGCAAAGAGTTGGACACGACGAGCAACTGAACTGAACTGAACTAGGGAGGTTTGGTTAAACATCACTGAAATTGCTTTTTAGCATTCATGATAACAATAAAGTGAATAAATAAATGGTATTCTAGAAGTTCTCTTATCATACAGTAATGTAAAAAGAACTGTTAAATGGTGGCTTAGTGCTAAGTACCAAAGAAAGCTACAGTAGTATACCTGAGACATGTAACCAGGAGGAAGATATATTGGTGGCAAAGTACCACTTGGTGACATCAAAGGTACATCAGCAGGTCCTAAAAGAGAATTATTATTAATAAAATTTTAAATAAGTTAAAAAAATCCATTCAATTTTGCACAGTGAAAACTAGTTCCAAGTCTTAACAAGTCAGCCATTTTGAAAGTGCATTTTGTTTACTTACATAGGAGACTAGGTAGGAATGTAGATAAATCAATAGAAATTTATCACAAATGATGGAAAATAACCAAGGCACGTAACGGGGATTGGGTGAAATTTATATCATAAAAATTTTGGCCAAATACACAGCTAGTGTATTTACTTCTAGTGTAATTGTTTTTGGGCTTTCCAGGTATTGCTAGTGGTAAAGAATCTGCCTGCCAATGTAGGAGACACAGGAGATGTGGGTTTGATCCCTTTGTCGGGAAGATCCCATGGAGGAGGGCATGGCAATCCACTCCAGTATTCTTGCCTGGAGAAACCCATGGAAGAGAAGAGCCTGGTGGGCTACAGTCCATAGGGTCTCAAAGAGTCGGACATGACTGAAGTGACTTAGCACATACACATAATTGTCTTTTGCTTACCAATTTTACTCACCTATCATAGTTATATGTTGAATAATAGAAGTTTTATACTCTGTATCATAAAATATATTTTATAGTGATATTATATAAAAAAAATCAATTTTCATATGAAGGCTTTTAACTAATATTAGCAAAGTGAAATAATTTGGGAGGAGCAACATAACATAAAGGACCCAATGCTATTCATGTGATGCCTTGTTTTTATACTAAGTATTCTTACTATCTTAAACACACATTGCACAGGAAATAAAAATACAACACAGAATAGAGACATTTATATATCATCATTCTTTTGCTTATCTGAAATTATTATAGTTAGTGCTTAGTTGTAAGAGTATATGTGGCTTTCAAGGCCTAGAATGGTAATTTGCTGTTAATAAGGGGGAAAATAATAAAGATGAGTTTATGGTAAACGGTATATAGCAGCCATATGGAACCCAATGCTAAATGATGTTTCAAAGCATTTTGAGACGTAGCTCAAAATCACCTTCAGATGTAAAATAATTGGCATAAAAACAGAAACAATCACTGCACTTTGAAATAATTAATAGTAAATCTTTAAAAAAAGTTTTTTTTAAATTATATATTTATTTATTTTAGCTGTGCTGGGTCTTTGTTGTTGTGCAGGCTTTTCTCTAGTTGTAGCAAGCACGGACTACTCTCTAGTTGTGGTGTGTGGGCTTCTCATTGTGGTTGCTTCTCTTGAGCACAAGGTCTAAGGTGTGCAGACTTCAGTAGTTGCAGCACACGAGCTCTAGAGCACAGGTTCAGTAGTTGTGGTGCATGGGCTTAGTTGCCTTGTGGCATGGCATGTGGATCCTCTGGGACCAGGGATTGAACCTCTCTCCTGCATTGGCAGGTGGACTCATTACCACTGAGCCACCAGGGAAGCCCCAGTAATAAATCTTATATGAAGTAAATATTTATTAACTTTGTACTACTACTGAAATAATTTTGTATGCTGCACAATTGCTATATACACATGTATATAGATAGATATTAGACTTTTAATAGTTATATATAAATAATTTCCCCCTTCTTATACATTTTTCTATCTTAAATGTTTAGTGTAGTGCTGGAATGGGCCTCCTAGGCCTCAGCGATGAAGAATCTACCTGCAATGCAGGAGTAGCAGAAGCAAGTTTGATCCCTGGATAGGGAAGATCCCCTGGAAGAGGGTATGACAGCCCACTCCAGTACTCTTGCCTGGGGAATCTCATGGACAGAGGAGCCTGGTGGGCTACAATCCATAAGGTCACAAAGAGTCGGACACGACTGAAGCGACTTAGCTTAGTGCTGTAATAGCTAGGCATTAATGAAATACTTGTTGAATGTATGAATGAATGAGTTATCTGAAGCACTCACCAGTCTCCTATCAGAGGATAGTCTAAAGCTATCAGTGGTTGTGAATAGTTCCAAAATCTGGACTTTTTCAAGTGGAATTCTTCAATTAACTGTTAATTTTTTATAAGTACTTTACATGAAGGTCTGTAGTAACACTAGCAAGATGAGTCCTTGCTGTTCTGTTGATATTATGCTCCTATGAGGGGTATATAAACTTAAGAGCACTCAATATGGCTCAAACAAGAAAGGATATTAGATTACTAGTAAAATCATCTCACACTAATATTTAAATTCACCTCTACTTGATATCAAACAACACACATACTTTTACTGACCTTGAATATTTTGAATGCTCCCATCATTGGACTTGATAGTGAGGATTTCCCCAGGGTTAACGTGCACCAATATAATCTAGAAACAAACCATTCTTTAATGGCATATTCTCTATTAATCTATGAAAAAAAATCTTCATTGTCTTTTTGAAAAAAATATTCAAAACCACTAATTGGGGGTCTCAAAATGCTCAAGGAGTAGAGTACAACTAGGCACTAAGTAAGAACAGGTCTTCCCTCACCCAAATAAAACTTAATATAATAGGATCATAGGAAATAGGTGTATTGAGATGGAGGAACCAAATTCTACCCCTCCAAAAAAAATCTGCAAAAAAAGAAAAACAGAAAACTAAACTTATCTGAAGGAAAAATTCAGACATACTTGTTGTACCCAGTATTGAGGACAAGAAGGCCATCTGGTATATCCCTTGGGATGAGTCATCATTTGTGAATAATTAGTAGTACACTGTGTCCCGACAGTGGTATCCAGATAACTCTCCGTCTAGTAAAAAGTAATTTTAATAAGGTCATTTTTATACTGGCTGCTTTTGACAAGGTTATGTCAAAATGATAGGCTAGAAGTACAATATTTGCTCATTTTTTTAAGCTCTGAAGAAAAACAGAGACCTTTTCACATTCAGTTCAGTTCAGTTCAGTCGCTCAGTCGTGTCTGACTCTCTGCGACCCTATGGACTGCAGCACGCCAGGCTTCCCTGTCCATCACCAACTCCCGGAGTTTACTCAAACTCATGTTCATCGGGTCAATGATGCCATCCAACCATCTTATCTTCTGTCATCCCCTTCTCCTCCCACCTTCAATCTTTCCCTGCATCAGGGTCTTTTCCAGTGAGTCAATTCTTCCCATCACGTGGCCAAAGTCAGGTGGTCTGGTATTCCCATCTCTTTCAGAATTTTCCACTGCTTATTGTGATCCACACAAAGGCTTTGGCACAGTCAATAAAGCAGAAACAGATGTTTTTCTGGAACAGTCTTGCTTTTTTGATGATCCCGCAGATGTTGGCAATTTGATCTCTGGTTCCTCTGCCTTTTCTAAAACCAACTGGAACATCTGGAAGCTCATGGTTCATGTATTGCTGAAACCTGGCTTGGAGAATTTTGAGCATTATTTTGCTAGTGTGTGAGATGACTACAATTGTGTGGTAGTTTGAGCATTCTTTGGCATTGCCTTTCTTTGGGATTGGAATGAAAACTGACTTTTTCCAGTCCTGTGGCCACTGCTGAGTTTTCCAAATTTGCTGACATGTTGAGTGCAGCACTTTCACAGCATCATCTTTCAGGATTTGAAATAGCTCAACTGGAATTCCATCAGTTCCACTAGCTTTGTTCAAAGTTTTGCTTCCTAAGGCCCACTTGACTTCACATTCCAGGATATCTGGCTCTAGGTGAGTGATCACACCATTGTGATTATCTGGGTTGTGAAGATCTTTCTTGTACAGATCTTCTGTGTATTCTTGCCATCTCTTCTCAATATCTTCTTCTTCTGTTAGGTCCCTACCATTTCTGTCCTTTATTGAGCCCATATTTGCATTAAATGTTCCCTTGGTATCTCTAATTTTCTTGAAGAGATCTCTAGTCTTTCCCATCCTATTGTTTTCCTCTATTTTGCTTTTTTGCATTTCTTCTTCTTGGGGGTGGTCTTGATCCCTGTCTCCTGTACAATGTCACGTCCATAGTTCATCAGGCTCTATCTATCAGATCTAGTCCCTTAAATCCATTTCTTACTTCCACTGTATAATCATAAGGGATTTGATTTAGGTCATACCTGAATGGTCTAGTGATTTTCCCTACTTTCTTAAATTTAAGTCTGAAATTATATTACATATGTAGATAAGACTTTTCTTCAATAGATTGTCTTAAATGGGTAAATGCTAAATCTGAATCACACCCTCTTTCTTTCTGGAGACCAAGTCTGTGGGTAGACATCATTGCTGCTCAAAATGATACTTTTAAATATTAGAAAGTTGAACTTACAGCTATGAATGTGTATGAGGGAACCTGAATCTTCTTTAGAGTCATAGTTAAGATCATTCAACAGAATAAACTCTGGGTAGTATAAATTTAAGACACATTGCCAGGACCTCTGATCCTGCCAATGGAGGCTGCAAAAGAATCTAAATCCACCCAAAAGGAGGTTATAATGGGACCTAAGGTCGTGTTAAATATCACTCAAGCAATTTTAAGAAGGTAAGTAGATACTGATAAAAAGACTAAAAACTTACAAAGTAAGTGACCAATCATTGAAAGTGACACAGTTTGACCAGTTTAAAAAGAAAAAAAAGCAGAACTACCCTTACCCAATGTATAGGATCTACGTTGATCAGTGGAGCTATAAGAGGCATTTCAGTAAGAGTAGATGCAAGCCCATGTTCAGTCATGTCTAAAAAGTTTGGCTTTCACAAAACGTGATATTTCTAAAAAAGGAGTAAAAACTTAGATTAATCAAATTAAATCACAGTGATTTTAAATGACAAAACCTGACGAATCCATCAAATAATTTTTTCTCTCCAGAAATGTTTAATTGTAATTGTTTTATGACATTTCAAAATAATCATTTGTTTTCATAAATGAAAAAATAGAAAGTTTGGAGTAGAGTTTTGAGTGTTCACTCTTCATTCATCAAATAAAGATAGCTGCATTTTACAGTGTGAAGAATGATTTAAACAAGTTACTAGTCATTTGATTCACTCAGATCAAGTTCAGTTAATTTCCAATCTATGATAACTGCCAAATAAGACTTCATATTGCTTAGAAGGCTTTAAAAATTAACTAGATCCCTCTAAAAATGATAGGACCACATATATTTATCTTAACTGTTTCAGATACTAAAATCAATTATCTTAAACATAGCTCAAAGCTTTAAATCCAAACCTTTAAACTTAGAATACTTTCCAGGTTCAAATACTGCATATGTAGATGGAACCAAGTGATAAAATATGGTGTAACAGTCCAGATTCCTGGGTCCATATACACCTGGACAAAAATCAGAAAGAAAATGTGATTTTTTTGAAGGTGGAGAAAGAGGATACTCAAGAAGAAACCTCTTGGAGCTAGGCAGTTCTCCAAATGATGTGTATTGCTGTGGTTCTACATCTCCGTGGTAACTACTGATGCAAAAGAATTTTCACTATGTCATAATTCTAGTCACTGCTTACATCATTTCCTAACCAAGTTTTTTTTTTTTTTTTTGTTAAATGCAGTCTTTGGAGACTTCTTACTTGTGAATATAGCTTTTCAAAATTGAAAGATTTAAAGAAGTATGGAATTCATCTAGCAGGAAAATGCATATATTCTCTTAGCTTAGGATTATAAGATATAGTTACAAACTTAATGTTTTAAATACTACTCAACTGTGAAAAGCACATTCAGTTCAGTTCAGTTCAGTCGCTCAGTCGTGACCGACTCTTTGCGACCCCATGAATCACAGCACGCCAGGCCTCCCTGTCCATCACCAACTCCCGGAGTTCACTCAAATTCATGTCCACTGAGTTGGTGATGCCATCCAGCCATCTCATTCTCTGTCGTCCCTGTCTCCTCCCACCCCCAATCCCTCCTAGCATCAGACTCTTTTCCAGTGAGTCAACTCGTCGCATGAGGTGGCCAAAGTATTGGAGTTTCAGCTTTAGCATCAGTCCTTCCAATGAATACACAGGACTGATCTAAGCATATTAGACTAATTTATTGTTTTTTTTTTTATGTTAGCTATAATATCATTGTATTCATGTAACATGTCAAAATATGGATCGGTTTGACTTTTTAAAACAATTTATTTATTTTTAATTGAAGGGTAATTGTTTTACAATATTGTGTTGGTTTCTGCCGTACATCAACATGGATAGCCGAAATTTTTTTCATTCATGACTAGTAATTGTTTTTTAGGCCATTTTAATGATAGGATTGATAAAGATTTAAAACAACTTACAATGACATTTAAAAAATGGAGACTGGCAGCAAACTCTGTGTGTGTGTGTGTGTGTGTGTGTGTGTGTGTGTGTGTATATATATATATATATATATACATCCTCCCATTCTATACTGTTCATTTCCATTAGAACTTCCAATTATCAGTGCACATGGTATGTCAAATTAATAGAGTTTGTTATTCACCCCTTTATCTTTGCTATAGCTGTGCACCAACTTAGAACTAGGATTAGTTTAATCATTGAGTCAACCTTGGGTGACATCCATAATTAACAGATTCTAAGCAGACAGATAACTATCTTTCAGTGAAAACTGAGAAGGGAGTTTTAATTGCTTTGAAACTAAAGTTAATTGGAATTAGATTGATTCATGGGGTCGCAAAGAGTCAGACATGACTGAGTGACTGAACTGAACTGAACTGAAAGTATAAATGTTTTAAATATTCTTATTGGTTAACAAGTTAATGATACAAATGATTAAATGTCTTATTTGGATATTTTGTTTCAAGTATTTCAGTTTTACAGGTTAAATGATTTCTAGTATATAAAGAATCCATTTACTTTTATTTATTTTTAAATTTTTTTTCAAAATTTATTTATTTTAATTGGAGGCTAATTACTTTACATTATTGTATTGGTTTTGCCACACATTGACATGAATCTGCCCCGCGTGTACATGTGGCCCCCTTGTTGAACCCCCCTTCCACCTCCCATCCCTCTGGTTCATCCCAGTTCACCAGCCCTGAGCATCCTGTATCATACTTTTAACCTGGATTGGTGATTCGTTTCACATATGATAATATACAGATTTCAATGCCATTCTCCCAAACCATCCCACCCTCACCCTCTCCCACAGAGACCAAAAGACTGTTCTATACGTCTGTGTCTCTTTTGCTGTCTCGTATACAGGGATATCATTTGCATCTTTCTAAATTCCATATATATGCGTTAGTATACTGTATTGGTGTTTTTCTTTCTGGCTTACTTCACTCTGTATAATAGGCTCCAGTTTCATCCACCTCATTAGAAATGATTCAAATGCATTCTTTTTAATGGCTGAGTACAAAAAAGATCTTCACGACCAAGATAGTCACGATAACGTGATCACTGACCTACAGCCAGACATCTTGGAATGTGAAGTCAAGTGGGCCTTAGCAAGCATCACTACGAACAAAGCTAGTGGAGGTGATGGAATTCCAGTTGAGCTATTTCAAGTCTTGAAAGATGATGCTGTGAAAGTGCTGCACTCAATATGCCAGCAGATATGGAAAACTCAGCAGTGGCCACAGGACTGGAAGAGGTCAGTCTTCATTCCAATCCCAAAGAAAGGCAATGCCAAAGAATGCTCAAACTACTGCACAATTGCACTCATCTCACACGCTAGTAAAGTCATGCTCAAAATTCTCCAAGCCAGGCTTCAGCAGTATATAAACCGTGAACTCCCAGATGTTCAAGCAGGTTTTAGAAAAGGCAGAGGCACCAGAGATCAAATTGCCAACATCCGCTGGATCATGGAGAAAGCAAGAGAGTTTCAGAAAAACATCTATTTCTGCTTTATTGACTATGCCAAAGCCTTTGACTGTGTCGATCACGATAAACTGTGGCACATTCTGAAAGAGATGGGAATCCCAGACCGCCTGACCTGCCTCTTGAGAAACCTGTATGCAGGTCAGGAAGCAAATGTTAGAACTGGACATGGAACAACAGACTGGTTCCAAATAGGAAAAGGTGTACGTCAAGGTTGTATATTGTCACCTTGCTTATTTAACTTATATGCAGAGTACATCATGAGGAACGCTGGGCTGGAAGAAGCACAGGCTGGAATCAAGATTGCCGGGAGAAATATCAATAACCTCAGATATGCAGATGACACTACCCTTATGGCAGAAAGTGAAGAGGAACTCAAAAGCCTCTTGATGAAAGTGAAAGAGGAGAGTGAAAAGGTTGGCTTGAAGCTCAACATTCAGAAAACTAAGATCATGGCATCTGGTCCCATCACTTCTTGGGAAATAGATGGAAAAACAGTGGAAACAGTGTCAGACTTTGTTTTTTTGGGCTCCAAAATCACTGCAGATGCTGATTGCAGCCATGAAATTAAAAGACGCTTGCTCCTTGGAAGGAAAGTTATGACCAACCTTGATAGTATATTAAAAAGCAGAGACATTACTTTGCCAACCAAGGTCCGTCTAGTCAAGGCAATGGTTTTTCCCGTGGTCATGTATGGATGTGAGAGTTGGACTGTGAAGAAGGCTGACCACCGAAGAATCGATGCTTTTGAACTGTGGTGTTGGAGAAGACTCTTGAGAGTCCCTTGTACTGCGAGGAGATCCAACCAGTCCATTCTAGAGGAGATCAATCCTGGATGTTCATTGGAGGGACTGATGCTAAAGCTGAAACTGCAATACTTTGGCCACCTCATGCGACGAGTTGACTCACTGGAAAAGACTCTGATGCTGGGAAAGGTTGGGGGCGGGAGGAGAAGGGGACGACGGAGAATGAGATGGCTGGATGGCATCACCGACTCTGTGGACATGAGTTTGAGTGAACTCCAGGAGTTGGTGATGGACAGGGAGGCCTGGCGTGCTGTGATTCATGGGGTCGCTGAGAGTCGGACACGACTGAGCGACTGAACTGAACTGAATACTCCATTGTGTGTATGTACCAAACCTTTCTTATCCATTCATCTGCAGATGGCCATCTAGGTTGCTTCCATGTCCTGGCTATTATAAACAGTGCTGCAATGAACATTGGAGTACACGTGTCTCTTTCAATTCTGGTTTCCTCGGTGTGTCTGCCAAGGAGTGCGATTGCTGGGTCGTATGGAAGTTCTGTTTCCAGTTTTTTGAGGAATCTCCACACTGTTCTCCATAGTGGCTGTACTAGTTTGCATTCCCACCAACAGTGTAAGAGGGTTCCCTTTTCTCCACACCCTCTCCAGCATTTATTGCTTGTAGACTTTTGGATAACATTTACTTTTAGCATTTGGAGAATTTCTTGTTCTTTCCCCTAATGTTTTGGTCATTATCTTTTCATTTTAAAGTTAATATGGGGGCGGTCCTAAGATGACAGAGGAATAGGACTGGGAGACCACTTTCTCCCCACCAAATTCATCAAAAGAACATTTGAACACTGAGTAAATTCCACAAAACAACTTCTGAATGCTGGCAGAGGACATCAGGCACCCAGAAAAGCAGCCAAAGGTTTTCAAAAGGAGGTAGGAAAAAATATAAAAGATAAAAAGTGAGACAAAAGAAGTAGGGACAGAGATCCATCCTGGGAAGGGAGTCTTAAAAAAGCGAGACGTTTCCAAACACCAGGAAACACTCACTGGCGAGTCGGTGGCAAGCCTTTGAACCTCAGAGGGCAACATAACCAGGAGGAAAAATAAATAAATAATTAAAACCCACAGATTACATGCCCAAAGGTAACTCCCAGTGGAGAAGCAGCGCAGACACCCACATCCGCCACTAGCAAGCGGGGGCTGGGCACGGAGGCGCGGGCTGCATTGCTTAGGGTAAGGACCAGGCCTGAATGCCCTGAGGGCAATCTAAGGGAACTAACTTGAGATAGCAAACCAGACTGTGGGATAGCTATCCCGTGAAAAGCCCTAACCTAAAATCACTGCAGGTTGTGATTGCAGCCATGAAATTAAAAGGCTCCTTGGAAGGAAAGTTATGACCAACCTAGACAGCATATTAAAAAGCAGAGACATTACTTTGCCAACAAAGTCCATCTAGTCAAGGTTATGGTTTTTCCAGTGGTCATGTATGGATGTGAGAGTTGGACTGTGAAGAAAGCTTAGCACTGAAGAATTGATGCTTTTGAACTGTGGTGTTGGAGAAGACTCTTGAGAGTCTCTTGGACTGCAAGGAAATCCAACCAGTTCATTCTAAAGATCAGTCCTGAGTGTTATTTGGAAGGACTGATGCTAAAGCTGAAACCCCAATACTTTGGCCACCTCATGCGAAGAGATGACTCATTGGAAAAGACTCTGATGCTTGGAGGGTTTGGGGGCAGGAGGAGAAGGGGACGACAGAGGATGAGATGGCTGGATGGCATCACTGACTCGATGCATATGAGCTTGTGTGAACTCCGGTAGCGAAGATGCCTGGCATGCTATGATTCATGGGATTGCAAAGAGTCGGACATGACTGAGTGACTGAACTGAACTGAAGACGCCACCAGGCCGGCTATCAGAATAAAGACTGAGCAGAGCTAGCTGGCTGCAGACTGGCCCATACCTCGCCAGAGACAGGTAGGCGAGGGCAGCCAGAGCCGGAAGGGGGCAATCGCAGCCCCAGAGAGCATCATGTACCAAACTGCAAGCAGGCTTCATTGCTAACCAGGACTTCTTGGGATTCTGGATGGTCGATATCTGCTGGGAGCATCGCAGCCAGAGATCAGATCCCCAGAAGAGACGCATGGCACTTCTGAGAAGGTGCGCCGGTTGTACACCCAGAATCCCGAGCAACAGTGACGGGGGAGGTGATAAGTTGAAGCGACTGTTCTCGCCAAACACCTGGTCACATGAGCTGCTAGGACCTGGGAAGGACACAGAACGAAGGCCCAACTGAGTCTGCACCTTTGTGGAGTACCTGAGTACGTGAACCTGAGCGGCTTAGACCTGGGAATTGCATACAATGCAGGGCCGGCCTCAGACAGTTCTCGAAAAGCAACCTAGAGCCTAAGCAGTGTAGAGAGGGAAAGCACACATGCCGTGAGCGGGGGCAAACCCAGTGTAGCAGAGATGCTGCAAGCACACGCCAGTGTTATTTGTTTGCAGTGTTCCTGCCTTCCCACAACACGACTGAACAAGTGAGCCTAAAAAAGTGTCCACCACCGCCCCCTTGTGTCAGGGTGGAATACGATACTAAAGAGAGCTGCAAACAGAAGAAGCTAAAACAAACAGAGGGAATCGCCTTGGAAGTGATAGGCGCAACAGATTAAAACCATGTAGTTAGCACCGAGTACTTAGGAAAGGGCCTATAGATCTTGAGAAGTATAAGCCAGATCAAGGAACTATCTGAAAATGAACTGACCCCACACTGTCCACAACAACACCAGAGAAAGTCCTAGATATATTTTTAATATTACCATTTTTCAAATTAAAATTTTTTTAAAAAATTTCAAGTCCTCTCAGTTCAGTTCAGTTCAGTCGCCCAGTCATGTCCGACTCTTTGCGACCCCATGAATCACAGCACACTAGGCCTCCCTGTCCATCACCAATTCTCGGAGTTCACTCAAACTCATGTCCATCGAGTTAGTGATGCCATCCAACTATCTCATTCTCTGTCGTCCCCATCTCCTCCCGCCCCCAATCCCTCCCAGCATCAGACTCTTTTCCAGTGAGTCAACTCGTCGCATGAGGTGGCCAAAGTATTGGAGATTCAGCTTTAACATCAGTCCTTCCAATGAACACCCAGGATCAATCTCCTTTAGAATGGACTGGTCGGATCTCCGTGCAGTCCAAGGGACTCTTAAGAGTCTTCTCTAGCACCACAGTTCAAAAGCATAAATTCTTTGGTGATCAGCTTTCTTCACAGTCCAACTCTCACATCCATACATGACCACAGGAAAAACCATAGCCTTGACTAGACAGACCTTTGTTGCCAAAGTAATGTCTCTGCTTTTTAATATGCTATCTAGGTTGCTTTCCTTCCAAGGAGTAAGCGTCTTTTAATTTCATGGCTGCAATCAGCATCCACAGTAATTTTGGAGCCCCCCCAAAATAAAGTCTGATACTGTTTCCACTGTTTCCCCATCTATTTCACATGAAGTGATGGGACCAGATGCCATGATCTTTGTTTTCTGAATGTTGAGCTTCAAGCCAACCTTTTCACTCTCCTCTTTCTCTTTCATCAAGAGGCTTTTGAATTCCTCTTCACTTTCTGCCATAAAGGTGGTTCAAGTCTTTTACTACTCCTTTAATTTTCATTTTTATAACCTACTATTACTTTGCACAAAAAAGCCCATTTTTATTTATTTATTTTATTTTTAATTTTTAAAAAGTTTATTTATTTATTTTAATTGGGGGCTAATTACTTTACATTATTGTATTGGTTTTGTCATACATTTACATGAATCTGCCCCGGGATGTACATATGTTCCCCCTCTTGAACCCCCCTCCCACCTCCCTCCCCATCCCATCCCTCTGTTTCATCCCAGTACAACAGCCCTGAGCATCCTGTATCATGCATCAAACTTGGACTGACGATTCGTTTCACATATGATAATGGACATGTTTTAATGCCATTCTCCCAAATCATCCCACCCTCGCCCTCTCCCAGAGTCCAAAAAGCTGTTCTATACATCTGTGTATCTTTTGCTATTTATTTATTTTTAATTTATTTTATTGGAGGCAAATTACTTTACATTAATATATTGGTTGGTTTTGCCATACATTGACATGAATCTGCCCCGGGTGTACATGTGTTCCCTTTCTTGAATCCCCCTCCCACCTCCCTCTTCTCCATATCCTCCCTCCAGGTCATCCCTGTGCACCAGCCCCAAGCATCCTGTATCATGCGACGAACCTGGACTGGTGATTCATTTCACATATGACAATATACATGATACAATGCCATTCTCCCCAATCATCCCACCTTCACCCTCTCCCACAGAGTCCCAAAGACTGTTCTATACAACTATGTCTCTTTTGCAGTCTCATATACAGGGTTAAGGTTACCATCTTTTTAAATGCCATATATATGCGTTAGTATACTGTATTGATGTTTTTCTTTCTGGCTTACTTCACTCTGTATAATAGGCTCCAGTTTCATCCACCTCATTAGAACTGATTCAAATGCATTCTTTTTAATGGCTGAGTAATACTCCATTGTGTATATGTACCAAACCTTTCTTATCCATTCGTCTGCAGATGGACATCTAGGTTGCTTCCATGTCCTGGCTATTATAAACAGTGCTGCAATGAACATTGGAGTACATGTGTCTCTTTCAATTCTGGTTTCCTCGGTGTGCATGCCCGGGAGTGCGATTGCTGGATCATATGGCAATTCTATTTCCAGTTTTTTGAGGAATCTCCACACTGTTCTCCATAGTGGCTGTACTAGTTTGCATTCCCACCAACAGTGTAAGAGGGTTCCATTCTCTCCACACCCTCTCTAGCATTTATTTGCATGTAGACTTTTGGATAGCAGCCATTCTGACTGGTGTGAAATGGTATCTCATTGTGGTTTTGATTTGTATTTCTCTGATTATGAGGGATGTTGAGCATTTTTTCATGTGTTTGTTAGCCATCTGTATGTCTTCTTTGGAGAAATGTCTGTTTAGTTCTATGGCCCATTTTTTGATTGGGTCACTTATTTTTCTGGAATTGAGCTGCAGGAGCTGCTTGTATATTTTGGAGATTAATCCTTATCAGTTGCTTAATTTGCTATTATTATCTCCCATGCTGAAGGCTGTCTTTTCACCTTGCTTATAGTTTCCTTTGCTGTGCAGAAGCTTTTGATTTTAATTAGGTCCCATGTGTTTATTTTTGCTTTTATTTCCAATATTCTGGGAGGTGGGTCATGGAGGATCCTGCTGTGATTTATGTCGGAGAGTGTTTTGCCTATGTTCTCCTCTAGGAGTTTTAAATTTTCTGGTCTTACATTTAGCTCTCTAATCCATTTTGAGTTTATTTTGGTGTATGGTGTTAGGAAGTGTTCTAATTTCCTTCTTTTACAAGTGGCTGACCAGTTTTCCCAGCAACACTTGTTAAAGAGACTGTCTTTTCTCCATTTTATATTCTTGCCTCCTTTGTCAAAGATAAGGTGTCTATAGGTGCATGGATTTATCTCTGGGCTTTCTATTTTGTTCCATTGATCTATTTTTCTGTCTTTATGCCAATACCATACTGTCTTGATGACTGTGGCTTTGTAGTAGAGCCTGAAGTCCGGCAGGTTAATTCCTCCAGTTCCATTCTTCTTCTTCAAGATTGCTTTGGCTGTTCGAGGTTTTTTGTATTTCCATACAAACTGTGAGATTATTTGTTCTAGTTCTGTGAAAAATATTGTTGGTAGCTTGATAGGCATTGCATTGAATGTATAAATTACTTTGGGTAGTATACTCATTTTCACAATATTTATTCTTCCAATCCATGAACACGGTATATTTCTCCATCTGTTAGTGTCCTCTTTGATTACTTTCGCTAGTGTTTTATAGTTTTCTATGAACAAGTCTTTTGTTTCCTTAGGTAGATATATTCCTAAGTATTTAATTCTTTTCGTTGCAACAGTGAATGGAATAGTTTCCTTAATTTCTCTTTCTATTTTCTCATTATTAGTGTATAGGAATGCAAGGGATTTCTGTGTGTTGATTTTATATCCTGCAACTTTACTGTATTCATTGATTAGCTCTAGTAGTTTTCTGGTAGAGTCTTTAGGGTTTTCTGTGTAGAGGATCATGTCATCAGCGAATAGTGAAAGTTTTACTTCTTCTTTTCCAGTTTGTATTCCTTTTATGTCTTTTTCTGCTCTGATTGTTGTAGCCAGAACTTCCAGAACTATGTTGAATAGTAGTGGTGAGAGTGGGCACCCTTGTCTTGTTCCTGACTTTAGGGGAAATGCTTTCTCTTTTTCACCATTGAGGATACTGTTTGCTGTGGGTTTCTCATATATAGCCTTTATTAGGTTGAGATATGTCCCTTCTATTCCCACTTTCTGGAGGGTTTTTATCATAAATGGATGTTGCATTTTGTCAAAGGCTTTCTCTGCATCTATTGAGATAATCATATGATTTTTATTTTTCAGTTTGTTAATGTGGTGTATTACGTTGATTGATTTGTGGATATTGAAGAATCCTTGCATTCCTGGGATAAAGCCCACTTGGTCGTGATGTATGATCTTCTTAATGTGTTGTTGGATTCTGATTGCTAGAATTTTGTTCAGGATTTTTGCATCTATGTTCATCAGTGATATTGGCCTGTAGTTTTCTCTTTTTTTGTGGGATCTTTACCGGGTTTTGGGATTAGGGTGATGGTGGCCTCATAGAATGAGTTTGGAAGTTTCCCTTCCTCAGCAATTTTCTGGAAGAATTTGAGTAGTATTGGTGTTAGCTCTTATCTAAATTTTTGGTAGAATTCAGCTGTGAAGCCATCTGGACCTGGGCTTTTGTTTGCGGGAAGATTTCTGATTACTTCCTCTAGTTCCGTGCTTGTGATGGGTCTGTTCAGATTTTCTATTTCTTCCTGGTTCAGTTTTGGCAAGGTGTACTTTTCTAGGAATTTGTCCATTTCTTCCAAGTTGTTCATTTTATTGCCATATAATTGCTAATAGTATTCTCTAATAATCCTTTGTATTTCTGTATTGTCGGTTGTGATCTCTCCATTTTCATTTCTAATTTTATTGATTTGGTTCTTCGCCCTTTGTTTCTTGATGAGTCTGGCTAGTGGTTTGTCAATTTTATTTACCTTCTCAAAGAACCAGCTTTTGGCTTTGTTAATTTTTGCTATGGTCTCTTTTGTTTCTTTTGCATTTATCTCTGTCCTAATTTTTAAGATTTCTTTCCTTGTACTAACCCTGGGGTTCTTCATTTCTTCCTTTTCCAGTTTCTTTAGATGTAGAGTTAGGTTATTTAGTTGACTTTTTTCTTGTTTCTTGAGGTGTGCCTGTATTGCTATGAACTTCCCCCTTAGCACTGCTTTTACAGTGTCCCAGAGGTTTTGGGTTGTTGTGTTTTCATTTTCATTTATTTCTATGCATATTTTGATTTCTCTTTTGATTTCTTCTATGATTTGTTTATTATTCAGCAGAATTTTGTTCAGTCTCCATATGTTGGCATTTTTAACAGTTTTTCTCCTGTAATTGAGATCTAATTTTAGTGCATTGTGGTCAGAAAAGATGCTTGGAATGATTTCAATTTTTTTGAATTTACCAAGGCTAGATTTATGGCCCAGGATGTGATCTATCCTGGAAAATGTTCCATGTGTGCTTGAGAAAAAGGTGAAATTCATTGTTTTGGGGTGAAATGTCCTATAGATATCTATTAGGTCTAACTGGTCTATTGTATCATTTAAAGTTTGTGTTTCCTTGTTAATTTTCTGTTTAGTTGATCTATCCATAGATGTAAGTGGGGTATTAAAGTCTCCCACTATTATTGTGTTATTGTTAATTTCCCCTTTCATACTTGTTAGTAATTGTCTTACATATTGCTGTGCTCCTATGTTGGATGCATAAATATTTATAATTGTTATATCCTCTTCTTGGATTGATCCTTTGATCATTATGTAGTTTCCTTCTTTGTCACTTTTCACAGCCTTTGTTTTAAAATGTATTTTATCTGATATGAGTATTCCTACTCCTGCTTTCTTTTGGTCTCTATTTGCTTGGAATATCTTTTTCCATCCCTTCACTTTCAGTCTGTATGTGTCCCTCGTTTTGAGGTGGGTCTCTTGTAGACATCATATATGGGAGTCTTGTTTTTGTATCCATTCAGCCAGCCTTTGTCTTTTGGTTGGGGCATTCAACTCATTTACGTTTAAGGTGATTATTGATAAGTATGATCTCGTTGCCATTTTCTTTATTGCTTTGTGTTTGAGTTTATATACCCTTTCTGTGTTTCCTGTCTAGAGAAATTACTTTAGTATTTGTTGGAGAGCTGGTTTGGTGATGCTGAATTCTCTTAGCTTTTGCTTGTCTGTAAAGCTTTTGATTTCTCCTTCATATTTGAATGATATCCTTACTGGGTATAGTAATCTGGGCTGTAGGTTACTTTCTTTCATCACTTTAAGTATGTCACGCACATTCCCTCCTGGCCTGAAGAGTTTCTATTGACAGATCAGCTGTTATCCTTATGGGGATCCCCTTGTGTGTTATTTGTTGTTTTTCCCTTGCTGCTTTTAATATTTGTTCTTTGTGTTTGATCTTTGTTAATTTGATTAATATGTGCTTTGGAATATTTCGCCTTGGGTTTATCCTGTTAGGGACTCTCTGTGTTTCTTGGACTTGGGTGATTATTTCCTTCCCCATTTTAGGGAAACTTTCAACTATTATCTCCTCACGTATTCTCTCATGGTGTTTCTTTTTGTCTTCTTCTTCTGGGACTCCTATGATTCGAATGTTGGGGCGTTTAATATTGTCCCATATGTCTCTAATATTGTCCTCATTTCTTTTAATTATTTTTTCTTTTTCTGTCTCTGTTTCATTTATTTGTACATTTCTATCTTCTAGTTCACTTATCCTGTCTTCTGCCTCCTTTATTCTACTGTTTGTTCCCTCCAGGGTGTTTCTGATCTCATCTATTGCATTATTCATTTTATATTGACTCTTTTTTATTTCCTCTAATTCCTTATTAAACATTTCTTGTATCTTCTCAATCCTTTTCTCCAATTTATTTATCTGTAACTCCATTTTGCTTTCCAGATTTTGAATCATTTTCACAATTATAATTCGAAATTCTTTATCAGGTAGGTTCCCTATATCTTCCTCTTTTGTTTGTGTTGGTGGGCATTTATCCTGTTCCTTTACTTGCTGGGTATTTCTCTGCTGCTTCATCTTGCTTATATTGCTGTGTTTGGGGTGGCCTTTCCGTCTTCTGGCAGTTTGTGGAGTTCTTTTTATTATGTAGTTACCTCGTTGTGTGACTTCTCAAGGTTCCCTGGTTAGGGAAGCTTGTGTCTATGTTCTGGTGGGTGGAGCTGGATTTCTTCTCTCTGGAGTACAATGAAGTGTCCAGTAATGAGTTTGAGATGTCAGTGGGTTTGGAGTGGCTTTGGGCAGCCTGGATATTGAAGGTCAGTGCTATTCTCCTGTATTGCTGGATAGTTTGTGTAGTATGTCTTTCACTGAAACTTGTTGACCCTTGGGTGGTGCCTGGTTTCAGTGTATGTATGGAGGCATTTGATGAGTACCTATCAATTATTGTTCTCTGGAACAGGAGATCTCTGGTGTTCTCAGGATTTGGACTTAAGCCTCTGCCCCTGTTTTTCAGTCTTATACTTGCAGTAGGCTCAAGGCTTCTCCCTCTGTTACTTCCAAGGCAGTTCCTTCTGTTGAAAAAGTTCTTCTGTTTTCTGGTCTCCTCAGTGTCTAATTCCCCTTCTGACACCAGGATGCGGTGGTGGACACTTTTTTTTTCCCCCCCGGGTCACCTGTTCTGTCCTGCTGTGGGGAGGGAGGAACGCAGCTAACAAATATCCCTGGCGTCTGTGGGGAGTGCTCGCAGTGTCTCGGCTACACTGGGAATGCTCCTGCTCGAGGTGTGTGTGCTTTTCCTGTTTATACTGCTTAGGCTCTAGGTTGCTCTGTTGGGAGCTGTCCACGGCTCGCGCTGGATTGCATGCACTTTCCAGGTCTGAGCGGCTCAAGTCAGGTCCTTGGGTACTCCACAAAGGCGCAGACTTGGCTGGGCCTGCGTTTTGTGCCTTCCCCGGTCCAAGTAGCTCAGGTGACCAGGTATTTGGCGAGTGCGGTCACTGCTATTTATCGCCTTCCCACTCGGTTTTCTGGGAGTACAACCAGCGCAGTTTCTCAGGCGGATATCGACTGGCCCAAACCCAAGAAGTCTTGGCAAGCAAGGAAGCCTGCCTGCAGCTTGGCACGGGAGGCCTCTCTGGGGCCGTGGCTGCCCCCACCCCGGTGCTGGATGCCCTCCCCCCCCGCGTCAGTGGGGACTGGGGGATGGGCCGCCCGCTGCTGGCTTGTTCCACTCAGCACCCTGTTCTGTGGTCGGGGCTGGCGGAGTCCTGGGTTGGGGCTTTTCGCAGGCTTTTCCTAGCCTTTTCGCCTTTTAGCTGCATCTGAGATGCCTGCCCCAGCGGCGCAGATGAGAGAGACGCCGGCCCTGGCGGGCGCAACCGACAACACAAAGAAGCGCGGCCATGAGGAACTACCCCATGTGCAATAAGCGGTGGCTGTGCGGGCTCAGGAGGGCCGAGAGGAGCTACTCCATGTTCAAGGTCAGGGGGGCGGTCTTCAGGAGATACCCCTCATCCAAGGTAAGGTGCAGCGGCTATGCTTTCTTGGAACAGTTGTGAAGAGATATCCCACGCCCAAGGTAAGAGAAACCCAAATAAGACGGTAGGTATTGTGAGGGGGCATCAGAGGGCAGACACACTGAAATCATAATCACAGGAAACTAGTTGATCTGATCACATGGACCACAGCCGAATGTGGTCCACTGGAGAAGGGAATGGCAAACCACTTCAGTATACTTGCCTTGAGAACCCCATGAACCGTATTAAAGGGCAAAATGATAGGATACTGAATGAAGAATTCCCCAGGTCTGTAGGTGCCCAGTATGCTATTGGAGATCAGTGGAGAAGTAACTCTAGAAGGAATGAAGGGATGGAGCAAAAGCAAAACCAACACCCAGCTGTGGATGTAACCAGTGATAGAAGCAAGGTCCGGTGCTGTAAAGAGCAATATTGCATAGGAACCTGGAATGTTAGGTCCATGAATCAAGGCAAATTGGAAGTGGTCAAACAGGAGACAGCAAGAGTGAACATCGACATTCTAGGAATCAGTGAATTAAAATGGACTGGAATGGGCATATCTACTACTGTGGGCAGGAATTCCTTAGAAGAAATGGAGTAGCCATCATGGTCAACAAAAGAGTCCTAAATGCAGTACTTGGATGCAATCTCAAAAGTGACAGAATGATTTCTGTTCGTTTCCAAGGCAAACCATCCAATATTACAGTAATCCAGGCCTATGCCCCAACCAGTAACACTAAAGAAGCCGAAGTTGAACAGTTCTATGAAGACCTACAAGACCTTTCAGAACTCACACCCCAAAAAGATGTCCTTTTCATTATAGGGGACTGGAATGCAAAAGTAGGAAGTCAAGAAACACCTGGAATAACAGGCAAATTTGGTCTTGGAGCACGGAATGAAGCAGGGCAAAGGCTAATAGAGTTTTGTCAAGAGAACGCACTGGTCATAGCAAACAGCCTCTTCCAACAACACAAGAGAAGACTCTACACATGGACATCACCAGATGGTCAACACCGAAATCAGATTGATTATATTTTTTGCAGCCAAAGATGGAGAAGCTCTATACAGTTAGCAAAAACAAGACCAGGAGCTGACTGTGGCTCAGATCATGAACGCCTTATTGCCAAATTCAGACTTAAATTGAAGAAAGTAGGGAAAACCACTAGACCATTCAGATATGACCTAAATCAAATCCCTTATGATTATACAATGGAGGTGAGAAATAGATTTGAGGGACTAGATCTGATAGATAGAGTGCCTGATGAACTCTGGATGGAGGTTCGTGATATTGTACAGGAGACAGGGACCAAGACCATCCCCATGGAAAAAAAATGCAAAAAAGCAAAATGGCTCTCTGAGGAGGCCTTACAAATAGCTGTGAAAAGAAGAGAAGCGAAAAGCAAAGGAGAAAAGGAAAGATATAAGCATCTGAATGCAGAGTTCCAAAGAATAGCAAGGAGGGATAAGAAAGCCCTCCTCAGCGATCAATGCAAAGAAATAGAGGAAAACAACAGAATAGGAAAAACAACAGTATAGGAAAAACAACAGATCTCTTCAAGAAGATCAGAGATTCCAAGGGAACATTTCATTGCAAAGATGGGCTCGATAAAGGACGGAAATTGTATGGTCCTAACAGAAGCAGAAGATATTAAGAAGAGGTGTCAAGAATACACAGAAGAACTGTACAAAAAAGATCTTCACGACCAAGATAGTCATGATAACGTGATCACTGACCTAGAGCCAGACATCTTGGAATGTGAAGTCAAGTGGGCCTTA
This sequence comes from Moschus berezovskii, assembly GCF_049115385.1. Classification (NCBI taxonomy): domain Eukaryota; kingdom Metazoa; phylum Chordata; class Mammalia; order Artiodactyla; family Moschidae; genus Moschus; species Moschus berezovskii. The sequence continues at coordinate 67,701,270 of NC_142488.1, forward strand.
GCAAGCATCACTACGAACAAAGCTAGTGGAGGTGATGGAATTCCAGTTGAGCTTTTTCAAATCCTGAAAGATGATGCTGTGAAAGTGTTGCACTCAATATGCCAGCAAATTTGGAAAACTCAGCAGTGGCCACAGGACTGGAAAAGGTCAGTCTTCATTCCAATCCCAAAGAAAGGCAATGCCAAAGAATGCTCAAACTACCACACAGTTGCACTCATCTCACATGCTAGTAAAGTCATGCTCAAAATTCTCCAAGCCAGGCTTCAGCAATATGTGAACCGTGAACTCCCAGATGTTCAAGCAGGTTTTAGAAAAGGCAGAGGAACCAGAGATCAAATTGCCAACATCCAGTGGATCATGGAGAAAGCAGGAGAGTTCCAGGAAAACATCTATTTCTGCTTCATTGACTATGCCAAATCCTTTGACTGTGTGGATCACAATAAACTGTGGGACATTCTGAAAGAGATGGGAATCCCAGACCACCTGACCTGCCTCTTGAGAAACCTGTATGCAGGTCAGGAAGCAACAGTCAGAACTATACATGGAACAACAGACTGGTTCCAAATAGGAAAAGGAGTACGTCAAGGCTGTATATTGTCACCTTGCTTATTTAACTTATATGCAGAGTACATCATGAGGAACGCTGGGCTGGAAGAAGCACAAGCTGGAATCAAGACTGCTGGGAGAAATATCAATAATCTCAGATATGCAGATGACACTACCCTTATGGCAGAAATTGAAGAAGAACTCAAAAGCCTCTTGATGAAAGTGAAAGAGGAGAGTGAAAAGGTTGGCTTGAAGCTCAACATTCAGAAAACAAAGATCATGGCATCTTGTCCCATCACTTCATGGGAAATAGATGGAAAAACAGTGGAAACAGTGTCAGACTTTATTTTTCTGGGCTCCAAAATCACTGCAGATGCTGATTGCAGCCATGAAATTAAAAGACGCTTGCTCCTTGGAAGGAAAGTTATGACCAACCTAGATAGTATATTAAAAAGCAGAGACATTACTTTGCCAACAAAGTTCCGTCTAGTCAAGGCTATGGTTTTTCCCGTGGTCATGTATGGATGTGAGAGTTGGACTGTGAAGAAAGCTGATCACCGAAGAATTGATGCTTTTGAACTGTGGTGTTGGAGAAGACTCTTGAGAGTCCCTTGGACTGCAAGGAGATCCAACCAGTGCATTCTAGAAGAGATCAATCCTGGGTGTTCATTGGAAGGACTGATGCTAAAGGTGAAACTGCAATACTTTGGCCACCTCATGCGACGAGTTGAGTCACTGGAAAAGACTCTGATGCTGGGAAAAGTTGGGGGTGGCAGGAGAAGGGGACGACAGAGAATGAGATGGCTGGATGGTATCACCGACTCTGTGGACATGAGTTTGAGTGAACTCCGGGAGTTGGTGATGGACAGGGAGGCCTGGCGTGCTGTGATTCATGGGGTCGCGGAGAGTCGGACACGACTGAGCGACTGAACTGAACTGAACTGAACTGTGCTTTGATATTTTAAGTTCGCACCCTCAGTTTGCCCAGGGACATTCAAGCCCGGTTCTCCCTCTAAGCGCTGCCGCCCATGCCTCCCTGCCCAGCCCCCGCTGTGAGTTTTAATTATTTATGTCTTTTGTCTCCCAGTTATGTGGCCCTCTGAGTTTCCACTCGCCAGTGTTTCCAGGTGATTGGAAACTTCTCTCTCTTTTTTTTTTAAGCCTCTCTTCCCGGGATGGAACTTCGTCCCTCCCTCTTTTGCCTTTCTTTTTATCTTTTATACTATTTCCTTCCTCCTTTTGACAACTATAGGCTGCTTTTCTGAGTGCCTGATGTCCTCTGCCGGTATTCAGAAGTTGTTTTTTGGGATTTACTCAGCGTTCAAATGTTCTTTTGCTGATTTTGTGGGGGAGAAAGTGGTCGCCCCGTCCTATTCCTCTGCCATCTTCCCATGCTCCCCCTGCTATTTATTTTAATTGGAGACTAATTACTTTACATTATTGTATTGGTTTTGCCATACATTGACGTGAATCTAAGCAAACTTCATATATATATATATATATTTTAATTTTTGTGACTTTGCTTTTTTTCTTTAATACTGTATTTTTGAGAATCCAACCTCTGCTCTAGACTTTTAATATTTGGTTTTTGTTATTTGTTATCAATTTTGTACCTTAAAAAAATTTTTTTGTACCTTTAAGAACCAAATATTCAGTACCCATTTTTACTTGGGAGTGAGATTACTGGCTTGACTGATCCCTCCCTCTTTGGACTCTCCTTTTTCTCCACTAGGTCGCCTCTATCTCCTCCCTTCCCCTTCTATTCTCTACCAAACTCTGTGAATCTCTTTGTGTGTTCTGGACTGTAGAGAACACTTAGGGAACTGATTACTGGCTGGATCTGTTGCTCTCCTTTTGATTCCCCCCTTTATCCTTCTGGCCACCTCTGTCTTCTTTCTCCCTCTTCTCTTCTCTGTATAATTCTGTGAACATCTCTGAGCATTCCAGATTGTGGAGAGCACATAAGGAAATGATTACTGGCTAGATTTCTCTCTCCACTTTTGATACTCCATCTTCTCTTCCTGGTCACCTCTATCTCCTTCCTCCATATTCTCTTCTCCACGTAACTCTGTGAACCTCTCTGGGTGTCCCTCACTGTGGAGAAACTTTTCATCTTTAACCTAGATGTTTTATCATTGGTGCTGTATAAATGGAGAAGTCTTGAGGCTACTATAGAATAAGATTGAAAACCAGAGGCAGAAGGTTTAAGTTCAAATCCTGAGAACACAAGAGAACTCCTGACTCAAGGGAACATTAATCGATAGGAGCTCATCAAATGCTTCCATACCTACACTGAAACTAAGCACCACCCAAGGGCCAACAAGCTCCAGAGCAAGACATACCACACAAATTCTCCAGCAACACAGGAACATAGCCCTGAGCTTCATTAAATAGGCTGCCCGAAGTCACTCCAAACCCACAGACATCTCATAACTCATTACGGGACACTTCATTGCACTCCAGAGAGAAGAAATCCAGCTCCACCCACCAGAACACTGACACAAGCTTTCCTAACCAGGGAACCTTGACAACCCACTCGTCCAACCCCACCCACAGCGAGGAAACTCCACAATAAAGAGAACTCCACAAACTGCCAGAAGACGGAAAGGCCACCCGAAACACAGCAATATAAGCAACATGAAGAGGCAGAGAAATACCCAGCAAGTAAAGGAACAGGATAAATGCCCACCAAACCAACCAAAAGAGGAATAGATCGGGAATCTACCTGATAAAGAATTCTGAATAATGATAGTGAAAATGATAAAAAATCTTGAAAACAAAATGGAGTTACAGATAAATAGCCTGGAGACAAGAATTGAGAAGACGCAAGAAAGGTTTAACAAGGACCTAGAAGACATAAAAAAGAGTCAATATATAATGAATAGTGCAATAACTGAGATAAAAAACACTCTGGAGGGAACCAACAGTAGAATAACGGAGGCAGAAGATAGGATAAGTGAGTCAGAAGATGGAATGGTATAAATCCATGAAACAGAGAGGAAAAAAGAAAAACAAATTCAAAGAAATGAGGACAATCTCAGAGATTTCTGAGACAATGTTAAAAGTCCCAACATTCGAATCACAGGAGTCCTAGAAGATGAAGACAACAGGAAACACCATGAGAAAATACTTGAGGAGATAACTTAGTTGAAACTTCCCTAAAATGGGGAAGGAAATAATCACCTAATTCCAAGAAAACCAGAGAGTCCCAAACAGGATAAGCCCAAGGCAAAACACTCCAAGACACATATTTATCAAATTAACAAAGATCGAACACAAAGAACAAATATTAAAAACAGCAAGGGAAAAACAACAAATAACACACAAGGGGATCCCCATAAGGATAACAGCTGATTTGTCAATAGAAACTCTTCAGTCCAGGAGGGAATGTGCGTGACATACTTAAAGTGATGAAAGAAAATAAGCTACATCCCAGATTACTGTACCCAGCAATAATCTCATTCTAATATGAAGGAGAAATCAAAAGCTTTGCAGATAAGCAAAAGCTGAGAGAATTCAGCATCACCAAACCAGCTCTCCAACAAATGCTAAAGGATCTTCTCTAGACAGGAAACACAGAAAGGGTGTATAAACTCAAAGCCAAAACAATAAAGTAAATGGCAACGGGATCATACATATCAATAATTAAGTAAATGTGTTGAATGCCCCAACCAAAAGGAAAAGACTGGCTGAATGGATAAAAAAACAAGAATCCTATATACGTTGTCTACAAGGGACCCACCTTGAATCAAGGGACACACAGACTGAAAGTGAAGGGCTGGTAAAAGATATTCCATTCAAATAGAGACCAAAAGAAAGCAGGAGTAGCAATTCTCATATAAGATAAAATAGACTTTAAAACAAAGGTTGTGAAAAGAGACAAAGAAGGACACTGCATAATGATCAAAGGACCAATGCAAGAAGAAGATATAACAATTATAAATATATATGCACCCAACATAGGAGCACAGCAATATGTAAGACAAATGCTAACAAGTATGAAATACGAAATTAAAGATAACACAATAATAGTGGGAGACTTTAATACCCCACTCACACCTATGGATAGATCAACTAAACAGAAAATTAACAAGGAAACACAAACGTTAAGTGATACAATAGACCAGCTACACCTAACTGATATCTATAAAACATTTCACCCCAAAACAATGAATTTCACCTTTTTCTCAAGTGCACACAGAACCTTCTCCGGATAGATCCCATCCTGGTCCATAAATCTAGCCTTGGTAAATTCAAACAAATTGAAATCATTCCAAGCATCTTTTCTGACCACAATGCAGTAAGACTAGATCTCAATTACAGGAAAAAAACTATTAAAAATTCCAACACATGGAGGCTGAAAAACATGCTGCTAAATAGACAAAAAATCACAGAACTAATCAAAAAAGAAATCAAAATATGCATAGAAATGAATGAAAATGAAAATTAAAACACAACAACCCAAAACCTCTGGGAAACTGTAAAAGCAAGTGCATAAGGCATACCAATTGTATTTCATAGCAATACAAGCATACCTCAAGAAACAAGAAAAATGTCAACTAAATAACCTAACTGTACACCTAAAGCAACCAGAAAAGGAAGAAATGAAGAACCCCAGGGTCAGTAGAAGGAAAGAAATCTTAAAAATTAGGGCAGAAATAAATGCTACAAAAGCAAAAGAAACCATAGAAAAAATCAACAAAGCCAAAAGCTGGTTCTTTGAGAGGGTAAATAAAATTGACAAACCACTAGCCAGACTCATCAAGAAACAAAGGGAGAAGAACCAAATCAATAAAATTAGAAATGAAAATGGAGAGATCACAACAGGCAACACAGAAATAAAAAGGATCATTAGAGACTACTATCAGCAATTATATGGCAATAAATTGCATAACTTGGAAGAAATGGACAAATTCTTAGAAAAGTACAACTTTCCAAAACTGAACCAGGAAGAAATAGAAAGTCTTAATAGACCCATCACAAGCACGGAAATTGAAACTGTAAGCAGAAATCTTAAGCAAACAAAAGCCCAGGTCCAGGCAGCTTCACAGCTGAATTTTGCCAAAAATTTAGAGAAGAGCTAACACCTATCCTACTCAAATTCTTCTAGAAATTGCAGAGGAAGGTAAACTTCTAAACTCACTCTACTGAGGCCACCATCACCCTAATACCAAAACCTGACAAAGATGCCACACAAAAAAATAGAATTACAGGCCAATATCACTGATGAACATAGATGTAAAAATCCTTAACAAAATTCTGGCAATCAGGATCCAACAACACATTAAAAAGATCATACATCATGACCAAGTGAGCTTTATCCAAGTGATGCAAGGATTCTTCAATATCCATAAATCAATCAATGTAATATATAACATTAACAAACTAAAAAATAAAAACCATATGATTGTCTCAATAGATGCAGAGAAAACCTTTGACAAAATGCAACATCCATTTATGATAAAAACCCTCCAGAAAGTGGGAATAGAAGGAACATTCCTCAACATAGTAAAAGCTGTATATGAGAAACCCACAGCAAACATTGTCCTCAATGGTGAAAATTTGAAAACATTTCCCCTAAAGTCAGGAACAAGACAAGGGTGCCCACTCTCACCACTACTATTCAACATCGCTTTGGAAGTTTTGGCCACAGCAATCAGAGCAGAAAAAGACATAAAGGGAATCCATTACATTGATTGTTTTGCGGGTATTGAAGAAGCCTTGCATCCATGGGATAAAACCTACTTGGTCATGATGTATGATCTTTTAAATATGTTGTTGGATTCTGATTGCTAGAATTTTGTTAAGAATTTTTGCATCATGTTCATCAGTGATATTGGCCTGTAGTTCTCTTTTTTGGTGGCATCTTTGTCACGTTTTGGTATTAGGGTGATGGTGGCTTCATCGGATGAGTTTTGAAGGTTACCTTACTCTGAAGTTTTCTGGATGAATTTGAGTAGGATAGGTGTTAGCTCTTCTCTAAATTTTTGGCAAAATTCAGCTGTGAAGCTGTATGGACCTGGGCTTTTGTTTGCTGGAAGATTACTGATTACAGTTTCAATTTCCGTGCTTGTGATGGGTCTGTTAAGACTTTCTATTTCTTCCTGGTTCAGTTTTGGAAAGTTGTACTTTTCTAAGAATTTGTCCATTTCTTCCAAGTTGTGCAATTTATTGCCATATAATTGCTGATAGCAGTCTCTTATGATCCTTTGTATTTCTGTGTTGTCTGTTGTGATCTCTCCATTTTCATTTCTTTTTTTTTTGTTAATTTATTTTTTTATTGGAGGCAAATTATTTTACAATATTATATTGGTTGGTTTTGCCATACATTGATATGAATTTGCCCCGGGTTTACATAAGTTCCCCCTCCTGAACCCCCCTCCCACCTCCCTCCTCCCTTTATCCTCCCTCTGGGTCATCCCCGCATGCCAGCCCCAAGCATCCTATAACATGCATTGACCCTGAACTAGTGATTCGTTTCACATATGACAACATACGTGTTTCAATGCCATTCTCCCAAATCATCCCACCCTCACCCTCTCCCATAGAGTCCCAAAGACGGTTCTATACATCTGTGTCTCTTTTGCTGTCTCGTATACAGAGTTATCATTTGCATCTTTCTAAATTCCATATATATGTGTTAGTATACTGTATTGGTGTTTTTCTTTCTGGTTTACTTCACTCTGTATAATAGGCTACAGTTTCCTCCACCTCATTAGAACTGATTCAAATGTATTCTTTTTAATGGCTGAATAATACTCCATTGTGTATATGTACCAAAGCTTTCTTATCCATTCATCTGCAGATGGACATCTAGGTTGCTTCCATGTCCTGGCTATTATAAACAGTGCTGCAATGAACATTGGAGTACACGTGTCTCTTTCAATTCTGGTTTCCTCGGTGTGTATGCCCAGGAGTGCGATTGCTGGATCATATGGCAGTTCTATTTCCAATTTTTTGAGGAATCTCCACACTGTTCTCCATAGTGGCTGTACTAGTTTGCATTCCCACCAACAGTGTAAGAGGGTTCCTTTCTCTCCACATCCTCTCCAGCATTTATTGCATGTAGACTTTTGGATAGCAGCCATTCTGACTGGTGTGAAATGGTATCTCATTGTGGTTTTGATTTGCATCTCTCTGATTATGAGGGATGTTGAGCATTTTTTCATGTGTTTGTTAGCCATCTTTATGTCTTCTTTGGAGAAATGTCTGTTTAGTTCTTTGGCCCATTTTTTGATTGGGTCATTTATTTTTCTGGAATTGAGCTGCAGGAGCAGCTTGTATAATTTGGAGATTAATCCTTTATCAGTTGCTTCATTTGCTATTATTTTCTCCCATGCTGAAGGCTGTCTTTTCACCTTACTTATAATTTCCTTTGCTGTGCAGAAGCTTTTGATTTTAATTAGGTCCCATGTGTTTATTTTTGCTTTTATTTCCAATATTCTGGGAGGTGGGTCATGGAGGATCCTGCTGTGATTTATGTCGGAGAGTGTTTTGCCTACATTCTCCTCTAGGAGTTTTATAGTTTCTGGTCTTACATTTAGCTCTCTAATCCATTTTGAGTTTATTTTGGTGTATGGTGTTAGGAAGTGTTCTAGTTTCCTTCTTTTACAAGTGGCTGACCAGTTTTCCCAGCACCACTTGTTAAAGAGACTGTCTTTTCTCCATTTTATATTCTTGCCTCCTTTGTCAAAGATGAGGTGTCCATAGATGCGTGGATTTATCTCTGGGCTTTCTATTTTGTTCCATTGATCTATATTTCTGTCTTTATGCCAGTACCATACTGTCTTGATGACTGCGGCTTTGTAGTAGAGCCTGAAGTCCGGCAGGTTAATTCCCCCAGTTCCATTTTTCTTCCTCAAGATTGCTTTGGCTATTCGAGGTTTTTTGTATTTCCATACAAATTGTGAGATTATTTGTTCTAGTTCTGTGAAAAATATCGTTGGTAGCTTGATAGGAATTGCATTGAATGTATAAATTATTTTGGGTAGTATACTCATTTTTACAATATTTATTCTTCCAATCCATGAACATGGTATATTTCTCATTCTATTAGTGTCCTCTTTGATTGCTTTCAGTAGTGTTTTATAGTTTTCTATGTACAAGTCTTTTGTTTCCTTAGGTAGATATATTCCTAAGTATTTAATTCTTTTCGTTGCAACAGTGAATGGAATAGTTTCCTTAATTTCTCTTTCTATTTTCTCATTATTAGTGTATAGGAATGCAAGGGATTTCTGTGTGTTGATTTTATATCCTGCAACGTTACTGTAATCATTGATTAGGTCTAGTAGTTTTCTGGTAGAGTCTCTAGGGTTTTCTATGTAGAGGATCATGTCATCAGCGAACAGTGAAAGTTTTACTTCTTCTTTTCCAATTTGTATTCCTTTTATGTCTTTTTCTGCTCTGATTGCTGTAGCCAAAACTTCCAGAACTATGTTGAATAGTAGTGGTGAGAGTGGGCACCCTTGTCTTGTTCCTGACTTTAGGGGAAATGCTTTCTCTTTTTCACCATTGAGGACAATGTTTGCTGTGGGTTTCTCATATATAGCTTTTACTATGTTGAGGAATGTTCCTTCTATTCCCACTTTCTGGAGGGTTTTTATCATAAATGGATGTTGCATTTTGTCAAAGGTTTTCTCTGCATCTATTGAGACAATCATATGGTTTTTATTTTTTAGTTTGTTAATGTTATATATTACATTGATTGATTTATGGATATTGAAGAATCCTTGCATCACTTGGATAAAGCTCACTTGGTCATGATGTATGATCTTTTTAATGTGTTGTTGGATCCTGATTGCCAGAATTTTGTTAAGGATTTTTACATCTATGTTCATCAGTGATATTGGCCTGTAATTCTATTTTTTTGTGTGGCATCTTTGTCAGGTTTTGATATTAGGGTGATGGTGGCCTCAGTAGAGTGAGTTTGGAAGTTTACCTTCCTCTGCAATTTTCTAGAAGAATTTGAGTAGGATAAGTGTTAGCTCTTCTCTAAATTTTTGGCAAAATTCAGCTGTGAAGCCGCCTGGACCTGGGCTTTTGTTTGCTTAAGATTTCTGCTTACAGTTTCAATTTCCGTGCTTGTGATGGGTCTGTTAAGACTTTCTATTTCTTCCTGGTTCAGTTTTGGAAAGTTGTACTTTTCTAAGAATTTGTCCATTTCTTCCAAGTTGTGCAATTTATTGCCATATAATTGCTGATAGTAGTCTCTAATGATCCTTTTTATTTCTGTGTTGCCTGTTGTGATCTCTCCATTTTCATTTCTAATTTTATTGATTTGGTTCTTCTCCCTTTGTTTCTTGATGAGTCTGGCTAGTGGTTTGTCAATTTTATTTACCCTCTCAAAGAACCAGCTTTTAGTTTTGTTGATTTTTTCTATGGTTTCTTTTGTTTCTTTTGCATTTATTTCTGCCCTAATTTTTAAGATTTCTTTCTTTCTACTGACCCTGGGGTTCTTCATTTCTTCCTTTTCTGGTTGCTTTAGGTGTTGAGTTAGGTTATTTAGTTGACTTTTTTCTTGTTTCTTGAGGTATGGCTATATTGCTATGAAACTTCCCCTTAGCACTGCTTTTACAGTGTCCCCCAGGTTTTGGGTTGTAGTGTTTTCATTTTCATGTGTTTCTATGCACATTTTTTTTTCTTTTTGATTTCTTCTATGATTTGTTGGTTATTCAACAGAGTGTTGTTCAGCCTCCATATGTTGGAATTTTAATAGTTTTTCTCCTGTAATTGAGATCTAGTCTTACTGCATTGTGGTCAGAAAAGATGCTTGGAATGATTTCAATTTTTTGAATTTACCAAGGCTAGATTTATGGCCCAGGATGTGATCTATCCTGGAGAAGGTTCCATGTGCGCTTGAGAAGAAGGTGAAATTCATTGTTATTGGGTGAAATGGCCTGTAGATATATACTAGGACTAACTGGTCTATTGTATCGTTTAAATTTTGTGCTTCCTTGTTCATTTTCTGTTTAGTTGATCTACCCATAGGTGTGAGTGGGATATTAAAGTCTCCCACTATTATTGTGTTATTGTTAATTTCCCCTTTCATACTTGTTAGTAATTTTCTTACATATTGCTGTGCTCCTATGTTGGGTGCATAAATATTTATAATTGTTATATCTTCTTCTTGCATTGATCCTTTGATCATTATGTAATGTCCTTCTTTGTCTCTTTCCACAGCCTTTGTTTTAAAGTCTATTTTTATCTGATATGAGTATTGCTACTCCTGCTTTCTTTTGGTCTCTACTTGCATTGAATATCTTTTACCAGCCCTTCACTTTCAGTCTATGTGTCCCTCGTTTTGAGGTGGGTCTCTCATTTTTGTATCCATTCAGCCAGTCTTTGTCTTTTGGTTGAGGAATTCAACCCATTTACATTTAAGGTAATTATTGACAAGTCTGATCCCGTTGCCATTTACTTTATTGTTTTGTGTTCGGGTTTATACACCATTTCCGTGTTTCCTGTCTAGAGAAGGTCTTTTAGGATTTGTTGGAGAGCTGGTTTGGTGATGGTGAATTCTCTCAGCTTTTGCTTGTCTGTAAAGCTTTTGATTTTTCCTTTATATTTGAATGAGATCCTTGCTGGGTAAAGTAATCTGGGCTGTAGGTTATTTTCTTCACCACTTTAAGTATTCCCTGCCATTCCCTCCTTGCCTGAAGAGTTTCTATTGAAAGATCAGCCATTATCCCTATGGGGATCCCTTTGTGTGTTATTTGTTGCTTTTCCCTTGCTTCTTTTAATATTTATTCTTTGTGTTTGATCTTTTAAAATTTGATTAATATGTGTCTTGAGGTATTTCGCCTTGGGTTTATCTTGTTTTGGACTCTCTGGGATTCTTGGACTTGGGTGATTATTTCCTTCCCCATTTTAGGGAAGTTTCCAACTATTATCTCCTCAATATTTTCTCATGGTCTTTTTTTTTTTGTCTTCTTCTTCTGGGACTCCTATGATTCGAATGTTTTGGCGTTTAATATTGTTCCGAGGTCTCTGAAGTTGTCCTCATATCTTTTAATTCATTTTTCTTTTTTCCTCCCTGTTTTATTTATTTCTACCAATCTGTCTTCTAACCCACTTATCCTATCTTCTGCCTCCGTTATTCTACTGTTGGTTCCTTCCAGAGTGTTTTAGATCTCATCTATTGCATTGTTCATTGTATATTGACTCTTTTTTATTTCTTCTAGATCCTTATTAAACATTTCTTGCATGTTCTCGATCTTTGTCTGCAGGTTATCTGTAACTCCAATTTGTTTTCAAGATTTGATTCATTTTCACTATCATTATTCGGAATTCTTTATCAGGTATGTTCCCGATCTCTTCCTCTTTTGTTTAGGTTGTTGGGCATTTATCCTTTTCCTTTCCTTGCTGGGTATTTCTCTGCCTCTTCATGTTGCTTATATTGCTGTGTTTCGGGTGGCCTTTCCGTCTTCTGGCAGTTTGTGGAGTTCTCTTTATTGTGGAGTTTCCTTGCTGTGGATGAGGTTGGACGAGTGGCTTGTGAGGGTTCCTTGGTCAGGGAAGCTTGTGTCAGTGTTCTGGTGGGTGGAGCTGGATTTCTTCTCTCTGGAGTGCAGTGAAGTGTCCTGTAATGAGTTATGAGATGTCTGTGGGTTTGGAGTGACTTTGGGTATTGATTTTGGTATGTTGAAGCTCAGGGCTATGTTCCTGTGTTGCTGGAGAATTTGTGTGGTATGTCTTACTCTGGAACTTGTTGACCCTTTGGTGGTGCTTAGTTTCAGTGTAGGTATGGAGGTGTTTGATGAGCTCCTGTCGATAATGTTCCCTGGAGTCATGAGTTCTCTGGTGTTCTCAGGATTTGGCCTTAAGCCTCCTGCCTCTGGTTTTCAGTTTTATTCTTGCTGTAGCCTCAAGACTTCTCCATCTGTCACTTCCAAGTTGTTCCCTCTGTTTTAGCTTCTTCTGTTTTCTGGTCTCTTCAGTGTTTATTTTCCACCCAGACACTACGGGGCGGTGGTGGACACTTTTAAGGCTCACTTGTTCAGTCGTGCTGTGGGGAGGGAGGAGCACTGCAGACAAATATCACTGGCATCTGTGGGGAGTGCTCACAGTGTCTCAGCCACACTGGATTTGCCCCCGCTCACAGTGTGTGTGCTTTACCAGTCTATACTGCTCAGGCTCTAGGTTGCTCTGCTGGGAACTGTCTGAGGCCAGAGCTGACTTGCATGCACATCCCAGGTGTAAGCCACTCAGGTTCAGGTACTTGAGTACTCCACAAATGTGCAGACTTGGTTGGCCATGCCTTTTTTGCCCTTCCCCGGTTTGAGCAGCTCAGGTGACCAGGTGTTTGGAGAGCGTGGTCATTGAGACTTATCCCCTCCCCAGTACCTGTCACTCAAATTTATGGGTGTACAACCAGCGCACCTTCTCAGGCAGATGTCCACCGGCCAGAAACCCAAGATATCTTGGTTAGCAATGAGGCCTGCTTGCAGTTTGGTATCGGATGCCTCTCTGGGGCCGCGATTGTCCCCTTCCGGCCCTGGCTGCCCTCCCCTGCCTGTCTCACCGGGGGATAGGCCATCTGCAGCCGGCTAGCTCTGTTCAGTCCTTTGTTCTGTGAGTGGGTCAGGTGGAGTCTTAGGTTATGGCTTTTTGCCTTTTCGCTGGGTAGCTATTCCACAGTCTGCTTTTCTATCTCCAGTTAGCTCTCTTAGATTGTCCTCGTGGCATTCAGGCCCAGTCCTTAGTCTAAGCAATGCAGCCGTCTTCTCCCTGCCCAGCCCCAGCTCGTTAATGGCAGATGCGGGCGTCTGCACTGGATCTCCGCTGGGAGTTACCATTGGGCACATAATCTGTGGGTTTTAATTATTTATCTTTTTCCTCCCGGTTATGTTGCCCTCTGAAGTTCCAAGGCTCACCACAGACTCACCAGTGAGAGTGTTTCCTGGTGTTTGTAAACTTCTCTCTTTTTTAAGCCTCCCTTCCCGCGATGGATCTCTGTCCCTACCTCTTTTGTCTCTCTTTTTATCGTTTATATTATTTCCTACTTCCTTTCGAAGAGAATGGGCTGCTTTTCTGGGTGCCTTGATGTACTCTGCCAGCATTCAGAAGTTGTTTTATGGAATTTCCTCAGTGTTCAAATGTTCTTTTGATGAATTTGTGGGGGAGAAAGTGGTCTCCCCATCCTATTCCTCTGCCATCTTCTTCCTTCACCCCTTTATCTTGAGTTATGCCTGTATTGCTGTGAACCTTCCCCTTAGCACTGCTTTTACAGTGTCTCACAGGTTTTGGGTTGCTGTGTTTTCATTTTCACTCATTTCTGTGCATATTTTGATTTCTTTTTTGATTTTTTCTATGATTTGTTGGTCATTTAGCAGCGTGTTGTTCAGCCTCCAAATGTTGGAATTTTTAATACATTTTGTCCTGTAATTGAGATCTAATCTTACTGTAATGTGCTCAGAAAGGATGGTTGGAATTATTTCAATTTTTTTTGAATTTACCAAGGCTAGGTTTATGGCCTAGGATGTGACCTATCCTGGAGAAGGTTCCATGTGAGCTTGAGAAGAAGGTGAAATTCATTGTTTTGGGATGAAATGTCCTATAGATATCTATTAGTTCTAACTGGTCTATTGTATCATTTAAAGTTTGTGTTTCCTTGTTAATTTTCTGTTTAGCTGATCTATCCATAGGTGTGAGTGGGGTATTAAAGTCTCCCACTATTATTTTGTTACTGTTAATTTCCCCTTTCATAGTTATTAGCATTTGTCTTACATATTGCGGTGATCCTATGTTGGGAGCATATATATTTATAATTGTTATATCTTCTTCTTGGATTGATCCTTTGATCATTATGTAGTGTCCTTCTTTGTCTCTTTTCACAGCCTTTCTTTTAAAGTCTATTTTATCTGATATGAGTATTGCTACTCTTGCTTTCTTTTGGTCTCTATTTGCGTGGAATATCTTTTTCCAGCCCTTCACTTTCAGTCTGTATGTGTCCCTCATTTTGAGGTGGGTCTCTTGTAGACAACATATATGGGGGTCTTGTTTTTGTATCCATTCAGCCAGTCTTTGTCTTTTGGTTGGGGAATTAAACCCATTTACATTTAAGGGAATTATTGATAAGTATGATCCCACTGTCATTTACTTTATTGCTTTGGGTTCAAGTTTGTACACCCTTTCTGTGTTTCCTGTCTAGAGAGGGTCCTTTAGCATTTGTTGGAGGGCTGGTTTGGTGCTGCTGAATTCTCTCAGTTTTTGCTTGTCTGTAAAGCTTTTGATTTCTAGTTAATATTTGAATGAGATCCTTGCTGGGTACAGTAGTCTGGGATAGTTTATTTTCTTTCATCACTTTAAGTATGCCCTGCCATTACCCTCCTGGCCTAAAGAGTTTCTATTGAAAGATCAGCTGTTATCCTTATGGGAATCCCCTTTTGTGTTATTTGTTGTTTTTCTCAAGATGCTTTTAATATTTGTTCTTTGTGTTTGATCTTGTTAATTTGATTAATATGTGTCTTGTGGTGTTTCCCCTTGGGTTTAACCTCTTTGGGACTCTCTGGGTTTTTTGGACTTAGTGACTATTTCCTTTCCCATATTAGGGAAGTTTTCAACTATTATCTTCTCAAGTATTTTCTTATGGCCTTTCTTTTTGTCTTCTTCTTCTGGGAATCCAATGGTTTGAATGTTGGTGCGTTTCATATAGTCCCAGGGGTTTCTGAAGATGTCCTCAATTCTTTTAATTGCTTTCTCTTTTTTGTTCTCTGCTTCATTTATTTCTACCATTCTGTCTTCTACCTCACTTGTTCTACTGTTGGTTCCCTCCAGAGGGTTTTTGATCTCAATTATTGCACTATTGATTATATATCAACTGTTTTTTATTTCTTCTAGGTCCTAGTTAATCCTTTCTTGCATATTCTCAATCCTTGTCTTTAGGCTATTTTTCTGTAACTCCATTTTGTTTCAATATTTTGGATCATTTTTATTATCATTATTCTAAATTCTTTTTCAGGTAGCGTCCCTATCTCCTCTTTTGTTTGTTTTGGTGGGCATTTTCATGTTCCTTTACCTGCTGAATATTTCTCTGCGTTTTCATCTTGTTTAGTTTGCTGTGTTTAGGGTGGCCTTTCTGTATTCTGGCAGTTTGTGGCTCCTGCTTATTATGGAAATTCCTCCCTGTGGGTGGGGTTGGACGAATGTCTTCTCAAGGTTTCCTTTTTAGGGAAGCTCGCATTGGTGTTCTGGTGGGTGGAGCTGGATTTTTTCTCTGTGGAGTGCAGTGAAGTATCCAATAGTGACTTTTGAGATGTCTATGGGTTTTGTGTGACTTTGGGCAGTCTGTATATTGAAGTTCAGGGCTATGTTCCTGCATTGCTTGAAAATTTCATTGTTTTGTCTTGCTCTGGAACTTATTGGCTCTTGGGTGGTGCTTGGTTTCAGTGTAGGTATGGAGGCTTTTGGATGATCTCTTATCAATTAATATTCCCTGGATTCAGGAGTTCTCTGGTGTTCTCAGGTTTTGGGCTTAAGCCTCCTACCTCTGGTTTTCAGTCTTATTCTTACATTAGCCTCAAGACTGCTCCATCCGTACAGCACTTATAATAAAACTTATAGGTTAATGGTGAAAAGATTCTCCACAGTGGGGAACACCCAGAGATATTCACAGAGTTTCATGGGGAAGAGAAGAGGGAGGAGGGAGATAGAGGTGACCAGGAGGAGAAGAAGGGGAATCAAAAGGGGAGAGAGCAATCAAGACAGTAATCAACTCCGTATGTACTCTCCACAGTCTGGAACCCTCAGAGAGGTTCATGGAGTTAAATAGAGAAGAGAAGAGGGAGGAAGGAGATAGAGGTGAGCCATAGGAGAAAAGGGGGAATCAAAGGAGAGAGATAGATCTAGGCAATGCTCTGTTCCCTAAGTGTTCATCGCAGCCTAGGACACCCACAGAGATTCACAGATTTGCTTAGAGAATAGAAGGGGGAGGGAGGAGATAGAGGTGACCTTGGGGAGAAAAAGTAGAGTTAAAAGGGGGAGAGTGTAATCAAGCCAGTAATCACATTCTAATATACTAATATACTGAAGATTGGATTCTGAAATGTACAAAATTAATAACAAATACTATAAAGCAAAGATTAAAAATCTAGAGTAGAAGTTAGACTCTCAAAAATTCAATATTAGAAAAAAAAACAAAATCACAAGAAGTATGAGAAATATATATGAAGTTTGCTTCAAAAATAGGGTCTTTGTTTTTTTTCAAGGTTATATATAGTAGGTTACAAAAATGAAAATTAAAGGAGTAATAGAGGACTTAAAGAAAAAAAAATTACAAAAAATTACAAAAAAATGACAATATTAAAAATATATCTAGGAATTTCTCTGGCGCTGTTGTGGGCAGTGTGGGTTCAGTTCAGTTTCAGATAGTTCCTTGTTCCAGTTATACTTCTCAAGAAGGCCCCTTCCAATGTGCTAACTACAGGGATTTTAATCTGTTTCACCTGTCACTTCCTAAGCGGTTCCCTCTGTTTATTTGGCTTCTTCTGTTTGTAGGTGTCTTCAGTATCTAATTTCCACCCTGACACAAGGGTGCAAAGGTGGTCTCATGTTTAGGCTCACTTGTTTAGTCATGCTGTTGGGAGGGAGGAACACTGCAAACAAATATCACTCACATGTGTGGGGTGTGCTTGCAGTGTCTCGGCCACACTGGGTTTGCACCCACTCATGGCATGTGTGCTTTCCAAGTCTACACTGCTCAGGCTTCAGGTTGCTCTGCAGGGAGGAGGCCCTGGGTTGCATGCATTTCCCAGGTCTAAGCCATTCAGGTTCAGGTTCTTGGGTACTCCACAAAGACGCAGACTCTGTTGGGCCTGCGTTTTGTGCTGTTCCCCAGTCTGAGCAACTCAGGAGACCAGGTGCTTGGCCAGTGCACTCTCCTCAGGTGCAGTGTGTCTTATTACCTCCCCGGTCCCAGTAGCTAGGGCGTGCCCATCTCTGGTGTACCGTGTATCTCTTCTGGGGAGCCGATCTCCGGCTGCAGTCCTCCCAGCAGATGCCAATCCTCCAGAATCTCAGGAAGTCTTTGGTTAGAAACTGGAAGCCTGTTTGCAGTTTGGTAGGGAATGCCTTCTCTGGGACCGAGTTTGCCCCTTTCTAGCTCTGGCTGGTGCCCACCTGCCCCCCTGTCATTTATTCTTTAATTTTAGGCTCAGAAAAAATAAATTACCAAAAAAAAAAAAAAGAGACCGAATGAGTATATTTGTGAGTATATTTGATAAGTTTGAACTTGCTATTTTTTCCTTTTACAGTATTTAATTCACTAAGTAGTACAATTCACTAAGCAGTATAATTAAAACAGAATGAGAATTTGTGAAAAATTTTACACATTTTTGAATTTAGAGATGAAAATATTGGTGATAGTGCCAAACTCTAAATATAAATCATAGCAAAACAAACAAAAACAAGCAAAAGTGAACACGCACACACGTTTTGTTAAGAATTTAGAGATACTGAAAGCTGGCAAATTTAATGGCAAATCATTGTAAATTTACTTCTATATATTTCTAGAACAATTTGCATAATGAACTGCAATTTTAATTTTATAGCACAGTTGTAATTCAAATTTCTTTGTCAGTTTAATTGTACTGGAATAAAACATAAGGAATTTTGCCTAGAACTTAAAGTTCGATTTGGGGATCTAGAATGCCAGGTTCATATTTATGAGCATGGCAATTTATATTAAGAGCTATAAATGATTTTTCAATAAGCATTTCAAAGGTGTTATATATATAAAAAGTCAGCACTGAAAAGGTACTTAAAACTCTCCTGCTAAAATCTAGTGCTTAGTAGTGATGAGCTACATGTAGTCACCTCGGCCTGAAAAGATTTCACCACAGGCTTGCTCTGAGATAAACACAAAAACAGGGGGAAAAATAAAAAAAAAAGCTATGCTTTGCTAACTCTGCCATTCAGATTTTGATTTAGAGTCAAATGAAAAATTATGAGAAACTTTTCAAAGAAGTCATCTGTTTCTGAGCTTGAAAAGCAGTATAAAATAAAACATTTTAATTCTGTTAATGAGAGGTATTTAAAAAATATTCTCAGGGTACAGTTAGCTGTATCTTTAATCTACCAACATCCCTGAATACTTTATTCACTTCTATATGATTAAAAACAATTTATATTATCACTTGCAGAGATAACTTTAAACAGAAGTTTTTAAGAGTAATTTTCTATTCTTTGAAAAAAAATTTTTTTTTTTTTAAGTAACAGAGTACTTTAAAAAATTGTAGTGGTCATTCATAAAAATAAACTATGAAAGGTCCTTGGTATTTCTGTCACCCACTCTTTATGACACAGATACTGTATTAATAATCAGGTTTCACTTATATTCAGTATGCTTTCAACCAAGAGAGATGGCATGTCAGAGGAGGAGCAGCATGGGCAAGAGTGGAGCAGGGCGGGGAGGGGCAAGCGGTAGTGGTGCCATGACCTGAAGGAGGAAAGGGTTGATTTCTCCTTTTACGATCTCCCTGAAAGTTATGAATGAATGCTTATGGTCCTTAATTTCTGAATACTTGTCAACATACTGATAAAATCATTACTTTCCTGAATGAATTTGGAATCAAGACTCCTTGAAAACAATTGCTTTGTCCTATTTTCGAGGGATTGCTTATATAAGGACAAATTTGGGAAATAAAAAATGTGCAAGTACCACTGAGAGAGACAGAAAAAACTTGATTCAAAGGGTTTCACAAGGTGCCCATTCAAGTAAATTTTTAATAAAAATAAAAATATGCAACTATCCTACAATTAAAAATAAAATATAAATAAAAAATAAACAAACAAACTTTGAAAAAAAATATAGACAAAAAAAACAAGGGCATTACCAGTTAGTTTCCTTTTTAGCTTTAAAAAAGTCAATGATTCACATGAATAGCAGGTATCCTCAATGTGAGATGCAAAGATAAAGAAAAAAACCCAATGATTCCCAAATAAATCAACTTCACCTTAAGCCACAAACACAGATCCTCAGTTAGACAAAACCTCAAACACCCAGCATTGAGCAATGCTCCTTTGTACATCCACAAGAAATCTACATTTTTCTCTTCAATATAATAAGACCTGGTTTGCTTACCAGTCAACATCTACGGAAAAATTAAAAAAAAAAGGCAAGATTAGAATCAACACTGGACAAAAATAAGATTTACTGAAAAGTGTCCTCTAACACTAACAGCTCCAGACTAACTATTTGCAAAGGAAACTATAGTGGCTGCAAAGTCCAGGAAAGTAGAAAGTAGAAAAAAAGATGACTACAGCAGCAGGTCTCTCTTCAGGTATTTCCTAGTTAGGATAGTGCGTTCTGAATAGGAAGAGACCCAACTACAGTGACCTGTCAGAAAATAAGAGATAAAAGGGAGGGCTGTAAAAGCAGTCACCAAATACAAAGACAAGCAGTGAAATGAAGCTATGAGTAGAAAGGGGGAGTGTGCAGGAGGGACCTAAGTGGCCAGAATGGTGGTCACGTGGCATTGGGGGAAGTGGAAGAAAGGTCTTACCACTCGGCACCCAATTGCTGACAAGGGAATGAGGGACCAAGCCTTATATAGGGTACCCAATCTAAATGAGGCTCTAGATGTAAAAGGAGCCCTTGGTCTCTCCTCAGTCTGCAAACAACTACCCCCCCCCCCGCCCCCAACTCCTCCTAGCTGCTCAGCTACTCTTACTTCCAAAAATATCGCCTTCACCTCCTTGAGCCAGTCCCAACAGCAGTGTAACCTTATCCATTAGCATCCCAGCAACAGGCGAACTCAGCTCCAGGCCTGCCGGTCCTGTCCCACTCCTGTACCACCACCGTCCACACCACCACACCCCTCTCCAAGCCCAGTCCCATGCTATTTGGCGTTTTCCATCCTGTCACTGCATCGTCCTTGTCCTCTCCCAATGCAGAAGTCCCCAAGCAGAAGTCCTCCCAGAGGCTGTTCATAACCTCTTGGCAACTGAACACAACAGCCATTAGGGAAAGAAGAAAGGCACAAAGTTACGAACTACAGTAGCAGATGTTCCTTGCCCAAGGACTAGGAGAGGAGAGGCAAGAAAAAAAAAAAAAAGAGAGAGAGAAAGATGAGTGGCTACTGTCGCCTCATCAGGGTCACAGTGCAGGACACCGGGCAAACACTGACAGACAAATCATCTGATCAAGGGGCAGGGGTGGCGGTGGCTCCTCAGCTGATCAGGGTGCTGAAAGACACCCTATTATTTCCCATTTTCCCGGTCTCTGCACTTTAAACACTAAAATGTCCCTGAATCTGAATCCCTGGATGTCACTTTTACAATGGACACACAAGTTATCTCGAAAAGAACTGGAATGTTGGACAGAACTGCTTCCATACCTTAAAGTCTGAAATCAGCAGTGGGCAGAGGTCGAGCTCGACATGGCATGCCTCTGCTTCTGAGCGGTGGGCAATGTAAATTCTGGCTTTGTGGGTGCAAGTTTGGACTACAAGACCTTTTTGAAAAGCATTGTCAGCCAGGGAGGCTTATATTGGGGATGGAACATCTATAGGCCCTTCTGTAGACCTTTCTAGTCACTTTAGACAAGGAATTAGGAATGACCATGGAGGGGGTCCCCTTTTTTGTGGCTAAGGGTTCCGAGCCTACTGAGAAGCAGCAGGTCCTCCCAGGGCCTTCCCAAATATGTCTGGCAAAAACTGCCAGTCGATGCAACCTCACCCTTTGAAAGAGACATCAAAGGACATTAACTAAGTATTTGCCTATCTAGACCCCAGAATAGATAGCCTCTGCTCCGGAGTTCTTTATCAGGAGAGCTGTTACCTCATTGTATACCAGGCTATTCACTGATTTGAGCAATCGGGGACCCACCAAACTTTTCTTCCCTTCTCTTGAGATTAGTGCTCCCAATTTGCAAACCTATCTCCTTGGCCAAGTCGTTGTGTGGATTGTTTCTTACGGGTCTGCAGCAGTTGTGGCCCTAAATTAAAGAGGAAATTGCTGAATAATAGGGTTGGACACAAGTGTTCACTAACAAAAGAATTTGTGAGGGGAAAGGGCGAGGGACATTTATAAAATACTATTACTCACAATGTGACTAGGCTCCCTCTTTCCCACCAATCCCGCATCCTGCCCAATTAGTTGAATTGAGACTCTGAAGCCTGACTGAGGCCAGAGTAAACAAATTGGCTAAGAGTTGTAGAGATGTTAATGTTTGACAGAAGACAAATATCAGGATAGAGTTTGGGGATTGATTGGTTTCATAGGAGAGTTCAGTCAATTCAATGAAATCAGTTGCCTCTATTGGTGGTTTGCTGGTACTGTCATTACAAAGAGAGGGTGTCTATGGGAGGCGAGATGAAGCAAACTTCTGAAAAAATTTGGAGAGTATCTGTGGGGTCAGCAAGGTCTGAAGAAGTCAGGCAAGACAGGAATTACTCTACAGGATAGAGGTAGGTGCTGTCTGTCCCAAAAAGAATAAGATGAGACCAGTATAAAGATAAACTGACAGCAGAGCCAAGGACAAAGTGAACTCACAGATAGAATACTGGGCTGGAATTGTGAGAACTGGGAAGGAGGAACTAACAAGAAAGTCAAGGAGACACCAAGACAGAATACTGAAAGGAGCCAATCAATATGATCTGAAGGAGGAACACTGAAAAATGAAATGAAGAATAGTGACAAAGGAACCAGGGGCATCACATTTAAGGGGGAAAAGTGAAGTCCAGTGGGGTGAAGGAACTTGTTATTTAGTGGCAAGACCAGTCTCCTGATCCCAACCCTGTGTTCACTACCACCCACATCTCAAAGTGTAGGTGAAAGAGGTCTGCACTTTACTTTTCAGAACTGTAGTCTGCCTAATTTATGAGAGGTTCTAGGCTTCAGGGAGCTTCCCTGGTGGCTCAGCAGTAAAGAATCAAGACAATATACTGGCACAAAGACAGAAATATAGATCAATGGCACAAAATAGAAAGCCCAGAGATAAATCCATGCACCTAAGGACACCTTATCTTTGACAAAGGAGGCAAGGCTCTACAATGGAGAAAAGACAATCTCTTTAACAAGTGGAGCTGGGAAACTGGTCAATCACTTGTAAAAGAAAGAAACTAGAACACTTTCTAACACTGTACACAAAAATAAACTCAAAATGGATTAAAGATCTAAATGTAAGACCAGAAACTATAAAATTCCTAGAGGAGAACATAGGTAAACAATCTCCGACATAAATCACAGCAGGATCCTCTTTGATCCACCTCCCAGAGTAATGGAAATAAGAGAAAAAATAAACATATGGGACCTAATTAAACTTAAAAACTTTTGCACAATGAAGGAAACTATAAGCAAGGTGAAACTATAAACAAGGTGAAGCTATAAGCTTCAGAATGGGAGAAAATAAGAGCAAAAGAAGCAACTGACAGAATTAATCTCAAAAATATACAAGCAGATCCTGCAGCTCAATCCCCCCAAAAATAAATGACCCAATCAAAAAATGGGCCAAAGAACTAAACAGACAGTTCTCCAAAGAAGACATAGAGATGGCTAACAAACAGATGAAAAGATGCTCAACATCACTCATTATCAGAGAAATGCAAATCAAAACCTCGATGAGGTAACATCTTACTCCAGTCAGAATTACTGCTCTCAAAAAGTCTACAAACAATAAATGCTGGAGAGAGTGTGGAGAAAAGAGAACCCTCTTTTCTCCCACTGTTGGTGGGAATGCAAACTAGTACAGCCACTATGGAGAACAGTGTGGAGATTCCTTAAAAAACTGAAAATAGAACTGCCATCAGTTCAGTTCAGTTCAGTCACTCAGTCGTGTCTGACTCTGCGACTCCATGAATCACAGCACGCCAGGCCTCCCTGTCCATCACCAACTCCCGGAGTTCACTCAAACTCATGTCCATCGAGCTGGTGATGCCATCCAGCCATCTCATTCTCTGTCGTCCCCGTCTCCTCCCGCCCCCAATCCCTCCCAGCATCAGAGTCTTTTCCAGTGAGTCAACTCTTCGCATGAGGTGGCCAAAGTATTGGAGTTTCAGCTTTAGCGTCAGTCCTTCCAATGAACACCCAGGATTGATCTCCTCTAGAATAGACTGGTTGGATCTCCTTGCAGTCCAAGGGACTCTCAAGAGTCTTCTCTAGCACCACAGTTCAAAAGCATAAATTCTTTGGTGATCAGCTTTCTTCACAGTCCAACTCTCACATCCATACATGGCCCCGGGAAAAACCATTGCCTTGACTAGACAGACCTTGGTTGGCAAAGTAATGTCTCTGCTCCTTAATATGCTATCTAGGTTGGTCATAACTTTCTTTCCAAGGAGTAAGCGTCTTTTAATTTCATGTCTGCAATCAGCATCTATACGACCCAGCAATCACACTCCTGGGCATACACACCGAGGAAACCAGAATTGAAAGGGACACGTGTACCCCAATGTTCATCACAGCACTGCTTATAATAGCCAGGACATGGAAGCAGCCTAGATGTCCACTGGCAGACAAATGGATAAGAAAGCTGTGGTACATGTACACAATGGAATATTATTCAGCTATGAAAAAGAATGCATTTGAACCAGTTCTAATGAGGTGGATGAAACTGGAGCCTGTTATACAAACTGAAGTAAGTCAGAAAGAAAAACACCAATATAGTATATTAATGCACATATATGAAGGAGAAGGCAATGGCAAGCCACTCCAGTACTCTTGCCTGGAAAATCCCATGGATGGAGGAGCCTGGTAGGCTGCAGTCCGTGGGGTCGCTAAGGGTCGGCCACGACTGAGCGACTTCACTTTCACTTTTCACTTTCACACATTGGAGAAGGAAATGGCAGCCCACTCCAGTGTTCTTGCCTGGAGAATCCCAGGGACGGGGGAGCCTGGTGGGCTTCCGTCTATGGGGTCGCACAGAGTCGGACACGACTGAAATGACTTAGTAGCACATATATGAAATTTAGAAAGATGGTAACAATGACACTATAAGTGAGACAGCAAAAGAGACACAGATGTAAGAACAGTCTTTTGGACTATGTGGGAGAGGATTAGGGTGTGATGATTTGAAAGACAGCATTGAAACATGTATATTACCATATGTGAAATAGATTGCCAGTCCAAGTCTGATACATGAGACGGCACTCAGGGCTGGTGCACTGGGATGACCCAGAGGTATAGGATGGGGAAGCAGGTTTGAGGGGGTTCAGGATGGGGGACACATGTACACCCATGGCTGATTCATGTCAATGTATGGCAAAAACAACTACAATATTGTAAAGTAATTAACCTCCAATTAAAATAAATAAATTAATTTTAAAAAAGTATCTGCCTACAATGCAGGAGCTCCAGGAGACGTGAATTTGATCCCTCGGTCGGAAAGATACCCTGGAAGAGGGCATGGCAACCCACTTCAGTATTCTTGACTGGTAAATCCCATGGGCAGAAAAGTCTGATGCGCTACAGTCCATGGGGTTGCAAAGAGTTGGACATAACTAAAGTGACTTAGCACGCACACACTAGACTTGAGGAGGATTGTTATAGTTGAAAGAAGGGAAAAGTTGTTGACTTTTCAAAGGACAGGAACCAAATCTTACTGAGGTTTATACCATTTTTTACATGATCTCCTGGGGTGGTAGCCTCTAAATGGCCCAAGAAATAGTAAGACCAAGCTGGGGAGCATGCTTAACTATAAGCTGGTTTTGTCACTGACGGTATATTTACACGGAACCTTAAACAAAATTTCTTTGTGGGTATACTTGAATGTGAACTCAGAGACAGATAACTTATTTTCTAGACAAATGACAACTTATTGGAATTTACTATCATAAAAATTTAGTTTAGCTTTGGGTAACATAAAAGCTTTCTTTATAAGGAGTAAGCGTCTTTTAATTTCATGGCTGAAATAAGCATCAACAGTGATTTTGGAACCCCCAAAAATAAAGTCTGACACTGTTTCCACTGTTTCCCCATCTATTTCCCATGAAGTGATGGGACAAGAGGCCATTATCTTTGTTTTCTGAATGTTGAGCTTCAAGCCAACTTTTTAACTCTCCTCTTTTACTTTCATCAAGAGGCTTTTTAGTTCCTCTTCACTTTCTGCCATAAGGGTGATGTCATCTGCATATCGGAGGTGATTGATATTTCTCCTGGCAATCTTGATTCCAGCTTGTGCTTCTTCCAGCCCAGCCTTCCTCACGATGTACTCTGCATATAAGTTAAATAAGCAGGGTAACAATATACAGCCTTGACGTACTCCTTTTCATATTTGGAACCAGTCTGTAGTTCCATGTCCAGTTCTGACTGTTGCTTCCTGACCTGCATACAGGTTTCTCGAGAGGCAACAGGTCAGGTGGTCTGGTATTCCCATCTCTTTCAGAATGTTCCACATTTTATTGTGATCCACACAGTCAAAGGCTTTGGTATAGTCAATGAGCAGAAATAGATGTTTTTTCTGGAACTCTCTTGCTTTCTCCATGATGCAGTGGATGTTTGCAATTTGATCTCTGGTGCCTCTGCCTTTTCTAAAACCAGCTTGAACATCTGGAAGTTCACGGTTCACATATTGCTGAAGCCTATCTTGGAGAATTTTGAGCACGACTTTACTAGCGTGTGAGATGAGTGCAATTGTGTGGTAGTTTGAGCATTCTTTGGCATTGCCTTTCTTTGGGTTTGGAATGAAAACTGACCTTTCCAGTTCTGTAGCCACTGCTGTTTTCCAAATTTGCTGGCATATTGAGTGCAGCACTTTCACAGCATCATCTTTCAGGATTTGAAATAGCTCAACTGAAATTCCATCACCTCCACTAGCTTTGTTCGTAGTGATGCTTTCTAAGGCCTACTTGACTTTACATTCCAAGATGTCTGGCTCTAGGTGAGTGATCATGTCATCATGATTATCTTGGTCATGAAGATCTATTTTGTACAGTTCTTCTGTGTATTCTTGTCACCTCTTCCGAATATCTTAATATCTTCTGGTATGGTAGGTCCATACCATTTCTGTCCTTTATTGATCCCATCTTTGCATGAAAATTTCCCTTGGTATCTCTAATTTTCTTGAAGAGATTTCTTGTCTTTCCTATTCTGCTGTATTCCTCTATTTCTTTGCATTGATCACTAAGGAAGGCCTTCTTATCTATCCTTGCTATTCTTTGGAAATCTGCATTCAGATGCTTATATCTTTCCTTTTCTCCTTTGCTTTTCACTTCTCTTCTTTTTACAGTTATTTGTAAGGCCTCCTCAGACAGCCATTTTGCTCTTTTGCATTTCTTTTCCATGGGGATGGTCTTGGTCCCTGTCTCCTGTAGAATGTCATGAACCTCCGTCCGTAGTTCATCAGGAACTCTATCTATCAGATCTAGTCCCTTAAATCTATTTCTCACTTCCATTGTATGATCATAAGGGATTTGATTTAGGTCATATCTGAATGGTCTAGTGGTTTTCCCTACTTTCTTCAATTTAAGTCTGAATTTGGCAATAAGGAGTTCATGATCTGAGCCACAGTCAGCTCCTGGTCTTGTTATGGCTAACTGTATAGAGCTTCTCCATCTTTGGCTGAAAAGAATATAATTAATCTGATTTCGGTGTTGACTCTCTGGTGATGTCCATGTGTAGATTCTTCTCTTGTTTTGTTGAAAGAGGGTTTTTGCTATGACCAGTGCATTCTCTTGGAAAAACTCTATTAGCCTTTGCCCTGCTTCATTCCGTGTTCCAAGGCCAAACTAAGATCATGGCATCCGGTCCCATCACTTCATGGGAAATAGATGGGGAAACAGTGGAAACAGTATCAGACTTTATTTTTTTGGGCTCTAAAATCACTGTGGATGCTGATTGCAGCCATGAAATTAAAAGATGCTTACTCTTTGGAAGGAAAGTTTTGACCAACCTAGACAGCATATTAAAAAACAGAGACATTACTTTGCCAACAAAGGCAAAGGCTTTGGTTTTTCCCGTGGTCATGTATGGATGTGAGAGTTGGACTGTGAAGAAAGCTGATCACTGAAGAATTGATGCTTTTGCACTGTGGTGCTGGAGAAGACTCTTGAGAGTCCCTTGGACTGCGAGGAGATCCAACCAGTCCATTCTAAAGGAGATCAGTCCTGGGTGTTCATTGGAAGGACTGATGCTAAAGCTGAAACTCCAATACTTAGGCCACCTCATGCGACGAGTTGACTCACTGGAAAAGACTCTGATGCTGGGAGGGATTGAAGGCAGGAGAAGAAGGGGACGACAGAGAATGAGATGGCTGGATGGCATCACAGACTTGATGGACATGAGTTTGAGTGAACTCCGGGAGTTGGTGATGGACAGGCAGGCCCTGGCGTGCTGTGATTCATGGGGTCGCAAAGAGTTGGACATGACTGAGAGACTGAACTGAACTGAACTGAACATAAAACTTGAGAGAAATTGAAAAAGTGAAATGTGAGTATTTATATTTAAACAGCCTTAATGAAGCTTAGTAGGCACTTTGGACATGTGTAACTCGATGGCCAAGAACTCTTAAAAGTTTGAAGCATACTCCTAGCAAATCATGGCATCATACAAATAGATGCACACACTTTGATTTGATATGGCTTGGGTTGGAATCTTGGAAATGTGAGTCTTATTCAAAACAATTTTATAAACAGTTTCACTGTTCATAAGAGTTGTTATAGTTGGGGAGTAAATTCTAAAGAAGCCCCCTCCAAATAGCCTATCAAGCCATAAAATGAAGACCAAGTAAAAATAATACATGAAAATAAACAAAGTGCATCAAAAACACAAATGTTTATAAAATAAAGTATAGTTGACTTACAAGAATGTATTAGTTTCAAGTATACGACATGGTGATTTGATATTTTTATAGCTTAAACACCATATAAAGTAAGTATAATATTTTTGACTATATTCCCTGTGTTGTACATTATATATCTGTTACAATTATTTTATAATTTGTAGTTTGTTCCTCTTATTCCCCTTCACCTCTTTCACTCATCCCCCACCTCTCTTTTTTATGGCAACTAGTAGTTTTCTGTATCTGTGAATCTGTCTGTTTTGTTATATTTGTCCATTTGCTTTGTTTTATTGATTTCATATATAAGTGAAAACATGTGGTATTTGTCTTTCTCTGTCTGACTTATATCAATAAGCATAATAACATCCAGGTCCATCATATCACAAATAACAAGATTTAAAAAAATTATTTAATTAATTTTGGGTGTGCTGGGTCTTTGTTGCTACAATCAGGCTTTCTCTAGTTGCAGTGAGTGGAGGCTACTCTTCATCGTGGTGTGTAGGCTTCACATTGCAGTGGTTGTAGGTGTGTGGGTTTCAGTACTTGAAGCACACAGGCTCAGTAGTTGCAGCTTATAGGTTCTGGAGCGTGGGCTCAGTAGTTGTGGCACACAGGCTCAGTTGCTCCAGAGCAACTGGAATTTTTCCAGACCAAGGATCGGACCCATGTTCCCTGGGTTTGCAGGCAGATTCTTATCCACTGCACCTCCAGGGAAGTCCTCACAAAGGGCAAGGTTTCATTCTTTTCTAAGGGTGAGTAATATTCTGCTATATACATATACATATATGTGTATACTCACATATCCCACACCTTCTTTACCCATTCATCTGTTCATGGGCACTTGGATTGATTCCATATATTGGATATTGTAAATAATGCTGCTTTGAACATTGAGTGCATATATCTTTTTGAATTAGTGTTATTAATTTCTCAATTTCTTTGGGCAGAAACCAAGGAGTGGAATTACTGGAACACATAGTAACTCTATTTTAATTGTTTGAGGAACCTCCATACACTTTTCCATAGCTATTTGATCAATTTACATTTCTACCAACAGTGCACAAGGGATCTCTTAGCTCTACATTTTTCCCAACATTAATTACTTCTTGTCTTTTTTCAAACTAGTCAATCATTTTATTCTTAACACTAGAAAGATATGAAGAAAATATACCAGAGAATTTAAAGTTAAAAATAGATATTAGTGTTCCACATCTTCTTTTCTATTCATCTCTCAATGGACATTTAGGTTGCTTCCATGTCTCGGCTATTTGCTTAAATTAATTTATTTATATTAATTGGAGGCTAATTACTTTACAATATTGTAGTGGTTTTTGCATACAATGACATGAATCAGCCATGGGTGTGCATGTGTTACCCATCCTGAACTCCCTCCCACCTCTCTTCCCATCCCATCCCTCAGGGTCATCCCAGTGCACCAGCCCTGAGCATCCTGTCTCGTGCATCGAACCTGGAATGGTGATCTGTTTCACATATGATAATATACATGTTTCAATGCCATTCTCCCAAACCATCCCATCCTCGCCCTCTCCCACAGAGTCCCAAAAACTGTTCTATACATCTGTGTCTATTTTGCTGTCTCCCATATAGGGTCATCGTTGCCATCTTTTTAAATTCCATACATATGCGTTAGTATACTGTATTGGTGTTTTTCTTTCTGACTTAGTCACTCTGTATAATAGGCTCCAGTTTAATCCACCTAATTAGAACTGATTCAAATGCATTATTTTTAATAGCTGAGTAATATTCCACAGTGTATATGTACCAGAGCTTCTTTTCTTTTTAAATTTTAAATTTTTTTTAAGTAATTAATTTATTTTTTATTGGAGGCAAATTATTTTACAATATTATATTGGTTGGTTTTGCCATACATTGACATGAATTCGCCCTGGGTTTACATAAGTTCCCCCTCCTGAACCCCTCTCCCACCTCCCTCCTCCCTTTATCCTCCCTCTGGGTCATCCCCCCACGCCAGCCCCGAGCATCCTATAACATGCATCAACCCTGAACTAGTGATTCGTTTCACATATGACAACATACGTGTTTCAATGCCATTCTCCCAAATCATCCCACCCTCACCCTCTCCCACAGAGTCCCAAAGACTGTTCTATACATCTGTGTCTCTTTTGCTGTCTCGTATACAGGGTTATCATTTGCATCTTTCTAAATTCCATATATATTCGTTAGTATACTGTATTGGTGTTTTTCTTTCTGGATTACTTCAATCTGTATAATAGGCTACAGTTTCATCCACCTCATTAGAACTGACTCAAATGTATTCTTTTTAATGGCTGAATAATACTCCATTGTGTATATGTACCAAAGCTTTCTTATCCATTCGTCTGCAGATGGCCATCTAGGTTGCTTCCATGTCCTGGCTATTATTAACAGTGCTGCAATGAACATTGGAGTACATGTGTCTCTTTCAATTCTGGTTTCCTAGGTGTGCATGCCCAGGAGTGCGATTGCTGGACCATATGGCAATTCTATTTCCAGTTTTTTGAGGAATCTCCACACTGTTCTCCATAGTGGCTGTACTAGTTTGCATTGCAACCAACAGTGTAAGAGGGTTCCTTTCTTTCCACATCCTCTCCAGCATTTATTGCATGTGGACTTTTGGATAGCAGCGATTCTGACTGGTGTGAAATGGTGTCTCATTGTGGTTTTGATTTGCATTTCTCTGATTGTGAGGGATGTTGAGCATTTTTTCATGTGTTTGTTAGCCATCTTTATGTCTTCTTTGGAGAAATATCTGTTTAGTTCTTTGGGTCATTTTTTGATTGGGTCCTTTATTTTTCTGAAATTGAGCTGCAGGAGCTGCTTGTATATTTTGGAGATTAATCCTTTATCAGTTGCTTCATTTGCTATTATTTTCTCCCATTCTGAAGGCTGTCTTTTCACCTTACTTATAGTTTCCTTTGCTGTGCAGAAGCTTTTGATTTTAATTAGGTCCCATGTGTTTATTTTTGCTTTTATTTCCAATATTCTGGGAGGTGGGTCATGGAGGATCCTGCTGTGATTTATGTCGGAGAGTGTTTTGCCTACGTTCTCCTCTAGGAGTTTTATAGTTTCTGGTCTTACATTTAGCTCTCTAATCCATTTTGAGTTTATTTTGGTGTATGGTGTTAGGAAGTGTTCTAGTTTCCTTCTTTTACAAGTGGCTGACCAGTTTTCCCAGCACCACTTGTTAAAGAGACTGTCTTTTCTCCATTTTATTTTCTTGCCTCCTTTGTCAAAGATAAGGTGTCCATAGGTGCGTGGATGTATCTCTGGGCTTTCTATTTTGTTCCATTGATCTATGTTTCTGTCTTTATGCCAGTACCATACTGTCTTGATGACTGTGGCTTTGTAGTAGAGCCTGAAGTCCGGCAGGTTAATTCCCCCAGTTCCATTTTTCTTCCTCAAGATTGCTTTGGCTATTCGAGGTTTTTTGTATTTCCATAGAAACTGTGAGATTATTTGTTCTAGTTCTGTGAAAAATATCGTTGGTAGCTTTATAGGGATTGCATTGAATGTATAGATTGCTTTGGGTAGTATACTCATTTTTACAATATTTATTCTTCCAATCCGTGAACATGGTATATTTCTCCATCTATTAGTGTCCTCTTTGATTACTTTCAGTAGTGTTTTATAGTTTTCTACATACAAGTCTTTTGTTTCCTTAGGTAGATATATTCCTAAGTATTTAATTCTTTTCGTTGCAACAGTGAATGGAATAGTTTCCTTAATTTCTCTATTTTCTCATTATTAGTGTATAGGAACGCAAGGGATTTCTGTGTGTTGATTTTATATCCTGCAAAGTTACTGTATTCATTGATTAGCTCTAGTAGTTTTCTGGTAGAGTCTCTAGGGTTTTCTATGTAGAGGATCATGTCATCAGTGAATAGTGAAAGTTTTACTTCTTCTTTTCCAATTTGTATTCCTTTTATGTCTTTTTCTGCTCTGATTGTTGTGGCCAAAACTTCCAGAACTATGTTGAATAGTAGTGGTGAGAGTGGGCCCCCTTGTCTTGTTCCTGACTTTAGGGGAAATGCTTTCAGTTTTTCACCATTGAGGATAATGTTTGCTGTGGGTTTGTCATATATAGGTTTTATTATGTTGAGTTATGTCCTTTCTATTCCCACTTTCTGGAGGGTTTTTATCATAAATGGATGTTGAATATTGTCGAAGGCTTTCTCTGCATCTATTGAGATAATCATATGATTTTTATTTTTCAGTTTGTTAATGTGGTGTATTACGTTGATTGATTTGCAGATATTGAAGAATCCTTGCATTCCTGGGAAAAGCCCACTTGGTCATGATGTATGATCTTCTTAATATGTTTTTGGATTCTGATTGCTAGAATTTTTTAAGGATTTTTGCATCTATGTTCATCAGTGATATTGGCCTGTAATTTTCTTTTTTTGTGGGATCTTTACCAGGTTTTGGGATTAGGGTGATGGTGGCCTTATAGAATGAGTTAGGAAGTTTCCCTTCCTCAGCAATTTTCTTGAAGAGTTTGAGTAGAATAGGTGTTAGCTATTCTCTAAATTTTTGATAGAATTCGGTTGTGAAGCCGTCTGGACCTGGGCTTTTGTTTGCTGGAAGATTCCTGATTACAGCCTCTAGTTCCGTGCTTGTGATGGGTCTGTTCAGATATTCTATTTCTTCCTGGTTCAGTTTTGGAGAGTTGTACTTTTCTAGGAATTTGTCCATTTCTTCCAGGTTATTCATTTTATTGCCATATAATTGCCGATAGTATTCTCTAATAATCCTTTGTATTTCTGTGTTGTCAGTTGTGATCTCTCCATTTTCATTTCTAATTTTATTGATTTGGTTCTTCTCCCTCTGTTTCTTGATAAGTCTGGCTAGTGGTTTCTCAATCTTATTTACCTTCTCAAAGAACCAGCTTTTGGCTTTGTTGATTTTTGCTATGGTTTCTTTTGTTTCTTTTGCATTTATCTCTGCCCTAATTTTTATGATTTCTTTCCTTCTACTGACCCAGTGGTTCTTCATTTCTTCCTTTTCTAGTTTCTTTAGATGTAGAGTTAGTTTATTTAGTTGACTTTTTTCCTGTTTCTTGAGGTGTGCCTGTATTGCTATGAACTTCCCCCTTATCACTGCTTTTACAGTGTCCCCCAGGTTTTGGGTTGTTGTGTTTTCATTTTCATTCATTTCTATGCATATTTTGATTTCTCTTTTTATTTCTTCTATGATTTGTTCATTATCCAGCAGCGTGTTGTTTAGCCTCCATATGGTGGCATTTTTAAAAGTTTTTCTCCTGTAATTGAGATCTAATCTTACTGCATTGTGGTCAGAAAAGATGCTTGGAATGATTTCAGTTTTTTTGAATTTACTAAAAAATGCTCAAACTACCGCACAATTGCACTCATTTCACACGTTAGTAAAGTCATGCTCAAAATTCTCCAAGATAGGCTTCAGCAATATGTGCATCGTGAACTTCCAGATGTTCAAGCAGGTTTTAGAAAAGGCAGAGGCATTAGAGATCAAATTGCCAACATCCGCTGGATTATGGAGAAAGCAAGAGAGTTCCAGAAAAACATCTATTTTTGCTTCATTGACTATGCCAAGGCCTTTGACTGTGTGGATCACAATAAACTGTGGAAAATTCTGAAAGAGATGGGAATACCAGACCACCTGACCTGCCTCTTGAGAAACCTGTATGCAGGTCAGGAAGCAACAGTTAGAACTGGACATGGAACAACAGACTGGTTCCAAATAGGAAAAGGAGTACGTCAAGGTTTTATATTGTCACCCTGCTTATTTAACTTATATGCAAAGTACATTATGAGGAAGGCTGGGCTGGAAGAAGCACAAACTGGAATCAAGATTGCCGGGAGAAATATCAATAACCTCAGATATGCAGATGATACCACCCTTATGGCAGAAAGTGAAGAGGAACTCAAAGTCCTCTTGATGAAAGTAAAAGAGGACACTGAAAAGGTTGGCTTGAAGCTCAACATTCAGAAAACAAAGATCATGGCATCTGGTCCCATCACTTCTTCGGAAATAGATGGGGAAACAGTGGAAACCGTGTCAAACTTTATTTTTTTGGGCTCCAAAATCACTGCAGATGCTGATTGCAGCCATGAAATTAAAAGACGCTTACTCCTTGAAAGGAAAGTTATGACCAGCCTAGATACCATATTAAGAAGCAGAGACATTACTTTGCCAACCAAGGTCTGTCTAGTCAAGGCTATGGTTTTTCCCGTGGTCATGTATGGATGTGAGAGTTGGACTGTGAAGAAAGCTGATCGCTGAAGAATTGATGCTTTTGAACTGTGGTGCTGGAGAAGGCTCTTGAGAGTCCTTTGGACTGCAAGGAGATCCAACCAGTCCATTCTAGAGCAGATTAATCCTGGGTGTTCATTGGAAGGACTGATGCTAAAGCTGAAACTCCAATACTTAGGCCACCTCATGCGACGAGTTGACTCACTGGAAAAGACTCTGATGCTGGGAGCGATTGGGGGTAGGAGGAGACGGGGACGACACACAATGAGGTAGCTGAATGGCATCACCGACTCGATGGACATGAGTTTGAGTGTACTCCGGGAGTTGGTGATGGACAGGGATGCCTTTCGTGTTGTGGTTCATGGGGTCGCTAAGAGTCGGACACGACTGAGCGACTGAACTGAACTGAACTGAACTGAAGGCTACATTTATGGCCCAGGATGTGCTCTATCTTGGAAAAGGTTCCGTGTGCACTTGAGAAAAAGGTGAAATTCATTGTTTTGGGGTGAAATTTACTATAGAGATCTGTTAGGTCTAACTGTTCTATTGTTTGTGTTTCCTTGTTAATTTTCTGTTTAGTTGATCTATCCATAGATGTAAGTGGGGTGTTAAAATCTCCCACTGTTATTGTGTTATTGTTAATTTCCCCTTTCATACTTGTTAGTAATTTTCTTACATATTGCTGTGCTCCTATGTTGGGTGCATAAATATTTATAATTGTTATATCTTCTCAGATTGATCCTTTGATCATTATGTAGTTTCCTTCTTTGTCTCTTTTCACAGCCTTTGTTTTAAAGTCTATTTTATCTGATATGAGTATTGCTACTCCTGCTTTCTTTTGGTCTCTATTTGCGTGGAATATCTTTTTCCAGCCCTTGACTTTCAGTCTGTATGTGTCCCTCGTTTTGAGGTTGGTCTCTTGTAAACAACATATATGGGGGTCTTGTTTTTGTATCCATTCAGCCAGCCTTTGTCTTTTGTTTGGGGCATTCAACCCATTTACGTTTAAGGTAAATATTGATAAGTATGATCACGTTGCCATTTTCTTTATTGCTTTGGGTTCGAATTTATATACCCTTTCTGTGTTTCCTGTCTAGAGAAGATCCTTTAGCACTTGTTGGAGAGCTGGTTTGGTGATGCTGAATTCTCTCAGCTTTTGCTTGTCTGTAAAGCTTTTGATTTCTCCTTCATATTTGAATGAGATCCTTGCTGGGTACAGTAGTCTGGGCTGTAGGTTATTTTCTTTCATCACTTTAAGTATGTCTTGCCATTCCCTCCTGGCCTGAAGAGTTTCTGCTGAAAGATCAGCTGTTATCCTTATTGGAGTCCCCTTGTGCGTTATTTGCTGTTTTTCCCTTGCTGCTTTTGATATTTGTTCTTTGTGTTTGATCTTTGTTAATTTGATTAATATGTGTCTTGGAGTATTTCGCCTTGGGTTTATCCTGTTTGGGACTCTTTGGATTTCTTGGACTTGCGTGATTATTTCTTTCCCCATTTTAGGGAAGTTTTCAACTATTATCTCCTCAAGTATTCTCTCATGGTCTTTCTTTTTGTCTTCTTCTTCTGGGACTGCTATGATTCGAATGTTGGAGCATTTAACATTGTCCCAGAGGTCTCTAATATTGTCCTCATTTCTTTTAATTCGTTTTTCTTTTTTCCTCTCTGTTTCATTTATTTCCCCAATTCTATCTTCTAGCTCGCTTATCCTGTCTTCTGCCTCTGTTATTCTACTGTTTGTTCCCTCCAGAGTGTTTCTAATCTCATCTATTGCATTATTCATTTTATATTGACTCTTTTTTGATTCCTGTATGCCCTTATTAAACCTTTCTTCCATCTTCACAATCCTTTTCTCCAGGTTATTTATCTGTAACTCCATTTTGCTTTCAAGATTTTGAATCATTTTCACCACCAAAATTTGAAAATCTTTATCAGGTAGATTCCCTATATCTTCCTCTTTTGTTTGTGTTGGTGGGCATTTATCTCGTTCCTTTACTTGCTGGGTATTTCTCTGCCTCTTTATCTTGCTTATATTGCTTTGCTTGGGGTGGCCTTTCCCTCTTCTGGCAGTTTGTGGAGTTCCCTTTATTATGTAGTTTCGTCGCTGTGTGTTGGGTTGTATGGGTGATTTGTCAAGATTCCCTGGTTATGGAAGCTTGTGTCGGTGTTCTGGTGGGTGGAGCTGGATTTCTTCTCTCTGGAGTGCAATGAAGTGTCCAGTAATGAGTTATGAGATGTCAGCGGGTTTGGAGTGACTTCGGGCAGCCTGTATATTGAAGCTCAGAGGCTATTTTCCTGTGTTGCTGGAGAATTTGTGTGGTATGTCTTGCTCTGGAACTTGTTGACCCTTGGGTGGTGCTTGGTTTTAGTGTAGGTATGGAGACGTTTGATGAGTTCCTATTGACTAATGTTCCCTGGAGTCAGGAGTTCTCTGTTGTTCTCAGGATTCCGGCTTAAGCCTCTTGCCTCTGGTTTTTGGTCTTATTCTTGGAGTAGTCTGTAGACTTCTCTATCTGTCATTTCCAAGGTGGTTCCCTCTGTTTTAGCTTCTGTTTGCTGGTCTCTTCATTGTCTAATTTCTGCCCTGTCACTAGGGGGCGGGTGGACACTTTTTAAGGCTCAGTTGTTCAGTCCTGTTCTGGGAAGGGAGGAACACTGCAGACAAATATCTCTGGTGTCTGTGGGGAGTGCTCACAGCATCTCGGCCACACTGGGTTTGCCCCCGTTCACAGTGCATGTGCTGTCTCAGTCTACACTGCACAGGCTCTAGGTTGCTCTACCGGGAACTGTCCAAGGCCGGCGCTGGGTTGTATGCACTTCCAGGTCTGAGTGGCTCAAGTTCAGTTTCTCGGGTACTCCACAAAGGCGCAGACTTGGCTGGGTCTGAGTTTTGTGCCTTCTCTTGTCCAAGCAGCTAAGGTGACCACGTGTTTGGCGAGCACGGTCGCTGCGACTTATTGCCTCCCCAGTCCCTGCCACTCGGTTTTCTGGGTGTATAACCGGCACACTTTCTCAGGCGGATATCGCCCGGCCCGAGCCCAAGAAGTCTTGATTAGCAACAAGCCTGCCTGCAGTTTGTATCGGATGCCTTTCTGGGGCCGCGATTGCCCTCTCCGGCTCTGGCTGCCCTCCCTTTCCTGTCTTGGTGGTTGATGGGGGATGGGCCGACCCAGCCGGCTCACTCTGTTCAGTCCTTTGTTCTGTGAGCGGGGCTGGTGGAGTCTTATGTTAGAGCTTTCCGCCTTTTTGTGGGGAAGCTATCCCAGTTTGCTTTGCTATCCCAATTCTCTCAGATTGCCCTCGCGGCATTCAAGCCCAGTCCTCTCTCTAAGCAGTTCAGCCGGCTCCTCCCTGCCCAGCCCCCGCTTGCTAATAGCGTATGCGGGTGTCTGCGCTGCTTCTCCACTGGGAGTTACTGTTTGGCGGGTAAGCTGTGGGTTTTAATTATTTCTTTTTCCTCCCAGTTATGTGGCCCTCTGAGCTTCCAAGGCTCGCCACAGATTCACCAGTGAGAGTGTTTCCTGGTGTTTGCAAACTTCTCTCTTTTTAAAGCCTCCCTTCCCGGGACGGAGCTCTGTCCTTACTTCTTTTGTCTCTCTTTTTGTCTTTTGTGTTTGTTCCTACCTCCTTTCGAAGACAATGGGCTGCTTTTCTGGGTGCCTGATGTCCTCTGCAAGCATTCAGAAGTTGTTTTGTGGACTTTACTCTGCGTTCAAATGTTCTTTTGATGAATTTGTGGGGGAGAGAGTGGTCTTGCCATCCTATTCCTCTGCCATCTTGTACCTTCTCCTTGGGTTGTTGTGTTTACATTTTCATTCGTTTCTATGCAAATTTTGATTGTTTTTTGATTTCTTCTGTGATTTGTTGGTTATTCAGAGGTGTGTTATTTAGCCTCCGTCTGTTGGAATTTTTTTCCCCTCTTTTATTTATTTATTTATTTAAATTGGAGGCTAATTACTTTACATTATTGTATTGGTTTTGCCATACATTGACATGAATCTGCCCCGGGTGTACATGTGTTCCCCATTTGAAACCCCCCCCCCAACCTCTCTCACCATCCCATGCCTCTGGTTCATCCCAGTACACCAGACCCGAGCATCCTGTATCATGCATCGAACCTGGAATGGCGATTCGTTTCACATATGATAATCTTCAGACGAATGGATAAGAAAGCTGTGGCACATATACACAATGGATTATTACTCAGCAATTAAAAAGAGTACATTTGTATCGGTTCTAATGAGGTGGATGAAACTGGAATTTTTAATAGCTTTTTTTCACGTAATTGACATCTAATCTTAGCGCGTTGTAATCAGAAAAGATGCTTGAGATGATTTCAATTTTTTTGAATTTACCAAGGCCAGATTTATGGCCCAGGATGTGATCTATCCTGGAGAAAGTTCCGTGTGCACTTGAGAAAAAGGTGAAATTCATTTTTTTTAGGGTGAAATGTCCTATAGATATCAGTTACGTGTAGCTGCTTCATTGTGTCATTTAAAGTTTGTGTTTCCTTGTTACTTTTCTGGTTAATTGATCTATCCATAAGTGTGAGTGGGGTATTAAATTCTCCCACTCTTGTCTTATTGTTAATTTCCCCTTTCATACTAGTTAGCATTTCACTTACATATAGTGGTTCTCCTATG
This sequence comes from Moschus berezovskii, assembly GCF_049115385.1. Classification (NCBI taxonomy): domain Eukaryota; kingdom Metazoa; phylum Chordata; class Mammalia; order Artiodactyla; family Moschidae; genus Moschus; species Moschus berezovskii. Next base: position 67,740,417 of record NC_142488.1, read on the forward strand.
TTGGGTGCATATATATTTATTATTGTTAGTTATATCTTCTTGGATCGATCCTTTGATCATTACGTAGTGTCCTTCTTTGTCTCTTTTCACAGCCTTTATTTCAAAATCTGCTTTATCTGATATGAGTATTGCTACTTTTGCTTTCTTTTGGACTCCATTTGTGTGAAATATCTTTCTAGCCCTTCACTTTCAATCTGTATGTGTCCCTTACTTTGAGGTGAGTGTCTTGTAGACAACATATTTAGGGCTCTTGTTTTTGTATCCATTCAGCCAGTCTTTGTCTTTTGGGTGGGTCATTCAACCATTTATATTTCAGGTAATTATTGATAAGTATGATCCAATTGCCATTTACTTTGTTGTTTTGGGTTTGAGTTTATAAACCTTTTTTGTGTTTCCTGTCTAGAGAAGATCCTTTAGGATCCGTTGAAGAGCTGGTTTGGTGGTACTGAATTCTCTCAGCTTTTGCCTCTCTTTAAAGCTTTTGATTTCTCCTTCATATTTGAATAAGATCCTTGCTGGGTACAGTAATCTGGGTTGTAGATTTTTCTCTTTCATCACTTTAAGTATGTCCTGCCATTCCCATCTGGCCTGAAGAGTTTCTATTGAAAGTACAGCTGTTATCCTTATGGGAATCCCCTTGTGTGTTATTTGTTATTTTTTCCTTGCTGGTTTTAATATTTGTTCTTTGTGTTGGATCTTTATTAATTTGATTAATATATGTCTTGGAGTGTTTCGCCTTGGGTTTATCCTGTTTGGGACTCTCTGGGTTTCTTGAACTTGCCTGCATTTTTCCTCCAACATTTTAAGGAAGTTTTCAACTATTATCTCCCCAAGTATTTTCTCATGGCCTTTCTTTTTGTCTTCTTCTGGGACTCTTATGATTCTAACGTTGGGGCGTTCCACATTGTCCCAGAGATCTCTGAAGTTGTCCTCATTTCTTTTAATTCTTTTTTATTTTTTCCTCTCTGCTTCATTTGTTTCCACCATTCTATCTTCCACTTCACTTATCCTATATTCTGCCTCCATTATTCTATGGTTGGTTCCCTGCAGAGTGTTTTTGATCTCAGTTATTGCATTATTTATTATTGATTGACTCTTTTTTACTTCTTGTAGGTCCTTGTTAAACATTTCTTGCATCTTCTCAATCCTTGTCTCCAGACTATTTATCTGTAACTCCATTTTGTTTTCAAGGTTTTGGATCATTTTTACTATCAATATTTTGAATTCTTTTTCAGCTAGACTCCCTATCTCCTCCTCTTTTGTTTGGTTTGTTGGAAATTTTTCCTTTACCTGCTGAGTATTTCTCTGTGTTTTCATCTTGTTTAGATTGCTGTGTTTGGGGTTACCTTTCTGTATTCTGGCAGTTTGTGGTTCCTCTTTATTGTGGAGGTTCCTCCCTGTGGGTGGGGTTTGATGTGTGTCTTCTCAAGGTTTCCTGGTTAGGGAGGCTTGGCTCAGTGTTCTGGTGGGTGGAGCTGGTTCTCTTCTCTCTGGAGTGCAATGAAGTGTCCTGTAGTGAGTTTTGAGGTATCTGTGGGCTCAGTGTGACTTTGGACAGCCTGTATATTAATGCTGAGGGCTATGTTCCTGTGTTGCTGGAGAATTAGTGTGGTATTTCTTGCTCTGGAACTTGTTGACTCTTGGGTAGAATTTGGTTTCAGTGTAGGTATGGAGGCCTTTGGATGAGCTCTTGTCCTTTAATATTCCCTGGAGTCAGGAGTTCTATGGTTTTCTCAAGTTTTGGATTTAAGCCTCTTGCCTCTGGATTTTAGTCTTATTCTTACAGTAGCTTTAAGACTTCTCCATCCACACAGCACCGATGATAAAATATCTAGGTTAATGGTGTAAAGATTTTACACAGTGAGGGACACCCAGAGAGGTTCGCAGAGTTACATGGAGAAGAGAAGAGATAGGAGGGAGATAGAGGTGACCAGAATGAGAAGAGGGGGAATCAAAAGAGAGAGAGCAATCTAGCCAGTAATCAATCACCTATTTGCTCTCCACAGCCTGGAACACACAGAGAGTTCACAGAGTTACATAGAGAAGAGAAGAGGGAGGAAGGAGATAGAGGTGACCAGGAGGAGAAGAGGGGGAGTCAAAAGGAGAGAGACAGATCTTGCCGATAATCAGTTACCTAAGTGTTCTTCACAGCACAGAATATCCAAAGAGATTCACAGATTTGGGTAGAGAAAAGAAGGGGGAGACAGGAGATAGAGGTGACCTGGGGGAGAAAACAAAGAGTTAAAAGAAGGAGAGTGCAAACAAGCCAGTAATCACACTGTTAAGTAAAAATGGGTACTGAAGATTGGATTCTTATAGGTACAAATTTGGCGATGAATACCAAAAGGCAAAGATTGAAAATTAGAGTTCAGTTCAGTTCAGTTCAGTCGCTCAGTCGTGTCCGACTCTCCGCGACCCCATGAATCACAGCACGCCAGGTCTCCCTGTCCATCACCAACTCCCGGAGTTCACTCAAACTCATGTCCACAGAGTCGGTGATGCCATCCAGCCATCTCATTCTTGGTCGTCCCCTTCTCCTCCCGCCCCCAACCTTTCCCAGCATCAGAGTCTTTTCCAGTGAGTCAACTCTTCGCATCAGGTGGCCAAAGTATTGCAGCTTCAGCTTTAGCATCAGTCCTTCCAATGAATACCCAGGATTGATCTCCCTTAGAATGGACTGGTTGGATCTCCTTGCAGTACAAGGGACTCTCAAGAGTCTTCTCCAACACCACAGTTCAAAAGCATCAATTCTTCGGTGATCAGCTTTCTTCACAGTCCAGCTCTCACATCCATACATGACCACGGGAAAAACCATAGCCTTGACTAGACGGACCTTTGTTGGCAAAGTAATGTCTCTGCTTTTCAATATATTATCAAGGTTGATCATAACTTTCTTTCCAAGGAGTAAGCGTCTTTTAATTTCATGGCTGCAATCAGCATCTGCAGTGATTTTGGAGCCCAAAAAATAAAGTCTGACACTGTTTCCACTGTTCTTCCATCTATTTCCCATGAAGTGATGGGACCAGATGCCATGATCTTTGTTTTCTGAATGTTGAGCTTCAAGCCAACCTTTTCACTCTCCTCTTTCCCCTTCATCAAGAGGCTTTTTAGTTCCTCTTCACTTTCTGCCATAAGGGTAGTGTCATCTGCATATCTGAGGTTATTGATATTTCTCCCGGCAATCTTGATTCCAGCTTGTGCTTCTTCCAGCCCAGCATTCCTCATGATGTACTCTGCATATAAGTTAAATAAGCAAGGTGACAATATACAGCCTTGACGCACTCCTTTTCCTATTTGGAACCAGTCTGTTGTTCCATGTCCAGTTCTGACTGTTGCTTCCTGACCTGCATACAGGTTTCTCAAGAGGCAGGTCAGGTGGTCTGGTATTCCCATCTCTTTCAGAATTTTCCACAGTTTATTGTGTAGAGGTTAGACTATCAAGAATACAATATTTAAAAAATATTAAACAAAATCACAAAAATTATAAGAAATATATGAAATTTGTTTTAAAAATAGGACTTTTTTTTGGCAAGGTAGGTTATAAAAATGAAAATTAAAGGGGGTAATAAAGGACTTAAAAATAAAAAATAAATTAAGAAAATGATAATAGTAAAATCTATCTAGGAATTTCTCTGGATTTGTTGAGGGCAGTGTGGGGTCAGTTCAATTTCAGATAGTTCGTTGTTCCAACTTATAGTTCTTCTCGAGGTCTATGGGCCCCTTCAGGGTTTTAATCTGTTGCACCTGTCACTTCCAAAGTGGTTCCCTCTGTTTATTTTGGCTTCTTCTGTTTGCAAGTCTCTTCAGTGTCTAGGTTCCGCCCTGACACAAGGGGGTCAAGGTGTTCACTTATTTAGGCTCACTTCAGTTGTTCTGCTCTTTACAGCACCGGACCTTGCTTCTATCACTGGTCACATCCACAACTGGGTATTGGTTTTGCTTTTGCTCCACCCCTTTATTCCTTCTATAGTTATTTCTCCACTGAGCTCCAGTAGCATACTGGGCACCTACTGACCTGGGGAATTCCTCATTCAGTATCCTATCATTTTGCCCTTTGTTACTGTTCATGGGGTTCTCAAGGCAAGTATACTGAAGTGGTTTGCCATTCCCTTCTCCAGTGGACCACATTCGGCTGTGGTCCATGTGATCAGATTGGCTAGTTTCCTGTGATTATGATATCAGTCTGTCCGCCCTCTGGTGCCCCCTAGCAATACCTACCGTCTTATTTGGGTTTCTCTTACCTTGGTCGTGGAAAATCTCTTCACAGCCGCTCCAGCAAAGTGCAGCCGCTGTACCTTACCTTGAGTGAGGGGTATCTCCTCGAGGCCGCCCCTCCTGACCTTGAACGCGGAGTAGCTCCTCTCGGCCCTCCTGCGCCTGCGCAGCCACCGCCTGTTGGACGTGGGGTAGCTCCTCTCGGCCGCCGGCCCTGGCCTCAGGCGTGGGGTAGCTCCTCACGGCCGCACCTCTTTGCGTGGTTCGTTGTGCCGGGGCCGGCGTCTCTCGCGTCGCGTCTGCGCCGCCATGTGACCAGTGATAGAAGCAAGGTCCGGTGCTGTAAAGAGCAGTATTGCATAGGAACCTGGAATGTTAGGTCCATGAATCAAGGCAAATTGGAAGTGGTCAAACAGGAGATGGCAAGAGTGAACGTTGACATTCTAGGAATCAGTGAATTAAAATGGACTGGAATGGGTGAATTTAACTCAGACGACCATTATATCTACTACTGTGGGCAGGAATCCCTTAGAAGAAATGGAGTAGCCATCATGGTCAACAAAAGAGTCCGAAATGCAGTACTTGGATGCAATCTTAAAAATGACAGGATGATTTCTGTTCGTTTCCAAGGCAAACCATTCAATATTACAGTAATCCAGGCCTATGCCCCAACGAGTAATGTTGAAGAAGCCGAAGTTAATCGGTTCTATGAAGACCTACAAGAACTTTTAGAACTAACACCCAAAAAAGATGTCCTTTTCATTATAGGGGACTGGAATGCAAAAGTAGGAAGTCAAGAAACACCTGGAGTAACTGGCAAATTTGGCCTTGGAGCACGGAATGAAGCAGGGCAAAGGCTAATAGAGTTTTGTCAAGAGAATGCACTGGTCATAGTAAACACCCTCTTCCAACAGCACAAGAGAAGACTCTACACATGGACATCACCAGATGGTCAACACCGAAATCAGATTGATTATATTCTTTGCAACCAAAGATGGAGAAGCTGTATACAGTTAGCGAAAACAAGACCAGGAGCTGACTGTGGCTCAGATCATGAACTCCTTATTGCGAAGTTCAGACTTAAATTGAAGAAAGTAGGGAAAACCACTAGACCATTCAGATATGACCTCAATCAAATCCCTTATGATTATACAGTGGAAGTGAGAAATAGATTTAAGGGACTAGATCTGATAGATAGAGTGCCTGATGAACTCTGGACGGAGGTTCGTGACATTGTACAGGAGACAGGGACCAAGACCATCCCCATGGAAAAGAAATGCAAAAGAGCGAAATGGCTGTCTGAGGAGGCCTTACAAATAGCTGTGGAAAGAAGAGAGGTGAAAAGCAAAGGAGAAAAGGAAAGATATAAGCATCTGAATGCAGAGTTCCAAAGAATAGCAAGGAGAGATAAGAAAGACTTCCTCAGTGATCCATGCAAAGAAATAGAGGAAAACAACAGAATAGGAAAAACAAGAGAGCTCTTCAAGAAAATTAGAGATTCCAAGGGAACATTTCATGCAAAGATGGGCTCGATAAAGGACAGAAATGGTATGGACCTAACAGAAGCAGAAGATATTAAGAAGAGGTGGCAGGAATACACAGAAGAACTGTACAAAAAAGATCTTCACGACCAAGATAGTCACGATAATGTGATCACTGACCTAGAGCCAGACATCTTGGAATGTGAAGTCCAGTGGGCCTTAGAAAGCATCACTACCAACAAAGCTAGTGGAGGTGATGGAATTCCAGTTGAGCTATTTCAAGTCTTGAAAGATGATGCTGTGAAAGTGCTGCACTCAATATGCCAGGAGATTTGGAAAACTCAGCAGTGGCCACAGGACTGGAAGAGGTCAGTCTTCATTCCAATCCCAAAGAAAGGCAATGCCAAAGAATGCTCAAACTACCGCACAATTGCACTCATCTCACACGCTAGTAAAGTCATGCTCAAAATTCTCCAAGCCAGGCTTCAGCAATATGTAAACCGTGAACTTTCAGATGTTCAAGCAGGTTTTAGAAAAGGCAGAGGCACCAGAGATCAAATTGCCAACATCCGCTGGATCATGGAGAAAGCAAGAGAGTTCCAGAAAAACATCTATTTCTGCTTTATTGACTATGCCAAAGCCTTTGACTGTGTCGATCACAATAAACTGTGGCACATTCTGAAAGAGATGGGAATCCCAGACCGCCTGACCTGCCTCTTGAGAAACCTGTATGCAGGTCAGGAAGCAACAGTTAGAACTGGACATGGAACAACAGACTGGTTCCAAATAGGAAAAGGTGTACGTCAAGGTTGTATATTGTCACCTTGCTTATTTAACTTATATGCAGAGTACATCATGAGGAACGCTGGGCTGGAAGAAGCACAAGCTGGAATCAAGATTGCCGGGAGAAATATCAATAACCTCAGATATGCAGATGACACTACCCTTATGGCAGAAAGTGAAGAGGGACTCAAAAGCCTCTTGATGAAAGTGAAAGAGGAGAGTGAAAAGGTTGGCTTGAAGCTCAACATTCAGAAAACAAAGATCATGGCATCTGGTCCCATCACTTCATGGGAAATAGATGGAAAAACAGTGGAAACAGTGTCAGACTTTGTTTTTTTGGGGCTCCAAAATCACTGCAGATGCTGATTGCAGCCAGGAAATTAAAAGACGCTTGCTCCTTGGAAGGAAAGTTATGACCAACCTTGATAGTATATTAAAAAGCAGAGACATTACTTTGCCAACCAAGGTCCGTCTAGTCAAGGCAATGGTTTTTCCCGTGGTCATGTATGGATGTGAGAATTGGACTGTGAAGAAGGCTGACCGCCGAAGAATCGATGCTTTTGAATTGTGGTGTTGGAGAAGACTCTTGAGAGTCCCTTATACTGCAAGGAGATCCAACCAGTCCATTCTAGAGGAGATCAGTCCTGGATGTTCATTGGAGGGACTGATGCTAAAGGTGAAACTGCAATACTTTGGCCACCTCATGCGACGAGTTGACTCACTGGAAAAGACTCTGATGCTGGGAAAGGTTGGGGGCGGGAGGAGAAGGGGACGACGGAGAATGAGATGGCTGGATGGCATCACCAACTCTGTGGACATGAGTTTGAGTGAACTCCGGGAGTTGGTGATGAACAGGGAGGCCTGGCGTGCTGTGATTCATGGGGTCGCGGAGAGTCGGACACGACTGAGCGACTGAACTGAACTGAACTGAACTCATTTGTTCAGTTGTGCTGTGGGGAGTGAGAAACATTTCAGACAAATATCACTGGCACATGTGGGGAGTGCTCTCAGTGTCTGGGCCACACTGGGTTTGCCCCTGCTCACAGTGTGTGTGCTTTCCTGGTCTACGCTGTTCAGGCTCCAGGTTGCTCTGCAGGGGAACTGTCTAAAACGGGCCCTGGGTTGCGTGTACTTCCCAGGTCTAAGCCATTCAGGTTCAGGTTCTCGGGTAGTTCACAAAGGCACAGACTCGGTTGGGCCTGCCTTTTGTGCCCTTCCCAGGTCTGAGCAACTCAGGTGACCAGGTGCTTCACAAGCACACTCACCCCAGGTGGGCCATGTGTCTTATCCCCTCCCTGGTCCCAGCTGCTTGGTTTCCTGGGCTTGCAGTGGGAGCACTGTCTCAGTTGTGCCGTGTGCCTCTCTGAGGAGCTCGTCTCCAGCTATGACCCTCCTGGCGTATGTCAACCGTCTAGGATCCCAGGAAGACTTGGTTAGCAACTGGGAGCCTTCTCATAGTTTGGTGGAGGATGCCATCTCTGTTTCTGAGATTGCCCTTCACCTTCCAGCTCTGGCTTTTGCCCGCCTGCCTCTCTGCCTTAGGCGGGGAATGGGCCAGTACGCAGCTGGCTAGCTCTACTCTGATATTCACGCAGTTCTTTGTTCTGTGAGTGGGTTGGCAGTGTCTTAGGTTAGAGCTTTTCATGGGAAAGTTCTGTCTCTCTCCTCCCCCCCTTTTTTCTTTCTCTCTCTCTGGCTATCCCACAGTTTGGGTTGCTATCTCACGTTAGTTCCCTCAGATTGTCCTCATGGCATTCAGGCCCGGTCCTTACCCTAAGTAATACAGCCCGTGCCTCCCTGTTCAGCCCCCACTTGCTGGTGGTGAATGCAAGTGTCTGGGCTACTTCTCTGCTGGGAGTTGCGGTTAGGTGTGTAATCTGTGGGTGTTATTCATTTATTTTTTCCTCCAAGTTATGTTGCCCGCTGAGATTCCAAAATTCCCCACAGACTCGCCGGTGAGAGGGTTTCCTGGTGTTTAGAAACTTCTCCTGTTTCATGACTCCTTCCCCAGGATGGGTCTCTGCCCCTAACTCTTTTGTCTCTCTTTTTATCTTTTATATTTTGTCCCACCTCCTTTCAAAGAAAATGGGCTGCCTTTAGAAGACAATGGGTGTCCTCTGCCAGCATTCAGAAGTTGTTTTGTGGAACTTTCTCTGCGTTCACATGTTCTTTCAATGAGTTTATGGGGGAGAAATTGTTCTCCCTGGCGTATTCCTCCCCCATCTTAGGACTTCCGTCTTGGTTTGGCTATTGTAAATAGTTCTGCAGTGGACATTGGGGTGCATGTATCTTTTTGAATTATGGTTTTCTCTGGTTATATGCCCAGGAGTGGGATTGCTGGATCACATGGTAGTCCCCTATTTATTTTTTATTTTTATATTGAAAGATAATTGCTTTACAGAATTTTGTTATTTCTCTGTCAAACCTCAACATGAATCAGCCATAGGTATACATATATTCCCTCTCTTTTGAAACTCCCTCCCATCTCCCACCCCATCCCATCCCTCTAGATTGATATAGAGCTCCTGTTTGAGTTTCCTGAGCCATACAGAATATTCCCGTTGGCTATCTATTTTACATATGGTAATGTGAGTTTTCAAGTTACTCTTTCCATACATATCACCCTCTCCTCCCATTTCCCCATGTCCATAAATCTATTCTGTATGTCTGTTTCTCCATCGCTGTCCTGTAAATAAATCCTTCAGTACCATTTTTCTAGATTCTGTTTATGTATGAATTAGAATACGATATTTACCTTTCTCTTTCTGACTCGCTTCACTCTGTATAATAGATTCTATATTATTCCACTTCATCAGAATTGACTCAAATGCATTGCTTTTTATGGCTGAATAATATTCCACACTAATTTTTTCCTAGAGATACCAAGGGAACATTTAATGCAAAGATGGGCTCGAAAAAGGACGGAAATGGTATGGACCTAACAGAAGCAGAAGATATTAAGAAGAGGGGGCAAGAATACACAGAAGAACTATATAAAAAAGATCTTCACGACCCAGATATTCACGATGGTATGCTCACTCACCTAGAGCCAGACATCCTGGAATGTGAAGTCAAGTGGGCCTTAGAAAGCATCACTACGAACAAAGCTAGTGGAGGTGATGGAATTCCAGTTGAGCTATTTCAAATCTTGAAAGATGACCCTGTGAAAGTGCCGAACTCAACATGCCAGCAAATTTGGAAAACTCAGCAGTGGCCACAGGACTGGACAAGATCAGTTTTCATTCCAATCCCAAAGAAAGGCAATGCCAAAGAATGCTCAAACTACCGCACAATTGCACTCATCTCACACGCTAGTAGAGTGATGCTCAAAATTCTCGAAGCAAGGCTTCAGCAATACATGAACCATGAACTTCCAGATGTTCAAGCTGATTTTAGAAGAGGCAGAGGAACCAGAGATAAAATTACCAACATCCGCAGGATTATGGATAAAGCAAGAGAGTTCCAGAAAGACATCTATTTCTGCTTCGTTGACTATGCCAAAACCTTTGTGTGGATCACAATAAACTGTGGAAAATTTTGAAAGAGATTGGAATACCAGACCAGCCTCTTGAAAAACCTGTATGCAGGTCAGGAAGCAACAGTTAGAACTGGACATGGAATGACAGACTGGTTCCAAATAGGAAGAGGAGTACGTCAAGGCTGTATATTGTCACCCTACTTATTTAACTCATATACAGAGTATATCATGAGAAACACTGGGCTGGAAGAAGCACAAGCTGGAATCAAGATTGCTGGGAGAAATATCAATAACCACAGATATGTAGATGACACTACCTTTATGGCAGAAAGTGAAGAGGAACAAAAGAGCCTCTTGATGAAAATGAAAGAGGAGAGTGAAAAAGTTGGCTTAAAGCTCAACATTCAGAAAACAAAGATCATGGCATCTGGTCCCATCACTTCATGGGAAATAGATGGGGAAACAGTGGAAACAGTATCAGACTTTAATTTTTGGGCCCCAAAATCACTGCAGATGCTGATTGCAGCCATGAAATTAAAAGATGCTTACTCCTTGGAAGGAAAGATTTGACCAACCTAGACAGCATGTTAAAAAACAGAGACATTACTTTGCCAACAAAGGTCCGTCTAGTCAAGGCTATGGTTTTTCCAGCAGTCATGTATGGATGTGAGATTTGGACTGTGAAGAAAGCTGATCACTGAAGAATTGATGCTTTTGAACTGTGGTGTTGAAGAACACTCTTGAGAGTCCCTTGGACTGCAAGGAGATCCAACCAGTCCATCTTAAAGGAGATCAGTCCTGGGTGTTCATTGGAAGGACTGATGCTAAAGCTGAAATCCAATACTTTGGCCACCTCATGCGACGAGTTGACTCACTGGAAAAGATTCTGATGCTGGGAGAGATTGGGGGCAGGAGAAGGGGACAACAGAGGATGAGATGAATGGATGGCATCACTGACTTGATGCATTTGAGTTTGGGTGAACTCTGGGAGTTGGTGATGGACAGAGAGGCCTGCTGTGCTGAGATTCATGGGGTCGCAAAGATTTGTACACAGCTGAGCGAGTGAACTGAACTGAACTGAGCTGAACATTCCACTCTCCACATGTACCACAATTTCTTTATCCATTCAGCTGTCGATGGACATCTAGGTTGCTTCCATGTTCTAGCTATTGTAAACAGGACTGCAATGAACAATGGGATACATGTGTCTCTTTTGGTTTCCTCAGGGTATATGCTTAGGAGTGGGATTGCTGGGTCATAAGGTGGTTTTATTCCCAGTTACTTTAAGGAATCTCCATGCCATTTTCCATAGTGGTTGTATCAATTTACATCCACACCAACAGTGCAAGTTCATTTAAGTTCTGTCGCTCAGTCGTGTCCAACTCTTTGAGACCCCATGAACCGCAGCAAGCCAGGACTCCCTGTCCATCACCACTTCCCAGAGTCCACCCAAACCCATGTCCATTGAGTCGGTGATGCCATTCAACCATCTCATCCTCTGTCGTCCCTTCTCCTCCTGCCCTCAATCTTTCACAGCATCAGGGTATTTTCAAATGAGTCAGCTTTTTGCATCAGGTGGGCAAAGTATTGGAGTTTCAGCTTCAGCATAAGTTCTTCCAATGAACACCCAGGACTGATCTCCTTTAGGATGGACTGGTTGGATCTCCTTGCAGTCCAAGGGACTCTCAAGAGTCTTCTTCAACACAACAGTTCAAAAGCATCAATTCTTCGGTGCTCAGCTTTCTTTTAGTACAACTCTCACATCCATACATGACCACTGGAAAAACCATAGCCTTGACTAGACGGACCTTTGTTGGCAAAGTAATGTCTCTGCTTTTTAATATGCTGTCTAGGTTAGTCATAACTTTCCTTCCAAGAGTAAGCGTCTTTTAATTTCATGGCTGCAATTACCATCTGCAGTGATTTTGCAATGGCAACCCACTCCAGTACTCTTGCCTGGAAAATCCCATGGACGGAGGAGCCTGGTAGGCTGCAGTCCATGGGGTCGCAAAGAGTCGGACATGACTAAGCGACTTCATTTTCACTTTTCAGTAAAATAAAGTCAGCCACTGTTTCCCCATCTATTTGCCATGAAGTGATGGGACCAGATGCCATGATCTTTGTTTTCTGAATATTAGCTTTAAGCGATCTTTTTCACTCTTTTTCACTTTCATCAAGAGTCTCTTTAGTTCTTCTTCACTTTTTGCCATAAGGGTGGTGTCATCTGCATATTTGAGGTTATTGATATTTCTCCCGGCAATCTTGATTCCAGCTTGTGCTTCCTCCAGCCCATTGTTTCTCATGATGTACTCTGCATATAAGTTAAATAAGCAGGGTGACAATATACAGCCTTGACGTACTCCTTTTCCTATTTGAAACCAGTCTGTTGTTCCATGTCCAGTTCTAACTGTTGCTTCCTGACCTGCATACAGGTTTCTCAAGAGGCAGGTCAGGTGGTCTGGTATTCGCATCTCTTTCAGAATGTTCCACAATTTATTATGATCCACACCGTCAAAGGCTTTGGCGTAGTCAATGAAGCAGAAATAGATGTTTTTCTGGAACTCTCCTGCTTTCTCCATGATCCAGTGGATGCTGGCAATTTGATCTCTGATGCCTCTGCCTTTTCTAAAACCATCTTGAATATCTGGAAATTCATAATTCACATATTGCTGATTCCTGGCTTGGAGAATTTTAAGCATTACTTTACTAGTGTGTGTGATGAGTGCAATTGTGTGGTAGTTTGAGCATTCTTTGGCATTGCCTTTCTTTGGGATTGGAATGAAGGCTGACCTTTTCCAGTCTTGTGGCCACAAATTTGCTGGCATGTTGAGTTCAGCACTTTCACAGGGTCGTCTTTCAGGATTTGAAATAGCTCAACTGGAATTCCATCACCTCCACTAGCTTTGTTCATAGTGATGCTTTCTAAGGCCCACTTGACTTCACATTCCAGGATATCTGGCTCTAGGTGAGTGAGCATACCATCGTGATTATCTGGGTCTTGAAGATCTTTCTTGTACAATTCTTCTGTTTATTCTTGCCACTTGTTCTTAATTTCTTCTGCTTCTGTTAGGTCTCTACCATTTCTGTCCTTTATTGAGCCCATCTTTGTATAAAATGTTCCCTTGGTATCTCTCATTTTCTCGAAGAGATCTCTAGTCTTTCCTATTCTATTCTTTTCCTCTATTTCTTTGCATTGATAGCTGAGGAAGGCTTTCTTATCTGTCCTTGCTCTTCTTTGGAACTCTGCGTTCAGATGGGTATATCTTTCCTTTTTTCCTTTGCTTTTCACTTCTCTTCTTTTCACAGCTATTTGTAGGGCCTCCTCAGTCATTTTGCTTTTTTGCATTTCTTTTTCTTGGTGATGGTCTTAATTCTTGTCTCCTATACCAGGTCGCGAACTTCTGTCCATAGTTCATCAGGCACTATATCAGATATAATCCCTTAAAGTGTACTCACTTCCACAGTATAGTCATAAGGGATTTGATTTAGGTCATACCTGAATGGTCTAGTGGTTTTCCCTGTTTTCTTCAATTTAAGTCTGAATTTGGCGATAAGGAGTTCATCATCTGAGCTATAGTCAGCTCCTGGTCTTGTTTTGGCTAACTGTATAGAACTTCTCCATCTTTCGGTGCAAATAATATAATCAATCTGATTTCTGTGTTGACCATCTGGTGATGTCCATGTGTAGAGTCTTCTCTTGTGTTGTTGTAAGAGGTTGTTTGCTATGACCAGTGCGTTCTCTTGGCAAAACTCTATTAGCCTTTGCCCTGCTTCATTCCATGCTCCAAGGCCAAATTTGCCTGTTACTCCAGGTGTTTCTTGACTTCCTATTTTTGCATTCCAGTCCCCTATAATGAAAAGGACATCTTTTTTGGGTGTTAGTTCTAGAAGGTCTTGTACGTCTTCATAGAACTGTTCAACTTCAGCTTCTTCAGCGTTACTGTTCGGGGCACAGACTTAGATTACCATGATATTGAATGGTTTGCCTTGGAAACGAACAGAGATCATTCTGTCGTTTTTGAGATTGCATCCAAGTACTGCATTTCACAATCTTTTGTTGACCATGATGGTTACTCCATTTCTTCTAAGGGATTCTTGCCCACAGTAGTAGATATAATGGTTATCTGAGTTAAATTCACCCATTCCAGTCTATCTTAGTTCACTGATTCCTAGAATGTCGATGTTCACTCTTGTCATCTCCTGTTTGATCACTTCCAATCTGCCTTGATTCATGTACCCAACATTCAAGGTTCCTCTGAAATATTGCTCTTTACAGCATCGAACCTTGCTTCTATCACCAGTCCCATCCACAACTGGGTGTCGTTTTTGCTTTGGCTCCATTCTTTCATTCTTTCTGGAGTTATTTCTCCACTGATCTCTGGTAGCACACTGGGCACCTACCGACCTGGGGAGTTCATCTTTCAGTGTCCTATCTTTTTGCGTTTTCATACTGTTTTTGGGGTTCTCAAGGCAAGAAATCTGAAGTTGTTTGCCATTCCCTTCTCCAGTGGACCACATTCTGTCAGACCCCTCCACCATGACCAGTCTATCTTGGGTGGCCCCACACGGCATGGCTTCATTGAGTTAGACAAGACTGTGGTCCATGTGATCAGATTGGCTAGGTGTCTGTGCGTTCCCTTTCTCCACAGCCTCTCAAGTATTTGTTATTTGTAGACTTTTTGATGATGTCAATTCTGACTGGTGTGAGGTGATATCTCATTTTAGTTTTGATTTGCATTTCTCTATTAATGAACAATTCTGAGCATCTTTTCATGTGTTTGTTAGCCATCTGTATATTTTGTTTTGAAAAGTGTGTTTCGTTTTTTTTTGCACTTTTTGACTGGGTTGTTCGTTTTTCTGGCATTGAATTCCATGACTGCTTGTATATTTTTGAAATTAATTCTTTGTCATTTGTTTCATTTGCTATTATTTTCTCCCATTCTGAGGGTTGTCTTTTCAGCTTTCTTATAGTTTTCTGTGCTGTGCAAAAACTTTCAAGTTTAATCAGGTCCCATTTTCTTTTTTTTTTTTTATTTCCATTACTTTAGGAGGTGGATCATAGAGGATCTTGCTTTGATTTATGTCAGTGAGTGTTCTGCCTATGTTTTCTTCTAAGAGTTTTATAGTTTCTGGTCTTACATTTAGATCTTTATTCCATTTTGAGTTTATCTTTGTTTATGGTGTTAGGAATTATTCTAATTTCATTCTTTTACATGTAGCTGTCCAGTTTTCCAAGTATGATTTATTGAAAGGCTGTCTTTGCCACCATTGTATATTCTTGCTTCCTTTGTCAAAAATAAGGTAGCCATAGGTGCATGGGTTTATTTCTGGGATTTCTATCGTGTTCCATTGACCTATATGTCTGTTTTGGTGCCAGCACCATGCTGTTTTGATGGCTGTAGCTTTGTAGTATAATCTGAAGTCGGGAAGGTTGATTCCTCCAGCTCCATACCTCTTTCTCAAGACTGCTTTGGCTATTCGGGGTCTTCTGTGTTTCCCCATGAATTGTGGAATTTTATGTTCTAGTTCTGTGAAAAATGCCATTAGTAATTTGATAGGGATCACACTGAATCTGTAGACTGCATTTGGTAGTATAGTCATTTTCACAGTATTGATTCTGCCAACTCAGGAACATGGAATATCTCTCCATCTGTTTATGTCATCTTTTATTTTTTTCATTAGTGTCATAATTTTCTGTGTACAGTTCTCTTGTCCCCTTAGGTAAGTTTATTCCTAGATATTTAATTCTTTTGTTACAATGGTAAATGGGATTGATTCCTTAATTTCTCTTTCTGATTTTTCATTGTTAGTATATAGAAATGCAAGTGATTTCTGTGTATTGATTTTGTATCCTGCAACTTTGCTAAATTCACTGATTAGCTCTAATAATTTTCTGATACTATCTTTAGGGTTTTCTATGTACAGTATCATCTCATCTGCAAACAGTGAGAGCTTTACTTCTTTTCTGATCTGGATTCCTTTCATTTCTTTTTCTTCTCTGGTTGCTGTAGCTAGAACGTCCTGAACTATGTTGAATGGTAGGAGTGGAAGTGGACACCCTTGTCTTGTTCCTGCTCTTAGGAAGAATGCTTTCAGTTTTTCACCACTGAGAATAATTTTTCCTCTAGGCTTATCATATATGGCCTTTACTATGTTGAGGTAGGTTCCTTCTGTGCCCATTTGTTGAAGAGTTTTAATAATAAATGGGTGCTGAATTTTGTCAAAGGCTTTTTCTGCCTCTATTGAGATTGTCATATGGTTTTTATCTTTCAATTTATTAATATGGTGTATCACATTGATTGATTTGCGAATATTGAAGAATCCTTGAATTCCTGGAATAAACCCAACCTGATCATGCTGTATGAACTTTTTGATGTGTTGCTGAAGTCTATTTGCTAAAATTTTGTTAAGGATTTTTGCATCTATGTTCATCAGTGATATTGGCCTGTAGTTTTCTTTTTTTGTGTTGTCTTTGTCTGATTTTGATATCAGAGTGATGATGACCTTGTAGATTGAATTTGGAAGTGTTCCTTTTTTTTCAAAATTTATTTATTTTAATTGGAGGCTAACTACTTGACAATATTGTATTGGTTTTTCCATACAATGACATGAATCCGCCCCGGGTGTACATGTGTTCCCCATCTTGAACCTCCCTCCCACCTCCCTCCCCATATCATAAGATGGAAGTGTTCCTTCCTCTGCAATTTTTTGAGAGTTTTAGAAGGATAGGCATTAGCTCTTCTCTAAATGTTTGCTAGAATTCTCCTGTGAAGTCCTCTGGTCCTGGGCTTTTGTTTTTTGGGAGATTTTTGATCACAGCTTCAATTTCAGTGCTTGTAATTGGGTTGTTGATCATTTCTATTTCTTCCTGGTTCACTCTTGGAAGATTTCTTCCAGGTTATCCATTTTATTGCCATATAGTTTTTCATAATAGTCTCTTATAATCATTTCTATTTCTGCATTGCCTGTTGTAACCTCTTCTTTTTTATTTCTAATATTACTGATTTGATTCTTCTCTTTTTTCTTGATGATTCTGGCTAAAGGCTTGTCAATTTTATCTTCTCAAAGAACCAGTTTTTAATTTTATTAATCTTTACTATTGTTTCTTTCATTTCTTTTTCATTTGTTTCTGCTCAGATCTTTATGATTTGTTTCCTTTAATTTTGGGGTTTTCTTGTTCTTCTTTATCCAGTTTTTTTTGGCAGTTATTATTGCTTTATTTATTTATTTAGTTTTTGTCTTCTTATTTCTTTTTTTTAATTGGAGGCTAATTACTTTACATTATTGTATTGGTTTTGCCATACACTGACATGAATCTGCCTTGGGTGTACATGTGTTCCCCATCTTGAATCCCCCTCCCACTTCCTTCCCCATCCCATCCCTCTGGTTCAAGTTAGGTTGTCTATTAGATGTTTTTCTTATTTCTTGGAGTAGGATTGTATTGCTATAAACTTCCCTCTTAAAGCTGCTTTTGCTGTATCCCATAGGTTTTGAGTTGTGTTTTCATTGTCATTTGTTTCTAGAAATTTTTTGATTTCCCTTTTGATTTCTTCAGTAACCTGTTGGCTACTTAAAGACGTGTTGTTTAATCTCCATGTGTTTGTGTTTCTTACAGTTTTTTTTCTTGTAATTGATATCCAGTCTCATAGCGCTGTGCTCAGAAAAGATGCTTGATATGAGTTCAATTTTCTTAAATTTTCTGAGGTTTGATTTGTGACCCAAGATGTGGTCTATCCTGGAGAGTTTTCCATGTGCACTTGAGAAGAAGGTATATTCTTCTGCATTTGGATGGAATGTCCTAAAGATATCAATGAGATCCATCTCATCTAATGTATCATTTAAGACATGTTTCCTTGTTAGTTTTCTCTTTTGATGATCTGTCTTTTGGTATGAGTGAGGTGTTAAGGTCTCCTACTATAATGCCAAATAATGCTCAAACTACCGCACAATTGCACTCATCTCACACGCTAGTAAAGTTATGCTCAAAATTCTCCAAGCCAGACTTCAGCAATATGTGAACCGTGAACTTCCAGATCGACTCTTTGCGACCCCATGAATCACAGCACGCCAGGCCTCCCTGTCCATCACCAACTCCCGGAGTTCACTCAAACTCATGTCCAACGAGTCGGTGATGCCATCCAGCCATCTCATTCTCTGTCATCCCCGTCTCCTCCAGCCCCCAATCCCTCCCAGCATCAGAGTCTTTTCCAGTGAGTCAACTCGTCGCATGAGGGGGCCAGAGTATTGGAGTTTCAGCTTTAGCATCAGTCCTTCCAATGAACACCCAGGACTGATCTCCTTTAGAATGGACTGGTTGGATCTTCTTGTAGTCCAAGGGACTCTCAAGAGTCTTCTCCAGCACCACAGTTCAAAAGCATCAATTCTTCGGTGATCAGCTTTCTTCACAGTCCAACTCTCACATCCATACATGACCACTGGAAAAACCATAGCCTTGAATAAACGGACATTTGTTGGCAAAGTAATGTCTCTGCTTTTTAATATATTATCAAGGTTGGTCAAAACTTTCCCTCCAAGGAGTAAGCGTCTTTTAATTTCATGGCTGCAATCAGCATCCACAGTGATTTTGGAGCCCAAAAAATAAAGTCTGATACTGTTTCCACTGTTTCCCCATCTATTTCCCATGAAGTGATGGGACCAGATGCCATGATCTTTGTTTTCTGAATGTTGAGCTTCAAGCCAACCTTTTCACTCTCCTCTTTCACTTTCATTAAGAGGCTTTTTAGTTCCTCTTCACTTTCTGCAATAAGGGTGGTGTCATCTGCATATTTGAGGTTATTGATATTTCTCCCAGCAATCTTGATTCCAGTTTGTGTTTCTTACAGCCCAGCATTCCTCATGATGTAATCTGCAAATAAGTTAAATAAGCAGGATGACAATATACAACCTTCACGTACTCCTTTTCCTATTTGGAACCAGTCTGTTGTTCCATGTCCAGTTCTAACTGTTGCTTCCTGACCTGCATACAGGTTTCTCAAGAGGCAGGTCAGGTGGTCTGGTATTCCCATCTCTTTCAGAATGTTCCACAATTTATTGTGATCGACACAGTCAAAGGCTTTGGCATAGTCAATGAAGCAGAAATAGATGTTTTTCTGGAACTCTCCTGCTTTCTCCATGATCCAATGGATGTTTGCAATTTGATCTCTAATGCCTCTGCCTTTTCTAAATTTTGCTTGAACATCTGGGAGTTCACGTTTCACATATTGCTGAAGTCTGGCTTAGAGAATTTTGAGCATGAATTTACTAGCGTGTAAGATGAGTGCAATTGTTAGGTAGTTTGAGCATTCTTTGGCATTGCCTTTCTTTAGGATTGGAATGAAGACACCTTTTCCAGTCCTGTGGCCACTGCTGAATTTTCCAAATTTGCTGTCATATTGAGTGCAGCACTTTCACAGCATCATCTTTCAGGATTTGAAATAGATCAACTGGAATTCCATCACCTCCACTAGCTTTGTTCGTAGTGATGCTTTCTAAGGCCCACTTAGCTTCACATTCCAAGATGTCTGGCTCTAGTTGAGTGACCACGCCATCGTGATTATCTTCGTCGTGAAGTTCTTTTTTGTACAGTTCTCCTGTGTATTCTTGCCACCTCATATTAATATCTTCTGCTTCTGTTAGGTCCATACCATTTCTGTCCTTTATCGAGCCCACCTTTGCATGAAATGTTCCCTTGTAAACTCTAATTTTCTTGAAGAGATTCTTGTTTTTCCTAGTCTGTTGTTTTCCTCTATTTCTTTGCATTGATCGCTGAGAAAAGCTTTCTTATCTCTGTTTGCTATTTTTGGAACTCTGCATTCAAATGCTTATATCTTTCCTTTTCTCCCTTGCTTTTCGCTTCTCTTCTTTTCACAGCTATTTGTAAGGCCTCCTCAGACAGCCATTTTGCTTTTTTGCATTTCTTTTCCATGGGGAAGGTCTTGGTCCCTGTCTCCTGTACTGTGTCACGAACCTCCATCCATAGTTCATCAGGCACTCTATCTATCAGATCTAGTCCCTTAAATCTATTTCTCACTTCCACTGTATAATCATAAGGGTTTTAATTTAGGTCATATCTGAATGGTCTAGTGGTTTTTTCTACTTTCTTCAATTTAAGTCTGAATTTGGCAATAAGGAGTTCATGATCTGAGCCACAGTCAGCTCCTGGTCTTGTTTTTGCTAACTGTATACAGCTTCTCCATCTTTGGGTGCAAAGAATATAATCAATCTCATTTTGATGTTGACCATCTGGTGATGTCCTTGTGTAGAGTTTTCTCTTGTGTTGTTTTAAGAGGTTGTTTGCTATGACCAGTGTGTTCTCTTGGCAAAACTCTATTAGCCTTTGCCCTGCTTCATTCCGTACTCCAAGGCCAAATTTGCCTGTTACTCCAGGTTTTTCTTGACTTGCTACTTTTGCATTCCATTCCCCTATAATGAAAACGACATCTTTTTTGGGTGTTAGAGAAGGTGTAAGGACTTACTGCTGGCCCCAAGTAGTTCCTATCAAAGTGAAGTAATAGTGCCTCAATTTGCCTTCTCTCCTGTGGTTCCACTCCACAGGAAATGTGTTGGGTCACCTCTGTCAGAGTTGATACGGAGTTCTGCTCACCAAGCAAAAGGCCAGTATATCAGGAGGCAAGTTCCTGGGGCAGGAATAATGACTTTAAACAGAAAGCCATCAGCCTGAGAGGTCAGGTGACTAGTACTTCAAAGAACCAGCTTTTATTTCTTGTCTTTTTGATAACAGTCATTCTGACAGATGTGAGGCGATATCTCATCATGGTTTCAACTTGCGTTTCTCTGCTGATTAGAGATGTTGAGCATCTTTTCATGTGCCTGGTGTATCTTTTTTGAAAAAATGTCTATTTAGGTCCTCTGTCCATCTTTTCAAATTAAACTTTTTATTTCGTAGTGGACTATAACCAATTAACAGTGTTGTGACAATGTTTAAGGTGGACAGAAAAGGGACCCTGCTGTACACATACATGTATCAATTCTCCCCCAAGCTTCCCTTCCATGTATGATGCCACATTACATTCAGCAAATTTCCCAGTACTGTACAGTAGAATCATGATGGTAATATGTTTTAAATATAATAGTGTGTATATGCCCATCCCAAATTCCCTATCTATTCCCCCCATTCTCCCCACCTGGCAACCATAAGTTCATTGTCTAAGTCTGTGAGTCTGTTTCTGTTTTGTAAATAAGTTCATTTGTATTATTTCTTTTTAGAGTCCGCATGTAAGGGATGCCATATGATATTTCTCCTTCTCTGTCTGACTTACTTCACTCAGTGTGACAATCTCTAGGTGCATCCATGTTGCTGCAAATGACATTATTTCACTCTTTTTAATGGCTGAGTAATAATCCATTGAGGATAAGATCTAACAGTCAGCGAAGACAAGACTGGGAGCTGACTGTGGCTCAGTCATGAACTCCTTATTGCAAAATTCAGACTGAAATTGAAGAAAGGAAAAACAACTAAGCCATTCAGGTATGACCTAAATCAAATCCCTTATGATTATACAGTGGAAGTGACAAATAGATTCAAGGGATTAGATCTGATAGAGTTCTTGAAGAACTATGGATGGAGGTTCTTAACATTTTACAGGAGACAGTGATCAAGACCATCCCCAAGAAAAGAAATGCAAAAAGGTAAAATGGTTGTCTGAGGAGACCTTACAAATACCTGAGAAAGGAAGAGAAGTGAAAGGCAAAGAAGAAAAGGAAAGATATACCTATTTGAATGCAGAGTTCCAAAGAATATCAAGGAGAGATAAGAAAGCCTTCCTCAGAGACCAGTGCAAATAGGGGAACACAATAGAATGGGAAAGACTAGAGATCTTTTCAAGAAAATGAGAGATACCAAGGGAACACTTTAGACACAGCTGGGCTCAGTAAAGGACAGAAATGATAGGGACCTAACAGAACCAGGAGATATTAATAGGTGGTAAGAATACACATACGAACTGTACAAAAAAGATCTTAATGACCTGGATAACTACGAGGGTGTGATCATTCACCTAGAGCCAGACATTCTGGAGTGTGAAGTCAAGTGGGCTTTAGAAAGCATCACTACAAACAAAGCTAGTGGAGGTGACGGAATTGCAGCTCAGCTATTTCAAATTCTAAAAGATGATGCTGTGAAAGTGTTGCATTCAATATGCCAGCAAATTTGGAAAACTCAGCAGTGGCCACAGGACTGGAAAGGTCAGTTTTCATTCCAGTCCCAAAGAAAGGCAATGCCAAAGAATGTTCAAACTACCACACAATTGCACTCATTTCACATGGTAGCGAGGTAATATTCAAAATCTGTCAAGTTAGGCTTCAACATTATGTGAACTTACAACTTCCGGATGTACAGATTGGATTTAGACAAGGCAGAGTAATCAGATTTCAAAATGCCAACATCCGTTGGATCATAGAAAAAGCAAGAAAATTCCAGAAAAACATCTACTTCTGCTTCATTGCTTACTCTAAAACTTTTGACTCTGGATATCAACAAATTGTGGAGAATGGATGCTCAGGGCTGGTATGTGGGGATGACCCAGAGGGAGGATAAGGGGAGGAGGGAGGTGGGGGGTTTCGGGAGAGGGAACTCATGTACATCCGGGGCGGATTCATGTCAATGTATGGCAAAACAAACCAATATAATATTGTAAAATAATTAGCATCCAATAAAAATAAAAAAATAAAGAGATGGGAATACCAGACCACCTTACCTGCCTCCTGTGAAACCTGTATGCAGGTCAAGAAGCAACAGTTAGAACTGGACATGAAACAACAGCCTGGTTCAAAATTGGGAAAGGAATACATCAAGGCTGTGTATTGCAGAGTACATCATGCAAAATGCCAGTATGGGTGAAGCACAAGCTGGGATCAAGATTGTTGGGAGAAATATCAATAACCACAGATACACAGATGACACCACCTTTATGGTAGAAAGTGAAGAGAAACTAAAGATGAACATAAAAGACTAGAGTGAAAAAGCTGGCTTAGGACTCAGCATTCAAAAAACAAAGATCATGGCATCCAGTCCCATCACTTCAAAGCAAGTAGATGGTGAAAAATTGGGAACAGGGACAGACTTTATTTTCTTGGGCTCCAAAATCACTGTGGACCATGACTGCAGTCACGAAATTAAGACACTTGCTCCTTGGAAGAAAAGGTATGGCAAACCTAGACAGTGGACTAAAAAGCGGAGACATTTGGGTTGTTAATATTTTTTTGGTTCAACATCTGCAAATTAATCAGTGTGATACACCCCATTTACAAAACGAAGAATAAAAATCACAAGATCATCACAATCAATGCAGAATGGATGTTGAATGGATATTGAATTTTGTCAAATGCTTTTTCTGCATTGATTGTTGAATTTGGGTTGTTAATATTTTTTGAGAATTTTTGTATATATATATTCATCAGGAGTATTGGACTGTAATTGTTTTATTTTTAGTCTTTTTGTGTAGTTTTGGTATCAGGGTAATGCTGGCCTCATGGAATAAGTTTGGAAGTGTTCCCCTTTTTCAGTGTTTTTAAACAATTTGAGAAGCATAGGTATTAACTTTTCTTTATTTTTAAAAAATTTTAAACACTGTATACGGTTTTTACCTTTATTTTTTAAAACTGTTTTTATTTTGTATTGAGTACAGTTGATTAACAATGTTGTGACAGTTTCAGCTGAACAGTGAAGGAACTCAGCCATATATATACGTGTATCCATTCTCCCCCAAACTCTTATCCCATCCAGGCTGCTACATAACATTGAGCAGAGTTCCATGCACTATACAGTAGGTCCGTGTTGGTATTAATCCTTCTTCAAAGTTTGGTTGAGTTCCCCTGTGAATCCATCTTTTATTTTTTTGGGAGCTTTTGGATTATTGATTCAATTTCATTATTAGTAATCATTTTGTACAGATTTTTTCTTTCTGATTAAGTCCTGGAAGATTGTCTATTTTTAAGAATTTATCCATCTCTTTCAGATTGTTCTATATTTTGGCATATAACTGTCCATAGAGTTCTCTTAGTATTATTTGTATTTCTGTGATAATCAAGTATAATTTTTTCTCTTTCATTTCCAATTTATTTGGGTGCTCTCTGTTTTATTTCTAAGGAAAAATCTCAAATAAACAACCTAACTTTACAACTAAGGAATTAGGAAATAAAGGACAACCAAGGCCTAAAGTTAGAAGAAAAAAGAACACACTCACTCTTTTATTTTTTGATGAATTTGGATAAAGGTTTATCAATTTTAACTTTTCTAAACCATCTGTTGGTTTCATTGATCTTTTCTGTTGTTTGTTTTAGTCTCCATTATATTTATTTCCATTCTGATATTTATTATTTTTTCTTCTTCTAACTAGGCCTTGGTTGTCCTATTTTTCTAATTTCCTTAGTTGTGAAGTTAGGTTGCTTATGAGATTTTTCTTTTTCTTCTTTTTAATGTAGGCCTATATTGCTATAAACTTTCTACTTAGAACAGTTTTTGCTTCATCTCATAGATTTTGGATAGTTGTGTTTCCATTTTCATTTGTCTCAAGTATTTTTTATCTCCTTTTTCATCTCTTCACTGATCAATTGCTTTTTAGTATCATGTTGTTTAGTCTCTATGTGTTTGCATTTTCCTAGCTATCGTGATTTATCCTGGAGAATTTCTATGTGCATTTGAAAAGTATATATTCTACTGTTTTTATATGAAACACTCTATAGATATCTGTTAAGTCCATCTGGTCTAATGTGTCATTTAAGGTCACTGTCTCCTTATTGATTTTCTGTCTGAATGATCCCTCCCTTGATGTCAGTGAGATATTAAAGTCTCTAAATATTATGTTTATTGTCAATTTCTTCCTTTATGTCTTTAAATATTTGTTTATATATTTATCAGCTTCCTTGTTAGGTGAATACATGTTTATGAACGTTATATCTTCTTCTAGGATTATCTACTTTATTATTATGTACAGTCCTTCATGGCAAATAGACGGGGAAACAACAGAAACAGTGACAGACTTTATTTTCTTGGGCTCCAAAATCACTGTGGATGGTGACTGCAGCCATGAAATGAAAAGACACTTGCTCCTTGAAAGAAAAGCAATGACAAACCTAGGCAACATATTAAAAAGCAGAGACATTACTTTGCCTACAAAGATTAGTATAGTCAAAGCTATGGTTTTTCCAGTAGTCATGTACGGATGTGAGAGCTGGACAATAAAAAAGGCTGAGCGCTGAAGAACTGATGCCTTCAAACTGTGGTGTTGGAGAAGACTCTTGAGAGTACCTTGGACTGCAAGGAGATCCAACCAGTCAATCCTAAAGGAAATCAGTCCTGAATATTCATTGGAAGGACTGATGCTGAAGCTGAAACTCCAATACTTTGGCCACCTGATTTGAAGAACTGACTCATTGGAAAAGACTCTGATAATGGGAAAGATTGAAGGCAGGAGGAGAAGGGGATGACAGAGGTTGAGATGGTTGGATGGCATCACTGATTCAATGGACATGAGTTTGAGCAAACTCAGGGAGATGATGAAGGACAGGGAGGCCTGGAGTGTGGCGGTCCATTGGGGTTGCAAAGAGTCGGACATGACTGAGCAACTGAATTGAACAGAACTAATTTCAGGTTTTGTTTGTTCTTTCTCTAGTTGCTCTATAGATGTAAGGTTAGGTTGTTTATTTGTGTTTTTTCTTGTTTACTGAGGTACGATTATATTGACATGTACGTGCTCAGTCACTTCAGTCATGTTTGACTCTTTGTGACCCTATGGACTGTACCCTGCTAGGCTCTTCTGCCTATGGGATTCTTTAGTCAAGAACACTGCAGACGGGGTTGTCAATCTGCAATTGGGTTGCCATGCCCTCCTACAGGGCATCTTCCACCCAGGGATCGAACCAGTGTCTCTTCTGTCTCCTGCATTGCAGACAGATTCTTTAGCACTGAGTCATCAGGGAAGCTGGGCTATGTTGCTTAAACTTCCCCTTTAGAACTACCTCTGCTATGTCCCATTGATTTTGGATTGTTATGATTCCATTTTCATTTGTCTGTAAGTATTTTTTAATTTCCTCTTTGACTTCTTCAGTAATACACTGGTTGCTAGGTAGTATATTGTTTAGCCTCCACGTGTTTTTTTTTTTTTTTACATTGTTTTTTCCTTCTGGTTGATTTCTAATCTCACAGCATTGTGGTGAGAAAAGATGCTTCATATGAGTTTAATTTTCTTAAGTTTACCTGGGGTTGCCTTGAGGCCCAGCATGTGATCAATCCTGGAGGATGTTCCACATGCACTTGAGAAGAATGTGTATTTTGCTGCCTTTGGATAGAATGCTGTATAAATATTGATCAAGGCTATCTGGTCTAAAGTGTCATTTAAAGCTTGTGTTTTCTTACTGGTATTTTGTCTGCATGATCTGTCCATTGATGAAGTTGAGGTGCTAAAGTCCCGCAATATTACTGTGTTAACTGTCACATCTTAAATATTTTGGTGCTCCTATGTTGGTTACATATATATTTATAATTGTTATATCTTCTTGATTTGACCCATTGATCATTATCTAGTTTCCTTCCTTGTCTCTTGTAACAGTCTTTAGTATAAAGTCTGTTTTTTTCTGATATGAGTATTGCTATTCCAGTTTTCTTTTGATTTCTATTTTCATCTTCTTGTTTAGTTGCTCAGTCATGTCTGACTCTTTGCAATCCCATGGACTGCAGCACGCCAGGCTTCTCTGTCCTTCACCATCTCTCAGAGTTTGCTCAAACTCAAATCCATTGAGTCGGTGATGCCATCCAACTATCTCTCCCTCTGTTGTCTCCTTTGTCTTCTGCCTTCAAACTTTCCCAGCATCAGGATCTTTTCCAATGAGTTGGCTCTTTTGGCTCTTAGTATCTGGTGGCCAAATAATTGGAGCATCAGTCCTTCCAATGAATATTAAGGACTGATTTTCTTTAGGATTGACTGGTTGGATATTCTTGCAGTCCAAGAAACTCTCAAGAGTCTATTCCAACACCACAGTTGGAAAGCATCCATTCTTTGGTGCTCAACCTTCTTTATTGTCCAGCTCTCACATCCATACGTGACTAATGGAAAAACCATAGCTTCGATTATACAGACCTTTGTAGGCAAAGAAATGTCTCTGCTTTTTAATATGCTGTCTAGGTTTGTCACCGCTTTTCTTCCAAGGAGCAAGTATCTTTTAATTTCATGGCTGCAGTCACCATCTGCAGTGATTTTGGAGCCCAAGAAAACAAAGTCTGTTACTGTTTCCATTTTTTCTCTCTCTGTTTGCCATGAAGTGATGGGACTGGATGCTGTGATCTTCATTTGTTGAATATTGAGTTTTAAGCCAGCTTTTTCACTCTCCTCTTTCACCTTCATCAAGAGGCTCTTTAGTTCCTCTTTGATTTCTGCCATAAGAGTGGTGTCATCGGCATTTCTGAGATTATTGATGTTTCTGCCTGCAATCTTGATTCCAGCTTGTGCTTCATCCAGCCTAGTATTTCGCATGATGTAATCTGCATATAATTTAAATAAACAGGGTGACAATATACAGCCTTGACATACTCCTTTCCCAATTTGGAAGCAGTCCATTTTTTCATACCCAGTTCTAACTGTTGCTTCTTGACCTGCATACAGGACAGGAGGCAGGTAAGGTGGTCCCGTATTCCCATTGGTTTAAGAATTTTCCATAGTTTGTTATGATTCACACAGTCAAAGACTTTAGTATAGTCAGTGAAGCAGAAGCAGATGTTTTTCTGGAATTCTCTTGCTTTTTCTATGGTCCAACAGATGTTGGCAATTTGATCTCTGTTTCCTCTGCGTTTTCTAAATCCAGCCTGTACATCTGGAAGTTCTAGGTTCATGTACTATTGAAGCTTAGCTTGAAGGATTTTGAGAATTACCTTGCTAGCATGTGAAATGAGTGCAATTGTGTGGTAGTTTGAACATTCTCTGCATTGCCTTTCTTTGGGATTGGAATGAAAACTGACCTTTTTGAGTCCTGTGGCCACTGCTATGTTTTCCAGATTTCCTGAATATTGGTCTATTTGCATGGATTACCTTTTTCATCCCCCTCACTTTCAGTTTGTATGTGTCCATAGATCTGGAGTTTTAAAAAATCTATTCAGCCAGTCTGTCTTTTGGTTTGAACATTTAATCCATCTACATTTAAGGTAATTATTGATATGTATGTTCTTATTTTCATTTAAAATATTTGTGTTGAATTTGTCGTTTGGGTCTCTTGTTCTTTTCTCTTGTGATTTGATTACTAACTTTAATGTTGTGTTTGGTTTCCTTTTTTGTGTCTGTATCTATTGTAGATTTTTGGATTCCAGTTACCATGAAGATTTAATTTAACAGTTTATATATAAACAAGATTATTTCAAGTTGCTGGTTTTTCATTTTAAATGCACCTCCAATATCCTGCATTTGTACTCTCCTCATAATTGCTCTTTTTGATATTATAAATGTGTGCAGATGATTTTCTACATTTACTCTGTGTTTGTCTTTACTGGTGAGATTTTCCAGTAGAAATTTTCTTGTTTCTAGTTTTGGTCTTTTCTTTCCTGTCTAGAAAAGTTCCTTTAGCATTTGTTGCAAAGCGAGTCTGTGGTGGTAATTCTCTCAACTTTTTTTTTTTCTGTAAAACTTGATTTCTCCGTTGAATCTGAAAGAGAGTCTCGCTGGGTAGAATATTCTTGGTTTTAGGTTCTTCTCTTTCATTGCTCTAAATATGTCATGCCACTTTCCTCTGACCTGCAGAGTTTCTGCTGAGAGATCTGATCAACTTATCGGCTTTTGTTTGTTTGTTTTTTGTCTCTTTTCCTTTGCTGTTACATATACTCTTTCTTTGTCTTTAACTTATGTCATTTTGATTCCTATGTGTCTTGTCATGTTCCTCCTTGGATTTATCTTGCTTGGGACTCTCTGCACTTTCTGGACTTGGGTGACTGTCTACTTTCCCATGTTAAGGACGTCTTCATCTAATTATCTATTCCAACATTTTCTCAGGTACTTTCTCTCTCTCCTCTCCTTCTCAGACCCCTAGGATGTTGCTGCATTTGACATTGTCCCTGAAGTCTCTTGTTCAGCCGCTACTACAGCATGCCAGGCTTCCCTGTTGTTCACTGACTCTGAGAGTTAGATCTTCTGGTGTAAAGAACTTGAAAGTTGACAAGCCCATCACCACTATTGAAATAAAAACTGAACAAACTGAAAATCAACAATTTTTCTTAGATCCCTCAGGAAATAGAGGTCACAGGGCAAGCTGCTATGCCCAAAATTTGAGAAACAAATGAACACAGAGAATCACAGATTTTGACTTAGTTCAAATATTGAAAAAATTATTTGTAAATACAGTCAAGGAGATTATAATAGGTTTCTGCTTCCAAAGTATTAAGGAATAGCTTTATAAGCAAGACTTTGTGGTTATAGTTTTTCCCTTTTCCAGAGTTGAGACTTCCAAAACTTTAGACCTAGAAACCTCCATCATTGTTCAACTTATTTTACTCAGAGCTGAGTTGGGCCTGAGAGGAGAGGGTATGGAGATAAGACCCCAGGAAAGCTGGCTCATATTGCCCAAACTCGCCAGAAAAGAATTTTTTCTAGAAAGCCAATTCAACACTTTACAGTCAAACTAGAATAGCCAAACGGATATTCTTATTGGCCAGTCAATACCTTTTTATTTGACGAGTAAGCTAGGAAACCATATGGATACCTTAAGGTGGATTGATGAAGAATACAGTTGACTAAGGAGGAGAACACACAAGCTATCCAGAACCTCCTGTCATACATCTGAATCCTTCCTTTAGTGTTCCTGGGTACATGCTGTCCCAATATCACCTCCAGTTGCTTTTCTCAAGCATTCCAAATTGCTTCTTGTGGTTTTCTAATGATATGAATACCCACTTTAAATGTCCCAAATTATTTCATCCCTGAGGAAAACCCATTTTTTTTTCTGTTGATAAGCTAGTTTCTAATTCTGCTGAATCAAGGAGTTTCAGGCTTCTTCCAATATTCTGACAAACTTTGAATATATATTGTTTATAGGATCCTTCTAAGCCAGAGGAAGAAAGCTTAGATTGTCAAGATCTTAGTTACGTGAGTACTTATTGTGGCATAGTGGGGATAGAAACAGAAATAAAGTCCCACAGAGCTATAGGATCTGCTTTAGAATGCTTTTATAATTAGATTTAAATATATTATTTTTAATAATTTTGCTTAAATAGAAATGGTATACACGAAAAATTGTTATGGTGTTATTTTAAGCAATTAATTTTTTCTTACGGATGGATAAAAGAACCAAATCTTATGGTGAAGAACTGCATCCATTACCTAGTAAAAATGAAAACCATGTGGAAGAGTTAAAGGGGATAAACTTTCTTGGTTTTCTTTGTCAGTTGTTTGATTTTTCTTTTTTAGGAGACGAATAAAAGGTAGTAATTGGAATTACTCTTTGCTAAAGGTATGGCTATGGTTTTTCCAGTGGTCATGTATGGATGTGAGAGTTGGACTGTGAAGAAAGCTGATTGCCAAAGAATTGATGCTTTTGAACTGTGGTGTTGGAGAAGACTCTTGAGATTTCCTTGGACTGCAAGGAGATCCAACCAGTCCATTCTAAAGGAGATCAGTCCTGGGTGTTCATTGGAAGGACTGATGCTAAAGCTGAAACTGCAATACTTTGGCCACCTCATGCGAAGAGCTGACTCACTGGAAAAGACTCTGATGCTGGGATGGATTGGGGGCAGGAGGAGAAGGGGATGACAGAGAATGAGATGGCTGGATGGCGTCACCAACTCTACGAACTGAGTTTGAGCGATCTCCGGGAGTTGGTAATGGACAGAGAGGCCTGGAGTGCTGTGATTCATGGGGTCTCAAAGAGTTGGCCACAACTGAGCGACTGAACTGAACTGAACTGAACTGAAAGGTATGGAAAGAAGAACCTGTTTTTTTAGAAGCAGGTAGACATTATTTTTAAAATTTTAATTTTCATATATCTCTGTGTCTTCAAGAGACCATTAATCTTTTAAGTTAGCAAGGTCATAGAAAATCACCACACCAAAACAAAAGTAGTTATGAGTGTTTAGGAAGAATGAAAATGGTCATTTTTGTCTGCTTAGACTGCAGTGGAAACTTTTATTTTTGGTCATAGAAACTTTTATTTTTCCCTTTGAATAATATAACTTTCTTTGCCAAAACGGTCATTACCTATAAGACTTATTTAGTTGTGCTTAATTTCCAAGATAGTGCTTGTGACATAGAAAATGTTTCCTAAATCAGAAGACTAGCTATCAAGAGAAACTGTAAAGGTCTGGTGCTAGAGGATACAAATTTAAATGTCAATTGAGCAAGTGTTATATAAAAAACTGTTTGATAAAATTTAAGTTATGAGGGGAGGGAGGAAGATGGTGGAGGAATCGGACGGGGAGACCACTTACCCCCCCTAACATATTCATCAAAAGAACATTTGAACGCTGAGTAAATTCCACAAAACAACTTCTGAATGCCAGTAGAGGACATCAGGCACCCAGAAAAGCAGCCCATTGTCTTCAAAAGGAGGTAGGAAATAATATAAAAGATAAAAAGAGAGACAAAAGAGGTAAGGATGGAGATCCGTCCCAGAAGGGAGGCTTAAGGAGGTGGGAGGGGAATTCAAGCCAGGGAACACATGTACACCCGGGGCAGATTCATGTCAATATATGGCAAAACCAATACAATACTGTAAATAGCCTCCAATTAAAATGAATAAATTAAAAAAAATAAAAAAGACATAAATAACTAAAAAAAAAAAAAAAAAGAGAGAGAGAGAAGTTTCCAAACACCAGGAAACACTCTCACTGGCAAGTCTGGGGCAAGCCTTGGAAACTCAGAGGGCAACATAATCAGGAGGAAAAATAACTAAATAATTAAAACCCATAGATTGCGTGCCCAACAGTAATTCCCAGCGGAGAAGCAACACAGATGCCTGCATCCCCCACTAGCAAGCAGGGGCTGGGCAGGGAGGCGTGGGCTGCATTGCTTAGAGTAAGGACCAGGCCTGAATGCCCCGAGGGCAATATGAGAGAAATAACTTGAGATAGCAAAGCAGACTGTGGGATAGCTACCCCTCAAAAAGGCGAAAAGCAGTAACCTAAGAGACCACCAGGCACACACACAGAACAGAGGACTGTATAGAGCTCCTGGCTGCATATGGCTCATCCTCCATCCCCTGCCGGGACAGGCCGGGGAGGGCAGCCAGAGCCAGAAGGGGGCAATCGTGGCCCCAGAGGGGCATCTGATACCAAACTGCAAGCAGACTTCATTGCTAACGAAGACTCTTGGGATTCTGGCCGGTCGATATCCCTCTGAGAAGGTGCGCCAGTTGTACACCCAGAACAGTGAGCGGCAGGGACCGGGGAGGCGATAAGTCTCAGTGACAGCACTCGCCAAACACCTGGTCACCTGAGCTGCTAGGACCAGGGAAGGGCACAAAACGCAGGCCCAATCAAGTCTGTACCTTTGTGGAGTACCCGAATACCTGAACCTGAGCGGCTTAGACCTGGGAAGTGCACGCAACCCAGCGCCGGCCTCAGTTCCTGGCAGAGCAACCTAGAGCCTGTGCAGTGTAGACTTGGACAGCACACACGCTGTGAGCTGGGCCAAACCCACTGTGGCCAAGACACTGCGAGCACTCCCCACAGAAACCAGTGTTATTTGTTTGCAGCTCTCCTCCCTCAAAACAGCATGACTGAACAAGTGAGCTTTAAAAAGTGTCCACCACCACACCCTAGTGTCAGGGCGGAAATTAGACACTGAAGAGACCAGCAAACAGAAGAAGCTAAAATGTTAGGAACCACCTTCGAAGTGACAGATGGAGAAGTCTTGAGGCTACAGCAAGAATAAAACTGAAAACCAGAGGCTTAAGTCCCAATCCTGAGAACACCAGAGAACTCCTAAATGCAGGGAACATTAATCGACAGGAGCTCATCAAACGCTTCCATATCTACACTGAAACCAAGCACCACCCAAGGGTCAACAAGTTCTAGAGCAAGACATACCACGCAAATTCTCCAGCAACACAGGAACATAGACCTGAGCTTCAATATACAGGCTGCCCAAAGTCACTCCAAAACCATTGACATCTCATAACTCATTACTGGACACTACACTGCACTCCAGAGAGAAGAAATCCAGCTCCACCCACCAGAACACCAACACAAGCTCCCCTAACCAGGAAACTTGAACAAGTCACCCATCCAAACCCACCCACAGCAAGGAAACTCCACAATAAAGAGAACTCCACAAACTGCCAGAAGATGAAAAGGCCACCCCAAACACAGCAATACAAGCAAGATGTGGAGGCAGAGAAATACCCAGCAAGTAAAGGAACAGGATAAATGCCCACCAACCCAAACAAAAGAGGAAGAGATGGGGAAACTACATGATAAAGAACTATGAATAATGATAGTGAAAATGATCCAAAATATTGAAAATAATTTGGAGTTACAGATAAATAACCTGAAGACAAGGATCGAGATGATGCAGGAAAGTTTTAACAAGGATCCAGAAGAAATAAAAAAGAGTCAATATACAATGAATAATGAAATAGATGAGATCAAAAACACTCTGGAGGGAACCAACAGTAGAATAACGGAGGCAGAAGATGGAATGGTAGAAATCCATGAAACAGAGAGGAAAAAAGAAAAACGAATTAAAAAAAATGGGGACAATCTCAGAGACCTCTGCGACGATGTTAAACACCCCAGCAATCGAATCATAGGAGTCCCAGAAGAAAAAGACAAAAAGAAAGACCATGAGAAAATATTGAGGAGATGATAGCTGAAAACTTCCCTAAAATGGTTAAGGAAATAATCACCCAAGTCCAAAAAACCCAGAGAGTCAAAAACAGGATAAACCCAAGGTGAAATACCCCAAGACACATGTTAATCAAATTAACAAAGATCAAACACAAAGAACAAATATTAAAAGCAATAAGGGTAAAGCAACAAATAACACACAAGGGGATTCCCATAAGGACAACAGCTGATCTGTCAAGAGAAACGCTTCAGGCCAGGACGGAATGGCAGGGCATACTTAAAGTGTTGAAAGAAAATAATCTACAGCCCAGATTACTGTACCCAGCAAGGATCTCAGTCAAATATGAAGGAGAAATCAAAAGCTTTACAGACAAGCAAAAGCTGAGAGAATTCAGCATCACCAAACGAGCTCTCCAACAAATACTAAAGGACTTTCTCTAGACAGGAAACACAGAAAGGGTGTATAAACTCGGACCCAACACAATAAAGTAATGGCAATGGGGTCATACTTATCAATAATTACCTTAAAAGTAAATCGGTTGAATGCCCCAACCAAAAGAAAAGACTGGCTGAATGGATACAAAAACAAGACCCCTGTATATGCTGTCTACAAGAGACCCACCTCAAAACGAGGGACACATACAGACTGAAAGTGAAGGGCTGGAAAAAGATATTCTATGCAAATAGAGACCAAAAGAAAGCAGGAGTAGCAATACTCATATCAGACAAAATAGACTTAAAAACAAAGGCTGTGAAAAGAGACAAAGAAGGACACTACATAATGATCAAAGGCTCAATCCAAGAAGAAGATATAACAATTATAAATATATATGCACCCAACATAGGAGCACTGCAGTATGTAAGACAAATGTCAACAAGTATGAAAGGGGAAATTAACAATAACACAATAATAGTGGGAGACTTTAAAACCCCACTCACACCTATGGATAGATAAACTTAACCGGAAATTAACAAGGAAACACAATCTTTAAATGATACAATAGACCAGTTAGACTTAATTGATATCTACCCGACATTTCGTCCCAAAACAATGAATTTCACCTTCTTCTCAAGAGCACATGGAACCTTCTCTATGATAGATCACATCCTTGGCCATAAATCTAGCCTTGGTAAATTCAAAAAATTGAAATCATTCCAAGCATCTTTTCTGAGCACAGTAAAGTAAGATTAGATCTCAATTACAGGAGAAAAACTATTAAAAATCCCAACATATGGAGCCTGAACAACACGTTGCTGAATAACCAACAAATCATAGAAGAAATCAAAAAATAAAATAAAATAAAGTGTGCATATAAATGAATGAAAATGAAAGCATAACAACCCCAAACCTGTGGGACACAGTAAAAGCAGTGCTAAGGGGAAGGTTCATAGCAGTAGAGGCATACCTCAAGAAACAAGAAAAAAGTCAACTAAATAACCTAACTCTACACCTAAAGCAACTAGAAAAGGAAGAAATGAAGAACCCCATGGTCAGGAGAAGGAAAGAAAACTTAAAAATTAGAGCACAAATAAATGCAAAAGAAACAAAAGATACCATAGCAAAAATCAACAAAACCAAAAGCTGGTTCTTTGAGAGGGTGATAAACCACTAGCCAGACTCATCAAGAAACAAAGGGAGAAAAACCAAATCAATAAAATTAGAAATGAAAATGGAGAGATCACAACTGACAACACAGAAATACAAAGGATTATAAGAGACTGCTATCAACAATTATATGCCAATAAAATGGACAACTTAGAAGAAATGGTCAAATTCTTAAAAAAGTACAACTTTTTGAAACTGAACCAGGAAGAAATAGAAAATCTTAACAGACGCATCACACGCACGAAATTGAAACTGTAATCAGGAATCTTCCAGCAAACAAAAGCCCAGGTCCAGACGGCTTCACAGCTGAATTCTACCAAAAATTTAGAGAAGAGCTAACACCTATCCTACTCAAATTCTTCCAGAAAATTGCAGAGGAAGGTAAACTTCCAAACTCCTTCTATGAGGCCACCATCACCCTAATCCCAAAACCTGACAAAGATGCTACAAAAAAAGAGAACTATAGGCCAATGTCACTGGTGAACATGGATACAAAAATCCTTAACAAAATTCTAGCAATCAGAATTCAACAATACATTAAAAAGATCATACATAATGACCAGGTGGGCTTTATCCAAGGGATGCAAGGTTTCTTCAATATCCACAAATCAATCAATGTAATACATCACATTAACAACAACAAAAAAGTAAAAACCATATGATTATCTCAATAGATGCAGAGAAAGCCTTTGACAAAATTCAACATCCATTTATGATAAAAACCCTCCAGAACGCGGGAATTGAAGGAACATTCCTCAACATAATAAAAGCTATATATGACAAACCCACAGCAAACCTTATCCTCAATGGAGAAAAATTGGAAGCATTTCCCCTAAAGTCAGGAAGAAGACAAGGGTGCCCACTCTCACCACTACTATTCAACATAGTTCTGAAAGTTTGGGCCACAGCAATCAGAGCAGAAAAAGACATAAAAGGAATACAAATTGGAAAAGAAGGAGTAAAATATTCACTATTCGCTGATGACATGATCCTCTACACAGAAAACCCTAAAGACTCCACCAGAAAATTACTAGAGCTAATCAGTGAATATAGTAAAGTTGCAGGATATAAAATCAACACACAAAAATCCCTTGCATTCCTATACACTAATAATGAGAAGAGAGAAAGAGAAATTAAGGAAACAATTCCGTTTACCATTGCAAAGAAAAGAATAAAATACTTAGGAATATATCTACCTAAAGAAACAAAAGACCTATATATAGAAAACTATAAAACACTCGTGAAAGAAATCAGAGAGGACACTAATAGATTGAGAAATATACTGTGTTCATGGTTTTGAAGAATAAATAGTGTGATAATGAGTATGTTACCCAAAGTAATTTATAGGTTCAATGCAAACCTTATCAAGCTACCAACGGTATTTTTTTACAGAGCTAGAACAAATAATTTCACAATTTGTATGGAAATAAAATAAATCTCGAATAGTCAAAGCAATCTTGTTTTTTCTTTCCTTTAAAAAAATTTTTTTTATTGGAGGCTAATTACTTTACACTATTATATTGGTTGGTTTTGCCATACATTGACATGAATCTGCCCCGGGTGTGCATGTGTTCCCCTTCTTGAACCCCCCTCCCATCTCCCTCCTCCCCATATCCTCCCTCTGGGTCATCCCCATGCACCAGCCCCAAGCATCTTGTATCATGCGTTGAACCTGGACTGGTGATTGGTTTCACATATGATAATATACAGGTTTCAATGCCATTCTCACAAATCATCCCACCCTCACCCTCTCCCACAGAGTCCCAAAGACTGTTCTATACACCTGTGTCTCTATTGCTGTCTCTTATACAGGGTTAAGATTACCATCTTTCTAAATTCCATATATATGCATTAGTATACTGTATTGGTGTTTTTCTTTCTGGCTTACTTCACTCTGTATAAAAGGCTCCAATTTCATCCACTTCATTAGAACTGATTCAAACGTATTCTTTTTAATGACTGAATAATACTCCATTGTGTATATGTACCAGAGTTTTCTTATCCATTTGTCTGCAGATGGACATCTAGGTTGCTTCCATGTCCTCACTATTATAAACAGTGCTGCAATTAACATTGGAGTACATGTGTTTCTTTCAATTCGGTTTCCTCGGTGTGTATGCCCAGGAGTGCGATTGCTGGATCATATGGCAGTTCTATTTCCAGTTTTTTGAGGAATCTCCACACTGTTCTCCATAGTGGCTGTACTAGTTTACATTCCCACCAACAGTGTAAGAGGGTTCCCTTTTCTCCACACCCTCTCCAGCATTTATTGCATGTAGACTTTTGGATAGCAGCCATTCTGACTGGTGTGAAGTGGTATCTCATTGTGGTTTTGATTTGCATTTCTCTGATCATGAGTGATGTTGAGCATTTTTTCATGTGTTGGTTAGCCATTTTATGTCTTCTTTGGAGAAATGTCTGTTTAGTTCTTTGGGCCATTTTTTGATTGGGTCCTTTATTTTTCTGGAATTGAGCTGGAGGAGCTACTTGTATATATTGGAGATTAATTCTTTGTCAGTTGTTTCTTTTGCTGTTTTTTTCTCCCATTCTGAAGGCTGTCTTTTCACCTTACTTATAGTTTCCTTTGCTGCGCAGAAGCTTTTAGTTTTAATCAGGTCCCATTTGTTTATTTTTGCTTTTATTTCCAATATTCTGGGAGGTGGGCCAGGGAGGATCCTGCTGTGATTTATATCGGAGAGTGTTTTGCATATGTTTTCCTCTAGGAGTTTTATAGTTTCTGGTCTTACGTTTAGATCTTTAATCCATTTTGAGTTTATTTTTGTGTATGGTGTTAGGAAGTGTTCTAGTTTCATTCTTTTACAAGTGGCTAACCAGTTTCCTTACTCATTGGAAGAAAAGTTATGAGCAACCTAGATAGTATATTAAAAAGCAGAGACATTACTTTGCCAACAAAGGTCCGTCTAGTTAAGGCTATGGTTTTTCCCGTGGTATGTATGGATGTGAGAGTTGGACTGTGAAGAAAGCTGATCGTTGAAGAATTGATGTTTTTGAACTGTGGTGTTGGAGAAGACTCTTGAGAGTCCCTCGGACTGCAAGGAGATCCAACCAGTCCATTCTAGAGGAGATCAATCCTGGGTGTTCATTGGAAGGACTGATGCTGAAGCTGAAACTGCAATACTTTAGCCACCTCATGCAATGAGCTGACTCACGGGAAAAAACTCTGATGCTTGGAAAGGTTGGGGGCGGAAGGAGAAGGGGACGACAGAGAATGAGATGGCTGGATGGCATCACCGACTCTGTGGACATGAGTTTGAGTGAACTCCGGGAGTTGGTGATAGACAGGGAGGCCTGGCGTGCTGTGATTCATGGGGTCGCAGAGAGTCGGACATGACTGAGCCACTGAACTGAACTGAACTGAACCAGTTTCCCAGTACCACTTGATAAAGAGACTGTCTTTACTCCATTTTATATTCTTTCCTCCTTTGTCAAAGATAAGGTGTCCATAGTGCGTGGATTTATGTCTGGGCTTTCTATTTTGTTCCATTGATGTATATTTCTGTCTTTGTGCCAGTACCATACCATCTTGATGATTGTGGCTTTGTAGTAGAGACTGAAGTCCAGCAGGTTGATTCCCCCAGTTCCATTCTCCTTCCTCAAGATTGCTTTGGCTATTCAAGATTTTTTGTATTTCCATACAAATTGTGAGATTATTTGTTCTAGTTCTGTGAAAAATATCGTTGGTAGCTTGATAGGGATTGCATTGAATGTATAAATTACTTTGGGTAGTATACTCATTTTCACAATATTTATTCTTCCAATCCACGAACACGGTGTATTTCTCCACCTATTAGTGTCCTCTTTGATTACTTTCACCAGTGTTTTATAGTTTTTTATGTACAGGCCTCTTGTTTCCTTCGGTAGATATATTCCTAAGTATTTAATTCTTTTCATTGCAACAGTGAATGGAATAGTTTCCTTAATTTCTCTTTCTATTTTCTCATTATTAGTGTGTAGGAATGCAAGGGATTTCTGCGTGTTGATTTTATATCCTGCACCTTTCCTGTATTCATTGATTAGCTCTAGTATTTTTCTGGTAGAGTCTTTAGGGTTTTCTGTGTAGAGGATCATGTCATCAGTGAACAGTGAAAGTTTTGCTTCTTCTTTTCCAATTTGGATTCCTTTTATGTCTTTTTCTGCTCTGATTTCTGTAGCCAAAACTTCCAGAACTATGTTGAATAGTAGTGGTGAGAGTAGGCACCCTTGTCTTCTTCCTGACTTTAGGGGAAATATTTTCAGTTTTTCACCATTGAGGATAATGTTTGCTGTGGGTTTGCCATATATAGCTTTTATTATAATGAGGTATGTCCATTCTATTCCCACTTTCTGGAGGGTTTTCATCATAAATGGATGTTGAATTTTGTCGAAGGCTTTCTCTGCATCTATTGAGATAATCATATGATTTTTATTTTTCAGTTTGTTAATGCGGTGTATTACACTGATTGATTATCAGATATTGAAGAATCTTGCACTCCTGGGATTAAGCCCACTTGGTCATGATGTATGATCTTCTTAATGTGTTGTTGGACTCTGATTGCTAGAATTTTGTTAAGGATTTTTGCATCTATGTTCATCCGTGATATTGGCCTGTAGTTTTCTTTTTTTGTGGAATCTTTACCAGGTTTTGGGATTAGGGTGATGGTGGCCTCATTGAATGAGTTTGGAAGTTCCCCTTCCTCAGCAATTTTCTGGAAGAGTTTGAGTAGAATAGGTGTTAGCTCTTCTCTAAATTTTTGGTAGAATTCGGCTGTGAAGCCATCTGGACCTGGGCTTTTGTTTGCTGGAAAATTTCTGATTACAGCCTCTAGTTCCATGCTTGTGATGGGTCTATTAAGATTTTCTATTTCTTCCTGGTTCAGTTTTGGAAAGTTGTACTTTTCTAGGAATTTGTCCATTTCTTCCAGATTATTCATTTTATTGCTATATAATTGCTGATAGTATTCTCTAATAATCCTTTGTATTTCTGTGTTGTTGGTTGTGATCTCTCCATATTCATTTCTAATTTTATTGATTTGGTTTTTCTCTCTTTGTTTCTTGATGAGTCTGGCTAGTGGTTAGTCAATTTGGTTTGCCTTCTCAAAGAACAAGCTTTTGGCTTTGTTGATTTTTGCTATGGTCTCTTTTGTTTCTTTTGCATTTATTTCTGCCCTAATTTTTAAGATTTCTTTCCTTCTACTAACCCTGGGGTTCTTCATTTCTTCTTTTTCTAGTTTCTTTAGATGTAGAGTTAGGTTATTTAGTTGACTTTTTTCTTGTTTCTTGAGGTATGCCTCTATTGCTATGAACCTTCCCCTTAGTACTGCTTTTACAGTGTCCCAGAGGTTTTGGGTTGTTGTGTTTTCATTTTCATTCATTTCTATACATATTTTGATTTCTCTTTTGATTTCTTCTATGATTTGTTGGTTGTTTAGCAACGTGTTGTTTAGCCTCCATATGTTGGCATTTTTAATAGTTTTTCTCCTGTAATTGAGATCTAGTCTTAGTGCACTGTGCTCAGAAAAGATGCTTGGAATGATTTCAATATTTTGAATTTACCAAGGCTAGATTTATTGCCCAGGATGTGATCTCTCCTGGAAAAGCTTCCGTGTGCACTTGAGGAAAAGGTGAAATTCATTGTTTTGGGGTGAAATTTCGGGTAGATATCAGTTAAGTCTAACTGTTCTATTGTATCATTTAAAGTTTGTGTTTCCTTGTTAATTTTCTGTTTAGTTGATCTATCCATAAGTGTGAGTGGGGTATTAAAGTCTCCCACTATTATTGTGTTTTTTTTTTTTTCGCATGCATCAGATCGGCAATGCATTTTATTTTATTTATTTATTTTTTTCTAAAAAAGAATTTTATTAAAAAAGCACAAATGCAAAGAAATGAACAGAGGAAAATTTATGCGTCGAACCTGGACTGGTCACTTATGATAATATACATGCTACAATTCCATTCTCTCCAATCGTTCCACCTTCACCCTCTCCCACAGAGTCCCAAAGACTGTTCTAAATGCCTATGTCTCTCTAAAGTCTCCCACTATTATTGTGTTATTGTTAATTTCCCCTTTCATACTTTTTAGTAATTGTCTTTCATATTACGGTGCTCCTCTGTTGGGTGCATAAATATTTATAATTGTTATATCTTCTTCTTGGATTGATCCTTTGATCATTATGTAGTGTCCTCTGTCTCTTTCCACTGCCTTTCTTTTAAGGTCTATTTTATCTGATATGAGTATTGCTACTCCTGCTTTCTTTTGGTCTCTATTTGCGTGGAATATCTTTTTCCAGCCCTTCACCTTCAGTCTGTATGTGTCCCTCGTTTTGAGGTGGGTCTCTTGTAGACAACATATATGGGGGGTCTTATTTTTGTATCCATTCAGCCAGCGTTTGTCTTTTGGTTGGGGCATTGAACCCATTTACGTTTAAGGTGATTATTGATACGTATGATCCCGTTGCCATTTTCTTTACTGGTTTGGGTTGTAGTTTATACACTCTTTCTGTGTTTCCTGTCTAGAGAAAGTCCTTTAGTATTTGTTGAAGAGCTGGTTTGGTGATGCTGAATTCTCTCAGCTTTTGCTTGTCTGTAAAGCTGCTGATTTCTCCTTCATATTTGAATGAGATCCTTTCTGGGTATAGTAATCTGGACTGTAGGTTACTTTCTTTCATCACTTTAAGTATTTCTTGCCATTCCCTCCTGGCCTGAAGAGTTTCTGTTGAAACTCTTTCTGTTATCCTTATGGGAAACCCCTTGTGTGTTATTTGCTGCTTTACCCTTACTGCTTTTAATATTTGTTCTTTGTGTATGATCTTTATTAATTTGATTAATATTTGTCTTGGAGTATTTCGCCTTGGGTTTAATCCTGTTAGGGACTCTCTTGGTTTCTTGGACTTGGGTGATTATTTCCTTCACCATTTTAGGGAATTTTTCAACTATTATCTCTTCAAGTATTCTCTCATGGTCTTTCTTTTTGTTGTCTTCTTCTGGGACTCCTATGATTCGAATGTTGGGGCATTTAACATTGTCTCAGAAGTCTCTAATATTGTCCTCATTTCTTTTAATTCGTTTTTTTTTCCCTCTCTGTTTCATTTATTCCTACAAATCTGTCTTCTAGCTCACTTATCCTGTCTTCTGCCTCCGTTATTCTACTGTTTGTTACCCCCAGGGTGTTTCTGATCTTATCTATTGCATTATTCTTTGTATACTGACTTTTTAAAAATTTCCTCTAAATCCTTATTAAAACTTTCTTGCATCTTATCAATCCTTTTCTCCAGTTTATTTATCTGTAACTCCATTTTGCTTTCATGATTTTGAATCATTTCACAATTAATACTTGAAATCCTTTATCAGGTAGGTTCCCTATATCTTCCTCTTTTGTTTGTGTTGGTGGGCATTTAGCCTGTTCCTTTACTTGCTGGGTATTTCTCTGCCTCTTCATCTTGCTTATATTGCTTTGCTTGGGGTGGCCTTTCCCTCTTCTGGCAGTTTATGGAGTTCTCTTTATTATGTAGTTTCTTCGCTGTGTGTGGGGTTTGACGGGTAGCTTGTCAAGATTCCCTGGTTAGGGAAGCTTGTGTCGGTGTTCTGGTGGGTGCAGCTGGATTTCTTCTCTCTGTAGTGCAATGAAGTGTCCAGTAATGAGTTTGAGATGTCAATGGGTATGGAGTGGCTTTGGGCCACCTCTATATTGATGTTCACGGCTATTCTCCTGTGTTGGTGGAGAATTTGCGTGGTATGTCTTTCTATGAAACTTGTTGACCCTTGGGTAGTGCCTGGTTTCAGTGTATGTATGGAGGCATTTGATGAGCCCCTATCAGTTAATGTTACCTGGAACAGGAGATCTCTGGTGTTCTCAGGATTTGGACTTAAGCCTCTGCTTCTGGTTTTCCATCTTATTCTTGCAGTAGGCTCTAGACTTCTCCATCTGTCACTTCCATGGCAGTTCCTTCTCTTTAATCTCTTCTGTTTACTGGTCTCTTCAGTGTCTGATTACCGTAGTGACACAAGGGGACGGTGGTGGACGCTTTTATCAGTTCAGTTCAGTTCAGTCTCTTAGTCGTGTCCAACTCTCTGTGACCCCATGAATCACAGCACGCCAGGCCTCCCTGTCCATCACCAACTCCCAGAGTTCACTCAAACTCATGTCCATCGTGTCGGTGATGCCATCCAGCCATCTCATTCTCTGTCGTCCCCGTCTCCTCCCACCCCCAATCCTTCCTAGCATCAGACTCTTTTCCAGTGAGTCACCTCATCGCATGAGGTGGCCAAAGTATTGGAGTTTCAGCTTTAGCATCAGTCCTTCCAATGAACACCCAGGATTGATCTTTAGAATGGACTGGTTGGATCTCCTTGCAGTCCAAGGGACCCTCAAGAGTCTTCTCCAGCACCACAGTTCAAAAACATCAATTCTTCGGTGATCAGCTTTCTTC
Organism: Moschus berezovskii; assembly: GCF_049115385.1. Taxonomy (NCBI): domain Eukaryota; kingdom Metazoa; phylum Chordata; class Mammalia; order Artiodactyla; family Moschidae; genus Moschus; species Moschus berezovskii. Next base: position 67,784,182 of record NC_142488.1, read on the forward strand.
ACAGTCCAACTCTCACATCCATACATGACCACAACTGTTTAGACGTGTTGTGGGGAGGGAGAGATGCTGCTAGCAAATATCACTGGCATCTGTAGGGAGTGCTCGCAGTGTCTCGGCTACACTGGGATTGTTCCCACTCACTGCGTGTGTGCTTTCCCTGTTTATGCTGCTCAGGCTCTAGGTTGCTCTGCTGGGAACTGTCCGTGGGCAGCGCTGGATTGCATGCACTTCCCAGGTCTGAGCGGCTCCAGTTCAGGTACTCAGGTACTCCACAACGGTGCAGACTTGTTTGGGCCTGCATTTTTTGCCTTCCCCTATCCGAGCAGCTCAGTTGACCAGGCATTTGGTGAGCACGGTACCTGCGACTTATTGCCTCCCTGGTCCCTGCTGCTGGGTTTTCTGGGTGTACAACCAGTGCACTTTCTCAGGCGGATATCGACTGTCCTGAACCCAAGAAGTCTTGGTTAGCAATGAAGCCTGCCTGCAGCTTGGTATGGGAAACCTCTCTGGGGCCGCGGTTGCCCCCTTCCAGCTCTGGCTGCCCTTCCCTGCCTGTCCTGATGGGGGAAGGGAGGGGTTGGGCTGACTGAAGCCGTCTAGCTCTGCTCAGTCCTTTGTTCTGTGAGTGGGGCTGGCGGAGTCTTAGGTTGGGGCTTTTTGCCTTTTCGTGGGGGTCGCTATCCCACAATCTGCTTAGTTGTCTTGGTTTAGTGCCCTCAGATTGCCCTCGGGGCATTCAGGCCTGGTCCTTTCTCTAAGCGCTGCCGCCCCCGCCTCCCTTCCCAGCTCCCGCTTGCTAGTGGGGGGTGTGGGCGTCTGCACCGCCTCTCCACTGGGAGTTTCCTCTGGGCACTTAGTCTCTGGGTTTTAATTATTTATTTCCTTTTTCTACCGGTTATGTTGCCTTCTGAGTTTCCAACACTCGCCACAGACTCGCCAGTGAGTGTTTCCAGGTGTTTGGAAACTTCTCTCTCTCTCTTTTCTTTAGGCCTCCCTTCCCCGGATGGAGCTCTGTCCCTCCCTCTTTTGTCTCTATTTTTATCTTTTCTACTATTTCCTACCTCTTTTTGAAGACAATGGGCTGCTTTTCTGGGTGCCTGATGTCCTCTGCCAGCATTCAGAAGTTGTTTTGTGGGATTTACTCAGTGTTCAAACGTTCTTTTGCTGAATTTGTGAGGGAGAAAGTGGTCACCCCATCATATTCCTCCACCATCTTCCTGTCCTCCTAAAGCAATCTTGTAAAGAACAGAACTGGGGGAATCAACCTGCCGGACTTCAGGCTCTATTACAAAGTCACAGTCATCAAGATAGTATGGTACTGGCATAAAGACAGAAATACAGATCAATGGAACAAAATAGAAAGCCCAGAGATAAATCCACACACCTATGGACACCTTATCTTTGACAAAGTAGGCAAGAATATTCAATGGAGAAAAGACAGTCTCTTTAACAAGTGGTGCTGGGAGATCTGGTCAACCACTTGTAAAAGAATAAAACTAGAACACTCTATAGCACCACACACAAAAATAAACTCAAAATGGATTAAAAATCTAAATGTAAGACCAGAAACTATAAAACTCCTAGAGGAGAACATAGGGAAAACTGTCTCCGACATAAATCACAGCAGGATCCTCCAAGACCCACCTCCTAGAATATAGGAAATAAAAGCAACAATAAACAAATGGGACCCAATTCAAATTAAAAGCTTCTGCACAGCAAAGAAAACTATAAGCAAGGTGAAAAGACAGCCTTCAGAATGGGAGAAAATAATAGCAAATGAAGCAACTGACAAAGAATTAATCTCAAAAATATACAAGCAACTCCCGCAGCTCAATTCCAGAAAAATATACGACCCAATAAAAAAATGGGCCAAAGAACTAAACAGACGTTTCTCCAAAGAAGACACACAGATGGCTAACAAACACATGAAGACATGCTCAACATCACTCATAATCAGAGAAATGCAAATAAAAAGCACAATGAGGTACCATTTCACACCAATCAGAATGGCTGCTATCCAAATTCTATAAGCAATAAATGCTGGAGAGGGTGTGGAGAAAAGGGAACCCTCTTAAACTGTTGGTAGGAATGCAAACTAGTACAGCCACTATGGAGAACAGTGTGGAGGTTCCTTTTAGAAACTTGAAATAGAACTGCCATATGAACCAGCAATCGCACTCCTGGGCATACACACCAAGGAAACCAGAATTGAGAGACACATGTACTCCAATGTTCATCGCAGCACTGTTTATAATAGCCGGGACATGGAAGCAACATAGATGTCCATCTTCAGATCAATGGGTAAGAAAGGCATGGTAGATATACACAATGGAATATTACTCAGCAATTAAAAAGAATACATTTGAATCAGCTCTAATGAGGTGGATGAAACTGGAGCCTATTATACAGAGTGAAGTAAGCCAGAAAGAAAAATACCAATACTGTATACTAACGCATATATATGGAATTTAGAAAGATGATGGACAGGGAGGCCTGGCGTGCTGTGATTCATGGGGTCGCGGAGAGTCGGACACGACTGAGCGACTGAACTAACTAACTAACTAACTAACGATAACCTTGTATACGAGATATCAAAAGAGACACAGATATATAGAACAATCTTTTGGACTCTGTGGGAGAGGGCGAGGGTGGGATGATTTGGGTGAATGGCATTGAAACATATATATTATCATATGTGAAACAAATCGCCAGTCCAGGTTCGGTGCATGATACAGGATGCTCGGGGTTGGTGTACTAGGATGAACCAGAGGGATGGGATGGGGAGGGAGATGAGAGGCGAGTTCAAGATGGGGAACACAATTACATCTGGGGCGGATTCATGTCAATATATGGCAAAACCAATGCAATATTTTAAAATAATTAACCTCCAATTAAAATAAATTTAAAAAAAGTTAAAAAGTTAACAATCAAAAAAATTAAATTATGTTTTTGTAATTTAGAATAGAAATGTAGTCTTGTGATTGTTGTAGAATTATTACAGAGGGAATTATATAAAGGGATTCTATATAGTTAAGAGAAAAATGAAGCAATGAACAAATGAATGAGGAGTTAGAATTTGTCTTGTGTTTTAACAGAGATCTAGGATGGGTCAAATGAAATGTTCTGGATTTGGCCTCTCAGAAATATTTTGCTATTCTAGAGGTAAGGAAATACAATCTAACATAGCTTGTGTATATAAAAAGTAGAATTGAAAAAAATGAGTTTTTGTTTTCACCTCCAGTGTAATGTTGCTACTGGAAAGGGTCTACAAATTTACATTGCTCTGAGATCTAATCTCACCTTTCAAGCGTCTGAATTTTCCATGGTTGGAATCATTAAAGTGTTAATAGGAGGTAACTATTGAGAGATATATTTAATTATCTCAGGTCTTTATTTGTTTATTTAATTATTTTGTGAGTCAGGAATTAATTTTTTAAATTGGAGAATAATTACTTTACAATGTTTTGTTGGTTTCTGCTATACAAAAACATGAATCAGCCATATATATACATACCTTCCCTCTTGAGCCTTCCTCCCATCCCACCCCTCTAGGTCATCACAGGGCACCAGGCTAGATCTGAACTCTGAATCTGAGGCTTACCAGTTATTTGACATTAGATAAATTACTTAACCTCTTTGTGCCTCTGTTTTTAAATCAGTAAAACATGGATAATAATGGTACCCACCTCACAGGGCAGTTGTAAACATTAAATGAACTGATACAGATAAAGTAATTAAAACAGAGCAAATGCTCATTGGGTGTTAGGCACCATAATTTAAAGGCATGCTTTTCAAGGAATTGATAATTACACAAAGCAATTATTTCACTTTGTGAGAAAATACTAATATATTTGGAAAAATTAGCCAAAAAATGAGTGCAAAACAGTGTGGTACAGGTTATAATACATACAACATTGGAGAAGAATAAATTCATGGTGAGCTTATATGTGATTGAGGCATGGTATGTTTCTGAGTGGGAGGAAGTTGGACTGTGGTTGGAAATGAGAACACATGCAAAAACCTGAAGGTAGGAAAAAATAAACAAGATTATTTTGGGAGGTGGGTCATGGAGGATCCTGCTGTGATTTATGTCGGAGAATGTTTTGCCTATGTTCTCCTCTAGGAGTTTTATAGTTTCTGGTCTTACATTTAGATCTTTAATCCATTTTGAGTTTATTTTTGTGTATGGTGTTAGGAAGTGTTCTAGTTTCATTCTTTTATAAGTGGCTGACCAGTTTTCCCAACACCACTTGTTAAAGAGACTGTCTTTTCTCCATTTTATATTCTTGCCTCCTTTGTCAAAATAAGGTGTCCATAGGTGTGTGGATTTATCTCTGGGCTTTCTATTTTGTTCCATTGATCTCTATTTCTGTCTTTATGCCAGTACCATACTGTCTTGATGACTGTGGCTTTGTAATAGAGCCTGAAGTCCGGCAGGGTGATTCCCCCAGTTCCTTTCAGAATGGGAGCAAATAATAGCAAATGAAGAAACTGATAAAGGATTAATTTCAAAAATACACAAGCAACTCCTGCAGTTCAATTCCAGAAAAATAAACGACCCAATCAAAAAATGGGCCAAAGAACTAAACAGACATTTCTCCAAAGAAGACATATAGATGGCTAACAAACAGATGAAAAAATGCTCAACATCCCTCATAATCAGAGAAATGCAAATCAAAACCACAATGAGATACCATTTCACACCAGTCAGAATGGCTGCTATCCAAAAGTCTACATGCAATAAATGCTGGAGAGGGTGTGGAGAGAAGGGAACCCTCTCACACTGTTGGTGGGAATGCAAACTAGTACAGCCACTATGGAGAACAGTGTGGAGATTCCTCAAAAAACTGGAAATAGAACTGCCATATGATCCAGCAATTGCACTCCTGGGCATACACACCGAGGAAACCAGAATTGAAAGAGACACATGTACTCCAATGTTCATTGCAGCACTGTTTATAATAGCCAGGACATGGAAGCAACCTAGATGTCCATCTGCAGACGAATGGATAAGAAAGGTTTGGTACATATACACAATGGAGTATTACTCACCCATTAAAAAGAATGCATTTGAATCAGTTCTAATGAGGTGGATGAAACTAGAGCCTATTATACAGAGTGAAGTAAGCCAGAAAGAAAAACACCAATACAGTATACTAACGCATATATATGGAATTTAGAAAGATGGAAATGATAACCCTGTATACGAGACAGCAAAAGAGACACAGATGTATAGAACAGTCTTTGGGACTCTGTGGAAGAGGGTGAGGGTGGGATGATTTGTGAGAATGGCATTGAAGCATGTATATTATCATATGTGAAACGAATCGCCAGTTCAGGGTTGATGCATGTTACAGGATGCTCGGGGCTGGTGTGCGGGGATGACCCAGAGGGAAGATAATGGGAGGAGGGTGGTGGGAGGGGGGTTCAGGAAGGGGAAGTCATGTACACCTGGGGCAGATTCATTTCAATGTATGGCAAAACCAACCAATATAATATTGTAAAATAATTAGCCTCTAATAAAACAAACAAACAAAAAAAAAACAAGATTATTTTATATTTTATGTGCAATACATTTTAACTATGGCCATATTTTGTTCTAATTCTTTCAGAATTGAGAATCTCTGTATTGGGTTGGCCAAAAAGTTCATTCGGATTTAACATATGTGGTTGTAGGAAACCTGAATGAACTTTTTGGCCAACCCAATAGTAAATATGATTCAGTATGTTTAAGTAACAAAACCATGTCTAAATACTTTATTTTTAGTGTGACAAATTGTACCACACGGTATGTTTTAAGGTAAAATTTTAACATATGTGTTTTAAAATATGTATGTATACTTCGATTACATTTGAGTTTCAAATGTGCCTTGTAAGAAAGGCAGGACAGGTATTATTATTCCCACTTTACAAGTGAGGAAGTTGAGAATCAGAGTTTATGTTACTTGTTTCAAGTTTCACTGCTAGTAAGTAATAGAGATCAGATTAGCATCCAAGTCTTCTGACTTTCAATGTAGTGTTGTTCTACTACAGTACACTTATTTAATAGCAGAAAGCTTAGTAAATGAGAAATAAGGACTGATTTTATGACACATATTACATTTGATCTTTGTCAAGCAAGAACATAATATAGGGTAAAAGTGCAGGTACTTTTACTTGTACAAACCTCAGGTATGTTAAAAATAAATGGGCACCAGTTATTACTATACCTTTGAGATCATATGGGCTTCCCAGGTGGCACTAGTGGTAAAGAACCTGCCTGCCAATGCAGGAGACATATGAGATGCAGGTTCGATTCATGGGTTGGGAATATCCTCTGGAGGAGGGCATTGCAATCCACTCCAGTATTCTTGCCTAGAGAATCCCATGGACAGCGGAGCCTGGCAGGCTATAGTCCATAGGGTTGTAAAGAGTTGGACATGAATGAAGAGACTTATGCATGCAGAAATTTTCTATCTTTCAGGTTTTTGAAGGGATTGCAACATTAGAAGTGAAATAGAAATTACATGCATGTGGCAGTTTCAGAAAGAACTTGTATCCTAGCTTTTCTTTTTTTCAACATTATCATTTCCTCTGAGATAATGCACTTTTTGAAACACAGAATTAAGGAACAGACAACACTTCGACAAAAACTTGCTCATGAATATTATATTTCAGCCATAATCAAGCTGTTGCTGTTTTAAAAAGAAAGCTTCCGCTATAACATAAAAACCACTGTAAGTATATTCTTGGTATTCCTGTCAACATGCTAATAAAAGTAAAAAGCATAAAATATAACAATGCTTATAACTAACTTCCACTCATAAATGCATACAGCAAAATTTCTTACATATAGTTTACACAATATGCATAAAGTAAGTACTTCTTAAAATTTGCAATATCACCATTCAAATTTTTATTCAGAGACTCATTGCAGTTCATTGTGGTTCCAGCAATAAGTGTGTAGAAAAGTAGATTACCTTTCCTCTACTTTAGATAAATTTTAAATTATTTCTGTTATTATATGGTAGTTCCAGTCATCTGCTTTATTAAGGAAGGATTGCATCTTGTTTAGGGAGAGAGTACACTGAAAAAATCTCAACGAGCAACAAAAACCCCACTATTCTTTTTTGGGAGCCTAAGGCAGAAGCAGAAGAAAATTGGAGACAAACTAGCTTTTGATCAGGTTTACCTTCCTCAGTTTCCAGATTGTACATTGAATGGAGACTTTGGGACCATTTGGCTGAAGACTAAGCTGTTCTAACACGTGATCATTTTCTTGAGGGCAAGAAATGGCCATACTTTCCTAGCCAATCAGTGCTACAAAGAAAGAGGGTGATAGTACATTTTATGTAGCTCCTGGCTCACTCCAGTTCTCATCTGTTGGCATGCATGCAAAGAAATATGTTAGGATCACTGAGAACTATTAGCTAAATTTATATCTTAAAAAGCTAATTCTTACCCTTGGTAAAGCTTTTATTTGAGAGGGAAAACTTTAATCTCAGACCTATTTTTTACATTGCCAAGATACAAATTTTGTCCATCTTTAGGTGAAACATCAGAAAACCACTTATAATTTAGTTCATAGACTTGAACTGAATTTTAACACTAAAAATATCTTTAGGACATTTAATAATGTGAATTCATAAATGAGATAGATTTATAGGTACGCATTAAGTCAAATAAGTGTAAATTATTAATGGAAGTTCTTATTTTTATTGTGAATGATTTGAGAAAATAGTGATTTGGGAATCATTAAAAATGGGCTTAAACTATTCTTTATATATTTCTTCTCCTTTTTCTGGCAAGGAGGTCTTCTTCTTGGGTATATAAGTCATGCTGGACAAAGAATGCTTTCTAAATGTAGACAGCCTTCTCCTAAAGTTCCCCCCTGAAAAGAAATATAGTAGAGGGTCAAAGCAACAATTTGATGCAGCCAGAGACAAGGTTATGACCACTGACTTTTGCATTCTAAGGACAGAATCACAGGGTTTTGTTTCATTGTGTAAAAAATGAAGGTGAATGGTACGTTGAATATGATATGGCATGAAGCTGATCAAAAAGGCAGCTGTCACAACTATGATCATTCCTATAGCTTTTTTACGACTTGATAGATTTTTCTTCATTGAATTTTTTAGTAAGGTCAAAATGATCATTGTGTAACAGACAATTATAATAATGAAAGGAATGATAAATCCAAAAAATAATGACACATAATGCAAGACCAAGACATAATATTTAGCTTGATTGTCCTGTGGAGGCTCAAAGCACTTGGTATTATTTTTCTCATCTTTGTAAGATTTGGACATTAAAAATGGAGAACTAGTCAAAATCACAAAAATCCAAATACCAACACACACAAACCTGGCTTTTTTCTGTGTAACCAAATTAATATTTTGAACTGGGAAAACAATTGCAATGCACCGGAAAAAGCTCATGGCTGTCATAAAGAAGATGCTACAATAGAGGTTGACATACAAGGCATAGGTGCTGAGGCGACACAAAAAGTCACCAAAGAGCCAAATGCCTTTGTGAACATAATAGACCACACGAAGAGGTAGTGTGCACACACACAGTAGATCAGCTACTGCTAAATTAATCATGTATACTTGGTAGGCTGACTTCTCATGATATGTTTTTATGAGGATATAGAGCACAAAGCCATTGCCAAAGAAGCCCACAACGGAGATCATAGAGTACAAGGTGGAATACACTTGATTTCGGAAATCATCAATAGTGTCATTGCATGCATTACCACTGGAAGAAGATACTGTCAGATTTCCAACTCCATCCATGTTTCTCTAGGAGAGTCTTCTTGGTGCCTACAATGTATATAAAAAATCTTATCAATTTTTGCTCTTCCATAAATTATAGGACATACTAACGTTTCATTTTATAGTGTCGCTATGTTTATTTTTTTTTGAAAACAGCAGGAAGCAAGAGCGGTGGGTGAATGAAGAGATATTCTTCTGGACTTTGCCCCCAGGAGAAGGGTTTGAGTCCTATAGGCACCCAGAAAACTCCTTTCACCCATTTCCTATCCATGTTTCCCTGATGGACTTCTAAATCTTTAAGACCTAGCTAAAAGAGCTATGCCTTATTTTAAGCCTTATTACTCCAGTACTATCCTATAAATCTTCTTTTTAAATGGGTTTGCTTTTTAGAGAAAAGTTTTAAAGATAGTAGTTTCATAAGTATGAGTATCTATCTATCTTCTATCTATCTATCATCTCTTTCTCTATTAGAAGAGCTCTAGATTCTTTCTGAGAATAAAATCTGGCTGAAAATGCTTAGTTCCCCCACAAAGAAGTCTTCCTGAGTAACAGCTGCTGAATGATGCTTGTACTTAAGGAAAATAATTAAATTTGTTATCAGTGGAACTCATTCCTTGGGGGAGAATCTTAATCTAGAACATTGTGGACTCTATTTAGAAGCACAGAACACCAAGGCTGGGGAAACGTTAGAGGCTATTTAGTTATTTTAATGAGGAAAAAGGTGAAATACATTTCCAAAATCCACACCTAAGTTAAGGCTCTGAGGAGAACTGCAGCATAACCAATTGGAATATACTTTCTGGGTGAGGAAATTGTTGTACTTGTTCATCCTTGTTCTCTTCCCAGACTCACATTCAAAGTCTTACTGTTCAACAACACATGGTCATTTCTCTTATAGCAAGAGATTGTTGCTTGATCTGGCCTAGTTCAACTTTATCAGGGCAATAAATAAGCTCTGATCAGAAAGATATAGCGATGAGATAGTGCAGAAGTAGTGATTTCCTATGTTCCTCCATATTCTTCTCTTTTATTCTTTAAGGAGATGGGAACAACTCATCAATTTATAATATGGTAGATAATCTTTGGTTGAAATATGATTTGTTGGCCTGTTACACAGCTCTTTCTCCCTGGTAAGAGAGGGGTTAGGGTTTGTAAGGTGGGAAGATTGCTTCAGCATGCAAGAACTGCTGGCAATGGAAGAGACTGAATTAGTCTCTGTGTCAAGGATACATATACAGGGAGCTAAGGTTGTGGTTGTAGGTGGGATATAACTTTCCAGGTACTACTGCTAACAATTATATTTGCTGTGAGGGTATGTCATGTATTTATTTGTCCAACTATTTTTTCCTTTCATTAAAAATGTCATTGTTGGGAGTTCCCTGGTGGCCTAGTGGTTAGTATTCCAGGCTTTCACTGAGGTGGCCTGGATGAAATCCCTGGTTGGAGAACTGAGATCCCACAAGCTTTGCAGTGTGGCCAAAAAAAGTCATTATTTTCCACCAAGCACTGTTTATATAAAGTAAAAACTTTGAAGGTGAATCATTCTGAGGGTATGTAACTAAGATCATAGAGAAAAATTAGTTCCTTATTCTCAACCTATGCATTATTTCTCAGTTTGCTTTACACTTAACCTGCCTCTTTCACCATCACTTTTCTGAATTCACGTGCAATTGTGGAAGAAAGAGAATCTCCGTAAACTTATTCTAGCTAGCCCTGCATTGGGGTTTCTCTAAATCAGGCAGTGTTAACCTGTGAGGCACTAGATGGTGCTGTTGAGATTTTTGATATAGCCTTTTTTTTTTTTTTTTTAAATAACCACATTTGAAAGGTATCAAATAATTACCATCTGTCCTTTCTACCACCACCAACACTCACTATATCCTGCCACAAACTCTTTCCAAAATAATTCTCTATACATTATAGTTTCCAATTATTTCATATTACTTCTCTAAAAATCTTCAATGGTCCTTCAGTGTTTTCAAAATAAAATCCAGACTTCTTGGCCCGATATTTAACCCTCTTGGAAGAGCCCCTGGAGGAGGGCATGGCAACCCACTCCAGTATTCTTGCCTGTAGAATCTGATAGACAGAGGAGCCTGGTGGGCTACAGTCCATAGGGTCACAGAGTCAGATATGACTGAAGTGACTTAGTGTGCACACACGTGTGCACGGGCACACATACACACAGAGTCTGGTTGCAACTGAACTTTCCTAGCTTCTCTCTCATTTCTCCCTTTTTCTACACCCTATATTTCAATAAACAACTACTTTACTATATCAGGGACATGAGCTATATATTTTCCCACCTGTCTGTCCTTTTTCATGGTATTTCTTCTTCATGAAATGACCTTTTCTCCATCTATGTGTGTGCAAAAGCTACCCATCTTTCAGCTCTTCTTGACACCTTCTTGACAAAGCCTTCCCTTAGCCTCCTTCTAAGGTAAATTCTATCTTTCCCCTTCTAGGAAACTTTAAATCTTTCCAATCAGTGATGTGTATGTGTTTGTTGTCGTCCCTCATAGACTTTCTGATTGATATATATAAGGCTCACACAGGGCCAACACATATGTACTTTTCCCATAAATGCTCATAAATATTAATAGAATGAATGAGTAAATGAATGACAGAGCAGGTTTATCATTTGAAAGTATTGTTTATCATTCTAAACCACTGAAAGTTATCTTTTCACTCCAATATTATTTAAAACTTTCCCAACCTCAGAACCTAAATTAGATTTGTTAAGTTGTTTCCTAAAGTATTAAGAAAGGCACTAAATCACAAGGTTAACTATAATATTAAAACACACATATCTTGACAGAGATTAATCGTTTGTTTGTTTTACTTGCCTGTTAAATATTATAAATAATTTTGAAATTCTCAGGTGTTTGAATGAAAGATGCCAAATAAAATGGATAAATAAATTGAATAAAAAAAGAAATAGGTATCTCTAGTACCATTAATAAATTTATTTGTCGTTACTAAAAAAGCTTTCCTGGTACTTTTGATATTTAGATTTGATTGCTTATTTATAACTAAATCAAGCCATTGACTTATATTAGGTCAAAAAAGAAAAGTTTATAACTTTCAAACAAGCAATGAATCCTAGAAGGTTAGAGATCATTTAGTTCAAGCTACTCATTTTGCAGATGATGATTTTACTTATATTAAACAGCACTTGATTCATTTTTATAGAATTTACTGTGATCTCCTAATAATGATACCCACACTATATGGAAACAGACATGCTTAAGGACGCACCTCTGCTTTTGAGCAGCTCATAGAATGGTGGGGGAGAGGAGTGATAGCTCATAAGTATGAAGAAGTTATAGTACAGTATGGTAAGAACTATCTTAGCACAAAATGAATGGGCTATTAGTTGATTCTTATATACAAACAATAGGGACTTCCCAAGTGCGCAGTGGTAAAGAATCTGCCTGCCAATACCAGAGATGCAGGTTTTATCCCTGGGTTGGGATGATTTCCTGGAGGAGGAAATGATAACCCACTCCTGTATTCTTGCCTGGAAAATCCATGGACAGAGGAACCTGGTAGGCTGCAGTTCATGGGGTTTCAAAGAGTCAGACATGACTGAGCACGTATGCAACATATACAGGCAATAAACATAAATGAAATTAATATTTAGTGCAGATGATGAAGGAAGTTACTTTTTAAAAATATTTTATTTTATTATTATATTTTTGATTTATTTAGTTTAATTGGAGGCTAATTATTTTACATTATTGTATTGGTTTTGCCATACATTGACATGAATCTGCCCCGGGTGTACATATGTTACTTTGTTAAGATAACTAGTGAGTTGAAAAACAATATTTATTTAGAAAATAGAGTCATACCTCTTTCTGGCACTGCAGTACACTTCACGAATGTTCTTGGTTAGTGCTTCTTATGATATAATATCAGATGAAGCCTAAGCTGAAATCATAAGATTGAAAAGGAAGTTCATGACTTTAGAAGAAGTCCAGAGGGTCATGGGAGCTTAGCAGCCTTAAGCACAGATCCAGGGTGTGTGATGGGTCATCATAGCTTTACTGACAGATTTAGAGCTAGTTATTGGATTCCATGTATACTTGTTTCCACTCCACTCATTTTTACATCCTCAGGGGAAAATTTAAAATAAATACCAGGGCTGATTACACATGTCTGCTGCTCTAATAATAGATTCTGTATCTAGAGATGAACACAGTATTATAAAAATTCTCTTCTATGAAACCATGATATTTTCCCTATTTTCTCTTCTAAATAGTTCTTTATGGCTTAGGGACAGTTTTCCTGGGAGGAATGATGATTTAGAAGACTCTGGGCTCTTTTCACTAAAAATTCATAATAATAGTTATGGACTTGATCATCAATTTGGCATATATTATATACATTTGGATATCAACTGTTTTATAGTTTGTATAGTTAACTTTTCATGAGTGTATGTATTCTCAACTAAACTTTCAGAAAATCTAAGAAAGTATAAAAAATCTCCAAGAAATGAACAAAGAAACGCTTTCTTAAAACAGTAGCAGTTTGAATACTTGCTTCCTACATTTGTGTTTCCCTAGATAACACCACCCTTATGGCAGAAAGTGAAGAGGAACTCAAAGGCCTCTTGATGAAAGTGAAAGAGGAGAGTGAAAAGGTTGGCTTGAAGCTCAACATTCAGAAAACTAAGATTATGGCATCTGGTCCCATCATTTCATGGGAAACAGATGAGGAAACAGTGGAAACAGTGTCAGACTTTATTTTTCTGGGCTCCAAAATCACTGCAGATCCTGATTGCAGCCATGAAATTAAAAGACGCTTGCTCCTTGGAAGGAAAGTTATGACCAACCTAGATAGCATATTAAAAAGCAGAGACATTACTTTGCCAACAAAGGTCCATCTAGTCAAGGCTATGGTTTTTCCAGTGGTCATGTATGGATGTGAGAGTTGGACTGTGGAGAAAGCTGATCGTTTAAGAATTGATGCTTTTGAACTGTGGTGTTGGAGAAGACTCTTGAGAGTCCCTTGGACTGCAAGGAGGTCCAACCAGTCCATCCTTTTTAAAAAAAAATTATTTATTGTAATTGGAGGCTGATTACATTATTGTATTGGTTTTGCCATACATTGACATGAATCTGCCCCAGGTGTACATGTGCTCCCCATCTTGAACCCCCCTCCCACCTCCCTCCCCATCCCATCCCTCTGGTTCATCCCAGTACACCAACCCCGAGCTTCCTGGGTGTTCATTGGAAGGACTGATGCTAAAGCTGAAACTCCAATACTTTGGCCACCTGACTCATTGGAAAAGACCCTGATGCTGGGACGGATTGGGGGCAGGAGGAGAAGGGGACGATAGAGAATGAGATGGCTGGATGGCATCACTGACTCGATGGACATGAGTTTGAGTGAACTCCGGGAGTTGGTGATGGACAGGGAGGCCTGGCATGCTGCGATTCATGGGGTCGCAGAGTCAGACATGACTGAGCGACCGAACTGAACTGAACAACAAAATACCAGAAAGAGAAAATAAAGAAACTATCCCATTTACCTTTGCAACAAAAAGAATAAAATACCCAGGAATCAACTTACTTAAGGAACCAAAATACCTGTACTAGAAAACTATAAGGTACTGATGAAAGAAATAAAAGATGACACAAACAGATGGATAGATATATCATGTTCTTGATTGGAAGAGTCAACATGGTGAAAACTGCTATAGTACCCAAAGCAATCTACAGATTCAATGTGCTGTCTGTCAAATTACCAATCACACTTTACAGAGAACTAGAACAAAATCTTAAAATTTGTTTGAAGACACAAAAGACCCTGAATAGGAAAGGGGTCTTGAGAAAGAAAAATCGAACTGGAGGAGTCGGGCTCCCTGAATTCAGACATACTGAGTGGTTACAGAGAAAATTTAAAAACCACCTTGTATGGAGCAGAAGGACTTGGTGATGGATGAAACCAAATAACTCTGCCCTCCCTGATGGACCCATAACCCCTGTATTTCACTTTGAGATTAATTTTAGTTTTATTCTATGTCATATTTTACTTTTATAAAGTTCTCTGTTTTATTGATAAAGAGTTTTTCATTATGCAAAAACATACCTTTTTAAAAAAAGGAGAGAGGAAGGAACAAGATGGCGGAGGGATAAGACGGCGAGACAAATCTCTCCCCCACAAATTCATCAAAAGAACATTTGAATGCGGAGAAAAGTCCACAAAACAACTTCTGAATGCTGGCAGAGAACATCAGGCACCCAGAAAAGCAGCCCATTGTCTTCGAAAGGAGGTAGGAAAAAAAGATAAAAAGAGAGACAAAAGAGGTAAGGAAGGAGCTCCGTCCTGGGAAGGGAGGCTTTAAAAAGAAGTTTCCAAACACCAGGAAACACTATCACTGGCAAATCTGTGGCGAGCCTTGGAATCTCAGAGGGCCACATAACTCTCTCTTTTTTTTTTAAGATTTTTAAAAAACCCACAGATTACCCGCCAAACGGTAACTCCCAGCGGAGAAGCAGTGCAGACGCCTGCATACGCCATTAGCAAGAGGGGGCTGGGCTGGGAGGAGCCGGCTGAACTGATTAGAGAGAGGACTGGGCTTGAATGCTGCGAGGACAATCTGAGAGAACTGGGGATAGCAAAGCAGACTGGGATAGCTTCCCCACGAAAAGGTGGAAAGCTCTAAGATTCTGCCAGCCCCGCTAACAGAACAAAGGACTGAGCAGAGTGAGCTGACTGTGGTCGGTCTATCCCCCATGCCCCGCCAAGACAGGCAGGGAGGTCAGCCAGAGCCGGAGGGGGCAACCGCGGCCCAGAAAGGCATCCGATACAAACTGCTGGCAGGCTTGTTGCTAATCAAGACTTCTTGGCCTCGGGCCGGTCGATATCCACCTGAGAAGGTGCGCTGGTTATACACCCAGAAAACCGAATCACAGGGACTTGGGACGCGATAAGTCACAGCAACTGCCCTCGCCAAACACCTGGTCACCTGAGCTTGTTGGACTGGGAAAGGCACAAAACGCAGACCCAACCAAGTCTGCATCTTTGTGGAGTACCCAAGAACCTGAACTTGAGCCGCTCAGACCTGGGAAGTGCATACAACCCAGCACCGGCCTCTGACAGTTCCTGGCAGAGCAACCTAGAGCCTGTGCAGTGTAGACTGGGACAGCACACGCGCTGTGAGTGGGGGCAAACCCAGTGTGGCCTAGACGCTGCGAGCACTCCCCACAGACGCCAGAGATATTTGGCTGCAGTGTTCCTCCCTTCCCAGAACAGGACTGAACAACTAAGCCTTTAAAAAGTGTCCACCCGCACCCTAGTGTCAGGGCAGAAATCAGACACTGAAGAGACCAGCAAACAGAAGTTAAAACAAAGGGAACCACCTTGGAAATGACAGATAGAGTAGTCTAGAGGCTACTCCAAGAATAAGACCAAAAACCAGAGGCAAGAGGCTTAAGCCCGAATCCTGAGAACACCAGAGATCTCCTGACTCCAGGGAACATTAATTGATAAGAGCTCAACAAACGCCTCCATACCTACTAAAACCAAGCACCATCCAAGGGTCAACAAGTTCCAGAGCAAGATATACCACGCAAATTCTCCAGCAACACAGGAAAATAGCCCTGAACATCAATATACAGGCTGCCCAAAGTCACCCCAAACCCACTGACATCTCATAACTCATTACTGGACACTTCATTGCACTCCAGAGAGAAGAAATCCAGCTCCACCCACCAGAACACCGACACAAGTTTCCCTAACCAGGGAACCCGGACAAGTAACCCATCCAACCCCACACACAGTGAAGAAACTACATAATAAAGAGAACTCCATAAACTGCCAGAAGAGGGAAAGGCCACCCCAAGCAAACCAATATAAGCAAGATGAAGAGGCAGAGAAATACTCAGCAAGTAAAGGAACAAGATAAATGCCCACCAACACAAACAAAAGAGGAAGATATAGGAAATCTACCTGATAAAGAATTTCAAATTTTGGTGGTGAAAATGATTCAAAATCTTGAAAGCAAAATGGAGTTACAGATAAATAACCTGGAGAAAAGGATTGAGAAGATGGAAGAAAGGTTTAATAAGGACTTAGAGGAAATAAAAAAGAGTCAGTATACAATGAATAATGCAATAGATGAGATCAGAAACACTCTGGAGGGAACAAACAGTAGAATAACAGAGGCAGAAGACAGGATAAGCGAGCTAGAAGATGGAATTGTAGAAATAAATGAAACAGAGAGGAAAAAAGAAAAACGAATTAAAAGAAATGAGGACAATATTAGAGACCTCTGGGACAATGTTAAACGCTCCAACATTCGAATCATAGGAGTCCCAGAAGAAGAAGAGAAAAAGAAAGACCATGAGAGAATACTTGAGGAGATAATAGTTGAAAACTTCCCTAAAATAGGGAAAGAAATAATCACCCAAGTCCAAGAAACCCAGAGAGTCCCCAACAGGGTAAACCCAAGGCGAAATACTCCAAGACACATATTAATCAAATTAACAAAGATCAAACACAAAGAACAAATATTAAAAGCAGCAAGGGAAAAGCAGCAAATAACACACAAGGGGATTCCCATAAGGATAACAGCTGATCTTTCAACAGAAACTCTTCAGGCCAGAAGGGAAGGGCAAGACATACTTAATGTGATGAAAGACAATAACCTACAGCCCAGATTACTGAACCCAGCAAAGATCTCATTCAAATATGAAGGAGAAATCAAAATCTTTACAGACAAGCAAAAGCTGAGGGAATTCAGCATCACCAAACCAGCTCTCCAACAAATGCTAAAGGATCTTCTCTAGACAGGAAACACAGAAATGGTGTATAAACTCGAACCCAAAGCAATAAAGAAAATGGCTACGGGATCGTTCTTATCAATAATTACCTTAAACGTAGATGGGTTGAATGCCCCAACCAAAAGACAAAGGCTGGCTGAATGGATACAAAAATAAGACCCCCATATATGTTGTCTACAAGAGACCCACCTCAAAACGAGGGACACATACAGACTGAAAGTGAAGGGCTGGAAAAAGATATTCCATGCAAATAGAGACCAAAATAAAGCAGGAGTAGCAATACTCATATCAGATAAAATAGACTTTAAAACAAAGGCTGTGAAAAGAGACAAAGAGGGAAACTACATAATGATCAAAGGATCAATCCAAGAAGAAGATATAACAATTATAAATATTTATGCACCCAACAGAGGAGCACCGCAATATGTAAGACAATTACTAACAAGTATGAAAGGGGAAATTAACAATAAAACAATAATAGTGGGAGATTTTAACATCCCACTTACATCTATGGATAGATCAACTAAACAGAAAATTAACAAGGAAACACAAACTTTAAACGATACAATAGACCAGTTAGACCTAATAGATCTCTATAGGACATTTCATCCCAAAACAATGAATTTCACCATTTTCACAACTGCACACGGAACCTTTTCCAGGATAGATCACATCCTGGGCCATAAATCTAGCCTAGGTATATTCAAAAAAATTGAAATCATTCCAAGCATCTTTTCTGACCACAATGCAGTAAGATTAGATCTCAATTACAGGAGAATAACTATGAAAAATGCCAACATAAGGAGACTGAACAACACGCTGCTGAATAATGAACAAATTATATAAGAAATCAAAATATGCATTGAAATGAATGAAAATGAAAACACAACAACCCAAAACCTCTGGGACACTGTAAAAGCAGTGCTAAGGGGGAAGTTCATAGCAATACAGGCACACCTCAAGAAACAAGAAAAAAGTCAACTAAATAACCTAACTCTACATCTAAAGCAACTAGAAAAGGAAGAAATGAAGAACCCCAGGGTCAGTAGAAGGAAAGAAATCATAAAAATTAAGGCAGAGATAAATGCAAAAGAAACAAAAGAGACCATAGCAAAAATCAACAAAGCCAAAAGCTGGTTCTTTGAGAAGGTAAATAAAATAGAGAAACCACTAGCCAGACTCATCAAGAAACAAAGGGAGAAGAACCAAATCAACAAAATTAGAAATGAAAATGGAGAGATCACAACCGACAACACAGAAATACAAAGGATTATTAGAGAATACTATCAGCAATTATATGGCAATAAAATGAATAACCTGGAAGAAATGGACAAATTCCTAGAAAAGTACAACTCTCCAAAACTGAACCAGGAAGAAATAGAAAATCTGAACAAACCCATCACAAGCACGGAAATTGAAACTGTAATCAGAAATCTCCCAGCAAACAAAAGCCCAGGTACAGACGGCTTCATAGCTGAATTCTACGAAAAATTTAGAGAAGAGCTATCATCTATTCTACTCAAACTCTTCGAGAAAATTGTTGAGGAATGGAAACTTCCAAACTCATTCTATGAGGCCACTATCACTCTAATCCCAAAACCTGGTAAAGACCCCACAAAAAAAGAAAACTACAGGCCAATATCACTGATGAACATAGATGCAAAAATCCTTAACAAAATTCTAGCAATCAGAATCCAACAACACATTACGAAGATCATACATCATGACCAAATGGGCTTTATTCCAGGAATGCAAGGATTCTTCAATATCCACAAATAAATCAACGTAATACACCACATTAACAAACTGAAAAATAAAAATCATATGAATATCTCAATAGATGCAGAGAAAGCCTTTGACAAAATGCAACATCCATTTATGATAAAAACCCTCCAGAAAGTGGGAATAGAAGGGACATATCTCAACATAATAAAAGCTATATATGACAAACCCACAAAAAACATTATCCTCAACGGTGAAAAACGGAAAGCATTTCCCCTAACGTCAGGAACAAGACAAGGGTGCCCACTCTCACCACTACTATTCAACATAGTTCTGGAAGTTTTGGCTACAGCAATCAGAGCAGAAAAAGACATAAAGGGAATCCAAATTGGAAAAGAAGAAATAAAACTTTCACTGTTCGCTGATGACATGATCCTCTACACAGAAAACCCTAAAGACTCTACCAGAAAACTACTAGAGCTAATCAATGATTACAGTAAAGTTGCAGGATATAAAATCAACACACAGAAATCCCTTGCATTCCTATACACTAATAATGAGAAAATAGAAAGAGAAATTAAGGAAACTATTCCATTCACTGTTGCAACGAAAAGAATTAAGTACTTAGGAATATATCTACCTAAGGAAACAAAAGACTTGTACATAGAAAACTGTAAAACACTAGTGAAAGTAATCAAAGAGGACACTAATAGATGGAGAAATATACCGTGTTTGTGGATTGGAAGAATAAATATTGTAAAAATGAGTATAGTACCGAAAGTAATTTATATATTCAATGCAATCCCTATCAAGCTACCAACGATATTTTTCAAAGAACTAGAACAAATAATCTCACAATTTTTATGGAAATACAAAAAACCTCAAATAGCCAAAGCAATCTTGAAGAAGAATGAAACTAGGGGAATTAACCTGCCAGACTTCAGGCTCTACTACAAAGCCACAGTCATCAAGACAGTATGGTACTGGCATAAAGACAGAAATATAGATCAATGGAACAAAATAAAAAGCCCAGAGATAAATCCACGCACCTATGAACACCTTATCTTTGACAAAGGAGGCAAGAATGTAAAATAGAGAAAAGACAGTCTCTTTAACAAGTGGTGCTGGGAAAACTGGTCAGCCACTTGTAAAAGAAGGAAACTAGAACACTTCCTAACACCATACACCAAAATAAACTCAAAATGGATTAGAGAGCTAAATGTAAGACCAGAAGCTATAAAACTCCTAGAGGAAAACATAGGCAAAACACTCTCCGATATAAATCACAGCAGGATCCTCCATGGCCCACCTCCCAGAATATTGGAAATAAAAGCAAAAATAAACAAATGGGACCTAATTAAAATCAAAAGCTTCTGCACAGCAAAGGAAACTATAAGTAAGGTGAAAAGACAGCCTTCAGAATGGGAGAAAATAATAGCAAATGAAGCAACTGATAAAGGATTAATTTCCAAAATATACAAGCAGCTCCTGCAGCTCAATTCCAGAAAAATAAATGACACAATCAAAAAATGGGCCAGAGAACTAAACAGACATTTCTCCAAAGAAGACATAAAGATGGCTAACAAACACGTGAAAAAATGCTCAACATCCCTCATAATCAGAGAAATGCAAATCAAAACCACAATGAGATACCATTTCACACCAGTCAGAATGGCTGCTATCCAAAAGTCTACATGCAATAAATGCTGGAGAGGGTGTGGAGAGAAGGGAACCCTCTTACACTGTTGGTTGCAATGCAAACTAGTACAGCCACTATGGAGAACAGTGTGGAGATTCCTCAAAAAACTGGAAATAGAACTGCCATATGATCCAGCAATCGCACTCCTGGGCATACACACCGAGGAAACCAGAATTGAAAGAAACACATGTACTCCAATGTTCATTGCAGCACTGTTTATAATAGCCAGGACATGGAAGCAACCTAGATGTCCATCTGCAGACGAATGGATAAGAAAGGTTTGGTACATATACACAATGGAGTATTACTCAGCCATTAAAAGGAATGCATTTGAATCAGTTTTAATGAGGTGGATGAAACTGTAGCCTATTATACAGATTGAAGTAATCCAGAAAGAAAAACACCAATACAGTATACTAACGCATATATATGGAATTTAGAAAGATGGAAATATAACCCTGTATACGAGACAGCAAAAGAGACACAGATGTATCGAACAGTCTTTGGGTCTTTGTGGAAGAGGCTGAGGGTGGAATGATTTGAGAGAATGGCATTGAAACATATATGTTGTCATATGTGAAACGAATCAGCAGTTCAGGCTCGATGCATGTTACAAGATACTCTGGGCTGGTGTGCGGGGATGACCCAGAGGGAGGATAAAGGGAGGAGGGAGGTGGGAGGGGCGTTCAGGAGGGGGAACTCATGTACACCCGGGGCGAATTTATGTCAATTATGGCAAAACCCACCAATACAATATTGTAAAATAATTAGCCTCCAATAAAAAATAAATAAATTAAAAAAAAAAGAAAACTCAGCTTAATTTTCTACTGAGACAAGGTCACTGTGGATATAATGGGGAAAACATAAAGTCTTTTGAGCCAGGATAGATCTGAGTTTGAATCATGTTTTCTCCACTTACTGTTTGAACTTGGTCAAGTCACTTAACCTCATGGACACTCAGTTTTCTCATCTGTAAAGTTAAGATAGTAAAGGAGGGGAGAGAGCCAAAGAATAAACAAATCAAAAGGGCAATTTTAAGAAATAATATGGTAATTTATTTAAAATATTTCCAAAGGACCAAAGAGAATGAAGTTCATAAAATAGCAATTGCATTTGGTACTTAGGAGGCCTTGGAGACCTTGGAGAAAATATTTTCAATACAGTGTTGAGTTTAGAACCAAAATAAAGTTTTTAATCAGACTTCTTGATCTTCACTTTTGTAGTCATCATCAATAAAAAGAGAAAAGGAATGAATAAAATTATATTGTTTTTCTATTGTTGGTTTAACAAATTATCACAAACTTAAAACAACATCTACTTATTTCCTCATCGTTTCTGTGGATCAGGAGCTCAGATACAAGTTAGCTGGGTCCTCTGCTTAGAGTCTCATAGGGCTGCAATCAAGTTGTCGGCCAGAATTGAAATCTCATCTGAGGCTAGGGGTTCTCTTCCGAGATCACTGGTTATTGGCAGAATTCATTCCTTGTTATTGAGGTCTTGTTTTCTTACTGTCTTTTTTATTGGCCAGGAACCACTCTCAGTTCCTGCAGGGCATTCTTAGGCTCTTGACCCATGCCCCACTTCTCTCACAACATGGATGTTTGTTTTCTTCCAGGCTATCAGAAAAGAAAGCTCTAAATCTTTCTGACTTCTTTCTCTAACTTCCCAACTTCTCACCTGATATAGGGCTCACCTAATTAAGTAGTCCAACCCAGGATAATCTCCAGTTTGGTTAACTAAAAACCAATGGATTGTACTCTAACACAGGAATAAAATATCCTATTCACAGGTCCTACATACATGAAAGAGGAGAAAATTATATCAGGTTTGTACACCAAAGGATAAGAATTCTGAGATCTATCTTTGAATTCTGCTTACCAAAGAAAAAATGTCTAGGGGGGATTTTCTAGGGAGAAAAATGTGGTTCAAAGCTAAGCTAGATAAATCTGAAAAGAGTGACAGCTATGGAAGTATAGACTCATATATAGAAATGTGATGAAGATTGGTTAAATGTCTTCAGGTGGATGTTCTTTTCATGTAAAACATATATATTTTTTTTCTGGTAAGGTGGGAGTGAATCACTGCAGTCTGCATATAAGTGTTCCAACAGAATGGCATTGTCAGAAATCTTTGCTTTGAGTCCAGATGAGGTATCCTGGATAAATTACAGCAAAATCTTGGAATTCAGATGAAAGTTTTCAGATGAAGTAAGGATTTTATAGTGTTGAAAGAAGCTCTTAAAGGCACATAACGCCATTAAAGAAAGCATCATTATTTTGTGCAGATGTTTCCAACTAGTGGCTGGGGGTAAAATTGTTAATAACTCTGAAAAATTAGATGAGTTGGCAAATGTAACTAAGGTGAACACTCTGTAAGTTTGTGTAGTTTGTTAAATACCAGTTAGGAAATGTACTGTGTTGTTGCAAGTAAAGCTATAAAGAAAGAAAATAAGGAAGGAGGGGGAGGGAAGAAAGAAACAGAAAAAAGAAAAGAAAGCAAGATAAAAAAAGAGAATGAACTAGACGTTAGCGTGGAAAGCAAGCTTCAACTTGTTCATTAATCAACAGTGAAGAGGTAATTCTCGTTGACCACCACCTTGATCATACCTTCTATCTCCTTAGAATCTCCTGGTTGCTTACAGGAGAAATCATAAATTTTACCCCACTAGATTGTACTAAATTACTTCTCAGAGTTCTTTCTGTTACTGTGAATCTGCTAGCCTAATGTCAAATTTATTTCTTTAATGTGTATTCAGTTATTTGAAAAATTCTACCAGTGCACACTTTGGCACTCTACAGCAAGAAATGGCAGAACAAAGAATAACCAAGCAGTGTCGTGGTGGTCAGGCTTTCATGAAGATTAAAGACTAGACATGATCACAGAGCAAGTTCTATGAGAAGGGATGAAGGCTATGTTCCCATATAACTGTTAGCTGAATCAGGTCACTGTGAACAAGGAAGTATGTGTCAGATAAATAAAAAGGAAGTATGTATCAGAATACTGAAAACAATTCATAAACAAAGGTACTCCTGATGGAAACTTCCAGAAGTGGCTATACAATCTATTTGTTGAATGACCTATTTTGATGCAATATTAGATACAGAAGAGCACTTAGAAAACATCTAATCCATCCCACTCCCTTCATGACCCAGAAAGATTGAAAGTAACTGGGGCTGGTGCACGGGGGTGACCCAGAGGGAGGATAAGGGGAGGAGGGAGGTGGGAAGGGGGTTCAAGAAGGGGAACACATGTGCACCGGGGGTGGATTCATGTCAATGTATGGCAAAACCAACCAATATAATATTGTAAAGTACTTAGCCTCCAATTAAAAAAAAAAAAGAAAGTAACTCACAGAATTAGTGGCAGAGCCACTATGCCTGGCTCAAAGTCCAAGGCTATTTTCATTACACCACACTATTAACTTTTAAATTCCACAAGGCCTGTTACTAAACAATGACATAAGATAAACTTGTGCATTGGTATGAAAGTGAGAGTGTTAATTGCTAAGTCGTGTCTGACTCTTCATGACCCCATGACTGTAGCCAACCAGGCTCTTCTGTCTGTGGAATTCTTCAGGCAAGAACACTGGAGTCAGTAGCCATTCCCTTCCCCAGGGATCTTCCTGACCCAGGGATTAAACCTGGGTCTCCTGCATTCTAGGCAGATTCTTTAC
Organism: Moschus berezovskii; assembly: GCF_049115385.1. NCBI lineage: Eukaryota > Metazoa > Chordata > Mammalia > Artiodactyla > Moschidae > Moschus > Moschus berezovskii. Next base: position 67,808,821 of record NC_142488.1, read on the forward strand.
CATCTGAGCCACCAGGGAAGCCCCATCAGTTCAGTTCAGTCGCTCAGTCGTGTCCAACTCTTTGCGACCCCATGAATCACAGCACGCCAGGCCTCCCAGTCCATCACCAACTCCTGGAGTTCACTCAAACTCACCCCCATCAAGTCGGTGATGCCATCCAGCCATCTCATTCTCTGTCGTCCCCTTCTCCTCCTGCCCCCAATCCTTCCCAGCATCAGATTCTTTTCCAGTGAGTCAGCTCGTCGCATGAGGTGGGCAAAGTATTGCAGTTTCAGCTTTAGCATCAGTCCTTCCAATGAACACCCAGGACTGATCTCCTTTAGAATGGACTGGTTGGATCTCCTTGCAATCCAAGGGACTCTCGAGTCTTCTCCAGCACCACAGTTCAAAAGCATCAATTCTTCGGCGATCAGCTTTCTTCACAGTCCAACTCTCACATCCATACATGACCACGGGAAAAACCATAGCCTTGACTAGACGGAAGCCCCATATACAGGTATAAATCATGACAATTTAACAAACTGTTGTGGAGAAGGCTGCACAAAAGCCCAGGATTGATCCATTACTTTGCTCTCTCTTTGGTTATAATATGGGATAACTGTTTACTAAATGCTAGAAATTACAATTTTCTTTTTAATTTTCTTATTTCTTTTCTGTTTAGTCAGTTTTCATCACTATAACAAATTATTCATCTTAAAGCACAGTTATAATCATTTCACATCCCTTTCAGAGTTCTCTGATGACTTATTAAGCTCGAGACATCATTAAAGACTACAACAATATTCTATCTTAACTTTATAGAGTCATTTTACATGGTTTACTATATATATAATATAAATGTGGTCTTATGAATAGCTCCATCTTTTATTTAGTCTCTTTGCTCAGGCCATTTTGCCATCTGAAATATTCTTTTCCTTCATTGTTTTTTGATATAATTCTGACCACTTTTAAGACCATCTCTTACATCATTCCCAATATAAAAACTTTCCTAATCTTCTGTACTACTGTGATATGTTTATTATATTAAAAGGGATGTATTAGCTACCTGGCGTGCTGTGATTCATGGGGTCGCAGAGAGTCAGACACGACTGAGTGACTGAACTGAACTGATGTGTCAATTCTGTGTTAGATCCTTTGGAAAATAAGACACAGACCCTGCCTGCCCATGCAGGCTTACAGTCTACTAGAATAAGACATAGATATGTAAAGAAATTCATTTATTGCACAGTTACAGTTTCTGCAATAGAAATATATAAAGAACACAAAGAATGGGAATAGTACATGGTTTGCCTATGTTAGTAAAGGCTTTACAAAAGATTGAGGGGTATGACAGGTGGAGACGAGCATTCTAGGCAGGGGTAGAAGGTAGAATGGGCTCCCCTGGTAGCTCAGCTGGTAAAGATCTGCCTGCAATTCAGGAGACTCCGGTTCGATTACTGGGTCAGGAAGATCCCCCAGAGAAGGGAAAGGCTACCCATTCCAGTATTCTTGGGCTTCCCTGGTGGCTCAGATGGTAAAAAATTCACCTACAATGAGGGAGACCTGGGTTCGATCCATAGGTTGGGAAGATCCCCTGGAGGAGGGTATGGCAACCCAGTCCAGTATTCTTGCCTGGAGAATCCCCATGGACAGAGGACACTGGAGGGCTACAGTCCATGGGGTCACAAAAAGTCAGACACGATTGAGTGACTAAGCACAGTACAGCGCAGAAGGTAGAAAGAGCAAAGATTTGGAGATGTGAAATAGCATGGCATGTTTATGGAATAGCTAGCAGTATGATAGGGATGAAATATAAGATGAAGGTTGTATATGTGTGCAGGTGTGCCTATTTAGGTGTATGTATCTGTGTATGTTTGCACTATTGAGTTTAAACATAATAAAATAGTTTGGCAAAAAATGCAGAAGCTAGATCACAATGGTCTAGTATACTGTTTTAGAGAATTAAAGTTTATCCTTTAGGGAATGGAAAGTTACTAGAATGTGCAGAGGAAGAAAAAAGTACTAACAGGGAATGGAAAGTGGAGGGCATCTCAGGTGGCTCAGTGGTAAAGAATTCATCTGCCAAGCAGGGGATGCGGGTTCAATCCCTGGGTCGGAAGATCCCCTGGAGGTGGACCCACTCTAGTGCTCTTGCCTGGAGAATTCCATGGGCAGAGGAGCCCGGTGGGCTACAGTCTATGGGGTTACAAAGAGTCGAACACAGCCTAGCAACTAAAACAGCAACAGCAAGGGAAAGTGGAAGTGGAGAAGCAAAGATAGAGATTGCTTATCTCTGAGAGGTTTAACTTTCTTGTTGAAATAAGAAACAATGTCTGTTGAGAAAAAGAGGGCTAAACTTGGGTTCAGGTCTTTTGAAAATTGGTGAAGGTTTGAATGGTGACTCTGGGGATAGGGAGGGAAATATGACCAAGAAGAAATTGAAGACCCAGTTGCCGTTGGAGAGTATGAATTTTTAGTGGACCCAGCTGCGAAATTGTGCTATTTGTTTTAGGAGTGTTGAAAAACCTGGCTGTAAGAGAAAAAAAAATGCAAATACTTAAATCAATATAAGGTTGGGATCATAAAGCAAGTACTGTGGAAGGACAGTGGGATAAGAAAGTTGAAAATGCTACAAAAAGAGTAGTTAAAAGTGAAACAATGAAGTTTAACAGATTAAGCAAAAAGGGAGGAACCAAGGAGTGCAAAGATTTAACTGAGATTTAAGGACTGGTGTAGATAGGGCTTCCTTGGTGGCTCAGTGGTAAAAAATCCGCCTGCTAATGCAAGGTATTGGAGAAGGAAATGGCAACCCACTCCAGTGTTCTTGCCTGGAGAACCCCAGGGAAGGGGGAGCCTGGTGGGCTTCCGTCTATGGGGTCACACAGAGTCGGACACGACTGAAGTGACGCAGCAGCAGCAGCAGCAATGCAAGGAGATGTGGGTTCGAGATGCGGGTTCGACCCCTGGGTGGGGAAGATCTCCTACAGTAGGAAATAGCAACCCACTCCAGTATTCTTGCCTGGAAAATTCCATGGACAGAGGAACTGGGTGTGCTACAGTCCATGGGGTCACAAAGAGTCGGACTTAATGACTAAACAACAATAAGGAGAACTGGTATAGTAACAATGAGATATCCTGTTCCAGGGGACTGATGACTTGCTCAACAGCACATAGCTAGGGACAGGGCTAGGACAGCCTAGTTCTGCTACCCCAGTGCTGCCCTAATAGCCACTCTTTCTGTCTCACTTCATCAGTGACAGAGTTTTCAGATAGCCAATTGTGGCTATCGGTGTAGCCAAGATCTGTGAAACACAAATTTTGGTGCTTTGTTCTGTGGTGGTTCTCTCTTTCCCTTGGAGAATCTACCTATTTACACCGCTCAAAAAGTTCACTTATGTATTAATAGATGATTCAAATTTCTGTCTCAGCCACAAACCTGAACTTTAGTCTCTCATTTTCGTCTACCTATTATGTTATTCTTCTTGGACTTCATACGTTTCCCTCAGTTTTGACATGTTTAAAGACAAATATCATATTCCTTCCCAAGTAAAATTCTCCAATTGACTTTTCTGTTTTTGTGCCATTGACCTAATAGTCTTTCAGTCACTAAAGCACAGAATCTGGTAGTCATATTTGACCCCAACAAACCCTGACCTCTTCCCTCACATGTAAACTCTGAGTTCTGTTAATTCTTATTCTGCAGTATCCCCTGACCCTCTTTCTTCCACCAATGTAGTTTAGAATCCTGATAGCATTATGTCTGGGCTACTTGAGGATACTTGAACTATGTGTCTTTTACCCTTTACATAGTCAAAGAGGTGAACTTGGCAAATTTCTACTTATAGTTCAAGAGTAAAATAAGTGGTCATTCTCTACAAATGCTCCTTTGCTCATGGCTTTATTATTTCATTTATTACAGTGATTTAATTACTCTTTTGGCTTACATGTCTGTCATACCCACTTAGACAGTAAGCCCATTAATGGCCATGAGTCTGTTTTATCCATTTTTTCTCTCTTCCTCTCCTAGTTGAGCAACTTTCAAAGAGTAACTGTGTGGTACAGGAGATTTTGAGTAATTTGACTCTCCAGGGTGAGTGTCCTGGGGGGAGCATGTTTTTAGTGTGGAAACATAGGTGCTATTGTGCAGAAATCTAAATAATGGTGTAAAGTGGAAGTGAAATGTGTATTCTTTTAAAATGATAGAGTCTTTTAAAAAGAAACTTGAAAAATCAAAGAGTGTAGGGTATCACGACTCATTTACCCTCTGTCTCCCCAACCCACATCCATGTCCACATGTATAAATTACTAGAGAAGAAAGAAAAAGTGGTAGCGCAGTTGTATCCACACATTTGGGGAAGAAATAGAAGGCAGATCTTAAAATAAAATAAAATAAAAACCCCACAGCTAAAGTGGTGTGATGGGGCTGTAGGAGAGTTCAAAGTGGCTGAGGACAGCGATTGTTGAGAATCCAAAGATCCAAAGCTGTGTCTGACCATAAGTTCTGGGTAACACATAATTCACTCAACAAGAGAGACTGAAAGATTAAATCAGCATTTGGATGTAGTTTTATGATTCTATTTAGTTGACTGCCTCCCCAAGACTTTCTTTACCTTTCTAGTAAATGTTAGCATGCACCAGATTGTCTGCATATGTTGGAGGATTGCGAGCAGGGATGGGGTGATGAGGCGAAAGCAGAAGGGGAAGTGTGTGGGGGGAACTCAGGGCTCAGCTTCTAAGATAGATACTTCCTCAACTTCTGCTGAGTAGTGATAAAATGCAGGAAACTTAGTTTGCATGAAGGTACAACTCAATGGTCCATGCTTTTATTTGGCCAGCTCCCCAGTACCGTCTTTCCTATTCTCTATGTATCCTATTAATGACAAATGAAAAAATTTAGTTGTGCTATTCATCATTTTAAAGCTGAGCTCAGGAAGGTGAAGGGCAATGCTTCCCCTTCAATTTTATTGAGGTATATTTGACAAATAAAATAACATATTTAAAGTGTATAAAACCACCAAATCACCCAGCAAAAAATAAATAAATAAATAAATAAATAAAGTGTATAATGTGAGGATCTGATATATGTTTACATTGTGAAGGGACTCCCCTCAACAAGTTAATTATCAGGACAATGTTTTATTCATCTTTTGATATAGAAGGTGTTTTGTTGAATAAATACATGATGAATAATATGATCAACAAATATGAGTGTTTTGTAAACTGTAAAACACTATACAAATGTAAATTTTGATGATTCTCTTTCCTACTCACATCAGACTTAGCTCAGGTTTCACTTCCTGACACCTACTTTGACTGTTGCATCCTACACTCATATTTCTCCTTTTTGAACTTGTGTTTATTGTCTGTACCAATAGTATGACAACCAGTATTCTATTGCTTTGTACTGTATCTTTTAGTGTGTAGGAAACTTGTCTCCCTAGGTAGATTGTGAACTCCCCTAGAGCAGGAGAAATTCCAGCCTTTTTTTCCCCCTGAGCTCTGTGAACCCAAAGCCTAACCTGCCACAACATTTACACATAGAAAAATGTTTATTAAATAATTGGTTATTGCTTAACTGGAGCAAAGCTTTACATCCCCCATGGAGTTTTAACCTATAAATGACTAGGATTGTACTAATGATCCCAGTGGCTTTCCTCCATGATAGTAAAAGATCTTGAGGAGGAAAGTAGAAAGACCCCTCCCCTGTCATTACTGTCGCCTTATTATTACAATAAGTAGTATTTTCCTTGGCATTTCCAGGGATATTCTTATTAACATTCTCACTAGTATTGAAAATTACAGGAGGAATTGATACTACATTGCTGACAGTTCTTTGACCTCTCTTCTCCAGTAGTTAATTCATTCTTAAGAAGAGATCATCACACTCATCAAACTGGGCCACTCTATTGTCAAACAGTTGGGTTCCAAACACAGGACACTGTCAAGTCCAAATGGAAGTCAGACTATGGCATTCAAAGTTAATGTCACTATGTGCCCTCTTATATAGTCATGTCCAACTCTTTGCAACCCTATGGACTATAGCTTACCAGGCTCCTCTGTCCAAGGAATTTTCCAGGCAAGAGTACTGTAGTGGGTTGCCATTTCCTTCTCCAGGGGATCGTCCCAACCCAGGGACTGAACCCAGGTCTCCTGCATTGCAGGCAGGCGCTTTACCAACTGAGCCACCAAGTACCATGATACAAATATTTTATCTTGCATAATCAGAATGAAGCAATGCATAAGAGCAGACCTCAGGGGAAATATGAGTCACAAAATGGCAATAGAAATCTTGAGGAGTACATGAGTGTGTATGAGAGAGGACAGTGGGAGGATAGTTCTACTCTTAGTCTAGATGGTCAAAATATATTACAGACAGCTTACATACTTTTGAACTTTTTGTAAAGCACTAACTAGAGGGCTGACCTTTCAGGGATACCTGTATGAGTCCCTACCTAATTACTAGCAATTTGGAATCCTCCTAAGTTCTGAGGTCATTCCTCAGACCTGGCTCCAAGGCCTGCCTCTAACTTCTTGGTATTTTAGATGCCTGGATTTTGGAAGCAAGATAATTGTTCTTTAAGAGATTGCTTTTTATGGAAAGACTTTGTCACAAACAAGAATTCAATTTCATATTAAACACATAAACTAAATATTTACCTGAACTGCGTAACTGATTCAGAATGAAAAGAAGCTTTTAATATCTTGTAAAGCCTGAACTTCTTAGAAACTTTGGAATAAGTAAACAAGATGTGTCAGAGGTGTTTTGAGTATTGTTACTGCTAACTTAATTCCACTTATCATGTAGAACCCATGACAACACAGACAGCCTTATGTAAAAATAAAGACTATTAATTTGAAATAGATGAGAAATCTCGAGAACTCTTATATGTCAGTCATCTCAAAATGTGATTCCAAACTGGATTTTCCATTCCTTTATAGAGGAAAGAGATTGATTAAAAGTAAATGAAAGCCTGATGTGACAGAGGACTCTAAGTCTAGATCTCAGTTCCCTTTCCTCTTTCATTAGCGACACTTAAGTAGGAGCTCAAATGTCTGGGATATGATTCCCCAAACACTCTAAATAAGATAATGGCATTTTATTCTTCAAAAGGAAAACCAACTCTGTATTAAGAGCTAAAGGGTTTATGTTTACTCTTCTATTTTGCCTCATTTCCCCTATTTCTACCAGGGCCCCTCCTTAACCTATATCTTCCAAACACGTAAAGATTTTTCTTTTTCTTTCCTCTCAAATGTGTGCATGTGTGTGCTAAGTTGCTTCAGTCATGTCTGACTCTATGCGATCCCATGGACTGCAGCCTGCTGGACTCCTCTGTCTATGGGATACTCAGGCAAGAATATTGGGATGGGTAGCTGTTCCCCACTCCAGGGGATCTTTCCTATCCAGGGATCAAACCTGGATCTCTTACAACTAACCTGCATTGACAGGTGGGTTCTTTACCACCTGGGAAGCTCCTGTCTCATATGTACTACTCCCTAAATAAAGAAGAAAAGCTTGCAGGGCACAAAGAAAAGAGGGATCATGATGGGATGAAGTGGGATGGGCTGGAAAGAAGAAGTAGGATAGAAGAGTTTTGTGGTGCACAACTTATGTTTAAATGGTGGTCTTCCCTACCAACCCATGAAGAATTCTCAGTCAAAGGCAAAAGTAATTGTCAGTTGACAGTATTTTAGCAACAGTATTGTAACATGAATTGATTGACCTAAGATGTCTGGATTTATCTAATCAGGTTAAATGGCTTCCTTTGTTGCTTTTTCTAAAAGAATGAAGATGTGTTACTACCAGCTATGAGTCTACCAGACTTATTGACAGTTGTATTTCTTCAATACAAATAAACAAATTGACAATCTGATTCAAGAATCTCTTTTATAGGATTGATTAATAGGAATCTAACTTCCAGGATGCTAAAGCTGAAACTCCAATACTTTGGCCACCTCATGCGACGAGTTGACTCACTGGAAAAGAGTCTAATGCTGGGAGGGATTGCGGGCAGGAGGAGAAGGGGACGACAGAGAATGAGATGGCTGGATGGCATCACTGACTCGATGGACATGAGTTTGAGTGAACTCCGGGAGTTGATGATGGGCAGGGAGGCCTGGCGTGCTGTGATTCATGGGGTCGCAAAGAGTCGGACGCAACTGAGCGACTGAACTGAACTGAACTTCCAGGAATTTCTCACACCCGATTAAAGAGGGGAAGCTTTTTCTTCAGTTCAGTTCAGTTCAGTTCAGTCGCTCAGTCGTGTCCAACTCTCTGCGACCCCATGAATCACAGTACGCCAGGCCTCCCTGTCCATCACCAACTCCCAAAGTTCACTCAAACTCATGTCCACAGAGTTGGTGATGCCATCCAGCCATCTCGTTCTGGCTCTCAAATCATACTATGTTTGGTAACCATGTAGCCTGAAACATAAATATCATTGGTTTGAGGGATAAAAATGACTTTAGGTCTTTGTATTTTAGGGAGAGATACATGTACTATACCTACTTATATATTCTGGAACATCATTTGTATTATAACTAAATCTGTGGTTGGACAAATGGCTTGATAACAGAGTAGTAGAATATTGTGTTACATTCAGAAATCAGTGTAAAAAATTATTTTGATTCTCAGCATTTGATCCTAGGAATTAATGGACTTAATGGAAGTAATATGTAGGGAAAAGGTAAATAGCATTTTCACAGAAATACTTCTTAAATACTACTCTTAAATATTTCAATCTTTTCAACAGAAAATTAATAAAGAAACATTGGCCTTAAATGACACTTCAGATGACTTGGAATTAACTGATATTTATAGAGCATTCCATCCAAAAGCAGTAGACTACATACTCCTTTCAAGTGCCCACAAAACATTACCTAGGATTGACCACATGCTGGGCCACAAAACTAGCCTTGATAAATTTAATAAAATTGAAATCATCTCAAGCATCTTCTCTGATCACAACGCTATGAGTTTAGAAATAAACTAGAAGAAAAAAAATCCATAAAAACACAAACATGTGGTGGCTAAATACTAAGCTACTAAACAACCGGTGGATCACTGAAGAAATCAAAGAGGAAGTTAAAAAAAAAAATTAAAACCTACTGACAAGTGAAAATGAAAGCACGAGTCCAAAACCTATGGTATGCAGCAAAAGCAGCTCTAAGAGGGAAGTTTATAGCACTACAATCTTACCTCAAGTAACAAAAAATAAAAAACTTAAATAAACCACCTAACCTTATACCTAAAACAACTAGAGAAAAAAGAACAAAACCTAAAGTTAACAGAAGGAAAGAAGTCATGAAGATCCGAGCAGAAACAAATGAAATAGAAACAAAGAAAAAAACTGCAAACATCAATGAAACTAAAAGCTGGTTCTTTGAAAAGATAAGCAAAATATATAAAACTTTAGCCAGACTCATCAAGAGAAAAAGGGAGAGGATCCAAGTCAATAAAAGCAGATATGAAAAAGAAGTTGCAACTGACACTACAGAAATACCAAGATCATAGTACGAATACTATGAGAAACTGTATACCAAAAAAAAAAGGACAACCTGGAAGAAGTGGACAAATTCTTAGAAAGGTACAAAACTGAACCAAGAAGAAATAGAAAATATTAATAAATCATAAGCACTGAAATTGAAAGTGTGATTGAAAGCCTCCCAACAAACGAAAGTCCAGGACCTGACAGTGTCACAGGCAAATTTTATGAAACATTTAGAGAAGAGTTAACATCTATCCTTTTGAATCTGTTCCAAAAATTGAGAGGGAAAAAAAGAAAACTTCCTAACTCACTTTATGAGGCCACCATCACCCTGATACCAAAACCAGACAAAGATATTACAAAAGAAGAAAATTACAATCCAATATCCTGATGAACATAGAGATGCAAAAATTCTCAACAAAATACTTAGCAAACCACATCCAACAATACATTAAAAAGATCATATACAATGATCAAGTGGGATTCATCCTAGGGATGGAAGGATTTTTCAGTATCCATACGTGAATCAATGCGATACACCACATCAACAAACTGAAGTATAAAAATCATATAATCATCTCAATAGATGCAGAAAAAGCTTTTGACAAAATTCAGCACCTGTTTATGATTAAAAAAAAAAAAAACTCTCCAGAAAGTCGGCATAGAGGGAAAACACCTGAAAATAATAAAGGCCATATAAGACAAACTTGCAGCTAGCATCATACTCAGGGGTGAAAATTTGAAAACATTCCCTCTAAGATCAGAAATAAGATAAGGATGTCCACTCTTGCTGCTTTTATTTAACATAGTTTTGGAAGTCATCAGTTCAGTTCACTTTAGTCGCTTGGTCGTGTCTGACTCTTTGCAACCCCATGAATCACAGCACGCCAGGCCTCCCTGTCCATCACCAACTCCCGGAGTTCACTCAAACTCATGTCCATCGAGTCGGTGATGCCATCCAGTCATCTCATTCTCTGTCGTCCCCTTATCCTCCCGCCCCCAATCCCTCCAAGCATCAGAGTCTTTTCCAGTGAGTCAACTCTTCACATGAGGTGGCCAAAGTATTGGAGTTTCAGCTTCAGCATCAGTCCTTCCAATGAACACCCGGGACTGATCTCCTTTAGAATGGACTGGTTGGATCTCCTTGCAGTCCAAGGGACTCTCAAGAGTCTTCTCCAACACCACAGTTCAAAAGCATCAATTCTTCGGTGATCAGCTATAGTTTATAGCAATCAGAGAAGGAAAAAAGTAAAGGGAATCCATATTGGAAAAGAAGAAATAAAACTCACTGTTTGCAGATGACATGATACTTTAGATGAAAGATCCTAAAGGTGCTACCAGAAAATTACTAGAACTCATCAATGAACTTGGTTAAGCTGTAGGTTACAAAATTAATACACAGAAATCTATTGGATCTCTATGCACTAACAATGAAAAAATAAAAAAGAGAAATTCAAGAAACAATTCCATTTACCATCACATCAAAAACAATAAGATATCTAGGAATAAACATAACTAAAGATACAAAAGACCCATACTCTTAAAACTATAAGATGTTAATGAAAGAAATTGAAGAAGACATAAACCAATGGGAAGATATACCGTGTTTGTGGATTGGAAGAATCAACACTGTCAAAATGAATATACTACCCAAGGCAATCTACAGATTCAATGCAATCCCTTTCAAAATACCAATGGAATTTATGACAGAACCAGAACCAAAAAATCTAAATTTGCATGGAGGCACAAAAGATCACGAATAGCCAAAGCATTTTGAGAAAGAAAAACAGAGCTGGGGAAATCAGGCTCCTTGACTTCAGACTATCCTATATAGGTTGGTGAAAAGGTGATTGTAGTTTTTGCATTGTTGACGTTTGCTGTTTGATATTGGAATACTTAGATAAATGTGGCTATGTTATACATCATTTTAATATGCACTTCTCACTTTACGTTTTTTTGCTAATGACATTACCTGCTGCTTATTTTATCTTTATTTTAACTATGGAAATGAAGTTAGACAAAAATCAAATTTGAGTGATTCTCTTATTCCAGTTCAAAATGGGTCGTTAACAGTGGAAACAACTCGGAACATCAACAACGCATTTGGCCCAGGAACTGCTAATGAACATATAGTGTAGTTGTGGTTATAAAAGCTTTGCAAAGGAGATGAGATCCTTGAAAATGAGGAGCGAAGTGGCCAGCCATTAGAAGTTGACAATGACCAACTGAAAGCAGTCACTGAAGCTGATCCTCTTACAACTATACACTATATTGCTGAGGGACTCAACATTGACCATTCTATGATTACTTAGCATTTGAAGCAAATTGAAAAGGTGAAAAAGCTCAATTAGTGGATGCTCATGAACTGACTGAAAATAAAAAAATCTTCATTTTTAAATTTTGTTTTCTCTTACGCAACAAGGAGCCATTTCTTGATCAGATTGTGACATATGATGAAAAGTGGATTTTATACAACTGGCGACAACCAGCTCAGTGGTTGGATCGAGAAGAAGCTCCAAAGCACTTCCCAAAGCCAAGTGAAAAGTACTGAAAGTGTTAGTTGCTAGACTCCTCTGTCCATGGAATTCCCCAGGCAAGAATACTGGAGTAGGTAGCCATTTGCTTTTCCAGGGGATCTTCTCAACCCAGGGATTGAATCCAGGTATCCTGCATTGCAGGAAGATTCTTTATCATTTGAGCCACCAGGGAAGCCCCTTCCAAAGTCAAACTTGCACCAAAAAAGGTCATGGTCACTGTTTGGTGGTATGCTGCCAGTCTGACCCACTACAGCTTTCTGAATGCCAGAAAAACTATTACACCTGAGAAGTATGCTCAGCAAATTGATGAGATACAGCAAAAACTGCAGTGTCTTCAGTTGGCTTTGCTTAACAGAAAGGGCCCAATTCTTCTCCATGACAATGCTCAACCACACGTTGCACAACCAACACTTCAAAAGTTGAATGAATTTGGCTACAAAGTTTTGCCACATCCACCATATTCACCTGACCTCTTGCCAAAGGACTACCACTTCTTCAACCATCTTGACAACTTTTTGCATGGAATACACCTTCAGAACTAGCAGGAGACAGAAAATGCTTTCCAAGAGTTCGTCAAATCCTGAAGCACAGACTTTTATACTACAGGGATAAACAAGCATTTCTTGTTGTCAAAAATGTGTTGATTGTAATGGGTCCTATTTTGATTAATAAAGAAGTGTTTGAGCCTAGGTATAATGATTTAAAATTCACTATCCAAAGTCACAATTACTTCTGCATCAGAACAGTATGGTACTGGTACAAAAATAGAAATATAGACCAATGAATCAGGACAGAAAACCCATAAATAAGCCCACACACTTATGACCAATTAATCTATGACAGAGAAGGCAAGACTACAAAATGTTGGAAAGATAGTCTCTTCAACAAACGGTGCTGGGAAAACTGGACAGTTTTATATATGTATGTATATAATGAAGTTGGATAGTTCTTTAACTCAATACACAAAAATAAGCTCAAAATGGATTAAAGACCTAAATGTGACACCAGGCACTAAAAAATTCTTAGAGGAAAACATAGGCAGAAAACTCTCTGACATAAATTATAGCAGTATCTTTTTCAATCCACCTGCCAAAATAATGGATATAAAAACAGAAATAAATAGATGATATCTACTTAAATGCCAAAGCTTTAGCATAGTATGGAAACAATAAATAAATTGAAAAGACAGCCCACAGATGGGAGAAAATATTTGAAATGATGTGGCTGATAAGGGATTAGTTTCCAAAATCTACAAATATCTCGTGATGCCTATAAGCATAAAAACAAACAATCCAATCAAAAATTGGGCAGAAGACCTAAATAGACATTTCCACAAAGAATACATACAGGCGACTAAAAAGCACAAGAAAAGGTGTTTGGCATTGCTAGTTTTTAGAGAATTGCAAATCAGAAATACAGTGAACTTTGGTTCACACCAACCAGAATGGCTATCATCAAAAAATTCACAAACAATAAAAGCTGCAGAGGGTGTGGAGAGAAAGGAACCCTCCTGCACTGTTGGTGGGAATGTAAGTTGGTATAGTCACTATGGAAAACAGTATGGAAAATCCTTAAAAAGCTAAAAATAGATATACCATCAGTTCAGTTCCGTCACTCAGTCCTGTCCGACTCTTTGCGACCCCATGGATTGTAGCCCTGCCAGGCTTCCCTGTCCATCACCAACTCACGGAGCATGTTCAAATTCATCTCCATCGAGTCGGTGCTGCCATCCAGCCATCTCATCCTCTGTCATCTCATCCCCCTGCCTTCAATCTTTCCCAGCATCAGGGTTTTTTCAAAGGAGTCAGTTCTTCACATCAGGTGACCAAAGTGTTGGAGCTTCACCTTCAACATCAGTCCTTCCCATGAATATTCAGGACTGATTTCCTTTAGGATGGACTAGTTTGATCTCCTTGCAGTCCAAGGGACTCTCAAGAGTCTTCCCCAACACCACAGTTCAAAAGCATCAATTCTTTGGTGCTCAGCTTACTTTATGGTAAAACTCACATCCATACATGAGTAGTGGAAAAACCAATATTTTGACTAGACAGACCTTTGCCAGCAAAGTAATGTCTCTGCTTTTTAATATGCTGTCTAGGTCGGTCATACATGATTGCAATCACCATCTACAGTGATTTTGGAGCCCATGAAAATAAAGTCTGTCACTGTTTCATTGCTTCCCCATCTAGTTGCCATGAAGTGATGGGACTGATGTCATGATCTTAGTATTTTGAATGTTGAATTTTAAGCCAGCTTCTTCACTCTCCTCTTTCACTTTCATCAAGAGGCTCTTTAGTTCCTCTTTGCTTTCTGCCATAAGGGTGGTATCATCTGCATATCTGAAGTTATTGATACTTCTCCTGGAAATCTTGATTCCAGCTTGTTCTTCATCCAGCCCAGCTTTTCGCATGATGTACTCTGCATATAAGTTAAATAAACAGGGTGAGAATATACAGCTTTGACGTATTTCTTTCCCAATTTGGAACCAGTCTGTTGTTCCATGTCCAGTTCTAACTGTTGCTTCTTGACCTGCATACAGATTTCTCAGGAGGCAGGTAAGGTGGTCTGATATTCTCGTCTCTTAAAGAATTTTCCACAGTTTGTTGTGATCCACACAGTCAAAGGGTTTGGCATAGTCAATGAAGCAGAAATAGATGTTTTTCTGAAGCTCTCTTGCTTTTTCGATGATCCAATGGATGTTGGCAATTTGATCTCTGGTTCCTCTGCCTTTCCTAAATCCAGCCTGAACATCTGGAAGTTCTTGGTTCACGTACTGTTGAAGCCTCACTTGGAGAATTTTGAGGATTACTTCGCTGGCGTGTGAGATGAGCTCAACTGTGCGGTAGTTTGAACATTCTTTTGCATTCCCTTTCTTTGTGATTGGAATGAAAACTGACCTTTTCCAGTCCTGTGACCACTGTTCAGTTTTCCAAACTTGCAGGCATATTGAATGCAACACTTTCACAGCATCATCTTTTAGGATTTGAAATAGCTCAACTGTAATTCCATTACCTCCACTAGCTTTCTTTGTAGTGATGCTTCCTAAGGCTCACTTGACTTCACATTTCAGGATGTCTGGCTCTAGTCTAACCACACCATCATGGTTATCTGGGTCATGAAGATCTGTTACGTATAGTTCTTCTGTGTATTCTTGCTGCCTCTTAATATCTTCTGCTTTTGTTATATTCATCCCGTTTCTGTCCTTTATTTTGCCCATCTTTGCATGAAATGTTCCCTTGGTATCTCTAATTTTCTTGAAAAGATCTCTAGTCTTTCCCATTTTATTGTTTTCCTCTATATCTTTGCATTAATCACTTAGGAAAGCTTTCTTGTCTTTCCTTGCTGTTCTTTGGAACTTTACATTCAGATGGGTATATATTTCCTTTTCTCCTTTTCCTTTTGCCTCTCTTCTTTTCTCAGCTATTTGTAAGGACTCCTCAGACAACCATTTTGCCTGTTTGCATTTCTTTTTCTTGGGGATGGTATTGGTCACCACTTCCTGTACAATGTCACAAACCTCCATCCATAGTTCTTCAAGCACTCTGTCTATCAGATCTAATCCCTTGAATCTATTTGTCTCTTTCATTGTATAATTGTAAGGAATTTGATTTAGGCCGTACCTGAATGGTCTAGTGGTTGTCTCTACTTTCTTCAATTTAAGTCTGAATTTTGCAATAAGGGTTCATGATCTGAACCAGTCAGCTCCCAGTCTTGTTTTCTCTGACTGCTTATAGCTTCTCCATTTTTGTCTGCCAATAATATCATCAGTCTGATTTTGGTATTAACCATCTGGTGATGTCCATGTGTAGAATTGTCTTGTGTTGTTGGAAGAGCTTGCTTACTATGACCAGTGTTTTCTCTTGACAAAACTATGTTAGCCTTTGCCCTGCTTCATTTTGTACAGCAAAGTCAATTTTGCATGTTACTCCAGATATCTCTTGACTTCCTACTTTTGCATCCCAGTCCCCTATGATGAAAATATCTTTTTTTGGTGTTAGTTCTACAAGATCTTGTAGGTCATGACAGAACTGTTCAACTTCAACTTCTTTGACATTAGTGGTGGGTGCATAGACTTGGATTACTGTGATATTGAATGGTGTGCTTTGCAAATGAACAGAGATCATTCTGTCATTTTTGAGATTGTACCCAAGTACTGCATTTCAGACTCTTATGTTGACTCTGATGGATACTCCATCTCTTCTAAGGGATTCTTGCCCACAGTAGTAGATATAATGGTCATTTGAATTAAATTTACCCATTCTGGTCCATTTTAGTTCACTGGTTCCTAAAATGTCGATGTTCACTCTTGCTGTCTCCTGTTTGACCACTTCCAGTTTGCCCTGATTCATGGACCTAACATTCCAGGTTCCTATGCAATATTGTTCTTTACAGCATTGGACTTTACTTCTGTCACCAGTCATATCCACAACTGGGCATTGTCTTCACTTTGGCTCTGTCTTTTAATTCTTTCTGGAGTTATTTCTCCACTCTTTTCCAGTAGCATATTGAGCATCTACTGACCTGGGGAGTTCATCTTTCAGTGTCATATCTTTTTGCCATTTCATACGGTTTATGGGGTTGTCAAGACAACAATATTGAGGTGGTTTGCCATTCCCTTCTCCAGTGAATCAAATTTTGTCCAAATTTTCCACCATGACCCATCTATCTTGGGTGGCCCTGGCATGGCTCATAGTTTTATTGAGTTATACAAGGCTGTGACCCATGTGATCAGTTTGTTTAGTTTTCTGTCTTCGTTCTGTCTGCCCTCTGATGGATAAGGTTAGATGCTTATGAAAGTTTCCTGATGGGAGAGAATGACTGTGGGGGAATCTGGGTCTTGTTCTGATGGGCAGGACCATGCTCAGTAAATCTTTAATCCAATTTTCTGTTGATGGGCAGGGCTGTGTTCCCTCACTGTTTTTTGGCCTGAGACCAAACTGTGGTAGGAGTAATGGCAGTAATGGAGACCTCCTTTAAAAGGACTTATGCCTACACTCTTGTATTCAGTGTCCTTGACTCTACAGTAGGCCACTGTCAACCCATGCCTCTACTGGAGAGTCCTGGACACTCACAGGCAAGTCTGGCTCAGTCTCTTGTGGGGACACTGCTCCTTTCTCCTGGGTCGTGGTGCACACAAGGTTTTGTTTGTGCCTTCTAAGTGTTTGTTTCCCCATTTCTGTGCAAGTTCTCTAATCAAATCCCACTGGCCTGCAAAATCAAATTCCCTGGGGGTTCTCAGTCCTTTTGCTGGATCCCCAGGTTGGGAAATCTGTTGTGAGTCCTAGAACTTTCTTAACAGTGTGGTGTGACAATTTCTTTGGTATAATTATTCTGCAGTTTGTGGATTGTCTGCTCGGTGGCTCTATGGTTGGACTAATCGTGACCTCCTCTAAGAGGGCTTATGCTACACACAGCACGTTCTGGGTCTGCTGCAGCCAGATCCCCTGTCCCTGTGGCAGGCCACTGTTGACACATGCCCCTACGGGAGACACTCAAACACTCAAAGGCAGGTCTGGTTCGGTCTCTGTGGGGCCTCTGGGTCCTGGTGTGCACAAGGTTTTGCTTGACCCTCCGAGTTTCTCTGGTGGGTATGCAATTAGATTGTAAATGTGATTTCGCCCCTCTTACCATCTTGTTGGGGCTTCTCCTTTGCCTTTGGACATGGGGTATCTTTTTTTGGTCAGATCCAACATTCTCCTTTTGATGATTGTTCAGGAGCAAGTTGCAATTTTGGAGTTCTCACAGGAGAAGATGAACACACACCCTTCTACACTGCCATCTTGTCACATATGAGATCTACAATATGACCCTGCAATCTTACTCATGGGCATATATCCAGAGAAAAACATGGTCTGAAAGGATACATGCATTTCAATGTTCATTGCAGCTCTAACCAAGACATGGAAACAACCTAAAATTCCATTGACAGAGGACTAGATAAAGAAGATGTGGTTCATATATACAATGGAATATTACTCAGCCATTGAAAATAATGAAATAATGCCATTTGCAGCACCACGAATGGACCTATAGAGTGTTATACTAAGTGAAGTAAGTCAGAGAGAGAAGGAGAAATATTATAATATCCCTTATATGTGGAATCTAAAAATAAGTGACACACATGAACTTATTTACAAAACAGAAACAGATTCACAAATTTCAAGTACAAGCTTATGTTTGCTGGGGTAAAAGATGGAGGGAAGGAATAATTAGGGAGTTTGGGATGGGCATGTACACACTGCTATATTTAAAATGGATAACCAACAGGGACCTACTGTATATAGCACATGCAACTTTTCAGAATGTTATGTGGCAACCTGGATGGGAGGGGAGTTTGGGGGAGAATGAATACATGTATATGTATGGCTGATTCCCTTCACTGTTCACCTGAAACTATCACAAAATTGTTAATCAGCTATACCCGAATACAGAATAAAAAGTTAAAATCTTTTAATCTTTTCAGAATTCACATTAAGGCTTGTAAAAGTATTGTAGAGTTAGTGGTAATGAAAGGATTGGATCCTATTGATAGGTCCTTAGAGTTGGCTGAGATTGCTGATGCTTAGAATGAGGCCCTTGTCTATACTGTAATGTTGGGAGCAGAAAGTAACTGATCTTGCTGCCTCAACATGCATTCAATTTTGTTATATATTTTATTCTTCTGGAATAGACTTAAAACTCTTTTGGAAAGTGGTTTGTGTTTTCAAGTTGCTTTCATATTTACCATTTGAAAGGATCTGAAAAATATCTCCATTTGTTCATTACCACATTCAACACATGAAGATATCAAGACATACTGATGTTCAGGAACTTGCTAGAGAACAGACAACTGATTAGAAACCAAGGCTAGGATGAACTCTCAGTTATCCTGGCTCAATTTCATTCCCATTGAAATTCATTCAGCAAGGTAGTTTGGAGCAGCCACTGTTAGGTTGCACCATTTATGACGGAGTTCAAACTGAAATAGTTTGAAGAAAAAAAATCATGCTAGCCTATGTTCTAATAACTTTGTATTTATTAAGTACTCACAGTGTATATGCGGTACTGTGCTAGTTACTGGTGGTCAGGGGACATTTAAAAGAATAAATTATCTGATACCTTTCCTCAAGACTTTTAAAAAATCATTTGAAGTGAAGTGAAAATTTCTCAGTTGCATCTGACTCTTTGCAACCCCATGAACTATACAGTCCATGGGACTCTCTAGGCCAGAATACTGGAGTGGGCAACCTTTCCCTTCTCCAGGGGATCTTCCTAAGCCAGGTATTGAACCCAAGTCTCCCGCACTGTAGGCAGATACTTGACCACTGAGCCACAAGGGAAGCCCTTTGAGAGGAATTATATTTCCGTGGCTCTTATTTTTCAGGACTGTCTTCTTCCTCTTGACTGAAAGTGTAGGTATTGCATGAATTTCAGTCTTAGGTCATGTCTTATATTTGACTTTCCTAAGCTGAGTAATTTTTGTGATTTTGGCTGTTACACTCCTCAGATTTAATTTTGGCCTCCACCTCTTACCCATCATTCATGTTCGGGGCCATTATTTCCAACTATTCATTGGACATTGCTTTGAATTTTTGCCATCTTCTCAAACCCAGTTGGCCAAAACACTTTACCCTCAAACTACATATTTATATACATAGTAGTAACATCAGTGTCCAGATCCCATAGTTTCAAAATTTCAGAGAAAGCTTTGACATTTCTTTCCTATGCTGCCTATATCTAGTCACTCACCAACTTTCATCGATTACTCTTGAGTTACTCTTCATTCCATTTCCACTACCACCAAATGGCAGTGGACGAGCCTCGTTAACTGCTATTTTTTCTTTCTTTTTAAAAAAATTAATTTATTTATTTTAATTGGAGGCTAATTACTTTACAATATTGTGGTGGTTTTTGCCATACATTGACATGAATCAGCCATAGGTGTACGTGTGTCCCACCATCCTGAACCCTCCCTCCCCACCCCACCCTTCTGGGTTGTCCCAGAGCACAGCTTTGAGTGCCCTGCTTCATGAATCGAACTTGCACTGGTCATCTACTTTACTTATGGTAATATACATGTTTTAATGCTATTCTCTCAAATCATCCCACCCTCACCTTCTCCCACAGAATCCAAAAAGTTTGTTTTACATCTGTGTCTCTTTTTCTGTCTTGCATATAAGGTCGTCATTACTGTTTTTCTAAATTCCATATATATGCATTAATATACAGTATTGGTGTTTCTCTTTCTGACTTACTTCACTCTGTATAATAGGCTCCAGTTTCATCCACCTCTTTAGAACTGACTCAAATGCATTGTTTTTTATAGCTGAGTAATATTCCACTGTGTGTATTTACCACAACTTCCTTATCCATTCGTCTGCTGATGGACATCTAGGTTGTTTCCATGTCCTAGATATTGTAAACAGTGCTGCTATGAACATTGGGGTACATGTGTCTCTTTCAGTTCTGGTTTCCTCGGTGCTTATGCCCAGCAGTGGAATTTCTGGGTCGCATGGCAGTTCTATTTCCAGTTTTTTTAAGGAGTCTCTATGAAGGAAACTATAAGCAAAGTGAAAAGGCAGTCCTCAGAATGGGAGAAAATAATAGCAATTGAAACAACTGAATTAATCTCCAAAATATACAAGCAGTTTATGCAGCTTAATACCAGAAAAATAAACCACCCAATCAAAAAGTGGACCAAAGAACTAAACAGACATTTATCCAAAGAAGACATACATATGGCTAACAGACACATGAAAAGATGCTCAACACCACTCATTATCAGAGAAGAGGAAATCAAAACCACAATGAGGTACCATCCCACACCAGTAAGAATGGCTGCCATCGAACCTTCTTACACTGTTGGTGGGAATGCAAACTAGTACAACCGCTATGGAGAACAGTATGGAGATTCTTTAAAAAACTGGAAATAGAACTGCCGTATGACCCAGCAATCACACTCCTGGGCATACACACCTAGGAAACCAGAATTGAAAGAGACACATGTACTCCAATGTTCATCGCAGCATTGTTCATAATAGCCAGGACATGGAAGCAACCTAGATGTCCATCTGCAGACGAATGGATAAGAAAGCTGTGGTACATATACACAATGGAGTATTACTCAGCCATTAAAAAGAATGCATTTGAATCAGTTTTAATGAGGTGGATGAAACTGGAGCCTATTATACAGAGTGAAGTAAGCCAGAAAGAAAAACACCAATACAGTATACTAACGCATATATATGGAATTTAGAAAGATGGTAATGATAACCCAGTATACGAGACAGCAAAAGAGACACAAATATATAGAACAGTCTTTTGGACTCTGTGGGAAAGGGCGAGGGTGGGATGATTTGGAAGAATGGCATTGAAACATGTATATTATCATATGTGAAACGAATCACCGGCCCAGGTTCGAAGCATGATACAGGATGCTCAGGGCTGGTGTATGGGATGAACCAGAGGGATGGGATGGGGAGGGAGGTGGGAGGGGGGTTCAAGATGGGGAGCACAAGTACACCCGGGGCAGATTCATGTCAATATATGGCAAAACCAATACAATAATGTAAAGTAATTAGTCTCCAATTAAAATAAATAAAATAATAAATAAATAAAGGATAAAACAATTTATAAGTCAGAACATCAACAAAAAGCTTATAAGCAAAAAAAAAAAAAGGCTGTCATCAAAAAGTCTATAAATAATAAATGCTGGAGAGGATGGGGAGAAAAGGGAACCTTATTACATTCTTGGTGAGAACTGCTAGTCTTTTTAAGTGGTCTCTCCATCTCCAGTTTTCTATAAATGTACTCAGGCATATGAAAGTCTGACAGATTTGTCTACTAAAAATATTTTTCTATCATGTCTTCACTTATTCACAGTTTGCTAATATGATTTCCCATTAAAAAAATGCCTGGAATTCAATGTCTAATAATTTGACCTTAAATTTTCATCCAGATTTATTTTGTGTTACCTCAACACAATCCCAGATCAGGCTCCTCAGAGTACCTTGTAGGTGTCAAACTCAGTCATGACACAATATGTTTCTCACATTATTTCTGTGACTAGAATTGAATTTAAACAATGTATATTTACCACTTACTATGTGCAGAAAAAGTTCGTTCAGCATGGTTCCATATTCTAGATATTCCTTTAGACCTATCTCATTTTATCTTCTCTGTGACACTTTCTCCATTCATCCCAGCCCGGTTTTTTTTCTAAATGCCTTTGCCATTAAAAACATAACACTGGTTTAACACTTCATACTTTTATATTCTGTCATTCTTTTTAAAAAGATTAATTTATTTTAATTGGAGGATAACTACTTTATAATATTGTGATGATATTTGCCATACATCAACATGAATCAGCCACAGGTATACATGTGTCCTCCCCATCCTGAAACCCCCTCCCATCTCCCTCCCCACCCTATCCCTCTGGGTTGTCCCAGAGCACCGGCTTTGGGTGCCCTGCTTTATGAATCGAATTTGCACTGGTCATCTATTTTACATGTGGCAATGTACATGTTTCAGTGCTATTCTCTCAAACCATCCCACCCTCGCCTTCTGCCACTGAATCCAAAAGTCTCTTCTTTACATCTGTGTCTCCTTTGCTGCCCTGCATGTGGGATCGTTGGTGCCATCTTTCTAAATTCCATATATCTCCCCACCAACATGGTAATTTCCCGAAAGGCAGGAACTATGTGTAATTTTACTTTGTGGTACATATTGTATTGAGCTTAACTGAAGATTGTTTAACTGAATTACAAGAGATTTGAGCTATTTTAATAAGAACATAAAAGTAACAAAATAGATCAGAATAGTGGTCCATGCAGAGCTATCTGTTACTTGGGAGATTATGATAGATACTCTTCATGGCATCAGATCCACAAGGTTTAATACATATCTTAAGGATCAGTGCTGTTCCTTTTATCTCTTATTATTAATAAGTAGTACTACAAAGGAAAATTTATAATTTTCAGCACCACGGGAGAATTTTGCTGTTATCCCAGATAAATAGTTCCTAAAAAATCAAAAGCTTGACTAAGGATAGGAGAGAAAAGAGAGTAGAAAATGAAACTGATGATTCTGGGCTAGGAAGACACCTAAATGCTGAATTCGCACTGGACTCAACCTGCAAACTTTCTTTAACCTATCATTCTATTAAATAGCTCTGCATGGACTGCTATTCTGATATATTTTGTTACTTTTATGTTCTTATTAAAATAGCTCAAATCTCTTGTAATTCAGTTAAACAATCTTCAATTAAGCTCAATATAACATGTACCACAAAGTAAAATTATACGTAGTTCCTGCCTTTTGGGAGATTACCATGTTGGTGGGGAGATATATGGAATTCAGAAAGACGGCACCAACGATCCCACATGCAGGGCAGCAAAAGAGACACAGAT
This sequence comes from Moschus berezovskii, assembly GCF_049115385.1. NCBI lineage: Eukaryota > Metazoa > Chordata > Mammalia > Artiodactyla > Moschidae > Moschus > Moschus berezovskii. The sequence goes on from NC_142488.1 coordinate 67,832,212, forward strand.
GTAAAGAAGAGACTTTTGGATTCAGTGGCAGAAGGCGAGGGTGGGATGGTTTGAGAGAATAGCACTGAAACATGTACATTGCCACATGTAAAATAGATGACCAGTGCAAATTCGATTCATGAAGCAGGGCACCCAAAGCCGGTGCTCTGGGACAACCCAGAGGGATAGGGTGGGGAGGGAGGTGGGAGGGGGGTTCAGGATAGGGGGGGACACATGTATACCTGTGACTGATTCAAGTTGATGTATGGCAAATTCACCTAAATACTGAATGCGCACTGAACTCAACCTGCAAACTTTCTTTAAACTACCATTCTATTGCTTCCCTTGTGGCTCAGCTGGTAGAGAATCTGCCTGGGTTTCTTTTCCAATGTGGGAGACCTGGGTTCAATCCCTGGGTTTGAAAGATCCCCGGGAGAAGGGAAAGGCTACCCACTCCAGTATTCTGGCCTAGAGAACTCCATGGACTGTATAGTCCATGGGATCGCAAAGAGTTGGACACTACTTTCACTTCACTTCACCATTCTATTTGGGTTCATGGGCTGATTTATTTCATTTGCAGGAAGGGACTCGCTAGTATAGTCATTTAAATATCATGGGGACTTGGGGAACATTTTTTATTAAGGGAATAGATGTAAATATAGTACTTTAGGTTGTTTACTTACAGTGTAAACACAGACTGCTTTTAGTTCTAATTGAACAATTACTACTAAAACAGCAACAGAAAGTTTTCGGAATAATTTAAATAGATACCATAAACTTTATCTTGTTGTAGTAGAGATTATAAATTTAAAATTATCTGGAAACAAATTTCACCAACATATTTGAAATGCAATGCTATCTAAACTCTAAGTTTAGTTACATTTTGTTTTTCTTTTAATAATAGCCTGAAAAATCCTTTTTCTAGATTTAAAAATAATCAGAGGATTGGAAGGCAGAACCACTGAATTCAAATTATTTTTTGTTTTTGTTTTTTAGCTATAGATGGAATCCAGCAATTCATTTGTTTACTTTTGAAAACAACTCTTTGCTTCTAAGTAGAAGGAAGCTCCTGGCCAAAGATTTTGATTAAAATATATGAAGTGGTAGGCCTGTTTAAACCTGGTATAAGTCAGATATGTCCAAGCTACTAAATCATCTAATTTCCTTATATTCATTTATAATTGTGAGAGCTTTCTATTTGCAATTTCTAGTCAGAACTTGCCGATTCTAGCTGTGTGGCAAGTTTCCAGAAAATTTCTTAACCCCTTTGAATTTATTATTTTGCAAAATGGAAATAATATGGAAATAACACTTACCTGTTTAAATTGCAGAATATTGATAGATTCAAGTAGGATAATGAATATGAAACTACCTTGTGAAGATACGAAATCAGTCTTCCCTAGTGGGTTTACCTTCAGCAGTCACTGTATATTTTATTTGTACATTAAAAGAAACTGCTACTACAGTTTAGAGAAACTCCATTGATCCCTTAATAAAGAATTAAAAAATATCCCTTACTTTTTTCACTTGATTGCAAAGGTGCTGGAGGCTTGGGGAGTGTCCCCTCTGTATTTTGCCACATTGAACCCCTAACAGAAGCACTGAGCAATACTTGTTGACTGACTGATTAGATTATTGAATCTCTGTCCAATAAATAAAGTAGAAAGAATCATACTAGCAGCCCAATTTAAAGCAGACAAGGCAAATTATTTATCCTCAAACTCCTGGGAATTTGCTAAAATCTACCCTCAGCAGAATGCCTGGTTCTAGCACTGAAAAAAACATTGAATCTGCTTACCTGTTAACTTCAAGTTTGACAATTTAGGGTCTTTTGCATTCACTCTCAGAAGCAAGCTCCAGCTCTTCAGTAAATCCAATCTATCCATCCCTTAGAAAGCTAATCATTGTTGGTCAGCTGCACAGTTAATCTGAATACCCTGGAGGTCCTGAAAGTAAACACCATTCACAGTGTACCTGCTCTTTTAGGCAAACTTCTTTGAAAAGATGAGTTGCTGCTATTTTCAAGAGGAGAGGAGGGCAGGGCACATATGCTAGCCAATGTATACAAATTCTTCTTCCTCTTTCAGATCAGTCCTCAAGCAGTTTAAAACACGCCTCAATTTGGCTACTCTGGTTCAAAGTGGGGGGAGGGGAAGGCAGAAGGAGAGAAGAATAGAAACTGGACTTGCAGGTTGTTGTGTGTATTAATGAACTTTTATCCCTAGCTCCAGCGACGGAATCCTCAGGAAATCACACAACTGCCCTGAGATTGGAAGCAGGAAGGAGTATACTCTGTCCAGTTTAGTTGTCTCTGATTTGTATGATTTGGGGGAGTGGTTAGACTATTTGTAGGTGGAGAAATATAATCCTACCAGTACATGTTAATGTAACTGTCAACATGTGAAACCTGATCTTAGGCAAGATAAATTTCACATCTCTCTCTCACTGACAATTATGGCTCTATATGCATTCTAAGAATCCTTCTCCTTTCGGGTGACTTATGTCCTGAAAAATAAATGTCTTATGTTGAATTTGGTTTCTCAAAATCCCCACAACAATACATTACCTCCGTTGAATTAAAAATGATTTTTTTTCTTTCTGTCACACTAAGAGTGGTCTGGAATGACTGGGTTTCCTGTCTGTGGGCCTGTGTTAGGAATTTAGAAGGAATTTGTCTTTGGCCAGGAATTTGTCTTTGACCAGGCTCTGGGATATTGGAGCTTTGGGATGCTCTGTCTGCTTCTGGATAAAGGGATATAGCAGTCTGTTATGTGTTGACTGGAACTCGGGGCAGCACCTTGATGTTATGAACCAAATGAATAATAATACCCTAATGTGAGTTGGTTACTTATATTGAGTTATATTAAGATATTTCATCTGGGGATGGCATAAATATGTTCATATTAATACTTTGAAAACATAGCCCTATAACTAATAACTAATTTGTGTACTCAGTAAATCAGGAAACTAGCAACAGCCCTCTGGCCTGCTACCTACTGCAGGAACGAAGGCTTGAACTTTGCATCTGTATGTGCCAGCATTACCTCACAGCCAACCTGGAGGCAGGGCTTTAAGGTTTCTTAAATAGTCATCTCCTTTCATAGTATTCTTGGTTGTGGTATTAGTTGGGGGGAAAAGTCATTCAAACAAATTAAAGAAGAAGATAACATTTGGATTCAAGATCAGACTCTAATCCTTTCCTGGAAAGTTTTGCTAACTGAAGTGATATTAGAAATAGAATTTCTTCAACTGAGTTTGGATCCCCATAGATCTAGGGGAAACTTCATAAGAAAGACAGAGGATAAGTTACCACTTTGCCTCCGATCTGGACTGTTACAGCCATTTTCAACTATGGTGGAAGCGTAGTACATACTCAGGTAAGGAGGGAAAAAGAAAGAGGCAAAATCTTTCAAGAGGACATCACAATAACTGTGGCAGAGATGGGATGCACTGTTGTGCCTCTGTGTACTCCCCCAGTTGTCTGTCCTTAGCTGTTTCTCTGCCTTTGGGATGGAAAAAGCATTGCTTCACTCATCCCCAATTGTGTTTTTGCCTTGTTTAGCTATGTCAATTTATGCCATGTTTGTTATAATTGACAGCAGATTCCTAATCTCCTTTCCTCATCTCTCTATCCTTTCTTTTCCATCCTCTCTGTCTTCATTACATACTTGTCCTTACATTTTCTATTATTTTAGGAAATGATGGAGTATCACACTGATATCTCTTTGCTGTCATCTCTCTATTCTTTCTCATTTTCCTCAGACTTTTTCAGTTTTTAATTTTTTATTGGGGTGGAGAGGACCAAGAAGGGAATGGTAAGGGAGAAGGTGAATAATGTGTAGTTGGATGGGGACTCTTTCTTAATGGAGTAAGACTTGGGTAAAAGGTTATAAGATTGTCAGTAAGACAGCATTCATGTATTAACTTTGTTCTTCAGGATTCATAGCTTACTCATAGAACTAAAAAGGCCTTGAAACATCATTTTGTTTAGACTTTTAAAAAAATTGAGTTCCTGAGGATATGACACATCTGGTTAATCATTGTGTTCCTAGATGTTAGCTGATTGGCTTGTTTGGTTTGTTAAATAAATCTAGTTCAACTCTCTTATATTTTAGATAAGGTAACTGAGGCCATAAGAGAAAGAGATTTTCTAAAGATGTTTATTTTACCACAAAAATCAAGAAATATCATTTATTTTCTTTCAGAACTGAAACTGTTCCATAATTAATACTCACAACACTTTGGAAAGGTAAGTAAAGAGTGTTACTATACTTAAAGGCCAGTTCTATACACACATATATATTCACTCAAAGAGACTGGGATACCATGATTCATGCTTTGGTTCCATCTTAGAGAAAATCAGAGACAATGAAAAGTGTCAGTCTAGCTGTGGAAATGTGACTCTCATCACTCTCCCTATTTCTGCCCCAGGGCTTACCTCATGATATAAATCAATTTTGAGTTGTCATTTCTGGTGAGGCCACGACACAATAAATGAAAATTTTGAATAAGTTTGAATAAGCCCTGTATGACAGAATGGTATAGACCACTTAGGAGAGCTGGTACAGATTATTTAAGCCCCAAATCCGTACATTATTCTGTGCTGCCTAATGCCATAGCCACTAGTACTATATGCTTATATAAAGTTAAATGTAAATACATTAAATTATATTAAATTAAATAGAAAATTCTGTCCTTCAATTACACTAGCCAAATTCAGATGCTCAATAGCCAACATATAGACAGTGGCTACTGCTTTGAACTGCACAGATTTAGAATAGATTTTATTTTTTAAAAATATTTTTCCCCTTTTTAATATTAAAAAAAAAATTTTAGTTTATTTTAATTGGAGGCTAATTACTTTACAATACTGTATTGGTTTTGCCATACATTGACATGAACCCGCCCTGGGAGTACCTGTGTTCCGCATCTTGAACCTAGAGTGTACCATCAGTACAAGTTCATATAATTAAGTGCCAAAGTTGGGAAAGAAGCCAACTTTCTGGATTCCTAATCAAGACTAAGTAGATTTATTTCCACTTCCTTTGTATTTCTTTATATCTCAGTGTGGGTCTATGGGCATAGTTGAGGCACACTAGTGTGTGTAACTTCATGTAAGAGCTTTCATGTTTGAGGAGGATACCATCTGATTAGCATGGATGAGAAAGTTCATTTTCATGGATTTGTAGAGTTCCTGACTTTCTCCCTGACAGAACCAAAAAAGAGAATATATAGGAAGGTGCTATGAAAAGGAAAACAAAAGTTATACAAATGGAAGTTGTAGTAATGATGATAAACTCGAACTTTACTTTTTCCTACTTAGTATTTGCCCCTGAGTCCAGCTGTAGATGGGTGTGAGTAGGAAAATGGGCTGTATTGGTGAGTCATTTTGGCAACTGATGTGAGAGACAGTCTGTTGTGTGCATGTGATCAGGGAACCTGGTATAGCCTGCAAACCTAGGAACTGGGGCTGGTTGGATTTGCCCCTACCTCAGACTTTACTTCTAAAGAAGATCAGTAATGGAAGAATTAGACAAAGACTTTCAGTGAGAACTAGGCCTTCCATTAATTGAAGGGATTGTGCAACTACTGAAAAGTGTGTCAAGTTTAGTTTTTTTCTAAGAAAATGAAAGAAAACTTTCTGAGTAATCATTGTACTGTAAATTCCTGGTGAAAGTGTTGCTGTAACTAGAGACTAGTGTTGTTGTTGTTGTTTGTTGTTGTTCAGTTGCCCAGTGGTGCCCGACTCTTTGTGACCCCATGAACTGTAGCAAGACAGGCCTCCCTGTCCCTCATTATCTCCTAAAATTTGCTCAAGTTCATGTCCATTGCTTTGATGATGCCATCCAACCATGTCATTCTCTGATGCCCTCTTCTCCTTCTGCCCTCAATCTTTCCCAGCATCAGGGACTTTTCTAATGAGTCAGCTGATCACATCAGATGACCAAAATACTTGAGTTTCAACTTCAGCATCAGTGTGGAGACTAGTGTGCTAAGAATTATTTTAGAAGTGTCTAAGAAGTCCGCAGATTCTCAAAGCTCCTGCTACTCCAAGCTTGCTAGCCTAGCCTGAAATACCTTTAAGTATAGTTTAGAGTGAATATCGTCTATTAGATGGCTCTAAATTAAGAAGTCGCTCAAGAACTGACTTTTATAGGAGAGGTCACCCACTATAAATGGGGAGTCTAAGTGTTCTTATTAGAAAAGTGATGATAATATCATCTCTGCTTATTTCACAGCATTTAAATGTCACAGAAAAGGAGAGCCATGAAAGGGCAAAGGCTTATTTTTATATCTGGTGCTGCTGCTGCTAAATCGCGTCATCTCTCAGGAGTATTTGTGTGTGTTTACTGTGTGTATGGGCTAATAAAGTGCTATTTGTAAAACTGCCTTAGCCACTGAAGGGAAAACATTAGTTTAACTTGGAAATGGAATTCCATGACCTGGGTTTATTGGGGCTTCATCACTTTTAGTGTGACCTGAGAGGGAGCAAGTCACTTGAATTTTCTTAGCTTCAGTTTTTCCCATTTGTAATTAATAACGGTAAAGGGTTAATCACCACCACTCTGTCACTTTACTGGGAATCAGAGTGAGCTAACACATGTGAAAGTGCTTGTGAACTGTAAATAGCTATACAAACAACCTCTTAGTTATTTCCTAGTATTGGGGGAAATCCCCCAGGGATGTGCTCAGAAGCTGTGTTTGGCATGTTTCCTTTATCTCACCAGGGACCAAACAACTGTCTAAGCCAAGAAGGGAAATTGACCTAAATATTTGATTTTGGGGCCTAGCTCTTAGCTAGCTTCACCTCTCTTACCAAGATAACTTCCCTTTCAAAAAATACAAGCAAGACTAGACTTGGACAAACATTTTGAATTAAATAAAGCATGTTTTCAATTACTTTCTTTTTTCATTTTTCCTTTCAGTACACCCTCCCTGAGGGAGTAGAAGGTAGTGGAAGAAACTACATTCTGAGAGGTTGTATGCACTAGGGTTTAATAATATAAACTCTGTAGGTGGAAAGATATGGGATGAATTTTGGTTCCACCATTTACTGATTGTGATCTTAGGCAAGTTATCCAAACTCTTGGATCCTTAGATTCCTGGTCTGTAATATGGGGCCAATAATTTCACTACCTTATGCAGTTATTCAGAGAAGGTGATGGCACCCCACTCCAGTACTCTTGCCTGGAAAATCCCATGGGCGGAGGAGCCTGGTAGGCTGCAGTCCATGGGGTCAAGAAGAGTAGGACACGACTGAGCGACTTCACTTTCACTTTTCACTTTCACTCATTGAAGAAGGAAATGGCAACCCACTCCAGTGTTCTTGCCTGGAGAATCCCAGGGACAGGGGAGCCTGGTGGGCTGCCGTCTATGGGGTCACACAGAGTCAGACACGACTGAAGCGACTTAGCAGCAGCAGCAGCAGCAGCAGCATGCAGTTATTATGGGGCTTAAGTGCAATAGTGCCTGCATAAATTATGCTTCAATATGTATAGATTTATTTTTATTAACATTATGGTTTTACTCACTCAGAGTTATTTACAAAGTTACCAGCCAGGAATATGACACTGTTTCAAAGAATGATTTCTGGTTTGGAGCATTAAAAACTTTCCCATATCTTAGCTTTGCTGGTTTGGTGGTTTGTATAAGTGAATTCTCAGGCAATATTGGGCACAAATGAGAATATAAAATAGAATCTTGGTTTTTTTTTTAAAATAACATTTTCACAGACTTTCCAATTTGCATTTTAGATGATTTTTCTTTTTACTTTTGCTTTCAGATGATCAGAAGTTCTTTACTTGATATTGATTTGTCTACTATTAAATATGTTTTTTCCTGTTCTGTCCAGAGGCCTCTCACCACTGGATAGTTGGTGCTTAGATTAGCTTGTTGAGGTTTTGACCTTGGCTAAAAATATAACAAAATAGAAGATTTTTTCCTGTGTCACAGGGCTAAGTTGAATCCTTAAAGTGGAATATACATGGCTATGGAACAAAGTGTTTAGATTTATTTCATGATTTTTAATTTGGAACGTACTTTTATGGATCAAACTCAGTTTTACTTGTCAGTTTATAGATTGCCCTTGGCATTTTAGAGTTGCATTTAATTTATTTCTCACACATACAGAAAAACAGTGGACAAAGTTGTGGGAAGGGGACATATGTGAGGTTACTGGTTGGTTGAACACTTTCCATATAGCAGGCAAATACACTTTTAGGATGAAGAGTAAAGGTTTATCTGGTGTTCAGGCACTCAAACCAATAGCTTTTGTCACATCTCTTAAGATAGAGCCAAAGCTCTTGTTTTTCAGTTTCTCACTGTTGATAAAATGAAGTCTGTTAAAGCACTTTGAAAATTGGAATGCATTGTAAAATTCTGAGATTATTTTTTGTTATTAACTTAGTGTTGCTTGTGAAATGCATTTGTTAGTTAATGTTGAACTTTCTTTTTTGCATTAAAATATTATTGGTACCCTCCCTCCACTGAAATAGTTCTAATGTCCACTTGATTTCTAAATGAGACATATTCTTGAATCTCATGACTATTCCATCTCCAGGCTGTCTTGAGTCCAGTATCATTTAAACAAATGAACAAACAAGAAGTTATCAGGAGCACTCAAAATAGTAAGTGTAATAGTCTGTCTTTTTGTTCCTCAGATAAAGAGGCCTCCTCATTTCACTAATTTTGGGTTTACAACTGTCAGTCCTTCTCTTCCTTCCTGTTTTAAGCAGGAAGTGCTGATAGTATTATATATAAATAAGCACCCCACGTTGCACAACTCTTGCTTCCTTTAAGACTTTAAGAGTGTCAGAAAGTCATGTTGTACTTAATATATACTCCAGAAAACCAGTCAGATGAACATTTTAAACAAGAAAAGAAGCTAGAAATCTTGAAATCTCTCTTACACACTGTGTATGTGTCTTCTTGGGGGCATGGCTTACTTACCATGTGAAACATATGAAATTAACTCTAAACTTCTCAGTCTAGCTGGGTCAGCCCTGAGAAAAATTAGGGAATTAATTAGGAGTCAGCCCTTCCTGGAGATCTCTTTTCTCTTTTTTTATCTCTTGTGTGGTCCAGATATCTTCTTATGCTGACTGAGTTCCAACTCCTTGAAGGAAAGTAGATCTGCGAAGTCTCTAACATTTCAGTGTAAATAAATTTAAATTGTTCTTTTTTCTGAAATGACTTCATTTTAGTTATGTAAAAGTATAAAATATCACAAAGCAGAAATAAAATCAATTAAAAAATCATCCATGATCCCATCATGCTAAAGTAACCCACTCTTAATATTTATGTGTATAGCCTTTTTTGCTTTTTTATCTATATATATAGATATATTCATCAAAATGGGATTACACTATACATATTGCTTATCAACTTGTGATTTTTACTTAGCAATATATTATGAATTTATTTCTTTAATATTAAACATATTCTCTCTCTTCATAGGCAATCTGCTTATAGATCATTTACAAAGCAGTTTCTTTGTTGTGATTTAAACAAAGTCAGCCCTCAAAACAGGGTTTATAAAAAAAGATGAAGAAACACACTTGAAAAAAACTTGAAAAATGGTGTCTGTAGTTGGCTGAGGAGCCAATGGGGTGAAGCTACTATTTGTGAAATTATAGTTAAATTCTTCTGAGTCAGAATCCTGCTCAGGAAGAATGATATGGCAGTGCTACAGAGCTTAGATTGGCATCAGATAGCCTATCCTCCTACCCCTCATGTCACTCAACATGTTCCAACTGTGTACCAAGTCAGGGTTTGGCACCCAGACCTGTCTCAAATGGTGATGGCCTGGAAAGAAAGCCTATTCACTTGCCAGTCATGCAGCACAAGTTGGAGGGGACCCTGGTGCTAAATTTTTTTAAATTAAAATATTATGCTGTGATAACTTCATATTCACATGCAGTTGTTCTAAGAAATAACAGAGAGATGTTGTGCACTTTTTGCCCCACTTCCCCCAGTGGTAGCTTCTTAAAAAAACTATAGCACAATATCACAATCAGGAGACTGACACTGATATAATCAAATAGAGAACATTTCCATCACAACAAACATTCATGTCACCCTTTTATAGGATTGGTTTTTTAGCACTTAGCATAGTTCTCTGGAACTTCATCCTAAGTTTTTGTGTGTATCAATAGGTTGATCATTTTTTATTGCTGTGTAGTATTTCACGGTATGCATATGCCACAGTTTGTTTAATTGTATGCTTATTGGAGGACATCTTGGTTGTGTCCAGTTATTTGTTCTTATGAACAAAACTTCTATGAACATTTATGCACAGGCTTTTGTGTGTACATAAATTTTCACTTCTTGGGGAAAATGCCTAAGAGTCCAGTTGTTTGACTGAATGACAGTTGCATGTTTAGCTTAGTAAGAAAGTGACAAATTGCTTTCCAGAGTGGCCGAACAATTTTACTTTCCAAAACCAATGTATGAATGATATTTCTTGCAACCTTACAGGATTGGTGTCACTTAAAAATAACCCTTCTAATAGTGCATAGAGATATTTCATTATTTAAATCTGTATTTCTCTAAGAACTAATGAATTGAATATCTTAAAATGTATTTGTTTACCATTTGTACATATTCTTCAGTGAAGTGTCTGTTCATGCCTTTTGCTCATTTTCTAATTATGTTTATTTATTTATTTGCTTTTAGAGACTCCTTAGTATACTTTTTACACTATTCCATTGTCAGATATGTCTTCTGAAAGAATTTTGTCTGAATCTATAGCTTGCATTTTCAACCTCTTAATAGGTTTTTTTTATTTTTTGTAAAGCAAAATTTCTTAATTTAATGAGGTCAGATTTCTCTTTATGGATCATGCTTCTGATGTCAAAACTCTTTGCTTTGCCCCAAATTCTGAAGATAATTTCCTATTAATTTTTCTGAAAGTTTTACAGCTTTTAAAAAATTATTTATTTTTAATTGAAGGATAATTGCTTTATAGTATTGGCTTCAGCCAAGCATCAACATGAATCAGCCATAAGTGTTTTACATTTAAGTCTGTAATCCATTCTGAGTTAAGTTTTGTACAAAGTGTTAGACTTTGGTGGAGATTAATTTTTAATCTATTGATGTCCAATTATTCTAGCACGATTTGTTGAAGAGGACTTCCTCCACTGAATTGCTTTTGCATCTTTGTCAAATATAGTTGGGAATATTTGTATCAGTCTATTTCTAGGTTATCTATTCTGTTCCATTAATTTATGTTTCTATCCCTATGCCAATACGATAGTCATTATTTCTAAAGAAATTCTTTTTTTAAAATAAAAAATTCAAAACAACTTTATTGAAGTATAGTGGATTTACAATTTTGTGTTAGTTTCTTGTGTATAGCAAAGTGATTCAGTTATACACACACACACATATTCTTCTCCATTATGATTTATTACAAAATATTGAGTATAGTTCCCTGTTCTATACAGTAGGTTCTTGTTGGTTATCTATTTTATACAAAGTAATCTGTATCAGTTAATCCTAAATTCCCAATTTATCCCTCCCTCTTTTTTCTCCTTTGGTAACCATAAGTTTGTTTTCTTTTCTTTTTTAAAAATTTATTTATTTGTTTTAATTGGAAGCTAATTACTTTATAATATTGTGGTAGTTTTTGCCATACATTGACATGAATCAGCCACAGGTGTACATGTGTCCTCCCGTCCTGAGCTCCTCTCCCACCTCTCTCCCCATCCCATCCCTCTGGATTGTTCCAGTACAGCGGTTTTGAGTGCCCTGTTTCATGCATAGAACTTGGACTGGTCATCTATTTCACATCATAAGTTTGTTTTCTAGGTCTATGATTATTTCTGTTTTGTAAGTAACTTCAGTTTTATAATATTTTTAGATTCCATGTGTAAGTGATATCACGTGTTGTTTTTCTCTGATTTACTACACTTAAGATAGTCTCATCCATATACATAAAAGTTCAGTTCAGTTCAGTTCAGTCGCTTAGTCGTGTCCAACTCTTTGCGACCCCATGAACCACAGCACGCCAGGCCTCCCTGTCCATCACCACCTCCCGGAGTTCACTCAAACTCATGTCCATCGAGTCGGTGATGCCATCCAGCCATCTCATTCTCTGTCGTCCCTGTCTCCTCCTACCCCTAATACCTCCCAGCATCAGAGTCTTTTCCAGTGAGTCAACTCGTCGCATGAGGTGGCCAAAATATTGGAGTTTCAGCTTTAGCATCAGTCCTTCCAGTGAACACCCAGGACTGATCTCCTTTAGAATGGACTGGTTGGATCTCCTTGCAGTCCAAGGGACTCTCAAGAGTCTTCTCCAGCACCACAGTACAAAAGCATCAATTCTTCGGCGATCAGCCTTCTGTACAGTCCAACTCTCACATCCATACATGACCACGGGAAAAACCATAGCCTTGACTAGATGGACCTTGGTTGGCAAAGTAATGTCTCTGCTTTTTAATATGCTATCTAGGCTGGTCGTAACTTTCCTTCCAAGTAGTAAGCGTCTTTTAATTTCATGGCTGCAATCAGCATCCACAGTGATTTTGAAGCCCCCCAAATAAAGTTTGACACTATTTCCACTGTTTCCCCATCTATTTCCCATGAAGTGATGGGACCAGATGCCATGATCTTCGTTTTCTGAATGTTGAGCTTCAAGCCAACCTTTCACTCTCCTCTTTCACTTTCATCAAGAGGCCTTTGAGCTCCTCTTCACTTTCTGCCATAAGGGTGGTGTCATCTGCATATCTGAGGTTGTTGATATTTCTCCCAGCAATCTTGATTCCAGCTTATGCTTCTTCCAGCGCAGCGTTCCTCATGATGTACTCTGCATAGAAGTTAAATAAGCAGAGTGACAATATACAACCTTGACGTACTCCTTTTCCTATTTGAACCCAGTCTGTTGTTCCATGTCCAGTTCTAACTGTTGCTTCTTGACCTGCATACAGGTTTCTCAAGAGGCAGGTCAGGTGGTCTGGGATTCCCATCTCTTTCAGAATGTTCCACAGTTTATTGTGATCCACACAGTCAAAGTCTTTGGCATAGTCAATGAAGCAGAAATAGATGTCTTTCTGGAACTCTCTTGCTTTCTCCATGATCCAGCGGATGTTGGCAATTTGATCTCTGGTGCCTCTGCCTTTTCTAAAACCTGCTTGAACATCTGAAAGTTCACGATTCACATATTGCTGAAGCCTAGCTTGGAGAATTTTGAGCACGACTTTACTAGAGTGTGAGATGAGTGCAATTGTGCGGTCGTTTGAGCATTCTTTGGCATTGCCTTTCTTTGGGATTGGAATGAAAACCGATCTTTTCCAGTTCTGTGGCCATTGCTGAGTTTTCCAAATTTGCTGGCATATTGAGTGCAGCACTTTCACAGCATCATCTTTCAGGATTTGAAATAGCTCAACTGGAATTCCATCACCTCCACTAGCTTTGTTCGTAGTGATGCTCTCTAAGGCCCACTTGACTTCACATTCCAAGATGTCTGGCTCCAGGTGAGTGATCATGCCATTGTGATTATCTTCGTCATGAAGATCTTTTTTGTGTAGTTCTTCTGTGTCTTCTTGCCACCTCTTCTTAATATCTTCTGCTTCTGTTAGGTCCATACCATTTCTGTCCTTTATCGAGCCCATCTTTGCATGAAATGTTCCCTTGGAATCTCTAATTTTCTTGAAGAGATCTCTTGTTTTTCCTAATCTGTTGTTTTCCTCTATTTCTTTGCATCGATCGCTGAGGAAGGCTTTCTTATGTCTCCTTGCTATTCTTTGGAACTCTGCATTCAGATGCTTATATCTTTCCTTTCCTCCTTTGCTTTTCACTTCTCTTCTTTTCACAGCTATTTGTAAGGCCTCCTCAGACAGCCATTTTGCTTTTATGCATTTCTTTTCCATGGGGATGGTCTTGGTCCCTGTCTGCTGTACAATGTCACGAACCTCCATCCAGAGTTCATCAGGCACGCTATCTATCAGATCTAGACGCTTAAATCTATTTCTCACTTCCACTGTATAATCATAAGGGATTTGATTTAGGTCATATCTGAATGGTCTAATGGTTTTCCCTACTTTCTTCAATTTAAGTCTGAATTTGGCAATAAGGAGTTCATGATCTGAGCCACAGTCAGCTCCTGGTCTTGTTTTTGCTATCTGTATAGAGCTTCTCCATCTTTGGCTGCAAAGAATATAATCAATCTGATTTCGGTGTTGACCATCTGGTGATGTCCATGTGTAGAGTCTTCTCTTGTGTTGTTGGAAGAGGGTGTTTGCTATGACCAGTGCGTTCTCTTGGCAAAACTCTATTAGCCTTTGCCCTGCTTCATTTTGTGCTTCAAGGCCAAATTTACCTGTTACTCTAGGTGTTTCTTGACTTCCTACTTTTGCATTCCAGTCCCCTATAATGAAAAGGACATCTTTTTTGGGTGTTAGTTTTAAAAGGTCTTGTAGGTCTTCATAGAACCATTCAATTTCGGCTTCTTCAACATTACTGGTTGGAGCATAGACTTGGATTACTGTAATACTGAATGGTTTGCCTTGGAAATGAACAGAAATCATTCTGTCGTTTTTAAGATTGCATCCAAGTACTGCATTTCGGACTCTTTTGTTGACCATGATGGCTACTCCATTTCTTCTAAGTGATTCCTGCCCACAGTAGTAGATATAATGGTCATCTGAGTTAAATTCACCCATTCCAGTCCATTTTAGTTCACTGATTCCTAGAATGTCGATGTTCACTCTTGCCATTTCCTGTTTGACCACTTCCAATTTGCCTTGATTCATGGACTTAACATTCCAGGTTCCTATGCAATATTGCTCTTTACAGCATCAGACCTTGGTTCTGTCATCAGTCACATCCACAACTGGGTATTTGTTTCGCATTGGCTCCATCCTTTCATTCTTTCTGGAGTTATTTCTCCACTGATCTCCAGTAGCATACTGGGCAACTACCGACCTAGGGAATTCCTCATTCAGTATCCTATCATTTTGCCTTTTGATGCTGTTCATGGGGTTCTCAAGGCAAGTATACTGAAGTGGTTTGCCATTCCCTTCTCCAGTGGACCACATTGTGTCAGACCTCTCCACCATGACCCGTCCATCTTGGGTGGCCCCACACGGTATGGCTTAGTTTCATTGAGTTGGACAGGGCTGTGGTCCATATGATCAGATCAACTAGTTTTTTGTGATTATGATTTCAATGTGTCTGCCCTCTAATGCCCCCTCCCAATACCTACTATCTTATTTGGATTTCACTTACCTTGGTCGTGCATTATCTCTTCACAGCTGCTCCCGCATAGTGCAGCCATTGTACTTTACCTTGGACGAGTGGTATCTCCTCAAGGCCGCCCCTCCTGACCTTGAATGTGGAGTAGCTCCTCTCGGCCCTCCTATGCCTGCGCAGCCACCACCTCTTGGACGTGGGACAGCTCCTCTTGGCCGCTGCCCTGACCTTGGGCTTGGGGTAGCTCCTCTCTGCAGCGCTTCTGTGTATGGTTGGTTGTGGCGAGCCGGCGTCTCTCGCGTCTGCGCCGCCAGACCCGGTGTCTCTCGCGTATGTATATGTTAATCTCAATATCCTAATTTTCCTTTCCAACCCATTTCCCTTCGGTAACCAGAAGTTTGTATTTATGACTGTGAGTGTATTTCGGATTTGTAGATAACTTTGCGAGTCCCTTGGACTGCAAAGAGATCCAACCAGTCCATTCTAAAGGAGATCAATCCTGGGTGTTCATTGGAAGGACTGATGCTAAAGCTGAAACTGCAATACTTTGGCCACCTCATGCGACGAGTTGACTCACTGGAAAAGAGTCTGATGCTAGGAAGGATTTGGGGTGGGAGGAGATGGGGACGACAGAGAATGAGATGGCTGGATGGCATCACCGACTCGATGGACATGAGTTTGAGTGAACCCCGGGAGTTGGTGATGGACAGGGAGGCCTGGCGTGCTGTGATTCATGGGGTCACAAAGAGTCAGACACGACTGAGCGACTGAACTGAACTGAACTTGCATCTTTTTTAAAAAAGATTCCACATGTAAGTGATATCATATTATATTTGTCTTTTTCCATCTGGCTTACTTCACCTAGTATGATAACCTCTAAATCCATTCATGTTCCTGCAAATGAAATTATTTCATCCTTTCTTATGGCTGAGTAATATTACTAATCTATCTATATCTATACCTATACCACATCTTTATTCATTCATCTGTCAATAGACATTTAGGTTGCTTCCACGTCTTGACAATTGTAAATAGTGCTACAATGAATTTTTGGGTGCATATATCTGTTTGAATTGAAGTTTTCTCCAAATATATACCAAGAAGTGGGATTGCAGTATTATATGGTAATTCTATTTTTAGTTTTTTTAGGAACCTCCACACTGTTCTCCATAGTGGCTTTATCAATTTACATTCCCACGAACAGTGTAGGAAGGTTCCTTTTTCTCTACATCCTCTCCAGCATTTATTATTTAATGGACTTTTTGATGATGGTCCTTCTGACTGGGGTGAAGTGATACCACGTTGTAGTATTGATTTGCATTTCATTAATAATTAGCGATGTTGAACATCTTTTCAAGTGTCTTTTGGTCATCTGTATGTCTTCTTCAGAGAAATGTCTATTTAGATCTTATGCCTGTTCTTCGATTGGATTTTTTTTTTATATTGATGTATTTGAACTGTTTGTATATTTTGGATTTTAATCCCTTGTTGGTGGCTTGACCCGCAAATATTTTCTCTCATCTGTAGGCTGTCTTTTTGTTTTGTTCATGGTTTCCTTTGTTGTACAAAATATTTTAAGTCTAATTAGGTTCCATTTGTTTATTTTTGTTTTATTTCCATTGTTTTAGGAGACAGATCCAAAAAAATATTGCTGCCATTTATGTTAAAAAGTGTTCTGCTTATGTTTTCCTTTAGAAGTTTTACAATATTCAGTGCATGTAGCTGTCCAATTTCCCCAACACCACTTATTGAAGAAATTGTCTTTTTTTCTGTTGTATAATATATTCTTGGCTTCTTTGTCATAGATTAATTGGCCATAGGTGAGCGGGTTTGTCTTTAGGCTTTTTGTCCTATTCCATTAATCCATATTTCTGTTTGTTGTGCCAGTAACATATTGTTTTGATTACTGTAGCTTTGTAATGCAGTCTAAAGTCAGGGAGCCTGATTCTTCTAGCTTCATTTTTCTCTCTCAGGATTGCTTTGGTTATTTGGGGGTCTTTTGTATTTCCATACAAATTGAAAAATGTTATTGGTGATTTGATAGGGACTGCATTGAATCTGTAAATCATTTTTCAGATAGTTTAGTATATTCATTTTGGGTAGTATATTCATTTTGACAATATTGATTCTTCCAGCTCAAGTACATGGTATATCTTTTCATCTGTTTGTGTCATCTTTGATTACTTTCATCAGCATCTTATAATTTTTGAATATAGGTCTTTTGTTTCTTAGGTAGATTTTTAACATTTATTTTTTAATTGAAAGATAATACATTATAATGTTGTATTGGTTTCTGCTGTACAAAAAGTTGGATTGGTCATATATATATATATATATGAAGAATATATATATATATTCTTTCCCTCTTGAGCCTCCTTCCACCTTCCCACCCCATCCTTCTAGGTCTTCACAGAGCCCCAGGCTGGGATCCCTATGTTATATAGCAGCTTTACACTAGCTATCTATTTTATAATAGTGCATATGCAGTGTATATATGTCAATGGTACTTTCTCAGTCATCATACCCTCTCCTTCCTCTGCTACATTCACATGTTTGTTCTCTACATCTGCATCTCCATTACTTTCCTGCAAATATGTTCATCAGTACTATTTTTCTAAATTCCATATTTATGTGTTAATATACAATATTTGTTTTTCTCTTTCTGACTTACTTTGCTCTATATAACAGGCTCTAGGTTCATCCACCGCACTACAACTGACTCAAATTTGATCCTTTTTATGGCTGAATAATATTGAATTGTATATATGCATCACATCTTCTTTGTCCATTCATCTGTCGATGGACATCTAGGTTGCTTCCTTGTCCTGGCTATTATAAATAACACTGCAATGAATATTGGAATATATGTGTCTTTTTGAATTGTGGTTTTTCTCAGGGTATATGCTCAGTAGTGGGATTGCTGGAACATATGGTAGCTTTATTCCTAGTTTTTCAAGGAATCTCCATTCTGTTCTCCATGGTGGCTGTATCAATTTACATTCCTACCAACAGTGCAGGAGGGTTACTTTTTCT
Organism: Moschus berezovskii; assembly: GCF_049115385.1. NCBI lineage: Eukaryota > Metazoa > Chordata > Mammalia > Artiodactyla > Moschidae > Moschus > Moschus berezovskii. The sequence continues at coordinate 67,850,413 of NC_142488.1, forward strand.
CCACATCCTCTCCAGCATTTATTGTTTGTAGATTTTTTGATGATGGCCATTCTGATTGGTGAGAAGTAATACCTCATTGTAGTTTTTTATTTATTTCTTTTTTTAATTGGTGGAAAATACTTTACAATGTTTTGTTGGCTTCTGCAGTACAACAATGTGAATCAGTCATCATTATATATATATATATATCCTCCTTCCTCTTGAGCCTCTATCCCAGCATCCATTGTAGTTTTGATTTGAATTTCTCTAATAATGAGTGATGTTGAGTATCTTTTCATGTGTTTATCAGTCATTTTCTTAGGTATACTTATTCCTAGGCATTTTATTCATTTTGTTGATATGGTAAATGGGATGGTTTCAGGAATTACTGTTTCTGATCTTTTGTTGTCAGTGTAGAGAAATGAAACAGATTTCTGTGTATTAATTTTTTTATCCTACAACTTTACCGAATTCATTGATGAGCCCTAGTAATTGTCTGGTACCATCTTTAGGATTTTCTATGTATAGTGTTATGGCATCTGTAAAGAGTCACAATTTTCCTTCTTTTCTAATTTGCATTTCTTTAATTTATTTTTCTTCTTTAGTTGCCATGTCTACAATTTTCAAAACTATGAGAATAAAGTTGGTGAGAGTGCATATTATTGTCTTGTTCCTGATGTTAGAGGAAGCACTTTCATCTTTTCACTACTGAGTATGATGTTAGCTGTGGGTTTGTCACATATGGACTCTACTGTGTTGAAATAGGCTTCCTCTATACCTACTTTTTGTAGAATTTTTTTTTTATCATGAATGGGTATTGACTTTTGTCAAAAGCTTTTTCTGCACCTATTGAGATGATCATACAGTTTTTTATTCTTCAACTGGTTAATGTAGTGTGTCACAATGATTGATTTGCAGATATTGAAAAATCCTTGCATCTCTGCTATAAATCCCACTTGATTACGGTGTATGATCCTTTTAATGTAGTGTTGAATTTGATTTGCTAGTATTTTGGTGAGGATTTTTGTATCTATTAATATATTTATTAGTGATATTGGTCTGTAATTTTTTTTGTGGTATCTTGGTCTGTTTTTGATGTCAAGATGATTATGGCTTCACAGAATGAGTTAGGGAGTGTTCCCTCTTCTGAAATTTTGCAATAGTTTCAGAAGTATAGGTATTAGTTCTTCTCTAAATTTTTGATAAAATTTGCCTATAAATCTATCTGGTCCTGGACTTCTGTTAGTTGAGAGTATTTTAATCACAGATTCAATTTCAGCACTTCTGATTAGTCTGATCATATTTTCTATTTCTTTCTGGTTCAGTCTTGGGAGATTGTACCTTTCGAAGAATTTGTCCATTTTCCAGGTTGTCCATTTTATTGGCATCTATTTGCTTGCAATAGTCTTTTATGATCCTCTGTATTTTTGTGGTGTCCATTATAACTTGTACTTTTTCATGTTTCATTTTATTGATTTAGACCCTCTCCTTTTTTTTTCTTGATGAGTTTAGCTAAAGATATATAAATTTTATCTTCTTAAAAATTTATTTATTTTAATTGGAGCCTAGTTACTTTACATTATTGTATTGGTTTTGCCATACACTGACATGAATATGCCCTGGGTGTACATGTGTTTCCCGACTTGAACACCCCTCACACCTCCCTCCCAAGCCCATCCCTCTGGTTCATCCCAGTACACCAGTCCCGAGCATCCTGTATCATGCATCGAACTTGGACTGGCGATTCGTTTCACATATGATAATATACATGTTTCAATGCCATTCTCCAAAATCATCCCACCCTCGCCCTCTCCCACAGAGTCCAAAACACTGTTCTATACATCTGTGTCTCTTTTGCTGTCTCGTATACAGGGTTATCATTATCATCTTTCTAAATTCCATATATATTCATTAGTATACTATATTGGTGTTTTTCTTTCTGGCTTACTTCACTCTGTATAATAGGCTCCAGTTTCATCCACCTCATTAGAACTGATTCGAATGTATTCTTTTTAATGGCTGAGTAATACTCCATTGTGCATATGCACCACTGCTTTCTTATTCATTCGTCTGCAGATGGACATCTATGTTGCTTCCATGTCCTGGCTATTGTAAACAGTGCTGCAATGAACATTGGAGTACATGTGTCTCTTTCAATTCTGGTTTCCTCGGTGTGTATGCCCAGCAGTGGGATTGCTGGGTCGTATGGCAGTTTTATTTTTCCAGTTTTTCAAGGAATCTCCACACTGTTCTCCATAGTGGCTGTACTAGTTTGCATTCCCACCAACAGTGTAAGAGGGTTCACTTTTCTCCACACCCTTTTGAGGATTTCTTGTTTGTAGACATTTGGATAGCAGCCATTATGACAGGCGTGAAATGGTACTTCATTGTGGTTTTGATTTGCATTTCTCTGATCATGAGTGATGTTGAGCATCTTTTCATGTGTTTGTTAGCCATCTGTATGTCTTCTTTTGAGAACATTTTGTGTACTTCTTCATCCAATTTTTTGACTGGGTCGTTTATTTTTCTGGAATTGAGCTGCAGGAGCTGCTTGTATATTTTTGAGATTAATTCTTTGTTAGTTGCTTCGTTTGCTATTATTTTCTCCCATTCTGAAGGCTGTCTTTTCACCTTGCTTATAGTTTCCTTTGTTGTGCAGAAGTTTTTAAGTTTAATTAGGTCCCATGTGTTTATTTTTCCTTTTATTTCCAATATTCTGGGAGGTGGGTCATGGAGGATCCTGCTGTGATTTATGTCGGAGAGTGTTTTGCCTATGTTTTCCTCTAGGAGTTTCATAGTTTCTGGTCTTACGTTTAGACCTTTAATCCATTTTGAGTTTATTTTTGTGTATGGTGTTAGAAAGTGTTCTAGTTTCATTCTTTTACAAGTGGTTGACCAGTTTTTCCAGAACCACTTGTTAAAGTGATTGTCTTTACTCCATTGTATATTCTTGCCTGCTTTGTGAAAGATAAGGTGTCCATAGGTGCGTCAATTTATCGCTGGGTTTTCTATTTTGTTCCATTGATCAATATTTCTGTCTTTGTGCCAGTACCATACTGTCTTGATAACTATAGCTTATAGTAGAGCCTGAAGTCAGGCAGGTTGATTCCTCCAGTTCCATCCTTCTTTCTCAAGATTGCTTTGGCTATTCGAGGTTTTTTTGTATTCCATACAAAATATGAAATTATTTGTCCTAGTTCTGTGAAAAATATCATTGCTCACCTGATAGAGACTGCATTGAATCTATAGATTGCTTTGCATAGTATACTCATTTTCACTATATTGATACTTCCAATCCATGAGCATGGTATATTTCCATCTATTTGTGTCCTCTTTGATTAGTTTCATCAGTGCTTTATACAGCATAGGAAAAACAAGAGATCCCTTCAAGAAAATTAGAGATACCAAGGGAAAATTTCATGCAAAGATGGGCTCGATAAAGGACAGAAATGGTATGGACCTAACAGAAGCAGAAGATATTAAGAAGAGGTGGCAAGAATACACAGAAGAACTATACAAAAAGATCTTCACGACCAAGATAATCATGATCACATGATCACTCACCTAGAGCCAGACATCTTGGAATATGAAGTCAAGTGGGCCTTAGAAAGCATCACTATGAACAAAGCTAGTGGAGGTGATGGAATTCTAGTTGAGGTATTTCAAATCCTGAAAGATGATGCTCTGAAAGTGCTGCACTCAATATGCCAGCAAATTTGGAATACAGCCATGGCCACAGGACTGGAAAAGGTCAGTCTTCATTCCAATCCCAAAGAAAGGCAATGCCAAAGAATGCTCAAACTACCACACAATTGCACTCATCTCACACGCTAGTAAAGTCATGCTCAAAATTCTCCAAGCCAGGATTCAGCAGTATATGAACCATGAACTTCCAGATGTTCATGCAGGTTTTTAAAAAAGCAGAGGCACCAGAGATCAAATTGCCAACATCTGCTGGATCATGGAGAAAGCAAGAGAGTTCCAGAAAGACATCTATTTCTGCTTCATTGACTATGCCAAAGCCTTTGACTGTGTGGATCACAATAAACTGTGGAACATTCCGAAAGAGATGGGAATACCAGACCTGCCTCTTGATAAACCTGTATGCAGGTCAGGGAGCTACAGTTAGAACTGGACATGGAACAACAGACTGGTTCCGAATAGGAAAAAGAGTGTCAAGTTGTATATTGTCACCCTGCTTATTCAACTTATATGCAGAGTACATCATGAAGAATGCTGGGCTGAAAGAAGCACAAACTGGAATCAAGATTGCTGGGAGAAATATCAATAACCTCAGATATGTGACTTCCCTGGTAGCTCAGACGTTAAAGCGTCTGACTACAATGTGGGAGACCCGGGTTCAATCCCTGGGTCGGGAAGATCCCCTGGAGAAGGAAATGGCAACCCACTCCAGTACTCTTGCCTGGAGAATCTCGAGGATGGAAAAGCCTGGTGGGCTACAGTCCATGGGGTTGCAAATAGTCGGACCCGACTGAGCGACTTCACTTTTCAGATATGCAGATGACACCACCCTTATGGCAGAAAGTGAAGAGGAACTAAAAAGTCTCTTGTTGAAAGTGAAAGAGGAGAGTGGAAAGGTTGGCTTGAAGCTCAACATTCAGAAAACAGAGATCATGGCATCTGGTCCCATCACTTCATGGGAAATAGATGGGGAAACAGTGGAATTGGTGTCAGACTTTATTTTTTGGGGCTCCAAAATCACTGTAGATGGTGGTTGCAGCCATGAAATTAAAAGACGCTTACTCCTTGGAAGGAAAGTTATGACCAACCTAGATAGTATATTTAAAAGCAGAGACATTACTTTGTTAACAGAGGTCCGTCTAGTCAAGGCTATGGTTTTTCCAATGGTCATATATGGATGTGAGAGTTGGACTGTGAAGAAAGCTGATTGCTGAAGAATTGATGCTTTTGAACTGTGGTGTTGGAGAAGACTCTTAAGAGTCCCTTGGACTGCAAGGAGATCCAACCAGTCCATTCTGAAGGAGATCAGTCCTGGGTGTTCATTGGAAGGACTGATGCTAAAGCTGAAACTCCAGTACTTTCGTCACCTTATGAGACGAGTTGACTCACTGGAAAAGTCTCTGATTCTGGGAGGGATTGGGTGCAGGAGGAGAAGGGGACGACAGAGAATGAGATGGCTGGATGGCATCACCGACTCCATGGACATGAGTTTGAGTGAACTCCGGGAGTTGGTGATGGACAGGGAGGCCTGGCGTGCTGTGATTCATGGGGTCGCAAAGAGTTGGTCACGACTGAGCGACTGAACTGAACTGAACTGATATATAGGTCTTTTTTTTCTTTAGGTGGATGTATTCCTAACTATTTTATTCTTTTCGCTGCAATGGTGAATGGAATTGTGTCCTTATTTTCTCTTTCTGTTTTCTAATTTTTAGTGTATAGGAATGCAAGGGATTTCTGTGTGTTGATTTTATATCCTGCAACTTTACTATATTCATTTATTAGCACCAGTAATTTTCTGGTAGAGTCTTTAGGGTTTTAAATGTAGAGGATCATGTCATCTCCAACAGTGAGAGTTTTACTTCTTCTTTTCCAGTCTTAATTCCTTTTATGTCTTTTTTTTCTGTGATTGCTGTGGCCAAAACTTCCAAAACTATGTTGAAAATATTGGTGAGAGTGGGCACCCTCGTCTTGTTCCTGACTTTAGGGGAAATGCTTTCAATTTTTCATCATTGGGGATAATGTATGCTGTGGGTTTGTCATATATAGCTTTTATTATGTTAAGGTATGTTCCTTCTATGGCTGCTTTCTGGAGAATTTTTATCATAAATGGATGTTGAATTTTGTCAAAGGCTTTTTCTGCATCTGTTGAGATAATCATGTGGTTTTTATCTTTCATTTTGTTAATGTGGTGTATTTCATGGATTGATTTGCAGATATTAAAGAATCGTTGCATCCGCAGGATAAACCCCACTTGTTCATGATGTATGATTTTAAATATGTTGTTAGATTCTGTTTGTCAGAATTTTGTTGAGGATTTTTGCATCTATGTTCATCAGTGATATTGACCTGTAATTTTCTTTTTTTGTAGCATCTTTGTCAGGTTTTGGTATTAGGGTGATGTTGCCTTATAGAATGAGTTTAGAAGCTTACTTTCCTCTGAAATTTTCTGGAAGAGTTTCAGTAAAATAGATGTTAGCTCTTCTCTGTATTTTCGGTAGAATTCAGCTGTGAAGCTGTCTGGTCCTGGGCTTTTGTTTCCTGGAAGATTTCTGGTTACATTTTTGATTTCCCTTCTTGTGATGGGTCTGTTAAGATTTTCTATTTCTTCCTGGTTCAGTTTTGTAAAGTTATACTTTTCTAGGAATTCATCCATTTCTTCCAAGTTGTCTATTTTATTGGCATATAATTGCTGATAGCAGTCTCTTATGATCCTTTGTGTTTCTGTGTTTTCTGTTGTGGTTTCTCCATTTTCATTTCTAATTTTGTTGATTTGATTCTTCTCCTTGGTTTCTTGATGAGTCTGGCTAGTGGTTTGTCAATTTTATTTATCTTCTCAAAAAACCAGGTTGTAGCTTTGCTGATTTTTGCTATAGTCTCTTTTGTTTCTTTTGCATTTCTTTCTGCCCTAATTTTTAAGATGTCTTTCCTTCTTCTAACTCTGGGGTTCTTAATTTCTTCCTTTTCTAATTGCTTTAAGTGTATAATTAGGTTATTTATTTGACTTTCCCTTGTTTCTTGAGGTAAGCCTCTATTGCTATGAACCTTTCCCTTAGCACTGCTTTTACAATGTCCCACAGGTTTTGGGTTGTGTTTTTATTTTCATTTGTTTCTACACATGTTTTGATTTCCTCATTTTTTTGGTTATTCAGCAGCGTGTTGTTTAGCCTCCATATGTTGGAATTAAAAAATTTTTTTTTCCGTGTAATTGACATCTAATCTTACTGAATTGTCGTCAGAAGAGATGCTTGGAATGATTTCAATTTTTTTGTATTTACCAAGGCTATATTTATGGCCGAGGATATGATCTATCCTGGGGAAGGTTCTGTGTGCAGTTGAGAAAAAGTGAAATTCTTTGTTTTGGGGTGAAATATCCTATAGATATTAATTAGGTCTAACTGGTCTATTGTATCATTTAATGTTTGTGTTTCCTTGTTAATTTTCTGTTTAGTTGTTCTATCCATTGGTGTGAGTGGGGTATTAAATTCTCCCACTGTTATTGTGCTATTGTTAATTTCTCGTTTCATACTTGTTAGCATTTGCTTTACATATTGTGGTGCTCCTATTCTGGGTGCATATATAATTGTTATATCGTCTTCTTGGATTGATCGTTTGATCATTATGCAGTTTCCTTCTTTGTCTCTTTTCACAGTGTTTATTTGAAAGTCCAATTTACCTGATATGAGTATTGCTACTCCTGCTTTCTTTTGGTCTCCTTTTGTGTGAAATGTCTTTTTCCAGCCCTTCACTTTCAGTCTGTTTGTGTCCCTTGCTTTGAGGTGGATCTCTTGAGGACAGCGTATATAGGGGTCTTGTTTTTGTATCTATTCATCCAGTCTTTGTCTTTTGGTTGGGGCAGTCAACCCATTTATATTTAAGGACAGGGAGGCCTGGCATGCTGTGATTCATGGGGTCGCAAAGAGTCAGACACGACTGAGCAACTGAACTGAACTGAATTATTGATAAATATGATCCAATTTCCATTTACTTTGTTGTTTTGGGTTTGAGTTTACACACCCTTTCTGTGTTTCCTGCCTAGAGAAGCTCCTTTAGCGCTTGTTGAGGAGCTGGTTTGGTGGTGCTGAATTCTCTCAGCTTTTGCTTGACTGTAAAACTTTGATTTCTCCTTCATATTTGAATGAGATCCTTGCTGGGTACAGTGATCTGGGTTGTAGGTTTTTCTCTTTCATCACTTCAAGTATGTCCTGCCATTCCCTTCTGGCCTGAAGAGTTTCTATTGAAAGATAAGCTGTTATCCTTAAGGGAATCCCCTTGTATGTTATTTGTTGTTTTTCCCTTGCTGCTTTTAATATTTGTTCTTTTTGTTTGATCTTTGTTAATTTGATTAATATGTGTCTTGGGGTGTTTTGACTTGGGTTTATCCTATTTGGGACTCTCTGGGTTTCTTCGACTTGGGTGACTATTTTCTTCCCCATTTCAGGGAAATTTTCAACTATTATCTCCTCAAGTATTTTCTCATGGCCTTTCTTTTTGTCTTCTTCTTCTCGGACTCCCATGATTCAGAATTTTGGGGTGTTTGACATTGTCCCAGAGGTCTCTGAGGTTGTCCTCATTTGTTTTAATTCTTTTTTCTTTTTTCCCTCTCTGCTTCATTTATTTCTATCATTCTGTCTTCTATCTCACTTATCCTATCTTCTGCCTCCTTTATTCTACTCTTGATTCCCTCCAGAGTGTTTTTGATCTCATTTACTGCATTATTCATTATTTACTGACTGTTTTTTAATTTCTTCTAGGTCCTTGTTAAACATTTCTTGCATCTTCTTAATCCTTGTCTCCAGGCTATTTATCTGTACCTCCATTTTGTTTTCAAGATTTTGGATCATTTTACTGCCATTATTCTGAATTATTTTTCAGGTAGACTCCGTATCTCCTCCTCTTTTGTTTGGTTTGGTGGGCATTTATCATGTTGCTTTACCTGCTGAGTATTTCTCTGCCTTTTCATCTTGTTTAAATTGCTGTGTTTGGGGTGGCCTTTCTGTATTCTGACAGTTTGTGGTTTCTCTTTATTGTGGAGGTTCCTCCCTGTGGCTGGGGTTGGATGAATGGCTTGTCAAAGTTTCCTTGTTAGGGAAGCTTGGGTCAGTGTTCTGGTGGGTGGAGCTGGATTTCTTTTCTCTGGAGTGCAGTGTCCAGTAGTGAGTTTTGAGATGTCTATGGGTTTGGTGTGACTTTGGGCAGCCTGTATATTGAAGCTTAGGGATGTGTTCCTGTGTTCTGGAGGATTTTCATGGTATGTCTTGCTCTGGAACTTGTTGGCTCTTGCGTGGTGCTTGGTTTCAGTGTTCGTATGGAGGCTTTTGGATGATCTCTTACTGAGTAATATTCCCTGGAGTCAGGAATTTTCTGGTGTTCTCAGGTTTTGGAATTAAGTTCCTGCCTCTGGTTTTCAGCCTTGTTCTTACAGTAGCCTCAAGACTTCTCCATCCATACAGAACCAATGATAAAACATCTAGGTTAATGTGAAATGATTCTCCACAGTGAGGGACACCCAGAAAGGTTCACAGAGTTACATTTAAAAGAGAAGAATGCGGGGGGAGATAGAGGTGACCAGGAGGAGAAGAAAGAAAGTGAAAGTGAAGTCGGTCAGTTGTGTCCGACTCCTTGTGACCCCATGGACTATAACCTAACAGGCTCCTCCATCCATGGGATTTTCCAGGCAAGAATACTGGAGTGGGTTGCCATTTCCTTTTCCAGGATATCTTCCCAAACTAGGGATTTAACCCAGGTCTCCCTCACTATAGGCAGATGCTTTACCATCTGAATCACCGGGAAGAGGGGGAATCATAAGGGGAGAAGGCAGTCTAGCTGGTAATCAATTTTCTATACGATCTCCACAGTCTGGAACCCTCAGAGAGGATCAAGGAGTTACACAGAGAAGAGAAGAGGGAGGAAGGAGATAGAGGTGACCAGGAGGAGAAAAAGGGGGAATCAAAAGGAGAGACAGATCTAGCCAGTATTCAGTTCCCTAAGTGTTATTCACAGCCTGGAACACAGAAAGAGATACACAGAGTTGGGTTGAGAAGAGAAGGGGGAGGGAGGAGATAGAGGTGAACTAGGGGAGAAGAAGGAGTGTCAAAAGGGGGAGAGAGTAATCAAGCCAGTAATCACACTCCTAAGGAAAAATGGATACTGAAGATTGGATTCTTAATGGTACAAAATTGATAAGAAATACCAAAAAGCAAAGATTAAAAATCTAGAGTAGAGGTTAGACTCTCAAAAATACAATATTAAAAAAACAAAACAAAATCACCAAAATTGTAAAAAATATATATGAAGTTTGCTTTAAAAATAGTGTCTTTTTTTGGCAAGGTAATAATAGGTTATAAGAATGAAAATTAAAGTAGTAATAGAGAACTTAAAATTTAAAAAAGTTAAGGAAAACTTAAAAAATGATAACAGTAAAAACGTATCTAGGAATTTCTCTGGAGCTGTTGCGGGCAGTGTGGGGTCAGTCCAGTTTCAGATAGTTCCAGCTTCTACTTCTCAAGATCGATAGGTCCCTTCCAACGTAGTCAGTGCTAACTGCAGGGTTTTAATCTGTTGCACCTGTCACTTCCAAAGCGGTTCCATCTGTTTATTATGGCTTCTTCTGTTTGCAGGTCTCTCCAGTGTCTAATTTCCACCCTGACACGAGGGTGTGAAGGTGGTAACTTACTTAGGCTACTTATTCTGTCATGCTCTGGGGAGGGAGGAATGCTGCAAACAAATACCACTGGCGTGTGTGGGGCGTGCTCGCAGTGTCTGGGCCACACTGGGTTTGTCCCCACTCGCAGCGTGTGTGCTTTCCTAGTCTACAGTGCTCAGGCTCCAGGTTTCTCTGCAGGGGAACTGTCTAAAGCAGGCCCTGGGTTGTGTGCCCTTTCCCTAAGGCGCTCAGGTTCAGTTTCTTGGGTACTCCACAAAGGCACAGACTCATTTGGGCCTGCGTTTTGTGCCCTTCCCATGTTCGAGCAGCTCAGGTAACCAGGTGCTTGGCAAGTGCACTCTCCACAGGTGGGACTGTGTCTTATCACCTCTCCCGTCCCAGCTACTTGGTTTCCTGGGTCAGCTGATTTCTCAATAGAAACTCTACAAGCCAGAAGGGAATGGTAAGATGTATTTAAAGTAATGAAAGGGAAGAATTTACAACCGAGAAAACTTTACCCAGCAAGACTCTCATTCAGATTTGATAGGGAAATAAAAATCTTTTCAGACAAGCAAAAGTTAAGAGAATTTAGCACCACCAAACCAGCTTTATAACAAAGGCTAAGGGAACTTCTCTAGGCATGAAACACAGGAGATGGAAAAGACCTACAAAGATTAAGTCCAAAACAATTAAGAAAATGGTAACAGGAATACACACATTGACAATTACCTAAAATGGAAATGGATTAAATGCACCAGCCAAAAGACATAGACTGGCTGTATGGATGAAAGATGTGCGTGTATCTACTTTCACTTACCACATCATTCTACTTAACTCCCCAAATTGTATGTAATTATTTTATACTGTTAAGTTAATCTCGTTTCCATTATGACTTGCAATTGTAATTTTCTTTTCTTTTTTTGGTTTGGCTATTAATTGCAAAAACTGATAAACATCTTTTACTGTTGTGATTATGTAACTAGTATTCATTTTAATACCATTGTATCATTGTCAACAGAAAACAATAGAGCTCTATATCACTAAAGCTACCATTTAATACAAAAGCCTGTCATCATTTTTAAGATTTATTTATTTTTAAGTGAAGGATAATCGCTTTACTGTATTGTGTTGGTTTCTACCAAACACCAACATGAACATACGTTTACCCATGTTTACCAATTGAACATCCATCCCACCTCTCATCCCATTCCACCCCACTAGGTTGTTAATGAGCCCCGATTTGAATACTCTGAATCATACAGGAAATTCCCACTGGCTATCTATTTTACATATGGTAATGTATGTTTCCATGTTACTCTCCATACATCACCCTCTACTTCCTCCCCCCTGCCCCCAGTTGTGTCCATAAGTCTGTTCTCAATGTCTGTGCCTCCATTGTTGCTCTGCAAATAGGTTCATCAGTACCATCTTTCTAGTTTCCATATATATGCATTCAGTTCAGTTCAGTTCAGTCGCTCAGTCGTGTCTGACTCTTTGAGACCCCATGAATCACAGCACGCCAGGCCTCCCTGTCCATCACCACCTCCCGGAGTTCACTCAAACTCATGTCCATCGAGTTGGTGATGCCATCCAGCCATCTTATTCTTTGTCATCCCCTTCTCCTCCCGCTCCCAATTCTTCCCAGCATCAGAGTCTTTTCCAGTGAGTCAACTCGTCACATGAGCTGGCCAAAGTATTGGAGTTTCAGCTTTAGCATCAGTCCTTCTAATGTACATCCAGGACTGATCTCCTTTAGAATGAACTGGTTGGATCTCCTTACAGTCCAAGGGACTCTCAAGAGTCTTCTCCAGAACCACAGTTCAAAAGCATCAATTCTTCGACGATCAGCCTTCTTCACAGTTCAACTCTCACATCCATACACGACCACTGGCAAAACCATAGCCTTGACTAGATGAACCTTTGTTGGCAAAGTAATGTCTCTGCTTTTTAATATACTAGTATACAATAATTATTTTTCTCTTTATGACTTACTTCACTCTATATAATGGGCTCTATGTTCATCCACTTCATTAAGACAGACTCAACTGCTTTCCTTTTTATGACTGAGCAATATTCCATTGTATATACATACCATAGCTTCTTTATCCACTCATCTGTCAATGGACATCTAGATTGCTTCCATGTCCTAGATACTGTAAACAGAGCTGCAATGAACATTGGGCTACACATGTCTTTTTCAATTTTGGTTTCCTCAGGGTATATATCTTCAAGTGTGATTGTTGTGTCATATGGTGGCTTTATTCCTAGCTTTTTAAGGAATCTCCATACTGTTCTCCATAGTGACTGTGTCAAATTGCATTCCCACCATCAGTGCAAGAAGGTTCCCTCTTCTCATACAGTCTCCAACTTTTATTGCTTGTAGACTTTTAAATTATGGCCATTCTTATCTGTGTGAGTTTTAATTTTCAATCTGACCCATTGTAGTTTTAATTTGCATTTCTCTAATAATGACTTTTGTTGAGCATTTTTTATATGTGTTTATTAGCTATCTGTGTGTCTTCTTTGGAGAAATATCTGTTTAGTTATTTTTCCCACTTTTTAATTGGGTTGTCTTTTTCTAGTATTGACTTGTGTGAGCTGCTTGTGTATTTTTTGAAATTAATCCTTTGTCAGTTGTTTCATTTGCTGTTATTTTTTCCCATTCTGAGGGTTGTCTTTTCATCTTGAATATAGTTTCCTTTGCTGTGCAAAAGCTTTTAAGTTTAATTAGGTCCCACTTGTTTATTTTTATTTCCTTTACTCTCAGTTCAATTCAATTCAGTCACTCAGTCATGTCCGACTCTTTGCGACCCCGTGAACGCCAGGCCTCCCTGTCCATCACCAACTCCCGGAGCTTACCCAAACTCATGTCCATTGAGTTGGTGATGCCATCTAACCATCTCATCCTCTGTCACTCCCTTCTCCTCCTGCCTTCAATCTTTCCCAACATCAGGGTCTTTTCAAATGAGTCAGCTCTTCACATCAGGTGGCCAAAATACTGGAGTTTCAGCTTCAACATCAGTCCTTCCAATGAACACCCAGGAATGATTTCCCTTAGGATGGACTGGTTGGATCTCCTTGCAGTCCAAGGGACTCTCAAGCGTCTTCTCCAACACCACAGTTCAAAAGCTTCAATTCTTCTGTGCTCAGCTCTCTTTATGGTCCAACTCTCACATCCATACATGACCACTGGAAAAACCATAGCCTTGACTAGATGGGCCTTTGTTGACAAAGTAATGTTTCTGCTTTTTAATATGCTGTCTAGGTTGGTCATAACTTTCCTTCCAAGGAGTAAGCGTCTTTTAATTTCATGGCTGCAATCACCATCTGCTGTGATTTTGGAACCCCCCCCAAGTAAAGTCAGCCACTGTCTCCACTGTTTCCCCATTTATTTGCCATGAAGTGTAGGAGGTAGATTTTAGAGGGTCTTGCTGTGATTTAAGTCATAGAGTGTTCCACCTGTGTTTTCCTTTAAGTGTTTTATAGTTTTGGATCTTACATTAGATTTTTAATCCATCTTGAATTTATCTTTGTGTATGGTGTTAGGAAGTGTTCTAATTTCATTCTTTTACATATAGCTGTCCATTTTCCTCAGCACCACTTATTGAAGAGGCTATGTTTGCCACATTGTGTATTCTTGCCTCCTTTATCAATAATAAGGTATCCATAGGAGTGTGGGTTTATCTCTGGGCTTTCTATCATGTTCCCTTGACCTATATTTCTGTTTTTTGGCCAGTACTATACTGTCTTGATGACTATAGCTTTGTAGCATAGTCTGAAGTCAGAAAGGTTGATTCCTCCAGCTCCATTATTCTTTCTCAAAATTGCTTTGAGGATTTTTACTGTCTCCATATGAATCGTGATTTTTTTTTGATTCTAATTCTGTGAAAAATGACATTGATAATTTGATAGGGATTGCATTGAATCTGTAGACTACATTTGGCAGGATAGTCATTTTCACAGTATTGATTCTTCCAACCCAGGAACATGGAATATCTCTGTATGTGTTTATGTCATTTTTTATTTCTTTCATTAGTGTCTTATAGTTTTCTGTATATAACTCTTTTGTCTCCTTAGGTAGGTTTATTCCTAGGTATTTTATTCTTTTTATTGCAATGGTAAATGAGATTGGTTCCTTAATTTGTATTTCTGATATTTCAATATTAGGTATAGGGATGCAAGTGATTTCTGTGTATTGATTTTGTGTCCTGTTACTTTGGTAAATTTATTGATTAACACTAATAATTTTTGATGGTATCGTTAGATTTTCGATGGATAGTGTCATATTGTCTGCAAACAGTGAGAGTATTACTTCTTTACCAGTTTGATTTCCTTTTATTTCTTTTTCTTCTCTGATTGCTGTAGCTAGGACTTCCACAACTATGTTGAATAATAGTGGTGGGAGTGGGCACCCTTGCCTTTTTCCTGATCTTAGAGGGAATACTTCCAGTTTTTCACCATTGAGATAATGTTTGCTATGGGTTTCTCATATATGGCCTTTATTATGTTGAGGTAGGATTCTTCTATGCCCATTTTTTGAAGACTTTTCATCATAAATTCATTCATAACTGCATGCTGCATTTTTTCAAAAGCTTTTTCTGAATCTATTGAGATTACCTTCTGGTTTTTATCTTTCATTTTTTAATATGGTATATCACATTGATTGATTTGCATATATAGAAAAATCCTTGCATCCCTGGGATAAACCTGACTTGGTCATGGTGTCTAACGATTAAAATGTGTTGTTTTATTCCGATTGCTAGAATTTTGTTGAGGATTTTTGCATCTATGTTAATCAGTGATATTGTCCTGTAATTTTCTTTTTTGTTTTGTTGTCTTTGGTTTTGATATTAGGGTGATGTTATCCTGGTAGAATGTGTTTGGAAGTTTTCCTTCCTCTGCAAATTTTTGGAAGAATTTTAGAAGGATTGGAAATAGCTCTTTTCTAAATGTTTGATACAACTCACCTTTGAAGCTACCTGGCCTGGGCTTTTGATTTTAGGGAGAGTTTTCATCAGAGTTTTGATTTAAGTGCTTTTAATCAACTTGTTTATAATGTCTAGTTTTTCCTGGTTCAGTCATGGATGATTGAAATTTTATGCAAGTCTGTCCTTTTCTTCAAGGTTGTCTGTTTAATTGGCATATAGTTGCTCACAATAATTTCTAATTAGTCTTTGTATTTTTGCATTGTCTTTTGTAATCTCTCCTTTTTCATTTCTAATTTTGTTGATTTGATTTTTATCCCCTCCCCCCCCTTTTTTTTCATGAGTATGGCTAATATTTTGTCAATTTTGTTTATCTTCTCAAAAACCAGTTTATAATTTTGTTAATCTTTAGTATTGTTTCCTTCGTTTCTTTTTCATTTATTTCTGTTCCAATCTTTATGACTTCTTCCCTTCTACTAACTTTGGATTTTTTCATTCTTTTTTTTTTTCAGCTGGTTTAGATGTAAAGTCAAATTGTCTATTCGAGGTTTTTCTTGTTTTTTAAGGTAGGATTGTATTGCTATAAACTTCCCTCTTAGAACTACTTTTGCTACATCCCAGAGGTTTTTGTTGTCATGCTTTCACTGTCACTTGTTTCTAGGAAATTTTAATTTCCATTTTGATTTTTCAGTAACCTGTTTTATTTATTTTTTGGATAATTTATTTATTTTAATTGGAGGTTAATTACTTTACAATATTGCATTGGTTTTGGCATACATTGACATGAATCTGCCCCGGGTGTACATGTGTTCCCCATCTTCAGTCCCCCTACCACTTCCCTCCCCATATCATCTCCCTGTGTCATCCCAGTGCAACAGCTCCGAGCATCCTGTATCATGCATCGAACCTAGAGTGACGATTCATTTCACATATAATAATATACATGTTTCAAAGCCATTCTCCCAAATTATCCCACCCTCGGGCTTGCCTTGTAGCTCACTGGGTAAACAGTCTGCCTATAGTACAGGAGACCAGGGTTTGATCCCTGGGTTGGGAAGATCCCCTGGAGAAGGAAATGGCAACCCACTCCAGTATCCTTGCCAGGAAAATCTCATGAACAGAGGAGCCTGGTCGGCTACAGTCCATGGGGTCGCAAAGAATCAGGCGTGACTAACACACACACTCTCTCCTACAGAGTCCAAAAGACTGTTCAATACATCTGTGTCTCTTTTGCTGTCTCGCATACAGGGTTATTGTTACCATCTTTCTAAACTTCATATATATGCGTTAGTATACTGTATTGGTGTTTTTCTTTCTGGCTTACTTCACTCTGTATAATAGGCTCCAGTTTCATCCACCTCATTAGAACTGATTCAAATGTATTCTTTTTAATGGCTGAGTAATACTCCATTGTGTATATGTACCACACCTTTCTTATCCATTCGTCTGCAGATGGACATCTAGGTTGCTTCCATGTCCTGCCTATTATAAACAGTGCTGCAATGAACATTGGAGTACATGTGTCTCTTTCAGTTCTGGTTTCCTTGGTGTGTATGCCCAGGAGTGGGATTGCTGGGTCATATGGCAGTTCTATTTTCAGTTTTTTAAGGAATCTCCACACTGTTCTCCATAGTGGCTGTACTAGTTTGCATTCCCACCAACAGTGTAAGAGGGTTCCCTTTTCTCCACACCGTCTCCAGCATTTATTGCATGTAGACTTTTGGACAGCAGCCATTGTGACTGGCGTGAAATGGTATCTCATTGTGGTTTTGATTTGCATTTCTCTGATCATGAGTGATGTTGAGCATTTTTCATGTGTTTGTTAGCCATCTGTATGTCTTCTTTAGAGAAATGTCTGTTCAGTTCTTCAGGCAATTTTTTGATTGGGTCGTTTATTTTCCTGGAATTGAGCTGCATGAGCTGCTTTGAGCTGCATGAGCTGCATGAGCTTCATTGAGCTGCATGAGCTGCTGTATATTTTTGAGATTAACTCTTTGTTATTTGCTTCGTTTGCTATTATTTTCTCCCATTCTAAAGGCTGTCTTTTCACCTTGTTTATAGTTTCCTTTGCTGTACAGAAGCTTTTAATTTGAATTAGGTCCCATGTGTTTATTTTTCCTTTTATTTCCAATATGCAGGGAGGTGGGTCATGGAGGATCCTGCTGTGATTTATGTCAGAGAGTGTTTTGCCTATGTTTTCCTCTAGGAGTTTCATAGTTTCTGGTCTTACGTTTAGATCTTTAATCCATTTTGAGTTTATTTTTGTGTATGGTGTTAGAAACTGTTCTAGTTTCATTCTTTTACAAGTGGTTGACCAGTTTTCCCAGCACCATTGTTAAAGAGATTCTCTTTTCTCCATTGACTATTCTTGCCTCCTTTGTCAAAGATAAGGTGTTCATAAGTGCGTGGATTTATCTCTGGGCTTTCTATTTTGTTCCACTGATCTATATTTCTGTCTTTATGCCAGTACCATATTGTCTTGAGTCCACGTGCTGGTGGCTACACGGGCGCAGGAGGACCGAGAGGAACTACTCCACATTCAAGGTCAGGAAGGGCGGCCGTGAGGAGAGACCCCACGACCAAGGTAAGAGAAAGCCAAGGAAGACGGTAGGTATTGTGAAAGGGCATCAGAGGGCAGACACACTGAAATCATAATCACAGAAAACTATGCAATCTGATCACAAGGACCACAGCCTTGTCTAACTCAGTGAAACTAAGCCATGCTGTGTGGGGCCACCCAAGACAGACGGGTCATGGTGGAGAGGTCTGACAGAATGTGGTCCACTGGAGAAGGGAATGGCAAACCACTTCAGTATACTTGACTTGAGAACCCCATAAGCAGTATGAAAAGGCAAAATGATAGGATACTGAATGGGGAGTGCCCCGGGTCGGTAGGTGCCCAATTTGCTACTGGAGATCAGAGGAGAAATAACTCCAGTAAGAATGAAGGGATGGAGCCAAAGCAGAACAAATACCCAGTTGTGGATGAGACTGGTGAAAGAAGTAAGGTCCAATGCTGTAAAGAGCAATCTTGCATAGGAACCTTGAATGTTAGGTCCATGAAGCAAGCCAAATTGGAAGTGGTCAAACAGGAGACGGCAAGAGTGAACGTCAACATTTTAAGAATCAGTGAACTAAAATGGACTGGAATGGGTGAATTTAACTCAGATGACCATTATATCTACTACTGTGGGCAGGAATCCCTTAGAAGAAATGGAGTAGCCATCATGGTCAACAAAAGAGTCTGAAATGCAATACTTGGATGCAATCTCAAAAACGACAGAATGATCTCTGTTCGTTTCCAAGGCAAACCATTCAATATTACAGTAATCCAAGCCTACGCCCCAAACAGTAATGCTGAAGACCCAAAGTTGAATGGTTCTATGAAGACCTACAAGACCTTTTAGAACTAACACCCAAAAAAGATGTCCTTTTCATTATAGAGGACTGGAATAAAAAAGTAGGAAGTCAAGAAACACCTGGAGTAACAGGCAAATTTGGCCTTGGAGCAAGGAATGAAGCAGGGCCAAGGCTAATAAAGTTTTGCCCAGAGAATGCACTGGTTATAGCAAACACCCTCTTTCAACAACACAAGAGAAGACTCTACACATGGACATCACCAGATGGTCAACACTGAAATCAGGTTGGTTATATTCTTTGCAGTCGAAGATGGACAAGCTGTATACAGTTAACAAAAACAATACTGGGAGGTGACTGTGGCTCAGATCATGAACGCCTTATTGCCAAATTCAGACTGAAATTGAAGAAAGTAGGGAAAACCACTAGACCATTCAGATATGACCTAAATCATATCACTTATGATTATACAGTGAAGTGAGAAATAGATTTAAGGGACTAGATCTCATAGACAGAGTGCCTGATGAACTACAGACGGAGGTTCACGACATTGTACAGGAGACAGGGACGAAGACCATCCCCATGGGAAATAAATGCAAAAAAGCAAAATGGCTATCTGGGAAGGTCTTACAAATAGCTGTGAAAAGAAGAGAAGCGAAAAGCAAAGGAGAAAAGGAAAGACACAAGCATCTGAATGCAGAGTTCCAAAAAATAGCAAGGAGAAAAAAGAAAGCCTTCCTTAGCGATCAATGCAAAGAAATAGAGGAAAACAACAGAATAGGAAAGACAAGAGACCTCTTCAAGAAAATTAGAGATACCAAGGGAACACTTCATGCAAAGATGGGCTCTTTAAAGGTAAGAAATGGTATGGACCTAACACAAGCAGAAGATATTAAGAAGAGGTGAATACACAGAAGAACTGTATAAAAAAGATCTTCACGACCAAGATAATCACGATGGTGTGGTCACTCAGCTAGAGCCAGACATCTTGGAATGTGAAGTCAAGTGGGCCTTAGAAAGCATCACTACGAACAAAGCTAGGGGAGGTGATGGAATTCCAGTTGAAGTATTTCAAATCCTGAAAGATGATGCTGTGAAAGTGCTGCACTCAATATGCCAGCAAATTTGGAAAACTCAGCAGTGGCCACAGGACTGGAAAAGGTCAGTCTTTTTTCCAATCCCAAAGAAAGGCAATGCCAAAGAATGCTCAAACTACCACACAATTGCACTCATCTCATACGCTAGTAAAGTCATGCTCAAAATTCTCCAAGCCAGGCCTCAGCAATATGTGAACTGTGAACTTCCAGATGTTCAAGCTGTTTTTAGAAAAGGAAGAGGAACCAGAGATCAAATTGCCAACATCCGCAGGATCATGGAAAAGGAAGAGAGTTCCAGAAAAACATCTATTTCAGCTTCTTTGACTATGCCAAAGCCTTTGACTGTGTCAATCACAATAAACTGTGGAAAATTCTGAAAGAGATGGGAATACCAGACCACCTGACCTGCCTCTTGAAAAACCTGTATGCAGGTCAGGAAGCAAGAGTTAGAACTGGACATGGAACAACAGACTGGTTCCAAATAGGAAAAGGAGTACATCAAGGCTGTATATTGTGACCCTGCTTATTTAACTTATATGCAGAGTACATCATGAGGAACGCTGGGCTGGAAGAAGCACAAGCTGGAATCAAGATTGCAGGGAGAAATATCAATAACCTCAGATATGCAGATGATACCACCGTTATGGCAGAAAGTGACGAGGAACTAAAAAGCCTTTTGATGAAAGTGAAAGAGGAGAGTGAAAAAGTTGTCTTAAAACTGAATATTCAGAAAACTAAGATCATGGCATCTGGTCCCATCACTTCATGGGAAATAGATGGAGAAACAGTGGAAACAGTGTCAGTCTTAATTTTTTTGGGCTCCAAAATCACTGCGGATGCTAATTGCAGCCAGGAAATTAAAAGACGCTTACTTCTTGGAAGGAAAGTTGTGACCAACCTAGATAGCATATCAAAAAGCAGAGACACTCCTTTGCCAACAAATGTCTGTCTAGTCAAGGCTATGTTTTATTTCCAGTGGTCATGTATGGATGTGATAGTTGGACTGTGAAGAAAACTGATCGCCGAAGAATTGATACTTTCGGAATGTGGTGTTGGAGAAGACTCTTGAGTTTCCCTTGAACTGCAAGGAGATCCAACCAGTCCATTCTAAAGGAGATCAGTCCTGGATGTTCATTGGAAGGACTGATGCTCAAGCTGAAACTCCAATACTTTGGCTACCCCCTGCAAAGAGTTTACTCACTGGAAGAGACTCTGTTGCAGGGAGGGATTGGGGGCGGGGGGAGAAGGGGACGACAGAGAATGAGATGGCTGGATGGCATCACCGTCTCGATGGACATGAGTTTGAGTGAACTCCAGGTATTGGTGACCGACAGGGAGGCCTGGCGTCTATGATTCATGGGGTTACAAAGATTCGGACACGACTGAGTGACTGAACTAACTGATACTCTCATGATGACTGTGGCTTTGTAATAGAGCCTGAATTCTGGCAGGTTGATTCCCCCAGTTCCGTTCTTCTTTCTCAAGATTGCTTTGGCTATTCGAGGTTTTTTTGTATTCCCATACAACTTGTGAAATTATTTATTCTAGCTGTATGAAAAGTACTGTTGGTAGCTTGATAGGGATTGCGTAGAAGTATAAATTACTTTGGGTAGTATATTCATTTTCACCATATTTCTTTTTCCATTCCACGAACATGGTATATTTCTCCGTCTATTAGTGTCCTCTTTGATTTCTTTCACCGGTGTTTTATAGTTTTCTGTATATAGGTCTTTTGTTTCTTTAGGTAGATATATTCCTAAGTATTTTATTCTTTTTGTTGTAACGGTGAATGGAATTTTTTCCTCAATTTGTCTTTCTCTTTTCTCATTATTAGTGTATAGGAATCCAAGGGATTTCTGTGTGTTGATTTTATATCCTGAAACTTTATTATATTCATTGATTAGCTCTAGTAATTTTCTGGTAGAGTGTTTAGGGTTTTCTGTGTAGAGGATCATGTCATCTGCAAACAGTGAAAGTTTTACTTCTTCTTTTCCAATTTGGATTCCTTTTATGTCATTTTCTGCTCTTATTGCTGTGGCCAAAACTTCCAAAACTATGTTGAGAGTGAGCACCTTTGTCTTGTTCCTGCCTTTAGGGAAAACACTTTCAATTTTTCACCATTGAGGATACTGTTTGCTGTGGGTTTGTCATATATAGCTTTTATTATGTTGAGACATATTCCTTCTATTCCCGACTTCTGGAGGGTTTTTATCATAAATGGATGTTGATTTTTGTCAAAACCTTTCTCTGCGTCTATTGAGATAATCATATAGTTTTTATTTTTCAATTTGTTAGTCTGGTGTATTCCATTGACTGATTTGCGGATACTGAAGAATCCTTGCATCCCTGGGATAAAGCTCACTTGGTCATGATGTATGATCTTTTTAAAGTGTTGTTGGATTCTGATTGCTAGAATTTGTTAAGGATTTTTGCATCTATGTTCATCAGTGATATTGGCCTGTAGTTCTCTTTTTTTAGTGGTATCTTTGTCAGGTTTTGTTATTAGGGTGATGGTGGCCTCATAGAATGTATTTGACAGTTTACCTTCCTCTGCAATTTTCTGGAAGAATTTGAGTAGTATAGGTGTTAGCTCCTCTCTAAATTTTTGGTAGAATTCATCTGTGAAGCCGTCTGGACCTGGGCTTTTGTTTTCTGGAAGATTTCTGATTACAGCTTCAATTTCTGTGCTTGTGACGGGTCTGGTAAGATTATCTATTTCTTCCTGGTTCAGTTTTGGAAAGTTGTACTTTTCAAAGAATTTGCCCATTTCTTCCAAGTTGTCCATTTTATTGGCATATAATTTCTTATAATAGTCTCATGATCCTTTGTATTTCTGTGTTGTCTGTTGTGATCTCTCCATTTTCATTTCTAATTTTATTGATTTGGTTTTTCTCCCTTTGTTTCTTGATGATTCTGGCTAGTGGTTTGTCAATTTTATGTATCCTCTCAAAGAACCAGCTTTTGGCTTTGTAGATTTTTGCTATGGTCTCTTTTGTTTCTTTTGGATTTATTTCTGCCCTAATTTTAAAGATTTCTTTCCTTCTACTAACCCTGGTATTTTTTGTTTGTTATTTTTAAATGTATTGTTTAATCTCCATGTGTTTGTGTTTCTTACAGTTTTTCCCCCTGTAATTGATATATAGTCTCTTAACAATGTGGTTAGAAAAGATACTTGATATGATTTAAATTTTTTTGAACTTACTGAGGTTTTGTTTGTGACCCAAGATGTGGCCTGTCCTAGAGAATGTTCCATGTGCACTTGAGAATAGAGTGTATTCTGCATTTGGGTGGAAAATCCTATAGGTATCAATTAGATCGATTTTGTCTAATGTTTTATTTATGGTTTGTGGTTCCTTATTTATTTTCTGTTTTGATGTACTGTCTATTAGTTTGAGTGGGGTGTTAAAGTCCCCTACTATTATGTTGTTGTCAATTTCCCCTTTTATGTCTGTTAGTATTTGCTTTATATACTGAGGTGCTCTGATTCTGCTTGCATAAATATTAAAATTTTTATGTCTTCTTTTTTGACTGATCCCTTGTTCATTATATAATGTCTTTATTTATCTCTTGTACTAGACTTTATTTTAAAATCTACTTTTTTCCTGAAATTAGAATTGCCACTCCAGCTTTCTTTTGGTTTCCATTTGTATGGAATATCTTTTTTCCATATTTTTACTTTCTGTCTGTATGTGTTTCTATGTCTGAAGTAGACATTGCATGTATGGATCTTGTTTTTGTATGGATTAAGCCAGTCTGTGTCTTTTGGTTGAATCGTTTAACCCATTTACATTTAAAGTAATTATTGATATGCATGCTCCTATTGGCATTTTCTCAATTATTTTGGATTTGTTTCTGTAGGTCTTTCCTTTCTCTTGTGTTTATTGCTTATATAAATCCCTTTAATATTTTCTATAAAGCTGGTTTGGTGGTGCTAAATTCTCTTAAGTTTTGCTTGTCTGTAAAGCTTTTGATTTCTCCATTAATTTTGAATTAGATACTTGCCAGATAGAATAATCTTGGTTGTAGATATTTTTCTTTCAGTACTTTAAATATACCCTTCCATTCCTTTCTGAACTGCAGAGTTTCTGCTGAAAAATCAACTGTTAATCATACGGGTTTTCTCTTGTATGTTACTTGTTGCTTTTCCCTTTCTGCTTTTAATATTCTTTCTTTGTGTTTAATCTCTGTTAGCTTGATTAGTATGTGTCTTGATGTGTTTCTCCTTGGGTTTATCCTGTATGGGACCCTTTGTGCTTCTTGGACTTGATCGACTATTTCATTTACCATGCTGGGGAAGTTTTCAACTATAATCTCTTCAAAAATTTTCTCAGTGACTTTCTTTTTCTCTTCTTCCTCTGAGACCCTTATAACTCAAATGTTGTTGCATTTATATTGTCCAAGTGTCTCTGAGACTATCCTCAATTCTTTTCATTCTTTTTCCTTTATTCTGCTGCCTAACAGCTATTTCCACCATTCTATCTACCAGCTTACTTATCCATCCATTCTTCTGCTTCAGTTAATCTACTATTGCTTCCTTCTATAGTATTTTAAATCAGTAATTGTGTTATTCATCTCTATTTATTCTTTATTTCTTTTAGGTATTTAATAATTATGTTGATTGTGTTGATGGCTTCTTGCATTTTCTTTATTCTATTTTTGAGGTTTTGAAACATCTTTACTACCATTATTTTGAATTCTTTTTCCAGGTAGTTTGCCCATCTCTTCTTTGTTTGTTTGGTCTTGTGTGTTCCTAGTTTGTTCATTCATGTGTGCAATATTTCTCTGCTTTTTCATTTTTTCAAAAAAAATTATTGTGTTTGAGATATCTTTTTCTCAGACTTTGAGGTCGAAATCCTCCTTCCTTTTGGTTGGTGCCCTTGGTGGGTAAGGTTGGTCTGGTAGTTTGTATAGGCTTCTGTAGGGTATGAATTGTTCTCTGATGGCCAGGGCTATATGAGGCATCACCTGCTTGCTGATGATTGGTTTTGTGTTTTTGTCTTGTTTGTTGTTTGGGTGAGGCGTCCTGCACTGGGTGCTGCCAGAAGTTGGGTGATGCTGGGTCTTGTACACAGGTGGAGGCCTTCTTGGGAGTTATCACTAATTAATACTCCCTGGGGTTAGGAGTTTTCTGGCAATCTAGAGTCTTGTTGTCAGTGCTCCCACCCCATAGGCTCAGGGCCCTATCTCTGGCCAAGGAAGTGAGATTACACAGCTGGTTTGTTATGGCATTAAAGAGGATTAAAACAAACAAACTAAAGCTAGAAACAAAAGCAAACCCCAGACAAATGGCAAATACAAAACCAGGCAAATACTAACAAAAATAATGGAATATATACACACATATATACAAAACAAAACCAGCCCAAAAGAAAAGAAAATAGAAGAGATTGACCTGGCAAGCACAGGAAAGCAAAAATGATATCAACCAGTTAAAAATAAAACTAACTAAAGTATACACTGGAAAACAAAACCAAAGCAATGTGCAAAATGGGGAATAAAGCAATGAAAGAAAAACAGACCTATAAACACGGTGAAAGAAAGAGAGAAAAGGAAAAAAAGAAAGACTAGAAAAGCAAAGTTGAATAGAAGTAGATAAAGAAGATTTATATATATTTAATAATAACTACAACAGGAAAAGAATAAGAAAAGCAAACAAAAGAATATATGTATAAAATAAAAATAATAAATTTTTTAAAATTAAAAAAGAAATAAAAAGGAAAAAAATCCCTGAAAATTGCAAAAGGTTAACATAGGAGCAGAAGTATTTAAAGGAAATAAAAAGTGTAATTAAAAAATTCTCAAAGTGTAAACAAACTTAACAGTACTAGTAAAATCAACAACTACAGCAACAGAGGGGAAGAAAAGAAAATAAAATCCAGAAGTAACTACTGAATAAGATAAAATATAATAATAATAATAAATGTCTTTCTTGGATTTTATCTGTCAGCGTCCTTTCCTTCATTTAATCTTCAGCTTTTACCACTGGTGGGAAGATTTTGGGTTCTCTTCTTTAGGCACACTGTCCCTGGGTTCCAACTGTGGTTTTATCTTTACCTCTGAGTGTGAGTCTTCCACAGGAGTTTGCTTCTGAGGCTGCCCTGGAAGAATGGAATCTGCCCCAGGGAGGACCGGGTGTGGAGGTGATGCAGCTGCCTGTATTGCTGGGGCCCTGGCAGTACCAGGTACTCAGGGGAACCGGTGGCTAGGACAGCAGGAAATATGGTGCTCTTAGGGTTTTTTCTAGCTGCTGGCTGTTCTGTCCCAGTGGGGATCAAGTGTGGCAGTGGCACGGGAGCTTGGATCACAGGGACCCTGGTAATGCCAGATTTGAATGGTGCCAGTGGCTATTGTGACAGGAAGTATGGCACTATTAGGGTTTTTTTCTAGCTTCTGGCAGCTCTGCCCCAGTGAGGACTGAGCATGGAGATGGCATAGCTCCTTGGATTATGGGAACCCTGGAGGCACCAAGTGTGCAGGGACACCAACTGCTTCAGCCTCAGGAGCTATGGTCCTATTAGAGTCTTTTCCTAGCCTCTGGCAGCTGGCGATCAGAGGGCCTCTTTGGTTGGTCCTTCTCTGTTGCTTGTCCCATGCAGGCACTTATAGGGTTCCTGGGTTGGGATCCTTTTCTGTTACTGAGTGCATCAGGGGCTTAAAGGGCCACCCTCTCTGGGGTATTTCAGCTGTCCCATGCTGATATGTGGGGAGAGAGAGGCTATAGAGATAGCTCCACCCCCTGTGTGTGACTCAGCAGTATCATCCTGTCTCTATGTATGCATGCCTTTCCTTCACAAGCATTTAACTCTGTGCTCACCTCCCTCATATCCCCTCAGGCGGTATTCTGGTAGTCAACAGCAGACGTCACCCTGGGATTGCTCTCCAATCCCTACGCTCCAACTCCCTACCGCTGTCCTTTCTAGGGGCCTTGCGTCCCTGTCTGGAGTACATATGGCTGTGGCAAGGATTTTTTGTGTCATTATCATTCCATTCAGATTGTCACAGACCAGCTGCTTCACTCTACAATAGCGTCAAATGCTTCACCTCTGTCCCAAATAGTTGCCCTGATGTGGGGATTTGACCCCTGCTTCAGTTCCTTCACCCCTAGGTGCAGATCCAATCCTATTTATTCTCTTTTTTCCCTCCTTTATTTACCCTACTGAGTTTTGAATGTTTCTATATATATTTTTGTCCAGTGATCAGGTATCCCTGCTTGCTCTCAGATGGTGTTCTGCAAGATCTTCTGTGTCTGGAGGTGTATTCCTGATGTATCAGTTAAGAGAGATGTACTCCATGTCTACCTACTCCTTTGCCATCTTGGATCTCCTGTAATCACTTTTAAAAATCCAGATACACATTAGAATTGTCTTGGAATATTTTTTTAAATATACAAATGCCCAGGATTGTGTTTTTCTCCAGAGTTCCAGGTGTGATTGTAATAAGCAGCCACGTTTAAAAAGAACTGGACTATATGATGATCTTTTACTTCTCTATAGTTTGTTTCACTTTTTCTGTTTCATATTCAGTGCTCCTATTTCATGTAGTTTATGTTTTCCAATTTCTCTCTTTTTTGGCCGTTCTCTCTCAACTCTTTATCAAGTGTAGTGTATACATATATGTATGTCAGTTCAATTCAGTCACTCAGTCACGTCCAACTCTTTGTTACCTCATGGACTGAAGCACACCAGGCTTCCCTGTCCATGACCAACTCCCAGATCTTGCTAAAACTCATGTCCATTGAGTCAGTGATGCCATCCAACCATCTCATCCTCTGTCATCCCCTTCTCCTCCTGCCTTCAGTTTTTCCCAGCATCAGGGTCTTTTCCAGTGAGTCAATTCTTCACTTCAGGTAGCCAAATTATTGGAGTTTCAGCTTCAACATCAGTCCTTCCAATGAATATTTAGGACTGATTTACTTTAGGATGAACTGGTTGGATCTCCTTGCAGTCCAAGAGACTCTCAAGAGTCAACACTACAGTTCAAAAACACCAATTCTTCAACGCTCAGCTTTCTTTATGGTCCAACTCTCATATCCATACATGACTACTGGAAAAACCATAGCTTTGACTAGATGGACCTTGTCAGCAAATTAATGTTTCTGCTTTTTAATATGCTGTCTACTTATTCAAGGGCTTTCCTGGTGGCTTATAGGGTAAAGCGTCCGCCAGCTATGCGGGAGACAAGGGTTCGATTCCTGAGTCAGGAAGATCGCCTGGAGATGGAAATGGCAACCCACTCTGGTACTCTGGCCTGGAAAATCCTGTGGATGGAGAAACTTGTAGGTTACAGTCTATGGTGTGGAAAAGAGTCGGACACGACTGAGCAACTTCACTTTCACTACTTATTCAAACAAGTGGAATCAAAATGTCATAATATTTTAGCTAAGCAAAAATTCATAAGTTTTCTAATATATATATATATATACACTATACTTACTATTTATATACATATACATACATACATACAGACATATACATATTCCCATTATATATAATTTTGATTACGTATGAATAGAATTCTAGATTTCTAATTTATATTCACTCAAACCTTTGATATAGTTCCATTTATTCTGGCATCTAGTATTACTGCTAAAAGTCTACAAAGTTTATTATTTTAGTGATATATTTAAAAATTTGAATGAGGCTCGAAATTCCTAATCCAATTCTGAAAATATAAAAAAATGCTGTTGTTTAAAAAAAAACAAAACAGTTTTTTGAGGAATCTCCACAATGTTCTCCATAGTGGCTGTACTAGTTTGCATTCCCACCAACAGTGTAAGAGGGTTCCCTTCTCTCCACACCCTCTCCAGCATTTATTGCATGTAGACTTTTGGATAGCAGAGATTCTGACTGGTGTGAAATGGTATCTCATTGTGGTTTTGATTTGCATTTCTCTGCTTATGAGGGATGTTGAGCATTTCTTCATGTGTTTGTTAGCCATCTTTATGTCTTCTTTGGAGAAATGTCTGTTTAGTTCTTTGGCCCATTTTTTGATTGGGTCATTTATTTTTCTGGAATTGAGCTGCAGGAGCTGCTTGTATATTTTGGAGATTAATCCTTTATCAGTTTCTTCATTTGCTATTATTTTCTCCCATTCTGAAGGCTGTCTTTTCACCTTGCTTAGAGTTTCCTTTGCTGTGCAGAAGCTTTTGATTTTAATTAGGTCCCATGTGTTTATTTCTGCTTTTATTTACAATATTCTGGGAGGTGGGTCTTGGAGGATCCTGCTGTGATTTATGTCGGAGAGTGTTTTGCCTACGTTCTCCTCTAGGAGTTTTAAATTTTCTGGTCTTACATTTAGCTCTCTAATCCATTTTGAGTTTATTTTTGTGTATGGTGTTAGGAAGTGTTCTAGTTTCCTTCTTTTACAAGTGGCTGACCAGTTTTCCCAGCACCACTTGTTAAAGACACTGTCTTTTCTCCATTTTATATTCTTGCCTCCTTTGTCAAAGATAAGGTGTCCATAGGTACGTGGATTTATCTCTGGGCTTTCTATTTTGTTCTATTGATCTATATTTCTGTCTTTATGCCAGTACCATACTGTCTTGATGACTGTGGCCTTGTAGTAGAGCCTGAAGTCCGGCAGGTTGATTCCCCCAGTTCCATTCTTCTTCCTCAAGATTGCTTTGGCTATTCGAGGATTTTTGTATTTCTATACAAATTGTGAGATTATTTGTTCTAGTTCTGTGAAAAATATCGTTGGTAGCTTGATAGGGATTGCATTGAATGTATAAATTACTTTGGGTAGTATACTCATTTTTACAATATTTATTCTTACAATCCACGAACACAGTATATTTCTCCATCTATTAGTGTCCTCTTTGATTATTTTCACTAGTGTTTTATAATTTTCTATGTACAATTAAACTTAATCTCTAAGCATCATTTTTGCAATGCTTTTCCTCAAAAGTATCTGTAAGAGCCAAAAAACAAAACCAAAACAAAACAGGAGATTTACATGTGATATAGTATTATTAGCTAAAGTACATTTTGTGCTCAAATTTCACAAAATTTTATGCTAGTGTCCATTATTTGCTTTCATACTTTATTCAAGATTACACATTGTATTCAGTTCCATTGAGCAGATTTATCTTAATGCAACAAATTCTGATAAATTCTCTTTTCATTTTTATTCCGTAAGAAATATCTTCTAATTTTCCTTGTTATGGTTTCTTAGATACACCCATAATTTAAAAGTATACATTTAATTTCCAAATACATGGAGTTTAAAAGTATCCTTGATATTAATTTTTCATTTTTGAATTAATATATCATTTAAATGCTTTCTTCTCTGCAATCAGCCTCTGTGCTTTTTCAGTCTTTTAACCTTCTTGAGTCTTTCAATGGCTAGGTCAAAGATCTCTCTTGGTAAATGTCACGTTGCACTCGAAAACATGTGGGTTATTTTCAAAATTTTTTGATATTGATTTGTTTTTTTCTTTTTAAATTAATTAACTTATTTGATATTAATTTCTAACATAATTCCACAGTAATAAGCAAGCAGTTTGCATGATTGCAATAACTTTACACCATGAAATTTTTGCATCTTGCTTTATGTCCTTGAATATATTCCAGTGTCTCCTGGTTTATAGTCTATGGGAGCTTGAAAATAATTTATAGCTTGCTGTTGTGTGAAAATTGTATAAATCTTAATTATTTTGAATTGTTTCATAGTGTTTTTAGGTCTACTATATTCTTCTACTTTTCTATTAATTTAAATTTTTGAGATTGATATTGAAACTCCTACCAAAATCTTAATTTTATTTACCTAAAAACTAATTATAATATATAGTAACACTTTCCTGTGTTTTCCAGGTCTGCTATAAATGTGTTTTCATGCTTTTATAGTTTAAAAAGTAAAAAATTCCTTGTATCTTCTTATTCAGTGCATCTGTTCTTTTCCCTCATTCTCAGATCATATTTATGATCAGATCAGATCAGATCAGATCAGTCGCTCAGTCGTGTCCGACTCTCCGCGACCTCATGAATCACAGCATGCCAGGCCTCCCTGTCCATCACCAACTCCCGGAGTACACTCAAACTCATGTCCACAGAGTCGGTGATGCCATCCAGCCACCTCATTCTCTGTCGGCCCTGTCTCCTTCTACCCCCAATCGCTCCCAGCATTAGAGTCTTTTCCAGTGAGTCAACTCTTCGCATGAGGGGGCCAAAGTATTGGAGTTTCAGCTTTAGCATAAGTCCTTCTAATGAACACACAGGATTGATCTCCTTTAGAATGGACTGGTTGGATCTCCTTGCAGTCCAAGGGACTCTCAAGAGTCTTCTCCAACACCACAGTTCAAAAGCATCGATTCTTCGGCGATCAGCTTTCTTCACAGTCCAACTCTCACATCCATACATGACCACGGGAAAAACCATAGCCTTGACTAGACGGACCTTGGTTGGAAAAGTAATGTCTCTGCTTTTTAATATGCTATCTAGGCTGGTCATAACTTTCCTTCTAAGGAGTAAGCGTCTGTTAATTTCATGGCTGAAATCAGCATCTGCAGTGATTTTGGAGCCCAAAAATTAAAGTTTGACATGGTTTCCACTGTTTCCCCATCTATTTCCCAAGAAGTGATGGGACCAGATGCCATGATCTTCGTTTTCTGAATGTTGAGCTTCAAGCCAACCTTTTCACTCTCCTCTTTCAGTTTCATCAAGAGGCCTTTGAGTTCCTCTTCACTTTCTGCCATAAGGGTAGTGTCATCTGCATATCTGAGGTTATTGATATTTCTCCAGGCAATCAGGGGTATGGTACGCATTAGGTGTAGAATTAGGTTATTTAGTTGGCTTTTTTCTTGTTTCTTGAGGTATGCTTGTATTGCTATGGACCTTCCCCTTAGCACTGCTTTTACAGTGTCCCAAAGGTTTTGGGTTGTTGTGTTTCATTTTCATTCATTTGTATGCAGACTTGGTTGGGCCTGCATTTTGTGCCCTTCCCCGGTCTGAGCAATTCATGTGACCAGGTGTTTGGCGAGCAAGGTCGCTGTGACTTATCGCCTCCCCAGTCCCTCCTGCTTGGTTTTCTGGGTGTACAGCCGGTGCACCTTCTCAGGCGGATGCCAACAGGCCAGAAACCCAAGAAGTCTTGGTTAGCAACGAAGCCTGCCTGCAGTTTGGTATCGGATGCCTTTCTCGGGTCGCGATTGCCCCCTTCCGGCTCTGGCTGCCATCCCCTGCCTGTCTCGGCAGGGGATGGGCCATCCGCAGCCAGCTAGCTCTGGTCAGTCCTTTGTTCTGTGAGCGGGAATGGCAGAGTCTTAGGTTAGGGCTTTTCGCCTTTTCCCTTAGTCATCTTTGCTATGTCCAGTTAGTTCTCACAGATTGCTCTCGTGGCATTCTTGCCCTTTCCTTTCTCTAAGCAGTTCAGCCGGCTCCTCCCTGCCCAGCCCCAACTTGCTAATTGCGGATATGGGCGTCTGTGGTGCTTCTCCACTGGGATTTACTGTTTGGCGTGTAATCTGTGGGTTTTAGTTATTTCTTTCTTTTTCCTCCCAGTTATGTGGCCCTCTGAGGTTCCAAGGCTCGCCACAGACTCGCCAGTGAGAGTGTTTCCTGGTGTTTGGAAACTTCTCTCTTTTTTTAAGCCTCCCTTCCCGGGACAGAGCTCCATCCCTCCCTCTTTTGCCTCTCTTTTTATCTTTTATGTTTTTTCCTACCTCTTTTCTAAGACAATGGGCTGCTTTTCTGGGTGCCTGATGTCATCTGCTGGCATTCAGAAGTTGTTGTGTGGAATTTACTCAGCGTTCAAATGTTCTTTTGATGAATTTGTGGACGAGAAATTTGTCTTGCCATCCAATTCCTCCGCCATTTGTTCCCTCTATATTTAACTTTTAAAAGGTATATATTTAACTTTGAAAAGTGCCAAACACACAAAAAATCTAAAACTAAAGGAGGTAGTATTGACAGATTGTCTTATGAACTCCTGGCATTGAAAAGTCTCAAAATATCTGAAGGGTACAATGTGTGTTTCACAGGAAAAATTTAAGAAATCTTTTGAGCCTATGAAGAATGTAAGCCTTGGGACTTCCCAGGCCTTCCCACTGTTTCAGTGGATAAGACTCTGCACTTCCAAGGCAAGTGACATGAGTTCATTCTCTAGTCAGGGAACTATGATCCTATATGGTGTGCAGCGAGGGAAAAAAAAACAAAACAAACAGAAGTGAAAAACAAAGCCCCAGAAGGTTAAAATTTGATTAAGGAATACAAATTTTAAAAAGTGGCACAAAATTAGGAGATGTCTCAGTCTTCCCATAAAAGTGGCAAGAATCTTGTGCTTGTGTCACAACAATCTGGACTCGAGTATTATGGCAGATCTTTAATCTCTATTTTTCTGTTCCTCTTCTGTTACTCTGCTCCACAGCTATTCAGTGCCCAAAGAATTTCTGGTACTTTTTTCTGGAGTGGGGACAGAGGAGACTGCTTTTGTATATAGCAAGATTAGGGGAATAGGGTAGACCTTATCTGGAGTTCAGAAGAATATTTTTATTTATTTTTTATTTTATTTTTATTTATTTTTTATTGGAGGCTAATTACTTTACAATATTATATTGGTTGGTTTTGCCATACATTGACATGTATCTGTCCCATGTATAGATGCATTCCCCATCTTGAACCCCCCTCCCACCTCCCTCCCCATCCCATCCCTCAGGTTCATCCCAGTGCACCAGCCCCAAGCATCATGTATCATGCGTTGAACCTGGACTGGTGATTCATTTCACATACGATAATATACACGATTCAATGCCATTATCCCAAATCATTCCACCCTCAACTTCTCCCACAGAGTCTCAAAGACTGTTTTATACACCTGTATCTCTTTTGATGTCTCGTATACAGGGTTAAGGTTACCATCTTTCTAAATTCCATATATATGTGTGAAGACTGTACAAAAAAGATCTTCACGACGAAGATAATCACAATGGCGTGATCACTCACCTGGAGCCAGACATCTTGGAATGTGAAGTCAAGTGGGCCTTAGAGAGCATCACTACGAACAAAGCTAGTGGAGGTGATGGAATTCCAATTAAGCTATTTCAAATCCTGAAAGATGATGCTGTGAAAGTGCTGCACTCAATATGCCAGCAAATTTGGAAAACTCAGCAATGGCCACAGGACTGGAAGAGGTCAGTCTTCATTCCAATCCCAAAGAAAGGGAATGCCAAAGAATACAAACTACCACACAATTGCACTCATCTCACACGCTAGTAAAGTCATGCTCAAAATTCTCCAAGCTAGGCTTCAGCAATATGTGAATCGTGAAATTCCAGATGTTCAAGCAGGTTTTAGAAAAGGCAGAGGCACCAGAGATCAAATTGCCAACATCCGCTGGATCATGGAGAAAGCAAGAGAGTTCCAGAAAGACATCTATTTCTGCTTCATTGACTATGCCAAAGCCTTTGACAGTGTGGATCACAATAAACTGTGGAACATTCTGAAAGAGATGGGAATCCCAGACCACCTGACCTGCCTCTTGAGAAACCTGTATGCAGGTCAGGAAGCAACAGTTAGAACTGGACATGGAACAACAGACTGGTTCCAAATAGGAAAAGGAGTACATCAAGGTTGTATATTGTCACCCTGCTTATTTAACTTATATGCAGAGTACATCATGAGGAACGCTGGGCTGGAAGAAGCACAAGCTGGAATCAAGATTGCCGGGAGAAATATCAATAATCTCAGATATGCAGATGACACCACCCTTATGGCAGAAAGTGAAGAGGAACTCAAAAGCCTCTTGATGAAAGTGAAAGAGGAGAGTGAAAAGGTTGGCTTGAAGCTCAACATTCAGAAAACGAAGATCATGGCATCTGGTCCCATCACTTCATGGGAAATAGATGGGGAAACAGTGGAAACCGTGCCAGACTTTATTTTTTTGGGCTCCAAAATCACTGCGGATGCTGATTTCAGCCATGAAATTAAAAGACGCTTACTCCTTGGAAGGAAAGTTATGACCAGCCTAGATAGCATATTAAAAAGCAGAGACATTACTTTTCCAACCAAGGTCCGTCTAGTCAAGGCTATGGTTTTTCCCGTGGTCATGTATGGATGTGACAGTTGGACTGTGGAGAAAGCTGATCGTCAAAGAATTGATGCTTTTGAACTGTGGTGTTGGAGAAGACTCTTGAGAGTCCCTTGGACTGCAAGGAGATCCAACCAGTCCATTCTAAAGGAGATCAATCCTGGGTGTTCATTAGAAGGACTTATGCTAAAGCTGAAACTCCAATACTGTGGCCACCTCATGCGACGAGTTGACTCACTGGAAAAGACTCTAATGCTGGGGGCGATTGGGGGTAGGAGGAGACGGGGACGACAGAGAATGAGGTGGTTGGATGGCATCACCGACTCGATGGACATGAGTTTGAGTGTACTCCGGGAGTTGGTGATGGACAGGGAGGCCTGGCGTGCTGTAGTTCATGGGGTCGCTAAGAGTTGGACACGACTGAGCGACTGAACTGAACTGAACTGAACTGATACGGTATTGGTGTTTTTCTTTCTGGCTTATTTCACACTGTATAACAGGCTCCAGTTTCATCCACCTCATTAGAACTGATTCAAATGTATTCTTTTTAATGGCTGAATAATACTCCATTGTGTATATTTACCAAGGCTTTCTTATCCGTTCATCTGCAGATGGGCATCTAGGTTGCGTCCATGTCCTTGATATCATAAACAGTGCTGCAATGAACATTGGAGTACATGCGTTTCTTTCAATTCTGGTTTTCTTGGTTTTTATGCCCAAGAGTACGATTGCTGGGTCATATGGCAGTTCTATTTCCAGTTTTTAAAGGATTCTCCACAATGTTCTCCATAGTGGCTCTACTAGTTTGCATTCTCACCAACAGTGTAAGAGGGTTCCCTTTTCTCCACACCCTCTCCAGCATTTATTCCATGTAGAGTTTTGGATAGCAGCCATTCTGACTGGTGTGAAATGGTATCTCATTGTGGTTTTGATTTGCATTCCTCTGATTATGAGGGATGTTGAGGATTTTTTCATGTGTTTGTTAGCCATCTGTATGTCTTCTTTGGAGAAATGTCTGTTTAGTTCTTTGGCTCATTTTTTGATTGGGTCCTTTATTTTTCTGGAATTGAGCTGTGGAAGCTCCTTGTATATTTTGGAGATTAATTTGCTATTATTTTCTCCCATTCTGAAGGCTGTCTTTTCACCTTGCTTATAGTTTCCTTTGCTGTGCAGAAGCTTTTAATTTGAATTAGGTCCCATTTGTTTATTTTTGCTTTTATTTCCAATATTCTGGGAGGTGGGTCATGGAGGATCCTGCTGTAATTTATGTCGGAGAGTGTTTTGCCTATGTTCGCCTCTAGGAGTTTTATAGTTTCTGGTCTTATATTTAGATTTTTAATCCATTTTGAGTTTATTTTTGTGTATAGTGTTAGGAAGTGTTCTAGTTTCATTCTTTTACAAGTGGCTGACCCGTTTTCCCAGCACCACTTGTTAAAGTGACTGTGTTTTCTCCATTTTATATTCTTGCCTCCTTTGTTAAAGACAAGGTGTCCATAGGTGCATGGATTTATCTCTGGGCTTTCGATTTTGTTCCATTGATCTCTATTTCTGTCTTTATGCCAGTACCATACTGTCTTGATGACTGTGGCTTTGTATAGAGCCTGAAGTCTGGCAGGTTGATTCCCCCCGTTCCATTCTTCTTCCTCAAGATTGCTTTGGCTATTTGAGGTTTTTCGTATTTCCACAGAAATTGTGAGATTATTTGTTTTAGTCCTGTGAAAAATATTGTTGGTAGCTTGATAGGGATTGCATTGAATGTGTAAATTACTTTGGGTAGTATACTCATTTTCACAATAATTATTCTTCCAATCCACAAACATGGTGTATTTCTCCATCTATCAATGTCCTCTGTGATTACTTTCAGCATTGTTTTACATTTTTCTATGTACAGGTCTTTTGTTTCCTTAGGTAGATATATTTCTAAGTATTTAATTCTTTTCATTGCAACAGTGAATGATATAGTTTCCTTAATTTCTCTATTTTCTCATTATTAGTGTATAGGTATGCAAAGGATTTCTGTCGGTAGATTTTCTATCCTGCAACTTTACTGAATTCGTTGATTAACTCTAGTAGTTTTCTGGTAGAGTCTTTAGGGTTCTCTGTGTATAGGATCATGTAATCAGCAAACAGTGAACGTTTTACTTCTTCTTTTCCAATATGGATTCCTTTTATGTCTTTTTCTGCTCTGATTGCTGTAGCCAAAATTTCCAAAACTATGTTGAACAGTAGTGGTGAGAGTGGGCACCCTTGTCTTGTTCCTGACTTTAGGGGAAATGCTTTCAGTTTTTCACTGTTGAGGATAATGTTTGCTGTGTGTTTGTCATATATACCTTTTATTATGTTGAGGTATGTCCCTTCTATTCGCACTTTCTGGAGGGTTTTTATCATAAATGGATGTTGAATTTTGTCGAAGGCTTTCTCTGCATCTATTGAGATAATCATATGATTTTTATTTTTCAGTTTGTTGATGTGGTGTATTATATTGATTGATTTGCTGATATTGAAGAATACTTGCATTCCTGGGATAAAGGCCACTTGGTTATGATTTATGATCTTAATGTGTTGTTGGATTCTGATTGCTAGAATTTTGTTAAGGAATTTTGCGTCTATGTTCATCAGTGATATTGGTCTGTAGTTTTCTTTTTCTGTGGGATCTTTACCACGTTTTGTGTTTAGGGTGATGGTGGCCTCATAGAAAGAGTTTGGAAGTTTCCCTTCCTCAGCAATTTTTGGAAGAATTTGAGTAGAATAGGTGTTAGCTCTTCTCTAAATTTTTGGAATAATTCAGCTGTGAAGCCGTCTGGAACTGGGCTTTTGTTTGCTGGAAGATTTCTGATTAGTTTCAATTTCCATGCTTTTGATGGGTCTGTTCAGATTTTCTCTTTATTACTGGTTCAGTTTTGGAAAGGTATACTTTTCTAAGAATTTGTCCATGTCTTCCATTTTCTCCATTTTATTTCTGTATAATTGCTTATACTATTCGCTAATGATCCTTTGTATTTCTGTGTTGTCGGTTGTGATCTCTCCATTTTCATTTCTAATTTTATTGATTTGGTATTTCTCCGTTTGTTTCTTGATGAGTCTGGCTAGTGGTTTGTCAATTTTATTTACCTTCTCAAAGAACCAGCTTTTGGCTTTGTTGATTTTTTCTATGGAATCTTTTGTTTCTTTTGCATTTATTTCTGCCCTAATTTTTACGATTTCTTTCCTTCTACTAACGCTGGGGTTCTTCATTTCTTCCTTTTCTAGTTTCTTTAGATATAAGAGGAGAGTGAAAAGGTTGGCTTGAAGATCAACATTCAGAATACAAAGATAATGGCATCTGGTCCAATCACTTCATGGGAAATAGATGGGGAGAAAATAGAAACAGTGTCAGACTTTTTTTCTGGGCTCCCAAATCACTGCAGATGCTGATTGCAGCCAGGAAATTAAAAGACGCTTACTCCTTGGAAGGAAAGTTATGACCAACCTAGATAGCATATTAAAAAGCAGAGACATTTCTTTGCCATCCAAGGTCCGTCTAATCAAGGCTATGATTTTTCCCGTGGTCATGTATGGATGTGAGAGTTGGACTGTGAAGAAAGCTGATCGCTGAAGAATTGATGCTTTTGAACTGTGGTGTTGGAGAAGACTCTTGAGAGTCCCTTGGACTGCAAGGAGATCCAACCAGTCCATTCTGGAGAAGATCAACCCTGGGTGTTCATTGGAAAGACTGATGCTAAAGCTGAAACTCCAATACTTTGGCCACCTCATGTGACGAGTTGACTCACTGGAAAAGGGTCTGATGCTAGGAGGGATTGGGGTGGGAGGAGATGGGGACGACAGAGAATGAGATGGCTGGATGGCATCACTGACTCGATGGACATGAGTTTGTGTGAATCCCAGGAGGTGGTGATGGACAGGGAGGCCTGGCGTACTGTGATTCACAGGGTCACAAAGTGTTTGACAAGGCTGAGTGACTGAACTGAACTGAAGTGAACTAGGTTATTTAGTTGGCTTTTCTTTTTTTTTTCTTGAGGTATGCCTGTATTGCTACGAACCTTCCCCTTAGCACTACTTTTACAGTGTCCCACAGGTTTTGGATTGTTGTGTTTTCATTTTCATTCATTTGTATGCATATTTTGATTTCTCTTTTGATTTCTTCTGTGATTTGTTCGTTATTCAGCAGTGTGTTGTTCAGCCTCCATATGTTGGCATTTTTAATAGTTTTTCTCCTTTAATTGAGATCTAATCTTATTGCATTGGGGTCAGGAAAGATGCTTGGAATAATTTCAATTTTTTTGAACTTACCAAGGCTAGATTTATGGCCCAGTATGTGATCTATCCTAGAAAAGGTTCCGTGTGCGCTTGAGAAGAAGGTGAAATTCATTGTTTTGGGGTGAAATGTCCTATAGAGATCTATTAGGTCTAGCTGGTCTATTGTATCATTTAACTTTCGTGTTCCCCTTTTAATTTTCTGTTTAGTTGATCTATCCATAGGTGTGAGTGGGTTATTAAAGTC
This sequence comes from Moschus berezovskii, assembly GCF_049115385.1. Taxonomy (NCBI): domain Eukaryota; kingdom Metazoa; phylum Chordata; class Mammalia; order Artiodactyla; family Moschidae; genus Moschus; species Moschus berezovskii. Next base: position 67,889,638 of record NC_142488.1, read on the forward strand.
CCCCACTATTATTCTGTTATTGTTAATTTCTCCTTTCATACTTGTTAGCATTTGTTTTACATATGGCTGTGCTTCTGTGTTGGGTGCATATACACTTATAATTGTTATATCTTCTTCTTGGATTGATCCTTTGATCATTATGTAGTGTCCTTCTTTGTCTCTTTTCACAACCTTTGTCTTAAAGTCTATTTTATCTGATATGAGTATTGCGACTCCTGCTTTCTTTTGGTCTCTATTTGCTTGGAATATCTTTTTCCAGCCCTTCACTTTCAATCTGTATGTGTCCCTCATTTTGAGGTGGGTCTCTTGTAGACAACATATATAGGAGTCTTGGTTTTTTTTTTATCAATTCAGCCAATCTTTGTCTTTTGGTTGGGGCATTCAACCCATTTACATTTAAGGTAATTATTGATAAGTATGATCTCGTTGCCATTTTCTGTATTGTTTTCGGTTCGAGTTTATACACTCATTCTGTGTTTCCTGCCTATAGATGGTCCTTTAGCATTTTTTTGGAGAGCTGGTTTGGTGTGCTGAATTCTCTCAGCGTTTGCTTGTCTGTAAAGCTTTTGATTTCTCCTTCATATTTGAATGAGGTCCCTGCTGGGTACAGTCGTCTGGGCTGTAGGTTATTTTCTTTCATCATTTTAAGTATGCCCCGCCTTTCCCTCCTGGCATGAAGAGTTTCTATTGAAAGATCATCTGTTATCTTTATGGGGATCCCTTTGTGTGTTATTTGTTGCTTTTCCCTTGCTGCTTTTAATATTTGTTCTTTGTGTTTGATCTTTGTTAATTTGATTAATATGTGTCTTGGCTTATTTCGCCTTGTGTTTATCCTGTTTGTGACTCTGTGTGTTTCTTGGCTTAGGTGATTATTTCCTTTCCAATTTTAGGGAAATTTTCAACTATTATTTCTTCAAGTATTTTCTCATGGTCTTTCTTCTTGTCTTCTTTTTCTGGGACTCCTATGATTAGAATATTGGGGCGTTAAATATTGTCCCAGGGGTCACCGAGATTATCTTCATTTCTTTTAATTAGTTTTTCTTTCTTTTTCTGTGTTTCTTTTATTTCTACCATTCTATCTTCTACCTCTCTTATCCTGTCTTCTGTCTCCGTTATTCTACTGTTGGTTCCCTTCAGAGTGTTTTTGATCTCATTTATTGCATTATTCTTTATATTTCGACTGTTTTTTATTTGTTCTGGTTCTTTGTTAAGCCTTTCTTGCATCTTCTCAATCCTTGTCTCCAGGCTATTTATCTGTAAGTCCATTTTGTTTTCAAGATTTTGGATCATTTTCACTATCATTATTCAGAATTCTTTATCAGGTAGAGTCCTTATCTCTTCCTCTTTTGTTTGGTTTTGTGGACATTTATCCTGTTCCTTTACCTGCTGAGTATTTCTCTGCCTTTTCATGTTGCTTATATTGCTGTGTTTGGGATGGCCTTTCCGTCTTCTGGCAGTTTGTGGAGTTCTCTTTATTGTGGATTTTCCTCACTGGGTGGGGTTGGATGGGTATCTTGTTAAGGTTTCCTGGTAAGGGAAGCTTGTGTCATTGTTCTGGTGGGTGAAGCTGGATTTCTTCTCTCTGGAGTGCAATGAAGTGTTCTGTAATGAGCTATGAGATGTCTGTGGGTTTGGAGTGACTTGGGGCAGCCTGTATATTGATGCTCATGGCTATGTTCTTGTGTTGCTGGGGAATTTGCATGGTATATCTTGGTTTGGAGCTTGTTGGCCCTTGGGTGGTGCTTAGGTTCAGTTTAGGTATGGAGTCGTTTGATGAGCTCCTATTGATTAATGTTCCCTGGAGTCAGGAATTCTCTGGTTTTCTCAGGATTTTGACTTAAGCTTCCTGCCTCTGGTTTTCAGTCTTATTTTTACAGTAGCCTCAAGACTTCTCCATCTATATAACACCCTTTTATAAAATATCTAGGTTAAAGATGAAAAGTTTCTCCACGGTGAGGGACACGCAGAGACATTCACAGAGTTATATGGAGAAGAGAAGAGAGAGTAGGGAGATAGAGGTGACCAGGATTAGACGAGGGGGAATCAAAAGAAGAGAGTGAAAGCTAGCCAGTAATCACTTCCTTATGTCTGCTCCACAGTCTGGAACACTCAGAGATGTTCATGGAGTTACACAGAGAAGAGAAGAGGGAGGAAAGAGACAGAGGTGGCTATGAGGATAAAGTGGGGAATCAAAAGGAGAGATACAGATCCAGCCAGTAATTAGTTCCCTAAATGTTCTCCATAGTCCGGAACACACAAAGAGATTCACAGAGTTGGGTATAGAATAGAAGGTGGAGGGAGGAGATAGAGGCCACTTGGTGGAGCAAAAGGTGAGTCAAAAGGGGGAGACAGGCCAGTGATCTCGCTCCCATGTAAAAATGGGTACTGAGGATTGGGTTCTTAAAGGTACAAAATTAATGAGAAATACTAAAAAGCAAGGATTAAAAATCTAGAATAGAGGTTGGATTTTCAAAAATACAATATTAAAAAAAATCAGTCACAAAATTTATAATATATATATATATATATAGTTTGCTTCAAATAATAGGGTCTTTTTTTTTTGCAAAGTAATAGTACGTTATAGAAGTGAAAATTAGAGGAGTAATACAGGACTTAAAAATTAAAAAAAATTAAAGAAAAATTTTAAAAATTGAAGAATGATTATTGTAAAAATATATCTCAGACTTTCTATGGTGTTGCTGTGGAGAGTGTAGGGTCAGTTTCTTTTCAGATAGTTCCTTGATCCTGCTTATACTTCTCAAGATCTATAGGCCCCTTCTTATGTAGACGATGCTAACTACAGGGTTTTAATCTATTGCACCTGTCACTTCCAAGGCGGTTCCCTCTGTTTGTTTTAGCTTCTTCTGTTTGCTGGTCTCCTCAGTGTCTAATTTCTGCCCTGACACAAGGAGGTGGTGATGGACACTTTTTAAGGCTCACTTGTTCAGTCGTGCTGTGGGGATGGAGGAACACTGCAAACAAATAACACTGGCATGTGCTCGCAGTGTCTCGGCCATGCTGGGTTTGCCCGTGCTCACAGCGTGAGTGCTGTCCCAGTCTACACTGCTCAGTCTCTAGGTTTCTCTGCCAGGAACTGTCTGAGTCTGGCCCTGGGTTATATGCACTTCCCATGTCTAAGCAGCTCAGGTTCAGATTCTCAGGTACTCCTCACAGGCACAGACTCTGTTGTGCCTACGTTTTATGCCCTTCCCAGGTCTGAGCAGCTCAGGTGACCAGGTGTTTGGTGAGCGTGGTTGCTGTGACTCATCACCTCCTCGGTCCCTGCTGCTCCGTTTTCTGGGTGTACAACTGGTGCACCTTCTTAGGCGGATGTTGACCGTCTGGAATCCTAAGAAGTCTTGGTTAGCAAAGAAGCCTGCTTGCAGTTTGGTATCGGATGCCTCTCTGGGGCCACAATTGTCCCTTTCTGGCTCTGTCTGCCCTCGCCTGTCTGTCTCTGGAGGGGGATGGGCTGGTCCACAGATGGCTAGCTCTGATCAGTCCTCTGTTCTGTGAGTGGGCTTGGCGGTGTCTTAGGTTAGGGCTTTTTGCCTTTTCACGGGATAGCTATCCCACAGTCTGCTTTGCTATCTCAAGTTAGTTCCCTCAGATTGCCCTCAGGGTATTCAGGCTGGGTCCTTACTTTAAGCAATGCAGCCCACACCTCCCTGCCCAGACCCCTCTTGCTAGTGGTGGATGCAGGCGTCTGCCCTGCTTCTCCACTGGGAGTTACCATTGGGCCTGTAATCTATGGGTTTTAATTATTTACTTATTTTTCCTCCCGGTTATGTTGCCCTCTGTGGTTCCAAGGCTTGCCACAGATTCGCCAGTGAGAGTGTTTCCTGGTGTTTGGAAACTTCTCTCTTTTTTAAGACTCCCTTTTTGGGACAGAACTCAGTCCCTACCTCTTGTCTCTCTTTTTATCTTTTATATTTTTTCCTAGCTCCTTTCAAAGACAATGGGCTGCTTTTCTGGGTGCCTGATGTCCTCTGCCAGCATTCAGAAGTTGTTCTGTGGAATTTACTCAGCATTCAAATGTTTTTTAATGAATTTGTGGGGGAGAAAGTGGTCTCCCCATCCTATTCCGCCACCATCTTAGGACCGCCTCCTGGAGAAGACTCTTGAGAGTCCCTTGGACTGCAAGGAGATCAATCCAGTCAACCCTAAATGAAGCCAGTCTTGATTATTCATTGCAAGGACTGATGTTGAAGCTGAAACTCCAGTAGTTTGGCCATCTGATGCCAAGAGTTGACTCACTGGAAAAGACCGTGATGCTGGGAAAGATTGAAGGCAGGAGGATAAGGGGAAGAGAGAGGATAAGGTGGTTGGATGGCATCATCGATTCAATGAACATGAGATTGAACAAGCTCTGGGAGTTGGTTTTGAACAGGGAAGCCTGGTATGCTGCAGTCCATGGGGTCGCAGATTTGGACACGACTGAGTGACAGAACTGAACAGTCATAGCAAATAACTTTTTCCAGCAACACAAGAGATGACTCTACACAGTAACATCACCAGATGGTCAACAACAAAATCAGATTGATTATATTCTTTGCAGCTGTATATGGAGACACCCTATACAGTGAACAAAAACAAGACCTGGAACTGACTGTGTCTCAGATCATCAGCTCCATATTGCAAAATTCAGGTTCAAATTGAAGAAAGTAGGGAAAGCACTAGGCCATTCAGGTATGACCTAAATCAAATCCTGTATGGTTATACAGTGGAAATGACAAATAGATTCAAGGGGTTAGATATGATAGACAGAATGCCTGAAGAACTATGGGTGGAGGTTCATAACATTGTACAGGAGGTGGTGACCAAAACTACCCCCAGGAAAAAGAGATGTAAGAAAGCAAAGTGAGTATTTGAGGAGGCCTTACAAATAAATGAGAAAAGAGGAGAAGTGAATGGAAAAAGAGAAAGGGAAAGATATACCCAAATGAGTGCAGAGTTCCAGAGAATAACAAGGAGAGATCAGAAGACCTTCTGAAATGAACAATGCAAAGGAGTAGAGGAAAATGATAGAATGGAAAAGACTGGCAATCTCTTTAAGAAAATTAGAGATACCAAGGGAATATTTCATGCAAACATGGAGAAAATAAGGGGCAAAAATACAAAGGACCTAACTGAAGCAGAAGATATTAAGAAGAGGTGGCAAGAATATACACAAGAACTATACAAAAAAGATCTTAATGACCAAGATAACCACGATGTTGTGGTTACTCAGTTAGAGCCAGACATGCTAGAGTGTGAAGTCAAGTGGGCCTTAGGAAGCATTACCACAAACAAAGCTGGTGGAGGTGATGGAATTCCAGCTGAGCTATTTCAAATCCTTAAAGATGATACTGTGAAAGTGCTGCACTCAATAGCCAGCATCTGCTGGATCATAGAAAAAGCAAAGGAATTCCCCCAAAACATTGACTTCTGCTTCATTGATTATGCTAAACCTTTGATTGTGTGGATCACAACAAACTGTGGAAAATTCTCAAAGAGATGGGGATATGAGACCACCTTACCTGTCTCTTGAGAAACCTATATGCAGGACAAGAAACAACAGTTAGAACTGTACATGGAACAACAGACTGGTTCAAAACTGGGAAAGGAGTATGCCAAGTTTGTATGATGTCATCCTGATTATTTAACTTATATGCAGGATATATCATACAAAATAATGGGCTGGGTGACTCACAGCTGGAATCGAGATTGTTGGGAGAAATAACAACTTCAGATATGCAGGTGATACAACTTTAATTAATTCAAGGTTGCATACAGTTAGATGGTAGAGTAGAAGGACGTGTGCTCATCTTCTTCTATGAGAACTCCAAAATTGCAACTAACTGAGGAGCAACCCTTGACAGGAGAATGCTGGATCCCACCAAAAAAAGATACCCCATGTCCAAGGGCAAATGAGAAGTCCCATAAAGACAGAAGTGGGGGAAATTGCATTTAGAATCTAACCCCATACCCACCAGAGGAGACACTTGGAGGGCTGAAACAAAGCCCTGTGTGCACCAGGACACAGAGACCCTGCAAGAGACTGAGCCAGACCTGTTTTGGGTGTTTGAGTGTCTCCTGCAGAGGAATAGGTCAGCTGTGGCCTGCTGCAGGGACAGGGGCTCTGGCTGTAGCAATCCTGGGAGACATGGTATGTGAGCCCCACCATAGAGACACCAAGCAGACAACCCACAAACTGGAGAACAATTATATCAAAGAAGTTCTCATACTGTTGCAAAAGTTCTAAGGCCCACAAAAGATTTCCCAACCTGGGGATCCAGTAAAGGGGCTGAGAACCCTGAGGGAATTTGAGGGCCAGTGGGATTGGATAACAGAACTTCCACAGAACTAGGGAAACAGACTCTTGGAGGGCACAAACAAAACCTTGTGTACACCAGAACCCAGGAGAAAGGAGCAGTGACCCCACCAGATACTGAGCCAGACTTGCCTGTCTGTGTCCAGGAGTCTCCAGCAGAGGCGTGGGTCAACAGTGGCCTGGAGAGGGATCAGTGGCACTGAATACAGCAGTCCTGGCATAAGTCCTTTTGAAGGAGGTTTCCATCACAACCGAAACCCCTACCATATTTTGTCTCAGGCTAACAACAAGGAGGGAACACAGCCCTGTCCACCAGAGCAAGACCTAGATTCCCCCACAGCCAGTCCCTCCCATCAGGCAGCTTCAAGAAGCCTCTTATATGTATCCATCAGAGGGCAGAAAGAATGGAAACCACAATTACAGAAAACTAACCAAATCGATCACTTGGATCACAGCCTTGTCTAACTCAGTGAAACTAAGGGCTATGCCATGTAGAGCCACGCAAGATGGACAGATCATGGTGGAGAGTTCTGACAAAGTGGTCCACTGGAAAATGGAATGGCAAACCACTTCACTATTCTTTCCTTGAGAACCCATGAACAGTATGAAAAGGCAAAAGGATATGACACTGAAAGATGAACTCCTCAGTTTGGTAGGTGCCAAACAAGGTACTGGAAAACAGTGGAGAAATAGCTCCAGATAGAATGAAGAGGCTGAACCAAAGCGAAAACAACACCGAGTGCTGGATATGACTGGTGATGGAAGTGAAGTCCAATGCTGTAAAGACCAATATTGCATAGGAACCTGGAATGTCAGGTCCATGAATCAAGGCAAATTGGAAGTGGTCAAACAGGAGACAGCAAGAGTGAACATCGACATTTTAGGAATCAGTGAACTAAAATGGACCAGAATGGATGATTTTAATTCAGATAACCATTATATCTACTACTGTGGGCAAGAATCCATTAGAAGAAGTGGAGTAGCCCACATAGTCAACAAAAGAGTCCAAAATGCATCCTTGAGTGCAGTCTCAAAAATTACAGAATTGTATCTGTTCCTGTCCAAGGCAAACTATGCAATATCACAGCAACCCAGGTCTGTGCTTCAACCACTAATGCCAAAGAAGCCAACATTGAACAGTTCTATGATGACCAACAAGACCTTCTAGAACTAACACCAAGAAATATACCCTTTTCATCATAGGGGACTGGAATGCAAAAGTAGGAAGTCAAGAAATACCTGGAGTAATAGACAAGTTTGACCTTAGAATACAAAATGAAGCAGGGCAAAGCTAACAGAGTTTTGCCAAGAGAATGCACTGGTCATAGCAAATACCCTCTTCCAACAACACAAGAGATGACTCTACACACGGACATCACCAGGTGGTCAATCTGAAATCAGATTGATTATGTTCTTTGCAGCTAAAGATAGGAGAAGCTCTATATAGTCAGCAAAAACAAGACGAGGACCTGACTGTGGCTCAGATCACAAACTGCTTATTGCAAAATTTAGACTTAAATTGAAGAAAGCAGGGAAAACCACTAGACCATGCAGGTATTACCTAAATCAAATCCCTTACAATTATACAGTGGAAGTGACAAATAGATTCAAGGGATTAGATCTAATAGATAGAGTGCCTGAAGAACTATGGATGGAGGTTTATAACATTGTACAAGAGGCGAGGCGGTGATCAAAACCATCCCCAAGAAGAAGAAAAGCAAAAAGGCAAAATGGTGGTCTGAGGAGGCCTTACAAATACTTGAGAAAACAAGAGATGCTAACGGCAAAGGGGAAAAGAAAAGATATACCCATCTGAAAACAGAGTTCCAAATTATAGGAATGAGAGATAAGAAAGCCTTCCTAATTGAATAATACAAAGAATCTGTGCAGTGGTGTGAATGGGGTATTGTGTTACTGTCGACTTCCCTTTTAAAAGCTGTTAACATTTATCTTATATATTGTGCATGTGTGCATGCTCAAATGATCCGGTCATGTCTGACTTTTTGTGACCCTATGGACTGTAGCCCGCCAAGCTCCTCTGTCCATGGGGATTCTCCAGGCAAGAATACTGGAGTAGGTTGCCATGCCCTCTTCCATGTTATCTTCCAGACCCAGGGATCCAACCCATTTCTCTATGTCTCCTGCATTGGCAGCAGTTTTTTTTTTTTTTTTTACAATTAGCGCCACCTTGGAAGACCACCTCATATATTGAGGCACTCCTATTTGCTGTGCATGTATTTATAATTGTTACATCTTCTTCCTGAATTGATCCTTTGATCATTATGTAATGTCCTTCCTTGTATCTTGTAATGGTCTTTGCTTTAAAATCTATTTTATCTAATGTGAGTATTACTACTTCCACTTTCTTTTGAATTCCTTTTGCTTAGAATACTTTTTTACAGCCATTCACTTTCAGTCCGTATGTGTCCCTAGGTCTGAATTGATTCTCTTGTAGACAGCATAAAGAGTGATCTTGTTTTTGTATCTATTCATCCAGGCTGCGTCTTTTGGTTGGAGTATTTAGTATATTCACATTTAAGGTAATTATTGATATGTATGATCCTATGCCTGGTGGACACGGCTGAAGTGACTTAGCATGCATACATTATCTTATTAACATTTACTTTATTGTTTTGGCTTTGTTTCTGTAGGTCTTTTCCTTTCCTCTTCAGTTTCTTTCTTTTTTTTTTAGATTTGTATACTTTATTGTATAAATGCCATTTCTCAATAAGAATAATACTGTATCTTCATGTTTTTCAGAGTCTTTTGTCTTAATTTGGGAGGAATATTCCAAGAAATAATACATCTTACTGTGAAAAAGATATTCACTTAAAGTTTGGCAATTTCTTCAGTTTCACTTACTCTTTTCCTCTGATATGTACAAATACATTAAAACAATCCTACTTTTGGAAAATTATGTTTTTAGAATTACATTCACTGAATATTAACAATGGATATCTCATCTTACTGAGTGCTAAGATTTGGGAGAATTTTAAAAATTCATTTGTACTTTTAACTAATTTTTAAATAATAAACATTTTCCCCACAAACTACATTTCACTCTTTCAAAGATGATGATCAAGAAAGTTATGTCAAAAATTAAAATAATGATGTATTTTAAAAGGACAGGATGTAAAAGTATGTATAGTGTATGGTGTCAAGTATATAAATAATTTTTTGAAGTACACACACACACACACACACACACACACCAGAAAAAAGGCAAATGTGCTAAAATTTTAACAATGCTTCAGGGATTTGTGATAGATTTCTTCCCCAGAAATCTGAAATAAAATTAGGTAACTCACATGAAGGGAAAAAATACGAAATATTAAGTTTTGCAGCTTCTATTAAAAATTCCCTTCCTATTAATCCCCTCCCATGATAACTATTACTCCAAATAATAAATGATTTGGTCTTAAAAGAGTTGAAGGTGGGAGCTGGAAGGGACGTTTAAGAGAGAGGGGGCATATATTTACCTATGGCTGATTCATGCTGATATATGACAAAAACTAACACAATATTGCAAACAATTATCTTTCGATTAAAAATAAATTTTTTAAAAAGTTGAAAGTCTATTTTCCTGGGGCAAAGAGGTAATAATTGTGGTTGAGGGGAAGCAAAGATCACTGTACATGTCAACAAATTGATTAAACAAAACTGACGATAGTGTTAAACTGAAAGTAAAATCAACCCCAGCTTTCAATCGAGTATGAAGAAATCAGTAAGCAGGACGCAGGCTGAAACACAAAGACCACCACTGGAGGTATGAAACATGGCCACAGAAGTTCCCGGAGAGGCACCTACTGCTCTGATTGATGCATGACTTTTAGCCCCGAGGGCTCATCACCATCACCCGCTGGCCTGCCGTCTCCCGCCCCATCCGTGGGCCACGCACAGATCTTGGTTTTCCAGGAAGTGCATGTGCTGGTATAGCAGGTTGTAGGATGGAGACAGGATGCCCACAGACTTCATCTGGGTGCCACAGTCCAGCTCGCTTTCCACCGGCATGTTGGCGAAGAAGGCCAGGGAGAAGAAGGGCCCCTTCTGGAAACAGATGAAATCAGACTGAATTTTATGGGATCCGCTGGCCATAGACTTGAACTCCATGCCTTCAAGGTCAATATCTTGGGGTAAGCACCATTCCACCATATTTCCGAGGAGGTTTCTCTTTTAATCCGTCTCCAGTTTAGTCCCTCCATGCCATCCCTTAATGCTCCAGGCATTAATTCCTCCCCTCTTGTGTTTCCTATCTAGAGAAGTACCTTTAGCATTTGTTGTAAATCTGGTTTGGTGGTATTGAATTCTCTTAACTTTTGTTTATTTGTAAAGTTTTTGATTACTTCATCAAATCTGAATGAGATCCTTGCTGAGTAATCTTGGTTGTAGGTTTTGTCCTTTAATATAGTTTAAGTATGGAGAAGGTAATGGCCTCCCACATCACTACTCTTGCCAGGAAAATCCCATGGACGGAGGAGCCTGGTAGGCCGCAGTCCATGGAGCCACTGAGTAGGACACAACTGAGCGGCTTTACTTTCCCTTTTCACTTTCATGCATTGGAGAAGGAAATGGCAACCCACTCCAGTGTTCTTGCCTGGAGAATCCCAGGGACGGGAGAGCCTGGTGGGCTGCCATCTATGAGGTCGCACAGAGTCAGACACGACTGAAGCAACTTAGCAGCAGCAGCAGCAGCATAGTTTAAGTATATCCTGCTGCTCCATTCTGGCCTGCAGAATTGCTGTTGAAAGGCCAACTGTGGCCTTATGAGGATCCCCTTATACCTTATTTGTTCATTTTCCCTTGCTGCTTTTAATATTTTTGTTTAATTTTCATTAGTTTATTAGGTATCTTGTTGTGCTTCTATTTGGGTTTATTGTGTATAGGAATCTCTGGGCTTCCTGGACTTGGGAAGATATTTCCTTTCCCATGTTAGGGAAATTTTTTTTTACTATAATCACCTCAAATATTTTCTCATACCTTTTCTTTTTTTCTTCCTCTTCTGGGACCTCTATAATTTGAATGTTGGTTGTGTTTAATATTCTTTCAGAGGTCTCTGAGACTGTCATCATTTTTTGTCATTCTTTTTTCTTTATTGCTCTCTGCTTCAGTTCTCTTCCAGCTCAGTTATCTGTTCTTCTACCTCAGTTATTCTGCTATTGCTTCCCTCTAGTGTATTTTTTTAATCTGTTGTTATGCTGTTCATTGATGATTGTCTAGTCTTTCTTTCTTCTAGGTCCTTGTTAAACATTTCTTGTATCTTATTAATCCATGCCTCCATTCTATTTTTCTGTGCCTGCATTTTATTTTCAAGGTTTTGGATAAAATTTACTGTCATTTTTCTGAATTCTTATTCAGATAGATTGTCTACTTCCTCTTCATTTCTTTGGTCTTGTGCATTTTTATCATATTCCTCAATCTGCTACATGTTTCTGTGTTTTCAGTTCAGTTCAGTTCAGTTCAGCTGCTCAGTCGTGTCCGACTATTTGCGACCCCGTGAATCACAGCACGCCAGGCCTCCCTGTCCATCACCAACTCCCGGAGTTCACTCAAACTCATGTCCATCGAGTCGGTGATGCCATCCAGCCATCTCATTCTCTGTCGTCCCCGTCTCCTCCTACCCACAATCCCTTGTATCATCAGACTCTTTTCCAGTGAGTCACCTTGTCGCATGAGGTGGCCAAAGTATTGGAGTTTCAGCTTTAGCATCAGTCCTTCCAATGAACACCCAGGATTGATCTCCTTTAGAATGGACTGGTTGGATCTCCTTGCAGTCCAAGGGACTCTCAAGAGTCTTCTCCAGCACCACAGTTCAAATATTTAGTTTAATTTGCTATGATTTATGGTATCCTTCCTGCAGGTTGCAATGTCATGATGCTGCTAAGTGCTGCTGCTGCTAAGTCACTTCAGTCGTGTCCGACTCTGTGTGACCCCATAGACGGCAGCCCACCAAGCTCCCCATCCCTGGGATTCTCCAGGCAAGAACACTGGAGTGGGTTGCCATTGCCTTGTTAATTCAGCCCCCTAGTGTGTGGGGATGGAGCAGTGCCTTGTGAAGCTTTCCTGGTTGGGGAAACTGGTGCCTGTGTTCTGGTTGGTGGAGCTGAGTCTTGTATTTCTGAAGGTCAGTGTCAAATCCAGTAGTATGTTTTGGGGAATCTGTGGGCTTGGTATAGCTTTGCTATCTGCTAATTGTCAGGTTTGTGTTCTTGTTTTACTGACGGTTTGATGTGAGATGTCTGGCACTGGAGTTTTCTGCCCTTTGGGTGGACTCTAGTCAGTGTTGAGATGGTGGCCTTTGGGAAAGTTCTTGCCAATTAATGTTCCATTGGGTCTACAGTACTCTGGTGGTCCAATGTTCTGATCTTGGGTCTCCCACCTCAGAGATTCAGTACTTGTAGCACTTAGTGCTGAACTGTAGCACCAAGACTCCTTAAGCTACACAGCACAGAAGAGAAAAAGAAGAAAAGAAATAGAGGAAAGAATAAAAAAAGAAGTCAAAAAAGCACACAAACAATGAAAAAATGGACAGACAAAACACCAAGACAAATGTTGGAAACAAGCATTCCACAGACAAGAACAACCAAAGAAACACACACTCACAAAGAGAAAAGAGAAAAAATGAATAAAAATAGGAAGCATAAATGAAGAAAGGAATCAAGCCAATAAATAAACCCATATGAGAAAACGAATACTAAAAACGACTAGAGAGTTCAGTCGTTCAGTCGTGTCTGACTCTTTGCGAACCCATGGACTGCAGTACGCCAGGCTTCCCTGTCCTTCACCAACACGTGGAGCTTGCTCAAACTCATGTCTATCAAGTCAGTGATGCTGTCCAACTACTTTATCCTCTGTCGTCCCCTTCTCCTCTTGCCTTCAATCTTTCCCAGCATCAGGGTCTTTTCCAATGAGTCAGCTCTTCACATGAGGTGACCAAAGAATTGCAGTTTCAACATCAGTCTTTGCAATGAATATTCAGGACTGATTTCCTTTAGGATGGACTGGTTGGATCTCCTTGCAGTCCAAGTGACTCTCAAGAGTCTTCTCCAACACCACAGTTCAAAAGCATCAATTCTTTGGCACTCAGCTTTCTTTACAGTCCAACTCTCACATCCATATATAGCTACTGGAAAAGTCATAGCTTTGACTAGATGGACCTCTGCTTTTTAGGTTGGTCATAGTCTTTCTTCTAGCAAAAAGACACAATCAAAAATATGGAAAAAATGGAATTTAACTTAAGAGTACTGTAAAAACAAGAAAAAGTAGAATAAAATGTATATTGAAAATTAAAATCTTTTAAAAATGATAAAATATAAGGAACAATATGGCGGAGGAATAGGACGGCGAGACCACTCTCTCCCCCACAAATTCATCAAAAGAACATTTGAACGTGGAGTAAAGTCCACAAAACAACTTCTGAATGCTGGCAGAGGACATCGGGCACCCAGAAAAGCAGCCCATTGTCTTCAAAAGGAGGTAGGAAATAACATAAAAGATAAAAAGAGAGACGAAAGAGGTAAGGACAGAACTCTGTGCTGGGAAAGGAGGCTTTAAAAAGAGAGGTTTCCAAACACCAGGAAACACTCTCACTGATGAGTCTGTGGCGAGCCTTGGAACCTCAAAGGGCCACATAACTGGGAGGAAAAAGAAAGAAATAATTAAAACCCACAGATTACCCGCCAGACAGTAACTACCAGCGGAGAAGCAACACAGATGCCTGCATATGCCATCGCCATTGGAAAGCGGGGGCTGAGCAGGGAAAGCCGGCTGAACTGCTTAGAGAGAGGACTGGGCTTGAATGCCGCGAGAACAATCTGAGAGAACTAACAGGGGATAGCAAAGCAGAAGGGGATAGCTTCCCCATGAAAAGGCAGAAAGCTCTAACCTAAGACTCCGCCATCCCTGATCACAGAATAAAGGGCTGAACAGAGCAAGCTGGCTGCGGTCGGCCCATCCCCCATCCCCCGCCGAGACAGGCAGGGAGGTCAGTCAGAGCCGGAGGGGGAAACTGAGGCCCCCGAAAGACATCCGATACAAACTGCAGGCAGGCTTGTTGCTAATCAAGACTTCTTGGGCTCGGGCCGGTCGATATCCACCTGAGAAAGTGCGCCGGTTGTACACCCAGAAAACCGAGTGGCCGGGACTGGGGAGGTGATAAGCCACAGAGACAGTGCTCGCCAAACACCTGGTCACCTGAGCTGCTCGGACCAGGGAAGGCAGAAAACGCAGGCCCAACCAAGTCTGCGCCTTTGTGGAGTATCCTTTTCTGAAACTGAACTTGAGCCGCTCAGACCTGGGAAGTGCATACAACCCAGCGATGGCCTTGGACAGTTCCTGGCAGAGCAACCCAGATCCTGTTCAGTGTAGACTGGGACAACACACATGCTGTGAGTGGGGGCAAAACCAGTGTGGCCGAGATGCTGCGAGCACTCCCCACAGACACCAGAGATATTTGTCTGCAGTGTTCCTCCCTTCCCAGAACAGGACTGAACAACTGAGCCTTAAAAAGTGTCCACCCACCCCCTAGTATCAGAGTGGAAATTAGACACTGAAGAGACCAGCAAACAGAAGCTAAAACAGAGGGAACCACCTTGGAAATGACAGATAGAGAAGTACAGAGACTACTCCAAGAATAAGACCAAAAACCAGAGGCAAGGGGCTTAAGCCTGAATCCTGAGAACACCAGAGAACTCCTGACTCCAGGGAACATTAATTGATAGGAGCTCATCAAATGCCTCCATACCTACACTAAAACCAAGCACCACCCAAGGGTCAACAAGTTCCAGAGCAAGACATACCACAAAATTCTCCAAAAACACAGGAAAATAGCCCTGAGTTTGAATATACAGGCTGCCCAAAGTCACTTCAAACCCACTGACAACTCATAACTCATTAATGGACACTTCATTGCACTCCAGAGAGAAGAAATCCAGGTCCACCCACCAGAACTCCAACACAAGCTTCCCTAACAAGGGAACCTTGTTAAATCACCCGTCAAACCCCACACACAGCGAGGAAACTACATAATAAAGAGAACTCCACAAACTGCCAGAAGAGGGAAAGGCCACCCCAAGCAAAGCAATATAAGCAAGATGAAGATGCAGAGAAATATCCAGCAAGTAAAGGAACAAGATAAATGCCCACTAACACAAACAAAAGAGGAAGATATAGGGAATCTACCTGGTAAAGAGTTTCAAATTTTGATGATGAAAATGATTCAAAATCTTGAAAGCAAAATGGAGTTACAGATAAATAACCTGGAGAAAAGAATTGAGAAGATGGAAGAAAGGTTTAATAAGGACTTAGAGGAAATAAAAAAGAGTCAGTATACAATGAATAATGCAATAGATGAGATCAGAAACACTCTAGAGGGAACAAAGAGTAGAATAACAGAGACAGAAGACAGGATAAACGAGCTAGAAGATAGAATTGTAGAAGTAAAAGAAACAGAGAGGAAAAAAGAAAAAATGAATTAAAAGAAATGAGGACAATATTAGAGACCTCTGAGACAATGTAAAACGCTCCAACAGTGGAATCATAGGAGTCCCAGAAGAAGAAAAAGACACAAAGAAAGACCATGAGAGAATACTTGAGGAGATAATAGTTGAAAACTTCCCTAAAATGTGGAGAGAAATAATCACCCAAGTCCAAGAAACACAGAAAGGGTGTATAACCTCGAACCCAAAGCAATAAAGAAAATGGCAATGGGATCATACTTATCAATAATTACCTTAAACGTAAATGGGTTGAATGCCCCAACCAAAAGACAAAGGCTGGCTGAATGGATACAAAAACAAGACCCCCATATATGTTGTCTACAAGAGACCCACCTCAAAACGAGGGACACATATAGACTGAAAGTGAAGGGCTGGAAAAAGATATTCCATGCAAATAGAGACCAAAAGAAAGCAGGAGTAGCAATACTCATATCAGATAAAATAGATTTTAAAACAAAGGCTGTGAAAAGAGACAAAGAAGGAAACTACATAATGATCAAAGGATCAATCCGAGAAGAAGATATAAAAATCATAAATATTTATGCACCCAACATAGGAGCACCACAATATGTAAGACAATGACTAACAAGTATGAAAGGGGAAATTAACAACAATGCAATAATAGTGGGAGATTTTAATACCCCACTTACATCTATGGATAGATCAACTAAACATAAAATTAACAAGGAAACACAAACTTTAAATGATACAATAGACCAGTTAGACCTAATAGATCTCTATAGGACATTTCACCCCCAAACAATGAATTTCACCTTTTTCTCAAGCACTCACACAACGTTTTCCAGGATAGATCACATCCTGGGCCATAAATCTAGCCTTGGTAATTTCAAAAAAATTGAAATCATTCCAAGCATCTTTTCTGACCACAATGCAGTAAGATTAGATCTCAATTATTGGAGAAAAACTATTAAAAATGCCAACATATGGAGGCTGAACAACACACTGCTGAATAATAAACAAATCATAGAAGAAATCAAAAGAGAAATCAAAATATGCATAGAAATGAAGGAAAATGAAAACACAGCAACCCAGAAAACCTCTGGGACACTGTAAAAGCAGTGCTAAGGGGGAAGTTCATAGCAATACAGGAAAACCTCAAGAAACAAGAAAAAAGTCAACTAAATAACCTAACCCTACATCTAAAGAAACGAGAAAAGGAAGAAATGAAGAACCACTGGGTCAGTAGAAGGAAAGAAATTGTAAAATTTAGGGCAGAGACAAATGCAAAAGAAACAAAAGAGACCATCTCAAAAATCAACAAAGCCAAAAGCTGGTTCTTTGAGAAGGTAAATAAAATTGACAAACCACTAGCCAGACTCATCAAGAAACAAAGGGAGAAGAACCAAATCAATAAAATTAGAAATGAAAATGGAGAGATCACAACCGACAACACAGAAATACAAAGGATTATTAGAGAATACTATCAGCAATTATATGGCAATAAAATGATTAACCTGGAAGAAATGGACAAATTCTTAGAAAAGTACAACTTTCCAAAACTGAACCAGGAAGATATAGAAAATCTGAACAGATGCATCACAAGCACGGAACTAGAGGCTGCAATCAGAAATCTTCCAGCAAACAAAAGCCCAGGTCCAGACGGCTTCACAGCTGAATTCTACCAAAAATTTAGAGAAGAGCTAACACCTATTCTACTCAAACTCTTCCAGAAAATTCCTGAGGAAGGGAAACTTCCAAACTCATTCTATGAGGCCACCATCACCCTAATCCCAAAACCCGGTAAAGATCCCACAAAAAAAGAGAAAACTACAGGCCAATATCACTGATGAACATAGATGCAAAAATCCTGAACAAAATTCTAGCAATCAGAATCCAACAACACATTAAGAAGATCATACATCACGACCAAGTGGGCTTTATCCCAGGAATGCAAGGATTCTTCAATATCCACAAATCAATCAACGTAATACACCACATTAACAAACTGAAAAATAAAAATCATATGATTATCTCAATAGATGCAGAGAAAGCCTTCAACAAAATTCAACATCCATTTATGATAAAAACCCTCCAGAAAGAAGGAATAGAAGGGACATATCTCAACATAATAAAAGCTATATATGACAAACAACAGGAAACATTATCCTCAATGGTGAAAAACTGAAAGCATTTCCCCTAAAGTCAGGAACAAGACAAGGGTGCCCACTCTCACCACTACTATTCAACATAGTTCTGGAAGTTTTGGCGACAGCAATCAGAGCAGAAAAAGACATAAAAGGAATCCAAATTGGAAAAGAAGAAGTAAAATTTTCACTGTTCGCTGATGACATGATCCTCTACACAGAAAACCCTAAAGACTTTACCAGAAAACTACTAGAGCTAATCAATGAATTAAAGTTGCAGGATATAAAATCAACACACAGAAATCCCTTGCTTTCCTATACACTAATAATGAGAAAATAGAAAGAGAAATTAAGGAAACTATTCCATTCACTGTTGCAACGAAAAGAATTATATACTTAGGAATATATCTACCTAAGGAAAACAAAGACTTGTACATAGGAAACTATAAAACACTAGTGAAAGTAATCAAAGAGGACAGTAATAGATGGAGAAATATATCATGTTCGTGTATTGGAAGAATAAATATTATAAAAATGAGTATACTACACAAAGTAATTTATACATTCAATGCAATCCCTATCAAACTACCAACGATATTTTTCACAGAACTAGAAGAAATAATCTCACAATTTGTATAGAAATACCAACAACCTTGAATAGCCAAAGCAATCTTGAGGAAGAAGAATGGAACTGGGGGAATTAACCTGCTGGACTTCAGGCTCTACTACAAAGCCAAAGTCATCAAGAGAGTATGGTACTGGCATAAAGACAGAAATATAGATCAATGGAACAAAATAGAAAGCCCAGAGATAAATCCACGCACCCATGGACACCTTATCTTTGACAAAGTAGGCAAGAATATTCAATGGAAAAAAGACAGTCTCTTTAACAAGTGGTGCTGGGAAAACTGGTCAGCCACTTGTAAAAGAAGGAAACTAGAACACTTCCTAACATCATACACCAAAATAAACTCAAAATGGATTAGAGAGCTAAATGTAAGACCAGAAACTATTAAACTCCTAGAGGAGAATGTAGGCAAAACACTCTCCGACATAAATCACAGCAGGATCCTCCAAGACCCACCTCCCAGAATATTGGAAATAAAAACAAAAATAAACAAATGGGACCTAATTAAAATCAAAAGCTTCTGCACAGCAAAGGAAACTCTAAGCAAGGTGAAAAGACAGCCTTCAGAATGGGAGAAAATAATAGCAAATGAAGCAACTGATAAAGGATTAATCTCCAAAATATACAAGCAGCTCCTGCTGCTCAATTCCAGAAAAATAAATGACCCAATCAAAAAATGGGCCAAAGAACTAAACAGACATTTCTCCAAAGAAGACATACAGATGGCTAACAAACACATGAAAAAATGCTCCACATCCCTCATAAACAGAGAAATGCAAATCAAAACCACAATGAGATATCATTTCACACCAGTCAGAATGGCTGCTATCCAAAAGTCTACATGCAATAAATGCTGGAGAGGCTGGAGAGGGTGTGGAGAGAAGGGAACCCTCTTACACTGTTGGTGGGAATGCAAACTAGTTCAGCCACTATGGAGAACAGTGTGGAGATTCCTCAAAAATTGGAAATGGATCTGCCATATGATCCAGCAATTGCACTCCTGGGCATACACAGCGAGGAAACTAGAATTGAAAGAGACATATGTACTCCAATGTTCATTGCAGCACTGTTTATAATAGCCAGGACATGGAAGCAACTTAGATGTCCATCTGCAGACGAATGGATAAGAAAAGTTTGGTACATATACACAATGGAGTATTACTCAGCCATTAAAAAGAATGCATTTGAATCAGTTCTAATGAGGTGGTTGAAACTGGAGTCTATTATACATAGTGAAGTAAGCCAGAAAGAAAAATACCAATACAATATACTAACACATATATATGGAATTTAGAAAGATGCAAATGATATCCCTGTATACGAGACAGCAAAAGAGACACAGATGTATAGAACAGTCTTTGGGACTCTATGGGAGAGGGTGAGGGTGGGATGGTTTGGGAGAATGACATTGAAACATGTATATTATCATATGTTAAACGAATCGCCAGTTCAGGGTCGATGCATGTTACAGGATGCTCGGGGCTGGTATGCCGGGATGACCCAGAGGGAGGAAAAGGGGAGGAGGGAGGTGGGAAGGGGGTTCGGGAGGGGGAACTCAGTACACCCGGGGAGGATTCATGTCAATGTATGACAAAACCAACCAATATAATATTGTAAAATAATTAGCCTCCAGTAAAAATTAAAAAAAAAAATAAAAATGATAAAGTAATTTAAAAATAAATAGCAAAGGTATAATAAAATAACAATACAACAATACATTAAAGAAAAAATGACTATATATATATAAGAATTTGGTAGTAAGAAGAAATGCCCTCCTGTGTCCTCCATTGTCCTTGCCACACAGCACCAGTCAATCTGATTACTCATGAATCCTCCAATATTTCTAAGAATGTCTCTGGAGCTGCAGTGGAGACAATGGAGAGGCTGAATCTCAGATCTGGCTTTATTCCAGCTTGCACTTTCTTTTAAAGTCCACAGTTGCCCCATAGTGCATGGTATCAGGCTAATTGCTGGGATTTGATCGACTATACCTGCTGCTGCAGGAGTCAATTCCTTTCCACTTCTTAAGTCACACAGTGCCTGTTGCTCAACTTTGGTTTTATCCCACCTGTCTGTAGGGTGCCCTCCAGTCTAGACAAGAGGAGGTGAAAGTAGACGTTTATTAGGGCTCACTTGCTTAGTTAGGCTATGGAGATGAAGGGGTATGGCAGACACACTTGGGGGGTGTGGGGAGTGCCCACACTAGCTAAGTCCTGCGGGAAGTTGCTACAGTCTGAGTTGGGTGGTGTGCTTCCCCAGGTCATGGGTGCCTCGGCAGAGCTAAACTGAACAATTTCCCAAGAAGATGTGGGCAGTGACATATGTCCACTCACAGCTTGGTGACAACTGTGACCCCTGGATTTGGGACTGCAGTGTCCTTCTGTCCCCCAGCTCTGGTACCAATGCCTGTCATGGTAGCCAAGTGGCCCACGTTCCCGCTTTCACAAACTGCAGTCATCAGTAGTCTCATCTCTGGCACTTGTGTTGGCTTGGGTGTATCCACCTTGGGAGTTACAGTCCACAGCTGAATCTCATTCCACTTATGGTACTGGTGAATGCGAGGTCCTAGAGGAGCACAGAGTTTGAGGGTCCGAGTGGCAATTGTGTTTTGCCTCTCTGGTGTGCCAATGCTTCTCTCTGAACTCCCTCAGCAGTGTTGTACTAGCCCCCACAGAGTAGTTTCATGTCAGCTAACCCTGGTCGTCTCCCTGGGGTCTGATCTCCAAAGCCTGAGCCTCAGCACCCAGCCCCCACTCACCGCTACAAGCTGCAAGGAAACAATGTCTCAGCTGGAAAGTGTTGGTTGGCAATGATCCTACCATTTCACCTTCTGAGCACATGTTGCTGCATTCCCCTCGAAGGTTCTGAAGCTCCTCCAGTCCACACCTGAGAGGGGGTTTCCGAGTGTGAAGAAACTTTTCCTCCTTCATGGCTCCCTCCCTGAGGCACAAGTCCCTGTCCTGAAATCCTTTGTCTCTTTATTTTCTTATATCTTTTGTCCTACCTCATTCTGAGGAGATTGACTTGCATTTTCGGCAGTCTAGGTTCTCCTGCCAGCATTCAGAAGGTGTTCTGTAGGAACTGTTTCACATGCAGATGATTTGTGAGGAGGAGGGTGATTTCCTCCCCTTACTCCTATGCCATCTTGAAAGTCCTCCTCTTCCTCTTGTTTTTAAATGTTTGATGATAATGTCTTGTCTGTGTTACTTTGTGTTTATTTTACTTAGAGTTTGTAAAGTTTCTTGGGGTTCTAGGTTCATGCCTTTTCTCAAATTTGAGAATTTTTGTTATTATTTCCTCAAATAATTGGTCTTCCTCTTTCTTTTCACCTTTTTCTCAGAGTCTTACAATACACATATTCAGTTGAGTTCGGTTCAGTCACTCAGTTGGGTCCGACTCTTTGCAACCCTATAAATCACAGCACATCAGGCCTCCCTGTCCATCACCAACTCCCGGAGTTCACTCAAACTCATGTCCATCGAGTCGGTGATGACATCCAGCCATCTCATTCTCTGTCGTCCCCGTCTCCTCGTGCCCCCAATTCTTCCTAGCATCAGACTCTTTTCCAGTGAGTCAACTTGACGCATGAGGTGGCCAAAGTATTGGAGTTTCAGCTTTAGCATCAGTCCTTGCAATGAACACCCAGGATTGCTCTCCTTTAGAATGGACTGGTTGGATCTCCTTGCCGTTAGTCTCCCTAATTGTTTGCACAAATACCTCAGACTCTGGTCACTTTTTCTTTTCTGTCCTCTAAATAAAATAATTTCAAATGTTTATATTATTAATGAGTTTATTGATTCTTTATTTTGCTTTCTCAAATCTATTTAACCTCTCTAGTAAAATTCTAAATTCAGTTATTACAGTTTTAGCTCCAACATTTCTTTTTTTCCCTCATTTTTATCTATCTCTTCATTGATATTCTTTTTTTGTTTGTATAAGTTTTAAAAATTTCCTTTAGGTCTTTGTGTTTTATCTATTTGAGCTATCGAGATAGTTTTTAGTATAAAGTATACTTTAAAGTTTAAGTTTGTCTAATAAGTCATAATCGTGTGTTTTTTTAGTTGTGGTTGCTTCACTTTAGTTTCTTCCTTTAAATGGGTGTGTTTTGCTTTTAATTTTATAAAAAGACTTTTTATAGGTTTTGTTTTCATTACTGCTGAAAATTGAACTTTTAAAACCACAGCCATCTCCCCTAGTGTTTGAGTGCTAGCAGGGGGGTAAGGAAGTTCTTCATTAATTGACTCATCCTTGGCTTTGAGTTTTGTAATCAACCGGAGTGAAAAGCTAAAGTCCTCTAAAGTCTTTTTGGAGCATGCATTCTGCTTTGTCCTCTTTGTAGTTTTTCCAATTTTCCATTATACACAGGCACTTTTATATTCCTATAATTTGCTGAAGACTTGCCCCAAACTTACGTTGGGACCTTTGATGATCTTTTTTATGTCTACACCAATAATGTCTTTTCCCTGACATCTGAGGTGATCTCTGCAGCTTTCCTCGGCAATAACCACTAGTTCTCCCTGCCTAAAATCTAAGGCAGAAGAGAAAACAATTCTTCAAACAACTTCCAATAGGTTAGAATATTATATGTAAGCTCAACCCAGATCTCTATGATTTCATGGAGGAGTTGGGTGAATACCTTTTTTTTTTTTTTTCAAAATTTATTTATTTTAATTGGAGGCTAATTACTTTACAATATTGTATTGGTTTTGCCATACGTTGACATGGATCTTCCCTGGGTGTACATTTGTTCCCCATCTTGAACCTCCCTCCCACCTCCCTCCCCATATCATCCCTCTGGGTCATCCCAGTGCACCAGCCCTGAGCACCCTGTATCATACATTGAACCTGGACTAGTGATTCGTTCGACATATGATAATATACATGTTTCAAAGCCATTCTCCAAAATCATCCCACCCTTGCCCTCTCCCACAGAGTTCAAAATACTATTCTATACATCTGTGTCCCTTTTGCTGTCTCATGTACAGGGTTATCAATACCATCCTTCTAAATTCCATATATATGTGTTAGTATACTATATTGGTGTTTTTCTTTCTAGCTTACTTCACTCTGTATAATAGGCTCCAGTTTCATCCACCTCATTAGAGCTGATTCAAATGTATTCTTTTTAATTGCTGAGTACTACTCCATTGTGTATATGTACCACAGCTTTCTTATCCATTAGTCTAGTACAGCCCATCAACTCTTGTCCCATGTATCTAAGTATCTTAGTCTTCATGCAGTAAATTCCTCCTTCAATCTCTGTGAGGATTTGGTTTCAGGACACCCAGAGATAGCAAAACCTGTGGATACTCAAAATCCTTATATAAAATAGCATATTATTTGCATATAATGTATGCAATTGTTTTCTATACTTTAAATCATCTCTAGATTACTGTAATAGCTAATATAATGTAAATACTCTGTAAATAGTTATAGATATAATGTAAACGCTATGCAAATATGTGCCTACATGTGACAACTTCAAGCTTTGTTTTTTGAAATTTTTGTGAATATTTTCAGTTTATGACTGTTTAATTTGTGGATGTAGAATCTGTGGACATGGAAGGGTGACTGCTTGCACGAAGTCTGTGCTGCTCTGACTGCCTGAGATTTGAGTAATACCACTCTTTCTGCCAGCAAATTTGGAAAACTCAGCAGTGGCCACAGGACTGGAAAAGGTCAGTCTTCATTCCAATCCCAAAGAAAGGCAATGCCGAAGAATGCTCAAACTGCCACACAATTGCACTCATCTCACACGCTAGTAAAGTCGTGCTCAAAATTTTCCAAGCCAGGCTTCAGCAATACGTGAACCGTGAACTTCCAAATGTTCAAGCAGGTTTTAGAAAAAGCAGAGGCACCCGAGATCTTATTGCCAACATCCGGTGGATCATGGAGAAAGCGAGAGTTCCAGAAAAACATCTATTTCTGCTTCATTGACTATGCCAAAGCCTTTGACTGTTTGGATCACAATAAACTGTGGAAAATTCTGAAAGAGATGGGAATACCAGACCACCTGACCTGCCTCTTGAGAAACCTGTATGTAGGTCAGGGAGCTACAGTTAGAACTGGACATGGAACAACAGACTGATTCCAAATAGGAAAAGGAGTATGTCAAGGCTGTATATTGTCACCTTGCTTATTTAACCTGTATGCAGAGTACATCATGAGGAACGCTGGGTTGGAAGAAGCATAAGCTGGAATCAAGATGGCCGGGAGAAATATCAATCACCTCAGATATGCAGATGACACTACCCTTATGGCAGAAAGTGAAGAGGAACTCAAAAGCCTCTTGATGAAAGTGAAAGAGGAGAGTGAAAAGGTTGGCTTGAAGCTCAACACTCAGAAAACAAAGATCACGGCATCTGGTTCCATCACTTCATGGGAAATAGATGGGGAAACAGTGGAAACAGTGTCAGACTTTATTTTTTTGGCTCCAAAATCACTGCAGATGCTGATTGCAGCCATGAAATTAAAAGACGCTTACTCCTTGGAAGGAAAGTTATGACCAACCTAGATAGCGTATTAAAAAACAGAGACATTACTTTTCCAACCAAGGTCCGTCTAGTCAAGGCTATGGTTTTTCCCATGGTCATGTATGGATGTGACAGTTGGACTGTGAGGAAAGCTGAGCACCGAAGAATTGATGCTTTTGCACTGTGGTGCTGGAGAAGACTTTTGAGAGTCCCTTGGACTGCAAGGGGATCCAACCAGTCCATTCTACAGGAGATAAATCCTGGGTGTTCTTTGGAAGGACTGATGCTAAAGCTGAAACTCTAATACTTTGGCCACCTCATGCGACGAGTTGACTCACTGGAAAAGAGTCTGACGCTAGGAAGGATTGGGGGTGGGAGGAGACGGGGACGACAGAGAATGAGATGGCTTGATGGCATCACCGACTCGATGGACATGAGTTTGAGTGAACTCCGGGAGTTGGTGATGGACAGGGAGGCCTGGTGTGCTGTGATTCATGGGGTCGCAAAGAGTCAGACACGACTGAGCAACTGTACTGAACTGAACTGATTTACAAATATACTATACTGAGTAGCAGTATAGCCAATGCTATCTTGAGAAAGAAGAGTTAAGCATGGGGAATCAACTTTCCTGACTTCAGTCTATACTATATACAGCCTGTACTATACTATAACCATCAAGACAATATGGTGCTGGCACAAAAATAGAAATGTAGATCAATGAAACAATGTATAAAGCCTGGAGATAAATCCATACACCTATGGACAGCTTATGTTTAACAAATGAGGGAAAAATATATAATAGAGAAAAGACAGTCTCTTCAACAAATGGTGCTGAGAAAACTGGTCAACCATGTATAAAAGAATGAAATTAGAACACACAGTTGCCTTTGAATGAGAGCTTTCTTTCCACTACTTTGAGGTCTGCAAGGCAAATCATTAAAAATTATGATTGTGGAAAATAAAGACAGTTTACATGTAACTGAGGGGGATCGTCTGTGGTTTTCTTTTTGATTGTTTGCTGTAACACTATGCTTCAGGTAGCTGGGGAATTACTGTATTTTCTTTAGACATCATTAAAGTCTTGAAAGTGAAAGTGTTAGTCACTCAATCGTGTCCAACTCTTTGCAACCGCATGAACTGTAGACCACCAGGCTCTTCTGTCCATGGAATTCTCCAAGCAAGAATACTGGACTGGGTTGCCATTCCTTTATCCAGGGGATCTTCCCAACCCAGGGATCAAACCTGGGTCTCCTGCATTGCAGGCAGATTCTTTACCATCTGAGCCACCAGGGAAACTCCATTAAACTCTTTGACATCAATAAAGCTTGCAAGACCATTTTGATGTGAAAGGAATTCTGCCATTTTTCTAGCACCAAGATGGTTCTTTGACTCACCACTCCAGTAGAACTATTAATTACGTTCATACTATTTTTTGTTACAAATCTTAAAAAGGAGTGTGATTCTGGATATTTAGGTCCACATTCTGTTTTAAGTCTATGTATCCATTTTTCATAAACAGTTACTACCCCTTTCCATCTTCTGTCATATGTTCATCATTTTCTTGACCATAGCTAACTGTGAAGTCTCCTCCTTCTTTCTGGCCTTCTTCAGGTTCTTCTAACAGTCAGAAATTACAAGGGACTTTGGCACAGGGAGGAAGGGAGGGCACTAGCAGTCAACTTAAACAGGACATTATATCTAACTTTTAATCATCACAACTTCTCAACTTCTAGATATATCCCCTTTACAGAGATTCAAAATCCTGAATCTTGAAGCTAATGGGTGGAGGAAGGAAGATCAAAATACAAGCTTCTTATCTGTAATGCTCACAAATGTCTGTTATTTGCAGAGATTTCTCAGTTCCTGGATGGATTCCTTAATTTCTCAGATGGTAAAAAGTTTGCCTGAAGTGCTGGAGACCCAGGTTCAATCCCTGGAAGATACCCTGGAGAAGGAAATGGTAACCCACTCCAGTATTCTTGTCTGGAAAATTTCATGGATGGAGAAATCTGACAGGCTACAGTCCATGGGGTCACAAAGAGTAGGACACGACTGAGCGACTTCACATCACTCAGTTCTTGGAGGAATTTCTTACAAGCAAAGTGTACAAAGTGAATTGCTGTACATTGAGTCTTTCAGCATTGTCACCCCAGTTTTATCTTGCTACTTCATAAGGATACTCTTAAGTAAAAAAAAAAAACACAAAAAAACTTTTGGTTTTCCTTAAATGCATAGCAATGAAGAGTATAATTTGGGATCATTGCCACGATTAATGCTAAAGTGTTCATAGTTTTACTCACTATTTGCATCAGTACAAATTCAACACATTGAAAAAGGCAAATGATATCTTAGTATTTTTATGAAATTAGCTGGACTCCCTGAATATGTCTTAAGTATCACCAGGGGTCCACAAAACACTCTTTGAGAACCACTGACTGAGCAACCACCTAAAGACATGCATGGATTTCAACTATATTCCACAAGATGGTGCTATTATAATGCACATCAGTAATTAAATGTTGCATCAAAATTAATTTTTAAAAAATTTGGTTGGTTTCACAAAAGACAAAGGCTGGCTGAATGGATACAAAAACAAGACCCCCATATATGTTGTCTACAAGAGACCCACCTCAAAACGAGGGACACATACAGACTGAAAGTGAAGGGCTGGAAAAAGATATTCCACGCAAATAGAGACCAAAAGAAAGCAAGAGTAGCAATACTCATATCAGATAAAATAGACTGTAAAACAAAGGATGTGAAAAGAGACAAAGAAGGAAACTACATAATGATCAAAGGATCAATCCAAGAAGAAGATATAACAATCATAAATATTTATGCACCCAACATAGGAGCACCGCAATATGTAAGACAATTACTAACAAGTATGAAAGGAGAAATTAACAACAATGCAATAATAGTGGGAGATTTTAATACCCCTCTTACATCTATGGATAGATCAACTAAACAGAAAATTAACAAGGAAACACAAACTTTATTTATTTTTATGAAATACTATATTTTTATTTTTATTGGAGGCTAATTACTTTACAATATTATATTGATTGGTTTTGTTATACATTGACATGAATCCGCCCTGGGTGTACATGAGTTCCCCTTCCCGAACCCCACTCTCACCTCCCTCCTCTCCTTATCCTCCCTCTGGGTCATCCCCGCATACCAGCTTCGAGCATCCTGTAACATGCATCGACCCTGAACTGGTGATTCGTTTAACATATGATAATATACATGTTTCAATGCCATTCTCCCAAACCATCCCACCCTCACCCTCTCGCACAGAGTCCCAAAGACCGTTCTATACATCTGTGTCTCTTTTGCTGTCTCGTATACAGGGATATCATTTGCATCTTTCTAAATTCCATATATATGTGTTAGTATATTGTATTGGTGTTTTCCTTTCTGGCTTACTTCACTCTGTATAATAGGCTCCAGTTTCATCCACCTCATTAGAACTGATTCAAATGCATTCTTTTTAATGGCTGAGTAATACTCCATTGTGTATATGTACCAAAGCTTTCTTATCCATTCGTCTGCAGATGGACATCTAGGTTGCTTCCATGTCCTGGCTATTATAAACAGTGCTGCAATGAACATTGGAGTACATGTGTCTCTTTCAATTCTAGTTTCCTCGCTGTGTATGCCCAGGAGTGCAATTGCTGGATCATATGGCAGATCCATTTCCAATTTTTGAGGAATCTTCACACTGTTCTCCATAGTGGCTGAACTAGTTTGCATTCCCACCAACAGTGTAAGAGGGTTCCCTTCTCTCCACACCCTCTCCAGCCTCTCCAGCATTTATTGCATGTAGACTTTTGGATAGCAGCCATTCTGACTGGTGTGAAATGGTATCTCATTGTGGTTTTGATTTGCATTTCTCTGCTTATGAGGGATGTGGAGCATTTTTTCATGTGTTTGTTAGCCATCTGTATGTCTTCTTTGGAGAAATGTCTGTTTAGTTCTTTGGCCCATTTTTTGATTGGGTCATTTATTTTTCTGGAATTGAGCAGCAGGAGCTGCTTGTATATTTTGGAGATTAATCCTTTATCAGTTGCTTCATTTGCTGTTATTTTCTCCCATTCTGAAGGCTGTCTTTTCACCGTGCTTATAGTTTCCTTAGCTGTCTAGAAGCTTTTGATTTTAATTAGGTCCCATTTGTTTATTTTTGCTTTTATTTCCAATATTCTGGGAGGTGGGTCTTGGAGGATCCTGCGGTGATTTATGTCAGAGAGTGTTTTGCCTATGTTCTCCTCTAGGAGTTTTATATTTTCTGGTCTTACATTTAGCTCTCTAATCCATTTTGAGTTTATTTTGGTGTATGATGTTAGGAAGTGTTCTAGTTTCATGTTTTTACAAGTGATTGACCAGTTTTCCCAGCACCACTTGTTAAAGACACTGTCTTCTCTCCATTTTATTTTCTTGCCTCCTTTGTCAAAGATAAGGTGTCCATAGGTGCATGGATTTATCTCTGGGCTTTCTATTTTGTTCCATTGATCTATATTTCTGTCTTTATGCCAGTACCATACTGTCTTGATGACTGTGGATTTGTAGTAGAGGCTGAAGTCTGGCATCTTGATTCCCCCAGTTCCCTTCTTCTTCTTCAAGATTGCTTTGGCTATTCGAGGTTGTTTGTATTTCCATACAAATTGTGAGATTATTTCTTCTAGTCCTGTGAAAAATATCGTTGGTAGCTTGATAGGGAGTGCATTGAATGTATAAATTACTTTGGGTAGTATACTCATTTTTGCAATATTTATTCTTACAATCCACGAACACGGTATATTTCTCCATCTATTACTCTCCTCTTTGATTAATTTCACTAGTGTTTTGTAGTTTCCTATGTACAAGTCTTTGTTTTCCTTAGGTAGATATATTCCTAAGTATTTAATTCTTTTCGTTGCAACAGTGAATGCAATAGTTAAGGATACACAAACGTTAAATGATACAATAAACCAGTTAGACCTAATTGATATCTATAAGACATTTCATCCCCAAACGATGAATTTCACTTTCTTCTCAAGCGTAAACGGAACCTTTTCCAGGATAGATCACATCCTGGGCCATAAATCTAGCCTTGGTAAATTCAAAAAAATTGAAATCATTCCAAGCATCTTTTCTGACCACAATGCAGTAAGACTAGATCTCAATTACAGGAGAAAAACTATTAAAAATTCCAACATATGGAGTCTGAACAAACCCTGCTGAATATCCAACAAATCATAGAAGAAATCAAAATGTGCATATAAACGAATGAAAATTGAAACACAACAACCCAAAACTTCTGGGACACTGTGAAAGCAGTGCTACGGGAAAGGTTCATAGCAATACAGGCATACCTCAAGAAACAAGAAAAAAGTCAACTAAATATCCTAACTCTACACATAAAGCAACAAAAGGAAGAAATGAAGAACCCCAGGGTTAGTAGAAGGAAAGAAATCTTAAAAATTAGGGCAGATATAAATGCAAAAGAAAGAAAAGGGACCACAGCAAAAATCAACAAAGTCAAAAGCTGTTTCTTTGAGAGGGTAAATAAAATTGACAAACCACTAGCCAGAATCATCAAGAAACAAAGGGAGAAAAACCAAATCAATAAAATTACAAATGAAAATGGATAGATCACAACAGACAACACAGAAATACAAAGGATCATAAGAGACTACTATCAGCAATTATATGTCAATGAAATGGACAACATGGAAGAAATGGACAAATTCTTAGAAAAGGACAACTTTCCAAAATTGAACCAGAATGAAATAGAAAATCTTAACAGACCGATAACAAGCATGGAAATTGTAACTGTAATCAGAAATCTTCCAGCAAACAAAAGCCCAGGTCCAGACGGCTTCACAGCTGAATTCTACCAAAGATTTAGAGAAGAGCTAACGCTTATCCTACTCAAACTCCACCAGAAAATTGCAGAGGAAGGTAAACTTCCAAACTCATTCTATGAGGCCACCATCACTCTAATACCAAAACCTGACAAAGATGCCACAAAAAAGAGAACTACAGGCCATTATCACTGATGAACATAGATGCAAAAATCCTAAACAAAATTCTAGCAATCAGAATCCAACAACACATTAAAAAGATCATACATCATGACCACGTGGGCTTTATCCAAGGGATGCAAGAATTCTTCAATATCCACAAATCAATCAATGTAATACACCACATGAAGAAACATCAAAATAAAAACCATGTGGTTATCTCAATAGATGCAGAGAAAGCCTTTGAAAAATTCAACATCCATTTATGACAAAAAACCCTCCAGAAGGCGGGAATAGAAGGAATATTCCTCAACATAATAAAAGCTATATATGACAAGCCCACAGCAAACATTATCCTCAATGTTGAAAACTTGAAGGTGTTTCCCCTCAGGTCAGGAACAAGACAACGGTGCCCACTCTCACCCCTACTAGTCAACATACTTTTGCAAATTTTGGCCACAGCAATCAGAGCAGAAAAACACATAAAATGAATCCAAGTTGGAAAAGAAGAACTAAAACTCTCACTGTTTGCAGATGACATGATCCTCTACACAGAAAACCCTAAAGACTCTACCAGAAAATTACTAGAGCTAATCAACGAATATAGTAAATTTGCAGGATATAAAATCAACACACAGAAATCACTTGCATTCCTATACACTAATAATGGGAAAATAGAAATAGAAATTAAGGAAATAATTCCATTCACCATTGCAATGAAAATAATAAAATACTTAGGAATATATCTACCTAAAGAAACAAAATACCTATATGTAGAAAATTATAAAACCCTGGTGAAAGAAATCAGAGAGGACACTAACAGATGGAGAATTATACCATGTTCATGGATTGGAAGAAGAAATATTGTGAAAATGAATATATTACCCAAAGTAATTTATAGGTTCAATGCAATCCCTATCAAGCTAGCAACAGTATTTTTCACAGAACTAGAACAAATAATTTCACAATTTGTATAGAAATACAAAAAACCTTAATAGCCAAAGGAATCTTGAGAAAGAAGAATGGACCTGAACCCTGTATAAGAGACTGCAAAAGAGACATAGGCATTTAGAACAGTCTTTGGGACTCTGTGGGAGAGGGTGAAGGTGGAATGATTGGGGAGAATGGAATTGTAGCATGTATATTATCATAAGTGACCAGTCCAGGTTCGACGCATAAATTTTCCTCTGTTCATTTCTTTGCATTTGTGCTTTTTTAATAAAAATACTTTTAACTGTAAAAAAAAAAAAAAGAAAGAAGAATGGAACTGGAGGAATAAACCTGCCGGACTTCAGGCTCTACTACTAATCCACAGTCATCAAGACAGTATGGTACTGGCATAAAGACAGAAATATAGATCAATGGAACAAAATAGAAAACCCAGAGATATAAATCCATGCACCTATGGACACCTTATTTTTGACAAAGGAGGCAAGAATATAAAATGGTAAAAAGACAATCTCTTTAACATGTGGTGTTGGGAAAACTGGTCAACCACTTGTAATAGAATGAAACTAGAACACTCCCTAATACCATGCACAAAAATAAACTCAAAATGGATTAAAGATCTAAACGTGAGACCAGAAGCTATAAAAGTCCTAAAGGAGAACATAGGCAAACCTTCTCCGACATAAATCACAACAGGATCCTCCATGACCCACCTCCCAGAATATTGGAAATAGAAGCAAAAATAAATAAATGGGACCTAATTAAATTTTAAATCTTCTGCACAGCAAAGGAGATTATAAGCAAGGTGAGAAGACAGCCTTCAGAATGGGAGAAAATAGTAGCAAATGAAGCAACTGACAAAGAATTAACCTCAAAAATATACAAGCAACTCCCACAGCTCAATTCCAGAAAAATAAACGACCCAGTCAAAAAATGGGCCAAAGAACTAAACAGACATTTCTCCAAAGAAAACATGCAGATGGCTAACAATCACATGAAAAGATGCTCAACATCCCTCATAAGCAGAGAAATGCAAATCAAAACCACAATGAGGTACCATTTCACACCAGTCAGAATGGCTGCTATCCAAAAGTCTAGAAGCAATAAATGCTGGAGAGGATGTGGAGAAATGGGAACCTTCTCACACTGTTAACGCAAATGCAAACTAGTACAACCACTATGGAGAACATTGTGGAGATTCCTTAAAAAACTGGAAATAGAGCTGCCATGCTGCTGCTGCTAAGTCACTTCAGTCGTATCCGACTCTGTGTGACCCCATAGATGGAAGCCAACCAGGCTCCCCCATTCCTGGGATTCTCCAGGCAAGAATACTGGAGTGCGTTGCCATTTCCTTCTCCAATGTGTGAAAGTGAAAAGTGAAAGTGAAGTCGCTCAGTCATGTCCGACCCTTAGCGACCCCACGGACTGCAGCCTACCGGGCTCCTCCATCCATGGGATTTTCTAGGCAAGAGTACTGGAGTGGCTTGCCATTGCCTTCTCCGCTCCTGGGCATACAAACCTAGGAAACCAGAATTGAAGGAGACACATGTACTCAAATGTTTATCGTAGCACTCTTATCATAGTGAGGACATGGAAGCAACCTAGATGTCCGTCTGCAGACGAATGGATAAGAAAGCTGTGGTACATATACACAATGAAGTATTACTCAGCAATTAAAAAGAATACATTTGAATCAGTTCTAATGAGGTGGATGAAACTGGAGCCTATTATACAGAGTGAAGTAAACCAGAAAGAAAAAACACCAATACAGTGTACTAACGCATATATATGAAATTTAGAAAGATGATAGCGATAACCCTGTATAGGAGACAGCAAATTAGACACAGATATATAGAACAGTCTTTTGGACTCTGTGGGAGAGGGTGAGGGTGGGATGATTTGGGAGACTGGCATTGAAACATGTATATTATCATATGTGATACGAATTGCAAGTCCAGGTTGATGCATGATACAGGATGCTCGGGGCTGTTGTACTGGGATGACCCAGAGGGATGGGATGGGGAGGGAGGTGGGAGGAAGTTTTAAGATGGGGAACACATGTACACCCGGGGCAGATTCTTGTCAATGTATGGCAAAACCAATACAATAATGTAAAGTAAAAATATGCAAGGCTATAAAAATCAAAAGTATTCATTTCTTTTGAGAATTGCTACTGAATGAGAAGGAAATGACTACCCACTCCTGTATTCTTGCCTGGAGAATCCAATGGACCGAGGAGCGTGTTGGGCTGCATTTCATGGGGTTGTAAAGAGTCAGACATGACTGAGTGCCTAACAGACACTTGATTTATATCATTTTATAGTATTATTTTGGGAGAAGGCAATCGCAAGCCACTCCAATACTCTTGCCTAGAAAACCCCATGGATGGAGGAGCCTGGTAGGCTGCAGTCCATGGGGTCGCTAAGGGTCGGACACGACTGAGCGACTTCACTTTTCACTTTCACACATTGGAGAAGGAAATGGCAACCCACTTCAGTATTCTTGCCTGGAGAATCCCAGGGACAGCGGAGCCTAGTCGGCTACCGTCTATGGGGTCACACAGAGTCGGACATGACTGAAGTGACTTAGCAGCAGTAGCAGCAGCATAGTATTATTTTATAAAAATGTGTCTTTCAACAGGAATTATCCATGTATTTACTGCTTTTATAATTCCAGATTAAATTTAGCACACTTTGTTGGTCAGTTGCTAATTCGTGTTCATTTCTTTGTGAACCCATGGACTTCAGCATTCAAGGCTTCTCTGTCCTTCACTATATCCCAGAGTTTGCTCAAATTCATGTCCATTGAGTCAGTTATGCTTTCTAACCATCTCATCCTGTTCCACCCATTCTCTTTTTGGCTTTAAACTTTTCCAGCATAAGGATATTATCCAATGAGTTGGCTCTTTGCATCAAGTGGCCAAAGTATTCGAGCTTTAGCTTCAGCTTTAGTCCTTCTGGTGAATATTCAGGTTTGATTTCCTTTAGGATTTACTGGTTTGATTTCTTTGTACTCCAAGGGACTCTCTAGAGTGAAGACTCCGGCACAATGATTCAAAAGCATCAATTCTGCAGTGTTCAGTCTTCTTTATGGTCCAACTCTCACATCTGTACAAGACCACTGGAAAAACCATAGCTTTGATTATACGGACTTTTCTGAGGAAAGTGATGTTTTTGCTTTGTAATATTGTGTCTAGGTTTGTCTTAGCTTTCTTTCCAAGGAGCAAATGTCTCCTAATTTCATGGCTGCAGTCATGATCTGCAGTGATTTTGTACACCAAGAAAATAAAATCTGTCACTGCATCCACTTTTCACCCTTCTGTTTGTCATGAAGTGATAGGGCCAGATGCTATGATCTTAGGTTTTTGAATGTTGATTTTTAAGCCAACTTTTTCACTCTCCTCTTTCACCTTCATCAAGAGACTATTTAGTTCCTCTTCACTTTCTGTCGTTAGAGTGGTATCATCTACATATGTGAGGTTGTTGATATTTCTCTTGGAAACCTTGATTCCTGCTGGTGATTCATCTAGTCCGGCACATCCCATGATGTATTTTGCATAGAAGTTAGATAAACAGGCTGACAATATATACAGATCTATATTCCTTTCCCAATTTTAACCAGTCAGTTTTTCCATGTAAGATTCTAAAGGTTACTTCTTGACACACACACAAGTTTCTCAGGAGATAGATAAGGTGATCTGGTGCACCCATCTCTTTAAGAACGTTTCATAGTTTGTTGTGATTCACAGAGTCAAAGGGACTTCCCTGGTGGCTCAGATGGTAAAGCGCCTGCCAACAATGCAGGAAACCTGGGTTCGATCCTTGGGTTGGGAAAATCCTCTGGAGAAGGAAATGGCAACCCACTCCAGTAATCTTGCCTGGAGAATCCTGTGGACATAGGGGCCTCGTGGGCTACAGTCTGTGGGGTCACAAAGTGTTGGACACAGCTGAGCAACTTCACTTTCTTCCACTTCCACAGAGTCGAAGGCTTTAGGGTAGTCAATGAAGCAGAAGTAGATGTTTTTCTGGAACTCCCTTGATTTACCTATGATCCAACGAAGACTGGCAATTTTATCTCTTGTTCCTCTGCATTTTGTAAACTCTGCTTGTACATCTAGAAGTTTCTCAGTTCACGTACTGCTGTAGCCTAGTTTGAAGGATTTTGAACTTGACCTTACTAGATAGCAAAATGAGCACAATTGTCTGGTAGTCTGAACATTCTTTGGCATTGTCCTTCTTTGAGATTGGAATGAAAATTGACTTTTTCCCAGTGTTGTGGCCACTGCTGAGTTTTCCAAATTTGGTCATATATTGAGTGCAGCACTTCGACAACATAATCTTTTAGGATTTCAAATAGTTCAGCTGGAATTCTGTCACCTCTACCAGCTTTCTTTGCAATACTGTTTGCTAAGGCCCACTTGACTTCACACTCAGATGTCTGGCTGTAGGTGAGTGACTATTTTTATGTTTACACCAGTGATTAAGACTTTTATTTTGTGTAGTTTTTGGTGTATTCTTCCACTTCTTCTTAATATCTTCTGCTTATGTTAGGTCCAAACCATTTCTGTCCTTTATTATGCCCATCTTTGCATGAAATGCTCCCTTGGTATCTCTAGTTTTCTTGAAGAGATCTCTAGTCTTAACCATTCTGTTGTTTTCCTTTATTTCTTTGCATTGATCACTGAAGAAGGCTTTCTAACCTCTCCTTGCTATTCTTTGGAACTTGTATTCAGATGGCTATATCTTTTCTCCTTTGTCTTTAGCTTCTCTTCTTTTCTCAGCTATTTGCAAGGCCTTCTCAGACAACTGTTTTGCCTTTATTCTTCTTGGAGATGGTCTTAATCACTGGCTTCTGTACAATGTCACAAACTTCCATCCATAGCTTTTAAGGCACTCTGTCTATCATTTCTAATCCCTTGAATCTTTTTGTCTCTTCCACTGTATAATCATAAGGGATTTGATTTAGGTCATACTTGGAGAGTGTAGTGGTTTTCCCTACTTTATTCAATTTAAGTCTAAATTTGTCAATAAGGATCTCATGATCTGAGCCACATTCATCTCCTGGTATTGTTTTTGCTGACTGTATAGAGTTTCTCCATCTTTGGCTGCAAAATAATATAATCAATCTGATTTTGGTATTGACCATCTGGTGATGTCCATGTGTAGAGTCTTTTCTTGTGTTGTTGGAAGAAGGTGTTTTCTATGACCAATGTGTTCTCTTGACAAAACTCTTTTAGCCTTTGCCTTGCTTCATTTTGTACTCCAAGGCCAAACTTGCCTGTTACTCCAGGTATCTCTTGACTTCCTCCTTTTGTATTCCAATCCCTTATAATGAAAAGGACATCTTTTTTGGTGTTAGTTCTAGAAGGTCTTGTAAGTCTTCATAAAACTGGTCAGTTTCAGATTCCTTGGTATCAGTGGTTGGGACATAGACTTGGGTTACTGTGATGTTTAAGTGTTTACCTTTGAAATGAACCAAGATCATTCTGTAATTTTTGAGACTGCATCCAAGTACTGCCTTTCAGACTGAGACTGCATCCAAGTACTGCCTTTCAGACTCTTCTGTTGACTATGAGGGCTACTCCATTTCTTCTAAGTAATTTTTTTCCCACAGTAGTAGATAAAATGGTCCTCTGAATTAAATTCACCCATTCCCATCCATTTTACTTCACCTGTTAAGAAGTTGATGTTCATGCTTACCATCTCCTTCTTGACCATGTCCAATTTACCTTGATTCATGGACCTAACATTCTAGATTCCTATGTAATATTGTTCTTTACAGCATTATACTTTATTTTCACCACCATACATATCCACAACTGAACATCTTTACTGTTTTGTCCCAGCCACCTCATTCTTTCTGGAGCTGGTAGTAATTGCCCTCTTCTCTTCTCTAGTAACATATTAGACACCTTCCAACCTGGGGGCTCATCTTCTGGTGCCATATTTTTTGCCTTTTCATACCTTTCATGAGGTTCTCAAGCCAAGAATGCTGGAGTGGTTTGCCAACCCCTTCTCCAGTGTCCATGTCTTGGGTGGCCCTGCATGGTATGGCTCATAGCTTCATTGAGTTATGCAAGCCTCTTGACCATGACAAGGCTGTGATCCACGAAGGGGTTAGCACAATTAACTATGTTTAAAATGTAAGCAAGGTAACATTCTGAAAATGGCAGAGTAAGGTCCTCTGAAAATTCTCTACTCCATAAAATCAATGGAGAACACTATTTTTTAAAAAGTCAGAATCAGCTTTTTCAGAACTCTTGAAATTAATAAAAAATTTGAAACAATTTGGGAAGTCAAGAGACTTAAGGGAGAAAAAAAACAGCTGAATCACAGTGAGAATAGTGTTTATTGTCATTATTTGCCCTATTTCCACCTTCTACTTCCATCTCTATAGTATTCTTGAACTCTAAGACATCCAGCTTATGGTAAAAACCATCAGCCTGGTGGCCACTAGGGGTGGAAGAATGGGAAGCAAATTATTTCAAAGCTTCCTCCCCAGATAGTTCTCACTATTTGACTTCTCTGTTGGTTTTCTGGTAGCCTTTCCTTAGTTGTCTTTATTTGACTTGACTCAGAGTTTGTCAGGTGGGAAAGCCTTTTTTTCTCAGGGACATTTGTCAGAAACAGTCAAAGGCAATAATTTAACTTCACAGGTACTTGAGATGGTGCATAACAAATTGGACAAATATTAGCCTAACTAAAAGTCTTAAAATGAAAAGCTGTAGAATGAGTTGTCCACAGGGGTTTTGAAAAGCTTTGAAGTATCCCTGAGGATTTGGAAACCCCAAGCATGCATTGGGCTGTTTGCATTCACAGAATGGTGTGCATACTCAGAAAAGACTTGAGAAGGCATTAACTTGATACTTATGACTTCTGTAGAGGCTCTGAGCAAGCAGAAATTGAAATAAGCCATGACACATATACACAAGGAACCCCCTGGCAAAGACTGAGAGACTTATCAGATCCAGGTGTTTGAAAATCTTTGTCTAATCATTAGTTGACCTATATATTAACTGAGCAGAGGCTTCAGTGACCACAAAAGACATAGAATACAGACTTTACAAAATTAGTTTCAAAACATAAGTAAATAAACAACAAAAAAATGAAAAAAACAAGAAACTCTGGAGGAAAGAATGGAACAAATGGGGGAAATAAAAGAGTTTTATAGAAGCAAGGTTTTTGCATACCATTGAATTAAGTTGGTATTAATTTGAACTAGATTTTTATAATATATAAAATGTAATTCTTAGGGTTATTGCTGAGAAAAAATATAGTAAAAGAAACAATAAGGGAATGAAAATGATACTGTAGAAAATATCTATTTCACACAAAAGAAAGATGGAATGGAGAAGCTGCGGGGAAAAAAAAAGCATATAAAGCTCAAAATGGCAGACATAAATCCTACCTTATTAATAACAAAAGTAAATGTAAACACATTAAAATAGAAATTAAAGTTCTGAGATAGGCAGAATGGATTAAAAATATGACCCAACTGTATACTGTCAAAAGAAACAAATTTTAGGTTCAAATACATAAATATATTGAAAATAAAATGATGAAAAATGTACTAAATAGTATATATCAAAATAGTAACCAAATGTGAGCTGGAGTGGTTATACTGGTATCAGACAAAATGGATTTCAAGACAGGAATTGCTATAAGAGACTAAAAAGGTACATTCCACAATGATAAAACGTGAATCCATCAACAAGAAATAACAATTATAAGCATATATAAACCTAACAAAAAATATAACCCTGTATACGAGACAGCAAAAGAGACACAGATGTATAGAACAGTCTTTTGGACTCTGTGGGAGAGGGCGAGGGTGGGATGATTTGAGAGAATGACATT
The DNA here is from genome assembly GCF_049115385.1 of Moschus berezovskii. NCBI lineage: Eukaryota > Metazoa > Chordata > Mammalia > Artiodactyla > Moschidae > Moschus > Moschus berezovskii. Next base: position 67,929,460 of record NC_142488.1, read on the forward strand.
GAAGCATGCATATTATCATATGTGAAATGAATTGCCAGTCCAAGTTCGATGCATGATACAGAATGCTTGGGGCTGGTGTATTGGGATGAATCAGAGGGGTGGGATGGGGAGGAGGTAGGAGGGGGGTTCAAGATGGGGAACATATGTACACCTGGGGCAGATTCATGTCAATGTATGGCAAAACCAATACAATAATGTAAAGTAATTAGCCTCCAATTAAAATAAATAAATTAAAAAAAAGAAAAGCCAAAAAATAAAATAAAAGTCCCTGTGGTGGTGAAAAAAAAATCCTAAAAGAAAAATAAAGGAAATACTGAAAAACTGAAAGGAGAAATAGACAATTCAGTAATAATAATTGAAAACTTCAATACCTCACTTTTAATAATAGATCAAAGATGGCTCAGTGGTAAAGAATCCACATATAATGCAGGAGATGCTGTTCCTTGGATCAGGAAGATCCCAAGGAGAAGGGCATGGTGACCCACTTCAGTATTCTTGCTTGGAAAATTCCATGGACTTAGGAGCCTGGAGGGTTGCAATCCATAGGGTCAGTAAGAGTTGGACACTAATGAACTGAATGAGCACACATGCAGGGTAACTAGGCATGAAATCAACAAAAAAATGTAAGACTTGAATAACATTATAAATCAGCTAGTCTTAACAGATATATATCCAATAACAGCAAAATACAAATTCTTTTCAGGTGACATGGAACAGTCTCCAGAACAGATCATATGTTAAGCCATGAAATGTCTCAGTATACCTAAGATTCAAATCACATAAAGTATATTTTGCAACCACATAGAATTAAGTTAGAAAAAAAAGAAAGCAATCACAGGAGGAAATTTGGGAAATTCACAGATAAGTGAAAATTAAACAACAGACTCAAATAACCAATGGATCAAATAATAAATCACATGAAATTACAAACTACTTCAGGAAGAATAAAAATGAATAAACAACATACAGCAACTATAGGATACAGCAAAAGCAGCTCCTCAGAGGGACAATTTTAACTGTAAATGTCTATATTTAAAGAGAAGAAAGATTAGAAATCAATAACCTAAATTTCTACCTGAAGAAATTAGGAAAATAAGAGCAGACTAAGCCCAAAACAAATATTAATTAACAAAATTAGTGAAGACTACAGTGGGAAAAATGAAACGGAGAACAGAAAAACAATAGAGAAAGTCAACAAAATCAAATATTGGTTCTCTGGAAAGATGAAATTTACAAACTATTGCCTATACTGGCATAGCAAAAAAGGAATGTAGACTCAAATTACTAAAATCATGTGAAAGAGAGACCATTACTATTCACCTTATAGAAATAATAGGAGTATAAGGGAATACTATGAAGTTATTGGAGAAGGAAATGGCAACCCACTCCAGTGTTCCGGCCTGGAAAATCCAAGGGACGGAGGAGCTTTGTGGACTGTTGTCTGTGGGGTCACACAGGGTCGGACACATCTGAAGTGACTTAGCAGTAGCAACAGCAGCATGAACAGTTATACACCCACCAATACATTATATTACAGACAAAATGGAAAAATTCCTAGAAAGACACAAAAACTACTGACCCTTAATCAAGAAGAAATAGACTATCTGCCTAGACATATCACAAGTAAACAGATTCAGTTAGTCCAAAGACTTCCTACAAAGAAAAGCCCAAGACAAATTGACCTGCAAATTCTACCAAATTTTAAACAGTAATTAACTCCAATTCTTCACAAATCCTTCAAAAAATAGAAGAGTAAGGAACTCTTCTATTCAAACTCAGTCCATGAAACCAGTTAATGTATCTTGTTATCTAAATCTTACAGTGGCATCACAAGTGATAATCCCACGTCCTTTGTGAATATAGACGTAAAAATCCCCAACACAGCATGAACAGATGGAATTCAACAGTGCATAAATAAGATCACACACTATAACCAAGTGAGATTAATTCTAAGAATGCAAAGTTGGTTCACCTTCTGAATATCAACCAATGTAATACACCATATTCATAGAATAGACAGCAAAAACATCTTGACCATCTCACTAAATGTCAAAAAAATCACCTGAAAATAATCCAACACTATTTTGTGATAAAATTTTTCAAGAACTTAAGAAGATAAGGCAACTCTCTCAACATGATATATGCAATATATGCAAAATTCACAAATAACATCATATTTAATGATGAAAGACTGAATGCTTTTTTCCTAAGATCAGGAACAAGACAAAAATGTCTTTTGTTACCATTTCTATATAACATTGCACTGGAACTTCTTGCCAAGGCAATTAAGGAAGAAAAAAGTTATGTCATCCAGACTGGAGAGAAAAAAATACAACAGTCTCTAGTTGCATGTGACATGATCTTTTATATAGAAAATTCTAAAGAACTGACTAAAAAAAAACTATTAAAGCAAATAAATGAGTTGATAAAGGTTGCAGCATATAAGACTGATATACAAAAATCAATTGTATTTATATAATTTTTCATTTATAGCAATGAACACTCTAAAAATAAAATTAAGGGAATAATTTCATCTATGATAGTATTTAAAATAATAAAATACTTATGAATAAATTTAACAAAGTAAGTGTAATGCATGTACACCAAAACTACAAAATTACTAAACAAAATTAAAGAAGGCCTGAATAAATGAAAGCTATCCATGTTCATAGATTTGGAAGACAATATTGTTAAGATGATAGTATTCCAAAAATTGATGTATAGATTCTTTGCAATGCTTGTTAAATTTCTAGCTGGCACCTTTGCAGAAATTAAAAAGCTGATTTGAAAACTTATATGGAAATGCAAGGGAACAAGAGTAGCCAAAACCATCTTATATATATTTTTAAATTTTTAAAATTTATTATTTATTTATTTTTTTATTGGAGGCTAATTATTTTACAATATTATATTGGTTGGTTTTGCCATATTGACATGAATCCGCCCCAGGTGTACATGTGTTCCCCTTCTTGAATCCCCCTCCCAACTCCCTCCTCCCCATATCCTCCCTCTGAGTCATCCACGTGCACCAGCCCAGAGCATCCTGTATCATGCGTCGAACCTGGACTGGTGATTCATTTCACATATGATAATATACATGTTTCAATGCCATTCTCCCAAATCATCCCACCCTCACCCTCTCCCACAGAGTCCAAAAGACTGTTCTATACACCTGTGTCTCTTTTGCTGTCTGGTATACAGGGTTAAGGTTGCTGCTGCTGCTGCTGCTAAGTCACTTCAGTCGTGTCCGACTCTGTGTGACCCCATAGACGGAAGCCCACCGGGCTCCCCCGTCCCTGGGATTCTCCAGGCAAGAACACTGGAGTGGGTTGCCATTTCCTTCTCCAGTGTGTGAAAGTGAAAAGTGAAAGTAAAGTCGCTCAGTCGTGTCCGACCCTTAGAGACCCCATGGACTGCAGCCCACCAGGCTCCTCCATCCATGGGATTTTCTAGGCAAGAGTACTGGAGTGGCTTGCCATTGCCTTCTCCGAGGGTTAAGGTTACCCTCTTTCTAAATTCCATATATATGCGTTAGTATACTGTATTGATGTTTTTCTTTCTGGCTTACTTCACACTGTATAATAGGCTCCAGTCTCATCCACCTCATTAGAACTAATTCAAATGTATATTTTTTAATGGCTGAGTAATACTCCATTGTGTATATGTACCACAGCTTTCTTATCCATTCGTCTGCAGACGGACATCTAGGTTGCTTCCATGTCCTCGCTATTATAAACAGTGCTGCAATGAACATTGAGTACAAGTGCCTCTTTCAATTCTGGTTTCCTTGGTGTGTATGCCCAGGACTGCGATTGCTGGATCATATGGCAGTTCTATCTCCAGTTTTTAAAGGAATCTCCAAGGGAACATTTCATGCAAAAATGGGCTCGATAAAGGACAGAAATGGTATGGACCTAACAGAAACAGAAGATGTTAAGAAGAAGTGGCAAGAATACACAGAAGAACTGTACAAAAAAAGATCTTCATAACCAAGATAGTCACGATAACGTGATCACTGACCTAGAGCCAGACATCTTGGAATGTGAAGTCAAGTGGGCCTTAGAAAGCATCACTACGAACAAAGCTAGTGGAGGCGATGGAATTCCATTTGAGCTATTTCAAATCTTGAAAGATGATGCTGTGAAAGTGCTGCACTCAATATGCCAGCAAATTTGGAAAACTCAGCAGTGGCCACAGGACTGGAAAAGGTCAGTCTTCATTCCAATCCCAAAGAAAGGCAATGCCAAAGAATGCTCAAACTACCGCAGAATTGAACTCATCTCACACGCTAGTAAAGTCATGCTCAAAATTCTCCAAGCCACGCTTCAGCAATATGTGAACCGTGAACTCCCAGATGTTCAAGCATGTTTTAGAAAAGGCAGAGGCACCAGAGATCAAATTGCCAACACACGCTGGATCATGGAGAAAGCAAGAGAGTTCCAGAAGAGCATCTATTTCTGCTTCATTGACTATGCCAAAACCTTTGACTCTGTGGATCACAATCAACTGTGGAAAATTCTGAAAGAGATGGGAATACCAGACCACCTGTCCTGCCTCTTGAGAAACCTATATGCTGGTCAGGAAGCAACAGTCAGAACTGTACATGGAACAACAGACTGGTTCCAAATAGGAAAAGGGGTGCGTCAAGGCTGTATATTGTCACCTTGCTTATTTAACTTATATGCAGAGTACATCATGAGGAACGCTGGGCTGGAAGAAGCACAAGCTGGAATCAAGATTGCTGGGAGAAATATCAATAACCTCAGATATGCAGATGACACCACCCTTCTGATAGAAAGTGAAGAGGAACTCAAAAACCTCTTGATGAAAGTAAAAGAGGATAGTGAAAAGGTTGGCTTGAAGCTCAACATTCAGAAAACAAAGATCATGGCATCTGGTCCCATCACTTCATGGGAAATAGATGGAAAATCAGTGGAAACAGTGTCAGACTTTAGTTTTTTGGGCTCCAAAATCACTGCAGATGCTGATTGCAGCCATGAAATTAAAAGACGCTTACTCCTTGGAAGGAAAGTTATGACCAACCTTTATAATATATTAAAAAGCAGAGACATTACTTTGCCAACTAAGGTCCGTCCAGACAAGGCTATGGTTTTTCCCGTGGTCATGTATGGATGTGAGATTTGGACTCTGAAGAAAGCTGATCGCCGAAGAATTGATGCTTTTGACCTGTGGTGTTGGAGAAGACTCTTGAGAGTCCCTTGTACCGCAAGGAGATCCAATCAGTCCATTCTAAAGGAGATCAATCCTGGGTGTTCTTTGGAAGGACTGATGCTAAAGGTGAAACTGCAATACTTTGGCCACCTCATGAATGGCATCACCGACTCTGTGGACATGAGTTTGAGTGAACTCCGGGAGTTGGTGATGGACAGGGAGGTCTGGCGTGCTTTGATTCATGCCGTTGCGGAGAGTTGGACACGACTGAGCGACTGTACTAAACTGAAGGTATCTCCACAATGTTCTCCATAGTGGCTGTACAAGCTTGGATTCCCACCAACAGTGGAAGAGGGCTCCCTTTTCTCCACACCCTCTCCAGTATTTATTGCATGTAGATTTTTGGATAGCAGCCATTCGGAGTAGTGCGAAATGGTATCTCATTGTGGTCCAAAACCATCTTAAACAAGGAGAGGAAAGATAAGAGTCACACTTTCATATTTCAAAAATTATAAAGAAAGCTACTGCAAAGAAGACTATGTAATATAGGCATAAATGTAAACAAGATTAATGAAAACAAATTGAGAGTCAAAACAAATTCATGTATTTATGGTCAATTAATATTCAAGAAATGAGCTATGACAATTGAATGAAGGAAAGAACAGTCTTTTAAATTAATGGTACAGGGTTAATTTGCTATCCAAAAGCAAACCACTCCTACTTCATTCTGTTTACAAAATTTAACTCAAAATGCATCAAAGATTTATATGTAAGAGCCAAATTTATAAAACTCTGAGAAAAAAACCTAGAGGCTCATCTTAGTGACTTTGTATTTAGCAATAAATTCTTTGTGATGACACCAAAAGCACAAACAACGAAAGGAATAATAAATAAATTTAACATTAAAATAATAAAAAAAGCTTTTGTGATTCAAAAAATCTCTATCAAGAAAGTGAGAAGCAACTCAAGAATGGGAAGAAAGAACTGCAAATAATGTCTTTGATAAAGATCTAATGCATAGAATGTATAAATAATTGCTACATCTTAACAATAAAAAAGGAAATAACCCAATTTAATGTATATTATCATATGTGAAATGAATCTCCAGTCCAGGTTCGATGCATGATACAGGATGCTTGGGGCTGGTGTACTGGGATGACCCAGAGGGATGGGATGGGGAGGTAGATGGGAGGGGGGTTCAAGATGGGGAACACATGTACACCTGGGGCAGATTCACGTCAATGCATGACAAAACCAATACAGTAATGTAAATAATTAGCCTCCAATTAAAATAAATAAATAAAAATGATAGAAACATTTGACTATACGTTTTTTCAAAGAAGATATACAAGCGGTCAGTAAGAATATAATTAGATGCTTGATGTCATTAGTTGATAGAGAACTGCAAAGCAAAACCATAATATTTGCAACAACATGGCTGAACCTTGAGGACATTTTTAAGTGAAATAAGCCAGTCACGAAAGGACTACATGATTTCACTTATGTGAGGTATTGAAAATAGTCAAATTCATAGAAGCAGAGTATAGAATGATGGTTGCCAGAGGCTGTGAAGAGGGAAATAGGGAGTTGTTGTTCAATGGATATAAAGCTACAATTATGTAAAAGGAGTAAGTTCTAGAGATCTGCTGTGCAACACAGTGTCTGTAGTTAAAAATACTGTATGTACACTTAAAAATTTGTTAAGAGTAGAATGCATATTAAGTGCTTTTAATACACGCACACATAGACAATCTACCCTCCTCCACAAAAAAGCAAAGAGGCACAAGGAAAATTTTGGAAATAATGAATATATCAATTACCTCGATTTTGTTGAAGATTTCATAGGTGTATGCATATGTCCCAGATCATCAAATAGTATAGATTAAATATGTGCAGTTTTTAAAATATTAGTTATACCTCAATAAAGCTATTTGAAAGAAAAAATAAGACAATATCACACCCACTAAGATGGATAAAATAAAATGATAGCCAATTACAAGTGTTGATGGGAATATGGAGATATCGGGATCCTCATACACTGCTGGTTGAAAAGCAAAATTGTGTGACAACTTTGAAAAAAAGTTGGACAGCTCCTCAAAATGTTACCAGATGGCCTAGCAATTTCACTCCTAAGGATATAAGCAAGAGAATTGAAAACATGTTCATACAAACAGCTGTATATTAATGAAAGTATTTTTTATAATAACAAAAACCCAAAACCAACCCAAATGTCCTTCCATCAATGAATGAATAAGCAAAATGTGGTCTATCTATACCGAGGAATATAAAGAATGAAAATAAAAAGAGTAAAATAAAAATTAAAAAAAGAGTAGAATATTGACTCATGCTACAGTGTGGATGAACTGTGAAAATATGCTAAAATGAAAGAAGTCAGAGAGAAGAAAGCCACTATTATATAATTTTATTTATATAAAATACTCAGAAGAGATGGAACATTTAGAGACAGAAAGTAGACTAGTGGTTGACAGTAGCTAGGGGTAGCAAAATTGGGAGTGACTGCCAACGGTTCAGTTCAGTTCAGTTCAGTTCAGTCACTCAGTCGTGTCTGACTCTTTGTGACCCCATGAATCATAGCACGCCAGGCCTCCCTGTCCATCACCAACTCCCGGAGTTCACCCAAACTCATGTGCATTGAGTTGGTGATGCCATCCAGCCATCTCATCCTCTGTCGTCCCCGTCTCCTCCTGCCCTCAATCTTTCCCATTATCAGGGTCTTTTCAAATGAGTCAGCTCTTCGCATCAGGTGGCCAAAGTATTGGAGTTTCAGCTTCAACATCAGTCCTTCCAATGAACACCCAGGACTGATCTTTAGGATGGACTGGTTGGATCTCCTTGAAGTCCAAGGGACTCTCAAGAGTCTTCTCCAACACCACAGTTCAAAAGCATCAATTCTTTGGTGCTCAACTTTCTTTATAGTCCAACTCTCACATCCATATATGACCACTGGAAAAACCATAGCCTTGACTAGACGGACCTTGGTTGGAAAAGTAATGTCTCTGCTTTTTAATATGCTATCTAGGTTGGTCATAACTTTCCTTCCAAGGAGTAAGCGTCTTTTAATTTCATGGCTGAATCAGCATCCGCAGTGATTTTGGAGCCCAGAAAAATAAAGTCAGCCACTGTTTCCACTGTTTCCCCATCTTTTTGCATGACGTGATGGGACCGGATGCCATGATCTTAGTTTTCTGAATGTTGAGCTTTAAGCCAACTTTTCACTCTCCTCTTTCACTTTCATCAAGAGGCTTTTTAGTTCCTCTTCACTTTCTGCCATAAGGGTGGTGTCATCTGCATATCTGAGGTTATCGATATTTCTCCCGGCAATCTTGATTCTAGCTTGTGCTTCCTCCAGTCCAGCGTCTTTCATGATGTACTCTGCATATAAGTTAAATAAGCAAGGTGACAATATACAGCCTTGACGCACTCCTTTTCCTATTTGGAACCAGTCTGTTGCTCCATGTCCAGTTCTAACTGTTGCTTCCTGACCTGCATACAGATTTCTCAGGAGGCAGGTCAGGTGGTTGGTATCCCCATCTCTTTCAGAATTTTCCACAGTTTATTGTGATCCACACAGTCATAGGCTTTGGCATACAGATGTTTTTCTGGAACTCTCTTGGTTTTTTCGATGGTTACTGAGTTTCTTTTTGGATTAATGTAAATGTTTTGCTTTTAGATAGTGGTAATAGTTGCTTAGCATTGTGAATATACTAAAAATAGCTGAGTTTATAATTTAAAATGAATTTTATGGTATACAAATTATGTATCAATTATAAAATAGGAAAATATGAAGATATAATACATTATCTCAAGAAAAATTAAAGCAATTACAAAGTACGTTGAAATTTAGCTTCCTGGAAGTCTTAAATATTTGTTATTTTGTATCAATTTATACTATTGTTTTATTATGGTTCATTTTTCAAAGAATAATTCATTATTTTACTAATCATATTTTAAAGATTTAATAATAATTTCCATGTCATGTGTAAATAATTTCATAGATAGAAATATAGACATAAGAGTTTGACCCTCTCAAGTTTGTACCATCAACGATAAAATTTTTATGTTTATTATTAATTTTGTATGTTTTTATAGTGTAGTTTAAATATAAAGTACTTTTCAAAAACATTTGCATTTTTACCAATTTTAGAATTCCTGGTTCTTTTCATAAAGATAACTTGTTAAGATAGTAAAAGCTATGTATTTCAATTTTATCTTTCTTATTTTACAATTTCTAGAGTGTAGTTTCATTAGAATATATCTTTCTACAAAAACCACTCATAAGCTTTTAGTGCTTGCTTCTTATTTCAACTTTTAATATGCAGTTTAAATATTTGTATATATGTAGTGCTACTGTCCCAATTCACCCCACCCTATCCTTCTTCCATGTCCATAAGTCCATTCTCTACCTCTGTGTCTCTATTCCTGCCTTGAAAATAAGTTCATCAGTACCATTTTTTCTTGATTCCATGTATATGTGTTAATATATGATATTTATTTTTCCCTTTCTGACTTCCTTAGCTCTGTATGACAGGTTCTGGTTTCATCCATATCACTACAAATGGGTAAATCTATTATATTCCAAAAAAATAACAGTAAAAATATTTGTTATTAACATAATTTCTCTTATGTAACTTCATTATGTGTATTTCAAGGAAAGGCATTCCAGTGTTTACTGGTATTGTAATCATTATAACATAATTATCAAAGTTTAAGATGTAAACAATACTATATTCAGTTGTTATACTAGTTCTCCAAAAGTTGTCACTACCCAGGTAAATTTTATTATTCTTTATTTCATTTATAGCATTTCATTATGAAGTTTCATTAAGATTTCATTTTCAGTACAAGCTAGACAAATGTTTTCTTGGCTTTTGCATTCCTATTCATTTTAGCATATTTCTGAAAAATAAATGCTTTGTGCCAGCAATTCTACTGCTAAGGGTTTATCATAAAGATAAGTTCACCCACATGTACAAACATAACAAGGATACACAAAGATAGGTATTGAGTGTTCATTTCAATACCATTTCTAAGAGCCAAAAAAAAAAAAAAATCAGATAACAACAGAAAAATAAAACAAAATTAAATGAATACATAACTCCAAGAAAGGTAAATTGTTTAAATGATGTTTTATGTAGCCATATCAAAAATGCATCATTTTTACATATGTGTATAATATCAGATAAGATATGGCAAGTTTAAGTGATAAAAACAACATAAACTGGTGTACCTTATTTGCCTTAAAAATATTATGTTTACATTTTTAATATTAAAACTGCATGATTCAAAGTAAATATCCATGAGTCCATACTGATTTAAGTAAATAACTGATTTAACTCTGTACTGATTTAAGTAAATAATTGTATAAATACATCATGAGAAAGAGGAGACGGGTTTTCCTTATGGAAAAATCCCAATTAACAAGTGTAGAAGGAAAGAGAAAAAATAATTTCAGTTAGGCAATCACCATAATAATTCACAATTAATGCAGACAGTATCCCCCAATGGATGCCAAAGTTAGCGGGCAAAATTTGGAGATCTCCCCTTAAATATCTGTGAATCACAAAGGATGAAATAGTAACTTTACAGTGCAGAAACCCAGAAGACAATACCTTAACCATATGATGAGGGTTAATACCTGCAATAATAAGGAATAGTGACATATTTCCTGATGTGATGAACAGAGAAGGGCACAACATTATGTTTGTGATATTCTTGCCTTAAAATGCATAAGCTCAGTCTACTCAAGACAAAACATCAGAAAAAAAATACAATTGAAAGGTATTCTATGAATAACTGAGTAATACTCTTCCATGTATCAAAGTCGAGAAAGAGGAGGAAAGATTGAGGAAATCTTACAGACTTAAGCAAACTATAGAGATATTAGAAGTAAATGGAACCCGAGATCTTGAATTGTATCTTGTAACAGAAAAGCTATGTTACTGGTAAGACTTGTAAAAATTGAATGAGGTCTTCAGTTAATAGCAACATACCAAAGTACCTGGTTTGGATAATTATAAATGGCTATGTAAGATGTCAACATGTGGAAAGCCTGGAGAAGAATATGTGAAAGTTATCTGTATAATTTTTGCAACATATATATTTGCCTAAATATATTTCAAAATAAAATGTTTTAAAATGAAACTATATGGCATAGTATAATGTAATATGAACTTCAGGTGTTTGTATGTTTTAATGTGTAATTCACATATCAAAATATTGACTATTTTTACTACTTTTACAGTGTATATTTCTGTAGTTTTAGCACATTTACAGTGCTCTACAATCATATCTAATTCTAGAACATTTTCATCACCCCCAAAAGAAACTCCATATCCATTAAGCAGTAATTTCCCAATTTTCTCCCACCACCCAACCCTTGGAAACCACTAATGCACTGTATGGATTTACCTATTCTCTTTATTTCATGTAAATGTAATTGATGTTTAGCTCTTAGGTATATAAGCAAGGAAATTGAAAATAGTTTTTTAAACACAAATTTTTACACTAATGTTCATTAGCAGTATTATTCATTATAATCAGAAAGTGGAATCCAACTGTCATCAGCTAATGAATGGATGAATAAAATATGGTTTATAAATGTGATGAAAAAGAAATGAAGTACATGAAATAGTTTGGAACCAAAGACAAAGGAGAAGCTGCACTGAGACAGTAATTGAGGCACAATCATGATAAAATCAAATCCCATACCTGCTGGATGGGTAACCCACAAGCTGGAGAATAATTAAACAGAAGTTCTCCAACTGTTGTGAAGGTTCTGAGCTCCATGTCAGCCATCACAGCCTGGAAGTCTGACAAAGGGACTAGGAATCTCCAGGCAATCCAACTTTAAAGGTAGAAGATATTAAGAAGAGTTGGCAAGAATACACAGAAGAACCATATAAAACAGATCTTCACAACCCAGTTAATCACGATGGTGTGAGCATTCATCTAGAGCCAGACATCCTGGAATGTGAAGTCAAGTGGGCCTTAGGAAGCATCACTACGAACAAAGTTAGTGGAGGTGATGGAATTCTAGTTGAGCTATTTCAAATCCTGAAAGATGATGCTGTGAAAGTGCCACACTCAATATGCCAGCAAATTTGGAAAACTCAGCAGTGGCCACAGGTCTGGAAAAGGCGTTTTCATTCTAATCCCAAAGAAAGGCAATTCCAAAGAATGGTCAAACTACCACGCAACTGCACTCATCTCACACGCTAGTAAACTAATGCTCAAAATTCTCGAAGCCAGGCTTCAAGAGTACTTGAACCGTGAACTTCCAGCTGTTCAAGCTGGATTTAGAAAAGGCAGAGGAACAAGAGATCAAATTGCCAACATCAGCTGGATCATTGAAAAAGCAAGAGAGTTCCAGAAAAGATCTGCTTTATTGAATATACCAAAGCCTTTGACTCTGTGGACCACAACATACTCTGCAAAATTCTTAAAGAGATGGGAATACAGGACCACCTGACCTGCCTCTTGAGAAATCTGTATGCAGGTCAGGAAACAAGAGTTAGAACTGGACATGGAATAACAGACTGGTTCCAAATCGGGAAAGGAGTATGTCAAGGCTGTATATTGTCACCCTACTTGTTTAACTTATGTGCAGAGTACATCATGAGATATGCTGGCCTGGGTGAAGCACAAGCTGGAATCAAGATTGTTAGGAGAATAATCAATAACCTCAAATATGCAGATGACACCACCCTTATGGCAGAAAGTGAAGAAGAACTAAAGAGCCTCTTGATGAAAGTGAAAGAGAAGAGTGAAAAAGTTGTTTTAAAACTCAACATTCAGAAAACTAAGGTCATGGCATCTCGTCCTGTCACTTCAATGCAAATAGATGGGGAAAGAGTAGAAAAAGTGACAGACTTTATTTTTTTGGTCTTCAAGATCACTGCAGATGGTGGCAGCAGCCATGAAATTAAAAGATGTTTGCTCCTTGGAAGAAAAGTTATGACCAACCTAGACAGCATATTAAAAAGCAGAGACATTACTCTGCCAACAAAAGCCCATCTAGTCAAAGCTATGGTTTTCCAGTAGCCATGTACGGATGTGAGAGTTAGACGATAAAGAAAGCGGAGTGCCAAATAATTGATGCTTTTGAACTGTGGTGTTGGAGAAAACTCTTGAGAGTCCCTTGGACTGCAAAGAGATCCACCCAGTCCATCCTAAAAGAAATCAGTCCTGAATATTCATTGCAAGGACTGATGCTAAAGCTGAAACACCAGTACTTTGGCCACCTGATGCAAAGAACTGACTCATTTGAAAAGACCCTGATGCTGGGAAAGATTGAAGGCAGGAGGATAAGGGTACGACAGAGGATGAGATGGTTGGATGGCATCATTGACTCAATGGACATGAGTTTGAGTAAACTCTGGGAGTTGGCGATGGACAGGGAGGCCTGGTGTGCTATAGTCCATGCAGTCACACGGAGTCAGACACGACTGAGTGACTGAAGTGAACTGAACTGAGGATTTGATTGCAGAACTTCCATGGGACTGGGGAAAACAGAGACTCCACTGTTGGAAGGAAACACACAAAATCTTGTGTGCACCAGGAACCAGGGAAAAGAAACAGACCCATTGGAAGACTGAATCAAGCCTAACTGCTAGTATTATTGAAGAATCTCCTGCAGAGGTAAGGGATGTCTGTGGCTCACCACAGGGATGAGGGAACTCTCAGCAGCAGTTCTGGGAAGTATCCACTGGTGTGATCCCGCTTGGAAGTTACCATTAGCCCTATCATAGAGCCTTTAGACTGCAAGGAGATCCACCCAGTCCATTCTAAAGGAGATCAATCCTGGGTGTTCATTGGAAGGACTGATGCTAAAGCTGAAACTCCAATACTTTGGCCACCTCATGCCAAGAGTTGACTCCCTGGAAAAGACTCTGATGCTGGCAGGGATTGGGGGTGGGAGGAGATGGGGACGACAGAGAATGAGATGGCTGGATGGCATCACTGACTCGATGGACATGAGTTTGAGTGTACTCCTGTAGTTGGTGATGGACAGGGAGGCATGGTGTGCTGTGATTCATGGGGTCGCAAAGAGTCATACATGACTGAGTGACTGAACTGAACTGAACTGAACTTAGACTCCAAGCCTTGGTTGCCTCAGGCCAAACAACTAACAGGAAGAGATCAAAGACCCACCCGTCACCAGACAAACAGATTAAAGTTTTACTCAGCATTGTCCTGCACACCAGTGAAAGTGAATTCGCTCAGTCATGCCCACCAAAGCAAGATCCAATTCTACCCACCACCAGTACCTCCCATTAGGAAGCTTACACAACCTTTTAGACACCATCATCCACCGGAGAATAAGCAAGAAGACCTACATTCTTGGAGATTCCAGAATGAAAATCACAATCACATAAAATTAGTCAAAGTAAAAAGGCAGAAAATTGTGTCTCAGATAAAGGAACAAGATAAAACCCTAGAAAAATAGCCAAATGACGTGGGGATAGACAACTTTCCAGGAAAAATTAAAAAAAAAGACTCAGAATAAAAATAGCAAAGATGATCCAGTATCTCATGAAAAGAATTAAAGCAAAGGTTGAGAAGAGACAAGAAATGTTTAACAAAGACCTACAAGATTTAAAGAACAAAGAGAGATGAACAGTATAATAACTGAAGTGAAAAATGCACTATAAGGAATCAATAGTGGAAAAACTGGACAGAAGAATGGATAAATGATCTGGAAAATAAAGTAGTGGGCATCACTGCCATGGAACAGAATAAAGAAAAAAGACTGAAAAGAAATGAAGACAGCTTAGGAGACTTCTGGGACAGCATTAAATACACCAACATTCACATTATAGGGTGGTCTCAGAAGGAGAAAGAATCCTAAAATATTTGAAGAGATAATAGCTGGAAACTTCTCTAACATGGGAAAGGAAGCAGTCAACCATGTCCAGGAGGTGCAGAAAGCCCCAGGCAAGATAAACCCATCAGGAACACTCCAAGATACGTAGAAATCAAATTAACAAAAATTAAAGACAAAGATAAAATATTGAAAGCAACAAGAGAAAAATGACAAATACAATGCAAGGGAACTTTCATAAGCTTATCAGCTAGATTTCTCAGCAGAAACTGTGCAAGTCAGAAGGGAGTGGCACAATATATTTATAGTGATGAAAGGGAAGAACCTACATCCAAGAATACTTTACCCAGTGAGGCTCTCATTCAGATTTGATTGAGAAATCAAAAACTTTACTGAATAGCTAAATCTAAGAGGATTCAGCGCCATCAATCACCTTTGCAACAAATGCCAAAAGAACTCCTCTAGGCGGTAAATAGACTAGCAACGTAAAAAAAAAAAAAGCTTTGTACAGATATAGATTCTTATATCAAATCTCATGGGAGCAGCAAACCCAACTACAATAGATGCTGCTGCTGCTGCTGCTAAGTCACTTCAGTCGTGTCCGACTCTGTGTGACCCCATAGACGGAAGCCCACCAGGCTCCCCCTTCTCTGGGATTCTCCAGGCAAGAACACTGGAGTGGGTTGCCATTTCCTTCTCCAATGTGTGAAAGTGAAAAGTGAAAGTGAAGTCGCTCAGTCGTGTCCGACCCTTAGCGACCCCACGGACTGCAGCCCACCAGGCTCCTCCATCCATGGGATTTTCTAGGCAAGAGGACTGGAGTGGCTTGCCATTGCCTTCTCCGAACTACAATAGATACACACATACAAAAGAAAAGCAACCCAAACACGAGCCTAAAGATGCAATCAAACCAGTAGAGGACAGAACAAAAGAGGAAGGGATGAAAAAAGACCTACAAAATTAAATCCAAAACAATGAAGAAAATGGCAATAGGAATACACATACTGATACCTTACAGGTAAATTGATTAAATGGTATCAACCAAAAGCTGGGTGGTTACAAAAACAAGATTCATATATAAACTGTCTACAAGATACCCACCTCACACCTATGGACACATACAGACTGAAAGCGATGAGATGGAAAAAGATGTTATATGTGAATGGAAATCAAAAGACAGCTGCAGTTGCAATACTCATATCAGACAAAATAGACATAAAATAAAGACCATTAAAAGAGAAGAAGAAGGACAGTACATAATGATCATGGGATCAATCCATGAAGAAGATATAATAATTGTAAATACTGATGTGCTCAACACAGGATCACCTCAATATACAAGGAAAATACATTGATCAGTTCTATGAAGACCTACAAGACCTTCTAGAACTAACATCATAAAATATGTCCTTTTCATCATAGGGAACTGGAATGCAAGAGTAGGAAGTCAAGAGATACTTGGAGGAACAGGCAAGTTTGGCCTTGGAGTACAAAATGAAGCAGGGCAAAGGTTAACATAGTTTTGTCAAGAGAACACATTCGTCATAGCAATAACACTTTTCCAACAACATTAGGGATGACTCTACACATAGACATCACAAGATGGTCAATACCAAAATCAGATTGATTATATTTTTTGCACTGAAGGTGGAAAAGCTCTATACAGTCAGCAAAAACAAGACTGGGAGCTGACTGTTGCTCAGATCGTGAGCTCTTTATTGCAAAATTCAGGTGTACATTGAAGAAAGTAGGGAAAACCACTACACTATCCAGGTATGACCTAAATCAAATCCTTGACGATTATATAGTGGAAGTGACAAATAGATTCAAGGGATTAGATCGGATATACAAAGTGCCTGAAAAACCATTTTAGATGGAGGTCCATGATGTTGTACAGGATGCAGTGGCCAAAATCATGCTAAAGATTAAAAAAAAAAATTATATCAGCAGGCAAAGTGGTTGTGTGGAGAGCCTTTACAAATAGCTGAGGGAAGAAGAGAAGCAAAAAGAATGGAGAAAGGGAGAGACTTGACTGAATGCCGAGTTCCAGAGAATAACACTGAGAGATAAGAAGGCCTTCTTTAATAAACAATGAAACAAAATAGAGAAATAGAATGGGAAAGACTAGAGATTTCTTCAAGAAAACTGGAGCTATCAAGGGAATATTTCATGAAAGAATGGGCACAATAACGGACCTAAAAGAAGCAGAAGAGATTAAGAAGAGGTGGCAAACATACACAGAAGAACTGTACAGAAAAGATCTTAATGACCTGGATAACCACAATGGTATGATCATTCACCTAGAGTCAGACATCCTGGAGTATGAAGTCAAGTGGGCCTCAGGAAGCATTACTACAAAAAAGCTAGTGGAGGTGATTGAATTCCAGCTGAGCAATTTAAAATCTAAAAGATGGTGCTGTTAAAGTGCTGCATCAATATGTCAGCAAATATGGAAAACTCAGCAGTGGCCACCGGATTGGAAAAAGTCAGTTTTCATTTCAATCTCAAAGAAGGGCATTGCCAAAGAATGTACAAACTACCATACAGTTTTGCTCATTTCACATGCCAGAAAAATTATGGTCAAAATCCTTCAAGCTAAGCTTCAGCAGTAAGTAAACCAAGAACTCCAAGATGTACAAGCTGGATTTACAAAAGGCTAGATATCAAATTGCCAGCATTCATTTAATCATAGAGAAATCAAGGGAATTCCAGAAAAAAATCTACTTCTGCTTCATTGACTCTGTTAAGACCTTTGACAGTGTGGATCACAGCAATCTGTAGAACATTTTTAAAGAGATTGGAATACCAGACCACCTTATCTGTTTCCTAAGAAACTTATATCCAGGTCAGAAACAACAGTTAGAACCAAACATGGAACAATGGATTGGTTTGTTCTGCTTTGTTCTCCAGTCCCCAAGTCATGTCCGCCTGTTTGCTACTCATGAACTGCATCATGTCAGACTTCCCTGTCCTTCACTATCTCCCTGAGTTTGTTCAAACACATATTCATTGAGTCAGTGATGTTATTTAACCATTTCATCCTCTGCCACCCCCTTCTCCTCTTATTCTCAATCTTTCTCGGTATCAGGGTCTTTTCCAATGGGTTGGCTCTTTGCATCAGGTGGCCAAAGTATTGGAACTTCAGCTTCAGCATCAGTCCTTCCAATGAATATTCAGGGTTGATTTCCTTTAGGATTGACTGTTTTGATCTTGCTGTCTAAGGGAATCTCTAGAGTCTTCTCCAGCATCACGGTTTGAAAGCATTGATTCTTTAGTGCTCAGCCTTCTTTATGGTCCATTTATCACATCCATACAGGGCTAACGGAAAAACCATAGCTTTGACAATATGGGCCTTTGTTAGCAATAGCAAAGGAGAAAAAGAAAGATATAACCAACTGGATACACAGTTGCAGAGAAGACGAGAGATAAGAAAGACTTCTTAAGTGAACAATGCAAAGAAATAGAGGAAAACAACATAATGGTTAAGACTAGAGATCCCTTCAAGAAAATTAGAGATACCAAGGGAATATTTCCTGCAAAGATGGGCACAAGAAAGGACAGAAATGGCAAGGATGTAACAGAATCGGAAGAGATTAAGAAGAGGTGGCAGGACTACACAGAAGAACTGTACAAAATAGGTCTTAGAGGCCTGGATAACCATGATTGTGTGGTCACTCACCTAGCGCCAAACATCCTGGAGTGTGAAGTCAAATGAGACTTGGGAAGCTTTACTTCGGAAAAAAGCTACTGGAGGTGATGGAATTCCAGCTGAGCTATTTACCATCACTTCCTGGTAAACAGATGGGGAAAAAGTGTAAACAGTGACAGATTTTATTTTCTTGGCCTCCAAAATCACTGTGGATGGTGACTTCAGTCATGAAATTAAAAGACTTCCCCACTGGAATGAAAGCTATGACAAAGTTAGACAGTGCATTAAAAAGCAAAGACATCACTTTACTGAGAAAGGTCCATATAGTCAAAGCTATGGTTTTTCCAGTAGTCTTGTTTGGATGTGAGAGTTGGACCATAAAGAAGAGTGAGCACTGAAGAACTGATGTTTTTGAATTGTGGTGCTGGAGAAGACTCTTGAGTATCCCTTGGACTGAAAGGAGATCAAACCAGTCAATCCTAAAGGAAATCAGTTCTGATTATTCATTGGAAGGACTGATGCTGAAGCTCCAATAATTTGGTCACCTGATGCGAAGAGTGGGCTCATTGGAAATGACCCTGATTCTGGGCAAGACTGAAGGCTAAAGGAGAAGGGGTGGAAGAGGATGAGATAGTTAGAAATCATCACTGATTCAATGAATATGAATTTGAATAAACTCCTGGAGATAGTGTAGAATAGTGGAACCTGACATGCTGCAATCTCTTGGGTTGCAAAGAATCGACCACAACTTAGTGACTGAGCAACATCAACAACAACAATCACAAAGGAAGATACCAATAGTATATGCTATGAGATTAGTAATAAACTGCAAGTAAAAACTATTGAAAACACGAACATGTGGAGGCTAAGTAACGTGCTACTATGGATCACTGGAAAAAGTCAAGGAGGAAATAAAAAAATTACTTAAA
The DNA here is from genome assembly GCF_049115385.1 of Moschus berezovskii. NCBI lineage: Eukaryota > Metazoa > Chordata > Mammalia > Artiodactyla > Moschidae > Moschus > Moschus berezovskii. Next base: position 67,949,051 of record NC_142488.1, read on the forward strand.
GACAAATGAAAATAAAGCACTATGAACTAAAACTTATGGGACACCAAAAGTAGTTCTAAAAGTGAAGTTTATAGCAATACAATTTTATCTCAGAAAACAAGAAAAATCTCAAGAGGACTTTTGCAACTATGTTCATCTATTTTTGCATCTATAGGATATTGGCCTATAATTTTCTTTTGTGGTATCTTTGTACAGTAACAGGATTTGTTATGAAGTTGATGGAGACCTCATAAAATGAGTTTGAGAGTTTTCTTTCCATTCCAATTTTTTTGCAACAGTTTCAGAAGGATATGTGTTATCTCTTCTCTAAAATTTTGATAAAATCACCCTGTGAAGCCATCAGGTCCTGGACTTTTGTTTGTTTGGAAGTTTTTAATCATGATTTCAACTTCAGTGCTTGTGATTAGTCTGTTTATAGAATATATCACATTTTTTCCAAGTTGTCCATTTTATTGGCATGTATTTGCTTGGAGTAGTCGCTTATGATCATTTGTATTTCTGTGGTATCAGTTGTAAGTTCTCCTTCTTCATTTCTGATTTTATTGATTTTAGCTTTCTCCTTTTTTTCCTTGATAAGTGCCTCTAAAAGTTCATCAATTTTTTTTTCATTTTTTCAAAGAACCAGGTTTCAGTTTTGTTGATCTTTTCCATGATTTTATTTTTATTTAATTTATTTCTGCTCTGACCTTTGTGATTTCTTTCCTTTTACTATCTTTAGGTTTTGTTTCTTATTCCTTCTCTAGTCGTTTTAAATTTAAGGTTAGGTTGTTTATTTGATGAGGGGTGGGCTTCCCTAGTGGTTCAGGTGGTTAAGAACCTGCCTGCAATGCAGGACACCAGGGTTCAATCACTGGGTCGGGAAGATTCCCTGGAGAAGGCAATGGCAACCCACTCCAGTATTCTTGCCTGGAGAATCCATCTGAATCCAATAATATATTAAAAATATACACCACTATCAAGTGAGATTTACCCCAGGGATGCAAGGATTTTTCAATATCCACAAATCAATCAGTGTGGTACACCACATCAACAAATTGAACAACCAAACTCAAATAGTCATTCTAGTAGATAGAGGAAAACTTTTGACAAAATCAGCACCCATTTATGATTAAAACTTTCCAGAAAGTGGGCATATAGGGAACATAATTTTAACATAATAAGGTCATATATAACAAATCTATAGCAAACATCATACTCAATGGTACAAAACTGAAAGCATTTCCTCTAAGATCAGGCACAAGACAAGGATGTCCACTCTTGTCACTTGTATTTAACATATTTTTGAAATTCCTAGCTATGGCAATGAAAATGGCAACCCACTCCAGTGCTCTTGCCTGGAGAATCCCAGGGATGGGGGAGCCTAGTGGGCTGCCGTCTATGGGGTCGCACAGAGTTGGACACGACTGAAGGGACTTAGCAGCAGCAGTAGCGGCAGAGAATAAAAAAAGTAAATGTAATTCAAATTGGAAAAGAGGAAATTAAGCTGTTACTGTTTGCACATGACATAATACTATACATAAAAAACCTAAAGATTGGAAAACTACTAGAGCTCATCAATGAATTTGTTAAATTGCAGGTTAAAAAATTAATACACAGAACTCTTGCATTTCTATATGGTAACAAATAAAGTTCAGAAGCAGAAATTAAGGAAAATGTCCCATTTCCATTTGTAACAAGAATAATTAAATACCTATGAAAAAACCTACCTAAGGAGATAAAAGACCTGTACACTGAAAGCATAAGAAACCTGTGAAAGAAATTAAGGAGTTCACAAACAGAACTGGATGAAAAAGATATATTTATATATATATAAATGGATATTTATATATATATATAAATGGAACAGGATAAATAGCATAGAAGTAAACCCATGTGTTTTTGGTCAATTGTTATTGTGTTGTTGTTCAGTCGCCAAGTCCTGTCTGACTGTTTGTGACCCCATGGGCTGCAGCACGCCAGGCCTCCCCGTGTTTCACCATCTCCAGTAGTTTGCCCAATTTCATGTCCATTGGTGAATTGGTGATGCCATCCAACCATGTCGTCCCCCTTTCCTACTGCATTAAGTCCTTCCCAGAATCAGGGTCTTTTCCAATGAGTTGGCTGTTCACATCAGGTGGTCAAAGTATTGGAGCTTCAACTTCAGCATCAGTCCTTCCAATGAATATTCAGGACTGATTTCCTTTAGGATTTACTGGTATGATCTCCTTGCAGTCCAAGGAACTCTCAAGAGTATTTCCCAGCATCGCAGTTCAAAAGCATCAATTCTTCAGTGCTCTGCTTTCTTTATGGTCCAACTTTCACATCCATAGATGGCTACTGGATAAACCACAGCCTTGCATATAAGGACCTTTGTCACCAAAGTTATGTCTTTTTTTTTTTTTTAATACACTGTCAGGTCTGTCAGAGCTTTCTTTCCAAGAAACATTTGTCTTCTAATTTCATGGCTGCAGTCAACATCTGCAGTGATTTTAGAGCCCAAGGAGAAGAAATCTGTCACTGTTTCCAAATTTTCTCCTTCTATTTGCCATGAAGTGATGGGACTGGATGCTATCATCTTAGATCTTTTAATATTGAGTTTTAAGCTGGCTTTTTCACTCTCCTCTTTCACTCTCATCAAGAGGCCCAGTTCCTCTTAACTGTCTCCCATTTACAATGGCATCATCTGCATATCTGAGGCTGTTAATATCTCTCCTGGCAATCTTGATTTCAGTTTGTAACTCATCCAGCCTGCCATTTTACATGATGAGATCTGTATACAAGTTAAATAAACAGGGTGACAGTATACAGCCTTGTTGTACTCCTTTCCCAATTTTGAACCAGTCAATTGTTCCATATAATGTCTAACTGTTGCTTTTGGACCTGCATACAGGTTTCTAAGGAGACAAGCAAATCTCTTTAAGAGTTTTCCACAGTTTGTTATGATCCACATAGTGAAAGGCTTTATTGTAGTTAGTGAAACAAAAGTAGATGATTTTGTGGAATTCCCTTGCTTTCTCTATGATCCAGAGAATATTGGTAATTTGATCACTGGTTTATTTATTATTTATTATTATGGCTTTATTGACTACGCCAAAGCCTTTGACTGTGTGGATCACAATAAACTGTGGAAAATTCTGAAAGAGATGGAAATACCAGACCACTTGACCTGCCTCTTGAGAAATATGTATGTCGGTCAAGAAGCAACAGTTAGAACTAGACATGGAATAACAGACTGGATCCAAATCGGGAAAAGACTATGTCAAGGTTGTGTATTGTCACCCTGCTTATTTAACTTATATGCAGAGTACATCATGTGGAATGCCAGGCTGGATGAAGCACAAGCTGGAATCAAGATTGCTAGGAGAAATATCAACAACCTCAGCTATGCACTGACACCATCCTTATGGCAAAAAGTTAAGAAGAACTAAAAAGCCTCTTGATGCAAGTGAAAGAGGAGAGTGAAAAAGTTGGCTTGAAGCTCAACATTCAGAAAACTAAGATCATGGCATCTGGTCCAATCACTTCCTGGCAAATAGATGGGGAAACAATGGAAACAGTGACAGACTTTATTTTTGGGGGGCTCCAAAATCACTGCAGATGGTGATTACAGCCATGAAATTAAAAGATGCTTGCTCCTTGGAAGAAAAGCTAAGACCAACCTAGACAGCATATGAAAAAGCAGAGACATTACCAACAAAGGTCTGTCTAGTCAAAACTATGATTTTACCAGTAGTCATGTAGGGATGTGAGAGTTTGACTATAAAGAAAGTTGAGCACTGAAGAATTGATGCTTTTGAACTGTGGTGTTGGAGAAGACTCTTGAGAGTCCCTTGGACTGCAAGGAGATCCAATCAGTCCATCCTAAAGGAAATCAGTCATGAACATTCATTGGAAGGACTAACGCTGAAGTTGAAAGTCCAATGCTTTGGCCACCTGATGCGAAGAACTGACTCATTTGAAAAGACCCTGATGCTGGGAAAGATTGAAGGCAGGAGGAGAATGGAACGACAGAGGATGAGATGGTTGGATGGCATCATTGACTGAATTGACATAAGTTTGAGTAGTCTCCAGGAATTGGTGATGGACAGGAAGCTTGGCGTGCTACAGTCCCTGGGGTTGCAAAGAGTAGGAAATCACTGAGCAACTGAACCGAACTGAACTGATGTCTGGTTCCCCTGCCTTTTCTACATCTGGGCATTCTTGGTTCATTTATTGCTGAAGCCTAGCTTGAAGGATTTTGAGCATAACCTTACTACAAAAGGAAGTGAGTGCAATTGTGCGGTAGTTTTAACACTCTTTAGTACTGCCTTTCTTGTGAATTGGGATGAAGATTGAGCTTTTCCAGTCCTGTGGCCTATGATCAATTAATCTATGATAAATGAGGGAAGACTACACAATGTTAGAAAGGCAGTCTCTTCAACAAATGGTGTTGGGAAAATTGGGCAGCTACATGTGAAAAAATGAAAGTAGGTTATTCTTTAACATTATGCACAAAAGTAAATCCAAAATGGATTAAAGAGCTAAATTTGAGAACAGACACTGTAAAACTCCTGGAGGGAAACATAGGACGAATACTCTCTGACATAAATTGCAGCATTATCTTCAATTCCTCGTCCAGAATAATTGAAATATAAACAAAAAGAAACATATGGAGCCTAATTAAACACAAAAGTTTTTCACAGAAAAGACAATAAACAAAATGAAAAGACAGCTCACATGTTGGTAGAAAACATTTGCAAACAAAGTAACCGACAAGGGATTAGTCTCCCAAATTTAGAAACAGCTCATGAAGCTTAATACCATCAAAACAAAGAACCCATTAAAAAAAATGGGCAGAAGACCTAAATAGACATTTTTCCAAAGAAGATATACCAATCGCCAAGAGGCTTATGAAAAGATGCTCAACATCACTAATTACTGGAGAAACTTAAATAAAAACTACAATGAGATATCACCTCATACCTGTCAAAATAGCTTTCATCAAAATATTTACAAACAATAAATCCTGGAGAGGATGTGAACAGAAAGGAACACTTCTGTACTGTTGGTAGGGATGTAAATTGGTATAGCCATTATGGAGAAGCATATGGAGGTTCCTTAAAAAGCTAAAAATAGAACTACACTATGACCCAGCATTACCATTCCTGGGCATGTATCTGGAGAAAAACATGGATTGAAAGGATACATGTACCCCAATGTTCACTGAAGCACTGTTTAAAATAGTCAATACATGAAAGCAGCTTAAATGTTAAACAACAGAGGAATGGATTAAGAGGATGTGATACATATATACAATGGAATATTACTCATCCATTAAAAAGAATGAAATAAGGCTATTTGCAGCATCACGGATGGACCTAAAGATAGTTATACTGAGTGAAGTAAATCAGAGGATGAATATTGTATATCTCTTATATGCAGAATCTAAAAAGAAATGATACAATTTAACTTATTTACAAAACTGTTATAGACTCACAGTCTTAGATAATGAACTTATGGTTGCCAGCTGGGAAGGATGGGGGAAGAGATATTTAGGGAGTTTGGAATGGACGTGTATGCAATGCTATATTTAAAACAACCTACAAGGACTTAGCCAATTCACAGGGAACTCTGCTCAATTTTATGTGGCAGCCTTTTTGAAAGGGGAATATGGAGGTTGAAGATGTATATATGTATGGCTAAATTCCTTTGCTGTCCACTTGAATCCATCACTACATTATTAATCAGCTATATTCCAATAAAAAGTAAAACATTAAAAAATAAAATGAAAAAGAAAATAGTTGTATAAGGATAAGTAGTAAAAGTTTAACATATAAGATATTAAATTTAACTCCACTTTTAGGGATTTATCCTTTATAAGAAATAACACAAGTAAGAGGCTCTTGATGAGGGTGAAAGAGGAGAGTGTAAAAGCTGGCTTAAAATTCATCATTCAAAAAATGAACATCATAGCATTCACTCCCAATACTTCATGGAGAATTGATGGGGAAAAAGTGGAAACAGTGACAGATTTTACTTTGGGAGGCTCTAAAATCACTGCAGATGGTGACTAGGTTCAAGAAATTAAAAGATGTTTGCTCCTTGGAAGAAAAGCTATGACAAATCTAGACAACATATTAAAAAGCAGAGACATCATTTTGCTAACAAAGAATCATACAGTCAAAGCCAGGGTTTTTTTTTTTTTTTTTTCCAGTAGTCACGTACCAATGTGAGAGTTGGACCACGAAGAAGGCTGAGCGCCAAAGAATTTATGTTTTTGAATTGTGGTGCTGGAGAAGACTCTTGAGAATCCCTTGGACAGCAAGGAGATTAAACCAGTAAATCCTAAAAGAAATCAGCCCTGAATATTCGTTGGAAGGACTGATGCTGAAGCTGAAGCTCAGATACTTTGGTCATCTGATGCAAAGAGTGGATTCATTGGAAAAGACCCAGACTCTAGGAAAGATTGAAGGCTGGAGGAGAAGGGGATGAAAGAGGATGAGATGGTTGGATGGCGTTATTGATTCGATGGACATGAGTTTGAACAGACTCTGGGAGACAGTGAAGGACAGGGAAGCCTTCTGTGTTGCAGCTCTAGGGGTCAGAAAAAATTGGACACTACCTAGGGATGAACAACAACAAAAGAAATCAGTTCAGTTCAGTCACTCAGCCGTGTCTGACTCTGCGACCCCATGAACCCCAGCACACCAGGCCTCCCTGTCCATCACCAACTCCCAGAGTTCACCCAAACCCATGTCCATTGAGTCGGTGATACCATCTAACCGTCTCATCCTCTGTCATCCCCTTCTCCTCCTGCTCTCAATCTTTCCCAGCATCAGGGTCTTTTCCAATGTCAGCTCTTCACATCAGGTGGCCAAAGTATTGGAGTTTCAGCTTCAACATTAGTCCTACCAGTGAACACCCAGGAGTGATCTCCTTTATGATGGACTGGTTGGATCTCCTTGCAGTCCAAGGGACTCTCAAGAGTCTTCTCCAGCACCACAGTTCAAAAGCATTAATTCTTCAGCGCTTAGCGTTCTTTAAAGTCCAACTCTCACATCCATACATGACTACTGGAAAAACTATAGCCTTGACTAGATGGACCTTTGTTGGCAAAGTAATGTCTCTGCTTTGTAATATGCTGTCTAGGTTTTTCATAGCTTTTCTTCCAAGGAGTAAGTGTCTTTTAATTTCATGGCTGCAATCAGCATCCGCAGTGATTTTGGAGCTCAGAAACATAAAGTCAGCCACTGTTTTCACTGTTTCCCCATTTATTTGCCATGAAGTGATGGGACCAGATGCCATGATCTTACTTTTCTGAATGTTGAGCTTTAAGCCAAATTTTTCACTCTCCTCTTTCACTTTCAACAAGAGGCTCTTTAGTTCTTCTTCATTTTCTGCCATAAGGATGGTGCCATCTGCACATCTGTGGTTATTTATGTTTCTCCCGGCAATCTTGATTCCATCTTATGCTTCCTTCAGCCCAGGGTTTCTCATGATTTACTCTGCATATAAGTTAAATAAGCAGGGTGACAATATACAGCCTTGATGTACTCCTTTCCTTATTTGGAACTAGTCTGTTGTTCCATGTCCAGTTCTAACTGTTGTTTCCTGACCTGCTTATAGGCTTCTCAAGAGGTCCATCAGGTGGTCTGGTATTTGCATCTCTTTCAGAATTTTCCACAGTTTATTGTGATCCACACAGTCAAAGGCTTTGGCATAGTCAATAAAGCAGAACTAGATGCTTTTCTGGAACTCTCTTGCTTTTTCAATGATCCAGCTGATGTTGGCAATTTGATCTCTGGTACCTCTGCCTTTTCTAAAGCCTGACTGAACATCTGGATGTTCACGGTTCATGTACTGCTGAAGCCTGGCTTGGAGAATTTTGAGCATGGCTTTACTAGCGTGTGAGATGAGTGCAACTGTGCAGTAGTTTGAGCATTCTTTGGCATTGCCTTTCTTTGGGATTCGAATGAAGACTGACATTTTCCTGTCCTGTGGCCACTGCTGAGTTTTCCAAATTTGCTGGCATATTGAGTGTAGCACTTTCACAGCATCATCTTTCAGGATTTGAAATAGCTCAACTGGAATTTCATCACCTCCACTAGCTTTGTTCACAGTGATGCTTTCTAAAGCCCACTTGACTTCACATTCCAGGATGTCTGACTCTAGGTGAGTGATCACACGATCATGATTATCTGGGTCGTGAAGATCTTTTTTGTGCAGTTTTTCTGTGTATTCTTGCCACCTCTTCTTAATATCTTCTGCTTCTGTTAGGTCCCTCGCATTTCTGTCCTCTATTGAGCCCATCTTTGCATAAAGTGTTCCCTTGGTATCTCTAATTTTCTTGAAGACATCTTTAGTCTTTCCCATTCTATTGTTTCCCTCTACTTCTTTGCATTGATTGCTGAGGAAGGCTTTCTTCTCTCTCTTTGCTATTCTGTGGAACTCTACATTCAAGTGGGTATATCTTTCCTTTTCCCCTTTGCTTTTTGCTTCGCTTCTTTTCACATCTCTTTGTAAGGCTTCCTAGACAGCCATTTTGCTTTTTTGTATTTCTTTTTCTTGGGGATGGTCTTGATTCCTATTATCTGTACAATGTCACGAACCTCCATCCATAGTTCATCAGGCACCCTGTCTACCAGAACAACAGAAGTATATGATGGCATACATAAATATAACTGCTTACTTAACATTAAAATATTTTTGTATATGCATTTTTTATTTATAATTTTAAAGTATAAAAGAGCTTACATATGTTTATATATTCATTGAACATGTCCAGAAAGCTATAGCAAGAACTGCTAGCATTGATTACTTCTTGGAAGTTGGAGAAGAGGTAGGTGTAAAGATAAATAATGTATTTTACATCTCTCTGTGCTGTTTTCTCTTTTTTTTTGTTATACAATTATTTATTTTTATTTCCTTTCATTTTGGAGGGTGCCCTAGGACTCACTTTGGCTTGTAGGGGAATATCAGCCTTTCTGGTTTTATGTGACTACCTTATTTTACATATTAGGAAATGTCAGTAAAATGAAATAACTTATTCAGGCACAGGCTGTAGCAGAAGCTATTTGCAAAAGTAAATCCTCTAGATGCATACAGTACAGTTTCTCTCCCTTACACCTTTTCAGTTACATTGCTGAGTCCTATGAAATATCACAAATCCATGTCATTCCAAATGTTCCAAGGATGTTTCCTAGTACAAGATTCAGAACAGAGATGGAAAGATTTTCATAGTACAATATTTGTCTGCTGTTATAAGCCTTAAAAAATACAGTCATATTTTCAAGAATGAAATCAGATGCAAATGTATAAGCAGTTGGAACTGAAACATAAGCATGTATTCAGAGACCATGAATAGCTTCTTTTCCCCCTCTAGACATAGTTTAACTATGCAAACTTTTCAGTTCTCAGAGGAGGAGCGATTGAGATTCATGCTTAATCGTTAGGTAGCAACTTCCATTAAGGTCAATATGGTCCCTGCCCAGGGTTTTATGCAGGGAATTCTGTGTTATACAGTGGCTGTAGCAGAGCAAGGGTGATGAAACAATAGCCTATAGACCTAGGAACTGTCTGAATGGGCCCGCTGCTTGGGATTTGTGTTGTGAAACTCTTTAATCCCGATGATGCCAATGATTTTCATTGGATCTTAACATTTTGGAGTCATAAGGAACCTTCAGTCAGTTCAGTTCAGTCGCTCAGTCGTGTCTGACTCTTTGCGACCCCATTAATCACGGCACGCCAGGCCTCCCTGTCCATCACCAACTCCCGGGAATTCACACAAACTCATGTCCATCGAGTTGGTGATGCCATCCAGCCATCTCATTCTCTGTCGTCCACTTCTCCACCTGCCCCCAATCCCTCCCAGCATCAGAGTGTTTTCCAGTGAGTCAACTCGTCGCATGAGGTGGCCAAAGTATTGGAGTTTCAGCTTTAGCATCAGTCTTTCCAATGAACACCCAGGATTGATCTCCTTTAGAATGGACTGGTTGGATCTCCTTGCAGTACAAGGGACTCTCAAGAGTCTTCTCCAGCACCACAGTTCAAAAGTATCAATTCTTCAGTGATCAGCTTTCTTCACAGTCCAGCTCTCACATCCATACATGACCACTGGAAAAATCATAGCCTTGACTAGATGGACCTTTGATGGCAAAGTAATGTCTCTGCTTTTTAATACGCTATCTAGGTTGGTCATAACTTTCCTTCCAAGGAGTAAGCATCTTTTAATTTCCTGGCTGCAATCAGCATCCGCAGTGATTTTGGAGCCCCCCAAAATAAAGTCTGACACTGTTTCCCCGTCTATTTCCCATGAAGTGATGGGACCATATGCCAAGATCTTTGTTTTCTGAATGTTGAGCTTCAAGCCAACTTTTTCACTCTCCTCTTTCACTTTCATCAAGAGGCTTTTGAGTTCCTCTTCACGTTCTGCCATAAGGGTAGTGTCATTTGCATATCTGGGGTTATTGATATTTCTCCCAGCAATCTTGATTCCAGCTTGTGCTTCTTCCAGCCCAGCGTTCCTCATGATGTACACTGCGTATAAGTTAAATAAGCAAGGTGACAATATACAGCCTTGACGCACTCCTTTTCCTATTTGGAACCAGTCTGTTGTTCCATGTACAGTTCTGACTGTTGCTTCCTGACCTGCATACAGGTTTCTCAAGAGGCAGGGCAGGTGGTCTGGGATTCCCATCTCTTTCAGAATGTTCCACAGTTTATTGTGATACACACAGTCACAAGCTTTGGCATAATCAATGAAGAAGAAATAGATGTTTTCCTGGAACTCTCTTGCTTTCTCCATGATCCAGCGTGTGTTGGCAATTTGATTTCTGGTGCCTCTGCCTTTTCTAAAACATGCTTGAATATCTGGGAGTTCACGGTTCACATATTGCTGAAGCATGACTTGGAGAATTTTGAGCATGACTTTACTAGCGTGTGAGATGAGTTCAATTCTGCGGTAGTTTGAGCATTCTTTGGCATTGCCTTTCTTTGGGATTGGAATGAAGACTGACCTTTTCCAGTCCTGTGGCCACTGCTGAGTTTTCCAAATTTGCTGGCATATTGAGTGCAGCACTTTCACAGCATCATCTTTCAAGATTTGAAATAGCTCAAATGGAATTCCATCACCTCCACTACCTTTGTTCGTTGTGATGCTTTCTAAGGCCCACTTGACTTCACATTCCAAGATGTCTGGCTCTAGGTCAGTGATCACATTATCGTGACTATCTTGGTCGTGAAGATCTTTTTTGTACAGTTCTTCTGTGTATTCTTGCCACCTCTTCTTAATATCTTCTGCTTCTGTTAGGTCCATACCATTTATGTCCTCTATTGAGCCCATCTTTGCATGAAATGTTCCCTTGGTATCTCTAATTTTCTTGAAGAGATCTCTTGTCTTTCCTATTCAGTTCTTTCCCCCTATTTCTTTGCACTGATCGCTGAGGAAGTCTTTCTTAACTCTTTTTGCTATTCTTTGGAACGCTGCATTCAGATGCTTATATCTTTCATTTTCTCCTTTGCTTTTTGCTTCTCTTCTTTTCACAGCTATTTGTAAGGCCTCCTCAGACAGCCATTTTGTTTTTTGCATTTCTTTTCCATGGGGATGGTCTTTGTCCCTGTCTCCTGTACAATTTCACGAACCTCCATCCAGAGTTCATCGGGCACTCTATCAGATCTAGTCCCTTCAATCTATTTCTCACTTCCACTGTATAATCATAAGGGATTTGATTTAGGTCATATCTTAATGGTCTAGTGATTTTCCGTACTTTCTTCAATTAAAGTCTGAGTTTGGCAATAAGGGGTTCATGATCTGAGCCACAGTCAGCTCCTGGTCTTGTTTTTGCTAACTGTATACAGCTTCTCCATCTTTGGCTCCAAAGAATATAATGAATCTGATTTCGGTGTTGACCATCTGTTGATGTCCATGTGTAGAGTCTTCTCTCGTGTTGTTGGAAGAGGGTGTTTGCTATGACCAGTGCGTTCTCTTGACAAAACTCTATTAGCCTTTGCCCTGCTTCATTCTGTGCTCCAAGGCCAAATTTGCCTGTTACTCCAGGTGTTTCTTGACTTCCTACTTTTGCATTCCAGTCCCCTATAATGAAAAGGACATCTTTTTTAGGTGTTAGTTCTAAAAGGTCTTGCAGGTCTTCATAGAACCGTTCAACTTTGGCTTCTTCAGCATTACTGGTTGGGCCATAGGCCTGTATTACTGTAATATTGAATGGTTTGCCTTGGAAATGTACAGAAATCATTCTGTCGTTTTTGAGATTGCATCCAAGTACTGCATTTCTGACTGTTTTGTTGACCATGATGGCTACTCCATTTCTTCTAAGTGATTCCTGCCCACAGTAGTAGATATAATGGTCATCTGAGTTAAAATCACCCATTCCAGTCCATTTTAATTCACTGATTCCTAGAATATCTAGATTCACTCTTGCCATCACCTGTTTGACCACTTCCAATTTGCCTTGATTCATGGCCCTAACATTCCAGGTTCCTATGCAATATTGCTCTTTACAGCACCGGACCTTGCTTCTATCATCGGTCACATCCACACCTGTGTATTGGTTTTGCTTTTGCTCCATCCCTTTATTCCTTCTAGACTTATTTCTCCACTGATCTCCAGTAGCATACTGGGCACCTACTGACCTGGGGAATTCCTCATTCGGTATCCTATCATTTTGCCCTTTGATATTGTTCATGGGGTTCTCAAGGCAAGTATACTGAAGTGGTTTGCCATTCCCTTCTCCAGTGGACCACAATCGGCTGTGGTCCATGTGATGGTAGGTATTGCGAGGGGGCATCAGAGGGCAGACACACTGAAATCATAATCACAGGAAACTAGTCGCAGACCCCGTAAGGGTCTGCATATCTGAGGTTATTGACATTTCTCCCGGCAATTTTGATTCCAGCTTGTGCTTCTTCCAGCCCAGGGATTACTTAATCCAAATACTTTAATTTATATACAGAAAAATTGAGGTTCGGAAATGGAAAGGAGTTTCCTAAAGCAATGGATTTAGTTGTTTTTGTTTGTTTCATGTTTTAGAAGGTACATATTTGTATTTTCCAGCTTTAGGGTAGCAAACTAAATAGGAGATTCACCTTGTTTTCATGGATTAATTTACTTGCAGGGTCTGAAAGTTTGGTTTCTGAACACCATTATCAGCATTATCTAGGAGTTTATTAGAAATACAAATACTCAATCAGAAATGCTGGGTTTGGAGCCCAGAAACTTGTATATTACCAAGCCTTTCCAGTGATTCTGATACATACCCTAACTTGAGAATTTTCATTATTTATAGATTATAATTTGTAATAAATCTGCTGTGGGCCAAACTCTATCCTAGCTATATTCAATGTATATTATCTCATTTAATTCCACCATGGAGGTAAGATAATCTCTAAACTCTGAAGTTACCCCATATTTTCTTCTGCAATCTTCTTCAACCTGGCTCATCTGTTCTCTGCCATTGCTGCCCTAGTACTACTTCTGGACTCCTAATATTTGCTTGTGACTGAGTCTTAGATATTTGGATTCTAGTTTCATCTCTTGCTGTGTGACTTGGAGTAATTCCCATCTCCTCTCTGGACTTCAAATTATTTGCATGCAAAATGAGAGTGCTGGACCCATCTTTGACACCATTACCAGATTTTTACTTTTACACTTGGAAAGGCTTTCACTTGCCCTTAATTAAATTGAAATTACTCTAAGTTTAATCTCCTGTGTGTGTTTAAGGACATGTAAGGCTGAGAAAGTCGTGGGAGGCCTTCACCTGAAGCTAGGAATAATATTTTTATTGGGTAAAGGCCTATCATGGGTGAATGCCAGTTCAGACTATGGTGGGAAGCATTGGGATGAGTTTGACAGAAGAAATAATGTGGCTTTTAAACAATTTTACTTGGTCAGACTTTTAGTGGCAAGGGGAAACGTGTTGGAACATTATGGTATCATTTTATTCCCTAACCTACTGGCAGTGTGTCAGGGATTCTTTGAGGAGGTGAATCCACCTAGCTTTCTTAAGGAAGTGAATTGAGAATTGAATTTGATATTTAAGTCATTGGACATGGAACAACAGACTGGTACTAAATAGGAAAAGGAGTACATCAGGGTTGTATATTGTCACCCTGCTCATTTAACTTATATGCAGAGTACATCATGAGGAACACTGGGCTGGAAGAAGCACAAGCTGGAATCAAGATTGCCGGGAGAAATATCAATAACCTCAGATATGCAGATGACACCACCCTTATGGCAGAAAGTGAAGCGGAACTCAAAAGCCTCTTGATGAAAGTGAAAGAGGAGAGTGAAAAGGTTGGCTTGAAGCTCAACATTCAGAAAATGAAGATCATGGCATCTGGTCCCATCACTTCATGGGAAATAGATGGGGAAACAGTGGAAACAGTGTCAGACTTTATTTTTTGCGGCTCCAAAACCACTGCGGATGCTGATTCAGCCATGAAATTAAAAGACGCTTGCTCCTTGGAAGGAAAGTTATGACCAACCTAGATAGTATATTAAAAAGCAGAGACATTACTTTGCCAACCAAGGTCCATCTAGTCAAGGCTATGGTTTTTCCCGTGGTCATGTATGGATGTGAGAGTTGGACTGTGAAGAAAGCTAATCGCCGAAGAATTGATGCTTTTGAACTGTGGTGCTGGAGAAGACTCTCGAGAGTCCCTTGTACTGCAAGGAGATCCAACCAGTCCATTCTAAAGGAGATCAATCCTGGGTGTTCATTGGAAGGACTGATGCTAAAGCTGAAACTCCAATACTTTGGCCACCTCGTGCGATAAGTTGACTCACTGGAAAACACTCTGATGCTGGGAGGGATTGGGGGCTGGAATTTCATGGCTGAATCAGCATCTGCAGTGGTTTTTGAGCCCAAAAAAATAAAGTCTGACACTGTTTCCACTGTTTCCCCATCTATTTCCCATGAAGTGATGGGACCAGATGCCATGATCTTCATTTTCTGAATGTTGAGCTTCAAGCCAACCTTTTGACTCTCCTCTTTCACTTTCATCAAGAGGCCTTTGAGTTCCTCTTCATTTTCTGCCATAAGTGTGGTGTCTTCTGCATATCTGAGGTTATTGATATTTCTCCCAGCAATCTTGATTCCAGCCTGTGCTTCTTCCAGCCCAGTGTTCCTCATGATGTACTCTGCGTATAAATTAAATAAGCAGGGTGACAATATACAACCTCGATGTACTCCCTTTCCTATTTGGAACCAGTCTGTTGTTCCATGTCCAGTTCTAGAAGATTTCTATTCTATCATTAGGGACATTCCTTTGGATATCCCAGAATTCCCAGAAAAAAGTGTAGTTATTTCTGGAAAAGCTCTGACAAAGCAAAATGAGAAAAGAGGTTGGAATACATTACAACAGAGAACATAATTTTCTGGGCAAGGGACACAAGGCAGATGCCTGCTTAGATGGTATAGATAGGGATGGTTGTAGTATAACAACACCAATATTTTTGCCTTGGTGACATGACAGTGGCAGTCTGCCATATAAAATTTCATTCTAGTACCTTTAGGTTATAAAATTTCATTCTAGTACCTTTAGGTTATAAAACTTCATTCTAGTACATTTAGCTTAGGTCTAGTACCTTTAGGTTAAGTTATGGTTGAATTTAAAGAGAAACATCACTAATGAGGTCATCAGAGGAGTCTGGAAACCCTATCGGGATTGCCCCAATCTCAGAGAAATTAAAGAACTCCACTTAGGCCACACTTTCCTACTTCTGAAGGTGACTTGTCTCCTCTTTATCAAACTCTTATTTGTTTTTTTTATTTTATGTTTAATTTTATTTTTGAATTTATTTATTTTAATTGGAGGCTAATTACTTTACAATATTGTATTGGTTTTGCCATACATTGACATGAATCCGCCCTGGGTGTACAGGTGTTCCCCATCTTGAAACCCCCTCCCTCCTCCCTCCCCATATCATCCCTCTGGGTAGTCCCAGCGCAACAGCCCTGAGCATCCTGTATCATGCATTGAACTTGGACTGGCTATTTGTTTCACATATGATAGTATACACGTTTCAATTCCATTCTCCCAAATCATTCCACCCTCGCCGTCTCCCACAGAGTCCAAAAGACTGTTCTATACATCTGTGTCTCTTTTGCTGTCTCGTATACAGGGTTATCATTACCATCTTTCTAAATTCCATATATATGCGTTAGTATACTGTATTGGTGTTTTTCTTTCTGGCTTACTCACTCTGTATAATAGGATCCAGTTTCATCCACCTCATTAGAACTGATTCAAATGTATTCTTTTAAATGATTGAGTAATACTCCATTGTGTATATGTACCACAGCTTTCTTATCCAGTCTTCTGCAGATGGACATCTAGGTTGCTTCCATGTCCTGGCTACTATAAACAGTACTGCAATGAACATTGGACTGCATGTGCCTCTTTCAATTCTGGTTTCCTCGGTGTGTATGCCCAGGAGTGGGATTGCTGGGTCGCAAGGCTATGGTTTTTCCCATGGCCATGTATGGATGTGAGAGTTGGACTGTGAAGAAAGCTGATCACTGAAGATTTTATGCTTTTGAACTGTGGTGCTGGAGAAGACTCTTGAGAGTCCCTTGGACTGCAAGGAGATCCCACCAGTCCATTCTAAAGGAGATGAGTCCTGGGTGTTCTTTGGAAGGACTGATGCTGAAGCTGAAACTCCAGTACTTTGGCCACATCATGCGACGAGTTGACTCACTGGAAAAGACTCTGATGCTTGGAGGGATTGGGGGCTGGAGGGGACGGGAACGACAGAGAATTAGATGGCTGGATGGCATCCCCGACTCAATGGGCATGAGTTTGAGTGAACTCCTGGAGTTGGTGATGGACAGGGAGGCCTGGCGTGCTGTGATTCATGGGGTCGCAAAGAGTCAGACACGACTGAGTGACTGAACTGAACTGATTGCAGTTCTATTTCCATTTTTTTTAAGGAATCTCCACACTGTTCTCCATAGTGGTTATACTAGTTTGCATTCCTACCAACAGTGTAAGAGGGTTCCCTTTTCTCCACACTCTCTCCAGCATTAACTGCTTGTAGACATTTGGATAGCATCCATTCTGATCAGTGTGAAATGGTACCTCATTGTGGTTTTGATTTACATTTCTGTGACTATGAGTGATGTTGAACATCTTTTCATGTATTTGTAGGACATTGCTGGGTTAGGTATTAGAAAAGCAGTTTCAGGGGAGGGAGGAAGATGGTGGAAGAATAGCATGGGGAGACCACATTCTCTCCCACAAATTCATCAAAAGAACATGTGAACGCTGAATAAATTCCACAAAACAATTTCTGAATGCTGGCAAAGGACATCAGACACCCAGAAATGCAACCCCTTGTCCTCGAAAGGAGGTAAGAAATAATAAAAAATTAAAAGAGAGACAAAAGAGGTAGGGACGGAGATCCATCATGGGAAGGGAGGCTAAAAAAGAGAGAAGTTTCCAAACACCAGGAAACACTCTCACTGCCGAGTCTATGTTGAGTCTTGGAACCTCAGAGAGCAACATAACTGGGAGGAAAAATAAATAAAAACTTAAAACCCACAGATTATGCTCCCAATGGTAACTCCCAGCGGAGAAGCAGTGCAGACACCCGTATCCCCCACTAGAAAGCGGGGGCTGGGCAGGGAGGTGTGGACTGCATTGATTAGAGTAAGGACCTGGCCTGAATGCCCCGAGGGCAATCTGAGGGAACTAACTTGAGATCGCAAAGCAGATTGTGGGACAGCTGCCCCATGAAAAGGCAAAAAGGCTTAACCTAAGACACCGCCAGATGTGCTCACAGAACAAAAGGAGAATCCCATGGATGGAGGAGCCTGGTGGGCTGCAGTCCATGGGGTCGCTAAGGGTCGGACACGGCTGAGCGACTTCACTTTCACTTTTCACTTTCACACATTGGAGAAGGAAATGGAAACCCACTCCAGTGTTCTTGCCTGGAGAATCCCAGGGATGGGGGAGCCTGGTGGGCTTCCATCTATGGGGTCACACAGAGTCGGACACGACTGAAGTGACTTAGAATCAGCAGCAGAGATAGCCGGCTGTGGACAGCTCATTCCCCATCCCCCGCTGAGACAGGCAGGGGAGGGCAGCCAGAGCCAGAAGGGGAAATCATGGGCCATCGAGGCATCCGATACCAAACTGCAAGCAGGCATCGTTGCTAACCAAGACTGCTTGGGATTCTGGCCAGTCAACATCTGCCTGAGAAAGTGGGAAGGTTGTACACCCAGAAAACCGAGTGGCAGGGACTGGGGAGGCGATAAGTTGCAGCCACCCCACTTGCCAAACACCTGGTCAACTGAGCTGCTCAGACTGGGGAAGGGAACAAAACGCAGGCCCAAACAAATCTGCGCCTTTGTGGAGTACCCGCGTACCTGAACCTAAACAGCTTTGAACTTGGAAGTGCAAGTAACACAGTGCTGGCCTCAGACAGTTCTCAGCAGAGCAACCTAGAGCCTGAGCAGTATAGCCAGGGACAGTACATATGCCATGAGCAGGGCCAAACCCAGTGTGGCCGAGACACTGTAAGCACTCCCCGCAGATGCCAGTGATACTTGTTTGCAGTGTTCCTCCCTCCAAAAAGCACAACTGAACAAGTGAGCCTTAAAAAGTGTCCACCACCGCCCCCTTGTGTCAGGGGGGAAATTAGACATTGAGGAGACCAGCAAACCAAAGCTAAAACAGAGGGAACCACCTTGGAAGTGACAGATGGGGAAGTCTTGAGGCTACTACAAGAATAAGACTAAAAACCAGAGGCAGGAGGTTTAAGTCCAAATCCTGAGAACACCAGGGAACTCCTGACTCCAGGGAACACTAATCGATAGGAGCTCATAATATGCCTCCATACTGACACTGAGACCAAGCACCACCCAAGGGTCAACAAGTTCCAGAGCAAGACATACCACACAAATTATCCAAAAACACAGGAACGTAGCCCTGAGCTTCAATATAAAGTCTGCCCAAAGTCACTCCAAACCCATTGACATCTCATAACTCATTCCTGGACACTTCATTGCACTCCAGAGAGAAGAAATCCAGCTCCACCCACCAGAACACTGACACAAGCTTCCCTAACCAGGGAACCTTGACCAGCCACCCATCCAACCCCACCCACAGTGAGGAAACTCCACAAAAAAGAGAACTCCACAAACTGCCAGAAGACGGAAAGGCCACACCAAACACAACAATATAAGCAAGATGAAGAGGCAGAGAAATACCCAGCAAATAAAGGAACAGGATAAATGCCCACCAACTCAAACAAAAGAGGAAGATATAGGGAATCTACCTGATAAAGAATTCTGAATAATGATAGTGAAAATGATCCAAAATCTTGAAAGCAAAATGGAGTTACAGATAAATAACTTGGAGACAAGGATTGAGAAGATGCAAGAAAGGTTTAGCAAGGACCTAGAAGAAATAACAAAGGGTCAATATACAATGAATAATGCAATAGATGAGATAAAAAACACTCTAGAGGGAACCAACAGTAGAATAACGGAGGCAGAAGATAGGATAAGTGATCTAGAAGATAGAATTGTAGAAATAAATGAAACAGAGAGGAAAAAAGAAAAACAAATTAAAAGAAATGAGGACAGACAAGATCGGGTGCATTCAGGGTGGTATGGACGTAGACTATTTTACAATATTATATCAGTTGGTTTTGCCATACATTGACATGAATCTGCCCTGGGTGTACATGAGTTCCCCCTCCCGAGCCCCCCTCCCACCTCCCTCCTCCCCTTATCCTCCCTCTGGGTCATCCCCGCATACCAGCTTCGAGCATCCTGTAGCATGCATCGACCCTGAACTGGCGATTCATTTCACATATGATAGTATACATGTTTCAATGTCATTCTCCCAAACCATCCCACTCTCACCCTCTCCCACAAAGTCCCAAAGACTGTTTTATAGATCTGTGTCTCTTTTGTTGTCTCGTGTACAGGGTTATCATTTGCATCTTTCTAAATTCCATATATATACGTTAGTATATTGTATTGGTGTTTTTCTTTCTGGTTTACTTCACTCTGTATAATAGGCTCTAGTTTCATCCACCTCATTAGAACTGGTTCAAATGCATTCTTTTTTTTTTTAATTTTAATTTTTATTGGAGAAGCAAGAAATGCCAGCCCCGGTGGCGCAGACGCGAGACACGCCAGGACCAGCGGTGCAGATGCAGGAAGCGCCGGCCCCGGTGAAACCGACCAGGCAAAGAGGCGCAGCCGTGAGGAGCCACCCCACCCCTGAGGTCAGGGCCAGTGGCCGAGAGGAGCTACCCCACGTCAAATAGGCGGTGGCTGTGCGGACGCAGGAGGGCCGAGAGGAGCTACTCCACATTCAAGGTCAGGGGGGCGGCCTTGAGGAGATACCCCTCATCCAAGTTAAGGTGCAGTGGCTGCACTTTCTTGGAGCAGCTGTGAAGAGATATCCCATGGCCAAGGTAAGAGAAACCCAAATAAGACGGTAGGTATTACGAGGGGGCATCAGAGGGTAGACACACTGAAATCATAATCACAGGAAACTAGTTGATCTGATCACATGGATCACAACCGAATGTGGTCCACTGGAGAAGGGAATGGCAAATCACTTCAGTATACTTGCCTTGAGAACCCCATGAACAGTATTAAAGGGCAAAATGATAGGATACTGAATGAGGAATTCCCCAGGTCGGTAGGTGCCCAGTATGCTACTGGAGATCAGTGGAGAAGTAACTCTAGAAGGAATGAAGGGATGGAGCAAAAGCAAAACCAATACCCAGTTGTGGATGTGACCGGTGATAGAAGCAAGGTCCGGTGCTGTAAAGAGCAATATTGCATAGGAACCTGGAATGTTAGGGCCATGAATCAAGGCAAATTGGAAGTGGTCAAACAGGTGATGGCAAGAGTGAATCTAGATATTCTAGGAATCAGTGAATTAAAATGGACTGGAATGGGTGAATTTAACTCAGATGACCATTATATCTACTACTGTGGGCAGGAATCACTTAGAAGAAATGGAGTAGCCATCATGGCCAACAAAACAGTCAGAAATGCAGTACTTGGATGCAATCTCAAAAACGACAGAATGATTTCTGTTCGTTTCCAAGGCAAACCATTCAATATTACAGTAATACAGGCCTATGGCCCAACCAGTAATGCTGAAGAAGCCAAAGTTGAACAGTTCTATGAAGACGACAAGACCTTTTAGAACGAACACCCCAAAAAGATGTCCTTTTCATTATAGGGGACTGGAATGCAAAAGTAGGAAGTCAAGAAACATCTGGAGTAACAGGCAAATTTGGCCTTGGAGTACAGAATGAAGCAGGGCAAAGGCTAATAGAGTTTTGTCAAGAGAACGCACCGGTAATAGAAAACACCCTCTTCCAACAACACAAGAGAAGACTCTACACATGGACATCACCAGATAGTCAACACCGAAATCAGATTGATTATATTCTTTGCAACCAAAGATGGAGAAGCTGTATACAGTTAGCAAAAACAAGACCAGGAGCTGACTGTGGCTCAGATCATGAACTCCATATTGCCAAATTCAGACTTAAATTGAAGAAAGTAGGGAAAACCATTAGACCATTCAGATATGACCTAAATCAAATCCTTTATGTTTATACAGTGGAAGTGAGAAATAGATTTAAGGGGCTAGATCAGATAGATAGAGTGCCTGATGAACTCTGGACGGAGGTTCGTGACATTGTACAGGAGACAGGGACAAAGACCATCCCCATGGAAAAGAAATGCAAAAAAGCAAAATGGCTGTCTGAGGAGGCCTTACAAATAGCTGTGAAAAGAAGAGAAGCAAAAAGCAAAGGAGAAAAGGAAAGATATAAGCATCTGAATGCAGAGTTCCAAAGAATAACAAGGAGAGATAAGAAAGACTTCCTCAGCGATCAATGTAAATAAATAGAGGAAAACAAAAGAATAGGAAAAACAAGAGATCTCTTCAAGAAAATTAGAGATATCAAGGGAACATTTCATGCAAAGATGGGCTCGATAAAGGACAGAAATGGTATGGGCCTCACAGAAGCAGAAGATATTAAGAAGAGGTGGCAAGAATACACAGAAGAACTGTACAAAAAAGATCTTCACGACCAAGATAGTCACGATAATGTGATCACTGACCTAGAGCCAGACATCTTGGAATGTGAAGTCAAGTGGGCCTTAGAAAGCATCACAACGAACAAAGGTAGTGGAGGTGATGGAATTCCATTTGAGCTATTTCAAATCTTGAAAGATGATGCTGTGAAAGTGCTGCACTCAATATGCCAGCAAATTTGGAAAACTCAGCAGTGGCCACAGGACTGGAAAAGGTCAGTCTTCATTCCAATCCCAAAGAAAGGCAATGCCAAAGAATGCTCAAACTACCGCAGAATTGAACTCATCTCACACGCTAGTAAAGTCATGCTCAAAATTCTCCAAGTCATGCTTCAGCAATATGTGAACCGTGAACTCTCAGATGTTCAAGCATGTTTTAGAAAAGGCAGAGGCACCAGAAATCAAATTGCCAACACACGCTGGATCATGGAGAAAGCAAGAGAGTTCCAGGAAAACATCTATTTCTTCTTCATTGATTATGCCAAAGCTTGTGACTGTGTGTATCACAATAAACTGTGGAACATTCTGAAAGAGATGGGAATCCCAGACCACCTGCCCTGCCTCTTGAGAAACCTGTATGCAGGTCAGGAAGCAACAGTCAGAACTGGACATGGAACAACAGACTGGTTCCAAATAGGAAAAGGAGTGCGTCAAGGCTGTATATTGTCACCTTGCTTATTTAACTTATACGCAGTGTACATCATGAGGAACGCTGGGCTGGAAGAAGCACAAGCTGGAATCAAGATTGCTGGGAGAAATATCAATAACCCCAGATATGCAAATGACACTACCCTTATGGCAGAAAGTGAAGAGGAACTCAAAAGCCTCTTGATGAAAGTGAAAGAGGAAAGTGAAAAGTTTGGTTTGAAGCTCAACATTCAGAAAACAAAGATCATGGCATCTGGTCCCATCACTTCATGGGAAATAGATGGAAAAACAGTGGAAACAGTGTGAGATTTTATTTTCTGGGGATCCAAAATCTCTGCCATTGCTGATTGCAGCCATGAAATTAAAAGACGCTTGCTCCTTGGAAGGAAAGTTATGACCAGCCTAGATAGCATATTAAAAAACAGAGACATTACTTTGCCAACCAAGGTCCGTCTAGTCAAGGCTATGGTTTTTCCCGTGGTCATGTATGGATGTGAGAGTTGTACTATGAGAAAGCTGATCGCCGAAGAATTGATGCTTTTGAACTGTGGTGTTGGAGAAGACTCTTGATAGTCCCTTGTACTGCAAGGCAATCCAACCAGTCCATTCTAAAGGAGATCAATCCTGGGTATTCATTGGAAGGACTGATGCTAAAGCTGAAACTGCAATACTTTGGCCACCTTATGCGATGAGTTGACTCACTGGAAAAGACTCTGATACTGGGAATGGTTGGGGGTGGGAAGAGAAGGGGACGAGAGAGAATGAGATGGCTGGATGGCATCACCGACTCTGTGGACATGAGTTTCAGTCAACTCTGGTAGTTGGTAATGGACAGGGAGGCCTGGCGTGCTGTGATTCATGTCATCGCAGAGAGTCGGACATGACTGAGCGACTGAACTGAACTGAACTGAATTATTTTGCAATATTATATTAGTTGGTTTTGTCATAGATTGACGTGAACCCGCCCTGGGTGTACATGAGTTCCCCCTCCTGCACCCTACTCCCATCTCCCTCCTCCCCTTATCCTCTCTCTGAGTCATCCCTGCATACCAACCCCGAGCATCCTGTAACATGCATCAACCCTGAACTGGCGATTCTTTTCACATATGATAATATACATGTTTCAATGCCATTCTCCCAAACCATCCCACCATCACCCTCTCCCATAGAGTCCCAAAGATTTTTCTATACAGCTGTGTCTCTTTTGTTTTCTCGTATACAGGTTTATCATTTGCATCTTTCTAAATTCCATAAATATAAATATGCGTTAGTATATTGTATTGGTCTTCTCCTTTCTGGCTTACTTCACTCTGTATAATAGGCTCTAGTTTCATCCATCTCATTAGAACTGGTTCAAATGCATTCTTTTAATGTCTGAGTAATACTACATTTTGTATATGTACCAAAGCTTTCTTATCCATTCGTCTGCAGATGGATATCTAGGTTGCATCCATGTCCTGGATTTATAAACAGTGCTGCAATGAACATTGGAGTACATGCGTCTCTTTCAATTCTGGTTTCCTAGGTGTGTTTGCTCAGGAGTGGGATTGCTGGATCATATAGCAGTTCTATTCCCTGTTTTTTGAGGAATCTCCACACTGTTCTCCATAGTGGCTGTACTAGTTTGCATTCCCACCAACAGTATAAGAGGGTGCCCTTTTCTCCACACCCTCTCCAGCATTTATTGCATGCAGCCTTTTGGATAGCAGCCATTCTGACTGGTGTGAAATGGTATCTCATTGTGGTTTTGATTTGGATTTCTCTGATTATGAGGGATGTTGAGCATTTTTTCATGTGTTTGTTAGCCATCAGTATGTCCTCTTTGAAGAATTGTCTGTTTAGTTCTTTGGGCCATTTTTTGTTTGGGTCATTTATTTTTCTGGAATTGAGCTGCAGGAGCTACTCGTATATTTTGGAGATTAAACCTTCATCAGTTGTTTCATTTACTATTATTTTCTCCCATTCTGAAGGCTGTCTTTTCACCTTGCTTATAGTTTCATTTTCTGTGCAAAAGTTTTTGATTTTAATTAGGTCCCATTTGTTTATTTTTGCTTTTATTTCCAATATTCTTGGAGGTGGGCCACGGAGGTCCCTGCTGTGATTTATGTCAGAGAGTGTTTTGCCTACGTTCTCCTCTAGGAGTTTAATAGTTTCTGGTCTTACGTTTAGCTCTCTAATCCATTTTGAGTTTATTTTGGTGTATGGTGTTAGGAAGTGTTCTAGTTTCCTTCTTTTACAAGTGGCTGACCAGTTTTCCCAGCACCACTTGTTAAAGAGACTGTCTTTTCTCCATTTTATATTCTTGCCTCCTTTGTCAAAAATAAGGTGCCCATAGGTGTGTGGATTTATCTCTGGGCTTTTTATTTTGTTCCATTTATCTATATTTCTGTCTTTATGCCAGTACCATTCTGTCTTGATGACTGTGGCTTTGTAGTTGAGCCTGAAGCCCAGCAGGTTGATTCACCCAGTTCCATTTTTCTTCCTCAAAATTGCTTTGGATATTCGAGATTTTTTGTATTTCCATATAAATTGTGAGATTATTTGTTCTAGTTCTGTGAAAAATATCGTTGGTAGCTTGATAGGGATTGCATTGAATATATAAATTACTTTGGGTACTGCACTCAATTTTACAATATTTATTCTTCCAATCCACGAACACGGTATATTTCTCCATCTATTAGTGTCCTCTCTGATTACTTTCACTAGTGTTTTATACTTTTCTATGTACAAGTCTTTGGTTTCCTTAGGTAGATATATTCCTAAGTATTTAATTCTTTTCATTGCAACAGTGAATGGAATAGTTTCTTAATTTCTCTTTCTATTTTCTCATTAATAGTGTATAGGAATGAAAGTGATTTCTATGTGTTGATTTTTTATCGTGCAACTTTACTGTATTCATTGATTAGGTCTAGTAGTTTTCTGGTAGAGTCTTTAGGGTTTTCTGTGTAGAGGATCATGTCATCAGCGAACAGTGAAAGTTTTTCTTCTTCTTTTCGAATTTGTATTCCTTTTATGTCTTTTTCTGCTCTGATTGCTGTAGCCAAAACTTCCAGAACTATGTTGAATAGTAGTGGTGAGAGTGGGCCCCTTTGTCTTGTTCCTGACTTTAGGGGAAATACTTTCAGTTTTTCACCGTTGAGGATAATGTTTGCTGTGTTTTTCTCATATATAGCTTTTATTATGTTGAGATATGTCCCTTCTATTCCCACTTCCTGGAGAGTTTTTTTTTTTTATCATAAATGGATGTTGAATTTTGTCGAAGGCTTTCTCTGCATCTATTGAGATTACCATATGATTTTTATTTTTCAGTTTGTTAATGTGGTGTATTACATTGATTGATTTGTAGATACTGAAGAATCCTTGCATTCCTGGGATAAAGCCCACTTGGTCATGATGTATGATCTTCTTAATATGTTGTTGGATTCTGATTGCTAGAATTTTGTTAAGGATTTTTGCATCTATGTTCTTCAGTGATACTGGCCTTTAGTTTTCTTTTTTTGTGGGATATTTACCAGGTTTTTGGATTAGCGTGATGGTGGCCTCATAGAATGAGTTTGGAAGTTTCCCTTCCTCAACAATTTTCTGGAAGACTTTTAGTAGAATAGGTGTTAGCTGTTCTCTAAATTTTTGGTAGACTTCAGCTGTGAAGCCGTCTGGACCTGGACTTTTGTTTGCTGGAAGATTTCTAATTACAGCCTCTAGTTCCATGCTTGTGATGGGTCTATTCAGACTTTCTCTTTCTTCCTCGTTCAGTTTTGGAAAGTTGTACTTTTCTAGGAATTTGTCCATTTCTTCCAGGTTATTCCTTTTATTGCCATATAATTGCTGAGAGTATTCTGTAATAATCCTTTGTATTTCTGTGTTGTCAGTTGTGATCTCTCCATTTTCATTTCTAATTTTATTGATTTGGTTATTTTCCCTTTGTTTCTTGATGAGTCTGGCTAGTGGTTTGTTAATTTTATTTACCTTCTCAAAGAACCAGCTTTTGGCTTTGTTGGTTTTTGCTATGGTCTCTTTTGTTTCTTTTGCATTTATGTCTGCCCTAATTTTTACGATTTCTTTCCTTCTACTGACCCTGGGGTTCTTCATTTCTTCCTTTAATACTTTCCTTAGATGTAGAGTTAGGTTATTTAGTTGACTTTTTTCTTGTTTCTTGAGGTGTGCCTGTATTGCTATGAACTTCCCCCTTAGCACTGCTTTTACAGTGTCCCAGAGGTTTTGGCTTGTTGTGTTTTCATTTTCATTCATTTCTATGCATATTTTGATTTCTCCTATGATTTGTTCATTATTCAGCAGTGTGTTTTTCAGCGTCCATATGTTGACATTTTTAATGGTTTTTCTCCCGTAATTGAGATCTCATCTTACTTCATTGTGATTGGAAAAGATGCTTGGAGTGATTTCAATTTTTTTGAATTTACCAAGGCTAGATTTATTGCCCAGGATGTGATCTATCCTGGAAAATGTTCCTTGTGCGCTTAAGAAGAAGGTGAAATTTATTCTTTGGAGTGAAATGCCCTATAGATATCTATTAGGTCAAACTGGTCTATTGTATCATTTAAAGTTTGTGTTTCCTTGTTAATTTTCTGTTTAGTTGATCTATCCATAGATGTAAGTGGGGTATTAAAATCTCCCACTATTATTGCATTGTTGTTAATTTCCCCTTTCATACTTGTTAGTAATTGTCTTACATATTGTGGTGCTCCTATGTTGGGTGCATAAATATTTATAATTTTTATATCTTCTTCTTGGATTGATGCTTTGATCATTATGTAGTGTCCTTCTTTGTCTCTTTTCACAACCTTTGTTTTAAAGTCTATTTTATCTGATATGAGTATTGCTACCCCTGCTTTCTTTTGGTCTCTATTTGCATGGTATATTTTTTTCCAGCCCTTCAATTTCAGTCTGTATGTGTCTGTCGTTTTGAGGTGGGTCTCTTGTAGACAACATATACGGGGTTCTTGTTTTTGTATCCATTCAGCCAGCCTTTGTCTTTTGGTTGGGGCATTCAACCCATTTACGTTTAAGGTAATTATTGACAAGTATGATCCCATTGCCATTTTCTTTATTGCTTTGGGTTAGAGTTTATACACCCTTTCTGTGTTTCCTGTCTAGAGAAAATCCTTTAGCATTTGTTGAAGAGCTGGTTTGGTGATGCTGAATTCTCTCAGCTTTTGCTTGTCTGTAAAGATTTTGATTTTTCCTTCATATTTGAAGGAGATCCTTGCTGGGTATAGTAATCTGGGCTGTAGGTTATTTTCTTTCATCACTTTAAGTATGTTTTGCCGTTCCCTCCTTGCCTGAAGAGTTTCTGTTGAACGATCAACTGTTATCCTTATGGGAATCCCCTTGTGTGTTATTTGCTGCTTTTCCCTTGCTGCTTTTATTATTTGTTCTTTGTGTTTGATCTTTAATTTGATTAATATGTATCTTGGAGTATTTTCGCCTTGGGTTTAACCTGTTGGGGGCTCTTTGGGTTTCTTTTACTTGGGTGATTATTTCTTTCTCCATTTTAGGGAAGTTTTCAACTATTATCTCCTCAAGTATGCTCTCATGGTCTTCCTTTTTGTCTCCTTCTTCTGGGACTCCTACGATTCGAATGTTGGAGCATTTAACATTGTCCCAGAGGTCTCTAATATTGTCCTCATTTCTTTTAATTTATTTTTCTTTTTTCCTCTCTGTTTCATTTATTTCTACAATTCTATCTCGCTTATCCTGTCTTCTGCCTCTGTTATTCTACTGTTTGTTACCTCCATAGTGTTTCTGATTTCATCTGTTGCATTATTCATTGTATATTGACTCTTTCTTATTTCGTCTAAGTCCTTATTAAACCTTTGTTCAATCTTCTCAATCCTTTTCTCCAGGTTATTTATCTGTAACTCCATTTTGCTTTCAAGATTTTGAATTATTTTCACCATCAAAATTCGAAATTCTTTACCAGGTAGATCCCCTATATCTTCCTCTTTTGTTTGTGTTGGTGGGCATTTATCTTGTTCCTTTACTTGCTGGGTATTTCTCTGCCTCTTCATCTTGCTTGCATTGCTTTGCTTGGGGTGGCCTTTCCCTCTTCTGGCCGTTTGTGGAGTTCTCTTTATTATGTAGTTTCCTCGCTGTGTGTGGGGTTGGACGGGTGACTTGTCAAGGTTCCCTGGTTAGGGGAGCTTGTGTTGGTGTTCTGGTGGGAGGAGCTGGATTTCTTCTCTCTGGAGTGCAATGAAGTGTCCAGTAATGAGTCTGAGATATCAGTTGGTTTGGAGTGACTTTGGGCAACCTGTATATTGAAACTCAGGGCTATTTTCCTGTGTTTTTGGAGAATTTGCGTGGTATGTCTTGCTCTGGAACTTGTTGACCCTTGGGTGTTGCTTGGTTTTAGTGTAGGTATGATGAGCTCCTATCGATTAATGTTCCCTGGAGTCAAGAGTTCTCTGGTGTTCTCAGGATTTGGGTTTAAGCCCCTTGCCTCTAGTTTTTGGTCTTATTCTTGGAGTAGTCTCTATACTTCTCTATCTGTCATTTCCAAGGTGGTTCCCTCTGTTTTAGCTTCTGTTTGCTGGTCTCTTCAGTGTCTCATTTCTGCCCTGATACTAGGGGGCAAGTGGACACAGTTGTTCAGTCCTGTTCTGGGAAGGGAGGAACACTGCAGACAAATATCTCTGGTGTTTGTGGGGAGTGCGCGCAGCGTCTCGGCCACACTGGGTTTGAACCCGCTCACAGCGTGTGTGTTGTCTCAGTCTACACTGCACAGGCTCTAGGTTTCTCTGCCGGGAACTGTCCAAGGCCGGCGCTGGGTCGTATGCACTTCTCAGGTCTGTGCGTCTCAAGTTCAATTTCTCTGATACTCCACAAAGGCGCAGACTTGGCTGGGTCTGAGTTTTGTGCCTTCCCCGGTCCGAGCATCTCAGGTGACCAGGTGTTTGGCGAGTGCGGTCACTGCAACTTATTGCCTCCTTAGTCCCTGCCACACGGCGTTTTGGGTGTACAGCCTGCGCACCTTCTCAGGCGGATATTGACCGGCTGGAGCCCAAGAAGTCTTGATTAGCAACAAGCCTGCCTGCCGTTTTTATCCGATGCCTTTCTGGGGCCACGGTTGCCCCCTCCGGCTCTGGCTGACCTCCCTGACTGTCTCAGTGGGGGATGGTGGATGGGCCGACCGCAGCCGGCTCACTCTGCTCAGCCCTTTGTTCTGTGAGCGGGGCTGGCGGAGTCTTAGGTTAGAGCTTTCTGCCTTTTCGTGGCGAATCTATCCCAGTCTGCTTTGCTGTCTCCAGTTAGTTTTCTCGGATTATTCTCATGGCATTCAAGCCCAGTCCTCTCTCTAAGCTGTTCACCCGGCTCCTCCATGCCCAGCCCCCGCTTGCTAATGGCATATGCAGGCGTCTGCGCTGCTTCTCTGCTTGGAGTTATTGTTTGGCGGGTAATCTGTGTGTTTTAATTATTTCTTTCTTTTTCCTCCCAGTTATGTGGCCCTCTGAGGTTCCAAGGCTCACCACAGACTAGTCAGTGAGAGTGTTTCCTGGTGTTTGGAAACTTCTCTCTTTTTAAAGCCTCCCTTCCTGGGACGCAGCTCCGTCGCTCCCCCTTTTGTCTCTCTTTTAATCTTTTATGTTTTTTTCCTACCACCTTTCGAAGACAATGGGCTGCTTTTCTGGGTGCCTGATGCCCTCTGCCAGCATTCATAAGTTGTTTTGTGGACTTTACTCCGCGTTCAAATGTTCTTTTGATGAATTTGTGAGTGAGAGAGTGATCTTGCCGTCCTATTCCTCCGCCATCTTGTTCCTTCTCTTCTCTGCCTTTTTCTATCTCTCTCTCTCTCTCGCTCTGCTTTTATTCTCTTGGGGATTAGGCTGTGTCTTATTGAGATGGATCTGGTCCCAAGTTTTCTGCTTCCCTGAGCCATACATAGAAAGTTTGGACCCAAAAAAGCTGCTTCTACTTTAGCCCTCAGCTAAGTAATCAAACAAGTATAACTTGCCCTACAGCAAAACAGCATGAGTGAAAACTATTGCTTATTCATCAGATTGACTTTATACTGAGTGTTCTTTAATTACAACTCTGAGCTCTTTCTATCCAGGTTCATTAATAGCTTTTTTTTTTTTAAATTGTGTGGCATAGATGTGTGCTGTGTGCTAAGTGGCTTCAGTTGTGTCTGACTCTTTGTGACACTTTGGACTGTAGCCTGCCAGGCTCCTCTGTCCATGGGATTCTCCAGGCAAGAAAACTGGAGTGGGTTGCTGTGCCCTCCTCCAGGGGATCTTCCTGACCTAGGGATCGAACTTGTATCTCTTTTGTCTCCTGCATTGAAAGACAAGTTCTTTACCACTAGCATCACTTTGGAAGCCCATGGCATAGATATCTGCTCACATCTGGAAAAAATTAGGAGGAATCATTGACTAAAGATATTCACCAAATGTTTGACATGGTAAGGATACACGTCATATCATGTATTCGTTTCTTCTGATGACAGGAAAGTGAAGGGGAAGATAGGTCTTGCCCTAAGTTATATACGAACCATCCAGATCCCCAACTTTTAGTCCAATAGGTTCTCTACTGTTACAACGGTGCTTAATATACGTTTACTGATTATTTTATAATTGGCTGATGGATGAGTTAGGCAGGTCTTTCTGGTATCCCAAAAGCAAATCATGTAGAAAATAGTATAGTATTGAGCAAAATTTAAAAGTAAAGTCCATAACTAGGTCTGATGTTTAGCTTGTTATACCAATATGATTATACCAGTTATGTTACATAATTGTCCGTGCTCATTGGTTAGTGTCTATGACATATTGATTGTAAAATATTTTGAATGTCAATTCTGCCTATAAGTGCTAAGCAGACAATGTAAATGAGGAAGGTAGATCATGTGAGTATTTTCAAATTGAAATGCATTAAGACAAATGACCTTTAAGTGTACCATGATCACAGTGAAGTTTAGCTAATACCAAAGTTTTGAGATTGTATTTATTTCCATTTAAGCAGCTACCAACTATTTAGAAAATTAAAAAATAACATTCTAGAGCAATGGTAACAAGTAGAAATGTAATGTGAGCATGTGAGTACTTTTTAATTGAAATTTTTACTGAGATAGTTATGGAGCTTAAGTACAAATAGAGATGTGGTGTAGTATTTACCTGAAGTGAAGTGAAGTCACTCAGTCATGTCCGACTCTTTGCAACCCCGTGGACTGTAGCCTACCAGGCTCCTCCGTCCATGGGATTTTCCAGGCAACAGTACTGGAGTGGGTTGCCATTTCCTTCTCCAGGGATCTTCCCAACCCAGAGATCGAACTCGGGTTTCCTGTATTAGAGGCAGACGCTTTATCGTCTGAGCCAACAGGGAAGTATTTACCTAGTTACCCTCTAACCTTTTAGAAAACTAGTTTAATACCATGATCAGCATATTGACATTGATTCAATTCACCAGTAGTTTTCAGAGGTTTCTGATCTGTGTGTGTGTGTATGAGTGCATTTAATTCTATACAAATTTATTACGTGTGTACGTTGGTGTATCTACCACTATAAACAAGGTACTGAACCGTTCTATCTCTGTAAGGATTCCTTCTTTTGCCCTTTTATATCCACACCTTCTTACCTCCCAACCACCATTCCCAACCCTTGGAAATGGTAATTACTTCTTCATCTCTGTATTTTTGTTATTTTAAAAATGTTACATAAATCATACAGTTTGTGACCTTTGGGATACCATTTTTTAAAACTTAGCCTAATCCCTATAGATTCATCAAAGTTATTGCCTTTTTCAATAGGTCATTCCTTTTTATTGCTGACTGCTATACCATAGTATGGGTGTACCACAGTGTGTTTAACCATTCACACGATCAAGAGCGTGTAGTCTGTTTTCATCATTTGGTTATTACAAATAAGGCTGTTGTGAATATAAGTTTCCATCTTTATGGAATTGCCCAAGAATGTAATTGCTGGATTGTATGATAAGTGTTTGCTTGTTTAACTTTCTGGAAAACTGTTTTCCGGGATGGCTGCGTAATTTTACCTTTCCAATATCAATGTACAAACGATCTAAATTCTCTGTATTTTTGCAACATTTGATGTGTCATTTCCTCTTTGCCATTCTGATGGCTTTGGTTTTAATATAATTTTGCTTGTGACTGAACAAATTTCCATGTGTTTACTTATCATCTGTATATCTGTATATCCTCTTTATTTTTTATGTATTTTGCCTATTTTCTAATTATGTTTTTATTTTTTTTTTTGCTGTTGAATTTTGAGAATTTTTTATGTATTGTAATTAGTTTGCCAGATATGCCTTTTGCAAATATTGGAGCAGCCAAAAAGTTTATTCAGATTTTTCCATAAGATGTTACGATCTTTTTGCCAACCCAATATTTTCTCCAGGTCTATACTGGTCTTTCCATCCTCTTACCATGAGCTTTCACAGAGGAAAAGTTTTAAATTTTGATGAGATCCAATTTTTCAAATTTTCCTTTTATATACTGTGTTTTTGCTTTCAACTCTAAGAATTATTTGCTTGGCCCCATACCCTGGAAATTTTCTCTGACAAATTTTTCTAAAAGTTTTATAGTTGTATGTGTTATATTTAAATCTATGCTTCTGCTGCTAAGTCACTTCAGTCATGTCTGACTCTGTGCGACCCCATAGACAGAAGCCCACCAGGCTCCCCCGTCCCTGGGATTCTCCAGGAAAGAACACTGGAGTGGGTTGCCATTTCCTTCTCCAATGTGTGAAGGTGAAAAGTGAAAGTGAATTTGCTCAGTCGTGTCTGACCCTTAGCGACTCCATGGACTACAGCCCACCAGGCTCCTCCATCCATGGGATTTTCCAGGCAAGAGTACTGGAGTGGCTTGCCATTGCCTTCTGCATATTTAAATCTATGATTTGTTTTGAAATCTTTTTTTCTAAAATGTTTACTTTTCTACCTTCATATATGTCCGACTGCTCCAGTACCAATTCTATCTGTCCAAAATGTCCAATTCTGTCAAAAATTAATTGGACATATTTGTGTAGGTCTGTTTCTGTTCCATTGATCTTTGTATCTATCCCTCCATCAATACAATACTATCTGGATTACGGTAGACCTATGGTAAGACAATATCAGATAGAGTGATTTCTTGTTATGCAGTTTTTTGTCTCTATTGTTTCAGCTATTCTCAGTTCAGTTCAGTTCATTTCAGTCGCTCAGTCGTGTCTGACTCTCCGTGACCCCATGAATCACAGCACGCCAGGCCTCCCTGTCCATCACCAACTCCCGCAGTTCACTCAAACTCATGTCCACAGAGTCGGTGATGCCATCCAGCCATCTCATTCTCTGTCGTCCCCTTCTCCTCCCGCCCCCAACCGTTCCTAGCATCAGAGTCTTTTCCAGTGAGTCAACTCGTCGCATGAGGTGGCCAAAGTATTGGAGTTTCAGCTTTAGCATCAGTCCTTCCAATGAACACCCAGGATCGACCTCCCTTAGAATGGACTGGGTGGATCTCCTTGCGGTACAAGGGACTCTCAAGAGTCTTCTCCAACACCACAGTTCAAAAGCATCAATTCTTCGGCAATCAGCTTTCTTCACAGTCCAACTCTCACATCCATACATGACCACGGGAAAAACCATTGCCTTGACTAGATGGACCTTGGTTGGCAAAGTAATGTCTCTGCTTTTTAATATATTATCAAGGTTGGTCATAACTTTGCTTCCAAGGAGCAAGCGTCTTTTAATTTCATGGCTGCAATCAGCATCTGCAGTGATTTTGGAGCCCCCCAAAATAAAGTCTGACACTGTTTCCACTGTTTTTCCATCTATTTCCCATGAAGTGATGGGACTATATGCCATGATCTTTGTTTTCTGAATGTTGAGCTTCAAGCCAACCTTTTCACTCTCCTCTTTCTCTTTCATCAAGAGACTTTTGAATTCCTCTTCACTTTCTGCCATAAGGGTAGTGTCATCTGCATATCTGAGGTTATTGATATTTCTCCCAGCAATCTTGATTCCAGCTTGTGCTTCTTCCAGCCCACCGTTCCTCAGGATGTACTCTGCATATAAGTTAAATAAGCAAGGTGACAATATACAGCCTTGACATATTCCTTTTCCTATTTGGAACCAGTCTGTTGTTCCATGTCCAGTTCTAACTGTTGCTTCCTGACCTGCATACAGGTTTCTCAAGAGACAGGTCAGGTGGTCTGGTATTCCCATCTCTTTCAGAATTTTCCACAGCTATTCTAGGTCTTGTGAATTTTCTTTTAAAAATATATATTTTTAATTTATTTGTTTTAACTGGAGATTAATTGCTTTACAATATTGTGATTGTTTTTTTTGCCATGCAACAGCATGAATTGGCCATAAATATACATGTATTACCCCCATCCTAAATCTCCCTCCAACCTTCCTCCCCACCCTATCTCCCCAGCTTGACCAAGAGCAATGGCTTTAGGTGCCCTTCTTCATGCATTGAACTTACATTGGTCATCTATTTTAAGTATGGTAATGTGTATGGTTCAATGCTATTCTCTCAAATCATGTAAATTTTAGAATAGGATTTCTTATGTCTCCAAAAATCCTTGCTGGAGTTTTTACAGAATTGTGTTAAGCCTGTAGATCAGTCTGGAGAGGACTGATGTCAGCATAGTAATGTTGAGTTTTATAATTCATGAACATGGTAGGTAGCTTTATTTGTTTAGGCATTCTTTGATCATTTTTAGGCATTCTTTGATTTTTTTTAACCAGCATTTTGTAATTTTTCAGCATATAACCTCCTGTACAGAGTTTTAAATGGTATATCTAAATATTCAATGTTCTTTGGAGTGATTTTAAATGGTATTGTGTTTTAAATTGCAGTTTCTACCTGGTCACTGTTAAGTATATAAGAATATTATCATTTTTTTGTGTGTTGATCTAGTATCTTGTGACTTTGCTGAACTCACTTGTTAGTGACGGAAATGTTCCATAGGTTCTCTGGGGCTTTCTTTGTAGACAATTATGTCTGCAACTAGAGACAGTTTTATTTTCTTCTCTTCTAAGTTGTATGCTTTTATTTCCCTTGTCTTATTGCAGTGGCTAGAACTTCCAGTATTATGTCAAATAAGAGTGATGAAAGCGGATGTCCTCTCCTTCTTCTTGATCTTAGAAGAAAAGCATTCAGCCTTTTACCATTAAGTATGATGTCACCTGGTAAAGAATCCACCTGCAATGCAGGAGACCCCTGTTCAATTCCTGAGTTGGGAAGATTCTCTGGAGAAGAGCTAGGCTTCCCACTCCAGTATTCTTGGGCTTACCTGGTGGCTCAGATGGTAAAGAATCCACCTGCAATGCGGGAGACCTGAGTTGATCCCTGGGTTGGGAAGATCCCTTGGAGGAGGGCATGGCAACCCACTCCGGTGTTCTTGCCTGGAGAATCTCCATGGACAGAAGAGCCTAGCTGGCTACAGTTCATGTGGTCCCAAAGAGTTGGACATGACTGAGCAACTAAGCATTTATAGCACATTATGTCACCTGTAGGGTTTCTTTTTTATTTTTTACTTTTCTGTAGAGTGAGTGGAATAAAGATATTCTTTATTAAGTTGAGGAAGTTTTTGTCTATTCCTAACTTATATGCAGAGTACATCATGAGGAATGGTGGGCTGGAAGAAGCACAAGCTAGAATCAAGATTGCTGGGAGAAATATCAATAACCTCAGATATGCAGATGACACCACCCTGATGGCAGAAAGTGAAGAGGAACTAAAAACCTCTTGATGAAAGTGAAAGATGAGAGTGAAAAAGTTGGCTTAAAGCTCAACATTCAGAAAACTAAGATCATGACATCTGATCCCATCACTTCATGGCAAATAGATGGGGAAACAGTGGAAACAGTGTCAGACTTTACTTTTTGGGGCTCCAAAATCACTGCGGATGCTGATTGCAGCCATGAAATTAAAAGACGCTTACTCCTTGGAAGGAAGGTTATGACCAACCTGGATATTGTATTAAAAAGCAGAGACATTACTTTGCCAACCAAGGTCCATCTAGTCAAGGCTATGGTTTTTCCCGTGGACATGTATGGATGTGAGAGTTGGACTGTGAAGAAAGCTGATCGCCGAAGAATTGATGCTTTTGAACTGTGGTGCTGGAGAAAACTCTTGAGAGTCCCTTGGACTGCAAGGAGATCCAACCAGTCCATTCTAAAGGAGATCAATCCTGGGTGTTCATTGGAAGGACTGATGCTAAAGCTGAAACTGCAATACTTTGGCCACCTCATGCGACGAGTTGACTCACTGGAAAAGACTCGATGCTGGGAGGGATTGCGGGCAGGAGGAGAAGGGGACAACAGAGAATGAGATGGCTGGATAGCATCACCCACTCGATGGAGGTGAGTTTGAGTGAACTCCGGGAGTTGGTGATGGACAGGGAGGCCTGGCGTGCTGTGATTCATGGGGTCGCGGAGAGTCGGACACGACTGAGCGACTGAAATCAACTGAACTGAATATATGCCAGGCACCTGCATATAGACAAACATTATTATTTTCCCTTTCTTTATTGAAACTTATACTCTAGTGAGAGAGAGAGAATTAAAAAAATAATTACAAAACTAAGTTCAATGATGAAACTGCTACAGGGTGAAAAATTCGAAGTCATTTAACCTACTGGGCAGAGGGAGAAGATCAGGAAAAGAATTCCTGACATTTAAGCAGAGCATATCAACTTTTTATCCCATTGTTAAATTAATTTATGCTGAAAGCTAAAATGTCAGCATAAATTTAAGCATATTAGAGGTGATATTCTCAGTGCCTGTAAAGTAAACATGGTACTCAAAGACAGAAGACTTTTCTCTTTGTGGACAGAAGCTATATAATGTTAATATGAATTTGCGTGAACTCCAGGGGTTGATGATGGACAGGGAGGCCTGGTGTGCTGTGATTCATGGGGTCGCAAAGGGTCGGACACGACTGAGCGAGTGAACGGAACTGAACTGAATTGAATGGTAAAATTATTCTGAGGAAAGCAACCAGAATGTTTGTTGTCAGGTTTTGAAATATAACATGTAACTGTCAAAGGGACTGGGATTTTGTTTTTTAAACTGCAGATTGGTTAGGTTTCGGTGGAATGATGGAAAGGTAAGCTTATTAAGATCGATGAAATGTTGTCACAGGGCAGTGGCAACAATTTTGTTCTGTGTGGTCCCAAGGCAGTAGCTATAGAAAGAAAGACATCAGCAAAATCTAAGAATAGTCAAAGGGGCCCATAGTTAGGGTACAGGGATTGGGGGAATTGAGGGAGATTAAAATTTGAACAAGTATGCTAAGTTTGATAATCTTCATAGTTCCTTTGAACTTTGAAATTCCAGTAAATTCAATATCATATATGGAGATGAAAAACCAATGAAATCCATTAGATTGTTTTCTTTAATTTTGAAAGTGGAACATTGACAAAATTTTGACATTGAGTAGGAAAAAACCTGGGAGGTAGAATTTTAAAAATCAACAACTCAGAGAAAGCTTGGAAACTAAAAACTCAGGATACATAATGATAGAGATAAAAATACCAAGAACTTGGAAAAATGCAAACAACCACAGAATAACTACCTGGTCAAATCAAAGAGGCTATTGCACAGAGAGAGGGCATCTCTTAAAGACTGGAAAGAAGGTCCTAATTTGGAGAACAGGGAAGAACACAAATTGTAAGGCTTGAGGGGGTAGGAATTTCCAGGAATTCAGAATGGGATAGGAGTGTGACCAGGGAGACTTCCAGATGAGGCAGAGAATTTAGAGGTTTGGGGATCTGTTTCAGAGTGGGAGAGATGGGTGCATGTCTCTGTCCTTCATTTTATCATTCTAATTTTTACTGTTTTACCACTACCCAGTCCTGGTATCTCCCCAATCAAGTATCTTTCTTTCATTTTCAAAGTGTATTATTATTTTTACACCTATTCTAAGAAAACTTCATTTCATTTTCTAAACTTAAATAACAGAAGAATTGATTGAACATTTGTCCACCACTCTTCAAAAATCTTAAATTATTAAAGGTAGTTTTGACTTGTGTGTTGATTCTGGATTGAATTTTCCCCCTTTTAAGTCAATAGCACTTGATAGAAAAAAGGTTCTGTTTTTAGTACTACTGTCAGGCTGTGCTTATAGTTGGTGGGTTTAAGAATGGGAAAGGCAGATAATCAAAGATCTCTGTTTCTCTGGTCTATTTACAGTTGTGTCCATTGCCTTCATAGTTCCTAAAATGAGAAGGTTGTCTAGGAAATCAGAGTATCTGCTTTGGCATGAGAGTAGAGATAAAAATGTGCTTCAAGAGGAACACCAAGAAACCCTTTGCTTGACAGAAATGAAAAGAGGGATCGTCACGTGACTACTTTAAGGACCTGCAATACTCCTACTGAAGATTTATTCCAAACCTAAGAGGAATCATTCTTGACTCCTTCCCCTTACCAGCTCCCTCCTTAGTGGCACCCTGGATCTAAGATGCTTCTTTTGTTTAAGACTTCATATGAACCATCCACTTTAAAAAAATTTTCCTTTTTTCTTTTATATTTTTTAATATAAACACATTTATTTTAATTGAAGGCTAATTACTTTACAATATTGTATTGGTTTTGCATACATTGACATGAATCCTCCACGGGTGTACACATGTTCACCATCCTGAACACTGAACCATCCACTTTTATAATTAGGAGCTAATGAAAAAAATTAAAGAAGCTAGTATCAACAATATTATATTATAAACAAACCTATTAGAGGAATATCTTACATACTCTTCTTATAAAATGGCAAGATGATGGATATCAATAATTAAATTATGAGTAGACATCAACATTCAAAAATCTAAGATCATGGCATCA
Organism: Moschus berezovskii; assembly: GCF_049115385.1. Classification (NCBI taxonomy): domain Eukaryota; kingdom Metazoa; phylum Chordata; class Mammalia; order Artiodactyla; family Moschidae; genus Moschus; species Moschus berezovskii. The sequence continues at coordinate 67,988,551 of NC_142488.1, forward strand.
GGACCCACCATATCATGGCAAATAGATGGGGAAACAAAGGAAACAGTGAAAGTCTTTCTTTTCTTGGGTTCCAAAATCGCTGCAGATGGTGACTGCAGCCATGAAATAAAAAGACGTTTGCTCCTTGTAAGAAAAGCTATGACCAACCTAGACAGCATATTAAAAAGCAGAGGCATTACTTTGGCAACAAATGTCCATATAGGAAAGCTATGGTTTTTCTAATAGTCATGTATGGATGTGAGAGTTGGACCTTAAAGAAGGGTGAGTGCTTAAGAATTGATATTTTCAACTGTGGTGCTGGAGAAGACTCTTGAGAGCCCCTTGGACTGCAATGAGATCCAACCAGTTCATTCTAAAGGAGATCAGTCCCGGGTTGCTGAAACTGAAGCACCAATGCTTTGGCTACCTGATGCAAAGAGCCGACTCATTGGAAAAGACCCTGACACTGGGAAAGATTGAAGGCAGGAGGAGAAGGGGATGACAGAGCATGAGATGGTTGGATGGCATCACCGATTCAATGGACATCAGTTTGAGCAAGCTTTGGGAGACAGTGGACAGGGAAGCCTGGCATGCTGCAGTCCATGGGGTCGCAAAGAGTCAGACATGACTGAGTGACTGAAAAACAACAACAGACATTCTCTAATTCATTTATCAAATCACTTCCTGGCATGCCTGGTATTTCACTGGTAAATGGCTCACCCAGATGTTAGCAGCTTGTAGTATATTAGAGAGTAAGTCCCATCATATGAGATTTCCCTACTTGATTTGTTTCATAGCAATTCATTCTTAAAGGAGAATAATGAGCAACTAGTATTGGGCTTGTTTCTGCCAGTCTTGGGCAGTTGTAGGCCCTCCAGGTCAAAGGGAGGCCATTGTATACCATCAAGCTGATGACAAGAAGGGATGAAAGTTATTCTGTGCTTTCTAGGTGTTTCAGGAGGCAGAAATTTGTAATTTTTTTGAAGCCTTAGAATATCAGCCCTGGTGAAGTGAGGAAACATACTTCTCAATAAGTATAAAATTACCTAATTCAAATTTGGAATCATTGTACTTGAGTTAAGATGAATTAAAACAATTTCTTTATTGTCATCTCTCAATTAAGAAATGGTATTTTGGGAGGAGGGAAGAAGATGACGGAGGAATAGGACGGGGAGACCACTTTCTCCCTCACAAATTCATCAAAAGAACATTTGAACGCTGAGTGAATTCCACAAAACAACTTCTGAATGCCAGCAGAGGACATCAGTCAGAAAAGCAGCCGATTGTTTTCAAAAGAAGGTAGGAAAAAATAAAAGATAAAAAGAGAGGCAAAAGAGGTATGGACGGAGCTCTGTCCCAGGAAGGGAGGCTTAAAAAAGAGAGAAGTTTCCAAACACCTGGAACCACTCACTGGTGAGTCTGTGGCAAGCCTTGGTAACTCAGAGGGCAACATAACTGGGAGGAAAAAAAAATTAAAACCCACAGATTACGTGCCCAATGGTAACTCCCAGCAGAGAAGCAGCACAGACGCCCACATCCGCCATTAGCAAGCAGGGGCTGGGCAGGGAGGAGCCGGCTGCACAGAGGACCTGGCCTGAATGCCGTGAGGACAATCTGAGGGAGCTAACTGGACATAGCAAAGCAGACTGTGGGATAGCTAACCCATGAAAAGGCGAAAAGCTCTAATCTATGACTCGGCCAGACCCACTGACAGAACAAAGGACTGAGCAGAGTTAGCCAGCTGTAGACCTGCCCAACCCCCATCCCCGCAAAGACAGGCAGGGGAGGGCAGCCAGAGCAAGAAGGGGGCAATCCTGGCCCCAGAGAGGCAACCGATACCAAACTGAAAGCAGGCTTCATTGCTAACCAAGACTTCTTGGGATTCTGGATGGTTGACATCCACCTGAGAAGGTGCGCTGATTGTACACCCAGAAAACCGAGCAGCAGGGACCGGGGAGGTGATAAGTTGCAGTGACCGCGCTCGCCAAACACCTGGTCACCGGAGCTGCTCGGACTGGGGAAGAGCACAAAGAGCGCCTTTGTGGAGTACCCAAGTACCTGAACCTGAGTGGCTTAGACATGGGATATGCATGCAACCCAGCGCCGGCCTCAGACAGTTCCCGGCAGAGCAACCTAGAGCCTGTGCAGTGTATACTGGGACAGCACACACACTGTGAGTGAGGAAAACCCAGTGTGTCCAAGACCTTGCGAGCACTCCCCACAGACACCAGAGATATTTGTCTGCAGTGTTCCTCCCTCCCTACAGCACGACTGAACAAGTGAGCCTTAAAAAGTGTCCACGACCGCCTCCTAGTGTCAGGGCGGAGATTAGACACTGAAAAGACCAGCAAAAAGAAGAAGTTAAAACAGAGGGAACCACCTTGGAAGTGACAGATGGAGAAGTCTTGAGGCTACTGCAAGAATAAGACTGAAAACCAGAGGCAGGAGGCTTAAATCCAAATCCTGAGAACACCAGAGAACTCCTGACTCCAGGGAACATTAACCAATAGGAGCTCATCAAACGCCTCCATACCTACACTGAAACCAAGCACAACCCAAGGGTCAACAAGTTCCAGAGCAAGACATACCATGCAAACTCTCCAGCAACACAGGAAAATAGCCCTGAACTTCAATATAAAGTCTGCCCAAAGTCACTCCAAACCCATTGACATCTCAAAACTCATTCCTGGATACTTCATTGCACTCCAGAGAGAAGAAATGCAGCTCCACCCACCAGAACACCGACACAAACTTCCCTAATCAGGGAACCTTCACAAGACACCCGTCCAACCTTACCCACAGCAAGGAAACTACACAAAAAAGAGAACTCCACACTGCCAGAAGATGGAAAGGCCACGCCAAACACAGCATTATAAGCAAGATGAAGAGGCAGAGAAATACCCAGCAAATAAAGGAACAGGATAAATGCTCACCAACCCAAGCTAAAGAGGAAGAGATAGGGAACCTACCTGATAAAGAATTCCTATTAATGAAAGTGAGAATGATGCAAAATGTTGAAAACAAATTGGAGTTACAGATAAATAACCTGGAGACAAGGATTGAGAAGATTCAAGAAAGGTTTAACAAGGAAATTGAAGAAATAAAAAAGTGTCAATATAAAACAAATAATGCAATAGATGAGATCAAAAATACTCTGGAGGGAACCAACAGTAGAATAACGGAGGCAGAGGATAGGATAAGTGAGCTAGAAGATAGAATGGTAGAAATAAATGAAACAGAGAGGAAAAAAGAAAAACGAATTAAAAGAAATGAGGACAATCTCAGAGACCTCTGGGACAATGTTAAACGCCCCAACATCTGAATCATAGGAGTCCCAGAAGAAGAAGACAAAAAGAAAGAACATGTGAGAATACTTCAGGAGAAAATAGTTGAAAAATTTCCTAAAATAGGGAAGGAAATAATCACCTAAGTCCAAGAAAACCAGAGGGTCTCCACAAGGATAAACCCAAGGGGAAATACCCCAAGACACATATTAATCAAATAAACAAAGATCAAACATAAAGAACAAATATTAAAAGCAGCAAGAGAAAAGCAACAAATAACACACAAGGGGATCTCCATAAGAATAGTAGCTGATCTTTCAATAGAAACTTTTCAGGCCAGGAGGGAATGGCAGGGCATAATTAAAGTGTTGAAAGAAAATAACCTACAGCCCAGATTACTGTACCAGGAAGGATCTCATTGAAATATGAAGGAGAAATCAAAAGCTTTACAGACAAGCAAAAGCTGAGAGAATTCAGCATCACCAAACCAGCTCTTCAAAAAATGCTAAAGGACCTTTTCTAGACAGGAAACACAGAAAGAGTGTATAAACTCGAACCCAAAACAATAAAGTAATGGCAACGGGATCATACTTATCAATAATTATCTTAAATGTAAATGGGTTGAATGCCCCAAGCAAAAGAGAAAGACTGGCTGAATGGATACAAACACAAGGCCCCTAATATGTTGTCTTCATCTTTCAAGATTTAAAATAGCTCAACTGGAATTCCATCACCTCCATTAGCTTTGTTTGTAGTGATGCTTTCTAAGGCCCACTTGACTTCACATTCCAAGATGTCTGGCTCTAGGTCAGTGATCACGTTATCATGACTATCTTGGTCGTGAAGATCTTTTTTGTACAGTTCTTCTGTGTATTCTTGCTACATTTTCTTAATATCTTCTGCTTCTGTTAGGTCCTTACCATTTCTGTCCTTTATCGAGCCCATCTTTGCATGAAATATTCCCTCGGAATCTCTAATTTTCTTGAAGAGACCTCTTGCTTTTGCTATTCTGTTGTTTTCCTCTATTTCTTTGCATTGATCACTGAGGAAGGCTTTCTTATCTCTCCTTGCTATTCTTTGGAACTCTACATTCAGATGCTTATATCTTTCCTTTCCTCCTTTGCTTTTCGCTTCTCTTCTTTTCACAGCTATTTGTAAGGCCTCCTCAGGCAGCCATTTTGCTTTTATGCATTTCTTTTCCATGGGGATGGTCTTGGTCCCTGTCTCCTGTACAATGTCACGAACCTCTGTTGAGAGTTCATCAGGCACTCTATCTATCAGATCTAGTCCCTTAGATCTATTTCTCACTTCCACTATATAACCATAAGGGATTTGATTTAGGTCATATCTGAATGGTCTAGTGGTTTTTTCTACTTTCTTCAATTTAAGTCTGAATTTGGCAATAAGATGATGCTGTGAAAGTGCTACACTCAGTATGCCAGCAAATTTGGAAAACTCAGCAGTGGCCACAGGACTGGAAAAGGTCAGTCTTCATTTCAATCCTGAAGAAAGGCAATGCCAAAGAATGTTCAAACTACCACACAATCGCACTCATCTCACACGCTAGTAAAGTCATGCTCAAAATTCTCCAAGCCAGGCTCCAGCAATATCTGAACTGTGAACTCCCAGATGGTCAAGCAGGTTTTAGAAAAGGCAGAGGCACCAGAGATCAAATTGCCAACATCCGCTGGATCATGGAGAAAGCAAGAGAGTTCCAGAAAAACATCTATTTCTGCTTCATTGATTATGCCAAAGCTTGTGACTGTGTGGATCACAATAAACTGTGGTAAATTCTGAAAGAGATGTGAATGCCAGACCACCTGACCTGCCTCTTGAGAAACCTGTATGCAGCTCAGGAAGCAACAGTTAGAACTGGACATGGAACAACAGACTGGTTCCAAATAGGAAAAAGGAGTGCGTCAAGGTTGTATATTGTCACCTTGCTTATTTAACTTATGTGCAGAGTACATCATGAGGAACGCTGGGCTGGAAGAAGCACAAGCTGGAATCAAGATTGCCGGGAGAAATATCAATCACCTCAGATATGCAGATGACACCACCCTTATGGCAGAAAGTGAAGAGGAACTCAAAAGCCTCTTGATGAAAGTGAAAGAGGAGAGTGAAAAGGTTGGCTTGAAGCTCAACATTCAGAAAACAAAGATCATGGCATCTGGTCCCATCACTTCATGGGAAATAGATGGAAAAACAGTGGAAACAGTGTCAGACTTTATTTTTCTGTGTTCCAAAATCACTGCAGATGCTGATTGCAGCCATGAAATTAAAAGACGCTTACTCCTTGGAAGGAAAGTTATGACCAACATAGACAGTATATTAAAAAGCAGAGACATTACTTTGCCAACCAAGGTTCGTCTAGTCAAGGCTATGGTTTTTCCCGTGGTCATGTATGGATGTGAGAGTTGGACTGTGAAGAAAGCTGATCGCCGAAGTATTGATGCTTTTGAACTGTGGTGCTGTAGAAGACTCAAGAGAGTCCCTTGGACTGCAAGGAGATCCAACCAGTCCATTCTAAAGGAGATCAATCCTGGGTGTTCATTGGAAGGACTGATGCTAAAGCTGAAACTTTGGCCAAATACTTTGGCCACCTCATGCGACGAGTTGACTCACTGGAAAATACTCTGATGTTGGGAAAGGTTGGGGGTGGGAGCAGAAGGGGACGACCGAGAATGAGATGGCTGGATGACATCACCGACTCTAAGAACATGAGTTTGAGTGAACTCCAGGATTTGGTGATGGACAAGGAGGCCTGGTGTGCCCTGATTCATGGGATCGCACAGAGTCGGATACGACTGAGAGACTGAACTGAACTGAACTGAACTGAATATGTTGTCTACAAGAGACCCACCTCAAAATGAGGGACACATACAGACTGAAAGTGAAGGGCTGGAAAAACAGTGCACACTAATAGAGACCAAAAGAAAGCAGGAGTAGCAATACTCATATCATATAAAATAGACTTTAAAACAAATGCTGTGAAAAGAGACAAAGAAGGACATTATATAATGATCAAAGGATCAATCCAAGAAGAAGATATAACAATTATAAATATATATGCACCCAACATAGGAGCACCACAATATGTAAGACAAATGCTAACATGTATGAAAGGGGAAGTTAACAGTAACGCAGTAATAGTGGGAGATTTTAATACCCCACTCATACCTATGGATAGATCAACTAAACAGAAAATTAACAAGAAAACACGAACTCTAAATGATACAATAGACCAGTTAGACCGTATTGATCTCTATAGGACACTTCACCCCAAAACAATGAATTTCACCTTCTTCTCAAGCACACACAGAACATTCTCCAGGATAGATCACATCCTGGGCTATAAATCTAGCCTTGGTAAATTAAAAAAAAATTGATATCATTCCAAGCATCTTTTCTGACCACAATGCATGAAGACTAGGTCTCAATTACAGGAGAAAAACTATTAAAAATTACAACATATGGAGGCTGAACAACACGCTGCTGAATAACCAACAAATCATAGAGGAAGTAAAAAAAGAAAACAAAATATGCATAGAAACAAATGAAAATGAAAACACAACAACCCAAACCCGTGAGACACTTTAAAAGCAGTGCTAAGGGGCAGGTTCATAGCAATACAGGCATATCAGAAGAAACAAGAAAAAAGTCAACTAAATAACCTAACTCCACACCTATAGCAACTAGAGAAGGAAGAAATGAGGAACCCCAGGGTTAGTAGAAGGAAAAAAATCTTAAAAATTAGGGCAGAAATAAATGCAAAAGAAACAAAGGAGACCATAGCAGAAATCAAAAAAACCAAAAGGTGGTTCTTTGAGAGGGTCAATGGAGAGATCACAACAGACAACACAGAAACACAAAGGCTCATAAAAGACTACTATCAGCAATTATATGCCAGTAACATGGACAACTTGGAAGGAATGGACAAATTCTTAGAAAAGTACAACTTTCCAAAACTCAACCAGGAAGAAATTGAAAATCTTTCAGAGCCATCACAAGCACAGAAATGAAACTGTAATCAGAAATCTTCCAGCAAACAAAAGCCCAGGTCCAGATGGCTGCACAGCTAAATTCTACCAAACACTTAGAGAAGAACTAATAGCTATACTACTCAAACTCTTCTCGAAAATTGCAGAGGAAGGTCAACTTCCAAACTCATTTTATGAGGCGACCATCACACTAATACCAAAACCTGACAAAGATGCCATCAATAAAGAGAACTGCAGGCCAATATCATTGATGAACATAAATGCAAAAATCCTTAACAAAACTCTAGCAATGAGAATCCAACAACACATTTGAAAGATCATGCAACATGACCAAGTGGGCTTTATCCCATGGATGCAAGGATTCTTCAATATCCGCAAATCAATCAATGTAATACACCACATTAACAAAATGAAAAATAAAAACCATGTGATTATCTCAATAGATGCAGAGAAAGCCTTTGACAAAATTCAACATTAATTTATGATAAAAAACCCTCCAGAAGGTGGGAATAGAAGGAACATTCCTCAACATAATAAAAGCTATATATGACAAACCCACAGCAAACATTATCCTCAATGGTGAAAACTTGAAAGTGTTTCCCTTAAAGTCAGGAACAAGACAAGGGTGCCCACTCTCACCACTATTATTGAACATAGTTTTGGAAGTTTTGTCCACAGCATTCAGAGCAGAAAAAGATATAAAAGGGATCCAAATTTGAAAAGAAGAAGTAAAACTCTCACTGTTTGCAGATGACATGATCCTCTACACAGATAACCCTAAAGACTCTACCAGAAATTTACTAGAGCTAATCAATGAATATAGAAAAGTTGCAGGATATAAAATCAACACATAGAAATCCCTTGCGTTCCTATTCACTAATAATAAGAAAATAGAAACGGAAATTATGGAACCAATTCCATTCACCATTGCAATGAAAAGAATAAAATACTTAGGAATATATCTACCTAAAGAAACAAAAGACCTATATATAGAAAACTATAAAACACTGGTGAAAGAAATCAGAGAGGACACTAATAAATGGAGAAATATACCGTGTTCGTGGATTGGAAGAATAAATATTGTGAAAATGAGTATATTACCCAAAGTAATCTATAGATTCAATGCAATCCCTATCAAGCTACCAACGGTATTTTTCACAGAGCTAGAACAAATACCATTTCTGTCCTTTATCGAGCCCATCTTTGCATGAAATGTTCTCTTGGAATCTCTAATTTTCTTGAAGAGATCTCTTGTTTTTCCTATTCTGCTGTTTTCCTCGATTTCTTTGCATTGATCACTGAGGAAGGCTTTCTTATCTCTCCTTGCTATTCTTTGGAACTCTGCATTCAGATGCTTATATCTTTCCTTTTCTCCTTTGCTTTTCACCTCTCTTCTTTTCACAGCTATTTGTAAGGCCTCCTCAGACAGTCATTTTGCTTTTTTGCATTTCTTTTCCTTGGGGATGGTCTTGGTCCCTGTCTCCTTTACAATGTCACAAACCTCCATCCAGAGTTCATCAGGCACTCTATCTATCAGATCTAGTCCCTTAAATCTATTCCTCACTTCCACTGTATAATCATAAGGGATTTGATTTCGATCATATGTGAATGGTCTAGTGGTTTTCCCTACTTTCTTCAATTTAAGTCTGAATTTGGCAATAAGGAGTTCATGATCTGAGCCACAGTCAGCTCCTGGTCTTGTTTTTGCTAAATGTATACACCTTCTCCATCTTTGGCTGAAAAGAATATAGTAAGAAGAGGTGGCAAGAATACACAGAAGAACTGTACAAAAAAGATCTTCACGACCAAGATAGTCACAATAACATGATCACTGACCTAGAGCCAGACATCTTGGAATGTGAAGTAAAATGGGCCTTAGAAAGCATCACTATGAACAAAGCTAGTGGAGGTGATGGAATTCCAGTTCAGCTATTTCAAATCTTGAAAGATGATGCTGTGAAAGTGCTGCACTCAATAGGCCAGCAAATTTGGAAAACTCAGCAGTGGCCACAGGACTGGAAAAGGTCAGTCTTCATTCCAATCCCAAAGAAAGGCAATGCCAAAAATTCTCAAACTACCGCACAATTGCACTCATCTCACACGCTAGTAAAGTCATGCTCAAAATTCTCCAAGCCAGGCTCCAGCAATATGTGAACCGTGAACTCCCAGATGTTCAAGCATGTTTTAGAAAAGGCAGAGGCACCAGAGATCAAATTGCCAACATCCGCTGGATCATGGAGAAAGCAAGAGAGTTCCAGAAAAACATCTATTTCTGCTTCAGTGACTATGCCAAAGCCTTTGACTGTGTGGATCACAATCAACTGTGGAAAATTCTGAAAGAGATGGGAATGCCAGACCACCTGACCTGACTCTTGAGAAACCTGTATGAAGCTCAGGAAGCAACAGTTAGAACTGGACATGGAACAGACTGGTTCGAAATACGAAAAGGAGTGCGTCAAGGTTGTATATTGTCACCCTGCTTATTTAACTTATATGCAGAGTACATCATGAGGAATGATGGGCTGGAAGAAGCACAAGCTGGAATCAAGATTGCTGGGACTAATATCAATAACCTCAGATATGCAGATGACACTACCCTTATGGCAGAAAGTGAAGAGGAACTCAAAAGCCTCTTGATGAAATTGAAAGAGGAGAGTGAAAATGTTGGCTTGAAGCTCAACATTCAGAAAACAAAGATCATGGCATCTGGTCCCATCACTTCATGGGAAATAGATGGAAAAAAAGTGGAAACAGTGTCAGACTTTATTTTAATGTTTTCCAAAATCACTGCAGATGCTGATTGCAGCCATGAAATTAAAAGACGCTTACTCCTTGGAAGGAAAGTTATGACCAACCTTGATAATATATTAAAAAGCAGAGACATTACTTTGCCAACCAAGGTCCGTCTAGTCAAGGCTATGGTTTTTCCCGTGGTCATGTATGGATGTGAGTGTTGGACTGTGAAGAAAGCTGATCTCCGAAGAATTGATGCTTTTGAACTGTTGTGTTGGAGAAGACTCTTGAGAGTCCCTTGTACTGCAAGGAGATCCAAGCAGTTCATTCTAAGGGAGATCGATCCTGGGTGTTCATGGGAGGGACTGATGCTGAAGCTGAAAATGCAATACTTTGGCCACCTCATGCGATGAGTTGACTCACTGGAAAAGACTCTGATGCTGGGAAAGGTTGGGGGCGGGAGGAGAAGGGGACGACTGAGAATGAGATGGCTGGATTACATCACCGACTCTGTGGACATGAGTTTGAGTGAACTCCCGGAGTTGGTGATGGACAGGGAAACCTGGCATGCTGTGATTCATGGGGTCGCGGAGAGTTGGACACGACTGAGCGACTGAACTGAACTGAACTGAACTGAGAACAAATAATCTCATAATTTGTATGGAAATATAAAAAGCCTGGAATAGCCAAAGCAATCTTGAGAAAGAAGAACGGAACTGGGGGAATCAACCTGCTGGACTTCAGTCTCTACTACAAAGCCACAGTCAGCAAGACAGTATGGTACTGGCATAAAGAGAGAAATATAGATCAAGGGAACAAAATAGAAAGCCCAGATATAAATCCAAAAACCAGTGGACATCTTATCTTTGACAAAGGAGCCAAGAATATTCAATGGAGAAAAGACAATCTCTTTAACAAATGGTCAACCACTTGTAAAAGAATGAAACTAGAACACTCCCTAACACCATACACGATAATAAACTCAAAATGGATTAAAGATCTAAATGTAAGGCTGAAAACTATAAACTCCTAGAGGAGAACATAGGCAAAACTCTCCCCAACATAAATCACAGCAGGATCCTCCATGACCCACCTCCCAGAATATTGGAAATAAAAGCAAAAATGAAAAAATGGGACCTAATTACAATTAAACGCTTCTGCACAGCAAAGGAAACTATAAGCAAGGTGAACAGAAAGCCTTCAGCATGGGAGAAAATAATAGCAAATGAAGCAACAGACAAAGAATTAATCTCAAAAATATACAAGGAACTCCAGCAGCTCAATTCCAGAAAGACAAATGACCTCCCCAAAAAAATGGGCCAAAGAAGTAAACAGACATTTCCTCAAAGAAGACATACAGATGGCTAACAAACACATGAAAATATGGTCAACATCACTCATAATCAGAGAAATGAAAATGAAAATCACAATAAGGTACCATTTCATGCCAGTCAGAATGGCTGCTATCCAAAAGACTACAAGCAAATGCTGGAGAACGTGTGGAGAAAAGGGAACCTTATTACACTGTTGGTGGGAATGCAAACTAGTACTGCCACTGTGGAGAACAGTGTGGAGATTCCTTAAAAAACTGGAAATAGAACTGCCATGCTGCTGCTGCTGCTAAGTCACTTCAGTCATGTCCAACTCTGTGTGACACATACCACCCAGCAATTGCACTCCTGAGCATCAGTTTAGTTCAGTTCATCCGCTCATTCGTGTCCGACTCTTTGCGACCCCATGAATCACAGAACACCAAGCCTCCCTGTCCATCACCAACTCCCGGAGTTTACTCAAACTCATATCCTTCGATTCGGTGATGCCATCCAGCCATCTCATTCTCTGTCGTCCCCTCTCCTCCTGCCCCCCATCCCTCCCAGCATGAGAGTCTTTTCCAGTGAGTCAACTCTTCGCATGAGGTGGCCAAAATATTGGAATTTCACCTTCAGCATCAGTCCTTCCAATGAACACCCAGGATTGATCTCCTTTAGAATGGACTGGTTGGATCTCCTTGCAGTATAAGGGACTCTCAAGAGTCTTCTCCAACACCACGGTTCAAAAGTATCCATTCTTCGGTGATCAGCCTTCTTCACAGTCCAACTCTCACATCCATACATGACCACTGGAAAAACCATAGCTTGACTAGATGGACCTTTTTTGCAAAGTAATGTCTCTGCTTTTTAATATGCTATCTAGGTTGCTCATAACTTTCCCTCCAAGGAGTAAGCTTCTTCTAATTTCATGGCTGCAATTAGCATCCGCAGTGATTTTGGAGCCCAAACAAATAAAGTCTGACACTGTTTCCACTGTTTCCCCATCTATCTGCCATGAAGTGATGGGGCCAGATGCCAAGATCTTAGTTTTCTGAATGTTGAGCTTCAAGCCAACCTTTTCACTCTCCTCTTTCACTTTCATCAACAGGCTTTTGAGTTCCCCTTCACTTTCTGCCATAAGGGTGGTGTCATCTGCACATCTGAGGTTATTGATATTTCTCTCAGCAATCTTGATTCCAGCTTGTGCTTCTTCCAGCCCAGGGATCCTCATGAGGTACTCTGCATATAAGTTAAATAAGCAGGGTGACAATATACAACCTTGACGCAGTCCTTTTCCTATTTCGAACCAGTCTGTTCCATGTCCAGTTCCAACTGTTGCTTCCTGACCTGTATGCAGGTTTCTCAAGAGGCAGGTTAGGTGGTCTGGTATTCCCATCTCTTTCAAAATTGCCCACAGTTTATTGTGATCCACACAGTCAAAGGCTTTGGCATAGTCACTGAAGCAGAAATAGATGCTTATCTGAACTCTCTTGCTTTTTCCATGATCCAGCAGATGTTGGCAGTTTGTTCTCTGGTGCCTCTGCCTTTTCTAAAACGAGCTTGAACATCTGGAAGTTCATGTTTCTCATATTGCTGAAGCCTGACTTGGAGAATTTTGAGCATGACTTTACTAGCGTGTGAAATGAATGCAATTGTGCGGTAGTTTGAGCATTCTTGGCATTGCCTTTCTTCAGGATTGGAATGAAGACTAACCTTTTCCAGTCCTGTGGCCACTGCTGAGTTTTCCAAATTTGCTGGCCTATTGAGTGCAGCACTTTCACAGCATCATATTTCAGGATTTGAAATAACTCAACTGGAATTCCATGATCTCCAGTAGCTTTGTTCATAGTGATGCTTTCTGAGGCCTACTTGACTTCTCATTCCAAGATGTCTGACTCTAGGCGAGTGTTCACACCATCATGATTATCTTGGTCGTGAAGATCTTTTTTGTACAGTTTTTTCTGTGTATTCTTGCCACGTCTTCTTAATATCTTCTGCTTCTATTAGGTCCCTCCCATTTCTGTCCTCTATTGAGCCCATCTTTGCATGAAATGTTCCCTTGGTATCTCTAATTCTTGAAGAGATCTCTTGTCTTTCCTATTCAGTTCTTTCCTGCTATTTCTTTGCACTGATCGCTGAGGAAGTCTTTCTTAACTCTCTTTGCTATTCTTTGGAACGCTGCATTCAGATGCTTATATCTTTCCTTTTCTCCTTTGCTTTTCGTTTCTCTTCTTTTCACAGCTATTTGTAAGGCCTCCTCAGACAGCCAGTTTGCTGTTTTGCATTTCTTTTCTATGCGGATCGTCTTGGTCCCTGTCTCCTGTACAATATCACGAATCTCCATCCATAGTTCATCAGACAGTCTATCTATCAGATCTAGTCCCTTAAATCTATTTCTCACTTCCACTGTATAATCATAAGGGATTTGATTTAGGTCATATCTGAATGGTCTGATGGTTTTCACTACTTTCTTCAATTTAAGTCTGAATTTGGCAGTAAGAAGTTCATGATCTGAGCCACAGTCGGCTCCCAGTCTTGTTTTTGCTGACTGTATAGAGCTTCTCCATCTTTGGCTGCAAAGAATATAATCAATCTGATTTTGATGTTGACCATCTGGTGATGTCCATGTGTAGAGTCTTCTCTTGTGTTGTTGAAAGAGGTTGTTTGCTATAACCAGTGCGTTCTCTTGGCAAAACTCCATTAACCTTGGCCCTTCTTCATTCAGTGCTCCAAGGCCAAATTTGCCAGTTACTCCAGGTGTTTCTTGACTTCCTACTTTTGCATTCCAGTCCCCTACAATGAAAAGGACATCTTTTTTGAGTGTTAGTTCTTAAAAGTCTTGTAGGTCTTCAAAAACCGTTCAACTTCGGCTTCTTTAGCATTACTGGTTGGGGCCTAGGCTTGGATTACTGTAATGGTTTGCCTCGGAAATGAACAGAGATCATTCTGTCGTCAAAAACATTGCATCCAAGTACTGCATTTCCGACTCTTTTGTTGACCATGATGGCTACTCCATTTCTTCTAAGGGATTCCTGCCCACAGTAGTAGATATAATGGTCATCTGAGTTAAATTCTCCCATTCCAGTCCATTTTAGTTTTGAAAGAGACACATGTACTCCAATGTTCATTGCAGCACTGTTTATAATAGCCAATACATGAAAGCAACCTAGATGTTCATCTGCAGATGAGTGGATAAGAAATCAGTGGTACATATACACAATGGAGTATTGCTCAGCCATTAAAAAGAATACATTTGAATCAGTTCTAATGAGGTGAATGAAGCTGGAGCCTATTATACAGAGTGAATTAAGCCAGAAGGAAAAACACCATTACAGTGTACTAACACATATATATGGAATTTAGAAAGATGATAATGATCACCCTGTATATGAGACAGCAAAAGAGACAGAGATGTATAGAACAGTCTTTTGGACTCTGTGGAAAAGGGCGAGGGTTGGATGATTTGGGAGAATAGCATTGAAACATGTATATTATCATATGTGAAATGAATCGCCAGTCCAGGTTCGATGCATGATACAGGATTCTCGGGGCTGGTGTACTGGGCTGAACCAGAGGGATGGGATGGGGAGAGAGGTGGAAGGGAGTTTCAAGATGGGGAACACATGTACACCCAGGGCAGATTCATGTCAATGTATGGCAAAACCAATACAATAAAGTAAAGTAAAAAAAAATAAAATAAAAATTAAGTAAAAAAAATAATAAAAATCTTTTACAATTTATTAGTGTGAAGAATATTTCTGATCTGCCTTTCTTCTCCGTATGGAAAGGCAGTGAGGAAAAATGCTTATTATGGCAAGCTATTAATGATTAATTATGTATGAGTATTTGGTTATTTAGGTTTCCAACAGGTTAGCAGAGAAAAAAAAAAGTCTAGAAAGTGAGGAGACCTGGAGAGAAGACAGAGAGTAATAGAAGGTGGCTGGGATCACCAATTTCTGGTGTTTTCCATGTATGGCTTCTTTTTTTCTACATTTTATTTTAGCTTAATTATTTAAAATCTTTTGGAGCATAATATCATTTCCCACTAAATATTTTAATTCTTAAGTGTTATTTTATTTTGCCTTGTCCCTAATTGATCTCTGTCTCATTGTTTTAAAT
Source organism: Moschus berezovskii (assembly GCF_049115385.1). NCBI lineage: Eukaryota > Metazoa > Chordata > Mammalia > Artiodactyla > Moschidae > Moschus > Moschus berezovskii. The sequence continues at coordinate 68,003,977 of NC_142488.1, forward strand.
ACACGTTCAATTTTGCAACAGAAGGCAGTGTTGTAAAAGCAGAAGTTGAAATATGGAAATTCCCTTCAATGCACCTTTTTAGTCCCTTTAATGATATTGGCTTTTCAACTTTATTTTCTTCCAATAATCAGAAGAGTTTCACTAGTAATGCAGCTGGTTCGCTTGTTGTCTATTATGTGGTATATGTGGTATAACTGACAGGAACAAAGCAATGTGAAAAGGCTAAGAAAAACAGTGAGCTCAGCTGTAGAGTTTCAGACATTCTGCTCTGTGTGGTTGTAAAATTTCATGCTTTCTTTTTCTCATGTGAAATCTATGCTACCAGATATCCTGTACACATATGACTATCCTGTTTCTGTCCCATATCCCATTTTTATCTGTATCAGAATGTATAACGGTCCTCCCATTTGAGCCAAGTAAGACACTTCCTACTTGACTACCGTTGGTATGTGTTACTTCTCCCCTCTCCGACTAAACTAGTTAGAACACATCCCACATTCTCCAAACTAAAAACACTTCATCAAACTTTCTCACATATTAGAATCACTGTGAGGCAGATAATAAGTGAAATGAGAGTCTTGTTAGTCATATTAAATGATGATAGCACTTGTTTCCTACAGACATTATGACTTACTCAGAGGCTGCTACAGTTTGGCCTTTTAACTTTCAGCTATTTTTTACTTAGAAATCATATAAATTGGAAATAGAAGTGATAGCAGTAGCATGAGTTTTAATTTAATTTTCTTTTGGTGTTAACTTTGTTCTGACTTTTTTTCTCTAGGTTGAGCTAAGTAGATGAAGAAAAAAGCTCAGATCAATTTTTTTTTTTTAAGACTGAGGATTTTTAATACTTTGGAAGACAAAGACTAATGATAACATATACTCATTTTTTTTTGGGGGGGGTGGCTGTTTTGGCACAAGTAATTGGGAGGGGAGTTCAGAAAGGGGAACTCATGTACACCCAGGGTGGATTCATGTCAATGTATGGCAAAACCAACCAATATAATATTGTAAAATAATTAGCCTCCAGATCAATTATATTATAATTTAGTTGATATGCCCTAGGAAGGAAGTGGCATTTTATTTTATTTTTGGCATTTTAAATAATATAATATTCTGGTAAATAGAGTGCTGGTACATATGACAAGAATTATTATTCCTATTTCAAATACTTTAAATATAATAATACCAAAAATTACTTAATGCAATATTTATATTAAACATAACTGAATCTTACTTTGATTGACAATATAGAGTGCCTGGCATGTAGAAAATACTTACTAGAGGTGTGTAAAATTGAAATTAAACTAGACCTGTGTTTTCATACAATGAAGGTCTTTGGGGTCATTATTACAACCATAAGTTACTATAACACCATTTATTTACATAGCATTTCAACTTTCTAATGCTTTTTAAATTTTTAAATTAAAGTTTTAATTAAAATATAGTTGATTTACAATGTTGTGTTAGTTTCTGGTTTACAGCAAAGTGATTTATATATATATATATATATATATATTTTTCATATTCTTTTCCATAATGGCTCATTATAGAATACTGAATATTGTTCTTTGTGATATACAGTTAGACCTTGTTGTTTCTCTCATAATGCTTTTTAAACATGAAATATTTCGTTTGATGTTTTCTCTAACTTTTTTGGGTAGGTAAAAGAAGTTTTATATTCCTCATTTCATGAACAATATGGGTTGTATAGCTAGTAAGTGATAAAATTAGAAATTTATTCTTAATCTCCTGGCCCCTAGTGTTCTGACTCATATATTGCCTTTGTAATTTAATATTTGATATCTAGTAATAAGCTGAATTACTTTGCAAACAAAGGTCCGTCTAGTCAAGGCTATGTTTTTTCCCATGGTCATGTATGGATGTGAGAGTTGGACTGTGAAGAAAGCTGATCGCTGAAGAATTGATGCTTTTGAACTGTGGTGCTGGAGAAGACTCTTGAGAGTCCCTTGGACTGCAAGGAGATCCAACCAGTTCATTCTAAAGGAGATCAGTCCTGGGTGTTCATTGGAAGGACTGATGCTAAAGCTGAAACTCCAATACTTTGGCCACCTCATGCGAAGAGTTGACTCACTAGAAAAGACTCTGATGCTGGGAGGGATTGGGGGCAGGAGGAGAAGGGGACGAGAGAGAATGAGATGGCTGGATGGCATCACCGACTCGATGGACATGAGTTTGAGTGAACTCCAGGAGTTGGTGATGGACAGGGAGGCCTGGCGTGCTGTGATTCATGGGGTCGCAGAGTCAGACATGACTGAGTAACTGAACTGAACTGAACTGAATAAGCTGAATGTTGTATTAATAAAGTTTAAAATCGTTTATCCTTAAAAAATCTTTTAAAAACATAGCTTTTGAAATGTACAGGTACTTTAAGAACTAGAGCAATATATTTGATTTGCATAATAAAATCTGCCATGCAGACAGTTGCAAAAACCTAAATCACCTGGTCCAAAAGTCTGGTCCAACCCAAGTGCTCATTAAATGGTAGATATTATTGTTATCTTTATCAGCTTGGACAATGTTTCATTTCAGTGTATTTGGTGTATTTGTTACTACATATTTGATTTTATGCTAGCTGTCTGTGTGCTGTGTGTTCAGTTGCTTCAGTCATGTCCGCCTCTTTGCAACCTACGGACTGTAGCCTGCCAGGCTCCTATGTCCATGGAATTCTCAGGCAAAAATACTGGAGTTGGTTGCCATGCCCTTCTCCAGGGACTCTTCCCAACTCAGTAATCGAACCCATATCTCTGTCATCTCCTACATTGCAGGCATGTTCTTTACCCACTGAGCCACCTGGGAAGCCATGTCTAATGCTTGCTGATGCTTTTCTCCTTCATCACATTGTAAACCTCTCATGTTATACTTTATAGACACTGTCCACAGTACCTAGCTCAGTCCTGGCCACATATTTGAGTTTTGACTACTGGGTTAGAACTGTGACTTCTGGTGAAAAGAACACTGGATATGGAGTCAGGAGATCCAGATAGCGGTAAGTTATTTCAATTAAGTATTTTTCCTTTCTTTGAGCCTCCTCAATGTTTTCATTTATAAAATTTAGAAAATAGACTTCTTGAGTCTTTTACAACTCACAAATTCTTTGATTCTATGATTAGATAATGGATCTTTTCCCTGAAACAAAAAATTGTACTATAGTCTATAAATAAGCCTCTAAAGCCAGATAGGAAAATGTAGAGCCCAAGTCAGTTGACAAACCATCTCAGTTTTCCCGGAACTGTTCCTAGTTTTAACATGGCAAGTCCTGTGTCCCATGTATCCTCTCAGTCCTGATAACCTCAGGTATTTTGGCAAATGGTGTTTTTACTTTATAGAGGCTTTAAGCATTTTTGTCTTGAATTCTGCATTGATAGATAGTGCTTGATTTTGGTGATAGAGATAAGCAATTGAGTGAGGGGAAAAAAAAAAGAAGAGCCCATGATATATAAATGAGCACCCCTCTCTGGTTAGTGGTGATTCAATGTCATTGAATCAGTCACTTTGGATAACTTCTCTGTACAGGGAACTGTATTAAGCTATGCTGTCAAATGTAGGCATGTAGAAGATCTCATCTCTGTGACCCAGGCTATCTGTGTGTGTGTTGGAGGGGTAGGTTGGGGGTTATAGGAGATACACCTAAAAATCATCCCCATATACCTCAAGACAGTATATGATGACTAAATGTGTTAAACTATTCAGGGAGGGAAGCGGAGGCCAGTGAGAACTAGAAGAGGTAGAATTTAAGGTTTTAGAGGATTTGGATTGGCTATGGAAATGGCTATTCAGACAATCTAAGGGGTGGTACACACACTGCTATATAGTGCACAGGTCATACAGGTAAATAACTGTTTATGTGGGGCCAATGTCCATGAAAAAATACCACTAGTTCAAAAAAGGAAGTTCTCCAAGAGATACAAAAGGGAAGTTTGTGATGATGAGGAGTTTGGGGTGAGATCAAGGGAACTGGGGAAACAGAACTACTGTGAAATGGTCTCTGCAATTTTTCTTCTGAGGTTTCCTCTACTTTTTAGGATTATTTAACTTAGGTCTCTGCTGCAACAGTCTTGTTTGTTTCTCACCACTGCATTATGAATATTCACATGTGATAGAGTAAAGGGCACAGGCTTCAAAAGCCAAAGAGGCCTCTACCAACTTACTAGCTTTGTGACTTTGGATGAGTGAATTAGCTTTTCTAGAGCACTATTTGATCATTGATGAAACAGGAGCAAACATACCTACTTCACTAGGTTGTTCTAGAAATAAGGAAATAATTAATGTGTATAACATGCCAGACATTGTAACTGAAAGATATTAGAGGCTCAATGAATGGTAAATTCCGCACCCATCTCCTTCTAGGGTTATGATCATATATTTACTTGTCTAAGTAAGAGGCAATATCTCCTTCAAATGGCCTCAGAAAGACTCACAAAGGAGTGTTCAAAATACAGAGGAAACATACTCTTCATATTTCTGGAAATTCCTGGAGACCTGGAGATTCAACTCCCTCTACCCACACTCCTAACCCTGTAGTTCATCTGTTTGTGTGATTTAAGCTGAGACATTAGCCCTTCTCAAGTCCATAAGAACACAAGTTCCTTTCTTTGACTTTGTCTGTGTGTCATGCAAGCAGCCTGTCTAGCAGAGCAGATACAGTTGGCTACTAATGATCTGCAAGTGGTGAAAGCTGATTCCTTCCACTCTGCTCCTGTGCACCAACAAAAACACATTAATAGGCATAAACTCTAGGGAAAATTTCCCTGCTGCAGGGACTAAAATCTTGTCACTTTACCAGGAAAGCTTGGTTACTGAGGGATCTCATTATCTTCTCCAGGGCCTTTCTTTCTTTGGTTAATTTATGAAGTCCAAGAAGCGGTTTTCAAAGCTTCTCAATGTCTATGTCAGTATGCCCTTAATTTTGTAGGAATTTACTCTTCCTCTCACCCCTGCTCTCAGCAGCTCCTAACTCTCCTCTGAATCGTTTTCAACCTCCTAATTTTCCCCAAACCCTCTTCTAAACTTTCCCTCCATCCTCTCTCTAATTCCTCCATTTCTCATCCAATCTAACTTCACTCCAACCAGTCCCCTGCTCTCTCCATCTTCCTGTACCCCATTACTCACTGACATGTCACTACTCCTGGAATATTCAAGCTTTGATACTTTTAAATTCCCTCTCTCCCTTCCTCCTTCCCTCTCTTCCTCCTAATTTACTTGTGTCTTATCCATTCACTCAGCTAAACCAAGAAATAATTAAAACACTAGTAGAATTTGCACATGTTTATTGGTTTTTTAAAAAATCACCTGCAAATTTATTTTCTTTATTGAAAAGATGCTGCAATTGTTGTGATAAAGAAAATCTTGATAAGGAAAAAATCAAGTCAACATAACAACTACATTTTTAGATGTTAGTTTCTATTATCTATTCTCATGCATATTGTTAGAATAAATTGTAATTAAAACAGCCTCACATTAATGCAGGGTTCAAAGAAGGGGGCATGCAGGGTTAGTGAAAAAAATATGCAACTCAAAGTTATCAGGTTCAGTTCACAATCCAAGAGGCGGATTTGTTGTACAGGTAGACTTAGTTCACTGCCAGAGATTCAGTGGAAGTTTCTGGGAGCAGCAAATGCTGATAATACCTGAGGTTACAGAAGATAGGTTTCTTGGAGCAGTCACTAGGACAAAGAATCTACCCAGCAATTATTTCATCATGATGTCTTCTATTTCACCTGTGCCTGAAGCAACTGTAATGACAATAACAGGATGGAAAAGATATAGTGTGGGTACTCCACTCGATGTGAGGATCATGTGTTTCAAGCCAGTGGATTCTAAGAATCAGAGGGCACCTTGGCGCATGAATAATGTCAAACTGGAGCTCTTCAACATGGTTTCCAATTTTAACTTCAACAGGTGGTATTTCCTTGGTTATGGGTCCATTAATCAAGGTATGGCCAACTACAGTTTCCAGCATCAGAGGAAAGATGTTACTGTGAATGGGCAGCTTCTCTCGAAGAACCACAGAGTGGTCAATGCTGTTTATGTAGGAGCCTGAATCCACTGTAGCTTGCTCAAAGAACTGTCATCATCCCAGTCGGATTTTAACAGTAAACCATAGTGTACGAAATATGGATACTGGAAGTGAGGGGGACGCATATTTGTAGATTGGTCAGCCCGGGTTCCCCCTTACTGCAGGGCCTAGATGTTTCCCACCTGCTGGGCATGATGAGGCTTGACAGGGCAATCTCTGGTGAAATAACCAGGATGTCCACAGTAGAGGCGCAAGTGGCCTTCACGGTGGTGGGCTTGTTCAGCTTCATTGAGGTGTTGGCAACAGCTTGAAGCCTGCACTGGCTGGTTTTCAGCTGGTAAACTCTTGAATCCAGCTCTCTTCTTAGAGGGACTTGCATCTTGTGGACTTGGATCAGGTTTACCACTTAGCTTCTCTTAGGGAGATGTATTGGGTGATCAGATCAGATAGATTGGTAGCTGGGCTTGTGTGAGACAGTTCACTTCAGATAGAACTGGCAAGCCCTTCCTGAAATTGGATGCAGAGAGTGCTTTCACCCAAATTTTGTTCTTGAATAATGAGGTGGAAGTGGGTTGCGTACTGGTGGACACGATCCTCTCGTTGGCAGAGCTTATGGATGTGGTGGTTGGCATCTTCCATGTTTTCTGGATTGTCAAAAGTATCCTGAAGCACTTGTATGAAAGTTTCAAATTTCTCCAGCAGGGGGCTTTGGATATCTACTAATGGCTGGAACCAATTTTCTTCTTTACCTAAGAAGTAGTTGCCAACAAAGCTTACCAGAGCTGCTTTGGTGGGATACAGGCACCCTCTGACTCTCATGGAACTCTTCAATTGAACCAGAAACTCAGGAATTTTCTGGGTATCCCTACTGAAGGCTAAAGAATATTCTAGGGGGAAAGCTTCAGCCTCTAACTCATTGGAAGACTGTGGAAACTGTGAAGCTGTTGTTGTTTCAGCAGCTGTTAGACTGTCCAGTGACTCCTTGGGTGTTAAGAGTCCTAGGAATTCTTGGGCATCTTCAGGATCTTGGAGCTCCTGGGGAGCAGGAAACGCAAAGAATTCCAGGTGTCTAGAGGTATCTTGGCATTTTGGTGCCTCCTGTAGCTCCTGGGCATTTGTGGGGTGCCGGGGCTCTAATTTCTGGGGCTCCTGGCATTCTGGGTATATGGGGACTTCTGAACCTCCTTGAATTCTGGGCGTTTATGGTCTTCCTAGGCCACTGGGAGCTTCTGAGGCTCCTTGGCTTCTGAGGGCTTTTGGGATCCACAGGCTCCTGAAAGTTTGTAGATTATTAGAGGTGCTTGGGGATCTTGGGTTGCTGGGGGCTCCAGGGACCCAGGAGCTGCTAGGGGCTCCAGGACTTTTGGGGCTCCTGGACTGCTGAGGTCTCCCAGGCTTGGAGGTCCTGAGACTCTGGGCTTCTTGGACTCCTCGACATCTGGGGGCTCTTGGGGTTCCAAGACTGCTAGAAAATCCAGGGGGCTCTGAGGGTCTCTGGGTCTCCTGGATTGGTTCATACTCCTTGGCTGCTTGGGGTTTCTGGAGTTCTGGGATGAGGGACTGCAAGGCAGCATTTTCTTCCATCAGCCACAGCACTTGAGCCTGCAGAATTTCATTCTCTGATTTCAGAGCAATATAGGAGGCTGCTAAGTCCTCCATCACCTTTTAAGGAAATGAGGTTGGTTTGGCAGTTTGCTGCTGAGAGAGTAGGTGAGTGCTTGTGAGGTCTTTCTAAAAGCTCCTCACAGGCAGATATCAAGCTCCGTGAGCTTTCCAGGAAATGGGGATCTGTGTCCCACCAAAATTGATTAACAAGAGGTCACTGTGAGCCTCCAGAGCTCAGCAAAGGGAGATATTAGATACACTGTGAAGAGAGTGGGATCTGAGGATTAGAAACTGTGGAAAGCACTCATTCTGCCTGACGGTGCTGGATTTCTTTTACTATAGGCTTATATTCATTAGCTGGGTCATATATGCTAGCTCTGACCTCATGACATCTTAAGACAGCATCTGACCAAGACTGTGTATTTATTTTGCATTCTTCTTTTGAAACTGAGCATTATAATAGAAGCAATTTCCCCATATTCTTTCCTGTTTTATATAGTCTTTAATTTCTAATGTCTGCTTTAATATCCCGATGTGACACTTGGATTTTAACAGCTGCTTTCAATGACTAATCAAATATTTGAACAATGTGGGGATTTTAAGTTCTGTGTGGGCCAACCCAAGAGATATTTTTGAGTGGCTGGGGTAAGAGGTAGGGGGGAGCTTTCTGACACCTCAGAAATTATACCACATAAGTAAACACACAAGATCAGTCTCAGGAGAAAACAAGCACAATTTTACTAAATATATATATGTCCAGTAGACACATGCACATCATTTATAAAATGCCTCAAAATAGTTAGGAAAATAATCTTTATAAATGTACATTACCATTCAGAGACTTAGTCCAAGAGCTCCACTGTCTGCATACCCGTCGCTGAGAAGGGAAGCATGTGAATGAATGGCTGTGGAGGCTTGTCTTTTCTGCATACACTGAACTCAAACAAACACACCCACTCCAAGAACACATTCCAACTCTCCTCTGTAACGTAGCTATTATGAGTGTGGAAGAATTTATTTATTTATTTATTTTGACAGTACCTCTCAGTTTAGAGCCACAAGGAAAGTAGGATGCTGAGCTGATGTGAGACAGCCTCATGTTCTTGGTTACTTTAATAAATATTTGGCCAGGAAATTAGGAATAATGCCACTGCCCTTGTGAAAAGTTGCAAACATTTCTGAATGACCACAGTGGTTTGGAAGTTTATTTTTTATGTCTGTCTCATATAACCTCCCATCACTCTGTCCACACTGGGCTGTTTGTTGAATTCTTACTCAGAGAGTAGCCTGCAACACCTTAATCTCTACCCCCGCCCCCCACCCACTTACTCTATTCCCAGGTCCCTCCCTGCAATTTTTTCTTGGGAATTTTACCATGGACAGACCTGGACAAGGTATAATAGGGTAAGGTTTTTGGGGAGGCCAACTTTGTTGAAGGGTACTTGTAACAATCTTGCAAGGCCCTTGACTTGCTCTGAATGTTTTGGACCAGGGTTCTCATCTTTCCCTGAAATATTCAGGTGCTCTAGGAAGCACCCAGGTGTCCCACTAACGGCTGGCCTCTTGAGAAATGACCTTGCTCAAGATCTCATTTTCTCTTCTTGTGACAAATCATAGTCATTCCCTGGGCATGGGCCGTGTGGCCATTTTAGGTAAGTCTCATTTTTTGTCCTAGTAAGGAGTGGGTTTGGGGACTGTCTTTGGCCAAATCAAGTCATACATCAGGTTATTCATTGTCCCAAGTCTCCTTTGAAAATGGTAAGCTTTACATTAGTTAACATAATGGGATAAACCCTGATGGAATATTCCCAAGTCATTGCAAACGGACGGACTGAACTAGATGAACCGGAATGGAGAGGCTTTGTAAAGAAAAGTAAAACCTTTTGCAAATCAAGTGATTGTCTTTCCTTTTGATGTTTTAGTCTTTGTAAACAAAACACATGAAAATACTACCATCATCAGGAAATAATGTGTTCTAGTTATGTGAATTTTTCAGATAACTGAGGTCTTCACTTTGAAAATCCAAAACACACAGTTGATACTTACCTTGTGTGTGTGTGTGTGCTCAGTCATGTCCAACTCTTTGAGGTCCCATGGACTCCAGGCTCCTCTGTCCATGGGATTTCCCAGGCAAGAATACTGGAACAGGTTACTGTTTCCTACTCCAGGGGATCTTCCTGACCCAGGGATTGAACCCACATGTTTCATGTCTCCTGCATTAGCAGGTGGGTTCTTTACCACTAACTCTACTTGTTTACCTTACTAATTAAAAAAGCTGAGAAATATTTGTAGCATGCATTACACTTCTTTCTTCATTCTTAAGTAGGTTATTTTGAGTGTAATTTATTTTTTAATGGTTTGGGCTCATAGTTATATGAACCAGCTCCTTTATTGTGTTTAACACCATGTTGCTTCTTGAAAGTTATCGAGAAGTATAAAGCTGTCAGTCTTCAAATTAAATATCTCAAAATTGCTATCTTTTCCAATTTCTTATATATTTTTTTCACTTTGTATTTTTTCTGTCACATAGCCCTTTCACAGTGTTACGTAAATGCCTGTCCATACTTGTTGTTCAGTCTCCCAGTCATGTCTGACTCTTTGAGATCCCATGGACTGCAGCACACCAGACCTTTCTGTCCCTCACCATATCCCAAAGACTGCCCAAGTTCATGTCCATTGCATCGGTGGGGCCATCCAGCCATCTCATCCTCTGATACCTCTTTTCCTTCTGCTATCAATCTTTCCTGGCATCAGGGACTTTTCCAATGAGCCTGATGACCAAAATGCTGGAGCTTCATCTTCAGCATCAGTCATTCCAGTGAGTGTTCAGGGTTGATTTCCCTTAAGATTGACTCGTTTGATCTTCTAGCTGTCCAAGGGACTCTCAGGAGTCTTCTCCAGCACCACAGTTTGAAGGCATCAATTCTTTGGTGCTCTGCCTTCTTTACGGTCTAGCTCTGACAACAGTTCTTGGCCACTGAGAAAACCATAGCCTTGACTATATGGACCTTTGTCGACAGAGTAATGTCTCTGCTTTTCAACACACTGTCTAGGTGTGTCATACCCTTTCTGTCAAGAAGCAATCATCTTCTGATTTCATGCCTGCAGTCACCATCCACAGTGATTTTAGAGCCCAAGAAAAAGAAATCTGTCACTACTTCCACTTTTCCCCCTTCTATTTGCCATGAAGTAGTGGGGCCAGATGTCATGATCTTAGTTTTTTTTTTTTTAATATTTAGTTTTAAGCTGGCTCTTTCACTCTCCTCCTTCACCCCCATCTAGTGGCTCTTTACCTGTCTCTACTAAGTATAGGTGAATTTGGCAAATTATTTAGTCCTTCTAAAATTTAGTGTAAAACTTATAAAACTGTAAAATGGAGCTATTATTTGTACTTACTTTATAGAGCTTCTTGGACATGGCTGAAGCGACTGAGCATGGGCTTCCCAGATGGTGCTAACAGTAAAGAACTCACCTGCAAATGCAGGAGATGTAAAATATGCAGTCTTCGATCCCTGGGTCAGGAAGATACCCTGGAGGAGGAAATGGCAATCCACTGCAATATCCTTGCCTGGAGAATCCCATGGACAGAACAGCCTGGCAGGCTATAGTCCATGGGGTTACACAGAGTTAGCCATGACTGAAGTGACTGAACACAGCACTATACAGTTGTTGCAAAGACTTAATGAAATAATTCATTTAAAAGACAGCACAGTGTCTAGCAGCTGCTGCTACTGCTGCTGCTAAGTCACTTCGGTCGTGTCTGACTCTGTGTGACCCCATAGACGGAAGCCCACCAGGTTCCCCCGTCCCTGGGATTCTCCAGGCAAGAACACTGGAGTGGGTTGCCATTTCCTTCTCCAATGTGTGAAAGTGAAAATTGAAAGTGAAGTCTCTCAGTCGTGTCTGACCCATAGCGACCCCACGGACTGCAGCCTACCAGGCTCCTCCATCCATGGGATTTTTTAGGCAAGAGTACTGGAGTGGCTTGCCATTGCCTTCTCCGGTCTAGCAGCTAGTAACACCCAATGAAGTTTAACTATAATGATGATGATGATGAGGGGGAGGAGGAGGAGGATTAGAAAGTGTAGCTAGAGAGATAAATTTGCTAGAATTGTGTAAGGGATGAATAGGGTCTCTCATATGAAGAAATTTACAGTGCCTGTGTTTTACAGCATTGACTTTATACCACTCAGGAGCTTTTCTTTTCTTCTTAACTGGGTTATGGATGATGCAGTTTACCAAATAACACTCTAGAATAAGAATTAGAGGCACCTAAGCAAAAGATGAGATGATTAACAAAGGGATTGTGGAACAGTTCAGATAGATGTTTAAAAAGTCCATGGACTAAAGCACAGAATAGTGCCTTGCTTACAGGCATATTTATTCAGTGGGTAAATGCAAAGGCTTCTCCCCTACTGCTGCTAAAGAACAAAGACCAAATTCAAAGTCCTTAAGTACAAACTTCAACCTGTCTAAATATAGAGAATTATTCTGAGTGGGAAAAAGAGCTATGCTGACTTTGTCAGAATGTCTAAAGTAATTTTAGTATTCTAAATGAGTCAAATAAGAATAAGAAAGCAAAAACATCCAAACTCTAATCTTGTTTCCCCTACACTTTAATCCTTCTTCTTACATTCACAACATGATGGAATTTATGGAGATTTAGAATAGTTATGAAAACATTTTAAATAAATTAATGTTTTTTTCCTAAACTGGGCAAATGAACTTCTAGGGGAAAAGGAAGAAAAATATGTTCATTTAACAGGTATAAAGACTGCACAGTTTTAGTTAATGCATATATATGGGGTTTAGAAAGATGGAAATGATGATCCTATATGCAAGGCAGCAAAAGAGACACAGATGTAAAGAACAGACTTTTGGATTATGTGAGAAAGGCAAGGGTGGGATGATTTGAGAGAATAGCACTGAAACATGTATATTACCATATGTAAAATAGATAGTCAGTGCAAGTTCAATGTCTGAAGCAGGGCACTCAACCAAGAGGGATGGGGTGGGGAGGGAGGTGGGAGTGGGGCTCAGGATGGTGGGGACACATGTACACCTGTGACTGATTCATGTCGATGTATGGCAAAACCCACCACAATATTGTACTTATCCTCCAATTAAATTAGTTTTGAAAAAAGACTGCACAGTTAAGCTCAGTTATGTTAATAAGTTACATATATTAATTGTTGACTTAAGGAGAAAGAGAAGGGAAAGTTTGAATGAGATGAAATTCTACTTTGTACATCACACTATGAATTACAGTTTTATTTTATTGGCAATATACAATATGAAGCATTTTAGATTTCTGCCAGGGTCTTCCTTCTCAAAGCTGGCTAGGCTACATCTTCAAGTAACTCATGCTCCTGCCCAGCTGTCCCTCCTTTTGCATGCCTGGAAAAGTGTCAACAGAACAGATTTCCCCACAGGCCTCTGGCACAATACCGAGCTACCCCTTGGGGAAGTCTCAACCTGGTGTCTGTTTTGTATATTATTCCTATGGTTACGTTAGAGGCTTGCAGCACTTTAAGCTTAACTCACAATGTGCTTTGTACAAGTCAAAACTTTTCTTGTTACCAACACTATATGGCATTAGGGCAACAGGAATTCTCAATTACTTTAGAAGTTGGAAAGCTTTCCAAGAATTTTCCCTACTCATGTAACTGAGATACAAAGCATGTAGTAATGAAATATAGTATAACTCTGAAGGTGTCAAAGTTTGTCACCCCCTTGTCTCCTTTTATGATATTTGCCATCTTCTCATTTTATTTCTTGTCCTATGCATACTTAGGTGGCCTTTCCCTTTGATCAGCTATCATTTTGGGAAAATGAATCCCTACAGAGTTTTGAAAGGAACTTTCTTGGAGCATTTTCATTTTCATAGGGTATTCTGAAAGGCCACAATCTGTTCAAGATCCTTCTGTTAGGAGAGACATTCTGAGACAGAGATACCATTTTGACATCCTTTAGATCACACTACTCTGGTGGCCCTATGTATTTTCTTCCTTATAAGTTTGGCCCAGTATGGTTTCTAGCATTAGCAAATTTTATTAATGATCTCAGTGCCCTGGTTTCATTTAACCCTGGTGATGTGTTGACCAGGCTGCCCTAGCTAAGGGTTGAAGCAACTACCATCAAAACCTAACAGTGGGATAGGGAGATTTTGCTATAAACTTACTCCTAGGGATATTCTTCTTGCAGGGGTCTGGCCCTCTCCTTTACTTCCTGCAGCCCTACTCTCTGGGATTAGTTAATGTTGGCTCACTCAGAAAGGAGACTAAGTGCAAGCTTATGGCGTCAGCATGGCAGGAAAGACAGAGCAAGAGGGGAAAGGGAAGAGGAGGGGGGTGAAGAAGAAAAGATCATAGAAAACCTAGAAAGATGTTTTTTAAAAAAGTATATGTACATTTTGGTCAATTAAAGAGAAAATTTAATTTTATGGTTTAAGAATTTAAAAATCATATGTTGGGAGACTGTCTTTTAATGATTCAGTTTAGTTCAGTTAAGTTCAGTCACTCAGTCATGTCCGACTCTTTGAGACCCCATGAACCACAGCACACCAGGCCTTCCTGTACATCACAAACTCCCAGCGTCTACCCAAACTCACGTCCATTGAGTCGGTGATGCCACACAACCATCTTATCCTCTGTCCTCCCCCTCTTCTCCTGTCCTCAATCCTTCCCAACATCAGGGTCTTTTCAAATGAGTCAGCTCTTTGCATCAGGTGGTCAAAGTACTGGAGTTTCAGCTTCAACATCAGTCCTACCAATGAACACCCAGGACTGACCTCCTTTAGGATGGACTGGTTGGATCTCCTTGCAGGCCAAGGGACTCTCAAGAGTCTTCTCCAACACAACAGTTCAAAAGCCTCAATTCTTCTGTGCTCAGCTTTCTTTATAGTCCAACTCTCACATCCATACATGACTGCTGGAAAAACCATAGCCTTGACTAGAAGGACCTTTGTTGTCAAACTAATGTCTCTGCTTTTTAATACGCTGTCTAGCTAAGATGGCAAAGGAGTAGGATGGGGAGACCATTTTCTCCCCCACAAATTCATCAGAAGAACATTTGAATGCTGAGTAAATTCCACAAAACAACTTTTGAATGCTGACAGAGGATATCAGTTCAGTTCAGTTCAGTTCAGTTTAGTCGCTCAGTCATGTCCGACTCTTTGTGATCCCATGAATCACAGCATGCAAGGCCTCCCTGTCCATCACTAACTCCCAGAGTTCACTCAAACTCATGTCCATCAAGTCGGTGATGCCATCCAGCCATCTCATTCTCTGTCGTCCCCTTCTCCTCCTGCCCCCAATCAGGCACCCAGAAAAGCAGCTCATTGTCTTCAAAAGGAGGTAGGAAAAAATATAAAAGATAAAAAGAGAGAAAAAGAGGTAGGGGTGGAGCTCCATCCCGGGAAGGAAGTCTTAAAAAAGAAAGAAGTTTCCAAACACCAGGAAACACTCACTGACGAGTCTGTGGCGAGCCTTGGAACCTCAGAGGGCCACATAACCAGGAGGAAAAAGAAAGAAATACTTAAAACCCACAGATTACGTGCCCAATGGTAACTCCCAGTGGAGAAGCAGCACAGAAACCCACATTCACCACTATATATCGGGGGCTGGGCAGGGAGGCGTGGGTTGCATTGCTTAGAGTAAGGACCTGGCCTGAATGCCCCAAGGGCAATCTGAGGGAACTAATTTGAGATAGTAACCCAGACTGTGGGATAGCTATCCCGCGAAAAGCCCTAACCTAAGACACCGCCAGGCTCGCTCACAGAACAAAGGCCTGAGCAGATCTAGCTGGCTGCAGACCAGCCCATTCCCCACTGGAAACAGGCAGGCGAGGGCAGCCAGAGCTGGAAGGGGGCAATCTTGGCCCCTGAGAAGCATCATCTACCAAACTGCAAGCAGGCTTCATTGCTAACCAAGACTTTTTGGGATTCTGGATGGTTGACATCTGCTGGGAGGGTCTCAGCCAGAGATCAGCTCCCCAGAAGAGACACATGGCACACCTGAGAAGGTACACCGATTGTACACCCAGAAAACCGAGTGGCAGGGATGGGGGAGGTGATAAGTCATGGCGATCGCACTCGCCAAACACTTGGTCACCTGAGCTGCTCGGACCTGAGAAGGGCACAAAACGTAAGCCCAACCAAGTCTGCACTTTTGTGGAGTACCCAAGTACCTGAACTTGAGTGGCTTAGACCTGGGAAGTGCATACAACCCAGGTCCGACCTCAGACAATTCCTGGTAGAGCAACCTAGAGCCTAAGCAGTGTAAACAGGGAAAGCACACACACCGTGAAGGGGGCAAACGCAGAGTGGCTGAGGCAATGCGAGCACACGCCAGTGTAATTTGTTTGCAGTGATCCTCCCTCCAACAGCACAGCTGAACATGTGAGCCTTAAAAAATGTCCACTACCCCCCACCTTCTGTCAGGGTGGAAATTATACACTGAAGAGACCAGCAAACAGAAGAAGCTAAAACAAACAGAGGGAACCACCTTGGAAGTGACAGGTACAATAGATTAAAACCTTGTAGTTAGCACCGACTACATAGGAAGGGGCCTATAGATCTTGAGAAATATAAGCCGGATCAAGGAACTATTTGAAAATGAACTGACCCCAGACTGTCCACAATAACACCAGAGAAAGTCCTAGATATATTTTTACTATTATCATTTTCTAAATTAAAAAAAAACATTTAAAAAATTTTAAGTCTTCTATTATTCCTTTAATTTTCATTTTTATAGCCCACTCTTACTTTGCCAAAAAAAGCCCTATTTTTAAAGCAAACTTTATATATATATATATAATAATTTTATAATTTTTGTGACTTTGTTTTTTCATTAATATTGTATTTCTGAGAATCCAACCTCTACGCTTGATTTTTAATCTTTTTTGGTATTTGTTATCAATTTTGTACCTTTAAGAACCCAATCTTCAGTACCGATTTTTACTTGGGAGCGAGATTACTGGCTTGACTGCTCTCTCCCCCTTTGGACTCTCCTATTTCTCCACCAGGTCGCTTCTATCTCTTCCCTCCCCCTTCTCTTCTCTACCCAACTCTGTGAATCTCTTTGTGTGTTCCAGACTGTGGAGAACACTAAGGGAACTGATTACTGTCTGGATCCGTCTCTCGCCTTTTGATTCCCCCATTTATCCCCCTGTAACCTCTGTCTCCTTCCTCCTTCTTCTCTTCTCTGTATAACTCTGTGAACATCTCTGAGCGGTCCAGGCTGTGGAGAGCAAATAAGGAAGTGATTACTGGTTAGCTTGCTCTCTCCTCTTTTGGTTCCCACTCTTCTCCTCCTGGTCACCTCTATCTACCTCCTCCCACTTCTCTTCTCCATGTAGCTCTGTGAACGTCTCTGGGTCTCCCTCACGGTAGAGAAACTTTTCATCTTTAACCTAGATGTTTTATCATCAGTGATGTATAAATGGAGAAGTCTTGAGGCTACTGCAAGAATAAGACTGAAAACCAGAGGCAGGAGGCTTAAGTCTAAATCCTGAGAACACCAGAGAACTCCTGACTCCAGGGAGTATTAATCGAGAGGAGCTCATCAGCGCTTCCATACCTGCACTGAAACCAAGCACCACCCAAGTGCCAAAAAGTTCCAGAGAAAGACATGCCACAAATTCTCCAGCAACACAGGAACATAGCCCTGAGCTTCAATATACAGGCTGCCCAAAATCACACCAAACACACTGATATCTCATAACTCATTACTGGACACATCATTGCACTCCAGAGAGAAGAAATCCAACTCCACCCACCAGAACACCAACACAAGATTCCCTAACCAGGGAACCTTGACAAGCCACACGTCCAACCCTACCCACAGCAAGGAAACTCCACAATAAAGAGAACTCCACAAACTGCTAGAAGACGGAAAATCCACCCACAACACAACAATATAAACAAGATGAAAAGGCAGAGAAATACCCAGCAGGTAAAGCAACAGGATAAGTGCCCAACAAACCAAACAAAGGAGGAAGATATAGGGAACCTACCTGATAAAAAATTCCAAATCATGATAGTGAAAATGATCCAAAATCTTGAAAACAAAATGGAGTTACAGATAAAAATCCTGGAGACAAGGATCGAGAAGATGCAAGAAAGGTTTAACAAGGAGCTAGAGGAAATAAAAAAGAGTCAATATATTGGAGGCTGAACAACACGCTGCTGAACAACGAACGAATCATAGAAGAAATCAAAATAGAAATCAAAATATGCATAGAAATGAATGAAAATGAAAACACAACAACCCAAAACCTCTGGGACACTGTAAAAGCAGTGCTAAGGGGGAAGTTCATAGCAATACAGGCACACCTCAAGAAACAAGAAAAAAGTCAACTAAATAACCTAACTCTACATCTAAAGCAACTAGAAAAGGAAGAAATGGAGAACCCCAGGGTCAGTAGAAGGAAAGAAATTGTAAAAATTAGGGCAGAGATAAATGCAAAAGAAACAAAAGAGACTATAGCAAAAATCAACAAAGCCAAAAGCTGGTTCTTTGAGAAGGTAAATAAAATTGACAAACCACTAGCCAGACTTTTCAAGAAACAAAGGGAGAAGAATCAAATCAATAAAATTAGAAATGAAAATGGAGAGATCACAACTGACAACACAGAAATACAAAGGACTATTAGAGAATACTATCAGGAATTATATGGCAATAAAATGAATAACCTGGAAGAAATGGACAAATTCCTAGAAAAATACAACTTCCCAAAACTGAACCAGGAAGAAATAGAAAATGTGAACAGACCCATTACAAGCACGGAAATTGAAACTGTAATCAAAAATCTCCCAGCAAACAAAAGCCCAGGTCCAGACGGCTTCACAGCTGAATTCTACCAAAAATTTAGAGAAGAGCTAACACCTATTCTACTCAAACTCTTCCAGAAAATTGCTGAGGAAGGGAAACGTCCAAACTCATTCTATGAGGCCACCATCACCCTAATCCCAAAACCTGGTAAAGACCCCACAAAAAAAGAAAACTACAGGTCAATATCACTGATGAACATAGATGCAAAAATCCTTAACAAAATTCTAGCAATCAGAATCCAACAGCATATTAAGAAGATCATACATCATGACCAAGTGGGCTTTATCCCAGGAATGCAAGGATTCTTCAATATCCGCAAATCAGTCACCGTAATACACCACATCAACAAACTGAAAAATAAAAATCATATGATTATCTCAATAGATGCAGAGAAAGCCTTCGACAAAATTCAACATCCATTTATGATAAAAACCCTCCAGAAAGTGGGAATAGAAGGGACATACCTCAACATAATAAAAGCTATATATGACAAACCCACAGCAAACATTATCCTCAATGGTGAAAAACTGAAAGCATTTCCCCTAAAGTCAGGAACAAGACAAGGGTGCCCACTCTCACCACTACTATTCAACATAGTTCTGGAAATTTTGGCTACAGCAATCAGAGCAGAAAAAGACATAAAAGGAATCCAAATTGGAAAAGAAGAAGTAAAACTTTCACTGTTCGCTGATGACATGATCCTCTACACAGAAAACCCTAGAGACTCTACCAGAAAACTACTAGAGCTAATCAATGATTACAGTAACGTTGCAGGATATAAAATCAACACACAGAAATCCCTTGCATTCCTATACACTAATAATGAGAAAATAGAAAGAGAAATTAAGGAAACTATTTCATTCACTGTTGCAACGAAAAGAATTAAATACTTAGGAATATATCTACCTCAGGAAACAAAAGACTTGTACATAGAAAACTATAAAACACTACTGAAAACAATCAAAGAGGACACTAATAGATGGAGAAATATACCATGTTCATGGATTGGAAGAATAAATATTGTAAAAATGAGTATACTACCCAAAATAATTTATACATTCAATGCAATCCCTATCAAGCTACCAAAGATATTTTTCACAGAACTAGAACAAATAATCTCACAATTTGTATGGAAATACAAAAAATCTCGAATAGCCAAAGAAATCTTGAGGAAGAAAAATGGAACTGGGGGAATTAACCTGCCGGACTTCAGGCTCTACTACAAAGCCACAGTCATCAAGACAGTATGGTACTGGCATAAAGACAGAAATATAGATCAATGGAACAAAATAGAAAGCCCAGAGATAAATCCACGCATCTATGGTCACCTCATCTTTGACAAAGGAGGCAAGAATATAAAATGGAGAAAAGACAGTCTCTTTAACAAGTGGTGCTGGGAAAACTGGTCAGCCACTTGTAAAAGAAGGAAACTAGAACACTTCCTAACACCATACACCAAAATAAACTCAAAATGGATTAGAGAGCTAAATATAAGACCAGAAACTATAAAACTCCTAGAGGAAAACGTAGGCAAAACACTCTCCGACATAAATCACAGCAGGATCCTCCATGACCCACCTCCCAGAATATTGGAAATAAAAGCAAAAATAAACAAATGGGACCTAATTAAAATCAAAAGCTTCTGCACAGCAAAGGAAACTCTAAGCAAGGTGAAAAGACAGCCTTCAGAATGGGAGAAAATAATAGCAAATGAAGCAACTGATAAAGGATTAATCTCCAAAATATACAAGCAGCTCCTGCAGCTCAATTCCAGAAAAATAAATGACCCAATCAAAAAATGGGCCAAAGAACTAAACAGAAATTTCTCCAAAGAAGACATAAAGATGGCTAACAAACACATGAAAAAATGCTCAACATCCCTCATAATCAGAGAGATGCAAATGAACACCACAATGAGATACCATTTCACACCAGTCAGAATGGCTGCTATCCAAATGTCTACATGCAATAAATGCTGGAGAGGATGTGGAGAGAAAGGAACCCTCTTACACTATTGGTGGGAATGCAAACTAGTACAGCCACTATGGAGAACAGTGTGGAGATTCCTCAAAAAACTGGAAATAGAACTGCCATATGATCCAGCAATCACACTCCTGGGCATACACACCGAGGAAACCAGAATTGAAAGAGACACGTGTACTCCAATGATCATTGCAGCACTGTTTATAATAGCCAGGACATGGAAGCCACCTAGATGTCCATCTGCAGACGAATGGATAAGAAAGCTTTGGTACATATACACAATGGAGTATTATTCAGCCATTAAAAAGAATACATTTGAATCAGTTCTAATGAGGTGGATGAAACTGGAGCCTATTATACAGAGGGAAGTAAGCCAGAAAGAAAAACACCAATACAGTATACTAACACATATATATGGAATTTAGAAAGATGCAAATGA
Source organism: Moschus berezovskii (assembly GCF_049115385.1). Taxonomy (NCBI): domain Eukaryota; kingdom Metazoa; phylum Chordata; class Mammalia; order Artiodactyla; family Moschidae; genus Moschus; species Moschus berezovskii. Next base: position 68,024,876 of record NC_142488.1, read on the forward strand.
TAACCCTGTATACGAGACAGCAAAAGAGACACAGATGTATAGAACAGTCTTTGGGACTCTATGGGAGAGGGTGAGGGTGGGATTATTTGGGAGAATGACACTGAAACACGTATGTTGTCATATGTGAAACAAATCTCTAGTTCAGGGTCAATGCATGTTATAGGATGCTCGGGGCTGTCATGCTGGGATGACCCAGAGGGAGGATAAAGGGAGGAGGGAGGTGGGAGGGGGGTTCAGGAGGGGGAACTTATGTAAACCCGGGGCAAATTCATATCAATGTATGGCAAAACCAACCAATATAATATTGTAAAATAATTTGCCTCCAATAAAAAATAAATTAACTACAAAAAAAAGAGTCAATATATAATAAATAATGCAGTAAATGAGATCAAAAACACTCTGGAGGAAACCAACAGTAGAATAACACAGGAAGAAGATAGGATAAGTGAGATAGAGGATAGAATGGTAGAAATAAAAGAAACAGAGAGGAAAAAAGAAAAAATAATTAAAAGAAATGAGGACAGGACCTAATTAAAATTAAAAGCTTCTGCACAGCAAAGGAAACTATAAGCAAGGTGAAAAGACAGTCTTTAGCATGGGAGAAAATAATAGCAAAAGAAGCAACTGACAAATAATTAATCTCAAAAATATACAAGGAACTCCTGCAGCTCAATGCCAGAAAAATAAACGACCCAATCAAAAAAAGAACAAAACAGACATTTCTCCAAAGAAGACATACAGGTGGCTAAGAAACACATGAAAAAAATGCTCAACATCACTCATTATCAGAGAAGTGCAAATCAAAACCACAGTGAGGTACCATTTCACAGCAGTCAGAATGGCTGCTATCCACAAGTATACAGGCAATAAATGCAGGAGAGGGTGTGGAGAAAAGGGAACCCTCATACACTGTCGGTGGGAATGCAACCTAGTACAACCACTATGGAGAACAGTGTGGAGATTCCTTAAAAAACTGGAAATAGAACTGCCATATGACCCAGCAATCCCATTCCTGGGCATACACACCGAGGAAACCAGAGTTGAAAGAGACATGTGTACCCCAATGTTCATCACAACACTGTTTACAATAGCCAGGACATGAAAGCAATCTAGATGTCCATCTGCAGACGAATGGATAAGAAAGTTGTGGTACATATACACAATGGAGTATTACTCAGCCATTAAAAAGAATACATTTGAATCAGTTCTAATGATGTGGATGAAGCTTAAGCCTATCATACAGAGTGAAGTAAGCCAGAAAGGAAAACACCAATACAATATACTAACGCATATATATGGAATTTAGAATGATGGTAATAATAAGCCTGTATGCGAGACAGCAAAAGAGACACAGATGTATAGAACAGTCTTTTGGACTCTCTGGGAGAGGGCGAGGGTGGGATGGTTTGGGAAAATGACATTGAAACGTGTATATTATCATATGTGAAATGGATTTCCAGTCCACGTTCGATGCATGAGACAGGGTGTTCAAGGCTGTTGCACTGGGATAACCCAGAGGGATGTGATGGAGAGGTAGGTTGAAGCGTGGTTCAGGATGCGCAACACATGTACACCCGTGGTAGATTCATGTCAGTGTATGGCAAAACCAATACAATATTGTAAAGTAATTAGCCTCCAAAAATAAATAAATAAATAGAAGGGAAAAAATATGCTGTCTAGGTTGGTCATAACTTTTCTCCCAAGGAGTAAGCGTCTTTTAAATTCATGGCTGCAGTCACCATCTGCAGTGATTGTGGATCCCAGAAAATAAAGTCAGCCACTGTTTCCACTGTTTCCCCATCTATTTGCCATGAAGTGATGGGACCAGATGCCATGATCTTTGTTTTCTGAATGTTGATCTTTAAGCGAAATTTTCACTCTCCTCTTTCAATTTCATCAAGAGGCTCTTTAGTTCTTCTTCACTTTCGGCCATAAGGGTGGTGTCATCTGCATATCTGAGGTTATTGATATTTCTCCCGGCAATCTTGATTCCAGCTTGTGTTTCCTTTAGCCCAGCGTTTCTCATGATGTAATCTGCATATAAGTTAAATGAGTAGGGTGACAATATACAGCCTTGACACACTCCTTTTCTTATTTGTAACCAGTCTGTTGTTCCATGTCCAATTCTAACTGTTGCTTCCTGATTTGCATACAGGTTTCTCAAGAGGCAGGTCAGGTGGTCTAGTATTCCCGTCTCTTTCAGAATGTTCCACAGTTTATTGTGATCCACACAGTCAAAGGCTTTGGCATAGTCAGTGAAGCAGAAATTGATGTTTTTCTGGAACTCTCTTGTTTTTTGATGATGCAGGAAATGTTGGCAATTTAAACTCTGGTCCTCTGACTTTTCTAAAACCAGCTTGAACATCTGGAATTTCTTGGTTCACGTATTGCTTGCTGAAGCCTGGCTTGGAGAATTCTGAGCATGACTTTACTAGCATGTGAGATGAGTGCAATTGTGTGGTAGTTTCAGCATTCTTTGGCATTGCCTTTCTTTGAGATTGGAATGAAAATTGACCTTTTCCAGTTCTGTGACCACTGCTGAGTTTTCCAAATTTGCTGGCATATTGAGTGCAGCCATTTCACAGAATCATCTTTTAAGTTTTGAGTTAGCTCAACTGTAACTGTGTCACCTCCACTAGCTTTTTTCATAGTCATGCTTCCTAAGGCCCATTTGACTTCACATCAAGGATTCCTGGCTCTAGGAGATTGATCAAACCACCGTGAGTATTTGGGTCATGAAGATATATATATATATTTTTGTATAGTTCTTCTGTGTATTCTTGCCACCTCTTCTTAATATCTTCTGCTTCTGTTAGGTCCATACCCTCTCTGTCCTTTACTGAGCCCATCTTTGCATGAAATGTTCCCTTGGTATCTCCAACTTTCTTGAAGAGATCTCTAGTCTTTCCCATTCTATTGTTTTCCTCTACTTCTTTGCATTGATTGCTGAGGAAGGCTTTCTAATCTCTCCTTGCTATTCTTTGGAGCTCTGCTATTAAATGGGTATATCTTTCCTTTTCTCCTTTGCTTTTCACAGCTAGTTGTAAGGCCTCCTTATACAGCCATTTTGCTTTTCTTTGCCTTTCCTTTTCTTGGGGATGGTCTTGATCTCTTTCACCTGTACAATGTCACAAAGCTCCATCCATAGTCCATCAAGCACTCTGTCTGTCATATCTAGTCCTTTAAATCTATTTCTCACTTTCACTGTGTAGTCATAGTGATTTTATTTAGGTCATACCTGAATTTTTTAGTGGTTTTCCCCACTTTCTTCAATTTCAGTCTGAATTTGGCAATAAGGAGATCATGATCTGAGCCATAGTAAGCTCCTGGTCTTGTTTTTGCTGACTGTATAAAACTTCTTCATTTTTGGCTGCAAACAGTATAATCAATCTGATTTTGGTGTTGACCATCTGGTGATGTCCATGTGTACAGTCTTCTCTTGTGTTGTTGGAAGAGGGTGTTTGCTATGACCAGTGTGTTCTCTTGGCAAAGCTCTGTTAGTCTTTGACCTGCTTCATTCTTTACTTTTAATATTAGGCTAACCTAAATTCCTCTAAAAGTCTTATTCAAACACTGGTCGTGGTATGGGCTTTATACGGTGGCAGACTGTTAAAGGGGTAGAGGTAAACTCTCAGTAGGACTAAAGAGGTAAGGCTGAGTGTACTAATGGGAGATGCAGCTGTGAATGGGGTGTGGAGAAGAGAGAATATCAACCCTGACAACCCAAAATTATATTGTAAAGTACAACTGAAATAATAGTTGTGAAAATATTTTGAAAAAATGTGCTAATGGAAAAGGTGCAAGCTTTGAAGTAAGGCAAGTTAAGGTTCAGTTCCCAGCTCTGCACTTTACCAACTGTGTGATCTTGGCCCATTTACTTAAATTCTCTGAGACTCATTTTTCTCATCTGCAAAGTAGGGGATAATAAAGGTCATTACTGAGTTGCTGTGAGGATTAGAAATAATGCTAGTAGGTTAAGAGCAGGCATTAGTTGAGTTGTTGGTGATGATAAAAATCATACTCACACTAAAAGCAATTGCCACTGATTTCCTATACCAGTTTATCTAGTGCAAACAAAATTCCTCTCAATTTTCTGTATATAAACTCATGATAATTAATATAACTGTGCCATGAATATTTATTGACCATTCAGGCAGTTAAAAGCACAGTGCTGCAGGTATGTGTGTGTGTGTGTGTGTGTGTGTGTTTGAAATACGTATTTTGGGTGAGGAATACAAAGTCAAATCCACTTGAAGTTTTTTCTTTTTTTAGAAAAATTATTTACTTCTTTTATTTGGCAGATGATTACTTTACAATATTGTGATGCTTTTTGCCATACATTAACATTAATCAGTCATAGATATACATTTTTCCCCTCCTCCACCTTGAATCCCCTCACACCTCCCTTCCCACCCTATCCATATAGGTTTTCCTAGAGCACTGGCTTTGGGTGCCCTGCTACAAGCCAGCATACAAGCAAAATATATATTTTAGTATTAATACTTTAGAAATTTCATAGCGTTAAATGTCCTATAAGAGACACAGGTACCATGTAATGAAGGTGTAAAAGTGAAATTGTGATTGGGTGGAGTGGGTGGAGATGATTGAGGGGTACAGTATGAAGAGTCTTAGCAGAAGAGACGATTTTTTAGCTGAGCTTTTAAAATTTTTTTTATTTAATTTTCATTGAAAGTCAGTTCCTTCACAGTATTACATTGATTTCTACCAATCATCAACATGAATCAGCCATAGGTTTACTCATGTGCCCTCCCACTTGAACATCCCTCCCACCTCCCTCCCCATCCCCCCCAGGTTGCATTTTGTAAAAGGGGTAGGGTTTGATCATCCCATTATGAGGGTAAAATTAGAATGGATGAAGAAATGGACATTTCTACTAGAGGAAATAGTGAAAATAAAGGCACAAACATTATCAGTTTTAGTCTATGAATTGACAAGGGCAAGTTCAGTTAGGATGAAGCTTGGAGAATATGAAAGTATGTAAATTCACAGACATATAATGTGATACATAGCTACCTAAAGACAAAGTTGAAACATAGCAGAGATGACAGTAAAAAGCAACTGTTGCATGTATACATGGTCAAGAAATGTGTGGTTCTGAAGTTTTAACTGCCCTATATATTTTCTTAATTTACTAAACTACTGACATGCATTAGCTATACCCCCACTTCATTCAAGAATATCTAATAGAGTTTGACTGTGATTTTATTCAACATTTCAAAGAATTTTTTCCAATAACCTTTTTTTTTTTTGTTTTCCTAATAATCCATAATTCTGCCTGTGACGTCCTCCATGCTCAGAATGGTTAAATTCCCCACCCCACAAACCAGGTTTTAAGCAAGCAAGACTGTTTCATGTCAATTCCAGCATGGACCTCTTGATTTTGCTATTTCATTTCAATTTTTTCTTCTTGGAGCATATTTACATAACCAGATTTTATTACCCCATTTCCTTCTATTTCATTTATGCCATGATTTTGTTCTTGTCACTGCCATATTTGATTTCACCAGTACAGCTGGATTATCTAAAACTGAGTTCTTTGTATATATCCCTGACAGTAAAATAGCTCCTCTCATATTCTCTGATCATTTTTTGGCTAAAAGACTGAAGCAGAAAATATCATTAGCAAAGAATCAGATCAGATTCCTGGGACATTTGTTTTTTCTTCATGGATACCAGCAGAGCAATGTCCAACAGCATGTACACATGTGAAAGTTTACACTGATGAATTATTTGTCAAGAGCTGAAAAGGCATTTTGGTTTTCTTAAATTTTAGAGAGAGCTTTGTGATTTCTTAGGTGCCTTTAAGCAAGCAGGGTTGTACTTATGGGACACTTTTTCTTTTCAATATTTGTGTAAGCCAGATATGGTTCAATTGAGGCACTGTGCTACATCATGGTAAGTGTAGTAGATAACAGTTTGAAAAATAATGTTATTTTAAAATAACTCCATGGTGAACATTTCTGACAGGTTTCATAAGAAGCTGTTAATCATAAGCAACTCTGGGTTGGAGGGTTGGAGAGGATAGCATTTGGGTTGGCTTTGAAATATGAACAGACATTTCTTTTTTCTTCTTTTTCTTTCTTTAAAAACTCACTTAATTGAGATATTATTGGTATCTAAAACTGTACATATGTTTTGTGTACTGTATGATAAGTTTGAACATATGCAAACACCTGTAATACCATTGCCACATTTAAGGTAATAAACACATACAACATCTTCCAGAGTTGCTTTGTGTCTTGTGTGTGTGTGTGTGTGTGTGTGTGTGTGTGTGGTAAAAACACTTAACATGGAGGAATATGGTGGAGGAATAGGACTGGGAGACCACTTTATCCCCCACAAATTCATCAAAAGAACATTTGAATGCTGAATAAATTCCAAAAAACAACTTCTGAATGTTGGCAGAGGATATCAGGCACCCATAAAAGCAGCCCATTGTCTTCGAAAGGAGGTAGGAAAAAACATAAAATATAAAAAGAGAAACAAAAGAGGTAGGGACAGAGCTCCGTCCCGGGAAGGGAGGCTTAAAAAACAGAGAAGTTTCCAAACACCAGGAAACACCAACACTGGGGGGTCTGTGGCGAGCCTTGGAACCTCAGAGGGCAAGATAACCGGGAGGGAGAAGAAATAAATAATTGAAACCCACAGATTACGTGCCCAACAGTAACTCCCAACAGAGAAGCAGCACAGAAACCCACATCTGCCATGAGCTATCGGGGGCTGGGCAGGGAGGCTCTGGCTGCATTGCTTAGAGTAAGGACTGGGCCTGAATGCCTGAAGGGCAATCTGAGGGAACTAATTTGAGATAGCAACCCAGACTGTGGGATAGCTATCCGGCAAAAACCCCTAACCTAAGACACAGCCAGGCCCACTCAAGGAATAAAGGACTGAGCAGAGCTAGCCAGGTGTGGACGGCTCATCCCCCAATGCCCACTGGAGATAGGCAGGGGTCAGGAGCTAGAGCCGGAAGGGAGCAATCACGGCCCCAGAGAGGCATCCAATACCAAACTACAAGCAGGCTTCATTGCTAACCAAGACTTCTCGGGATTCTGGCCATTCGACATCCGCCTGAGACGGTTTGCAGTTGTACGCCCAGAAAACCGAGCAGCAGGGACCAGGGAGGTGATAAGTTGCAGCGACCATGCTCGCCAAACACCTGGTCACATGAGCTGCTTGAACCAGGGAAGGGCACAAAACGCAGGCCCAACAAAATCTGCGCCTTTGTGGAGTACCCAACTACCTGAAACTGAGTGGCTTAGACCTGGGAAGTGCATGCAACCCAGGGCCTGCCTCAGACAGTTCCCGGGAGAGCAACCTAGAGTCTGTGCAGTGTAGACTGGGACAGCATACACACCGTGAGCGGGGACAAACCCAGAGTGGCCGAGACACTGCGAGCACTCCCCACAGACGCCAGAGTTATTTGTCTGCAGCATTCCTACCTCCCCACAGCACACCTAAACAAGGGAGCCTTAAAAAGTGTCCACCACTGCCCCCTAGTGTCACGGCGGAAATTAGACACTGAAGAGACCAAACAGAAGAAGCTAAACAGAGGGAACCACCTTGGAAGTGACAGATGGAGAAGTCTTGAGGCTACTCCAAGAATAAGACTGAAAACCAGAGGCAGGAGGCTTAAGCCCAAATCCTGAGAACACCAGAAAACTCCTAACTCTTGGGAACACTAATCGATAGGAGCTCGTCAAACACCTCCATACCTACACTGAAACCAAGCACAACCCAAGGGTCAACAAGTTCCAGGGCAAGACATACAATGCAAATTCTCGAAAACATAGGAACATAGCCCTGAGCTTCAATAGACAGGCTGCTCAAAGTCACTCAAAACCCACTGACATCTCATAACTCAACTGGACACGTCATTGCACTCCAGAGAGAATAAATCCAGCTCCACCCACCAGAACACCCACACAAGCTTCCCTAGCCAGGGAACCTTCACAAGCTACCCATCTAACCACACCCACAGTGAGGAAACTTCACAAAAAAGAGAAATCCACAACTGCCAGAAGACGGAAAGACCACCCCAAACACAGCAATACAAGCAAGATGAAGAGACAGAGAAATACCCAGCAAATAAAGGAACAGGATAAATGCCCACCAACCCAAATGAAAGAGGAAGAGATAGGGAATGTACTTGATAAAGAATTCCGAATAATGAGAGTCAAAATATTCCAAAATCTTGAAAACAACTTGGAGTTACAGATAAATAACCTGGAGACAAGGATCGAGAAGATGCCAAAAAGGTTTAATAAGGATCTAGAAGAAATAAGAAAGAGTCAATATACAATGAATATTGTAATACATGAGATCAAAAACACTCTGGAGGGAACCAACAGTAGAATAACGGAGGCAGAAGATAGAATAAGTGAGTTACAAGATAACATGGTAGAAATAAACGAAACAGAGAGGGAAAAAAAAGAATTAAAAGAAATGAGGACAATCTCAGAGACCTCTGGGACAATGTTAAACGCCCCAGCATCCGAATCATAGGAGTCCCAGGAGAAGAAGACAAAAAGAAAGACCATGAGAAAATACTTGAGGACATAATAGTTGAAAACTTCCCTAAAATGGGGAAGGAAATAATTACCAAAGTCCAAGAAATCCAGAGTCCCTAACAGGATAAACCCAAGGCAAAATACCTCAAGACTCATAGTAATCAAATTAACAAAGATCAATCACAAAGAACAAATATTAAAAGCAGCAAGGGAAAATGAACAAATAACACACAAGGGGATCCCCATAAGCATAACAGCTGATCTTTCGATAGAAACTCTTCAGGCCAGGAGGGAATGGCAGGGCATATTTAAAGTATTGAAAGAAAATAACCTACAGCCCAGATTACTGTACCCAGCAAGGATCTCATTAAAATATAAAAGAGAAATCAAAAGCTTTACAGACAAGCAAAAGCTGAGAGAATTCAGCATCACCGAACCGGCTCTCCAACAAATGCTAAAGGACCCTCTCTAGACAGGAAACACAGAACGAGTGTATAAATTTGAACCCCAAACAATAAAGTAAGTGGCAACGAGTTCACACTTATCAATAATTACCTTAAATGTAAATGGGTTGAATGCCCCAACCAAAAGACACAAGCCTGGCTGAATGGATACAAAAACAAGACCTCCTTATATGTTGTCTATAAGAGATCCACCTCGAAACGAGGGACACAAACAGACTGAAAGTGAAGGGTTGGAAAAAGATATTCCGTGCAAATAGAGACCAAAAGAAAGCAGGAGTGGCAATACTCATATTAGGTAAAAAAGACTTTAAAACGAAGACTGTGAAAAGAGACAAAGAAGGACACTACATAATGATCAAAGGATCAATCCAAGAAGAAGATATAACAATTATAATTATATATGCACCCAACATAGGAGCATCACAATATGTAAGACAAATGCTAACATGTATGAAAGGGGAAATTGACAATAACACAGTAATAGTGCCAGACTTTAATACCCCACTCACATCTATGGATAGATCAACTAAACAGAAAATTAACAAGAAAACACAAACGTTAAATGATAAAAAACACCAGTTAGAACTAATAGATATCTATAGGACATTACACGCCAAAACAATGAATTTCACCTTCTTCTCAAGCGCACAAAGAACCTTCTCCTGGATAGATCACATCCTGAGCTATAAATCTAGCCTTGGTAAATTCAAAAAAATTTAAATCATTCCAAGCATCTTTTCTGACCACAATGCAGTAAGATTAGATCTTAATGACAGGAGAAAAGCTATTAAAAATTCCAACATATGGAGGCTGAACACCATGCTGCTGAATACCAACAAATCATAGAAGAAGTAAAAAAAGAAATCAAAATGTGCATAGAAATGAATGAAAATGAAAACACAACAACACAAAACCTGTGAGACACTTTAAAAGCAGTGCTAAGGGGAAGGTTCATAGCAATACAGGCTTACCTCAAGAAACAAGAAAAAAGTCAACTAAATAACCTCACTCTACACCTAAAGAAACTAGAAAATGAAGAAATGAAGAACCCCAGGGTGAATAGAAGGAAAGAAATCTTAAAAACTAGGGCAGAAATAAATGCAAAAGAAACAAAAGAGACCATAGTAAAAATCAACAAAGCCAAAAGCTGGTTCTTTGAGAGGGTAAATAAAATTGACAAACCACTAGCCAGGCTCATCAAGAAGCAAAGGAAAAAAAACCAAAACAATAAAATTAGATATGAAAATGGAGAGATCACAACAGACAACAAAAGCCCAGGACCAGACAGCTTCACAGCTGAATTCTACCAAACATTTAGAGAAGAGCTAACACCTATTCTACCCAAACATTTCCAGAAAATTGCCCAGGAAGATAAACTTCCAAATGCATTTTATGAGGTGAGCATCACGCTAATACCAAAACCTGACAAAGGTACCATCAAAAAAGAGAACTGTAGGCCAATATCATTGATGAACATAAATGCAAAAATCCTTAACAAAATTCTAACAATCAGAATCCAACAACACATTAAGAAGATTATACATCATGACCAAGTGAGTTTTATCCTAGGAATGCAAGGATTCTTAAATATCTGCAAATCAATCAATGTAATACACCACATTAACAAAATGAAAAATAAAAAACCTTGAGATTATCTCAATAGATACAGAGAAAGCCTTTGACAAAATTCAACACCCATTTATGATAAAAACCATCCAGAAGGCAGGAATAGAAGAAACATGTCTTAACATAATAAAAGCTATATATGAGAAACCCACAGAAAACATTATACTCAGTGGTGAAAAATTGAAAGCGTTTCTCCTAAAGTCAGGAACAAGACAAGGGTGCCCACACTCACCACTACTATTCAACATAGCTTTGGAAGTTTTGCCCACAGCAATCAGAGCAGAAAAAGACATAAAAGGAATCCAAATTGGAAAAGAAGTAAATCTCTCACTGTTTGCAGATGACATGATCCTCTACAAAGAAAACCCTAAAGACTCTACGAGAAAATTACTAGAGCTAATCAATGAATGTAGTAAAGTTGCAAGATATAAAATTAAAACATAGAAATCCCTTGCATTCCTACACACTAATAATGAGAAAATTAAAGAGAAATTAAGGAAACAATTTCATTCAACGTTGCAACGAATAGAATAAAATACTTAGGAATATATCTACCTAAAGAAAAAAAAAGACCTATATATAGAAAATTATAAAACACTGGTGAAAGAAATCAGAGAGGACACTAATAGATGGAGAAATATACCATGTTCCTGGATTGGAAGAATAAATATTGTGAAAATGAGTATATTCAGTTCAGTTCAGTTCAGTTCAGTCTCTCAGTCGTGTCCGACTCTTTGAGACCCCACGAACCACAGCACGCCAGGCCTCCCTGTCCATCACCAACTCCTGGAGTTCACTCAAACTCATGTCCATCGAGTCGGTGATGCCATCCAGCCATCTCATTCTCTGTCGTCCCCGTCTCCTCCCACCCCCAATCCCTCCCAACATCAGACTCTTTTCCAGTGAGTCAACTCGTCACATGAGGTGGCCAAAGTATTGGAGTTTCAGCTTTAGCATCAATCCTTCCAATGAACACCCAGGATTGATCTCCTTTAGAATGGACTGGTTGGATCTCCTTGCAGTCCAAGGGACTCTCAAGAGTCTTCTCCAGCACCACAGTTCAAAAGCATCAATTCTTCAGCGATCAGCTTTCTTCACAGTCCAACTCTCACATCCATACATGACCACAGGAAAAACCATAGCCTTGACTAGACGGACATTGGTTGACAAAGTAATGTCTCTGCTTTTTAATATGCTGTCTAGGCTGGTCATAACTTTCCTTTCAAGGAGTAAGTGTATTTTAATTTCATGGCTGCAATCAGCACCCAAACTAATTTATAGGTTCAATGCAATCCCTATCAAGCTACCAACGGTATTTTGCACAGAGCTAGAACAAGTAATTTCACAGTTCGTATGGAAATGCAAAAAACCTCGAATAGTCAAAGCAATCTTGAGGAAGAAGAATGGAACTGGAGGAATTAACCTGCCAGACTTCAGGATCTACTAAAAAGCCACAGTCAACAAGACAGCATGGTACTGGCATAAAGACAGAAAAATAGATCAAAGGAACAAAATAGAAAGCCCAGAGATAAATCCATGCACCTATGGACACCTTATCTTTGACAACGGAGGTAAGAATATTCAATGGAGAAAAGATAACCTCTTTAACAAGTGGTGCTGGGAAATCTGGTCAAGCACTTGTAAAAGAAGCAAACTAGAACACTCCCTAACACCATAGACAAAAATATACTAAAAATGGATTAAAAATCTAAATGTGAGACCAGAAACTATAAAACTCCTAGAGGAGATCATAGGCAAAACACTCTCCGACATAAATCACAGCAGGATCCTCCATGACCCAGCTTCCAGAATATTGGAAATAAAAGCAAAAATAAACAAATGGGACCTAATTAAAATTATAAGCTTCTGCACAGCAAAGGAAACTATAAGCAAGGTGAAAAGACAGCCTTCAGCGTGGGAGAAAATAATAGCAAATGAAGCAACAGACAAAGGATTAATCTCAAAAATATACAAGCAATTCCTGCAGCTCAATTCCAGACAAATAAACGACCCAATCAAAAAATGGGCAAAAGAATTCTAACAGACATTTATCCAAAGAAGACAAACAGATGGTTAACAAACACATGAAAAAATGCTCAACATCACTGATAATCAGAGAAACGCAAATCAAAACTACAGTGAGGTACGATTTCACACCAGTCAGAATGGCTGCTATCCAAACGTCTACAAGCAATAAATGGTGGAGAGGGTGTGGAGAAAAGGGAACCTTCTTACACTGTTGGTAGGAATGCAAACTAGTACAACCACTATGGAGAACAGTGTGGAGATTCCTTAAAAAACTGGAAATAGAACTGCCATACAACCCAGCAATTGCACTCCTGAGCATATACATCGAGGAAACCAGAATTGAAAGAGACACATGTACTCCAATGTTCATTGCAGCATTGTTTATAATAGCCAGGACATGCAAGCAACCTAGATGTCCATCTGCAGACGAATGGATAAGAAAGCTGTGGTACATATGCACAATGGAGTATTACTCTGCCATTAAAAAGAATACATTTTTTTCTATATTTATTTATTTTTTTACATTATTGTACTGGTTTTGCCATACATTGACATGAATCTGCCCCGGGTGTACATATGATCCCCATCATGATCCCCCCTCCTACCTCCCTCCCCATTCCATCCCTCTGGTTCATCCCAATACTCCAGCCCCGAGCATCCTGTATTGAACCTGGACTGGCGATTCGTTTCACATATGATAATATACATGTTTCAATGCCATTCTCCCAAATCATCCCACCCTTGCCCTCTCCCACAGAGTCCCAAAGACTGTTCTATACATCTGTGTCTCTTTTGCTGTCTCGTATACAGGGTTATTGTTACCACCTTTCTAAATTCCATATATATGCGTTAGTATACTGTATTGGTTGGCAACATTACTTTGCCAACCAAGGTCCGTCTAGTCAAGGCAATGGTTTTTCCCGTGGTCATGTATGGATGTGAGAGTTGGACTGTGAAGAAAGCTGATCACCAAAGAATCGATGCTTTTGAACTGTGGTGCTGGAGAAGACTCTTGAGAGTCCCTTATACTGCAAGGAGATCCAACCAGTCCATTCTAAAGGAGATCAATCCCGGATGTTCATTGGAGGGACTGATGCTAAAGCTGAAACTGCAATACTTTGGCCACCTCATGCGACGAGTTGACTCACTGGAAAAGACTCTGATGCTGGGAAAGGTTGGGGGTGGGAGGAGAAGGGGACGACGGAGAATGAGATGGCTGGATGGCATCACCGACTCTGTGGACATGAGTTTGAGTGTACTCCGGGAGTTGGTGATGGACAGGGAGGCCTGGCGTGCTGTGATTCATGGGGTCGCGGAGAGTTGGACACGACTGAGTGACTGAACTGGACTGAACTGAACTGAATACTGTATTGGTGTTTTTCTTTCTGGCTTACTTCACTCTGTATAATAGGCTCCAGTTTCATCCACCTCATTAGAACTGACTCAAATGTATTCTTTTTAATCATTGAGTAATACTCCATTGTGTGTATGTATGACGGCTTTCTTATCCATTCATCTGCAGACGGACATCTAGTTTGCTTCGGTGTCCTGACTATTATAAACAGTGCTGCGATGATCATTGGAGTACACACGTGTCTCTTTCAGTTCTTGTTTCTTTGGTGTGTATGCCCAAGAGTGGGATTGTTGGGTCGTATGGCAGTTCTATTTCCAGTTTTTAAAGGAATCTCCACACTGTTCTCCATAGTGGTTGTACTAGTTTGTATTCCCACCAACAGTGTAAGAGGGTTCCCTTCTCTCACACCCTCTCCAGCATTTATTGCTTGTAGACATTTGGATAGCAGAGATTGTGAGTGGCGTGAAACGGTACCTCATTGCAGTTTTGATTTGCATTTTTCTGACTATGAGTGATGTTGAGCATCTTTTCATGTGTTTGTTAGCCATCTGTATGTCTTCTTTGGAGAAATATCTGTTTAGTTCTTTGGCCGATTTTTTGATTGGTTTGTTTATTTGTCTGGAATTGAGCTGCAGGAATTGGTTCCTGATTGCAGTCAGGAAATTAAAAGATGCTTGCTCCTTGGAAGGAAAGTTATGACCAGCCTAGATAGCATATTAAAAAGCAGAGACATTACTTTGCCAACCAAGGTCCATCTAGTCAAGGCTATGGTTTTTCCCATGGTCATGTATGGATGTGAGAGTTGGACTGTGAAGAAAGCTGATCTCCGAAGAATCGATGCTTTTGAACTGTGGTGTTGGAGAAGACTCTTGAGAGTCCCTTATACTGCAAGGAGATCCAACCAGTCCATTCTAAAAGAGATCAATCCTGGGTGTTCATTGGAAGGACTGATGCTAAAGCTGAAACTCCAATATTTTGTCCACCACATGTGACAAGTTGACTCACTGGAAAAGAGTCTGATGCTGGGAGGGATTGGGGGTGGGAGGAGACGGGGACGACAGAGAATGAGATGGCTAGATGGCATCATCGACTCGATGGACATGAGTTTGAGTGAACTCCGGGTGTTGGTGATGGATAGGGAGGCCTGGTGTGCTGTGATTCATGGGGTCACAGAGAGTCGGACACAACTGAGCGACTGAACTGAAGTGAACTGAACTTTTGAGCTTAATCCTTTGTCCGTTGCTTCATTTGCTATTATTTTCTCCCATGCTGAAGGCTATCTTTTCACCTTGCTTATAGTTTCCTTTACTGTGCAGAAGCTTTTACTTTTAAGTAGGTCCCATTTGATTATTTTTGCTTTTATTTCCAATATTCTAGGAGGTGGCTTATGGATCATCCTGCTGTGATTTATGTCGGAGAGTGTTTTGTATATGTTCTCCTCTAGGAGTTTTATAGTTTCTGGTCTTACGTTTAGATCTTTAATCCATTTTGAGTTTATTTTTGTGTATGGTGTTAGGGAGTGTTCTAGTTTCATTCTTTTACAAGTGGTTGACCAGTTTTCCTAGCACCACTTTTTAAAGAGATTATCTTTTCTCCATTGAATATTCTTGCGTCCTTTGTCAAAGATAAGGTGTCCATAGGTGCGTGGATTTATCTCTGGGCTTTCTATTTTGTTCCTTTGATCCATTTTTCTTTCTTTATGCCAGTACCATACTGTCTTGATGACTGTGGCTTTGTAGTAGAGCCTGAAGTCCAGCAGGTTGATTCCCCAAGTTCCATTCTTCTTCCTCAAGATTGCTTTGGCTATTCGAAGTTTTTTGCATTTCCATACAAATTGTGAAATTATTTGTTCTAGCTCTTTGAAAAATACCGTTGGTAGCTTGATAGGGATTGTATTGAACCTATAAATTACTTTGGGTAATATATTAATTTTCATAATATTTATTCTTCCAATCCATGAACATGGTACATTTCTCCATCTATTAGTGTCCTCTCTGATTTCTTTCACCAGTGTTTTATAGTTTTCTATATTTAGGTCTTTTGTTTCTTTAGGTAGATATAGTCCTTAGTATTTTATTCTTTTTGTTGCAACTGTGAGTTTGTTTCCTTAATTTCTCTTTCTCTTTTCTCATTATTATTGTATAGGAATGCAAGAGATTTCTCTGTGTTGATTTATATCCTGCAAATCTACTGTATTCATTGATTAGCTCTAGTAATTTTCTGGTAGAGTCTTTAGGGTTTTCTGTGTAGTGGATCCTGTAATCTGCAAACAGTGAGAGATTTACTTCTTCTTTTTCAATTTGGATTCCTTTTATGTCTTTTTCTGCTCTGATTGCTGTGGCCAAAGCTTCCAAAACTATGTTGAAATAGTGGTTAGAGTGGGTACCCTTGTCTTGTTTCTGACTTTAGGGGAAACGCTTTCAATTTTTTCACCATTGAGGATAATTTTTCTGTGGTTTTCCCATATATAGCTTTTATTATGTTGACAAATGTTCCTTCTATTCTCACCTTCTGGAGGGTTTTTGTCATAAATGGATGTTGAATTTTGTCAAAAGTTTTCTCTGCGTCTATTGAGATAATCATATGGTTTTTATTTTTCATTTTGTTAATGTGGTGTATTACATTGATTGATTTGCGGATATTGAAGAATCCTTGCATCCCTGGCATAAAGCCCACTTGGTCATGATGAATGATCTTTTTAATATGTTGTTGGATTCTGATTGCTGGAATCTTGTTAAGCATTTTTCATCTATGTTCATCAGTGATATTGGCCTGTAGTTTTCTTTTCTTTTTTTTTGTGGCATCTTTGTCGGTTTCTGCTATTAGGGTGATGGTGGGCTCAAAGAATGAGTTTGGAAGTTTACCTTCCTCTGCAATTTTCAGGAAGAGTTTCAGTAGGATAGTTGTTTGCTCTTCTCTAAATGTTTGGTACAATTCAGCTGTGAAGCTGTCTGGTCCTGGGCTTTTGCTTGCTGGAAGATTTCTGGTTATAGTTTCAATTTCTGTGCTTGTGATGGGTCTGTTAAGATTTTCTATTTCTTCTTGGTTCAGTTTTGGAAAGTTGTACGTTTCTAAGAATTTGTCCATTCCTTCCAAGTTGTCCATTTTATTTGCACATAATTGCTGATAGTAGTCTCTTATGATCCTTTGTATTTCTGTGTTGTGTGTTGTGATCTCTCCGTTTTCATATCTAATTTTGTTGATTTGGTTTTTCTCCCTTTGTTTCTTGATGAGTCTGGCTAGTGGTTTGTCAATTTTATTTACCCTCTGAAAGAATCCACTTTTGGCTTTGCTGATTTCTGCTATGGTCACTTTTGTTTCTTTTGCATTTATTTCTGCCCTAATTTTTAAGATTTATTTCCTTCTACTAACCCTGGGGTTCTTCATTTCCTCCTTTTCTAGTTGCTTTAGGAGTAGAGTGAGGTTATTTGGTTGACTTTTTTCTTGTTTCTTGAGGTATGCCTGTATTGCTATGAAACTTCCCCTTCGCACTGCTTTTACAGTGTCCCACAGGCTTTGGCTTGTTGTGTTTTGATTTCCATTCGTTTATATGCATATTTTTATTTCTTTTTTTATTTCTTCTATGATTTGTTGGTTATTCAGCAGCGTGTTGTTCAGCCTCCATATGTTGGAATTTTTAGTTGTTTTTCTCCTGTAATTGAGACCTAGTCTTAATGCACTGTGGTCAGAAAAGTTACTTAGAATGATTTCTTTTTTTTTTTTAACTTACCAAGGCTAGATTTATGGCCTAGGGTTTGATCTCTCCTGGAGAAAGTTCCGTGTGCACTTGAGACGAAGGTGAAATTCATTGTTTTGGGGTGAAATGTCCTATAGATTTCAATTAGTTCTAACTGGTCTATTGTATCATTTAAAGTTTGTGTTTCCTGGTTAATTTTTTGTTTATTTGATCTATCCATAGATATGTGGGGTATCAAAATCTCCCACTATTATTGTGTTATTGTTAATTTCCCCTTTCATATGTGTTAGCATTTGTCTTACATATTGTGGTGCTCCTATGTTGGGTGCATATATAATTATAATTGTCATATCTTTTTTTTTTGATTGATCCTTTGATCATTATGTAGTGTCCTTCTTTGTCTCTTTTCACAGCCTTTGTTTTAAGGTCTATTTTATCTGACATGAGTATTGCTAGTCCTTCTTTCTTTTGGTCTCTATTTTTGTGGAATATCTTTTTCAAACTCTTCACTTGCAGTCTATATGTGTCCCTCTTTTCGAGGTGGGTCTCTTGTAGACAACATATATGGGGGTCTTGTTTTTGTATCCATTCAGCCAGTCTTTGTCTTTTGGTTAGGGCATTCAACCCATTTACATTTAAGGTAATTTTTGATAAGTGTGATTTTGCCATTTAGTTTATTGTTTTGGGTTCGAGTTTATACACTCTTTCTGTGTTTCCTGTCTAGAGAAGGTCCTTTAGCATTTTTTGGGGAGCTGGTTTTGTGATGCTGAATTCTCTCAACTTTTGCTTGTCTCCCAACCTTTTGATTTCTCCTTCATATTTGAATGAGATCCTTGCTGGGTACAGTAATCTGGGCTGTAGGTTATTTTCTTTCATCACTTTAAGTATGCCCTGCCATTTTTTCCTGGCCTGAAGAGTTTCTATTGAAAGATCCGCTGTTATCCTTATGGGGATGCCCTTGTGTGTTATTTGTTTCTTTTCCCTTGCTGCTTTTAATATTTGTTCTTTGTGTTTGATCATTGTTAATTTGATTACTTTGTGTCTTGGGGTATTTTGCTTGGGTTTATCCTGTTAGGGACTCTCTGGGTTTCTTAGACTTTGGTGATTATTTCCTTCCCCTTTTAAGGAAGTTTTCAGCTATTATCTCCTCAAGTATTTTCTCATGGTCTTTTTTTTTTTTTTTGTCTTCTTCTGGGACTCCAATGATTCAAATGTTGGGGCATTTAACATTGTCCCAGAAGTCTATGAGATTGTCCTAATTTCTTTTAATTCTTTCTTCTTTTTTCCTCTCTGTTTCATTTATTTCTACAGTTCTATCTTCTAGCTCACTTATCTTATCTTCTGCCTCCGTTATTCTACTGTTGGTTCCCTGCAGAGTGTTTGTGATCTCATCTATTGCATTATTCATTGTATATTGACTCTTTTTTATTTCTTCTATATCCTTATTATACCTTTCTTGCCTCTTCTCGATCCATGTGTCCAGGCTATTTATCTGTAACTGCAATTTGTTTTCAAGATATTGTATCATTTTCACTATCATTATTCGGAATTCTTTATCAGGTGTGTTCCTTATCTCTTCCTTTTTTGTTTGGGTTGGTGGGTATTTATCCTGTTACTTTACCTGCTGGGTATTTCTCTGCCTCTTCATCTTGCTTATATTGCTGTGTTTGGGGTGGTCTTTCCGTCTTAGCAATTTGTGGAATTCTCTTCATTGTGGAATTTCCTTGCTGTGGCTGAGGTTTCGGTGTGGCTTGTCAAGGTTCCCTGGTTAGGGAAGCTTGTGTGGGTGTTCTGTTGGGTGGAGCTGGATTTTTTCTCTCTTGAGTTCAATGACGTGTCCAGCAATGAGTTATGAGTTGTAAAAGGGTTTGGAGTGACTTTGGGCAGCCTGTATATTGAAGCTCAGGTCTATTTTCCTGTGTTGTTGGAGAATTTGTGTGGTATGTCTTGCTCTGGAACTTGTTGACCCTTGGGTGGTGTTTTATTTTCAGTCTAGGCATGGAGATGTTTGATGAGCTAATATTGATTAATGTTCCGTGGAGTCAGGAGTTCTCTGGTGTTCTCACGATTTGGACTTAAGCCTCCTGCCTTTGGTTTTCAGTATTATTCTGGCAGTAGCCTCAAGACTTCTCCATCTGTCACTTCCACGTTTATTCCCTCTGATTTGGCTTCTTCTGTTTGCTGGTCTCTTCAGTGTTTCATTTCCGCCCTGACAGTATGGGTCGGTGGTGGACATATTTAAAGGCTCATTTGTTCAGTCGTGCTGTTGGGAGGGAGGAATGCTGGAAACAAATATCACTGGCTTCTCTGGGGATTGTTCACAGTGTCTCGGCCACACTGGGTTTGCCCCCGCACACCATGTGTGTGCTGTCCCAGTCTACCCTGCACAGGCTCTAGTTTGCTCTGCTGGGAACTGTCTGAGGTCACCGCTGGGTTGCATGCACATCCCAGGTCTATGCCGCTCATGTTCAAATACTTGGGTACTCCACAAAGGTGCAGACTTTGTTGAACCTGCGTTTAGTGCCCTTCCCCGTTCTGGACAGATCAGGTGGCCCGGTGTTTGGCAAGTGCAGTCACTGTGACTTATTGCCTCCTGGTCCTTGCCACTCAGCTTTCTGGGTGTACAACTGGCGAACCTTCTTTGGTGGATGTTGACCAGGCAGAAACCCAAGAAATCTTGGTTAGCAACGAAGCCTGTTTGCAGTTTGGTATCGGATGCTGCTCTTGGGTCGTGATTGCCCCCTTCTGGCTCTGGCTGCCCTCTCCTACCTGTCTCCAGCGGAGGATGGGGGATGAGCTGTCTGCAGCCGGCTAGCTCCAGTCCGCCCTTTGTTCTTTGAGCGGGTCTGACGAAGTCTTAGGTTAGGCCTTTTTGCGTTTTTGCGGTGTAGCTATCCCACAGTCTGCTTTGCTATCTCAAGTTAGTTCCCTCAGATTGCCCTCGGGGCATTCAGGCCCAGTCCTCCCTCTAAGCAATGCAGCCGGTGCCTCCATGCCTAGCCTCCGCTTGCTAGTGGCGGATGCGGGTGTCTGCGCTGCTTCTCCTCTGGGAGTTACCATTGGGCATGTAATCTATGGGTTTCGATTATTTATTTATTTTTCCTCCTCGTTATGTTGCCCTCTGAGGTTCCAAGGCTCTCCACAGACTCACTGGTGAGAGTGCTTCCTGGTGTTTGGAAACTTCTCTGTTTTTTAAGCCTCCCTTCCCTGGTCAGAGCTCTGTCCCTACCTCTTTTGTCTCTCTTTTTATCTTTTATATTATTTCCTACCTCCTTTCAAAGACAATGGACTGCTTTTCTTGGTGCCTGATGTCCTCTGCTGGCACTCAGAAGTTGTTTTGTGGAATTTCCTCAGCCTTCAAATGTTCTTTTGATGAATTCATGGGGAAGAAAATGGTCTCCACATCCTATTCCTCTGCCATCTTCTTCCCTCCAATATCCCTGCTTTTTAACACGCTGCTTAGGTTTGTCATAACTTTTCTTCCAAGGAGCAAATGTCTTTTAATTTCGTGCCTGCAGTCACCGTCCACAGTGATTTTGAAGCCCAAGAAAATAAAGTGTGTCACTGTACCTTCCCATTTCCCCCCCAACTATTTGCCATGAAACAATGGGACTGGATGCTATGATCTTAGTTTTTTGAAAGCTGAGTTTTAAGCCAACTTTTTCACTCTCCTCTTTCATCTTCATCAAAAGAATTTTTAGATCCTTTTTGTTTTCTGCCATAAGAGTGGTGTCATCTGGATATCTGAGGTTAATCACATATATCCTGGCAATCTTGATTCCATCTTGTGCTTCATCCAGCCTAGAATTTCACACAATGTACTCTGCATATAGGTTGAATAAACAGGGTGACAATATACTGACCTGACATACCCCTTTCCCAGTTTTGAATCAGTCCATTGTTCCATGTCTTGTTCTAACTGTTACTTCTTGACCTGCATATAGGTTTCTCAGGTGGCAGGTCAGGTGGTCTGGTGTTCCCATCTCTTTAAGAATTTTCCAGTTATGATCCACACACCCAATGGATTTAGCATAGTCAGTGAAGCAGATGTTTTTCTGGAATTCCCTTGGATTTTCTGTGATCCAGTGGATGTTGGCAATTTGATCTCTGGTTCTTCTGCCATTTCTAAATCCAGCTTGTACATCTGGAATTCTCAATTGACATATTGTTTAAGCCTAACTTGAAGGATTTTCAACATTTCCTTACTAGCATGTGAAATAAGTGCAATTGTCTGGTAGTTTGACCATTCTTTGGCTTTGCCTTTCTTTGGGGAAGGATTGAAAACTCATATTTTTCAGTCCTGTGACCACTGCTGAGTTTTCCAAACTTGTTGGTATATTGAGTGCAGAATTTTAACAGATCTTGTTTTAGATCTGAATTAACTCAACAGGAATTCTATCGGGCTTCCCTGGTGGCTCAGAGGTTAAAGCGTCTGCCTCCAATGCGGGAGACCCGGGTTCGATCCCTGGGTCGGGAAGATCCCCTGGAGAAGGAAACGGTAACCCACTCCAGTATTCTTGCCTGGAGAATCCCATGGACGGAGAAGCCTGGTAGGCTACAGTCCACGGGGTCGCATAGAGTCGGACACGACTGAGCGACGGAACGGAACGGAACGGAACGGAATTCTATCACCTCCACTAGCTTTGTTCATAGTAGTACTTCCTAAAGCTCACTCGACTTCACACTCTATGATGTCTGGCTTTATGTGGGTGACCACACCATCATGGTTATCCGTGTCATTAAGACCTCTTTTGTACAGTTCTTCTGTGTATTCTTGCCACCTCTCCTTAGTGTATATGTTTCCATGCTACATCTCCGTTTGTCCTACCCTCTTCTTCCTCCCCATATCCTATGTCAACATCTCCATTGTTGCCCTGCAAATGGGTTCATTGATACCATCTTTCTAGATTCCAAATATATGCATTAATACACATATTTGTTTTTCTCTTTCTGACTTACTTCACTCTGTAAAATAGGCTGTAGATTCATCCATCTCATTAAAACTGACTGAAATGCATTCCTTTTCATAGCTGAGTATTATTCCATTGTATATATTTACCACAGCTTATTTATCTATTCGTCTGTCAGTAGACATCTAGGTTGCTTCCCTGTCCTAGCTATTGTAAATAGTGCTGCAATGAACATTAGAGTACATGTCCTTTTCAGTTTGGGTTTCCTCAGGATATATGCCTAGTAATGGATTGCTGGGTCATATGGTAGATTTATTCTCGTTTTTAAAGAAATCACCATACTGGCTTCCATAGTGACTATCAATTTACATTTCCACCAACACTGTTATAGTTTTCTTTTCTCCATACCCTCTCTAGCACTTGTTTGTGGATTTTTTGATGATGGGCATTTTGACGAGGGTGAGGTGATATCTCATCACAGCATTGATTTGCATTTTCCTAATAATGACTGATGTTGAGCATCTTTTTAATGTGTTTATTAACCATCTGTATGTCTTCTTTGTATAAATGCTTGTTTAAGTCTTTTGCCCACTTTTTTATTTGCTTGTTTTTCTGGTGCTGAGTTGTATGAGCTACTTGTATATCTCAGAAATTAATCTTTGTCAATTGCTTTATTTCCAATTATTTTCTCCCATTTTGAGGGCAGTCTTCCTCCTTGCTGTGCAAAAGCTTTTAAGTTTAATTAGGTAACATTTGTTTATTTTTATTTTCATTATTCTAAGAGGTGGGTCAAAGAGTAAGAGTTTTACTTCTTTTCCAATCTGGGTTCTTTTTATATTTCTTCTCTGACAGTCATAGCTAGGACTTCCAAAACTATTTTGAATAATAGTGGTGAGAGTGGGCATTCTTGTCTTATCCCTAACCTTGGATGGAACATTTTCAGTTTTTCACCACTGAGAAGAATGTTTGCTGTGTGTTTCTTGTATATGGCCTTTATCATGTTGAAGTAGGTTCCTTCTATGCCCATTTTTTGAAGAGTTTTTTTTTTTAATCATAAATGGGTGCTGAATTTTTTTGAAAGCTTTTTCTGCATCTATTCAGATTATCATGTGGTTTTTATCTATCAATTTATTAATATGGTGCATCACATCAATTGATTTGTGTATATTGAAGAATCATTGTATTCCTGGTATAAACTCGAATTGATCATGCTGTATGATCTTTTTAATGTGCTGTTGAATCTGTTTGCTAGAATTTTCTTGAGGAATTTTGCATCTATGTTTATC
The DNA here is from genome assembly GCF_049115385.1 of Moschus berezovskii. Taxonomy (NCBI): domain Eukaryota; kingdom Metazoa; phylum Chordata; class Mammalia; order Artiodactyla; family Moschidae; genus Moschus; species Moschus berezovskii. The sequence continues at coordinate 68,048,769 of NC_142488.1, forward strand.
AGTGATATTTGCCTGTAATTATTTTTTTAATGATGTTTTTATCTGGTTTTGGAATCAAGGTGATGGTGGCTTTGTAGAATGCGTTTGGAAGTGTTCCATCCTCCTAAATTTTTTTGAAAGAGTTTCAGAAGAATAGGCATCATCTCTTCTCTAAACTTTTGGGGGCAATTCACCTGTGAAGCCATCTGTCCCTGAGCTTTTGTTTTTTGGGAGAATTTTGATCACAGTTTTTGTTTCAGTGTTTGCAATTTACTTGCTCATAATTTCTATTTCTTTCTGGTTCAGTCTTGAAAGGGTGCACTTTTTAAAGTATCTGTCCATTTCTTCCAAATTGTCCATTTTGTTGGCATATAGTTTCTTGTAATAGTCTCTTATAATCCTTTGTGTTGGATTAAATTAAGATTATAAATATTATAATCTTAATTTATGTGTTGTCTGTTGTAACTTCTCCTTTTCATTTATAATTTTGTTAATTTTGTTCTTCTCCATCTTTTTCTTGATGAGTCTGGCTAATGGTTTGTCAATTTTGTGGTTTGTCAGTCTTATCTTCTCATAGTACAAGCGTTTAGTTTCATTAATCTTTATTATTGTCTTCTTCATTTCTTTTTCATTTATTTCTGCTCTGATCTTTGTGATTTCTTTCCTTCTACTATCTTTGGGTTTTTTTCTTCTTTTCCAGTTGTTTTAGGTATAAAGTTAGGTTGTCTATTCTTTGTTTTTCTTTTCTTTTTTTTTTTCAGGTAGGATTGTATTACTATAAACTTCCTTTTTAGAACTGCATTAGCTGTATCCCATAGATTTTGGATCATTGTGTTTTAACTGTCTGTTTTTTTTCTAGGAATTTTTTGATTTCCCTTATTTCTTCAGTAACCTGTTCATTATTTAGAAATGTATTGTTTAATCTCTACGCATTTTTGTTTTTTACATTTTTCCCCCTGTAGTTGATATCTAGTCTCATAACATTGTAGTCAGAAAAGATGCTTGGTATTATTTCAGTTTTCTTAAATTTACCAAGGCTTTGTTTGTGACCCAAGATGTGATCTATTCTGAAGAATGTTGCATGTGGACTTGAGAAGAAAGTGTATTCTTCTGCATTTGGATGGGGTGTCCTGAAGATATCAATTAGGCCCATTTGGTCTAATGTTTCATTTAAGGGTTGTATTTCCTTATTAATTTTTTGTTTTGATGATCTATTGGTCTAAGTCAGGGTGTTAAAGGCTCCTACTATTATTGTGTTATTGTCAATTTCTCCTTTTATGTCTGTTAGTGTTTGCCTTATGTATTGATGTGCTCCTTTAATGGGAGCATAAATATTTACAATTGTTATATTTTCTTCTTGGATTGATCCCTTGATCATTTTGTAGTGTCCTTCTTTATCTCTTGTATTTTAAGGTCTATTTTGTCTGATATGATAATTTCCTCTCCAGCTTTCTTTTGATTTCCAATTGCATGGAATATCTTTTTCCATCTTCTCACTTTCAGTTTGTGAGTGTCTCTAGGTCTGAAGTGGGTCTCTTGTAGATTGCATGTGTATGGATCTTATTTTTGTATCCATTCAGCCAGTCTGTGTCTTTTGGTTAGAGCATTTAATCCATTTACATTTAAAGTAATTATTGACATATATGTTCCTATTGGTGCTTTCTTAATTGTTATTATTTGGTTCTTGATACCAATATAGCTGACATGCTTAATCTTTAGCCCCCAGTAAGTGAAATATTCATAAATAACTATACTTTAACGAAGAATAGGGAAAATGTAGCAGGAGTTATACAAAGAAACGTGCTCAGACAGGAAAAAAATATTTTGCTGTTTCCTCAGTAAAGAAATAGTGAAACATTGGCAAAAGACCCAAATATGGAACTTGTTTTGTCTTTGTTTCAGGTTCAGTTTAATTCAACATTTGACCCATGGTCTGAGCTCAATAACAAATTTTATTCATGAACAAATAAATTTTAGGTTCTATTTTACCATTTCCTATTGAAAGGGGAATGTATTTAAAATTTCCCAACCTTCTCTGATTATAGCTATGCTTCTCTTAAGTGATTCTTCTGGTCTGCTGAATAAGGTGAACAATCATTTTACATTCCTTCAGTAATTATATATACTTTGAACAGAGCCTCAAAATTATAAAATGATGACATTTAATTTTACTTCTCTGCTTTTTCATCTTTAATGAAATGTGCAAAAACCAAAACATCTAAATTTGACTTGTTAGATTTCCCTTTTCTGCACTGATTTAAGTGAAGCATTGAAATCGTACCAGAATGCCAGATTTTAGAGAGAGATGCAAGGAAATGTGATTATCATTTATTATAAGTTCCTAAAACTATTGATAGAATTCAGGTCTGGAGTATTTCACTGTCCTCAGTATCTGGCAGAGACTTTTCTCCTTGAAGGCATTGATAAGTAACTGCTGAATGAAAAAAAATAAAAGCAAACACTTTTAACATGGAGTCCTTCACAGAAACAAGTTTCAACTCTGGTTAGTGTAGGGTTAAGAGAAGTAAAAGTGGACAATGAAAAGGAAGAAAAGGAACCCAGAAAGGAAAATCTGAAAGTATTGACATAAAACTTGACTGACATTTTCAGTCCAGCAGAGGGTTTGTGCTGACTAGAGTATTTGCACTGGTGATGTATGTGAGCATCTGAGCAGTAGAGCAGGAAGCAGTGAAGTGAATGATCCAATAACATATAGACTATCCAAATAAAGTCAAACTATTAAGTTAATTCAAAGCCCATTTGCCTTTCTAATATCCCTTTATAGCAAGTTACCTATGGATATGATGTGGTTCTCTGGTTGGTTCTCTTTTCAATGTTGTCCAGCAGTGGCTGACCTTACTATAACACTTTAGCATTTTTTTTCTTCTCATTTTTTCTCATTTTAAGTCACTTTAATTATAAGCAGGATTTAAGACTCCAATATTCATGTGTCACAGCAAACACTGGAAATTCTGTTCTCTCTGGCTTATGGAAAATTGTTGACTTGGACAACACTAATGTCTTCCAGCTGTAGTGACTATTAATGTGCTAAACAAAAGATAATGATACAAATGAGGCTAAGGTATCCTTTCTGCAAAACTGTAAGCCTGGATTTTTGGGAAAATTCAAATGATTACCCAGCTAGCCTGTATTTTTCCCATGTCTTTTCACATGTACACCTATATTTTCTTTTGCTAGGAAAAAGATAAAGGATAGAATAATGCAGAAAACATTTCCCTATAACACTTGCAGTCTGGCTACACATATTGCCATTCCCTCCATCTCTTTTTATAGCTATGGTTCTATTTCCCTTCCTGTTTTGTTTTGGGGATCTATAGGTAAGACTTCTTCAGTTCAGTTCAGTTCATTCGCACAGTCATGTTTGACTCTTTGCAACTCCATGGACTGCAGCACGTCAGGCTTCCCTGTCCATCACCAACTCCTCGAGCTTGCTGAAGGAGACTTCTTACCTCCTGATATAAAGATATTAATAATTGCCCTAGCATTTGTCTGAATCTCTTTCAACATATTTCATTAGCTTCATATTATTTTATTTTTTGACAAAACCTCTGCTTTCACAGAGATTCATGTTCATGGCTGAACTGTAATGCACCAGACTCATCACTTTTTCGAGGGTAGATACTTGGCCACATTGTAAAAGAAGTACAGTGGGAGCTTAGTTTGATCTTCACTTTCAGGTACACAGTGATCTCAAACTCTCCTTATTCTCTTATTCCACTTTCAAGATGGACGCTTTTGGAATGAATTTAATACGTGGATGTGCACTGAGATGTACTAACTGGAAAACATTGTTGGGTTTTAAGATATATTTACAGTTTCTCAAAGGTTCAAATTTTAAGCCTAAAGAATGACTTGCTAATGATACAATTTCCTTGAGAAGTTTTTTCCCCCATGGCCATTGGCAATATGTTTAATCTGTGAACACAAAAGACTGCTTCCAGCTGGTAAATTCTTTACTATTTCTATTTGTGTTCACCCTTCTTTCTGATTTTTGGTCCCAACTTGTTAATCTTTGTTTGACCTTTCTCATTGTGTCCCTTTCAGGAAGAGTAGGAGAGATGAATATGGAGGAGAAACTCTGCAGTAAGACTGTCTAGATTGGAATCTTGGTTTCATTATTCACTTACTATGTGACTTTGGACAAATTATTAATAGCTCAGAAGTCCCTTAGAAGGAACTGTAAATACTCCTATATCCTGTTTTCTTCTCCCACTACCCAACACCAGTTGCATTCCTATTTCTTCCATTTTTTTCTCTTCAGAAATTTCAAGCCTCTCATCTATTTTGCATGCCTTTCTTTGTCCTAAATTCCAACAACTTTTTACCAGCCAAATATTTCTCTTTTATGCTCTGTTCACTTGATTTATCTAACATTGTTCTTGTTCACTAATCTCCAGGACAGTAGATCACCATTGGGATATTTCTGCCTTATTCATTGGGAGTCCTTGGGTTAGCCTCTTATAATATTTGTGCTTAAAACATGAGAGTAATTGTCCTATTTTTTCCCTGAATCATTAATTGACCTAGGCAACTGAGTCAGATTTCTGTATTACATTGTTGTTTTATTATAAATGATACCAGTCTTCTAATCAATTCTGGGGAGGGATTTATTTATTTATTTAGCTGTTTCTGTTTTTGTAATTGGAGGATAATTGCTTTACAATATTGTGCTGGTTTCTACCATACAGCATGAATCAGCCATAAGTATACATATGTGCCCTTGGAGGCTTCTTGAGCCTTCCAGTCTCCCCCATCCCACCCTTATAGGTTGTCACAGAGTGCCTAGCTGGGCTTTGTGTATTATATAGCAGCTTCCCACTAACTATTTTACACATGGTAGTGTATATATGTCAATGTTACTTTCTCAATTTATCCCACCCAGTCCTTCCTGGGGAAGGAGTTTTTAGAAAGGCAGTAATGTAGATGGTGAGTGGAATCTTTTATCCCAGTAAAGTGGTCTTGAGGCTGATTATAAGACTACACTATCAGACTATGCTGCTGCTGCTGCTGCTGCTAAGTCACTTCAGTCGTGTCCGACTCTGTGTGACCCCATAGACGGAAGCCCACCAGGATCCCCCATCCCTGGGATTCTCCAGGCAAGAACACTGGAGTGGATAGCCATTTCCTTCTCCAATGTGTGAAAGTGAAAAGTGAAAGTGAAGTCTCTCAGTCGTGTCCGACCCTTAGCGACCCCACGGACTACAGCCTACCAGGCTCCTCCATCCATGGGATTTTCTAGGCAAGAGTACTGGAGTGGCTTGCCATTGCCTTCTCCGACATTACCCTATTCGTTAAAATTTGTGTAAAAATTATAATGAATCATATGAATCTCATTATAGTCAGATGTTTCTGATATTTTCACGAAGAGCAACTACTTTAGATTTTATTGAAGACAGCTCATTAGAATGAGGGGACTGGGGACTCAGATGGAAACTGGGGTACTGCTGACCGTAAAGGCTCTTAGTAAAGTAACTCTGTGTGTATTTCCTTGACACAGGAATTCCCAGCAAATATCCAAAAAGTGTTACAAGGCAGAATTAACCTGCTTATAGTTCTAGTAGTACATCTAGGGAGGGGGTTTCATGCCTCAAGGGCTGCTGGTATGTCATCTGCACTGATGTTTGGAAATGCTAGCAAATATCCTTAACTGTGATCGACTAATCTATGAGGTGACAGACTTAACTTCTTAACCCATTTCTATGTCAATAGACAGAGTATCTATTCAGTTCAGTTCAGTCGCTCAGTCATGTCCGACTCTCTGTGACCCCATGAATCACAGCATGCCAGGCCTCCCTGTCCATCACCAACTCCCGGAGTTCACTCAAACTCATGTCCACAGAGTCAGTGATGCCATCCAGCCATCTCATTCTCTGTCGTCCCCTTCTCCTCCCGTCCCCAACCTTTCCCAGCATCAGAGTCTTTTCCAGTGAGTCAACTCGTCACATGAGGTGGCCAAAGTATTGCAGTTTCAGCTTTAGCATCAATCCTTCCAATGAACACCCAGGATTGATCTCCTTTAGAATGTACTGGTTGGATCTCTTTGCAGTCCAAGGGACTCTCAAGAGTCTTCTCCAGACCACAGTTCAAAAGCATCAATTCTTCGGTGATCAGCTTTCTTCACAGTCCAACTCTCATCTCTGCTTTTTAATATACTATCTAAGTTGCTCATAACTTTCCTTCCAAGGAGTAAGCATCTTTTAATTTCATGGCTGCAGGGAGCACGGGAAGATGGCGGAGGAATAGGACGGGGCGGCCACTTTCTCCTCCACAAAATCAACAAAAGAACATTTGAACGCTGAGTAAATCCCACAAAAAAAACTTCTGAATACCGGCAGAGGACATCAGGCACTCAGAGAAGCAGCCCATAGTCGAAGAAAGGAGGTAGGAAATAGATAAAAAGATAAAAAGAGAGACAAAAGAGGGAGGGACGGAGCTCCATCCAGGGAAGGGAGGCTTAAAAAAAAAAGAAAAAGAGAAGTTTCCAAACACCTGGAAACACTAGGGAGTGGAATCTCAGCAGGCCGCATAACTGGGAGACAAAAGACATAAATAATAAAAACTCACAGACTAAATGCCCAGAGGAAACTCTCAGCTGAGAAGCGGCGCAGACGCCCTCGCCCCTCACTAGCAGGCGGCGCTGGGCAGGGAGGCGCCAGCAGCGGCAGTGGTGCTTAGAGGGAGAACCGGGCTTGAACACCCCAGGGCAAACTGAGGGCTCGAACTTAAGATACCAGCACAGAGGTTGCAGCTGAAGGGCGAGAGGGCTGGGAAAAGCCTGCAAAAAGCCCCAAGCCAGGACTCTGCCAGCCCCGCCCACAAAACCGGGCACTGAGTGGAGCGAGCCAGCAGCAGGCGGCCCTTCCCCCAGCCCCCACCGACGCAGGCCAGCGCCGTGGCGGGTGCAGCCACGGCCCCAGAGAGGCTTCCCGTGCCAAGCTGCAGGCAGGCTTCCTTGCTGGCCAGGACTTCTTGGGTTCGGTCCGGTCGATATCCGCCTGAGAAAGTGCGCCGGTTGTACTCCCAGAAAACTGAGCGGCAGGGACAGCGAAGGTGATAAGTTGCAGTGACTGCCCTAGGCAAACGCCTGGTCACCTGAGCTGCTAGGACCGGGGAAGGCACCAAATGCAGGCACAGCCAAGTCTGCGCCTTTGTCGAGTACCCGAGGACCTGAACCCGAGCCGCTCAGACCTGGGAAGTGCATGCAACCCAGCGCCAGCCGTGAACAGCTCGCAGCAGAGCAAACTAAAGCCTAAGAAAGTAAAGTCATGCTCAAAATTCTCCAAGCCAGGCTTCAGCAATATGTGAACCGTGAACTTCCAGATGTTCAAGCAGGTTTTAGAAAAGGCAGAGGCACCAGAGATCAAATTGCCAACATCCGCTGGATCATGGAGAAAGCAAGAGAGTTCCAGAAAAACATCTATTTCTGCTTCATTGACTATGCCAAGGCCTTTGACTGTGTGGATAACAATAAACTGTGGAAAATTCTGAAAGAGATGGGAATCCCAGACCACCTGACCTGCCTCTTGAGAAACCTGTATGCAGGTCAGGAAGCAACAGTTAGAACTGTACATGGAACAACAGACTGGTTCCAAATAGGAAAAGGAGTACGTCAAGGTTGTATATTGTCACCCTGCTTATTTAACTTCTATGCAGAGTACATCATGAGGAACGCTGGGCTGGAAGAAGCACAAGCTGGAATCAAGATTGCTGGGAGAAATATCAATAACCTCAGATATGCAGATGACACCACCCTTATGGCAGAAAGTGAAGAGGAACTCAAAGGCCTCTTGATGAAAGTGAAAGAGGAGAGTGAAAAGGTTGGCTTGAACCTCAACATTCAGAAAACGAAGATCATGGCATCTGGTCCCATCACTTCATGGGAAATAGATGGGGAAACAGTGGAAATAGTGTCAGACTTTATTTTTGGGGGCTTCAAAATCACTGCGGATGCTGATTTCAGCCATGAAATTAAAAGACGCTTACTCCTTGGAAGGAAATTTATGACCAACCTAGATAGCATATTAAAAAGCAGAGACATTACTTTGCCAACAATGGTCCGTCTAGTCAAGGCTATGGTTTTTCCCGTGGTCATGTATGGATGTGAGAGTTGGACTGTGAAGAAAGCTGATCGCTGAAGAATTGATGCTTTTGAACTGTGGTGCTGGAGAAGACTCTTGAGAGTCCCTTGGACTGCAAGGAGATCCAACCAGTCCATTCTAGAGGAGATCAATCCTGGGTGTTCATTGAAAGGACTGATGCTAAAGCTGAAACTCCAATACTTTGGCCACCTCATGGGACGAGTTGACTCATTGGAAAAGACTCTGATGCTGGGAGCCATTGGGGGTAGGAGGAGACGGGGACGACAGAAAATGAGGTGGCTGGATGGCATCACCGACTCGATAGACATGAGTTTGAGTGAATTCCGGGAGTTGGTGATGGACAGGGAGGCCTGGCGTGATGTGGTGCATGGGGTCGCTAAGAGTCGGAGACGACTGAGCGACTGAGCTGAACTGAACTGAACTGAAACAGCATAAACAGGGAAAGCACACACGTCCTCGAGCGGGAGCATTCCCAGTGTAGCCGAGACACCGTGAGCACTCCCCACAGATGCCAGGGATATTTGTTAGCTGTTCCTCCCTCCCCATAGCAGGACTGAATAGGTGAGCCCGGGGGGGGGGGAAAAACAGTGTCCACACCGCATCCTGGTGTCAGGACGGGAATTAGACACTGAAGAGACCAGAAAACAGAAGAGCTTTTTCAACAGAAGGAACTGCCTTGGAAGTAACAGACGGAGAAGCCTTGAGCCTACTGCAAGAATAAGACTAAAAAACAGAGGCAGAGGCTTAGGCCAATACCTGAGAACACCAGAGATCTCCTGTTCCAGAGAACATAAATTGATAGGTACTCATCAAATGCCTCCATACATACACTGAAACCAGGCACCACCCAAGGGTCAACAAGTTTCAGTGAAAGACATACTACGCAAGCTATCCATCAACACAGGAGAATAGCACTGAGCTTCAATATACAGGCTGCCCAAATCCACCCCAAACCCACTGACATCTCAAGCTCATTACTGGACACTTCGTTGCACTCCAGAGAGAAGAAATCCAGCTCCACCCACCAGAACATCGACTCAAGCTTCCCTAACCAGGGAACCTTGACAAGTCACCCATCCAACCCCACACAAAACGAGGTAACTACATAATAAAGAGAACTCCACAAACTGCCAGAAGACGGAAAGGCCACCCCGAACACAGCAATATAAGCAAGATGAAGAGGCAGAGAAATACCCAACAAGTAAAGGAACAGGATAAACGCCCACCAACACAAACAAAAGAGGAAGATATAGGGAACCTACCCGATAAAGAATTTCGAATTTTAATTGTGAAAATGATTCAAAATCTGGAAAGCAAAATGGAGTTACAGGTAAATAAACTGGAGAAAAGAATTGAGAAGATGGAAAAAATGTTCAATAAGGAATTAGAGGAAATAAAAAAGAGTCAATATACAACGAATAATACAATAGATGAGATCAGAAACACTCTGGAGGGCACAAACAGTAGAATAACGGAGGCAGAAGACAGGATAAGCGAGCTAGAAGATAGAATTGTAGAAATAAATGAAACAGAGATGGAAAAATTAAAAAGAATTTAAAAAAATGAGGACAATATTAGAGACATATGGGACAATATTAAACGCCCCAACATTCGAATCATAGGAGTCCCAGAAGAAGAAGACAAAAAGAAAGACCATGAGAGAATACTTGAGGAGATAATAGTAGAAAATTTCCCTAAAATGGGGAAGGAAATAATCACCCAAGTCCAAGAAACACAGACAGTCTGTAACAGGATAAACCCAAGGAGAAATACCCCAAGGCACATATTAATCAAATTAACAAAGATCAAACACAAAGAAAAAATATTAAAAGCAGCAAGGGAAAAACAGCAAATAACACACAAGGGGATCCCCATAAGGATAACAGCTGATCTTTCAGCAGAAAATCTACAGGCCAGGAGGGAATGGCAAGACATACTTAAAGTGATGAAAGAAAATAACCTACAGCCCAGATTACTGTACCCAAAAAGGATCTCATTCAAATATGAAGGAGAAATCAAAAGCTTTACAGACAAGCAAAAGCTGAGAGAATTCAGCATCACCAAACCAGCTCTCCAACAAATACTAAAGGATCTTCTCTAGACTGGAAACACAGAAAGGGTATATAAACTCTAACCCAAAGCAATAAAGAAAATGGCAACGGGATCATACTTGTCAATAATCACCTTAAATATAAATGGGTTGAATGCCCCAACCAAAAGACAAAGGCTGGCTGAATGGATAAAAAAACAAGACCCCCATATATGTTGTCTACAAGAGACCCACCTCAAATAGAGGGACACATACAGACTGAAAGTGAAGAGCTGGAAAAAGATATTCCATGCAAATAGAGACCAAAAGAAAGCAGGAGTAGCAATACTCATATCAGATAAAATAGATTTTAAAACAAAGGCTGTGAAATGAGACAAAGAAGGAAACTACATAATGATCAAAGGACCAATCCAAGAAGAAGATATAAAAATTATAAATATTTATGCACCCAACATAGGAGCACCGCAATATGTAAGACAATTACTAACAAGTATGAAAGGGGAAATTAACAATAACACAATAATAGTGGGGGACTTTAATACCCCACTTACATCTATGGATAGATAACTAAACAGCAAATTAACAAGGAAACACAAACTTTAAATGATACAATAGACCAGTTAGACCTAATAGATATCTATAGGACATTTCACCCCAAAACAATGAATTTCACCTTTTTCTCAAGTGCACAGGGATCCTTTTCCAGGATAGATCACATCCTGGGCCATAAATCTAGCCTTGGTAAATTAAAAAAAAATTGAAATCATTCCAAGCATCTTTTCTGACCACAATGCAGTAAGATTAGATCTCAATTACAGGAGAAAAATTATTAAAAATGCCAACATATTGAGGATGAACAACACGCTGCTGAGTAATGAACAAATCATAGAAGAAATTAAAAGAGAAATAAAAATATGCATAGAAATGAATGAAAATGAAAACACAACAAGCCAAAACCTCTGGGACACTGTAAAAGCAGTGCTAAGGGGGAAGTTCATAGCAATACAGGCACACCTCAAGAAACAAGAAAAAAGTCAACTAAATAGCCTAACTTTACATCTAAAGAAACTAGAAAAGGAAGAAATGAAGAACCCCAAGGTTAGCAGAAGGAAAGAAATCGTAAAAATTAGGGCAGAGATAAATGCAAAAGAAACAAAAGAGACTATAGCAAAAATCAACAAAGCCAAAAGCTGGTTCTTTGAGAAGGTAAATAAAATTGACAAACCATTATCCAGACTCATCAAGAAACAAAGGGAGAAGAATCAAATCAATAAAATTAGAAATGAAAATGGAGAGATCAAAACTGACAACACAGAAATACAAAGGATTATTAGAGAATACTATCAGCAATTATATGGCAATAAAATGAATAACTTGGAAGAAATGGACAAATTCCTAGAAAAGTACACCTTGCCAAAACTAAACCAGGAAGAAATAGAAAATGTGAACAGACCCATCACAAGCACGGAAATAGAGGAAGTAATCGGAAAGTTTCCTGCAAACAAAAGCCCAGGTCCAGACGGCTTCACAGCTGAATTCTACCAAAAATTTAGAGAAGAGCTAACACCTATTGTACTCAAACTCTTCCAGAAAATTGCTGAGGAAGGAAAACTTCCAAACTCATTCTATGAGGCCACCATCACCCTAATCCCAAAACCTGGTAAAGATCCCACAAAAAAAGAAAACTACAGGCCAATATCACTGAAGAACATAGATGCAAAATCCTTAAGAAAATTCTAGCAATCAGAATCCAACACACATTAAGAAGGTCATACATCATGATCAAGTGGGCTTTATCCCAGGAATGCAAGGATTCTTCAGTATCCACAAGTCAATCAACGTAATACACCACATTAACAAACTGAAAAATAAAAATCATATGATTATCTCAATAGATGCAGAGAAAGCCTTCGACAAAATACAACATCCATTTATGATAAAAAAACTCTCCAGAAAGTGGGAATAGAAGGGACATATCTCAACATAATAAAAGCTATATATGACAAACCCACAGCAAACATTATCCTCAATGGTGAAAAACTGAAAGCATTTCCCCTAAAGTCAGGAACAAGACAAGGGTGCCCACTCTCATCACTACTATTCAACATAGTTCTGGAAGTTTTGGCTACAGTAATCAGAGCAGAAAAAGACATAAAAGGAATACAAATTGGAAAAGAAGAAGTAAAACTTTCACTGTTCACTGAAGACATGATTCTCTACACAGAAAACACTAAAGACTCTACCAGAAAACTACTAGACCTAATCAATGAATACAGTAAAGTGGCAGGATATAAAATCAACACACAGAAATCCCTTGCATTCCTATACACTAATAATGAGAAAACAGAAAGAGAAATTAAGGAATCTATTCCATTCACCGTTGCAACGAAAAGAATTAAATACTTAGGAATATATCTACCTAGGAAACAAAAGACTTGTATATAGAAAACTATAAAACACTAGTGAAAGTAATCAAAGAGGACACTAATAGATGGAGAAATATACCATGTTCGTGGATTGGAAGAATAAATATTGTAAAAATGAGTATACTACCCAAAGTAATCTATACATTCAATGCCATCCCTATCAAGCTACCAACCATATTTTTCACAGAACTAGAAGAAATAATCTCAGAATTTGTATGGAAATATAAGAAACCTCGAATATCCAAGGCAATCTTGAAGAAGAAGAATGGAACTGGAGGAATTAACCTGGCAGCCTTCAGGCTCTACTACAAAGCCACAGTCATCAAGACAGTATGGTACTGGCATAAAGACAGAAATATAGATCAATGGAACAAAATAGAAAGCCCAGAGATAAATCCACGCACCTATGAACACCTTATCTTTGACAAAGGAGGCAAGAATATAAAATGGACAAAAGACAGTCTCTTTAACAAGTGGTGCTGGGAAAACTGGTCAGCCACTTGTAAAAGAAGGAAACTAGAACACTTCCTAACACCATACACCAAAATAAACTCAAAATGGATTAGAGAGCTAAATGTAAGACCAGATACTACAAAACTCCTAGAGGACAACGTAGGCAAAACACTCTCTGACTTAAATCACAGCAGGATCCTCCAAGACCCACCTCCCAGGATATTGGAAATAAAGGCAAAAATAAACAAATGGGACCTAATTAAAATCAAAAGCTTCTGCACACAAGGGAAACTCTAAGCAAGGTGAAAAGACAGCCTTCAGAATGGGAGAAAATAATAGCAAATGAAGCAACTGACAAAGGATTAATCTCAAAACTATACAAGCAATTCCTGCAGCTCAATTCCAGAAAACTAAGTGACCCAATCAAAAAATGGGCCAAAGAACTAAACAGACATTTCTCCAAAGAAGACATACAGATGGCTAATAAACACATGAAAAAATGCTCAGCATCCCTTATAAGCAGACAAATGCAAATCAAAGCCACAATGAGATACCATTTCACACCAGTCAGAATGTCTGCTATCCAAAAGTCTACATGCAATAAGTGTTGGAGAGGGTGTGGAGAAAAGGGAACCCTCTTACACTGTTGGTGGGAATGCAAACTAATACAGCCACTATGGAGAATAATGTCGAGATTCCTTAAAAAACTGGAAATAGAACTGCCATATGATCCAGCAATCACACTCCTGGGCATACACACTGAGGAAACCAGAATTGAAAGAGACACATGTACTCCAATGTTCATTGCAGCACTGTTTATAATAGCCAGGACATGCAAGCAACCTAGATGTCCATCTGCAGATGAATGGATAAGAAAGATTTGGTACATATACACAATGGAGTATTTTTCAGCCATCTAAAAGAATGCATTTTAATCAGTTTTAATGAGGTGGATGAAATTGGAGCTAATTATACAGAGTGAAGTAAGCCAGAAAGAAAAACATCAATACAGTATCCGTTCCGTTCCGTCGCTCAGTCGTGTCCGACTCTTTGCGACCCCGTGGACTGTAGCCTACCAGGCTTCTCCGTCCATGGGATTCTCCAGGCAAGAATACCGGAGTGGGTTACCGTTTCCTTCTCCAGGGGATCTTCCCGACCCAGGGATCGAACCCGGGTCTCCCGCATTGGAGGCAGACACTTTAACCTCTGAGCCACCAGGGAAGCCCACAATACAGTATACTAACGCATATATATGGAATTTAGAAAGATGGTAACCTGAACCCTGTATATGAGACTGCAAAAGAGACAAAGGCATATAGAACAGTCTTTGGGACTCTTTGGGAAAGGGTGAAGGTGGGATGATTGGGGCGAACGGCATTGTAGCATGTATATTATCATAAGTGACCAGTCCAGGTTCGACGCATGATACAGGATGCTTGGGGCTGGTGCACGGGGATGACATGGAGGGAGGATATGGGGAAGAGGGAGGTGGGAGAGGGGTTCAAGAAAGGGAACACATGTACACCCGGGACGGATTCATGCCAATGTATGGCAAAACTAACCAATATATTAATGTAAGGTAATTTGCCTCGAATAAAAAAAAATAAAAAAATAAAATTGGTTGACTAAAATAAAAAAAAATTCATGGTGCAATCAGCATCTGCAGTGATTTTGGAGCCCCCCAAAATAAAGTCTGGCACTGTTTCCACTATTTTTCCATCTATTTGCCATGAAGTGATGGGACCAGATGCCATGATCTTTGTATCTACTCAAATAAGGGATAATTTCTTCACTGGCAAAAATAGAATCATTGATAAAAGTTAGAAACCAGCAGATGGAAAGTCTTTACATTGAAGTAGAAATTACTTTGGACAGCAGAAATTAGTTACTTTAGCAAATATTAAACATGTCCCATACACATTCAAGTCATAGTTAATATGAAACTCCAGCTTATCCTAAGTAAAGCCATGTGTTCATTATAAATGACAAGGGAAGTAAACATTTTGAAGGTTAGTACTTTTGCTTGTAATCAAGAGTAGACATAAAACTTTTCCTGAATATGAACAACAATTGAATGTCCATTAGTGGACATTTAGGTTGCTTCAGTATCCTGGCTATTGTAAATAATGTTGCAATGAGCATATATCTTTTATAGTTAACTATATAACTATAAAAGATATAACTATATCTTTTATAGTTAGTGTTTTCATTATTTTTTCAGATAAATGCGCAGAAGTAGAACTTAAAGATCATATGGTAGTTCTATTTTTAATTTTTTGAGGCCCCCCCATCCTGTTTCCATAGTGGTTGCACCAAATTTCATTTCCACCAACACTGTACAGTGGTTCCATTTACTAGCGTTTGTAATCTCTTGTCTTTTTGATCATAACCATTTTAACAGGTGTGATATAATCTCATTGTGGTTTTGATTTTCATTTCCTTGATGACTAGTGATGTTGAACATGTTTTCTTGTGCCTTTTGGCCACCTATGTCTTCTTTGGAAAAGTAATATATTCAGATACTCTGCCCCCTTAAAAAATTGTGTTGCTCACTTGCTTTTATATTTAGTTGTCTGAGTTCTTTATATATTTTGGAATTTAACCTCTTATCAGATATATGTTTTACAAACATTTTCTCCCATTCTGCAGATTGCCATTTCATTTTGTTGATGGTTTCCTTTGCTGTGTGTTAAGTCACTTTAGTCGTGTCTGAATCTTTGCGACCCTATGGGCTGTAGCCTGCAAGGCTTCTCTGTCCATGGGATTTTCCAGGCAAGAATACTGGAGTGGGTTGCCATTTCCTCCTCCAGGGGATCTTCCAAACCCAGGGGTTGAACCAAAGTCTCTTAGTTCTCCTGCATTGGCAGACAGGTTCTTTATCACTAGCACCACCTGGGAGACCCCCTGGGCAGAAGCTTTTTAGTTTGATATATTGTTATTTGTTTAGAAATGGTATGGACCTAACAGAAGCAGAAGATATTAAGAAGAGGTGGCAAGAATACACAGAAGAACTGTACAAAAAAGATCTTCACGACCAAGATATTCACGATAACGTGATCACTGACCTAGAGCCAGACATCTTGGAATGTGAAGTCAAGTGGGCCTTAGAAAGCATCACTGCGAACAAAGCTAGTGGAGGTGATGGAATTCCAGTTGAGCTATTTCAAATCTTGAAAGATGATGCTGTGAAAGTGCTGCACTCAATATGCCAGCAAATTTGGAAAACTCAGCAGTGGCCACAGGACTGGAAAAGGTCAGTTTTCATTCCGATCCCAAAAAAAGGGAATTCCAAAGAATGCTCAAACTACCACACAATTGCCCTCATCTCACACGCTAGTAAAGTCATGCTCAAAATTCTCCAAGCCAGGCTTCAGCAATATGTGAACCGTGAAATTCCAAATGTTCAAACAGGTTTTAGAAAAGGCAGAGGCATCAGAGATCAAATTGACAACATCCGCTGGATCATGGAGAAAGCAAGAGAGTTCCAGAAAAACATCTATTTCTGCTTCATTGACTATGTCAAAGCCTTTGACTGTGTCGATCACAATAGACTGTGGAACATTCTGAAAGATATGGGAATACCAGACCACCTGACCTGCCTCTTGAGGAACCTGTATGCAGGTCAGGAAGCAACAGTCAGAACTGGACATGGTACAACAGACTGGTTCCAAATAGGAAAAGGAGTACGTTAAGGCTGTATATTTCACCTTGCTTATTTAACTTATATGCAGAGTACATCATGAGGATCCCTGGGCTGGAAGAAGCACAAGCTGGAATCAAGATTGCTGGGAGAAATATCAATAATCTCAGATATGCAGATGACACTACCCTTATGGCAGAAAGTGAAGAGGAACTCAAAAGCCTCCTGATGAAAGTGAAAGAGGAGAGTGAAAAGGTTGGCTTGAAGCTCAACATTCAGAAAACAAAGATCATGGCATCTGGTCCCATCACTTCATGGGAAATAGATGGAAAAACAGTGGAAACAGTGTCAGACTTTATTTTTCTGGGCTCCAAAATCACTGCGGATGCTGATTGCAGCCATGAAATTAAAAGGCGCTTACTCCTTGGTAGGAAAGTTATGACCAACCTTGATAATATATTAAAAGGCAGAGACATTACTTTGCCAACAATGGTCCGTCTAGTCAAGGCTATGGTTTTTCCCGTGGTCATGTATAGGTGTGAGAGTTGGACTGTGAAGAAAGCTGATCACCGAAGAATTGATGCTTTTGAACTGTGGTGTTGGAGAAGACTCTTGAGAGTCCCTTATACCGCAAGGAGATCCAACCAGTCCATTCTAAGGGAGATCGATCCTGGGTGTTCATTGGAAGGACTGATGCTAAAGCTGAAACTGCAATACTTTGGCCACCTCATGCGACGTGTTGACTCACTGGAAAAGACTCTGATGCTGGGAAAGGTTGGGGACAGTAGGAGAAGGGGACGACCAAGAATGAGATGGCTGGATGGCATCACCGACTCTGTGGACATGAGTTTGAGTGAACTCCGGGAGTTGATGATGGACAGGGAGGCCTGGCGTGCTGTGATTCATGGGGTCGGGGAGAGTCGGACACGACTGAGCGACTGAACTGAACTGATCTGAACTGTTTTTGCTTTTGGTGTCAGGTTGAAAAAATCATAAATGGAGGTAATGCTTATGTTTTCTTGTAGGAGTTTTATGGTTTTTGGTCATACATTTAACCCTTTAATCCAATTCGAGTTATTTTTGTTGATGGTGTAATATAGTGTAAGATGATGATCCAGATTCATTTTCTTCGCATGTGGTTATTCAGTTTTCCCAGTGCCACTTATGGGAGAGACTGTCATTTTCCCATTGCAAAGTTTTGGCTTTTTTAAAATCATAAATTAATTGGCCGTATATGTGTCGGTTTATTTCTGGGCTCTCTTCAGTTCCATTGATCTTTGTTTCTGTTTTTATACTAACACAATACTGTTTTGATAACTATAGTTTAAACCAGGGATTATGATGCCTTCAGCTTTGTTCTTCTCAAGATTGCTTTTGTGGTTCTACACAAATTCTAGTTTTGTTTTGCTTCTGTGTAAAATGCCATTGAAATTTTGATAAGGATTGTACTAAATCTGTCAATTGATTTGTAGATTTGTGAAGTGTGGACATGTTTATGATTATTCTCAATCCATGTTCACAGAATATTTTTATTTATGTCTTCTATTTTTTTATCAATATTTTTTGGTCTTCAGTGTAGAGTTCTTTTTTATGATAAACACAAGATTTTACTTTAATAGAGTAGTATTTTAGGTGTTGCACGAGAAATTTTTATAAAAATGCCCTCCCTTAGTTGCAAAAAACCTAAAAAAAAAAAAAAACCAAAAACATCCTAAGTCATGGTTTTGAATATTATTAATAACAACGACACTGAATATGTAAATACTACAAAAGGTATTTCTCTAAGCATCACTGGCTTTCTGGCCTCTAATTAGTTTTCTTCACCTTGTTAACTCAGCTGGCATCTGTCATAGTGAGGCTAAACTTCATAGAAAATATTGTAAATCTTAATGTCATATGTCTTCTACATTTTATATAAATAATGTTCAGAGTATAAAAATTACACTATGGTTACAAATGCAGCATTATATGAAATCCACAGGTTTATTCATTTCAACTCAATGCTACACTGCTTGCAAAATCTGTAACCAAAGTATAATTTACTTAATGTCCTTGTGTGTGTGTCTTAGTCGCTCAGTTATGTCTGTCTCTGGGCGACCCCATGGGCTGTAGCCTGCCAGCTTCTCTGTTCATGGGATTCTCCAGGCATGAATACTAGAGTGGGTAGCCATTCTCTTCTCCAAGAGATCTTCCCAACCCAGGGATTGAACCGGGATCTCTTGCATTACAGGAGGATTCTTTATTGTCTGAGCCACCAGAGATCATAAGGTTTAGTTTGTCTGTGCAATGTGCATGATAACACTTTTTCATTTTATTTTATTTTTTTAATTTTTGATTAAAAATATTTTTATTGGAGTATTGTTGCTTTATAATGTTGTGATAGTTTCAGGTGTACAGCAAAGTGAATCAGCTACACATAAACATATATCCTTTCTATTTAATTTTTATATTCTTCTCCCATATAGGATATTACAGAATATTGAGTAGAATTGCCTATGCCATACAGCAGGTTGTTATTAGTTACATACTTTATTTTTTGTTTGTTTGTTTTTATTTATTTTTCATTTTTTTAAGTAATTAATTTATTTTTTATTGGAGGCAAATTATTTTACAATATTATATTGGTTGGTTTTGCCATACATTGACATGAATTTGCCTAGGGTTTACATAAGTTCCCCCTCCTGAACCCCCCTCCCACCTCCCTCCTCCCTTTATCCTCCCTCTGGGTCATCCCCGCACGCCAGCCCCAGCATGCTATAACATGTATCAACCCTGAACTAGTGATTCGTTTCACATATGACAACATACGTGTTTCAATGTCATTCTCCCAAATCATCACACCCTCACCCTCTCCCACAGAGTCCCAAAGACTGTTCTATACCTCTGTGTCTCTTTTGCTATCTCGTATATAGGGTTATCATTTGCATCTTTCTAAATTCCACATACATGCGTTAGTATACTGTATTGGTGTTTTTCTTTCTGGCTTACTTCACTCTGTATAATAGGCTCCAGTTTCATCCACCTAATTAGAACTGATTCAAATGTATTCTTTTTAATGGCTGAATAATACTCCATTGTGTATATGTACCAAAGCTTTCTTATCCATTCGTCTGCAGATGGACATCTAGGTTGCTTCCATGTCCTGGCTATTATAAACAGTGCTGCGATGAACATTCGAGTACATGTGTCTCTTTCAATTCTGGTTTCCTCAGTGTGTATGCCCAGGAGTGCGATTGCTGGATCATATGGCAGTTCTATTTCCAGTTTTTTGAGGAATCTCCACACTGTTCTCCATAGTGGCTGTACTAGTTTGCGTTCCCACCAACAGTGTAAGAGGGTTCCTTTCTCTCCACATCCTCTCCAGCATTTTTTGCATGTGGACTTTTGGATAGCAGCCATTCTGACTGGTGTGAAATGGTATCTCATTGTGGTTTTGATTTGCATCTCTCTGCTTATGAGGGATGTTGAGCATTTTTTCATGTGTTTGTTAGCCATGTTTATGTCTTCTTTGGAGAAATGTCTGTTTAGTTCTTTGGCCCATTTTTTGATTGGTTCATTTATTTTTCTGGAATTGAGCTGCAGGAGCTGCTTGTATATTTTGGAGATTAATCCTTTATCAGTTGCTTCATTTGCTATTATTTTCTCCCATTCTGAAGGCTGTCCTTTCACCTTACTTATAGTTTCCTTTGCTGTGCAGAAGCTTTTGATTTTAATTAGGTCCCATTTGTTTATTTTTGCTTTCATTTCCAATATTCTGGGAGGTGGGTCATGGAGGATCCTGCTGTGATTTATGTCGGAGAGTGTTTTGTCTACGTTCTCCTCTAGGAGTTTTATAGTTTCTGGTCTTACATTTAGCTCTCTAATCTATTTTGAGTTTATTTTGGTGTATGGTGTTAGGAAGTGTTCAAGTTTCATTTTTTTTACAAGTGGATGACCAGTTTTCCCAGCACCACTTGTTAAAGAGACTGTCTTTTGTCCATTTTATATTCTTGCCTCCTTTGTCAAAGATAAGGTGTCCATAGGTGCGTGGATTTATCTCTGGGCTTTCTATTTTGTTCCATTGATCTATATTTCTGTCTTTATGCCAATACCATACTGTCTTGATGACTGTGGCTTTGTAGTAGAACCTGAAGGCTGGCAGGTTAATTCCCCCAGTTCCATTTTTCTTCCTCAAGATTGCTTTGGCTATTCGAGGTTTTTTGTATTTCCATACAAATTGTGAGATTATTTGTTCTAGTTCTGTGAAAAATATTATTGGTACCTTGATAGGAATTGCATTGAATGTATAAATTACTTTGGGTAGTATACTCATTTTTACAATATTTATTCTTCCAATCCACGAACATGGTATATTTCTCCATCTATTAGTGTCCTCTTTGATTACTTTCAGTAGTGTTTTATAGTTTTCTATATACAAGTCTTTTGTTTCCTTAGGTAGATATATTCGTTGCAACAGTGAATGGAATAGTTTCCTTAATTTCTCTTTCTATTTTCTCATTATTAGTGTATAGGAATGCAAGGGATTTCTGTGTGTTGATTTTATATCCTGCAACGTTACTGTAATCATTGATTAGGTCTAGTAGTTTTCTGGTAGAGTCTCTAGGGTTTTCTGTGTAGAGGATCATTTCATCAGCGAATAGTGAAAGTTTTACTTCTTCTTTTCCCATTTGTATTCCTTTTATGTATTTTTCTGCTCTGATTACTGTAGCCAAAACTTCCAGAACTATGTTGAATAGTAGTGGTGAGAGTGGGCACCCTTGTCTTGTTCCTGACTTTAGTGGAAATGCTTTCAGTTTTTCACCATTGAGGATAATGTTTGCCGTGGGTTTGTCATATATAGCTTTTATTATGTTGAGGTATGTCCCTTCTATTCCCACTTTCTGGAGGGTTTTTATCATAAATGTATGTTGAATTTTGTCGAAGGCTTTCTCTGCATCTATTGAGATAATCATATGATTTTTATTTTTCACTTTGTTAATGTGGTGTATTACATTGATTGATTTGCGGATATTGAAGAATCCTTGCATTCCTGGGATAAAGCCCACTTGGTCATGATGTATGATCTTCTTAATATGTTGTTGGATTCTGATTGCTAGAATTTTGTTAAGGATTTTTGCATCTATGTTCATCAGTGATATTGCCCTGTAGTTTTCTTTTTTGCGGGGTCTTTACCAGGTTTTGGGATTAGGGTGATGGTGGACTCATAGAATGAGTTTGGAAGTTTCCCTTCCTTAGTACTTTTCTGGAAGAGTTTGAGTAGAATATGTGTTAGCTCTTCTCTAAATTTTTGGAAGAATTCGGCTGTGAAGCCTTCCGGACCTGAACTTTTGTTTGCTGGAAGATTCATTATTACAGCCTCTAGTTCCGTGGCTTGCCATTGCCTTCTCCACTGAAGTGACTTAGCAGCAGTTCCGTGCTAGTGATGGGTCTGTTCAGATTTTCTATTTCTTCCTGGTTCAGTTTTGGAAAGTTGTACTTTTCTAGGAATTTGTCCATTTCTTCTAGGTTATTCATTTTATTGCCATATAATTCCTGATAGTATTCTCTAACAATCCTTTGTATTTCTGTGTTGTCAGTTGTGATCTCTCCATTTTCATTTCTAATTTTATTGATTTGGTTCTTCTCCCTTTGTTTCTTGATGAGTCTGGATAATGGTTTGTCAATTTTATTTACCTTCTCAAAGAACCAGCTTTTGGCTTTGTTGATTTTTGCTATGGTCTCTTTTGTTTCTTTTGCATTTATCTTTGCCCTAATTTTTACGATTTCTTTCCTTCTACTGACCCTGGGGTTTTTCATTTTTTCCTTTTCTAGTTTCTTTAGATGTAGAGTTAGGTTATTTAGTTAACTTTTTTCTTGTTTCTTGAGGTGTGCCTGTATTGCTATGAACTTCCCCCTTAGCACTGCTTTTATAGTGTCCCAGAGGTTTTGGGTTGTTGTGTTTTCATTTTCATTCATTTCTATGCATATTTTAATTTCTCTTTTGATTTCTTCTATGATTTGTTCATTATTCAGCAGCGTGTTGTTCACCCTCCATATGTTGGCATTTTTAATAAAATTGTAATTGAGATCTAATCTTACTGCATTGTGGTCAGAAAAGATGCTTGGAATGATTTCAATTTTTTTGAATTTACCAAGGCTAGATTTATTGCCCAGGATGTGATCTATCCTGGAAAAGGTCCCGTGTGCGCTTGAGAAAAAGGTGAAATTCGTTGTTTTGGGGTGAAATGTCCTATAGATATCAATTAGGTCTAACTGGTCTATTGTATCATTTAAAGTTTGTGTTTCCTTGTTAATTTTATGTTTAGTTTATCTATCCATAGATGTAAGTGGGGTATTAAAATCTCCCACTATTATTGCATTATTGTTAATTTCCCCTTTCATACTTGTTAGTAATTGTCTTACATATTGCGGTGCTCCTGTGTTGGGTGCATAAATATTTATAATTTTTATATCTTCATCTTGGATTGATCCTTTGATCATTATGTAGTTTCCTTCTTTGTCTCCTTTCACAGCCTTTGTTTTAAATTCTATTTTACCTGATATGAGTATTGCTACTCCTGCTTTCTTTTGGTCTCTATTTGCATGGAATATCTTTTTCCAGCCCTTCACTTTCAGTCTGTATGTGTCCCTCGTTTTGAGGTGGTTCTCTTGCAGACACCATATATGGGGGTCTTGTTTTTGTATCCATTCAGCCAGCCTTTGTCTTTAGGTTGGGGCATTCAACCCATATATGTTTAAAGTACTTATTGATAAGTACGATCCCGTAGCCATTTTATTTATTGCTTTGGGTTCAAGTTTATACACCCTTTCTGTGTTTCCTGTCTAGAAAAGATCCTTTACCATTTGTTGGAGAGCTGGTTTGGTAATGCTGAATTCTCTCAGCTTTTGCTTGTCTGTAAAGCTTTTGATTTCTCCTTCATATTTGAATGAGATCCTTGCTGGGTACAGTAGTCTGGGCTGTAGGTTGTTTTCTTTCATCACTTTAAGTATGTCTTGCCATTCCCTCCTGGCCTGAAGAGTTTCTGTTGAAAGATCGGCTGTTATCCTTATGGGAATCCCATTGTGTGTTATTTGCTGTTTTTCCCTTGCTGCTTTTAATATTTGTTCTTTGTGTTTGACCTTTGTTAATTTGATTAATATGTGTCTTGGAGTATTCCGCCTTGGGTTTATCCTGTTGGGGACTCTCTGGGTTTCTTGGACTTGGGTGATTATTTCTTTCCCTATTTTAGGGAAGTTTTCTACTATTATCTCCTCAAGTATTCTCTCATGGTCTTTCTTTTTGTCTTCTTTTTCTGGGATTCCTATGATTGGAATGTTGGAGCGTTTAACATTTTCCCAGAGGTCTCTAATATTGTTCTCATTTCTTTTAATTTGTTTTTCTTTTTTCCTCTCTGTTTCATTTATTTCTACAATTCTATCTTCTAGCTCGCTTATCCTGTCTTCTTCCTCTGTTATTCTACTTTTTGTTCCCTCCAAGTGTTTCTGATCTCATCTATTGCATTATTCATTGTATATTGACTCTTTTTTATTTCCTCTAAGTCCTTATTAAACCTTTCTTCCATCTTTTCAATCCTTTTCTCCAGGTTATTTATCTGTAACTCCATTTTACTTCAAGATTTTGAATCATTTTCACCATCAAAATCGAAATTCTTTTCAGGTAGATTCCCTATATCTTCCTCTTTTGTTTGTGTTGGTGGGCATTTATCCTGTTCCTTTACTTGCTGGGTATTTCTCTGCCTCTTCATCCTACTTATATTGCTTTGCTTGGGGTGGCCTTTCCCTCTTCTGGCCATTTGTGGCATTCTCTTTATTATGTACTTTCCTCACTGTGTGTGGGGTTGGACAGGTGACTTGTCAAGGTTCCCTGGTTAGGGAAGCTTGTGTCGGTGTTCTGGTGGGTGGAACTGGATTTCTTCTCTCTGGAGTACAATGAAGTGTCCAGTAATGAGTTATGGGATGTCAGTGGGTTTGGAGTGACTTTGGGCAGCCTGTATGTTGAAGCTCAGGGCTCGTTTACTGTGTTACTGGAGAATTTGTGTGGTATGTCTTGCTCTGGAACTTGTTGACCCTTGGGTGGTGCTTGGTTTTAGTGTAGGTATGGAGACGTTTGATGAGCTCCTATCGATTAATGTTCCCTGGAGTCAGGAGTTCTCTGGTGTTCTCAGGATTCGGGCTTTAGCCTCTTGCCTCAGGTTTTTGGTCTTATTTGTTGAGTAGCATCTAGACGTCTCTATCTGTCATTTCCAAGGTGGTTCCCTCTGTTTTAGCTTCTGTTTGCTGGTCTCTTCAGTGTCTAATTTCCGCCCTGTCACTAGGGAGCAGGTGGACACTTTTTAAGGCTCAGTTGTTCAGTCCTGTTCTGGGAAGGGAGGAACGCTGCAGACGAATATCTCTGGCGTCTGTGCGGAGTGCTGGCAGTGTCTCGGTCACACTGGGTTTGCCCCCGCTCGCAGCGCATGTGTTGTCCCAGTCATACTGTACAGGCTCTAGGTTGCTCTGCCGGGAACTGTCCGAGGCCGGCGCCGGGTTGTATGCACTTCCCAGGTCTGAGCGGCTCAAGTTCAGGTTCTCAGGTACTCCACAAAGGCGCAGACTTGGTTGGGCCTGCGTTTTGTGCCTTCCCCAGTCCGAGCAGCTCAGGGGACCAGGTGTTTGGCGAGCGCGGTCTCTGCGACTTATCGCCTCCCCAGTCCCTGCCACTCGGTTTTCTGGGTGTACAACCGGCGCACCTTCACATGGTATATCGACCGGCCCGAGCCCAAGAAGTCCTGATTAGCAACAAGCCTGCCTGCAGTTTGTATCAGATGCCTTTCTGGGGCCGCGGTTGCCCCTCCGGCTCTGGCTGACCTCCCTGCCTGTCTCGGCGGGGGATGGGGGATGTGCCGACCGCAGCCAGCTCGCTCTGCTCAGTCCTTTATTCTGTGAGCGGGGCTGGCCGAGTCTTAGGTTAGAGCTTTCCTCCTTTTCATGGGGAAGCTATCCCACAGTCTGCTTTGCTCTCCCCAGTTCTCTCAAATTGTTATTGCGACATTCAAGCCCAGTCCTCTGTCTAAGCAGTTCAGCTGGCTCCTCCCTGCCCAGCCCCTCCTTGCTAATGGCGTATGCAGACGTCTGCGCTGCTTCTCCCCTGGCGGGTAATCTGTGGGTTTTTAAAAAAATCTCCTTTCGTAGACAATGGGCTGCTTTTTTGGGTGCCTGACGTCCTCTGCCAGTATTCAGAAGTTGTTTTGTGGACTTTACTCTGTGTTCAAATGTTTTTTTGATGAATTTGTGGGGGAGAGAGTGGTCTCACTGTCCTATTCCTCTGCCATCTTGTTCCTTCTCCTCGATAACACTTATTTTAGAAAAATCTGTTGAGAATTAAATGAGATAAGCATGACCAAGTACACAGTGATTGCTACTTGGGACAGAGTAAATGACAATCCTTTCCTTTTATTCTTTCTGTGTATAATATCAAGTAGTAATTCAGGCCATAACATCTAATCCTTAGTATCCCTTCCAACCTTCAAACCATTCACTGACTTAAAGAGAATAGAATATAATACCCTAAACTAAGGGCACCATTAGGAAGGAAAACTCCAAAGATAAAATTTGGTGAGGTTAGGGACCATGTATTTTTTATTCATTATTGTGTCCTCACAGGAGACCGTGCGAGCCTCAAGCACTGTAGCCTGCCAGGCTCCTGTTGTTCATGGAATTTTCCAGGCAAGAATACTGGAGTAGGTCGCCATTTTCTACTCCAGGGGAACATATTGCCTTTTATATAGTGGAGACTTCATAGAAATTTACTGAAGAAGTGAATGAATGACAAACTATCAGGGATCTTGAATATCATCCAATACAGCTACCTTATATTTTTATTGAGATAAAATTCACATAACATAAAACTCACCACTTTAACAATGTTAAAGTGTACAATTCAGTAGCTTTTAGTACATTCGCAAAGTTGTACAACCACTATTTAGTCCCAGTTAATTTTCATCACCACCAGACTTCTTGCCAAAATACCCTGTATCCATTGAACAGCCACTTCTCATCCCCCTCCCCAGTTCCTGTCGATCACTGATTTGCTTTTTGCCTCTATTAACCACCTTATTTTTAAATTAAGGGAAGCTCAGATCCAGAGACATCACATGACTTCCCAGGTTACACAGTCAGTAAACCTCAGAGCTGGGACATCAGTCTGATTTCCTTTCTAGAGAACCCTTTTGCATTATTTCACACATATAGATCGGTTTGAGCAACGTCTATATTAAGAAGTGTCACTCACTTTTGCCCTCGTTTTCAGCTATGTGTAAGATAATAATTTATCCTGACTTTCTACACATAAGTGAATGATGGAAGGAAAGCTCTCTGTTTTCCAACATGTGTTCCAAGAGTGGCCAACATATTGCCCAGGTGCTGTTTATATTTTAATCAATTTATTTTTTATTGAAGGATAATTGCTTTAGAGAATTTTGTTGTTTTCTCTCAAACCTCGACATGAATCAGCCATAGGTATACATATATCCCCTCCCTTTTGAGCCTCCCTCCAGGCACTGTTTTAACTGCATTGCAAATGTCTAACTCATTTCATCCTCACTATATCTATGAACTAGAGACTAGGTATTCCATTCTTCAGGTGAGGAAATAGAAGTACAGATAATTTAAATGACTTATCCACTATCACACAGCTAATAGATTAATAAGCCAATAATGTTAATAGGATGCAATTTTTCAAATGAGAGGATTTGGAAGTATACAGATTAGGGAAATGTGTAAATCAACATTTAATCAGTGTTGTATGCCATATGATTTCTCAGGGTTTGTAATAATTCAATTGTTTTTTATGAATTAAGAGTCTTTATTAATCATGAATTTGTGAGGGGAGGATACAAGATGTAATATTTCTGAAATATATTTGAACAAAAGAATCTGTAAAACCAGCTTATCAGTAAATTACATGCAGTAAGTAAACTCATTTTAAGTAAATAGTTCAATGAGTTTTGACAAATGGAGTCACCACCATAATCAATGTAGGTAGACATTCCATCACCCCCATCCCAGAGGATTTTCCCAAGCCTAGCCTCAGACAACTACTGATCTGTTTTCAATCACTACAGATTATATTTATCTTTTCTAGAATTTCATAGATGGAATCATATGATATACACTCTTACAGTCTATCTTCTTTAACTCATTGTAAAGATTTTGAGAGTCATCCAGGTTTCTGTATGTTATATGAATAGTCTGTTCCTTTCATTGCTTCAATGTTCAGGTCGTTTACTTCCTTACTCAATTTTTTTTCTAGATATATAAATGCAATTGCAAACAAAATTAATTTTTAATTTTTCTTTCAATAATTCATTAGTGTATAAAAATGTAACAGATTTCTGTATATTTATTTTCTATACTACAACTTCACTGAATTCATTTGCTAGTTCTAACAGATTTTTGGGTGAAGTCTTCAGGGTTTCCTACATATAATATGTTATCTGCAAATAGTGATAATTTTATTTCTTCCTTTACAATTTGGAATCCTTTTATTTATTTATTGCCTAATAGCTCTGGTTAAGACTTTCAATATTATGTTGAATAAAACTGGCAAGAATGGAAATACTCAATTTGGTCCTGATTAAGAAATGCTTTTAGCTTTTCACTGTTACATACAATGTTAGTTCTAGGCTTGTCATGTATTGTCTTTATTATGTTGAGCTATGTCCTCTTGACACTTTCTTCAGAGGTTTCAGAATAAATGGATACTGAGTGTTATTAAATGCAGAAGGAAATGGTAACCCACTCCAGTACTCTTGCCTGGAAAATCCCATGAATGGAGGAGCCTGGTAGGCTACGGTCCATGGGGTCGCAAAGAGTTGGACATGACTGAGCGACTTCACTCACTTTCACTTTATCTATTGAGATGATCATTCAATTTTTACTCTTTATTTTGTCAATGTGGTGTATCACATTCACAGGTTTGAAAATGTTGAACCATCCGTTCACGCTTGGAATCAATCCTGCTTGATCATGGTGTATGCTCCTTTTAATGCATTCTTTTAAATTTGATTTGGTAATATTTTGTTAAGAATTTTTTCATCAATTTTCATCAGGGATGTTGGCCTGTAATTTTCTTTTCTTGTGAAGTTCCTGCTTGATTTTGGTATCAGGGTAATTCTGGCCTCATAAAATGAGTTTGGGATTGTTCCCTCCTTGTATATTGTTTGGAAGAGTTTGAGAACAATTGGTGCTAATTCTTCCTTAAATGTTTGTTATAATTCACCAGTGAAGCTGTTACTATTTTAAAAAAAAATATCTTCAGTAAAAATGTGATTTATAAGAGCTAACATTGTATGTTTTGAATGTTGGCATTGAAATCCCATTACTGGTCATGTCTGTACACTTCTGTTCCTCGTGCTGGAGAGTGCTGTGGATTAGCAAATACCTCCTTCTGTACATTGTCAACACTTCTGGTACTATAGAAACTCAGATATAAGCCACTTAGTATACAAGAGCTAGTTTCATTAAATTTGGCCTGATTATTTATATAAGTGAATCAAGAATAGTGATTTTATATACATTCTTTTTTACAGCTTCTGAAATATAGAACTTTAATATTTAAGGCAATGATACAGTAGTTCGTTACAATAGCAATAAGAATGAAATACAAACATTTAGTCAATAAAACATGGTTTATGGGAATAAAGTTTAAATTTCTTGATTCAGTAACTTAGCTTCCCCTGGATAAAGGTATTTTGTGTGGAAGCCCCACTTTGATAGGAGACAAAAATGAGAGCCAATTTTGAGATATTTGATCATTAGTTGGTACATTGAATCACATTCCATAAACATGAACGTGGTTCTGATTTTTAAAGCTTAAGGTAGGAAAATTAATTGATACCAAAAATAAGGTCACACATTACACCTTAAATCTTTTTGTTTAAATTTCTATATATAAGTGAATTTCATTTTAATTCAAGCATTAATTATTTTCAAATTTATTTATTTATATTAATTAGAGTATAATTATTTTACAATATTGTGATGTCCTCGGCCATACATTGACATGAATTGGCCATAAGCATGCATGTGTCCCCTCCCTCCTGAACCCCCTTCCCAACTCCTTCCCGACTCCATCCCTCCAGGTTGTCACAGAGCACCATCTTCGGGTTCCTTGTGTCATACATCAAACTCCCACTGGCTATCTGTTTTACACATGGTAGCATATATATTTCAACGCTATTCTCTTAAATCATCCCACTCTCTCCTTCTCCAACTGTGTCCAAAAGTCTGCTCTTTATGTCTGTGTCTTACTTGCTGTCCTGCAGGTAGAATCATGGGTACTATCTTTCTAGATTTCACATATATGCACTAATATACAATATTTTTATTTCTGATTTATGTCAGTCTGTATAGTAGGATATGGATTAATCCACCTCGTTAGAACTAATTCAAATAGATTCCTTTTAATTTTGTTGTTGCTGTTGTTTTTGTTCAGTCACTCAGTCATGTCTGGCTCTTTGCAACCCCGTGGACTGTAGCATGCCACACTTCCCTATACTTCACCATCTCCCAGAGCTTGTTCAAACTCAAGTCCATTGAGTCAGTGATGCCTTCCAACCATCTCATCTTCTTTTATACCCTGCTCCCCCTGCCTTTAATCTTTCCTAGCATCAGGGTCTTTTCTAATGAGCCTACTCTTCTTATCAGGTGGCCAAAGTATTGGAGCTTCAGCTTCAGCACCAATCCTTACAATGAATATTCAGGACTGATTTCCTTTAGAATTGATGGTTTGATCTTGCAGTCCAAGGGACTCTCAAGATTCTTCTCCAACACCACAGTTCAAAAGCATCGATTCTTCAGTGCTCAGCCTTTTTTATGGTCTAACTGTTACATTCATACATGACTGGAATATAGCTTTGACTAGACAGCCCTTTGTTGGCAAAGTAATATCTCTGCTTTTTAATATGCTATCTAGGTTGATCATAGCTTTTCTTCCAAGGAGCAAGTGTCTTTTAATTTCCTGGTTGCAATGGCCACGATTTTGGAGCCAAAGAAAATAAAGTTTATCACTGTTTACATTGTTTCCCCCTCCATTTGCCATGAAGTGATGGGATCAAATGCCATGATTTTCATTTTTGAATGTTGAGTTTTAAGCTAACTGTTTTATTATCTTCTTTCACTTTCATCAAGAGGCTCTTTAGTTCCTCTTAGCTTTCTGCCATAAGGGTGGTGTCATCTGCATATCTCAGGTTACTTATATTTCTTCTGGCAATCTTAATTCCAGCTTGTGCTTCATCCAGCTTGGCATTTAGCATGACGTACTTTGCATATAAGTGAAATAAGCAGGGTGACAATATACTTTGCATATAAGTGAAATAAGCAGGGTGACAATATACAGCCTTGACTTACTCCTTTTCCAATTTGGAACCAGTCTATTGTTCCATGTCCAGTTCTAACTTGTTTCTTGACCTGCATACAGATTTCTCAGGAGGCAGGTAAGGTGATTTGCTATTCCCATCTCTTTAAGAAATATCCACAGTTTGTTGTGATCTACACAGTCAAAAGATTTAGTGTAGTAAATGAAGCAGAAATAGATATTGTCTGGAATTATCTTGCTTTTCCAATGATCCAACAGATGTTGGCAATTTGATCTCTTGTTCCTCTGCCTTTTCTAAATCCAGCTTGAACACCTGGAAGTCCTTGGTTCATGTACTGTTGAAGACTAGCTTGGAGAATTTTGAATATTACTTTGCTACTGTGTGAGATGAGTGCGGTTGTGTGGTAGTTTGAACGTTCTTTGGCATTGCCTTTGTTTGGGATTAGAATGAAAACTGACCTTGTTCAGTCTTGTGGCCATTGATGAGTTTTCCAAATCTGCTGGCATATTTGCAGCACTTTAACAGCATCATATTTTAGGATTAGAAATAGCTCAATTGGAATTCTGTCACTTCCACTAGCTTTGTTCATTGTGATGCTTCATAAAGGCCACTTGACTTTGCACTCCAAGATGTCTGGTTCTAGGTGAGTGATCACACCATCATGGTTATCTGGGTCATTAAGAACTTTTTTGTATTCCTTTTTATGTCTGAATAATATTCCATTGTGTATATGTACCACAACTTCCTTATCCATTTATGTGCCAATGGACTTCTACATTGCTTCCATGTAAACGTACATGTGTCTTTTTCAATTCTGGTTTCCTCATGGTATATGCCCAGTAGTGTGATTGCTGGGTCACATGGTACTTAAATTTCAAGTTTTTAAAGGAATCTTCATACTGTTCACCACAGTGGTTGTATCAGTTTGCATCCCCACCAACGGTGCAAGAGGGTTTCCTTTTCTCCACACCCTCTTCAGCATTTACTCTTTGTCAAGTTTTTGGTGATGGTTATTCTGACCGGTTTGAGGTGATATCTCATTGTAGTTTTGATTTCCATTTCTCTAAAAATGAGCGATGTTGAGCATCTTTCCATGTGTTTACCAGCCATCTGTATGTCTTCTTTATAGAAATGTCTGTTTAGGTCTTCTGCCACGTTTTGATTGGGTTGCTTTTTTTTCCCTGGTATTGAGCTGCATGCACTGATAATTTTGGAGACTAATTCTTTGTCAGTTGTTTCATTTGCCATTATTTTCTCCCATTCTCAGTGCTGTCTTTTTGCTTTGCTTATAGTTTCCTACATTGTGCAAAAGCTTTTAAGTTTAATTAGGTCAAATTTGTTAATTTTTGTTTTTATTTACTTTAGGTGGTGGATCATAGAGGAACTTGCTGTAATTTATGTCAGAGAATGTTCTGCCTATGTTTTCCTCTAAGAGTTTTATAATTTCTGGTCTTACATTAAGGTCTTTAATCCATTTTGAATTTATTTGTGTGTATGGTGTTAGGAAGTGTTCTAATTTCATTCTTTCACATGTCATTGACCAGTTTTCCCAGCACCACTTGTTGAAGAGACTTTCTTTTCTCTATTTTATTTTTTGCCTCCAGAAAATTGCAGAGGAAGGAAAATTCCCAAACTCTTTCCATGAGTCCAGTCTCACCCTGATACCAAAACCAGACAAAGATATAACAACAACAAAAAAGAAAATTACAAGCCAATATCACTAATGAACATAGATGCAAAAATCGTCAACAAAATTCTAGCAAACAGAAACCAACAACGCAATAAAAAAAAAACATACATCATGATCAAATCTGTTTTGATTTGCAAGGATTCTTCAATATATGCAACTTAATAGTGTGATACAGAATATAAACAAGTTGAAAGATAAAAACCATATGATCTTCTGAATAGATGCAGAGTAAGCTTTCAACAAAATTAAACACCCATTTATGATAAAAACTCTCCAGAAAGGAACCTACCTCAACATAATAAAGGCCATATATGACAAACCCACTGCAAATATTATCCTCAGTGATGAAAAACTGAAATCTACAGTCATCAAGACAGTATGGTATTGGTACAAAAGCAGAAATATAGACACATGGAACAAGATAGAAAACTCAGACAGAGATAAATTCATGAACCTATGGGCAACTTATCTTTGAGAAAGGATTTTATATATATTCTTAAGTATGTGATATTCCAATTAAAGTTTTGCTGATATTTAAGGGGCATTGTTAACCTTAGTTTCTTAAAACTATCTGATAATGAGAATTCTTAGGTGAGATTTCTAAAAATCTTATTATGCTAAGAAGTCAAGCTAAAGACTTAACCAATTGTGTCCTGGTACAAGAACAATTTCTAAATGAACTTATGAAAACACATGTAATGTCATGAAAAATAAGAATACTTAATAAGACTTTCCAATTATTGGAAAGCATATTAAAACACACGTTTATTTGATTATGCTGCAAGTTATAGATAGCTTATTAGCAAGGTGAAAAGGAGTTCTTTAAATATGGAAAACAAAACAGTAAAGGACTAGTAATGTTTCAAAGTCATATAAATTATAGTCATTCTCATGAATTTATTTAGTCTTTCATTTAAAAAAAATCAATTCTTGATTAATACTTGATCTTGAGTTAGCAGCTTTATGAATTAATCAGATCAGTTTTTCATTAAATTTCTAAACACCTTTTTACCCAGATCAGTGGTACAATCTTGATATTTTCAGAAATCTGTATTGTCAATTGTTGTTTCTACAAGTTGCTTGGAGAGGAAACATTTTTGTAAAAGTATCACAGTAATACAATAACTGTCAGTAAATGTCAAAAGACTTGAAAATGACCATGATAAAAATCTGGCAGTTCATTATGATGTAATTCAAAAGAAATTTCATTATTATATGATAAACATTTTAAGATGATAGAATAATAACTCATAACATTATACCAAAACATATCAAATTTTTAGGAATTCCATATAATTCGTAGAACAATTACATCAGTAACATTTTAACGCAGATATAATCTAAAGCAGGGTTAGCATCACTTTTTATTTCACAATGCTTCTCAAGTGCTTTAAGACATCAAACAGACCTCATCGGTATATCAACTCCCTTTTATAAGGAGAGAGAAAAAAAATCTTTTGAGTTGTTCCAGGGATCCTCTGGAAAATCTCAAAGCTGCTTTGAGGTCAAGAAGGTTTCATTTAGAATATGATTATGGCAAATCTGTCAAAAATATTAGAATATTTGAACTTTTTATTATGATCTTTGTTATCAATTCAACCAAAGTGACAAAAACTTCTGTACAAAATCAGAAAGTTACATGGTTGTCAAAAATGTAGCTCTTATTAGCCCTTCCAATAGAGAATACTCATCTCCCTCAGGTAATTAAGGAACTGATAAAGACAACATGAAGCACAGTAAATTAATTTGGTTAGATAGAGTATATTTGCTTACTAGGTAGATTATCCAAAATGTAAAGAAAAACTTTTTACAATTTCTTATTAAAAGCAAACCAATAGTCTAAGAAAACTTTGTTCTTTTAATTAATGAAAAAGAATTATATTCTAATTTTGCATAGGAACCTTGTTGCTATTAAATCTTATTTTACAAATTCTTAAAGTAGATTAATTCAATTTTAGTGAGCTTGACCACATAAGACATACTCTGTCTCTTCCTAATTTTTATTTTTCTTTTTTGAATCATTTTATTGGATACTTGACTAGTCAAGGCTATGGTTTTTCCTGTGGTCATGTATGGATGTGAGAGTTGGAGTGTTAAGAAAGCTGGTCGCCGAAGAGTTGATGCTTTTGAACTGTGGTGCTGGAGAAGACTCTTGAGAGTCCTTTGGACTTCAAGGAGATCCAACCAGTCCATTCTAAAGGAGATCAATCCTGGGTGTTCATTGGAAGGACTGATGCTAAAGCTGAAACTCCAATACTTTGGCCACCTCATGCATCGAGTTGACTCACTGGAAAAGAGTCTGATGCTAGGAAGAATTGGGGGTGGGAGGAGACAGGAACGACAGAGAATGAGATGGCTGGATGGCATCACCGACTCGATGGACATGAGTTTGAGTGAACTCCGGGAGTTGGTGATGGACAGGGAGGCCTGGCATGCTATGATTCATGGGGTCTCAAAGAGTCAGACACGACTGAGTGACTGAACTGAACTGAACTGATTGCATACTTTTGTGATTGTGGTGTAATTTTTTAGAAGTATACTTTTCTCTTTAGTTGAAATTTTTGAAATATAGTCAAGTTATACTATTGCATTATTTTCAGGTGTACAACATAGTGATTCAAAAGTTCTAGAGATTATGCTTTATTTAAAGTTATTACACAATATTGAGTATATTCTCTGTGTTGTATAAAATGTACTTCTAACTAATATACTTTATGCAGTGTGGCTTATACCTCTTAACCCCTTATGCCTGTCGTGCATCTCCTGCTTTCCCTCTCCCCACTGGTAATCACTAGTTTGCTGTCTAAATCCGTGTCTGTTTTTTATATTCATCAATTTATTTTATTTTTTAGATCCCACATAAAAGTGATAACAAAGGGTATTTGTCTTTTTGGCTGACATTTCTCTCTGCATAATATCCTTTAGGTCTATCCACATTGTTGCAAATGGCATAATTTCATTCTTTTTTATGACAGAATAATATTCTACTACTATTTCTATTACTACGGTTACTGAAAGGTTATTGCTGAATCACAAGATACACCGGGATTCCTGGCCTCTGGAGGAGAATAATTCAATCTGGGGCTAGAGATGAGGCTTGATCACTCAGAGCTTTTGGGTAATAAAGTTTTATTAAAGTATAAAAGAGATAGAGAAAGCTTCTGACACAGACATCAGAAGGGGGATGGAGAGTGCCCCCTTGATAGTGTTAGCAAGGGAGTTATATACTTTTTGCTAACTGTATAGAGCTTCTCCAACTTTGGCTGCAAAGAATATAATCAATCTGATTTCGGTTTTGACCATCTGGTGATGTCCATGTGTAGAGTCTTCTCTTGTGTTGTTGGAAGAGGGTGTTTGCTATGACCAGTGCGTTCTCTTGGCAAAACTCTATTAGCATTTGCCCTGCTTCATTTAGTGCTCCAAGGCCAAATTTGCCTGTTACTCCAGGTGTTTCTTGACTTCCTACTTTTGCATTCCAGTCCCCTATAATGAAAAGGACATCTTTTTTGGGTGTGAATTCTAAAAGGTCTTGTAGGTCTTCATAGAACCATTCAACTTCGGCTTCTTCAGCATTACTGGTTGGGGCATAGACTTGGATTACTGTAATATTGAATGGTTTGCGTTGGAAACGAACAGAAATCATTCTCTCATTTTTAAGACTGCATCCAAGTAGTGCATTTTGGACTCTTTTGTTGACCATGATGGCTACTCCATTTCTTCTAAGGGATTCCTGCCCACAGTAGAAGATATAATGGTCATCTGAGTTAAATTCACCCATTCCAGTCCATTTTAGTTCACTGATTCCTAGAATGTTTATGTTCACTCTTGTCATCTCCTGTTTGACCACTTCCAATTTTCCTTGATCCATGGACCTAACATTACAGGTTCCTATACAATATTGCTCTTTATAGCATCGGATCTTGCTTCTATCACCAGTCACATCCACAACTGGGTATTTGTTTCGCTTTGGCTCCACCCCTTCATTCTTTCTGGAGTTATTTCTCCACTGATCTCCAGTAGCATACTGGGCACCTACCGACCTGGGGAATTCTTCATTCAGTATCCTATCATTTTGCCTTTTGGTACTGTTCATGGGGTTCTCAAGGCAAGTATACTGAAGTGGTTTACCATTCCCGTCTCCAGTGGACCACATTCTGTCAGACCTCTCCACCATGACCCGTCCGTCTTGGGTGGACCCACACGGCATGGCTTAGTTTCATTGAGTTAGACAGGGCTGTGGTCCATATGATCAGATCAACTAGTTTTTTGTGATTATGATTTCAGTGTGTCTGCCCTCTAATGCCCCCTTCCAATACCTACCGTCTCATTTGGGTTTCTCTTACCTTGGTCGTGGAATATCTCTTCACAGCTGCTCCAGCAAAGTGCAGGGCTGTACCTTACCTTGGACGAGGGGTATCTCCTCAAGGCCGCCCTCCTGACTTTGAACGTGGATTAGCTCCTCTCGGCCCTCCTGTGCCCGCATAGCCACCGCCTCTTGGACGTGGGAGAGATCCTCTCGGCCACCGCCCTGACCTTGGGCATAGAGTAGCTCCTCTCGGCCACACTGTGCATGGTCGGTTGCGCCGGAGCCGGCGTCTCTCCCGTCTGTGCCACCAGAGCCGGGGTCTCCAGGAGCTGACTGTGGCTCAGATCATGAACTGCTTATTGCCAAATTCAGACTGAAATTGAAGAAAGTAGGGAAAACTACTAGACCATTCAGATATGACCTAAATCAAATATCTTATGATTATACAGTGGAAGTGAGAAATAGATTTAAGGGACTAGATCTGATAGATAGAGTGCCTGATGAACTCTCGATGGAGGTTCATGACATTGTACAGGAGACAGGGACCAAGACCCTCCCCATGGAAAAGAAATGCAAAAAAGCAAAATGGCTGTCTGAGGAGGCCTTACAAATAGCTGTGAAAAGAAGAGAAGCGTAAAGCAAAGGAGAAAAGGAAAGATATAAGCATCTGAATGCAGCGTTCCAAAGAATAGCTAGGAGAGATGAGAAGCCTTCCTCAGATATAAATGCAAAGAAATAGAGGAAAACAACAGAATAGGAAACACAAGAGATTTTTCAAGAAAATTAGAGATATAAAGGGAAAATTTCATGCAAAGATGGGCTCGATAAAGGACAGAAATGGTATGGACTTAACAGAAGCAGAAGATATTAAGAGGAGGTGACAAGAATACACAGAAGAACTGTACAAAAAAGATCTTCCCGATGAAGATAACCACGATGGCGTGATCACTCACCTGGAACCAGATATCTTGGAATGTGAAGTCAAGTGGGCCTTAGAAAGCATCACTATGAACAAAGCTAGTGGAGGTGATGGAACTCCAATTAAGCTACTTCAAATCCTGAAAGATGATGCTGTGAAAGTGATGCACTCAATATGCCAGCATATTTGGAAAACTCAGCAGTGGCCACAGGACTGGGAAAGGTCAGTCTTCATTCCAATCCCAAAGAAAGGCAATGCCAAAGAATGCTCAAACTACCACACAATTGCACTCATCTCACATGCTAGTAAAGTCATGCTCAAAATTTTCCAAGCCAGGTTTCAGCAATATGTGAACCATGAACTTCCAAATGTTCAAACAGGTTTTAGAAAAGGCAGAGGCACCAGAGATCAAATTGCCAACATCCACTGGATCATGGAAAAACAAGAGACCTCTTCAAGAAAATTAGAGATTCCAAGGGAACATTTCATACAAAGATGGGCTTGATAAAGGACAGAAATTGTAGGGACCTAACAGAAGCAGAAGATATTAAGAAGAGGTGGCAGGAATACAAAGAAGAACTGTACAAAAAAGATCTTCACAACCAAGATATTCACGATAACGTGATCACTGACCTAGAGCCAGACATCTTGGAATGTGAAGTCAAGTGGGCCTTAGAAAGCATCACAACGAACAAAGCTAGTGGAGGTGATGGAATTCCAGTTGAGCTATTTCAAGTCTTGAAAGATGATGCTGTGAAAGTGCTGCACTCAATATGCCAGCAGATTTGGAAAACTCAGCAGTAGCCACAGGACTGGAAGAGGTCAGTCTTCATTCCAATCCCAAAGAAAGGCAATGCCAAAGAATGCTCAAACTACCGCACAATTGCACTCACATGCTAGTAAAATCATGCTCAAAATTCTCCAAGCCAGGCTTCAGCAGTATGTAAACCGTGAACTCCCAGATGTTCAAGCAGGTTTTAGAAAAGGCAGAGGCACCAGAGATCAAATTGCCAACATCCGCTGGATCATGGAGAAAGCAAGAGAGTTCCAGAAAAACATCTATTTCTGCTTCATTGACTATGCCAAAGCCTTTGACTGTGTCAATCATAATAAACTGTGGAACATTCTGAAAGAGATGGGAATCCCAGACCACCTGACCTGCCTCTTGAGAAACCTGTATGCAGGTCAGGAAGTAACAGTTAGAACTGTACATGGAACAACAGACTGGTTCCAAATAGAAAAAGGTGTACGTCAAGGTTGTATATTGTCACCTTGCTTATTTAACTTCTATGCAGAGTACATCATGAGGAACGCTGGGCTGGAAGAAGCACAAGCTGGAATCAAGATTGCTGGGAGAAATATCAATAACCTCAGATATGCAGATGACACTACCCTTATGGCAGAAAGTGAAGAGGAACTCAAAAGCCTCTTGATGAAAGTGAAAGAGGAGAGTGAAAAGGTTGGCTTGAAGCTCAACATTCAGAAAACAAAGATCATGGCATCTGGTCCCATCACTTCATGGGAAATAGATGGAAAAACAGTGGAAACAGTGTCAGACTTTGTTTTTTTGGGCTCCAAAATCACTGCAGATCCTGATTGCAGCCATGAAATTAAAAGACGCTTACTCCTTGGAAGGAAAGTTATGACCAACCTTGATAGTATATTAAAAAGCAGAGACATTACTTTGCCAACCAAGGTCCGTCTAGTCAAGGCTATGGTTTTTCCCGTGGTCATGTATGGATGTGAGAGTTGGACTGTGAAGAAAGCTGATCGCCGAAGAATCGATGCTTTTGAACTGTGGTGTTGGAGAAGACTCTTGAGAGTCCCTTATACTGCAAGGAGATCCAACCAGTCCATTCTAAAGGATATCAATCCTGGATGTTCATTGGAGGGACTGATGCTAAAGCTGAAGCTGCAATACTTTGGCCACCTCATGCGACGAGTTGACTCACTGGAAAAGACTCTGATGCTGGGAAATTTGGGGGGCGGGAGGAGAAGGGGACGACAGAGAATGAGATGGCTGGATGGCATCACCGACTCTGTGGACATGAGTTTGAGTGTACTCTGGGAATTGGTGATGGACAGGGAGGCCTGGCGTGCTCTGGTTCATGGGGTCGGGGAGAGGTGGACACGACTGAGTGACTGAACTGAACTGAACTGGATCATGGAGAAAGCAAGAGAGTTCCAGAAAAACATCTATTTCTGCTTCATTGACTATGCCAAAGCCTTTGACAGTGTGGATCACAGTAGACTGTGGAACATTCTGAAAGAGATGGGAATCCAAGACACCTGACCTGCCTCCTGAGAAACCTGTATGCAGGTCAGGAAGCAACAGTTAGAACTGGACATGGAACAACAGTCTGGTTCCAAATAGGAAAAGGAGTACGTCAAGGTTGTATATTTTCACCCTGCTTATTTAATTTATATGCAGAGTGCATCATGAGGAACTCTGGGTTGGCAGAAGCACAAGCTGGAATCAAGATTGCTGGGAGAAATATGAATAACCACAGATATGCAGATGACACCACCCTTATGACAGAAAGTGAAGAGGAACTCAAAGGCCTCTTGACGAATGTGAAAGAGGAGAGTGAAAAGGTCTTCTTGAAGCTCAACATTCAGAAAACGAATATCATGGCATCTGGTCCCATCACTTCATGGGAAATAGATGGGGGAACAGTGGAAACCGTGTCAGAGTTTATTATTTTGGGCTCCAAAGTCACTTCAGATGCTGATTCCAGCCAGGAAATTAAAAGACGCTTACTCCTTGGAAGGAAAGTTATGACCAACCTAGATAGCATATTAAAAAGCAGAGACATTACTTTGCCAACAAATGTCCGTCTAGTCAAGGCTATGGTTTTTCCCGTGGTCATGTATGGATGTGAGAGTGGGACTGTGACGAAAGCTGATCGTCGAAGAATTGATGCTTTTGAACTGTGGTGTTGGAGAAGACTCTTGAGAGTCCCTTGGACTGCAAGGAGATCCAACCAGTCCATTCTAAAGGAGATCAATCCTGGGTGTTCTTTGGAAGGACTTATGCTAAAGCTGAAACTCCAATACTTTGGCCACCTCATGCGACGAGTTGACTCACTGGAAAAGAGTCTGATACTGGGTGGGATTGGGGGTGGGAGGAGACGCGGACGACAGAAAATGAGATGGCTGGATGGCATTACCGACTCTGTGGACATGAGTTTGAGTGAACTCCGGGAGTTGGTGATGGACAGGGAGGCCTGGCGTGCTCTGATTCATGGGGTTCCGGAGAGTCGGACACGATTGAGTGACTGAACTGAACTGAATCATCAGTTCCAGGCTTACCTATAAAAACTTTTTATGTGACTGAGACTAAGGAATGTAGAGGGGAAAAAAAGTTTATCCTTTCCTCCTCCTTGTGAATTCCAGATCCCTCTCTCCTTGGGGACCCCCAGACTTCTTATCAACCTGCCTACTAATCGACTCTCTCACTACTACTACTACTGCTACTGCACACACACACACACACACACACACACACACACACACAACCTCTATCCAGTTTTTCTGTTTACCTGGGTTGTTTTCTTGTCTTGGATACTGTAAATGGTACTGCAATGAACATTGGGGTGCAGTGTGTTTTTGAGTTAATGTTCTTATTTTCTTCTGATATATACATAGAAGTGGAATTTTTGGATCATATGGTGGCTCTAATTTTAGTTTTTCATGGTTTCCCCATACTGTTTGCATAGTGGCTGCACCAATTTACATTCCCCTCAACAGTCTATGGTTTCGCACAGAGTCGGACACGACTGAAGCGACCTAGCAGCAGCAGCAGCAGCAGCAGCAACAGTATAAAAGGATTCAACTTTCTCCACATCTTTGCCAATATCTTTTATTGTGTTCATTTTTTTGAGGGGGTATATTCATTTTAAAAATATTATGATTATTGATATTATTAGCATTTTTTTTCTAATTACTTCTTCAGTTCAATTCAGTTGCTGAATCATGTCTGACTCTTTGCAGCCCCATGGACTGCAGCACACCAGGTCTCCCTGAATATCACGAACTCCCAGGGTCTGCTCAAACTCATATCCATCAAGTCAGTGATGCCATGCAACCAACTCATCCTCTGTTGGCCACGTCTCCTCCTGCCTTCAAACTTTCCCAGCATCAGGGTCTTTTCCAATGAGTCAGTTCTTCGCATCAGGTGGCCAAATTATTGGGGTTTCAGCTACAGCATCAGTCCTTCCAATGAACATTCAAGACTGACTTCCTTTAGGATGGACTGGTTTGATCTTGCAGAACAAGGGACTATCGAGAGTCTTTTCCAACACCACAGTTCAAAATCATCAATTCTTCGGCGCTAAGCTTTCTTTATAGTCCAATTCTCACACCCACACATGACTACTGGAAAACCCATACCTTTGAATAGATGGACCTTTGTTGGCAACATAATGTCTCTGCTTTTTAATATGCTGTCTAGGTTGGTCATAACTTTCCTTCCAAGGAGTAAGTGTCTTTTAATTTCATGGCTGTAGTCACCATCTGCAATGATTTTGGAGCCTCCCCCAAATAAAGTCTCTCACTGTTTCCACTGTTTCCCCATCTATTTGACTTGAAGTGATGGAACTGGATGTCATGTTCCATCTTAATTTTCTGAATGTTGAGTTTTAAATCAACTTTTTCACTCTCCTCTTTCACATTTATCAAGAATCTCTTTAGTTCCTCTTAGCTTTCTGACATAAGGGTGGTGTCATGTGCATATCTGAGGTTATTGATATTTCTCCCAGCAATCTTGATTCCAGCTTGTGCTTCATCCACCTTGGCATTTTGCATGAGGTACTCTGAAAATAAGTCAAATAAGCAGAGTGATAGTATACAGCCTTGATGTACTCCTTTCCCAATTTGGAACCAGTCTGTTTTTCCATGTTCAGTTCTGTTTCTTCTTGACCTACATACCGATTTCTAAGGAGGCAGGTCGTGTGATCTAGTATTCCTATCTCTTTAATAATCTGCAGTTTGTTGTGATCCATATTGTCAAAGGCTTTGACATAGTCAACAAAGCAGAAGTAGATGTTTTCTGGAACACTCTTGCTTTTTCCATGATCCAGCAGATGCTGGCAATTTGATTTCTGGTTCTGCATTTTCTAAGTCCAGCTTGAACATCTGGAAGTTTATGGTTCATGTACTGTTGAAGCTGGCTTGGAGAATTTTGAGCATTACTTTTCTAGCATGTGAGATGAGTGTAACTGTGCGGTAGTTTGAACATTCTTTGGCATCACCTTTCTTTGGGATTGGAATGAAAATGGATTTTTCCAGTCCTGTAGTCACTGCTGCGGAGAAGGCAATGGCAAGCCACTCCAGTACTATTGCCTAGAAAATCCCATGGGTGGAGGAGCCTGGTAGGATGCAGTCCGTGGGGTCGCTGGGGGTCGAACACGACTGAGCGACTTCGCTTTCACTTTTCACTTTTACACATTGGAGAAGGAAATTGCAACCCACTCCAGTGTTCTTGCCTGGAGAATCCCAGGGAAGGGGGAGCCTGGTGGGCTTCCGTCTATGGGGTCACACAGAGTCAGACACGACTGAAGTGACTTAGCAGCAGTAGCAGCAGCAGTCACTGCTGAGTTTTCCTTATTTGCTGACCTATTGAGTGCAGCACTTTCACAGCGTCATCTTTAAGGATCAGCTGAAATTCCATCACTTCCACTAGCTTTGTTCATAGTGATGTTTCCTAAGGCCCACTTAATTTCACATTCCAGGATTTTTGGGTCTAGGTGAGTGATCACACCATCGTGATTATCTGAGTCATGAAGATCTTTTTTGTATAGTTCTGTGTATGCTTGCCACCTGTTGTTAACTTCTTCTGCTTCTGTTAAATCCTTGCCATTTCTGTCCTTTATTGAGCCCGTCTTTGCATGAAATGATCCCTTGGCATCTCTAATTTTCTTGAAGAGATCGCTAGTCTTTCCAATTCTATTGTTTTCCTCTATTTCTTTACATTGATCACCAAGGAGGACTTTCTTATCTCTCCTTGCTATTCTCCGGAACTCTGCATTCAGATTGGTGTATCTTTCGTTTTCTCATATT
This sequence comes from Moschus berezovskii, assembly GCF_049115385.1. Taxonomy (NCBI): domain Eukaryota; kingdom Metazoa; phylum Chordata; class Mammalia; order Artiodactyla; family Moschidae; genus Moschus; species Moschus berezovskii. The sequence continues at coordinate 68,092,769 of NC_142488.1, forward strand.
ACTATAATTATTTTCATGAAATTGTGACTGAGTACTTACTATGTGTCAGACACTGTTCAAGACAATAGTAAAGAAAATAAATGAAAATCCCTGTCTGCATGAAACTTACATTATTGTAAGAGAAGAAGGAAGAAAAAAAAAAAAACATGAAGAAGTAAAATGTATAGTATATCAGTCTTTTTTTCTCTTTTTTAAATTTTATTTTTTAAATGCATTTTTAATCGGAGGATAATTGCTTTATAGTATTTTGTTGGTTTCTACTGTACAAAATGAATCAGCAGTAAGTATACTTATATCCCCTCCCTCTCGAGCTTCCCTTCAACCCCTCACTCTATCTATCCCACCGCTTTAGGTTGTCACAGAGCACTGTACTGAGATCTCTGTGTTATATTAATAACTAACTTCTCACTAGCTATCTGTTTCGCACATGCTAGTATATATATCAATATTACTTTCTCAATTTGCCCCCCTTTCTCCTTCCCCTGTGTGTTCACAAGTCCATTCTCTACATCCTGTTTCTATGACTGCCCTTCAAATAGGTTCATCATTATAATTTTTCTAGGTTCCATATATGTGTTAATATCCAATATTTGTTTTTCTCTTTCTGACTTACTTTACTCTGTATAACAGAATCTAGATTCACTCACCTCATTTCAACTTACTCAAATTATTTCTTTTTTATGGTTGAGCAATATTCCATTGTATATATGTACCACAACTTCTTTGTTCATCTGTCAATGGACATATAGTTTGCCTCCATATCTGACTATTGCAAACAGTGCTGCAAATGAACATTGGGGTACATGTCTCTTTTTGAATTATAGTTTTTTCAGGTATATGCTCAGTAGTGGGATTGTTGGGTCATATGGTGTTTTTATTCCTAGTATTTTTTTTAAGCAGTTGAACAATCGCATTTATTATGAATTATTTCCTGATGAACACAGAAATATAAAATGTAATTACAGGGAATGGCATCATGGTAACCACCTTTGGTAACCAGGCAAACAGCCTTTCAGTCTGCACTCCACACATACACGTAAACACACACACACACACACACATTTTATTTCCTTAGCGAGGCTGGGCTCATGCTTGGCAGCAGGTTCTGCTGTCTGTTTACCAAACAGATGATCACTCCCTGGCATGAAACAGACTGCATACTGCTGATTCCTGACACTGCAGTATACCAGTGTATAAAGGGATCATCAGTATTTGACAAGGTGGGAGAAGTTTGAGAATGTTTTACACGCTGATGAGAAACCAGCAGTTCTGGAGAGGTGAGGGCCTGGGGTGGGGGTGAGGATGTGGGGGGAGCGACCTGGGATTAGCCGATGAGGAGGGGATGGGGTCACTTTTAAGGCACAAGTGAGGTGGAACCCTGGATATTTCTAAAAAAAAAAATAATACACCTCCTCATCTTAGTGCACATTTGAAAAATCATTAATAAAACACATGCTCATCATAAGAAGGTGGAATAATCACAAATAGTAAGAAAATAAGTCCCATGTAATCCTATCCTAACATATCTCTTTCCTTACTATAATGACAGAACCAGTGTAGAGAATACTACCTAAATGGAAGTATCTTGGTTATTGTAAAGTACTGCTCAAGTGTGGTTGCATGTGTTTAGACTCGTGCCATGGTTCTGGCAGAAAAAGCCACTGGGATCCTGAGCATCTGGCTCGGGGAAGGTGCGAGAGTGCATCACCAGGATTCTAGGTGGGCGTCAGGTAGGCGTCACCTCCCCCACTGCAGGTCAGCTCAGCAAGGGGACAGTGCTTTGTCCTGGGGCCCAGGTGGCCAGAGAGCCCACCACTCAGCCTTGCCTTGCTCGGGAAGTGAGGGCTACCAGCACAGGAGACCAGGGAAATGCGAAGAGCCAGCCAAGAGCACCAACGGAGGACTTCCCTTCACTATGTGCCGATCCTGTATTTTCTTTTTTTAAAACATTAATTAATTTATTTTAATTGGAAGCTAACTACTTTATGATATTGTAGTAGTATTCCTAGATTTTTAAAGGAAACTACATCTCCTGTTTCTCCAGTGCGGTTTATTGAAGAATTGCTTTATTCTTCATTTTATACTTTTGCCTACTGTGTCATAAATTAACTGACCATAAGTGCATGGATTTATTTCTGGGCTCCCAATATGATCCACTGATCTATTGGTATGTTTTTATACCAGTAACAATACTTCGGCCACCTGACACAAAGAGCCGACTCAATGGAAAAGATCCTGATCCTGGGAATCATTGAAGGCAAAAGGAGAAGAGGGTGTAGAGGATAAGATGGTTGGATGGCATCAACGACTCAATGGACATGAACTTGGGCAAACTCTGGGAGATAGTGAGGGACAGGGAGTCCTGGCATGCTGCAGTCCATGGAGTTGCAAGCAGTCACACATGACTTAGCAACTGAAAAACAACAACAACAACAAATACCAGGAATACACCTTTTTATTTTTTCCCCCGTAACTTTGTAGCACTGTGAATTTAGCAAGTGTGATACCTTCAGCTCTGTTTATTCTCAATGTTTCTTTGGCTGTTTGAAGTCTTCTGTGATTCTATGCAAAGTTTAAATTTTTTTTTCTAGTTCCATGAAAAATTCCTTTGGTATTTGGATAGGGATTACATTAAATAAATTCATTGCTTTGGGAAATATGATTCTTTTAGCAACATTAACTTTCTCCAATACCTGAAAGTGGTATATCATTTCATTTGTTGTATCCAATTTCTTTCATCAGTATCTTATAGTTACAGGTTTTTTGCCTCATTAGGTAGGTTTATTCCTAGGTATTTTATTCTTTTTGATGTGATGGCAAATGAGATTGTTTTCTTAATTTCTCTATTAGTTTCTGTTAGTGTATAGAAATGAAATTTATTTCTGTATAATAATTTTGTAACCTGCAAATTTACTGAATTTATTAGCAGTTTTTCAGGGGTGATTTAAGACTTTTCTATGTAAAGTATCACACCATCCACCAACAGTGACAGTTTTACTTCTTCATCTCCCATTAATATTCTTTTTATTTCTTTTTCTTTTCTAATTTCAGTGGCTAGGACTTTCAATACTACATTGAATGAATGTGGGAGAAGGGGACATCCTTGTCTTGTTCCTGGTCTTAGGGGAAATGCTTTCAGCTTTTCACCACTTAGTATGATGTTAGCTGTGGGATTATTGTCAGTCAGTTCAGTCTCTCAGTCGTGTCCAAATCTTTGTGACCCCATGGACTGCAGCATCCCAGGCCTCCATCCAGAGTTTACTCAAACTCATCTCCGTTGGTTCAGTGATGACATTCAAACATCTCATCCTCTGTCTTCCCCTTCTCCTCTTGCCTTCAATCTTTCCCAGCATCAGGGTCTTTTCAAATGAGTCGGTTCTTCGCATCAGGTAGCCAAAGTATTGGAGTTTCTCCAAAGTATTGGAGACTGATGCTTCAGCATCAGTCCTTCCAAAGAATATTCACGACTGATTTCCTTTAGGATGGGCTGGTTGGATCTCCTTGCAGTCCAAGGGACTCTCAAGAGTCTTCTCCAACACCACAGTTCAAAACCATCAATTCTTTGGTGCTCAGTTTTCTTTATAGTCCAACTCTCACATCCATACACGACTACTGGAAAATCCGTATCATTGACTGGACAGACCTTTGTTGACAACGTAATGTCTCTGCTTTTTAATATGCTGTCAAGGTTGATCATAATGTTTCTTTCAAAGAGCAAAGGTGTTTTAATTTCATGGCTGCAGTCACCATCTGCAGTGATTTTGGAGCCCCCCAAAATAAAGTCTGTCACTGTTTCCCCATCTATATGCCATGAAGTGATGGGACCAGATGGCATGATCTTAGTTTTCTGAATGTTGAGTTTTAAGCCAAATTTTTCACTCCCTTCTTTCACTTTCTTCAGGAGACTCTTTAGTTCTTCTTCACTTTCTTACATAAGGGTGGTGTCATGTGCATAACTGAGGTTACTGATTCTGTCAGCAATCTTGATTCCAGCTTGTGCTTCATACAACTCAGCATTTCTCATGATGTACTCTGCATATAAGTTAAATAAGCAGGGTGACAGCTCAGACAGTACAACGTCTGCCTACAATGTGGGAGACCAGGGTTTGATTCCTGGGTTGGGAATATCTTCTGGAGAAGGAAATGGCAACCCACTCCAGTACTCTTGCCTGGAAAATCCCATGGATGGAGGAGCATGGTAAGCTACAGTCCATGGGTTCGCAAAGAGCCAGATATGACAGAGCGACTTCATTTTCACTTTTCAAGCAGGGTGACAATATACAGCCTTGAAGTACTCCTTTCCTTATTTGGAACCAGTCTGTTGTTCCATGTCTAGTTCTAACTGTTGCTTCTTGACCTCCATACAGATTTCTCAACAGGCAGGTCAGGAGGTCTGGTATTCCCATCTCTTTAAGAATTTTCCACAGTTCATTGTGATCCACATAGTCAAAGGCTTTGGCACAGTCAATAAAGCAGAAATAGATGTTTTTCTCGAATTCTCTCGCTTTTTTGATGATCCAATAGATGTTGGCAATTTGACCTCTGGTTCCTCTGACTTTTATAAATCTGTGTGGCCCTGGAGTGGCAGCTGTGCAGGGCTGGAGTAGCTGTGAAGAGATACCCCAAGTCCAAAGGCAGAGAAGCCCCAGCAAGACAGTAGTCAATGAAACAGCAGCTGCACAATGTTGGAGCAACTTTAAGGAGACACGCCACATCCAAGGGCAAAGGAGAAGCCCCAGTAAGACAGTAAGAGAGGCAGAATCAAACCCCATACCCGCCAGAGACTCTCAGAGGGCTCAAACAAAACTTGCGCACAGCAGGTACGAGAGACCCCACAGAGACTGAAACAGAACTGTTTTTGAGTGTCTCCTGTGTTTGGGGAAGTATGGGTCAACAGTGAACTGCCACAGAGGCAGAGGCTATGGGTGCAGCAGGCTTGGGTATAGCTGGGTGAAGCAGACTTGGGCTGGCTGCAGCAGACTTGGGCTGGCAGCAGAAGACTTGGGTATAGCATAAGCCTTCGTGGAGGAGGTCCATAGCCACCAAAACTTACACAGGGCTGGAGAAATAGACTCTTGGAGGTTACAAACAGAACCTTGTGTGCACCAGGGCCTAGGAGAAAGGAGCAGTGACTTCAGAAGAGACTGACCCAAACTTGCCCAGGAGTCTCTGGCAGAGGCGTGAGTCGGTGGTGGCCTGCTGCAGGGTTTTGGGCACTGAGTGTAGCAGTGCATACATGGGGCATTTTGAAGGGGGTTGCCATTATCTTCATTACCTCCACCATAGTTTGGCTCCAAGTGGTTGTATATTGTCACCCTGCTTATTTAACTTATATGCAGAGTACATCATGAGGAACCCTGGGCTGGAAGAAGTACAAGTTGGAATCAAGATGGCTGAGAGAAATATCAGTAACCTCAGATATGCAGATGACACCACCCTTATGGCAGAAAGTGAAGAGGAACTCAAAAGACTCTTGATGAAAGTGAAAGAGGAGAGTGAAAAGGTTGGCTTGAAGCTCAACATTCAGAAGAAGACCATGGCATCTGGTCCCATCACTTCATGGGAGATAGATGGGGAAACAGTGGAAACCGTGTCAGACTTTATTTTTTGGGGCTCCAAAATCACTGCAGATGCTGACTGCAGTCAGGAAATTAAAAGACGCTTACTCCTTGGAATGAAAGTTATGCCCAGCCTAGATAGCATATTAAAAAGCAGAGACATTACTTTGCCAACCAAGGTCCGTCTAGGCAAGGCTATGGTTTTTCCCGTGGTCATGTATGGATGTGAGAGTTGGACTGTGAAGAAGAATCGTTGAAGAATTGATGCTTTTGAACTGTGGTGCTGGAGAAGACTCTTGAGAGTCCCTTATACTGCAAGGAGATCCAACCAGTCCATTCTAAAAGACATCAATCCTGGGTGTTCATTGGAAGGACTGATGCTAAAGCTGAAACTCCAATACTTTGGCCACCTCATGCGACGAGTTGACTCACTGGAAAATACTCTGATGCTGGGAAAGGTTGGGGGCGGGAGGAGAAGGGGGCGACAGAGAATGAGATGGCTGGATGGCATCACCGACTCGATGGACATGAGTCTGAGTGTACTCTGGGAGTTGGTGATAGACAGGGAGGCCTGGCGTGCTGTGATTCATGGGATCGCAAAGAGTCGGACACGACTGAGCGACTGAACTGAACTGAACTGAAATAACAGAGAGGAATCACAGCTTCACCCATCAACATATAATTGGATTAACGGTTTACTGAGCATGGCCCGGCCCATCAGAACAAGACTCAACTTCACCCACAGTCAGTCTCTCCCATTAGGAAGCTTCCATAAGCCTCTTATCCTTCTTCATCAGAGGGCAGACAGACTGAAAACCCCAATCACAGGTAACTAACCAATCTGATCACATGGATCACAGCCTTGTCTAACTCAAAAATACTATGAGCCATGCTGTGTAGGGCCACCAAAGATGGATGGGTCATGGTGGAGAGTTCTGACAGAACGTGGTCCACTAGAGAAGGGAATGGCAAACCACTTCAGTATTCTTGCCTTGAGAATCCAGTGTACAATATGAAAAGGCAAAAAGATAGGACACTGAAAGATGAACTCCTCAGGTCAGTTCAGTTCAGTTCAGTCCCTCAGTCGTGTCCGACTCTCCGCGACCCCATGAATCACAGCACGCCAGGCCTCCCTGTCCATCACCAACTCCCGCAGTTCACTCAAACTCATGTCCACAGAGTCGGTGATGCCATCCAGCCATCTCATTCTCGGTCGTCCCCTTCTTCTCCCACCCCGAATTGATGCTTTTGAACTGTGGTGTTGGAGAAGACTCTTGAGAGTCCCTTGTACTGCTAGGAGATCCAACCAGTCCATTCTAAAGGAGATCAATCCTGGGTGTTCATTGGAAGGACTGATGCTAAAGCTGAAACTCCAATACTTTGGCCACCTCATGCGACGAGTTGACTCCTCAGTTCGGTAGGAGCTTAATATGCTACTGGAGATCAGTGTAGAAATAACTACAGAAAGAATAAAGAGACACAGCAAAGCAAAAACAACAGGTGTGGATGTGGTGGAAGTAAAGTCGATGTTGTGAAGGGCAATATTGCATAGGAACCTGGGAAGTTAGGTCCATGAATCAAGGCAAATTGGAAGTGGTCAAACAGGAGATGGCAAGAGTGAACATCGACATTTTAGGAATCAGTGAACTAAAATGGACTAGATTGGGTGAATTTAACTCAGATGACCATTATGTCTACTGCTGTGGGCGAGAATCCCTTAGAAGAAGTGGAGTAGCCATCATAGTAAACAAGAGTCTGAAATGCAGTACTTGGATGAAATCTCAAAAATGACAGAATGATCTCTGTTCTTTTCCAAGGCAAAGCATTCAATATCACAGTAATCCAAGCCTGAGTCCCAACCAGTAATGCTGAAGAAGCTGAAGTTGAACAGTTCTATGAAGACCTACAAGACCTTCTAGAATTAAAACCCAAAGGAAATGTCCTTTTCATTATAGGGGACTGGAATGCAAAAGTAGGAAGTCAAGAAATACCTGGAGCAACAGGCATATTTGGCCTTGGAGTATAGAATGAAGCAGGGAAAAGGTTAATAGAGTTTTGCCAACAGAACACACTGGTCATAGCAAACAACCTATTTCAACAACAAAAGAGAAGGCTCTACACATGGACATCACCAGATGGTCAACACCGAAATCAGATTGATTATATTATTTGCAGCCAAAGATCAGATCAGATAAGATCAGTCACTCAGTCATGTCCGACTCTCCGCAACCCAATGAATCACAGCACACCAGGCCTCTCTGTCCATCACCAACTCCCGGAGTTCACTCAAACTCATGTCCATCGAGTCGGTGATGCCATCCAGCCATCTCATTCTCTGTCGTCCCCGTCTCCTCCCGCCCCCAATCCCTGCCAGCATCAGAGTCTTTTCCAGTGAGTCAACTCGTCGCATGAGGTGGCCAACTTAGATAGCATATTAAAAAGCAGAGACATTACTTTGCCAACAAAGGTCCGTCTAGTCAAGGCTATGGTTTTTCCTGTGGTCATGTATGGATGTGAGAGAGTTGGACTGTGAAGAAAGCTGATTGCCGAAGAATTGATGCTTTTGAACTGTGGTGCTGGAGAAGACTCTTGAGAGTCCCTTGGACTGCAAGGAGATCCAACCAGTCCATTCTACAGGAGATCAATCCTGGATGTTCATTGGAGGGACTGATGCTAAAGCTGAAACTGCAATACTTTGGCCACCTCATGCGACGAGTTGACTCACTGGAAAAGACTCTGATGCTGGGAAGGATTGGGGACGGGAGGAGAAGGGGACGACAGAGAATGAGATGGCTGGATGGAATCACTGACTCTGTGGACATGAGTTTGAGTGAACTCCAGCAGTTGGTGTTGGACAGGGCGACCTGGCGTGCTGTGTTTCATGGGGTCGCAAAGAGTTGGACACAACTGAGCGACTGAACTGAACTGAACTGAACCTTGAAAAAGGAGTGTGGAATTCCTTCGTTTGCAAATTTTTGAATTGTTGGAGGAGTATAGGTGTTAGTTCTCTAAATATTTGATAGAAGTAACCTGTGAAGCATGCTGGTCCTGGACTTTTTCATCACTTTAAATATATCATGTTACTCCCTTCAGGACTGCAGAGTTTCTACTGACAAGTTAGCCAAAAAAAGTCAGCTTTATGGGAGTTCCCTTGTATGGAACTTGTTGCTTTTCCATGGTGGTTTTCATACTCCCTGGTGGCTCATTGGTGAAGAATCTGCCTGCAATGCGGGAGACCTGGGTTCGATCCCTGGGCTGGGAAGTTCTCCTGGAGAAGGGAAAGGCTACCCACTCCAGTATACTGGCCTGGAGAATTCCATGGACTGTATAGCCCATGGGGTCGCAAGGAGTCTGACACGACTGAGCAACTTTCACTGTCACTTTCATATTCTCTGTTTATCTTTAACTTTGCTATTTCAATTATGATGTTCTTGGTGTGGTCCTCTTTGCATTGATCCTGTTTGGGACTCTCTGTGCTTTCTGGGCCTGAATGTTTCCTTTTCTAGGATAGAGAAGCTTTCACCTATTTTGTCTTCAAATATATTCTCTTCCCCTTTCACTCTCTTCACTTTCTGGGATAGCTATAAATTCAAATGTTTGCATGCATGATGCTGTCTCAATAATCTCTTATACTGTCTTCATTTATTTTCCTACATTTTTATTTTTTCTGTTTAGCTTCATTGATTTCCACTACTTTGTCTACCAACTTGCTAATTCATTGCTCTGTATCTACTAGTGCATTATTTTTTTCAGTTGTATTCTTCGTCTCTATTTAGTTCTTCTTTATATTTCTAATTCAGTTAAAAACTCCTAACTTCACACTTTGTTCATCTTTTCTTTTCACCAAAAATGCACACTACTTTTGTGGTACACAAAGTTTTTTTTTTTTTCTGGTAGTTTTAATTATATTTATTGATTAAAATTCTTAACTGCTAGAAACTTTACCAAGTAAGCAACTGTGGACTATTTCGTAATCATTTTGGAGATCTGAAAATTTAGAAATACATTTCATAATTTTTAAAGCAATTCTTCCTCATAGCAAGTTTTTGAATGTGGCCCAAGCATGTTTATTGATGGACCTTAATACATTTAGTTCCTCTGCAACAAGAAGCCAAAAGTAAAAAACAAAAACAAAACAAACTACAACAACAACAACAAAAAACTACGCTCAATAACTAATGTTTTAGTGTCTTATTTAAAATTTTGGGGAAGCCAGTCTCATGTACTGTCTCTCAACCCTCACCAAGAGACAAAAAGCCAATCAACTTGTGCAGGACTTAGTACCTTCTGTGGGTATGTCTCTCCTTGGTTAACTTTCTGAGTATTCCTTTGTTTGTAAATTGTGTGCATCTTGTAGCATATCTATCCTTTGCTGGAATGGGACAGGGTTTTTCCACTACAGCACGAGAGGGATGCATATAGACCAGTTGTCCTGTGTTGACTCTTAAAAGAGACCCATTGATCATGTGGGATTGATACTTATTATGAAAGTTGATCTTACTCTGTATTTCTTTTATATAAACAAAGCAGCATTTAACTATGTTTGTTGGGCCGGCCTCAGCCCGGACCAACGTCTGGGTGGGCGACCCTGGGACCCAAGCACCACACCAACAGATGCAATCAGCAAGAGGATTTTTATTGAGCGTTTGCGCAAACGGGCCCTCCGCACCTGAAGTGAGCAGAGGACCCCTAGCAACAGTTACAGACAGGTTTTAAAGCCAAAAACCACGTAATTAACATATCACACAGGTAGGTACATGATTGGCTCGTTTAAAGGTCAGGGGAATGCAGCTCAGGGACTTTCCTTGCGAAATATGAGCCTCCGGGGTGGGGCTGTTTTTCTTTCGGCAAGGCGCTTTTCGGTTGCTCAAGTTCCAGGAATGCCTGGGTGTGGGCCTTTCTTTGAGTTAACGTTCTCAAGGGGGGGAGGGAGTATTTCATTCCCTCCTCTTGGTGTGGACAGATTTTAACCTTAAAATCTCAGAGAATTTCTGATTCTGTGGCTTTTAAGCCTTGGTATTGCTGGGTTAGTACCAAGGCTTGGGTAACAGACAGCCTGTCCCGGATAAACCCTAGAAGTCGGTTAAGGATGCAGGGACCGAAGGTTAGTAATAGTAGCAGGATAGCTAAAGGGCCTAACACGGCGGAGATCAACGTGGTCATCCAAGGGGATCGGTTGAACCAGCCTTCAAACCAATTCTGCTGGGCTTCTCTTTCTCTCTGCCATTTGTCGAGCCTGCTCCTAAGTTTGGCCAGGGAGTCTCTAACTACCCCAGAGTGGTCTGCGTAAAAGCAGCATTCTTCTCCCAAGGCTGCGCACAGTCCCCCTCCTTTTAGGAACAGTAGGTCTAAACCCCTTCTATTCTGCAGAACTACTTCGGAGAGAGAGGTAAGGGACTGTTCTAATTTAGAGACAGACTGTTCTAGGGTCCGGAGGTCTTCGTCTACAGCAGCCTGAAGCTGTAAATAGCGTTGGGATCCCTGTACCAGGGCAGTAGCCCCGGTACCTACCCCAGCTGCAACTCCCAGTCCCAACATGACGGCAAGGGTCAAAGAGATAGGTTCGCGTCGGGAACGAGAGGGATGGCTGTCATATTGTTTTTCTAGAGTCCTGGCAGGGTGGTAAAATATTCGGGGCATGATCTGTACCATGATACAGAAATCATTTGACTGGTTTAAAACCTGGGTTGATATACAAGGGGTGAGGCCCTTGTTACAAGCCCACCACATTCCGGGCGGGGGTACAAGGTAGGAGGAGGAACATATCTGGCCTGCTGTAGTGTTACAGAGCCCCTGATATCTTGGGGGAGGCTTTCCTACACGTGTCCCTTTTCTGTAAATGATACCCATAGGGGGTGGCACCATGTCTTGCAGCTTGAGGGGTTGTGGTCTAGTGGTTCGTCTGTGCCCTCGGGAGGGGGAGGATGGGTGTAGTTGGCTTTGACAGTAATATAATCCCAGGTGGAGGAGGGATTCCAATGTGTCCCCCGTGGTCTTGCACCCCCAGCTCTTACAATAGAAGTACTCTCCTCCTCCGCATTGGGGATTAAGCCCGCGATCTCTGTGATACCCAGGGCAGACATAGAAGGGGAGAGTACTCAGCATGGCTCTTCTGTTGGGGGAGTTGCATCCTGCCCTACGGGCCCACCCGTTTTGCTCGGTGGGTGCCTGAGCATTGGGGTCGTGGCCTTCTAGGTCCCATGGGTCAGGGTTTCCTATAGCCAGTCTGCACAAATCAGGGTACAAGTTGGGCCACCATGTCCCTACGGGGGCAGTCTTATTTGTTGACCAGATTACATCACCCCCAGAGGTCAGCACCTGCCAGGTTAGTAGTTTTGGGGCATGGGGGTTAGTGAGGGACACAGGGGACAGGAAACTCAAAATTGTAAAAACTGCTGTTATGCAATCTTTGAGAGTCTTATCCTGAGTGGATTTTGAGAGCGCTGGAGTTTCCATCGGGGCGGTCTGTCTGGGCTGTCTGGGCCGTCGTCGGTGGAGTGTGATGGAGGGGCACGCTTAACGCGTGAGGAATGGATCCAAGCAGCGATTCCATCTACTTTTAGGGCCGTTGGGGTGGTCAAAAGCACGGTCAATGGTCCTTTCCAGTGGGGTTCAAGAGTTTTAGACTGGTGTCTCCGGACGTAGACAGAGTCCCCGGTCTGGAACTGATGGGGGATGACGATGTCCCTGGGGTGGTAGACCTCGGCAAGGGTCTTCCAGACTTGGCACTGGACGATCTGGAGCACTTTTATCCGGTCCTGCAAACCGGGAGTATTAGCCAGGGAGTCAATAGTGGGTTCTAGCAAGGTCGTTGGGGGGGGGGGAGGCTACCATAGAGGATCTCGAAGGGGGTTAATCCATGCCAGGCCGGGGTATTCCGGACCCGGAACAGAGCCATAGGAAGGAGTTGGACCCAGTCTCTAGTGCCAGTCTCCAAAGCTAATTTTGTCAAGGTCTCTTTAAGTGTTCTATTCATCCGTTCTACCTGTCCTGAGCTCTGGGGCCTGTAAGCACAATGTAATTTCCAATTTATCCCCAGTATCTTGGCCACCAACTGACTTACCTGGGAGACAAAGGCCGGGCCATTATCTGACCCTATTACCTTGGGCAAGCCGAACCGGGGAAAGATGTCTTCCAGGATTTTTTTGACGACCACCTGGGCAGTTTCTCGTCTGGTAGTGAAGGCTTCTGTCCATCCTGAAAAGGTGTCGACGAACACTAGGAGGTATTTGTTATTGTATTTGCCTGGTTTGATTTCGGTGAAATCTATTTCCCAATTTGTCCCGGGGCGTTCTCCCCTTATTCGGGTCCCTTCCGGCATATTAAGGTGTTTGGCATTTACCTTAGCACAAGGGACACAGGCCTCAGTTACCTGCTGGACCAAGGAGTTGAGTTTAGGAATGTAGTAAGTCTGCTCCTTTGTTTGGAGCAGTGTCTTTAGCTTTTTGTGTCCGAGGTGGGTCCATTGGTGGAGACAGGCAGGATCGTCTTTTCTTGAAGTTTCCAGGCCTTCAGTTGCTCATCGTATCTGGCCCCTAATTGCTGGGCGGTTTGCAGGTCGTCGTCCGAATATTCGAGGAGGAACTGTTCCGGCATCTGGGTGGCCTCGGGCACGTCTTGTAGGAAACTGCTGCCGTCGGTATACCAGGTCATCTCGGCATCCGGCAAGGGCTGGTCTTTTAAGTCTTCCCGGGTACTGTGGACTTCTGCAAGGATCTGGTGACAGTCATGTGGGACCGGGGATGGGGAGTCGGAATCAGGAAGCAGAGTGGCTGGGTTTAGAGAGGTGGATGTCCCAAACCGCACTCGCTCCGGGTTTAGAAGCATGGCCTGATAATGAGTGACTCGGGCGTTAGAGAGCCATCGGTCAGGGGGCTGGCGGATGACAGTCTCTACGGCATAGGGGGCCACCACAGTGAGGGGCTGGCCAAAAGTTAATTTGTCAGAGTCTTTTATTAGAACCACCACCGCGGCTATCATGGGGAGGCATGGAGGCCATCCTGACACCACATTGTCCAGTTTTTTTGAGAAATAGGCCACAGGTCTTTTCCATGGCCCAAGGGTTTGAGTCAAAACTCCCTTAGCTATTCCCTCTCGTTCATCAACATAGAGGGTGAAGGGCTAAGTCACATCTGGGAGGCTTAACGCGGGAGCAGTCAGTAGGGCCCTTTTTATCTGTTCGAATGCCAGTTGTTGTTTTTCTCCCCAGTGGTAGGGCACATTTGCCTTGGTGAGAGGATATAAGGGGGCCGCCAATTCCACAAACCCCGGTATCCAGAGGCGACAGAACCCAGCACTCCCGAGGAATTCCCGTAGCCCTCTGGCATTGGTGGGCATCGGGATTAGAGCCACGGCCTTTTTTCGTCCCTCACTTAGCCATCTTTGACCCCCCTCCAGGAGGTACCACAAGTAGGTCACTCGCTGCTGGCATATCTGAGCCTTTTTAGCAGAGGCTCGGTACCCCAGCTCTCCCAACCTCTGAAGCAGGGCCCCTGTACCTGCCATACAGTCCTGTTTGGTTTTGCTGGCCAGAAGCAGATCATCCACGTATTGTAGGAGGACGAGATCTGGATGGTCCGTCCGGAAGTCAGCCAGGTCGTGGTGTAGGACCTCGTCGAACAAGGTGGGGGAATTTTTGAACCCCTGTGGCAATCTTGTCCATGTGAGTTGCCCTGAAATCCCTGCTTCGGGGTCTTTCCATTCAAAGGCAAAAATGGGCTGGCTCTGAGGGCTGTCCGGTACTCAGGTGGACCTTCCGTTCAGTTGTCCATCGGTACAGTTTGCCCCCTGTTGCTCCTTGAACCCACGACGTTTTAGAGCTCAGGGGTCCTTTTGCCTCTGTCAGAACCGGATGTTGGGCTCCCGTGTCAACCACAAAGGTTACTGGTTGGCCCCCCCACATCAAGGGTTATCCGGGGCTCGGGGGGGGGGGCCCTCGCCCTGACGCCCCTAGTCTTCATCTTCTAGGGACAAGACAGGGATGAGCTTTTTCTTGGGCCCCTGAGGTTGGGTCTTCTTTGGGCAGTCTTTAACCCAATGTCCTCTCTCTTTGCAATATGCACATTGATCTCTGTCGACCTGGCGCTTTCTTTTGTCTCCCAGGTCCCTAATCTGTCCTGACCTATTCTGCCCTGAACTCTGTACTACGGTGGCCAATATCTTAGTCAGCTCTTTACTGCGTTTTTTATCTATTTTATCCTCTCTTTCTTCCTGTTCTCTATGGAACCTCTCTTCTCTTTCTTCTGGAGTTTCTCTCTTGTTGTAAATTTTTTCTGCCTCTTTTACCAAGTCTTGAAGAGTATATCCCTGTAACCCCTCTAGCCGCTGTAACTTGTTACGAATATCTGAGGCCGACTGCCCGATGAAAGACATAATTATGTCGGGCTGTCTGTCTTCAGCTAGGGGGTCAAATGGGGTATACATACGATAACCCTCAATTAGTCTCTCTAGAAACCCCGCAGGCGTCTCATCCTTTCCCCGCATTATAGCACGTACTTTGCCAAATTGGTGGGGCGTCTCCCTGCCCCTTTGAGACCCGCTAGGAGTACCTGGCGATAGAGATGGAGCCGCTCCCTACCAGCAGCCGTATTGTAGTCCCAGGTCGGGCGGGTCAAGGGGAACACGTCCTCAATCTCATTAGGCAGTTGGGTTGGTCTCCCATCTGCCCCGGGGAGGTTTTTGCAGGCTTCGAGGTAGACGCGTTGCCTCTCCTCTGTCGTGAGGAGAGTCTGCAGGAGTTGTTGGCAGTCATCCCAGGTCGGCTGGTGGGTCAACAGAATCGATTCAATTAATCCTGTTAATGCCTGGGGGTCTTGGGAGAAGGAGGGGTTGTGAGTCTTCCAGTTATAGAGGTCAGATGTAGAGAACGGCCAGTACTGCATCTGGTCACCCACCGATCGGAGGGGAAACGCCTGGGTGGTCCAGAGATCTTCCGACTCTTTTCCATGCTCTCGCAGGAGGCGGAGTCGGCTGGAGAGCGGAGGGCTAGTAAGGGTTTCTCCCTCCGCCTGCATGGAATCGGGGGACGGGAGCTGGGGAGCGGTAGGTGGGGGTTATGGTTCCGGATGGGCCAGTTGGGGCTGAGCGTAAGGGGGAGGGGAGTCTAGGAGAAATAGGCTGTCTGGTCTCCTGGGAGGACGGGAGGTTTTGGTTTTGGTTTTGTTTCAGGAAGTTTTAAAGGGCAAAGGGTGGAAGCGGGGGAAGGGAGGGGGATAAGAGGAGTTGTAGGAGGGGGGAGGGGGGGTTAGGGTTCGGAGCTTCTCGAAGAGGGATTAAATATTTTATCCAAGGGGGTGGGTTCTGAGTAAGATCTTCCCAAACCACGATGTAGGGTACCTGGTCAGGATGTCCATGGGGCCCCGGTTGAAATACCAAGGCTTTGACGTGAAAGATAATATCAATATTAAAAGTCCCCTCTTGTGGCCACCCGACATTGTAGGTTGGCCACTCTGAGGAGCATAAGGTGGTCCACTTTCGTTTTTTCACTTCGACCGACAGGTTGCGGGCTCAGCCAACGACTTCTTTCCAGTGTCCTAGAGTGAGGCTGAGAGGGGTAGTTATAGTTTGTCCCATGGGGGCAGGGGGTTGGTGCACCGTAAAAAGGAGAACGAAGAAGACAATACAGATCACACAAATAAACACAAATGACAATACCGGGCGCGCACCGGAAAATTGGTACCAAAACGAGAAAGCAATATCAGATGGGAGCGGCAGCGAGCCGTCCCTGGAGAGGAGGGTGACATGGTCTCCCTCCCTCTCCCAGATCACTCGAGAGTTAGGCTCCAGAGTGGGACCGGGGGTCTCAAGGCATGTCTGCTTCCCCCACCGGCCCGAACAGAAACAGATTCAGGTCCTGCAGGCGCAATTCATATTCAATTAAACACACGACATACGACATAGACAAAAGAACATTAAGGGGCCCAGTCTTACCTACTGCCAGTCCTGTGATTGAGCCCGTGGGTCGTCCCGATCCCGGACGAGCCCCCAAAATGTTGGGCCGGCCTTAGGCCAGACCAATGTCTGGGTGGGCGACCCTGGGACCCAAGCACCATGCCGACAGATGCAATCAGCAAGAGGATTTTTATTGAGCATTTGCGCAAACGGGCCCTCCGCACCTGAAGTGAGCAGAGGACCCCTAGCAACAGTTACAGACAGGTTTTAAAGCCAAAAACCACGTAATTAACATATCACACAGGTAGGTACATGATTGGCTCGTTTAAAGGTCAGGGGAATGAATGCAGCTCAGGGACTTTCCTTGCGAAATATGAGCCTCCGGGGTGGGGTTGTTTTTCTTTCGGCAAGGCGCTTTTCGGTTGCTCAAGTTCCAGGAATGCCTGGGTGTGGGCCTTTCTTTGGGTTAACGTTCTCAAGGCGGGGGGAGGGGGTATTTCATGTTGTGTTCTTTTTTGCAACTCTGATATCAATATGCAGTAGATAGAATTGTCTCCCCCTGGAATTAATAAACAGTGCATAGTACTTTTCTCCCTTAGGATAAGTACAAACAGTAGCTTAGCTTGAATTGCTTCTAAAGCAGCATTTTTGTTCTTGTGAAGACTTGATTTGCAAGACAGTTTTTAATTCCTGAAAGAATAGGGTAGTAGCTTGAATAATATCAAGGGGATGACCCCACTCATTTAACTATAGTATTGACAGGATAACAGGCAGGGAGGCCAGGGGTCTCCAAATGGAGGAAATAGCCTGCAAGTGTCAGACATTTTTATCTCTCTTAAGCAGCAGGAGGAAACAAACTAGCAATATTATTTTTTCTTCTCTATACAAATTTAAAAGGAGATTTCTTTTAAAATACTGTGTTGCCATAATGACACCTGGTTTCACCTGAAGTTATTCTCAAACCTTGAGTTAACCAAAGCATTTTTCTTATGGAAATGTTGGTCTTAAGCTATGTTAATGTACTAGGCATTTACCCCAGACTCTGTCTTCAAGTTGGTTCTGCCTAATGGCTCAGAATCTACTTGACAAACCAGTATGTTATAGTCAGACTTTTGTTCCCCTAATCTATGTAAATGAAACTATTTCTATGGTAATCTGCCCTTCTACAAAATTCAAGTTAATTAGTTTATGGCCTGGGAGGAATCCTCTGGTGTCAAGATTATCCGAAAATGCATCTTATGGGTGAGGGGCCTGGTGCCATTCTGAGTTTTAAGACATTCCTTTCTTTCATTAACAGATTGCTAGTGACTATATAACATTCAGAAAACAAAGATCATGGCATCTGGTCCCATCACTTCATGGGAAATAGATGGAAAAACAGTGGAAACAGTGTCAGACTTTGTTTTTTTGGGCTCCAAAATCACTGCAGATGCTGATTGCAGCCATGAAATTAAAAGACGCTTGCTCCTTGGAAGGAAAGTTATGACCAACCTTGATAGTATATTAAAAAGCAGAGACATTACTTTGCCAACCAAGGTCCATCTAGTCAAGGCAATGGTTTTTCCTGTTGTCATGTATGGATGTGAGAGTTGGACTGTGAAGAAGGCTGATCGCCGAAGAATCGATGCTTTTGAACTGTGGTGTTGGAGAAGACTCTTGAGAGTCCCTTATACTGCAAGGAGATCCAACCAGTCCATTCTAAAGGAGATCAATCCTGGATGTTCATTGGAGGGACTGATGCTAAAGCTGAAACTGCAATACTTTGGCCACCTCATGTGACGAGTTGACTCACTGGAAAAGACTCTGATGCTGGGAAAGGTTGGGGGCGGGAGGAGAAGGGGACGACGGAAAATGAGATGGCTGGATGGCGTCACCGATTCTGTGGACATGAGTTTGAGTGTACTCCGGGAGTAGGTGATGGACAGGGAGGCCTGGCGTGCTGTGATTCATGGGGTCGCGGAGAGTCGGACACGACTGAGCGACTGAACTGAACTGAACTGAACTGATATAACATCCAGCTGAAGAGGAGAAGGGAGGTGCTCTTTCTGCCCTCTTCTGATGCCTATGTCAGAAGCTTTCTCTATCTCCTTGATACTTTAATAAAACTTTATTACACAAAAGCTCTGAGCAATCAAGCCTCGTCTCTGACCCCAGATTGAATTCTTCTGCTCTGGAGGCCAAGAATCCCGTTGTCTTTAAGTTCAGCAACAATCTTTCAGTATCTTCAATTTGCTTCTTTATATCAGGGAGAAGATTTTTCAAGTAAGATTGTTATGCCCTGAGTCCGGTCCCCCCATACTGGTAGAATAAGACACTCGCAGCAATGCAAAAGCAAGAATGGGGTTTATTTCTAGCTCGAGCTAGGGCTCATGCCTCCTCCAGCACAGTGGAGTGGGACAAGAGCCCCGAGCCCAGGTCACAGCTGTTTTTATAGTCTTAGATTACATAAGCACCTATTTTTGTTCAAAAGATCAAGCTGGCAGAAGCTCATTGGCCAGTTCATGCGCGTGGGGTTTTTCTGGGGGATTTCCCTTTTTCCTCTGATTGGCCTGATTTTTGGCGCCAGCGGGACTTTTCTAGGGAAGAGTTTCTTAATTTTGGCGCCGGCGGGATCTTCTTAGGGAGGAGTTTCTGTGAACTTAGCCTCCACCCTGTCTCCAGGAATTCGAAACTTAGGCCTAAGCAAGGTCTCAGGCCTATCCTGGCTTCTCAGATGTTAGGGCTCCTAACAAGATGAAAATCAAAAGATTTCTATGTGCTTGATTTAGAGCTGTGTGTCTTTGTGATATCTAAATAAGTTTTTCCAGAAGGCTTCAGAATGTTACCTCTGGACACAGTTGCATTTTAGTTTAGGAAAGAAAGCCTTTAAAAAGTTGCTATCAGGGACTACATATTAGTCTCCAATATGGACAGCTTCTGACATAAGAGTTCCTTTTAAAGAAAAAAATTCTTTCAAATATCTTATCATTAAGTTCTGCTGCTGCTGCTGCTAAGTCACTTCATTCGTGTCCGACTCTTTGTGACCCCATAGACGGAAGCCCACCAGGCTTCCCCGTCCCAGGGATTCTCCAGGCAAGAACACTGGAGCGGGCTGCCATTTCCTTCTCCAATGTGTGAAAGTCAAAAGTGAAAGTGAAGTCTCTCAGTCGTGTCTGACCCTTAGCGACCCCACGGACTGCAGCCTACCAGGCTCCTCCATCCATGGGATTTTCTAGGCAAGAGTACTGGAGTGGCTTTCCATTGCCTTCTCCATCATTAGGTTCTAGCCAAGACAAATCGTAAATATTCCTAGCATTGTTGAACACTTTTAGATAAGCAAATTTTGATTTATTTTGTCCTAGAAACTTTTGAATACCAATCATAAACACGTTTCATTGTCTTTGAAACGTCTGGGACTCCTTTTTCTCTAAGGCACATCATAAATAAGCTTATTTAGTTTATAAGTTTCCAATTGTGGCCTCTGTAATTCAAGACTACCTTTGGTAAGGTTAACTCACTTACTCAGCATAGGTTCTGGGCCCATAATTTTTATACATATAGTTAGCTGGAGTCACAGATAGAGGAGTTCCACAATCTTTAGACTCAGAAGACCTCTTTGTCTAAAAAAAATGAATGGTTTCCCCTTTATTTAAAAAAAAAAAGCAGAGACTTCACACTGAGCCTAGTCCACTTTAAGTCAAACCAAGCCTGACATTGGACCCACACCAAAGTAACTCAGACCCAGTCCAATTTTAGACCCAGTCTCGTTACAGATATTCTCAAATAAAGTCAGAGAGCTCATAGAACAAAAAGATGTGGAACACATATATTTCAGAAGGACTTCAGGCACAGCAACAAAGCAGTAAACACAAAGGGCTCAGTGGGTACTAAGGTACTGGTAACAAGGTACTCAGTGGATACTAAGGTAACCAGGAGTAAGTGCCTGGTTGCTTGTTGCTCCTGGGGGCTTTAGTGGGGAGGAGGTCCCCTTTGAATCCCACTTATGACACCAGAACTGTTAAAATATAGACTAAAGCACATTAAAAATTTCAGTTCAATTTTGCATACTTTGGTTCAAATTTGGCAATGCTAAATTAAAAGCGGTTAACAGCGAGCGCATGGAAGTGACGCTGACTGTGTGACTGACCACTCACAGAAACGTGGACGAGAGGAGCTACCCCACGCCCGAGGTCAGGGGCAGCGGCCAAGAGGAGCTACCCTAGGCCTGAGGTCAGGGCGGCAGGAGAGAGGACCAACCCCACGTCTAAGTGGAGGCAGCTCGTGGGCGCAGGAGGGCCGAGAGGAGCTAATCCACATTCAAGGTCAGGAGGGGGAGCCGTGAGGAGATACCCCTCATTCAAGGTAAGGTGCAGCGGCTATGCTCTGCTGGAGCAGCTGTGAAGAGATGCCCCACTATCAAGGTAAGAGAAACCCAAATAAGATGGTAGGTATTGTGAGAGGGCATCAGAGGGCAGACACACTGAAATCATAATCACAGAAAACTAGTCAAACTGATCACATGGAGCACAGCCTTGTCTAACTCAATGAAACTAAGCCATGCCGTGTGATGCCACCCAAGATGGGCAGGTCATGGTGGAGAGGTCTGACAGAATGTGGTCCACTGGAGAAGGGAATGGCAAACCACTTCACTATACTTGCCTTGAGAACCCCATGAACAGTATGAAAAGGAAAAATGATAGGATATTGAATGACGAATTCCCCAGGTTGGTAGCTTCCCAGTATGCTACTGGAAATCAGTGGAGAAATAACTCCAGAAAGAATGAAGGGACGGAGTAAAAGCAAAAACAATACCCAGTTGTGGATGGGACTGGTGATAAAAGCAAGGTCTGATGCTGTAAAGAGCAATATTGCATAGGTAACTGGAATGTTAGGGCCATGAATCAAGGCAAATTGGAAGTGGTCAAATAGGAGATAGCAAGAGTGAACTTAGACATTCTAGGAATCAGTGAACTAAAATGGACTGGAATGGGTGAATTTAACTCAGATGACCATTATATCTACAACTGTGGGCAGGAATCCTTTAGAAGAAATGGAATAGCCATAATGGTCAACAAAAAAGTCCAAAATGCAGTTCAGTTCAGTTCAGTTCAGTCTCTCAGTTGTGGCCGACTCTCCGTGACCCCATGAATCACAGCACGCCAGGCCTCCCTGTCCATCACCAACTCCCGGAGTACACTCAAACTCATGTCCACAGAGTCGGTGATACCTTCCAGCCATCTCATTCTCGGTCGTCCCCTTCTCCTCCCGCCACCAACCTTTCCCAGCATCAGAGTCTTTTCCAGTGAGTCAACTCGTCGCATGAGGTGGCCAAAGTATTGCAGTTTCAGCTTTAGCATCAGTCCCTCCAATGAACACCCAGGATCGATCTCCCTTAGAATGGACTGGTTGGATCTCCTTGCGGTACAAGGGACTCTCAAGAGTCTTCTCCAACATCACAGTTCAAAAGCATCAATTCTTCGGTGATCAGCTTTCTTCACAGTCCAACTCTCACAACCATACATGACCACGGGAAAAACCATAGCCTTGACTAGACGGACCTTGGTTGGCAAAGTAATATCTCTGCTGTTTAATATATTATCAAGGTTGGTCATAACTTTCCTTCCAAGGAGTAAGCGTCTTTTAATTTCATGGCTGCAATCAGCATGTACAGTGATTTTGGAGCCCCCCAAAATAAAGTCTGACACTGTTTCCACTGTTTTTCCATCTATCTCCCATGAAGTGATGGGACCAGATGCCATGATCTTCGTTGTCTGAGTGTTGAGCTTCAAGCCAACCTTTTCACTCTCCTCTTTCACTTTCATCAAGAGGCTCTTGAGTTCCTCTTCACTTTCTGCCATAAGGGTAGTGTCATCTGCATATCTGAGATTATTGATATTTCTCCCAGCAATCTTGATTCTAGCCTGTGCTTCTTCCAGCCCATCATTCCTCATGATGTACTCTGCATATAAGTTAAATAAGCAAGGTGACAATATACAGCCTTGACGTACTCCTTTTCCTATTTGGAACCAGTCTGTTGTTCCATGTCCAGTTCTGACTGTTGCTTCCTGACCTGCATACAGGTTTCTCAAGAGGCAGGTCAGGTGGTCTTGGATTCCCATCTCTTTCAGAATGTTCCACAGTTTACTGTGATCCACACAGTCAAAGGCTTTGGAATAGTCAATGAAGCAGAAATAGATGTTTTTCTGAAACTCTCTTGGTTTTTCCATGATCCAGCGGATGTTGGCAATTTGATCTCTGGTGCCTCTGCCTTTTCTAAAACCTGCTTGAACATCTGAGAGTTCACGGTTCACATATTGCTGAAGCCTGGCTTGGAGAATTTTGAGCATGACTTTACTAGCATGTGAGATGAGTGCAATTGTGAGGTAGTTTGAGCATTCTTTGGCATTGCCTTTCTTTGGGATTGGAATGAAGACTGACCTTTTCCAGTCCTGTGACCACTGCTGAGTTTTCCAGATTTGCTGGCATATTGAGTGCAGCCCTTTCACAGCATCAGCGGCTGCGCTTTCCTGGAGCAGCTGTGAAGACAGTTTCCACGACCAAGGTAAGAGAAACCCAAATAAGACGGTAGGTATTGTGAGGGGGCATCAGAGGGCAGACACACTGAAATCATAATCACAGGAAACTAGTTGATCTGATCCCATGGACCACAGCCGAATGTGGTCCACTGGAGAAGGGAATGGCAAACCACTTCAGTATACTTGCCTTGAGAACACCATGAATAGTATCAAAGAGCAAAATGACAGGATACTGAATGAGGAATTCCCCAGGTCGGTAGGTGCCCAATATGCTATTGGAGATCAGTGGAGAAGTAACTCTAGAAGGAATAAAGGGATGGAGCAAAAGCAAAACCAAAATGCAGTACTTGGATGCAATATCAAAAATGACAGTATGATCTCTGTTCCTTTCCAAGGCAAACCATTCAATATGACAGTAATCCAAGTCTGTGTCCCAACCAATAATGCTGAAGAAGCCGAAGTTGAACAGTTCTATGAAGACCTACAAGACCTTTTATAACTAACACCCAAAAAAGATGTCCTTTTCATTATAGGGGACTGAAATGCAAAAGTAGGAAGTCAAAAAACACCTGGAGTAACAGGCGAATTTGGCGTTGGAGTATGGAATGAAGCAGGCAAAGGCTAATAGAGTTTTGCCAAGAGAACGCACTGGTCACAGCAAACACCCTCTTCCAACAACACAAGAGAAAAGTCTACAAATGGACATCACCAGATGGTCAACACCGAAATCAGATTGATTATATTCTTTGCAAACAAAGATGGAGAAGCTGTATACAGTTAGCAAAAACAAGACCAGGAGCTGACTGTGGCTCAGATCATGAACTCTTTATTGCCAAATTCAGACTTAAATTGAAGAAAGTATGGAAAACCACTAAACCATTCAGATATGACCTAAATCAAATCCCTTATGATTATACAGTGGAAGTAAGAAATAGATTTAAGGGCTTAGATCTGATAGATAGAGTGCCTGATGAACTCTGGACGGAGGTTCATGACATTGTACACGAGACAGGGACCAAGACCATCCCCATGGAATAGAAATGTAAAAAAGCAAACTGGCTGTCTGAGGAGGCCTTACAAATATCTGTGAAAAGAAGAGAAGCGAAAAGTAAAGGAGGAAAGGAAAGATTTAAACATCTGAATGCAGAGTTCCAAAGAATAGCAAGGAGAGATAAGAAAGCCTTCCTCAGTGATCAATGCAAAGAAATAGAGGAAAACAACAGAAATAGGAAAAACAAGAGATCTTTTCAAGAAAATTAGAGATACCAAAGGAACATTTCATGCCAAGATGGGCTCGATAAAGGACAGAAATGGTATGGACCTAACAGAAGCAGAAGACATTAAGAAGAGATGTCTAGAATACACAGAAGAACTGTACAAAAAAGATCTTCATGACAAAGATAATCACGATGGCATGATCACTCACCTGGAACCAGACATCTTGGACTGTGAAGTCAAGTGGGCCTTACAGAGCATCACTATTAACAAAGCTAGTGGAGGTGATGGAATTCCAATTGAGCTATTTCAAATCCTGGAAGATGATGCTGTGAAAGTGCTGCACTCAATATGCCAGCAAATTTGGAAAACTCAGCAATGGCCACAGGACTGGCAAAGGTCAGTCTTCATTCCGATACCAAAGAAAGGGAATGCCAAAGAATGCTCAAACTACCGCACAATTGCACTCATCTCACACGCTAGTAAAGTCATGCTCATAATCCTCCAAGTCAGGCTTCAGCAATATGTGAACTGTGAACTCCCAGATGTTCAAGAAGGGTTTAGAAAAGGCAGAGGCACCAGAGATCAAATTGCCAACATCCGCTGGATCATGGAGAAAGCAAGAGAGCTCCAGAAAAACATCTATTTCTGCTTTGTTGACTATGCCAAGGCCTTTGACTGTGTGGATCACAATAAACTGGGGAAAATTCTGAAAGAGATGGGAATACCAGACCACTTGACCTGCCTCTTGAGAAACCTGCATGCAGGTCAGCAAGCAACAGTTAGAACTGTACATGGAACAACAGACTGGTTCCAAATAGGAAAAGGAGTACTTCAAGGTTGTATATTGTCACCCTGCTTATTTAGCTTATATGCAGCATACATCATGAGAAACCCTGGGCTGGAAGAATCACAAGCTGGAATCAAGACCGCTGGGAGAAATATCAATCACCTCAGATATGCAGATGACAGCACCCTTATGGCAGAAAGTGAAGAAGAACTCAAGAGCCTCTTGATGAAAGTGAAAGAGGAGAGTGAAAATGTTGGCTTGAAGCTCAACATTCAGAAAACAAAGATCATGGCCATCTGGTCCCATCACTTCATTGGAAATAGATGGAGAAACAGTGGAAACAGTGTCAGGCTTTATATTTCTGGTCTCCAAAATCACTGCACATGCTGATTGCAGCCATGAAATTAAAAGAACCTTACTCCTTGGAAGGAAAGTTATGACCTACCTAGATAACATATTAAAAAGCAGAGACATTACTTTGCCAACCAAGGTCCGTCTAGCCAAGGCTATGGTTTTTCCAGTGGTCATGTATGGATGTGAGAGTTGGACTGTGAAGAAAGCTGATCACCGAGAATTGATGCTTTTGAACTGTGGTTTTGGAGAAGACTCTTGAGAGTCTCTTGGACTGCAAAGAGATCCAACCAGTCCATTCTAAAGGAGATTGGTCCTGGGGTTTTATTGGAAGGACTGATGCTAAAGCTGAAACTCCAATACTTTGGCCACCCCATGCGAAGCATTGACTCACTGGAAATGACTCTGATTTTGGGATGGATTGGGGGCAGGAGGAAACGGGGACGACAGAGAATGAGATGGCTGGATCGTATCACCGACTCAATGGACATGAGTTTGAGTTAACTCCGGCAGTTGGCAATATACAGGGAGGCCTGGCGTGTTGTGATTCATAGGGTCGCAAAGAGTCGGACACGACTGAGCAACTGAACTGAACTGAACAGCGCTCTACCAACAGGAGCTGCTGGAGCTGTTTTTATAGAAAACATGCAAAAGGAAAGCAAGGACATTATATGATTGGCTGTTTACACTTAACGATTTGGTTCTTTGAGGAAAGCCTAGTTGGCTGTTTGTAATTCATTGTTGTTAAGTTTCATTTTCTTGGATTTGAGTACATTGAAAACTGTTTTGGTTTAGCTTGCTTCTGCAGGCTACCAAGGACTAGAACCACCCTATTAGAATGGCCTTCTTATTTAATTATTCTAGCAAACTCTGTAAGGTAGGTAAATTTAATAAATAAATTTATTTTCTGCATATGTGAAATCTGAGGCTTATGGAGAATATGTAATATATTCAAGATTATATAGCTGAAAAATGATGAATGAGTTATAAGAACCCAGTCACAAGTCATTTCAAAATACATGCTCTAAACTATCAAACTATTCTAAGACTAAGAAGTCTCATTCAGATTTTAATCCTTTGTAGTACTTAATATTAGTAGTTTATATCTGTAGCTGCTCAGTAAATATGTAAAATACCTGTAAGTTTGAAGGAGTTGACAAACTGAATCCCCAGATAGAAGGCTTTATTTTACAGAAAGCATCATTTAGAAGTGAAATTAATTGAACAAGTGCAAATCAGCCTCATGGGTTAACTCATCCACTTTACAAAATAGAGTCTAATTCTCTGGCTTTTGAAATAGGAGTTATTTATATTTGATAAGATAGTAGTATTATATTTTTTGAATTAATAATTGGTTCCGTTTACAGTTGACTTACCAAGAATATACTGTATTTAGATGGAAGTAAAAAGCATCAAAAGGAAGTTATTCAGAAAAAAATGTGTTAACCCAAAGCCTAATTTCCAAGCTAATACTATTAAGCCATGACTAATGAGGAAGAATATCATCTTGTTCTGATGAACCGACATATGCAAAACCCAGTGAAATTGACCTATTATGTGTCAACCACAGAACAATACTGAGTTAGAAATATTAGCTGTAGTTGCCCTAGTGTAAGAAGTTGAACAGATAATAATCACACCAACCCAACTATCTAAAGACAATAACAGCAATAAGAAAAATTAAAAAGGAAGGAAGAAAAGATTAAAAGATTTATTTATTGCAGTTCACAGCATAAAGGTCATATAAAACGCAGGAATGATGGCAGGGCCGCTATATATGTATTTTCAGATTGTTCACTACCAAGGGATTATCCATGTAAGGGACACTGTTCACATTATGGCTAGAAATTAAGTTATATGAGAAGAGGGAGGATATGGAAATTCTACACCTCTCACCAATTTCTAGGGCAGAAAAGACCATCAGTTCAGTTCAGTTCAGTCGCTCAGTGATGTCCGAATCTTTGCGACCCCATGAATCACAGCACGCCAGGCCTCCCTGTACAACACCAACTGCTGGAGTTCACTCAAACTCATGGCCATCCAATCGGTGATGCCATCCAGCCATCTCATTCTCTGTTGTGCCTGTCTCCTCCTGCCCCCAATCCCTCCCAGCATCAGAGTCTTTTCCAGTGAGTCAACTCGTCACATGAGGTGGCCAAAGTATTGGAGTTTCAGCTTTAGCATCAGTCCTTCCAATGAACACCCAGGACTGATCTCCTTTAGGATGGACTGGTTGGATCTCCTTGCAGTCCAAGGGACTCTCAAGAGTCTTCTCCAACACCACAGTTCAAAAGCATCAATTCTTCGATGATCAGCTTTCTTCACAGTCCAACTCTCACATCCATATATGACCACGGGAAAAAACCTAACCTTGACTAGACGGACCTTGGTTGGCAAAGTAATATCTCTGCTTTTTAATATACTATCTAGGTTGGTCATAACTTTTCTTCCAAGGAGTAAGTATCTTTTAATTTCATGACTGCAATCAGCATACGCAGTGATTTTGGAGCCCCCCAAAATAAAGTCTGACACTGTTTCCACTGTTTCCCCATCTATTTCCCATGAAGTGATGGGACCAGATGCCATGATTTTAGTTTTCTGAATCTTAAGCTTCAAGCCAACCTTTTCACTCTCTTCTTTCACTTTCATCATGAGGCTTTTGAGTTCCTCTTCACTTTCTGCCATAAGGGTAGTGTCATCTGCATATCTGAGGTTATTGGTATTTCTCCCGGCAATCTTGATTCCAACTTGTGCTTCTGCCAGCCAAGCGTTCCTCATGATGTACACTGCATATAAGTTAAGTAAGCAGGGTGACAATATACAACCTTGACGTACTCCTTTTCCTATTTGGAACCAGTCTGTTGTTCCATGTCCAGTTCTGACTGTTGCTTGCTGACCTGCATACAGGTTTCTCAAGAGGTAGGTCAGGTGGGCTGGTATTTCCATCTCTTTCAGAATTTTCCACAGTTTATTGTGATGCACACAGTCAAAGGCTTTGGCATAGTCAATGAAGCAGAAATAGATGTTTTTCTGGAACTTTCTTGCTTTTTCCATGATCCAGTGGATGTTGGCAATTTGATCTCTGGTGCCTCTGCCTTTTCTAAAACCTGATTGAACATCTGGAAGTTCACGGTTCACATATTGCTGAAACCCGGCTTGGGGAATTTTGAGTATGACTTTACTAGCATGTGAGATGAGTGCAATTGTTAGGTAGTTTGAGCATTCTTTGGCATTGCCTTTCTTTGGAATTGGAATGAAGACTGACCTCTTACAGTCCTGTGGCCACTGCTGAGTTTTGCAAATTTGCTGGCATATTGAGTGCAGCACTTTCACAGCATCAACTTTCAGGATTTGAAATAGCTCAATTGGAATTCCATCACCTATGCTAGCTTTGTTCATAGTAATGCTCTCTAAGGCCCACTTGACTTCACATTCCAAGATGTCTGGCTCCAGGTGAGTGATCATGCCATCGTGATTATCTTGGTCATGAAGATCTTTTGTACAGTTCTTCTGTGTATTCTTGCCACCTCTTCTTAATATCTTCTCCTTCTGTTAGGTCTATACCATTTCTCTCCTTTATCGAGCCCATCTTTGCATGAAATGTTTCCTTGATATGTCTAATTTTCTTGGAGAGATCTCTTGTTTTGCCTATCCTGTTGTTTTCCTCTATTTCTTTGCATTGATCGCTGAGGAAGGCTTTCTTATCTCTCCTTGCTATTCTTTGGAACTCTGCATTCAGATGCTTATATCTTTCCTTTTCTCCTTTGCTTTTCGCTTCTCTTCTTTTCACAGCTATTTGTAAGGCCTCCTCAGACAGTCAGTTTGCTTTTTTGCATTTCTTTTCCTTGGGGATGGTCTTGATCAATCTCTCCTGTACAATGTCACGAACCTCCGTCCAGAGTTCATCAGGCACTCTATCTATCAGATCTGGTCCCTTAAACCTATTTCTCACTTCCACTGTATAATCATAAGGGATTTGATTTAGGTCATATCTGAATGGTCTTGTGGTTTTCCCTACTTTCTTCAATTAAGTCGAATTTGGCAATAAGGAGTTCATGATCTGAGCCACAGTCAGCTCCTGGTCTTGTTTTTGCTAACTGTATACAGCTTCTCCATCTTTGTTTGCAAAGAATATAATCAATCTGATTTCGGTGTTGACCATCTGGTGATGTCCATGTGTAAAGTCTTCTCTTGTGTTTTTGGAAGAGAGTGTTTGCTATGACCAGTGCGTTCTCTTGGCAAAACTGTATCAGCATTTGCCCTGCTTCATTTCGTGTTCCAAGTCCAAATTTGCCTGTTACTCCAGGTGTTTCTTGACTTCCTACTTTTGCATTTCAGTCCCCTATAATGAAAAGAATATCATTTTTTTTGGTGTGAGTTCTAAAACATCTTGTAGGTCTTCATAGAACCGTTCAACTTCGGCTTCTTCAGCATTACTGGTTGGGGCATAGACTTGGATTACTGTAATATTGAATGGTTTGCCCTGGAAACAAACAGAAATCATTCTTTCATTTTTAAGATTGCATCCTAGTAGTGCATTTTGAACTCTTTTGTTGACCATGATGGCTACTCCATTTCTTCTAAGGGATTCCTGCCCACAGTAGTATGTATGATGGTCATCTGAGTTAAATTCACCCACTCCAGTCAATTTTAGTTCACTGATTCCTAGATTGTCGACGTTCACTCTTGTCATCTCCTGTTAGACCACTTCCAATTTGCCTTGATTCATGGACCTAACATTCCAGGTTCCTATGCAATATTGCTCTTAACAGCATCGGACCTTGCTTCTATCACCAGTCACATCCACACAAACTCACACTGACATATACCACAATTTACACACTTGAGAGGGCACATATGCACACACTCACTGGCAAAGATATGAATAAGGCTACATGTTCAGTTCAGTTCAGTTCAATCTCTCAGTCGTGTCCGACTCCTTGCGACTCCATGATTCACAACATGCCAGGCCTCCCTGTCCATCACCAACTCCCGGAGTTCACTGAAACTCATGTCCATGAAGCCGGTGATGTCAGCCATCTCATTCTCTGCTGTCCCCTTCTCCTCCTGCCCTGAAACCATTCCAGCATCAGAGTCTTTTCCAGTGAGTCAACTCGTCGCATAGTGTGGCCAAAATATTGGAGTTTCAGCTTATCCCTTACCAAATCCCTTATGACTATACAGTGGAAGTGAGAAATAGATTTAAGGGACTATATCTGATAGACAGAGTGCCTGATGAACTATGAACGGATGTTTGTGACATTGTACAGGAGACATGAATCAAGATCATCTCCAAGAAAAAGAAACACAAAAAAGCGAAATGGCAGTCTGAGGATGCCTTATAAATAGCTGTGAGAAGTAGAGAAACCAAAAGCAAAGGAGAAAAGGAAAGATATACCCATTTGGATGCAGAGTTCCAAAGAATAGCAAGAAGAGATAAGAAAGCCTTCATCAGCAATCAGTGCAAAGAAATAGAGGAAAACAAAAGAATGGGAAAGACTAGAGATCTCTTCAAGAAAATTAGAGATACCAAGGAAACATTTTATTCAATAAACGACGTAAATGGTCTGGACCTATGAGAAGGAGAAGATATTAAGAAGAGGTGGCGAGAATATACAGAAGAACTGTACAAAAAAGATCTTCATGACCAAGATAATCATAATGGTGTGATCACTCACCTAGAGCCAGACATCCTGGAATATGAATTCAAGTGGGCCTTAGGAAGCATCACTACGAACAAAACTAGTGTAGCTGATGGAATTCCAGCTGAGCTATTTCAAATCCTGAAAGATGATGCTGTGAAAGTGCTGCACTCAATATGCCAGCAAATTTGCATAACTTAGCAGTGGCCACAGAACTGGAAAAGGTCTGTTTTCATTCCAATCCTAAAAAAAGGCAATGCCAAAGAATGCTCAAACTACCGCACAATTGCACTCATCTCACACGCTAGTAAAGTCATGCTCAAAATTCTCCAAGTTAGGCTTCAGCAATATGTGAACCATGAGCTTCCAGATGTTCATGCTGGTTTTAGAAAAGTTAGAGGAACCAGAGATCAAATTTCCAACATCCGCTGGATCATGGAAAAAGCAACAGAGTTTCAGAAAAACATCTATTTCTGCTTCATTGACTATGTCAAAGCCTTTGACTGTGTGCATCACAGTAAACTGTGGAAAATTCTGAAAGAGATGGGAATACCAGACCACTTGATTTGCCTCCTGAGAAATCTGTATGCAGGTCAGGAAGCAAGAGTTAGAGCTGAACATGGAAAAAGAGACTGGTTCTAATTCGGAAAAGGTGTACTTCAAGGTTGTGTATTGTCGCCCTGCTTATTTAACTTATATGCAGAGTACATCATGAGGAACGGTGGGCTGGAAGAAGCACAAGTTGGAATCAAGATTGCTGGGAGAAGATAAGGTGTCCATAGGTGCGTGGGTTTATCTCTGGGCTTTTTATTTTGTTCCATTGATCTATATTTCTGTCTTTATGCCAGTACCATACTGTCTTGATGACTGTAGCTTTGTAGTAGAGCCTGAAGTCTGGCAGGTTAATTCCTCCGGTTCCATTTTTCTTCTTCAAGATTGCTTTGGCTATTCGAGGTTTTTTGTATTTCCATACAAATTGTGAGATTATTTGTTCTAGTTCTGTGAAAAATATCGTTGGTAGCTTGATAGGGATTGCATTGAATGTATAAATTACTTTGGGTAGTATACTCAGCACCTATGGACACCTTATCTTCGACAAAGGAGGCAAGAATATAAAATGGACAAAAGACAGTCTCTTTAACAAGTAGTGCTGGGAAAACTGGTCAGCCACTTGTAAAAGAATGAAATTAGAACACTTCCTAACACCATACACCAAAATAAACTCAAAATGGATTAGAGAGCTAAATGTAAGACCAGATACTATAAAACTCCTAGAGGAGAACGTAGGCAAAACACTCTCTGACATAAATCACAGCAGGATCCTCCAAGACCCACCTCCAAGAATATTGGAAATAAAAGCAAAAATAAACAAATGGGACCTAATTAAAATCAAAAGCTTCTGCACAGCAAAAGAAATTCTAAGCAAGGTGAAAAGACAGCCTGCAGAATAGAAGAAAATAATAGCAAATGAAGCAAGTGATAAAGGAGTAATCTCCAAAATATACAAGCAGCTCCTGCAGCTCAATTCCAGAAAACTAAGTGACCCAATCAAAAAATGGGCCAAAGAACTAAACAGACATTTCTCCAAACAAGACATAAAGATGGCTAATAAACACATGAAAAAATGCTCAACATCCCTCATACTCAGAGAAATGCAAATCAAAACCACAATGAGATACCATTTCACACCAGTCAGAATGGCTGCTATCCAAAAGTCTACAAGCAATAAATGCTGGAGAGGGTGTGGAGAAAAGGGAACCCTCTTACACTGTTGGTGGGAATGCAAACTAGTACAGCCACTATGGAGAACAGTGTGGAGATTCCTCAAAAAACTGGAAATAGAACTGCCATATGATCCAGCAATCACACTCCTGGGCATACACACCGAGGAAACCAGAATTGAAAGAGACACATGTACTCCAATGTTCATTGCAGCACTGTTTATA
The DNA here is from genome assembly GCF_049115385.1 of Moschus berezovskii. Taxonomy (NCBI): domain Eukaryota; kingdom Metazoa; phylum Chordata; class Mammalia; order Artiodactyla; family Moschidae; genus Moschus; species Moschus berezovskii. Next base: position 68,125,676 of record NC_142488.1, read on the forward strand.
ATAGCCAGGACATGGAAGCAACCTATCTGTCCATCTGGAGATGAATGGATAAGAAAGCTTTGGTACATATACACAATGGAGTATTTTTCAGCCATCAAAAAGAATGCATTTGAATCAGTTTTAGTGAGGTGGATGAAATTGGAGCCAATTATACAGAGTGAAGTAAGCCAGAAAGAAAAACATCAATACAGTATACTAACGCGTATATATGGAATTTAGAAAGATGGAAACCTGAACCCTGTATACGAGACTGCAAAAGAGACATAGGCATATAGAACAGTCTTTGGGACTCTGTGGGAGAGGGTGAAGGTGGGATGATTGGGGAGAATGGCATTGTAGCATGTATATTATCATAAGTGACCAGTCCAGGTTCGACGCATGATACAGGATGCCTGGGGCTGGTGCACGGGAATGACATGGAGGGAGGATATGGGGAGGAGGGAGGTAAAAAAAAAAAAAGATTGCTGGGAGAAATATCAATAACCTCAGATATGCAGATGACACCACCCTTATGGCAGAAAGTGAAGAGGAACTCAAAAGCCACTTGATAAAAGTGAAAGAGGAATGTGAAAAAGTTGGCTTAAAGCTCTACATTCAGAAAACTAATATTATGGCATCCGGTCCAATCACTTCATGGCAAATAGTTGGGGAAACAGCGGCTGACCTTATATTTCTAGGCTCCAAAATCACTGCAGATAGTGATTGCAGCCATGAAATTGAAAGACGCTTACTCCTTGGAAGGAAAGTTATGACCAACCCAGACAGCATATTAAAAAGCTGAGACATTACTTTGCCAACAAAGGTCCGTTTAGTCAAGGCAATTGTTTTTCCAGTGGTCATGTATGGATGTGAGAGTTGAACTATAAAGAAAGCTGAGTGCAGAATTGATGCTTTTGAACTGTGGTGTTGGAGAAGACTTCTGAGAGTCCTTTGGACTGCAAGGAGAGCCATCCGTTCCATCCTAAAGGAGATCAGTCCTGGGTGTTCATTTGAAGGACTGATGTCGAAGCTGAAACTCCAATACTTTGGTCACCTGATGCGAAGAACTGATTCATTGGAAAAGATCGTGATGCATGGAAAGATTGAGGGCAGGAGGAGAAGGGGACGACAGAGGATGAAATGGTTGGATGACATCACTAACTCAATGGACATGGGTTTGGTTGGACTCCGGGAGTTGGTGATGGACAGGAGTGCCTGGCGTTCTGTGGTTCATGAGGTCACAAAGAGTCGGACATAACTGAGCGACTGAACTGAACTGCACTTTGCTCTCCACTCTTAGTGTCTGATTCTAACCTTTCAGGAAAATTCCAAACTTTATACAATCACCTTATTTGGAGTCAGGGAGAGGAACTTCCTATCAAATGTGTGCCTTACTATCTACCCAAAGTATATGGGAGCTGGAAAAATTATGGGTGCATTTTGATATTCAGCCCAGGTTTTCCTCCACATAGAACTGCCATATGTTTAGGTTGTACAATAATATACTAATTTGTTTATTATTTACTTTTACTTGAGGAAGAAACCACATTTTTCAATTTATACATGTTCTTAACTGAGAGGCAAAGTCAAGTTCAGTGGAGAACTAAGGGTGGAAAGGAGTTGAACTGGATGATCAAACCATGCTTTATGCATCTATTTTTGCAGATGGTTATCTCTTGTCTTCAGCATCACTGATTAGTAGTAACTTATTTCTATGCAGTTTTATGTCTTATACACTGAAGATGCTGAAAACATTAAAGCTTAGGTCCTGTCCTTGAGGAATTTACAGTTTGGGATTATAAAATATAGTCATGCTAATAACATTATAAAATATAGTCATGCCACTTAACATTTATGAGTCACTTTACATAAATCAGCCAGCGTTTGGCCCTGCACTCCTATACCATGCATTCACCCTTGATACCTAGTATAGCTATGCTTACAAAATGTCAGATTTCCAATATGATCAAATTCAAGCATGACTGGTATATTATTTAAGTTTACAGAGTTGTATTAAAGAGTTGTGTAACACTGTGGCAATTTGAAGGTCATGAAAATCATTTGTGGACCTCAGAATAAAATAACTATGTCCTTGAAGCACTGAGTCAAGTTTTCTGGACTCCTAGAATGATTTGTTCCCTTGAATGTACCTTTGTGCACAGCATATGAAACCCATGCTGCTTCTAATTCATTTTGACTTCATTTTCCTTGATTCAATAATCAATGCAAACTATTAATTTCAGTGAAATAACCAGAATGTGAAGGAGTTGGAACAACCCCTGTATTTCTGGAATGTATTTAGCCTTACATGATGATAGAAACTCAAGATTTGATGTTGTCAGAAGGAGTGACTAGGGAAAAATATCATATGTTGAGGCAAAGGAGTGATAGGGTAGTCAATTTTCCAGATATTATTGGAGTGAAGTCTGCTATAGTAGGGACTGGCCATTTTCTGATTGTCATTATAATGGGGCCATAATCTAGTCAGGATACACCATACTGAACCTCTGCGTTGGGAATATGTATCAAGTATCAGGAGTTGAGGGTAAAGGTATGAGCTTCTTTTTGATGACCACCCTGCTTTGAGATTACAACTGAGAAATATGTGTTTCTAACAGAAACAGAGGTAAGCAGAAGAGGTACAGATAATAAACAGGACTGTAGTATGTGTCATAGAGGAAGAGGTTGTTGTGAAAACACATGTACTCAAGAGTTTATTCTTGCATTTTAAGCTCTCTCTGTAGTATGACTGCAATTTACCCTTCAGGAAGCTTCATGTTTTTCTCTTTCTTTGAAATCTACTACCCCAACCTCTTTCCATATGAATCATACATATTCCTCAAGGTTCAGTTCAAGTACCTGTCCTATCCTCCACATATAACCATTTATTCAGTCAACAAATATTTAAATTTTGGTTACCGACTCAACTTCTGCAGATTTCTTCATCTGCAAGCAATCTTTGTTCTCTGAATTCTATTAATGACTTGTGTCTTTTAAAATGGTATTTACCACATCTGGACTATGCCTTTTATGACGACTTATTTTTCTTAAGCATCTTGAAGGCAGAAACCATTCCTATATATTTTCATGTATATCATAATGACCTGGAATAGCTGGTATGTAATTTTTTGGATGATTCATAGAAACCTTGATGCACTTCAGAACTTCTGTATTTCCTTTGTTCCAAATTTATTATCTCCAAAATATGTCAGGAGAGTCACTGTATCAAACACAGCCAGATCTCTTGATAAATGATTTTCTCATGAGGTTCACATTTATTAGAAAACATTTGTAATTATCTTGTGTTTCACACAAATAAACATTTTGAAAACAAATTTCCAGGTGATGAGAACGCATGACCACACTAAAATGAGCAGTGAGAATAAAGATTTGAAAAAGTTGAAGGTGTTGCTGTGTAAGTGGAGAGTAACAGATCAGGGATGAAACCATTTTTATAGATGTGTCTTGCTCAAAACATCAACTACATATCCTGATTAGCAGAATGCTATATATATATATATGTTTCCTTGCAATTTGAGCACCTAGTATACAGTGCTTGTCAGTTTGACCTGAGGAATAACTTTGCTGAAATCAAGCTACAGACTCCACTGGAAAAAGGAAAAGGAGAAAAGGAAAGATATAAACATCTAATGCAGAGTTCCAAAGAATAGCAAGGAGAGATAAGAAAGCCTTCCTCAGCGATCAATGCAAAGAAATAGAGGAAAACAACAGAATAGGAAAAACAAGAGATCTCTTCAAGAAAATTAGAGATATCAAGGGAACATTTCATGTAAAGATGGACTCGATAAAGGACAGAAATGGTATGGACCTAACAGAAGCAGAAGGTATTAAGAAGAGGTGGTAAGAATACACAGAAGAACTGTACAAAAAAGATCTTCATGACAAAGATAATCACGATGGCATGATCACTCACCTGGAGCCAGACATCTTGGAATGTGAAATCAAGTGGGCCTTAGAGAGCATCACTATGAACAAAGCTAGTGGAGGTGATGGAATTCCAGTTGAGCTATTTCAAATCCTGAAAGATGATGCTGTGAAAGTGATGCACTCAATATGCCAGCAAATTTGCAAAACTCAGCAGTGGCCACAAGACTGGAAAAGGTCAGTTTTCATTCCAATCCCAAAGAAAGGCAATGCCAAAGAATGCTCAAACTACCTAACAATTGCACTCATCTCACATGCTAGTAAAGTCATGCTCATAATTCTCCAAGCCAGGCTTCAGCAATACGTGAACCATGAACTTCCAGATGTTCAATCAGGTTTTAGAAAAGGCAGAGGCACCAGAGATCAAATTGCCAACACCCGCTGGATCATAGAGAAAGCAAGAAAGTTCCAGAAAAACATCTATTTCTGCTTCATTGACTATGCCAAAGCCTTTGACTGTGTGCATCACAATAAACTGTGGAACATTCTGAAAGAGATGGAAATACCAGCCCGCCTGACCTACCTCTTGAGAAGCCTGTATGCAGGTCAGGAAACAACAGTTAGAACTGGACATGGAACAACATACTGGTTCCAAATAAGAAAAGGAGTACGTCAAGGTTGTATATTGTCACCCTGCTTATTTAACTTATATGCAGAGTACATCATGAGGAATGCTGGGCTGGCAGAAGCACAAGCTGGAATCAAGATTGCCGGGACAAATACCAATAACCTCAGATATGCAGATGACATCACCCTTATGGCAGAAAGTGAAGAGGAACTCAAAGGCCTCTTGATGAAAGTGAAAGAGGAGAGTGAAAAGGTTGGCTTGAAGCTCAACTTTCAGAAAACAAAGATCATGGCATCTGGTCCCATCACTTCATGGGAAATAGATGGGGAAACAGTGGAAACAGTGTCAGACTTTATATTTTTGGGCTCCAAAATCACTGCAGATGCTGATTGCAGCCATGAAATTAAAAGACGCTTACTCCTTGGAAGGGAAGTTGTGACCAACCTAGATAGTATATTAAAAAGCAGAGACATTACTTTGCCAACCAAGGTCCATCTAGTCAAGGTTAGGTTTTTTTCCCGTGGTCTTGTATGGATGTGAGAGTTGGACTGTGGAGAAATCTGGTCGCCGAAGAATTGATGCTTTTGAACTGTGGTGCTGGAGAAGACTCTTGAGAGTCTCTTGGACTGCAAAGTGATCCAACCAGTACATTCTAAAGGAGATCAATCCTGGGTGTTCATTGGAAAGACTGATGCTAAAACTGAAACTCCAATACTTTGGCCACCTCATGCGACGAGTTGACTCAGTGGAAAAAACTCTGATGCTGGGAGGGATTGGAAACGGGAGAAGACGGGGACGACAGAGAATGAGATGCCTGGATGGCATCTCAGACTCGATGGACATGAGTTTGAGTGAACTCCGGGAGTTGGTGATGGACCGGGAGGCCTGGCGTGCTGTGGTTCATGGGGTCACAAAGAGTTGGACATGACTGAGTGACTGAACTGAAAGAACTGGAAGTATACAGGTTAAAGGAAGTAGATTAAACTGTGGTGTTTTGATTTAGAACTGTGGAAGCTTTTGAAAAGAAGGTGATAGTCGTGGTGGGGGGACCTCCTTTTCAATGTTGCCTAATGTTTAATTGCTTCCCTGGTGGCTCAGTGCTAAAGAATTCACCTGCCAATGCAGGAGATGCAAGTTTGATCACTGGATTGGGAAGATCCCCTGGAGAAGGAAATGGCAACCCACTCCAGTACTCTTGCTTGTTAAATGCGGTGGACAGAGAAGCCTGTGGGTTATAGTTCATGAGATCACAGAAGATTTGGATATGACTTTGTAACTAAACGTTTAATGTGAAAGCATGGAAGTAAACGTCAGAGGAAAGTTTGAGTTCAGTGTCAGCTAAAATCTTTTTAGATTAAAACATCGTCTCCTAGGGGATATGACAGTACCACTTATGGTGTTTCAACAAGAATTGTGCAATATTTTAAAAGACTAATCATAGGAAGCAATCCCATACTGGCAAGAAGTCTCTAAATGTTTCCTACTTCTCTATTTGGTGTCTCCCTCTATGAGTGCTTGCTTTTTACATTTTTGTTACATGTTTAAAAAGCCAGCTATGAAATAAAAGAAGAATTTGATTTGGTAAGTCTTGGGTTATCAGTAAATGACTTGTGGCAAGATGAAGCTAGAAAAAAATGTTTCATGAATTTGTTCTGTTATTCTCCTGAATTTGTTATAGGAAACTATTGTGGAATTTGTTAATAGATTTCCAGTTAATTTTAGCAATCAAAACAATGACAGACTAGAAGGAGCAAAGGGAGCAGAAGAGTTATTTCTTTGATAGGGAAATCCGTTTTGCTTCTTACTGTTTCTATAGTGTCGCCACAGAGGTTATTTGGGGCCCAGAGGCTAAGAATATGGCTACAAAAAAATAATGAAATAGCCAGTTGTTTTCAGCTTTACTCTATCCACACCTTTTACAATTAGGAGAGTGTTGAGTAGGACTTTAGAGATTACTTATTCTGTCAACTCCATCCCCTTTGACAGAATTACAAATTTGCATCCAAGGAGGAGAAAAGATTTATCCAAGGTTATAAGTTATAAATTTCCCTTTGGTGCTAAGACAGTAAAGAATCTGCCTACAGTTCAGGAGACCTGGCTTCAGTTCCTGGGTCAGGGTTTAGGGAGGAGAAAGGATTCATCAAATGTCATAGGTTATAATTTCTAGAAAAGGCAGTAGAAAACTAAGTGTTTCAACTTCTCGACCAATGCCCTTTCGACTACATAATGGTGTTTAAAGTGTTCCTGTTCCACCTTTTCTTTTAGAATCTGTCCAACCCCAGTGTCCTCAGCACTCTGGCTCCCCTTCCAAGTGGAACCCAACAACAAACTCAGATGTTTCTCTTACTCACTGTTTTATTTTAGATGTACATCCTTGGTCTTTCTCCATCACTGTCAAAGCTCTTCTCTCTGATAGGAAATAAATAGCAAAGCCATTAATTTGTTCATAGTAATTTGTATGTTATCTTGGGCTTCCGTGGTGGCTCAGACAGTAAAGAATTTGCCTGAAATTCAGGAGACCCGGGTTTGATCCCTGGGTTGGGAATATCTGTTGGAGAAGGAAATGCAACCCTCTTCAGTATTCTTGCCAAGGAGATCCCATGGACAGAAGACCCTGGCGGGCTAGATAGAGTACATGGGGTCGCAAAGAGTCAGACACGACTGAGTGACTCACTTCATTTCCCAGAGAGAGATCTTTTGTAACAGCATCCATAACCCAAAAGGTAGAGTGTCATGATGGAAATTTCAATCAGCAAAGCAGGCTTCTGAGGAGATATTTTGTATCAGATCGTCTTTTTAGGGTTCTCCAAATCGTACCATGTACATGAATACCTACTTGGCCTAAGCAAAGAGTTGATACTTATTCTGATATAGTGGCTTCTTAACTTTGGGGGTATTAAAATGACCTACTACAAATGGCTGCCAGTTATTTCTGCTCACATTTACTGTGGTCTCATAGTTAGGAACTGATTCCTTAATCCTAAATTGCCTCTTTAAAGGACATTTCAGTGACTTACCAATACACTGGATCTTGATAAAACATAAATCAGACCTATTATAGAATTCTGTTAAGAAAACCCTACAAAAAAGGACATTTTTGCAGTTTTATTTCTGCCTTTAATCATAAATTGGCTGTGGTTTACTGGAGAGCAGTTTGAATCACACAGAAAATGTTTCCAGCCTTTCTACAAAAAGGAGTGTCTTTTGGGTACTTTTTCCTATTGCAAATATTTTTGAAAACAGAATTCTTGGCTTCTTTTGCCTTAAATGTCCTTGATCCATTAAATGAAGCTGTTCTTTGGGTAAACCTAACCTAACCTATAAACATTTTGAAATATAGTAGTCTTGTAATCCCCTTAACATATTAGAATAATTTATTCTTTGAGCCGTGAAGTCAGCCTGATGAAAACCGTGACATGAACATATGTATCTAAAAGTTACTGCTGCCTTTCTCTTTATTCTCACAGAAATTACAGTTGAGAAGATTCTCCCCAACCTCTACCCCCCGCCTCCAATCCCCAACCAAGAGTATACTCTGATTTTCCATAAGAGATGATTTTTTTCTTTTAAAAACTGTATAATAGAGTGGGCCTCTCCATGGTCAAACAGTATATATAAGATAGTCGAAAGACTTTTTCTTCATGGTATGCTGTTTTTTGAGGAATGAAACCCAATAAACTGAAGGGTCTGAAGTGGAAAGGGATGCCAAGATCACAAACATTTATTTGAAAGAAGCAAGAGGATACAAGAGTCAAAAGTGAAATGAAAGTAGCTGTGGATAATTTTACTGAGCTGAATTCATTTAAAGTCAGACTTGGCGGACTTGGCTTGCCAGAAATGGCAAAAGCACACGTTTTCCCTCCATTTCAAACCTAAACAGGAGCAAGTGTCTTACATTTAAGCTTAATCAAACTTAGTTTGCACAATCTTTTGTTGCAAATTGAGAGTGAGGTTCGAAAATGAATACAATTTAGAATCAGCAAAGAATTAGCTAGCAGGCTGAAGTCATTTGAAACTACCATCTTTTTTTGAAATAGAAGTGTAATTGACATATAGGCCTTCCCTGGTAGCTCAGCTGGTAAAGAATCTGCCTGCAATGCCGGAGACCTTTGCATAGGTACAACATAATGCTTTGATATGTGTATACATTGTGAATTGATAATCATAGTAATTCTAGTCACCAGTTGTTAGAATACACAGTTACAAAAAATTTTTTCTTGTGAAGAATAACTTTAACATTTACTTTCTTAAGCAACTTTAAAATATGCAGTGCAGTATTATTAACTATAGTAACCATGATGTATAGTACATCCTCATGACACATTAGTTTTTTGAGAAGTCTCCATGCTGTTTACCACAGTGACTGCACCAATAATATACACTCCCACTAATAGTGTATAAGTGTTCCCATTTCTCCATGTCCTTTCCAACATTTGTTATTTGTATTCTTTTTGATGATAACCATTTTGACATGTATGAAATGATATCTCATTTTGGTTTTTATTTGCATTTCCATGATCATTAGAGATGTTGATCATCTTTTCACGTGACTGTTAGCCATCCGTATTTCCTGTTTGGAAAAAAAAGTCTGTTCAGTTCTTCGGTTCATCTTTTAGTTGGCTTGTTTGAATTTTGAGTAGTTTATATGCTGGACATTAATCCATTATTGGTCACATCATTTGCAAATATTTTCTCCCATTCAGTAGGTTGTCTTCATTTTGTCAATGGTTTCCTTTGCTGGGCAAAGTCTTTTAAGTTTACTTAGATGCCACTTTTTATTTTTGCTTTTATTTCCTTTCATTTAGGAGATGGATCAAAAAAAATACTGCTGCGCTTTATGTCAAAGAGTGTTCTGCCTAGGAAAAAATTACCCTAGGAATTTTTTTTAATATGTTTTACATTTAGGTCTTTAATTCATTTTGAGTTTATTTTTGTGTGTGGTATTATAGAATGTTCTAAATTCATCTTTTTACAAGTAGCTGTACTGTTTTCCCAATACCACTTGTTGAAAAGACTGTCTATTCTTCATTGTATATTTTTGCCTTCTTTGTCTTACATTAACTGACCATATGTGAATGAATATATTCTTGGGCTTTATATCTTGTTCTATGGATGTTTTGTGCCAGCAACATATTATTTTGATGATTGTAGCTTTGTAGTATAGTGTGAAGTCAGGGAGCCTAATTTCTCCAGCTTTGTTTTTCTTTCTCAAGATTATTTTGACTATTTAGTTCTTTTGTGTTTCCATACAAATTAAAATTTTTTTTTCTGATCCTGTGAAAGATGCCATTGGTAATTTGTTAGGTATTGTATTGATTCTGCAGATTGCTCTTGGTAGTATGGTCATTTTAACAATGTTGATTCTTTTAATCAAATAACACAGTGTATCTTTCCATCTGTTTGTGTCATCTTCAAATATTTTCCATCACTGTCTTATAGTTTTCAGAGTACAGGTCTTTTGACTCCTTAGGCAGGTTTATTCCTAGGTATTTTATTTTTTTGATTCAATGGAAAATTGTTTCCTTAATGTCTCTTTCTGCTACTTCACTATTAGTGTATAGTAATGCAACAGATTTTTGTCTATTGATTTTATATCCTGCGACTTTATCAAATTTATTAATGAATGTAGTAGTTTTCTAGTGGTTACTTTAGGATTCTTATGTATATTATCAAATCATCTGCAGTTACGATTTTACTTCTTCCTTTACAATTTGGATTCCCTTTACTTCTTTTTCTTCTCTGATTGCTGGGACTAAGATTTCCAAAACTATGTTGAATAAAAGTTATAAGAGGGGGCATCTTTGTCTCTTTCCTGATCTTAGAAGAAATGCTTTCAACTTTTCACTGTTGAGTTTTATGTTAAATGTGGGTTTATCTTGTGCTCAGTCACTCAGTCATGTCCAACTCTTTTTGACCTCATGGACTGCAGCCCTCCAGGCTCCTCTGTCCCTGGGATTCTCCTGGTAAGAATACTGGAATGGGTTGCCATTTCTTCGTCGAGGGATTATTTATCATATACAGCCTTTTTTGTGTTGAGGCATATCCCTGTATGCTGACTTTCTAGAGAGATTTTTTTCAAATCATAAATTGTTATTAATTTTATCAAAGCCTTTTCTGCATCTATTGAGATGATCATATAATTTTTTATTTTTCAATTTGTTAATGTGTTGTATCACTTTGATTGATTTGTGGATATTAAAAAAATCCTTGCATCTCTAGGATAAATCCCACTTGATCATGGTTGATCGTGGTGTATGATCCTTTTATTATTCTTTTTAAAGTTTGAGTAGTATTCCACATCATTTGTATATGTTTATGTGTGTATGTATATGTATGTGCATATATATTTTTTTCTTCTTTGTCCATTCATCCATCAATGGATACTTAGGTTGTATTTTTTGTATTTTGAATATTGTAAATTATGCCATAATGAACATTGGAGTGTCTGTATATTTTTGAATTAGTGTCATTGTTTTCTTCAGATATACACCCAGGAGTAGAATTGCTGATTCATATGGTAGTTGCATTTTAATTTTTTAAGGAACTTCCATGCTGTTTTACATAGTAGCTGCACCACATTTCCACCAACGTTACAGGAGTTTTCCCTTTTCTCCCCACATCCCTTCTAACATTTGCTATGTTTTGTCTTTTTGATAATAACCATTCTACAGATGTCAATTAATATCTCACTGTGATTATCTTTTGAGTTTCCCTGATAATTAATGATGTTGAATATCTTTAGATGAGTCTTTTGACATTGTGTATGTATTCTTTAAAAAATGTCTACTCAGAATTTCTGCCCATTTTTCTGTTTTCTTTACATTGAATTGTACGAATTCTTTATTTTAAATTTATTAATTTATTTTAAATGAACAAAGATGAATGTTTTTAATGAAAAAAGTTACAATTAACAAAGAAGAAAGACATCATAAAGCATTAGACACCTTAACAACAAAGATACAGAAAACAGAAATCAGATTCCCTTAAAAAGAGATATAAGGGAAAAGAAAAATATGTAATCATAGTTAGACATATTAATATATCCATTAGAATATTTTATGAAGTGAGGAATAAAGAATAGGAGCTTTTAGAATGATGTCATTAGTAATTTAAATGTAATAGACGTATATCTAATTAATTTATATTAATCATATCTTACACAAATATATTTAAAATTTTGTAACTCATACATCATTGTCAGATGTCCATAGGACATTTAGAAAAACTGGCAAAAGGGAAACATTACTAAATTTCAAAAAGTAGGATTCTTTATGTGTGTGATTCAGTTATACATATAAATATATGCTATTTTTGAAATTATTTTTCATTATATGTTATTACAAGATATTGACTATCAGTTCAGTTCAGTTCAGTCGCTCAGTCATGTCCGACTCTTTGCGACCCCATGAATCACAGCACGCCAGGCCTCCCTGTCCATCGCCAACTCCTGGAGTTCACTCAAACTCATGTCCATCGAGTCAGTGATGTCATCCAGCCATCTCATTCTCTGACGTCCCCGTCTCCTCCTACCCCCAATCCCTCCTAGCATCAGAGTCTTTTCCAGTGAGTCAACTCGTCACATGAGGTGGCCAAAGTATTGGATTTTCAGCTTTAGCATCAGTCCTTCCAATGAACACCCAGGATTGATCTCCTTTAGAATGGACTGGTTGGATCTCCTTGCAGTCCAAGGGACTCTCGAGAGTCTTCTCCAGCACCACAGTTCAAAAGCATCAATTCTTCGGTGATCAGCTTTCTTCACAGTCCAACTCTCACATCCATATATGACCACGGGTAAAAACATAGCCTTGACTAGACGGACCTTGGTTGGCAAAGTAATGTCTCTGCTTTTTAATATGCTATCTAGGTTGGTCATAACTTTCCTTCCAAGGAGTAAGCATCTTTTAATTTCATGGCTGCAACCAGCATCCGCAGTGATTTTGGAGCCCAGAAAAATAAAGTCTGACACTGTTTCCACTGTTTCCCCATCTATTTCCCATGAAGTGATGGGACCAGATGCCATGATCTTTGTTTTCTGAATGTTGAGCTTCAAGCCAACCTTTTCACTCTCTTCTTTCACTTTCATCAAGAGGCCTTTGAGTTCCTCTTCACTTTCTGCCATTAGGGTGGTGTCATCTGTGTATCTGAGGTTATTGATATTTGTCCCGGCAATCTTGATTCCAGCTTGTGCTTCTTCCAGCCCAGCGTTCCTCATGATGTACTCTGCATATAAGTTAAATAAGCAGGGTGACAATATACAACCTTGAAGTACTCCTTTTCCTATTTGGAACCAGTCTGTTGTTTCATGTCCAGTTCTAACTGTTGCCTCCTGACCTGCATACAGGTTTCTCAAGAGGCAGGTCAGGTGGTCTGGGATTCCCATCTCTTTCAGAATTTTCCACAGTTTATTGTGATCCAGTCAAAGGCTTTGGCATAGTCAATGAGCAGAAATAGATGTTTTTCTGGAACTCTCTTGCTTTCTCTATGATCCAGCGGATGTTGGCAATTTGATCTCTGGTGCTTCTGCCTTTTCTAAAACCTGATTGAACATCTGGAAGTTCACGATTCACATATTGCTGAAGCTTAGCTTGGAAAATTTGAGCATGACTTTACTAGCGTGTGAGATGAAGTTCCCTGTATTAGACAGTAAACATTTTTTCTTGTTGCATATCTATTTTTTTAAATTAGAAATACTGCATTCTATTCATACTATGTCAAACAATTGGAATCAAAATGTCAAAAATTTGTATGCAAAAATTCATGCTTTATAAAATGTATATTATACATATTATTTTTATATATATCAGTTCAGTTCCGACGCTTAGTCATGTCCAACTCTTTGCGACCCCATGGACTGCAGCACGTCAGGCTTCCTTGTCCATCAGCAACTCCCGGAGCTCACTCATTTTTATGTCCATTGAGTTGGTGCTGCCATCCAACCATCTCATCCTCTGTTGTCCCCTTCTCCTGCTGCCTTCAATCTTTGCCAGAATCAGGGTCTTTTCCAAGGAGTCAGTTCTTTACATCAAGTGGCCAAAATGTGGAGTTTCAGCTTCAGCATCAGTCCTTCCAATGAATATTCAGGACTGATTTCCTTTAAGATGGACGGATTTGATCACCTTGCAGTCCAAGGGGCTCTCAAGAGTCTTCTCCAACACCACAGTTCAAAAGCAGCAATTCTTTGGTGTTCAGCTTTCTTTATAGTCCAACTCTCAGATCTATACATGACTACTGGAAAAAAAAAAAAAGCTTTGACTAGACGGACCTTTTTTGGCAAAGTTATGTCTCTGCTTTTTAATATGACACTTAGGTTGGTCACAGCTTTTCTTACAAGGAACAAGCAAGCGTCTTTTAATTTCAAGGCTGCAGTCATCATGTGCAGTGATTTTGAAGCCCAAGGGGGAAAAAAACTATATATATACACACAAAAGCTTTTCTACAGTGCTTGGTAAATGGTTGAGAAAGAATATGCAGAAAAATAAGAAGAGATGGAAAAATTGGAAAACATAAACTTAATGAAATGGGAGCACAGAATATGAAATAGGAAAAGTGAAGCAAACTAGATACAGTAAAGGATCTTTATATAGTCCAGTTGTTTTTAAACATGGCTGCTCATTAGAAACATATGTGGAGCTCTTGCAAAAAAAATAAAAGAAGAAGCAATACCTGGGCATTTATATTTATCAAAAAATTGCTAGATGATTCTGATATGTATCTAGATTTTATTTTTTAAAATTTTAGTAGGAAGCTAATTACTTTACAATATTGTGGGTTTTGCCATACATTCACATGAATCAGCCATGGGTGTACATGTGTTCCCCATCCTGAACCTCCCTCTCAAATCCCTCCCCATCCCACTCCTCATGTTCATCCCAGTGCACCAGCCCTGAGAACCCTGTCTCGTGCATCGAACCTAGACTGGAGATCAATTTCACATATGATAATATAAATGTTTCAATGCTATTCTCTCAAATTATCCCATCCTCACCTTCTCCCACAGAGTTCAAAAGTCTGTTCTTTACATCTGTGTCTCTTTCACTGTCTCACGTATAGGGTCATCGTTACCATCGCTCTAAATTCCATATATATGCATTAATATACTATATTGGTGTTTTTCTTTCTGACTTACTTCGCTCTGTATAATAGGCTCCAGTTTCATATACCTCATTAAAACCGATTCAAATGCATTCTTTTTATTTTTTGTTATTTTTTTCTACTTTTATTATTTTTTTTATTTTTAATGGAGGCTAATTATTTTACAATATTCTATTGGTTGGTTTTGCCATACACTGACATGAATCTTCCCGGGGACTACATGAGTTCTCCCTCCCGATTCCCCCTCCAACCTCCCTCCTCCCCTTACCCTCCCTCTGATTCATCCCCAACTACCAGCCTCAAGCATCCTGTAACATGCATCAACCCTGAACTGGTGATTCGTTTCACATATGACAACATACGTGTTTCAATGTCATTCTCTCAAACCATCCCACCCTCACCCTCTCCCATAGAGTCCCAAAGACTGTTCTATACATCTGTGTCTCTTTTGTGTCTCGTATACAGGGTTATCATTTGCATCTTTCTAAATTCCATATATATGCGTTAGTATACTGTATTGGTGTTTTTCTTTCTGGCTTACTTCACTCTGTATAATAGGCTCTAGTTTCATCCACCTCATTAGAACTGATTCAAATGCATTCTTTTTAATGGCTGAGTAATACTCCATTGTGTATATGTACCAAAGCTTTCTTATCCATTCATCTCCAGATGGACATCTAGGTTGCTTCCATGTCCTGGCTATTATAAACAGTGCTGCAATGAACATTGGAGTACATGTGTCTCCTTCAATTCTGATTTCTTCGGTGTGTATGCCCAGGAGTGCGATAGCTGGATCATATGGCAGTTCTATTTCCAGTTTTTTAAGGAATCTCCACACTGTTCTCCATAGTGGCTCTACTAGTTTGCATTCCCACCAAAAGTGTAAGAGGGTTCCCTTTTCTCCACATCCTCTCCAGCATTTATTGCATGTAGATTTTTGGATAGCAGCCATTCTGACTGGTGTGAAATGGTATCTCATTGTGGTTTTGATTTGTATTTCTCTGATTATGAGGGATGTTGAGCATTTTTTCACGTGTTTGTTAGCCATCTTTATGTCTTCTTTGGAGAAATGTCTGCTCAGTTCTTTGGCCCATTTTTTGATTGGGTCATTAATTTTTCTGGAATTGAGCTGCAGGAGCTGCTTGTATATTTTGGAGATTAATCCTTTATCAGTTGCTTCATTTGCTATTATTTTCTCCCATTCTGAAGGCTGTCTTTTCACCTTGCTTAGAGTTTCCTTTGCTGTGCAGAAGCTTTTGATTTTAATTAGGTCCCATTTGTTTATTTTTGCTTTTATTTCCAATATTCTGGGAGGTGGGTCTTGGAGGATCCTGCTGTGATTTATGTCAGAGAGTGTTTTGCCTACGTTCTCCTCTAGGAGTTTTATAGTTACTGGTCTTACATTTAGCTCTCTAATCCATTTTGAGTTTATTTTGGTGTATGGTGTTAGAAAGTGTTCTAGTTTCCTCCTTTTACAAGTGGCTGACCAGTTTTCCCAGCAACACTTGTTAAAGAGACTGTCTTTTCTCCATTTTATATTCTTGCCTCCTTTGTCAAAGATAAGGTGTTCATAGGTGCGTGGATTTATCTCTGGGCTTTTTATTTTGTTCCACTGATCTATATTTCTGTCTTTATGCCAGTACCATACTGTCTTGATGACTGTGGCTTTGTAGTAGAGCCTGAAGTCCGGCAGGTTGATTCCCTCAGTTCCACTTTTCTTCCTCAAGATTGCTTTGGCTATTTTAGGTTTTTTGTATTTCCATACAAATTGTGAGATTATTTGTTCTAGTTCTGTGAAAAATATCGTTGGTAGCTTGATAAGGATTGCATTGAATGTATAGATTACTTTGGGTAGTATACTCATTTTCACAATATTTATTCTTCCATTTCAAGAACACGGTATATTTCTCCATCTATTAGTGTCCTCTTTGATTACTTTCACTAGTGTTTTATAGTTTTCTATGTACAAGTCTTTTGTTTCCTAAGATAGAAATATTCCTAAGTATTTAATTCTTTTCGTTGCAATAATAAATGGAATAGTTTCCTTAATTTCTCTTTCTATTTTCTCATTATTAGTGTATAGGAATGAAAGGGATTACTGTGTGTTGATTTTACATCCTGCAACTTTCCTGTATTCATTGATTAGCTCTAGTAGTTTTCTGGTAGAGTCTTTGGGGTTTTCTGTGTAGAGGATCATGTCATTAGAGAACAGTGAAAGTTTCACTTCTTCTTTTCCAATTTGCATTCTTTTTATGACTTTTTCTGCTCTGATTGCTGTAGCCAAAACTTCCAGAACTATGCTGCATAGTAGTGCTGAGAGTGGGCACCCTTGTCTTGTTCCTGACTTTAGGAGAAATGTTTTCAGTTTTTCACCGTTGAGTATAATATTTGCTGTCGGTTTGTCATATATAGCTTTTATTATGTTGAGGTATGTCCCTTCTATTCCCGCTTTCTGGAGGGTTTTCATCATAAATGGATGTTGAATTTTGTCAAAGGCTTTCTCTGCATCTATTGACATAATCATATGATTTTTATTTTTCAGTTTGTTAATGTGGTGTATTATGTTGATTGATTTGCGGATATTGAAGAACCTTGCATTCCTGGGATAAAGCCCAATTGGTCATGATGTATGATCTTCTTAATTTGTTGTTGGATTCTGATTGCTAGAATTTTGTTCAGGATTTTTGCATCTATGTTCATCAGTGATATTGCCTGTAGTTTTCTTTTTTTGTGGGATATTTACCAGGTTTTGGGATTAGGGTCTTGGTGGCCGCATAGAATGAGTTTGGAAGTTTCCCTTCCTCAGCAATTTTCTGAAAGAGTTTGAGTAGAATAGGTGTTAGCTCTTCTCTAAATTTTTGGTAGAATTCAGCTGTGAAGCTGTCTGGACCTTGGCGTTTGTTTGCTGGAAGATTTCTAATTACCGCCTCTAGTTCCATGCTTGTGATGGGTCTGGTCAGATTTTCTAATTCTTCCTAGTTCAGTTTTGGAAAGTTGTACTTTTCTAGCAATTTGTCCATTTCTTCCAGGTTATTTATTTTATTGCCATATAATTGCTGATAGTATTCTCCAATAATCCTTTGTATTTCTGTGTTGTTGGTTGTGATTTCTCCATTTTCATTTCTAATTTTACTGATTTGGTTCTTCTCCCTTTGCTTCTTGATGAATCTGGCTAATGGTTTGTCAATTTTATTTACCTTCTCAAAGAATCAGCTTTTGGCTTTGTTGATTTTTGCTATGGTCTCTTTTGTTTCTTTTGCATTTATCTCTGCCCTAAGTTTTATGATTTCTTTCCTTCTACTAAGCCTGGGGTATGTCATTTCTTCCTTTTCTAGTTTCTTTAAATGTAGAGTTAGGTTATTTAGTTGACTTTTTTCTTGTTTCTTGAGGTGTGCCTGTATTGCTATAAACTTACCCATTAGCACTGCTTTTACAGTGTCCCAGAAGTTTTGGGTTGTTGTGTTTTTATTTTCATTCATTTCTATGCATATTTTGATTTCTCTTTTGATTTCTTCTATGATTTGTTCATTATTCAGCAGCGTGTTGTTCATCCTATATATGTTGGCATATTTAATGGTTTTTCTCCTGTAATTGAGATCTAATCTTACTGCATTGTGGTCAGAAAAGATGCTTGGAATGATTTCAATTTTTTTGAATTTACCAAGGCTAGATTTATGGCCAAGGATGTGATCTATTTGGGAAAAGGTTCCATGTGCGCTTGAGAAAAAGGTGAAATTCATTGTTTTGTGGTGAAATGTCTATAGATATCTATTAAGTCTAACTGGTCTATTGTATCATTTAAAGTTTGCGTTTCCTTGTTAGTCTTCTGTTTAGTTGATCTAACCATAGATGTAAGTGGGGTATTAAAATCTCCCACTATTATTGCATTTTTGTTACTTTCCCCTTTGATACTTGTTAGTAATTGTCTTACATATTGCGGTGCTCCTATGTTGGGTGCATAAATATTTAGGACTGTGTATCTTCTTCTTGGATTGGTCCTTTGATCATTATGTAGTTTCCTTCTTTGTCTCTTTTCACAGCCTTTGTTTTAAAGTCTATTTTATCTCATATGAGTAAATCAGATTGATTATATTCTTTGCAATCAAAGATGGAGAAGCTGTATACAGTTAGCAAAAACAAGACTAGGAGCTGACTGTGGCTCAGATCATGAACTCCTTATTGCAAAATTCAGACTTAAATTGAAGAAAGTAGGGAAAACCACTAGACCATTCAGATATGACCTCAATTAAATCCCTTATGATTATACAGTGGAAGTGAGTAACAGATTTAAGGGACTAGATCTGATTGATAGAGTGCCTGATGAGCTCTGGACGGAGATTCGTGAGATTGTACAGGAGACAGGGACCAAGACCATCCCCATGGAAAAGAAATGCAAAAGAGCGAAATGGCTGTCTAAGGAGGCCTTACAAATAGCTGTGAAAGAAGAGAGGCGAAAAGCAAAGGAGAAAAGGAAAGATATAAGCAACTGAATTCAGAGTTCCAAAGAATAGCAAGGAGAGATAAGAAAGACTTCCTCAGCGATCAATGCAAAGAAATAGAGGAAAACAACAGAATACGAAAAACAAGAGAGCTCTTCAAGAAAATTAGAGATTCCAAGGGAACATTTCATGCAAAGATGGGCTCGATAAAGGACAGAAATGGTATGGACCTAACAGAAGCAGAAGATATTAAGCAGAGGTGGCAGGAATATACAGAAGAACTGTACAAAAAAGATCTTCACGACCAAGATACTCACGATAACGTGAAATTGATCTAGAGCCAGACATCTTGGAATGTGAAGTCAAGTGGGCCTTAGAAAGCATCACTACGAACAAAGCTAGTGGAGGTGATGGAATTCCAGTTGAGCTATTTCAAATCTTGAAAGATGATGCTGTGAAAGTGCAGCACTCAATATGCCAGCAGATTTGGAAAACTCAGCAGTGGCCACAGGACTGGAAGAGGTCAGTCTTCATTCCAATCCCAAAGAAAGGCAATGCCAAAGAATTCTCAAACTACCGCACAATTGCACTCATCTCACACGCTAGTAAAGTCATGCTCAAAATTCTCCAAGCCAGGCTTCAGCAGTATGTAAACCGTGAAATCCCAGATGTTCAAGTAGATTTCAGAAAAGGCAGAGGCACCAGAGATCAAATTGCCAATATCCGCTGGATCATGGAGAAACCAAGAGAGTTTCAGAAAAACATCTATTTCTGCTTCATTGACTATGCCAAAGCCTTTGACTGTGTCGATCACAATAAACTGTGGAACATTCTGAAAGAGATGGGAATCCCAGACCACCTGACCTGCCTCTTGAGAAACCTGTATGCAAGTCAGGAAGCAACAGTCAGAACTGGACATGGAACAACAGACTGGTTCCAAATAGGAAAAGGTGTACGTCAAGGTTGTATATTGTCACCTTGCTTATTTAACTTATATGCAGAGTACATCATGAGGAACGCTGGGCTGGAAGAAGCACAAGCTGGAATCAAGATTGCCGGGAGAAATATCAATAACCTCAGATATGCAGATGACACTACCCTTATGGCAGAAAGTGAAGAGGAACTCAAAGCCTCTTGATGAAAGTGAAAGAGGAGAGTGAAAAGGTTGGCTTGAAGCTCAACATTCAGAAAACAAAGATTGTAGCATCTGGTCCCATCACTTCATGGGAAATAGATGGAAAAACAGTGGAAATAGTGCCAGACTTTATTTTTTGGTCTCCAAAATCACTGCAGATGCTGATTGCAGCCATGAAATTATAAGATGCTTGCTCCTTGGAAGGGAAGTTATGACCAACCTTGATAGTATATTAAAAAGCAGAGACATTAGTTTGCCAGCCAAGGTCCATCGAGTCAAGGCAATGGTTTTTCCTGTGGTCATGTATGGATGTGAGAGTTGGAATGTGAAGAAAGTTGATCCCCGAAGAATCGATGCTTTTGAACTGTGGTGTTGGAGAAGACTCTTGAGAGTCCCTTATACTGCAAGGAGATCCAACCAGTCCATTCTAAAGGAGATCAATCTTGGATGTTCATTGGAGGGACTGATGCTAAAGCTGAAACTGCAATACTTTGCCCACCTCATGCAACGAGTTGACTCACTGGAAGAGACTCTGATGCTGGGAAAGGTTGGGGGCGGGAGGAGAAGGGGACGACAGAGAATGAGATGGCTGGATGGTATCACCGACTCTGTGGACATGAGTTTGAGTGTACTCTGGGAGTTGGTGATGGACAGGGAGGCCTGGCGTGCTGTGATTCATGGGGTCGTGGAGAGTCGGGCATGACTGAGCGACTGAACTGAACTGAACTGAACTGACTCCTGCTTTCTTTTGGTTTCTATTTGGTGGAATATCTTTTTCCAGCCCTTCACTTTCAGTCTGTATGTTTCCTTTGTTTTGAGGTGGGTGTCTTGCAGACAACATATTTGGGGGTCTTGTTTTTGTATCCATTCAGCCAGCCTTTGTCTTTAGGTTGGGGCATTCAACCCATTTACTTTTAAGGTCATTATTGATAAGTATGATCCCGTTGCCGTTTTCTTTATGCTTTGCGTTCAAGTTTATACACCCTTTCTGTGTTTCCTGTCTAGAGAAGATCCTTTAGCATTTGTTGGAGAGCTGGTTTGGTGATGCTGAATTCTCTCAGCTTTTGCTTGTCTGTAAAACTTTTGATTTCTCCTTCATATTTGAATGATATCCTTGCTGGGTACAGTAATCTGGGCTGTAGGTTATTTTCTTTCATCACTTTATGTGTATCTTGCCATTCCTTCCTGGCCTGAAGAGTTTCTGTTGAAAGATAAGCTGTTATCCTTATGGGAATTCCCTTGTGTGTTATTTGCTGCTTTTCCCTTTCTGCTTTTGATATTTGTTCTTTGTGTTTGATCTTTGTTAATTTGATTAATATGTGTCTTGGAGTATTTCGCCTTGGGTTTATCCTGTTGGGGACTCTCTGGGTTTCTTGCACTTGGGTGATTATTTCCTTCCCCATTTTAGGGAAGTTTTCAACTATTATCTCCTCAAGTATTCTCTTATGGTCTTTCTTTTTGTCTTCTTCTTCTGAGACTCCTATGATTGGAATGTTGGAGAGTTTAACATTGTCCCAGAGGTCTCTAATATTGTTCTCATTTCTTTTAATTCGTTTTTCTTTTTTCCTCTCTGTTTCATTTATTTCTACCTTCTAACTCACTTATCCTGTCTTCTGCCTCTGTTATTCTACTGTTTGTTCCCTCCAGAGTGTTTCTGATCTCATCTATTTCATTATTCATTGTATATTGACTCACTTTTATTTCCTCTAAATCCTTATTAAATCTTTCTTGCATCTTCTCAATCTTCTCCAGGTTATTTATCTGTAAGTCCATTTTGCTTTCAAGATTTTGAATCATTTTCAAAATCAATATTGGAAATTCTTTATCAGGTAGATTCCCTGTATCTTCCTCTTTTGTTTGTTTTGGTGGGCATTTATCTTGTTCCTTTACTTGCTGGGTATTTCTCTACCTATTCATCTTGCTTATATTTCTGTGCTTGTGTTGGCCTTTCCGTCTTCTGGCAGTTTGTGGAGTTCTCTTTATTATGTAGTTTCCTCGCTGTGTGTGGGTTTGGATGGGTGACTTTTCAAGGTTCCCTGTTTAGGGAAGCTTGTGTCTGTATTCTGGTGGGTGGAACTGGATTTGTTCTCTCTGGAGTGCAATGAAGTGTCCAGTAATGAGTTATGAGATGTCAGTGGGTTTGGGGTGATTTTGGGCAGCCTTTGTATTGAAGCTCAGGGCTATTTTCCTGTGTTGCTGGAGAATTTGTGTGGTATTTCTTGGTCTGGACCTTGTTAACCCTTGGGTGGTGCTTGGTTTTAGTGTAAGTATGGAGGCATTTGATGAGCTCCTATCGATTAATGTTCCCTGGAGTCAGGAGTTCTCTGGTGTTCTCAGGATTTGGGCTTAAGCCTCTTGCCTCTGGTTTTTGGTCTTATTCTTGGAGGAGTGTCTAGACTTCTCTATCTGTCATTTCCAAGGTGGTTCCGTCTGTTTTAGCTTCTGTTTGCTGGTCTCTTCAGTGTCTAATTTCCACCGAGATATTAGGTGGCGGGTGGACACTTTTTAAGGCTCAGTTGTTCAGTCCTGTTTTGGGAAGGGAGGAACACTGCACACAAATATCTATGACGTCTGTGTGAAGTGCTCGTAGCTTCTCGGCCACACTGGGTTTGCCCCCGCTCACAGTGCATGTCTTGTCCCAGGCTACACTGCACATGCTCTAAGTTGCTCTGCTGGGAATTTTCCGAAGCCAGCACTGGGTTGTATGCACTTCCCAGGTCTGCGCAGCTCAAGTTCAGTTTCTCGGGTACTTCACAAAGGCGCAGACTTGGTTGGGCCTGCGTTTTGTGCCTTCCCTGGTCCGAGCAGCTCAGGTGACCAGGTGTTTGCCGAGCGCGGTCTCTGCGACTTATCGCCTCCCCAGTCCCTGCCACTCGGTTTTCTGTGTGTACAACCGGCACACCTTCTCAGGCAGATATCGACCGGCCAGAGCCCTAGAAGTCTTGATTAGCAACAATCCTGCCTGCAGTTTGTATCGGATGCCTTTCTGGGGCTGCGGTTGCCCCCTCCGGTTCTGGCTGACCTCCCAGCCTGTCTTGGCGGGGAATAGGGGATGGGCCAACTGCAGCCGGCTCACTCTGCTCAGCCCTTTTTTCCGTGAGCAGGGCTGGCAGAGTCTTAGGTTAGAGCTTCACACCTTTTCGTGGGGAAGCTATCCCATTCTGCTTTGCTATTCCCAGTTAGTTCTCTCAGATTGTTCTCTCGGCATTTAAGCCCAGTCCTCCCTCTAAGCAGTTCAGCTGGCTCCTCCCTGCCCAGCCCCCGTTTGCTAATGGTGTATGCAGGCATCTGCGCTGCTTCTCCGCTGGGAATTACCATTTGGCGGGTAATTTGTGGGTTTTAATTGTTTCTTTTTCCTCCTGGTTATGTGGCCCTCTGAGGTTCAAAGACTCACCACAGATTCATCAGTGAGTGTGTTTCCTGGTGTTTGGAAACTTCTCTCTTCTTAAAGCCTCCCTTCCCGGGATAGAGGTCCATCCTTACCTCTTTTGTCTCTCTTTTTATCTTTTATGTTTTTTCCTACCTCCTTTCAAAGACAATGAGCTGCTTTTCTGTGTGAATGATGTCCTCTGCCAGCATCCAGAAGTTGTTTTGTGGACTTTACTCGGTGTTCAAATGTTCTTTTGATGAATTTGTGGGGGAGAGAGTGGTCTCGCCGTCCTATTTCTCAGCCATCTTGTTCATTCTCCATTATTTATTTTTATACCTTTTTCCAGACTCAACATTGTATTCACCTACATTGAGCAGCTTCAGCTGCATGTAACTAATTCTGGTAAATTCTCTTTTCATTTGTATTCTATTACAAATATTTTCTAATTTTCCTTGTTATGGTTTCTTAGATACACTCATCATTTTTAAGTAGAAATTTAATTTCCAAATACTTGGGATTTCGTTTAAATTATTTTTCATATTAATTTATCATTTTGATTCTAATTCCTTATATTTAAATTTATGCTTTCTTTTCTGTAGTCACCTTCTGTGTTTCTTTCAGTCTAACTTTATTGCAGCTTTGCAGTAAGTCAAAGATGTCTCATGGTAAATGTCACATTTCACTTGAAAATATATGGTTTATTTTCAAATATATTTTGATATATATTTCTAACATAATTCCACAGTGATAAGAGAACAGACTCTGTACAATTTCAATACGTTTAGACCATGTGACTTTGCACCTTGTTTTATGTCCCTGAATACATTTCAGTGTCTTCTAGTTTAAGGTCTATGGGAACTCGAATAGAATTTGTATTTTACTAGTGTATAAAAATTGTATAAATTTTAATTAAGTTAAACTGGTTAACAATACTTTTCAGGTCTACTATATCCTACTTCTCTGTATATGTATTCTGTTAATATTTGAGGGTTGATATTGAAACTGCAACTAAAAATCTTAATTTATCTATTTAAAAAATACTTGCAATATATATTGAAACCATATGTAATCTTGTTTGGAATTTCCAAGTCTCCTGTAAATGTGTTATCATACTTTTATCATACTTTTATAATTAAAAAAATAAAATTTGAAGTTTTAGAAAAAAGACAACCTGAAGAATGGGAGAAAATTTTTGCAGATGAAACAATTGACAAAGCATTAGTCTCCAAAATATATAAACAGCTCATACAGCTCAGTATCAGAAAAACAAACAGCCCAATCAAAAAATGGGCAGAAGACTTAGAAATTTCTCCATACAGACATAGAGATGGCCAATAAACACATGAAAAGTTGCTCAACATCACTAATTATTAAAGAAATGCAAATCAAATCTCCAATGAGTTATTGTCTCACAGCAGTCAGAATGGTCATCATCAAAAAAATCGACAAAACTTAAATTCTGCAGAGAATGTGGAGAAAAGGTAACCCTCCTACACTGTTGGTGGGAATATAAACTGATAAAGCCTTTATGGGGAACAGTATTTAGATTCCTTTAAAAACAAGAAATAAAACTACCATACAACCCAGAAATTCTACTACTGGGCATATACTCTGAAAAAACCACAATTCTAAAAGATGCATGCATCCCAGTGTTCATTGCAACGCTATTTACAATAGCCTGGACATATAAGCAACCTAGATGTCCATCAAAGGATGGAGATTATATATATATATATTTGTGTGTGTTTCAATGTCCATTGAAAGATGTAGAATATTACTCAGCTATAAAAGGAATGGATTTGAGTCAGTTCTAGTGAGGTGGATGAACTTAGAACCTGTTATTCAGAGTGAAGTAAGTCAGAAAGAGAAAAACAAATACCATATATTACTGCATATATATGGAATCTAGGAAAATGGTATTTCCTATTTGCAGGAAAGGTATGGAGATGGATATGTAGAGAAGGAACTTGTGGACACAGCAAGGGAAGGAGAGAATGGGATGAATGGACAAAGTAGCATTGACATATATACACTATCATATGTAAAATAGATAGTGAGAAGTTGCTAAATACACAGGGAGCCCAACCTCATGCTCTGTGATGACTTAGAGGGGTGGAATGCGGGGAGATGAGGTAGGCTCAAGAGGGAGGGGATATACATATAGGTATTGCTGATTCATGTTGTATGGCAGAGACAACACAACAATGTAAAGCGATTTTCTTAAAATTAAAAAAATAAACAAATAAAAAATGCAAATACAATTGCCCCCACTGAAAAAAATTAAAAGAAAATTTCTGTTCTGTAGGTAGTTCAGTTCAGTTCAGTTCAGTCGCTCAGTCATGTCTGACTCTCTCTAGGTAGAGGAAGGAATAAAACTTCCTCCCATTTGATTTCTTTCCCAGAAATGAGAACATCATATAAAGATAAAACTAGTATCTGAGAAACATTCAATATGAAAAATAAGCTTTCCTTTTCTTTTCCTTCTAATACTGCCTTTCATCTTGTTGTCTGAATCCTGACTTGATTTTTTTCATCACTTGTCTTTTTCCTCCTTCCTTTATCAATCTCTCAGACTCCTTCACCTAAGTCCTTGTGTTAGAATTACAGTTATGCTTTTGATCTACACAGGCAGAGAAAAATGTGGAAAGTAGGCATGTGGATTTGCAGTTGTTTTGTCAAGTGCAAACTTTCCTGTCTTGGTACGTCTATGGCATCAGTCTATACATTTTGTCTGCATTTATTTCTAAATAAAATGGAAAAATAATTCATAAGTGAAAGTTCAGTTCAGTTCAGTTCAGTTGCTTAGTCGTGTCCGACTCTTTGTGACCCAATGAACCACAGCACGCCAGGCCTGAAAGGGAAAGCTTGAAAAATTATTTAGTCCTCAGTGGAGAAGAATCAGATGTTAAATGAATAAATGACACACATGTAAAAACTAAGGGTGAAACCACTGCTACAGCGAAGAATAAAATATATCAGAAAATTCGAGGAGGAGACTGTTCAAGAGATCAATAATGGTGCAAGGCTTTCTAAATCTACCACCTTTCAAATATATAGAAGGTCACAATTTAAAATTTAGTTAAAATTTAAAATAACATGAAGGCTAAAAATGGCATCTGTTTGCTATTAGTTTGCTGTTTAAAATGTCTGCATTGCATGGGCCAATAATAAAAACAAGAGATCTCTTCAAGAAAATTAGAGATTCCAAGGGAACATTTCATGCAAAGATGGGCTCGATAAAGGACAGAAATGGTATGGACCTAACAGAAGCAGAAGATATTAAGAAGAGGTGGCAAGAATATACAGAAGAACTGTACAAAAAAGATCTTCATGACCAAGATAGTCACGATAACATGATCACTGACCTAGAGACAGACATCTTGGAATGTGAAGTCAAGTGGGCCTTAGAAAGCATCACTACGAACAAAGCTAGTGGAGGTGATGGATTTGGAGTTGAGCTATTTCAAATCTTGAAAAATGATGCTGTGAACGTGCAGCACTCAATATGCCAGCAAATTTGCAAAACTCAGCACTGGCCACAAGACTGGTAAAGGTCAGTCTTCATTCCAATCCCAAAGAAAGGCAATGCCAAAGAATGCTCAAACTACCGCACAATTGCACTCATCTCACACGCTAGTAAAGTCATGCTCAAAATTCTCCAAACCAGGCTTCAGCAATATGTGAACCATGAACTCCCAGGTGTTCAAGCAGGTTTTAGAAAAGGCAGAGGCACCAGAGATCAAATTGCCAACATCCGCTGGATCATGGAGAAAGCAAGAGAGTTCCAGGAAAACATCTATTTCTGCTTCATTGACTATGCCAAAGCCTTTGACTGTGTGGATCACAATAAACTGTGGAAAATTTTGAAAGAGATGGGAATCCCAGACCACCAGACCTGCCCCTTGAAAAACCTGTATGCAGGTCAGGAAGTAACAGTCAGAACTGTACATGGAACAACAGACTGGTTCCAAATAGGAAAAGGAGTACGTCAAGGTTGTATATTGTCACCCTGTTTATTTAACTTCTATGCAGAGTACATCATGAGGAACGCTGGGCTGGAAGAAGCACAAGCTGGAATCAAGTTTGCTGGGAGAAATATCAATAACCTCAGATATGCAGATGACATCACCCTTATGGCAGAAAGTGAAGAGGAACTCAAAAGCCTCTTGATGAAAGTGAAAGAGGAGAGTGAAAATGTTGGCTTGAAGCTCAACATTCAGAAAACAAAGATCATGGCATCTAGTCCCATCACTTCATGGGAAATAGATGGAAAAACAGTGGAAACAGTGTCAGACTTTATTTTTTTGGGCTCCAAAATCACTGTGGATGCTGATTGCAGCCAGGAAATTAAAAGAGGCTTACTCCTTGGAAGGAGTAAACCAACCTAGACAGCATATTAAAAAGCAGAGACATTACTTTGCCAACCAAGGTCCATCTAGTCAAGGCTATGGTTTTTCCCATGGTCATGTATGGATGTGAAAGTTGGACTGTGAAGAAAGCTGATAGCCAAAGAATTTATGCTTTTGAACTGCGGTGCTGGAGAAGACTCTTGAGCGTCCCTTGGACTGCAAGGAGATCCAACCAGTCCATTCTAAAGGAGATCAGTCCTGGGTGTTCATTGGAAGGACTGATGTTGAAGCTGAAACTCCAATACTTTGGCCACCTCATGCGACGAGTTGACTGACTGGAAAAGACTCTGATGCTGGGAAGGATTGGGGGCAGGAGGAGAAGGGGACGACAGAGAATGAGATGGCTGGATGGTATCACCGACTCTGTGGACATGAGTTTGAGTGAACTCCGGGAGTTATTGATGGACAGGAAGGCCTGGTGTGCAGTGATTCACGGGGTCAAAGTGAGTTGGACACGACTGAACGACTGAACTGAACTGAACTGAACTGAGCATCGAATTTTATGTGCAAATTATCAGGATATTAAAAAATTCAAAGCGATAAACAATCATCAATTTTCTACTATGTGCAAGTTTTATGCTAAATATTTTGGGGTTACAACTATTAACAAAATAAGATTTCTTGTGAGTTTTACACATTAATGAAGGAGATAGGCAGACAGAACCAATGGATGAGAGTTCAATAGCAACATTTAAAGGACTGCTTGAGAAAACTAGAAGAAATATGACAAATCAGTGAATTTTAATAGGACAGTTATCAGTTTAGAAGTTGCACAAATGCATACTGGAGTGATCAGCAAAGGTTTTTTGGAAGAGATGAAATTTTCATTGGGTATTTTTAAAAGCAATTTAGGTTGGTGACAAGATGGGGGAGTAGAAAAACCCTGAGCTCACCTCCTCTAACAGGCAAAACAAAATGACAATTATTTGCAGAACAATCGTGTATAAAAAGAATGGAACGTTCCAGAAAAGATCTACAAATAAAGATATAAAGAAAGAACCATATCCATACAGGTAGGAGAGGTGAAGTCATGACATAGTCAAGTCCCATACCCAAGGTTGGGGAATCCACAGAAAGAAGAGCAATTATAATTGCAGAGGTTCTCCCTAAGGAGTAAAGTTCTGAGCCCCAGCTTGGACCTCCAGCCCAGGAGTCCTGCAATAACTTGAGACCCTAGAGCATTTGGCTTTACAAGACAGTGGAGCTTAATTTTGGGAGTCTCAGAGAGCTGGGGGAAAGAGAGACTTTACTCTTAAAAGGTGAACACAAACTCTCATACATTCTGGGAACCAGGACATAAGCAGTAATTTTGATATTAACCTGGATCAGACCTATCTAATGGTCTTAGATATCCTCCTGGAGAGACAAGAAGCAACTGCACCTCAACCTGGGAACATAGACACTGGCAGCGGCCATTTTACGAGCTTCTTCTATCATGACACTGGTGCTGGAAAGTGCCATTTGAAATCCTGCCTCTAACATTTTAGCCCCAGAACTCATCCTTGTCCCCACTCAACAACCTTTAGGCACCAGTGTTGGGATATCTCAGGCCAAGCAACTATCTGAGCAGGGACACAGTCCTACCCATCAGCCAGCAGGCAGTCTTAAGACCCCCTGAACATAGTCTTGCCACTAGGGAGCCCAGGACCTGGCCCCCCACATCAATGCACAGTCACAAGACTTAGGATCCCAAGGCCTTCCAGCCAGAGACCCCAAGATAAAACTTCCCACCCATAAGTGGGTAGGCTCTAGCCCCAGAATGCCATGAGTCCTGACTACTCCCTCACAGGAGTCTACTCTAGCCTTGGGCTTAGCCTTACCCACCAGGGGGCAGACACCTGCCATACAAAGCAAAAACAAAATCACACAGCTCTGTGATCTGTAGTTGCAGCCTATCCACTAGCAGGCCAGTTCCTGCCCTGGGACTGGCTTGGCCCCAGCCTTTTTCACCAGTGAGCCTTCTCTAGCATCAGGCCCAATTTCACACACTAGTGGGCAGATACCAGCTTCAAGAAAAATGCAGTCTTGCAGCCTATGGACAGCAGATCGAATATTGCCTTGAGATTGGCTGGGTCCTGGCTCCATTCACTAATAGGTCAACACAAGCTTTGGAAAAGCCCAGACCTATAGCCAATTCTTTCAAGAACTGGCCCCATCCACCAGCAACCCTACACCAGTTCTGGAAACCCCAAGTCCTACAATTAGACCCTAGGACCTGATTTTCCCCACCAGTAGGCTGGCATTAACCCCATACCTGGCTTTACTCACCAGTAAACTAGCGCTAGCCCTTGGGGTCCCTGGGGTCCTGCAATAAGTTGTCTCATGACACAATCCCACCAGTCAGCAATCAGCAACCTTCACAGGAGGCAGCAGAAAGGGCCTGGCAACCAACCAGACTGGTGACCAGTGAAGCCTACCAGGCTGACAATGTAATCAGCCTGTCACAACAGAAAGACATGTGCAACTTTCACTGGGGAAATCTCTAATGTATATAGCTCTGGTGATGAGAGGTGAGAATCCTACTGGGACTCACAGGAAATCTCCTAAAGAAGACCACTTCTCCAAGTTTGGGAAATATAACCAACTAACCAGATATATAAAAATATAAACAGCAATTTAAGCAAAATAAGGCAAAAACCCAGATATATAAAAATATAAATAGCAATTTAAGCAAAATAAGGCAAAAACAGAGTGTGTTCAAGATGAAAGTGAAAGTGAAAGCCACTCTGTCCTGTTAGACTCTTTGTGAACCCATGGTCTGTACAGTCCGTGAAATTCTCCAGGCCAGAATACTGGAGTGGATAACCTTTCCATTTTCCAGAGGATCTTCCTAACCTAGGGGTCAAACCCAGGTCTTCCGCATTGCAGGAATATTCTTTACCAACTGAGCTATCAGGGAAGCTCCCATTCAAAATGAAAGAACAAGATAAAACCCTAGAAGGAGAACTAAGTGAAGTGGAGATAGGCCTACTCTTTCTCAATCTACATGAGAAAGAGTTCAGGGTAGTTATTATAAAGATGATCAAAGAACTTGGGAGAAGAATGGATGCACAGTGAGAAGTTAGAAGTTTTAAACAAAGAGAATATATAAAGAACAATCAAACAGAGATGAAGTAAACCAGAATTGAAATGAAAAATATACTGGAAGAAATCAGCAATAGACTAAACGATACAGAGGAGCAGATCATGGGCCCAGAGTTCAGAGTGTTGGAAATCAATTATGCTAAAGAAAAAAAAAAAAGAATGGAAAAAATGATGATAGTTTAAGAGACTTCTGGAACAAGTGAACTAAGTATATTAGAATTTGTATTATAGTGGTCTAAGAAGGAGAAGAGAAAGAGAAAGGGCCTGAGAACATAAATGAAGGCATAATATTTGAAAATTTCTATAACTTGGGAAAGTAAATGGCCATCCAATTCCAGGAAGCACAGAGAATCTCATACAAGATTAACCCAGAGAGGAACACAGCAATGCATATTGTAACTAAAATGGA
This sequence comes from Moschus berezovskii, assembly GCF_049115385.1. Lineage (NCBI taxonomy): Eukaryota > Metazoa > Chordata > Mammalia > Artiodactyla > Moschidae > Moschus > Moschus berezovskii. Next base: position 68,157,106 of record NC_142488.1, read on the forward strand.
AAAAATAAAGAAAAAGAAATAATATTAGAAACATCAAAGGAAAAGCAACATTACACACTAGGGAACTCCCGTTTGGCTATCAACTAACTTTTCAGCAGAAAGTCTACAAGCCAGAAAAAAGTGGCATGATATATTTAAAGTGATGAACTTGAAAAACCTACAAACAAGAATACTCTACCTGACATGGTTATTGTTCAGGTGTGATGGAGAGATCAAAATACTTACAGACAAGCAAAAGCTGAAAGTGTTCAGTAGCACAAAATCAGCCTCACAACAAATGTTAAGTGAACTTCTCTAGGTAAAAAAGAAACCACCACTACTAGAAACAAGAAAATTATGAAATAAAAAAGCTGACAGAAAAAGAAAACATACAGTAAATGTAGGAAATAGTTCAAACACAAAGCTAGTAGGGAAGTTAAGACAAAAGTAGTATCTATATCCACAGTCATTATCCCAAATCTATGGGATATGGCAAAATAGGTTCTAAGAGGGAATTTTACAGCATTACAAACTTACTTCAGGAAATAAGAAAAACTTTCAAATATACAACCTAAACTTATTCCTAAAGGAGGTAGAAAATGAAGAACAAACAAAACTCAAAATTAGTAGAAGGAAAGAAATCATAAAGATCAGAACAAAAATAAATGAAATAGAGACTAAAATGCAATAGAAAAGATCAATGAAAGTAAAAGATCTGATTTTTTGAAACGATAAACAAAATTGATAAACCTTTGGCCTGACTTATAAAAATAACATTGTTGCTAAGTCACTTCAGTCGTGTCCGACCCTGTGTGACCATAGACGGCAGCCCACCAGGCTCCCCCATCCCTGGGATCCTCCAGACAAGAACACTGGAGTGGGTTGCCATTTCCTTCTCCAATGCATGAAAGCAAAAAGTGAAAGTGACGTCCCTCAGTCATGTCTGACTGACTGAGTGACCCCATGGACTGCAACCTACCAGGTTCCTCTATCCATGGGATTTTCCAGGCAAGAGTACTGGAGTGGGTTGCCATTGCCTTCTCCGAAAAAGAACATATGAGGGAAAAAGAACATATGAGGGCCAAAATCAGTAAAGGCAGAAATAAAAAAGGAAATCACAGAAATACAGAAGATCATAATATACAGTACAAACAACTAAATAAAAATAAAATGGACAAATTAAAAGAAATGAACAAATCCCTAAAAATGTACAATCTTCTAAGACTGAACAGGGAATAAATAGAAAGCATAAGCATACCAATTACCAGTAATGAAACTGAATCACTTATAAATAAGATGCCAACCAGTAAAAGTCAAGAACCAAATGGCTTCGCAGATGAATTCTAATCAAAACATTTAGAGACAAGTTAAAAACTATCATTGTCAAATGATTCCAAATATTACAAAGGAAGGAACTTTGCTAACCTAACTATACAAGGCCAAAATCACCTGATATCAAAGCCAGAAAAAAGAATCACACAAAAAAGGAAAATTACAGGTAAATATCACTGAAGACCACAGATACAAAAATCCTCAACAAAATATTAGTAACTGATTTCAACAATACACTAAAAGGATCATATGCAATGATCAAGTGGGACTTTTCTGAGGGATTCAGATTGTTCAAAATCCAGAAATCAATCAATGTGATATTCCACATTAACAAATTGAAGAATAAAAATCATATGATTATTTCAATAGATGCAGAAAATCTTCTTTTCTATTTTTTTAAAACTTATTTACTTTAATTGGAGGCTAATTACTTTACATTATTGTATTGGTTTTGCCATACATCAACATGAATCTGCTCCCGGGTGTACATGTGTTCCCCATCTTGAATACCCCTCCCACCTCCCTCCCCACCCCATCCCTCTGGTTCATCCCAGTACACCAGCCTCGAGCATCTTGTATCATGCATCGAACGTGGACTGGTGATTCCAAAAGAGCATCTGTTTAGGGAAAAACTATCCAGAACGTGGGCATAGAAGGAAAATGCCTCAACATATTAAAGGCTACATACAGTAAGCCAACATCCAACATCATTTCTCCTAAGATCAAGAACAAGACAGGACTGCTCACTTTTGTCACTTTTATTAAACATAAGATCAGAAGTCCTAGCGACAGTGATCATAAAAGAAAAAGAAATAAATGGAATACAGATTGGAAAGAAGTTAAACCGTCACTATTTGCAGATGACATAATATTATACACAGAAAATGCTAAAGATGCCACTAGAAGAGCACTAGAGCTCATCAATAAATTTGATAGTGTTTCAGGATACAAAAGTAATATACAGAAATCTTCTGCACTTATATACCCTAGAAATGAGTTATCAGATAGAAAAATTAAGAAAGCAATCTCATAATCATATCAAAATAATTAAATGCCAAGGAATAGCCTACCTAAGAAAGTGAAAACCTGTACTCAGAAATCTACAGGACACTATTGAAAGAAATTGAAGACAACACAAACAGATGGAAATATACACCTTGTTCATGGATTGGAAGATTTATTATTGTTTAATGACCCTAAGGCAATCTACAGATTCAATGCAATCTCTGTCAAAATATCAATTGCATTTTTAACAGAAATAGAACAAACAATTTTAAAAATTGTAAGGAAACACAAAAGAACTCAAATATCCAAAACAATTTTGAGAAAGAACAGAGCTGCAGGAAACATACTCACGTATTTCTGACTATATTACAAAGGCTACGGTAATCAAATCAGAATCTACCAGCACAAAAACAAAGATATATATCAATGGAACAGAATAGAAAGCTCTGAAATAAATCCATGCATGTATGGTCAGTTAATCTATGACAAGGGCTTCCCTGGTGGCTCAGAGGTAAAAACGTCTGCCTCCAATGCGGGAGACCCGGGTTTGATCCTTGGGTCGGGAAGATCCCCTGGAGAAGGAAACGGTAACCCACTCCAGTATTCTTGCCTGGAGAATCCCATGGATGGAGAAGCCTGGTAGGCTTCAGTCCACGGGGTCGCAAAGAGTCGGACATGACTGAGTGACAGAACAGAACGGAATCTATGACAAAGGAGGCAAAGATAAATAACAGAGAAAAGCCATGAAAGTCGTACTGGGAAAATAAGACAGCTACATATGAAAGAATTAAATTAGAACATTTTCTAACACCAAATGCAAAATAAACTCAAGACGGATTAAAGACCTAAATGTAAGGCCAGAAAACATAAAACTCCTAGAAGAAAACATATTTGGATCACTCTTTGACATATATCACAGCAATATATTTTTTTGGAACTGTCTCCTAAACAGAGGAAATAAAAGCAAAAATAAACAAATAGTATCTAAGCAAACTTAAAAGTCTTTGCACAGCGAAGGAAATTATGGAAAGAATGGAGAAACAACCTACTGAATGGGAAAATACCAGCATATGATATAACCAATAAGGGGTTAATATCCAAAAGATATCAAACAATTCAAACAACTCAGAATAGAAAAATCAAACATCCTTGCTCCAACCTCCCAACCTCTCCCCTCTATATCGTCACAGATTCACGTTGTACAGGAGAAACTAACACAACATCGTAAACCAATTTAGTTCAGTTCACTCCCTCAGTCATGTCTGACTTTTTGTGACCCAATGAACTGCAGCATGCCAGGACTCCCTGTCCATCACCAACACCTGCAGTTCACCCAAATCCATGTCCATTGAGTCGGGGATGCCATCCAACCATCTCATCCTCTGTCGTCCCTTTCCCCTCCTGCCCCCAATCTTTCCCAGCATCAGGGTCTTTTCCAATGAGTCAATTCTTCACATTAGGTGGCCAAAGTATTGGAGCTTCAGCTTCAACATCAGTCCTTCTAATGAACACCCAGGACTGATCTTCAGGATGGACTGGTTGGATCTCCTTGCAGTCCAAGGGACTCTCAAGAGTCTTCTCCAACACCACAGTTCAAAAGCATCAATTCTCTGGCGCTCAGCGTTCTTTATAGTCCAACTCTCACATCCATATATGACCACTGGAAAAACCATAGCCTTGACTAGATGGACCTTTGTTGGCAAAGGAATGTCTCTGCTTTTTAATATGCTGTCTAGGTTGGTCATAACTTTCCTTCCAAGGAGTAAGCATCTTTTAATTTCATGGCTGCAATCACCATCTGCAGTGATTTTGGAGGTCCCCAAATAAAGTCAGCCATGGTTTCCACTGTTTCCCCATCTATTTCCCATGAAGTGATGGGACCAGATGCCATGATCTTAGTTTTCTGAATGTTGAGCTTTAAGCCAACTTTTTCACTCTCCTCTTTCACTTTCATAAAGAGGTTCTTTAGTTCTTCTTCACTTTCTGCCATAAGGGTGGTGTCATCTGCATATCTGAAGTTATTGATATTTCTCCCAACAATCTTGATTCCACTGTGCTTCCTCCAGCTCAGCGTTCCTCATGATGTACTCTGCATACAAGTTAAATAAGCAGGGTGACAATATACAGCCGTGATGTACTCTTTTTTCCTATTTGGAACCAGACTGTTGTTTCACCTCCAGTTCTAACTGTTGCTTCCTGACCTGCATACAGGTGTCTAAAGAGGCCCGTCAGGTGGTCTTGTATTCCCATCTCTTTCAGAATTTTCCACAATTTATTGTGATCCACAGAGTCAAAGGCTTTGGCATAGTCAATAAAGCAGAAATAGATGTTTTTCTGGAACTCTCTTGCTTTTTTGACGATCCAGCAGATGTTGCTCATGAGCACAGCCAAGAGGTGCTACCCTGCACCTGAGGGCAGGTGTGGTGGCCTAGAGGAGCTACCCTGCATCAGACGTAAGGAGCAGTGGTTGTGCTTTGCTGGAGCAGCCATGAAGAGAGACCCCATATCAAAGGTAAGAGAAACCCATATAAGACAGTAGGCAATGAGAGAGGGTATCAGAGGACAGACAGACTGAAACTACAATCACAGACAACTAGCAAATCTGATCACATGGACCACAGCCTTGTCTAACTTAATGAAACTAAGCCATGCCATGTGGAGCCACCCAAGATGGCCGGGTCATGGTGGAGAGGTCTGACAGAATGTGGTTCACTGGAGAAGGGAATGGCAAACTACTTCAGTATTCTTGCCTTGAGAACCCCATGGACAGTATGAAAAGGAGAAAAGATAGGACACTGAAGGATGAACTGCCAAGGTCGGTAGATGCCCAATATGCTACTGGAGATCAGTGGAGAAATAACTCCAGAAAGAATGAGGGGATGGTGCCAAATCAAGAACAACACTCAGCTGTGAATGGGACTGGTGATGGAAGCAAGGTTCGATGCTGTAAAGAGCAATATTGCATAGGAATCTGGAATGTTAGGTCCATGAATCAAGGCAAATTGGAAGAGGTCAAATGAGATGGCAAGAGTGAACGTCAACATTCTAGGAATCAGCAAACTAAGATGGACTGGAATGGGTGAATGTAACTCAGATGACCATTATATCTACTACTGTGGGCAGGAGAAATTCTTCCTTAGAAGAAATGGAGTAGCCATCATAGTCAACAAAAGAGTCTGAAATGCAGTACTTGGATGCAATCTCAAAAACGACAGAATGATCTCTGTTCATTTCCAAAGCAAACCATTCAATATCATGGTAAAGCAATTATCCTCCAATAAAATATTTTAAAAGAAAAAATAGCCCAACAAAAAAATGGGTAGAAGTTCGGAATAAACATTTTTCTAAAGAAGATATACAGATGGCCAACAGGCACAAGAAAAGATGATTAACACTATTAAAAATTAGAGAAATGCTGCTGCTGCTGCTGATTGAAGCAAAAATGAGACATTACCTCACATTTCTCATGTAAAAAACCCCACAAATAACAAACGTTGGTGAGGTTGTGGAGAAAAGGGAACACTTGTATGCTCTTGGTGAGAATGTAAATTGGTGAAGGCACTGTTAAAAACATTATATAGGCTCCTCAAAAAGCTAAAAATAAGGAATCTCCACAGTGTTCTCCATAGTGGCTGTACTAGTTTGCATTCCCACCAACAGTGCAAGAGGTTTCCTTTCTCTCCACACCCTCTCCAGCATTTATTGCATGTAGACTTTTGGATAGCAGCCATTCTGATTGGTGTGTAATGGTATCTCATTGTGGTTTTGATTTGCATTTCTCTGATTACGAGTGATGTTGAGCATTTTTTCACGTGTTTGTTAGCCATCTGTATGTCTTCTTTGGAGAAATATCCGTTTAGTTCTTTGGTCCACTTTTTGAATGGGTCGTTTATTTTTCTGGAATTGAACTGCAGGAGCTGCTTGTATATTTTGGAGATTAATTCTTGAAGCTGAAACTCTAATACTTTGACCACCTGATGCGAAGAACTGTCTCATTTGCAAAGACCCTGATGCTGGGAGAGATTGAGGGCAGGAGGAGAAGGGAATAACAGAGGATGAGATGGTTGGATGGCATCACTGACTCGTTGGACATGAGTTTGGGTGGACTCCGGGAGTTGGTGATGGACGGGGAGGCCTGGCATGCCGCGATTCATGGGGTCACAAAGAGTCGGACACGACTGAGTGACTGAACTGAACTGATATGGAATATGGGTACAATAAATGTATAAGAGATATTTAAAAAAAAGATAAAAATAGAATATCATATGTCCCAGTTATTTCACTTCTGTGTATATAACTGAAAAAAAGATTAATCTATATATGCATCCCAATATTCATGGCAGCATTATTTACAGTTGCCAAGATATGGAAACAGCCTGAATGTCCAGAGACAGATGAATGGATAAAGAAGATGTGGTGTGTATATATATAAATATACATATTAGAATATTATTCAGCCATAAAACAAAAAAAAATTGCCATTTGCAGTAACATGATGACCTGTATGGTTTTACGCTAAGTGAAAAAAAACAGACAAATGAAAACAAATGCTTTATGTTACACTTAAATGTGAAATCTAAAAACAAACAAACTAATGACTACAACAAAAATGAACCAAGCTCACAGATATAGAGAACTAACTAGTGGTTACCAATTGGGAGAGGGAAAAGGAGAGGGGCCAGATAAGCCTAGGAATTAAGAGGTATTAATTACTATGTGTAAAATAAATAAGCTATAAGGATATAGTGTATAACACAAGGAATATATCCAATATCTTATAGTAACTGTAAATTGAATATAATCTTTAAAAATATGAATCACTGTTTTATACCTAAAACTTATATAATGTATATCAAATATACCTCAATAAAAATAAAAAAAAAACATTTTATATTTTGAGTGCACATGCACACTCATACACAGAGACACACATATATACACAAAGTCTCATGATATTAAATAGCTATCCAATAGGATATTCATATATAATTTCCAATCAGTTTCTTGAAATACATGTAACTAATGTTACTTTTACTTAGCCTATTGTAATATAGCAAATTGCATTTATTTTTTTAATTAGACCACAAGACATTTCTAGTACATTACAATAAATTCAGATGTTTTCAGAATACAACTAATGTAAAAGAAAATAGTTAGATCTTTTTGCAGCAGGATGGAATGCTAATTGATGAAAGCTTCATAGGTCTTATCCATTTTGGGTGTGAATTCAGGAGATCTTTTACTTGACTCTGTCACTCTCCTTACGTTATCTTCCTTAGCTATTTTATTTGCCAAACTTCTTGCCTCATGACCCCCTGCATTCTTTATATCCTGTGGCTTTACCTAATTTGTTCTCTGGAGATCATCAGTGATCTCTTATTCACTAGCCCTAACTGCCAAATTCAAGCAACACAAGAGTGTTCTTAGGTATTTAGCAAGAACTGCTGATTGTCCTTGCTTTCTTGGAACTATTTGGTGAATTTGGGGTCACAACATGTTGCTTAATCTTTTCAATGACTCCTTTTTTCTCTTTTCTTTCTCCCACTTCTTAAATGCAGGCAATTCCCAGAAGTCAGTCTTAGTATCCTGTGTTTTCCCTTGGTGAAATCTCAATTCTTCTGGTATTTTCTCTGCAGAATAATTCTCAAACCTGTATTCTAGTCCTGACATTGCATCCGAGCTCCAAATCAGTTTCTCACACTGTCTCCAGAGATTTCAACTTGGAGGTTCTATTGACAACTAAATATGTCTAAAGCAAGTGCTTTCTTATTGGTTAGAAAAAAAAACCTAACCCTAACTGCCATGGAATGCAAAAGTAGGAAGTCAAGAAACACCTGGAGTAACTGGCAAATTTGGCCTTGGAGCACGGAATGAAGCAGGGCAAAGGCTAATAGAGTTTTGTCAAGAGAATGCACTGGTCATAGCAAACACCCTCTTCCAACAACACAAGAGAAGACTCTACACATGGACATCACCAGATGGTCAACACCGAAATCAGATTGATTATATTCTTTGCAACCAAAGATGGAGAAGCTGTATACAGTTAGCGAAAACAAGACCAGGAGCTGACTGTGGCTCAGATCATGAACTCCTTATTGCGAAGTTCAGACTTAAATTGAAGAAAGTAGGGAAAACCACTAGACCATTCAGATATGACCTCAATCAAATCCCTTATGATTATGCAGTGGAAGTGAGAAATAGATTTAAGGGACTAGATCTGATTGATAGAGTGCCTGATGAACTCTGGACGGAGGTTCGTGACATTGTACAGGAGACAGGGACCAAGACCATCCCCATGGAAAAGAAATGCAAAAGAGCGAAATGGCTGTCTGAGGAGGCCTTACAAATAGCTGTAAAAAGAAGAGAGGCGAAAAGCAAAGGAGAAAAGGAAATATATAAGCATCTGAATGCAGAGTTCCAAAGAATAGCAAGGAGAGATAAGAAAGCCTTCCTCAGTGATCAATGCAAAGAAATAGAGGAAAACAACAGAATAGGAAAAACAAGAGACCTCTTCAAGAAAATTAGAGATTCCAAGGGAACTTTTCATGCAAAGATGGGCTCGATAAAGGACAGAAATGGGATGGACCTAACAGAAGCAGAAGATATTAAGAAGAGGTGGCAGGAATACACAGAAGAACTGTACAAAAAAGATCTTCACGACCAAGATAGTCACGATAATGTGATCACTGACCTAGAGCCAGACATCTTGGAATGTGAAGTCAAGTGGGCCTTAGAAAGCATCACTACGAACAAAGCTAGTGGTGGTGATGGAATTCCAGTTGAGCTATTTCAAGTCTTGAAAGATGATGCTGTGAAAGTGCTGCACTCAATATGCCAGCAGATTTGGAAAACTCAGCAGTGGCCACAGGACTGGAAGAGGTCAGTCTTCATTCCAATCCCAAAGAAAGGCAATGCCAAAGAATGCTCAAACTACCGCACAATTGCACTCATCTCACACGCTAGTAAAGTCATGCTCAAAATTCTCCAAGCCAGGCTTCAGCAGTATGTAAACCGTGAACTCCCAGATGTTCAAGCAGGTTTTAGAAAAGGCAGAGGCACCAGAGATCAAATTGCCAACATCCGCTGGATCATGGAGAAAGCAAGAGAGTTTCAGAAAAACATCTATTTCTGCTTCATTGACTATGCCAAAGCCTTTGACTGTGTGGATCACAATAAACTGTGGAACATTCTGAAAGAGATGGGAATCCCAGACCACCTGACCTGCCTCTTGAGAAACCTGTATGCAGGTCAGGAAGCAACAGTTAGAACCGGTCATGGAACAACAGACTGGTTCCAAATAGGAAAAGGAGTGCGTCAAGGTTGTATATTGTCACCTTGCTTATTTAACTTATATGCAGAGTACATCATGAGGAACGCTGGGCTGGAAGAAGCACAAGCTGGAATCAAGATTGCTGGGAGAAATATCAATAACCTCAGATATGCAGATGACACTACCCTTATGGCAGAAAGTGAAGAGGAACTCAAAAGCCTCTTGATGAAAGTGAAAGAGGAGAGTGAAAAGGTTGGCTTGAAGCTCAACATTCAGAAAACAAAGATCATGGCATCTGGTCCCATCACTTCATGGGAAATAGATGGAAAAACAGTGGAAACAGTGTCAGACTTTGTTTTTTTGGGCTCCAAAATCACTGCAGATGCTGATTGCAGCCATGAAATTAAAAGACGCTTGCTCCTTGGAAGGAAAGTTATGACCAACCTTGATAGTATATTAAAAAGCAGAGACATTACTTTGCCAACCAAGGTCCGTCTAGTCAAGGCAATGGTTTTTCCCGTGGTCATGTATGGATGTGAGAGTTGGACTGTGAAGAAAGCTGATCGCCGAAGAATCGATGCTTTTGAACTGTGGTGTTGGAGAAGACTCTTGAGAGTCCCTTATACTGCAAGGAGATCCAACCAGTCCATTCTAAAGGAGATCAATCCTGGATGTTCATTGGAGGGACTGATGCTAAAGCTGAAACTCCAATACTTTGGCCACCTCATGAGACGAGTTGACTCACTGGAAAAGACTCTGATGCTGGGAAAGGTTGGGGGCGGGAGGAGAAGGGGACGACGGAGAATGAGATGGCTGGATGGCATCACCGACTCTGTGGACATGAGTTTGAGTGTACTCCGGGAGTTGGTGATGGACAGGGAGGCCTGGCGTGCTGTGATTCATGGGGTCGCGGAGAGTCGGACACGACTGAGCGACTGAACTGAACTGACTGAACTGCCATATTAATGATAACAAATGTTCATGCAGCATATACTATATGTACTTGGAAAAATCTTAACTCACTCAACCTCCAAGAAACTATAGGATAGATTCAATTTTTATCAATATATTTTTATAAATAAGGAAGTGCAATCACAGAGAGGATAAGTAACCTGCTCAAGGGCACATAGGTAATAAGTGGCAGAGTTAAGATTGAAACTTAAGCACTCTGGATTAAGAGTCTATGCCTTAACTACTACACTAAATAGCCATGGGACTGAAGTATAGTAAGCCAAAAAAACAAGAATTTAGATACATTAACCAAGAATCAAATATAAAAGATGATCCTTAAACTGAAATTTTGAGAGAGTAAAAATAATATAGTGGAGAAAAAGGGAAATAGTTTTCAGTAAAAGGAGAAGAGAAAGTGAAAGTGAAGTCACTGAGTCATGTCCGAATTTTTTCTTTTCTTTTTTTTTTTTAAATTTATTGGAGGTTGATTATTTTACAATATTATATTGGTTGATTTTGCCATACATTGACATGAATCTGCCCCAGGTGTACATGAGTTCCCCTTCCTGAACGCCCCTCCCACCTCCCTCCTCCCCTTATCTTCCCTCTGGGTCATCCCCCCACACGAGCCCCAAGCATCCTGTAACATGCATCAAACCTGAACTGGAGATTCGTTTCACATACGATAATATACATGTTTCAATGCCATTCTCCCAAATCATCCCACCCTCACCTTCTCCCACAGAGTCCCAAAGACTGTTCTATACATCTGTGTCTCTTTTGCTGTCTCGTATACAGGGTTATCGGAGAAGGCAATGGCAAGCCACTCCAGTACTCTTGCCTAGAAAATCCCATGGATGGAGGAGCCTGGTGGGCTGCAGTCCGTGGGGTCGCTAAGGGTCGGACACGACTGAGCTACTTCACTTTCACTTTTCACCTTCACACATTGGAGAAGGAAATGGCAACCCACTCCAGTGTTCTTGCCTGGAGAATCCCAGGGACGGGGGAGCCTGGTGGGCTTCTGTCTATGGGGTCACACAGAGTCGGACGCGACTGAAGTGACTTAGCAGCAGCATACAGGGTTATCATTTCCATCTTTCTAAATTTAATATATATGAGTGAGTATACTGTATTGGTGTTTTACTTTCTGGCTTACTTCACTCTGTATAATAGGCTCTAGTTTCATCCACCTCATTAGAAATGATTCAAATGTATTCTTTCTAATGGCTGAGTAATAATCCATTGTGTATATTTACCCAAGCTTTCTTATCCATTCGTCTGCAGATGGACATCTAGGTTGCTTCCATGTCTTGGCTATTACAGACAGTGCTACAATGAACATTGCAGTACATGTGTCTCTTTCAGTTTTGGTTTCCTCGGTGTGTATGCCCAGGAGTGCGATTGCTGGATCATATGGCAGTTCTATTTCCAGTTTTTTGAGGAACCTCCACACTGTTCTCCATAGTGGCTGTACTAGGTTGCATAGCCACGAACAGTGTAAGAGGGTTCCCTTCTCTCCACACCCTCTCCAACATTTATTGCATATAGACTTTTGGATAGCAGCCATTCTGACTGGTATGAAATGGTATCTCATTGTGGTTTTGATTTGCATTTCTCTGATTATGAGGGATGTTGAGCATTTTTTCATGTGTTTGTTAGCCATTTTTTATGTCTTCTTTGGAGAAATGTCTGTTTAGTTCTTTGGCCCATTTTTTGATTGGGTCATTTATTTTTCTGGAATTGAGCTGCAGGAGTTGATTGTATATTTTGGAGATTAATCTTTATCAGTTGCTTCATTTGCTATTATTTTCTCCCATTCTGAAGGCTGTCTTTTCACCTTGCTTAGAGTTTCCTTTGCTGTGCAGAAGCTTTTGATTTTAATTAGGTCCCATTTGTTTATTTTTGCTTTTATTTCCAATATTCTGGGAGGTGGGTCTTGGAGGATCCTGCTATGATTTATGTCAGAGAGTGTTTTGCCTACGTTCTCCTCTAGGAGTTTTATAGTTTCTGGTCTTACATTTAGCTCTCTAATCCATTTTGAGTTTATTTTGGTGTATGGTGTTAGGAAGTGTTCTAGTTTCCTCCTTTTACAAGTGGTTGACCAGTTTTCCAAGCACCACTTGTTAAAGAGACTGCCTTTTCTCCATTTTTTATTCTTGCCTCCTTTGTCAAAGATAAGGTATCCATAGGTGTGTGGATTTACCTATGGGCTTTCGATTTTGTTCCATTGATCTCTATTTTTGTCTTTATGCCAGTACCATACTGTCTTGATGACTGTGGCTTTGTAGTAGAGCCTGAAGTCTGGCAGGTTGATTCCCCCAGTTCCACTTTTCTTCCTCAAGATTGCTTTGGCTATTTGAGGTTTTTTGTATTTCCATACAAATTGTGTTCTAGTTCTGTGAAAAATATCATTGGTAGCTTGATAGAGATTGCATTGAATGTATAGATTACTTTGGGTAGTATACTCATTTTCACAATATTTATTCTTCCAATCGACGGACACGGTATATTTCTCCATCTATTAGTGTCTTCTTTGATTACTTTCACTAGTGTTTTATAGTTTTCTATGTACAAGTCTTTTGTTTCCTTAGGTAGATATATTCCTAAGTATTTAATTCTTTTCGATGCAACAGTGAATGCAATAGTTTCCTTAATTTCCCTTTGTATTTTCTTATTATTAATGGGTAGGAATGAAAGGGATTTCTGTGTGTTGATTTTATATCCTGCAACTTTCCTGTATTCATTGATTAGCTCTAGTAGTTTTCTGGTAGAGTCTTTGGGGTTTTCTGTGTAGAGGATCATGTCATAGGGAACAGTGAAAGTTTTACTTGTATTTTTCCAATTTGTATTCCTTTTATGTCTTTTTCTGCTCTGATTGCTGTGGCCAAAACTTCCAGAACTATGTTGAAGAGTAGTGGTGAGAGTGGGCACCCTTGTCTTGTTCCCGACTTTAGGGGAAATGCTTTCAGTTTTTCACCGTTGAGGATAATGTTTGCTGTGGGTTTGTCATATATAGCTTTTATTATGTTGAGGTATATTCCTTCTATTCCCACGTTCTGGAGGGTTTTTTTTTTTTTATCGTAAATGGATGTTGAATTTTGTTGAAGGCTTTCTCTGCATCTATTGAGATAATCATATGATTTTTATTTTTCATTTTGTTAATGTGGTGTATTACATTGATTGATTTGTGGATATTGAAGAATCCTTGCATTCCTGGGATAAAGCCCAATTGGTCATGATGTATGATCTTCTTAATGTGTTGTTGGATTGTGATTGCTAGAATTTTGTTAAGGATTTTTGCATCCATGTTCATCAGTGATATTGGCGTGTAGTTTTCTTTTTTTGTGGGATCTTTACCAGGTTTTGGGCTTAGGGTGATGGTGGACTCATAGAATGAGTTTGGAAGTTTCCCTTCCTTAGCACCGAGTAGAATAGGTGTTAGCTCTTCTCTAAATTTTTGGTAGAATTCAGCTGTGAAGCCGTCTGGACCTGGGATTTTGTTTGCTGGAAGATTTCTGATTATAGCCACCAGTTCAGTGCTTGTGATGGGTCTGTTCAGATTTTCTATTTCTTCCTGGTTCAGTTTTGGAAAGTTGTACTTTTCTAGCAATTTGTCCATTTCTTCCAAGTTATTCATTTTATTGCCATATAATTGCTGAGAGTATTCTCTAATAATCCTTTGTATTTCTGTGTTGTCGGTTGTGATCTCTCCATTTTCATTTCTAATTTTATTGATTTGGTTCTTCTCCCTTTGTTTCTTGATGAGTCTGATTAGTGGTTTCTCAATTTTATTTACCTTCTCAAAGAACCAGCTTTTGGCTTTGTTGATTTTTGCTATGGTCTCTTTTTTTTTCTTTTGCATTTATCTCTGCCCTAATTTTTACGATTTCTTTCCTTCTAATGACCCTGGGGTTCTTCATTTCTTCCTTTTCTAGTTGCTTTATATGTAGAATTAAGTTCTCTAGTTGTCTTTTTTCTTGTCTCTTGAGGTGTGCCTGTATTGCTATGAACTTCCCCCTTAGCACTGCTTTTACAGTGTCCCAGAGGTTTTGGGTTGTTGTGTTTTCATTTTCATTCATTTCTATGCATATTTTGATTTCTCTTTTGATTTCTTCTATGATTTGTTCATTATTCAGCAGTGTGTTGTTCAGCCTCCATATGTTGGCATTTTTAATAGATTTTCTCCTGTAATTGAGATCTCATCTTACTGCATTGTGGTCAGAAAAGATGCTTGGAATGATTTCAATTATTTTGAATTTACCAAGGCTAGATTTATGGCCCAGGATGTGATCTATCCTGGAGAAAATTCCGTGTGCGCTTGAGAAAAAGGTGAAATTCATTGTTTGGGGGTGAAATGTCCTATAGATATCTGTTAGGTCTAACTGGCCTATTGTATCATTTAAAATTTGCGTTTGTTAATTTTCTGTTTAGTTGATCTATCCATAGATGAAAGTGGGGTATTAAAATCTCCCACTGTTATTGCATTGTTGTTAATTTCCCCTTTCATACTTGTTAGTAATTGTCTTACATATTGTGGTCCTCCTATGTTGGGTGCATTAATATTTATAATTGTTCTATCTTCTTCTTGGATTGGTCCTTTGATCATTATGTAGTTTCCTTCTTTGTCTCTTTTCACAGGCTTTGTTTTAAAATCTATTTTGTCAGATATGAGTATTGCTACTCCTGCTTTCTTTTGGTCTCTATTTATGGAATATCTTTTTCCAGTCCTTCACTTTCAGCCTGTATATGTCCCTCACTTTGAGGTGGGTCTCTTGTAGACAACATATATGGGGGTCTTGTTTTTGTATCCATTCAGCTAGCCTTTGTCTTTTCGTAGGGGCATTCAACCCATTTACATTTAAGTTAATTATTGATAAGTATGATCCAGTTGCCATTTCCTTTATTGCTTTGAGTTCGAGTTTATACACCCTTTCTGTGTTTCCTTTCTAGAGAAGATCCTTTAGCACTTTTTGGACAGCTGGTTTGGTGATGCTGAATTCTCTCAGCTTTTGCTTATCTGTAAAGCTTTTGATTTCTCCTTCATATTTGAATGAGATCCTTGCTCGGTACAGTCATCTGGGCTGTAGGTTATTTTCTTTCATCATTTTAAACTTGTCTTTCCATTCCCTCCTGGCCTGAAGAGTTTCTGTTGAAAGATCAGCTGTTATCCTTATGGGAATCCCCTTGTGTGTTATTTGCTGCTTTTCCCTTGCTGCTTTTAATATTTGTTCTTTGTGTTTGATCTTTGTTAATTTGATTAATATGTGTCTTGGAGTATTTCGCCTTGGGTTTATCCTGTTGGGGACTCTCTGGGTTTCTTGGACTTGGGTGATTATTTCTTTCCCCGTTTCAGGGAAGTTTTCAACTATTATCTCCTCAAGTATTCTCTTATGGTCTTTCTTTTTGTCTTCTTTTTCTGGGATTCCTATGGTTCGAATGTTGGAGCGTTTAACATTGGCCCAGAGGTCTCTAATATTGTCCTCATTTCTTTTAATTCGTTTTTCTTTTTTCCTCTCTGTTTCATTTATTTCTACAATTCTATCTTCTAGCTCGCTTATCCTGTCTTCTGCATCTGTTATTCCTTTTATTCCCTCCAGAGTGTTTCTGATCTCATCTATTGCATTATTCATTGTATATTGACTCTTTTTTATTTTCTTTAAGTCCTTATTAATCCTTTCTTTCATCTTCTCAATCATTTTCTCCAGGTTATTTATCTGTAACTCCATTTTGCTTTCAAGATTTTGAATCATTTTCACCATCAAAATTCCAAATTCTTTATCAGGTAGATTCCCTATATCTTCCTCTTTTGTTTGTGTTGGTTGCATTTATCTTGTTTCTTTACTTTCTGGGTATTTCTCTGCCTCTTCATCTTGCTTATATTGCTTTGCTTGTGGTGGCCTTTCCGTCTTCTGGCAGTTTGTGGAATTCTCTTTATAATGCAGTTTCCTAGCTGTGTATGGGATTGTATGGGTGACTTGTCAAGATTCCTTGGCTACGGAAGCTTGTGTCGGTGTTCTGGTGGGTGGAGCTGGTTTTCTTCTCTCTGGAGTGCAATGAAGTGTCCAGTAATGAGCTATGAGATGGCAGTGGGTTTGGAGTGACTTAGGATAGCCTGTATATTGAAGCTCAGGGCTATTTTCCTGTGTTGCTGGAGAATTTGAGTGGTATGTCTTGGTCTGGAACTTGTTAACCCTTGCGTGGTGCTTGGTTTTAGTGTAAGTATGGAGGCGTTTGATGAGCTCCTATCAATTAATGTTCCCTGGAGTCAGGAGTTCTCTGGTGTTCTCAGGATTCGGGCTTAAGCCTCTTGCCTCTGGTTTTTGGTCTTATTCATGGAGTTGTCTCTAGACTTCTCTATCTGTCATTTCCAAGGTGGTTTCCTGTGTTTTAGCTTCTGTTTGCTGGTCTCTTCAGTGTCTAATTTCCGCCCTGTCACTAGGTGGCAGGTGGACACTTTTTAAGGGTCAGTTGTTCAGTCCTGTTCTGGGAAGGGAGGAACACTGCAGACAAATATCACTGGCATCTGTGGGGAGTGCTCGCAGCTTCTTGGTCACACTGGGTTTTCCCCCACTCACAGCGCGTGTGTTGTCCCAGTCTACACTGCACAGGCTCTAGGTTTCTCTGCTGGGAACTGTCCGAGGCCGGCATTGGGTTGTATGCACTTCCCAGGTCTGAGTGTCTCAAGATCAGTTTCTTGGGTAGTCCACAAAGGTGCAGACTTGGTTGGGCCTGCGTTTTGTGCCTTCCCCGGTCTGAGCAGCTCAGATGACCAGTTGTTTGGTGAGCTTGGTCGCTGTGACTTATCACCTCCCCAGTCCCTGCCACTCAGTTTTCTGGGTGTACAACTGGCGCACCTTCTCAGGTGGATATCGACTGGCCTGAGCCCAAGAAATCTTGATTAGCAACAAGACTGCCTGCAGTTTGTATCGGATGCCTTTCTGGGGCCTCAGTTTCCCCCTCCGGCTCTGACTGATCTCCCTGCCTGTCTCGGAGGGGGATGGGGGATGGGCCGACCACAGCGGCTCACTCTGGTCAGCCCTTTGTTCTGTGAGCTGGCCTGGCAGAGTCTTAGGTTAGAGCTTTCTGTCTTTTTGTGGGGAAGGTATCCCAGTCTGCTTTGCTATCCCCAGTTAGTTCTCTCAGATTGTTCTCTCGGCATTCAAGCCCAGTCCTCTCTCTAAGCAGTTAAGCCGGCTCCTCCCTGCCCAGACCCTGCTTGCTAATGGCATATGCAGGTATCTGAGCTGCTTCTCCGGTGGGAGTTACAGTTTGGCGGGTAATCTGTGGGTTTTAATTATTTCTTTCTTTTTCCTCCTGGTTATGTGGCCCTCTGAGGTTCCAAGGCTCACCACAGACTCGTTAGTGAGAGTGTTTCCTGGTGTTTGGAAACTTCTCTCTTTTTAAAGCCTCCCTTCCTGGGAAGGAGCTCCATCCTTACCTCTTTTGTCTCTCTTTTTATCTTTTTTGTTTTTTCCTACCTCCTTTCAAAGATAATGGGCTGCTTTTCTGGGTTCCTGATGTCCTCTGCCAGCATTCAGAAGTTGTTTTGTGGACTTTACTCCGTGTTCAAATGTTCTTTTGATTATTTTGTGGGGAAGAGAGTGGTCTCGCCGTCCTGTACCTCCGCCATCTTGTTCCTCCCTTATCTTTCCTTTTCTCCTTTGCTTTTTGCTTCTCTTCTTTTCCCAGCTATTTGTAAGTTCTCCCCATACAACCATTTTGCTTTTTTGCATTTCTTTTCCATGGGGATCGTCTTGGTCCCTGTCTCCTGTACAATGTCACGAATCTCCAGCCATATTTCATCAGGCACTCTATCTATCAGATCTAGTCCCTTAAATCTATTTCTCACTTCCACTGTATAATCGTAAGGGATTTGATTTTGGTCATATCTGAATGGTCAAGTGGTTTTCCCTTCTTTCTTCAATTTAAGTCTGAATTTGGCAATAAGGCATCATGTACCAAACAGCAAAGTCATAACCCCTTCCAAGGAGCAAGCGTCTTTTAATTTCATGGCTGCAATCAGCACCTGCAGTGATTTTGGACAAAGTTCTTTCTAGTCAAGGCTATGGTTTTTCCCGTGGTCATGTATGGATGTGAGAGTTGGACTGTGAAGAAAGCTGATTGCTGAAGAATCGATGCTTTTGAACTGTGGTGCTGGAGAAGACTCTTGAGAGTCCCTTATACTGCAAGAAGATCCAACCAGTCCATTCTAAAGGAGATCAATCCTGGGTGTTCATTGGAGGGACTGATGCTAAAGCTGAAACTGCAATACTTTGGCCACCTCATGCGACGAGTTGACTCACTGGAAAAGACTCTGATGCTGGGAAAGGTTGGGGGCGGGAGGAGAAGGGGACGACAGAGAATGAGATGGCTGGATGGCATCACCGACTCTGTGGACATGAGTTTGAGTGTACTCCGGGAGTTGGTGATGGACAGGGAGGCCTGGCGTGCTGTGATTCATGGGGTCGCGGAGAGTCAGACACGACTGAGCGACTGAACTGAATTGAACTGACCAAACCCGCAAGCAGGCTTCATTGTTAACCAAGATTTCTTGGGATTCTGAATGGTCGACATCCACTGGGAGGGTCACAGCCAGAGATCAGCTTCTCAGAAGAGACACACGGCACACCAGAGTAGTTGCGCTGATTGTACACCCAGAAAACTGAGTGGCAGGGATGGGGGTGATGATAAGTCGCAGCCTTCAATTGTGGGCAACCGCACTCGCCAAGCAACTGGTCACCTGAGCTGCTTGGATCTGGGAAGATCACAAAAGGCAGGCCCAACAGAGTCTGCGCCTTTGTGGAGTACCCGAGTACCTGAACCTGAACGGCTTAGACCTGGGAAGTTCATACAACCAAGGGCAGGCCTCAGAAAGCTCCTAGCAGAGCAAACTAGAGCCTAAGCAGTGTAGACAGGGAAAGCACACATGCCGTGACCAGGGATAAACCCAGTGTGGCCGAGATACTGCGAACACATGCCAGTGTGATTTGTTTGCAGTCTTCCTCCCTCCCCACAGTATGACTGAACATGAGAGTCTAAAAAAGTGACCACAACCGCCCCCTTGTGTATGGGTGAAAATTAGACACTGAAGAGACCAGCAAACAGAAGAAGTTAAAACAGACAGAATCGCCTTGGAAGTGACAGGTGCAATAGATTAAAACCCTGTAACTAGCATCGACTACATAGCAAGGGGCCTACAGATGTTGAGAAGTATAAGCCGCATCAAGGAACTATCTGAAAATGAACTGACCCCACACTGTCCACAACAACACCAGAGAAAGTCTTAGATATATTTTTACTATTATCATTTGTTATCATTTTTATCAGCTTGCTGCTGATCCACAAGCTGTCATTCCAGCAGCTGGTAAGTGAGATCCCTTAGGACTTCAAGACCGACACGTGATTCCAGAGCTCAGCCGTCATGGTGCTGCAGGAGGCGTGCGAGGCCTACCTGGTGGGGCCCTTTGAGGACACCAACTTGTGTGCCATCCACGCCAAGCGGGTCACCATCATGCCCAAGGACATCCAGCTTGCCTGGATGTCCTCTCTTTTAAGTCCTCTATTACTCCTTTAATTTTCATTTTTATAACTTACCATTACTTTGCAAAGAAAAGACCCTATTTTTAAAAGCAAACTTCATATATATATATATATATATATATATATATATATATATATATATTATAATTTTTGTGACTTTGTTTTTTTCTTAAATTTTTTTTTTTGAGAACCCAACCTCTACCCTAGATTTTCGACCTTTGCTTCTTGGTGTTTGTTATCAATTTTGTACCTTTAAGAACCCAATCTTCAGTACCCACTTTTACTTGGGGGTGTGATTACTGGCTTGACTGCTCTTTCCCCGTTTGGACTCTGATTTTTCTCCACCAGGTTGCCTCTATCTCCTCCCTCTCCCTTCTCTTTTCTACACAACTCGGTGAATCTCTTTGTGTGTTCCGGACTGTGGAGAACACTTAAGGAACTGATTACTGGCTGGATCCGTCTCTCTCCTTTTGATTCCCCCCTTTATCCTCCTGGCCAAATATGTCTTCTTCCTCACTGTTCTCTTCTCTGTATAATTCTGTGAACATCTCTGAGCGGTCCAGACTGTGTAGAGCACATAAGGAAGTGATTACTGGCTAGCTTGCTCTCTTATCTTTTGACTGTCCCCCTTCTCCACCTGGTCACCTCTATCTTCCTCCTCCCTCTTCTCTTCTCCGTGTAACTCTGTGAACTTCTCTGGGTGTCCCTCACTGTGTAGAAACTTTTCATCTTTACCTAGATGTTTTATCATTGGTGCTGTATAGATGGAGAATTCTTGAGGGTACTGCAAGAATAAGACTGAAAACCAGAGGCGGGAAAATTAAGTCCAAATCTTGAGAACACCAGAGACCTCCTGACTCCAGGGAACATTAATCGATAGGAGCTCATCAAAAGCCTCCATACCTAAACTGAATCCAAACATCATCCAAGGGCCAACAAGATCCAGAGCAAGACATACCACACAAATTCTCCAGCAACACAGGAACATAACACTGAGCTTCAATATACAGGCTGCCAAAGTCACACCAAACTCATAGACATCTCATAATTCATTACTGGAGACTTCATTGAACTTCAGAGAGAAGAAATCCAGCTTCACCCACCAGAACACCGACACAAGCTTCCCTAAACAGGAAACCTTGATAAGCCACCAGTCCAACCCCACTCAGACTGAGGAAACTCCAAAATAAAGAGGAATTACAAACTGCCATAATCTGGAATGCCCACTTCAAACACAGCAATATAAGCAAGATGAAAAAGCAGAGAAATAGAGAAAGTCGACAAGATGGTGGAGGAATAGGATGGCAAGACCACTTTATCCCCCACAAATTCATCAAAAGAACATTTGAAAGGACAGTAAAGTCCACAAAACAACTTCTGAATGCTGGCAGAGGACATCAGGAACCCAGGAAAGCAGCCCATTGTCTTCGAAAGGAGGTAGGAAAAAACAAAAAAGATAAAAAGAGAGACAAAAGAGGTAAGGATGGAGCTCTGTCCCGGGAAGGGAGGCTTTAAAAAGAGAGAAGTTTCCAAACACCAGGAAACACTCTCACTGACGAGTCTCTGGCTAGCATTGGAACCTCAGAGGGCCTCATAATCGGGAGGAAAAAGAAATAAATAATTAAAACCCACAGATGCCCGCCAAACTGTAACTCCCAGTGGAAAAGCAGCACAGACGCCCACATCCACCATTAGCAAGCAGGGGCTGGGCAAGGAGGAGCCGGCTGAACTGCTTAGAGAGAGGTCTGGGCCTGAATGCAGGGAGAGCAATCTGAGAGAACTAACTGGGGATAGCAAAGCAGACTGTGGAGTAGCTTCCCCTTGAAAAGTTGGAAAGCCCTAACCTAAGACTCTGCCAGCCACGCTCACAGAACAAAGGACTGAGCAGAGCTAGCTGGCTTCGGTCGGCCCATCCCCCATCCCCCACGGAGACAGGTGGGGGAGCACAGCGAGAGCCGGAAGGGGGCAAACGCGGCCCCAGAGAGGCATCCGATACCAAACTGCAGGCATGTTTTGTTGCTAACCAAGACTTCTTCGGGCCAGTCGATATCCACCTGAGAAGGTGAGCCGGTTGTGCACTCAGAAAACCAAGTGGCAGGGACCAGGGAGGCGATAAGTTGCAGCGACCATGCTTGCCAAACACCTGGTCACCTGAGCTGCTCAAACCAGGGAAGGCACAAAACTCAGGCCCAACCAAGTCTGCCCCTTTGTGGAGTACCTGAGAAACTGATACTGAGCCGCTCAGACCTGGGAAGTGCATACAACCCAACGCCACCTTCGGAGAGTTCCTGGCAGAGCAGCCTAGAGCCTGTGCACTGGACAATGGGACAGCACACACGCCGTGAGCAGGGGCAAACCCAGTGTGGCCAAGACACTGTGAGCACTCCCCACAGATGCCAGAGATATTTGTCTGCAGTGTTCCTCCCTTCCCAGAACAGGACTGAACAACAGCCTTAAAACGTGTCAACCACCGCCCCCTAGTGTCAGGGTGGAAATTAGACACTGAAGAGACCAGCAAATAGAAGCTAAAACAGAGGGAACCACCTTGGAAATGACAGATAAGGAAGTCTAGACTACTCCAAGAATAAGACCAAAAACCAGAGGCAAGAGGCTTAAGCCCGAATCCTGAGAACACCAGAGAACTCCTGACTCCAGGGAACATTAATTGATAGGAGCTCATCAAACGCCTCCATACCTACACTAAAACCAAACACCACCCAAGGGTCAACAAGTTCCAGAGCAAAACATACCACTCAAATTCTCCAGCAACACAGGAAAATAGCCCTGAGCTTTAATATACAGGCTGCCCAAAGTCCCTCCAAACCCACTGACATCTCAAAACTCATTACTGGACACTTCATTGCACTCCAGAGAGAACAAATCCAGCTCCAACCACTAGAACACCGACACAAGCTTCCCTAACCAGGGAACCTTGAAAAGTCACCCATCCAAACCCACACACAGCGAGGAAACTACATAATAAAGAGAACTCCACAAACTGCCAGAAGACGGAAAGGCCAACCCAAGCACAAAAATATAAGCAAGATGAATAGGTAGAGAAATACCCAGCAAGTAAAGTAACAGGATAAATGCCCACCAACACAAACAAAAGAGGAAGATATAGGGAATCTACCTGATAAAGAATTTCGAATTTTGATAATGGTGAAAATGATTCAAAATCTTGAAAGCAAAATGGAGTTACAGATAAATAACCTGGAGAAAATGATTGAGAAGATGCAAGAAAGGTTTAATAAGGACTTAGAGGAAATAAAAAAGAGTCAATATACAATGAATAATGCAATAGATGAGATCAGAAACACTCTGGAGATTACGAACAGTAGAGTAAAGTAGGCAGAAGACAGGATAAGTGAGCTAGAAGATAGAATTGTAGAAATAAATGAAACAGGAAAAAGAAAAACGAATTAAAAGAAAGGAGGACAATATTAGAGACCTCTGGGACAATGTTAAAGGCCCCAACACTCGAATCATAGGAGTCCCAGAAGAAGAAGACAATAAGAAAGACCATGAGAGAATACTTGAGGAGATAATAGTTGGAAACTTCCCTAAAATGGGGAAAGAAATAATCACCCAAGTCCAAGAATCCCAGACAGTCCCTAACAGAATAAACCCAAGGTGAAATACTCCAAGACACATATTAATCAAATTAACAAAGATGAAACACAAAAAAGAAATATTAAAAGCAGCAAGTGAAAAGCGGCAAATAACACAGAAGGGGATTCCCATAAGGATTACAGCTGATCTTTCAACAGAAACTTTTCAGGCCAGGAGGGAATGGCAAGACATACTTAAAGTGATGAAAGAAAACCTGCAGCCCAGATGACTGTACCCAGCAAGGATCTCATTCAAATATGAAGGAGAAATCAAAAGCTTTACAGACAAGCAAAAGCTGAGGGAATTCAGCATCACCAAACCAGCTCTCCAACAAATGCTAAAGGATCTTCTCTAGAAAGGAAACACAGAAAGGGTGTATAAACTCGAACTGAAAGCAATAAAGGAAATGGCAATGGGATCATACTTATCAATAATTACCTTAAACGTAAATGGTTTGAATGTCCCCAAAAGACAAAGGCTGGCTGAATGGATACCAAAACAAGAACCCCATATATGTTGTCTACAAGAGACCCACCTCAAAACAAGGGACACATACAGACTGAAAGTGAAGGGCTGGAAAAAGCTATTCCATGCAAATAGAGACCAAAAGAAAGCAGGAATAGCAATACTCATATCAGATAAAATAGACTTTAAAACAAAGGCTGTGAAAAGAGGCAAAAAGGAAACTACATAATGATCAAAATACCAATCCAAGAAGAAGATAAAACAATTATAAATATTTATGCACCCAACATAGGAGCACCGCAATATGTAAGAAACTTACTAACAAGTATGAAAAGGGAAGTTAACAACAACAGATTAATAGTGGGAGACTTTAATACACCACTCACACCTATGAATAGATCAACTAAACAGAAAATTAACAAGGAAACACATACTTTAAATGATACAATAGACCAGTTAGACCTAATAGATCTCTGAATTTCACATTTTTCTCAAGCACACATGGAACCTCCTGCAGGATAGATCATATCCTCAGCCATAAATCTAGCCTTGGTAAATTCAAAAAAATTGAAATCATTCCAAGTGTCATTTCTGACCACAATGCAGTAAGATTAGATCTCAATTACAAGAGAAAAACTATTAAAAATGCCAACATACGGAGGATGAACAACACGCTGCTGAATAATGAACAAATCATAGATGAAATCAAAAGAGAAATCAAAATATGCACAGAAATGAATGAAAATGAAAACACAACAACCCCAAACCTCTGGGACACTTAATGGAACAAAATAGAAAGCCCAGAGATAAATCCATGCACCTTTGGACACTTTATCTCTGAATAAAGGGGAAATAATATAAAATGGAGAAAGGACAGTATCTTTAACAAGTAGCACTGTGAAAACTGGTGAGCCACTTGTAAAAGAATGAAACTAGAACACTTCCTAACACCACACACAAAAATAAACTCAAAATGAATTAAAGATCTAAATGTAAGACCAGAAACTATAAAACTCCTAGAGGAGAACATAGGCAAAACACTCCCCGACATAAATCACAGCAGGATCTTCCATGACCCACCTCACAGAATATTGGAAATAAAAGCAAAAATAAACAAATGAGACCTAATTAAAATTAAAAGCTTTTGCACAGCAAAGGAAACTATAAGCAAGGTAAAAAGACAGCCTTCAGAATGGGAGAAAATAATAGCAAATGAAACAACTGACAAAGGATTATTCTCAGAAATATACAAACAACTCCTGCAGCTCAATTACAGAAAAATAAATGATCTAATAGAAAAATGGGCCAAAGAACTCAACAGACATTTATCCAAAGAAGACATACAGATGGCTAACAAACACATGAAAAAATGCTTAACATCCCTTTTAATCAGAGAAATGAAAATCAAAACCACAATGAGATACCATTACACACCATTCAGAATGGCTGCTATCGAAATGTCTATATGCAATAAATGATGGAGAGGGTGTGGAGAGAAGGAAACCCTCTTACACTGTTGGTGGGAATGCAAACTAGTATAGCCACTATGGAGAACAGTGTGGAGATTCCTCAAAAAACTGGAAATAGAACTGCCATATGATCCAGCAATCGCACTCCTGGGCATACACACCGAGGATACCAGAATTGAAAGAGACACATGTACTCCCATGTTCATCGCAGCACTGTTTATAATAGCCAGGACATGGAAGCCACCTAGATGTCCATCTGCAGATGAATGGATAAGAAAGCTTTGGTACATATACACAATGGAGTATTACTCAGCCATTAAAAAGAATGCATTTGAATCATTTCTAATGAGGTGGATGAAACTGGAGCCTATTATACAGAGTGAAGTAAGCCAGAAAGACAAATACCAATACAGTATACTAACCCATATATATGGAATTTAGGAAGATGCAAATGATAACCCTGTATACGAGACAGCAAAAGAGACACAGATGTATAGAACAGTCTTTGGGACTCTGTGGGAGAGGGTGAGGGTGTGATGATTTGGGAGAATGGCATTGAAACATGTATATTATCATATGTGAAATGAATCGCCAGTTCAGGGTCGATGCATGATACAGGATGCTCGGGGTTGATGTGCGGCCATGACCCAGAGGGAGGATATGGGAAGGAGGGAGGTGGAAGGAGGTTTCAGGAAGGGGAACTCATGTATACCCGGGGTGGATTCATGTAAATATATGGCAAAACCAACCAATATAATATTGTAAAATAATTAGCCTCCAATAAAAAAAAAAAAAAAGGAGAGAAATAACCAGCAGGTAAAGGAAAAAGTTAAATGCCCGCCAAACCAAACAAAAGAGGAAGACATAGGGAATCTACCTGATAAAGAATTCCGATAAATGATAGTGAAAATGATCCAAAATCTTGAAAATTAAATGGAGTTGAAGATAAATAGCCTGGAGACAAGGATCTAGAAGATGCAAGAAAGGTTTAACAAGGATCTAGAAGAAATAAAAAAGGTCAATATATAATCAATAATTCAATAAATGAGATAAAAAACACTCTGGAAGCAACCAGCAGTAGAATAACAGAGGCAGAAAATAGGATAAGTGAGCTAGAAGATAGAATGATAAAAATAAATGAAACAGAGAGGAAAAAAGAAAAACAAATTAATAGAAATGAGGTCAATCTCAGAGACCTCTGGGAAAATGTTAAATGCCCCAACATTTGAAACATAGGTGTCCCAGAAGAAGAAGACAAAATAAAGACCATGAGAAAATACTTGAGGAGATAATAGTTGAAAACTTCCCTAAAATGAGGAAGGAAATAATCCCACAAGTCCAAGAAACCCAGAGTCCCAAACAGGATAAACCCAAGGCGAAACACCCCAAGACACATCTTAATCAAATTAACAAAGATCAAACACAAAGAACAAATATTAAAAGCAACAAGGGAAAAACAGCAAATAACACATAAGGGGATTCCCATCAGGATAACAGCTGAACTTTCAATAGAAACTCTTCAGGCCAAGAGGGAATGGCAAGACATACTTAAAGTGATGAAGGAAAATAAGCTAAAGCCTAGATTACTGTACCCAGCAAGCATCTCATTCAAATATGAAGGAGAAATCAAAAGCTTTACAGACAAGCAAAAGCTGAGAGAATTCAGCAGCAACAAACCAGCTCTCCAACAAGTGCTAAAACCATCTCTAGACAGGAAACAGAGAAAGGGTATTTAAACTCGAACCCAAAACAATAAAATAAATGGCAACGGGATCATATTTATCAATAATTATCTTAAATGTAAATGGGATGAATGCCCCAACCAAAAGACTAAGACTGGCTGAATGGATACAAAAACAAGACCCCTATGAGCCCTATATATGATGTCTACAAGAGACCCACCTCGAAACAAGGGACACATACAGACTGAAAGTTAAGGGCTGGAAAAAGATATTATATGCAAATTGAGACCAAAAAAAGCAAGAGTAGCAATACTCATATCAGATAAGATAGACTTTAAAACAAAAGGTGTGAAAAGAGACAAAGAAGGACACTACATAATGATCAAAGGATCAATCCAAGAAGAAGATACAACAATTGTAAATATATATACACCCAACATAGGAGCACCGCAATATGTTCAGTTCAGTTCAGTCGCTCAGTCGTGTCCGACTCTCCGCGACCCCATGAATCACAGCACGCCAGGCCTCCCTGTCCATCACCAACTCCCGGAGTACACTCAAACTCATGTCCACAGAGTCGGTGATGCCATCCAGCCATCTCATTCTCCGTCGTCCCCTTCTCCTCCCACCCCCAATCTTTCCCAGCATCAGAGTCTTTTCCAGTGAGTCAACTCGTCGCATGAGGTGGCCAAGGTATTGGAGTTTCAGCTTTAGCATCAGTCCCTCCAATGAACATCCAGGATTGATCTCCTTTAGAATGGACTGGTTGGATCTCCTTGCAGTATAAGGGACTCTCAAGAGTCTTCTCCAACACCACAGTTCAAAAGCATCGACTCTTCGGCGATCAGCCTTCTTCACAGTCCAACTCTCACATCCATACATAACCACGGGAAAAACCATTGCCTTGACTAGACGGACCTTGGTTGGCAAAGTAATGTCTCTGCTTTTTAATATACTATCAAGGTTGGTCATAACTTTCCTTCCAAGGAGCAAGCGTCTTTTAATTTCATGGCTGCAATCAGCATCTGCAGTGATTTTGGAGCCCCCAAAAACAAAGTCTGACACTGTTTCCACTGTTTTTCCATCTATTTCCCATGAAGTGATGGGACCAGATGCCATGATCTTTGTTTTCTGAATGTTGAGCTTCAAACCAACCTTTTCACTCTCCTCTTTCACTTTCATCAAGAGGCTTTTGAGTTCCTCTTCACTTTCTGCCATAAGGGTAGTGTCATCTGCATATCTGAGGTTATTGATATTTCTCCCAGCAATCTTGATTCCAGCTTGTGCTTCTTCCAGCCCAGCGTTCCTCATGATGTACTCTGCATATAAGTTAAATAAGCAAGGTGACAATATACAACCTTGACGTACACCTTTTCCTATTTGGAACCAGTCTGTTGTTCCATGTCCAGTTCTAACTGTTGCTTCCTGACCTGCATACAGGTTTCTCAAGAGGCAGGTCAGGCTGAGGCCAGGACCGCAATATGTAAGAGAATTACTAACAAGTATGAAAGGGGAAATTAACAATAACACAAAAAATAGTGGGAGACTTTCATACCCCACTCACACCTATGGATAGATCAACTAAACAGAAAATTAACAAGAAATCACAAACTTAGATGATACAATAGACCAGTTAGACCTAATTGACTTCTATAGGGACATTTCATCCCAAAGCAATGAATTTCAGCTTTTTCTCAAGTGCACCCAGAAGCTTCTTCAGGACAGATCACATCCTGGTCCCTCAATATAGTCTTGGTAATTCAAAAAAATTGAAATAATTCCAAGCATATTTTCTTACCACAATAAAGTAAGATTAGATCTCAATTACAGGAGAAAAACTGTTTAAAATTCCCAACATATAGATGCTGAACAACACGCTGCTGAATAACCAACAAATCATAGAAGAAATTAAAAAGAAACACCTCAAAATATGCAAAGAAACGAATGAAAATGAAAACACAACAACCCAACACTTGTGGGACAGTGTAAAAGCAGTCCAAAGGGGAAGGTTCATAACAATACAGGCATACCTCAAGAAACAAGAAAAAAGTCAACTAAATACCCTAACTCTACATCTAAAGCAACTAGAAAAGGAAGAAATGAAGAACCACAGGGTGAGTAGAAGGAAAGAAATCTTAAAAATTAGGGTAGAAAAAAATGCAAAGAAACAAAAGAGAACATAGAAATTATCAAAAAAGCCAAAAGCTGGTTCTTTGAGAAGATAAATAAAATTAACAAACCATTAACCAGACTCATCAAGAAACAAAGGGAGAAAAACCAAATCAAGAAAATTAGAAATGAAAATGTAGTGATCACAACAGATAACAGAGAAATACAAAGGATCATGAGACTACTATCAGCAATTATATGCCCATAAAATGGACAACTTGGAAGAAATGTGCAAATTCTTAGAAAAGTACAACTTTCCAAAACTGAACCAGGAAGAAATAGAAAATCTGAACAGACCCATCACAAGCACGGTAATGGAAACTGTAATCAGAAATCTTTCAGCAAACAAAAGCCCAGGACCAGAAGGTTTCATAGCTGAATTCTACCAAAAATTTAGAGAAGAGTTAACACCTATCCTACTCAAACTCTTCCAGAAAATTGCAGAGGAATGTAAACTTCCAAACTCATTCTTTGAACCCACCATCACCGTAATACCAAAGCAGACATTCCTCATACCAAAACAAAGATGCCACAAAAAAAGAAAACTACAGGCCAATATCACTGATGAACGTAGATGCAAAAATCCTTAAGAAAAGTATAGCAAACAGAATCCAACAACCTATTAAAAAGTTCGTACATCATGACCAAGTGGGCTTTATCCCAGGAATGCAAGGAGTCTTCAATATCCACAAATCAATCAATGTAATTCACCACATTAACAAGTTGAAAAATAAAAAAACATAGGATTATCTCAATAGATGCAGAGAAAACGTTTGATAAACTTGAACATCCATTTATCATAAAAAACCTTCCAGAAATCAGGAATAGAAGGAACATACCTCAACATAATAAAAGCCATGAATGACAAACCCACTGGAGAAGGAAATGGCAACACATTCCAGTACTCTTGCCTGGAAATCCCATCTTCGGAGGAGCCTGGTGGGCTACAGTCCATGGGATCCCGAAGAGTCTGAAACAGCTGAGCGACTTCACTTTCAATTTTCAATTTCATGCATTGGAGAATGAAATTGCAACCCATTCCAGTGTTCTTGCCTGGAAAATCCAAGGGACGGGGGAGACTGGTGGCCTGCCATCTATGGGGTCGCACGGAGTCAGAAATGACTGAAGCAACTTAGCAGCACCAGTTGCAGCAGCAGCATGATAAACTCACAGCAAACATTATTCTCAATGGTGACAAATTGAAAGCCTTTCCCCTAAAGTCAGGAACAAGACAAGGGTGCCCAATCTCACCACGACTATTCAACATAGTTTTGGAAGTTTTGGCCACAGCAATCAGAGCAGAAGAAAACATGAAATGAATCCAAATTGGAAAAGAAGAAGTAAAACACTCATTGTTTGCAGATGGCATGATCCTCTACACAGAAAACCCTAAAGACTCTACCAGAAAATTACTAGAGCTAATCAATGAATACAGTAAAGTTGCAGAATATATAATCAGCACACAGAAATCCCTTTCATCCTATACAATAATAATGAGAAAATAGAAACAGAAATTAAGGAAACAATTCCATTCACCATTGCAACGAAAAGAATAAAATACTTAGGAATATATCTACCTAAAGAAACAAAAGACCTATATATAGAAAACTGTAAAACACTGGTGAAAGAAATCAGAGAGGAAACTAATACATGGAGAAATATGCCGTGTTCATGGACTGGAAGAATAAATACTGTGAAAATGAATGTATTATCCAAAGTAATTTATAGGTTGAATGCAATCCCGATCAAGCTACCAACGGTATTTTTCACAGAACTAGAACAAACAATCTCACAATTTGTATGGAAATACAATAAACCTCAAATAGCCAAAGCAATCTTGAAGAATGGACTGGGGGGATCAACCTGCCGGACTTCAGGCTCTACTACAAAGCCACAGTCATCAAGACAGTATGGTACTGGCACAAAGACAGAAATATAGATCAATGAAACAAAATAGAAAGCCCAGAGATAAATCCATGCACCTATGGACATCTTATCTTTGACCAAAGAGGCAAGAATATTTAATGGAGAAAGACAATCTCTTTGAAAAGTAGTGCTAGGAAAACTCATCAACCACTTGTAAAAGAATGAAGCTAGAACACTTTCTAACACCATACGATGTGAGAGGCATGGATTCCGGCGGTGCAGACGCGAGAGACTCCGGCTCCGGTGCAACTGACCATGTGCAGAAGCATGGCCCAGAGGAGTTACCTCAAGTCCAAGGTAAGGTACATTGGCTGCGCTTTGCTGGAGCAGCTGTGAACAGATATCCCACGACCAAGGTAAGTTCAGTTCAGTAAAGTTCAGGTCAGTCGCTCAGTCGTGTCCGACTCTTTGCGACGCCATGAATCATAGCACACCAGGATTCCCTGTCCATCACCAACTCCTGGAGTTCACTCAAACTCATGTCCATCGAATCAGTTATGCCATCCAGCCATCTCATTCTCTGTTGTCCCCTTCTCCTCCCGCCCCCAATCCTTCCCAGCATCAGAGTCTTTTCCAGTGAGTCAACTCGCCGCATGAGGTGGCCAAAGTATTGGAGTTTCAGCTTTAGCATCAGTCCTTCCAATGAACACCCAGGATTGATCTCCTTTAGAATGGACTGGTTGGATCTCCTTGCAGTCCAAGGGACTCTCAAGAGTCTTCTGCATCACCACAGTTCAAAAGCATCAATCTTCGGGGATCAGCTTTCGTTCTTTTTTTTTTTTTTTAATTTATTGGAGGCTAATTATTTTACGATAATATATTGGTTGGTTTTGCCATACATTGGCATGAATCGGCCCCGGGTGTACATGAGTTCCCCTGCCTGAGCCCCCCTTCCACCTCCCTCCTCCCTTTAACCTCCCTCTGGGTCATCCCCGCACACCAGCCCCGAGCATCCTGTAACATGCATCGACCCTGAACTG
Source organism: Moschus berezovskii (assembly GCF_049115385.1). Classification (NCBI taxonomy): domain Eukaryota; kingdom Metazoa; phylum Chordata; class Mammalia; order Artiodactyla; family Moschidae; genus Moschus; species Moschus berezovskii. The sequence continues at coordinate 68,189,486 of NC_142488.1, forward strand.
GAGATTCGTTCCACATATGAAAACATATATGTTTCAATGCCATTCTCCCAAATCATCCCACCCTCACCCTCTCCTACAGAGTCCCAATGACTGTTCTATATATCTGTGTCTCTTTTGCTGTCTCTTATACAGGGTTATCATTTCCATCTTTCTAAATTCCATATATATGCATTCAGTTCAGTTCAGTTCAATCGATCAGTCATGTCCGACTCTCCGCGACCCCATGAATCACAGCACGCCAGGCCTCCCTGTCCATCACCAACTCCCAGAGTTCACTCAACTCATGTCCACAGAGTCGGTGATGCCATCCAGCCATCTCATTCTCTGTCATCCACTTCTCCTCCCGCCCCCAACCTTTCCCAGCATCAGAGTCTTTTCCAGTGAGTCAACTTGTCGGATGAGGTGGCCAAGTATTGGAGTTTCAGCTTCAGCATCAGTCCTTCCAAAGAACACACAGGATTGATCTCCTCTAGAATGGACTGGTTGGATCCCTTTTCAGTACAAGGGACTCTCAAGTGTCTTCTCCAACACCACAGTTCAAAAGCATCAATTCTTCGGCGATCAGCTTTCTTCACAGTCCAACTCTAACATCCACACATGACCACTGGGAAAACCATAGCCTTGACTAGACGGACATTTGTTTGCAAAGTAATGTCTTTGCTTTTTAATATACTATCTAGATTGGTCATAACTTTCCTTCCAAGGAGTAAGCATCTTTTAATTTCATGGCTGCGATCAGCATCCGCATTGATTTTGGAGCCCAAAAAAATAAAGTCTGACACTGTTTCCACTGTTTTTCCATCTATTTCACATGAAGTGATGGGACCAGATGCCATGATCTTAGTTTTCTGAATGTTGGGCTTCAATCCAACTTTTTCACTCTCCTCTTTCACTTTCATCAAGAGGCCTTTGAGTTCCTCTTCACTTTCTGCCATAAGGGTAGTGTCATCTGCATATGTGAGGTGATTGATATTTCTCCCAGCAATCTTGATTCCAGCTTGTGCTTCTTCCAGCCCAGCATTCCTCATGATGTACTCTGCATAGAAGTTAAATAAGCAAGGTGACAATATACAGCCTTGACGCACTCCTTTTCCTATTTGGAACCAGTCTGTTGTTCCACGTACCATTCTGACTGTTGCTTCCTGACTTGCATACAGGTTTCTCAAGAGGCAGGTCAGGTGGTCTCGTATTCCCATCTCTTTCAGAATTTTACACAGTTTATTGTGATCAACACAGTCAAAGGCTTTGGCATAGTCAATGAAGCAGAAATAGATGTTTTTCTGGAACTCTTGCTTTCTCTATGATCCAGCGGATGTTGGCAATTTGATCTCTGGTGCCTCTGCCTTTTCTAAAACCTGCTTGAACATCTGGGAGTTCACGGTTCACATATTGCTGACACATATATTCGTTAGTATACTGTATTGGTGTTTTTCTTTCTGGCTTACTTCACTCTATATAATAGGCTCCAGTTTCATCCACCTCATTAGAAATGATTCAAATGCATTCTTTTTAATGGCTGAGTAATACTCCATTGTGTATATGTACCAAAGCTTTCTTATCCATTCGTCTACAGATGGACATCTAGGTTGCTTCCATGTCCTCGCTATTATAAACAGTGCTGCATTGAACATTGGAGTATATGTGTCTCTTTCAATTCTGGTTTCCTCAGTGTGTATGCCCAGGAGTACGATTGCTGGATCATATGGCAGTTCTATTTCCAGTTTTTTGAGGAATCTCCACACTGTTCTCCATAGTGGCTCTACTAGTTTGCATTCCCACCAACAGTGTAAGAGGGTTCCCTTCTCTCCACACCCTCTCCAGGCTTTTTTTGCGTGTAGACTTTTGGATTGCAGCCATTCTGACTGGTGTGAAATGGTATCTCATTGTGGTTTTGATTTGCATTTCTCCGATTATGAGGGATGTTGAGCATTTTTTCATGTGTTTGTTAGCCATCTTTATGTCTTCTTTGGAGAAATGTCTGTTTAGTTCTTTGGCCCATTTTTTGATTAGGTCACTTATTTTTCTGGAATTGAGCTGCAGGAGCTGCTTGTATATTTTGGAGATTAATCCTTTATCAGTTGCTTCATTTGCTATTATTTTCTCCCATTCTGAAGGCTGTCTTTTCACCTTGCTTAGAGTTTCCTTTGCTGTGCAGAAGCTTTTGATTTTAATTAGGTCCCATTTGTTTATTTTTGCTTTTATTTCCAATATTCTGGAAGGTGGGTCTTGGAGGATCCTGCTGTGATTTATGTCAGAGAGTGTTTTGCCTATGTTCTCCTCTTGGAATTTTTTAGAATCTGGTCTTACATTTAGCTCTCTAATCCATTTTGAGTTTATTTTGGTGTGTGGAGTTAGGGAGTGTTCTAGTTTCATTCTTTTACACGTGGCTGACCAGTTTTCCCAGCACCACTTGTTAAAGAGACTGTCTTTTTTCCATTTTATATTATTACCTCCTTTTTCAAAGATAAGGTGTCCTTAGGTGCGTGGATTTATCTCTGGGGTTTCCATTTTGTTCCACTGATCTCTATTTCTGTCTTTATGCCAGTACCATACTGTCGTGATGACTGTGGCTTTGTAGTAGAGCCTGAAGTCCGGCAGGTTAATTTCCCCAGTTCCATTCTTCTTCCTCAACATTGCTTTGGCTATTCAAGTTTTTTTGTTTTTCCATACAAATTGTGAGATTATTTGTTCTAGCTATGTGAAAAATATCGTTGGTAGTCTGATAGGCATTGCATCGAATGTATAAATTACTTTGGATAGTATACTCATTTTTACAATATTTATTCTTCCAATCCACGAACACGGTATATTTCTCCATCTATTAGTGTCCTCTTTGATTACTTTCACTAGTGTTTTATAGTTTTCTATATACAAGTCTTTTGTTTCCTTAGGTAGATATATTCCTAAGTATTTAATTCTTTTCGTTGCAACGGTGAATGGAATAGTTTCCTTAATTTCTCTTTCTATTTTCTCATTATTAGTGTATAGGAATGCAAGGGATTTCTGTGTGTTGATTTTATATTGTGCAACCTTACCTTATTCACTGATTAGCTCTAGTAGTTTTCTGGTAGAGTCTTTAGGATTTCCTGTGTAGAGGATCATGTCTTCAGTGAACAGTGCAAGTTCTACTTCTTCTTTTCCAATTTGTATTCCTTCTATATATTTTTCTGCTCTGATTGCTATAGCCAAAACCTCTAGAACTATGTTGAATAGTAGCGGTGAGAGTGGGTACCCTTGTCTTCTTCCTGACTTTAGGGGAAATGGTTTCAGTTTTTCACCATTGAGGATAATGTTTGCCGTGGGTTTGTCATATACAGCTTCTATTATGTTGAGGTATGTCCCGTCTACTCCCGCTTTCTGGAGGGTTTTCATCATAAATGGATTTTGAATTTTGTTGAAGGCTTTCTCTGCATCTATTGAGATAATCATGTGATTTTTATTTTTCACTTTGTTAATGTGGTGTATTACATTGATTGATTTGCGGATATTGAAAACTCCTTGCATTCCTGGGATAAAGCCCACTTGGTCATGATATATGATCTTCTAAATGTGTTGTTGGATTCTGATTGCTAGAATTTTGTTCAGGATTTTTACATCTATGTTCATCATTGTTATTGGCCTGTAGTTTTCTATTTTTGTGGGATCTTTACCAGGTTTTGGGATTAGGGTGATGGTGGCCTCATAGAATGAGTTTGGAAGCTTCCCTTCCTCAGTAGTTTTCTGGAAGAGTTTGAGTAGAATAGGTGTTAGCTCTTCTCTAAATTTTTGGTAGAATTCAGCTGTGAAGCTGTCTGGACCTGAGCTTTTGTTTGCTGGAAGATTCCTGATTACAACCTCTAGTTCAGTGCTTGTGATGGGTCTGTTCAGATTTTCTATTTCTTCCTGGCTCAGTCTTGGAAAATTGTACTTTTCTAGGAATTTGTCCATTTCTTCCAGGTTATTCCTGTTATGGCCATATAATTGCTGATAGTATTCTCTAATAATCCTTTGTATTTCTGTGTTTTCGGTTGTGATCTCTCCATTTTCATTTCTAATTTTATTGATTTGGTTCTTCTCCCTGTATTTCTTGATGAGTCTGGCTAGTGGTTTGTCAATTTCATTTACTTTCTCAGAGAACCTGCTTTTGGCTTTACTGATTTTTGCTATGGTCTCTTTTGTTTCTTTTGCATTTATGTCTGCCCTAATTTTTACGATTTCTTTCCTTCTACTGACCCTGGGGTTCTTCATTTCTTCCTTTAATACTTTCCTTAGATGTAGAGTTAGGTTATTTAGTTGACTTTTATCTTGTTTCTTGAGGTGTGCCTGTATTGCTATGAACTTCCCCCTTGGCACTGCTTTTACAGTGTCCCAGAGGTTTTGGCTTGTTGCGTTTTCATTTTCATTCATTTCTATGCATATTTTTATTTCTCTTTTGATTTCTTCTATGATTTGTTCATTATTCAGCAGCGTGTTGTTCAGCCTCCATATGTTGGCATTTTTAATGGTTTTTCTCCTGTAATTGAGATCTCATCTTACTCCATTGTGGTCAGAAATGATGCTTGGAATGATTTCAATTTTTTGGAATTTACCAAGGCTAGATTTATGGCCCAGGATGTGATCTATCCTGGAAAAGTTTCCGTGTGTGCTTGATAAAAAGGTGAATTCATTGTTTGGGGGTGAAATGTCCTATAGATATCTATTAGGTCTAACTGGTCTATTGTATTATTTAAAGTTTGTGTTTCCTTATTAATTTTCTGTTTAGTTTATCTATCCATAGATGTAAGTGGGGTATTAAAATCTCCCATTATTATTGCATTGTTGTTTATTTCCCCTTTCATACTTGTTAGTAATTGTCTTCCATATTGTGGTGCTCGTATGTTGGGTGCATAAATATTTATATGTTAAATCTTCTTCTTGGATTGATCCTTTGATCATTATGTAGTTTCCTTCTTTGTCTCTTTTAATTGCCTTAGTTTTAAAGTCTATTTTATCTGATATGAGTATTGCTACTCCTGCTTTTTTTTGGTCACTATTTGCATGGAATATCTTTTTCCAGACCTTCACTTTCAGTGTCTATGTTTCCCTCGTTTTGAGGTGGGTCTCTTGTAGACAACATATATGGGGTTCCTATTTTTGTATCCATTCAGCCAGCCTTTGTCTTTTGGTTGGGGCATTCAACCCATTTATGTTTAGTGTAATTATTGATAAGTGTGATCCCGTTGCCATTTTCTCTATTGCTTTGGGTTCGAGTTTATACACGCTTTCTGTGTTTCCTGTCTAGAGAAGATCCTTTAGCAATTGTAGGAGAGCTGGTTTGGTGATGCTGAATTTTCTCAGCTTTTGCTTGTCTGTAAAGCTTTTGATTTCTCCTTCATATTTGAATGAGATTCTTGCTGGGTACAGTAATCTGGGCTGTATATTATTTTCTTTCATCACCTTAAGTATGTCTTTCCATTCCCTCCTGGCCTGAAAAGTTTCTGTTGAAAGATCAGCTCTTATCCTTACGGGACTCCCCTTGTGTGTTATTTGCTTCATTTCCTTGCTGCTTTTGATATTTGTTCTTTGTGTTTGATCGTTGTTAATTTGATTAATATGTGTCTTGGAGTATTTCTCCTTGGGTTTATCCTTTGGGGACTCTCTCGGTTTCTTGGACTTGGGTGATTATTTCTTTCCCCATTTTAGGGAAGTTTTCAACTATTATCTCCTCAAGTATTCTCTCATGGCCTTACTTTTTGTCTTCTTCTTCTGTGACTCCTATGTTTCAAATGTTGGAGCACTTAGCATTGTCCCAGAGGTCTCTAATATTGTCCTCATTTCTTTTAATTCGTTTTTCTTTTTGCTCTCTGTTTCATTTATTTCTACAATTCTATCTTCTAGCTCACTTATCCTGTCTTCTCTCTCTGTTTTCTACTGTTTGTTCCCTCCAGAGTGTTTCTGATCTCATCTATTGCATTATTCATTGTATATTGACTCTTTTTTATTTCCTCTAAGTTCTTATTAAACCTTTCTTCCATCTTCTCAATTATTTTCTCCAGGTTATTTATCTGTAACTCTATTTTGCTTTCAAGATTTTGAATCATTTTCACCATCAAAATTGTGAATTCTTTTTCAGCTACATTCCCTATAGCTTCTTCTTTTGTTTGTGTTGGTGGGCATTTATCTTGTTCTTTACTTTCTGGATATTTCTTTGCCTCTTCATCTTGCTTATATTGCTTTGCTTGGGGCCTTAACCTCTTCTGGCAGTTTGTGGAGTTCTCTTTATTATGTAGTTTCCTTGCTGTGTGTGGGTTTGGACGGGTGACTTGTCAAGGTTCCCTGGTTAGGGAAGCTTGTTGGGTGTTCTGGTGGGTGGAGCTGGATTTGTTCTCTCTGGAGTGCAATGAAGTGTCCAGTAATGGGTTTTGAGATGTTAGTGGGTTTGGAGTGACTTTGGGCAGCCTGCATATTGAAGCTCAGGGCTATTTTCCTGTCTTGCTGGAGAATTTGCATGGTATGTGTTGGTCTGGAACTTGTTGACCTTTGGGTGGTGCTTGGTTTTAGTGTAGGTATGGAGGCGTTTGATGAGCTCCTTTCAATTAATGTTCCCTGGCGTCAGGAGTTCTCTGGTGTTCTCAGGATTCGGGCTTAAGCCTCTTGCCTCTGTTTTTTGGTCTTATTCTTGGAGTAGCCTTTAGACTTCTCTATCTGTCTTTTCCAAGGTGGTTCCCTCTGTTTTAGATTCTGTTTGCTGGTCTCTCCAGTGTCTAATTTCCACCGTGATATTAGGTGGCGGGTGGACACTTTTTAAGGCTCAGTTGTTCAGTCCTGTTCTGGGAAAGGAGGAACACTGCAGACAAATATCTCTGGCATCTGTGGGGAGTGCTCGTAGCATCTCGGCCACACTGGGTTTGCTTCCTCTCACAGCACGTGTGCTGTCCCAGTCTACACTGCATGGGCTCTAAGTTGCTCTTCCAGGAACTCTCCGAGGATGGCACTGCTTTTTATGCACTTCCCAGGTCTGAGCGGCTCAGGATCAGGTTCTCGGGTACTCCACAAAGGGGCAGACTTGGTTGTGCCTGCGTTTTGTGCCTTCCCCGGTCCGAGAAGCTCAGGTGACCAGGTGTTTGGCGAGCACGGTCGCTGCAACTTATCACCTCCCCAGTCCCTGCCACTCGGTTTTCGTGGTGTACAACTGGCATAGCTTCTCAGGTGGATATCGACTGGCCCGAGCCCAAGAAGTCTTGATTAGCAACGAAGCCTGCCTGAAGTTTGGTTTCAGATGCCTTTCTAGGGCCACGGTTGCCCCCTCGGGCTCTGGCAGCCCTCCCTTGCCCGTCTCAGTGGGGTAACGGGGGATGGGCCTACCACAGTCAGCTCGCTCAGTCCTTTGTTCTGTGAGCGGTGTTGGCGGAGTCTTAGGTTAGAGTTTTCCGCCTTTTTGTGGGGAAGTTATCCCAGTCTTCTTTGCTATCCCCAGTTAGATCTCTCAGATTGTTCTCGCGGCATTCAAGCCCAGTCCTCTCTCTAAGCAGTTCAGCCAGCTCCTCCCTACCCAGACCCTGCTTGCTAATGGCTGATACAGGCATCTGTGCTGCTTCTCCGCTGGGAGTTACAGTTTGGCAGGTATTCTGTGGGTTTTAATTATTTCTTTCTTTTTCCTCCTGGTTATGTGGCCCTCTGAGGTTTCAAGGCTCACCACAGATTCGCGAGTGAGAGTGTTTCCTGGTGTTTGGAAACATCTCTCTTTTTAAAGCCTCCCTTCCTGGGAAGGAGCTCCATCCTTAATTTTTTGTCTCTCTTTTTATCTTTTATGTTTTTTCCTACCTCCTTTCGAAGACAATGGGCTCTTTTTCTGTGTGAATGATGTCCTCTGCCAGCGTTCAGAAGTTGTTCTGTGGACTTTATTCCCCATTCAAATGTACTTTAGATGAATTTGTGGGGGAGAGAGTGGTCTCACCATCCTATTTCTCCGCCATCTTGTTCTGGTCTCTCAGCGATCAGCTTTCTTCACAGTCCAACTCTCACATCCATACATGACCACTGGAAAAACCATACCTTTCACTAGACGGACCTTGCGTGGCAAAGTAATGTCTCTGCTTTTTAATATGCTATCTAGGGTGGTCATAGCATTCCTTCCAAGGAGTAAGCGTCTTTTAATTACATGGCTGCAGTCAGCATCTGCAGAGATTTTGGAGTCCCCCAAAATACAGTCTGACACTGTTTCCACTGTTTTTTCATCTATTTCCCATGAAGTGATGGGACCAGATGCCAGGATCTTAGTTTTCTGAATGTTGAACTTCAAGTCAACTTTTTCACTCTCCTCTTCAACTTTCATCAAGAGTCTTCTGAGTTCCTCTTCACTTTCTGCCATAAGGGTGGTGTCATTTGCATATCTGAGATTATTGATATTTCTCCCAGCGGTCTTGATTCCAGCTTGTGATTCTTCCAGCCCAGCGTTCCTCATGATGTACTCTGCATAGAAGTTAAATAAGCAAGGTGACAATATACAGCCTTGACACACTCCTTTTCCTATTTGAAACCAGTCTGTTGTTCCATGTACAGTTTTCACTGTTGTTTCCTGACCTGCATACAGGTTTCTCAAGAGGCAGGTCAGGTGGTCTGGTATTCCCATCTCTTTCAGAATGTTCCACAGTTTATTGTGATCCACACAGTCAAAGGCTTTGGCATAGTCAATGAAGCAGAAATAGATGTTTTCCTGGAACTCTCTTGCTTGCTCCATGATCCAGCGGATGTTGACAATTTGATCTCTGGTGCCTCTGCCTTTTCTAAAACCTGCTTGAACATCTGGGAGTTCACGGTTCACATATTGCTGAAGCCTGGCTTGGAGAATTTTGAGCATGACTTTACTAGCGTGTGAGATGAGTGCAATTGTTTGGTAGTTTGAGCATTCTTTGGCATTGCCTTTCTTTGGGTTTGGAATGAAGACTGACATTTTCCAGTCATGTGGCCACTGGCGAGTTTTCCAAATGTGCTGGCATATTGAGTGCAACACTTTCACAGCATCATATTTCCAGATTTAGAATAGCTCAATTGAAATTCCGTCACCTCCACTATCTTTGTTCGTAGTGATGCTTTCTAAGTCCAACTTGACTTCACATTCCAAGATGTCTGGCTCTAGGTCAGTGATCACGTTATCGTGATTATCATGGTCGTGAAGATCTTTTTTGTACAGTTCTTCTGTGTATTCTTGCCACTTCTTGTTAATATCTTCTACTTCTGTTAGGTCTATAACATTTCTGTCCTTTATGGAGCCCATCTTTGCATGAAATGTTCCCTTGGAATCTCTAATTTTCTTCAAGAGATCTCTTGTTTCTCCTACTCTGTTGTTTTCCTCTATTTCTCTGCACTGATCTCTGAGGAAGGCTTTCTTATCTCTCCTTGCTATTCTTTGGAACTCTGCATTAGATGTTTATATCTTTCCTTTTCTCCTTTGCTTTTTGCCTCTCTTCTTTTCACAGCTACTTGTAAGGCCTCCTCAGACAGCCATTTTGCTTTTTTGCATTTCTTTTCCATGGGGATGATCTTGATCCCTGTCTCCTGTACAATGTCATGAACCTCCATCCAGAGTTCATCAGGCACTCTATCAGATCTAGTCCCTTAAATCTATTTCTCACTTCCACTGTATAATCATAAGGGATTTGAATTAGGTAATATCTGAATTGTCTTGTGGTTTTCTCTACTTTCTTCAATTTAAGTCTGAATTTGGCAATAAAGAATTCATGATCTGAGCCATAGTCAGCTCCTTGTCTTGTTTTTGCTAACTGTATAGAGCTTCTCCATCTCTGGCTGCAAAGAACATAATCAATCTGATTTCGGTGTTGACCATCTGGTGATGTCCATGTGTAGAGTCTTCTCTTGTGTTGTTGGAAAAAGGTATTTGCTATGACCAGTGCGTTCTCTTGGCAAAGCTCTATTAGCCTTTCCCCTGCTTCATTCCGTGCTCCAAGTCCAAATTTGCCTGTTACTCCAGGTATTTCTTGACTTCCTACTTTTGTATTCCAGTCCCCTATAATGAAAAGGACATCTTTTTTGGGTGTTAATTCTAAAAGGTCTTGTAAGACTTCATAAAACCGTTCAACTTCAGCTTCTTCAGTGTTACTGGTTCAGACATAGGCCTGGATTACTGTAATATTGAATGGTTTGCCTTGGAAACAGACAGAAATCATTCTATCCTTTATTTAGATTGCATCCAAGTACTGCAGTTCAGACTCTTTTGTTGACCATGATGGCTACTCCATTTCTTCTAAGGGATTCCTGCCCACAGTAGTAAATATAATGGTATTCTGAGTTAAATTCACCGATTCCAGTCCATTTTAGTTCACTGATTCATAGAATGTCTATGTTCACTCTTGTCATCTCCTTTTTTACTACTTCCAATTTTCCTTGATTCATGGACCTAACATTCCAGGTTCCTATGCAATATTGCTCTTTACAGCATCGGACCTCGCTTCTATCACCAGTCACATCCACAACTGGGTATTGGTTTTGCTTTGGCTCCATCCCTTCATTCTTTCTGGAGTCATTTCTCCACTGATCTCCAGTAGCATACTGGGCACCTAGCGATCTGGGGAATTCCTCATTCAGTGTCCTATCATTTTGCCCTTTGATACTGTTAATGGGGTTCTCCATGCAAGTATACTGAAGTGGTTTGCCATTCCTTTTTCCAGTGGACCACATTCGGCTGTCGTCCATGTGATCAGATCAACTAGTTTCCTGTGATTATGATTTCAGCATGTCTGCCCTCTGATGCCCCCTCGCAATACCTACCATCTTATTTGGTTTTCTCTTAACTTGGGCGTGGGATATCACTTCACAGCTGCTTCAGCAAAGCGCAGCTGCTGCACCTTACCTTGAATGAGGGGTATCTCCTCAAGGCCGCCCCTCCTGACCTTATAAGTGGAGTAGCTCCTCTCGACCCTCTTTCTTGGGACAGCCACTGCCTATTGTATGTGCGTTAGCTCCTCTCGGCCACCGGCCCTGGAATCAGGCATGGAGTAGCTCCTCTCGGCTGTGCTTCTTTGCCTGGTCAGTTGCACCGGGGCCGGCGTGTCTTGCGTCTGTGTCGCCAGGGCTGGCGTCTCTCGCATTAAGAGAAACCCAAATAAGACGGTAGGTATTGGAGGAGGCATCAGAGGGCAGACACACTGAAATCGTAATCACAGAAAACTAGTTGAGCTGATCACATGGATCACAGCCCTTTCTAACTCAATGAAACTAAGCCATGCCGTGTGGGGCCACCCAAGAATGGCAGGTCATGGTGGAGAGGTCTGACAAAATGTGGTCCACTGGAGAAGGGAATGGCAAACCACTTCAGTATACTTGCATGGAGAACCCCATGAACAGTATCAAAGGGCAAAATGATAGGATACTGAATGAGGAATTCCCCAGATCGGTAGGTGCCCAGTATGCTACTTGAGATCAGTGGAGAAATGACTCCAGAAAGAATGAAGGGATGGAGCTAAAGCAAAACCAATACCCAGTTGTGGATGTGACTGGTGATAGAAGCAAGGTCCGATGCTGTAAAAAGCAATATTGCATAGGAACCTGGAATGTTAGGTCCATGTATCAAAGCAAATTGGAAGTGGTCAAACAGGAGATGACAAGAGTGAACATAGACATTCTATGAATCAGTGAACTAAAATGGACTGGAATCGGTGAATTTAACTCAGATGACCATTATATTTGCTACTGTGGGCAGGAATCCCTTAGAAGAAATGGAGTAGCCATCATGGTCAACAAAAGGGTCCGAAATGCAGTACTTGGATGCAATCTTAAAAATGACAGAATGATTTCTGTTTGTTTCCAAGGCAAACCATTCAATATTACAGTAATCCAAGCCTATGTCCTAACCATAATGCTGAAGAAGCCGAAATTGAATGGTTCTATGAAGACCTACAAGACCTTTTAGAATTAACACCCAAAAAAGACGTCCTTTTCATTATAGGGGACTGGAATGCAAAAGTAGGAAGTCAAGAAACACCTGGAGTAACAGGCAAATTTAGCCTTGGAGCACAGAATGAACCAGGGCAAAGGCTAATAGAGTTTTGCCAAGAGAACGCACTGGTCATAGCAAACACCCTCTTCCAACAACACAAGAGAAGACTCTACACATGGACATCACCAGATGGTCAACACCGAAATCATATTGATTATATTCTTTGCAGCCAAAGATGGAGAAGCTGTATACAGTTAGCAAAAACAAGACCAGGAGCTGACTGTTAACCCCTTATTGCCAAACTCAGACTTAAACTGAAGAAAGTAGGGAAAACCACTAGACCATTCAGATATGACCTCAATCAAATCCCTTATGATTATACAGTGGAAGTGAGAAATAGATTTAAGGGACTAGATCTGATTGATAGAGTGCCTGATGAACTCTGGACAGAGGTTCATGACATTGTACAGGAGACAGGGACCAAGGCCATCCCCATGGAAAAGAAATGCAAAAAAGCAAAATGTCTGCCTGAGGAGGCCTTCAAGTAGCTGTGAAAGGAAGAGAAGCGAAAAGCATAGGACAAAAGGAAAGATATAAGCATCTGAATGCAGAGTTCCAAAGAATAGCAAGGAGAGATAAGAAAGCCTTCCTCAGCGATCAATGCACAGAAATAGAGGAAAACAAAAGAATAGGAAAACAAAAGATCTCTTCAAGAAAATTATAGATTTCAAGGGACTATTTCATGCAAAGATGGGCTCGATAAAGGACAGAAATGGTATGGACCTAACAGAAGCAGAAGATATTAAGAAGAGGTGGCAAGAATACACAGAAGAACTATACAAAAAAGATCTTCACGACCAAGATAATTACGAAGGCATGATCCTTCTCCTAGAGGCAGACATCTTGGAATGTGAAGTCAAGTGGGCCTTATAGAGCATCAATATGAACAAAGCTAGTGGAGGTGATGGAATTCCAGTTGAGCTCTTTTAAATCCTGAAAGATGATGCTGTGTAAGTGTTGCATGCAATATGCCAGCACATTTGGAAAACTCAGCAGTGGCCACAGGACTGGAAAAGGTCAGTCTTCATTCCAATCCCAAAGAAAGGCAATGGTAAAGAAGGCTCACACTACCGCACAATTGCACTCATCTCACACGCTAGTAAAGTCATGCTCAAAATTCCCCAAGCCAGGCTTCAGCAATATGTGAACCGTGAACTTCCAGATGTTCAGGCAGGTTTTAGAAAAGGCAGAGGCACCAGAGATCAAATTGCCAACATCCGCTGGATTATGGAGAAAGCAAGAGAGTTCCAGCAAAACATCTATTTCTGCTTCGTTGACTATGCCAAAGCCTTTGACTGTGTGGATCACAATAAACTGTGGAAAATTCTGAAAGAGATGGGAATACCAGACCTCCTGACTTGCTTGTTGAGAAATCTGTATGCAGGTCAGGAAACAACAGTTAGAACTGTACATGGAACAACAGACTCGTTTCAAATAGGAAAAGGAGTACGTCAAGGCTGTATATTGTCACCTTGCTTATTTAAGCATATTCTATGCAGAGTATGAGGAACGCTGGGCTGGAAGAACCACAAGCTGGAATCAAGATTTCTGGGGGAAATATCAATAATCTCAGATATGCAGATGACACCACCCTTATGGCAGAAATTGAAGAGGAACTCAAAGGCCTCTTGATGAAAGTGAAAGAGGAGAGTGAAAAGGTTGGCTTGAAGCTCAACTTTCAGAAAACAAAGATCATGGCATCTGGTCCCATCACTTCCTGGGAAATAGATGGGGAAACTGTGGAAACAGCCTCAGACTTTATTTTTTGGGCTCCAAAATCACTGCGGATGCTGACTGTAGCCATGAAATTAAAAGACACTTACTCCTTGGAAGGAAAGTTATGACCAACTTAGGTAGTATATTAAAAAGCAGTTACATTACTTTGCCAACAAGTCCATCTAGTCAAGGCTACGGTTTTTCCCGTGGTCATGAATGTATGTGAGAGTTGGACTGTGAAGAAAGTTGATCACCGAAGAACTGATGCTTTTGAACTGTGGTGCTGGAGAAGACTCTTGAGAGTCCCTTTGGACTGCAAGGAGATACAACCAATCCGTTCTAAAGGAGATCAGTCTTGGGTGTTCATTGGAAGGACTGATGCTAAAGCAGAAACTCCAATACTTTGTCCACCTCATGGGACGAGTTGACTCACTGGAAAACACTGATGCTGCGAGGGATTGGGGGTGGTTGAAATGGTGACGACAGAGAATGAGATGGCTGAATGGCATCACCGACTCGATGGACATGAGTTTGAGTGAATTCCAGGAGTTTGTGATGGACAGAGAGGCCTGGCACTTTGTGATTCATGGGGTCACAAAGAGTCGGACACGATTGAGCGACTGAACTGAACTGTACACCATACACAAAAATAGACTCTAAATGAATTAAAGTTCTAAACATACGACCAGAAACTATAAATCTCCTAGAGGAGAACATAGGCAAAACACTCTCCGACATAAATCACAGCAGGATCTTCCATGACCCACCTCCCAGAATATTGGAAATAAAAGCAAAAGTAAACAAATGGGACCTAATGAAAATTATAAGCTTTTGCACCACAAAGGAAACTATAAGCAAGGTGAAAAGACAGCATTCAGAATGGGAGAAAATAATAGCAAATAAAGCAATGGACGAATAATTAATTTCAAAAATATACAAGCAACTCCTGCAGCTCAGTTCCAGAAAAATAAACGACCCAATCAAAAAGTGAGCCAAAGATCTACACAGACATTTCTCCAAAGAAGACATACAGATGGCTAACCAACACATGAAATGATGCTCAACATCACTCATTATCAGAGAAATGCGAATCAAAAGAACAATACGGTACCATTTCACGCCAGTCAGAATGGCTGCTATCCAAACATCTACAAGCAATAAATGCTGGAGATGGTGTGGAGAAAAGGGAACCCTCTTACCCTGTTGGTGGAAATGCAAACTAGGACAGCCACTATGGAGAACAGTGGGGAGATTCCTTAAAACCTGGAAATAGAACTGCCATACATCCAATCAATCCTCCTGCTGGGCATACACATGGAGGAAACCGGAATTGAAAGAGACATGTCTACCCCAATGTTTTTCTCAGCACTGTTTATAACAGCCAGGACATGGAAGAAACCTAGATGTTCATCAGCAGACAAATGGATAAGAAATCTGTGGTATATATACACAATGGAGTATTACTCAGCCATTAAAAAGAAAACATTTGAATCAGTTCTAATGAGTTGTATGAAACTGAAGCCTATTATGCAGAGAGAAGTAAGCAAGAAAGAAAACCACCAATACAGTATCAGTTCAGTTCAGTCCAGTCTCTCAGTCGTGTCCAACTCTTTGTGACCCCATGAATCACAGCACGCCAGGCCTCCCTGTCCATCACCAACTCCCGGAGTTCACTCAAACTCATGTCCATCGAGTTGGAGATTCCATCCAGGCATCTCATCCTCTGTGGTCCCCTTGTCCTCCTACCCCCAGTCCATGCCAGCATCAGAGACTTTTCCAGTGAGTCAACTCTTCGCATGAGTTGGCCAGAGTATCGGAGTTTCAGCTTTAGAATCAGTCCTTACAATGAACACTCAGGAATGATCTCCTTTACGATGGACTGGTTGTATCTCCTGCAGTCCAAGGGATTCTCAAGAGTGTTCTCCAACACCACAGTTCAGAAGCATCAATTCTTCGGTGCTCAGCTTTCTTCACAGTCCAATTCTAACATCCGTACATGACCACTGGAAAAACTGTAACCTTGACTAGACGGACCTATGTTAGCAAAGGAATGTCTCTGTTTTTTTAATGTGCTGTCTAGGTCATAACTTTCCTTCCAAGGAGTAAGTGTCTTTTAATTTCATGGCTGCAGTCATCATCTGTAGTGATTTTGGAGCCTAGAAACATAAAGTCAGCCACTGTTTCCCCATCTATTTGCCATGAAGTGATGGGACCAGATGCCATGATCTTAGTTTTCTGAATGTTGAGCTTTAAGCGAACTTTTTCACTCTCTTCCTTCACTTTCATCAAGAGGCTCTTTAGTACTTCTTCACTTTCTGCCATAAAGGTGGTTTCATTATAGTCATTGAACTCTATTTCCCCCTCCACCTGGTCCCTAGCAATCATCATTCTATTCTCTGCTTCTATGAGTTTGGCCATTTCAGTTACTTCTTTAATTGGAATCATTCAGTTTCTGTCTTTCTTTGATTGATATATTTCTGTGATTGACTTATTTCATTTAACATAATGTCGTCCAGGTTCATATTTCACATTTTCTTTATCTAGTTATCTGTTACTAAATATTTGTGGTTTATTCATATATTACCTATTGTAAATAATTGTGCAGTGAACATGGGTCTGTTGATATGTCCTTGAGATCCTGATTTTAATTTTTTGGGATATATAACTAAAGGTGGAATTGCTGGATCATAGAGAGAGAAGAGGTGGCAAGAATACACAAAGAAATATACAGAAAAGATCTTAATGACCTGGATAATCACTATGGTGTGATTACTCACCTAAAGCCAGACATCCTGGAATGTGAAGTCAAATGGTCCTTAGGAAGCATCACTATGAACAAAGAGAGTGGAGGTGATGGAATTCCACCTGAACTACTTCAAATCTTAACAGATGATATTGTTAAGATGTTGCACTCAGTATGCCAGCCAATTTGGAAACCTCAGCAGTGGCCACAGGACTGAAAAAGGTTAGTTTTCATTCCAATCCCAAAGAAGAGCAATGGAAAAAGATGTGAAAACTACCACACAATTGCACTCATTTCACATGTTAGGCTTCAAAATCTTTCAAGCTAGGCTTCAACAGTACATGAACAGAGAACTTCCAGATATACCAGATGAATTTAGAAAAGGCAGAGAAACCAGAGATCAAATGGCCAACATCCATTGGATCATAGAAAAAGCTAGAGAACTCCAGAAAAATATCTACCTCTGCTTTATTGACTACATTAAAGTAATACCAGACCATCTTACCTGCCACCTGAGTAACTTGTTTGCAGGTCAAGATGCAACAGTTAGAACCGGACACTGATCTAATTCCAAATTGGGAAAAGACTATGTCAAGGCTGTATATTGTCACCCTGCTTATTTAATTTATATGAAGAGTACAACACCTGAAATGCCAGTTTGATGAAGCAAAGACTGAAATAAGGATTGCCAGGAGAAATATCAATAACGTCAGATACCAAGATTACACCACCCATATGGCAGAAAGTTAAGAGGAACTAAAGAGCCTCTTGATGAAAGGGAAAGAAAAGAGTGAAAAAGCTGGCTTAAAACTCAACATTAAATAGATCGCCAGTCCAGGCACAAAGACAGAAATAAAGATCACTGGAACAAAATAGAAAGCCCAGAGATAAATCAAAACACCTATGTACACCTTGTCTTTGGCAAAGGAGGCAAGAATATACGATGGAGAAAAGACAATATCTTTAACAAGTGGTGCTGGGAAAACTGGTCAACCACTTGTAAAAGAAGGAAACTAGAACACTTTCTAATACCATACACAAAAACAAACTCAAAATGGATTAATGATCTAAACGTAAGACCAGAAACTATGAAACTCCTAGAGGAGAAGGTAGGCAAAACACTCTCCGACATAAATCACAGAAGGATCCTCCATGACCCACCTCCCAGAATATTGGAAATAAAAGCAAAAATAAACAAATAAGACCTAATTAAAATTAAAAGCTTCTGCACAACAAAGGAAACTATAAGCAAGGTGAAAAGAGAGCCTTCAGAATGGGAGAAAATAATAGCAAATGAAGCAACGGACAAAGAATTAATCTCAAAAATATACAAGCAACTCCTGCAGCTCAATTCCAGAAAAATAGACTACCCAATCAAAAAGTGGGCCAAAGAACTACACAGACATTTCTCCAAAGAAGACACACAGATGGCTAACAAACACATGAAAAGATGCTCAGCATTCCTCATAATCAGAGAAATGCAAATCAACACCACAATGAGGCACCATTTCATACCAGTCAGAATGGCTGCTATCCAAAAGTCTACAAGCAATAAATGCTGGAGAGGGTGTGGTGAAAAGGGAACCCTCTTACACTGTTGGTGGGAATGGAAACTAGTACAGCCACTATGAAGAACAGTGTAGAGATTCCTTAAAAATTTGGAAATAGAACTGCCATACCACCCAGCAATCCCCCTGCTGGGCCTACACATGGAGGAAACCAAAATTGAAAGAGACATGTGTACCCCAGTGTTCATCGCAGAACTGTTCACAGTAGCCAGGACATGGAAGCAACCTGGATGTCCACTGGCAGACTAATGGATAAGAAAGCTGTGGTACATATACACAATGGAGTATTCAGTTCAGTCGCACAGTTGTGTCTGACTCTCTGCAACCCCATGAATCACAGGACGCCAGACCTCCCTGTCCATCACCAACTCCCGGAGTTCACTCAAACTCATGTCCACAGAGTCGGTGATGCCATCCAGCCATCTCATTCTCCGTCGTCCCCTTCTCCTCCCGCCCCCAACCTTTCCCAGCATCAGTCTTTTCCAGTGAGTCAACTCGTCGCATGAGGTGGCCAAAGTATTGCAGCTTCAACTTTAGCATCAGTCCCTCCAATGAACACCCAGTATTGATCTCCTTTAGAATGGACTATTGGAGAAGGAAATGGCAACTCACTCCAATGTTCTTGCCTGGAGAATCCCAGGGACGGGAGAGCCTGGTTGGCTGCCGTCTATGGGGTCACACAGGGTCGGACACGACTGAAGTGATGCAGCAGCAGCAGCAGCAGAATGGACTAGTTGGATCTCCTTGCAGTCCAAGCAACTCTCAAGAGTCTTCTCCAGCACCACAGTTCAAAAGCATCAGTTCTTCAGTGATCAGCTTTCTTCACAGTCCAACTCTCACATCCATACATGAGCACGGGAGAAACCATAGCCTTGACTAGACAGACCTTGGTTGGCAAAGTAATGTCTCTGCTTTTTAATATACTATCTAGGTTGGTCATAACTTTCCTTCGAAGGAGTAAGCGTTTTTTAATTTCATGGCTGCAATCACCATCTGCAATGATTTTGGAGCCCCCCCCCCAAAAAATAAATTCTGACATTGTTTCCACTGTTTTTCCATCTATTTCCCAGGAAGTGATGGGACCAGATGTCATGATCTTTGTTTCCTGAATGTTGAGCTTCAGGCCAACCTTTTCACTTTCCTCAAGAGACTTTTGAGTTCCTCTTCACTTTCTGCCATAAGAGTAGTGTCATCTGCATATCTGAGGTTATTGATATTTCTCCCAGCGGTCTTGATTCCAGCTTGTGGTACTTCCAGCCCAGCATTCCTCATGATGTACTCTGCATAGAAGTTAAATAAGCAGGGTGACAATATACAGCCTTGACCTACTCCTTTTCCTATTTGGAACCAGTCTGTTGTTCCATGACAGTTCTGACTGTTTCTTCCTAACCTGCATACAGGTTTCTCAAGAGGCAGGTCAGGTGGTCTGGGATTCCCATCTCGTTCAGAATTCTCCACAGTTTATTGTGATCCACACAGTCAAAGGCTTTGGCATAGTCAATGAAGCAGAAATAGATGTTTTTCTGGAACTCTCTTGCTTTCTCCATAATCCAGCGGATGTTGGCAATTTGATCTCTGTTGCCTCTGCCTTTTCTAAAACCTGCTTGAACATCTGGGAGTTCACGGTTCACATATTGCTGAGGCCTGGTTTGGAGAATTTTGAGCATGACTTTACTAGCGTGTGAGATGAGTGCAATTACACGGTAGTTTGAGCATTCTTTGGCATTGCCTTTCTTTGGGATTGGAATGAAGACTGACCTTTTCTAGTCCTGTGGCCACTGCTGAGTTTTCCAAATTTGCTGGCATATTGAGTGCAGCACTTTCATAGCATCATCTTTCAAGATTTGAAATAGCTCAACTACTCAACCATTAAAAAGAATACATTTGAATCAGCTCTAATGAGGTGGATGCAACTGAAACCTATTATATTGAGTGAAGTAAGCTAGAAGGAAAAACACCAATACAGTATACTAACGCATATATATGGATTTTAGAAATATTGTAATGATAACCCTGTATGCGAGACAGCAAAATAGACACAGACATATAGAAGAGATTTTTGGACTATGTGGAAGAGGGCGAGGATGGGATTATTTGGGGAGAATGGCATCGAACCATGTATGTTATCATATGTGATACGAACTGCCAGTCCAGGTTCAATGCATGATACAGGATGCTCTGGGCTGATGCACTGGCATGCCCTAGAGGGATGGGATCGGGAGGGAGGAAGGAAGGGGGTCCAGGATGGGGAACACACTTACATCCGTGGCGGGTTTATGTCAATGTATGTGAAAACCAATACAGCATTGTAAAGTAGTTAGCCTCCAATTAAATCAATAAATAAAATAGATTGCCAATACAGGTTCAATGCATGAGACAGGGTGCTCAGGGCTGGTGCACTGAGATGACCGTGAGGGATGGTATGGGGAGGGACTTTGGAGGGAGGGTCCGGGTGCGGAACATATGTACACCCATGGCTGACTCATGTGAATGTGTCAAAACCCACCACAATATTTTATAGTTATTAGCTTCCAATTATAATAAATTAAAAAAACCCTCAATATTAAAAAAAGAAAGATCATGGCAGCTGGTCCCATCGCTTCATGTCAAATCAATGAGAAACAATGGAAACAGTGACAGGCTTTATTTTTTTGGGTTCCAAAATTGCTGTGGATGGTGACTGCAGCAATGAAATTAAAAGACACTTGCTCCTTGGAAGAAAGGCAATGACAAACCTAGACAGCCCATTAAAATGCAGAGACATTGCTTTACCAACAAAGGTCCATATAGAAAACCTTTGGTTTTTCCAGTAGTCATGTACAAATTTGACAGGTGGACAATAGAAAAGGCTAAGCACCAAAGAATTGATGCCTTTGAACTGTGGTGCTGGAGAAGATTCTTGAGATTCCCTTGGACTGCAAGGAGATCAAACCAGTCAATTCTAAAAGAAATAAATCCTGAATATTCATCAGAAGGACTGATGATGAAGCTGAAGTTCCAATACTTTGGCCACCTGATGCAAAGAGCTGACTGATTGAAAAAGACCCCGATGCTAGGAAAGATTGAAGGCAGCAGGAGAAGGGGACAACAGAGGATGAGATGGTTGGATGACATCACTGACTCAATGGACATGAGTTTGAGAGAAATCCAGTAAATGTTGAAGGGCAAGCAAGCCCGGTGTTCATGAGGTTGCAAAGATTTGGATACAACTGAGGGACTGTAAAACAACAATGATGTGCTTAGTCCCTCAGTAGTGTCTGACTCTTTGAGACCCAATGCATTGTAGCCTGCCAGGCTCCCTCGTCCATGGGATTCTCCAGGCAAGAATACTGGAGTGGGTTGCCATGCCCTCCTCCAGAGGATCTTCCCAAACTAGGGATCGAACCCAGGTCTCCAACATTGCAGGTGGATTCTTTACCGTCTGAGCCACCAGGGAAGCCCTAACAACAATGATAGTGCTTTTTAAAGCATTTTAAAGAATTTCCATACTGCATTCCATACTGGCTGCATCATTTTACATTCCTACGAATTTTGTGCAAATGTTGCAATTTCTCTACATCCTGTTCAATACTTTGTTTCTTATTCTGATAATAGTCATCCTATCAGTTATAAGCTGATATCTCATTATGTGTTTGACTTGTATAAATTGTGATGTGAGCACATTTTCATGTGCTTGTTGGCCATTTAGTTATCTTCTTTAGATGAACATCTATTCCTATAATTTGCCCAGTCTTTAAATTGAGCTGTTTGTTTTGTTTCCTATTGAATTGTGAGAGTTCAACCTGTTCTCTGCATACTAACCTCACACTAGACAAATAATCAGGAAATATTTTCTCTTATTCTGTATATTGTCTTTTTATTAAACCTTTTGATTTTGAGTAAATGCAAATTCTCAATCAAATTGTCAACTGCCAACATCCAGTGGATCATCAAAAAAGCAAGAGAGTTCCAGAAAAAAACATCTACTTATGCTTTATTGACTATGCCAAAGCGTTTGACTGTATAGATCACAGCAAACTAGAAAATTCTTAAAAAGATGGGAATACCAGATCACCAGACCTGCCTCCTGAGAAATCTGTATACAGGTCAAGAAGCAACAGTTAGAACTGGGCATAAAACAACAGACTGGTTCAAAACTGGGAAAGGAGTACGTCAAGGCTGTATATTGTCATCCTGCTTATTTACTTTATGTGCAGAATACATTATGTGAAATGCCAAGCTGGATGAAGCACAAACTGGAATCAAGATTACTGGGAGAAATATCAGTAACCTCAGATACGCAGATGACACCAACCTTATAGCATAAAGTGAAGAAGAATTAAAAAGCCTCTTGATGCAAGTGAAAGAGGAGCTTGAAAATGTTGGCTTAAAACTCAACATTCATAAAAGTTAGATCATGGCATCTGGTCTCAGAACTTCATGGCAAATAGATGGGAAACAATGGAAACAGTGACAGACTTTATTTTGGGTGGCTCCAAAATCTGTGCAGATGGTGACTACAGCCATGAAATTAAAAGACGCTTGCTCCTTGGAAGAAAAGTTATAACCAACCTAGATAGCATAATAAAAAGCAGAAATATTACGTTGCCAACAAATGTCCACCTAGTCAAAGCTATGGTTTTTCCAGTAGTCATGCATGGATGGGAGAGTTTGACTATAAAGAAGACTGAGCACTTAAGAATTGATGCTTTTGAACTGTGGTGTTGGAGAGGACTCTTGAGAGTCCCTTGGCCTCCAAGGAGATCAAACCAGTCAATCCTAAAGGAAATCAGTCCTGAATATTCATTGGCAGGAGAGATGCTGAAGCTCCAGTACTTTGGCCACCTGATGCAAAGAACTGACTCACTGGAAAAGACTGATGCTGGGAAAGACTGAAGGCAGGAGGACAAGTGGATGACAGAGCATGAGATCTTTGGATTGCATCACTGATTCGATGGACATGATTTTGAGCAAGCCCTGGGAGTTGGTGATGGGCAGGGAAGCTTGGCATGCTGCAGTCCATGGGATCACAAAGAGTCGGGCATGACTGGATGACTGAACTGAACTGAAATTCTCAATCTCTTATAGCTCTTGAGTTTTATATTTTAGCTAAGATATCATTGCTTAACCCCTCATCTTGAAGATTTATGTTTATTTTTCTGAGTTTTCTAATTTTACTCTTAACTTTAGGTAAGTGACTCACTTTAGGTTAATTTTTGCACTGTGTTTGATGTGAGGTAGAAGTCCAAAGTCATTCTTTTGAGAGCCATCCTTATATCTAGTTGGCCTATTACCATATATGAAAAAAAATTATTTCTCCATTGAATTGTCTTAGTGCCCTTGTCAAATATCAATTAACATAATGATGTGAGTTTATTTCTAGATTCTTTCTTCTATTTTATTGATCTATGTGTCAGTCTATACTTATGCCAGTACCACACAATCTTGATTTAATCTAGCTTTGTATTAAGCTTTAAAATTGGTTAAGTATTGGTCGGAAAATTTTGTTATTTTTTAAAAGATTATTTTGGCTATTTAGAGTACCTTGCATTTTCATATGATTTTTAATTTATCCTTTTCTGCAAAGAGGCCAACTGGAATTTTGATAGAAAATGCTTTGAATCTATAGCTCAATTTGTGAAATATTGCTGTCCTAAGAATATTGTCATCCAAACCATAAACATAGTTCTCTTTCCATTATTTATATATTATCATATATATTTATCAGTTCAGTTCAGTCGCTCAGTCGTGTCCGACTCTTCGCGACCCCATGAATCACAGCACGCCAGGCCTTCCTGTCCATCACCAACTGCCGGAGTTCACCCAAACCCATGTCCACAGAGTCGGTGATGCCATCCAGCCATCTCATTCTCTGTCGTCCTGTTCTCCTCCCGCCCCCAACCTTTCCCAGCATCAGAGTCTTTTCAAGTGAATCAGCTCATCGCATGAGGTTGCCAAAGTATTGCAGTTTCAGCTTTAGCATCAGTCCCTCCAATGAACACCCAGGATTGATCTCCTTTAGAATGGACTGGTTGGATCTCCTTGCAGTACAAGGGACTCTCAAGAGTCGTCTCCAGCACCACAGTTCAAAAGCATCAATTCTTCAGCGATCAGCCTTCTTCATAGTCCAACTCTCACATCCATACATGACCACGGGAAAAACCATAGCCTTGACTAGACGGACCTTGGTTGGCAAAGTAATGTCTCTGCTTTTCAATATACTATCCAGGTTGGCCATAACTTTCCCTCCAAGGAGTAAGCGTCTTTTAATTTCATGGCTGCAGTCACCATCTGCAGTGATTTTAGAGCCCCCAAAAATAAAATCTGACACTGTCTCCACTGTTTTTCCATCTATTTCCCATGAAGTGATGGGACCAGATGCCATGATCTTTGTTTCCTGAATGTTGAGCTTCAAGCCAACCTTTTCACTCTCCTCTTTCACTTTCATCAAGAGGCTTTTGAGTTCCTCTTCACTTTGTACCATAAGGGTGGTGTTATCTGCATATCTGAGGTTATTGATATTTCTCCCAGCAGTCTTGATTCCAGCTTGTGGTTCTTCCAGCCCAGCATTCCTCATGATGTACTCTGCATATAAGTTAAATAAGCAGGGTGACAATATACAGCCTTGACGTACTCCTTTTCCTATTTGGAACCAGTCTGTTTTTCCATGTACAGTTCTTACTGTTACTTCCTGACCTGCATACAGGTTTCTCAAGAGGCAGGTCAGGGGGTCTGGGATTCCCATCTCTTTCAGAATTTTCCACAGTTTATTGTGATCCACACAGTCAAAGGCTTTGGCATAGTCAACGAAGCAGAAATAGATGGTTTCCTGGAACTCTCTTGCTTTCTCCATGATCCAGCAGATGTTGGCAATTTGATCTTTAGTGCCTCTGCCTTTTCTAAAACCTGCTTGAACATCTGGGAGTTCACGGTTCACATATTGCTGAGGCCTGGCTTGGAGAATTTTGAGCATGACTTTACTAGCGTGTGAGATGAGTGCAATTGTGCGGTCGTTTGAGCATTCTTTGGCATTGCCTTTCTTCAGGATTGGAATGAAGACTGACCTTTTCCAGTCCTGTGACCACTGCTGAGTTTTCCAAATTTGCTGGCATATTGAGTGCAGCATTTTCACAGCATCATCTTTCAAGATTTGAAATAGCTCAATTGGAATTCCATCACCTCCACTATCTTTGTTTGTAGTGATGTTTTCTAAGGCCCACTTGACTTCACATTCCAAGGTGTCTGGCTCTAGGTCAGTGATCACGTTATCACGACTATCTTGGTTAGTATACAATTATTCATAATATTCCTTATAATACTTTTTAAAAGGACTGATGTTGAAGCTGAAACTCCAATATTTTGGCCACGTCATGCAACGAGTTGACTCACTGGAAAAAGCTCTGATGCTGGGAGGGATTGGGGGCAGGAGGCAAAGGGGATGACAAAGAATGAGATGGCTGGGTGGCACCACCGACTCGATGGACATGAGTTTGAGTGAACTCCAGGAGCTTGTGATGGACAGGGAGGCTTGGCGGTAGCAAAGAGTAGGACATGACTGAGCGACTGAACTGAAGGTCAACAGTAATGTTTTCTATTTCATTCCCAATTTTAGTAACTTGAGTCATATATTTTTTTCTTGGTCAGTCTAGGAAAAGAACCAACTTTTGGTTTTATTGATTTTCCGATATTATTTTTCTATTATTGAATTCATTAATGTTTGCTCTAGTGATTTTATTTTCTTCCTTGTGGTTACTTTGGGTTTAGATTGCCCTATTTTTTTAAGTTCCTTAAGGTTAAAAGATAGGACAGTACTTTGAGGTTTACAAAATATACAGTTATTTTCAGCTATAAATTTCCTTCTGAGAACTACTTTTGTTGTATCATGTAGGTTTTGGTATGTTGTGAAGGAGGCCAGAACATATAATGGAGAAAAGACAATTTCTTCATTAAGTGATACTGAGAAAACTGGACAGTTACATGTAAAAAAAATGAAATCAGAACATTCTTTCACACCACATACAAAATTAATGACCTTAATGTGAGACCTGAAGCCATAAAACTCCTAGAAGGGAACATAGGCAGAATATTTTTATATAAGTTATAGCAGCACTTTTTTTGCATCTGTCTCCCTAGGCAAAGGAAACAAAAGCAAAAATGAACAAATGGGACCTAATTAAATTTAAAAGTTTTTGCACAGCAAAGGAAATTGTCAACAATACAGAAAGACAACATACTAAATGAGAGAAGATGTTTTCAAATCATATGACCAAAAAGGGGTTAACATATACAATCAGCTCACATAACAATATTAAAAAACAAACAAACAAACAACCCAATTAAAAAATAGGCAAAAGACCTAAAGTCATTTTTCAAAAGAAGACATACTGTTGGCCATGGGCACATGAAAGTATATTCAACATCACTAATCATCAGGGAAACACAAATCAAAACCACAATCACTCAAATGTGTTCCTTTTTATGGCTGAGTAATTTTCCATTGTGTATATACACCACAACTTCTTTACCCACTCTTCTGTCAATGGACATCTAGGTTGCTTCCATGTTCTAGCTATTGTAAATAGTGCTGCAATGAACAATGGGATACATGTGTCTCTTTCAATTTTGGTTACCTCAGGGTTTATGCCTTGGAGTGGGATTGCTAGGTCATACGGTGGTTTTATTCCTACTTTTTAAAGGAATCTCCATACCTAGGTGGATGAACCCAGAACCTATTATACAGAGTGACGTGAGTCAGAAAGAGAAAGATAAATACTGTATTCTAAAACTTATATACGGAATCTAGAAAAATAGTACTGAAGAATTTACCTGAGACACGAGAGACGCCCGGCTCTGGCGGCGCAGACGCGAGAGACGCCCGGCTCCGGCGGCGCAGACACGAGAGATGCCCGGCTCTGGCGGCGCAACCGACCACGTGCAGAATCGTGGCTGAGATGAGCTACCCCGCGCCCAGGGTTAGGGCGGTGGCCGAGAGGAGGTGTACCACGTTCAGGAGGTGGTGGCTGCTTGGGCACCGGAGGGCCGAGAGGAGCTGATCCACATTCAAAGCAGGAGGGGCGGCCTTGAGGACATACCCCTCGTCCAAGGTAAGGTACAGCGGCTGCGCCTTGCTGGAGCAGCTGGGAAGAGATACTCCACGACCAAGTGGAATATAAGAATCCAGTGTTCTGGGGAGGAAGGAACAAGATGGCGGAGGGATAAGATGGCAAGACCACTTTCTCCCCCACAAATTCATCAAAAGAACATTTGAACGCGGAGTAAAGTGCACAAAACAACTTCTGAATACTGGCAGAGGACATCAGGCTCCCAGAAAAGCAGCCCATTGTCTTCTGAAGGAGAGAGAAGAAATCCAGCTCCATCCACCAGAACACCGACACATGCTTCCCTAACCAGGGAACCCGGACAATCACCCGTCCAACCCCACACACAGCGAAGAAACTACATAAAAAAGAGAACTCCACAAACTGCAAGAAGAGGGAAAGGCCACCCCAAGCAAAGCAATATAAGCAAGATGAAGAGGCAGAGAAATACCCAGCAAGTAAAGGAACAAGATAATTGCCCACCAACACAAACAAAAGAAGAAGATATAGGGAATTTACCTGATAAAGAATTTCAAATTTTGATGGTGAAAATGATTCAAAATCTTGAAAGCAAAATGGAGTTACAGATAAATAACCTGGAGAAAAGGATTGAGAATATGGAAGAAAGGTTTAATAAGGACTTAGAAGAAATAAAAAAGAGTCAATATACAATGAATAATGCAATAGATGAGATCAGAAACACTCTGGAGGGAGCAAACAGTAGAATAACAGAGGCAGAAGACAGGATAAGAGAACTAGAAGATAGAATTGTAGAAATAAATGAAACAGAAAGGAAAAAAGAAAAACGAATTAAAAGAAATGAGGACAATATTAGAGACCTCTGGGACAATGTTAAACGCTCCAACATTCAAATCATAGGAGTCCCAGAAGAAGAAGACAAAAAGAAAGACCATGAGAGAATACTTGAGGAGATAATAGTTGAAAACTTCCCTAAAATGGGGAAAGAAATAATCACCCAAGTCCAAGAAACCCAGAGAGTCCCCAATAGGGTAAACCCAAGGCGAAATACTCCAAGACACATATTAATCAAATTAACAAAGATCAAACACAAAGAACAAATATTAAAAGCAGCAAGGGAAAAGCAGCAAATAACACATAAGGGGATTCCCATAAGGATAACAGCTGATCTTTCAACAGAAACTCTTCAGGCCAGAAGGGAGTGGCAAGACATACTTAAAGTGATGAAAGAAAATACCCTACAGCCCAGATTACTATACCCAGCAAGGATCTCATTCAAATATGAAGGAGAAATCAAAAGCTTTACAGACAAGCAAAAGCTGAGGGAATTCAGCATCACCAAACCAGCTCTCCAACAAATGCTAAAGGATCTTCTATAGACAGGAAACACAGAAAGAGTGTATAAACTTGAACCCAAAGCGATAAAGAAAATGGCTATGGGATCGTACTTGTCAATAATTACCTTAAACGTAAATGGGTTGAAATTTTCAAAAAGGCTAGGAAACAATTCTCATAGCCATCAATAGTTCAGTGTTGAGTTCATGAATAGTTTTTAAAGTTTGGGACGAACTGTAGTATTTGCTATTTGAAGTACTATTTGTAATTGGCATATTATGATGTAACATTGGTCTTCATTTCCAACTTAAAACGCCTAAAAATGCCTAACAGGTTTTTAGATTTGTGAATTTTAGTTGAAATGTATTTTACGATGTTACTAAACCTGCAGAAATATTGAAATATTTCAGAGAACTTATTCACTGTACAGTTAATTTATTTTATTTATAAAAGTTATGAACTGTAGAAAGTTTTACTTGTTGGGTCAATTGCTTGTTGCTTCAAATGCTTGTTGCATTTGAAGTGCTAGTTACAAGAAAATCAAATACCTTCAATGTATAAATGCTATTAAGTTTTTAAAGGACTCTGGAGTATAAGTAAGTTTGTTTAAAGAAATTTAGTCTGTTCAACTTGAAAAAAAAAATAAAATTTGATTATTTGATTTAAAAATAAAAAGAAGGTGAGAAGACAGCCTTCAGAATGGGAGAAAATAATAGCAAATGAAGCAACTGATAAAGGATTAATCTCCAAATTATACAAGCAGCTCCTGCAGCTTAATTCCAGAAAACTAAGTGACCCAATCAAAAAATGGGCCAAAGAACTAAACAGATATTTCTCCAAAGAAGACATAAAGATGGCTAATAAACACATGAAAAAATGCTCAACATCCCTCATCATCAGAGAAATGCAAATCAAAACCACAATGAGATACCATTTCACACCAGTCAGAATGGCTGCTATCCAAAAGTCTACATGCAATAAGTGCTGGAGAGGGTGTGGAGAGAAGGGAACCCTCTTACACTGTTGGTGGGAATGCAAACTAGTACAGCCACTATGGAAAACAGTGTGGAGATTCCTCAGAAAACTGGAAATAGAACTGCCATATGATCCAGCGATCGCACTCCTGGGCATACACACCGAGGAAACCAGAATTGAAAGAGACACATGTACTCCAATGTTCATTGCAGCACTGTTTATAATAGCCAGGACATGGAAGCAACCTAGATGTCCATCTGCAGATGAATGGATAAGTAAGCTTTGGTACATATACACAATGGAGTATTTCTCAGCCATCAAAAAGAATGCATTTGAATCAGTTTTAATGAGGTGGATGAAATTGGAGCCAATTATACAGAGTGAAGTAAGCCAGAAAGAAGAACATCAATACCGTATATTAACGCATATATATGGAATTTAGAAAAATGGTAACCTGAACCCTGTATAAGAGACTGCAAAAGAGACATAGGCATTTAGAACAGTCTTTGGGACTCTGTGGGAGAGGGTGAAGGTGGAATGATTGGAGAGCATGGAATTGTAGCATGTATATTATCATAAGTGACCAGTCCAGGTTCGACGCATAAATTTTCCTCTGTTCATTTCTTTGCATTTGTGCTTTTTTAATAAAATTCTTTTTTAGAAATAAAAAAAAATAAATAAAAAGAAAGAAAAGATTTTCCAGGGAGAACTTCTTGACTTAGATGATTCAAAGACTAGTCGGAGGAGAAGGGGACGACAGAGGATGAGATGATTGGATGGCATCACCGACCCAATGTTCATGAGTTTGAGTAAACTCCAGGAGTTGGCGATGGACAGGGAGGCCTGCCGTGCTGCAGTCCATGGAGTTGCAAAGAGTCAGACATGACTGAGCGACTAAACTGAACTAAACTGAGTGGAACTTGAGATAACATAACCTTTCATGCATGAACAAAAGAAACCACCCATTTAGAGAAAATGAAAAATAATATTGAGATATAAGATAAATACAGGAAGAATCTTCTCATGAATCAAGGAAAGTCAATTTCAAGAAGGAGAAAGTGTTTAACACCGTCCCATGGCACAGTGGTCAAGTAATATACGAACCAAGAACTTTTAAAGTGATCATGGTTATATCTGTTTTAACTGAGGATGATTAATTTTAGAGAAAAGAAAGAAACCTGACTATAGCCTGTTGAGGAGTATGATCTGTGGTGAAGAAATGAAAATAAATATGAACTATACTTTCAAAGAACATGACTATGAAGGAGAGAAAGAAATAAGTAGCCGAGGCAGCCACAGGATCATGAAGAGGTACAGATAATATCTCCTATGATTTTGTATGTTCTGATACACAGCACAGCTTTGTATATAATACTTATGGCTGATTCATGTTGATGTGTGACAGAAACTAACACAATATTGTAAAGCAATTATCCTTCAATTAAAAATAAATTAATTAAAATGTTTAAAAAAAAAAGAATTTACTTACAGGGCAACAGTGGAGAAGCAGACATAGAGAATAGACTTATGGACATGGGGAGAGAGGAGGAGAGGGTGAGATGTATGGAAAGAGTAACATGGAAACTTACATCACCATATGTAAAATAGATAGCCAATAGGAATGTGCTGTATGGTTCAGGAAACTAAAAGAGGGGTTCAGTATCAACCTAGAGGGGTGGGATGGGGAGGGAGATGAGAAGGAACTTCAAAAGGAGGGGATATATGTATACCTATGGCTGATTCATGTAGAGCTTTGACAGAAAACAGCAAAATTCTGTAAAGCAATTATCCTTCAATAAAAACTAAATAAATTAAAAGAAAAACCCACAATGAGCCATCACCTTACACTTCTTAGAATGACTATCATCAAAAAGGCTACAAATAACAAATGTTGTCAAGGATGTAGTGTAAAGGGAATCCTAATGCACAATTAGTGAGAATGAAAATTGGTGCAGCCACCATGGGAAACAATATGATGGTTCTTCAAAAAACTAAAATTATAACTCCCATATGATTCCACCTCATATGATACAATATCTAAAGAAAACAAAAACACTAATTTGAAAAGATACATACACCTCAGTGTTCATGCAACAGTACTTACAATTTCCATGATATAGAAACTACCTAAGCTACTATCAAACTATTTATGTTTTTGATATAAAGTGTATGCTTTATAGACAGCATATTATTGGATCTTATTTTTAAATACAGTTTTATAATAATCTTTTCTTTGCCTTATGGTTGGATTGTTTATTCTACTTAATGTTATTATTGTTATAGTTGCATTTTGATACCATTTTGCTTTTGTTTTCTATACCGCTCATGAATTATTTTGTCTTATGTTCCTTATTTACTATTTATCTTTGTTTTGAATGGCTATTTTCTAGTATGCCTTTTCCAATTGTTTTAAATATATTTTTTAAAAATTCTTGAATAGTTATTTTTATTTTTTTAATTTATTTATTTTAATTGGAAGTTAATTACTTTACATCATTGTATTGGTTTAGCTATACATTGACATGAATCTGCCCAGGGTGTACATGTGTTCCCCATCTTGAACCCCCCTCCCACCTCCCTCCCCATCCCATCCCTCTGGTTCATCCCAGTACACCAGCCCCAAGCATCCTGTATCATGCTTTGAACCTGGACTGGTGATTCGTTTCACATATGATGATATACATGTTTCAATGCCATTCTCCCGAATCATCCCACCCTCGCCCTCTCCCACAGTGTTTTCTTAGTGGCTGTTTCTGGGTTTCCAATATATAGATTAATTTATCAAATCTACTTCAGATTTACACTAACATAGTTCATTAAAACTTGTATTTTGATTTGGCTTTGCTATTTGTTAGCTATTTTGTCTTAAGTAAGTCAATTTTTTTCCTTAAGCCTTTGAGAGTTAGCCTGTGATTTTTTAAAAATTAATTAATTTATTTTAATTGAAGGCTAATTACTTTACAATATCGTAGTGGTTTTTGCCATACATTGACATGAATCAGCCATGGGTATACATGTGTCTCCCATCCTGAACCCTCCTCCCACCTCCCTCCTTTAAGGTCTCATACTGGCAGATTTAGATCCAGAAATTTTTAAACCTGCAAGTAGGTTCATCAATACCATTAAAAGTAATGGCTACATCATTAAAAAGAAGCATTGAAGCATATATATTACTATTTGTAAAATAGATAGCCAGTGGGAATTTGCTGTATGACTCAGGGAGTTCAAACCTGATGCTCTATGAATGACAGCCTAGAGGGTGGGGTGGGGTAAGAAGTGGGAAGGAGGTTCAAGAGGGAGGGTATATATATATATATATATATATGTAAACCTATGGCTGATGCATGTTGATGTATGACAGAAACCAACATAATATTGTAAAACAATGATCCTCCTATTAAAAATAAATGAATTTTTAAAAAATAATTTTAAACCTTAGAAAGATTAAAAATCCATACATTCTACTAGTGGAATTCGTCAGCTTTTGGTGATCAATTTGCATTACAAAACATACATCCTTATGCTTGCCCATGAACAATATATTTGGGGCAGAGTTGTAAGTGCTCTATCAAAAGAATATGTGATTATGATTATTAGCCTGAAAATTGTCAGAATTACTGGAGAAATTACTAGATGTATGACTTTGGGCAAGTCTCTTAACCTTTCTGCACCTGATTTTTAAATATAAAAGAAGAATAATAACTGTAACTGCAACATGGCATTGTTGTGCAGATTAGGTAAATGAATATGGGAAAAGCACTTAGAATATTACCAGGGATATAGTAACGTTCAATAATAGTTTTCTATTGCTATTATTATTATTACCCTGACGTTTTTCTAACCCATACTAAGTATTCAAGGCTTCTGGGTGCTTTACAAAGTTCACTGGTTAAAACGTTCATTTTCTTCAACCATCAACCCTGCCGACAGCAATGGAAACTTGCTATTATCTAAGCCTCTTCAGTTAAATGAGAAGGAAATCCCAGTTGCCAGAGCAAGTGCTAAGAGGTCATGGTGCTCCAGTGTGAAGGATGAGCTAAAAAGTCTTCCAGGGACTATAATTGAAAAAAATATTTTCTGCCCTTTCAATGATGTAGTGTCCAGTGTTATGAACTGGTTTGGAACTTAACCGGTGGTCCTTTCCTCCCACTGAAGCAAAAAAGACTGTATTAAGAAGAAAGTCTGTAAGATACAGGATCTTGCATTTGTTTTATTAAAGGTTTCAAGACAGCTGCTAATTAATGCAAAATAAGTAATTAAATGACCTCTCTTCCTGGAACACTGCCTAGGTTTATAAAGGCACTGTGTTCATTTAGAGAATATGAGTCATCAAAATTGTTAGTGGGACCTTAAGCCATAGGCATAGTAAAAATCCTTTGGTTACATCTGTACTGTTTCTAAGGAAACTAGCATAGTTTTGAGTCTTAGATCTTGGGGTGAATTCACGCAGTCGTTTGATATTGTTGGCAGAAAAAAAATGATTTGGGTTTTCGATGTTTAGATCTTAAGCATCTGACTGTTCTCTCCCTAGTGTGTAAATTCCCAGTTGGAAGTTAGCCATGTTTTGTTACTCTCTATTCAGATAAAATGAAATTTACACCCTCCCAGGTAGTTCTGAAAGCACTTTTTTCAGCTGCATATTCATCCCTTACCTCCCAGTAGCAAAGACATCAGCAACTCAATGAAGGCATTTTTAAAAGGACTTTTTGGGTTAAGTTGTGTGGGCTATAAACTGGCTGTTTGGAAAACACCTTGGAAAGCTTCAATTTTCCCCCTTCCACCTTACAAATATTAGAGCAAGCTGAACCAGAATATGTTCACAGTGAGGATTTTGAGATACAAGCCAAAGGAGATGGTAGTGGATAAGCTTTAGTACTTTCTTGTTAATAGGACTTTTTATTTATGTGTTTGTACCCTTTGTTGAAAATAACACCTTGATGTGGACTTGTTTGTAAAGGATGAAATGACACAGCTAATGAGTAAAATAAGACAAAATAAAAAAAGAAATGTTACTGCTCTACTTAAGAGTTTTTGAGAACACTACTAATATTAATTTTGAATTAAGCAGATAGAGACCCTATCTTCTTGGAGTTTGCAGTTTGGAGAGATTGACAATCAAATTATCATACAAATAAAAAAAATTGCCACATCTTATAAACTTATACCTGTGATGAATACACTGAACCAAAGGTCCATAATTCTGTAAGAACATATAATATGTGTATGTAACCTGAACTAGAGATGAGGAAAGGTTCCCTGAAGACACGGAAGGAGGAGTAGGAATTACCTTGGGGAAGGGGAGCTAGAGAGAGGGAGAGTGTTACAGGCAAGGGGACTAACATGTGGAAATGGCTATGGTGTGAAGGATCATGTATCATTCTAGGAAGCTGAAGTAGTCAGTTAGGCTAGAACTCAGAGGAGTGATGCAAGAAGGCCAGTGAAATGGTAAATAATCTGGGAGTCATTTGTGAGATTAATCAGAAAGGTATTTGAGTACCTTAAGGAGAAATGAAGGCAGATGAGTTGGAAGACTGAGGAATATTAATCCACAGAGGAGAAAGATAATGAGCTGATCATACAGACAAATAGACAGTGACCATAACTAAAATTTCTTTGTGGCTCAACTGGTAAATAATTTGCCTGCAATGTGGGATCCCTGAGTTCGATCCCTGGGTTGGGAAGATCCCCTGGAGAAGGGAAAGGCTACCCACTCCAGTATTCTG
Source organism: Moschus berezovskii (assembly GCF_049115385.1). NCBI lineage: Eukaryota > Metazoa > Chordata > Mammalia > Artiodactyla > Moschidae > Moschus > Moschus berezovskii. The sequence continues at coordinate 68,224,576 of NC_142488.1, forward strand.
GCCTGGGGAATTCCATGGACTGTATAGTCCATGGGGTTGCAAACAGTCGGACACGACTGAGTGATTTTCACTTTCACTTTCTATGACTAAAATTTGACTTTAATCATGGTGGTGCAGAGATGCTACAATTTAGCCCTCTGGCAAAAAAGCTTTTATCATTTTTTTTCTTCTTCACAAACCAGTTTCATTTTACCCTCGTCTCATTCTACACCTACTGCATCTGATCACTTATTATCTGGCTCCCTGAAAAGGTTTCTCCTTGTTTTCTTGGCTTATTTAAATAGCGATTATCTATCAAAGTCCAGTTTGAATTCCACTTCTTCAGGGAAGTCCTTCTGGCCTTATCCATGGAACTTCATCTCCATCCTCTGATCCATTACAGAACTTACTCTCCATATAATGAGTTTAATATTTTTTGAAATTTCCTTTGGTATCTCACCCTTTCATGTGTCTTGTGTCCCCAGCTAGACTGTGAGGTACTGCAGGACAGTGACTATGTTTTTCTCTTGTAGATTGATAAATATGCCAAGGACTGATCCAGGCTCAGAGTGGGTGAATGACCATTTGTGGAGACATAGCCAATTCTGCAACTGACAGAAATAGACATACCTAAGTGGAGAGGGGAACAGAAGGAGCAGAGACTGGGAGTGAGGGTGAAGGAAAACAACAGAGAAAGTGCTTTTTAGAATCAGTCACAAATAATAAGACTAGTATCAGCTTCACACTTGCTTGCCCATCTTGACTCTTAATGAAAAGTCACAATAGAGCTATAGAAAGAGGGAGAATTAATAAAGATGAAGCATGCCTTATTTGGGAGGCAGCTTAATTATATTGACCAAAGTTTTAAAGCAGTCAGAGAATCCCTCAATCCTCCAGGAACTCCACTCTGCCCAGAGTAGGAAAGCACCTTATCCCTGGCCCAAGAGTTTCAATCCAGAGAAGGGGGAGTGGTGGCTGCTGGTGCTAGTATTGGCAGTGACTGGAGATAGAGGAGAGGAGGATGAAGGGAGCTGACAGAAGGGAAGATTTTGTGAAAAGTTACAGATGGGTGAATGAATTTCTGCAACAAATTCAAATCAAAGAGAGGGAGAGAAGGAGGGAAAAAGAAAACAGTGTGAGCAACCAAGGTGGTAAACCTATAGGAAAAGAACTTGCCCAGGGGGAAGTAGGTATACAGTTGAAGATAAGTTCTCATTATAAACAAATTACATCTGTACTATTTATTTTGGTTTTTAGCAAAACTCTGAAAAATCTCACGGCAATTAAATGTCCTTCCAGGAAGTTATTTAAGCAAAGTGTAGCCCCTTCTTTTGCCACAGAGCACTCCCTAGTACATAGAAGGTGGGTACTGAAGCTCTGGGGCCCCAGCACTTCACTGGCTTAAGTAACTGAGTATATTATTAAATTTCATTTTACTGTGGTGGTGGGAGATTTAATTTTGCATAGGTAGGAGTGTATTTTGCATAGGAGTGTATTTATGGTACCAATCACTTTGCCTTTCCCTGCCCCTATTATTATTAATATTGTTATTGCAATTATTTTAAACAAGTTGGAACAAATATGGGCTGCTCAAAAGTGAAACACTCCTCCCAGTTTGGAGTTTCGTCTCATCCTCCTCATTAGAATTGTAAGGGGATGGGGGAAGATAGCAGTCCTGCAGCAAAGACAGGCACACAGGCTTTCTCAGAGGATTGATTGCCCAGGGAAGACATTGTGAAGTGGCACTTAAGCCGCCAGTTCTTGACTGTGAAAACTGCTTTTCCTGGGCAATGCTCTTTAAGGAAAAACTTCTTCAGTCCAGTGATTGGTGACTGAGGGAACCGTGGAGCACAGAGGATTGGGCGGGATCTTGGCTCCTAATAATGCCTTCTTATCCAATGAAAAGCATTTCCTATTGAGACCCCCAAGAGTTCCCCAGGCCCTCCGCTCAGGCCCAGACTTTGGGCCTTTTCTTGTGTCCCGGTTTTAAAGGCATCCCAGCTACAGCATTTAAGAGGGCCGTTCCTTAACAAAGGGAAAGAGATAAATGTAAATAAGCTCACATTTTCAGAAGGAGCAGTTTGCTGTAAGAAGCTTCAGCAGCCAGAATCTGCTACTTTGGGCTGGGATAAACTTTCTCTGTAAAAAATAATAATAGTTTAAAATATGCACTTCTAAAGTGCGAGTTTCCCGTTTACATGTTTATTAGCTAATTGTCTACAGGCATGAGCACACTCTCTCATCTAGCACACTCTTTCTTGGGGTAAGTCTCTTTGAGAAAGATTTGATTCGGGCGTTTGGGGGTGGGGGATGGCGTAACAAACTTCAGTGGAAGCACTGAGGCTTTGAGGGTTTGGGGAAAGAAATTAGATTTCAACTCTGAAGTGCTGAACAGGGATCTTCATGTTGAATGGTTACAAAAGGGGATTTTCTATTGTTTTGGCAATAATACTGTTTTAGTGGAAGAGATACAATATTTTTAGGCTGTTTCATGTTAACACAGTTGTCCTAAAAAGCTGGTTTAAAATCACAGAGTAAAGCAATTTATAAATTTCTTTGGCTAGTTTTATATTTCTTTGGTTTACAATTGATTGTGAGCTAATGTGGCTTCTATTATGATGAGGTTTCTTCTAGTAAAACTATACAGCAGAATGCTTTTGATGCCTAATTGATTTGTGGAGAATTGACATTTGCTTTATTGAATAATTCATGAATAATCCATAAAGGAAGAAACACAGTTTAATGGAAAACTAATTCTGGCATAAATGGAATTTGCTCTTATATGTGAAATTAATTACCATTTTCCAAACAAATGCAATAATGTGACATTTAAAATTCTCTTCTTGTATATCCTTAATATTTTTAAGATTTTTTTTTTTACTTACAAAATTTTGTTGAATTGATAAATATTGTATTTTAGTTACTTTTTTTTAGGAAATTAAGCACTGTAATTTATTATTATTCTACTGTGGAAAGGACCAGACAAATTCTAAGATTAAAATATTTCAGAGCTTAGTTGGGTTGTTCACTTTGCTACCTTACCAAATTATACCAACTTTCTTTTTCGTTAGCTAATATGATGAAGACAGCAATAATAACCTAAGCTCCAAATTATTCAGTGACTTTGAAACATTTATTTTGCAGAACAAAATTTCAAATAACATATCCCATCAACATAGACTGTAAATTATTTTGCCTTGTAACAGATGAAATGTGCTCTTGCTGAAAAAGATGAGTTCAGCTAATACACTTGATGGCCGCTATACTCTAAAGCATCTCCTGCTAATCAGAGATGCAAATGAAAGCCCTATTGGAACAAGCAGACCAGCCTTTCTGAATGTATACTCACAAAAGTTAAAAAGAGGACTTGGAATATGACTTACAGAGATAGGCTAAGTTTAGCTAAAGCTTAATTTATTCAATTCCATCTGACAGAAACTGTAATGAAAATTGTTGCCCTTACTGTGATGTGGTCAAAGATTAATTGTGTAGTTGCATTTTTTCTGTCTATATAGTCATTGTGTATAGTCTACTTTTGGCCTTTTTAAGGGAGAGGAGAAAGCTTAATAATGTACTTGTGAATATTAATACTAAAATTTGAGAGCTTAATAGGAATTCACTTACCATTATTTATCCAGCCCCACTTTTAGTAGATAAATGATTGGTTATTGGTAGTCTACTGATTTCTTATAGCTATGTTTTGAAGTATTTCAATAACCTTATATTTTGAGAAGAGAGGTGACTGGGGAACAGGTAGAATAGGTCAAGGATTAAGACCTAGACAATTAGAGCTGATATGAGCATGAGGAAAGAAGAGGAGGAAAATGAGGGTATCAAGGAAACTTTACCATATAAATGCCAGGTTGATCTGTGATTCTTAGGTTCTGATAAAAATTAATAATATTTACTTCTGATGTTAAATCTAAACTATGTATGGTAATGGATGTTGACTAGACTTACTGTGATGATCATTTCACAATGCATACAAATATCAATCAAATCATCATTATAATGTATACTTTAAACTAATAATATGTCAATTATACTTCAATTAAAAATAAAATAAATTAGCAATAGTTTTACTGAGTCTAATAAAAATTAATTCCCCTTATCTCAGACTTTGAGGAATTAAAATTTTTTTTTGCAGTGACAAATGGGAGCAGGTGGAAAACAACTGATAGGAGGGAACAGCCAGTAAAGTCACACTGCCATGATGCCAGTTGAAGGCTGCTAATAATCAAGGCAAAGATGGAAGAGAAAGAGAAACTGAGAATCAGAAGGGGACTGTGACTTGGTCTCACACAGTTAGCTAGTGATGGGGCTGGATGTAGCTACACTGAATTAATACCAAATATGAAAACTGCTAGGTATTTGAACTTCTTAGTTTTCTTTGATTCTAAATAAAAAGAAGTTTTTTCTTTATAATCTGTGTCAATTGTGAAAGCCATACAAAATGTTAATGGTTCTGTCTTTCTTTAAGATAAACCAATAAAATAATATTAATTTCTTTCCAGGAATACTGGTCTCTGGAGGAGTGTGAAAATCAATTCTCCTTAATGTTAAGGTGATCTCAAATATATTTAAAATTGTCTCATGATTTTAAAGTTTTTATTCCTTTAGATTAGAGAAAAATTATTTCAGGAGAGTTCAAATATAGCAGTCTACTTTATTTTGTTTAGGCAACCTTCAGAAGGGAGTGAGATGTGATGATACGGACATGCTATATTAGGTTGGCCTAGAACATCCTAGTAGAGGGAGAGGTGACTGTCAGTGTGCTAATATCCAGTAATTGAAGACTTGCTCATATGACTACAGTTCAGAGAAGGAAGAAATCCAGCTGGACTAGGGATGCAGGTTAGAGACAAGGCAGTAAGGTCTCCACATGTTGTTCCAGTCTTCTTTCCTGTTCCCCTATCAAGGGTTCTGCTCAATAGTAATAGTCATTGCAAGGGAAAAAGAAAGGAGAAAAACAACAACAACAACAAAACCCAAAGAACCAATACAAATTCAGTCGAACTAAAGAAATCTCCTTTGTTCAATTATTTTTAATATAAAGTAATCTGAGTAAACTCCAGAAAATAGTGAAGGACAGGGGACCTTGGCGTACTGTAGTCCATGGGGTCACAAAGAGTCAGGCACATCTTTTTTTTTTTTTTAATTTATTTATTTTAATTGGAGGCTAATTACTTTACAATATTGTATTGGTTTTGCCATACACTGACATGAAGCCGCCCCAGGTGTACATGTGTTCCCCATCCTGAACCCCCCCTCCCACCTCCCTCCCCATACCATCCCTTTTGTTCATCCCAGTGCACCAGCCACGAGCATCCTGTATCATGCATCGAACCTGGACTGGCGATTCGTTTCACATATAGACACATCTTAGTGACAGAATAACAACAACAAAAACCATTACCTTATAAAGTGGAAGAAGTATTTTATGCCTTTTTTCACTAGTAATCCTTAAATGATGATAAGTTACATAAACTCATGGACTTTGTGTGTGTTAATATAACTAATAAAATACGACATAGCAGTAACAAGTTTCGAAAATAAAATGTTATCAGCAACTCTGTAATAATGAAATTGAAAGCATTTATATACCATTTTTAAATGCGTTGGCTCTCATTTACTCTGATTTATATCATATAATTGGAAAAGGCCATGGCAACCCACTCCAGTACTCTTGCCTGGAAAATTCCATGGACTATGGACGGAGGAGCCTGGTAGGCTGTAGTCCATGGGGTCGCAAAGAGTCGGACACGACTGAGAGATTTCATTTTCACTTTTCATTTTAATGCATTGGAGAAGGAAATGGCAACCCACTCCAGTGTTCTTGCCTGGAGAATCCCAGGGATGGCAGAGGCTGGTGGGCTGCCATTTATGGGGTCGCACAGAGTCGGACACGACTGAAGCGACTTAGCAGCAGTAGCAGCAGCTTATCGTATAATATATTTTTTTTTTACCTTATGATTTTGGTATACATTTTATTGAAAACTTCTCTCCATGACATGCTATTGTGATTATTTCTATTTCACAGCATCCATTGGAGGAAATCTCTAACCACAGTACCTCCGGAAAGTTCATTGATCAACGAAGTCTTGGAGAAAATTGGTGCCAGAATTTGGCTTGAACTAATGTGGTGAGTACCACTGTCCTAGTAATAACTCTCTCTAAAATTCTTAATTTTATTCTCCAACTTTTTTTCTAACCAGTGTTTCCAGTTAATTACAGATTATGTGATTTAAAAAATCCAGAATGTATGGAAGAGTTGTAATTGTTTATTGTAATCCAGGCAGATTTGGTGTGGAAAAATATTGATTCTTTGGTTTAAGCCTTCTCTGCCACTGGCATATACCTTTAGTAATGGGAGACATGACTTTCGTTCATATTATCAGTATCAGTATTCAAGTATATCAGATGAATTGATAACCAAATTGGTAACTAATTTACTTGTTCAAACATGTGAAATAAAGTCAGATTCTTAGCTGACATTTATGAACCTCACAGGATTTGGAAATAGGTTCTTTTAGGAACACCTAAAAAATTCCTCAAAATGTTTAAAACTTCTGCTAAGATCAGATATTAAGTTTTAAGACTCTAGACAATTTCATAATATTAGGTTGAACAAATTATCTACAGTTGTCTTACTCTATAAATTACTGTTAAGGAAAATTCTGCTTTAGTGGGATTAATGAGCTCTTTGACCCCATTATGTTGAACACTAAACCACCTTATTTTTCAAATATTAGATTGTGTTATCAGATGAAGGGTTAGTGAGAGACTAGAATTTTTTGGTGACAAAAAAATTAAGTTAATCACTAAGGATAAAACTGCTCAGATTAGTATGTATGTCAATTTCCTGCTCATTTCAAATAAAGCAGGAGGACAAAACAATCATAACAATCTTGGTGTGAACCAAATTTAACATAGAGAGACTTCTTCAAAATGATATTTCTTGTATAAACAATAAATTAGGATAAAAAATAAAATAAATAAGGCTTATCAATCTAAACATTTGACACAGAGAGGCTTGTTTGAGATGAGACCTAATATAAATGAATTTCCCAGCTCAGTTATGGAGTGAAACATTTGCCAATTGTTTCCTCCATATGTAATTTTACATGGCTAGGTTGTGTTTTGAAAACTCTTAAGAAACAGTAACCGTGCACAGAAACATCAATTGGAACCATGTGTTTGATTGTGACCTGTGCTTGTGACTTGGCCTAGAAGATTTCCTTAAGGAGTCTTCTCTGTTAGTAGCCACTCATCTGAGGAATGGCTGCTGCTGCTGCTGCTGCTAAGTCACTTCAGTTGTGTCCGACTCTGTGTGACCCCAGAGACGGAAGCCCACCAGGCTCCCCCGTCCCTGGGATTCTCCAGGCAAGAACACTGGAGTGGGTTGCCATTTCCTTCTCCAATGTGTGAAAGTGAAAAGTGAAAGTGAAGTTGCTCAGTCGTGTCCGACCCTTAGCGACCCCATGGACTGCAGCCTACCAGGCTCCTCCATCCATGGGATTTTCTAGGCAATACTACTGGAGTGGCTTGTCATTGCCTTCTCCGCTGAGGAATGGCAATCTGGACGTATTTCCTATTACTCCAGTGGGGTAGTTTTAATCTATATTTTTGCAACATTTTTGTATTTTTTACTTTGCTTCACTGCTTAATATTTATAAACAAAGACCCAATAGGTTTCAGCTTCCTCTGAAAACTATTGTGGCAGTGTTCCTAAGCTTTGACCAGAGTAGAAAGAGGAAATGTCTCTGGGGATCAGAAGCACTCTGATCTGACCCAAACTCATTAAAAAGGGAGCAAAGCAAGGAAAATGGAGTATTCTCTTCCTTTAAGGCCTTGTCTCCCTGAATTTTGGATTGTCTTCTCTAAGGAAGAAAAGCAAGTCAGTCTTTCTGGGCTACTGGGAATATGCCAGAAATTAGACCTTTGTTTTCAATATATCATCTGAAAATTTAGCACTTAGTAAAGTGATTTAGATATTCATCTTAACAGGAAAAAAGGGCTAACTCTACTTCCTCCAGGAGCCCCAAAGACCCCAAGCATGTTATATTTCGTTATCATTAGAAATTTTTTATAAAGGAAAAACATTGTGAACACTACTGTGAACTGTCTGAACTGGCTTCATATGTGTAGGTCAAAGTTAAAAATTCATGAAGGTCAGATTTCTTTTTGGCCAACCTCCAGGTGACTTGCTTTCTGCCTGTTGTCATTGAAAATACATCCACTTAGCACTCTGAACCCCTAGGTGATTAATTTAGAATAATTGGCTGTAAAGGTCCTCACAAGATAATAGTCTAATGCTACTTGCAGTGAAAGATGCAATTAACTGTCAGTCTATTTTTTTTTTTTTCTTCTTCTGCATCTCATCTGAAGCTCAAGTGTTGGACCTTTGCCTCCATTCAGTACACAATATGTTAGCCATTTAGGAAAATCTAGTAGTTAAAAAAGCACTTTATTTCAGTGGAAAGAAAGGAAAGCCAGTCAGAAAAGAGATCTTGTTTCTCTTTTTCATTGATTTTTTTCTTCAGAATTTTTTTTAAGAGTCAAATGCCTCTCTGATTTTTTTTTTTTTTTGACCATAGCTCATTGGGAAGATATTCCTTTTGGTGCACACTCCTGGATTGTCCTGTTATGATAAAATTGTATAGTTAAGGTCAAAACTCAAGGAAAGATTTCTGAAGTAGAGTGTTAGGAAGTGTTAGGAGGAAGATGTGTTACTAATACGAAGTTCAGCATACCAAGAAAGACAGAGACATAGATGCCCAGCCGTGCTAGATGAAGGAGAATGAAAAAACTCCTGTAATATTTCTTTGTGGTTAGGTAGGACTGAATGCTGGGCAAACTCATAAAGCTACTCACAAACCCTGTTGAATCTTCATAGCCTCAGCTGTAAGGCTCAGAGGTAATGTTTATACAGGGAAGAGAAACTGTATAGCCAAGTTACAGAGTGAACCAATGTCTGAATCAGAAATAGAACTCCTTGCTTCCAGTGCTGTGTTAAATCCCGGCACCACACCCTCTCTGCCAGACAGCAAAAGGTGCTGTGTGTTTGAGCAAGAGAAAGCTATGAATAGGGCCTTAGTGACAGTTTTCCCATGCTCTCTCTTCAGGATTGAGACTGTAATGCTTTTTTGTCTTTGGTCCTTTCTCTCCCACAGAATTTGGTTATGCAAAGCAGAAGAACAGAAGTGCCAGGCATTTGCAGACTGTCTGCTGTGGATATAGTGTGTGTTCTGAGAGATATAAAACTGAATAGAAAACTGGGGAGCAAAGCTCAGCTATTTGAAACATGCCATCTTGGGAAGTACAAAATAATACAGAGCCAGTGAGCTAGAAGTATACTCTGTAAAGGGATCACCAGTGGGCAGACTGGAGGGACTCTGAGCAAATATGGAAAGTCTTCTATTATGAAAGCATTTTCCAAATAAAATTTATTGACAGTACTTATTGTAGAAGGAAAATGCAAACAGGTCATAGTGAATGAGGTTAGATTATGTGATTATGTTAGAGGGATATTTTTTGAATATTTTGAATTCTTTCAGCAATTAAAAAAAATGACTTCCAGACTAATGGGTAGCATGTCAGGTGTAAAATAGTATATAATGTGGTTTAAGCAGTTGAGAAGTTGCCATTGTTTTCCTTTCTGCCACTCCCTTGGTGAAGCAATCTGTAGAAACTTAGATTTACAGCTCTCAAAGTGAGGTTTGAACCCCATTGACTAAGAATTTCCTGGCTTTTTGTTTTTCTTTTTCAGATTAGATTCATTGACCTTAAGCAGTCATTGTATACTGTTTTTTTTTTTTTTCTGAGAAAAATCGAAGAAGTCAGATGAAGCAAGGTAGATAAGATGGAATTAGAGGAATTATCTTCTGAGCCCTTAATACAAATTAGATGGAAATAGTGACCTCTCTCCAGCAAGGTTTTCTTTTTTGTGTGTTTTATTCTTCCTTTTCTCTCAGTTCTTCTATTTTTTTTTCTCTGCTACTTTCCTTGCTATTTCCTCTTCTGCTCTCCCTATCTATTTTTATTTCTTCCTTGTCTGGCTTTTTATTTTCCTCATGGACTTTACTTTGTCAAGATTCTTACTATACCCTGCTTTCATATATCAAGGTAGCTTCTGGCAAAAGTTGAGCTGGCTTTTGAGTTGAGCCATTTCATATGAGATGAAATGGCCAAGAAGGAATATGATCTTACAGAAGTGTTAGACTCAGGGGAGGCACTCCGTAAAGCTCATGAAATGAGAATTCAGAAACAGCACACTTCCAATTTTAACTTTAGCTGTTAAAAATGCCAACAATTTTTTTGCACTCTGTTTTCTCCGAAGTCAGCTCTCATTCTAGGCACTACAGTGAGTGATTTTTTTTTTTCCCTCTCAAATCATGTTTTCTTCCCTCAGGCCAAACACTGGTTGAAGTGACTTCAGACCTTTATATCTCTGGCAGGTTCCTCCGGCCACTCCCTTTTCTGTTATATATGAGGTCCTGTGACCTGTTCCAGGAGTTGGAAAGAAAGAGTGACATAAGGAGGAATCAATTCAGAGAAGTGGCTTTCACATTTTAAAATATAATCATGTGCAAATTCATTACTGGGTATGTCAGGAACAAAGACCACTTTTACTCCATATCCTCTTCGTTGAAAAGAATTCATTCAGCTGCAACTTATTCATAGTGCATTATAAAGCATTCAGAAGACAGTCCTCCAATGGCAGCTGTTTACCTGGGAGCTTGTTAGTAAGATTTCTATATGCACCTTTGAACAATATTGGTTCAGATATCCAACAAAGATATGTGACCTCCACATATTTCACTTGTATTTAGCCAGAAAAGGCTTTATTGACCCGGGCCATTTTAAAAGCATGAATGTAACTTACGGAATGGGCAGTGGGAGAGGGAGTAGGACAATATCCAAAGCTCAGGGTCTGGCATGAAAGAACCTTGATAAGGGACCACAATCTAAAGGAGAGAAACACTGTGATAGTCATTTGAATTCTCTCTCTATAAAGGCGTTGTAATGGAGTGAAAAAAGTTTCAGCCAGAAGTTTTAATGTACTGAGGAATTCCTGCTCTCTGAACCTGTATTTTAGAAGAAAAGGTGAATCAACATTTTAATTCAGGAGTTTAGTTATAACGTTTTAAAGAGGTTTTCCTGGAGGTCCCACATCCACTTTTAGTCTTGTGCAGTAGAACTAATACTCAACAATGAAGTTTATTAATACCAGGGAGTAGACAATATAATTTAGAGAAGCTTAATAATCCTCTGGTTAGGAATTTAAAAAGAACACCTGAATTCTGGTTCTGACTATACCATTACATGTTCTTCCAATTCTGATATTGTATTTCTAAATTATATAAGCCTCAGTTTCTGCTTCTGCAACATGGTGATAAATTCCTGCCTTGCCTATCTTGTGGTGTTCTTCTGGGAATCAAATAAAACATATTTTTGAAGTTAAAAAAATTATACAAATTTTCAAATATTAGCATTGTTTTAACTATTAGAGTCTCCGTATCCATACCCCTGATAGCCTAGGGCTCCCAAGGAACAAATACCTTATTCCTGTGAATTGCAATGCTACAGTATTGTGCTTACTGTCTTGAGTGTGGCCCCTCCTGTTTCCGCAAGATACTCTTGTAGTACCTTTTAACATATGGTAGGTATTCAAAAGGTACTTGTTAAACCAAACTGAATGTGCATGTTATTTCCAGTCTATGTGAAAAGAATATCTTTTACTCCACAAAAATGGATGGAAGGTAGATTTGATGACTCATTTAATCTTATTTCCCATAGGAGGAAAACATTTCCTACCAGTCTTTAGTCTCAGAGTGCTGAACCCTGCAGCCTGCAGGCCTTCTGAATAAAAGTCCATGGGTGACAGAAGATTCATTGACTTCCAATTCCAAGACTTAAATTCAAACCTCAGACCCAGGTTGGGCAATGCTACTGCCAATAATACTTGCATTGTTGATGATTCCTTCAAGTATAATCTGAATGGTGCTGTCTACAGTGTTGTATTCATCCTGGGTTTGATAACCAACAGTGCCTCTCTGTTCGTCTTCTGCTTCCGCATGAAAATGAGGAGTGAGACGGCTATTTTCATCACCAATTTGGCCCTCTCTGATTTGCTCTTTGTCTGCACTCTACCTTTCAAAATATTTTACAATTTCAACCGCCACTGGCCTTTTGGTGATCCCCTCTGCAAGATCTCTGGGACTGCATTCCTAACCAACATCTATGGGAGCATGCTCTTCCTTACCTGTATTAGCGTGGATCGTTTCCTGGCCATTGTCTATCCCTTCCGATCCCGTACCATTAGGACCAGAAGGAATTCCGCCATTGTGTGTGCTGGAGTCTGGATCCTAGTCCTCAGTGGTGGTATTTCAGCCTCTTTATTCTCCACCACTAATGTCAACAATGCAACCACCACCTGCTTTGAGGGCTTCTCCAAACGTGTATGGAAGACATATCTGTCCAAGATAACCATATTTATTGAAGTTGTTGGTTTTATCATTCCTTTGATACTGAATGTCTCTTGCTCTTCTGTGGTGCTAAAAACCCTCCGTAAGCCTGCTACATTGTCTCAGATTGGGACTAATAAGAAAAAAGTGCTGAAGATGATCACAGTGCATATGGCAGTCTTTGTGGTATGCTTTGTACCCTATAACTCTGTTCTCTTCCTGTATGCCCTGGTGCGCTCCCAAGCCATTAACAATTGCTTGTTGGAGAGATTTGCAAAGATTATGTATCCAATCACCTTGTGCCTTGCAACTCTAAACTGTTGCTTTGACCCCTTCATCTATTACTTCACCCTTGAGTCCTTTCAGAAGTCCTTCTATATCAATACCCATATCAGGATGGAGTCTCTGTTTAAGACTGAAACACCTCTGACCACAAAGCCTTCCCTTCCAGCTATTCAAGAGGAAGTTAGTGATCAAACAACACATAATGGTGGTGAATTAATGCTAGAATCCACCTTCTAGGTACAAGAAGTCTCTTTAAGTCCAGATATAGTTTCTTCTATGATTTTCCTATGCTATGAATAAAAAATTTGAAGCTAATGATATTGAGAATAATGTACTGAATATAGTCAGATACATTTATTTGAATGTTTATTATAATACATATATTGTTTTGTTCAATAATTATAGGTCACATCTAATTACGACAGCCAAAAGGAATTGTCAAACTCTTCTTCTGGGTTGGAAATTCATTGTACCACATTATATAAGTCAACAGTAGCCTTGACTTCAGCGATATAGAGGTTACTTAAAAGCTTTGAAAAAATATATTTCCATTCCAATATTTGGTAATTAGTTTGGGCCTATAAATATAGAACAAATTCAGGTATTTTTTTAAAACAACCTTTTGTGTTACTACTGATATATACTAGTATTTTTTGCTTTTTGAATTGTCATTGAGTTTATTTTAGTACAAGAACTTACTTTAGTTTAACATTATTAATGAAAAATTATCAAATTTCAAAAAGTTAGTAAAATGTATTATATATATTTTAAAAACAGAAAATTAAATTGTGTTTGTATAAATATTGCTGGGAAGAAATGGAAAATTAACTGGATTTACATATTTACAGTTACCAGCAGTGTCAGCTTTTAAAAACTTTTCCTTTTCTTATACTATATTAAATTTCTTATATGAAATGTCAAATCCAGAAAGCTGCTAAGTATGTGCCCAAAACAGGGCAAAATGGAAAATCACATAAAAAAACAAATGTTCATAAATAACTAAGAGAAATTAACATTTTCTTTAAGAATTTTCAATTATTTTTATTTTGGGAGATTAGTTATTATAAATATTTCATATGTGAAATTTTGAAGCACAATGCAACCATAAAGCTGCTGCATTGGTACCCAGGTCAGAAGCAAATTGAAAAAAAAAACAAAGAGACAAAAGTATAACAAAAATATAAAAATAAAACAAGAAACTTTCTTAAAACTTGATCAATCATTTTTTGAAGGAGGGAGCAGAGATCTGTAACTTTAAATTACTTATACTTTCATATTAATTTTGGAGCACAATGTAGCCAGAGAGCTACTGAATTTGTGCCCAAGTTGGGAGCATATTGAAAAAAAAATACATAAACCAAACTAAACCAATGCAAACAAACAAACACACACAAAAAGAAAAACTGTAAAACAATAAAAACCACAAAAATATTCCTAACACTTGCATTAATATTTTATTTATTATTTGAGTGTATGTAAATTTTAAATTACTGTATTATTTGTATTAAATTTTAGAGTACAAGTAGAAATTCACTGCATTTGTGCCCAACTCAGGACCTAATTGGAAAAAAAATAAAAGCAAAATAACTCCTTAGAAAACAATAACAACAACAGCAACACACACACACACATACAAAACTTAGAACTTTTCTTTTCTGAACATTTTTAAAACTTAAGATACCATAACTTTCTTATGATGCTTTGAATTAGAATGCAACTAGGAAGTTACTAAACTGACATCTACTTCAGGAGCAATTAAAATCAATATTTAAAAGTATATACAAGGAAACTTTTTGTAACTAACTTAAACAACAAATGCAGCAAAAACATCTTTACAATCTCTTACCATTTATTGAATGAAGTACAGATTTAAGTATATTAAAACCTTAAACAAAACTTCTGAGCATGGTATATAGCCTGAAAGATTTGTGCTCAGGTAAGAAGTAGTGAAAACAAATATCATGAATACATACTACACAAAATACACACATAATTAAAGCACTGCAAAACAAAATCAAAATATTCTTAAAGTAGGTTTTAATCAATTTTTTTAATTATTTAGAAATTTGATAATTTTAAAATGCTAAGACTTCTTAAGTAAAAATTTCAGAAACAATACATTTTGTAAGTTGCTGAACTTGTACCAGGGAATGATTTAAAAATAATAAAAACCATGAAATAATGACAACAAATTAAAACTTTTAAAGCAATAAGTTAATTGTTAAAACTCTTATTAACCTTTGTCTTTCAGATATGTGAAGTTACTCAGTCATGTCCGACTCTTTGTGATCCCATGGACGGTAGCCCACCAGGCTCCTCCATCCATGGAATTTTCTAGGCAAGAATACTGGAGTGGGTTGCCATTTCCTTCTCCAGGGGATCTTCCCGACCCAGGGATCGAACCTGGGTCTCCTGCATTGCATGCAGACGCTTTACCACCTGAGCCACCAGGGAATCCCACATATATGTAGATTAAAAATACTAAAATTTTAAGATAAAAATTCATGAGCATAATGGAACTCTTAAAAACCGCTAAATCTGTGCCTGGACTAGGAACTGATTGAAAAAAAGGCTAAAACAATAGAACAATAATAAAACAGTATTCTCAAAAATGGCATTACTTTTTCCTCACGATCTAAATTCCTAAAAATAATGAGGCATTATATTGTCTTATGAAAGCAGGTTATAGATAGAATATGTAAGGCATTAGATTAAGTTAGATGAAATTAGGTTAAATTAGGTAAAGTTTGGTTGTTAGGTTATATTGTAAGATCAAATTAGTTATCAAAGTATGAATAATCTTTTTGTTTCTTTTAGTGTTCTTTCTCTTCTGTTTCTTATAAATATTAACTATATGTGAACTTTTGTTTGTGCCCTTGACTCTCAAAATTATGAAATTTTAGGATTATTACACCAAACCATTTAATAGAATATATTAACCAAGTTGACATATAATATATCAATAAACCAATTTGCTTCTGTATAATTTCCATATTTAGTTTTGTTTACTTTTCCATATTTCAATTTATTTTAATTTCAAATTTTATAGTTAATATAGCTTGCTAATAATAAATTTTTTGTCATATTAACAATGTAATCAACAAAATGTAATGTAAGATAAATATAAAATTACCTTTTATTTTACATTTAAAAGCAAAAGCGATCATTCAACTGTAGTTACAACTTGGATTTTAAGTGCTTATTAAGTGTAATAAAATACATTTGGATTATTTTATTATTTTTTTTATTTTTTAATTTTTATTGGAAGCTAATTATTTTACAATATTATATTGGTTAGTTTTGCCATACATTGACATGAATCCGCCCCGGGTGTACATGAGTTCCCCCTCCCAAACCCCCCTCTAGCAGTTATACTTCGATCAAATATTTATTCAACTTGCCCTTTTTATTGAATTATAATTGATATATAATGTTATATTAGTTTCATGTATGCAGAAGACCTGAATAGACATTTTTCCAAGGAAGATGGTCAACAGGTATATCACATGAAAAGATGCTCAGCATCACTAATCATCAGGGATATGCAAGTAAAATGAGATACCACCTCATATCTGTCAGAATGGCTATTATTAAAAAGATAAGAAACAACAAATGGCAAGAATACGGAGAAAAGGGACCCCTAAACTTTGCCTTTACCTATGGGCATCCAGTGACAATTTTCTTTTATCTTGCCTCCATCCTTCAGAAAAAAAAAAAAAACTTATTAAAGGATATTTGATCTCAAATCAATTCCAATACTTTGTTTTTGAAGTTGTCTGAAGACAGTTGTACAGTTGCACAAGGAAAATCCCTGGGTGAAGTTTCAGGGATCAAACTGAAAGGATAAGCTGATTTGTCCAATTTGGCTTTAATTTATTTTCAGTTTATTGCCAAGTTGATGCTTGAATCTGACTTTTCAGATTTGCTGAAATACCCCCGGATGACTGGGAGGCCTGCGGAAAGTCAGGGGGAAAAATCATCTAACAACAGTGAGATGATTTTGGAAAGAGGTGGCTGACTGATCAATAACTAAAACAAGTGGTGGTCCCAGGATAGCAGCACAGGGAATTCCTAGTCATCCTTATGCCTTCTAACTCTCAGGGAATGCAGTGTCAGCATTTCATAAAGCACATTGTATATTGGTTCCCCATGTGATGACAGCAAACACTGCCTTTTCTAACATCATGACCAGCATGGACAATCCTAGGCTATGTTTAAAATTATAAGAACTTTGTCATTAGTGACCTTCTAAGCCAGATCCTCAGAAGAAATGGGGATATGCCATTGGTTTCACATCCTTATTAACCATCTTCCATCTCTGTCTGTACCCCCAAAGCCCTGCAGTTTATGTTTGCTATTGTTTCCCAAACTCTTTACCTATGTTTCTTATGGCCCTTTAACATCTCTCCCCACCTCTTAGGGAAATAGTACTTTTTTGTGGATAAAAACCAATACATAAATGACATAAATGTCTGCCAAGACAGTGACATATTGAACAGATTTACATTAAGACACCTCTACCCACTGCTTTTAATTCTCACTTTGGTATTTGCATCTTATTAAAGGAGTCTGAGTATTTCAAATGACTGAAGCAGGGTTGGGATGGGGGAGAGATGACTGTCCTTGTAAATGGTAAAGCATCTCTTGAACTTCAGCATCCCTCATCTCATGGTAAGGCCTCTGTACTGCCACTCTCTTTTCCAACTCTCTTGACATTACCCTGTGTACTACTGAGTCTATAATATACAGTGCCTTCCTCCAGACAGTCTTTTTTTCCAAAATTGCCCCCTGATGACTGGGAACACATGCTCTTATTTCATATATACTTGGATTATTTCCCTCAAATGTCTCCTGATCCTGATGGACTTAGTGAAGTGGTTCTTAAAATATGAAGCAGTTTGTTTCAATGGAGAAGCCAAAACACAGATGACTGAGTAAAAATTTCTCTGTATTCAGAGTTTTGAATAGCTATATACTTCGCACTGCTTCACTTCTTTCTCTCTCTGAGAGTCTGGGAATAAAGCTCTTCTGTCCCAAACACCCAGAGAGGTACTGAATTCAGGAGGGCAGAGGAGTAGAGCCAGTGTGAAGCATAAAATGTGTCAGTGAGGGAAACCAGGCAAGCCCTAAGATTGGGATGACTTGTGCATCCCTTGTTTTCCTTCTTTTCATGGCGGAGCTCTGCCCTAAAAGATGAAAATCTTGTTACAAATAGACTTCATTGCTCCCACTGCTAGTCTAGGATAAACTGCTCAGCTTTTTACCTTCCTCACTCAAGTTGATCGTCTTACTCAGTTGAGATTATGGGACTTCTGGACTAGTCTTTTTTTTTTTTTTTGAATTTCACGTAATTTTATTTTATTTTATTTTTTTTTGTGACTTTCTCAAAATTTATTTATTTATTTATTTTATAATTTTTTTTCTTTACAGTTAAAAGTATTTTTATTAAAAAAGCACAAATGCAAAGAAATGAACAGAGGAAAATTTATGCGTCGAACCTGGACTGGTCACTTATGATAATATACATGCTACAATTCCATTCTCCCCAATCATTCCACCTTCACCCTCTCCCACAGAGTCCCAAAGACTGTTCTAAATGCCTATGTCTCTTTTGCAGTCTCTTATACAGGGTTCAAGGCCGTTTGAGGCTCTTGGGAAAGTTTGCCTGGGGGAGCCACTCATAATTCATTCATTTACTTTTTCAACAAATTCCTTGAACACCAACCATGTGCCAAACATTCTTCTAGACACTAAGAATGCAGTGGTGAAAATGAGACAAAAAGGCATTTTAAATCTAATGTTCTAGACTCAGAGCATGGAGAGCTAAAAACAAACAAAAAGATAAGTTAAAAAGTAATATGACAGATTATAATAAGTGTTATGGAGAAAATAAAGTGAGGTAAAGGAGAACACATGCCTGAAACCAAATTTTGGGCTCCACAGCAGTACCGTATTAAAACGTTAAAGATCACAAATGAAAAAAATAAAACTTTGGCCAACTGTGAAAAAAAAGAAAAATGTTAAAGATCATAAACATTACAAAGAAAAAGAGGCCTCTCTGTAAATAATTTTAATTAAGTTTATACAATACATAGCAATGCATGTAAGGAAGTGCAAAAAAGTTCTGACTCTAAAAAATCACATCACTAGTACTTGTTTTTAAAGGGGTTATGCAGTCCTGAATTGTCCAAATTCTGTGGTTAGTCTGTCTACCTTTAGCTGTTTAAGCGCTTGCCCAAGCCAAAGACCTCAAAAGGCTACTGAAAACCCAGGCATAGGCAACTTTCAGTGATCAAAGCTGATGATATCATGGCCTCAGGCTCTTCTCCATTAGGCTTCATCCTACAACAAGAGGCTCACTTGTTTTCTCTCTGTTCTGTCACTTTTTCTGACTCCCTCTCTCTCCACCATTCTTTTCAGGAAAATTGGTAAAGAATCTACCTGCAATGTGGGAGACCTGGGTTCGATCCTTAGGTTGGGAAGATCCCCTGGAGAAGGGAAAGGCTACCCACTCCAGTATTCTGGCCTGGAAAATTCCATGGACTATATAGTCCATGGAGTGGCAAAGAGTCAGACACGACTGAGCGACTTTCACTTTCACTTTAGGGATTCCCTCATAGCTCAGTCAGCAAAGAATCCGCCTGCAATACAGGAGATTTGGGTTCGATTCCTGGGTGGGAAAGATCCCCTGGAGAAGGAAATGGCAACCCATTACAGTATTCTTGCCTGGAGAAACCCATGGACAGAGGAGCCTGGTGGGGGCCTCTTGGGCTCCATGGAGTCCCAAGAGTCAGACACGACTTAGTGAATAAACCACCACCATTCTCCTGTGAGGCCAGAACAAGTTTAAATACTAACAATATCAATATTAATGGACATATTTCAAATGGAAATTCAAATTCCAATGCTCAATAAGTGTCAGAAAGTAGCACACATAATCCTATGATTTCATTTTAAAGGTGACAAAACTGAGGAATTGGGAGCCTAAGTAACATGCCCAAAATCATACAGTCAATAAAAGGCAGAACCAGGACTTATATATTTATACAGGCAAGTTAAAATCAGCAGCCGAGAAACTTGTTTTAATGTATAATAACTATCAAGTGTTTACTATGTGCCAGACACTATGCTTTACAAGTTCAGTCTCTCTGTCATGCCCGACTCTTTGTGATTGCATGGACTGCAGCACACCAGGTTTCCCTGTCCATCATCAAATCCCAGAGCTTGCTCAAACTCACGCCCATCTAGTTGGTGATGTCATCCAACCATCTTGTCCTCTGTTGTCCCCTTCTCCTCCTGCCTTTATTTTTTTTTTCCAGCATCAGGGTCTTTTCTAATGAGTTGGCTCTTTACATCAGGTGACCAAAGTATTGAAGCTTCAGCTTCAGTCCTTCCAATGAATATTCAGGATTGATCTCCTTCAGAATGGACTGGTTGGATCTCCTTGCAGGCCAAGGGACTCTCAAGAGTCTTCTTCAACACCACAGTCCAAAAGCATCAATTCTTCGGTGCTCAGCTTTCTTAATGGTCCAACTCACATTCATACATGACTACTGAAAAAAACATAGTTTTGACTAGATGGAACTCTCTCGGCAAAGTAATGTCTCTGCTTTTTAGTATGCTGTATAGGTTGGTCACTGGTTTTCTTCAAGGAGCAAGCATCTTTTAATTTCTTGTCACAGCCCGCAGTGATTTTGGAGGTCAAGAAAATAAAGTCTGTTACCGTTCCCATTGTTTCCCCATCTATCTGTCATGAAGTGATGGGACCAGATGCCATGATCTTATTTTTTTGAATATTGAGTTTTAAGCCAACTTTTCACTCTCCTCTTTCACTTTAATCAAGAGGCTCTTTAGTTCTTCTTTGCTTTCTTCCATAAGGATGGTATCATCTGTATATCTGAGGTTATTGATATTTCTCCCAGCAATCTTAATTCCAGCTTATGCTTCATCCAGCCCAGCATTTTGCATGATGTATTCTGCATGTGTTAAATAATCAGGGTGATAAGGTACAGCCTTGACATACTCCTTTCCCAATTTTGGACCAGTCCATGTCTGGTTCTAATTATTGCTTCTTGACCTGCATATAGATTTCTAAGGAGGGAGGTAAAGTGGTCTGGTATTCCCATCGCTTTAAGAATTTTCCCCAGTTTGCTGTTATCCACAAAGTCAAAAGTCCTGAATATTGATTGGAAGGACTGATGCTGAAGCTGAAACTCCAATACTTTGGCCACCTGATGCGAAGAACTGAATCATTGGAAAAGACCCTGATGCTGGGAAAGGTTGAAGGCAGGATACGAACGGGACAACAGAGGATGAGATGTTCGGATGGCACCTCCGACTTGATGGACATGAGTTTGAGTAAGCTCTGGGAGTTGGTGATGGACAAGGAAGCCTGGCATGCTGCAGTCCATGGGGTCACAAAGAGGCGGACATGACTGAGCAGCTGAACTGAACTGAACACAGACAAAGGCTTTAGCATAGTCATGAAGCAGAAGTAGATGCTTTTTTGGAATCTTGTGGCTTTTCTATGATCCAACAGATGATGGCAATTTTATCTCTGGTTCCTCTGCCTTTTCTAAATCCAACTTGAACATCTGGAAGTTCTCAGTTCAAATATTGTTGAAATCTAGCTTGGAGAATTTTGAACATTACTTTGCTAGTGTGTGAGATGGGTTCAATTGTGCAGTAGTTTGAACATTGGCATTGCCTTTCTTTGGGACTGGAATGAAAACTGACTATTTCCAGTCCTTTGGCTACTGCTGAGTTTTCCAAATTTGCTGGCATATTGAGTTCAGCACTTTCACAGCATCATCTTTTAGGATTTGAAATAGTTCAACTGGAATTCCATCAACTCCACTAGCTTTGTTCATAGTGATGTTTCTAAAGGCCCACTTGACTTTGCATTCAGGATGTCTGACTCTAGGTGAGTGTTCACACCATCATGGTTATCTGGGTCATGAAGATCTATTTTGTATAGTTCTTCTGTGTATGCTTGCCACCTCTTCTTAATATCTTAAGCTTCTTTAAGGTCCATACCCTTTCTGTCCTTTATTGTGCGCATCTTCTATGAAATGTTCCTTTGGTATGTCTAATTTTCTTGAAGAGCTCTCTAGTCTTTCCCATTCTATTGTTTTCTTCTATTTCTTTGCATTGATCACTGAGGAAGACTGTTATCTCTCCTTGCTCTTCTTTGGAATTCTGCATTCTGATGAATATATCTTTTCTTTTCTCCTTTACCTTGTGCTTCCCTTCTTTTCTCAGCTATTTGTAAAGCCTCCTCAGACAGCCATTTTGCCTTTTTGCATTTCTTTTTCTTGGGGAGAGGAACAAGATGGCAGAGGAATAGGAAGGCGAGACCACTCTCTCCCCTACAAATTCATCAAAAGAACATATAAACGCAGAGTAAAGTCCATAAAACAACTTCTGAATGCTGGAGGAGGACATCAGGCACCCAGAAAAGCAGCCCATTGTCTTCAAAAGGAGGTAGGAAAAAACATAATGGATAAAAGGAGAGACAAAAGAGGTAGGGACAGAGCTCTGTCCCAGGAAGGGAGGCTTTAAAAAGAGGGAAGATTCTAAAACCAGGAAAAACTCTCACTGATGAATCTGTGGAGAGTCTTGGAGCCTCAGAGGACCACATAACCGGGAGGAAAAAGAAATAAACAATTAAAACCTACAAATTACCTGCAAAACGGTAACTCCCAGTGGAGAAGCAGAGCAGACGCCTGCATACACCATTAGCAAGTGGGGGCTGGGCAGGGAGCAGCCGGCTGAACTGCTTAGAGAAAGGACTGGGCTTGAATGCCGCTAGGGCAATCTGAGAGAACTGGGGATAGCAAAGCAGACTGTGGGATAGCTTCCCTGAGAAAAGGTGGAAAGCTCTAACCTAAGACTCCATCAGCCCTGCTCACAGAACAAAGGACTGAGCAGAGCAAGCCAGCTGCAGTTGGCCCATCCCCCTTCCCCTGCCAAGACAGGCAGGGAGGTCAGCCAGAGCTGGAGGGGGCAAGCGCGGCCCCAGAAAGGCATCCGATACAAAATGCAGGCAGGCTTGTTGCTAACCAAGACTTCTTGGTCTCGGGCCAGTTGATATCCACCTGAGAATGTGAGCCAGTTGTACACCCAGAAAACTGAGTGGCAGGGACTGGGGAGGCGATAAGTTGCAGCGACCACGCTCGCCAAACACCTGGTCACCAGAGCTGCTTGGACCAGGGAAGGCAAAAACGCAGGCTCAGCCAAGTCTGAGCCTTTGTGGAGTACCCAAGAAACTGAACTTGAGCCTCTCAGACCTGGGAAGTGCATACAACCCAGTGCCAGCTACGGACAGTTCCTGGCAGAGCAACCTAGAGCCTGTGCAGTGTAGAATGTGACAGCACACGTGCTGAGAGGGGGGGCAAACCCAGTGTAGCCAAGACACTACGAGCACTCCCCACAGACACCAGAGATATTTGTCTGCAGTGTTCCTCCCTTCCCAGAACAGGACTGAACAACTGACCCTTAAAAAGTGTCCACCTGCCCCCTAGTGACAGGGCGGAAATTAGACACTGAAGAGACCAGCAAACAGAAGCTAAAACAGAGGGAACCACCTTGGAAATGACAGATAGAGAAGTCTACAGACTACTCCAAGAATAAGACCAAAAACCAGAGGCAAGAGGCTTAAGCCCGAATCCTGAGAACACCAGAGAACTCCTGACTCCAGGGAACATTAATTGATAGGAGCTCATCAAACGTCTCCATACCGACACTAAAACCAAGCACCACCCAAGGGTCAACAAGTTCCAGAGCAAGACATACCATGCAAATTCTCCAGCAACACAGGAAAATAGCCTTGAGCTTCAATATACAGGCTGCCCGAAGTCACTCCAAACCCACTGACATCTCATAACTCATTACTGGACACTTCATTGCACTCCAGAGAGGACAAATCCAGCTCCACCCACCAGAACACCGACACAAGCTTCCTTAACCAGGGAACCTTGACAAGTCACCCGTCTAACCTCAAACACAGCGAGGAAACTACATAATAAAGAGAACTCCACACACTGCCAAAAGACAGAAAGGCCACCCCAACAAAGCAATATAAGCAAGATGAAGAGGCAGAGAAATACCCAGCAAGTAAAGGAACAAAATAAATGCCCACAAACACAAACAAAAGAGGAAGATATAGGGAATCTACCTGAAAAAGAATTTCGAATTTTGATGGTGAAAATGATTCAAAATCTTGAAAGCAAAATGGAGTTACAGATAAATAACCTGGAGAAAAGGATTGAGAAGACGGAAGAAAGGTTTAATAAGGACTTAGAGGAAATAAAAAAGAGTCAATATACAATGAATAATGCAATAGATGAGATCAGAAACACTCTGGAGATTACGAAAAGTAGAATAATAGAGGCAGAAGACAGGATAAGCGAGCTAAAAGATAGAATTGTAGAAATAAATGAAACAGAGGAAAAAAGCAAAACGAATTAAAATAAATGAGGACAATATTAGAGACCTCTGGGACAATGTTAAACTCTCCAACATTCCAATCATAGGAGTCCCAGAAGAAGAAGACAACAAGAAAGACCATGAGAGAATACTTGAGGAGATAATAGTTGAAAACTTCCCTAAAATGGGGAAAGAAATAATCACCCAAGTCCAAGAAACCGAGGGAGTCCCCAACAGGATAAACCCAAGGCGAAATACTCCAAGACACATATTAATCAAATTAACAAAGATCAAACACAAAGAACAAATATTAAAAGCAGCAAGGGAAAAGCAGCAAATAACACACAAGGGGATTCCCATAAGGATAACAGCTGATCTTTCAACAGAAACTCTTCAGGCCAGAAGGGAATGGCAAGACATACTTAAAGTGAAGAAAGATAATAACCTACAACCCAGATGACTGTACCCAGCAAGGATCTCATTCAAATATGAAGGGGAAATTAAAAGCTTTACAGACAAGCAAAAGCTGAGAGAATTCAGCAGCAACAAACCAGCTCTCCAACAAGTGCTAAAACCATCTGTAGACAGGAAACAGAGAAAGCGTATTTAAACTCGAACCCAAAGCAATAAAGAAAATGGCTACGGGATCATACTTATCAATAATTACCTTAAACATAAATGAGTTGAATGCCCCAACCAAAAGACAAAGTCTGGCTGAATGGATACAAAAACAAGACCCCCATATATGTTGTCTACAAGAGACTCACCTCAAACGAGGGACACATACAGACTGAAAGTGAAGAGCTGGAAAAATATATTCCATGCAAACAGAGACCATAAGAAAGCAGGAGTAGCAATACTCATATCAGATAAAATAGACTTTAAAACAAAGGCTGTGAAAAGAGACAAAGAAGGAAACTACATAATGACCAAAGAATCAATCCAAGAAGAAGATATAACAATTATATATATTTATGCACCCAACATACGAGCACCACAATATTCAAGACAATTACTAACAAGTATGAAAGGGGAAATTAACAACAATACTGGGAGATTTTAACATCCCACTTACATCTATGGATAGATCAACTAAACAGAAAATTAACAAGGAAACACAAACTTTAAATGATACAATAGACCAGTTAGACCTAATAGATATCTATAGGACATTTCAACCCAAACAATGAATTTCACATTTTCTCAAGTGCACACGGAACCTTTTCCCAGATAAATCACATCCTGGGCCATAAATCTAGCCTTGGTAAATGCAAAAAAATTGCAATCATTCCAAGCATCTTTTCTGCCCACAATGCAGTAAGATTAGATCTCAATTATGGGAGAAAAAATATTAAACATGCCAACATATGGAGACTGAACAACACCCTGCTGATTAACGAACAAATCATAGAAGAAATCAAAAGACAAATCAAAATATGCATAGATGAAAGAAAATGAAAACACAACAACCCCAAACCTCTGGGACACTATAAAAGCAGTTCTAAGGGGGAAATTCATAGCCATACAGGCACACCTCAAGAAACAAGAAAAAAGTCAACTAAATAACCTAACTCTCGAAAAGTAAGAAATTAAGAACCCCAGGGTTAGTAGAAGGAAAGAAATCGTAAAAATTAGGGCAGAGATAAATGCAAAAGAAACAAAAGAGACCATAGCAAAAATCATCAAAGCCAAAAGCTGGTTCTTTGAGAAGGTAAATAAAATTGACAAACCACTAGCCAGACTCATCAAGAAACAAAGTTAGAAGAACCAAATCAATAAAATTAGAAATGAAAATGGAGAGATCACAACTGACAACACAGAAATACAAAGGATTATTAGAGAATACTATCAGCAATTATATGGCCATAACAGGAATAACCTGGAAGAAATGGACAAATTCCTAGAAAAGTACAACTTTCCAAAACTGAACGAGGAAGAAATAGAAAGTCTGAATAGATCCATCACAAGCACGGAACTAGAGGCTGTAATAAGGAATCTTCCAGCAAACAAAAGCCCAGGTCCAGACTGCTTCACAGCTGAATTCTACCAAAAATTAAGAGAAGACCTAACACCTATTCTATTCAAACTCTTCCAGAAAATTGCTGAGGAAGGGAAGCTTCCAAACTCATTCTATGAGGCCACCATCACCCTAATCCCAAAACCTGGTAAAGATCCCTCAAAAAAAGAAAACTACAGGCCAATATCACTGATGAACATAGATGCAAAAATCCTTAACAAAATTCTAGCAATCAGAATCCAACAACACATTAAGAAGATCATACATCATGACCAAGTGGGCTTTATCCCAGGAGTGCAAGGATTCTTCAATATCCGCAAATCAATTAATGTAGTACACCACATTAACAAACTGAAAAATAAAAATCACATGATTATCTCAATAGATACAGAGAAAGCCTTTGACAAAATACAACATCCATTTATGATAAAAACCCTCCAGAAAGTGGGAATAGAAGGGACATATCTCAACATGATAAAAGCTATATATGACAAACCCACAGCAAACATTATCCTCAATGGTGAAAAACTGAAAGCATTTCCCCTAAAGTCAGGAACAAGACAAGGGTGCCCACTCTCACCACTACTATTCAACATAGTTCTGGTAGTTAGGCTACAGCAATCAGAGCAGAAAAAGACATAAAAGGAATCGAAATTTGAAAAGAAGAAGTAAAACTTTCACTGTTCGCTGATAACATGATCCTCTACACAGAAAACCCTAAAGACTCTACCAGAAAACTACTAGAGCTAATCAATGAATACAGTAAAGTTTCAGGATATAAATTCAACACACAGAAATCCCTTGTATTCCTATACACTAATAATGAAAAAATTGAAAGAGAAATTAAGGAATCTATTCCATTCACTGTTGCATCGAAAAGAATTAAATACTTAGGGATATATCTACCTAAGGAAACAAAAGACTTGTACATAGAAAACTATAAACACTAGTGAAAGTAATCAAAGAAGACACTAATAGATGGAGAAATATACCATGTTCGTGGATTGGAAGAATAAATATTGTAAAAATGAGCATACTATCCAAAGTAATTTATACATTTAATGCAACTAGAACAAATAATCTCACAATTTGCATGGAAATACAGAAAACCTCAAATAGCCAAAGCAATCTTGAGGAAGAAAAATGGAACTGGGGGAATCAACCTGCCGGACTTCAAGCTCTACTACAAATCACAGTCATCAAGACAGTATGGTACTGGCATAAAGACAGAAATATAGATAAATGGAACAAAAATAGAAAGCCCAGAGATAAATCCACGCACCTATGGACATCTTATCTTTGACAAAGGAGGCAAGAAAATAAAATGGAGAAAAGACAGTCTCTTTAACAAGTGGTGCTGGGAAAACTGGTCAGCCACTTGTAAAAGAATGAAACTAGAACACTTCCTAACATCATACACCAAAATAAACTCAACATGGATTAGAGAGCTAAATGTAAGACCAGATACTATAAAACTCCTAGAGGAGAACGTAGGCAAAACACTCTCTGTCACAAATCACATCAGGATCTTCCAAGACCCACCTCCCAGAATATTGGAAATAAAACCAAAAATAAACAAATGGGACCTAATTAAAATCAAAAGCTTCTGCACAGCAAAGGAAATTATAAGCAAGGTGAAAAGACAGCCTTCAGAATGGGAGAAAATAATAGCAAATGAAGCAACTGATAAAGGATTAATCTCCAAAATATACAAGCAGCTCCTGCAGCTCAATCCCAGAAAAATAAATGACCCATTCTAAAAATGGTCCAAAGAACTAAACAGACATTTCTCCAAACAAGACATAAAGATGGCTAACAAACACAGGAAAAAATGCTCAACATCCCTCATAATCAGAGAAGTGCAAATCAAAACCACAATGAGATACCATTTCACACCAGTCAGAATGGCTGCCATCCAAAAGTCTACATGCAATAAATGCTGGAGAGGGTGTGGAGAGAAGGGAACCCTCTTACACTGTTGGTGGGAATGCAAACTGGTACAGCCACTATGGAGAACAGTGTGGAGATTCCTCAAAAAACTGGAAATAGAACTGCCATATGATCCAGCAATCGTACTCCTGGGCATACACAGCGAGGAAGCCAGAATTGAAAGAGACACATGTACTCCAACGTTCATTGCAGCACTGTTTATAATAGCCAGGACATGGAAGCAACCTAGATGTCCATCTGCAGACGAATGGATAAGAAAGCTTTGGTACATATACACAATGGAGTATTACTCAGCCATTAAAAAGAATGCATTAGAATCAGTTCTAATGAGGTGGATGAAACTGGAGCCTATTATACAGAGTGAAGTAAGCCAGAAAGTAAAACACCAATACAGTATACTAACGCATATATATGGAATTTAGAAAGATGCAAATGATAACTCTGTATACGAGACAGCAAAAGAGACACAGATGTATAGAACAGTCTTTGGGACTCTGTGGGAGAGGGTGAGGGTGGGATGATTTGGGAGAATGGCATTGAAACATGTATATTATCATATGTGAAACGAATCGCCAGTTCAGGGTCCATGCATGTTACAGGATGCTCGGGGCTGGTATGCGGGGATGACCCAGAGGGAGGATAAGGGGAGGAGGGAGGTGCGAGGGTGGTTTGGGAGGGGGAACTCATGTACACCTGGGGTGGATTCATGTCAATGTATGGCAAAACCTACCAATATAATATTGTAAAATACATTACTACAAACCTTTTCCCATATTTCTTCAGGCACTCTGTCTATCAGATATAATCCCCTGAATCCATCTGAAGGCCTACAAGACCTTCTAGTACTAACACCCAATAAAGATGTCCTTTTCATCATAGAGGACTGGAATGCAAAAATAGGAAGTTAAAACATACTTGGAGTACTTGGCATTGGAGTACAAAATGAAGCAGGGCCCATGCTAACAGATTTTTGCCGTGAAAGCAGCAGTCACAGCAATCACCCTCTTCCAACAACACAAAGGACGATTCTATACACATGGACATCACCAGACAGTCAATACTGAAATCAGATTGATTATATTCTTTCCAGCAAAAGATGGGGTAGCTCTATACAATCAACAAAAACAAGACCAGGAGCTGACTGTGGCTCAGATCATGAACTCCTTATTGCCATATTCAGACTTAAATTGAAGAAAGTGGGGAAAACCACTGGACTATTCTGGTATGACCTAAATCAAATCCCTTAGGATGCTTTACAAATATCTCTTTTTATCTTTATAGTAATCTTCTGAGTTAAATGCTCTTATCATCCCTCTCTTTTACTAGAGTTAAGGAACTTCCCCAAAGTCTCACAGAGAGCAAATGTGTCTTTATGAAATACAGCACCTAACCGTGGTAGCCCACCCTCATCTTTCTACTCTCTTCTTCATATTTGAACCCCAAATACATTGGTCTTCTTTCCACTATTTAATAAGTGAAACTCATTTTTGTCTTAGAGCCCTTGTTTTTGCTTTTCCCTCTGCTTGGAATACTTTTTCACTAGGTCTTCACATGCTGGCTCCTTCTCATCATTCAGGTTCGAATGTCACCTCTTCAGACAGGCCTTCCCTGATCATCCAATCTATAGATTTGCAGATACTCCTGTCAGTTTACCCTATTATAATTTTCTTCATAGAATTCACTGATCTTCTTTTTAATTAATTCGTTCAGTGCCTGTCTACATTATTTTTCATATAACGCAAGTTCCATGAGGGTAGAAATCATGTTGCTTTTATCAGTACAATATCTAGCACATAGTAGACATTCAAGTAATAATTGTTGAATAAATCAAAGTGGTAGATCTGGGATAGGAAACCAGGTCTCCTTGACTTCAAGGTTCTTGCTCTTATACTGTCTCTTCATTGAACCTTTTCCCTAAAGCTCAACATGTTTTCCAATTGCTTCATGTTGACTTTCATCAGAATCTGAACATTGAAGAGCAAATCATCTCTATTTTAGAATATAATTGGAAAAGTACATAACTAATTTCCTAAAGAGACTACTTTCATTACTCTATCTTTTGCTTTTTTTGAGTTTGTGCAGAACGTAGGTGTTCTCAAATATCTTTCCAAGTATTCAAGGAAGAACTCAAAGAAAGGAGACAAACTGAACATGTTTAAAATTTGTGAGCTATATTCAAGTCTTAAGTAAATAGCTCCACCTTTCCTTTGCAGTTTCCCCTCATTTAATTTGTACTTTCTGGCACTTGCTGGCACTTCTGAATTATATATTAGACTGGAGTCTTTGATCCACATGGCATACCACATAGCACATAAAGTTGACTACAAAGAATTATCTTGTTAATGGTCATTTTGAAAAATCTCTAATTACTTTCAGCACACATTCCCCTTGTTGATTTTCAGTCTATTTCTTTACTGGAAACCACTGCCTTGCCATTAAAAGAGCATGTTTTTATTTAAAAAGAGTAAAAAAAAGTAAAAAAGGGAAAAGTGCTATGTGATTGGATGCCATCCAGGAAGTGCATACATAGCTTTAACTGTAATGGAGTATAATGGAAGCCTTTTTCTAGGAGGCTCTGGAGCCAGTGCTCACAGTTTTCTGTTTTCACTTTTAGTGGGAGAAGTCTGTGCTGGCTTCTCACATAAACTGTGCTGCTATCATCATCTGCCAAGATGCTTACTGAAAAGATTCATTATTTGACATTTAATACCTTGTAAATTATATGGAGATTGTGGTGACTGACATGAACATCTGGAAAGATGGTCAGGAAATTTTTTCCTAGGTAGACTCAAGTAGTCTGAGTGACTGCTTGTTTGTTCATCAATGACCAATTATGCATTGATAGAGAAAAAGTCTCTTCTCAGCTACTGGTCAGCTAGCCCCAGAGGAATTGGTATGGCTGGATTTGAAGGAGGGGATGCAAATGAGCAGTGGCCAGTTAGAATTTATATGGAAAATGTATAGCTGCCTGTTCCCTAACAGTGTGAACTGTAAGCTAGCCAGGTCTTGAAGATAATGACAAATCCCATCTTGGTTAAGCCAGAGCTGAATGTGCTTTCAGAGCCTTTCTCACCTTTCCTATTGGCTCTCTCTGCCAATTGGAGAAGGTGCTTTTCTCTTGAACATTGACAAGAAGTTATCTAGTTTCTGATCAGTGTCTTCAAATTTACTCCTAAACTTATCTCAAGAAGAGAGATGAGAGCTGTAAAACCAATGATGGTGTCTGGTTGGTCATGAAGACTTTTTCTTCCACTCCTAATTCACCTGCTTGTTCCTTGCAAAAACACTTGCAGTTACATTTTGGTTCACGGCTTTTTTTTTTTTTTTTTCTGGGTCATTTTTGGCTCTATGTTTAAGTCTTAATATGTGGAGTGCTTGACACACCTCCCCCTAAAGCAGGGCATGACTGAGGATTAGCTGTTCCTGCAAGCTGAGATAGATTTCCAATGAGCTATTCACTCTCTCTTGCCTGTCCCTGTTTCAAATGACA
Organism: Moschus berezovskii; assembly: GCF_049115385.1. Taxonomy (NCBI): domain Eukaryota; kingdom Metazoa; phylum Chordata; class Mammalia; order Artiodactyla; family Moschidae; genus Moschus; species Moschus berezovskii. The sequence goes on from NC_142488.1 coordinate 68,256,191, forward strand.
TGTCTTTGTTAGGCAGTGAACTGGGACAGAGACTATAGTGGGAAATAAAGGAGTAAATGAGAACAAGCTTCACATTACTGAATTAACAGAAGATGAGTTAAAATGAAACAAAATTAATATTTTTAATAAAGTCAGAATTGAAAAGCACCAATACTGCTCTTGTAAACATAATTTTTTTGCTGACTTTTAGAAACTCAAACCAGCATTTAATGAAAATTACATTCTTTTTTAGGCTTTAAGTCGAGTATTATACTCATGAAATGCTGGCTACCAATTTCGTTTCTGCATGCAGAACTTATCTAAGTAGTATGTGTGTGTGTTCTGTGTGTGTGTGTGATATGTACACTTGCTCAGAGACATACACATCATGTATGTGGGTCTGTATGTTATATGTTTCTTTTTAAAGTCATGTTTCGTGAGCCAGTAATGATATCTGAAAACAATGGTAACTAATAACAGTAAAATTTTAACTACCTGATGACAAAAAATAGATATTTTAAGTTCCACTTCGAGGAAAAATATTTGATGGTAGGCTTGTTATCATGGGGAAATCTTTTTTATGTTGTTTTCTAGAAAAACTGAAATATAGTATATAAGCTCACAAAATGGAAATCAGTAATAGAAGGGACTACCTCCAAATCTAACACCTCAACAATATTTACTCAGAAAAACAGTAGCTATTTATCACTTATGTATTTAAGGATCATTTAAGTCCAAGTTCAATCATTACTTTCTCTAGTTAAGACTTCCTTCTTACCCTCAAGTAGAACTGGCTGGTTGTTTTCTATCTTTGGCTGCCATAGCATAGTTTTATATAACTCTATTTTTCTGTCATATATACTTCTATGTCTGCTCTTCTGTATAACATATCTACCCTTTTGGAATCATTTACCTGGCAAACAGAGAGTGCTCAATAAATTCTTGCTGTGTGAAAGAATGAGGAAGGAAGTGTCACATTTGTACATATTGCAAAGAATTCTAGGTACAGTGATCACACTTTATGAATCAATTATCAGTTCCTATGGCTTAATAAATAACTTCTGTGCTGCTTTTGGGTATGAGTGGCAGAGGTAAGAGATATATTTTGAAAAGTGAAGTATTATAATTTCCAGGCATTTACAGTGATTTATGAGAAGATAGGACATAAGGTTCAATACTTGAAATTGAGATTGTTTTAGGAAAAAAATAGCTAATACAAAAACTATGTATAATAATCATAGCTATAGGATCTCAAGAATGGTTGATTAAGGAGTGTGCATTTTAACTGATAAATGTTAGCAATCTACTGTAGTAGTCAGATAGTTGATGGTCCTGATCCCTGAAAGAAGGGTAGTGCACTGTAGATACTTAAAACATGGATGGTGGAATACAAAAGTAAGGAGAGTGACCTGAAATGACTTAAATTCTCTGGAATATTTTTACACAGAAATAACAAAAAACATTTTTTCAGGATGTATAGATTATCTAGTGACTTTTGCAAGGGCCCAGGCTAGTCTTCTAGGAATAAGAGAGGAGAGGAGATTATTATTTACTGAGTACCTATCATGTTCCCAGTGCTGCAGTAACACTTTACATTTAATCCTATTTCTCAACCACTCTGTGGGGCAGGTATAATTACATTCTTAAAGTTGATAAAAGCAATGTTTGAGAGGGGTGCAATTGAGATTTGAACCCAGTCTGAATGATCCCAAAAAGGTGGAGTGGATTTCAAAGACAGACTTATATTACTTTAAAGTTCATAATCTAGCAACTGTACCTTAGTGGCTCCTAAACAAGTTAAATTAATATGTCCAAATAATTACCATGTATTCAACAGAATGATAAGGATTGCCATATATCATACTTAACCTTATAACAACTCCTTAAAACAACCCAGCAATGTAGATATTTTCCAGATAGAAAAACTGAGGTTCAGAAGTTAAATAACCTGCCTAAGTCATATAGTTAGTGCATGACAGCTCGAACACTTAGACACTAACTGTGAATACTTCCAAATCCTAGACCTTTGAGGTATATTTTGAATGTGCACTTGTTGATTGCCTTGCTCTTATTCTGGAGGGGGCTGTGATTCCCTATTCTGTTACAGTCTTCCTCCCTTTTATTCCAGGAGTCAGCCATTTCTCAACAGTGCCCAAGAGCAAGCCCACCTTTGAGACTGTGAATAACATACTTTAACTGTCATTCAGGTTGTAAGAACAATAAAATATAAACTTTCCTTCCCTCTGGCCCTGGAGCTGATACGGAAGCATCTCTCAGAAGGGATATCTCTCAGAGCACTTCTGGGTTTTTGAAGCTAGAGACTGGCTGCTATCTCAGCAGGTAATCCAAAGTATCAGTGAATATGTACCTTCTGAAGTGAGTAGTGAGTTGGAGGTTGCTTCTAAATGTCACTGAGAAGCTGGGGCTGCAGGGAAATAAAGATAGGAAGATACTGAAGGCTAGGTTTCTAGAAACCAGCTAGTTATACTTTTCCCAGGAGGCAACTTCATGAGATATGTATGAAGGCCTTTATAAATGTGTAATGCCCATATACTTGTTTTCACTCTCTCCAAAGTTTGTTCCTGGAATCCCTCCCATTGAGTAAATAGTTCATGTTTGTCCACTATTTGCCTCAAAGAGAAACCAAAAATAGCTGAAAGTTTGTTCTTCAAGAGAAAAGTGTCTGAATAGTTCTAATTGTGGAAACATGCTCCTTCCTCCATTTGGTGGTCAAAGGAGAAGGCATAGTGACACAAAAGCAAGCAACAGAGCAGAGAACTTTGAAAGTAAAAAAGCATAAATATTTCCTCAATTCCCCTCTCATTCACTGTCCAGGTCTCCACAAATAACGGAACTACCAAGTGTTTCCAAGAAATTTAAAATGTTGTTTTATTCTGTGGAATTTATGCCATAAAATGTTAATAGTGTACTCATTTTCTTGCAAAATGAGTTATAGGCACTATTTGTCTATACATCAAGTCCCTTTGCAAGGAATGCTTCTGTGGTGAGAAATTCATTGTAGCAGAAGCATTCCCAAGGCTTAGGCAATAGCTTACGGAAAGGGGGTTTTATTGACCTGGTGAAGGAAGTATTTAGTACAAAGGGTATTTCTGCTGTATTGCAGAAAGGAACAATTACTTTTCTTTTGAGAGGAATAACCAGCCAGAGTAGATCACTTAGCTTGAAAAAATGCTATTTGCTGAGCAGTTGCATTGGCTAATTATCCACTAAGTGAGAGGCAAAAAAGCACAGTTGGAAGAACATTCACCTTGGAATTAGTCCAGAGTTTAAACCTCAACTTTTTCACTTAGCACTTACATGGGTTTTTGGCAAATTACTTGACCCTTGGATTATAGCTTCTTTATTTTTAAAATGAAAATATATAATAATATCTACGTCACAGTGCTGTTGTAATGATCAGAGATCATGACTAACTTAGAAGCTGTTTCCCTGGAGATGCTACGTAAGCTGAGTGTGCTTCAGTCTTCTTGAAGCATAGTGTTTAACCCTTTGCTAACTTTGCTTAACACCTGTAACCATTCCCAAAGGTGCAGCTGAAGTGACGGTGAAGAAAATAAGCCAACACTATGATTTTGTACTTTGAGAAGGTCCCTTCCCACCCACCCCCCTTTTTTTTTCTTCTTTTACCTGCTCCTCAGAGAAACTCTTAGGGAAGCTCTTAAGTAGGACCTGAATTTTAAAGATAAACAATCCAAAGACAGTTTCTAAGAAAAATGGTTCCCCGATAACAAGCAGTCCTGGTATTACCTTTTTGTCATCCTCAAGGTTGGTAGAACTTCTAGAAGAGATCTCTAGTCTTTCCTATTCTATTTTACCCCTGTATTTTTGTATTGTTCATTTAAGAATGCCTTCTTATCTCTCCTTGCTCTTCTCTAGAACTATGCATTCAGTTGGGTATATCTTTCCTTTATCCCTTGCCGTTTGCTTCTTTTCTACTGAGAGCTATTTGTTAGGCCTCCTCAGACAACCACTCTGCCTTCTTGCATTTCTTTTTCTTTGGCATGGTTTTGGTCACTGCTTCCTGTACAATGTTATAAACCTCCATCCATAGTTCTTCAGGCACTTGGTCTACCCAATCTAATCCTTTGAATCTATTCCTCACATCCACAATCATATGAGATTTGATCTATGTCATGCTTGAATAACCTAGTGGTTTTCCCTACTTTATTGCATTTAAGGCTGAATTTTGCAATAAGGGGCTCATGATTTAAGCCACAGTCAGCTCCAGGTCTTGTTTTTGCTGACTATATACAGCTTCTTCATCTTCATCTGCCAAGAATAGGATCAATCTGATTTTGGTGTTGACCATCTGGTGATGTCCATGTGTACAGCTATCTCTTGTTGTTTGAAGAGGATGTTTGCTATGACCAATGTGTTCTCTTGACAAAACTCTGTTAGCCTTTTCTGTGTTTAATTTTGTACTCCTAGGCCAAACTTGCCTGTTATTCCAGGTATCACTTGACTTCCTACTCTTGCATTTCAATTCTTTATGATGAAAACGGACATCTGTGTTTGGTGTTTCGTCTAGAAGGTGTTGTAGGTCTTCATAGATCTGGTCAACTTCAGCTTCTTCAGCATTAGTAGTTGTGGCATAGACTTGGATAACTGTGATGTTGAATGGTTTGCCTTGGAAACATAAACAGATCATTCTGTTGTTTTAGAGACTGCAACCAAGTACTGCATTTCAAACTCTTGTTGACTTTGAGGGCTACTGCATTTCTTCTCAGGGATTCTTGCCCACAGAAGAAGATAATGGTCATCTGAATTAAATTCAACCATACCCTTCCATTTTAGTTCACTGATTCTTAAAATGTCAATGTTCACTCTTGCCATCTCCTGCTTGGCCACGTTCAATATACCTTGATTCATGGGCCTAACATTCTAGGTTCCTATGCAATATTGTTCTTTACAACATCAAACTTTAATTTCACCACCTGGCACACCCACAACTGAGCATCATTTCCGCTTTGGCCCAGCTACTTCATTCTCTCTGGAGGTATTAATAATTGTTTTTTGCTCCTCCCCCAGTAGCATATTTGATACTTTTCAACCTGGGGTGCTCAACTTATGATGTCATAACTTTTTCCCTTTTCATACTGCTTATAGGTTTCTTCAGGCAAGAATAATGGAGTGGTTTTCCATTACCTCCTCCAGGGGACCAAATTTTGTCAGAACTCTTCACTATGACCTGTCCATCTTGGTTGTCCTGCCTGGCATGGCTCACAGGTCCATTGAGTTATGCAAGCCTCTTCATTGAAACAAGTCTGTGATCCATGAAAGAGGGCTAAGGTAATAGTTGGATTATATACAAGGACATGAAAATATCTAGATGACATGCAGATTTTTTAAATTTTTCCCCCATTTTTTTAATTGGAAGCTAATTAAGTTACAATATTATATTGTTTGGTTTTGCCATACATTGACACGAATCCGCCCCGGGTGTACCTGAGTTCCCCCTCCCGAACCCCCCTCGCACCTCCCTCCTCTCCCTATCTTCCTTCTGGGCCATCCCCACACACCAGCCCTGAGCATTCTGTAACATGCATCGACCCTGAACTGATGATTCGTTTCAAATATGACAACATACATGTTTCAATGCCATTCTCCCAAATCATCCCACCCTCACCCTCTCCCACAGAGTCCCAAAGACTGTTCTATACATCTGTGACTCTTATACAGGGTGTCTCACTTACAACCCTGTCTCGTATACAGGGTTATCACTTCCATTTATCTAAATTCCATATATATGCGTTAGTATACTGTATTGGTGTTTTACTTTCTGGCTTACTTCACTCTGTATAATAGGCTCCAGTTTCATCCACCTCATTAGAACTGATTCAAATGCATTCTTTTTAATGGCTGAGTAATACTCCATTGTGTATATGTACCAAAGCTTTCTTATCCATTCGTCTGCAGATGGACATCTAGGTTGCTTCCATGTCCTGGCTATTATAAACAGTGCTGCAATGAACATTGGAGTACATGTGTCTCTTTCAATTCTGGCTTCCTCGCTGTGTATGCCCAGAAGTGCGATAGCTGGATCATATGGAAGTTCTATTTCCAGTTTTTTGAGGAATCTACACTCTGGTCTCCATAGTGGCTGTACTAGTTTGCATTCCCACCAACAGTGTAAGAGGGTTCCCTTTTCTCCACACCCTCTCCAGCATTTATTTGCATGTAGACTTTTGGATGGCAGCCATTCTGACTGGTGTGAAATGGTATCTCATTGTGGTTTTGATTTGCATCTCTCTGCTTATGAGGGATGTTGAGCATTTTTTCATGTGTTTGTTAGCCATTGGAAGTGGTCAAACAGGAGATGGCAAGAGTGAACGTCGACATTCTAGGAATCAGTGAATTAAAATGGACTGGAATGGGTGAATTTAAATCGGATCACCATAATATCTACTACTGTGGGCAGGAATCCCTTAGAAGAAATGGAGTAGCCATGATGGTCAAAAAAAGAGTCCGAAATGCAGTACTTGGATGCAATCTTAAAAATGACAGGATGATTTCTGTTCGTTTCCAAGGCAAGCCATTCAATATTACAGTAATCCAGGCCTATGCCCCAACCAGTAATGCTGAAGAAGCCGAAGTTAATCGGTTCTATGAAGACCTACAAGACCTTTTAGAACTAACACCCAAAAAAGATGTCCTTTTCATTATAGGGGACCGGAATGCAAAAGTAGGAAGTCAAGAAACACCTGGAGTAACAGGCAAATTTGACCTTGGAGCACGGAATGAAGCAGGGCAAAGGCTAATAGAGTTTTGTCAAGAGAATGCACTGGTCATAGCAAACACCCTCTTCCAACAACACAAGAGAAGACTCTACACATGGACATCACCAGATGGTCAACACCGAAATCAGATTGATTATATTCTTTGCAACCAAAGATGGAGAAGCTGTATACAGTTAGCGAAAACAAGACCAGGAGCTGACTGTGGCTCAGATCATGAACTCCTTATTGCGAAGTTCAGACTTAAATTGAAGAAAGTAGGGAAAACCACTAGACCATTCAGATATGACCTCAATCAAATCCCTTATGATTATACAGTGGAAGTGAGAAATAGATTTAAGGGACTAGATCTGATTGATAGAGTGCATGATGAACTCTGGACGGAGGTTCGTGACATTGTACAGGAGACAGGGACCAAGACCATCCCCATGGAAAAGAAATGCAAAAGAGCGAAATGGCTGTCTGAGGAGGCCTTACAAATAGCCGTGAAAAGAAGAGAAGCGAAAAGCAAAGGAGAAAAGGAAAGATATAAGCATCTGAATGCAGAGTTCCAAAGAATAGCAAGGAGAGATAAGAAAGCCTTCCTCAGTGATCAATGCAAAGAAATAGAGGAAAACAACAGAATAGGAAAAACAAGAGACCTCTTCAAGAAAATTAGAGATTCCAAGGGAACATTTCATCCAAAGATGGGCTCGATAAAGGACAGAAATGGTATGGACCTAACGGAAGCAGAAGATATTAAGAAGAGGTGGCAAGAATACACAGAAGAACTGTACAAAAAAGATCTTCACGACCAAGATAGTCACGATAACGTGATCACTGACCTAGAACCAGACATCTTGGAATGTGAAGTCAAGTGGGCCTTAGAAAGCATCACTACGAAGAAAGCTAGGGGAGGTGATGGAATTCCAGTTGAGCTATTTCAAGTCTTGAAAGATGATGCTGTGAAAGTGCTGCACTCAATATGCCATCAGATTTGGAAAACTCAGCAGTAGCCACAGGACTGGAAGAGGTCAGTCTTCATTCCAATCCCAAAGAAAGGCAATGCCAAAGAATGCCCAAACTACCGCACAATAGCACTCATCTCACACGCTAGTAAAGTCATGCTCAAAATTCTCCAAGCCAGGCTTCAGCAATATGTAAACCGTGAACTCCCAGATGTTCAAGCAGGTTTTAGAAAAGGCAGAGGCACCAGAGATCAAATTGCCAACATCCGCTGGATCATGGAGAAAGCAAGAGAGTTTCAGAAAAACATCTATTTCTGCTTCATTGACTATTCCAAAGCCTTTGACTGTGTGGATCATAATAAACTGTGGAACATTCTGAAAGAGATGGGAATCCCAGACCACCTGACCTGCCTCTTGAGAAACCTGTATGCAGGTCAGGAAGCAACAGTTAGAATTGGACATGGAACAACAGACTGGTTCCAAATAGGAAAAGTTGTACGTCAAGGTTGTATATTGTCACCTTGCTTATTTAACTTATATGCAGAGTACATCATGAGGAACGCTGGGCTGGAAGAAGCACAAGCTGGAATCAAGATTGCTGGGAGAAATATCAATAACCTCAGATATGCAGATGACACTACCCTTATGGCAGAAAGTGAAGAGGAACTCAAAAGCCTCTTGATGAAAGTGAAAGAGGAGAGTCAAAAGGTTGGTTTGAAGCTCAACATTCAGAATACAAAGATCATGGCATCTGGTCCCATCACTTCATGGGAAATAGATGGAAAAACAGTGGAAACAGTGTCAGACTTTGTTTTTTTGGGCTCCAAAGTCACTGCAGATGCTGATTGCAGCCGTGAAATTAAAAGACGCTTGCTCCTTGGAAGGAAAGTAATGACCAAACTTGATAGTATATTAAAAAGCAGAGACATTACTTTGCCAACCAAGGTCCGTCTAGTCAAGGCAATGGTTTTTCCCGTGGTCATGTATGGATGTGAGAGTTGGACTGTGAAGAAGGCTGATCGCCGGAGAATCGATGCTTTTGAACTGTGGTGTTGGAGAAGACTCTTGAGAGTCCCTTATACTGCAAGGAGATCCAACCAGTCCATTCTAAAGGAGATCAATCCTGGATGTTCATTGGAGGGACTGATGCTAAAGCTGAAACTCCAATACTTTGGCCACCTCATGCGACGAGTTGACTCACTGGAAAAGACTCTGATGCTGGGAGGGATTGGGGGCTTGAGGAGATGGGGACGACGGAGAATGAGATGTCTGGATGGCATCACCGACTCGATGGACATGAGTTTGAGTGAACTCTGGGAGTTGGTGATGGACAGGGAGGCCTGGCGTGCTGTGATTCATGGGGTTGCAAAGAGTCGGACATGACTAATTGACTGAACTGAACTGAACTGAATATTGCTTCCAGGATCAAGTGACTCCAATATTGTCTCACTGACAACAACAACAACATCAAATCTGACACCGCCAAATGGTCTCAGTGATCTCATCCCACTTTCCCTCTATCCTTTAATTCATTATTTTCCTCTATAAATTCTCAGCTTTTGCAAGATGACCTATTTTTTTCCTGTCAAACATACCTGTGGCAGGACTACAGCATAATTCTAGGTCAATCTTTTTAATCCTTTTAACTCATGAATTCATTTAACAACTGTATTTGAGTACTTACTCTGTGCCAAACACTATTCTAGGTGCTAAAACAGTGAACATAATTAGTAAAATCATGTCCTTCAAAGAACGTGCACATTACATGGCTTCTTACATTCACTTTTTGCCTCATAGGAGCATTCTTTCTAAGAGCCCTCAGCTAGATATAGGATGATTTTATGGTATAAGGCAACTAAGCTGGAGATACATCAAGAAGAAGCAACATGGTTTAAATGGTAACTGTGGAAGAAAATATATTTCTTCTTTTGTCTGAATCTGTCTTAATCTGTAGTGAATGAGGAGGGTCAGTAAGCTATTTTGGGTGGTTTATGGCCATAAGTCTCTGAAAACAGACCACGAAGAGGTTATTTTCAAAATAATAACAGATCTATTTTTCTTATGGCATCTGAGATAGATAACATCATTTTTGTCTAGCTGAGAGGACATGATAAGAAGACAAATAATATTATTGGACTGTGCCTTTTGTGGGGAAAGGTATAATATTGATTATATTTTACATATAAAAGTATATTTCCTACTTTTATCCCTGGTTTACTTGCTTTTACTTGTAAAAAACAATCTTGGACTTGAAGTTAGTCTGAACCTTTTTTCTCTTTAGTGCAATGTAACTCATTTTACATGAATTATAAGGCAATGAAATAGAATCTTCCTCAAGATCTCTGAGGCAGCTACCTACAGTAGGCTCCAAATTGACTTCTGTGATATCTTTTTCTCTTTTACGCACTGTTAAACTTAACACATGTTTCTAAATTACTCTCTGTCCTCTGAGAATAAACATCATTGTATTGAAATGCAGGATAGTATATGCACTGAACTGTGAGTTAAGAGATTTGGGCATTTTCCTGATGTTACCACTAACTAAATGTGTAAACAAGCTTTTTTTTTTTTTTTTTTCCGTGGGACTCAGTTCTCTATCTGTAAAGTAACGGGTTTGGAATAGATAATCCTTCAAATTCCATTCCAACTTGACATTCTAGGATTCTAGTGGGATGGATCATTGATTGTGTTTGCCTTGGCTTGACATCACTGTGTATTGGCTATCCATGGTGACAAAAGCCCCACAAACTGTAGGGGCTAGCTGCTTTAATTTTAGGGATTAAGGTTTTCTTCATTCCTTTTGAAGGCACGCTGGCTCTTCTGGGTTATAATTCAGAGTGTGGAGTTAATGAGGTCAAGGTCATAAGAGCCATTTACCATATGGGCCAGCTAGTTTTGTTTGTTTCCTGGCTGCAGCCTATATCTTAACAGTATTCCCCATCTCCCTTCCAATCATTTTACCAATACAAGTTTCAATAGAAGTGCTGCTCATCTTTAAGACTGGGAAAAGAGCTCAAGTGACATTTAGGCAATAATAGGATCTCTGCACAGATGAAGTTAACCAGTTAATCAGTAGAGATCACCATGATTTCTGGAGGTAACTCTCTCCCTTACATCAGCCAGATCAAGTACATGACAAGAATAGTCAACTAAAGACCAGCCAGAAAACATATCCAGGTGCCTTTGCTTTGTCAGTTGGAGGTCGTACCTCTGACAACTATGAGCTAAATTATGGTCTGGAAATGTGAAGATGAGAGAACTGTTCTCAGTGAAAATCATTCTGGGTTTGAGCTCAAAACATCACACTTTCAGGCATTTGAGTTGAGTCTTTCAGATGCTTGAGATTTTTTTTTTTAAATTTTCATGTGAAATAGTGAACTCAGGTAAGAAATGAAATCTTCATTATTCTATGCTGTGATAGTTTTGGTTGACTCAGAAGGGAAACCTAGCACATTTTGGGTACTGAATCATTACCAGTTACAGTACACACCAATGATTATCATATATGACCAATATAATTGACTGAGGTCACCAAAGAGCCTCCTTATGGCCATGGTTTATTTCTTGTCTTGAGAAAAAGATGTCCTAGCTGGGCTACTCTGTAAAACTAAAACTTAAAGATTAATAGTGGTGGCTCAAGCAACTGAGCTTTCCAACAGAGGCTCATCCAAAATATGGACAGGGAAAAGGGAGAGTAGGAGAAGCAAACAAGGAGGAATAAGGGCACTATTGAAAGAGTAAGTACTTCCAAGGAGTATTCAAGCCAAGGCTGGGCATATCATGGAGGACATATCTGTTCAAGATAAGTCATTATAATAGATAACTTATAAATATAGGGAATAAAGAGATTAGAATTCAAGTAGATCTGGATTTGAATTCTGCCAGTCTCACTAACTGGCTGTGTGACCTTGGGCAGGTCACTTAATCACACCGAGGCTCTGTGGTCTTATTTGTTAAATGAGGGTAAAAATAGTAATTATCTCACAAACATTAGTTCTCCGTTGTTTCTGGTTTTAAGCGGTTAGATTTTATGCAGTTATTTTTCCAAACCGATTCCCTCCATATCTAGGCTTATAATGGAGACCACACTCCATATATACTATATATAAAATTCAAAGACTGATTCTTATTTGTAAACAGACGTAAATGGCAGATAGTTCTTCTTCCTAAGATCAGGTTTCAATGGGATAGGAGGCAGAACTTGGTTAGGGAACATAGTCATGAAGCAGTTACTAAACATAAGCACTGTCCTAAGCTCTTTATCTACATTAGCTTACCATTCACACCAAATTTTACTAAGTAAGAGATAACTAAGCAGGGGCCACAGGACTGGAAAAAGTCAGTTTTCATTCCAATACCAAAGAAAGGCAATGCCAAAGAATGCTCAAACTACCGCACAATTGCACTCATCTCACACGCTAGTAAAGTCATGCTCAAAATTCTCCAAGCCAGGTTTCAGCAATATGTGAACCGTGAACTTCCAGATATTCAAGCTGGTTTTAGAAAAGGCAGAGGCACCAGAGATCAAATTGCCAACATCCGCTGGATCATGGAAAAAGCAAGAGAGTTCCAGAGAAACATCTATTTCTGCTTTATTGACTATGTCAAAGCCTTTGACTGTGTGGATCACAATAAACTGTGGAAAGTTCTGAAAGAGATGGGAATCCCAGACCACCTGACCTGCCTCTTGAGAAACCTGTATGCAGGTCAGGAAGCTACAGTTAGAACTGGACATGGAACAACAGACTGGTTCCAAATAGGAAAAGGAGTACATCAAGGTTGTATATTGTCACCCTGCTTATTTAACTTCTATGCAGAGTACATCATGAGGAACGCTGGGCTGGAAGAAGCACAAGCTGGAATCAAGATTGCCGGGAGAAATATCAGTAACCTCAGATATGCAGATGGCACCACCCTTATGTCAGAAAGTGAAGAGGAACTAAAAAGCCTTTTCATAAAAGTGAAAGAGGAGAGTGAAAATGTTGGCTTGAAGCTCAACATTCAGAAACCTAAGATCATGGCATCTGGTCTCATCACTTCATCTGAAATAGATGGGGAAACAGTGTCAGACTTTATTTTTTTGGGCTCCAAAATGACTGTGGATGTTGATTGCAGCCATGAAATTAAAAGACTCTTACTCCTTGGGAGGGAAGTTGTGACCAACCTAGATAGCATATTAAAAAGCAGAGACATTACTTTGCCAACCAAGGTCTGTCAAGTCAAAGCTATCGTTTTTCCAGTGGTCATGTATGGATGTGAGAGTGGGACTGTGAAGAAAGCTGATCACCGAAGTATTGATGCTTTTGAACTGTGATGTTGGAGAAGACTCTTGAGAGTCCCTTGGACTTCAAGGAGATCCAGCCAGTCCATTCTAAAGGAGATCAATCCTGGGTGTTCATTGGAAGGACTAATGCTAAAGCTGAAACTCCAGTACTTTGGCCACCTCATGCGAAGAGTTGACTCACTGGAAAAGACTCTGATGCTGGGAGGGATTGGGGGCAGAAGGAGAAGGGGATGACAGAGAATGAGATGGCTGGATGGCATCACCGACTCTATGGACGTGAGTTTGCATGAACCCCAGGAGTTGGTGATGGACAGGGAGGCCTGGCATGCTGTGATTCATGGAGTTGCAAAGAGTCGGACACGACTGAGCAACTGAAATGAACTGAAGAGATAATATGCCTTTTTTATAAATTAGGAAGTGAAGATTCAGATAATTGTTTTGCCCAAGGCTAATAAACATGAGAATGTCTAAACTAGGATTCAACCCCAGGAAAGGGTGACTTTCAAGCCTGAGTTCTTTCCTTTTCTTTCCATACAAATTCGTTCGATTCTAAAAGCAACTCTGTGAAGTAGCAGGTAGAGATTATTATCTGCCTAAAGTGGAACCCAGAGAAATTTAGTGAATTTCTACAGTGAGTTTCAAAACCAGAAATAGAATTTTGTATATTGTTACTGCTCATCTAAATCATACCAATTGACTCCCTTCTCAATATATTGTAATGTAGGCAATTCTTCAAGCATACAGCACATGGGTCCACTCTCCATGGTATGTACTCCAACAGATATAGGGGTAAAAAATTAGTAGAGGATAAATAAAGCGATGCAAAACTCACAAAATTATCTTAGGAATCCCTATCTTTTGATTTTGAGCTGTGACTATTCAACTTTTTTGAGTCAATCACTCCTATGAAAATATGATGGAAATTAGTGGACTCTTGCCAGAAAAGGGCACATTCTACAAATTATTCCAAGTGTTTGTTTTTGTTTTTTTTGTTTGTTTGCTTACATTTTAAAAAAAAATTAATTTATTTATTTTAATTGGAGGCTAATTACTTTACATTATTGTATTGGTTTTGCCATACATTGACATGAATCTGCCCCAGGTGTACATGTGTTTCCCATCTTGAAGTGTTTGATATTCTGAGACTATCCAATTTATACATCTTTATTTTAGAAAAAGAGAAGTCACCAGGGCCACAAAGATGTGTTATTCAAAGTACCCTGTTGTTGTTCAGTCTCTCCGTTTTGTCTCTTTGTGACCCAATGGACTGCAGCACACCAGGCTTCCCTGTCCTTTACTATCTCCTGAAATCTGCTCAAATTCATGTTCATTGAGTCAGTGATACTATCTAACCATCTCATCCTCTTCTGCCCTTTTCTCCTTTTGCATTCGATCTTTCCCAGCATCAGCGTATTTTATTTTTCCCCAATGAGTCATCTCTTCGCATAAGGTGGCCAAATAATTGGAGCTTCAGCTTCAACATCAGTCTTTCCAATGAATATTTAGGACTGATTACCTTTAGCATTGACTGGTTTGATCTTGCAGTCCAAGAGACTTTCAAGAGTCTTCTCCAACACCACAGTACAAAAGCATCAATGCTTTAGTGCTCAGCTTTCTTTATGGTCCAACCCTCACATCCATACATGGCTATTTGAAAAACCATAACTTTTACTAGCTGGACCTTTGTTGGCAAAGTAATGTCTCTGCTTTTTAATTTGCTGTCTAGGTTTGTCATAGCTTTTCTTCAAAGGAGCATGGGTATTTTAATTTCATGGATGCAGTTACCATCTGCAGTGATTTTGGAACCCAAGAAAATGAATTCTTTAACTGTTTCCATTTTTTCCCATTTTATTTCACATGAAGTGATGGGACCGGATGCCATGATCTTCATGTTTTGAATGTTGAATTTTAAGCCAGGTTTTTCACTCTCCTCTTTCATTATCATCAGGAAGCTCTTAGGTACTCTTCCCTTTTTGCCTTAAGGGTGGTTTCATCTGCATATCTGAGGTTCTTGATATTTCTCCCGACAGTCTTGATTCCAGCTTGTGCTACATCCAACCTGACATTTTGCATGATGTACTCTGCATGTAAGTTAAATAAGCAGGGTGACAATATACAGCCTTGTCATACTCCATTCCCAGTTTTGAACTAATCTCTTGTTCCATGTCTGTTTGTAATTGTTTTATCTTTACCTGCATATAGATTTCTCAAGAGGCAGGTAAAGTGGTCTGGTATTCCCATCTCTTTAAGCATGTTCCACAGTTTGTTATGATCCACACAGTCAAAGACTTTGGCATAGTCAACGACGCAGATGTTTTTGTGGAACTCTCTTGCTTTTTCTATGATTCAACAGATGTTGGCAATTTGAGCTCTGGTTCCTCTGCCTTTTCTAAATCCAGCTTGAGCATCTGGATATTCCCAGTTAATGTACTGGTGAAGCCTAACTTGGACAATTTTGAGCATTACTTCACAAATGTGTAAGATGAATGCAATTCTGCAGTAGTTCGAAAATTCTTTGGCACTAACTTTCTTTGGGAACGAAATGAAAACTGACTTTTCCAGTCCGGTGGCCACTGCTGAAGTTTCCATATTTGCTGTTATATTGAGTGCAGCACTTTAACAACATCATCTTTTAGGATTTGAAATAGCTCAACTGGAATTCCATCACCTATACTAGCTTTGTATTTAGTGATGCTTCCTAAGGCCCACTTGACTCCACATTCCAGTGTGTCTCGCTCTAGGTGAGTGATCACTCAGATGTGGTTATCTGGGTCATGAAGATCATGTTTGTATAGTTCTTCTGTCTGTTTTTGGCACTTCTTAATAACTTCTTCTTCTGTTAGGTTACACCATTTCTGACTTTTATTGTGCCCATCTTTGCAATAAATATTCCCTTGGGATCTCTAATTTTCTTGAAGAAGTCCCTAGTCTTTCCCATTCTGCTGTTTTCTTCTGTTTGTTTGCCTTGATCATGGAGGTAGGTTTTCTTATCTCTCCATGCTATTCTTTGAAACTCTGCATTCAAAAGGGTATATCTTTCATTTTCTCTGCCTTTAGCTTCTCTTCTTTTCTCAGCTATTTGTACGTCCTCCTCAGACAATGATTTTGCCTTTTTGCATTTCTTTTTCTTGTTGATGGTCTTGATTTCTTGATCTCTGCCTCCTTTGCAATGTCACGAACCTTTCTCCATAGTTCTTTAGGCACTCTGTCTATCAGATCTAATTCTTTGAATCTATTTCTCACTTTCACTGCATAATCATAAGGGATTTGATTTAGGTCATACCTGAATGGTCTAGTGGTTTCCCCTACTATCTTCATTTAAGTCTGAATTTGGCAATAAGGAGTTCATGATATGAAGCACAGTCAGCTCCCAGTCTTGTATTTTTCTGACTTCATGATGCTTCTTCATCTTTGTATGCAAAGAATATAATCAATCTGAGATTGGTATTGACCATCTGGTGATATCCATGTGTAGAGTTCTCTTGTGTTGTTGGAAGAGGGTATTTGCTATGACCAGTGTGTTCTCTTGGCAAAACTCTATTAGCCTTTGCCATGGTTTATTTTGTACTCAAAGTCCAAATTTGCTGTTATTCCAGGTAGCTCTTGACTTCCTATTTTTACATTCCAGTCCCCTTTGATGAAAATGACATACTTTTGGGGTGTTACTTCTAGAAGTTCTTTTAAGTCTTCATAGAATCATTCAAATTCAGCTTTTTCAGCATTACTAGTTGGGGTCTAGCCTTGGATTACTGTGATATTGAATGCTTTGCCTTGGAAACAGACAGAGACCAATCTGTCGTTTTTGAGATTGCACCCAAGTACTGCATTTTGGACTCTTTTGTTGAATATGAGGGCTACTCCATTTCTTCTAAGGGATTCTTGTCCATTGTAATTGATATAATGGTCATCTGAATTAAATTTGCCCATTCCAGTCCATTTTAGTACCCTGATTCCTAAAATATTGGTGGTCAGTCTTGCCATCTCCTGTTTGACCACTTTCAATTTACCTTGATTCATGGACCTGACATTCCAGTTTCCTATGCAATATTGTTCTTTACAGCATCAGACTTGAATTCCATCATCAGTCACATCCACAACTGGGTGTTGTTTTCGCTTTGGTTTTGTCCCTTCATTTTTTCTGGAGTTATTTCTCCACTCTTCTCCAGTAGCATATTGGGCACCTACCAACCTGGGGAGTTCATCTTTCATTGCCATAACTTTTTGCCTTTTAATACTGTTCATTATGTTCTTATTTTCATAGAAACATTAAACTTCAGATTCTTTGGCATCAATGGTTGAAGCATAGACTTAGATTACTCTAATATTGAATGGTTTGCCTTGGATACAAGCAGAGTTCATTATATCGTTCCTTAGATTGCAACCAAGTTTTGCATTTTGGACTCTTTTGTTGATTATGAGGGCTACACTATTTCTTCTAAGCAATTCTTGCCCACAGTAGTAGGTATAATGGTCATCTTAATTAAATTTGCCCATTCCAGTCAATTTTAGTTCACTGATTCCTAAAATTTTTATTTTCATTCTTGCCATCTCCTATTTGACCACTTCCAATTAACATTGATTCATGCACCTAACATTCCAGGTTCCTATACAATATTGTTCTTTACAGCATCAAACTTTACTTCCATCTCTAGTCACATATAGAACTGGGTGTTGTTTTTGCTTTGGTTCCATCTCTTCATTCTTTCTGGAGCTATATCTCCACTTTTCTCCAGTAGCTTATTGGGCACGTTTCAACCTGGGGAGTTCATCTTTCAGTATCATATCTTTTTGCCTTTTCTTTTCATACTGTTCATGGAGTTCTCAAGGCAAGAATACTGAAGTGGTTTGTCATTCCCTTCTCCAGGGGACCATGTTTTGTCAGAACTATCCATAATGATGCATCCATCTTGGGTGGCTCTACACACAGCATGGCTCATTGTTTTATTGAGTTAGACAAGGTTGTACTCCATGTGATCAGTTTGGCTAGTTTTCTGTGATACAGAGTCTGTACACAGCTACATAATCTGGACCCTGAAAGTCTAGATTCAAATAGGTGTCAAAACTCATCTTTGGGTTTTTACCAGCTCTGTGGTCTTGAGAAAGGTACTTGACTCCACTTTACTTTCCCTTTGTCACGTTCAAAGAAATGATCAGTCAGTCAGTTCAGTCACTCAGTCGTGTCTGACTCTCCGCGACCCCATGAATCACAGCACGCCAGGCCGCCCTGTCCATCACCAACTCCCGGAGTACACTCAAACTCATGTCCGCAGAGTCGGTGATGCCAACCAGCCATCTCATTCTCCGTCGTCCCCTTCTCCTCCCGCCCCCAATCTTTCCCAGCATCAGAGTCTTTTCCAGTGAGTCAACTCGTCGCATGAGGTGGCCAAAGTATTGGAGTTTCAGCTTTAGCATCAGTCCCTCCAATGAACATCCAGGATTAATCTCCTTTAGAATGGACTGGTTTGATGTCCTTGCAGTATAAGGGACTTTCAAGAGTCTTTTCCAACACCACTGTTCAAAAGCATCGATTCTTCGGCGATCAGCTTTCTTCACAGTCCAACTCTCACATCCATACATGACCACGGGAAAAACCATAGCCTTGACTACACGGACCTTGGTTGGCAAAGTAATGTCTCTGCTTTTTAATATACTATCCAGGTTGGTCATAACTTTCCTTCCAAGGAGCAAGCGTCTTTTAATTTCATGGCTGCAATCAGCATCTGCAGTGATTTTGGAGCCCAAAAAAATAAAGTCTGACACTGTTTCCACTGTTTTTCCATCTATTTCCCATGAAGTGATGGGACCAGATGCCATGATCTTTGTTTTCTGAATGTTGAGCTTCAAGCCAACCTTTTCACTCTCCTCTTTCACTTTCATCAAGAGGCTTTTGAGTTCCTCTTCACTTTCTGCCATAAGGGTAGTGTCATCTGCATATCTGAGGTTATTGATATTTCTCCCGGCAATCTTGATTCCAGCTTGTGCTTCTTCCAGCCCAGCGTTCCTCATGATGTACTCTGCATAGAAGTTAAATAAGCAGGGTGACAATATACAACCTTGACGTACACCTTTTCCTATTTGGAACCAGTCTGTTGTTCCATGTCCAGTTCTAACTGTTGCTTCCTGACCTGCATACAGGTTTCTCAAGAGGCAAGTCAGGTGGTCTGGGATTCCCATCTCTTTCAGAATTCTCCACAGTTTATTGTGATCGACACAGTCAAAAGCTTTGGCATAGTCAATGAAGTAGAAATAGATGTTTTCCTGGAACTCTCTTGCTTTCTCCATGATCCAGCGGATGTTGGCAATTTGATCTCTGGTTCCTCTGCCTTTTCTAAAACCTGCTTGAACATCTGGGAGTTCACAGTTTACATACTGCTGAAGCCTGGCTTGGAGAATTTTGAGCATGACTTTACTAGCGTGTGAGATGAGTGCTATTGTGCGGTAGTTTGAGCATTCTTTGGCATTGCCTTTCTTTGGGATTGGAATGAAGACTGACCTCTTCCAGTCTTGTGGCCACTGCTGAGTTTTCCAAATTCGCTGGCATATTGAGTGCAGCACTTTCACAGCATCACCTTTCAAGACTTGAAATAGCTCAACTGGAATTCCATCACCTCCACTAGCTTTGTTAGTAGTGATGCTTTCTAAGGCCCACTTGACTTCACATTCCAAGATGTCTGGCTCTAGGTCAGTGATCACGTTATCGTGACTATCTTGGTCGTGAAGATCTTTTTTGTACAGTTCTTCTGTGTATTCCTGCCACCTCTTCTTAATATCTTCTGCTTCTGTTAGGTCCATACCATTTCTGTCCTTTATCGAGCCCATCTTTGCATGAAATGTTCCTTTGGAATCTCTAATTTTCTTGAAGAGGTCTCTTGTTTTTCCTATTCTGTTGTTTTCCTCTATTTCTTTGCATTGATCACTGAGGAAGTCTTTCTTATCTCTCCTTGCTATTCTTTGGAACTCTGCATTCAGATGCTTATATCTTTCCTTTTCTCCTTTGCTTTTCGCCTCTCTTCTTTTCACAGCTATTTGTAAGGCCTCCTCAGACAGCCATTTTGCTCTTTTGCATTTCTTTTCCATGGGGATGGTCTTGGTCCCTGTCTCCTGTACAATGTCGCGAACCTCCGTCGAGAGTTTATCAGGCACTCTATCAATCAGATCTAGTCCCTTAAATCTATTTCTCCCTTTCACTGTATAATCATAAGGGATTTGATTGAGGTCATATCTGAATGGTCTAGTGGTTTTCCCTACTTTCTTCAATTTAAGTCTGAATTTCGCAATAAGGAAATATTGCATAGGAACCTGGAATGTTAGGTCCATGAATCAAGGCAAATTGGAAGTGGTCAAACAGGAGATGGCAAGAGTGAACGTCGACATTCTAGGAATCAGTGAATTAAAATGGACTGGAATGGGTGAATTTAACTCGGATGACCATTATATCTACTACTGTGGGCAGGAATCCCTTAGAAGAAATGGAATAGCCATCATGGTCAACAAAAGAGTCCGAAATGCAGTACTTGGATGCAATCTTAAAAACGACAGAATGATTTCTGTTCGTTTCCAAGGCAAACCATTCAATATTCCAGTAATCCAGGCCTATGCCCCAACCAGTAATGCTGAAGAAGCCGAAGTTAATCGGTTCTATGAAGACCTACAAGACCTTTTAGATCTAACACCCAAAAAAGATGTCCTTTTCATTATAGGGGACTGGAATGCAAAAGTAGGAAGTCAAGAAACACCTGGAGTAACAGGCAAATTTGACCTTGGAGCACGGAATGAAGCAGGGCAAAGGCTAATAGAGTTTTGTCAAGAGAATGCACTGGTCATAGCAAACACCCTCTTCCAACAACACAAGAGAAGACTCTACACATGGACATCACCAGATGGTCAACACCGAAATCAGATTGATTATATTCTTTTCAGGCAAAGATGGAGAAGCTGTATACAGTTAGTGAAAACAAGACCAGGAGCTGACTGTGGCTCAGATCATGAACTCCTTATTGCGAAAAAGAAATGATAATAGTAGTTAATTACTTAAATAAGGTTGTTGTGAGAGTGAAATTAGTTAGGTTATGTAAATCACTTAAAAAGTTTCCTGGCACATTGTAAGTATTCTATGTGTTTTATCTCTTATTAATATTAAATATATTGAGGGAGAAAAAAATAATGGTTACAAAAATTTGAGTATGTTTATAGGCCTCATTGTAAAAGAATGAAATAAATGAAAGATTGAGAATAAAGGCTTGATGAGGAATACTAATTAAGTTAGATACAATTTCTGGTAGAGAATCGATGTGGAAGGAGTGAGAAGTACAACTGGAGAATTTATTGTGGAGGAGAGCTGTTTATTTAAGACTGAGGGAAAGGAAGTGAAGTGAGCATAGACACAGGTAAGTTAATGTGAATATAGTAAAAAGATCTTTCATAATGGCTTTATTTTTCTCTGTGAAGTATGAGGTCAAATTGTCTGCAGAAAGCAGCGTTTTGGGGGCTTTGCAGAGTATTTGTGGATTTCCATTATGAAGAGTGAAGGTGGGAACTTACAAAAGAGATTGAAGATAATCCCCATTTAGCAGTGACCTTCAAGGTAAAGTTGGAGACTACAAATTTTTAAAGGCAAAAATTTGTAACATAGATGGTTTTCTTCAACAGTGTTTAGGTAGTTCCAATGTAGATTCTGAGAAAGGATAGTGGAGCAGAAGGGTTAACGAGATGAGGGTTTATAGGGCATTTCCAATAAAGGAGATTTGGTTGTTTGGGGAAGAAAGTGAAACCCCTAGGTTGAACTGGGAGGAACAGAGAGGCAGAGGGAATGGAGAGAACTGGTAGGCTGAAAAGCATGGATGAATGACTGAATGGTCTCTAGCCCTAAATACCTTGTAACTTTAAACAAGTCGTCTCCTTAATGAGGCTCAGCTTGTTTGTTAAAATGAAGATGCTTGAAGATATAAACTCTATTATAGTCCTTTTCAGAGTCTGCTTTCTCCTCTTGTCATTGCACTGCCATCTAGTGTACGTAAAGAATATAGAAGAAAGGATATATAAAGGAGTAATTTAAGAAAATAAAAATTCCAAGAAATTTTTATTCCAAGGAATGTTCACAGGAAAGTAAAGACAGAGCTGGATGCATTTTATTTCAGACTTTTCCAATCTTTCATTGCTTTTACCCTACAAGGATATCTTCCTTCTCGTGAATCCTGTGTTCCGTTTTTTTTCCCCCAGGCATCAATTCTACTCAAAGAGAGGCTCTCTTTCTGAATATAGGAGGAAAATAATTTCAGACATCCCCTCTCTGAAGATCCGAAAGAATCAATGCCTAATGTTGAAATTTTGAATGACTTAAAATGGTTGGGGAGTATACGTTTGAACCATAAAGGCTTTTCAAATCATCTTCTTCCCTAGTAAGTGGCATTTATTCTACCTACATTGATAAAGTGGGACAGATGATAGTTAAAGAAAGTGAGACAAGCAAATGAAATGAGAACAAAGCAACAAAAGGCTTTCCTTCCCATTTAAGTCACCACAGAGCACTGAGGAGAGTCACCTGAGATATACAGTAGGTTTTTATTTGTCTGTTTTATATATAGTATCAATAGTTTATGTATCCCAATTTCAATCTGCCAAATCATCCCTCCAACGCAATTAATTTTTAAAATACCTCAAAATGAAATATAAAAAATTAACTATAAAATCTTCAGTGTTGACTAAGGTCAGGTAGAGACTAAGGACACCAAGGAAATAGCATAAACATTTGAATAAATTTCATTCTTTGAAAATGTGCAACTCAAAAAAGAAATGAAAAAATAAGTTCATGGAATGAGTGCAGTATGATGCAATGAGGAAGCTCACAAGACTTTGGACCTCCTCATATTTGGATTCAGTGTTATGCTAAGGGAAAAGTGAACTAGCTTAGCTGGTATGTTGGAGGCTCAATGAGGAGACTTCCAGTTCAAGGACATTTTCTTCTAAGGAGTAAGTCAAGATTTTTAAGTGAATCATGCTTGTTCAAAACAGGAAGCCAAAACCTGTTTTGGTTTTGTTTTTAGCTTTTTTCTCAAGTTTATTTGAAAATAAGTGAGATTGTATCTCATCATTCTGAAGGCCTTTGTTCTCATTTCTTTCAGTGAACACAAATCTCTCTTATTTACAATAATGAATAATTTCATGAGTCTGTTGTTTCTTCCTGTCAACATTTTTTTTCCTTCTACCACTGTAAAGATACTGGAATCTATAGCTATTGCTTTTCTTTCTTTACCACTCATACTATTATAAACCTAGTATCATTTTTGCCCTAATCACTTCCCTGAAGTTTCCTTCCTGTCCAGACTTTAAGATAAATCCAATTACTTTTTTTTTACCATTAGAAAATGACTTTATTTGGGGGATTTACTTTAGGCAAGCAGATATTATCAAGACTAGCAAAATGTTGGTAATTAGGTCATGACTATGTGGGGGTTGATATACTTTTATTTTATGTGTGTGTTTTAAAATGTCTGTAATAGAAACCTGGAATAATAAAATGGTGGGGAAAAGTAATAGGTCTTAAAGAAAATTTCTTCAATAAACAGTTGAATGTCCCATCAGTTCAGTTCAGTTCAGTTCAGTCGCTCAGTTGTGTCCGACTCTCCGCGACCCCATGAATCACAGCACGCCAGGCCTCCCTGTCCATCACCAACTCCCAGAGTTCACTCAAACTCATGTCCACAGAGTCGGTGATGCCATCCAGCCATCTCATTCTCTGTCGTCCCCTTCTCCTCCCGCCCCCAACCTTTCCCAGCATCAGAGTCTTTTCCAGGGAGTCAACTCGTCGCATGAGGTGGCCAAAATATTGGAGTTTCAGCTTTAGCATCAGTCCTTCCAATGAACACCCAGGATTGATCTCCTCTATAATGGACTGGTTTTATCTCCTTGCAGTCCAAGGGGCTCTCAAGAGTCTTCTTCATACAACTTGACATTAAAAAGATACTTTCCCTCTCCTGTGGTATTCTTTAACTTAAAAAATTATTTATTTTTATTGAAGGATAATTGTTTTACGCAATTTTACTGTTTTCTGTCAAACCTCAACATGAATCAGACACACGTATACATACATCCTTTCCTTTTTGAAGCTCCCTCCCGTCTCCTTCCCATCCCACCCCTCTCAGTTGATACAGAGCCCGTTTGAGCTTCCCGAGACATACAGGAAATTCCCATTGGCTATCTATTTTACATATGGTAATATGTTTGCATGTTACTCTTCCCATTTATCTACACATTCTTTGACCTTTGTGTTTCACTTTACAAAGCTGAATACTCTTGTCTTTATGAAACCCTCTTCTTCCTTATGTTTCTTATAAATCATATATCCTACTTTCTCCTCTTTTTCCATGACTATAACCTCTTATTTTTCTCTGCTAAATTGTTTTCCTCCCATTGCTATATCTAAACTTTATTCTGATGCTGTTTTTCACCAGTCTCCACCCACCCCAACATCTTTATTCTCCAGGATTCTCAATGATCCAATAAATAAAATAATCCAACAAATAAATAGATAATCCAATAAACAAAATAGATCCAAATAATCCATCTTTGCTCATAACTGTAAAATCCTCATGTCTAGCCCTATGCACTAACATTAGCCTATATATACTTCACTATATCTGCTTGAATTGATCATAGCCAGGTTTGAAACTGATATTGGATTTTTGGATGGTAATATTGCTCTCTTATTTACCAAAACTCCTTGGAAAATCAGTCTACATGGTTACACTTTATAGCTATTGTATTTTGCAATCACATTATTTAGATTTCCCTGAAGAAGGAAATGGCAACATACTCCAATATTCTTGCCTGGGAAATCCCATGGACAGAGGAGCCTGGAAGATTACAGTCCATGGGGTTGCAGAAGAGTAGATATGACTTAGTGACTAAACAACAAGCAATATAGTCTTGACTACTTCAATGTCATTAATAAAAGCCAGTGATAAAAACTAAGGTTGTGATTTCATTTTATGCATATTTACCATTGATTATCCTGTTTGTGATGCCAGTTGTTTCACTGTTCACAGTATTCACACTGCTGAACCCAGGGTAGGCAAGTCATGAGCTAAGAGGATGGAAGAAGACTTGAGGAGCCATAGACACTGCAGACAAGTTTATTCTCTCCTGGCTGACACAGCAACCATAGTAGCAGCCATTGCATGTCCTAAAAGAACACAGCCTTTCTCCTGGCTGACAGAGCAGCCATAGCAGTATTCTCTCCTTGATGATGCAGCAGTTATAGCAGTAGACACACTATATTCACTCCTCTCATGGATGACCCAATGGACACAGTTGGGATGCAGCAGTAATACCACCATTTTATAACTGGAGCACACATATCCCTACAGCACAAAGTAGCTCGTGACCAAGCAAGCACCTCACAGCATGATCTCAGCTGTTACATAAACATTATTTATAAAACGTGGAATGAGAGAGCCTGAACACACCACCTTGACTAATTTGCTCTTTCCCCACATTCCACCCTTTCAGGGTCTCTCACCTCACATTCTGTGAGTAGTCCATCTTCGGCAATATTCCCTGATCCTTGGGTTTACATCTTGCAACAGCAGTAGCTACAACAGCAAACAGTTACATTCCCAATACATAGCAAAACCCAATGCCAGATATCACCTAGAACTCATGTTGTAGTCCTAGTCCTCACAGGGCTAGAAGAGCCACCCGCCACATGTGGAGTGCCTTTATCTTCCATGGCTAAGTCCAGCCCATAGTCTGTCCTTGTGAGGTTGCAAGAAAGCCTCCATAGGGTCAACTTCACCCCTGTGAGGCTTCTCCTTCAGTTCAGTCGCTCAGTCGTGTCCGACTCTCCGCGACCCCATGAATCACAGCACGCCAGGCCTCCCTGTCCATCACCAACTCCCGGAGTTCACTCAAACTCATGTCCATCGAGTCAGTGATGCCATCCAGCCATCTCATTCTCGGTCGTCCCCTTCTCCTCCCGCCCCCAACCTTTCCCAGCATCAGAGTCTTTTCCAGTGAGTCAACTCGTCGCATGAAGTGGCCAAAGTATTGTAGTTTCAGCTTTAGCATCAGTCCTTCCAATGAACACCCAGGATCAATCTCCCTTAGAATGGACTGGTTGGATCTCCTTGCAGTACAAGGGACTCTCAAGAGTCTTCTCCAACACCACAGTTCAAAAGCATCAGTTCTTTGGCGATCAGCTTTCTTCACAGTCCAACTCTCACATCCTTAGGGACACGCAAAACCCCCGACAGGTGCCAGCCCCATCCCTTCAAAGAGGGGACTTTTTTTTTTTGCAGCATACACAGTCCACCCACATGATTACACTTTTCTAAATCTGAGGACACAGTCTACATCATAGGGCACAGCCTTTACAGCATACTCATCATAGGACACAACCTTTACAGTACAATCTACATCATAGGGCACAGCCTTTAAAGCACACTGTTCTAAACCTACATCATAGGATACAGCCTAAATCTACATCATATAGTATGGGGCACAGCCTTTACAATATACTTTCATAGAAATCAGCCCACATTTGTATACACATAACACATGTGGGACCCTGCCAGCTCAGGTCACCTTTGCGGTCTTCACACTTTCAAAATGGCATCTTTCATAGCGTCCCTGTAAGGACCCACAAAACCCCAAGAGGCACAGGGCCCACCCCTGTGTCCAAAGTCACAAAAGCCATGCTGCCAAGGGTTCCCCTTTCTTTCATCGAAACTGGTTACCCAAGTCAATCAACTCCACCTCAGTATATTTGGTTGATATGTTGTGAACTCATTCACACTGGGGGTCCCTTGAGGATGCCCCTCGCTGGGCCACAGGCTGCTCATGCTTCAATTTCTGCTGTACAATAGGCCTCGTTGCCAAGCAGGGACCCACAGTCTCATAATGTCCATCATCATCATTCTTAGTCTCATAATGCTAATCATCACCATTACTTATCGCCTCCCTGTTTGAGATGTTGGGTTCTTCATGGCCACTAGGTTCTTGCTCTAACAAACACCAAAATACATTGCTTTAGTTCTTCCAAATGTCTCTGCACATTGCGCACCAGCGCAGCATTGCATAGGGCTTGATCCATATTCACCTTCAGGGCAGTCAGGAAAATCCACCCCACAGTGCCAGTGGCAGTCTGTGTTGCCTTGTTCAGCAAATGGGAACTCAATGCCTGTAACACATTTTTAATGCTATCTGGTGAACCATCCCATTGCTTCCCAGTCTTCCACCAGAGCCCATGCCAAGAGGATCACAGCCACATGGTACCACATGATTTATGGTAGCCACTGGCTTCCTCCATCCAGTGTAACCTCAGTCTCCTCTACCTGTTGGGTATCCTGCCAACTATGTCAACTGCATCACTGATCATCCTATTCGTGATGCCAATTGTTTTGCTATTTATACTGCCTGCACTGTTCGCTAAACCCAGGGTAAGCAAGGTGTGAGCTAAGAGGCTGGAGGAAGACTTGAGGAGCCATAGGAACAGCAGACACATTTATTCTCTCCTGGCTGACAGCAGCTGTAGCAGCAGCCATAGCATAATCTAACAGAGCACAACCTCTCTTCTGGATGACACAGCAGCCATAACAGTATTCTCTCCTGGCTGATGCAGTAGCCATAGCAGTAGACATGCTATACTCTCTCCTGTTGTGACTGACCCAACAGACACAGCCGTGACACAACAGTAATGCTGAGACTTTATAGGTGGAGCTCACATATCCCTACAGCACAAAGTAGCTCATGATCAAGTGAGTACCTCATGGCATGCAAACACAGTACTGTAAGTGATCTCAGCTGTTATATAATCATTATTTACAAAACATGGGCCGAGAGAGTCTGAACACACTATCTTGGCTAATTTGCTCTCTCCCCACCACATGTTAAAACAAGTTTTATTTACATGTATACTATTTGTTCTTAATTAATTTTGCCTTGTTTTAAATTAAATTTTTATTGGAGTATAAATGGTTTACAGTGTTGTGTTAGTTTTAGGTGTACAGCAAAGTGAATCAGTTATACATACATACATCCTCTCTTTTTTAGATTATTTTCCTATATAGGTCATTACAGAGCTTTGAGTTCCCTGTGCTATACAGTAGGTTCCTCTTATCTATTTTATATATAGTAGTGTGTATATGTCAATCGCAATCTCCCAATTCATCCTTCCCACCCTCTTACACCATGGGAACTGTGTTTGTTTTCTACATCTGTAACTTAATTTCTGTTTTGTAGATAAGTTCATTTGTACCCTTTTTTAAGATTCTACTTCCCTGGTGGCTCAGAGGTATAAGCGTCTGCCCCCAAATGCGGGAGACCCAGGTTCAATCCCTGGGTCGGGAAGATCCCCTGGAGAAGGAAACGGTAACCCACTCCAGTATTCTTGCCTGGAGAATCCCATGGACAGAGAAGCCTGGTAGGCTACAGTCCACGGGGTCGCAAAGAGTTGGACACGACTGAGCGACAGAACGGACATATAAATGATATATAGTATTTGTTTTTCTCTACCTTACTTCATTCAGTATGACAGTCCATTCATGTTGCTGGAAATGACATTATTTTGCTCTCTTTAATGGCCAAGTATATATTCCATTGTATATATGCACCTCATCTTCTTTATCCATTTCATTGTTGATGGACATTTAGGTTGCTTCCATGTCATGACTATTGTAAATATTGCTGCAATGAACATTGGGTGCATGTAGCTTTTTAAATTATGGCTATCTCCATATATAGATGTACAGGAGTGGAATTGCTGAATCAAATGGTAGATTTGTTTTTAGTTTTCTTAAGGAAGCTCCATACTCTTATTCATAGTGACTGTGCCATTTTACATTCCCACGAATAGTGTAGGAGGGTTTCCTTTTCTTCACAACCTCTCCAGCATTGTTTATAGTTTTTTGGATGATAGACATTCTGACCATTGTGAGGTGATAACTCGTAGTTTTGATATGCATTTTTCTAATAATTAGTGACATTGTGCATCTTTTCATGTGATTTTAGCCATCTTTATGTCTTCTTTGGAGAAATGTCTATTTATTTATTTATTTTTTAACAAAAATTCAATATTTATTTTTCACTTTCTAAATTTCAGTATCACTGAGCTTAAAGCATTAAACATTTTAACTTTTTCATTTTTTTATTAATTAATTTATTTTAATTGGAGGCTAATTACTTTACATTATTGTACTGGTTTTGCCATACTTTGACATGAATCTGCCCTGGGTGTACATGTGTTCCCCATCTTGAATCCCCCTCCCACCTCCCTCCCCATCCCAACCCTCTGCTTTAGATCTTCTGCCCAGTTTTTTGATTGGGTTGTTTGTTTTTTTCATATTGAACTGTATGAGTTGCTTGTAAATTTTGGATATTAATCCCTTGTTGCTTCTTTCATTTGCAAATATTTTCTCCCATTCTGAGAGTCATCTTTCAGTTTGTTTATGGTTTCTTTTGTTGTTCAATAGCTTTTAAGTTTAATTATATATCATTTGTTTATTTTTGTTTTTATTTTCATTACCCTAGAAGCTGGAACAAATTTTCCTGTGATTTATGTCAACCAATGTGCTGCCTATGTTTGCCTGTAAGAGTTTTATAATATTCAGCCTTACATTAAGGTCTTTAATCCATTTTGAGTTTATTTTTGTGTATGGTGTTAAGGCATGTTCTAATTTCATTTGTTTACCTGTAACTGCCCAGTTTTTCCAGCACCACTTACTGAAGAGGCTGTCTTTTCTCCATTGTATATTCCTGCCTCCTTTGTCATAGTTTCAGTTCAGTTCTGTTCAGTTCAGTTCAGTCTCTCATTCGTGTCCGACTCTTTGCAACCCCATGAATCACAGCACACCAGGCCTCCCTGTCCATCACCAACTCCTGGAGTTCACTCAAACTCATGCCCATCGAGTCAGTGATGCCATCCAGCCATCTCATTCTCTGTCGTCCCCGTCTCCTCCCACCCCCAGTCCTTCCTAGTTTAGGTGACCATAATTGTGTGGGTTTATCTTGGGATTTCTATCCTGTTCCATTGATCTATATTTCTGTATTTGTGCCAGTACCATACTGTTTTGATGACCATAACTTTTCAGTATACTCTGAAGTCAGGGACCATGATTCCTCCAGGTCCATTTTTCCTTCTCAAGATTACTTTGACTATTTGGGGGTCTTTTGTATTTCTATACAATTTTTTTTTAAATGTCATTGGTAATTTTATAGGAATGGCATTGAATATAGTTTTCTTTGGTTAGTATAGTCATTTCCACAATATTGACTCTTCTAATCCAAGAATGTGGTATATCTTTCCATCAGTTTGTGTCACCTTTGATTTCTTTCATCAGTGTTTCATCATTTTCACAGATTTTTTTGTCTCCTTGCATGCGTGCAAAGTTGCTTCAGTTATGTCCGACTCTTTGCAACCCTATGGACTGTAGCCCACCAGACTCCTCTGTATGTTCTTGACTCCTTTGTCATAGTTTAGGTGATTATAGGTGTGTGGGTTTATCTCTGGGATTTCTATCCTGTTGCATTGATCTATATTTCTGTATTTGTGCCAGTACTATACTGTCTTGATGACCATAGCTTTGTATGGGAATCCTTCAGGCAAGAATACTGGAGTGGGTTGCCATGCCCTCCTCCAGGGGATCTTCTTGACCCAGGGATCGAACCTGTATCTCTTATGTCTCCCAGGTTGGCAGGTGAATTCTTTACCTTTAGCCTCACCTGCGAAGCCCTTTTCTCCTTCAGTAGGTTTGCTGCTGCTGCTGCTAAGTCGCTTCAGTCGTGTCCGACTCTGTGCGACCCCATAGACGGAAGCCCATCAGGTTCCCTCGTCCCTGGGATTCTCCAGGCATGAATACTGGAGTGGGTTACAATTTCCTTCTCCAATGCGTGAAAGTGAAGTCACTCAGTCATGTCCAACTCTTGGCGACCCCATGGATTGCAGCCTACCAGGCTCCTCCATCCATAGGATTTTCCAGGAAAGAGTACTGGAGTGGGGTGCCATTGCCTTCTCCATCAGTAAGTTTATTTCTAAATATTTTATTCATTTTGTTGCAATGGTAAATGGGGTTTTCTCCCTTTGATTTCTTTTTTTGATATTTCATTGTTAGTGTACAGGAATGCAAAAGATGTCTGTGTATTAATTTTGTATCCTGAAACTTTACACAATTCTTTGATGAACTCTTGTAGTTTTCTGGTAGCATCTTTATAATTTTCTATGTATAGTATGATGTCATGTGCAAACAGTGACAGTTTTACCTCTTCTTTTCCAATTTGGATTTCTTTTATTTCTTTTTATTTTCTGATTGCCATGGCTAGGACTTCCAAAACTGTGAGCAAGGCCTCCTTTTCTCTGTGGTTGTTACTGCCTTGTCAGAGGCTGGGTGTGTTCCCTAGTTGTTGGAGTAGAGGCCCTAGATCTGTTTCTTAACTGTGTTTCTAAAAGAATATGCAACATGAATTAGGCAGGATTGTAGCACTCCCTGCTCACCTGTGGATGTGTTCTGTTGTGTTCCCTTTTGCCCATTGTGCAGGCTCACTAAGTATACTGTTGTTGGTGCTGCTCTTGGTCCCACCTTAACTGTGGGTGTGCCAGCAATTGGCCCTGGTAACTCCCAGGCATTGTTTGTTACCAGGCCACTGGTGCAGATCCACTGAGGTCAGGTCCCAGGACTTCAGTAGTCATGTGCCTGGATTCACTGTGGAAGGTATGGAGGCAGCTCATACCTGGAGGCAGCTCAGACTTTGGCCTGGCCTAACCTTTGCATCTATGTGCCCACAAAGCTCATGGCTGCTAAAGCCAGACCTATCCCAGCTGCTGGAACACTTTGTACTTTTTGATGTTTTGAAGGTGTTGAATTAAAAAGCTGTCAGCATAAGTGTAACTCCGTTATTCACATCCATGAGAAGCGATTTCAGTTCTTTACTCATCCAACCACTGGGGCTCAGCTGTGGTTTCAGCCCATCTCTGCACGTGTTCCTGCCACCAGAGTCTGCTTCAGAGGTTGCTGGAACACCTGAAGCCAACAGCAGTTCTCTCCCAGGATTTGTTCTCCCAACCCCACAGTTTAGCATCCCACCCTGATGTGCACCAGTGGACACCCATCTTAGACAGGGGCATGCAGCACTGTGACATGGACTATCTTTATAGGTCTCATTCTGTCCTGTCTGCCACGATTCAGTTGGTACATTCTCCTCAAATATTCCCTGAATCTCCCATTTTGTCCCGGTTGATCTCCTCATGGGTGGTGGTGGGGGCTTCCTCAGACGCAGGAACCTCTCCTCACCTTCAGCTCCCCAACAGGGGCACAGGTCTCATCCTGCTTCCTCTCCTCTCCTTTTTCCCTTCTTTATTTTGTCCTACCAGTTACGTGAGGATCTTTCTTGTCCTTTTAGTAGTTCAAGGTCCTCTGCTTGCGTTCAGCAGGTGCTCTATGAGAACTGTTCCATTTGTAGGTTTATTCTTGATGTATTTGTAGGGACAGATGAACTTCACATCCTCCTACTCCTCTGCAATCTTAGAAAAATAAAAATCGAAGTTGTTAGCTTTCCCCTTAAATTACTTCCTCTTCCTGAATTTATCACAGTTTTATAGGTTATAAATATTTATAACTATAAAATATAGTTTTATCAGTTATAAGGTTAAGATTCTTGAGATCATCTTTAATTTTTCACTCTATGTTCAGGTGACCTATAATATCACACTCATTCCATGCAGTTCCTCAAAGATAATTTATGTGTTTTTTTAACCATTGCAGATGCCAATTCCTTTTTAAAATGCCTGTTGTCTTCTATGGTTGAAACTCTATCTCAAATTGCATCTCTTTTGGGAAGCAGTTCCCAAGCAATCCAACTAGAAGCATTCTCTCTACCAGGGATGATGCAACAGTACGTTAGTATCATTTGAGTATTTGTATTATTTTTCCACCCAATTATATTTTCCTGGAGGGCAATGACATTGCCTTATCTTTATTTGTGGATAATCTCCCATATAGCACAGAATTTCAAAAATTGCATACGTGGTAGCTTAGCAAATGTACTAAACCATCATTATACAATGTTGAAGTTCTGTTTTGATTCAGAGAACATCAGTTCAGTTCAGTTCAGTCGCTCAGTTGTGTCCGACTCTCCGCGACCCCATGAATCACAGCACGCCAGGGCTCCCTGTCCATCACCAACTCCCGGAGCACACTCAAACTCATGTCCACAGAGTCGGTGATGCCATCCAGCCATCTCATTCTCGGTCGTCCCCTTCTCCTCCCGCCCCCAACCTTTCCCAGCATCAGAGTCTTTTCCAGTGAGTCAACTCGTCGCATGAGGTGGCCAAAGTATTGGAGTTTCAGCTTTAGCATCAGTCCTTCCAATGAACACCCAGGATTGATCTTTAGAATGGACTGGTTGGATCTCCTTGCAGCCCAAGGGACTCTCAAGAGTCTTCTCCAACACCACAGTTCAAAAGCATCAATTCTTCGGCGATCAGCTTTCTTCACAGTCCAACTCTCACATCCATACATGCCCACTGGAAAAACCATAGCCTTGACTAGACGGAAAGGGAATATGAAGTTTTGTGAGAAAAAAAATTGTCATATTTATAGCCAGATATCACACTCTAAGGCCGTCTAGTTATTGTTTTTGAAGACTGTCGTCAGAGAATCACCCTAACTTCTTTCTTCTGAAAAGCAGTGAAACAGTTTAGAAAATAATATGTCCAGCCATCATAGCCACATTTTGTTACTCAATATAAGAAGGATTGTTCAACCTTAAAATATTTTAAATTATAAATAGATTCTATTTGTTATAGAAACCAAAAGAACACAGAAAGTTAATCGGAGGAAAAAGGTAACAACCACTCAGTTCAGTTCAGTCACTCAGTCAAGTCCGACTCTTTGAGACCCCATGGACTGCAGCATGCCAGGCATCCCTGTCCATTACCAATTCCCAGAGTTTGCTCAAACTCATGTTCACTAAGTCGGTGAGGCCATCCAACCATCTCATCTTCTGTCGTCCCCTTCTCCTCCTGCTTTCAATCTTCCCCAGCATCAGGGTCTTTTCAAAGAAGGCAGTTCTTTGCATCACATGATCAAAGTACTGAATTTTCAGCTTCAGCATCAATCCTACCAATGAATATTCAGGACTGATTTCCATTAGGATTTACTAGTTGGATCTCCTTGCTGTTCAAGGGACTTTCAAGAATCTTCTCCAACATGACAGTTTAAAAGTATCAATTCTCTGACGCTCAACTTTCTTTATGGACCAGCTCTCACATCCATATATGACTAATGGAAAAACTATAGCTTTGAATAGACAGACCTTTGTTAGCAAAGTAATGTCTCTGCTTTTTAATATGCTGTCTAGGTTGGTCTTAGCTTTTCTTCCAAGGAGTAAGCATCTTTTAATTTCATGGCTGCAGTGATTTTGGAGCCTCCCAAATTAAAGTCTGACACTGTTTCCACTGTTTCCCCATCTATTTCCCATGAAGTGATGGGACCAGATGCCATGATCTTGGTTTTCTGAATGTTGAGTTTTAAGCCAGCTTTTCCACTCTCCTCTTTCACTTTCATCAAGAGGCTCTTTAGTTCTTCTTTGCTTTCTGCCATAAGTGTGATGTCATCTGCATATCTGAGGTTATTTATATTTCTCTTGGCAATCTTGATTCAGGCTTGTGCTTCATTCAGCCCAGCATTTCTCATGGTTTATTCTGCATATATGTTAAAACAAGCAGAGTGACAATATATAGCCTTGATGTATTCCTTTCCTGATTTGGAACCAGTCTGTTTTTCCATGTCCAGTTCTAACTGTTGCTTCTTGAACTGCATACAGATTTCTCAGGAGGCAGGTCAGGTGGTCTGGTATTCCCATCCCTTTAAGAATTTTCCACAGTTTGTTGTGATCCACACAGTCAAATGCCTTTGCATAGTCAATAAAGCAGAATAATTAGATGTTTTTCTGGAATACTGTTGCTTTTTTGATGATCCAAAGGATGTTGGTAATTTGATCTCTGGTTTCTCTGCTTTTCCTAAATCCAGCTTGAACATCTGGAAGTTCATGGTTCATGTATTGTTGAAGCCTGGCTTGGATAATTTTGAGCATTATTTTGCTAGCATGTGAGATGAGTGCAACTCTGAGGTATTCTGAGCATTCTATGGCATTGTCTTTCTTTGGGGTTGGAATGAAAACAGATCTTTTCCAGTCCTGTGGCCACTGCTAAGTTTCACAAATTTGCTGGCATATTGAGTGCAGCACTTTCACAGCATCATCTTTTAGGATTTGGAATAGCTCAACTGGAATTCCATCACTTCCACTAGCTTTTTTTGTAGTGATGCTTCCTAAAGCCCACTTGACTTCGCATTCCAGGATGTCTGGCTCTAGGTGAATGATCACACCATCATGATTATCTGGGTCATGAAGATCTTTTTTGTATAGTTCTTTTGTGTATCCTTGCCACCTCTTCTTAATATCTTCTGCTTCTGTTAGGTCCCTATCATTTCTATCCTTTTTAGAGCCCATCTTTGCATTAAAATGTTCTCTTGGTATCTCTGATTTTCTTGAAGAGATATTTAGTCTTCCCCACTCTATTGTTTTCCTCTATTTCTTTGCATTGATCACTGAGGAAGGCTGTCTTATCTCTCCTTGCTAATCTTTGGAATTTTCCATTCAAATGGGTATATGTTTCATTTTTTCTTTTTCCCTTTGTTTCTCTTCTTTTCACAGGTATTTTAAGGCCTTCTCAGACATCCATTTTGCCTTTTTGTGTTTATTTTTCTTGGGGATGATCTTGATCCCTGTCTCTTGGACAGTTTCACGAATCTCCATCCATAGTTCTTCAGGCACTCTACCAGTTCTAATTCCTTGAATCTATTTCTCACTTCCACTGTATCATCGTAAGGGATTTGATTTAGTTCATACCTGAATGGTCTAGTGGTTTTCCCTACTTTCTTCAATTTAAGTCTGACGTTGCCAATCAGGAGTTCATGATGTGAAGCACAGTCAGTTCCTGGTCTTGTTTTTACTTGGTTGCAAGGAATATAATCAATCTGATTTCATATTGACCATCTGGTGATTTTCATGTGTAGTGTCTTCTCTTGTGTTGTTGGAAGAAGGTATTTGCTATCACCAGTGTGTTCTCTTGGCAAAACTCTGTTAGCCTTTGCCCTGCTTCAGTTTCTACTCCAAGGCCAGATATGCCTGTTACTTCAGATATTTCTTGAATTCCTACTGTTGCACTTCAGTCCCCTATAATGAAAAGGACATCTTTTTTGGGTGTTGGTTCTTTTTTTTTTATTTTATTTTTTTAAAAACAATTTTAGTAATCTTTACTGAAAAACTACCTTATCTTAAAATGGAGTAACTTTGGTTTTACGAGCAGCAAGCAAAGTACAGAAGCAAAAATTCATTACAGGAGCATTAAGTTCTACATTAGGTCACAGCGTCTAATCTGAAATCACACCCATAATATCATTTTTCAGGATATCTGGGAAATAGTTATTTCCCAGGATGTCTGAACCATAGCTAAGCTATTTTGACTTTTAATTGTGAAAAAAAAATTTTTTTTAATAGCCAAAGCAGATTTCACCATTAATGACATCAGTGTTTTTCTAGGTATGAGAAGATGCAAGAATTGGAACTCATAAAACATTTTTCTGAAAAGATCTAACTATCTGAAGGCCTGTTCTGCCAGTTTTTTTTTTTTTTTTCCAGAGCACAGAGTGCCTCATTCCTGATTTTCACCCTGAACTTCTTTCAGGGGGTGTTGAAAGTCAGCAGCTTGCAATGGTCATGATGTAATCTTTGTAGAGGCAGCTGGCAAGTACCAACTTCCAGTCAGCAGGGTCCCTTCATAGCCACATATCTGACCATGTGACACAATTTCATGTCCATTGTGTCCCGCCGTGCTGGGAAGGCTCATTCTCAGGTCTAGGGAAGTGATGGGTCACTCAGTGTGCTAAAATTGGACCAGGCCTTGCAAGTAGCAAAAGTCTCTGGACCACTGTCTTACTAGTCTCTTGGTCCAGGAAAATATTTCCTCTTGTTGCTTTTTCCCATACCCAGAGTCACATTATTACAATTATTGATCTCATATGGAACTTTCAGTTCAGCATTATATCACAGGCTCAGTGAAACAAGTGACATAGAAAATAATATAGCCATAGCTAGCAGTTATTAGTAAAATAAGAATTATAAGTCAAGAACTTTCATTAGATAAAGCCTGGCATACCCCCAAGTCACCTGACTTCATTCGTTAAATGATTATAGTCTGGTGTTAATCTCCTGGTTGTACACTATGGAGCATCCGACCTTTATCTGAAGATTAGTTACTGAGATAAGCCTTAGAAACTAACCTAGAGTGTCATTTTTAATAACTTAATTAAATCTTTTAGCAGTATCACGTAACAAGGAACTATCTCAACAGTGAGTCTTAGTAAACACTAGACATTAACAAAACTAGAAACTTAATTTAACAATTTACAAAACGGGGCGGGAGGAGAAGGGGATGATGGAGAATGAGATGGCTGGATGGCATCACCGACTCTGTGGACATGAGTTTGAGTGTACTCCGGGAGTTGGTGATGGACAGGGAGGCCTGGCGTGCTGTGATTCATGGGGTCGTGGAGAGTCGGACACGACTGAGCGACTGAACTGAACTGAACTGAACTGAATATTCCGTGACTTTTCCATTATGGAGGCCCTAAGAAGCACAAGCTGGAATCAAGATTGCTGGGAGAAATATCAATAACCTCAGATATGCAGATGACACTACCCTTATG
Organism: Moschus berezovskii; assembly: GCF_049115385.1. NCBI lineage: Eukaryota > Metazoa > Chordata > Mammalia > Artiodactyla > Moschidae > Moschus > Moschus berezovskii. The sequence goes on from NC_142488.1 coordinate 68,293,914, forward strand.
GCAGAAAGTGAAGAGGAACTCAAAAGCCTCTTGATGAAAGTGAAAGAGGAGAGTGAAAAGGTTGGCTTGAAGCTCAACATTCAGAAAACAAAGATCATGGCATCTGGTCCCATCACTTCATGGGAAATAGATGGAAAAACGGTGGAAACAGTGTCAGACTTTATTTTTTTGGGCTCCAAAATCACTGCAGATCCTGATTGCAGCCATGAAATTAAAAGACGCTTGCTCCTTGGAAGGAAAGTTATGACCAACCTTGATAGTATATTAAAAAGCAGAGACAATACTTTGCCAACCAAGGTCCGTCTAGTCAAGGCAATGGTTTTTCCCGTGGTCATGTATGGATGTGAGAGTTGGACTGTGAAGAAAGCTGATCGCCGAAGAATCGATGCTTTTGAACTGTGGTGTTGGAGAAGACTCTTGAGAGTCCCTTATACTGCAAAGAGATCCAACCAGTCCATTCTAAAGGAGATCAATCCTGGATGTTCATTGGAGGGACTGATGCTGAAGCTGAAACTGCAATACTTTGGCCACCTCATGCGGCGAGTTGACTCACTGGAAAAGACTCTGATGCTGGGAAAGATTGGGGGCGGAAGGAGAAGGGGACTACGGAGAATGAGATGGCTGGATGGCATCACCGACTCTGTGGACATGAGTTTGAGTGAGCTCCGGGAGTTGGTGATGGACAGGGAGGTCTGGCGTGCTGTGATTCATGGGGTCGCGGAGAGTCGGACACGACTGAGCGCCTGAACTGAACTGAACTGATAGCCAGGGAGGCTTTAACCCATCAAATAAAAAATGACATTTTTCAGGGAGCTGGGAAAAGCCAAGCAGCCATCTTGGTTTTCCCATAGCCCTGACTCTGATTTCCAGCAATTGTTTTTAATTTTCCAATTTAGAAGCAGACTTTTGCCATGGCTTAAGGACATTAGGATGAAACAAGTCTAACAGAGTTTTTGTATAAGCAGAATGAGCTTTTACATGTCTACAAACCCGACAATTGGATTAATTTCTAAAACTAGCATAGGATCAGGCCTATGGTAGAAAAGCATTTGATTTATATGCAGAGGGCTAAGAAGTCAAGAAAACATTATAAATGATCATACGAATCAGGTCCAGCATCTTGGGGAAACTGTCTACCTCTGATGTCGTCGTCTTCTCATCCTGGTGTAGTGTAGTTTCTTCTGAAAAAAGTCCTTCCATCCAGGTTGCAGACAGTCCTTTAAATTATGTCCCTTTTTTTTTTTTTAGTCCTGGTTGCATGTCACGAGGCATCTGATCTTCATCCAAAGATAGATCACTGAGATAAGCTTCAGAAACACACTTAGGGTGTTCTTTAAGAATTCAATTAAATTTTACATTAATATCACATAACAGCAAGGAACTATCCAAGACATGAGTCTTACTACTTCCATTGGTAGACTGCCATTAACAAACTGGGATTTAACATCTATTGAAACATCCTTTTCTCCCTAAAATCACCCTCATTTTTACCAAATATAACCAAATTAAGACTTGTTTAAAAAATAGATCTGTTCTCAATAAACTTGACCTGATTGATCTATCCTGGACAATGTTCCATGTGTGCTTGAGAAAAAGGTGAAATTCATTGTTTTGGGGTGAAATGTCCTATAGATATCTATTAGGTCTAACTGGTTTATTGTATCATTTAAAGTTTGTGTTTCCTTGTTAATTTTCTGTTTAGTTGATCTATCCATAGATGTAAGTGGGGTATTAAAATCTCCTAATATTATTGCATTGTTGTTAATTTCCCCTTTCATACTTGTTAGTAATTGTCTTACATATTGTGGGGCTCCTATGCTGGGTGCATAAATATTTATAATTGTTATATCTTCTTGGATTGATCCTTTGATCATTATGTAATTTCCTTCTTTGTCTCTTTTCACAGCCTTTGTTTTAAAGTCTATTTTATCTGATATGAGTATTGCTACTCCTGCTTTCTTATGGTCTCTATTTGCATGGAATATCTTTTTCCAGCCCTTCACTTTCATTCTGTATGTGTCCCTCGTTTTGAGGTGGGTCTCTTGTAGACAACATATATGGGGGTCTTGTATTTGTATCCATTCAGCCAGCCTTTGTCTTTTGGTTGGGGCATTCAACCCATTTACATTTAAGGTAATTATTGATAAGTATGATCACGTTGCCATTTTCTTTATTGCTTTGGGTTCGAGTTTAATGCCATTTCTGTGTTTCCTGTCTAGAGAAGATCCTTTAGCACTTGTTGGAAAGCTGGTTTGGTGATGCTGAATTCTCTTAGCTTTTGCTTGTCTCTAAAGCTTTTGATTTCTCATTCATATTTCAATGAGATCCTTGCTGGGTACAGCCATCTGGGCTGTAGGTTATTTTCTTTCATCACTTTAAGTATATCTTGCCATTCCCTCCTGGCCTGAAGAGTTTCTGCTGAAAGATCAGCTGTTATCCTTATGGGAATCCCCTTGTGTGTTATTTGCTGCTTTTCCCTTGCTGCTTTTGATATTTGTTCTTTGTGTTTGACTTTGTTAATTTGATTAATATGTGTCTTGGAGTATTTCGCCTTGGGTTTATCCTGTTGGGGACTCTCTGAGTTTCTTGGACTTGGGTGATTATTTCCTTCCCCATTTTAGGGAAGTTTTCAACTATTATCTCCTCAAGTATTCTCTCATGGTTTTTCTTTTTGTCTTCTTCTTCTGGGACTCCTATGATTCGAATGTTGGAGAGTTTAACATTGTCCCAGAAGTCTCCAATATTGTCCTCATTTATTTTAATTCGTTTTTCTTTATTCCTCTCTGTTTCATTTATTTTTACAATTCTATCTTCTAGCTCACTTATCCTGTCTTCTGCCTCTGTTATTCTACTGTTTGTTCCCTCCAGAGTGTTTCTGATCTCATCTATTGCATTATTCATTGTATATTGACTCTTTTTTATTTCCTCTATATCCTTATTAAACCTTTCTTCCATCTTCGCAATCCTTTTCTCCAGGTTATTTATCTGTAATTCCATTTTGCTTTCAAGATTTTGAATCATTTTCACCATCAAAATTCGAAATTCTTTGTCAGGTAGATTCCCTATGTCTTCCTCTTTTGTTTGTGTTGGTGGGCATTTATCTTGTTCCTTTACTTGCTGGGTATTTCTCTGCCTCTTCATCTTGCTTATATTGCTTTGCTTGGGGTGGCCTTTCCCTCTTTGGGCTGTTTGTGGAGTTCTCTTTACTATGTAGTTTCCTTGCTGTGTGTGGGGTTGGATGGGTGACTTGTCAAGGTTCCCTTTTAGGGAAGCTTGTGTCGGTGTTTTGGTGGCTGGAGCTGGATTTGTTCTCTCTGGAGTGCAATGAAGTGTCCAATAATGAGTTATGAGATGTCAGTGGGTTTGGAGTGACTTTGGGCAGCCTGTATATTGAAGCTCAAGGCTATTTTCCTGTGTTGCTGGAGAATTTGCGTGGTATGTCTTGCTCTGGAACTTGTTGACCCTTGGGTGGTGCTTGGTTTTAGTGTAGGTATGGAGGCTTTTGATGAGCTCCTATCGGTTAATGTTCCCTGGAGTCAGGAGTTCTCTGGTGTTCTCAGGATTTGGGCTTAAGCCTCTTGCCTCTGGTTTTTGGTCTTATTCTTGGAGAAGCCTCTAAACTCTATCTGTCATTTCCAAGGTGGTTCCCTCTGTTTTAGCTTCTGTTTGCTGATCTCTTCAGTGTCTAATTTCTGCCCTGATATTATGGGGCGGTGGGACACTTTTTAAGGCTCAGTTGTTCAGTCCTGTTCTGGAAAGGGAGGAACACTGCAGACAAATATCTCTGGCATTTGTGGGGAGTGCTCACAGCGTCTCGGTCACACTGGGTTTGCCCCCACTCACAGTGCGTGTCCTGTCCCAGTCTACACTGCACAGGCTCTAGGTTGCTCTGCTGGGAACTGTCCGAGGCCGGCGCTGGGTTGTATGCACTTCCCAGGTCTGAGGGTCTCAAGTTCAGTTTCTTGGGCACTCCACAAAGGCACAGACATGGCTGGGTCTGCGTTTTGTGCCTTCCCTGGTCCGAGGAGCTCAGGTGACCAGGTGTTTGGCGAGCGTGGTCACTGCGACTTATCGCCTCCCCAGTCCCTGCCACTCGGTTTTCTGGGTGTACACCGGTGCACCTTCTCAGGCAGATATCGACCAGCCCGAGCCCAAAAAGTCTTGATTAGCAATGAAGCCTGCCTGCAGTTTGGTATCGTATGCCTTTCTGGAGCGGCGGTTGCCCCCTCCTCCTTGGCTGCCCTCCCTTGCGTGTCTCGGTGGGGGATGGGGGATGAGCCGACCGAAGCTGGCTCGCTCTGCTCAGTCCTTTGTTCTGTGAGTGGGGCTGGTGGAGTCTTAGGTTAGAGCTTTCCGCCTTTTCGTGAGGAAGCTATCTCAATCTGCTTTGCTATCCCCAGTTAGTTCTCTCAGATTGTTCTCCCAGCATTCAAGCCCAGTCCTCTCTCTAAGCAGTTCAGCCAGTTCCTCCCTGCCCAGCCCCTGCTTGCTAATGGCATATGCAGGCATCTGCGTTGCTTCTCTGCTGGGAGTTACCGTTTGGGGGTAATCCGTGTGTTTTAATTATTTCTTTCTTTTTCCTCCCGGTTATGTGGCCCTCTGAGGTTCCAAGGCTCGCCACAGATTCGCCAGTGAGAGTGTTTCCTGGTGTTTGGAAACTTCTCTCTTTTTAAAGCCTCCCTTCCCGGGATGGAGCTCCATCCTTACCTCTTTTGTCTCTCTTTTTATCTTTTATGTTTTTTCCTACCTCCTTTAGAAGACAATGGGCTGCTTTTCTGGGTGCCTGATGTCCTCTGCCAGCATTCAGAAGTTGTTTTGTGGACTTTACTCCGCGTTCAAATGTTCTTTTGATGAATTTGTGGGGGAGAGAGTGGGTGGAGAGAGTGGTCTCGCCGTCCTATTCCTCCGCCATCTATTAATTTTGTATAATGTAGCTTTACCAAATTCATTGATGAACTCTAGTAGTTTTCTGGTGGTGTTTTTAGGATATTTCTGTGAATAGTATTACGCCATTTGTAAATAGAAACATTTATACTTCTTTTTCAATTTGGATGGCTTTTATTTATTTTTTTCTCTGATTGCTTTGGTTAGAACTTTCAAAACTATTTTACATAAAGGTGGAAGGAGTGTGCATCCTTGTCTTTACCTGACTTTACAGGACATGCCTCCAGCTTTTAACCTTTGAATATGTTAGCTGTTTGTTTTTCATGAATGGCCTTTGTTATGTTATGTTGAGATAGGTTCCCTCTCTGCCCGTATTCTGGTGAGTTTTTATCATGAATGCATGCTAAATTAAAAAAAAAAACTTTTTCTGTATCTACTGATATGATTATTCTTATTTTTCTATTCTTATTTTGATATTTTTATTCTTCAATTTGTTAATGTGATGTATCACTTCGGCTGATTTGTGGGTATTGGAAAATCCTTGCTTGCCTGAGATAAATCCCACTTGCCTATGGTATATGATCTTCTTAATATTTTCTTGGATTTGGTTTCCTACAATTTTGTTGAGCATTTTTCCATCTATATTTATCAGTCATATTGGCTTATAATTTTTTTTGTGTGTGTGTGTAAATATCTTTGTCTGATTTTGTTATCAGAGTGATAGTGGCCTCATGGAATGAGTTTGGATGAATTTGTTCTTCTGCAAATTTTAAGAATAACTTGAGAAGTATTCATGTCAACTATTATCTAAATGTTTGGTAGAATTCACATTTGAAGCCATCTGGGTTGCACTTTGTTGGGAGTTTTTAAATCACTAATTCAATTTTATTTTTTGTAATATTTCTGCTCATATTTCCTATTTCTTTCTGATTCAAATTTGGGATATTGTGCCTTCTCTAAGTTGTCTGTTTCTGGAGCCTATTATACATAGTGAAGTAAGTCAGAAAGAAAAACACCAATACAGTATATTAACACATATATATGGAATTTAGAAAGATGGTAATGATGACCCTATATGCGAGACAACAAAAGAGATAAAGATATAAAGAACAGAATTTTGGATTCTGTAGGAGAAGGCAAGGGTGGCAAGATTTAAGAGAATAGCGCTGAAACATGTATATTATCATATGTGAAATAGATGATCAGTCCAAGTTTGATGCATGAAACAGGGCACTCAAAACTAGTGCACTGGGACAACCCAGAGGGATGGTATGGGAAGGGAGGTGGAGGGGGATCAGGATGGGGGACACATGTGCACCCATGGCTGATTCATGTCAATGTATGGCAAAAAACCCCACAATGTTGTAAAGTAATTAGGCTCCAATTAAAATAGATAAATTAATTTAAAATAGAATTTGCCAGTTTCTATTTATTTTATAAGCATATAGTTTTTTTTTAATTTTTTTTTTTTTTTGAACAGAGGAAAATTTATGCGTCGAACCTGGACTGGTCACTTATGATAATATACATGCTACAATTCCATTGTCTCCAATCATTCCACCTTCACCCTCTCCCACAGAGTCCCAAAGACTGTTCTAAATGCCTATGTCTCTTTTGCAGTCTCTTATACAGGGTTCAGGTTACCATTTTTCTAAATTCCATATATATGCGTTAATATACGGTATTGATGTTCTTCTTTCTGGCTTACTTCACTCTGTATAATTGGCTCCAATTTCATCCACCTCATTAAAACTGATTCAAATGCATTCTTTTTGATGGCTGAGAAATACTCCATTTTGTATATGTACCAAAGCTTTCTTATCCATTCATCTGCAGATGGACATCTAGGTTGCTTCCATGTCCTGGCTATTATAAACAGTGCTGCAGTGAACATTGGAGTACATGTGTCTCTTTCAACTCTGGTTTCCTCGGTGTGTATTTTTAAAAAAATTTTAATTGGAGGCTAATTACTTAACAATATTTTATTGGTTTTGCCATACATTGACATGAATCCTCCCTGGGTGTACATGTGTTCTCCATCTTGAACCCCCCTCCCACTTCCCTCCCCATAACATCCCTCTGGGTCATCACAGTGGACCAGCCCCGAGCATCATGTATCATGCATTGAACCTGGAGTGGTGATTAGTTTCACATATGATAATATACATGTTTCAATGCCATTCTCCCAAATCATCCCACCCTCACCCTCTCCCACAGAGTCCAAAAGACTGTTCTATACATCTGTGTCTCTTTTGCTGTCTCGCATACAGGGTTATCATTGCCGTCTTTCTAAATTCCATATATATGCGTTAGTATACTGTATTGGTGTTTTTCTTTCTGGCTTACTTCACTCTCTATAATAGGCTTCAGTTTCACCCACCTCATTAGAACTGATTCAAATGTATTCTTTTCAATGGCTGAGTAATACTCCAGTATGTATAAGTACCACAGCTTTCTTACCCATTCATATGCTGATGGACATATAGGTTGCTTCGACAACCTGGCTATTATAAACCGTACTGTGATGAACATTGGGGTATATAGTTTTTTATGCAACTCAACATGAAGAAAGCAAACAACCTGATTTAAACATTGGCAGATTAACTGAATAGACATTTTTCCCAAGAGGAAGTGTAGATGGTGAAATGAAACATGTTCAACCTCATTTAACATCAGCAAATGCAAATTAAATTAAAATGAGATATAACCTCACACAGGTCAGAATATTTAACATCAGTTCAGTTCAGGTCAATCACTCAGTCGTGTCTGACTCTTTGCAACCCCATGGACTGCAGAACACCAGGATTCCCTGCCCATCACCAACTTCTGGAGTTTGAGGCCCACTTGACTTTGCATTCCAGGATGTCTGGCTCTATGTGAGTGATCACACCATTGTGATTATCTAGGTCATGAAGATCTTTTTTGTACAGTTCTTCTGTGTATTCTTGCCACCTCTTCTTAATATCTTCTGCTTCTGTTAGGTCCCTACCATTTCTCTCCTTTATTGAGTCCATCTTTGCGTGAAATGTTCCCTTGGTATCTCTAATTTTCTTGAAGAAATCTCTGGTCTTTCCCATTCTATTGTTTTCCTCTATGTCTTTGCACTGATCACTGAGGAAGGCCCTCTTATTTTTCCTTACTATTCTTTGGTACTCTGCATTCATATGGGTATATCTTTCTTTTTCTCCTTTGCTTTTAGCTTCTTTTCTTTTCATAGCTATTTGTAAGGCCTCCTCAGACAACTATTTTGCCTTTTTACATTTCTTTTTCTTGGGAATGGTCTTGATCATTGCCTCCTGTACAATATCATGAATCTCTGTCCACAGTTCTCTGGCACTCAGTTTATCAGATCTAATCCCTTGAATGTATTTCTCACTTCCACTGTATAAGGGATTTGACTTACCTGAATAGACTAGTGGTTTCCCCTACTTTACTCAATTTAAGTCTGGATTTGGCAATAAAGCGTTCATTATCTGAGCCACAGTCAGCTCCCAGTCTTGTTTTTGCTGACTGTATAGAGCTTCTTCATCTTTGGCTGCAAAGAGTATAATCAATCTGATTTCAGTATTGACCATCTGGTAACGTCCATTTGTAAAGTTGTTTCTTGCATTGTTGGAAGAGGGTATTTGCTCTGACTAACATCAAAAAAGACACTAATAATAAATGTTAGCAAGGATAAAGGGAAAACTGTACACCATTGGCTGTTGTTGTTCAGTTGCTCTTTTATGTCCGACTCTTTGTGACCCCGTGGACTGCAGCACACCAGGCTTCCCTGTCCTTCACCATCTTCAGAGCTTGCTCAAACTCATATCCACTGAGTCAATGATGCCATCCAACCATCTCGTTCTCTGTTGTCCCCTTCTCCTTCTGTAAGAAAGTAAATTTTCACTGTGGAAAACAGTAAGGTTTGTCAAAAAATTAAAAATATAACTACAATATAAACAAGCAGTTCAAAAATCAGAAATGGTAATTAAAAAAGATATGTGAGAGAGAACAAGATGGTGGAGGAGTAGATGGACGTGGAATACATCTCTCTCCACGGATTCATCAGGAATACACCTTCAGACACAGAAGAGCTTGCAGAACATGAGCTGACAGCATATAGGAGAACCTTACAACCGGAATAGAACCACACAAAACTTGGTAGGATAAAGGAAGTAGAGAGTAAGGAGCAGAGTTAGTGTGATTGGACCTGCTTTTGGCAGGTGGAGGAACTGAAGCAAGGGTCTGATCCCCATCTCGGGGCAATTGTTTGGGACAGAGGAGAAACATTTGAGGATGAGCATGAAATAGCTGATCAGTGACAGTCAAAATGGAATGAGAATCACACAGACAATCCTTGCTGCAACCATATGTACCCCAGACAGAGATGTGGGTCCCCTAGAAGCATGACAGTTGGGAGGTGGAGCATAAGGGTTGTGGAGCAATCCCAGGGTGAGATCTGCTGTTGACCGCAGGGAGATAGTCAAAGGGGACATGAGGGAAGAGATTGTGGTGGGAAATGCCTGTGGAGGAAAACCAGGCAGCCATGGAGGCAAGGTGATACTGCTGTGTTATGTGTAGAGGGTACAGCCGTCACTGTAACCTCTCTCTCCCCACACACCAGCACTGGCAGCTGAAGAATAGAGAGGTTGGCCCTTTAAGCGACTGATGTGCTGAACAACAGAGAAGGACCTCAGCCCCTTAAGTCCTGAACAGGTGGAGCAACAGAGAAGGGCCAGTCAAAGAGGCTTTCTGATAGCCAGCTTCTGGAGGCTAGAAAACGCCTCTGATAGGGCTGTATCTCCTGTGGCTGAGGGAGTCAGTGTCCCTGCACACTTAGTGCCTTCAGGGTCCCCACAACCCAAGCGGCTGTGCCACCTCCATGCCCAATCTTGACTGAGGCAAAACTGCCAAAAGCAAGAAAAAACCCTAATAACACAATGTATCCTGTAACAAGAGCTGCTGGCACTCCTGCGTAGCCAGCATTGCCAGGATCCCTGTGATCCAAGCAACTGTGCTGCTTCTATGCATAATCCCCACTGGAATAGATCAGCCAGAGGCTAGATGACATCTTGCATCCATTCATGCAGGGTCACTTCAGTTGTGTCTGACTCTTTGCAAAACTGTGGACTGTGGCCTACCAGGCTTCTTTGTCTGTGGGATTCTCCAGACAAGAATACTAGAGTGGGCTGCCATGCCCTTCTACAGCATCATATTTACTGCTGCCCTAGCCACTGGCTTCCCTGACTACCTGGTGCTACCAGGGCTCCTCTGATGCAAGCTGTTGCACGACCTCCACACTGGCCCTCACAGGGGTAGACCCAAGTCCCCCAGATCAGCACCAGGGGCAAATTCCTGTGGATGACTCACATACAGAGGGGAGAGAAAACAACAATTGAAAACCAGGGGCAGGGTGGCTAAGGAAGAGGACCCAAAAACTTCCCAACAGCTGTACAAGCTGTAGATTAAATCAACACCATTTAATCTAGACAGACTCTGTGTCCATGAAATATATACAAGGACGATGGGAGTTCCCACAAAAGAGAATGCACTAGTTCTGACAGCTGTGGATACTGGAGTCAAGAACACACAGGAGTAGGACAAGATTAAAGTATGTGCTGCCTCTACAGCAGGTCCAGAATCCAACCCAGTGTTGGAAGCTATTAGGAGGTGAGGTGGACTGTGACTACCAGTAAGGTAAAGGACTCTGACAGCAAAGACTCAAGAAAACATTTATTTATTTATTTTTTGGGTGAAGTGATGCTGTCTAGGTTTGCTATAGCTTGAGAAAAACATTTATTATTTTTACAATTTGACTTGTCCTATAGTTGCTTCGTGACATTGTACAGGAGACAGGGACCAAAACCATCCCCATGGAAAAGAAATGCAAAAAAGCAAAATGGCTGTCTGAGGAGGCTTTACAAATAACCGTGAAAAGAAGAGAAGCAAAAAGCAAAAGAGAAAAGGAAAGATATAAGCATCTGAATGCAGAGTTCCAAAGAAGAGCAAGGAGAGATAAGAAAGCTTTCCTCAGTGATCAATGCAAAGAAATAGAGGAAAACAACAGAATAGGAAAAACAAGAGATCTCTTCAAGAAAATTAGAGATACCAAGGGAACATTTCATGCAAAGATGGGCTCGATAAAGGACAGAAATGGTATGGACCTAACAAAAGCAGAAAATATTAAGAAGAGGTGGCAAGAATACACAGAAGAACTGTACAAAAAAAGACCTTCACGACCAAGATAATCACGATGGTGTGGTCACTCACCTAGAGCCAGACATCTAGGAATGTGAAGTCAAGTGGACCTTACAAAGCATCACTGTGAACAAAGCTAGTGGAGGTGATGGAATTCCAGTTGAGCTATTTCAAATCTTGAAAGATGATGCTGTGAAAGTGCTGCACTCAATATGCCAGCAAATTTGCAAAACTCAGCAGTGGCCACAGGATTGGAAAAGGTCAGTTTTCATTCCAATCCCAAAGAAAGGGAATGCCAAAGAATGCTCAAACTACCTCACAATTGTACTCATCTCACACGCTAGTAAAGTCATGTTCAAAATTCTCCAAGCCAGGCTTCAGCAATATGTGAACCGTGAAATTCCAGATGTTAAGGCAGGTTTTAGAAAAGGCAGAGGAACCAGAGATCAAATTGCCAACATCCGCTGGATCATGGAGAAAGCAAGAGAGTTCCAGAAAAACATCTATTTCTGCTTCATTGACTATGCCAAAGCCTTTGACTCTGTGGATCACAAAAAACTGTGGAAAATTCTGAAAGAGATGGGAATACCAGATCACCTGACCTGCCTCCTGAGAAACCTGTATGCAGGTCAGAAAGCTACAGTTAGAACTGGACATGGAACAACAGACTGGTTCCAAATAGGAAAAGGAGTATATCAAGGCTGTATATTGTCACCCTGCTTATTTAACTTATATGCAGAGTACATCATGAGGAACGCTGGGCTGGAAGAAGCACAAGCTGGAATCAAGATTGCTGGGAGAAATATCAATAACCTCAGATATGCAGATAACACCACCCTTATGGCAGAAAGGGAAGAGGAACTCAAACCTTCTTGCTGAAAGTGAAACAGGAGAGTGAAAATGTTGGCTTGAAGCTCAACATTCATAAAACTAAGATCATGGCATTTGGTCCCATCACTTCATAGGAAATAGATGGGTAAACAGTGGAAAGAGTGTCAGACTTTATTTTTTTGGGCTCCAAAATCACTGCAGATGCTGATTGCAGCCATGAAATTAAAAGACGCCTACTCCTTGGAAGGAAATTTATGACCAACCTAGATAGTATATTAAAAAGCAGAGACATTACTTTGCCAACAAAAGTCCGTCTAGTCAAGGCTATGGTTTTTCCCGTGGTCATGTATGGATGTGAGAGTTGGACTGTGAAGAAAGCTGATCACCGAGTAATTGATGCTTTGTAATTGTGGTGCTGGGAGAAGACTCTTGAGAGTCCCTTGGACTGCAAGGATATCCACCCAGTCCATTTTAAAGGAGGTTGATCCTGGGTGTTCGTTGGAAGGACTGATGCTAAACCTGAAACTTCAATACTTTGGCCACCTCATGCGACTAGTTGACTCACTGGAAAAGACTCTTACGCTGGGAAGGATTGGGGATGAAAGAAGGGGACGAAGGAGAATGAGATGGCTGGATGGTATCACCGACTCGATGGACATGAGTTTGAGTGAACTCCGGGAGTTAGTGATGGACAGGGAGGCGTGGCATTCTGTGATTCATGGGGTCGCAAAGAGTTGGTCACGACTGAGCAGCTGAACTGAACTGAAGTGAACTCATAGTTGCTTCTGGACTTTTTCTTTTTTCTCCGCCGCCACCTTTTCCCTGTCTGTTGCTGTACTTGTTGGTTTTATTAGTATTATTAAATCTGTTTAAACTTTTGAAAAAGAATGCTTTTAAATCACATTTCACATTTCTTTTATATACTACTGCCTCTACCTTGGGCCTTTTGCGGTTCTATGGGATCTGTGGGGTTTTTGTGTCTTCTTTTTTTTCCTCTCTTTTAAAAATTTATTATTATTTTTTAAATTTTAACAATCTATTATTTTTTTCTACATTTATTATTTTGTTTGCTTTTTGTACTGTTCTTTTCCCGTGGTAGTTAATCTTTAATATGTATAAATTTTCTTGGCTGTCTTCTATTAACTTTTCAATTCTTTGTTTCTTTTCTTTTTTTTCTTTCTTTTTCTCTCCGTGTTTGATAATTTTGTTTTTGTTGCTTTATTCCCCAATTTGCACCTGGCTATATTTTTGTTTTCCAGTTTGTGCTTCCGTTAGTTTTGTTTTTAGCTGATTGATATCATTTCTGGTTTCCTTTGTTTGCTGGGTTAGTCTATTGCACTTTATTCTTTTTGGACTGTTTTGGTTTTGTCTACAGGTGTATATGTATGTGAGTATATTCCGTTGTTTTTACTATTATTTGCTGACTTTGTAACTGCTATTTGACTGGGGTGTATCTTTTGCTTCTCATTTTGGTGTATTTGTTTTAATCCCGTTTAATGCAATAACAAACCACTTATGAAATCTCCATTGCTCAAGCAGAGATCAAACCCTGAGCATTTGGAGAGGGATCTCTGACTCTAAGACCCTAGAATATCAGAGAACTCCTAACCCTAGGAAGTATTAATGAATGAGAGCTCCCACAAAGGCAAACACTTGTATACAAGACCTGGCATCACCCAACTGCCAGCAGCACCCTGTTCAGGATGCCTTATCAAAATAACAAGACAAGAATACAAGCCCAGTTATCTGCAGACAGGGTTACCACCTCATACAACCCTGTCCATCAGAATGAAAAAGAAAAAAACAAGTTCACCTCCTCACAAGTCACACCCTACAGGAAGATTATACAAAATACTGGATCAACCTTAATAGGTCAGAAACGAAAAGGAAGAAAGCATTCAATATTGAAGCCTGGGAAAAAGAGACCTTAAACACAGTAAGTTAATAAATGAAAATGCAGAGAAGTAGTGCATGGTTGAAGGAATAACCTAGAAACACACAAGTCCAAATAAATGAAGAAGAAATAGGCAAACTCCCTTAAAAAAAATTCAGAATAATGATAGTAAAGATGATCCAAAAACCTCAAAAACAGAATGGAGAAAATGTAAGAATCAGTTGACACATTTAACTAAGACCAACAAGAAATAAAGAATAAACAGGGACAAACAACACAATTACTGAAATTAAAAATACTCTGTAAGGAATCAATAATAGAATATCTGAGGGAGAAGAACGGATAAGTGAGCTGGAAAATAAAATGGTGGAAATAATGTTGAAGAGCAGAATAAATTAAAAAGAATGAAAAGAACTGGGGATAGCCTTAGAGACCATTGTGACAATATTAAATGCACCAACACTTGAATTATTGCTGTTTCAGAGAAAGAAAAGAAAAAGGAAGCAAATAAGAAAATTTCTGAAGAGATTATTGTTGAAAATTTCCTCATTATGGGAAAGGAAATATTTAATCAAGTCCAAGAAGCACAGAGAGTCCCATACAGGACAAAGCCAAGGAGAAACATGCCAAGACACATACTAATCAAGCTCACAAAGATTAAACACAAAGAAAGAATATTAAAAGCAGCAAGGGAAAATCAACAATTAACATACAAGGGAAAGCCCAAACATTTAACAGCTGATCTTTTAGCAAAACTTTGCAGGCCAGAAGGGAATGGCAAGATATATTTAAAGTAGTGAAAGGGAAAAGTCTACAACCAAGATTACTGTACCTGGCAAAGATCTCATTCAAAATTGATGGAGAAATCAAAAGCTTTACAGGCAAGCAAAAGTTAAGAGAATTCAGTACCACCAAAGCAGCTTTACAACAAATGTTAATGGAACTTATATAATCCGGAAATACAAGAGAAGAAAAAGACCTACAAAAACAAACTCAAAATAATAAAGAAAATGCAGTAGGAACATATATATCAATAATTACTTTATTTTTTAAAAAAATTATTTATTTATTTGATTGGAGGCTAATTACTTTACATTATTGTATTGGTTTTGCATACATTGACATGAATCTGCCCCACGTGTACATATGTTCCCCATCTTGAACCATCCTCCCACCTCCCTCCCCATCCCATCCCTCTTGTTCATCCCAGTACACCAGCCCCGATCATCCTGTATCATGCTGTATCGAACCTGGAATGGTGATTCGTTACACATATGATAATATACAATTTCAATGTCATTCTCCCAAATCATCCCACCCTCGCCCTCTCCTTCAGAGTCCAAAAGACTGTTCTACATCTGTGTCTCTTTTGCTGTCTCGTATACAGAGTTATCATTATCATCTTTCTAAATTCCATATATATGCGTTAGTATACTGTATTGGTGTTTTTCTTTCTGGCTTACTTCACTCTGTATAATAGGCTCCAGTTTCATCCACCTCATTAGAACTGATTCAAATGTATTCTTTTTAATGGCTGAGTAATACTCCATTGTGTGTATGTACCAAACCTTTCTTATCCATTCGTCTGCAGATGGACATCTAGGTTGCTTCCATGTCCTGGCTATTATAAACAGTGCTGCAATGAACGTTGGAGTACATGTGTCTCTTTCAATTCTGGTTTCCTCAGTGTGTATGACCAGGAGTGTGATCGCTGGATCATATGGTAGTTTTATTTCCAGTTTTTTGAGGAATCTCCACACTGTTCTCCATAGTGGCTGTACTAGTTTGCATTCCCACCAACAGTGTAAGAGGGTTCCCTTTTCTCCACACCCTCTCCAGCATGTATTGCTTGTAGACTTGGATAGCAGCCATTCTGACTGGCGTGAAATGGTACCTCACTGTGGTTTTGATTCGTATTTCTCTGATAATGAGTGATGTGGAGCATCTTTTCATGTGTTTGTTAACCATCTTTATGTCTTCTTTGGAGAAATGTCTGTTTAGTTCTTTGGCCCATTTTTTGATTGGGTCATTTATTTTTCTGGAGTTGAGCTGCTGGAGTTTCTTGTATATTTTTGAGGTTAATCTTTTGTCAGTTGCTTCGTTTGCTATTATTTTCTCCCATTCTGAAGGTGGTCTTTTCACCTTGCTTATAGTTTCCTTTGCTGTGCAGAAGCTTTTAATTTTAATTAGGTCCCATTTGTTTATTTTTGCTTTTATTTCCAATGTTCTGGGAAGTTAGTCAAGGAGGATCCTGCTGTGATTTATGTTGGAGAGTGTTTTGCCTATGTTCTCCTCTAAGAATTTTATAATTTCTGGTCTTACATTGAGATCTTTAATCCACTTTGAGTTTATTTTCATGTATGGTGTTAGGGAATGTTCTAGTTTCATTCTCTCACTGTTTGCAGATGACATGATAGTGTACACTCAGTTCAGTTCACTCACTCAGTCGTGTCCGACTCTCCGCGACCCCATGAATCACAGCATGCCAGGCCTCCCTGTCCATCACCAACTCCCGGAGTTCACTCAAACTCATGTCCACAGAGTCGGTGATGCCATCCAGCCATCTCATTCTCTGTCGTCCCCTTCTCCTCCAGCCTCCAACCTTTCCAAGTATCAGAGTCTTTTCCAGTGAGTCAACTCGTCGCATGAGATGGCCAAAGTTTCAGCTTTAGCATCAGGCCTTCCAATGAACACCCAGGATCGATCTCCTTTAGAATGGACTGGTTGGATCTCCTTGCAGTCCAAGGGACTCTCAAGAGTCTTCTCCAACACCACAGTTCAAAAGCATCAATTCTTCGGCAATCAGCTTTCTTCACAGTCCAACTCCCACATCCATACATGACCACGGGAAAAACCATAGCCTTGACTAGATGGACCTTTGTTGGCAAAGTAATGTCTCTGCTTTTTAATATACTATCTAGGTTGGTCATAACTTTCCTTCCAAGGAGTAAGCGTCCTTTAATTTTCATGTCCTTTAACTCATGTCCACAGAGTTGGTGATGCCATCCAGCCATCTCATTCTCTGTCGTCCCCTTCTCCTCCCGCCCCCAACCTTTCCCAGCATCAGAGTCTTTTCCAGTGAGTCAACTCGTCGCATGAGGTGGCCAAAGTATTGCAATTTCAGCTTTAGCATCAGTCCTTCCAATGAACACCCAGGACTGATCTCCTCTAGAATGGACTGGTTGGATCTGCTTGCAGTACAAGGGACTCTCAAGAATCTTCTCCAACACCACAGTTCAAAAGCATCAATTCTTCGTCAATCAGCTCTCTTCACAGTCCAACTCTCACATCCATACATGACCACGGGAAAAACAAAAGTCAAAGAGGAGAGTGAAAAGGTTGGCTTGAAGCTCAACATTCAGAAAACAAAGATCATGTCATTTGGTCCCATCACTTCATGGGAAATACATGGAAAAACAGTGGAAACAGTGTCAGACTTTATTTTTTTGGGCTCCAAAATCACTGCAGATGCTGATTGCAGCCATGAAATTAAAAGACGCTTACTCCTTGGAAGGAAAGTTATGACCAATCTTGATAGTATATTAAAAATTAGAAAACCCTAAAGATGCTCTCAGAAAATTACTTGAGCTAATCAGTGAGTTTAGCAAAGTTGGAGGATACCAAATCAATACAGAGAAGTCACTTTCATTACTATATATTAACAAGGAAAAATCAGAACGAGAAATTAAAGAATCCTATTCCCCATTTCAAGAAAAAGAGTAAAATATCTAGGAATAAACGTACCTAAGGAGAAAAAAGAACTATATACAGAAAATTATAAGACACTGATGAAAGAAATCAAAGATGGAATAAGCAAATGGAGAGATACTCTTTGTTCTTGGGTTGGAAGAATCAATATTGTGAAAATTAATATAATACCAAATACAATCTACAGATTCAATGTGATCCCTATCAAATTACCAACCACAGTTTTCACAGAACTAGAACAAAAATTTCATAATTCATATGGAATCACAAAAGATCCCAAATAGCCAAAGGAATCTTCAGAAAGAATGGACCTGGAGGAATCAACCTTCCTGAGTTCAGACTATACTACAAAGTTACAGTCATCAAGCAATATGTTACTGGCACAAACACAGAAATATAGACCAAAGGAAAATGATTGAAAGCCCAGAGATAAACCCACACATCTACGGACAACTTATTTTTGACAAAAGAGGCAAGACTATACAATGGGGGCAAAGATAGCCTCTTCAATAAGTGGTACCAAGGAAACTGGAGAGCTATGTGTAAAAGAATGAAATTCGAACACTTCCTAACACAATATACAAAGATAAACTAAAAATGGATTAAAGAGCTAAATATAAGACCAGAAAATGCAAAACTTTTAGAGGGAAACATAGGCAAAACACTCACTGACATAAATCAAAGCAAGATTCTCTACGGCCCACCTTCTAGAGTAATGGAAACAAAAACCAAAATAAGCAGATGTGGCCTAATTAAACTTAAAAGCTTTGTCATAGCAAAGGAAACTATCAACAAGGTAAAAGACAGCCCCAAGAATGGGATAAAATAATAGCAAATGAAGGAACTGACAAAGGATTAATTTCCAAAATATACAAGCAGCTCATAGAAGTCAATACCTGGAAAACGACCCAATCAAAAAGTGGGAAAAAGACCTAAACAAACATTTCTCCAAAGAAGACATACAGATGGCTAACAAACATCTGAAATGCTCAACATTGTGCATTATTAGATAAATGCAAATCAAAACTACAATGAGATATCACACTACACCAGTCAGAATGACCATCATCAAAAAGTTTAGAAACAATAAATGTTGGAGATGGTGTGGAGAAAAGGGAACCCTCTTGCACTGTTGGTGGGAATGTAAGTTGATACAGCCACTATGGAAGGCAATATGGAGATACCTTAAAAATCCAGGAACAGAACCACCATATGACACAACAATCCTACTGCTAGGCACATATCATGATGGAATCAAAATTTAAAGACACATGTACTCAAATATTCATTGCAGCACTATTTACAATAGCTGGAACATGGAAGCCACCTAGATATCCTTTGAAAATGAATGGATAAAGAAGCTGTGGAATATATACACAATGGAATATTACTCAGCCATAAAAAGGAATGCATTTGACTTAGTTCTAATGAAGTGGATGAAGCTAGAGCATATTATACAGAGTGAAGTAAATCAGAAAGAAATACATGATGTATACTAATGCATATATATGGAATCTAGAAAGATGGTACTGATGAAATTGTTTGCAGGGCAGCAATGGAGATACAGACACAGAGAACAGACTTTAGGTTATGGAGGTGGGGGAGGAAGGAGAGGTTGAGATATATGAAGAGAGTAACATGGAATTTTACATTACCATATGTAAAATAAATATCCAATGGTAATTTGCTGTATGACTCAGGGAACTGAAACAGGGGCTCTATAACAACTTAGAGGGGTGAGATCAGGTGGGAGATTGGAAGGAAGTTCAAAAGGGAGGGAACATATTTCTACCTAAGGCTGATTCATGTTGATGTTTGGCAGAAACCAACAAAAATCTGTAAAGTCATTTTCTTTCAATTTAAATATAATAAATTACAAAAATTTGTTGTTGTTGTTCAGTTGGCCAATCATGTCTAACTCTTCGCAACCCCATGGTAAAGAATCCACTTGCAATCCCTGGGTTGGGAAGATACTCTGGAGGAGGGTATGGCAACCCACTCCAGTATTCTTGCCTGGAGAATCCCCATGAACAGAGAAGCCTGGTAGGCTACAGTCCATGTGGTCGCAAAGAGTTGGCCACAACTGTGCAATTAAGAACATACCTGTGGTCCAGTGGTTAGGACTTGACACTCACTGCCAGAGCCTGGGTTTGATCCCTGGTTAAGGAACTAAAATCCTGCAAGCTGGAGGAAAAAAAAAAAAGTAAATAGATGATCTGGTGATTTCACTTAGGATATATATCTGAAGGAAACCAAATTGAGGTAGAAATTACTAGGCAGTCAGTGTAGAACTCTGAGAGCTCAGTCTTGTTTTCAGTAAACATCCTGCTCCATTGTCCTGGATTCCTGGAATGTGTTTATGGCCTGATAAATTATCAGCTCTCAGATGCAGGAAAGGGCAATAATTAAATGCTGTTTAATATGCTTGAAGGAAAAACAACTGGTAACCATTAATCTTTAGCCCATACATCTGGTCCATCATAAAATGGCCAGAGGGCATGAAAAATGCTGGTGACTTAATCCAAGGATCTAGAGAAGTCATAACAATGTTAAGTTAAACATCTTGACCTTTAAATTGATTGGTCAGAAATAATGTGATTTAAGGAAGGATATAAAAACTACTGTAAGTCCCACCTTGTGGGTACTCTTTACCCCTTCTTAGTGTTTATGCTTAGTGCTTTGTACTTTCCTCCTCTTTAATTAACCCTAGTTGCTTGCTACCATGAGTGAGTTCTTGTGTGTTCATGGATTCCATTCTTTGGCTCCATGGACAAGAACTCAGATTCTCATCTCAGAATGACTACCAAAAAAATAACCATACCCCCATGTTCATTGCAGTCTTTTTTTTAATAGCCAAGACACAGAAACAACCTAGACATCCATCAACAAGTGTATGAATAAAGAAAACATGATATATATGTGTGTATATATATATATATATAATGGAATCCTATTTGTTCATAAAATGAAGAAAATCCTGCCAACATGGACGAATCATGAGGACATTATGCTAAGTGAAATATGTCAGGCAGAGAACGATGAATATTGTAGAATCTCACTTAAATATGAAATCTTAAAAACAAACAACCTCCTGCTCCCCTGAAAAACTCACCTAGCTTACAGAACAAGTAATCAGACATTTGGTTATCAGAGGTGGATGGAAAATTATGGAATTAGATAAAGAATGTCAAAAGATTGAAAGGTAAAAAGTTTGCTATAAGATAAATAAGTATTGGTGATGTAATGAACAACATAATGACTACAGTTAACACTACAATGTAGTATATTTGAAAGTTTTTGAGAAAGTAAGTCATAAAATTATCATCATAAAGAAAAACATTTTTTTAATCTTTTTTAATCTACATGAAATGATGGATTTAACTATACTTATTATCGTAATAATTTCACAATATATTTGTCAGGTCATTACAATATACATCTTAAAGCTATATAGTACTGTATCTTAATTATATACCTCAATAAAATTGAAAGGAACTAAAAGATGCCTCATATAGTGGAGGTAGGGTCCAAGGCTCATCTGCCAGATTTCATGGTGCTTTGGTCTGCAGGATGACACCTGGACACAGAGAACCCTCCAGAATTTTCTGTTAGCATTAGATGTGAAAATATTCATCTCTAGAGTTATATAAGTTTAAAGTATGGTAGTTTATACTCTCACAGTGGCAGCTCTGATCAGTTGAGGAGAGTTTTATGGTCCCATGGTACTCCTTCAGGTACTCTGATTTCTGGATGGGCCTTAATCATCCAACTTTGTTATCCAGAGAACAGCCAGCCTCAACCAATTCCAAAGCCAAACAAGCACAGATAGGCAGTTATTGATACCTATTCTATCACTTATTGTTCCCTTATTCCTTTCATTTTTGTATATTTATTTATTTATTGTAAATCCATTTTATTTCTCTTTTACTGTTTTCCTTTCCTTTAAGTTAATCAGGCTTATATTGTTCACACATTTACATGCACTTCTCTACCAGCAGAAGTTCCCCTACCATACCTCCTCAACAAACTGCCACTGATAATTGATATCCACTTGAATACAAGATTCAGGCAGCATTAACCTCGAATTTTCTATGCCAGATCCAAGCTTCATTTAGATGAAGCTTATTTATATGTAAATAAGGATCTTAATATCATTATGAACACTTCTTTTAGCATGACAAATGAGGGAAATAAAAAAAAATGTGTTACTCAGCAACTTGGAAATGTGAAGTTTAGAAAAAAAAAATTCAGCTTTTTAAAGAGAAATTAATGTAAAACAAGTACTCAAAACAGAGAAATCTTTCTCTCAGCATAACATTTTTTATGTTTTAAAACACCATTTCTAATAGAAGAGGTAGAAAACTGGTATCTGAAATATCAACTCTGTTTTAAAGCAATCAATACTCTTGCTCTTTATGGCCTACCAAAGCCCAGTTCAGGTTTAGTTAAAGAATGTACTCTGAAGGGGTCAACCTTATTTCTCATACTTTTTAAAAAGAAAGTCAGAACTGAAACCTTAAGCATAAAAGCAGGGTCCAGGTAATAAACTTTCAGTCGGTGCTAACTCTACAACTGAGATCTCTTTTTCTGAATTACCTTGGCTCTTCACGGCAGTTTAGTGACCCCCTTCTGAATTTTCCTGCATCATGTTAGCCTCGGACTGGCCACTTGGTTTTGATCTTCCTGGAGAACTGATTCCACTCACTCACTTACCCAGCACCTGACCTTCATTGTTCAGTCACTGAGTCGTGTTTGACTGTTTAAGACTCCGTGGACCAAAGCATGCCAGGCTTCCTTGTTCCTCATTATCTTCTGCAGTTGGCCCAAATTCATGTCCATGGCATCTGTGAAGCCATCCAGCTATTTCATCCGCTGATGCCCTCTTCTCCTTCTGCCCTAAATCTTCCCCAGAATCAGGGACTTTTCTAATGAGTCAGCTGTTCACATTAGATGATCAAAATACTGGAGTTTCAACTTCAGTATCAGTCCTTTCAATGAGTCCGTCCGTCCGTCCGTTCCGTCGCTCAGTCGTGTCCGACTCTTTGCGACCCCGTGGACTGTAGCCTACCAGGCTTCTCCGTCCATGGGATTCTCCAGGCAAGAATACTGGAGTGGGTTACCGTTTCCTTCTCCAGGGGATCTTCCCGACCCAGGGATCGAACCTGGGTCTCCCTCATTGGAGGCAGACGCTTTAACCTCTGAGCCACTAATCAGGGTTTATTTCCCTTAAGATGTACTGGTTTGATCTTCCTGCTGTCCAAGGGATTCTTGGGAATCTTATCCAGCACCACAGTTCGAAGGCATTGATTCTTTGGCACTCCACCTTCTTTACGGTCCAGCTCTCACAACTATATGGACCACTGGGAAGACCATAGCCTTGACTGTAGGGAACTTTGTTGGCAGTGTAATGTCTCTGATTTTCAATACACTGTCTAAGTTTGTCATAGATTTCCTACCAAGAAGCAAACATTTTCTCTTTCGTGGCTGTAGTTACCATTCGCAGTGATTTTAAAGCCCAAGAAGAGGAAATCGGTCACTACTTCCACTTTTCCCCTTCTATTTGCCATGAAGTAATTGTGCTGGATATCATGATCTTAGATTTTTAATATTTAGTTCTAAGACAGCTCTTTCACTCTTCTCCTTCACCCTCATCAAGAGGCTCTTTAGTTCCTCTTCTCTTTCTGCCAGAAGAGTGGTAGCATCCGCATATCTAAGGCTGTTGATATTTCTCCCACCTTTCTTGACTCCAGCTTGTAGCTCATCCAGCTGGGCATTTTTCATGATGTAGTCAGCATATAGATCAAACAAATAAGGTGACAGCAGACAGCCATGTCGTACTCCTTTTTCAATCTTGAACCAATCAGTTGTTTCATACAGGGTTCTAACTGGAGGAGGGAATGGCAAACCACCCCAGTATACTTACCTTGAGAACCTTATGAACTATGTAATAGGACATCATTAAGTAGCCATTTATGTCTGGAAACCTTGTTGAGGAACTCCTTCACACTGGCTTAAGCTTTATTTACACTTTGGAAAGTACCCAAAAACTTAGCTCTAGGAAATAATCTTCTTAGAGGTCAGTACACAGAAAAACCTCTATTTTCAAGTGAACTGCTTCTTCTTTTCCCAGCCATTGACTCATAATGACACAGCAGTGCTAGATCTTCAGCTTCTACTGTTGTTCTGAATCTGCCCTCTGAGACTAGTACCCAGCCACAGAGAAACAAAGAAATGGAATGTTACTAGACCAAAATGGAAAGAAAAATTGAGTCATGGTTTGCTTAGAGTTGTTTAGGATTTTCTGTGATGGGAGGATCCAGAGAAAAATTTTAAAAATTGATTGTCCCATTCAATCCAGGCTTCAAACCCATAAGTTATCTACTTAGGACTACTATATGACTATGAATACAGGCACCATTACTAAGGTAGCAGAGGTCATGTGAGGGCACAACATTTGGTGTCAAAAATAAGAAATCCTTAGCCAAAGATTTGTTTAGGGACATTTTCCAATGCTTATGTAACACTAAAGTCCTCTGACTTCTTTTCCTTCAATTCTTATGCACAAATACTTCTCTAATTCTGTCTCAATCAAACAAGTGTTCTTATGCAAATCAATTCATTTATATACACCCTGGGTATATGGGGGTGAGGTTATTCTTATTAGCTATATAAGCAAATTAACTGTAGAATTCTGTTTGGGTTTCCTGTGGCCCCTATCCTTAGGGGGTTCACAGTCTATGGGGCAGTATACATTGAATTATAATATAAAGCATGTTTGAGGAAACCCACAATGAACATATTAACTAGGTTTTTAAGGGTTTATTAATTCTTCTGAGAGACTTAGGAAAAATTCACAAAGGGTGTAACCTTTGTTCTGGCTTTTGAAATACAAAATTTAAATAAGTTCTAAGTGGAAAAATTGAAAATAGGGAGAGGAGCATTCAAAACTGTGCAGACAAACATAACACAAAGGCTAAAAATGTCATCCTCTTAACATCTTTTCTATCCCAGTCTATTGAGTTTCAGGAAGTTTATATTTACTGACTTGTAAAATGCAGTTTTGTGGTTCAGACTGCTTCATGTTTTCTGAATTAAACATTGACTCCTTACTATGTCCTTTGAATAAAAGTTGAGAAGCATGCTTGGCAACATAGTTACTCAGTGGCTAAGGAAAAGGTAAGCTAAGATTAAATTGGAAATTTAAGACAGGGCCAGAATATGGAGAAACTGAAAATTTACTTAAAGAATTTGATTCTGAGGTGCAAATGAAAAGCTCTGCAAAGAGAGATTGTAAGCAGAGGAGTAATTTTATTAGACATGAATTTTTAAAAAATGGCTTTGGTAGCATTAGAGGGAAGACAAGACATTTTGGAGACTGCTATAACATAAAGAAAGGATGAGGAGCTGAAGATAGATTATAACAGTGGAAACAGATGAGATGAATCAGAAAGACATACTGAAGATAAAGTCAGCAGGACTTGGAGGCTGCTGTGGTATGTAGAATAAGGAAGGCAGAAACATTAAAAACAGTTCTAGAATTTCTGATATATATGCCTGGATAATGATGATAGTGGTGATGATGACCTATTCAGCCTCTATTATATACCAGGTACATCCATGTTTCGTTTATTTTCGCAATCTTTTAAAGTAAATTTTTTCCTCTGCTTTATGTATGAAGAAACTGAGATTCAAAAAAGTTAAGTGATTTTTCAAACCTTATATAGTTAGTATAAAGGACTTATTTGTGCTCTGAATTATTCATGATTTTTAGCAATACTTTTTTTTTTTCTGCAAAGGCTACATCTTTGAAATCCCTGGTAAAGTTACAGGTTTGAAGAGAAAACAGAAATAAAAATCTATACACAACTGGCTTTGAGGAACAATTGGTTCTATATTTTTCAAGATGGATGAAAATGCAGTCTCTCATTCTATCTGGATGACTATCTAAAGATGTTCCTTGAATGTTGGAAGACTCACCTCTGAACCAAAAGTGACTTGTCTTTAGAGATCTATTTTTTAATTTTGACCAAATATTAGAGAAACTTCTCTGAAAGAATTAGAGTTATGAGGAAATGGTAGAAATATAAGTCACCTTGGGGAGAAACAGACTGCCTTATTCTAACAGTCTCCTTAGGCACAGTCAGTTCAGAAAGAAATACACAAAATTCCTTTGACCTGAATCAAGGAGAAAGAAGAGGCTATTTGAATTTATCTGCAGCAAATTTGCCAGTGGATCACTCAAAATTGTTTCTTTTGAGTTTAAATGCATTTTTTATCAGTCTTTCCACCCTTAAAACAGTTATACCCACAATTTATGCCTG
Organism: Moschus berezovskii; assembly: GCF_049115385.1. Taxonomy (NCBI): domain Eukaryota; kingdom Metazoa; phylum Chordata; class Mammalia; order Artiodactyla; family Moschidae; genus Moschus; species Moschus berezovskii. Next base: position 68,319,732 of record NC_142488.1, read on the forward strand.
CTAGATCAAAGACAAAGTTGGGGAGAGGATATCCTTTATTTCTGAGATAATTTTTTTTTGAGGAGGTGATAGATGAATGTACAAGTTGGGCCTTGAACTGGAAATCTATCAACTTTACATTAGGTTCCAACTCTATAAATTGAAGTTAATTTATTTATTCATTCAACAACTATTTATTAAGTTTCTATTATGTACAAGGCTAGGTACTAGGGATATCAAGACTGTTTTGGTTCTTTCTCTTATGCAGCTGAATATTCTAGTGGGGAACGCAGAGCAGTGAACAGATACTGCCAAAAGTAGCGTAAGTGCTGTGCTAGAGAAGATTCAAGCTGCCACAGGGGCATAGAGGTACATGCAACCCAGCCTAAGAATTGGAATTAGAATCTCTATTACAGCTGTAGATGAGTATATGAGACAAGCATTCATAATAGATGAAACTGAACAGGTTAGATGGGTCTAAGTGATATAGAACCTTACAAGCCATGTTAGGAAATATGGATTTATCCTAAAAGCATTTGGGAACCATTGAAAGTTCAGAAGCAGAAGAAGAAAGAATAAGATTTCTGGGTTGGACTCTCTCTGGAGATGATTAAAATTCCTGTAACCCAGGCTGAATGATGGTGACCTGAAGCAGATTAGTGTTAGTTGGGATGGAGAAAAGTAGATGAATTTAAGAGACTTTTTAGAAATAAATTGTAATTATAAAAAATGATTATTGGTTTGGTATCAGCAACAAAAGAAAGAGAGGAACCAAGGTTCAGGTTACTGACCTGAGTAGTGTCACGGATCACAAGGAGAAAAGAAGGTTTGGGGAGAATATTATAAATTCAAATTTGAACATATTGAATTTCAGTATGTGTGAAACATTCAAATAGAGTTGTTCAGCAGGCACTTGTTGAATATGAATTTGAAATTTGGAAAATAACTCTTGACTGTAGATATGGATTTGAGAATCCTTACTCCATAATAGATCGTTCAGGTGATAAAATATATGTTTAGTGTTCTCAACACAGCCAGAAGTCATTGTGGAAAACGGGGACAGAAGTGACCCAAGTCTTTCATGAATTCACATGGACAAATTAAAACTTTCTGGATATGTGTTTCTTTATCAGTAAAACAGAACCTCATAAAAGAAAAGGGCAGTTATTAAATATTTCTTGATCTTCCCATATTATCTGGTAGTTTCTAGACTTATATATACTCATAGATGTAAAGAGCTTCAAAAATTGCTGGTGCTGTGCCACTAGTTTTGTTGAATTAGAGTTCCATTGGTTTACATTCTGCAATAATTTAAACTATCAGTAGTTGTCACAAAGTTGTTTTGCAACAACAAAAGACTATCTTGTTGAATAGCTTCTCATTTGTATACTCATGAACACTTGAGTGAGCATTTTCTAAAACTAGAATTGTTGGGTCAGTGGGTTTGTGCATTTAAAATGTTACCTGATGTTGCCAAACTGCCCTTCAAAACAGTTTGAGTAGAGCTTATTCCCCACATCCTCATCAATACTGGGTATTATCAATATGATATTAATATTTGGTGATCTGGTATTTTTTCTATATATTAATATTTTCATTAAATTCACCAATTTCTATGGGAATGACAATAAAATCTTGTTGAAGACTTTGGAAGACAGCAAGCAGTGATGCTCCTTTAAGAATGTGACTGGATAAATCTTCCATTCTGGAACCTGAATAGACCATATATTTCAAATGGCTGTTGTGGGATATATTGAATATTTTAGTATCCAGCAAACTCCTATCTTGAATAGCATTTAAGTGCCTTGAAATAGTTTCCACATATAACCAACAAAAGTGGCAGCATCCTTGTCTTCTCTATGACTTTCAAAGATTCTGAATCAATGTTAAAATCTCTATATTTTTTACACCAAACCTAATTCACATAAAGGTGATAAGATTAATGATTATATTACTGGAAAACAATCAACAGTAACAGATTCAACAGTAACTTCTTGAATCAGTGAGCATTTTTTTTCCCATGAGAATCTGATACAAGTTACCCCACAGCTGTAAGAGATCTGATCAAGGAAAAGGACCAAAGATTACCTCAGCATCTTGCTTCCTGTTTCACCGTACTCATAATATCATTAAGCTAAAATGCAAAGAACTAGAGAATATACTTGGGATAAAGCTGGATTCAAGTTTGCAAGTCAGACAAATTTTTGGTGGGTTAATCACTTTGTAACTGAATTGTTTATTTCTTATCATTTGGTTGCTCAGACAACTTGACCATATCAAGTGTTCTGGGATCTATGTATTCTTCTTAAATCAAGGAAGAAAATGAAAATTTTATATAAACTAATCTAAGTAAACTCTTTAATTGTTTATACTAATCTAATATTTTACTTGAAGATAAGTGTTTAGCAATAGCTGATTTCAATGTCTTGTTTTGTTTTATTTCAAAATGATTTCTTTCACATGTGTTCTTGCCCTAGATTCTTGCAGCAATTCTCTGAGGCAAGGATTATTATCTGCATTTTACCACAGAGCTGCAACTAGAGCTCAGTTCGTTTATCTCATGTCATTTACCATAGACAGATAGAAGAAACCTGTAGTGAATAGAGGCATGGAAGTCACACTATAGTTGTAAAAACAGGCTTTGTATAATTTGACTACAAAATAGGAAAGTATCTTAGGATATATACAAAATAGTAACTCAGACCATTTACCTTGAGTTAACTGAGTTACCTCCAATTGATAGCAAAAGTGTTTTCTAAGTTTGGAATAATACCATAAAAGTAACAGAGACAACGATTCCAGACATTTTGGGTTTATATCTCTTCTGTAATAATGAAATTAATACAGATGCTTCCCAATAACACACACATATGGATCCTGACTTGATGGCTACTATATTCTGCAGGACATGCAGAAGACACAAGTTTGATTCCCTGGATCAGGAAAATCCGCCATAGTAGGAAATGGCAAATAGGTTCTATAGACAAGGGAGCTTGGACGGTTGCTGTCCATGAGGTCAAAAAAAGAGTCCGACATGACTGAGCCACTGGGCACAAACACACAATAGATAAGTCAAATATACCTGAAATTAAAATATCAAACATAATATAAATACTTAAATGTAGTCATAGTTCAGAGAATGGAAAGTCCTATCCAATAAAGTAAGTAAAGTAGAATAGAGAGGGTGTCCTGAAAGACAAAGAAGTCATGAAATAGATGAACTTTGGGTAAAGCCTTGACAGTAGGGGTCACTGCTCCTTTCTCCTGGGTCATGGTGTGCACAAGGTTTTGCTTGTGCCCTCAAAGACTCTGTTTCTCAAGTCCTATGGAGGTTCTGTAATCAAGTGAGTGTCCGGGAATCTCCAGCAGAGACTTCAATCTACAGTGGCCTGCAGTGGGATCAGGGGCACTTGATACCACAGTCCTGACATAAATCTTTTCCAAAGAGGTTGTCATGACAGCCATTACTCATATCATAGATTGGCATCAGGCAAAACTGTAGGGAGGGAATACAGCCATACATAAAGTTTATTGGAACACAGCAATGTGCCTATTTTTAGGTACTGACTATGGCTGCTTTTGTGCTACAAAGGCAGAGCTGAAGAGTTGTGAAAGACCATATGACCTACAATGCCAAAAATATTTACTGTCTGGTCCTTAAGGAAAAATTTGCTGACATGATATTGAAGGAATGCCTTTACATGACTCTTACAGGTTTCACAATATTTGTTTCAGGACTATCTTTGTGTGTATGGATGCTAAGTCATTTCAGTCATGTCTGACTTTTTGCAACCCTATGAACTGTAGCCCATCAGACTTTTTCTGTCCATTGGGATTCTCCAGGCAAGAATATTGGAGTGGGTTGCTTTGCCCTTCTACAAGGTATCGTCCCCACCCAGGGACTGAACCCGAGTCTCTTATGTCTCCTGTATTGGCAGGTGATTTCTTTACCACTAGTGCCACCCGAGAAGCCCAGGTTTATCTTTACTCCTTATATTTTCCTTCCGCAAAGTTCACACTATTTTGTGGACTGGAGAGTGATGTGTGGATAATTGATAATTAACTTGTTATTCTCCCTTCCTCAGTCTCAAGTTGTTGCCTTTACTTATGACCAGACTAATAGATGGAATTTTTATTCATATACTTTCAACTATCACAGTAAAATCATCAATTTTAAGCAAGTCTATCCTGGAATCAGCAAAGACTTGAACATCAGTTAATGGTACCCTGAAATGACAAAGATGTTAGCATAGGTATGATTTTGGGAAAGAGAAAAACATTTCCTGACATCCTGGAACTAGCCTGAAACTATCAGCTAGGCTTTAATGCTGCTAGTAGCTGGTCTTATACATCAGTTAGGCCATATCTAGTTGAATATAAACAATGTCAGAGAGCCCCTACATAGATAAGGCCACTCTGTGACCATAATGGATCAAGTAAAAAGCAAGATCCCACCGTAAAGATGTCTGCATGCAGACAAAATGTGAACATTGTTCAAGTCACAAAATAAAAAACATTCCCTTCTCCCAGTTAATGTGAGTGATTGATGTTTCTTTACTCAGTTTAGCTTTAGCCTATCCTTGTCTCTTCTCATTCTAGATAATATTAAGTCAATCACAGAAATTATGAATGTCCCCTTTTCCTGACAGAATCCAGTCCAAAATAAGCACTGTTGTCTTAAAACCTCACCAAAATCTTCTAACACAATCCCAAATCCTTAAAGTCTTTTCTAACAGCCTCCTACTGAGATGCCATGACATTCTCAATAATGTGTGTTCTCCTTTGCTGTACCTAGTAATAAATCCAAATTTTCAGCTACAGATGTATCCCTAGAGGTCTTTGTCTGAAGGGAATTGATAGAAACAGAGGATCTATTAAGTTTGAGTTAAAACCCTCTGTGACGACTAGGATCCTTAAATTTGTAATGGTGCACACATCTGAAAACCACTGTGTTTCTACCAATTCAAAATGCCACTAGCTCTTAGCTGAGAAGTAAGTTCCTGTGGAACCAAGCTCTGATATTTATTTGAGTATTTTCAGCATTTGGTTTATATTATTTTCTTAAGAATAAGGTCCTTTGATATGCCATTACTTATCTGGTCATATTTGTATTGTTTCTTGGTAAATTTAATTTCTAGCTTTCTCACATATGCTTGTATGATCTGTGTAGTTGTCTCATGCTGTAAGTATTGTCTCTAAGTGAAAAAAATCTATATAGAATGTAGAAACATAGGCCTTGTAAGTTTATCCTTGAGTTGGCAATGGGAACTAAAGAGTTATGTTCTCATATTGCTAATCTTTGGACTAATTTTGAATTGTCTCTGTGTTAATTTTTTATGCTATATAACAAATTGTGACAAATTTAGCAGTTTATAACCATACTCATTTCTCATCTCGGTATCTTTAGGCCAGAGTGTGGAAACGCCTTAGTTGAGTTCTAGAGACGCGAGCTCCGGTGGCACCGTCGCGAGAGACGCTGGCTTCCGCAGCGCCGACGTGAGAGACACTGGCTCTGGTGGGGCCGACTCGAGAGACGCTGGCTCTGGTGCAACCAACCACACGCAGAAGCGTAGCCAGAGGAGCTACCCCACGTGCAAGGTAAGGTACAGTGGCTGTGCTTTGCTGGAGTAGCTGTGAAGTGATATTCCAAGACCAAGGTAAGAAAAACCTAAATAAGACGGTAGGTATTGCGAGGGGGCATTTGAGGGCAGACACACTGAAATCATAATCCCATAAAACTAGTTGATCTGATCATATGGACCACAGCCCTGTCTAACTCAATGAAACTAAGCCATGCCGTGTGGGGCCACCCAAGACGGACGGGTCTTGGTGGAGAGGTCTGACAGAATGTGGTCCACCGGAGAAGGGAATGGCAAATCACTTCAGTATACTTGCCTTGAGAACCCCATGAACAGTATCAAAAGGAAAAATGATAGGATACTGAATGAGGAATTCCGCAGGTCAGTAGGTGCCCAGTATGCTACTGGAAATCAGCGGAGAAATAACTCCAGAAAGAAAAAAGGGATGGAGCCAAAGCGAGACAAATACCCAGTTGTGGGTGTGACTGGTGATAGAAGCAAGGTCCGATGCTGTAAAGAGCAATAATGCATAGGAACGTGGAATGTTAGGTCCATGAACCAAGGCAAATTGGAAGTGGTCAAACAGGAGATGGCAAGAGTGAACATCGACATTCTAGGAATCAGTGAACTAAAATGGACTGAAATGGGTGAATTTAACTCAGATGACCGTTATATCTACTACTTTGGGTAGGAATCCCTTAGAAGAAATGGAGTAGCTATCATGGTCAACAAAAGAGTCTGAAATGCAGTACTTGGATGCAATCTTAAAAAAAAAAACAGAATGATTTCTGTTCGTTTCCAAGGCAAACCATTCAATATTACAGTAATACAGGCCTATGCCCCAAGCAGTAACTCTGAAGAAGCCAAAGTTGAATGGTTCTATGAAGACCTACAAGACCTTTTAGAACTAACACACAAAAAAGAAGTCCTTTTCATTGTAGGGGACTGGAATGTAAAAATAGGAAGTCAAGAAACACCTGGAGTAACAGGCAAATTTGGCCTTGGAGCATGGAATGAAGCAGGGCAAATGCTAATAGAGTTTTGCCAAGAGAACGCACTGGTCATAGCAAATACCCTCTTCCAACAACACAAGAGAAGGCTCTACACATGTACATCACCAGTTTGTCAACACCGAAATCAGATTGATTACATTCTTTGCAGCCAAAGATGGAGAAGCTCTATACAGTTAGCAAAAACAAGACCAGAAGCTGACTGTGGCTCAGATCATGAACCACTTATGGCCAAATTCAGACTTAAATTGAAGAAAGCAGGGAAAACCACTAGACCATTCAGATATGACCTAAATCAAATCCCTTATGATTATAAAGTTGAAGTAAGAAAGAGATTTAAGGGTCTAGATCTGATAGAGTGCCTGATGAACTCTGGACGGATATTCAAGACATTGTACAGGAGACAGGGACCAAGAGCATCCCCATGGAAAAGAAATGCAAAAAAGCAAAATGGCTGTCTGAGGAGGCTTAACAAATAGCTGTGAAAAGAAGAGAAGCGAAAAGCAAAGGAGAAAAGGAAAGATATAAGCATCTGAATGCAGAGTTCCAAAGAATAGCAAGGAGAGATAAGAAAGTCTTCCTCAGTGATCAGTGCAAAGAAACAGAGGAAAACAAAAGAACAGGAAAAACAAGAGATATTTTCAAGAAAATTAGAGATATCAAGGGAACTTTTTATGCAAAGATAGGCTCGATAAAGGACAGAAATGGTATGGACCTAACAGAAGCAGAAGATATTAAGAAGAGGTTGCAAGAATACACAGAAGAACTGTACAAAAAGATCTCCACGACGAAGATAATCACGATGATGTGATCACTCACCTGGAGCCAGACATCTTAGAATGTGAAGTCAAGTGGGCCTTAGAGAGCATCACTACTAACAAAGCTAGTGATGGTGATGGAATTCCAATTGAGCTATCTCAAATCTTGAAAGATGATGCTGTGAAAGTGCTGCACTCAATATGCCATCAGATTTGGAAAACTCAGCAGTGGCCACAAGACTGGAAAAGGTCAGTCTCCATTCCAATCCCAAATAAATGCAATGCAAAGAATGCTCAAACTACTGCACAATTGCACTCATCTCACACGCTAGTAAAGTCATGCTCAAAATTCGCCAAGCCAGGCTTCTGCAGTATGTGAACCGTGAACTTCCAGACGTTCAAGCTGGTTTTAGAAAAGGCAGAGGCACCAGAGATCAAATTGCCAACATCCGCTGGATCATGGAGAAAGCAAGAAAGTTCCAGAAAAACATCTATTTCTGCTTCATTGACTATGCCAAAGCCTTTGACTGTGTGGATCACAATAAACTGTGGAGAATTCTGAAAGAGATGGGAATCCCAGACCACCTGACCTCCCTCTTGAGAAACCTGTATGCAGGTCAAGAAGCAGCAGTCAGAACTGGACATGGAACAACAGACTGGTTCCAAATAGGAAAAGGAGTACGTCAAGGTTGTATATTGTCACCCTGCTGATTTAACTTCTATGCAGAGTACATCATGAGGAACGCTGGGCTGGAAGAAGCACAAGCTGGAATCAAGATTGCTGGGAGAAATATCAATAACCTCAGATATGCAGATGACACCACCCTTACAGCAGAAAGTGAAGAGGAACTAAAAAGTCTCTTGATGAAAGTGAAAGAGGAAAGTGAAAATGTTGGCTTGAAGCTCAACATTCAGAAAACAAAGATCATGGCATCTGGTCCCATCACTTCATGGGAAATAGATGGGGAAACAGTGGAAACAGTGTCAGACTTTATTTTTTGGTCTCCAAAATCACTGCAGATGCTGATTGCAGCCAGGAAATTAAAAGACGCTTACTCCTTGGAAGGAAAGTTATGACCAACCTAGATAGCATAATGAAAATCAGAGACATTACTTTGCCAACAAAGGTCCTTCTAGTCAAGGCTATTGTTCTTCCCATGGTCCTGTATGGATGTGAGAGTTGGACTGTGAAGAAAGCTGATTGCCGAAGAATTGATGCTTTTGAACTGAGGTCCTGGAGAAGACTCTTGAGAGTCCCTTGAACTGCAAGGAGATCCAACCAGTCCATTATAAAGGAGATCGATCCTGGGTGTTCGTTGGAAGGACTGATGCTGAAGCTGAAACTGCAATACTTTGGCCACCTCATGCGATGAGTTGACTCACTGGAAGACTCTGATGTTAGGAGGGATTGGGGGTGGGAGGAGACGGGGACGACAGAGAATGAAATGGCTGGATGGCATCACCGACTCTGTGGACATGAATTTGAGTGAACTCCGGGAGTTGGTGATGGACAGGGAGGCCTGGCGTGATATGATTCATGGGGTCGCAAAGAGTCGGACTCGACTGAGCGACTGAACTGAACTGATGCTTCAGAGTTTCATCAGGTTTCAATTCAGGTGTGATTCACTATTCTTAGCGCTCACCTGCAGAGACCACCTTGTTATGTGGGCTTATGCAACATGATTTCTTACTTCATCTATTCTGAAAGGAGAGGTACTTCCTTGAGTGAGGACCCAGATTGTCTTTTAAGGGCTTTATTGTGATTAAGTCAAACCTAGCCAGTGTAATCTTTTTGAATAATGCAAAACCAACTGATTTGGTACTTTATGTACATCTTCAAAATTTCCTTAGTTTTACCACCTTCTGATGACTATCAGCAAGTAAAAGTTCCTCTAACACTCGAGGATATCATTAGGTGTCATCTTAGGTTCTGGGTACTAGAGTCACCCTTAAAGACATTTATATGGACTTCTACAGTCTTGTCTTTGTGTCCCTGAGAACAGCTTTGCTGAGTTTCATCAATTCAGAGTCAGGAAGATTTGTCTGGTTCCTGACTGATGATGACAGGCCTTTAGCCAAATTTTGAAGACATGAAATTATCCAAGCATCATCTTTATAGACCATCTAGTTTTCATGTGTTCTCTTTATCTAAAACTTTGCTTCTTGCAGGCTAAACATCGGAATCCATTATATTTTCTAACAATAATGGTAATGTGCTAATGTATCAACTTACTTCTCCAACTTACCAAATTTCACCAGGGATGGGACAATTTGAAATTTTATTAGTCATTTTGGAGGACTTTTGACATGAACAGGATTGCTTATGTGAGAGGTATCTTAGGACAACAGGTGTTGAAACTCTTATGAGGTTGTTTGTCTTCTTTGTCTAAAAGATGACATTTTGTTTAACGTAGGAAGCATCACTTCCTTCATTTCTCTAACAAATCCAACCCACCATCTGTTTATTGCATGGCTTTCAAGTTAAGCTTCATTTTTACATTTTCACATTTACAAAGAGTTGAAAATAAGTCAAAAGAATAGATTTTAGTATATATTAAATATACATGAAATCCAGATTTTTGTGTTCATATTGTTTTTAGTTGCTAACTCATGTTCAACTCTTTGTGACCCCATGGACACACCAGGCCTCCTTGTCCTCACCATCTACTAGAATTTGCCCAGGTTCATGTCCATTGTATCAGTGATGCCATCCAGCCATATCATCCTCTGATGTTCTCTTCTCCTTCAGTGTTCATAGGTAAAGTTTAATTAGGAAACACCACACTCATTTATTTAAATATTGTCTATGGTGGTTATCATGATACAACATCAGAATGGAGAAGTTATGACAGTAGTGATAGGAATTGACCTGCAGTGCTTAAAATATTTACTATTTTGAACTTTACAGAAAAAGTTTGTCATCCAAATATAACACATAGATGAAAAGATGTTCAACTGCACTTATTATTAGAGAAATGAAAATCAAAACCATTATGAGATATCACCTCACACCGGTTAGAATGGCCATCATCAAGAAAACACAAAAAATAAATGCTGGAGTGGGTGTTGAGAAAAAGGAACCCTCTTGCACTATTGATTAGAATGTAAACTGACATACACACTATGGTGAGCAGTAAGAAGGTGCCTTATAAAACTAAAAATAGAACTACCATATGACCCAGCAATCCCACTACTAGGCATATACCTTGAGAAAACTATAATACTAAAAGTTAGATATATCCCAATATTCACAGAAGCGATATTTACAATAGCCAGGACAGGAAACAACCTAAATGCCCATCGACAGATAAAGTGATAAAAAAGATGTGGTACATATATACAATGGAGTATTACTCAGTCATAGAAAGGAATGAAATTGTGTCATTTGTAGTGATGTGGATGAACCTAGAGTCTGTCATACAGAGTGAAGTAAGTCAGAAAGAGAAAAACAAATATTGTATATTAATGCATATATATGGAATATAGAAAAATGGTACCGATGAACCTATTTGCAGGACAGGAATAGAGAGATACAGACATTGAGAATGGACTTATGGACATTGGGAGATGGGGAAAGAGAGGGTGGGATGAATTGAGAGAGTGGAATTGATATATATACAGTGCTGCTGCTGCTAAGTTGCTTCAATCGTGTCTGACTCTGTGTGACCCTATGGACAGCAGCGCACCAGGTTCCTCCATCCACAGGATTCGCTAGGCAAGAATACTGGAGTGGGTTGCCATTTCCTTCTCCAATATATATACTACCATGTGTAAAATAGATAGCAGTGGGAAGGTGCTGTACAACACAAAGAACTCAGATCAGTGCTCTGTGAAGACCTAGGGGAGTGGGATGGGTGAGGGAGTTGGCAGGGAGGCTCAAGACAGAAGGGATATATGCATACCTATAGCCGATTCACTTTGTTGTACAGCAGAAACTAACACAACATTGTAAAGAAATTATACTCCAAATGATGCCACTCTAATAGCAGAAAGTAAAGAGGAATTAAAGAGCCTCTGGATGGGGGTGAAAGATGAGAGTGAAAAAGGTAGCCTAAAGCTCAACATTCAAAAAACTAAGATCATGGCATATGGTCCAATCACTTCATGGCTAATAGATGGGGAAAAAGTAGAAAGAGTGACAGATTTTATTTTCGTGGGCTCCAAAATCACTGAAGATAGTGACTGCAGCTGACAAAGGTCCATATAGTCAAAGCTATGGTTTTTCAAGTAGTCATATATGGATGTGAGAGTTGGGTCATAAAGGAGGCTGAGCATTGAAGAATTGATGCTTTCAAATAATGGTGCTGGAGAAGAGTCTTGAGTGTTCCTTGGAGAGCAAGAAGATCGTCAGTCAATCCTAAAAGGAATCAACCCTGAATATTCGATGGAAAAATTGGTGCTGAAGCTGAAGCCCCAATACTTTGGGCACCTGATGCAAAGAGCCAACCCATTGGAAAAGACCCTGATGCTAGGAAAGATTGAGAGTAAGAGGAAAAGGGGTTGACAGAGTATGAGATGGTTAGATAACATCACTGCCTCAGTGGACATGAGTTTGAGTAAACTCAGGGAGATGATGAAGGACAGGGAGGCCTGGAGTGCTGCAGTTCATGAGGTTGCAAAGAGTGGGGCATTACCTAGTGACTTAACAACAACAAAAATAAAAATACTGGTTTTCAAAATATTTAAAATCATTAAGTTTTTAATCAAATGAAATTCTTATGTATACTCCAGTCATAAAAAGATGAAACTAGAGCTACCTCTGGTTCTTTGTCAGTAGCTACAGAAATACTACAGTCTAATATGAGGGTTTTGTAGGACAATTTGCAATTCATTGATGAAAAGCAAGTACCAAAGAAACTGACACAAAGATATCCCCTTCAACCTGCTTTGCCAACATGCAGGGACACAAACACACAGAGAACCACCATATTTCGATCCTATGTTTTTTTTTTTTTTAATATATTCATTTAAAGTTATAAATTTCTAAGTGTCCCTTTAGCTGAATCTCACAAATTTTGATATTTTATCTTTACTTAAATTTAGTTCAAAATAAAAAGAAAAAAATCTCGTGAGATTACAAGCATACCATGTTTTGTCATGCTCCAATTAATTGCACTTTACAGAAGTTGCATTTGCTTTGAATTAAAGGTTTGTGGAAACCCGGCCATAGCAAGCCTATCAGTACCATTTTCCAACAGTATTTGTTCACTTTGTGTCTCTGCATCACATTTTGATAATTTTTATAGTATTTCAAGCTTTTTTTCATTCTCATCATATTTCTTATAGTGATCTCTGATTAGTGATCTTTGACATTACTATTGTAAGTGTTTTGTGGCACCATGAACTACACCCATAGACAGTGAACTAATCAGTAAATGTGAATTTTTTGAATGCTTCATCAACTGAGTGTTTCCCCATCTCTGTCTCTTTTCTCAGGTCTCTCTATTCCTTGAGATACAGTAATATTACAATTAGGCTACTTAATAACCCTACAATGACTTGTAAGTGCTCAAGTGAAAGGAAGATCATAGGTCTGTCACTTTAAATCAAAAGTTAGAAGGAACTAAACTTAATATGGAAGACATGTCAAAAGCCAAGATAGGCTGAAATCTAGGTCTTTTGCTCAAAACCATTAGCTAAGTTATGAATTATATGAGAAAGTTCTTGGAGAAAATTAAAAGTGCTACATTAGTGAATACACAGATAACAAGAAAGCTAAACAGGCTTGTTGCTGATACGGAGAAAGTTTTAGTGGTCCTTATAGAAGATCAAACCAACCACAACGCTCACTTAAGCCAAAGGCTAATACACAACAGGTTTCTGTCTTCAATTCTCTAAAGAGTGAGAGAGGTAAGGAAGCTACAGGAGAAAAGTTTGATGCAAGCAGAAGTTGATTCATGAGTTTTAAGGAAAGAAGTTATCTCTGTAACATAAAGGTGCAAGGTTAAGCAGGAAGTGCTGATACAAAAGGTACAGCAAGAATCCAGCAAGTCTAGCTAAGATAATTAATAAAGGTGGGTATGTTAAGCAATTGCATTTCAGAATAGTCTTATATTGGAAGAGGATGTCATCTAGGACTTTGATAGCCAGAGAGGAGAAAGTCAATGCCTAATTTTAAAGCTTCAAGGGACAGACTGATTCTTATTGAGGGCTTATGAGTCTGGTGACTTTAAGTTGAAGCCAATGCTTATTACCATTCTGAAAATCCTATGACCTTTAAGAATTTTGCTAAATCTACTTTGCCTATAATTTATAAATGAAACAACAAAGCCTGGATGACAGCACATCTGTTTACAATATGGTTTACTGAATATTTAAAACCCATTGTGAAACCTACTACTCAGAAAAAAGATTCCTTTCAAAATATTAGTTTGTTTACCTGTTCCTCCAGGAGCTCTGATGGATATTTATAAGATTAATGTTTCCATTACTTCTGTCACAACAATCATTCTGCAGCCCATGGATCAAGAAGTAATTTTGACTTCAAGTTTCATTATTTAAAAATTTTTGTAAGGCTCAAGCTATCATAGATAGTTTTTCCTCTATTGCATCTGGGAAATGCACATTGAAAATCTTCTGGAAATGAGTCATTATTCTAGTTGAAATTAGGAACATTCATGATTAATTTGTAAAGGTCAAATATCAACACTAACAGGAGTTTGGCAGTAGATTCCAATCATCATGGATGACTTTGAGAGACTCAAGTTTTCAGTAGAGGAAGTAACTGCAGATGTGGGAAAATAGACAACTAGAATTAAGAGTAGAGCCTGATGATGTGTCTGAATTGCTGCAATTTCATGATAAAGCTAACAGATAAGAGTTGCTTCCTGTGGATGAGCTGAGATGGTGGTTTCCTGAGATGGACTTAACTCTTGATGAAGGTGCTGTGAAGATCACTACAACGACAACAAAGAATTTAGAATATCGCATGCTGCTGCTGCTGCTAAGTTACTTCAGTTGTGTCCGACTCTGTGTGACCCCATAGACGGAAGCCCACCAGGTTCCCCCTTCCCTGGGATTCTCCAGGCAAGAACACGGGAGTGGGTTGCCATTTTCTTCTCCAAGAATATCGCATACATTCAGTTAATAATTCAGTGGCCGAGTTTGAGAAGATTAATTCCAATTTTGAGAGAAGTTTGATTGTGAGTGAAATGCAATGAGACAGCATTGCATACTACAGAGAAATCTTTTGTGAAACAGTCGATTGATGCAGCAAACTTTATTGGTCTTATTTTAAGAAATTAGCCACCCCAAACTTCAACAACCATCTTGATCAGTCAGCAGCCATCAACATTGAGGCCAAAAATTTCCCTCAAAAAGTTATGGTTTACTGAACTCTCAGATGACAATTCGGCTTCTCAGGTGGCACAATTATAAAGAATTTGCTTGCCAACGCAGGAGATGTAAGAGACACAGATTCAGTTCTTGTGGTGGGAAGATCCCTGGAGTAGGAAATGTTAACCTGCTCCAGTATTCTTGCCTGGAAAATTCCATTGCAGAGAAACCTGATGAGCTACAGTCCATGGGGTCTCAAAGAGTCATACATGACTGAACGACTGGGTGCGTGCACACACATGATGATTACCATTTTTAGCAATAAAATATTTTTATTTTTCTACTTTTTATTATATATGCACTGTTTTTTAAACAAGCCTAATGGACACTTAATAGACTACAGCATAGTTTAAATACAACTTTCATATGCACTGGGAAACTAAAATATTCAATGACTAAATTTATTGCAATATTTCATTTATTGCAGTGGTCTGGAACAGGACCTTCAATATCTCTGATGTACAACTGTATTTTAATCTAGAAGCATGTTCAGTCTCTAACTATTTTGGAATTTTCCTTCTATATTTCTGTTATTATTGATTTATAGTTTAACACCATTGTGGTCTGAAAGTATATTTTGTATTGTGTCTATTTTTAAATTTTGTTAAGATGTATTTTACGTCCCAGAATGTGGTCAATCATGTTGAATATTTCACATCAGCTTCAGAAGAATGTGTATTTTGCTGTTGTTGAATGAAATGGTCAATAAACCAATTAGACTCTGTTGATAGATGGTGCTATTCTGTTCAACTATGTCCTTACTGATTTTCTGCTTGCTGAATCTGTCAGTTAAGACTGATGTGTAAGTCTCCAACTTTAGCAATACATTCATCTATTTCTAAGTGAAATATTATCAGTTTTTACTTATTTGACGTTCAATTGCTAGGCAAATGAATACTAGAGATTGTTTAGCCTTGCTGGAGTATGGATCCCTTTATTATTAAGAAATATCTCTCTTTATCCCTGATATTTTTACTTGCTGTAATGCTTCCTTTGTATGAAGTCATTATAGATGCTCCAGCTTTATTTCATTTAGTGTTAGCATTGTTTGCGTGTATGCTCAGTGGCCTTAGTCATGTCCAACTCTTTGCGATCCTATGGTCTGTAGCCTGGCAGGCTCCTCTGTCTATGGGATTCTCCGAGCAAGAATACTGGAGTGGGAAATATGACAAATAAAAATAAATATTAGAAGTAAATGAAAATGTTACAGAGGAAAATATTACATCTAATACCACTAAAACTAGGATAAACAATGTTTGAAACCACAGTCAGGGACATGTAAATTAATCTTCCAAAAAAAAATCACACAAAATGAAATTACAAAGAAATGATATATAAAATTATTATAAAAAGATGATAGATATGTAGAGATGAAAGAAAAGGGAAACAGGTAAGATGAAAAAATATTATTCAAAAATTTAATAAAAGTGGTTTTGAAATAAAAGTCTTGACTCTGATGATCAAATTAGGTTGACTATTTCCTCAGAAAAGTTCCTGGTGAAGCTATTAATATTCAAAGATTATGAAAAAGTGTTCTAAAGGAATATTAGAAAAAAAATCAACATATAAAAGGGAGAATAATTATGCTACTCTGAGATTTCTCTACAGGATATTACTTACCAAGATAATTAGAAAAATTCAATGAAATAATGTAATTATACTAGTCTTGGATTGGTACCAGGGCATTCATAAACTTACTGAAATTCTTTTCAAAATATTGTTTGTGCACACATATGTAAATTTTCTAGAATGAGAACAAATGACTTTTTACCTGATTAACAAAGAGATGGCAAATAAAAATCACACACACACACACACACACACACGAAAGAATACTGGAGTGGGTGGCCATGTACTCCTCCAGGGGGTCTTCCTGACTCAGGATCAAACCCGTGTCTCCTGCATTGCAGGCAGATACTTTACCACTGAGCCACAGGGGAAGCATGGTATATCTTCCACCATTTCTTTAATTTTATCTATGTCTTTGTGTTCAAATGGGTTTCTTGCAGACAACACACAGTTGGGTCTTCTTTTATTCATTCTTAATGGTGTCTTTTACTTGTGGTTTGTATCATTGATGTTTAAGTGATTATTCATATAGTAGAATTAATACCTAACATATATGTTACAGTTATCTGTTATTAGCCTTTGTTTCTTGTGGGGTTTTTGTATTCTATTTTTTTTTTTGTCTTCCCTAGCTTATTTTTACCTTTTAAGAATTTATAAGCTTCTGCACAGCAAAGGAAACTATAAGTAAGGTGAAAAGACAGCCTTCAGAATGGGAGAAAATAATAGCAAATGAAGCAACTGATAAAGGATTAATCTCCAAAATATACAAGCAGCTCCTGCAGCTCAATTCCAGAAAAATAAATGACCTAATCAAAAAATGGGCCAAAGAACTAAACAAACTAAACAGACATTTCTCCAAAGAAGACATAAACATGGTTAACAAGCACATGAAAAAATGCTCAACATCCCTCATAATCAGAGAAATGCAAATCAAAACCACAATGAGATACCATTTCACACCAGTGAGAATGGCTGCTATCCAAAAGTCTACATGCAATAAATGCTGGAGAGGATGTGGAGAGAAAGGAACCCTCTTACACTGTTGGGGGGAATGCAAACTAGTACAGCCACTATGGAGAACAGTGTGGAGATTCCTCAAAAACCTGGAAATAGAACTGCCATATGATCCAGCAATCGCACTCCTGGGCATACACACCGAGGAAACCAGAATTGAAAGAGACACGTGTACTCCAATGTTCATTGCAGCACTGTTTATAATAGCCAGGACATGGAAGCAACCTAGATGTCCATCTGCAGACGAGTGGATAAGAAAGCTTTAGTACATATACACAATGGAGTATTATTCAGCCATTAAAAAGAATACATTTGAATCACTTCTAATGAGGTGGATGAAACTGGAGCCTATTATACAGAGTGAAGTAAGCCAGAAAGAAAAACACCAATACAGCATACTAACACATATATATGGAATTTAGAAAGATGGAAATGATAACCCTGTATACGAGACAGCAAAAGAGACACAGATGTATAGAAGAGTCTTTGGGACTCTGTGGGAGAGGGTGAGGGTGGGATGATTTGGGAGAATGGCATTGAAACATGTATGTTGTCATATGTGAAACGAATCACTAGTTCAGGGTCGATGCATGTTATAGGATGCTCAGGGCTGGCATGCGGGGATGACCCAGAGGGAGGATAAAGGGAGGAGGGAGGTGGGAGGGGGGTTCAAGAGGGGGAACTTATGTAAACCCAGGGCAAATTCATGTCAATTATGGCAAAACAAACCAATATAATATTGTAAAATAATTTGCTTCCAAATAAAAAATAAATTAATTACCAAAAAAAACAGTGGAGGAAAACACATATAGAATTTAAAATCTTAACCATTTTTTTTAAATCAAATAATCCAATTTTATTTATTTATTTTTTCAAGTTGAACAGACTAAATTTCTTTAAACAAACTTACTTATACTCCAGAGTCCTTTAAAAACTTAATAGCATTTATACACTGAAAGTATTTGATTTTCTTGTAACTAGAACTTCAAATGCAACAAGCATTTGAAGCAACAAGCATTTGACCCAACAAGTAAAACTTTCTACAGTTCATAACTTTTATAAATAAAATAAATTAAATGTACAGTGAATAAGTTCTCTGAAATATTTCAATATTTCTGCAGGTTTAGTAACATCGTAAAATACATTTCAACTAAAATTCACAAATCTAAAAACCTGTTAGGCATTTTTAGGCGTTTTAAGTTGGAAATGAAGACCAATGTTACATCGTAATATGCCAATTACAAATAGTACTTCAAATAGCAAATACTACAGTTTGTCCCAAACTTTAAAAACTATTCATGAACTCAACACTGAACTATTGATGGCTATGAGAATTGTTTCCTAGCCTTTTTGAAAATTTCAACCCATTTACGTTTAAGGTAATTATTGATAAGTACGATCCCGTAGCCATTTTCTTTATCGCTTTGGGTTCAAGTTTATACACTCTTTCTGTGTTTCCTGTCTATAGAAGATCCTTTAGCATTCGTTGGAGAGCTGGTTTGGTGATGCTGAATTCCCTCAGCTTTTGCTTGTCTGTAAAGCTTTTGATTTCTCCTTCATATTTGAATGAGATCCTTGCTGGGTATAGTAATCTGGGCTGTAGGGTATTTTCTTTCATCACTTTAAGTATGTCTTGCCACTCCCTTCTGGCCTGAAGAGTTTCTGTTGAAAGATCAGCTGTTATCCTTATGGGAATCCCCTTGTGTGTTATTTGCTGCTTTTCCCTTGCTGCTTTTAATATTTGTTCTTTGTGTTTGAGCTTTGTTAATTTGATTAATATGTGTCTTGGAGTATTTCGCCTTGGGTTTATCCTGTTGGGGACACTCTGAGTTTCTTGGACTTGGGTGATTATTTCTTTCCCCATTTTAGGGAAGTTTTCAACTATTATCTCCTCAAGTATTCTCTCATGGTCTTTCTTTTTGTCTTCTTCTTCTGGGACTCCTATGATTCGAATGTTGGAGCGTTTAACATTGTCCCAGAGGTCTCTAATATTGTCCTCATTTCTTTTAATTCGTTTTTCTTTTTTCCTCTCTGTTTCATTTATTTCTACAATTCTATCTTCTAGTTCTCTTATCCTGTCTTCTGCCTCTGTTATTCTACTGTTTGTTCCCTCCAGAGTGTTTCTGATCTCATCTATTGCATTATTCATTGTATATTGACTCTTTTTTATTTCTTCTAAGTCCTTATTAAATCTTTCTTCCATCTTCTCAATCCTTTTCTCCAGGTTATTTATCTGTAACTCCATTTTGCTTTCAAGATTTTGAATCATTTTCACCATCAAAATTTGAAATTCTTTATCAGGTAAATTCCCTATATCTTCTTCTTTTGTTTGTGTTGGTGGGCAATTATCTTGTTCCTTTACTTGCTGGGTATTTCTCTGCCTCTTCATCTTGCTTATATTGCTTTGCTTGGGGTGGCCTTTCCCTCTTCTGGCAGTTTGTGGAGTTCTCTTTATTATGTAGTTTCTTCGCTGTGTGTGGGGTTGGACGGGTGACTTGTCCGGATTCCCTGGTTAGGGAAGCATGTGTCGGTGTTCTGGTGGATGGAGCTGGATTTCTTCTCTCTCCTTTAGAAGACAATGGGCTGCTTTCCTGGGAGCCTGATGTCCTCTGCCAGTATTCAGAAGTTGTTTTGTGGACTTTACTCCGTGTTCAAATGTTCTTTTGATGAATTTGTGGGGGAGAAAGTGGCCTTGCCATTTATCCCTCTGCCATCTTGTTCCTTCCTCCCCAGAACACTGGATTCTTATATTCCACTTGGTCGTGGAGTATCTCTTCCCAACTGCTCCAGCAAGGCGCAGCCGCTGTACCTTACCTTGGACGAGGGGTATGTCCTCAAGGCCGCCCCTCCTGCTTTGAATGTGGATCAGCTCCTCTCGGCCCTCCGGTGCCCAAGCAGCCACCGCCTCCTGAACGTGGTACAGCTCCTCTCGGCCACCGCCCTAACCCTGGGCGCGGGGTAGCTCCTCTCAGCCACGATTCTGCACGTGGTCGGTTGCGCCGGAGCCGGGCGTCTCTCGCGCCTGCGCCTCCGGAGCCGGAGCCAGGCGTCTCTCGCGTCTGCGCCTGTGCCACCGGAGCCAGGCGTCTCTCGCGTCTAAATCTTAACCATTTAAAATGTACATTTTAATGGGGTAAAGCTAGCAAAGTAATGCTCAAAATTCTCCAAGCCAGGCTTCAACAGTACATGAACTGTGAACTTCCAGATGTTCAAGGTGGATTTAGAAAAGGCAGAGGAAGCAGAGATCAAATTGCCAACATCCGCTGGATGATCAAAAAAGCAAGAGTTCCTGAAAAACATCTACTGCATTATTGACTATGCCAAAGCCTTTGACAGTGTAGATCACATAAACAGTGGAAAATTCTTAAAGAGATGGGAATATCAGACCACCTGAACTGCCTCCTGAGAAACCTGTATGCAGGTCAGGAAGCAACAGTTAGAACTGGACATGGAACAACAGAATCGTTCCAAATAGGAAAAGGAGTACGTCAAGGCTGTATATTATCACCCTACTTATTTAACTTATATGCAGAGTACATCATGAGAAATGCTGGACTGGATGAAGCACAATCTGAAATCAAGATTGCTAGGAGAAATATCAATAACCTTAGATATGTGTATGACACCACCCTTATGGCAGAAATCAAAGAAGAACTAACAAGTTTCTTGATGAAAGTGAGAGAGGAGAGTGAAAAAGCTGACTTAAAACTCAACATTCAGAAAACTAAGATCATGGCATCTGATCCCATCACTTCATGGCAAATAGATGGGGAAACAATGGAAACAGTGACAGACTTTGTTTTTTTTGGGGGGGGGGACTCCAAAATCACTGCAGATGGTGATTGCAGCCATGAAATTAAAAGACTCTTGCTCCTTGGAAGAAAAGTTATGACCAACCTAGACAGCGTATTAAAAAACAGTCATTACGTTGCCAACAAAGGTCTGTCTAGTGAAAGGTATGGTTTTTCCAGTAGTCATGTGTGGATGTGAGAGTTGGACTATAAAGAAAGCTGAGTGCTGAAGAATTGATGCTTTTGAACTGTGGTGTTCGAGAAGACTCTTGAGAGTCCCTTGGACTGCAAGGAGATCCAACCAGTCCATCCTAAAGGAGATCAGTCCTGAGTATTCACTGAAAAGATTGATGCTGAAGCTGAAACTCCAATACTTTGGCCACCTGATGCGAAGAGCTTACTCATTTGAAAAAATACCTGATGCGGGAGGAGAAGGGGACGGCAGAGGATAAGATAGTTGGATGGCATCACCAGCTCAATGGACTTGAGTTTGAGTAAACTCTGGGAGTTAGTGATGGACAGGGAGGCCTGGCATGTTGCAGTCCATGGGGTTGCAAAGAGTCGGACACGATTGAGCAATTGAACTGAATTGAACTTTAATGGCATTAAGTCCATTCACATTTTTATGCAATCATCACCACCATCCATCTCCAGAACTCTTTTCATCTTGCATTGTTGAAATACTGTACATAGTAAACGATTCTCAATTCCTTATGCTCCCATTGCAATTTCTATTTCTATGAATCTGACTACTCTCGATACTTCATATAAGTGGAATTATATGCTATTTTTTCCTTTTGTGACAGGTTTATTTTGCTTAGTATGATAACATCAAGATTATCTCATACTGTATCATGTGGTAGAAACTCCTTCATTTTTGAAGCTGAAAAATTATCCATTGTATTTATACACCACAGTTTATCTATTAATCTATTTATCAGAGAAGGCAATGGCAAACCATTCCAGTACTCTTGCCTAGAAAATCCCATGGAGGGAGGAGCCTGTTAGTCTGCAGTCCGTGGGGTTGCTAAGGGTCGGACACGACTGAGCGACTTCACTTTCAATTTTCACTTTCACACATTGGAGAAGGAAATGGCAACCCACTCCAGTGTTCTTGCCTGGAGAATCCCAGGGACAGGGGAGCCTGGTGGGTTTCCATCTATGGGGTCACACAGAGTCGGACACGACTGAAGTGACTTAGCAGTAGCAGCAGCAGCAGGTGCCTTCTTCACATTTTGGCTATTGTGAATAATGCTGTGATGAACACGGGCATAGAAATATCTTTTGAATTCCTGATTTTAATTCATTTGATTGTATACCCATAGGTGGAATGGTTTGATCAAATGGCAATTTTCTTTTTAATTTTTTGAAGAAAAACCTTACTGTTTTCTATACAAGACGTACTGTTTTACATTTCTACTAACAGGGCATAAGTGTTTGAATTTTCTCACATTAATCCATCATCTTACAAAATGACCATATTTTTGTGTGTAGTGAGAACGTTTTACTCTGTTAATGACTTTTAAGTTTTTGTTAACAGCAATCATCATTCTGTATATTCAGTTCAGTTCAGTTCAGTTCAGTATCTCAGTCGTGTCCGACTCTTTGCGACCCCATGAATCACAGCACGCCAGGCCTCCCTGTACATCACCAACTCCCGGAGTACACTCAAACTCATGTCCATCAAGTCGGTGATGCCATCCAGCCTAGACCCCTATAAAGGATGAATCTCATAATTGGAAATTTCTACTCTTTGACCAGTAATGCTGAAGAAGCCGAAGTTAATTGGTTCTATGAAGACCTACAAGACCTTTTAGAACACCCAAAAAAGATGTCCTTTTCATTATAGGGGACTGGAATGCAAAAGTAGGAAGTCAAGAAACACCTGGAGTAACTGGCAAATTTGGCCTTGGAGCACTGAATGAAGCAGGGCAAAGGCTAATAGAGTTTTGTCAAGAGAATGCACTGGTCATAGCAAACACCCTCTTCCAACAACACGAGAGAAGACTCTATACATGGACATCACCAGATGGTCAACACCGAAATCAGATTGATTATATTCTTTGCAACCAAAGACGGAGAAGCTGTATACAGTTAGCGAAAACAAGACCAGGAGCTGACTGTGTCTCAGATCATGAACTCATTATTGCGAAGTTCAGACTTTAACTGAAGAAAGTAGGGAAAACCACTAGACCATTCAGATATGACCTCAATCAAATCCCTTATGATTATACAGTGGAAGTGAGAAATAGATTTAAGGGACTAGATCTGATGGATAGAGTGCCTGATGAACTCTGGACGGAGGTTCGTGACATTGTACAGGAGACAGGGACCAAGACCATCCCCATGGAAAAGAAATGCAAAAGAGCGAAATGGCTGTCTGAGGAGGCCTTACAAATAGCTGTGAAAAGTAGAGAGGCGAAAAGCAAAGGAGAAAGGGAAAGATATAAGCATCTGAATGCAGAGTTCCAAAGAATAGCAAGGAGAGATAAGAAAGCCTTCCTCAGTGATCAATGCAAAGAAATAGAGGAAAACAACAGAATAGGAAAAACAAGAGACCTCTTCAAGAAAATTAGAGATTCCAAGGGAACATTTCATCCAAAGATGGGCTCGATAAAGGACAGAAATGGTATGGACCTAACGGAAGAAGAAGATATTAAGAAGAGGTGGCAGGAATACACAGAAGAACTGTACAAAAAAGATCTTCACGACCAAGATAGTCACAATAATGTGATCACTGACCTAGAGCCAGACATCTTGGAATGTGAAGTCAAGTGGGCCTTAGAAAGCATCACTACTAACAAAGCTAGTGGAGGTGATGGAATTCCAGTTGAGCTATTTCAAGTCTTGAAAGATGATGCTGTGAAAGTGCTGCACTCAATATGACAGCAGATTTGGAAAACTCAGCAGTGGCCACAGGACTGGAAGAGGTCAGTCTTCATTCCAATCCCAAAGAAAGGCAATGCCAAAGAATGCTCAAACTACCGCACAATTGCACTCATCTCACACGCTAGTAAAGTCATGCTCAAAATTCTCCAAGCCAGGCTTCAGCAGTATGTAAACCGTGAACTCCCAGATGTTCAAGCAGGTTTTAGAAAAGGCAGAGGCACCAGAGATCAAATTGCCAACATCCGCTGGATCATGGAGAAAGCAAGAGAGTTTCAGAAAAACATCTATTTCTGCTTCATTGACTATGCCAAAGCCTTTGACTGTGTGGATCACAATAAACTGTGGAACATTCTGAAAGAGATGGGAATCCCAGACCACCTGACCTGCCTCTTGAGAAACCTGTATGCAGGTCAGGAAGCAACTGGTAGAACTGTATATGGAATAACAGACTGGTTCCAAATAGGAAAAGGTGTACGTCAAGGTTGTATATTGTCACCTTGCTTATTTAACTTCTATGCAGAGTACATCATGAGGAACGCTGGGCTGGAAGAAGCACAAGCTGGAATCAAGATTGCTGGGAGAAATATCAATAACCTCAGATATGCAGATGACACTACCCTTATGGCAGAAAGTGAAGAGGAACTCAAAAGCCTTTTGATGAAAGTGAAAGAGGAGAGTGAAAAGGTTGGCTTGAAGCTCAACATTCAGAAAACAAAGATCATGGCATCTGGTCCCATCACTTCATGGGAAATAGATGGAAAAAGAGTGGAAACAGTGTCAGACTTTGTTTTTTTGGGCTCCAAAATCACTGCAGATGCTGACTGCAGCCATGAAATTAAAAGACGCTTGCTACTTGGAAGGAAAGTTATGACCAACCTTGATAGTATATTAAAAAGCAGAGACATTACTTTGCCAACCAAGGTCCCTCTAGTCAAGGCAATGGTTTTTCCCGTGGTCATGTATGGATGTGAGAGTTGGACTGTGAAGAAAGCTGATCGCCGAAGAATCGATGCTTTTGAACTGTGGTGTTGGAGAAGACTCTTGAGAGTCCCTTATACTGCAAGGAGATCCAACCAGTCCATTCTAAAGGAGATCAATCCTGGATGTTCATTGGAGGGACTGATGCTGAAGCTGCAACTGCAATACTTTGGCCACCTCATGCGACGAGTTGTCTCACTGGAAAAGACTCTGATGCTGGGAAAGGTTGGGGGCGGGAAGAGAAGGGGACGACGGAGAATGAGATGGCTGGATGGCATCACCGACTCTGTGGACATGAGTTTGAGTGTACTCCGGGAGTTGGTGATGGACAGGGAGGCCTGGCGTGCTGTGTTTCATGGGGTCGCGGAGAGTCGGACACAACTGAGCGACTGAACTGAACCGAACTGAACTGATATAAATGTTGTGAAAAGTCAGACACGACTGAACCACTGAACTGAATTGACTGATATAAATGTAAATATATATACATATTTATACATATATATGTTTACATTTTATGTATCATTTATCCATCAATGAGCAGTTTTTATTTTCCATCTCTTCATCGTTGTGGATAATGATGTAAAGAGCATGGAAGTGCAGATATCTCTTTGAGCTAGTGACTTCAGTTTCTTCTGAAACGTACCCAGAACTGGGTACAATTACTGAATCACATTCTATTTTTAATTTGGGGAAGAACCTTCATACTGTTTTCCATCGTTGCCATTTCAATGTGTATTCCCACCAACAGTGCGTAAGAGGTCTTTTTCTCCATATCCTTGCAAGCAGTTGGTATATCATGCTTTTTGATAATTGCCATGGTAACATGTGTAAAGTGACATCTCGTTGTGATTTTGATTTTCATTAACCTGATGACTGGTGATGTTGAGCATCTTTTCATATACCTGATGGCCATTTACCTTCTTTAGAAAAATTTGTTAAGTTCCTTTACCCGTTTTAAAATATATAAACTTATTTATTTGCTATTTAGTTGTATGTGTTCTTTATACACTTTGGATAGTAACCCTTTATTCAGTATATGGTGTGCATGTATTTTCTCATGTTCTATAGGTTGACTTTTAATTTTGTTGGTTGACTCTTTTGTTGTATAAAACCTTTAAATTTTATATAGTTTATTTTTACTTTAGTTCCTTACACTTTACATATCATATTCAAACTAATTCTGCCAAGACCAATATCAAGAAACTTTCCCCTGTGATTTCTTTCAGAATTTTTAGAGGTTCAGCTCTTACATTTGAGACATCAATATATTTTGAGATAATTTTTGTTAGTTGTGTAAGATAAAGGTCAATTTTTTATCCTTTTACTTTTCTCTATGAATGTGAATATTCAGTTTTCTCTACGCTGTTCATTGAAGCAACTACCTTTCCTGCTGAGCATTCTTAACTGCCTTTTCAAACATTAGTTAAGTATAAATGCTTGAGTATATTTCTGTTTCAGTGGTCTGTGTGTCTGTCTTTATATTAGTATGAGGCTGTTTTGATTACCATACTTTGTAATCTAGTTTTAGGTCAGGAACTGTGATGCCTCCAATTTTGATTTTCTTTCTCAGATTCATTTGGTTATTAAAGGATGTTATTTTTATTTTTAAACATATTTTAAGATTGTTTTTTCTCTTCCTATAAAAAATGCCACTGGGGATTTCCCTTGTGGTCCAGCAGCTAAGATTCCACATTTCCATTGCAGTGAGCAAGGGTTCAATTCTTGGTTGGGGAACTAAGATCCCACATGCTACACAGCATGGCCAAAAAATAAGGTTATCTATTTTAAAATTCCATTGGACGTTAATATGAATTGCATTGACTCCATGATTATTTTGTGTAGTATGGACATTTTAACAATATTAAATCCTCCAATTCACGAGTATGGATATTTTACATTCATTTGTATCTTCAGTTTCTTTCATCAATGTATTACAGTTTAAAAGGTACTGCCCTTTCACCTATTTAGTTAAATTTGTTCATAAGTATGATATTGTTTTATATTTTAGAATTCTAAACATTAGTTAAGCAGATATTCTTTTTAAATGAAATACATATTTCTGATAATAATTTTAAAGATTACTATACAGTAAAAGTTATTAAAAAATATTGGTTATATTCCTCATGTTGTACAATACATCACTGAGCTTCTCTTACACGCAATAGTTTGTATATATTATTCTCCTCCTCATATTTCCCCTACCTCCTCCACACTGGTAACCATGTTTGTCCTGTACATCTATGAATCTGCTTTTTTGATTTATTCATTACTTTGCTTTATTTTTTTATTTCACATATCACTAATGTCATACAGTATTTGTCATCCTCTGTATAACTTATTTTGCTTACTATAATACTCTTCAAGTCCATCCATGTTGCTGCAGATTGCAAAATTTTGTTCCTTTTTATGGTTGAATACTGGCATAGTCAATAAATCAGAAATAGATATTCTTCTTGAACTCTCTTGCTTTTTCCATGATCCAGCGGATGTTGACAACTTGATCACTGGTTCCTCTGCCTTTTCTAAAACCAGCTTGAACATCTGGAAATTCACGGGTCACGTATTGCTAAAGCCTGGTTGGAGAATTTTGAGCATGACTTTACTAGCGTGTGAGATAATTGCAATTGTGCAGTAGTTTGAGCATTCTTTGGCATTGCCTTTCTTTGGGATTGGAATGAAAATTGACCTCTTCCAGTCCTGTGGCCACTGCTGAGTTTTCCAAATTTGCTGGCATATTGAGTGCAGCAGTTTCACAGCACCATCTTTCAGGATTTGAAATCGCTCAACTGGAATTCCATCACCTCCAC
Organism: Moschus berezovskii; assembly: GCF_049115385.1. NCBI lineage: Eukaryota > Metazoa > Chordata > Mammalia > Artiodactyla > Moschidae > Moschus > Moschus berezovskii. The sequence goes on from NC_142488.1 coordinate 68,347,444, forward strand.
TAGCTTTGATCGTAGTGATGCTTTCTAAGGCCCACTTGACTTCACATTCCAGAAAAACATCTATTTCTGCTTTATTGACTATGCCAAAGCCTTTGACTCTGTGGACCACAATAAACTGTGGAAAATTCTGAAAGAGATGGGAATACCAGACCACCTGATCTGCCTCTTGAGAAACCTGTATGAAGGTCAGGAAGCAACAGTTAGAACTGAACATGGAACAACAGACTGGTTCCAAATAGGAAAAGGAGTACATCAAGGCTGCATATTTTCACCCTGCTTATTTAATGTATTTACAGAGTACATCATGAGGAACGCTGAGCTGGAAGAAGCACAAGCTGGAATCAAGATTGCCAGGAGAAATATCAATAACTTCAGATATGTAGATGACACCACCATTATGGCAGAAAGTGAAGAGGAACTCAAAAGCCTCTTGATGAAAGTGAAAGAGGAGAGTGAAAAGGTTGGCTTAAAGCTCAACATTCAGAAAACGAAGATCATGGCATCTGGTCCCATAACTTCATTGGAAATAGATGGAGAAACAGTGGAAGCAGTGTCAGACTTTATTTTGGGGGGCTCCAAAATCACTGCAGATGCTGACTACAGCCATGAAATTCAAAGATGCTTACTCCATGGAAGGAAAGCTGTGACCAACCTAGAGCATATTAAAAAGCAGAGACATTACTTTGCCAACAAAGGTCTGTCTAATCAAGGCTATGATTTTTCCAGTGGTCATGTATGGAGGTGAGAGTTGGAATATGAAGAAAGGTGATCGCCGAAAAACTGATGCTTTTGAACTGTGGTGTTGGAGAAGACTCTTGAGAGTCCCTTGGACTGCAAGGAGATCCAACCAGTCCATTCTAAAGGAGATCAGTCCTGGGTGTTCATTGGAAGGACTGATGCTAAATCTGAAACTCCAATACTTTGGCCACCTCATGTGACAAGTTGTCTCATTGGAAAGACTCTGATGCTGGGATGGATTGGGGGCAGGAGGAGAAGGGAACGACAGAGAATGAGATGGCTGGATGGCATCACCAACTCGATGGACATGAGTTTGAGTGAACTCTGGGAGTTGGTTATGGACAGGGAGGCCTGGCGTGCTGTGATTCATGGGGTCGCAGAGTCGGACACGACGTCGTGGCTGAACTGAACTGAACTATCCTGTGTATAGGCAAGAATATCGGAGTGGGTAGCTATTCCCTTCCCCAGTGAATCTTGCTGACCTCAAGTTTGAACCATAATCTCCCACATTGCAGGCAGATTCTTTACCATCTGAGCCACCAGGGAGGCATCTATATATATGCATATATATGCATATGTATACACCATATATATATATATATATATATATATATATATATGTATATACACATATCACATCTTCACTACCTTTTCATCTGTTGATGAATATTTAAATGTTTCCATATCTTGTCAATTATAAATAATGCTTCTATTATTATATATGCTTATTATACATGTACTCATCTGCTCCTGAAAGAACTCCAAAGTTGTAACTAAGTGCTGAACAACCATTGACAGGAGAATGCTGTATCCCAGCAATAAAAGATACCCTGCATCACAGGGCAAAGAAGAAGCTCAAAAAGATGGTAGGAGGGGTGAAATCATGTTTAAAATCAAACCTCAAATCCACTAGAGATGGTCAGAGGGCATAAACAAAACCTTGTGCACACAAGGATCCAGGGACCCCACTAGAGACTGAACCAGACCTGCCTTTAAGTGTTTGAGTGTCTCCTTCAGAGGCATTGGCCAGCAGTGGCCTGCCGTGGGAATGGGCTCTGACTGCAGCAGACCTGGCAGGTGTGGTGTGTGGCATAATTTCTCTTTGAGGAGGTTGCCATTAGCCCTACTATAGAGCTGTTGAGAGATGACCCACAAACTGAAAACAATGTGCTGGACTCCCAACCTAGGGATCCAGCAAAGGGACTGAGAACCCACAAGGAATTTGACTTTGAAGGCCAGTGAGATTTGATTACAGAACTTCCATAGGACTGGGGAAACAGTCTCTTGAAAGGCACAAACACAACAAGGACCCAGGAGAAAGGAGCAGTGACCCTAAAAGAAACTGACCCAGACTTGCCTGTGAGTGTCCAGGAGTCTCTGGCAAATCAGTGGGTTGACAGTGGCCTGCCACCAGGTCAAAGGCACTGGATACAAACATCCTGGGACTTAGGGCAAGCTGGCATAAGTACTTCTGAAGGGGTTACCGGTATCATAGTTAGGCCTGAGACAAAACTACAGACAGGGAACACTGCCCCACCCATCAGCAGAAAATTGGATAAAAAATTTATTGTGCATGGCTCAGCCTTTCAGATAAAGACTCAATCTACACCACAGCCAGTACCTCCCATCCGGAAGCTTCCACAAGCCTCTTATTCTTATCCATCAGAGGCCAGACAGAATAAAAACCACAATCACAGAAAATTAACCACACTGATCACTTGGATCACAGTCTTGTCTAACTCAGTGGAACTATGAGTCATGCCATGTAGGGCTTTCCCAAATTGATGGGCAACTGTGGAGAGTTCTCACAAAACATGGTCCACTGGAGAAGGGAATGGCAGACTACTTCAGTATTTTTGCCTAGAGAACCCCATGAACAGTATGAAAAGGCAAAAAGATACGACACTGAAAGATGAATTACCCAGGTCAGTAGGTTTCCAATATGCTTCTGGAGAAGAACTGAGAAATAGCTCCAGAAGAAATGAAAAGGCTGAGCCAAAGGAGAAACAATGCCCAGATGTGGATGTCTGTAGTGGTGAAAGTAAAGTTTGGTGCTGTAGAGAACAATATTGCACAGGAACCTGAAGAGTTAAGTCCATGAATCAAGCTAAATTGGAAATGGTCAAACAGGAGATAGCAAGAGTGAACATCAGCATTTTAGGAATCGGTGAACTAAAATGGACAGGGATGGGTGGATTTATTTCAGATGACCATTATATCGACTAGTGTGGGCAAGGATCCCTTAGAAGAAATGGAGTAGCCCTTAGAGTCAACAAGAGTCCAAAATGCACTACATAGTTGCAATCTCAAAAATGATAGAATGATCTCTGCTTGTTTCCAAGGCAGACCATTCAATAACAGAGTAATCTAAGTCTATACCCAAACAATTAATGCTGAAGAAGCTGAATTTGAATGTTTCTATGAAGATTTACAAGACCTTCTAGAACTAACACCAGAAAAAGATGTTCCTTTCATCATAAGGGACTGGAATGCAAAAGTAGGAAGGCAAGAGATGTTACCTGGAGAAACAGGCAAGTTTGGTCTTGGGGTACAAAATGAAGCAGGGCAAAGGCTAACAGAGTTTTGCCAAGAGAACACCCTGGTCATAGAAAACACCCTCTTCCAATAACACAAGAGAGGACTCTGCACATGGACGTCACCAGATGGTTGACACCAAAATCAGATTGATTATATTCCTTGTATTCAAAGACAGAGAAGCTTTATACAGTCAGCATAAAGAAGACAAGGAGCTGACTGTGGCTAAGATCATAAATTCTTTATGGCCAAATTCAGAATTAAATTGAAAAAAGTAAGGAAAACCACTAGGCCTTTCCTAAATAAAATCTCTTATGATTATATTATGGAAGTGACAAATGGATTCAAGGGATTATATCTGCTAAACAGAGTGCCTGAAGAACTATTGACAGAGGTTGGTAACAATGTATGGGAAGTGGTGATAGAAACCATCCCCAAGAAAAAGAATTGCAAAAGGCAAAATGGTTGTCTTAGGAATCATTACAAATAGCTGAGAAAAGAAGAGAAATGAAAGGCAAAGGAGAAAAGGAAAGATATATCCATCTGAATGCAGAGTTCCAAAGAATAACAAAGAGACATAAGAAAGCCTTCCTTAGTGAACAATTCGAAGAAATAGAGGGAAAAAATAGAATGGGGAAGACTAGAGATCTCTTCAAGAAAATTAAAGATACCAAGGGAACATTTCACTCAAAGGTGAGCACAATAAAACAGAAATGGTATGGACCTAACAGAAGAGATTAAGAAAAGGTAGCAAGAATACACAGAACTATACACAAAAGATATTCAGTTCAGTAGCTCAGTCGTGTCTGACTCTTTGCGACCCCATGAACTGCAGCACGCCAGGCCTCCCTGTCCATCACCAACTCCCTGAGTTTACCTAAACTCATGTCCATTGAGTTAGTGATGCCATCCAACCATCTCATCCTCTGATGTCACCTTCTCCTCCTGCCTTCAATCTTTCCCAGCATCAGGGTCTTTTCAAATGAGTCAGCTCTTCACATCAGGTGGCTAAAGTATGAGAGTTTCAGCTTTAGCATCAGTCCTTCCAATGAACACTCAGGACTGATCTCCTTTAGGATGGACTGGTTGGATCTCCTTGCAGTCCAAGGGACTCTCAAAAGTCTTCTCCAATATTCCAGTTCAAAAGCATCAATTCTTTGGCACTCAACTTTCTTTATAGTCCAACTCTCACATCCATACATGACTCCTAGAAAAACCATAGCCTTGACTAGATGGACATAGGTTGGCAAAGTAATGTCTCTGGTTTTTAATGTGCTGTCTATGTTAATTACCTAGATAATCACAATGGTTTGATCACTCACTTAAGAGTAACACATCCTGAAATGCGAAGTCAAGCAGGCATAACGACAAACAAAGCACGTGGAGGTGATGGAATTCCAGTTGAGATATTTCAAATCCTAAAGGATGATGCTGTGAAAGTGCTTCATTGATTATGCAAGCAAATTTGGAAACCTCAGCAGTGGCCACAGGACTGGAAAAGGTCAGTTTGACTTTCAATCCCAAAGGAAGGCAATGCCAAAGAATGTTCAAGCTATAGTACAATTGTACTCATTTATTATTTATTCACTTTTACCTGGCAGTTTATTTTATTATTTTTTCATTCATTTTATTTTATTATTTTTTTTCTTTTCAGTTTTTAATACGGCAATTTTGCTTTATTTTTATTTTTTATTTTCTTATTTTTATCAGAGGCTAATTATTTTACAATAATATATTGTTGGTTTTGCCATACATTGACATGAATCCGCCCCAGGTGTATATGAGTTCCCCTTTCTGAACCCCGCTCCCACCTACCGCCTCTTGTTATCCTCCCTCTGGGTCATCCCCGTGCACCAATTCTGAGCATCCTGTATCATGCATTGACCCTGAACTGGCGATTCGCTTCACATATGATAATATACATGTTTCAATGCCATTCTCCCAAATCATCCCACCCTCACCCTCTCCCACAGAGTCCCAAAGACTCTTCTATACATCTGTGTCTCTTTTGCTGTATCGTATACAGGGTTATCATTTCCATCTTTCTAAATTCCACATATATGTGTTATACTGTATTGATGTTTTTCTTTCTGGCTTACTTCACTCTGTATAATAGGCTCCAGTTTCTTCCACCTCATTAGAACTGATTCAAATCTATTCTTTTTAATGGCTGAGTAATACTCCATTGTGTATATGTACCAAAGCTTTCTTGTCCATTTGTCTGTAGATGGACATCTAGGTTGCTTCCATGTCCTGGCTATTATAAACAGTGCTGCAATGAACATTGGAGTACACGTGTCTCTTTCAATTCTGGTTTCCTCGGTGTGTATGCCCAGGAGTGCGATTGCTGGATCATATGGCAGTTCTATTTCCAGGTTTTTGAGGAGTCTCCACACTGTTCTCCATAGTGGCTGTACTAGTTTGCATTCCCACCAACAGCGTAAGAGGGTTCCCTTCTCTCCACACCCGCTCCAGCATTTATTGAATGTAGACTTTTGGATAGCAGCCATTCTGACTGGTGTGAAATGGTATCTCATTGTGGTTTTGATTTGCATTTCTCTGATTATGAGGGATGTTGAGCATTTTTTCATGTGTTTGTTAGCCATCTTTATGTCTTTTTTGGAGAAATGTCTGTTTAGTTCTTTGGCCCATTTTTTGATTGGGTCATTTATTTTTCTGGAATTGAGCTGCAGGAGCTGCTTGTATATTTTGGAGATTAATCCTTTATCAGTTGCTTCATTAGTTATTATTTTCTCCTATTCTGAAGGCTGTCTTTTCACCTTACTTATAGTTGGTGAAGCTTTTGATTTTAATTAGGTCCCATTTGTTTATTTTTGCTTTTATTTCCAATATACTGGGAGGTGGGACTTGGAGGATCCTGCTGTGATTTATGTCGGAGAGTGTTTTGCATACATTCTCCTCTAGGAGTTTTATAGTTTCTGGTCTTACATTTAGCTCTCTAATCCATTTTGAGTTTATTTTGGTGTATGGTGTTAGGAAGTGTTCTAGTTTCATTCTTTTACAGGTGGCTGACCAGTTTTCCCAGCACCACTTCTTAAAAGAATGTCTTTTCTCAATTTTATATTCTCGCCTTCTTTGTCAAAGATAAGGTGTCCATAGGTGCATGGATTTATCTCTGGGCTTTCTATTTTGTTCCATTGATCTATATTTCTGTCTTTATGCCAGTAACATACTGTCTTGATGACTGTGGCTTTGTAGTAGAGCCTGAAGTCTGGCAGGTTAATTCCTCCAGTTCCATTCTTCTTACTCAAGATTGCTTTGGCTATTCAAGGTTTTTTGTATTTCCATACAAATTGTGAGATCATTTGTTGTAGTTCTGTGAAAAATATCGTTGGTAGCTTGATAGGGATTGCATTGAATGCCTAAATTACTTTGGGTAGGATACTCATTTTCACAATATTTATTCTTCCAATCCATGAACACCATATATTTCTCCATCTATTAGTGTCCTCTTTGATTACTTTCACTAGTGTTTTATAGTTTTCTATGTACAAGTCTTTTGTTTCCTTAGGTAGATATATTCCTAAATATTTAATTCTTTTTGTTGCAACAGTGAAATGAATAGTTTCCTTAATTTTTCTTTCTATTTTCTCATTATTAGTGTATAGGAATGCAAAGGATTTCTGTGTGTTGATTTTATATCCTGAAACTTTACTGTATTCTTTGATTAGCTCTGGTAGTTTTCTGGTAGAGTCTTTAGGGTTTTGTGTGTAGAAGATCATGTCATCAGCAGACAGTGAAAGTTTTACTTCTTCTTTTCCAATTTGTATTCCTTTTATGTCTTTTTCTGCTCTGATTGCTGGGGCCAAAACTTCCAGAACTATGTTGAATAGTAGTGGTGAGAGTGGGCTCCCTTGTCTTGTTCCTGACTTTAGTGGAAATGCTTTCAGTTTTTCACCGTTGAGGATAATGTTTGCTGTGTGTTTTTCATATATAGCCTTTATTATGTTGAGGTATGTCCCTTCTATTCCCACTTTCTGGAGGGTTTTTATCATAAATGGATGTTGAATTTTGTCGAAGGCTCTCTCTGCATCTATTGAGATAATCATATGATTTTTATTTTTCAGTTTGTTAATGTGGTGTATCACACTGATGTGTATCACACAATGCCCCAGCCTTTGTCTTTTGGTTGGGAAATTCAACCCATTTACGTTTAAGGTAATTATTGATAAGTATGATCCCGTTGCCATTTTCTTTATTGTTTTGGGTTCGAGTTTATATACCTTTTCTGTGTTTCCTGTCTATAGAAGATCCTTTAGCATTGTTGGAAAGCTGGTTTGGTGATTCTGAATTCTTTGAGCTTTTGCTTGTCTGTAAAGCTTTTGATTTCTCCTTCGTATTTGAATAAGATCCTTGCTGGGTATAGTAATCTGGGCTGTAGGTTATTTTCTTTCATCACTTTAAGTATGTCTTGCCATTCCCTCCTGGCCTGAAGAGTTTCTGCTGAAAGATCAGCTGTTATCCTTATGGGAATGCCCTTGTGTGTTATTTGCTGCTTTTCCCTTGCTGCTTTTAATATTTGTTCTTTGTGTTTGATCTTTGTTAATTTGATTAATATGTGTCTTGGAGTATTTCGCCTTGAGTTTATCCTGTTGGGGACTCTCTGGGTTTCTTGGACTTGGGTGATTATTTCCTTCCCCATTTTAGGGAAGTTTTCAACTATTATCTCCTCAAGTATTCTCTCATGGTGTTTCTTTTTGTCTTCTTCTTCTGGGACTCCTATGATTCGAATGTTGGAGAGTTTAACATTGTCCCAGAGGTCTCTAATATTGTCCTCATTTCTTTTAATTTGTTTTTATTTTTTCCTCTCTGTTTCATTTATTTCTACAATTCTATCTTATGGATCGCTTATCCTGTCTTCTACTTCTGTTATTCTACTGTTTGTTCCCTCCAGAGTGTTTCTGATCTCATCTATTGCATTATTCATTGTATATTGACTCTTTTTTATTTCCTCTAAGTCCTTATTAAACTTTTCTTCCATCTTCTCAATGCTTTTCTCCAGGTTATTTATCTGTAACTCCATTTTGCTTTCAAGATTTTGAATCATTTTCACTATTAAAATTCGAAATCCTTTATCTGGTAGATTCCCTATATCTTCCTCTTTTGTTTTTGTTGGTGGGCAATTATCTTGTTCCTTTACTTGCTGGGTATTTCTCTGCCTCTTCATCTTGGTAATATTGCTTTGCTTGTGGTGGCTTTTCCCTCTTCTGGCAGTTTGTGGAATTCTCTTTGGTATGTAGTTTCCTCGCGGTGTGTGGGGTTGGACGTGTGACTTGTCAAGGTTCCCTGGTTAGGGAAGCTTGTGTCGGTGTACTGGTGGGTGGAGCTGGATATCTTCTCTCTAGAGTGCAGTGAAGTGTCCAGTAATGAGTTATGGGATGTCAGTGGGTTTGGAGTGACTTTGGGCAGCCTGTATATTGAGGCTCAGGGCTATTTTCCTATGTTGCTGGAGAATTTGCATGGTATGTCTTGCTCTGGATCTTGTTGACCCTTGGGTGGTGCTTGGTTTTAGTGTAGGTATGGAGATGTTTGATGAGCACCTATCGATTAATGTTTCCTGGAGTCAGGAGTTCTCTGGTGTTCTCAGGATTCGGGCTTAAGCCTCTTGCCTCTGGTGTTTGGTCTTATTCTTGGAGTAGCATCAATACTACTCTATCTGTCACTTCCAAGGTGGTTCCCTCTGTTTTACCTTCTGTTTGTTGGTCTCTTCAGTGTCTAATTTCCACCCTGATAGTAGGGGTGGGTGGACACTTTTAAGGCTCAGTTGTTCAGTCCTGTTCTGGGAAGGGAGGAACGCTGCCAACAAATATCTCTGGCGCCTGTGGGGAGTGCTCATAGCGTCTCGGTCACACTGGGTTTGACCGCGCTCACAGCGCATGTGGTGTCCCAGTCTACACTGCACAGGCTCTAGGTTGCTCTGCCAGGAACTGTCCGAGGCCGGTGCTGGGTTGCATGAACTTCCCAAGTCTGAGCGTCTCAAGTTTAGTTTCTCGGGTACTCCACAAAGGTGCAGACTTGGTTGGGCCTGCATTTTGTGCCTTCACTGATCCGAGCAGCTCAGGTGGCCAGGTGTTTGGCGAGCACGGTCGCTGCGACTTATTGCCTCCCCAGTCCCTGCCACTCGGTTTTCTGGGTGTACAACTGGCGCACCTTCTCAGGCGGATATAGACTGGCCTGAGCCCAAGAAGTCTTGATTAGCAACAAGCCTGCCTGCAGTTTGTATTGGATGCCTTTCTGGGGCTGCGGTTGCCCCCTCTGGCTCTGGCTGCCCTTCTTTGCCTGTCTCAGCGGGGGGATGGGTGATGGGCCTACTGCAGCCTGCTCGCTCTGCTCAGTCCTTTGTTCTGTGAGCGGGGCTGGTGGAGTCTTAGGTTAGAGCTTTCCGCCTTCTCGTGGGGAAGCTATCCCAGTCTGCTTTGCCATCCCCAGTTCTCTCAGATTGTTCTCATGGCATTCAAGCCCAGTCCTCTCTCTAATCAGTTCAGCCGGCTCCTCCCTGCCCAGCTCCCCTTGCTAATGGCATATGCAGGCGTCTGAGCTGCCTCTGCTGGGAGTTACCGTTTGGCAGGTAATATGTGGGTTTTGAAAAAATCTTAAAAAAAAAAGAGGTTTATGTGGCCCTCTGAGGTTCCAAGGCTCGCCACAGATTCACCAGTGAGAGTGTTTCCTGGTGTTTGGAAACTTCTCTCTTTTTAAAGCCTCCCTTCCCGGGACAGAGCTCTGTCCTTACTTCTTTTGTCCTTTTTTTATCTTTTATGTTTTTTCATACCTCCTTTCAAAGACAATGGGCTGCTTTTCTGGGTGCCTGATGTCCTCTGCCAGCATTCAAAAGTTGTTTTGTGGCCTTTTCTCCGCGTTCAAATGTTCTTTTAATGAATTTGTGGGGGAGAGAGTGGTCTCGCCGTCTTATTCCTCCTCCATCTTGTTCCTTCTCCCCCATTTGTTTAGTTTTGTTTTTATTTCCAATATTCTGGGAGGTGGGTCATGGAGGATCCTGCTGTGATTTATGTCGGAGAGTGTTTTGTCTATGTTCTCCTCTAGGAGTTTTATAGTTTCTAGTCTTACATTTAGATCTTTAATCCATTTTGAGTTTATTTTTGTGTATGGTGTTAGGAAGTGTTCTAGTTTCATTCTTTTACAAGTGGCTGACCAGTTTTCCCAGCACCAATTTTTAAAGAGCCTGTCTTTTCCCCATTTTATATTCTTCCCTCCTTTGTCAAAAATAAGGTGTCCATAGGTGCGTGGATTTATCTCTGGGCTTTCTATTTTGTTCCATTGATCTATATTTCTGTCTTTGTGCCAGTGCCATACTGTCTTGATGACTGTGGCTTTGTAGTAGAACCTGAAGTCTGGCAGGTTGATTCCCCCAGTTCCATTCTTCCTCAAAATTGCTTTGGCTATTCGAGGTTTTTTTGTGGAATGCAAGGGATTTCTGTGTGTTGATTTTTATATCCTGCAACTTTACTGTATTCTTTGATTAGCTCTAGTAGTTTTCTGGTAGAATCTTTAGGGTTTTCTGTGTAGAGGATCATGTCATCAGCAAACAGTGAAAGTTTTACTTCTTCTTTTCCATTTTGGATTCCTTTTATGTCTTTTTCTGCTCTGATTGCTGTAGCCAAAACTTCCAGAACTACGTTGAATAGTAGTGGTGAGAGTGGGCACCCTTGTCTTGTTCCTGACATTAGGGGAAATGTTTTCAGTTTTTCACCATTGAGGATTATGTTTGCTGTGGGTTTGTCATATATAGCTTTTGTCATGTTGAGGCATGTTCCTTCTATTCCCACCTTCTAGAGAGTTTTCATCATAAATGGATGTTGAATTTTATCGAAGGCTTTCTCTGCCTCTATTGAGATAATCATGTGATTTTTATTTTTCAGTTTGTTAATGTGGTATATTACATTGATTGATTTGCGGATATTGAAGACTCCTTGCATTCCTGGGATAAAGCCCACTTGGTCATGATGTATGATCTTCTTAATGTGTTGTTGGATTCTGATTGCTAGAATTTTGTTCAGGATTCTTGCATCTATGTTCATCAGTGATATTGGCCTGCAGTTTTCTTTTTTTGTGGGATCTTTACCAGGTTTTGGGAATAGTGTGATGGTGGCCTGATTGAATCAGTTTGGAAGTTTCCCTTCCTCAGCAATTTTCTGGAAGAGTTTGAGTAGAATAGGTGTTAGCTCTTCTCTAAATTTTTGGTAGAATTCAGCTGTGAAGCCATCTGGACCTGGGCTTTTTTTTGCTGGAAGATTTTTGATTACAGCTTCTATTTCCATGCTTGTGATGGGTCTGTTAAGATTTTCTATTTCTTCCTGGTTCAGTTTTGGAAAGGTGTACTTTTCTAAGAAATTGTCCATTTCTTCCAAATTGTCCATTTTATTACCATATAATTGCCGGTAGTATTCTCTAATGATCCTTTGTATTTCTGTGGTGTCGGTTGTGATCTCTCCATTTTCATTTCTAATTTTATTGATTTGGTTCTTTCCCTTTGTTTCCCGATGAGTCTGGCTCGTGGTTTGTCAGTTTTATTTACCTTCTCAAAGAACCAGCTTTTGGCTTTGTTGATTTTTGCTATGGTCTCTTTTGTTTCTTTTGCATTTATTTCTGCCCTAATTTTTAAGATTTCTTTCCTTCTACTAACCCTGGGGTTCTTCATTTCTTCCTTTTCCAGTTTCATTAGGTTTATAGTTAGGCTATTTAGTTGACTTTTTTCTTGTTTCGTGAGGTGTGCCTGTATTGCTATGAACCTTCCCCTTAGCACTGCTTTTACAGTGTCCCAGAGGTTTTGGGTTGTCGTGTTTTCATTTTCATTCATTTCTATGCATATTTTGATTTCTCTTTTGATTTCTTCTATGATTTGTTCGTTAATCAGCAAGGTGGTTTTCAGTCTCCATATGTTGGCATTTTTAATAGTTTTTCTCCCGTAATTGAGGTCTAATCTTACTGTATTGTGGTTAGAAAAGATGCTTGGAATGATTTCAATTTTTTTGAATTTACCAAGGCTAGATTTATGGCCCAGGATGTGACCTCTCCTGGAAAAGGTTCCGTGTGCACTTGAGGAAAAGGTGAAATTCATTGTTTTGGGATGAAACGTCCTATAGATATCTATTAATTCTAACTGGTCTATTTTATCATTTAAAGTATGTGTTTCCTTGTTAATTTTCTGTTTAGTTGATCTATCCACAGGTGTGAGTGGGGTATTAAAATTTCCCACTATTATTGTGTTATTGTTAATTTCCCCTTTCATACTTGTTAGTAATTGTCTTACATACTGTGGTGCTCCTCTGTTGGGTGTATAAATATTTATAATTGTTATATCTTCTTCTTGGATTGATCCTTTGTTCATTATGTATTTTCCTGCTTTGTCTCTTTTCAAGGCCTTTGTTTTAAAGTCTATTTTATCTGATATGAGTATTGCTACTCCTGCTTTCTTTTGGTCTTTATTTGCGTGGAATATCTTTTTCTAACCATTCACTTTCAGTCTGTAGGTGTCCCTCGTTTTGAGGTGGGTCTCTTGTAGACAACATATATGGGGTTCTTGTTTTGTTATCCATTCATCCAGGCTTTGTCTTTTGGTTGGGGCATTCAACCCATTTACGTTTAAGGTAATTATTGATAAGTATGATCCCGTTGCATTTTCTTTACTGTTTTGGGTTCAAGTTTATACACCTTTTCTGTGTTTCCTGTCTAGGGAAGATCCTTTACATTTGTTGGAGAGCTGGTTTGGTGACGCTGAATTCTCTGAGCTTTTGCTTGTCTCTAAAGCTTTTGATTTCTCATTCATATTTGAATGAGATCCTTGCTGGGTACAGTCATCTGGGCTGTAGGTTATTTTCTTTCATCACTTTAAGTATGTCTTGCCATTCCCTCCTGTCCTGAAGAGTTTCTGCTGAAAGATCAGCTGTTATCCTTATGGGAATCCCTTTGTGTGTTATTTGCTGCTTTTCCCTTGCTGCTTTTGATATTTGTTCTTTGTGTTTGATCTTTGTTAATTTGATTAATATAGGTCTTGGAGTATTCCCATTGGGTTTATCCTGTTTGGAACTCTCTGGGTTTCTTGGACTTGGGTGATTATTTCTTTCCCCATTTTAGGGAAATTTTCAACTATTATCTCCTCAAGTATTCTCTCATGGTGTTTCTTTTTGTCTTCTTCTTCTGGGACTCCTATGATTCGAATGTTGGGCATTTAACATTGTCCCAGAGGTCTCTAATATTGTCCTCATTTCTTTTAACTTGTTTTTCTTTTTTCCTCTCTGTTTCATGTATTTCTACAATTCTATCTTCTAGCTCGCTTAACCTGTCTTTTGCCTCCATTATTTTACTGTTTTTTCCCTCCAGAATGTTTCTGATCTCATCTATTGCATTATTCATTGTATATTGACTCTTTTATTTCCTCTAAGTCCTTATTAAACCTTTCTTCCATTCTTATCAGGTAGATTTCCTATATCTTCCTCTTTTGTTTGTGTTGGTGGGCATTTATCTTGTTCCTTTACATGCTGGGTATTTCTTTGCCTCTTCATCTTGCTTATACTTCTTTGTTTGGGGTGGCCTTCCCGTCTTCTGGTAGTTTGTGGAGTTGTCTTAATTATGTAATTTCCTCGCTGTGTTTGGGGTTGGACAGGTGACTTGTTCAAGATTCCCTGTTTATGGAAGCTTGTGTCGGTGTTCTGGTGGGTGGAGCTGGATTTGTTCTCTCTGGAGTGCAATGAAGTGTCCAGTAATGAGTTATGAGATGTCAGTGGGTTTGGAGTGACTTTGGGCAGCCTGTATATTGAAGCTCAGGGCTATTTTCCTATGTTGCTGGAGAATTTGCGTGGCATGTCTTGCCCTTGAACTTGTTGACCCTTGGGTGGTGCTTGGTTTTAGTGTAGGTATGGAGATGTTTGATGAGCACCTATCGATTAATGTTCCCTGGAGTCAGGAATTCTCTGGTGTTCTCAGGATTTGGGCTTAAGCCTCTTGCCTCTGGTTTTCGTTGTCATTCTTGGAGTAGCCTCTAGACTTCTCTATCTGTCACTTCCAAGGTGGTTCCCTCTGTTTTAGCTTCTTCTGTTTGCTGGTCTCTTCAGTGTCTAATTTCCGCCCTAACACTAGGGGTCGGTGGTGGACACTTTTTAAGGCTTAGTTGTTCAGTCCTGTTCTGGGAAGGGAGGAACACTGCAGACAAATATCTCTGGCATCTGTGGGGAGTCCTTGCAGTGTCTTGGCCTCTCTGGGTTTGCCCCCACTCATGGCGCGTGTGCTGTCCCAGTCTACACTGCACAGGCTCTAGGTTGCTCTACCAGACACTATCCGAGGCCTGCACTGGTTTGTATGCACTTCCAATATCTGAGCGGCTCCATTTCAGGTTCTCGGGTACTCCACAAAGGCGCAGACTTGGGTGGGCCTGCGTTTTGTGCCTTCCTCGGTCCAAGCAGCTCAGATGACCAGGTGTTTGGCGAGCGTTGTCGCTGTGACTTATCGCCTCCCCGGTCCTTGTTGCTCTGTTTTCTGGGTGTACAACCGGTGCACCTTCTCAGGCAGATATCGACCGGCTGGAGCCCAAGAAATCTTGATTAGCAACGAAGCCTGCCTGCAGTTTGGTATCGGATGCCTTTCTGGGGCCACGGTTTCCCCCTTCCGGCTCTGGCTGCGCTCCCCTGCCTGTCTTTGCGGGAGATGGGGGATGGGCTGACTGCAGCCAGCTCTCTCTGCTCAGTCCTTTGTTTTGTGAGCCGGGCTGGCAGAGTCTTAAGTTAGGGCTTTCCTCCTTTTCGTGGGGAAGGTATCACACAGTCTGCTTTGCTATCCCTAGTTCTCTCAGATTGCCCTCGCGCATTCAAGCCCAGTCCTTTCTCTAAGCAGTTCAGCTGGCTCCTCCCTGTTCAGCCCCCGCTTGCTAATGACAAATGCGAGGCATCTGAGCTGCTTCTCTGCTGGGAGTTACCGTTTGGTGGGTAATCTGTGGGTTTTATTTATTTATTTCTTTTTCTTCCCAGTTATGTGGCCCTCTGAGGTTCCAAGACTCGCCACAGACTCTCCAGTGAGAGTGTTTCTTGGTTTTTGGAAACTTCTCTCTTTTTAAAGCCTCCCTTCCCGGGACGCAGCTCCGTCGCTCCCTCTTTTGTCTCTCTTTTAATCTTTTATGTTTTTTTCCTACCTCCTTTTGAAGACAATGGGCTGTTTTTCTGGGTGCCTGTTGCCCTATGCCAGCATTCAGAAGTTGTTTTGTGGACTTTACTCTGAGTTCAAATGTTCTCTTGATGAATTTGTGGGGAAGAGAGTGGTCTCGCTGTCCTATTCCTCCTCCATCTTGTTCCCTCTCTCCAATTGTACTCATTTAACATGCTAGAAAGTAATGCTCAAAATTCTCCAAGCTAAGCTTCAACATTACTTGAACTGAGATCTTCTGGGTGTTTAAGCTGGATTTAGAAAAGGCAGAGAAACAAGAGATCAAATTGCCAACATCTGTTGGCTCATAGAATAAGTAAGAGAATTCCAGAAAAACATCTACTTCTGCCTCATTGACTGCACTAAATCCTTTGACTGTTTGGATCACAACAAAGTGTGGAATATTCTTTAAAAAATGGGAATACCAGACCACCTTACCTACCTTCTGAGAAATCTGTATGCAGATCAAGTAGCAACAGATAGAAGTGGACATGGAACAACAGACTAGTACCAAATTGGGAAAGGAGTGCATTAAGGCTGTATATTGTCACCCTACTTATTTATCTCATATGCAGAGTACATCATGTGAAATGCCAGAGTGGACGAAGCACAAGCTGGAATCAAGATTGCTGGGAGAAACATCAGTAACCTCAGATATGCTGATAACCCCATCCTTATGGCAGAAAGCAAAGTGGAATTAAAGATCCTCTTGATGAAAATGAAATAAGAGAGTGAAAAAACTGGCTTAAAACTCAGCATTCAAAAAACTAAGATCATTGCATCTGGTCACATCAGTTCATGGCAGATAGATGGGGGAACATGGAAATAGGGACAGATTTTATTTTCTTGGGCTCCAAAATCATGGCAGATGGTGACTGCAGCCATGAAATTAAAAGACACTTGCCCCTTGGAAGAAAAGCTATGATTAACCTGAAAGTGAGAGGGTTAGTTACTCAACCATGTCCAACTCTTTGTGACACCATGGACTAACCTAGACAGCATATAATAAGGAAGAGACAGTACTTTGCTGACAAATATCCATATAGTCAAACCTATGGTTTTTCCAGTAGTCATGTATGGATGTGAGATTTGGACCACAAAGAAGACTGAGCACGAAAGAATTGATGCTTTTGAATTTGAAATAACTCTTGACACACCCTTAGACAGCAAGGAGATCAAGCCAGTCAACCCTAAAGGAAATCAATTGTGAGTATTCATTGGAAAGATTAATGCTGAAGCTGAATCTCCAATACTTTGGCCACCTGATGTGAAGAACTGACTCATTAGAAAAGATCTCGGTGGTGTGAAAGATTGGAGTCAGGAGAATGGTACAACAGAGGACGAGATTGTTCGATGGATTCACTGACTCAATGGACATGACCTTGAGAAAGCTTCTGGATATGGTAAAGAACAGGAAAACCTGGCGTGATGCAGTCCAAGGGGTTGCCAAGTGTTGGACACTATTCAGTGACTGAACAAAAATGTACATGGAGTGCATATATCTCTTTGAATTAGTACTTCTTTTGTTTGTTTCTATTAGATGTATATTCAGGAATGAAATGATACATCATATGACCTAAATCAAATCGTTTATCATTATACAGTAGAAGGGAGAAATAGATTTAAGGGACTAGATCTGATAGAGTGCCTGATGAAGTATGGACGGAGGTTCGTGACATTGTACAGGAGACAGGGATCAAGACCATCCCCATGCAAAAAAGCAAAATGGCTGTCTGAGGAGGCCTTACAAATAGCTGTGAAACAAAGAGAAGTGAAAAGCAAAGGAGTCCAGTTCAGACATTCAGTTGTGTCCAACTCTGCAACCCCATAGACTGCAGCACTCTAGGCTTCTCTGTCCATCACTAACACCCAGAGCTTGCTCAAACTCATGTCCATCTAGTCTATGATGCCATCCAACCATCTTATCTTCTGTCACCCCTGTCTCCTCCTGCCTTCAATATTTCCCAGCATCAGGGTCTTTTCTAATGAGTCAGCTCTTCGTATCAGGTGGCCAAAGTATTGGAGTTTCAGCTTCAGCATCTGTCCTTCTAATGAATATTCATGATTGATTTCCTTTTGGATTGACTGGTTTGATCTCCTTGCAGTCCAAGGTACTCTCAAGAATCTTCTCCAGCATCACAGCTAGAAAGCATCAGTTCTTCAGTGCTCAGCTTTCTTTATGTCCAGTCCCCACATTCATTCATGACCTTGGAAAAACCATAGCTTTGAATATATGGACCTTTGTCAGCAAAATAATGTCTCTGTTTTTTAATATGCTTTGTTGTCAAAGTAATGTCTCTGATTTTATATATATATATTTTTAATAAATATTTTAATATATAATTTATATATAATATATATATTTATTTTAATATATATAGTGCTATATCAAAATCTCACAATAGATATACACATGCAAAAAAAAATAGTAATCCAAACCCTACTCTAATGACAGTCATCAAATCACAACAGAACAAAAAAGGAAGGGAAGAAAAAAGACCTGTGGAAACAACTCCAAACCAATTAACAAAATGGCAATAATAATATATGTATTGACAACTTAAATGTAAATGGATTCAATGCTCTAAGCATAAGAAATAATTGACTGAATGGATACAAAATTAAGACCTGTATATATGCAGTCTATAAGGGACCCAAATCAGATCCATACTTACTGACATAATATAAGTGAGGAGATGGGAAAAAGTATTAGATATTCCATGCAAAGGGTATTAGATATTCCACTCAAAGGGAAACAAACAAAAAAATAGAGTAGCAATACTTATATCACACAAAATCTGCTTTAAAACAAGACAGTTACAAGAGGCAAAGAAGAATATTATATAATGATCAAAGGGTAAATTCAACAGGAGGGTATAACAAGTGTACACACACACACACACACACACAGACATAGGAACTCCTCAATATATAATGTAAATGCTAACAACCATAAAGGGGGAAATTAACAGTAACACAATAATAGTAAGGGGCATTAACCCACCACTTACACCAATGGGCAGATCATCCAGGCATAAAATCAATAAGGAAACACAAGCCTTATATAACACATTAGGTCAGATGGTGTAAATTAATATTTATACAGCATTCCTTCAGAAAGCACAGAATACACATTGTTATCACATGCATATGGAATATTTTCCAGAATAGATTACACACTAGGCCTCAAAATAACCCTTGGTAAATTTAAGAAGGTCTTCCCAGGTAGCACAGTGGTAAAGATCTAGCCTGCCAATGCAGGAGATGTAAGAGACTTGGGTTCGATCAGGCTGGGAAGATTCTATCATATGAAGCATCTATTTAAAACCATAATGCCTTGAGATTAGAAATCAACTACAAGAAAGAAAAAAACTATAAAAATCACAAATAGGAGGAGGCTAAGCATTATGTTACTAAACCACCAATAGATCACTAAAGAAATAAAAAAAAAAATACCTAGAGAAAAATGACAATGAAATAATGATGATCCAAAGCCAATCGGATGTAGCAAAAGCTAGTCAAAGATAGACGTTTATAACAACAAATTCTTCTCTCAGAAAATAAGAAAATTCACAAAGAAATAACCTAACTTTTCACCTAAAGCAACTAGAGAAAAAAGAACAAAACCCGAAGTTAGCAGAAGGAAAAGATCATAAATGTGAGAACAGAAAGAAATGAAATAGAGACAAAACAGTAGAAGAGGTCAAGGCAACTAAAAGCCGGTACTTTGAAAGATAAAAAAAAATGATAAACATTTCGCCAAATTCATCAAGAAAAAAAGAAGAAAGCTCAAATCAGTAAAAATATAAAAGAGAAAGGAGAAATTATAACTGAGAGCACAGAAATAACAAGGATTATATATTACAGGCAAATGTATGTCAATAAAAAAGACAAACTAGAAGAAATGTACAAATTCTTATTAAGGTACAATCTCCTAAGATTGAACCCAGAAGAGACATAAAATATGAACAGATCTATCACAAGTACTGAAATTTAAACTGATTTAAAAACTGCCAACAAACAAAATTCTAGGACCAGATATCTTCAGAGGTGAATTCTACCAAACATTTGGAGAAGAGTTAACAGCTAACTTTCTTGTTTTTACAAACTAAACTTTTTGTTTTGTATTGAAGTATAATCAATTAACAATGTTGTGGTAGTTTCAGGTGAACAGCAAAGGGCCTTAGCCATGCATATACCCGTATCCTTTCTCCTGCAATTCCCCCTCCCATATAGGCTGCCACATAATATTGAGCAGAGTTCAATGTGCTATACAAAAGGTCTTTGTTGGTTTTCCATTTTAAATATAATAGTGTATACATGGCCCAACAGACTGGTTCCAAATAGGAAAAGGAGTACGTCAAGGCTGTATAATGTCACCTTACTTATTTAACTTATATGCAGAGTACATCATGAGGAACGCTGGGCTGGAAGAAGCACAAGCTGGAATCAAGATTGCTGGGAGAAATATCAATAACCTCAGATATGCAGATGACACCACCCTTATGGCAGAAAGTGAAGAGGAACTCAAAGGCCTCTTGATGAAAGTGAAAGAGGAGAGTGAAAAGGTTGGATTGAAGCTCAACATTCAGAAAACTAAGATCATGGCATCTGGTCCCATCACTTCATGGGAAATAGATGGGGAAACAGTGGAAACAGTGTCAGACTTTATTTTTTTGGGCTCCAAAATCACTGCAGATGCTGATTTCAGCCATGAAATTAAAAGACGCTTACTCCTTGGAAGAAAAGTTATGACCAACCTAGATAGTATATTTAAAAGCAGAGACATTACTTTGCCAACTAAGGTCCGTCTAGTCAAGGCAATGGTTTTTCCCGTGGTCATGTATGGATGTGAGGGTTGGACTGTGAAGAAGGCTGATCGCCGAAGAATTGATGCTTTTGAATTGTGGTGCTGGAGAAGACTCTTCAGAGTCCCTTGTACTGCAAGGAGATCCAACCAGTCCATTCTAAAGGAGATCAATCCTGGGTGTTCATTGGAAGGACTGATGCTGAAGCTGAAACTCCAATACTTTGGCCACCTCATGCGACGAGTTGACTCACTGGAAAAGACTCTGATGCTGGGGGCTGGAGGAGAAGGGCACGACAGAGAATGAGATGGCTGGATGGCATCACCGACTCTATGGATGTGAGTTTGAGTGAACTCCGGGAGTTGGTGATGGACAGGGCGGCCTGGCGTGCTGTGATTCATGGGGTCTCAAAGAGTTGGACACGACTGAGCAACTGAACTGAACTGAACTGATACATGGCCTTTCCAAAGTCCCTAACTATCCCTTCCGCCTGGCAACCATAATTTCATTTTCTAAGTCTGTTGCTTTCTCTTTTGTAAGTTTATTTGTATCTTTTTTTTTTTTTTTTTAAGATTCCACCTATAAGGGATGTCATACGATATTTCTCCTTCTCAGTCTGACTTACTTCACTCAGTATGACACTCTCTTGTGCTTAGTCTCTCAGCCATGTGCAAATCTTTGCAATCCCATGGAATGCAGCCTGCCGGGCTCCTCTGTCCATGGGGATTCTCCATGCAAGAATACTGGAGTGGGTTGTCATGCCTTCCTTCAAGGGATATTCCAAACTCAGGGATCAAACCCAGGTCTCCTGCACTGCAAGCGGATTCTTTACCATCTGAGCCACCAGGGAAGCCCGTGACACTCTCTAGGTCCATCCATATTGCTGCAAATGGCATTATTTCATTCTTTAATGACTGAGAAATATTCCACTGTGTATATGTACCACATCGTATTTATGTACCCATTCCTCTGTTAATGGACATTGAGGTTGCTTTCATGTTTTGGCTATTGTATACAGCGCTACATTGTATACAGTGTTACAATGAACATTAGTGTGCATATATCCTTTTGGTTCATGCTCCCCAGATATATGTCCAGGAGCGGGATTGCAGGGCCACATGATAGCTCTATTTTTTGTGTATTGTAACATTTGGTTTGCTACATTTAAGGGATATTACACCATGATCAAGTGGGATTTATCTCAGGGATGCAAAGATCTTTCAATATGGAGAAGCCAATCAGTATGATTGTAACATGTTATGACAGTAACAATTTGAAGAATAAAAACCATATGCGCATGTCAAACAATGCACAGAAACTGTGACAAAATTCAACATCTGTTTAGGAAAAAAGCTTACCAGAAAGTGAGCACAGAGGGAACATAACTAAACAAAATAAAGGCCATATATATCAAACCACAGGTAGCATTACAATCAATGGTGAAAAGCTGAAAACATTTCCTGTAAGATCAGGAGGAAGCCAAGGATGTCCACTTTTGACACTTTCATTGAACATACTTTTGAAAGTTCTAGCCATGGCAATCAGAGAAAAAGAGAATTCACATTGGAAAGGAGTAAAACTCTCACCATCTGCAGATGACAAGGTACTATACACAGAAAATTTTAAAGATGCTTAGAGTTCATCAACGAATTTGGCAAATTTGCAAGATATTGCATTAACACACAGAAATTGCTTGCCTTTCTATACACTAGAAATGAAATATCAGAAAGAGAAATTAAGGAACAGCCCCATTTACTACCACATCAAAGATAATAAGATACCTAGGAATAAACCTGAGAGGCAAAAGACCCATACTCTGAAAACTAAAAGACAGTAATGAAAGAAACTGAAGATCAAACGCAGGTGGAAAGAAATACCATGTTCTTGGATTTGAAGAATCAATACTGTCAAAATTTCTATTCTACCCAAGGTAGTCTACAGATTAAATTCAATCCCTATCAAATTAACAATTGCATTTTTCACACAGCTAGAAAAAAATCTTAAAATTTGAATGAAGACATAAAAGACACTAAAGAGCCAAAAACAGT
Source organism: Moschus berezovskii (assembly GCF_049115385.1). Lineage (NCBI taxonomy): Eukaryota > Metazoa > Chordata > Mammalia > Artiodactyla > Moschidae > Moschus > Moschus berezovskii. The sequence continues at coordinate 68,369,744 of NC_142488.1, forward strand.
CTTGAGAAAGACAAATGAAGCTGGAGGAATCAGGCCCCTTAGCTTCAGACTGTATTACAAAGCTACAGTCATTGAAACAATATGGTATTGACACAAGAATAGAAATATAAATCAATGGAACAGGATGGAAAGTCCAAAAATAAACCCAAACATCAATGGTCAATTAATATACAACAAAGAAGGCAATAGTATACAATAGAGAAAAGACAGTCACTTTATTAATAAGTGGTACTGAGAAAAATGGAAAGTTATATGTAAAAAATAATATTAAAATGTTCTTTCTACAAAAAAAAAAAAAAAAAACCTCAAAATGGACTAAAGAAAAACATGTGTTACAAAACTTTTAGAGAACTACCCAGGTAAAACACACTCTCACATAAATTGCAGCGCTATCTTTTTTGATCAATTTCATAGCGCAATGTAAATAAAAATAAACAAATGGGACCTAACTGAACTCAAAAGTTTTTGCACAGCAAGGGAAACTATAAGTAAAATGAAAAGAAAATCCAGAGAATGGGAGAAATTACTTGAAAATGAAGTGACTGACAAAAGATTAACTTCCAAAATATACAAACAGCAAAAACCCAATACAAAATGATACAAATGTATTTGTTTTCAAAACAGAAATAGAACCACAGGATTCAAAAAGTATTACATGGCTACCAAAGGGGAAAGATGTGAGGAAGGAGGTATGTTAGGTTTTTGGAACACACTACTATATATTAATATTCATATAAAATAGATAATGAACATGGATCTACTGTATAGCCCAGGACCTCTACTTAGTATTCTGTAATAACAAATATAGGAAAAAAATCTGAAAATAATGGATACTTATATATGTGTCAGACTTTATTTTTGGGGGCTCCAAAATCACTGTAGATGCTGATTGCAGCCATGAAATTAAAAGACGCGTACTCCTTGGAAGGAAAGTTATGACCAACCTAGATAGCATATTAAAAAGCAGAGACATTACTTTGCCAACAAAGGTCCGTCTAGTCAAGGCTATGGTTTTTCCTGTGGTCATGCATGGATATGAGAGTTGGACTGTGAAGAAAGCTGATCGCCGAAGAATTGATGCTTTTGAACTGTGGTGCTGGAGAAGACTCTTGAGAGTCCCTTGCACTGCAAGGAGATCCAACCAGTCCATTCTGGAGGAGATCAGTCCTGGGTGTTCATTCAAAAGACTGATGCTAAAACTGAAACTCCAATACTTTGGCCACCTCATGCGACGAGTTGACTCACTGAAAAAGACTCTGATGCTGGGAGGGATTGGGGGCGGGAAGAGACTGGGACGACAGAGAATGAGATGGATGGATGGCATCACCGACTCTATGGATGTGAGTTTGAGGGAACTCTGGGAGTTGGTGATGGACAGGGAGGCCTGGAGTGCTGTGATTCATGGGGTCGCAAAGAGTCGGACACAACTCAGTGACTGAACTGAACTGATATATGTGTATGTATATATATATATATGCACAATTAATCACTTTGATGTACACCTAAAACTAACACAACATTGTAAATCAACTATACTCCAAAGTGAAATAAATATTGGATTTAAAATATTAAAAGTATTGATGGAAATACTAAATATTTTACAAGATAATTAAAAAGATTGGTTCACTTACAAACTGATCTTATGAAACTAGTGTTACCCAGATACCAAAGACAGATAAAGACACAAAAGAAAAGGAAACTATAAGCCAATAAATATATTCTGATAATTATGGATGTAGAAGTCTCAAAAATCACTTGCATGTCAAATTTTACAATACATTAAAAGAATCATAAACCATCATCATGCAGGATTTATTTCTAAGTTATAATGATGGCTCTACATATGCAGATAAGTTAATTTACTACTCTATATTAACAGAAGAAAGGGAGAACACACATGATTATCTCAGTAGTAACAGAAAAGTCATTTGACAAATTTCAACACCCTTTTGTGATAACATATCTAAAAAGAAGGCAAAAAGTAATATACCTTAACAACAGCTATAACAGCAACAACAACAAGCCATATATTATAACCTAACATTATATTCAACTGTAAAGAGCTGAAATCTCTTCCTCTAAGATCAGGAAGAAGGCAAGAATGTTCATTCTCACTACTCTAATGTAGTACCATAAACCTTAGTCATAGCAGTTGAAAAAAGAAAAATAATCTGTGCATATGTCATGATCATGTATGTAGAAACACTAAAGAGTCAAAAAATCTCACCAAAAATCCAGAAAAACCCTGTTAGAATAGTACAAAATTTCCAGTACTTTGGCAGGATACAAAATCATCATGCAAATATCAGTTACATTTCTGTACACAAGCAACATACTATCCAAAAAGTAAATTAAGAAAATGATTCTATTTATAACAGCACCAAAGAGAATAAAATTCCTAAAGATATATTTAATTAAGGAAGTGAAATATTTGTACACTCTAAACTACAAAACACTGATGAAAGACATTAAATAAGATAATTAAAATAAAAAGAACTGTCATGTTCATGGATTAGAAGACTTAATGTCATTAATATGTCCATACTACACAAAGTGGTCTATGGATTCAAAGCAACTCATCCAAAATTCCAATGTCATTTTTACATAAATAGTAAAAATCATCCTAATAGTTGTATGGAACCACAGAAAAAGATGCCCCAAAGTAATAATAATAGTAAAAACCTTGAGAAAACACAAATCTGTAAACATCACTTCTTGATGTCAAATTGTAATACATTAAACAGTAATTTTGTTATTCAGTTCCTAAGTCATATCCTCTTTGAGAACCATGAACTGCAGCACACCAGGCTTCCCTGTCCTTTCCTGTCCCTCCCAGAGTTTGCTCAGATTTGTGTCCATTGAGTCAGTGATGCTGTCTAAACATCTCATCCTCTGCTGCCCTCTTCTCCTTTTGTCTTCAATATTTCCCAGCATCAAGGTCTTTTTCAATGAGTCATCTCTTTGTATCAGGTAGCCAAAGTATTGGTGCTTCTGTTTCAGCATCAGCCCTTCCAATGATTATTGAGGGTTGACTTCCTTTAGGATTGATTGGTTTGATCTCCTTGCAGTCCAAGGGAATCTCAAGAGTCTTAACCAACACAATTCAAAAGCATCAATTCTTTGGCACTCCAGCTTCTTATGGTCCAACTCATATCCATACATGACTACTGGAAAAACTATAGTTTTGATTATACAGACCTTTGTTAACAAAGTGGTGTCTTTGCTTTTTAATATGCTGTCTAGTTTTATTATAACTTTCCTTCCAAGGAGCAAGTATCTTTTAATTTCGTGGCTGTAGTACTTATCTCCATTGAGTTTGGACCCCAAGAAAATAAAATCTGTCATTGCTTCCATTTTTTTCCACTTCTGTTTGCCTTGAAGTGATGGGACTGGATGCCATGACCTATTTTTTTTTTAATGTTAAATTTTAAGCCAGCTTTTTCACACTCCTTTTTCACCCTCATCAAGAGGCTCATTAGTTCCTCTTCAATTTCTGCCATTGGAGTGGTATCATCTGCATATCTGAGGCTGTTGTTATTTGTCCCAGCCATCTTGATTCCAGCTATCTTGATTTGCATGATGTACTCTGCATATAAGTTAAATAAGCAGTATGGCAATAAAGAGCCTAGTGGTATTCCTTTCTTAATTTTGAACCAGTCAGTTGTTCTGTTTAAGGCTCTAACTGTTGTTTCTTGACTCACATACAGGTTTCTCAGGACACAGGTAAGGTGTTCTAGTATTGCCATCTCTTTAAGAATTTTCCACAGTTTGTTGTGATCCACATAGTCAAATGATTTAGCCTAGTCAACGAAGCAGAAGTAGATGTTTCTCTGGAATCCCCTTGCTTTCTCTTTGATCCAAAAAATGTTGGCAGTTTGATCTCTGGTTCCCCTGCCTTTTCTAAATGCAGCTTGTACATCTAGAAGTTCTTGGCACATGTACTGCTGAAGACTAGCTTGAAGGATTTTGAGCATAACCTTGCTAGCATGTGAAATGAGCACAATTTTTTTGTCACTGTCTTCCTTTGGGATTGCAGTGAAAACCGACCTTTTCCAGTAAACTACTGGCATAAAGATAGACATGTAGACTATTGGAACAGAATCAAAAGTGCAGAAATAAATACAGTCAATGGATACTTTACGAAGGTGTCAAGAATACATCATTGAGAAAAGATATTCTTTACAACAAATGATTTTGGGAAAGCTGGATAACTATGTGCAAATGAATGAATTTGCTCCTACATCTTAAATCATATACCAAAATGCAGCTCAAAATATATTAAAGACTTAAAAGACCCGAATCTGTAAAAATCATTGAGAAAACATAAGGGAAATTTTCATAATTTTGCTCATGGAAATGACTTCATGGATATGATCCAGAAACACAGACTACAAAAACAATAATAGAGAAGTAGAACCATATCAAATTAAAGATCTTCTTCATAGAAAGAGAAATGATAGAGAGAAAAGGCAACTACAAAAAGAGAGAAATGTTTGCAAACTATATATCTAATAAGGCATTAATTTCCCAAATATATAAGGAAGTCTTAAAATTTAAAAGCAAATAAACCAATACCCAATTTTAAAATGATTTGAAGACATAGATAGACATTTCTCCAAAGAAGACATAATAAGTGGCCAATGGATGTTTATAATAGTCTCTAACCATCAGGAAGACAACTCAAATGCACAATGAAATATCACCTCACACCTGTTAGGGTGGCTATCACAAAAAAATATTTTACAGAAAGAAAGAAAATAAAAGTTGGCAAGAATGTGTGGAAATTGTTTTATGACCACTTTTGACGAATGCAAAATGGTATACTACTATGGATACAGTACAGAGTTTCCTAAAAATTTTAAAAGAAAATTATCATACGTTCCAGTGATCATACTTTGGATATTTTCCCCCTACCCAAATGAAATTGCCATATCAAAAAGAGATTATAACTCCAATGTTCATTTCAGCATTGTTCACAAGAACCAACATGTAGAAGAAAACTAAAAGTTCATCAATAATTGAATGTATAAAAACGTGGTATATACTTGGGATGGAATATTACTGAACCATGAAAACAAGCAAATGATGCAATGCCAGCAATTGGAAGTAGAGAAATCTCCTGTGTCTTTCCCATTAAAAAAAGACAAATTAATTTGAAAAATTATCTGTGTGTAAAAATACCTTTACAAGAGCCAAGAATGCCAGTTGAGGGATTATAGCATTTGAGGGAACCAAAGAAAATTTCAAAATGGCATATTGAATAGGGTAGAAAAGATAGACTTATGCTACCACAATCACCCTTCATTCAGGCCCATGAAGTACAGTGCGACAAGAGGAAATATTTTACATGAGAAAGAGAATAAAGTAAGCACTGAACTTCATTGTGGACACCAGAGGCACCTCATCCCAGCACCAGGCTGACACTTATTGGCAATAATGTGGCTCCTTGTATGCTCCCATGAAACCAAGTCCTAGGTTGACCTGGTGTCTACTATCTCACTAGGCTCTACACCACATCCTTAGTACCAGACTCTGGGTGGGCTTCTACAAATGTAGGTATCTGGCTCACTCTGACACCAGCTGGCTTCAGTGGCTTGGGTTGTTCTTGCTGACTCAGGTGGCTCCTGTGGCACTAGGCCCTCCCTAGAGGGAACCCATAAGCCCTGGAGACAGGCTTACCTCAGTGCCCACCAGATTCCATGGCCCTAGATAACTTTTGTTCCTAAGTTCTGATTATGGCTTCCCTGGTGGCTCAGTAGTAAAGAATGCACCTGAGAATACAGGACACTGGTTTGGGAAGTTCCCCTGGAGGAGTAAAAGGTTCAGTGCAGTTCAGTTCAGTCACTCAGTCGTGTCTAACTGTTTGTCTCAGTCGTGTCCAACTCTTTGCAGAGTCATGGACAGCAGCACACCAGGCTTCCCTGTCCATCACTAACTCCAAGACTTTACTCAAACTCATATCCATTTAGTCGGTGACACAATCCAACCATCTCATTCTCTGCTGTACCCTTCTCCACCTGCCTTCAATCTTTCCCAGCACTGGGGTCTTTTCAAATGACTCAGTACTTCGCATCAGGTGGCCAAAGTATTGGAGTTTCAGCTTCAACATGAGTTCTTCCAATGAACACTCAGGACTGATCTCCTTTAGGATGGACTGGTTGGATCTCCTTGCAGTCCAAGGGACTCTCAAGAGTCTTCTCCAGCACCACAGTTCAAAAGCACTGATTCTTCGGTGCTCACCTTTCTTTATAGTCCAACTCTCACATCCATACATGACCACTGGGAAAACAATAGCTTTGACTAGATGGATCTTGGTTGGTAAAGTAATGTTTCTGTTTTTTAATATGCTCTCTAGGTTGGTCATAACTTTCCTTCCAAGGAGTAAGAGTCTTTTAATTGAATGGCTACAATCAGCATCTGCAGTGATTTTGGAGCCCAGAAAAATAAAGTCTGTCACTGTTTCCACTGTTTCCCCATCTATCTGTCATGCAGTGATGGGACCAGATGCCATGATCTTAGTTTTCTGAATGTTGAGCTTTAAGCCAACTTTTTCACTCTCGTCTTTCACTTTCATCAAGAGGCTCTTTAGTTCTTCTTCACTTTCTGCCATAAGGGTGGTGTCATCTGCATATCTGAGGTTATTGATGTTTCTCCTGGAAATCTTGATTCCAGCTTGTGCTTCATCCATCCCAGTATTTCTCATGATGTACCCTGCATATAAGTTAAATAAGCAGGTTGACAATATACAGCCTTGATATACTCCTTTGCCTATTTGGAATCAGTCTGTTGTTCCATGTCCAGTTCTAAATGTTGCTTCCTGACCTGCATACAGGTTTCTCAAGAGACAGGTCAGGTGGTCTGGTATTCCCATCTCCTTCAGAATTTTCCACAGTTTATTATGATCCACAATAAAGCAGAAGTAGATGTTTTTTCGGAACTCTCTTACTTTTTTGATGATAGAGGATGTTGGCAATTTGATCTCTGGTTCCTCTGCCTTTTCTTAAACCAGCTTGAACATCTGGAAGTTCATGGTCCATGTATTGTTGAAGCCTGACTGGGAGAATATTGAGCATTACTTTACCAGTGTGTGAGATGAGTGCAATTGTGCAGTAGTTTGAGCATTCTCTGGCATTGTCTTTTTAAGGATTGGAATGAAAACTGACCTTTTCTAGTCCTGTCACCAATGCTGAGGTTTTCAAATTTGTCGACATATTGAATACAGCACTTTCACAGCATCATCTTTTAGACTGGAATTCCATCACCTTCACTAGTTTTGTTTGTAGTGATGCTTCCTAAGGCCCACTTGACTTCACATTCCAGGAAGTCTGGCTCTAGGTGAGTGATCACACCATCGTGATTATCTGGGTCTGGAAGAATTTTTTTGTACAGTTCTTCTGTGTATTCTTGCCACCTCTTCTTAATATCTTCTGCTTCTGTTAGGTCCATACCATTTCTGTCCTTTATCGAGCCCATCTTTGCATGAAATGTTCCCTTGGTATCTCGAATTTTCTTGAAGAGATCTCTAGTCTTTCCCCTTCTATTGTTTTCCTCTATTTTTCTTCACTGATCATGGAGGAAGGCTTTCTTATCTCTCCTTGCTCTTCTTTGGAACTCTATATTCAAATGGGTATATCTTTCCTTTTCTCCTTTGCTTTTCACAGCTCTTTGTAAGGCCTCTTTAGACAGCCATTTTGATCTTTTACGTTTCTCTTTCTTGGGGATAGTGTTGATCTTTGTCTCCTGTACAATATCACGAACCTCCATCCACAGTTCATCAGGCACTCTATCAAATCTAGTCCCTTAAATCTATTTGTCACTTCCACTGTATAATCATAAGGCATTTGATTTTGGTCATATCTGAATGGTCTAGTGGTTTTCCATACTTTCTTCAGTTTAAGTCTGAATTTGGCAATAGGGAATTCATGATCTGAGCCATGGTCAGCTCCCAGTCTTATTTTTGCTGAGTGTATAGAGCTTCTCCATCTTTGGCTGCAAAGAATATAATCAATCTTATTTTGGGGTTGACCATCTGGTGATGTGCATGTGTAGTTTTCTCTTGTGTTGTTGAAAGAATGTGTTTGCTGTGACCAGTGCATTCTCTTATTAAAACTTTTTCCCTGCTTCATTCTTTACTCCAAGGCCCAATTTGCCTGTTATTCCAGGCGTTTTTTGACTTCTTACTTTTGCATTCCAGTCCCCTATAATGAAAAGGACATCTTTTTTGTGTGTTAGTTCTAAAAGGTCTTGTAGGTCTTCATAGAACCGTTCAATTTCAGCTTCTTCAGCATTACTGGTCAGGGCACAGGCTTGGATTATCGTGTTATTGAATGGTTTGCCTTAGAAATGAACAGAGATCATTCTGTCGTTTTTGAGATTGCATCCAAGCACTGCATTTTGGACTCTTTTGTTGACTACTATGGCTACTCCATTTCTTCTAAGGAATTCTTGCCCACAGTAGTAGATATAATGGTCATCTGAGTGAAATTCACCTATTCAAGTCCATTTTAGTTCACTGATTCCTAAAATATCGACATTCACTCTTGCCATCTCCTGTTTGACCACTTCCAATCTGCCTTGATTTATGGACCTAACATTCCAAGTTCCTATGCAATATTGCTCTTTACAGCATTGTACCTTGCTTCTATCAACAGTCACATCCACAACTTGGTGTTGTTTTTGCTCTGGTTCCATCTCTTCATTCCTTCTGGAGTTATTTCTATGCTGACCTCCAGTAGCATATTGGGCAGCTACTGACCTGGGGAGTTCATCTTTCAGTGTCCTATCTTTTTGCCTTTTCATACTGTTTATGGGGTTCTCAAGGCAAGAATACTGAAGTGGTTTGCCATTCCCTTCTCCAGTGGACCACATTTTGTCAGAACTCTTCACCATGACCCGTCCCACTCCAGTATTCTTGCTTGGGAAATCTCATGGACAGATGAACCTGGTGGGCTACAGTCTATGAGGCTGCAAAAGATTCAGACAGAATTTAATGACTGAACTACAAGAACAACCTTCTCATAGGCACCTGTGAACTATGGATTCTGGCTCTTAAAGGTACTGAGTATACCCTTGGGTCTAGACTCCCAATGTGTCCTGTGCACCCAGGCTTACAGTTCAGCTTAGTTCTGGTTGGACTATGAGGTTCCAGGATGCTCTTATAGCACTAAGCTTATAGCAGCCTTCCTAGAGAGAGCACATTTAGGCCCAGACCCCACAGATATAGACTTCAGATCATTTCCCTTGAACTTAAGTTTTCAGCTCACCTTGGTACTAGACCATCCCCTGTGGTCCCAGCCTCAAGGCCAGTTCTTAGACTCCCAGGCTGCCAGCTACCCCTGTGCCAAACTGGCCTCCAGAGACCCAATATCCAGGTTTAGCTCTGAGGCCTCAGGTTACCAACCAACTTCTGTGACCTCAGGCCAAGAATCAGAAATTTGAGACCAACCTCTGTGTCATCAACGCGCAGGCCAGATCCCACAAAATTAAGCTCCTGTTACAGTACCAGGCTAGCCCCCATAGACCCAGACCCTAATCACATCCCAGTGGTACCTAGTACGTGGGCAACCCCTGGGAATCCACGATCCAGATCCACCCAGAAGATCCAGGTCCAAGAACATCATCAGAGATTCAATTGACAAGCCCATCCCAGTTCACTAGGACTGTTCCTGAAGGAACGAGCACCAGGCTGTTCCCCATGTATCCAAGCACTAGGCCTGCCTACTTGCTGAACCGAAGAGTAGACTTGTAAGCCTGACTAATTGAAGGAGCAAGCTTGCCTACATACACCACCATGTAGTCCACTTTGAATCTCTGGGCAGGTTGACTGGTGAAGGATTTTGCCTGTTGAAGACAGCCATAGAGATGGAAGAGTTTCTTATTGCCTCAAATGCACATATATTGACATAAGACCACAAGGATAATGATTAATGAAGGGAATATGTTACCATTAAAGAAAACTAAAAAGAAAAGATTAAAAATTTCAATGACTGATGCTAAAGAAATGGAAATCTCTGAACTATATGACAAAGAATGAACTATAGTCCTCTTAACCTTGTAAGCCTCAGTTAATCTCCAACAAACACAAGTAGACCACTAAATGCAATTAGAGAAACAAAGTGTGAACAAAATGAATTCAGTAAAGGAATAGAACCCATTAAAACATCCCAAAACCAGGTGAAGAATACAATGCCTAAACTGAAAATTTTAATACAGCTCAAAGGGAAGGCCTGGACAAGCAAAAAAAAAAAAAAAGGAAGAAAGGTCATTTGATCAAAAGTGCAAAAAGAAAATAAAAAGAGTAAACAAAGCCTATATGAATCATGGGATACCATCATGAGAAATAATCTATGCATTATTGGAGCTCCAGAAAGAGGAGAGAGAAAGGAGCAGAAAGTTATTTAAAATGATATTGTCTGAAAACTATTCAAATCTCAGGAGACACTTGGACTTCTAAGTTCAGGAAGGTAATACATTACCTCAAATTTTCAACTGAAAATGATCTTTTTAAAGATATATTATAACAAAGTCATCTAAAATCAATTGTGGTTGTGATATACACACTACTATATATAAAATGACTTCCCAGGTGGCATAAGTGGTAAAGAATCCACCTGCCAATGCAGGAGACATAAAAGATGCAGGTTCAATCCCTTGGTGTGGAAGATCCCCTGGAGGAGGAAATAGAAGCCCACTCCAGTATTCTTGCCTGGGGAATCTGATGTATACAAGAAACTGGGGGGTTACCATCCATAGGGTTGCAAAGAGTCAGACACTAGCAGACCAGATATATAAAATAGATAACTAATAAAGACCTTTGTATAGCATAGGGATTCATGGGGTTGCAAAGAGTCAGACACGACTGAGCAACTGAACTGAACTGAACTGAATGACCTATATCAGAGAAGTCAATGGCAAACCACTCCAGTACTCTTGCCTAGAAAATTGCATGGACAGAGGAGCCTGGTGGGCTGCAGTCCATGAAGTCGCTACTAGTCGGACACCACTGAGCGACTTCACTTTCACTTTTCACTTTCACACATTGGAGAAGGAAATGGCAACCCACTCCAGTGTTCTTGCCTGGAGAATCCCAGGAACGGCGGAGCCTGGTCAGCTGCAGTCTATGGGGTCGCACAGAGTCTGACACGACCGAAGCGACTTAGCAGCAGCAGCAGCAGCAGCAGCAGCAGCAATGACCTATATGGGAAAGGGATCTAAAAATGTATGTGTGTGTGTGAGTGTGTGTGTGTGTGTGTGTGTGTGTGTGTGTGTGTACACATGCATACATGCATAATGCTATCAGTGTATTTCTCAGGGGAAATCTTGTAGGCCAGAGGAAGGAGGGATGAAACCGGAACTGAAACAAACTAAAAAGCATGCATATAGCAAAACAAGCAATAAACAAAATGAAAAGGCATGGTATGTCATTTGAGAAAATATTTACAAACCATATTTGATAGGGCGCATGCAAAGAACTCATACTACTCAATAACAAAAACAGAAAATTCATTTTAAAAATGGACAGAAAACATTAATAAACTTTTTTTTTCCAAAGAAGACATATAAATAAATGGCCAACGATTAGATGAAAAAGTGCTCAGCATCACTCATCATCAGGGAAATGACAATCAAAATCACAAGGAGGTATCATCTCACATTTGTTAGAATGACTATCATCAGAAAACAAACAGAGCAGCTATATTCAAGATAAAATGCTTTCCCACCAGAAACAAACAAAAAAAGAGATACTCAAAAACAAACAAATAAAAAATAAGTGATAGCAAGTATTAGAAATTAGGTAGAAGAAAAGGAGCCCTATACACTTTTGGTGGAAATGTCAATGGTACTATCAATATGGAAAACAATATCAAGTTTCCTCAAAACTTTAAAAGTAGGGCTACCATGTGATCCAACAATTCCACTTCTGGATCTATGATCTAAAGGAATAGAAACAGGATTTAAAGATATATTTTCATTTTCATGTTCTCGTGTTCCTTGCAGTATTGTTCACAATAGTAAAAATTTAGAGAGAACCTAAATGTCCATCAACAGATGACAATATGATCTATAGCTCTATCTATCTATCTACACTTATGCATTATATGTTCAGACATGAGAAGGAATGAAATTCTGTTACTTGGAACAACATGTATGAACATTTTATGCATTCAGTTCAGTTCAGTTCAGTCGCTCAGTCGTGTCCGACTCTCCGCGACCCCATGAATCACAGCACGCCAGGCCTCCCTGTCCATCACCAACTCCCGGAGTTCACTCAAACTCATGTCCACAGAGTCGGTGATGCCATCCAGCCATCTCATTCTCTGTCGTCCCCTTCTCCTCCCACTCCCAACCTTTCCCAGCATCAGAGTCTTTTCCAGTGAGTCAACTCATCGCATGAGGTGGCCAAAGTATTGCAGTTTCAGCTTTAGCATCAGTCCTTCCAATGAACACCCAGGATTGATCTCCTTTAGAATGCACTGGTTGGATCTCCTTGCAGTCCAAGGGACTCTCAAGAGTCTTCTCCAGCACCACAGTTCAAAAGCATCAATTCTTCGGCGATCAGCTTTCTTCACAGTCCAACTCTCACATCCATACATGGCCACGGGAAAAACCATAGCCTTGACTAGATGGACCTTTGTTGGCAAAGTAATGTCTCTGCTTTTTAATATACTATCAAGATTGGTCATAAATTTCCTTCCAAGTAGTAAGCGTCTTTTAATTTCATGCTAAGTGAAATATACCATTCAGAGAAAGATAAATATTATGATCACTTATATGTGAGGTATACTAGAGTCAAGTCATAGAGAGAAAGAATTGAATGGTGGTAATTAGGGCCTTTTTTTGGGGGGGGGCTGTTAGGTCTAACAGGTCTTGTAGGTCTTCATAGAACCATTCAACTTCGGCTTCTTCAGCATTACTGGTTGGGGCATAGGCCTGGATTACTGTAATATTGAATGGTTTGCCTTGGAAACAAACAGAGATCATTCTGCCGTTTTTAAGATTGCATCCAAGTACTGCGTTTTGGACTCTTTTGTTGACCATGATGGCTACTCCATTTCTTCTAAGGGATTCCTGCCCACAGTAGTAGATATAATGGTCATCCGAGCTAAATTCACCCTTTCCAGTCCATTTTAGTTCACTGATTCTTAGAATGTCGACGTTCACTCTTGCCATCTCCTGTTTGACCACTTCCAATTTGCCTTGATTCATGGACCTAACATTCCAGGTTCCTATGCAATATTGCTCTTTACAGCATCAGACCTTGCTTCTATCACCAGTCACATCCACAACTGGGTATTGGTTTTGCTTTGGCTCCATCCCTTCATTCCTTCTGGAGTTATATCTCCACTGACCTCCAGTAGCATACTGGGCACCTACCGACCTGGGGAATTCCTCATTCAGTATCCTATCATTTTGCCTTTTGATACTGTTCATGGGGTTCTCAAGGCAAGTATACTGAAGTGGTTTGCCATTCCCTTCTCCAGTGGACCACATTCGGCTGTGGTCCATGTGATCAGATCAACTAGTTTCCTGTGATTATGATTTCAGTGTGTCTGCCCTCTGATGCCCCATCGCAATACCTACCATCTTATTTGAGTTTCTCTTACCTTGGTTGTGGGATATCTCTTCACAGCTACTCCAGCAAAGCGCAGCTGCTGCACCTTACCTTGGACAAGGGGTATCTCCTCAAGGCTGTCCCTCCTGACCTTGAACGTGGAGTAGCTCCTCTCAGGCCCCTGCACCCGTGCAGCCTATGGTTTTCCAGTGGTCATGTATGAATGTGAGAGTTGGACTGTGAAGAAAGCTGATCGCCGAAGAATTGATGCTTTTGAACTGTGGTGTTGGAGAAGACTCTTGAGAGTCCCTTGGACTGCAAGGAGATCCAACCAGTCCATTCTAAAGGAGATCAATCCTGGGTGTTCATTGGAAGGACTGATGCTAAAGCTGAAACTCCAATACTTTGGCCACCTCACGCGATGAGTTGACTCACTGGAAAAGACTCTGATGTTGGGAAGGATTGGGGGCAGGAGGAGACGGGGACGACAGAGAATGAGATGGATGGATGGCATCACCGACTTGATGGACATGAGTTTGAATGAACTCCGGGAGTTGGTGATGGACAGGGAGGCCTGGCATGCTGTGATTCATGGGGTCGCAAAGAGTCGGACATGTCTGAGTGACTGAACTGAACTGAACTGAACTGAACTGAATTAGGGCCTGGGTGGTAAAGGAACTGAATAAATGTTGGTCAAAGTACAAACTTCCCGTTTCTAGGGATCTAATATACAGTATGGTAACTATGTTAAAAATACTGTGTTATATATTTGAAAGTTGTTACAGAGTAAGACTTAAATGTTAATACTGCAAAAAAGAAATGTTAATTTTGTAACAAGATGGAGCTATAAACTAAAGCAATGGTGATTATAATTTTGCATTTTATAAGCTGTCAATTCAACACAATGTACAACTTAAAGTTACACAATGTCATATGTTAATTATAATTCAATAAATCTGGAAAAAATTAACTTTTATCATAAAAGTAAAAACAAATGCAGTATAGAAGTTCTAAAAGAAGATTTATAGAAGCAGAGAATATATTTGAACAAATAAAGGCTGAAAACTTTCCAAATTTGAAGAAAGATATTCACCTACAAAAAAATTAAATTATTCCAATTAGAATAAACTCAAAGATTCTCAAAGTGAAAGACTTTAAAATCTAACTTTTAAAAGCAAATACAAAGAGAAATGTTGAATCACCAAGAGAGAAATAACCCATAACATAACAGGGATCCTTAAAATGATAATTAGAAGAAATCTCAGCAGAACTCTTTCATGGCAGAAGACTGTGGGATGATATATTTAAAGTCATGAAAGAAAACACCAATCCACTGAGAATTGTATGTCCAGAAAAATCATCTTTATTTTTTTTATTGGAGGCAAATCTTTAGAATATTAAAAATATTAAAACGTTTTCAGATAAACAAGAGTTAATTTTATTAGCAATAGACCTATTCCACAATAAATGCTGAAGCAATTCATTCAGTTTGAAATGGTGCTACCTAATAACTGAAACTATATAATAATTAATTTTTTTCATTAAAGGTAAATACAGGGACAAATATAAATACAGTATTATTTGTGATTTTGGTTTCCAACTCTGCTGTTTATTCTTTTATAAGACATTAAAAGAAAAACTTAAAATGATTTTATATCTAGGTTAATGGATACACAACATGTAAAGATGAAATACATCAATCACATAATGCAGAATGAAATGTAAATTAGTTCTTGTCTGAAATTGAAGTTAAGTTGGTATTAGTTAAAAATTGGATTTTAAAACTTTTAGTTGGTATATGAAACCCCTGTGGTAACTACAAAGAATATTTTTATAGAATATATGATAGTAAATGAGAAGAGAATCAAAATAAGTCATATATAAAACCAACTAAACACAAAGAGGAAGGAAGGAAGGAAATGAGGAAAAGTATTGATACAAGATATACAAAAAAATTCCCTTCATGGATCACAGCCTTGTCATGGTGAAGGAAATTCTATAACTCGGTGAAGCTATGATCCATGCCTTGCAGGGTCACACAAAATGGGTGGGTCATAGTGAAGAATTCTGACAAAATGTGGTCCACTGGAGGAGGGAATGGTAAACCACTCCAACATTCATGCCACGAGAACTCCATGAACAAGATGAAAAGGCAAAAAGTTATGACACCAGAGATGATTATCCCAGGCCAGAAGCTGTCCAATATGTTACTGGGGAAGCATGCATGCGTTCTAAGTCGCTTCAGTCATGTTCAACTCTTTGCGAACCTATGGACTATAGCCCTCCAGGCCCCTCTGTTCATGGGATTCTCCAGGCAAGAATACAGTACTGGGGAAGAGTGAACAGCAATTATTAATAGCTCCAGAAAAAAAATGAAGTGGCTGGACTAAAGTGGAAACAACACTCAGTTGTGGATGTGTCTTGTGGTGAAAGTAAATCTTAATGCTCTAAAGAACCATATTTCATAGGTACCTGGAATGTTAGGTAATGCTACATAAATTAAGGTAAATTGAATATTGTCTATCAGGAGATGGTAAGAGTGGACATTGACATGTTAGGAATCAGTGAACTTAAAAAGGACAGGAATGGGCAAATTTAATTCAGATAACCATTATGTCTACTACTGTGGGCAAGCGCTGGAGAAGGAAATGGCAACTCACTCCAGTATTCTTGTCTGAAAAACCCCAAGGACAGATGAGCCTGGCAAGTTACAGTCCAAAGTGTTGGAAAGAGTCAGACATGACTGAGTACCTACACTGTGTGCAAGAATGCCTTAGAAGAAACGGAGTAGCCCTCATGGTCAACAAAAGAGTCTGAAATGCATTACTTTGGTACAATCTCAAAAACGATAGAATGGTCTCTGTTCATTTCCAAGGCAAATCATTCAGCATCACAGCAATCCAGTCTATGCTCCAACCACTAATGCAAAAAAAGCTGAAGTGGAATGTTTCTATGAAAACATACAAGAATTTCTAGAATTAACATTAAAAAAAAGATGTCATTTGCAGCATAGGAGATTGGGACCAAAAAAAAAAAAAAAATCAGGAAGCCAAGAGATATCTGGAGTATCAGGCAGGTTTGGTGTTGGAGTGCAAAATGAATCAGGGGAAAGGCTAACAGAGTTTTGTCAAGAGAACACACTAGTCATAACAAATCTTCTTCTTCTTCAAAAAAAAAACAAGAGACAACTCTACACTGTTGAGTACCATATGGTCAGTACCGAAATCAGATTGATCATATTTTTTTGCAGCTGAAAATGGAAAAGCTCCATAAAATTAGCAAAACCAAGACCTGGAGCAGACTATGGCTCAGATCATCAGCTTCTTATTCCAAATCTCAGACTTATATTGAAGAAAGTAGGGAAACCCACTAGGCAACTCAGGTTTGATGTAAATCAAATTCCTTATGATTGATTACACAGTGGATGTGATGAATAGATTCATTGGATTAGATAGGTAGACAGAGTGCCTGAAGAACTATGGAAGGAGAATTGTAACATTGTATGGAGGAGGCAGGGACCAAACCATCCTAAAGAAAAAGGAATGCAAGTAGGCCAAGTGGTTGTCAGAAGAGGCTTTAAAAATAGTTAAGGAAAGAAGAGAAGCGAAAGGCAAAGAAGAAAAGGAAAGATATACCCAACTGAATGCAGAATTCCTTGAGAACAGAACTGATAAGATCTTCTTAAACAGTGCAAAGAAATAGAGGAAAACAATACAATGGGAAAGCTGGAGACCTCTTCAAGAAAATTGGAGATACCAAGGGAACATTTCATTCAAGAATGGACATGATAAGAGACAGAAATGGTAAGGACCTAACAGAGGCAGAAGAGATTAGGAAGAGCTGGCAAGAATACACAGAAGAACTGTACAAAAATACCTTAATGACAAAGATAACCATGATGATGTGATCACTCGCCTAGAATCAGACATCCTGGAGTGAAGTCACATGGGCCCTAGGAAGCATTACTCTGAACAAAGCTACTGGAGGTGATGGAATTTCAGTTGAGCTATTTCAAATCCTAAAATAATACTGTTAAAGTGCTGAACTCAGTATGTTAGCAAATTTGGGAAATTCAGCAGTGGCCACAGGACTGGAAAAGGCCAGCTTTCATTCAAATCCCGAAGAAAGGCAATGTCAAAGAATTTTCAAACTACAGTACAATTGCACTCATTTCACATGGTAGCAAAGGAATGCTCAAAATTTTTCAAGTTAGGCTTAAACAGTACATTAACTGAGAGATGGGGAACATATGTAGACCTGGGGCAGATTCATGTCAGTGTATGAGAAATTTCAAATGTAATAGCTGGATTTGCAAAAGGGAGAGGACCAGATATCAAATTGCCAACATCCTTTGGATAATAGAAAAAACACGAGATTCAAAATAAACATCTATTTTATCTTCATTGACTATGCTAAAACCTTTGATTGTGTGTATTTAAACAAACAGAAAAATTCTTCAAGTGATGGGATCATTAGACCACCTTACCTGTCTCCTGAGAAACCTGAATGCAGGTCAAGAAACAACAGTTAGAACTGGACATGGAACAGACTGGTTACAAATTGGAAAAAGATTACAACAAGGCTGTATATTGTCACCCTGCTTGTTTATCTTATATGCACAGTACATCAGCTGGGATGGATGAAGCATGAGCTGGAATCAAGATTATCAGGAGATATATCAACAACCTCAGATATGCAGATGGTACCAGTTTAATGGCAGAAATTGAAGAGGAATTAAAGTTTCTTGATGAGGGTAAAAGAGAAGAGTGAAAAACCTGGCTTAAAACTCAACATTACAGCTCTCCAGAGTAGGCACACTGTGCACCTGAGGTGGTACTCTCACGGTGCACCCAGGAAAATGAGGGATGGGGCACACAGTCCCACACAGACACACAGTTCACCTGAGACAGTGTGTTCAGCAAGCACCAGGTCGCCTGAGCTGCTCGGATCTGGGAAGAGTAAAAAATGCACATCTCATCCGAGTCTGTGCCCTTGTGGAGTACCCGGGCACTTGAGCCACTTAAACTGGAAAGTGTATGAAACGCAGTGTCCACTTGGGACAGTGCTCTTGAAGAGCATCATAGAGCCTGAGCAGTGTATTCCAGGGAGGCACACACCGCCTTGGGTTATGGCAAAGCCAGTGTGTTCCATACATTGTGAGCACTCCCCAGACATGCCAGTGGTACTTTTTGCAGT
This sequence comes from Moschus berezovskii, assembly GCF_049115385.1. Lineage (NCBI taxonomy): Eukaryota > Metazoa > Chordata > Mammalia > Artiodactyla > Moschidae > Moschus > Moschus berezovskii. The sequence continues at coordinate 68,388,492 of NC_142488.1, forward strand.
GTCCCTCCTTACCCACAACACAAGTGAACAAGTGAGCCTAAATGAGTGGCCACCTTCGCCCCCTCTGTCAGTGCGGAAATGAGACACTGAAGAGACTTGCAAACAGAGGAAGCCAAAATAAAGAAGAGGGAACCACTCTGGAAGTGACAGGTACAACAGATTAAAACCTTGTAGTTAACACTGAGTGTGCTTTGGAAGGGGATCTATAGAACCTGAAAACAAGTACAAGCTGGAATAAGGAACTATATGACACTGAATTGACCCCACACTGCCCACAATAGCTCCAAAGAAATTCCTAGATATATTATTACTATTATCACTTTCTAATATTTAAAAATAATTAAGCTCTTTGTTACTCCTTTAATTTTCATTTTATAACCTACTATTACTTTGAAAATAAAAGTATATATACATTTTTAAAATTTTTGTGATTGATTTTGTTTCGTATCTTTATACTGTAATTTTGAGAGTCTAACTTCTATCCTAGATTTTTAATCTTTGCTTTTTGATATTTGTTATTAATTTTGTACCATTACAAATCTAATTTTCAGTATTCATATTCACTTAGGAATTTAATTACTGACTTGATTGCTCTCTCCCCTTCTGGATCTCCCATTTCTTCCCAGGTCATCTCTATATCCTCTCTTCTCTACTTAACTCTGTGAATCTCTCTGGGTGTTCTGGGCTGTGGAGAACACTTAGGGAATGGATTACTGGCTAGATTTGTCTCTCCCCTTTTGACTCCCCTTCTCCTCCTGGTCACCTCTATCTCCCTCCTCCCTCTTCTCTTTGTAACTTGGTGAATCTCTCTGGGTGTTCCTCACTGTGGAGAACTGTTTCACCATTAACCTAGATGTTTTATCATCTATGCTGTATGGATGGATAAGTCTTGAGGTTACGTAAGAGAAGGACTGAAAGCCAGAGGCAGGAGGTTTAACTCCACAACTTGAGAACATTAGAGAACTCCTGATTTCAGGGAATATTTATAAACAAGAGTTCACCCAAAAGTCTCCATACCTACACTGAAACCAAATGCCATTAAGGTCCACTGCAAGACATACCACACTAATTCTCCAACAAAACAGGAACACAAACCTGAACATTAAAAGACAGGCTGCCCAAAGTCATACCAAACCCATGAACACCCCAAAACTCACTACTGGACAATTGATTGCACTCTAGAGAGAAGAAATCCAGCTCCACCCACCAGAACACAAACACAAGCTGCCCCAACCAGGAAACCTTAACAAGCCATGACTCCAACCCCACCCACAGGGAGCAGACTCCACAATAAAAAGGAACAATGAACTTCCAGCCTACAGAAAGGACACCACAAACACAGAAATGTAAACAAAATGAAAAGGCAGAGAAGTATTCAGCAGGTAAAGGAACATGATAAATACCTACAAAACCAAACAAGAGGAGGAGATAGGGAGTCTACCAGAAAAAGAATTCAGAATAATGATAGTAAGCATGATCCAAAATCTTGAAAACAAAATGGAATTACAGATAAATAGACTGGAGACAAGGATTGAGAAGATGCAAGAAAAGTTTAATAAGGAACTACAAGAAATACAGAAGAGTCAATCAATAGTGAATAATGCAGTAACTGAGATCTAAAGCACCCTGGAGGGAACCAACAGTAGAATAACTGAGGCTGAAGAGAGGATAAGTGAGTTGAAAGGTAGAATGGTGGAAATAAATGAAGCACAGAGGAAAAAAAGTAAAAATAATTAAAAATAAATGAGGGCAACCTCAGAGACCTCTGGGACAATATTAAATCCTACAACATTCGAATCATAGGTGTCCAAGAAGAAGAAGACAAAAGAAAAAGGCATGAGAAAATACTTCAGTAGATAATAGTTCAAAACTTCCTTAAAATGGGGAAGGAAATAACCACCCAAGTCCAAGAAAACCAGAGAGCCCCAAACAAGATAAACCCAAGAGAAAACACCCCAAAACTGACATTAATCAAACTAATAAAGAGCAAATATTAAAAGCAGCAAGGGAAAAGCAACAAATAACACACAAGGGGATCCCCATAAGGATAACAGTTGATCTTTCAATAGAAACTCTTCAGGACAGAAGGCAATGGCAGGGCATAATTAAAATGATGAAAGATAAAAACCTACAACCAAGACTATTCTACCCAGCAAGAATCACATTTGATATGAAGGAGTAATCAAAAGCTTTACAGACAAGCAAAAGCTGAGAGAAGTCAGCACCACCAAACCAGCTCTTCAACAAATGTAAAGGATCATCTCTAAACAGGACACAGAAAAGGTTTACAAAATTGAACCCCAAACCAAAACGTAATGGGATCATACTTATTATTAATTACCTTAAATGTACATGGGTTCAATGCCATAAACAAAAGACTGGCCAAATGGATACAAAAACAAGACCCCTATATATGCTTTCTACAAGAGATCCACTTTAAACCAAGGGACACATACAGACTGAAAGTGAAGGGATGGAAAAAGAGGTTTCATTGAAATGGAGACCAAAGGAAAGCAGGAGTAACAATACTCATATCAGATAAAATAGATTTTGAAATAAAGACTGTGAAAAGCGACAAAGAAGAACACTACATAATAATCAAAGGATCAATCCATGAAGAAGATATAACAATTATAAATACATATGTACCCAACATAGGAGCACCTCAAAACGTAAGGCAAATGCTAACAAGTATGAAAGGTGAAATTAACAGTAACACAATGATAGTGGGAGACTTTAATACTACACTCACACCTATGGATAGATCAATCAAACAGAAAATTAGCAAGGAAACACAAACTTTAAATGATACAATGGAAACCAGTCATATCTAGTTGATATCTATAAGGCATTTCACTCCAAAACGATGAATTTCACCTTTTTCTCAAGTGCACACGGAACATTCTGCAGGATAGATCACATACTGAGCTATAAATCTAGCCTTAGTAAATTAAAAAAATAATTGAAATCATTTCAAGCATCTTTTCTGATCACAATGCAGTAAGATTAGATGTCAATACAGGGGAAAAAAATCTTTAAAATGCAAACATATGTAGACTAAACAACACACTTCTGAATAAGCAACTGATCATGGAAGAAATAAAAAATGAAATAAAAATACACGAGGAAAAAAAAAAAAAAGAAAACATGACAACCAAAAACCTATGGGTTTCAGTAAAAGCAGTGCTAAGAGAAGGGTTCTTAGCAATAAAAGCTTACCTCAAGAAACAAGAGAAACATCAAATAAATGACCTAAATTTAAAACTAAAGCTACTAGAAAAAGAAGAAATGAAGAACTCCAAAGTTAGTAGAAGGAAAGAAATAATAAAAAACCGAGCAGAAATAAGTGAAGAAGAAATGAAGGAGACTGTAGCAAAAATGACAAAACTAAACGCTGGTTCTTTGAGAAGATAAAATAGACAAACCATTAGCCAGACTCATCAAGGGAAAAAAAAGGAGAAGAATCAAATCAATAAAATTAGAAATGAAAATGGAGACATCACAACAGACAACACAGAAATACAAAGGATCATGAGACTACTCTCAGCAACTATATGCCAGTAAAATGAACAACTTCAAAGAGTTGAACAAAATCTGATAGAAAAATATAACCTTCCAAAATTAAATCAAGAAGAAATAGAAAATCTTGAGAAGCACATCACATGTATGGAAATCAAAACTGTAATAAAAATCTTCCAACAGGAAGCCTGCCAGCGTATCTTGCTTGCCATCAGCTGCAAACGTGAAGTGTCCCTCCAGGACCATGTTTCAGACAGGCAGATTTTTTACCATCTGAGACACAAGGGAAGTCCAGGGGTGGCCTTAGATCTTCCTTATAACTAGACAGGGCACTGCTGCCTTGTCTCTCTCTGTGAACCTGAAATCAAGCCCTGAGCCTTTGGAGTAGGAGTACTGACTCCAAGATCCTAGACAACCAGAGAGCTAACCCTAGGGAGTATAAAATAGTGAGAACTCACACAAAGGAAACCACTTCTATACAAGACCCTGTATCACCCAACCACCAGTAGCATCCTGTGCAAGACAGCTTATCTAAACAACAAACAAAACAAAAGTACAAATCCACTCATCAGCAGACAGGAATACCACCTCACTCATCCTTGCCCATCAGAGGAATAACAAACAAGCAAACAGATAAACAAAAACTCAGCACTCATCTCACCCTATAGGAAGCTTACACAAACCATTGGGCCAATCTTAGGAGGGCAGCAACCAAAAGGAAAAAAGAATCCAACCTTCTTCAAGGAAAGAATTCAACTTTCCTTGAAGCCTGGGAAAGGAGACCTCAAACACAACAATGTAAAAAAGAAAAGAAAAAAAAAAGGCAGAAAAATACTGCACAAATAAAGGAACAAACTAGAAACACAGAAGCCGAAATAAAAGAAGAGGAAATTAGCAAACTACCTGAAAAAGAATTCAGAATATTGATAGTAAAGATGATCAAAAACCTTGAAAACAAAATGGAGAAAGTGCAATAATCAAGTAACAAAGACCTGGAAAATTCCATGGACAAAGGAGTCTGGTAGGCTGCAGTTCATGGGGTCACAAAGAGTTGGACATGACTGAGCCACTTCACTTCACTTCACTAGAAGAATTAAAGAATAAACATACTGAGACAAACAACACAATTACTGAAATTAAAAATACTCTGGAAGGAATAAATAGCAGAACATCTGAAGCAGAAGAAAAAATCAGTGAGCTGGAAGATAAAATGGTAAAAACAACATATGAAGAGCAGATTAAAGTAAAAAGAATGAAAACAGCAGAGGATGGTCTTGGAGACCTCAGGGACAATATCAAATGCACCAATATTCGAATTATAGGGGTCCCAGAAGAAGAATAGAAAAAGAAAGGGTATGACAAAATTTTTGAAGTGATTATAGTTGAAAATTTCCTCAACATGGAAAAAGAAATAGTCAATCAAGTACAAAAGGCACAAAGAGTCCCATACAGGATAAATCTAAGGAGTAACACACCAAGAAACTTACAAGTCAAGCTAACAAAGACTAAACAGAAAGAATATTAAAAGCAGCAAGGGAGAAGCAACAAGTAACATACAAGGGAAACCCCATATGTTCAACAACTTATCTTCCAGCAGAAACTCTGCAGGCCAGGAGGTAATGGCAGGATATATTTAAAGTAGTGGAAGGGAAATATCTACAACCAAGATTACTGTACCTGGCAAGGATCTCATTCAAAATTGATGGATAAATTAAAAATCTTTTCAGACAAGCAAAAGTTAAGAGAATTCAGTACCACCAAACCAAATTTGCCACAAATGTTAAAGGGACTTATATAGTCAAGAAACACAAGATAAGAAAAAAGCTCTAGAAAATCAATCCCTCCAAATTAAGGAAATGGCAATAGGAACATATATATCAATAATTATTTTAAATGTAAATGGATTAAAAGCTCCAACCAAAAGACACAGACTAGCTGAATGAATACAAAAACAAGGCCCATATATATGCTATCTACAAGAAATAGACTTCAGACCTCAAGACACATATAGACTGAAAGTGAGAGGATAGAAAAATATATTCCATGCAAATGGGAAGCAACAGAAAGCTGTCGTAGCAATCCTAATATCAGACACAATACCTTAAAATAAAGAAGATTGAAGGAGGTAAGGAAGGAGATTACATAATGATCAAGGGATCAATTCAAAAGGATGCCACAACAATTGCAAATATCTATGCACCCAACATAGAAGCATCTAAATAGATAAGACAAACAGTAACAGACATTAAAGGAGAAATTGACAGTAACACAATAATAGTAGGAGACTTTAACACCCCAATTACACTGATGGACATATCATCAAAATGGAAAATTAATAAGGAAACACAAGTCTTAAATGATACTTTAGATGAAATGGATCTCATTGATACCTTTAAGACTTTTCATCCAATGCAAAATAATACACCTTCTTCTCAAGTGCACATGGAATATTTTCCAGGATAGACCACATCTTGGGTCACAAATCAAACCCCAGTAAATTTAAGAAAATTTAAATTGCATCAAGCATCTTCTCTGACCACAATTCTATGAGACTAGATATCAACTACAAGAAAAAAGTGTAAGAAACACAAACACATGGAGATTAAACGGCACGTTTCTAAATAACCAACACGTTACCGAAGAAATCAAAAGGGAAATAAAAAAATAATTCTAGAAACACATGACAATGAATATACAACAACTCAAAACCTATGGGTTGTAGCAAAAGCAGTTCTAAGAGGGAAGTTTATAGCAATACAACCCTAACTCAAGGAACAAGAAAAAACTTTGCATAGACAACCTAACTTTACACCTGAAACAACTGGGAAAAGAAGACCAAAAACCCCCAAAATTAGTAGAAGGAAAGAAATCATACAGATTCGAGCAGAAATAAATGAAAAATAAGTGAAAGAAACACTAGTAAAAATTAATAAAACTGAAAGATGGTTCTTTGAGAAAATAAACAAGATTGACAAACATTTAGCCAGACTCATCAAGAAAAAAAGAGAGAAGAATCAAATCAGCAAAATTGGAAATGAAAAAGGAGAGGTCACAACAGACAATGCAGAAATACAAAGGATTATAAAAGAATGTTATGAACAACTCTAATGGCAATAAAATAGATAACCTGGAAGAAATGGACAGATTCCTAGAAAAGTTCAATCTTCTGAGACTTAACCAGTAAGAAATAGAAATTATGAACAACCCCATTACAAGCACTGAAATTGAACCTGTGATCAAACATTTAGAGAAGAGCTAATGCCTATCCTTCTAAAACTCTTTCAAAAAATTCAAGAGGAAATAAGACTTTCAAACTCATTCATAGAGGCCACCATCACCCTGATACGAAAACCAGACAAAGACAACACAAGAAAGAAAACTACAGGTCAATATCACTGATGAACATAGATGCAGAAATCCTCAATAAAATTTTAGCAAACACAATTTGGCAACACATCAACAAACTCATATACTATGATTGAGTTAGGTTTATTCCAGGGATGCAAGGATTCTTCAATATACGCAAATCAATCAATGTGATACACCATATTAACAAATGGAAAGATAAAAACCATATGATAATCTCAGTAGATGAAGAAAAAGACTTTGACAAAATTCAGTACCCATTTATGCTAAAAAACTCTTCAAAAAATGGGCATAGAAGGAACCTACCGCAACATTGTAAAGGCCATATATGATAAACCAACACCAAACATTATTCTCAATGGTGAAAAACTGAAAGCATTCCCCCTAAGATCAGGAACAAGACAAGGGTGTCCACTTTTGCCACTGCTATTTCAAAATTGTTCTGGAAATTCTAGCTACAGCAATCAGACAAGAAAAAGAAGTAAAAGGAATCCAGATCGGAAAAGAAGTAAAGCTCTCACTGTTTACAGATGACATGATACTGTACATAGAAAACCCTAAAGATAGTATCAGAAAATTACTAGAGCTAATCAATGAATTTAGCAAACTTGGAAGATACAAAATCAATAAACAGAAATCACTTGCATTTCTAGATACTAACAATGATAAATCAGAAAGAGAAATTAAGGAATCATCCCCGTTCACCATTGCAGCAAAAATAATTAAATATCTAGGAACAAACCTCCCTAAGGTGACAAAAGAACTGTACATAGAAAATTATAAGACACTAATGAAACAAATGAAAGATGACATAAATAGTTTGAGAGAAATTCCATATTCCTGGGTAGGAAGAATCTATATTGTGAAACTGACTATACTACCAATACAATCTACAGATTCAGTGCAATCTCTATCAAATTACTAAGGGCATTTTTCAGAGGAGTAGAACAAAAATTTTCACAATTCATATGGAAACACAAAAGACCCAGAATAGTGAAAGCATTCTTGAGAAAGAAGAATGGAGCTGTAGGAATCTACCTTCCTGACTTCAGGTTATACTACAAAACTACAGTCATCAGCACAGTATGGTATGGGCACAAATACAGAAATACAGACCAAAGCCCAGAAATAAACCCACGCACATATGGGTACTTTAATTTTTACAAAAGATGCAAGAATATGCAATGGGGTAAAGACAGCCTCTTCAATAAATGGTGCTGGGAAAACTGGACAGCTACATGTAAAAGAATGAAATTAAAACACTTCTTAACACCATACACAAAGATAAACTAAAAATGGATTAAAGACCTAAATGTAAGACCAAAATCTATAAAACTCCGAGAGGAAAACATAAGCAGAACACTCTCTGACATAAATCAAGAAAGGTCCTCTATGACCCACCTTCTAGAGTAATGAAAATAAAAACAAAACTAAACAAGTGGGACCTGATTAAACTTAAAAGCTTTTGCACAGCAAAGGAAACTATAAGCAAGGTGAAAAGACAACTCTCAGAATGGGAGAAAATAATAGCAAATGAAACAAGTGACAAAGGAATAATTTCCAAAATATACAATCAGCTCATACCAGAAAAACAAACAACCCAATTAAAAAGTGGGAATAAGACCTAAACAGACATTTCTCCAAAGAAGACATACAGATGACTAACAAAGACATGCAAAGATGCTCAAAATAACTCATTATTGTAATACACATCAAAACTACAATGAGATATCACTTCACACTGGTCAGAATGGTCATCATCAAAATGTCTACAAACAGTAAATGCTGGAGAGGGTGTGAGAAAAGGGAAAGATCTTGCACTGTTGGTGGGAATGTAAATTGATACAGACACGGTGGAAAACAGTATGGAGATTCCTTTTAAAACTAGGAATAAAAGCATCACATGGCTCAGCAATTCCACTCCTAGGTATATACACTGAGGAAACAAAAATGAGAGACACATGTATCCAAAAGTTCATTGCAGCACTATTTACAATGGCTAGAACATGGAAGTAATGTAGCTGTCCATTGACATATGAATGGATAAAGAAGTTGTGGTACATATACACAATGGAATATTACTAAACCATAAAAAGCAATGCATTTGAGTCAGTTCTAATGAGGTGGATGAATCTAGAACCTATTATACAGAGTGAAATGAGTCAAAAGAGAAAGATACATATCTGATATATTCTAAAGCAAATATATGGAATCTAGAAAAATGGTACTGATGAATTTATTTATAGGGCAACAATGGAGAAACAGACATAGAGAATAGAAATGTGGACATAGGGAGAAGGAAGGAGAGGGTGAGATGTATGGAAAGAGTAACGAGGAAACTTACATTACTATATGCAAAATAGGTAGCTAATGGGAATTTGCTGTATGGCTTATGAAACTCACACAGGGGCTATGTATCAATCTAAAGGGTTAGGATTTGAGGGAGATGGGAGGTAGATTCAAAAGGGAAAGTATGTATGTATACCTATGGCTGATTTATGTTGAAGTTTGACAGAAAAACAGTAAAAATTTATAAAGCAATTACCTTTCAATAAAAATAAATAAATGTAAAGAAAAGGAAATCTTCCATCAAACAAAAGCCCAGGACCAGATGGCTTCATAGGTGAATTCTACCAAAACTTTACGGAAAAGCTTACACCTATCCTATTCAAGCTCTTCCAGAAATTTGCAGAGGAAGGTAAACTCCCAAAATTATCCTGAGAGGCCACAATCACCCTAATACCAAAACGTGACAAAGATGCCACAAAAAAAGAAAACTACAGGCCAATATCACTGATGAGCATAGATGCAAAAATCCTCAACAAAATTCTAGCAAACAGAATCCAACAACATATTTTAAAAGATCATGCATCATGACCAAGTGGGCTTTATTCCAGGGATGCAGGATTCTTCAGTATTCAGAAATCAATCAATGTGGTACAACACATTAACAAATTGAAAGATAAAAACAATTTGATTACCTCAGTAGATGTACAGAAAGGCTTTAACAGAATTCAGCATCCATTTATGATAAAAATCCTACAGAAAGCAGGCGTAGAAAGAATAAGCCTCCACATAATAAAAGCCATCTACAATAAACCCACAGCAAACATTATTCTCAGTGGTGAAAAGCTGAAAACATTTCCTCTAAAATTAGGAACAAGACAAGGGTGCTCAGTCTCAACAATACTATTCAACATAGTTTTGGAAGTCCTAGCAGAGGCAATAAGAGAAGAAAAAGAAATAATAGGAATACAGATTGGAAAAGAAGAAGTAAAACTCACTGTTTGCAGATGATACGATCATCTACATAGAAAACCCTAAAGACACTACCAGAAAATTACTAGAGCTAACCAATGAATATAGTAAAGTTGCAGGATATAAAATTAATACACAGAAATCTCTTGCATTCTTATATACTAACAATGAGAAAACAGAAAGAGAAATTAAGGACACAATCCCTGTCACCATTGCACCAAAAGGAATAAAAAACTTCAGTTAAGTTCAGTCTCTCAGTCGTGTCCGACTATTTGCAACCCCATGAATCACAGCATGCCAGGCCTCCCTGTCCATCACCAACTCCCGGAGTTCACTCAAACTCATGTCCATTGAGTCGGTGATGCCATCCAGTCATCTAATTCTCTGTCGTCCCCTTCTCCTCCCGTCCCCAATCCTTCCCAGCATCAGAGTCTTTTCCAGTGAGTCAACTCGTCGCATGAGGTGGCCAAAGTATTGGAGTTTCAGCTTTAGCATCAGTCCTTCCAATGAACACCGAGGATTGATCTCCTCTAGAATGGACTGGTTGAATCTCCTTGCAGTCCAAGGGACTCTCAAGAGTCTTCTCCAGCACCACAGTTCAAAAGCATCAATTCTTCGGTGATCAGCTTTCTTCACAGTCCAACTCTCACATCCATACATGACCACTGGAGAAATCATAGCCTTGACTAGATGGACTTTATTGGCAAAGTAATGTCTCTGCTTTTTAATATACTATCTAGGTTGGTCATAACTTTCCTTCCAAGGAGTAAGCGTCTTTTAATTTCATGGCTGCAATCAGTATCCGCAGTGATTTTGGAGCCCAGAAAAATAAAGTCTGACACTTTTTCCACTGTTTCCCCATCTATAAAATACTTAGGAATAAATTTACCTAAGGAAACAAACGACCTATATAAGGAAAACTATAAAACAGTGATGAAAGAAATCAATGATGACACAAATGGATGTAGAAATATACCATGTTCATGGATCAGAAGAATCAATATAGTGAAAATGAATATACTACCAAAGCAACCTACAGATTCAATGCAATCCTTTTCGAGCTACCAATGGCATTTTTCAGAGAACTAGAACAAATAATTTCATGATTTGTGTGGAAACACAAAAACCTCGAATAGCCAGAGGACTCTTGAGAAAGAAGAATTGAACTGGAGGAATCAAACTGCCTGACTTTAGGTTGGTCCCAGATGGCAGAGGAATAGGACAGGGAGACAACTTTCTTCCCCACAAATTCATCAAAAGATTGTTTGAATGTTGAGTAACTTCCACAAAACAACTTCTGAATGCTGGCGAAGGACACCAGGTACCCAGAAAGGCAGCCCATTTTCTTCAAAAGGAGGTAGGACAAAATATAAAAAGACAAAAACAGAGACAAAAGATTTAGGAATGAAGACCCACCCTGGGGAGGATGTCGTGACGGCAGAGAATTTTCTACACAGTAGGAAACTCCCTCATGGTGGTTCTGTAGGGATTTTTGGAATCTCAGAAGGCGACAAACACACACACAAATACACACATAATACAAGCCTAACTGTAACCACCAGCAGAGAGGTAGCCCAGATGCTTGCATCTGCCACCAGCAAGTGGGATCTGGACTGGGAGGCACAGGCTGCATCATTGGTCCTTAGGGTAAGGACTGGGCCAGAATGCCTTGAGGGCAATCTGGGGGAGCTAACGTGAGATAGCAACCCAACACATGGGATTACCAGAGAGACAAAAATAAAAAGCCTTTCCCACAAAAGGCTCTAATGAAGCAGGTGAGCCCTCACAGAACAAAGGATTTAGTAAATATCAAAGAAGAACTAGTCAGCTGCATATAGGCTGCTCCCCACCCCCTGTCCCCCACCCTGAGGTAGACAGGCAGGTGTGTGACAGCCAGAGCCAGAAGGCAAGAGGCTGCTGTAATCTCCGCCCCAGAGATGGAAACTTCCACCAAACGGTGAGCAGGTTCCCAGTTGCTAATCACATCTTCCTGGAATCCTGGACGGTTGATATTTGCCTGGAGTGTCTCAGCCTGAGATCAGCTCCCCAGAGGAGACACACAACACACCTGAGACAGTGCTCTCATGGCACACCTGCGAAACCGAGTGGCTGGGACCCAGGAGGTGACTAAGATGACTTGGCAAGCACCCGGTGGCTTGAGCTGCTCAGACCAGGGAAAGGCACAAAACGCAGAGACAATCCCGGTCTGTGCCCTTATGGAGTACCTGAGAATCTGAGCGGCTTAAACCTGGAAAGTACACAAAATTCAGGGCCCACTTGGGACAGTGCCCTTGCAAAGCACCATGGAGCCTTAGCAGTGTAGACCTGAGAAGCAAACATGGTTTTGGGCTGTGGCAAACCCAGTGTGGTCCATACACTGCGAGCACACCCCACACATGCCAGAAGTATTTGTTCTCAGTGTCCCTCCCTCCCCACAAGACAACTGAACAAGTGAGCTAAGATAAGTGACCCCCTTCGTCCCCTTGTGTCAAGGCAGAAAAGAGACTTGCAAATGGAGGAAGTCAAAAGAAACAAAGAAGAGGGAACTGCTCTGGAAGTGACAGGTGCAATAGATTAAAACCCTGCAATTAATATTGACTGTGCATTGGAAAGGGACCTATAGACCTTGAGAACAAGTACAAGCTGGAAAAAGGAGCTCTCTGACACTGAACTGATCCCACACTACCCACAACAGCTCCAGAAAAATTTCTAGATATATTTTTACTATTATCACTTTTCAATTTATTTTTAAAAAGTTAAACTCTTTATTACTCCTCTAATTTTCATTTTTATAACCTACAATTACCTTGCAAAAAAAGACCTTATTTTTAAAGCAAATTTCATATATACATATTTTTAAATTTTGGTGATTGATTTTGTGTTTTTATATTGTATTTTTGAGAGTCTAACCTCTATTCGAGATTTTTAATCTTTGCTTTTTTATATTTGTTATTAATTTTGTACCTTTAAGAATCTAATCTTCTGTATCCATATTCACTTAGGGATTTGATTACTGGCTTGATTGCTCATTTCCCCTCTGACTCTTCCTTTTATCTCCCAGGTCATCTCTGTCTCCTTCCTCCCCACCCTCTACTCTATTTAACTCTGAATCTCCCTGGGTGTTCCTCGCTGTGGAGAATTGTTTCACTATTAACCTAGATGTTTTATCATCTGTGCTGTATGGATGGAGAAGTCTTGAGGCTATTGTAAGAGAAGGGCTGAAAGCCAGAGGCAGGAGGCTTAACTCCACAACTTGAGAACATGAGAGAACTTCTAAATTCCAGGGAATATTAATATACAAGAGCTCTCCCAGAAATCTCCATGCTGCTGCTGCTGCTGTTAAGTCACTTCCGACTTAACATGTTAACTGTTAAGTCATGTCTGACTCTGTGTGACCCCATAGATGGCAGCTCACCAGGCTCCTCTCTCCCTGGGATTCTCCAGGCAAGAATACTGTAGCGGGTCACCATTTCCTTCTCCAGTGCATGCATGCATGCTATGTCATTTCAGTCGTGTCCAACTCTGTGCGACCCTATGGACAGCAGCCCTTCAGGCTCCTCTATCCACAGGATTCTCCAGGCAAGAATACTGGAGTGGGTTGCCATTTCCTTCTCCATACCTACACTGAAACCAACCTCCACCCAAGAGCCATCAAGGTCCAGTGCAAGATATACCACACTAATTCTCCAATAAAAAAGGAACACAAACCTGAACATTAAAAGACAGGCTGCCCAAAGTCATGCCAAATCCATAGACACCCCAAAACTCACTATTGGACAATTCATTGTACTCCATAGAGAAGAAATCCAGCTCCACCCACCAGAACACAGACGCAATCTCCCCAACCAGGAAACCGTAACAAGCCACTACTCCCACCCTACCCACAGGGAGCAGGCTCCACAATAAAGAGGAACCACAACTTCAAGCCTACAGAAGGGACACAACAAACATAATAATCTAAACAAAATGAGAAGGCAGAAAAATATTCAGCAGGTAAAGTAACATGATAAATACACATGAAACCAAATAACAGGAGACAAGGAGTCTACCAGGAAAAGAATTCAGAATAATGATAGTAAGCGTGATCCAAAATCTTGAAAACAAAATGGAGTCACAGATAAATAGACTAGAGACAAGGATTTTGAAGATGCAACACGTCTGAGTTCAGAATGTGTTAGAAAGCAACAGTCATCAACACAGTATGGTACTGTAACAAAGACAGAAATATAGATCAGTGGAACAAAATAGAAAGCCCAGAGATAAATGCATTCTCCTATGGACACCTTATCTTTGACAAAGCAGGCAAAAATGTAAAATGGAGAAAAGACAATCTCTTTCACAAGTGGTGCTGGAAAAACTGGTCAACCCACCTGTAAAACAATGAAACTAGAGCACTTTCTAAAACCGTACACAAAAATAAACTCAAAATGGATTGACCACAAATTTTAAAACTCCTAGAGGAAAGCATAGGCAGAACACTCTCTGACATAAATCACAGCAAGATCGTCTATGGCCCACCCTCCAGAGTAATGGAAATAAAAGCAAAAAGAAACAAATGGGAAGTAATTTAACATAAAATCTTCTGCACAATGAAGGAAACGATAAGCAAGGTGAAAAGGCAGCCTTCAGAATGGGAGAAAATAATAGTAAATGAAACAACTGACAACGAATTAATCTCTAAAATATTCAAGCAGCTCATGCAGTTCCATACCAGAAAAATAAACGAGTCAATCAAAAAAATGGGCAGAAGACCTAAATAGACACTTTTCCAAAGACGTACAGATGCTTAACACACATATGAAAAGATACTCAACATCACTCATTTTCAGAGAAATGCAAATCAAAACCCCAATAAGGTGCCATCTCACACAAATCATAATGGCTGCCATCAAAATGTCTACAAACAGTAAATGCTGGAGAGGATATGGAGAAAAGGGAACCCTCTTACACTTGGTTGGAATGTAAACTAGTGCAGTCACTATGGAAAAGAGTGTAGAGTTTCCTTAAGAAACTGGAAATAGAACTGCCATAAAAACCAGATCTGGGGGCCTCTACTCCCACAACTAAGGAGAGAATAACAGAGAATAGGGAAGAGAACAACATGGCAAAGGGGACACCTGCTTAATATCCATGGTGGTCTCTGGTCACCAAACATCAGTCAGACTCCCTAACAAGGGGATAGAGGCACAAGCCTCTTGACCAAGCTCACACCAGGGGACAGATATCAAAAGCAAGAGGAATTATGGTCCTGCAGCCAGTTGAAAGAAGATCACAAACACATTAATTCAGATAAAATGAGAAGACAAAGAAATAAGTTACATATGAAAGAGTGAGATAAACACTGTAAAAACAGCACAATGAAGAGGAGATAGACTATCTACAAGAAAAATAACTCAGAGTAATGATATTAAATATGATCCAATATTTCCGTAAAGGAATGGAGACATGAATTGACACGATACATGAAAAGTTTAACAAAGACCTAGAATAGCTAAAGAACAAGCTAACAGAGATGAACAATAAAATAACTGAGAAAAAAAATACACTACAAGGAATCAATAGCAGAATAACAGAGGCAGAAGAATGGAATGTGACCAGGAAGACAGAATGGTGGAAATCACTGCTGTGGAAGAAAATAAAGAAAAAAAGAATGAAAAGAAATGAGGATGGAGATGGGAGAAAATGACAGAGGAATAAGATGGAGAGATAATTTCCCTCCCTACAAATGCACTGAAAATTCATCTGAATATGGAACAGTTCCTACAGAACAACTTCTGAATGCTAGCAGAGAACCCCAAACTTCCAAAAAGACAAGCCAATCTCCTTAGAATTAGGTAGGGCAAAAGATTAAAAAAGAGACCAAGGATTTCAGGACAGGGAACTTCACCCCAGAGAGGGATTCGTGAAGGAGGAAAAGTTTCTCCACACTAGGAAAACCTCTCACAGGTTGGGTCAGGGGGAGCTTCAGAACCTCTGAGGGTAGAACAACAATGGGTTCTCAGAAGTCAAAACAGAGAGAATTCACCACAGAGATCATTACCAAACAGCAAATCTCAGACAAGAAGTGGCTTGGAGGCCTCTACCCACAGCAGTATGGGGGCGGGCTGCTGAGGTTCAGGCTCACACCCCAGGGAGAGGACCAGGGTTGACTGCAGTGAGGATACTCTGAGGGGGTCAGTGCAATAGCTGAGAGAATCCAAGGAAAAGACTGGGCTTCCCAGAGTGGCAAGAAGCAGTTGTTGACTAGGACACTCTAATTCAATACATTCTCAGATATTGAGAGGCTTAGTGCCTGCAGCCCCCAAAATCAGCAAAGCTGGTCAGAGACCCAGTGGAGGGAATTAGTTCTGAGATTGTAGTTTAAGATCCCAAAAGGTGAAATGTAAGCCATCAGTTCAGTTCAGTTCAGTTCAGTTGCTCAGTCATGTCCGACTCTTTGCGACCCCATGAATCACAGCACGACAGGCCTCCTTGTCCATCACAAACTCCCAGAGTTTGCTCAACCTCATGTCCATAGAGTTGGTGATGCCATCCAGCCATTTCATCCTCTGTCGTCCCCTTCACCTCCTATCCCCAATACCTCCCAGGTTCAGGGTTTTTTCCAATGAGTCAAATCTTTGCATGAGGTGGCCAAAGTATTGCAGTTTCAGCTTTAGCATCAGTCCTTCCAATGAACACCAAGGACTGATCTCCTTAAGGATGGACTGGTTGGACCTCCTTGCAGTCCAAGGGACTCTCAAGAGTCTTCTTCAACACCACAGTTCAAAAGCATCTATTCCTCGATGCTCAGCTTTCTTCACAGTCCAACTATCACATCCATACATGACCACTGGAAAAGCCATAGCCTTGACTAGACAGACCTTTGTTGACAGTGTAATGTCTCTGCTTTTTAATATGTTGTCTAGGTTGGTCATAACTTTCCTTCCAAGGAGTAAGCGTCTTTTAATTTCATGGCTGCAATCAGCATCTGCAGTGATTTTGGAGCCCCCCAAAATGAAGTCTGACACTGTTTCCATTGTTTCCCCATCTGTTTCCCATGAAGTGATGGGACCAGATGCCATGATCTTCGCTTTCCGAATGTGGAGCTTTAAGCCAACCTTTTCACTCTCTTCTTTCACTTTCATCAAGAGACTTTTGAGTTCCTCTTCACTTTCTGCCATAAAGGTGGTGTCATCTGCATATCTGAGGTTATTGATATTTCTCCCAGCAATCTTGATTCCAGCTTGTGCTTCTTCCAGCCATAGCCACTGCCAAAGCCAAGGCAAGTGCGTGAGGTAGTGGACAAAATACTGCTGATGCAGTACCATCACCAGATATGGCAGCTATAACCAGGTTTTGGGCAGCACAGATTACTGCTCACAACTTTCTGGGAGCCTGAGCAGGTTGGCTCTTTCTAGGGACCATGAGCTAGGGCCGATTTCTCTGGAAGAGTACATGATCTGCCTCAGACTGTAACAACATCCAATAGGTTTCAACCAGCACAGGCACTCCCTGCTACATGCCAGTTGTGACTGGCATACCCCTCTTTTCCCCCAGCGAGACTGAGCAAGAATCTCAATAAACCTCAACCTTTGTCCCTCATGTCTTGATGGGGAACAATCACTGCAGAGCTTGGCCCCAAATCAATGCAGAACACCAATGGCTGTGTGAACAAAGAAGAGGAAAGGAATTAGCTCTAGCAGCCTCACGGGCACCAGATTACATACCCACAATTAGCCTGAGACTGTAGGCTTTAGGGACAAATGTGATTTGGGAGCAGTATAAGCTGGAGTAAGGCCAGATCTGAGACTGAGAAGAACTCACAATATCCACAACAGGTGCACAGAACTTCCTAGAAATATTTGAGGAATTTGGTATGAGTTTCACTGGGTGTTCTGAGCTCTTGAGTGTTGCTTTCACCAATCATGTGGGGTTTTGTCTTCTGTGCTGTGTAGCTTGTGAAGTTTTGGTGCTACAGTAAGGGTAGAGCCTGAACCCCCGAGGTGGAAGAGCCGAGTCCAGGACTTTGGACCACCAGAGAATGCCATACCCCATGGAACATTAATTGATGAGAACTCTCCCAATGGCCTCCATCTCAATATTAAAACCAACAGCAAAACATGAACACAATCCTATACATCAATAGACAGGATGCCAAAAGCAATAGCAAATTCTAGACACCACAAAACACACTATTACATACAGCACTATCCTTCAGAGAGAAAAGATCCAGCTCCATTCACCAGGACACAAGCACTAATTCCACCAACCAGGAAATCTTCACAAGGCATTGGTCCAGCCACACCCATGGGGAGCAGACTCCAGAATTAAGAGGAACTAAACTCAAAAGCCTCTTGATGAAAGTGAAAGAGGAGAGTGAAAAGGTTGGCTTGAAGCTCAACATTCAGAAAACAAAGATCATGACATCTGGTCCCATCACTTCATGGGAAATAGATGGAAAAACTGTGGAAACAGTGTCAGACTTTGTTTTTTTGGGCTCCAAAATCACTGCAGATGCTGATTGCAGCCATGAAATTAAAAGACGCTTGCTCCTTGGAAGGAAAGTTATGACCAACCTTGATAGTATATTAAAAAGCAGAGACATTACTTTGCCGACCAAGGTCCGTCTAGTCAAGGCAATGGTTTTTCCCGTGGTCATGTATGGATGTGAGAGTTGGACTGTGAAGAAAGCTGATCGCCGAAGAATCGATGCTTTTGAACTGTGGTGTTGGAGAAGACTCTTGAGAGTCCCTTATACTGCAAGGAGATCCAACCAGTCCATTCTAAAGGAGATCAATCCTGGATGTTCATTGGAGGGACTGATGCTAAAGCTGAAACTCCAGTACTTTGGCCACCTCATGAGACGAGTTGACTCACTGGAAAAGACTCTGATGCTGGGAAAGGTTGGGGGCGGGAGGAGAAGGGGACGACGGAGAATGAGATGGCTGGATGGCATCACCGATTCTGTGGACATGAGTTTGAGTGAACTCCGGGAGTTGGTGATGGACAGGGAGGCCTGGCGTGCTGTGATTCATGGGGTCGCGGAGAGTCGGACACGACTGAGCGACTGAACTGAACTGAACTGATGACCTTCCAGACTGCAGAAGGAGACCCTAAACACAGTAAATTAAGTAAAATGAAAAGACACAGAAATATGCAGCAGATGGAGGAACATGCTAAAAACCCATAAGACCAAACAAATGAAGAGAACATGGGAAGTCTACCCGAAAAAGGATTCAGGGTAATGATAGTAAAGATGATCAAAATCTTGAAAATAAAGTGGAGGCACAGAAAATACCCTGGAGGCATGGATCGAGAATATGCAAGAAATGTTTAACAAGGACCTAGAAGATTTAAAGAAGAGACAATCAGTAATAGACAACACAATAACAGATTAAAAATACTCTAGAGAGACTCAAAAACAGAGGAACTAATGCAGAAGAACAGATAAGTGAGCTGAAAGATAGAATGGTGGAAATAAATGAAACAGATCAGGATAAAGAAAAAGAATAAAAAGTAATGAGGAAAGTCTCAGAGACCTCTGGGACAACATTAAACATAGCAACATTAAAATCATAGGGGTCCCAGAAGAAGATGAAAGGAAAGGGCGTGAGAAAGTATTTGAGGAGAATGTAGTTGAAAAGTTCCCCAAATGGGAAAGGAAATAACCACCCAAGTACACGAAGCCCAGAGAGTCCCATACAGAATAAACCCAAGGAGAAATATGACAAGACACATATTAATCAAAGTGAAAAAAGCACAAAGAACAAATATTAAGAGCAGCAAGGAAAAAAACAACAAATAACACACAAGGGGATAGTCATAAGGCTAAAAGCTGCTCATTCTACAAAACCCCTGCAGGCCAAAAGGGAGTAGCAAGGTATACTTACAGTTATGAAAGGGGAAAAAAACAAAAAAAAACAAAGCTACAATCAGGATTACTCTATCCAGCAAGGATATCATTCAGATTCAAAGGAGAAATCAAACAGACAAGCAATAGTTAAGAGAATTCATCACCACCAAACCAGCTTTACAACAAATGCTAAAAGAACTTCTATAGACAGAAAACAAAAGCGAAAGAAAAGGCCTACAAAAACAAACCCAAAACAATAAATAGTAATAGGATCATACATATCATTAATTACCTTAACTGTGAATGAACTAAGTGCTCTACCCAAAAGACATAGATTGGTTGAATGGATACAAAGCAAGACCTCTATATATGCTGTCTACAAGAGACCCAACTCAGAACTAGGAACACATACAGACTGAATGTGAGGGGCTGAAAAAATATACTCCGTGAAAATGGAAATCAAAAGTTAACAGGAGTAGCAATACTTACAATAGACAAAATATGCTTTAAAATAAAGACCATTACACGAGACAAAGAAAGACAATACATAATGATCAGTGTTAATCCAAGAAGACATAACAATTATAAACATATATTTACCCAATATAGGAGCACCTCAATACATAGGCAAATATTAACAGCTATTAAAGGGGAAATCAGCAGTAATACAATAATAGTGAAGAAATTTAATATCCCACACACAATAATGGACAGATCATCCAGACAGAAAATTAATAAAGAGACACAAGCTTTAAATGACACATTGGATCAGTTGGATCCAATCTATATATAGGAGATTTCATCTAAAGGCAGTAGATTTCACTTTTTCTAAAGTGCACATGGAACATTCTCCAGGATAGATCACACCTTGGGTCACAAATCAAACCTTGGCAAATTTTTTAAAAATTGAAATAATTTCAGGCATCTTTTCTGACAATGCTATCAGATTAGATATCAACTATAGGGGGAAAAACTGTAAAAACACAAACACATTGAGGCTAAAAGATAAACTTCTGAATAACCAACAGTTCACTGAAGAAATCAGAAAGGAAATCAAAATATACCTAAAAATAAACAACAATGAAAACATGGAAGCTCAAGACTTATGGGATGCAATAAAAGCAGTGGGGGCGGGAGAAGAAGGAGACGACAGAGAATGAGATGGCTGGATGGCATCATCGACTCTGTGGACATGAGTTTGAGTGAACTCTGGGAATTGGTGATGGACAGGGAGGCTTGGCATGCTGTGATTCATGGGGTCGTGGAGAGTCAGACCCGACTGAGCGACTGAACTGAACTGAACTGAACTGAGGAGGGAATTTTATAGCAATACATCCCTACCTCAAGAAACAAGAAAAACATTCAATAAACAACCTAATCTTATATATAATGAAACTAAAACAAAAAACAAAAAACAACCTCTAAATTATTGTTTGGTTGCTAAGTTGTGTCTGACTCTTTGCGACCCCATGAACTGCAACATGCCAGGCTCCCCTGTCATTTACTGTCTCCCGGAATTTCCTCAAACTCATGTCTGTTGAGTTGGTGATGTTGTCCAACCATCTCATCCTCTGTCTCCTCCTTCTCCTCCTGCCTTCAGTCTTTCCCAGAATCAAGATCTTTTCCAGTGAGTCAGCTCTTCGCATCACGTGGCCAAAGTATTGGAGCTTCAGCTTCAGCCTCAGTGCTTCCAATGAATATTCAGGGTTGATTTCATTTAGAATTGACTGATTTGATCTCCTTGCTGTCCAAGGGATTCTCAAGAGACTTCTCCAGCATCACATTCCAAAAGCATCAATTCTTTGGTGCTCAGCCTTCTTTATGGGCCAGCTCTCACATTCATAAAACACATAAAAAGAATCATGCATCATGCTTAAGTGGGCTTTTCTCTAGGGATGCAAGGATGTTTCAGTATATGCAAATCAATGTGACACACCATATTAACAAATTGAAAGATCAAAAATAATATTATCATCTGAATAGATGCATAGAAAACTTTCAAGAAAATCTAACACCTCTATATGATAAAAACCCTCCAAAAAATAGGCATAAATCTCATTCAGATTCAAGGGAGAAATCAAAAGCTTTACAGATAAACAAAAGTTAAGAGTATCTACCACCATCAGAGCACTTAACAAATGCTAAAGGAACTTCTCTAGGCAGGAAACACAAGAGAAAATAAAAGAGAAAGCAAAAAAAAAAAAATCCACAAAACAAACCAAAAACAGTAAAAAAAAAAAAAAAAAAGGCAATAGAAACATACATATACATGCTTACCTTAAATGTTAATGACTCAAATAATCCAACTAAAAGACATAAGCTGACTGAATGGATAAAAAATCAGGATCCATATATATATATATATATACACACACACACACATACATATATACACACATATATACATACATACATATGCTGTCAACAAGAGACCCATTTTTGTCCTAGGAACATGTACAGACTAAAAGTGAAGAGATGCAAAAAAAATATATATATATATATTTCATGCAAATGAATATCAAAAGAAAACTGGAGTAGCAATACTCATATGAAAAATAGGCTTTAAAATAATGACTGCTGCAAGAGACAAGGAAAGGGCTTCCTTGGTGGCTCAGTGGTAAAATCTGCCTGCCAATGCAGGAGACACAGGTTCGATCCCTGGTCCAGGAAGATCCCACAAACCACAGAGAAACTAAGTCCACGCAACACATCTATTGAGCTTATTCTTTAGAGTCCTTGTTCCACAACAAGAGAAGTGACAACAGTGAGAAGCCTGCACACCACAACTAGAGAAAAGCCCATGCAGCAACAAAGATCAAGCATTGCCAAAAATAAATAAATAAAATTACTTTTAAAAAGAGACAAGGAAAGACATTAAATAAAAATTAAGAGATCAATCCAAGAACAAGACATAACAATTGTAAATATATATGAACCCAACATAGTAGCATCCCATATATAAGACAAATACTACCAACTATTAAAGGAGAAATAGATAGTAACTCAATAAGAGTAAGGAACTCCAAGACCCGACTTACAACAATTGATTGATCATCCAGATAGAGTATTAAAAAGGAAAGAGAACCTGATAGAATTAATTGGTATTTATAGGACATTCCATCTGTAAGCAAAATAATATAATTACTTCTTAAGTACACACAGAACATTCTCCAGGACAGATCACATCTTGGGCCACAAATCAAGCCCTAGTAAATTTAGGAAAATTTAAATCATGTGAAGCATGTTTTCTGACTAAAACAATATGAGATTATAAATCAACTACAAGAAAAATGCTATGAAAAGCACAAATGCATGGAAGCTGAAAAATATGTTACTATAAAACCAATAAATCAGTGAAGAAATCAAAAAAAAAAAAAAAAAACCTTAGAAACAAATTACAATGAAACACAATGATCCAAAAACTATGGGACGTGGAAGAAGCAATTCTAAGAGGGATGTTTATAGGAATACAATCACCTCAAGAACAAGAAAAATCTCAAATAAATAATATAAACTTACACCTAAAGCAACTAGAAAAAGTAGGAAAAAACAAACAGTAGGAGGAAGGAAATTAAGATCAGAGCAGAAGTCACTGAAATAGAGGCAAAATAATCAACAGCAAAGATCAATGAAGCTAAATGCTGGTTCTTTGAGATGATATACAAAATTTATTAACATTTAACCAGACTCATCAAGAATAAAACAGTTCTCCAATCAATATAATGAGAAATGAAAAATAATTTACTAGGAACACCACAGAAATACAAAGATAATAAGAGACTACTACGAGCAACTACACACCAATAAAATGGACAGCCTAGGAAAAAAATCAACAAATTATTAGAAAGATACAACTTTATAAGAGTGAATTTGGAAGAGATAGAAAATGAACAAACCAATCACAAGTACTGAAATTGAAACTGTGATTAAAGTTCTGCATAAGACAGGACACTCAGGGCATGTGCACTGGGTCAACCCTGAGGGATGGGATGGGGAGGGAGGTGGGAGGGGGGGTTCATGATGGGGGACACATGTACTGATTCATGTCAATGTATGGCAAAAACCACTACAATATTGTAAAGTAATTAGCCTCCAGTTAAAATATATAAATTAATTTAAAAAAATCTTCCAACAATGAAAAAGTTCAGGAGCATTTGACTCCACAGGCAAAATCTATCAAACATTCAGAGAAGACTCAACACATGCCCTTCTGAAACTCTTCCAAAGTGTACAAATTACAGAGGAAATCCATCATAATGCTGATTCTAAAACCAAAGATATCAAGACAGAAAACAACAACATTCTGCAAAGCATTATCTTTCAATTAAAAAAAAAACAAATTTAAAAAAGAAAATTACAGGCCAATATCACTGATGAACATAGACACAGAAATCCTTATCAAAATCCTAGCAAACCAAATCCAACAACACGTTAAAAGGATCATACACACAGGGTCAGGGGGATTTAGCCCCATGATGCAAGGATGTTTCAGTGTCTGAAAATCTATGTGTGATATACCACATCAACAAGTTGAAGAATAAAAAACATGATCATCTCAATACATTCAGGAAAAGCTTTTGACAAAATTCAGCATACATTTATGATAAACACTCTCCAAAAAATAGGCTTAAAGGAAACCTACCTCAACATAATGAAAGCCATAAGACAAAATCATATCCAACATTATTCTCAATGGTGAAAAAACATTTCCTCTAAGATGAGAAACAAACCTAGGATGTCCACTCTTCCCATTAGTATTCAACATAATTTTGGAAGTGCTAGTCATGGCAACCAGAGGAAAAAAAGAAATAAAAGAGATCCAAATTGGAAAGAAAGGGGGCAAAATCATCAATGTTTGCATATGATGTGACCCTGTACATAGCAAATTTTAATCATGCTACCAGAGCTCAACAATGAAATTGGGGTACAGTTGATTTACAATGTTGTATTAGTTTCAGGGGGCTTCCCTGGTGGCTGGGCTTCCCTGGTGCCTCAGACAGTGAAGAATCCACCTGCAATGCTGGAGACCTGGGTTTGATCCCTGGGTTGCGAAGATCCCCTGGAGAAGGGCATGGCAACCCACTCCAGTATTCTTGCCTGGAGAATTCCATGAACAGAGGTGCCTGGCAGACTGCAGTACATGGGGTCACAAAAAGTTGAACACGAATGAGTGACAAAGAAGAGCACATTTGTTTCAGGTGTACAGCAAAATAAATCTGATATATATATATATATATATATATATATATATATATATATATATATAATATCTTTCATAGATTCTCTTCCATTTTATATTTTTTTCTTACATAGGCCATTGCAGAGTATAGAGTTTCCTGCTGTATACAGTATGTCATTATTGGTTTTCTATTTTATATATAGTAGTAGGTATGTGTCAATCCCAATTTTCCAATTTATTCATTCCTCACTTACCCCTCCAGTAACCATGTTTATTTTCTATATCTACAACTGAATTTCTGTTTTGTAGATAAGTTTATTTGTAGTCTTTTCAAGATTCCACATATAACCAATATCATAAGATATCTGTCTTTCTCCATCTCACTTATTTCACTCAGTATGACAATCTCTAAGTCTATCCACGTTGCTGTAAATCAAGTCATTACTTTGCTTTTATATGGTTGAGTAATATTCTAGTGTATATATCGACCATATATTCTGTATCCATTCCTCTGTTGATAAACATATAGGTTGCTTTCTTTTCCTGGCTATTGTAAGTAGTGCTGCTATGAACGTTGAAAAAGCTCTAAATAGGCATTTCTCCAAAGAAGACATCAGTTCAGTTCAGTTCAGTTGCTCAGTCGTGTGTGACTCTTTGCGACCCCATGAATCACAGCATGCCAGGCCTCCCTGTCCATCACCAACTCCCGGAGTTCACTCAAACTCATGTCCATTGAGTCAGTGATGCCATTCAGCCGTCTCATTCTCTGTCGTCCCCTTCTCCTCCCGCCCCCATTCCTCTCAGCATCAGAGTCTTTTCCAGTGAGTCAACTCGTGGCGTGAGGTGGCCAAAGTATTGGAGTTTGAGCTTTAGCAGCAATCCTTCCAATGAACACCCAGGATTGATCTCCTCTAGAATGGACTGGTTGGATCTCCTTGCAGTCCAAGGGACTCTCAAGAGTCTTCTCCAGCACCACAGTTCAAAAGCATCAATTCATCAGTAATCAGCTTTCTTCACAGTCCAACGCTCACATCCATACATGACCACTGGAAAAACCACAGCCTTGACTAGACGGGCCTTGGTTGGCAAAGTAATGTCTCTGCTTTTTAATATGTTATCTAGGTTGGCCATAACTTTCCTTCCAAAGAGTAAGTGTCTTTTAATTTCATGGCTGCAATCAGCATCTGCAGTGATTTTGGAGCTCCAAAAAATAAAGTCTGACACTGTTTCCACTGTTTCCCCATCTATTTCCAATGAAGTGATGGGACCAGATGCCATGATCTTTGTTTTCTGAATGTTGAGCTTCAAGCCAACCTTTTCAGTCTCCTCTTTCACTTTCATCAAGAGGCTATTTAATTCCTCTTCACTTTCTGCCATAAGGGTGGTGTCATCTGCATATCTGAGGTTACTGATATTTCTCCCAGCAATCTTGATTCCAGCTTGTGCTTCTTCCAGCCCAGCATTCCTCATGATGTACTCTGCATAGAAGTTAAATCAGCAGGGTGACAATATGCAACCTTGACGTACTCCTTTTCCTATTTGGAACCAGTCTGTTGTTCCATGGCCAGCTCTAACTGTTGCTTCCTGACCTGCATACAGGTTTCTCAAGAGGCAAGTCAGGTGGTCATGTATTCCCATCTCTTTGAGAATTTTCCACAGTTTATTGTGATCCACACAGTCAAAGGCTTTGGCAATGTCAATGAAGCAGAAATAGATGTTTTTTCTGGAACACTCTTGCTTTCTCCATGATCCAGCGGATGTTGGCAATTTGATCTCTGGTGCCTCTGCCTTTTCTAAAACCTGCTTGAACATCTGGAATTTCACAGTTCACGTATTGCTGAAGCCTGTCTTGGAGAATTTTGAGCATGACTTTACTAACGTGTCAGATGTGTGCATTTGGTAGGTAGTCTGAGCATTCTTAGGCATTACCTTTCTTTGGGATTGGAATGAAGACTGACCTTTTCCAGTCCTGTGGCCATTGCTTAGTTTTCCAAATTTGCTGCCATATTGAGTGCAGCACTTTCACATCATCATCTTTCAGGATTTGAAATAGCTCGACTGGAATTCCATCATTTCCACTAGCTTTGTTCATAGTGATGTTTTCTAAGGCCCACTTGACTTCACATTCCAAGATGTCTGGCTCTAGGTGAGTAATCACGCCATCGTTATTATCTTGGTCATGAAGATCTTTTTTGTACAGTTCTTCTGTGTATTCTTGCCACCTCTTTTTAATATCTTCTGCTTCTGTTAGGTCCATACAATTTCTGTCCTTTATCAAGGCCATATTTGCATGAAATGCTCCCTTGGTATCTCTAATTTTCTTGAAGAGATCTCTGGTCTTTCCTATTCTGTTTTTTTCCCTCTATTTCTTTGCATTGATCGCTGAGGAAGGCTTTCTTATCTCTCCTTGCTATTCTTTGAAATTCTGCATTCACATGCTTATATCTTTTCTTTTCTCCTTTGCTTATCGCCTCTCTTCTTTTCACAGCTATTTGTAAGGCCCCCTCAGATAGCCATTTTGCTTTTTTGCATTTCTTTTCCATGGGAATGGTCTTAGTCCCTGTCTCCTGTACAATGTCACGAACCTCTGTCCAGAGTTCATCAGGCACTCTATCTATCAGATCTAGTCCCTTAAATCTATTTCTCACTTCCACTGTATAATCATAAGGGATTTGATTTATGTCATATCTGAATGGTCTAGTGGTTTTCCCTACTTTCTTCAATTTAAGTCTGAATTTGGCAGTAAGGAGTTCATGATCTGAGCCACAGTCAGCTCCTGGTCTTGTTTTTGCTGACTGTATAGAGCTTCTCCATCTTTGGTTGCAAAGAATATAATCAATCTGATTTCGGTGTTGACCATCTGGTGATGTCCATGCGTAGAGTCTTCTCTTGTGTTGTTGGAAGAGGGTGTTTGCTATGACCAGTGTGTTCTCTTGGCAAAGCTCTATTAGCCTTTGGCCTGCTTCCTTCTGCGATCCAAGGTCAAATTTGCCTGTTACTCCAGGTGTTTCTTGACTTCCTACTTTTGCATTCCAGTCACCTCTAATGAAAAGGACATCTTTTTTGGGTGTTAGTTCTAAAAGGTCTTGTAGGTCTTCATAGAACTGTTCCGCTTCTTCAGCGTTACTGGTTGGGGCATAGGCTTGGATTACTGTAATGAATGGTTTTCCTTGGAAATGAATAGAGATCATTCTGTCGTTTTTGTGATTGCATCCAAGTACTGCATTTCGGACTCTTTTTTTGACCCTGATGGCTACTACATTTCTTCTAACGGATTCCTGCCCACAGTAGTAGATATAATGGTCATCTGAGCTAAATTCACCTATTTTGTTCACTGATTCCTAGAATGTCTACGTTCACTCTTGCCATCTCCTGTTTGACCACTTGCAATTTACCTTGATTCATGGACCTAACATTCCAGGTTTCTAGGCAATATTGCTCTTCACAGCATCAGACCTTGCTTCTATTACTAGTCACTTCCATTCCTGGATATTTGATTTGCTTTGGCTCCATCCCTTCATTCTTTCTGGAGTTATTTCTCCACTGATCTCCAGTAGCAAACTGGGCACCTACCGACCTGGGAAATTCCTCACTCAGTGTCCTATCATTTTGTCTTTGATACTGTTCATGGGGTTCTCAAGGCAAATATACTGAAGTGGTTTGCCATTCCCTTCTACAGAGGACTGCATCCTGTCAGACCTGTCCACCACGACCCGTCCATCTTGGGTGGCCCCACATGGCATGGCTTAGTTTCATTGAGTTAGAGAGGGCTATGGTCCATGTGATCAGATCGAATAGTTTTCTGTGATTGTGATTTCAGTGTGTCTGCCCTTTGATGCCCCCTCGCAATACCTACCGTCTTATTTGGGTTTCTCTTACCTTGGTTGTGGGATATCCCTTCACAGCTGCTCCAGCAAAGCGTAGCCGCTGCACCTTACCTTGGAGGAGGGGTATCTCCTTAAGGCCGCCCCTCCTGACCTTGAACATGGAGTAGCTCCTCTCAGCCCTCCTGCGCTCACAAAGCCACTGCCTCTTGGACGTGGGGTAGCTCCTCTCAGCCTCTGGCCCTGACTTCGGGTTTGGGGAGTTCCTCTCGGCCACTGGCCCTGACCTCAGCCGTGGGGTAGCTCCACTCAACCACCGCCCCGACCTCTGGCGTGGGGTAGCTCTTCTCGGCCATGCTTTTTCGCGTAGTCGGTTGTGCAGCCATCTCGTGTCTGCGTGGCCAGAGCTGGCATCTCATAAAGATAGCTTAATAGTACATGAAAACATGGTCAACATCACTAATCGTTAGAGAAATGCAAATCAAAACTATAGTGTGGTATCACCTCACATTGGTTAGAATGTCCATTATCAAAAAAATATCTACAAACAATAAATGCTGGAGAGGATGTGCTTAAAAGGGAATCCTCCTAAACTGTTGGTGGTAATGTAAATTGGTACAGCCCCTATGGAGAACCGTATGGAGGTTCCTTAAAAAACTAAAACTACAACTATATATGATCCAGCAATCCCATTCCTGGCCTATATCTGAAGATAAAAAATTTGATATATACATGCACCCATGCATGCATGAGACTCTTGATAGAAATTCAACAAACTAGGAATAGAAGGAAACTACAATATAATAAAGGCCATATGCAAAAAGTCCACAACTAACATTATACTCAATGGTGAAATACTGGCAACTTTCCTCTCAGTTCAGGAATAAAACAAGGATACCTGCTTCCACTACTTAACACAGTACTCAAACTCTTAACCAGAGCAATTAGGCAAGAAAAAGAAATAAAAGACATTCAAATTTGAAAAAAATAAAGTTATCTCTATTCACAGAAAATAAATGTTATATGTAGAACACCTAAGGATTTCACACACGAACACACATACGCATACACACACACACACAAACACACACATGAACTTTTAAAACTAATAAATGATTTCGGTAAAGTTGCATAGTATAAAGTCAAACACTAAGGTTAGTTGCATTTCTAGACACTAACAATGAACACTATGAAAGGAAAATTTTAAAACAATTTAATTCACAATATCATCAAAAAGAATAAAATACTTAAGAGTGAGTTTAATTATTAGGATTAAAAACTTGTATACTGGAAGCCACTGTGTGTACTAACTCACTTCAGTCATGTCTGACTCTTTGCAACCCTATGGACTGCAGCCAGCCAGGCTCCTCTGTTCCTGGGGATTTTCTGGGCAAGAATACTGGAGTGGGTTGCATGCCCTTTTCCAGAGGATCTTCCTGACCCAGCGACTGAACCCACATCTCTTATGTCTCCTGCATTGGCAAGCATATTATTTACTACTAGTACCACCTGGGAAGCCCTGGAAGCCACTAAGTCTTGCTTTAAAAATTAGGAAAACACCAACTACTAAATGGAAAGACATTCTAATGTCCAGGGGTTGAAAGACTTTATATTGTTGAGATGTCAATACTACCCAATGTGGTCTACAAATTTAATACGATCACTATCAAAATCCTAATAATATTTTTCCAGAAATAGGAAAACCCATTCTAAAATTCATGTGGGACCTTGAAAGTTCGCTGTTGTGAGCCGTGTATTACGCTGGAATTTGTGACATCAGGAGGAGAGGATTTCCATCTGCGGTCAGAGATAAGGTTTGACTACTTGGAGATTTTGCGTAACAAAGTTTTATTAAAATATAATAATGAAAGGGAAAGTTTCTGACATAGACATCAGAAGGAGACAGAAAGAGTGCCCCCTTGTTAATTTTTAGCAAGGTGTTTTATGTCTGTTGAAGTGAAAGTGAAAGTTTCTCAGTCGTGTCAGATTCTTTGCGATCCCATGGACTATACAGTTCATGGAATTCTCCAGGCTAGAATACTGAAGTGGGTAGCCTTTTCCTTCTCCAGGGGATCTTTCTGACCCAGCAATCAAACCTGGGTCTCCTGCATTGCAGGCGGATTCTTTACCAATAATCAGATAAGAGAGACACCTCAAGGCTGAGGGAGTTTCACCAGGTACCTCTCCCACAATGTGCACTTTTGAGATAGGATAGCATGAGGTGTGTCATCCCCAGGCCGTAAAATAATTGACAGGAATACGGGTTCGTTAAGCCATTATTAGCCCAAGTTTTGAGGGAAAAAAAATTAGCCTTTTGAGAAACCATTTTGAAGAAAGGCAGATTCTGATGCAAATACGGTTTCATTAACCTAGCTTAAGAAAAACATTTCCATAAGAAAAACGTATTGGTTGGCACAAGGCAGAACCAGGTGTCCTTAACACAGAATTAAAGAAGTCTCTTTTAAATCTGTGTAAAGAAGGAAAAAATATCTGCCACCTGCAGTTTATTTTCTCCTGCCACTTGGGGATCTCTGGCCTTCCTGCTTGTTATCTTCTCAACCTCGAGGGACCCACCATTCTGAGTGCATACTCGAAATTTTTTTTTAAGTAGGAAATCTCACACTTGCTGATAACCAATCTTACTAAAAAGCCATAAAAATTAAAACTATTTATTAGCATAAAGACAAACATTCAGACAAATGGAGTAGAGTACAGAGCTCACAAATAAACCCTCATATGTATTGGCAAATGATTTAAAAAGTATGTATTTATCTGTGCTGGGTCTTAGTTGTGGCATGTGGGATCTTTTGATGCAGCCCACAGATTCTAGAGCGTGAATGATTCTGTAGTTGCAGTACACAGGCTTACTTGTTCTGTGGCATGTGAGATCTTAGTTCCAAAATGAGGGATGAAACTCACATGCTTTGCATTGCAAAGTAGATTCTTAAGCACTGCACAACCAGGGAAGTCCCTCAAATGAGTTTTTGACAAGGGAGTCAAGACCATTTAATGAGGATAGATAATTCAACAATTTGCTTTGGGAAAATTGAGTATCCACATACAAGAGAATGAATTTGGACCTTTATTTTTTACATTACAAAAATTCACTCAAAGTGAATCAAAGAACAAAATAAAAATAAGACCTAAAACTTTAAAGCTCTTAGGAGAAAATATTAGGAACAAGCTTCCTGACATTGATTTTACAATAACTTTTAATGTAAGACATCAAAAGCAAAGGCATAAAATTTTAAACAGATAAGCTGAATTTCATCAAAATTAAGAACAAACACAACAATCAAGTGGGGAAAAGAACAAAACTGAAACTGGAAATTGAAAAATATTGAACTTGAAAATATTGAACTTTTATCCTACAACTTTGCTGAACTTATGTATTGGTTCATAAAATTCACTAGTGAATTCCTTAAGATTATTTGTATGTGCTATCAGGTTATATGCAAATAGAGATAGTTTTACTTATTCTTTTGAAATCTGTATACCTTTAATATATTCTCCTTGTATAATCAATTGTTTAGAAATTATAGTAGAATGTTGAATAAAAGGGAGAAGTATGTATAGCCTTATGTTTTTGGTGATCTTACATGAAAAACATTAAATCTTTTACCATTAAGCATAATGTTAGCTGCAGGAATTTTTTGTAGATGCCTTTTGTCAGATTAAGGAAGTACTCATCTATTCTTAGGTGACCGAGAATTTTAATAATGAACGAGTATGGAATTTTGTCAAATGTTTTTTCTGCATATATTAAGATCATGTGTTTTGGGGGTTGTGTTTTATTCTATCATGTATTTTATTGACTTTTTTCATATTTTGAATCAATTTTGTATGCTTGGGATAAATCCCACTTGGTGTTGCTGAAATAGTCACTTTTTGTATATTCGTGGATTAGGCATTCTAATATTGTTCAGGGTTTCTGTATCTGTGTTCATAATGGATATTGGTCTATAGTTTCATTTTCTTGCAAATTTGTTCTGATTTCTTTCAGTATAATCTGACCTTGTACAATTAGTTGATAAGTACTCTCTCATCTTTTATTTTTATTTTTTGAAATGTTTTTGAAGAATTTTTATTAGTTTCTAAAAAAATAATTGGTAGAATTCACCAGTAAGTCATCTGTATCTGGGCTTTTCTTTATGGAAATTTACTTATTTATTTATTTAAACATTTTATTTTGTATTGGAGTACAGGTGATTAATAATGTGATAGTTTCAGGTTAACAGCCAAGGGACTCAGTCATACATATACATGCACCTATTCTCTCCCAAACTCACCTCCCCTCCAGGTTACCACATGATATTTAGTGGAAAATTATTTATTTCTTATAAACAATATATATATATATATATATATATGATCATTATATTTAATATATGTCTATATATGTTAAAATTAAACAGGAATTTCATCTGAACTTTAAGTGGAATTTCATCACCTACACTGGCTTTCTTTGTAATGATGCTTCCTAAGGCCCACTTGACTTTGAATTCCAGGATGTCTGGCTCTAGGTGAGTGATCACACCATCGTAGATATCTCAGCCACACCTGGACCTAATTTGTACATGATGTCTTCATGCTGGCTAACCATGTCAAATATCACAGAGGTCAAGCAGGTATTGAAAAAAGATCCATCAGAATGTGTGATTATGATGCATTTGACAACCTTTAATAAACCAATTTTAGTACAGGAGAGGTAGCAGAAGCCAGTGATTTGATATGTAGAATGAGCATAGAGAAGGTTATTGGCATAAGGAAAATGCAATTATATATAGTTAACCTTTAAAACTTTGAAGAAAGACTATACTGAGCTCAGTTCAGTTCAGTTCAGTTGCTCAGTCGTGTCTGACTCTTTGCGACCCCATGAATCACTGCACGGCAGACCTCCCTGTCCATCACCAACTACCGGAGTTCACTCAAACTCATGTCCATCGAGTCAGTGATGCCATCCATTCATCTCATTCTCTGTCGTCCCCGTGTCCTCGTGCCCCCAATCCCTCCCAGCATCAGAGTCCTTTCCAGTGAGTCAACTCGTCACATGAGGTGGCCAAAGTATTGGAGTTTCAGCTTTAGCATCAGTCCTTCCAATGAACACCCAGGATTGATCTCCTCTAGAACGGGCTGGTTGGATCTCCTTGCAGTCCAAGGGACTCTCAAGAGTCTTCTCCAGCACCACAGTTCAAAAGCATCAATTCTTCAGCGATCAGCTTTCTTCACAGTCCAACTCTCACATCCATACATGACCACGGGAAAAACCATTGCCTTGACTAGACGGACATTGGTTGGCAAAGTAATGTCTCTGCTTTTTAATATGCTATCTGGGTTGGTCATAACTTTACTTCCAAGGAGTAAGCGTATTTTAATTTCATGGCTGCAATCAGTATCTGCAGTGATTTTGGAGCCCCCCAAAATAAAGTCAGCCACGGTTTCCACTGTTTCCCTATCTATTTCCCATGAAGTGATGGGACCAGATGCCATGATCTTTGTTTTCTGAATGTTGAGCTTCAAGCCAACTTTTTCACTCTCCTCTTTCACTTTCATCAATAGGCTTTTGAGTTCCTCTTCACTTTCTGCCATAAGGGTGGTGTCATCTGCATATCTGAGGTTATTGATATTTCTCCCAGCAATCTTGATTCCAGCTTGTGCTTCTTCCAGCCCAGAGTTCCTCATGATATACTCTGCATATAAGTTAAATAAGCAGGGTGACAATATACAACCTTGACGCACTCCTTTTCCTATTTGGAACCAGTCTCTTGTCCCATATCCAGTTCTAACTGTTGCTTCCTGACCTGCATACAGTTTTATCAAGAGGCAAGTCAGGTGGTCTCGTATTCCCATCTCAGAGTTTTCCACAGTTTATTGTGATCCACACAGTCAAAAGCTTTGGCATAGTCAATACTGAGCTCAAGTACAGTCTATTAATCCTGGTCCCATTAATTGACTTCTTTGAATGTCAATTTCCTCAGGAGTAAAATGGAAACTCCTGTCTTGCAGTATTGTTGTGAGGATTACATATAATGGATCTAAAACATTTTATATATCAGTAAGAGCATTTATTCATTGAAGGAATTGAGATAGGAGTTATGATTCAAAAGAGGCTAGTACTGTGAGAGAGCAGAGTTGATATTATTTGACCAGGAGTGATACTTACATTTTTAGGGGGATTCCATATTTCTTTCAGAATTTGATGAAAGCTTTGAATTCTCTTCTAGAAAATTTCACATACACACAAACTTTTACAAGTAATTCCAGTGACTTCACTGGTCCCATGAAGGTTAAAAACAATTATTTACATGTATTGAATGTTTGCTGCTGCTGCTGCTAAGTCACTTTAGTCGTGTCCGATTCTGTGTGACCCCATAGGCGGAAGCCCACCAGGCTCCCCAGTCCCTGGGATTCTCCAAGCAAGAACACTGGAGTGGGTTGCCATTTCTTTCTCCAATGTGTGAAAATGATGTCAAATACTACCATCAGTTCTTCATATACATGAACCTGTGCTCTGTTTAAAATGAAGAAATAGGTTCATACAGGTTAAGAAAGTTGCTTAAGGTCACACAACTAGTAAGTAGGAGGGCTAGGAATCAAACCCAAACCACTCTATTATGTTGCTTTATAAATTCCTATGCTGAAATGCCATAGGTAAAATGATATTATTACAGAACAATTTTCAATGGTAAGAAATTATAGATCACTAAATAACCAGTGGAAAATATTAAATAAATTATTAAATAGTCAAATTGTCAAAAATTATTGGTACCTCTATTTTTACAGATAAACAATTATATCTAAGATAATTTGCTAAGTGGAAAATCAAAATGCAGATGAATGTATGTAGTATACTACTTTCTAGTATAATAAAAAAGAGTAAACATCTGTGTCTGCTTGTATGTACATAGAATATCTGTGAAAGCATAGATAAGGGCCTAAATATGGTGGTTGCCTAAAAGAGTAAAGTTGAGTAAATCTGATCACAGTCTGCATTGTATTCATGAATCTCTAACCTTCTAAATTAGGTTTAAAATTACTTAAGAGCAAGGACTTATCTTATTTATCACTGAATCCATCCAAGCATATCCTAGAACAAGATCTTGAATTCAAATAAATAAAGAAAAATAAAGACAGAGGAGAAAGCAAAGAGTATACCAAAGGTACATTTGAAGGCAGCCAAAAAGGATCTACAGGGAACATATCACTTTCACTTTAATGTTAGAATAATATAATATACCATTATTCCCAGAATGAAATATTGTTTAACTATATCTACAGTTATTTAACCATGATATTTTGACTAAATTTTTAAACAGTGCCCTATATAATTGCCTACGAAACATGATTTGAGACATGGATTCATAAGGTGTGTTCTGTGGATCCTTGAGGGTATTAAGACTTTTAGTGAGCCCTCAAGATCAAAACTATTTTTATAATAATACTAAAACATTTTTTACTTTTCCATTGTATTGATATTTGTACTGATGCTACAACAGCTATGAAGGGTAAAACTTTTATGCCTTAAATATCAATCAAGGCAGTTGTAACAAAATATACAAGTATTGTTCATTGCCATACATTTATGAGTAAAAAAAAGGAGTTTCTCTTAAGAATGTCCTTAATGCAGCAGTAAAACTAATTTTATTAAATCTTGATCCTTGAGTACAAATCTTTTAATATTTTATTACAGTATATTTGCTTAACACTGCTGTGTCAGCTTCTGCTGACAAAGTGAATCAGCCATAGGTGTACATATATCCCCATTTATTTATTTTTCTCTCCCAATTAGGTCTCCACAGAGCACCAAGTGGAGTTCCCTGTGCTAAACTGTAGGTTCTCATTAATCATCTATTTTATACATAGTAGTGTATATGTGTCACTCCCAATCCCCCAGTTCATTCCACCTCCCTTTACCTCTTGGTATCCATACATTTGTTCTCTATGTCTGTGTTTCTATTTCTGCTTTGCAAATAAGATCATCTCAACCCTTTTCCTAGATTCCACATACATGAGTTAATATGCAATATTCGTATATCTCTTTCTGACTTGCTTTACTTTGTATGACAGTCTCTAGATCCATCCACGACTCTGTAAATGACACAATTACATTCCTTTACATGGTTGAGTAATATTCCATTGTATATATATACCACATCTTCTTTATCCATTCCTCTGTTTCTGGGTATTTAGGTTGCTTCCATGTTCTGGCTACAGTAAATAGTGTTGCAATGAACATTGGGATGTATGTGTCTTTTTGAGTTATGGTTTGCTCTAGGTATATGCTCAGGAGTGGGATTGCTGGATGGATAAAAGTCTTTTTAATGTTTTGTGTAAAAAAAAAGAAATAGGGAGTATATACAATGTACTTCTGCCACACATCGAAGTATAATGGTTGTCTCAAAGAAAAACACTTGTAAATTATTTAAGGTTTGTGCTGAACTAGACACTCTTGCACAGAACATCCTTTTTACTTTAAAGAAGGATGCAAAAAAGATTATGGTTATTCAAATTTGAGTATCTGGCAGACATTTCTTAGAAATGATCAAAGTAAACCTGTCACTTCAAGGAAAAAAAAACTGACAAGTGTTTGTTGCCTATGTTAAAACTTGAATTTTCAAGTAAATTAGAAATTTGGACAACTTGCACCCATCATGCTATCCTTGATGGTTTCATACTGCATACTTTCTGATGAAACCAGTAGTGATGGTAACAAATGTGATGAATTTTTGATTCTGTATAGTGAATGATATCAACAGTAGCATAACTCAATGCAAG
Organism: Moschus berezovskii; assembly: GCF_049115385.1. Classification (NCBI taxonomy): domain Eukaryota; kingdom Metazoa; phylum Chordata; class Mammalia; order Artiodactyla; family Moschidae; genus Moschus; species Moschus berezovskii. The sequence continues at coordinate 68,426,245 of NC_142488.1, forward strand.
TTGTTACAAATAATGCACAGCTAAATGATCCATTCAAAATACAAGCTATCTCAATTAATTTTATTAAAATAGAACAGGAAAAGTTCCTTGATGGGCTTTCAGAATTCACATTGTAATTATCCTGTAAAAGACTACTACTAGTTTATATTTGGTGTTGTTACAAAGAATAGTGCTTGTGCTAACTTGTTTCAGTCATGTCTGAATCTTTGCAACCATAAGGACCTTAACCCACCAGGCTCCTGCATTAGCAAGCAGATTCATTACTGCTGTGCCACTGAGAAAGCCCTCTGACAAAGAATATGTACAATCATATAAAAATATTATTAAAATGCTCACCCTTTTTCATCTCATCCATATGAGATCGTATATTTTCTCCTAATTACAACCAAAACAATATATCACAACAGATTGAATGAGAAAATAAAGATATTAGAGTCCAGATATCTTCTGTTAAGGAGGTTTGCAAAAATGTAAAACATTGTCACTCTTCTCACTATTTGTTTTTGTCAAATTAGTTCTATCTCACAAAATATGTGTTATTTATGTTAACATACAATTTTTATTATTTTAAGTGGATTAATAAACTAAAGCTTTTTTATTAAAGTATAGTTGACTTACAATGTTGTGTTGGTTTTAAATATACACAAAGCAATAATATTTACATTATATTCCATTATAGATTGTTGCAAGATATTGAATATATTTCCCTGTGCTATGCAGAAAATCCTGTTGCTCATCTTTTTTACATATAGTAGTTTGTATCTGTTAGTCCCATACCCTAGAGGATTCCCAGGTGGTAGTGACAAAGAACCTGCCTGCCAGTGCAGGAGATACAGGTTCAATCCCTGGGTCAGGAAGATCCCCTGGAGAAGGGCATGGCAACCCACTTCAGTATTCTTGCCTGCAGAATCCCAAGGACAGAGCAGCCTGGTGGGCTACAGTCCATGGGGTTGCAAAGAGTTGGACATGACTGAAGCGACTTAACATGCACACAGTCCTATGCTTCTGATTTGTTCCTCCCCATATCATCTCCCCTTTGATAACCATAAGTTTGTTTTCTATGCTATCAATTTTTAATGTCTAGTATAGGAAATATTGATAGTGTTGAAAAAGACAGACTTCCAGATATTTTTCCAGCAAACATGGGTTTATCAGGATCAACAGAGAACTGCAATTTGGGATCTATAAACATGATGAGCCAAGTGTAATTCCCTATACAGAAAGGGAAGGAGAATGTTTTATAGAGAGGAAAAGGAAGTTGGGAGGGTGATAATAAACAGAGTCTGTGGCGTTTCATTCACTGAATAATTGCTAGGAAAGAAGAGGAGTCTTTCTGGGCTCAGTCGTAGTTGTAGAGCTTGAGAGCTCCACCTTCTGGAATCCCAACTCTAATTTAGGCTTTTGTTTATTACTTACAATAGATACAACTCATATAAGCAAAAAGTTTTTGGGGACTCTAAATTATTTTTAAGAGTGTAAAGGTGTCTGAGAGAAAAAGCTTGAGAATTGCTTATTTGGGGAACTTGATTTAATTGCTTATTTGAAGAATCTTTGCCACTTGTCAATGCCTGAAATTTCAGACACTTGGAATACATTCCAATGTGTTTGCAGTGTCCAAATCCAAAAAAAAACTTCCTGTTTTACTGTTAAGGACTTAATCATATCAAATCAGCAGGATCCCAGAGAATCTAGAAAGGCACCATATCCTTTGAGAGAAAGCTGAACAAAAAGTCCAGAAGAAGAATGTAGCGTACAAATATACCCTTCACCTATTCACTTTCCTAGTGAAATATATAAAGTTAGTAAGTCTCATAGCAAGGAGCCCAAAATAAGAAACCTAGAGAAGAAATACCTTTCCTCATCCATTGGCTTTTTGCCCATTGTTCATAACTTTTACTATATAAAAACAAAATAGATAATCAAGAATTTCAGAAAAGCTAATTTATGTTAATTCACAACATGTATATACAACCAGCCAGTTAACTGAAGGAACCTTCTTCTTATGGAAATTTTCTGAAATACATTTCTTTAGAAATTCACATCCTGTGAGACTAACCATTTCCCTTTTCAGGATTGTAGGTTCCTCAGAAGGAGTCTCAAGAAGTTGCCCTATACTTATATTTGTCTTCAAAACAAGCCTCTGGGGTTCAGAGAAATTAATTCCTCTTCCAGTTGCAAAGTAAGGTCTTCCCATTGGAGAGAAATATTTTAGTGTATGAATCAAAAAAAGTTTTAGTGAAAAATATGCAAAAACTAACCCCCTTCAAAGACTGATTTATTCATACTTGTGAAGATTCATTTCCTCTTTCATTTTTATTGATTACAGTTTTGTGCTCTTTTAAGAAAACTATTTCTTTTGAAATTACTCTTTATCTTCATTCTTACTGTCACTGCCTTAATTAATGCTCTTATTATTAATACCTTTAATTTAAATTATTGGTGTTCCCTCTATTAGGGCTCTCCACCTCCTGTTTCATCTTTTTCCCAATGCATTCTGTGCACCTTTGTCTCAGTAATCCCACTTATTTGTTGTATGATATTAGGGAAGTTAACTTCTCTGTGCTTCAATTTATTTATGGCTGAGACAGGACATAATATTAGTCCCTACTCTTTAGGATTATTCTGAGGATTAAGTAAGATGATGCATGCAAATTGCTTCGAATGGTGACCAGTACATAGAAAGTACACACACTAAATAAGACTTTTTAGTCTCCTCCTCTCAGCTCTGTTTAAAAGCATTCAATGATTTTTTTTTTTTATCCTATTGCTTCTATGCTCTTAAGTTCTTCGTTGTATGGGTTTCACCCTCCAAGTTTCTTTCCTTGTGTTCCTTAGCATGCCCTTGCATTAGTCAAAATTTTGTCCTCACTATCACACAAATAGTATGCTTACTCTTCTTTCACATCCTTAGCAATATTTCTTCTCTCTCCTTGAGTCCTTTGACTTCCCTTCTCTCTTTAAGCTGTTATTTGTTAAATTTCAGATATGCAAATATATCTCTCTATTATTTTTGTTATGTCTACTTACCCACTATGGAGAAGGACAAGGAAGCCTGGCGTGCTGCAGTCCATGGGGTCACAGCAGACACGACTGTGCAACTGAATTGACTGACTTACCCTCTATACTTTTATTTGTGTGTGTGTTGCTTAATCAAACTTTTTAAAACTTAGCTACCTACTTTAGCTTCATCTTAAGTAGTATTATGCATGAAATCATAGATGTGAAGTACAATTTTATTACACTGTAGAGCCTTAAAAACAAACTGTATAACTTGAAAATGTTTAAAAAGCATTCCTTGTACCACCCAATATTAACTTGCGTGTCTCCAGTGGGACATGTTTCACCCATTGGGAATACTACTGAAACTAAATTTGTCTGTTGAGCAAAGACAAGACAATCTTCCTAGCCTGTACTGAACTCATCTTAACTTCCATATAATTTAATAGTAAATCATACTGTTTAAGTTTTCTAATTTGTTTATGAGTGATTAAGCTGTTACTTAAACTATGTATTCTTGGAAGCTAGAAAACATATTTTATGCTTCTGAATCCCACTCTTCCCACTAAGTATCCCAAATCATTGTTGTAGCTCCATAAGTATCTATTGAATGCTTATTTTTGAAAAGTGCAGGAATAATCTGTTTAATAGGAAACTCTTAAAGACAGTTTATCTAAAGCAATTAATACTCACTAGTTCTAATGGAAAAGGAATTGAAATCACAACTCACTCTTTCCTTTTTTTTCCCACTTTTTGTTATACTATTGTTACAGAAAGAATTGAAGATGGTTTAAAAGGATACACACTATAATAAGATATATAAATGAATAATAGGTGTATATAACAAAGAAAAAACAGAAAAGGTCATAAAATTAAAGCCATGAAAGAAAACTACACCATAAAAAAAACTCCAAACTTGCAATCAGCAGACTCTAAATTAGTTGCATGGTTTTCAGCAGACTCTATAAAAAGGATACATGTCACAATCATCACTATCTGTTAGAGTTTAATCAAACCAATTAGGAAAAATCTAGCTCTTCCCAATATCCCTTTTAGAAAACACAGTGTATTGTAATAAATGATATCCTCAACAATAGCTATCACACCTAATACACTGTTGTGGTCAGAGAAGACCTAAGAGCCTTTGAAGCACCAACTCATAAACTTTCCCAGATCTAGGAAAGATATTATGCCCCAGTTAAACTTTGAAAGTGTAAATATGAGAGAAGGGAAGAATTCAGAACTATGGGCAAAATGGGGCAGTTGTACTATTTTTTAGACTCTTATGACTGGATATTTTTACTACTTGCTTGAGATTATAATAAGTCTTAGATTATCAGTCATACTCAATAACTAGAAGATATTCTTCTAAAAGTTAATTGGAGATGATTGTTAAATTATTATTTTTTTGTTTGTGCACAGTTTTGCTCCTTTTAACTAACACTCAAAATTTTAGCTGAGTTGAAATATCCTTTGCCAAAACTGGGTCACTGACTTCTGAGCTACTTTTGCTTCCCTTTTTAGAACTAATGAAAGGAGAAGAGAGCAATGAAGCAAGCTGGCAAGCCATTTTCTTAGCAATGTTAAGACGTTGTCTGGGAAATGAAGGTAGGTGGTAGTGACTATAGCTAATTGTCAGGAAAGGGTTCTTTTTATCCTTTTGTCCTAAGGTTTGGCTTTAAAGATCAATAGGTCTGAAATTTTCTTTGGCCAGGGAAGGATCATAGCTTAGGAAAACTGGCTCATGTTTCCCAAGCTCAGAGCGGATGAATTTGTAACAGAAAGACAGTTTAATATTGGTAATTTATACTGAAGATTAGAACTACCAAATGGAATGAAACATGTGTTGGCCTGTCAGTGCATTCTCCTTTCAGTAAGTATGCCAAGTTAGCAAACTAAATTAACAACAGATTGGAGCTGTATAAATATATAAAATAAGAGTGAAGAAGGGGATTGTGAGGTCAGTCATGTTTCATTTGATATACTTCAGCCAGGATGGGTACCCTCTTCCTTTGCCTGTTCTTACAAGCCATGGCCTTTTCATCAATCGGTTCAAGTTCTCAGTTTCTAGTGATGAAAGTGTCTCTTTTCCGTCTCTCTATACCCTTGAAATTTATATTGTTGATCTCTGAGTGTTGGGCATGGCTCCACTGTGTTCTTTTTTTTTAATTTATTTATTTTAATTGGAGGCTAATTACTTTACATTATTGTATTGGTTTTGCCATACATTGATATGAATCTTCTCCGGGTCTACATGTGTTCCCCATGTTCTTGAATGATTCTAGTTTTACAGGGAGATCCAGGTTGCCTTTTACAAAAATTTTATCATCCACTTCCTTCTTTAATCCGCCTTATCCGTAAATCAGAATGCTAGTGTTTGATCTAACCCACAGTATTTTTTTTTTCTCTCCTTTGTTATTATTATTGCCCAGAAGTCTCTTTGCTGTTTTGGGCCCTGGGTTCTAAGTGTAATTTCCTCACATGCCCACAGAGGTTTGTGTTGCTTTGCAAGACTTGTTTTTTAGAACTACTCTATAGTCCCCAAGTGTATGATCTTTCTTTACTTGCATACTTTTAAAGGCCCCACAGACATTACAGAAACTGAAACCTTGGTACATTGGTATATTGGAGGGAGACTGTGGGATATACGGTTCATTTATTTATTCATTATTTGAATACTTTTTCATTCATTCCTTCACGTTTTCATTCAACAATCATTCATGAAAGTGCCTTGTGCTAAACTAGCTAGAAATACAAGAACAAGTTAGATATGATTTTTGTTCCTAAGGAGTTTTGCAATACACTAAGAAATATACAAAAATAAATTACACCTTAAATTATAAAAGCCTTGAGATGAAAGGCTGAGGGAAGGATACTCCAATTGGAAGGAATAGCTTAAGCAAATGTAGTCCTACTGCTATTAGTTCTGACACATATTCTTGAGGTTTTCTCACTCTTTACCTCTCAGGTTTGAAAAAGTTGCTGTTTTCTTGTTCTTAGGTAAACTGTATTCAGATTTTGCTTCAGAATCCCATATTAACATAGAGCTTACTGGAATATAGTGAGATGGATAGGCATGTGGGTTGTGCTGGAAGGAGATAGGGTAAGAAACAGTGAGGAAAGCTGGTATGTAGTCATCATTTGATTTTGCACATTCTTTGGCTCTCGGCTTTTTAAATTTCTTTGCACCAATGAAATAAAAGCTAAATAAAACGAGTAATATCTTCTGCTAAAGGGACTTACCTTCAGGATTCTGTGGTGAGGCACCAAATGCACTCAACTTCCTCTTTCAACAACAAATTTGTCAGTTATCAGTAAGCTCTGAGCCACCAAGAATTAGGCTTTTTCACCCCAACTCCTTGCAAAGAAACAAGCCCAGCAAGGCTCCAAGGTAAGTTACAGCTTAATTTATGGGAACTGGTAAAATTCCATGTGGGACTGTTAGTGGGGACATGAAGATCCAAGACAAGGGCAGACATGAGACCAGTGTCCAATTTTAAAATTGTCCCTGGCCTCTTTCAGACTTATTACAGCAGGAGCAATGGTGATTTTCCTTGGTTCTGATTAGAATGCAAAGTTAGGGTTAATGCCATTAGTCCCCACCATTATTCCAGGATCAAGGAGTCTGTGATGCAGCTCACTCTTTGCTGAGGGCTCTTTGTTCCCTTATCATCTAGGGAAGACAGCACAAAGTGGTAAGAAAAGAGTACATTCAGTGAGATTTATTGAGACAGCTTGACCTGTTCAGCCAGATAAAGAGGATTTGGATTTCTGCTCTGTAGTTGCTTAATGAAGGAACATTTTTATGTATAACCTCCTTGCTTTGGTAAGTTTAACTGTCACAGATAGGAGAGAAAGAAAGAAAGTCAGATCATAGATTTTGGAGATGAAGGAGCTCCTAGGGTTCCAAATCCCTCACAATACAGATGGGAAAACAGAGGCTGTGAAGTGAAGACATTTGAGATCACTCAGCTTTTTAGTGGCAGAGCTGGAACTAGAACATGTGTCTTCTAAATCATGGTCTCTTTTTCCTACAGAAGCCTATATCTCCCAAAGAATACTGTAAATATATTGATAACTATGTTGATTGTAGGTTAGGAAAGAAGAAAATACCCCAGATGACAAACTCTGTTAAAATTATTTCAATCTGTTCAAAGGCATTTCTTGATCCTTTGAAAGCTGCATTTTCACCCAACTTCAGACCTACTAGATAACAGAGCTCCCAGAAGTGGTACCTATATTTTCAGCAATTATCATTCTTATTATCTTGAGTGCTAGCAACCCTTCTGGTTCTGAGCTAAGATGACTGAATCAAAAGAAATCTTCCAGTTGAGGAATTCTTCAAGGTGAACTGTGCCACAACTGTTGATACAAGGATCATTTTGGATATAATGATAATAAGCTTTGTGGTGCATGTTGGATGGAGTGGTCTCAGTCCCAGGAATCCTGCAAGTGGGAATATTTTTCATTTTTGTTTTTCAAATGGATGTGGGAGTCATTGCCCTTTCTATTATTTGATGAGGTTATCCCTTAGCAATTGCAGCACAGTAAAATTATTCACTGTTAAAAATATGTGATTTGCTGTTATATTGAAGTGGAAAATGGCCTGAACGAGAATAAAGTCATGCATTTGGTGTAATTATGTTTGCAACAGTTCCTGTCGAACAGAGGTTCTTCTTTAGTCAAAAGCAGTTCTTTTTTCGGGTCAACTGGAAAAATTGTTGAATTTAATTTGTACAAACTGTGCAAATCCTGGCAGTTGTGGAACGCAAGACTTCAAATGAGTGAATATACTTCTGGATGGTTTAGGGTGACTTTTCACAGCTTGTTGTATTTGAGGTAAGTCAATCTATGTCCTAAGAAGCAGGGTGATCTATGACCCAAGTAAAGAGGACAGAGCTGTCTTTGTGAATCCACCTTTTCTAAGTGTTCCTACAATCAGGGTAATGACTGGCAGGAAGTCTATGCCTTATTTAAAAACTCTTGCTAAAATTGTCTACTTATATTTTCAGTTCAGTTCAGTTCAGTTAAGTTGCTCAGTCGTGTCCGACTCTCCGCGACCCCATGAATCACAGCACGCCAGGCCTCCCTGTCCATCACCAACTCCCGGAGTTCACTCAAACTCATGTCCACAGAGTCGGTGATGCCATCCAACCATCTCGTTCCCGGTCGTCCCCTTCTCCTCCCACCCCCAGGTCAGGATATTTTGCATTTAAATTTTCATCTAGTATTGATTCACATGCATCACAGGCAGAGTGATGAAGTATATGGACCAAAGTGAAGAAACAAAGCTTGATTTTAGTTCAAATTCTGTCAAAGATTCACTTTTGGCTTTGGGCAAGTTACTTTATTTTTCTGAGTTTCAGTAGTCTCATCTATAATAAGGTGGGGGCTTGAAATAGATAGTCTTTTTTAAATTTTTTAATTAATTAATTAATTTTAATCAGAGGCTAATTACTTTACAATATTGTATTGATTTAATTTCCTTCCTAGTATAGTGGTTTGACTCTAGGCTCCTGGTGCCTGAGAAGAGTATATCATGAAGGGGTAAATAATGAGACAATAGGGCAATCTAACTACAGTTTGAACCTTCTGGAAATACAGTCTAGCTTTCAAACGGAACTCATTAATCTATGCTAAGGGCGACTTTACTTCTTTCAGAGTAATGTAACCATGACAGCTTCAACTTTTAGACAACAGACGAGTGTTTTGTAAGTAATTTCCTTTTTTAAAATGATAAAATGCAAACATACAAGGGAAAGAATTCTGAAATCTGATTTCCACACTGACAGTGTCACTTAATCAGTATTTCTTAATCTTTTAAATGCAAAGTCCCATTTGAAAAACATAAAAATCTCACTGCAAAGTTATTGTGGACTCGCCTAATTAGGAACTAGATCCTGATCCTGGACTCCTAAAAAAACTTATCCCAACACATTGACATTTTCCAAATACTGTGGGACAAACAGGCAGAAAGATTTTTGTAGATCTGTACTTTCAGTTTGTATTATATGGAAAGTAATTTTGATTTCCAAATGTATTTACTGTACTAAGGATTTTTTTTCAAGTAATACATGTTTCCCACTCTTCTACTTTAAGAATTATTGCATTAATCCTACTCAATATTTCTCACACCTATGCTTTTGGGGAGATTTTCTAAACTCATAAAAGGACATGATCCAACCAAAAGCTCATGGAGGTTACTCTCAGTACAAGTAAAGTAGAAATAAACTAACATTTATTTAAAGTATACTGTGGATTACAAAGGATTATAGATATGATTTTTACTTTTCTGTCATTGTTGTTCACTCAGCCCTGTCTGATTATTTGTGGAATGGACTGCAGCACACTAGGCTTCCCCGTCTTTCACTATCTCTTGGAGTTTGCTTAAACTCATGTCCATTCAGTCGATGATGCCCCTTCTCCTCCTGTCCTCAATCTTTCCCAGCACCAGGGTCTTTTCCAATGAGCTGACTCTTTGTATCAGGTAGTCAAAGAATCAGCTTCAGCATCAGTCCTTCCAATGAATATTCAGGGTTGATTTCCTTTAGGATTGACTGGTTTGATCTCCTTGAAAGTGAAAGTGAAGTCACTCAGTTGTGTCCGACTCTTTGCGACCCCATGGACAGTGGAGCCTGCACCAGGCTCCTCTGTCCATGGGATTTTCTAGGCGAGAATACTGGAGTGGGTTGCCATTTCCTTCTCCAGGGAATCTTCCCGACCCAGGGATCGAACCCAGGTCTCCCACATTGTAGACAGACGCTTTACCGTCTGAACCACCAGACTCTTTAATCATGTACATTTCCTATTTAATCTTTACACAGGCACTAGATCCTAATGTTATAAATGAGGAAACTGAAGCCACTAAATATGAAGTGAGTCATCTCAGGCTGGAGAGCTAATAAGTGAGTCAAGACATAACCTTAGGTCTGTCCAAAGAACATGATTCTATCTCCAAAATACTGCCCCAAATGCAAAAATGATGAAAAATTAGGCTTCTTTCTTATCTGATTAAAAATCCAATAACAATACATGCATGGAAGTTCAATTCAAATTTTATTGTAATTCTTTTTAAGGATAAAAATAATTTTCACTTCTAATTTATAGGGGAAATGTCTAGACTTGCAGAACATATCCAAATTTCTATATTTCTGAAATCAAGACAAGTTATTTACAGTTGATTTTAATTAACTCAGGAAATGGTAGAGCTCCAAATTCCAGTTGCTCTTCTTTGGCTATGGTTATGAGTGATTGAATGAAGGACACTGTGGGCATGGGTATCTGACTGGCTTGGGTACTTCATGTGAGACTTTTGTGATTCAAATAAAAAGAGAAATGCTAAAAAAAAATCTGTTATATATATATATAACAGATTAAGTCATTCCCATTCTAAAGATCAGGAAAGTGAGACTCAAAGAAGTCAACACATTTATTACATTTACCTGAATGCTATACAAGCAGCAGAGTGAAGAGTGTAGAATCTAGACTTCTGGCATCAAGGTAACTACTCAGTTCTACAAAGCTTTAGCTTCTCAGTCCTCTCCCTCTCTTCACCTCTCATCATTAAGTCAGTAATACCATTAGGTGAGCAAATTTATCAAATATCAAAAATCAAATATGTGTCTCCTATTTTCTTTGATAATAGGACCAGCATGTGGGCTTGTTATCTTGGAAGGAAAAGAAAATTAGAGAAAGGTTGCTGACAGGGGACCTCCCCACTTGCCAGGGGAGAATATTCACAAGCCATTTGGGAATGTAACTTACTTTTTTTTTTTTTTTTTAGCATTTCTCTTCTTATTTGAATCACAAAAGTCTCACATGAAGTACCCAAGCCAATGTAATATGTATATGCTGCTGCTGCTGCTGCTGCTAAGTCACTTCAGTCGTGTCCGACTCTGTGTGACCCCATAGACAGAAGTCCACCAGTCTCCCCCGTCCCTGGGATTCTCCAGGCAAGAACACTGGAGTGGGTTGCCATTTCCTTCTCCAAACTTGTGTTTACTTTTGTTTTAGTTACAGTATGTATATATGAACTTTAAATAATAATTAATAGCAATTATAGTTGTAATAATGCTTTGTAAAGTGTAAGTAGGTTGAGATGGTGACAGTTGCATTAATGATGGAAGTGGCAGTGCTGATGGTATTAGTTAGAGGCAGGGGTTTAGAGAGTCCTGGCCCATAAAGTCATGGCAAGTTAGAACAGAAGGTAGTTAAGATCATACAGTTCATATTATCTTATCTTAATAATGAGAGAAATGAAACTTGTATAAAGGAAGGGGCTTAGAAAAACAAAACAAAGAAATAGTATTTGACTAACTGCTAGAATCCAAGTGTTATAGCTCCAAATCCAGTGTTCTTTATAATATATTTTACAGCTTCTGAGTCTTCCCCATCTTACATGCCTTGTTACATTTGGCTCACTACTATTAGGGCTTCCCAGGTGGCTCAGTGGTAAAGACTCTGCCTGCAAATGCTGGAGACTCAAGACACATGGTTCAACCCCTGGATCAGAAAGATCTAGAGAAGGAAATGGCAACCCACTCCAGTATTATTGCCTGGAGGATCACATGGACAGAGGAACATGGAGAGCTACAGTCCATGGGGTCGAAAAGAGTTAGAGATGACTGAGCAACTGAGCATACAATACTCTTATAAATCCATCCTTCCAGTACTTTATCCATAGATCTATTGTGGTTTGGGTTCATAAGTAGAACTTGTTAAAGATCTCTGGTTTTGATAGTATCCTACCCAGATACCTGGTGGCAATCATTTGCCAAATATGTGCAGTCATACATCACTTCATGGGAAAAAGAAGGAGAAAAGGTGGAAACAGTGAAAATCTCTTCTTGAGGTCTAAAGTCACTGTAGATGGTGACTGCAGCCATGAAATTAGGAGATGATTGCTTCTTAGAAGGAAAGCTATGACAAGCATAGACAGCGTGTTGAAAAGCAGAGACATTACTCTGCTGACAAAGGTCAGTATAGTCAAGGCTATGGTCTTTCCACTAGTCATTTTCAGATGTGAGAGCTGGACAATAAAGAAGGCAGAGCGTGGAAGAACTGATGCTTTTGAACTGTGGTGCTAGAGAAGACTCTTGAGAGTCCTTGGGAAAGCAAGGAGACCAAACCAATCGATCTTAAAAGAAATCAACCCTGAATACTCTGTGGAATGACTGATGCTGAAGCTGAAGCTCCAATACTTGGGCCTCTGGATGTGAACAGCTGACTAATTAGAAAGAACCCTGATTCTGGGAAAGATCGAAGGCAGAAGGAGACGAGGACAACAGAGGATGAGATGGTTGGATGGAATCACCGATTTAATGGGCATGAACTTGAACAAACTCCCAGAGATGGTGAGGGACAGAGAAGCCTGGCATGGTGCAGTCCATGGGATCACAGAGTCAGATACGACTTGGTGACTGAACAAAAACAAAAACATAGTCATAAAAGTGCTAGAAATACAATTGAGATTATTAGCATCTTCATCTCTGAAGAATGGTTTTATACATATAAATGTGACTTTAGCATATTTTTGTGCAACAAATTGCTTACAAAGGAAAACTTTTAGCTGTCTCTGCTCATGAAGAACCTCATTATGACTGAAATTGTAATAACTGAGACTGTCAGGAAGAAGTAATAATTTTGAGTCTTCATTCTCTGATCCATAAAGGGGTATGAAAGTGTTAGTTGCTCAGTCGTGTTTGACTCTTTGCAACCCCATGGACTGTAGTCCATCCGGTTGCTCTGTCTATGGAATTCTCCAGGCAAGAATACCGGAGTGGGTTGCCATTCCCTTCTCCAAGAAATCTTCCAGACCCAGGGTGCAAGCCCAGGTCTCCTGCACTGCAGGCAGATTCTTTAATGTCTGAGCCAGCAGGGAAGCCCCCAAATTAGTATAATAGTAATTAACTCAGGTTTCTTTCAAAGGTCAAAGGTAATTTATTAATAGTAATAGCGCTTAGCTAGTGGCAGGATGCAAGTGGAAACTTCTCGTACTTAGTATTTCACTGAACCTTAGAAGTCTGGAACAAATTCTTATGCCATCATAATATAAGGTCACTTTGAGCCTTTGCAAAAGCACAGCATTAAGCTAGTTGGTTGGGAAGTGAAGCTGCCTTTACATAGACAGTATTAGTACATACGATGTTCTTGGATTCAGAATCACTGATCATATTTAGAGGCCTGACTTAACTTTGTGTTCAAAAACAAAATTTAGTTATTGTGATCACTCACATAGAGCCAGACACCCTGGAATGTGAAGTCAAGTGGGCCTTAGGAAGCATCACTACGAACAAAGCTAGTGGAGGTGATGGAATTCCATTTGAGCTATGGAAAATCCTGAAAGATGGTGCTATGAAAGTGCTACACTCAAAATGCCAGCAAATTTGGAAAACTCAGCAGTGGCCACAGGACTGGGAAAGGTCAGTCTTCATCCCAATCCCAAAGAAAGGCAATGCCAAAGAATGCTCAAACTACCTAACAATTGCACTCATCTCACACGGTAGTAAAGTCATGCTTAAAATTCTCCAAGCAAGGCTTCAGCAATACGTGAACCGTGAACTTCCAGATTTTCAAGCTGGTTTTAGAAAAGGCATAGGAACCAGAGATAAAATTGCCAACATCTGCTGGATCATGGAGAAAGCAAGAGAGTTCCAGGAAAACATCTATTTCTGCATTATTGACTATGCCAAAGCCTTTGACTGTGTGGATCACAATAAACTGTGGAACATTCTGAAAGACATGGGAATATCAGACCACCTGACCTGCCTCTTGAGAAACCTGTATGCAGGTCAGGAAGCAACAGTTAGAACTGGACATGGAACAACTGACTGGTTCCAAATAGGAAAAGGAGTACATCAAGGTTGTATATTGTCACCCTGCTTATTCAACTTATATGCAGAGTACATCATGAGAAACTCTGGGCTGGAGGAAGCACAAGCTGGAATCAAGATTACTGGGAGAAATATCAATAACCTCAGATATGCAGATAACACCACCCTTATGGCAGAAAGTGAAGAAGAACTAAGGAGCCTCTTGATGAAAGTGAAAGAGGAGAGTGGAAAAGTTAGCTTAAAGCTCAACATTCAGAAAACTAAGATCATGGCATCCCGCCCCATCACTTCATGGCAAATAAATGGGGAAACAGTGGCTCACTTTTTTTGGGCTCCAAAATCACTGCAGATGGTGATTGCAGCCATGAAATTAAAAGAAACTCCTTGGAAAGAAAGTTATGACCAACCTAGATAGCATATTAAAAAGCAGAGACATTACTTTGCCAACAAAGGTGTGTCTAGTCAAGGCTATGGTTTTTCCAGTGGTCATGTATGGATGTGAGAGTTGGATAGTAAAGAAAGCTGACTGCCAAATAATTGATGCTTTTGAACTGCGGTGTTGGAGAAGACTCTTGAGAGTCCCTTGGACTGCAAGGAGATTCAACCAGTCCATGCTAAAGGAGATCAGTCCTGGGTGTTCATTGGAAGGGCTGATGTTGAAGCTGAAATTCCAGTACTTTGGCCACCTGATGCGAAGAGCTGACTCATTTGAAAAGACCCTGATGCTCGGAAAGATTGAAGGTGGGAGAAGGGGACGACAGAGGATGAGATGGTTGGATGGCATCACCGACTCGTTGGACATGGGTTTGGGTGAACTCCGGGAGTTGGTGATGGACAGGGAGGCCTGTCATTCTGCGATTCATGGGATCGCAAAGAGTTAGACACGACTGAGCGACTGAGCTGAACTGATAAAGTCAAGTGTTTAACGACAGAATTCTCACCTTATGAAATTGCTGCTGGTTTTAAAAGAAAAGGTTGAGATTACAGGCTTTGGAGCTTTTAGGTATCCAGATTTGCTAGATGCCAACCTTATTATCCTTGCCTTGACCATATTTTCCTCAGTAACAAAGGGGAAAAATACTATGACTATTGCTTAGGAGAGTAGCTTATGGGAGAGACATTAGAAGTAAAACTGACAAAGACGCTGCTAATATGTACTTATTCTCCATCCTCTTACCTTTATAAACCAATGGGTATGAGCTGAGTTCCTACTGCATGCTTAACCCTCTGCTAAGCAAAATGAGAGATATTAAAGTGCAAGATATAGTCATCCCTCATAGAGACTACATTTTTACAGTGTAGCCTAAAAGTCCAGCAAAAGTACAAAGGAAAAAGTCTGAATAGATTACCCCATTCAAGGAAAAGATGAGAATTGAGATAGGGTCTCAAGAGAGAAGTAAAATATTGACTTCTGAGATGGTATCCAGGGAGAAAGAAGTTTGATGAATTTTCAGTCATAACTTTATACCAATCTTCATTAGCAGAAATATTCTTACAGCCACACATTGGAAGTGAATCTTGTTAGTTCAGTGAAGGTAGATAATTCTGCTGCTTTGATTATTAGATTAGACGTCTATGTTGATCATTCCCTTTAGAGTTTGGCTCCTGTTACCAGAATTCTTTTTAAAGGAAAGAGGAATCCCTCTATGAATCTCCTGGCCTTTGATGTAAGCAGAATGTGCTCTGGATAGAGCATGGTGAAACCAAGAGGCAGTTACTTTTTTAAGAATGGTATTGGAGGCACTGGGAATTTGATCCTCGTATCTATCTTGGTGGTTCACGATAATACAGCTAGGAGTTCAAATATATTCTGAAGAGATGGTATTTCCACAGCTTGTAATTTTGCCTGGGTTGCATTATCTGTGTGGTGGTCTTGCTTAGCTGAGTTGGTTATGCAACAGCAATGAGATTAATTTTTGGAGATTAATCCCTCCATGGTCCAGTTAACATCAATTTTTAAAATAGTGCTGTATGTTTAGCCTTGCTTTGGGTTTAGAGAGAAAGAGAGAACAAAAGATGCATTGACAAGAGAAATATTATTGTGGGAGTTTAAGAGATTTAATGACAAATATCTAGCTGAGAGTGAAGGACAACATGATGATCTGGAAGTGAAAGGGAGCAATTAATGAAAGGAAATTCTGAGAAAGTTAAAAGGGATTAAGAGCATGGGAATTCAACTTGTACAACAAGAAAGACAGCTGTATTGGGAGGGATGCAGTTGTAGATTAAATTGTGTGTGTTGGGAGGGGACAATGTTTGAAACTGAGTTACTTCTCACCCAATAGCCTCAACTTTCTTGTGATTTAAGCATTAAAAGCCTCTGCTGAGAAATATGGGGATGGGAGAGGAGAAGAGTAGAAGAAATTTTAGTACAGTTATGAAAGTGCTAAATAGCCAGCACTCTCTTTTTGTGCACCTTGATTAATTTCTTAGGAGAATAAACTAATCAGAGGTGTGGAAAAAGAGGCTGGATCAGAAAAAAAATCTTGTATTTAAAGTGCTGAAACTAGAAATTCATGATTTCTAGTTTCAGCACCTTAAATAGATCCTGGTATTTTTAATAGGATCATTCATCAGTTTGGATAATAAAAAATAAAATGGTTTGTGGACTTGATCTGGGGTTAAGACCTTGCCAGGCTTCCCTAGTGGCTCAGACAGTAAAGTATCAGCTTGCAATGAGGGAGACCTGGGTTCGGTCCCTGGGTTAGGAAGATCCCCTGGAGAAGGAAATGGCAATTCACTCAGTATTCTTGCCTGGAGAATTGCATGGACAAAGGAGTCTGGCAGGCTACAGTCCATGGGGTTGCAAAGGGTCGGACACAACTCAGGGACTATCACTAACTTTTTCAAGCTGGTACAGCAGAAGAATGGTGAGTAAAGAAGGTTGAGGATTCTTGTGTAAGAATAGTTAATTTGACCATTGAATCTAGTCTGCATAGAGAAGGAAGCAAAATGAGGGAGGGTGCCAGATTGGGCCATGAGAAATGGAAAGAAGTTTAAGGTCTCTGTGAGTGTGTGGTGCAAGCTAACATGGTGCAACTTGCAGTGAAGTTCAGTGATTGTAATGTTATCTTTTTAATTAATTTATTTTAATTGGAGGATAATTGCTTTACAATATTTTGATGGTTTTTGCCATATATCAACATGAATCGACCATAGGTATACATATGTCCTACGTGTCCTATGTGTTGAGAGTCCCTCGGGCTGCAAGGAGTTCAAACCAGTCAATCCAACAGGAAATCAGTCCTGAATATTCACTGGAAAGACTGATGCTGAAGCTGAAACTCCAACGCTTTGGACACCTGATGTGAAGAACTGACTCATTGGAAAAGACACTGATACTGGGAAAGATTGAAGGCAGGAAGAAAAGGGGACGACAGATGATGAGATGATGGGATGGCATCACCAACTCGATGGACATGAGTTTGAGCAACCTCTGGGAGATGGTGATGGATAGGGAAGCCTGGTGTGCTGAAGTCCATGGGGTCACAAAGAGTTGGATATGACTGAGTGATTGAACCAAACTGAACTGATACATGTGTCTCCCCTATCCTGAATCCCCCTCCCACCTCCATCCCCACCCTATCCCTCTATGTTGTCTCAGAACACTGGCTTTGGGGGCCTTGCTTCATGTAACAAACTCACACTGGTCATCTATTTTACATATAACTATGCATATGTTTCAGTGCTATTCTATCAAATCATCCCACCCTCTCCTCCTACTGAGTCCAAAAGTCTGTTCTTTATGTCTGTGTCTCTTTTACTGCCTTGCATGCAAGTAGGATCATCAGTATCATCTGCCATGGCAAAGGTAAGGAAATATGGAGACGAGCATGGGTTCCAATTCTAATACACCACCTCTACACTATGCGGGTATTGTGACTTTAGCACAATTTATTTAACCTCTTTGTATCTCAGTTTCCTCATTTGTAATATGGTAATAATCATTGGGCTGCTATGAGGATTAGAAAGGCAACAGTGGAAATGAAGATTGATTGGAGATATATTGGAGGGATTTTAAGGGGGGATAATCACCTGGTTTCTGTTTAGATATGGGTGAAATGTGGTGATAGGAATTTGATGAATTCCTAGTTTCAGCCTGTAACATTTAGGAGGCTGGTCATGGCACAGACTGAGAAGGAAAGCTTAGACTCAAGAGTAAGTCACCAATTTCATATCTTTCTTGAGAGAGGAACCAAAAATATATCTAGATTTAAGGGGTGAGAGACTGGTAACACAGAGGGCACAAACCAACCAAAAATAGTCAATAATAAAGCCAAAGGGAGAGACACAAAAGAGACAGAAACAGAGGCAGAGGCTGAGAGAAGAAACATGTTTTGAATTTGGCCTTTCCATTCAACCTATTTTTGTTAGTGGCTTCTTAAGTTGTTCTCCTTTCTAAAATTTCAGAAGCGTCACAGCTTGCTAACAGGAAGTGAAATGTTCCCTATCTGAGAGAGTTTATATTTTCACCCTACCCAACACAAATTCCCCCAGTCGCCTATCACCATGGGGATTTTACATTTAATTGTCACCAAACTTATTTGGGGAAAAACCCTTTCTACCTCCTGTTCAGTCTGGAGAAGAAAAGTCTTTCTGGAAAGCAGGCCATACAAATCACTAAACTTGAAATAAACTGAATTGCAGAGGCATAAGAAACCACAGAAACAAATAAGTTGTGATCATGACCTCTAACTTGCTATTTTGGACTAATTCAGTTCAGTTCAGTTCAGTTGTGTCCGACTCTTTGCGACCCCATGAATCACAGCACACCAGGCCTCCCTGTCCATCACCAAATCCCGGAATTCACTCAAACTCATGTCCATCGAGTCGGTGATGCCATCCAGCCATCTCATTCTCTGTCGTCCCCTTCTCCTCCTGCCCCCAATCCCTCCCAGCATCAGAGTCTTTTCCAGTGAGTCAACTCGTCGCATGAGGTGGCCAAAGTATTGCAGTTTCAGCTTTAGCATCAGTCTTTCCAATGAACACCCAGGATTGATCTCTTTTAGAATGGACTGGTTGGATCTCCTTGCAGTCCAAGGGACTCTCAAGAGTCTTCTCCAGCACCACAGTTCAAAAGCATCAATTCTTCGGCGATCAGCTTTCTTCACAGTCCAACTCTCACATAGGGCTTCATTATTTAGCACAGAGGTATAAAAACAATTTGCCTCTTTAATAAGTGAAAATTTCTGTACCAATGAAGCAGAAACAAATATCCATGTTTGTAAAGTGCAGAAGTGGAGGTGTGAATGGGTGGTTGTGAGTTGTTTTTTGTTCTTAGTACTGTAATGCACCTTATGTAGCCTGCCTTGTTTTTTAACAGCCTGTGCATAAGTAATAGATTACAGTAGAAACAAAATCAATAATGAAGTCAAAGTGGGTGGAAAGGAAAGTGTGGTGACATGTGTGATGACAGATGTTTAGTTATATATTGATGGCATAACTAGAGAAATCCTAAGGTTATAAGATCCTGAGGTCCTACTAAGAGATGAGAAAGATTCTGCCATAATATGCTCTCTGGATAGCACAATGATCCTCATGTTATTAAAAAGTCCCTCTTGAGCAAGGAGACGCAAAGGGTTACAATGGAGATAGTACAGACTTTGGAGCAAATCAGGCTTGATAATAAATCCCATTTTTAAATTTGCTACCCAAGACACTTTACTGAATCTCTCTGAACCTCAGTTTCCTTATCTGCACTATAAGAGTAATAATGGAACTTCATCTTAGGATGGTTGTGAGAATTAAATTACATAATATATATGAAAAATTCCATTGCAGATTCTGGCATATATCATTGATCAGATCATAGTAATTATTTACTTTCTTTTCACCTGTGAGTATCCTTCTACCTTTGTTCTAAGCCATACATACATAGGAAAGATGACTGCATGACTCTTTAGGATCTATCACAGATAGAATAACTAGGGAGTATATGAGGAGGGAAAATGAAAGTTATTTACAGTATTGGTAGCTGATAAAGTTTACTCTCTTATCTGTGAATCAATCTCTTGGGGTTCTTTTCTTTTATCAGTTATCTATTTCCTGGAGTAAGACTTAGAATGATATAGGAAGTCATTCTTCTATTTATGAGGAGAATCTCAAAAAAGCCACTCTGTTTTTGTAAGCATATATACAAAATAAAAACATACAAACAACAAAACTCCACTTGAGGAACAACCTCAGCACTTTGTTTTCTCCACTTCTAGCTTTAAAGGCAATAAACATTCCTGCATTATAGATAGAAGCTATGTTTGTAAAATTTGTCTTTAGGAGGAAAACAAATGATGAACAGAAAGGTGTGTGTAAAGATTAACCACTTTGTCCTCCTATTTGAAGTCTTAGATCTTTCATTTAGTACATTTGTGGCCTTAATAAACTCCCCTCTGGGTCTTGCTTATTCTACCTTAGTAAGATTAAGTCCACAAATATTTTCCCATTATAAAGGCTACTTTAATAAGAATATTAAAACTTAAATTGTTTCAAAAGGTTTGAGTGGCCTATTTTGCTAATACCCTAATCGGTATTCAACATGATTTTGTATAATCTGCCATGGGATGATGTTGCACCAGTACAGAATTCCCCTTAGATAGAGAATAGGTTTCCCCCCTTCCCTACTATATAAGGGGAACTATCCTGGTTCAGTTTCTAAATTCATTTCTTATTGTTTAGTCATTAAGCCATGTCCAGCTCTTTGCGAATCCATGGACTGCAGCACACCAGACTTCCCTTTCCTTCACTATCTCCTGGAGTTTGCTCAAATTCAAGTCCATTGAGTCAGTGATATTATCTAACCATCCTATCCTCTGTTGTTCCCTTCTCCTCCTGCCTTCAATCTTTCCCAGAATCAAGGTCTTTTCAAATGAGTTCGTTCTTTGCATCAGGTGGCGAAAGTATTGGGGCTTCAGCTATAGCATCAGTCCTTCTAATGAATATTCAGGATTGATTTCATTTAGGATTGACTGGTTTGATCTCATTGCTGTCCAAGGGACTCTCAAGAGTCTTCCCCAGCTGCACAATTCAAAAGCATAAATTCTTCAGCTCTCAGCCTTCTTTATGGTCCAACTCTCACATCTGTACATGACTGCTGGAAAAATCATAATTTTCACTATACAGACCATTGTCAGCAAAGTGATGTTTATGCTTTTTAATATACTGTCTAATTTGGTCATAGCTTTTCTTCTATGGAGCAAGTGTCTTTTAATTTTTTGGCTGCAGTCACCATCCGCAGTGATTTTGGAGTCCAAGAAAATAAAATCTGTCACTATTTCTGGATTTTCCCCATCTATTTGCTATGAAGTTATGGGACTGGATGCTATGATCTTAGTTTTATTTTTATTATTACTGAAAAGTTTCATGTAAATTTGGAATGAAACCTAAGCTGAGAGAGAGAGAGACAGAGAATGCATGAAAACTATCAGCTATTGTGATAAAATAATAAGGAAGCAATTTTCCCAATCCACAAAAATCAGCTAGGATACTGGTACTGCAGGCTAAAAGAGGCAAATTTATTTTCCCAGTGCTGTGGTGCCAAGTTAGGAAGTCAGAACCCAATGGGAAAGGTGGTGGACAAAAGAGAGGCAAGCAGATCAGAACAATAAGACTGAATTTCTACCATTGCAATTGGGAATGAGTAAACAGTGTTCATACTAACAAGAAGCAAGAGAAATCTTGACCCAAAAGAAACAGACTTAAATATCATATTTTTTTCTGCTATTAGAACAAAAGACTGATTATTTCAGGACTTCCTTGTGTGCAAGACATAGCTTAGACAATCTGTCAAGGCAGTTTGATGACAATTCTGTGGTTCTCTGGTTCACTGGATGACCTTGGATAAATAGTATACTTTCCTTTAGCACCTATAAACAGGTCCCTTCTAATTTTAATATCCTATGACTTTGTAGGTATAAAAACAAATCTAGTAATAACTTATTTTTAAATTGCATTTCTCTAATGATTATTGATGTTTAGCATATTTTCATATACCTGTTGGCCATCTCTATATCTTCTTTTTTTTAAATTTTTATTAGAGGCTAATTATTTTACAATGTTATATTGGTTGGTTTTGCCATACATTGACATGAATCCGCCCCGGGTGTGCATGGGTTCCCCCTCCCGAACCCCCCTCCCACCTCCCTCCTCCCCTTATCCTCCCTCTGGATCATCCCCGCATACCAGGCCCCGCATCCTGTAACATGCATCGACTCTGAACTGGCGATTCATTTCACATATGATAATATACATGTTTCAGTGCCATTCTCCCAAACCATCCCACCCTCACCCTCTCCCACAGAGTCCCAAAGACTGTTCTATGCATCCGTGTCTCTTGCTGTCTCGTATACAGGGTTCTCATTTGCATCTTTCTAAATTCCATATATATGCATTAGTATATTGTATTGGTGTTTTTCTTTCTGGTTTACTTCACTCTGTATATAATAGGTTCTAGTTTCATCCACCTCATTAGAACTGGTTCAAATGCATTCTTTTTAATGGCTGAGTAATACTCCATTGTGTATATGTACCAAAGCTTATATCTTCTTTGTATGTCTGCTTAAGTCTTCTGTCCACTTTTTGCTTGGGTTGTTTTGTGTTTCATTGAGCTATACAAACTGTTTATATATTTTGGAAAGTAAGGCCTTGTTAGTCACATCATTTGCAAAGAATTTCTCTCCCATAGGTTGTCTATGTGTTTTGTTTATAATTTCTTTTGCTGTACACAAGCTTTTAAGTTTAATTAAGTCCCATTTGTTTATTTTTGCTTTTGTTTCCTTACTCTAATAGATGAAATGCAAAAAAAAAAAAATTACAGTAACTTATGCCAAAGAATATTCTGCCTATGTTTTCCTCTAGGAGTTTTATAGCATCTGGTCTTTACATTTAGATCTTTAATCCATTTTGAGTTTGTTTTTGTATATGGTGTAAGAGAATGTTCTAATTTCATTCTTTTACATGTAGCTGTCCAATTTTCCCATCACTACTTATTAAAGAGACTATTTTTTCTCCGCTGTATATTCTTGCCTCATTTGTTATTAGATTAATTGACCTTAAGCGTGTGGGTTTATTTCTGGGCTTTCCATACTGTTCCATTGATCTATATGTTTGTTTCTGTGCCAGTACCATAATATTTTGATTACTGCAACTTTGTAGCATAGTCTAAGGTCAGGGAGTTTGATTCCTCCAACTCCGTTCTTCAATCTCAATATTGTTTTGGCTCTTTTTTGGTTTTCTCTGTCTCCATGAAGTATCACCTCACACCAGTCAAATGACCATCATAGAAAAATCTACAAATAATAAATACTGGAGAGACTGTGGAGAAAAAGAAACCTTTCTACACCGTAGATGGGAATATAAATTGGTACAATGACTATGGAGAACAATATTGAAGCTTCTTTAAAAGAAAAAGAAAACAGAATTAGTTACCATATGATCCATCAATCCCACTTCTGGGCATATAGCCAGAAAAGGCAAAAACTCTAATTCAAAAAGCTACATGTATCCCAATGTTCATAGCAGCACTATGTACAAAAGCCAAGACATGGAAACAACCTAAAGTTCCATCTACAAATGGGTGGATTATGAAGATATTGTATATACAAATTTATATATATGCACATATACATATATATATATAAATTTAGTATTACTCGGCAATAAAGAGAATGAAATAATGTCATTAGTAGCAACATGGATGGACCTAGAGATTATCACACTGAGTGAAGGAGGTCAGACAGATAAAAACAAATGTCATATGATATCATTTACATTAGAATCTAAAGCAATTATACAAATGAACTAATTTACAAAACCAAAATAAACTCACAGACATAGAAAACAAACAGTTACCAGAAGGCAAAAATAAGGAGGAATAAATTAGAAGTTTGAAATTAAGAGATATACACTTCTATATATAAAATAGATACACAATAAGGACCTACTGCGTAGCAAAGGGAACTATATTCAACATCTTGTAATAACCTCTAATGGAAAAGAATCTGAAAATATATATATAGCTAATCACTTTGCTGTACACCTAAAGCATTGTAAATCAACTAAACTTCAATCTAAGAAAATCTGGATGTCAGCTAAAGTGGTTAACCATGATATTGTTTTTTTTTTTGTTTGTTTTGGGCAGGGATTATAACTTCATGGCTTACGATGATAAACATGCTGAAATATTCAAGATGGGAAGCAACAGTACCAGCAATGCTGAGACTCACTGCAATGTCCCCAATTTGACATTTCATTACTCTCTCTACGCAACCACCTACATCCTCATATTCATCCCTGGTCTACTGGCCAACAGTGTAGCCTTGTGGGTTCTGTGCCGCTTTATCAGCAAGAAAAATAAAGCCATTATTTTCATGATAAACCTCTCTGTGGCTGACCTTGCACACGTGCTGTCCTTACCCCTCCGGATTTACTATTACATCAGCCACCATTGGCCTTTCCAGAGGATCCCTTGTCTGCTATGCTTCTACCTGAAGTATCTCAACATGTATGCCAGCATTTGTTTCCTGACATGCATCAGCCTTCAGAGGTGCTTCTTTCTCCTCAAGCCCTTCAGGGCCAGAGACTGGAATCGTAGGTACGATGTAGGCATCAGTGCTGCCATATGGGTCATCGTGGGTACTGCCTGTTTGCCATTTCCCATCATGAGAAGCACAGACTTAGCCAACAACACTGAGTCCTGCTTTGCTGATCTTGGTTACAGGAAAATGAATGCAGTGGCTTTAGTTGGGATGATTACAGCTGCTGAACTGGCAGGATTTGTGATTCCAGTAGTCATCATTGCATGGTGTACCTGGAAAACGACTATATCCTTGAGACAACCACCTATGGCTTTCCAAGGAATCAGTGAAAAGCAGAAAGCACTGAGGATGGTTTACATGTGTGCTGCAGTCTTCTTCATCTGCTTCACTCCCTATCATATTAACTTTATTTTTTATACCATGGTAAAGGAAACTATCATTAGCAGTTGCCCCATTGTCCAAAGCACACTGTATTTCCATCCTTTTTGTCTATGCCTTGCAAGTCTCTGCTGCCTCTTGGATCCAATTCTCTATTACTTCATGGCCTCAGAGTTTCGTGACCAACTATCTCGCCATGGCAGCTCTGTGACTCGTTCCCGCCTAATGAGCAGGGAGAGTGGTTCATCTATGATTGGTTAAAAATAAAACAGCTCTTGATTGTGGCTTTGTTTAACTATGTTTCCTTACTTTTTCCAAAGACCAAAATGACTAGACACAGTTTCTTTAACTGAACTTTGGGAACAACAGAAATATTTGTGCTCACAAGGGTGTGACAATAGAGGCAGAGTGTGAAATGTGGGAGAGGAAGGGAAAATGAGATTTGCCTGTTTCCTCTTTGAAATTCAAGTCACTTCTTACTTGAGAGATTTAGATCAAGATTTTACAGATGTTTTAAACAAATGAAAATTGCATATTTTATTTTAAACCTTTCTTTAGTAAATGTGATGCTGTTAATGATACAGTACATGCATGAATCCTTCACACAATGCAAAAGCAAATATTTTTCATATGAAGAATATTACCTGTAAATGAAAGCAAAAAATTCTCCAGTCTTTATAAGGGATAAGTTCACAGGCAAGGGTTTGTGAGCACTGAAGCAACATGTGAATAAATTTGAAGATACAAACCCTTACTGAAGAAAAGGCATGGGAATGTGTTCACTCATTGAAAATACATTGGATGCCTATTGTATTCCGGGTTGCCATTCTCTTGGGTATTTTCACCTACAGCATCTCATCTGGCTTTTCTAATAAACTTGTGGAAGGTTCCAATCCAAATGAATAAATGAAACCTCAGAGAGATGAAATGACTTCACTGGGAATAAACAGTGCTAAGGCAAAATTTGTCCTGAATACACAACATATGCTTAGGATATTAGCTCTATTTGTGTTGTTATTTGTTAGGTTAATGCTAAACTATCTACTACTGCTTTATTGACTATGCCAAAGCCTTTGACTGTGTGGATCACAACAAACTATGGAAAATTCTTAAAGAGATGGGAATACCAGAACACTTACCTGCCTCCTGAGAAATCTGTATGTAGGTCAAGAAACAGCAGTTAGAACATGACATGGAAGAACAGACTGGTTCCAAATTAGGAAAGGAGTATGTCAAGGCTATATATTGTAACCCTGCCTATTTAACTTACATGCAGAGTTCAGTTCAGTTCAGTTGCTCAGTCGTGTCCGACACTTTGCAACCCCATGAATCACAGCACGCCAGGCCTCCCTGTCCATCACCAACTCCCAGAGTTCACTCAAACTCATGTCCACAGAGTCGGAGATGCCATCCAGCCATCTCGTTCTCTGTCGTCCCCTTCTTCACCTGCCCCTAACTTTTCCCAGCATCAGAGTCTTTTCCAGTAAGTCAACTCGTCGCATGAGGTGGCTAAAGTATTGGAGTTACAGCTTTAGTCCTTCCAATGAACACCCAGGATTGATCTCCTTTAGAATGGACTGGTTGGATCTCCTTGCAGTCCAAGGTACTCTCAAGAGTCTTCTCCAACACCACAGTTCAAAAGCATCAATTTTTCGGCGATCAGCTTTCTTCACAGTCCAACCCTCACATCCATACGTGAGCACAGGAAAAACCATAGCCTTGACTAGACGGACCTTGGTTGGCAAAGTATGTCTCTGCTTTTTAATATACTATCAAGGTTGGTCATAACTTTACTTCCAAGGAGTAAGTGTCTTTTAATTTCATGGCTGCAATCAGCATCTGCAGTGATTTTGGAGCCCCAAAAAATAAAGTCTGACACTGTTTCCACTGTTTCCCCATCTATTTCCCATGAAGTGATGGGACCAGATGCCATGATCTTTGTTTTCTGAATGTTGAGCTTCAAGCCAACATTTTCACTCTCCTCTTTCACTTTCATCAAGAGGCTTTTGAGTTCCTCTTCACTTTCTGCCATAAGGGTGGTGTCATCTGCATATCTGAGGTTATTGAAGTTTCTCCCAGCAATCTTGATTCCAGCTTGTGCTTCTTCCAGCCCAGCGTTTCTCATGATGTACTCTGCATATAAGTTAAATAAGCAAGGTGACAAGATATAGCCTTGACGTACTCGTTTTCCTATTTGGAACCAGTCTGTTGTTCCATGTCCAGTTCTGACTGTTGCTTCCTGACCTGCATACAGGTTTCTCAAGAGGCAGGTCAGCTGGTCTGGTATTCCCATCTCTTTCAGAATGTTCCACAGTTTATTGTGATCCACACAGTCAAAGGCTTTGGCATAGTCAATGAAGCAGAAATAGATGTTTTTCTGGAACTCTCTTGCTTTCTCCATGATTCAGGGGATGTTGGCAATTTGATCTCTGGTGCCTCTGCCTTTTCTAAAACCTGCTTGAACATCTGGAAGTTCACGGTTCACATATTGCTGAAGCCTGGCTTGGAGAATTTTGAGCATGACTTTACTAGCGTGTGAGATGAGTGCAATTGTGCGGTAGTTTGGGCATTCTTTGGCATTGCCTTTCTTTGGGATTGGGATGAAGACTGACCTTTTCCAGTCCTGTGGCCACTGCTGAGTTTTCCAAATCTGCTGTCATATTGAGTGCAGCACTTTCACAGCATCATCTTTCAAGATTTGAATTAGCTCAACTGGAATTCCATCACCTCCGCTAGTTTTGTTCGTAGTGATGCTTTCTAAGGCCCACTTGACTTCACATTCCAAGATGTCTGGCTTTAGGTCAGTGATCATGTTATTGTGACTATCTTGGTCGTGAAGATCTTTTTTGTACAGTTCTTCTGTGTATTGCTGCCACCTCTTCTTAATATCTTCTGCTTCTGTTAGGTCCATACCATTTCTGTCCTTTATTGAGCCCATCTTTGCATGAAATGTTCCCTTGGAATCTCTAATTTTCTTGAAGAGATCTCTTGTTTTTCCTATTCTGTTGTTTTCCTCTTTTTCTTTGCATTGATCGCTGAGGAAGGCTTTCTTATCTCTCCTTGCTATTCTTTGGAACTCTGCATTCAGATGCTTATATCTTTCCTTTTCTCCTTTGCTTTTCGCTTCTCTTCTTTTCACAGGTATTTGTAAGGCCTCCTCAGACAGCCATTTTGGTTTTCTGCATTTCTTTTTCATGGGGATGGTCTTGGTCCCTGTCTTCTGTACAATGTCACGAACCTCCGTCTTGCGTTCATCAGGCACTCTATCTATCAGATCTAGTCCCTTAAATCTATTTCTCACTTCCACTGTATAATCATAAGTTATTTGATTTAGGTCATATCTGAATGGTCTAGTGGTTTTCCCTACTTTCTTCAATTTAAGTCTGAGTTTGGCAATAAGGAGTTCATGATCTGACCCACAGTCAGCTCCTGGTCTTGTTTTTGCTAACTGTATAGAGCTTCTCCATACATGGTGCAAAATGCCAGGATGGATGAAGCACAAGCTGGAATCAAGATTGCTGGGAGAAATATCAGTAACCTCAGCTATGCAGATGACAACATCCTTATGGTAGAAAGGGAAGAAGAACTGAAGAGCCTCTTGATGAAAGTGAAAGATGAGAGTGAAACTCAACATTCGAAAAACTAAGGTCATGGCACCTGCTCCCATCACTTCATGGCAAATAGATGGGAAAAAGATGGAAACAGTGAGAGACTTTATTTTCTTGGGCTCCAAACATCACTGCAGGTGGTGATTGAAGCCATGAAATTAAAAGACGCTTGCTTCTCGGAAGAAAAGCTGTGACCAACATAGACAGCATATTCAAAAGCAGAGACATTAATTTGCTGACAAAGGTCTGTCTAGTCAAAGCTATGGTTTTTCCTGTAGTCATGTATGGATGTGAGAGTTGGACCATAAAAATATCTGAGCACTGAAGAACTGATACTTTTGAACTGTGGTGTTGGAGAGGACTCTTGAGAGTCTCTTTGACTGCAAGGAAATCAAACCAGTTAATCCTAAGGGAAATCAGTCCTGAATATTAATTGGAAGGACTGATGCTGAAGCTGAAACTCCAACACTTTGGCCACCTGATGTGAAGAACTGACTCATTGGAAAAGACCCTGATGGTGGGAAAGATTGAAAGCGGGAGGAGAAGGGGACAACAGAGGATGAGATGGTTGCATGGCATCACCTACTCGATGGACTTGAGTTTGAGCAAGCTCTGGCTGTTGGTGATGGATAGGGAAGCCTGGTGTACTGCAGTCCATGGGGTCACAAAGAGTCAGACATGACTGAGTGACTAAACTGAACTGAATACTAAAGTTGGTTTGGATGGGGAAAACGCAGACTAGGGCTAAGCTACACAAAACCAAGACCATTTCTCCACAATTTGCTGAAGATTATTTGAAAAGTCTGTAGATTGTCGGGATTATGTGTCAGGCTTCAGGTTGCATGATATCATATAACAAATAGCTTGATCTAATACTGTCTCAAACTAGATATAAGACAACCAAATAATTATTTAGCACAAAATACATTTTAACTATTATTGTGGGTAATATAAACTCCACGCACAGATGAAAGAAATAAGATGAACATTCTGTAAAATTAATTTTTTTTTTTAGTTTGCCCATTCCTAAACATTGCTATACATTACTTTGAACAAATTTGTGATTATAAGAATCTTCTCTGTTGAGTAGAACTCACAGAATTGCATTGGAAACATAAAATATTATTACATCATCAATGAGTGGTGAAAAGTATATGTTCTCCTTCTCACAATCCTCTTATCTTCATTTTTTATGGATTATGAATATTATTTCAGCATTCCTATGGAGGATTTAAATACAAACAATCCTCAGATTCTCATGTTGGCATTTAAGAACCTCAATCCATCATTCTCATTTGTTTTTTTATTCCAGCAATTTAAATGTGCAAGGGAAGAAGGGAAGTGGTAGTCCTCACACATCCATTTGAGTAGAATGTCTATGGAAGAGGAAGTAGGGACAATTGAAAAGGCAGTCATTAAAAGATAAAAACACGTTTTCTAGGAAAGAAGAAAATTCTGTAATTATAAGTCAATTAACTGTTTTTCTTGTGCTTAATTAATAAACATTTAAAGACACAACGCAAAGAAGGTTGCCAGATATGCTTGGAATTAATGGTAGCATTATCAGAATGATTACATAGACAGCCCCACCCTAAGGAGATGATTTTGAACGAAACCTACTTGAAAATACACCACCAGCTTCTTTGTGGAGAAAAAGAAGCACAGTTGTAAGTAGCTACACTTCATATTCTCTCCTTTCAGATCTCTGACAAAAGGTTGTGCTACAAACAACAGGTCTGTGGATTAGTGGACAAATTAAATTTCATTTTCCCACCATTAAAGTGAAATCCTTGGGCTTTTCTGACATGTGAATCCCTATTGCAGAGAAAAAGGTAACTTGACAACAAACAATGATTTGTTCTAGGATTTTTAAGGCTGGGATCCCTTATAAAATGTTAGGGGGAAAGTACCCCTAAGATCAGGAACAAGACAAGGTTGTCCACTTTTGCCACTATAATTCAGCATCGTTCTGGAAGTCCTAGCTACAGCAGAGAAGAAAAAGAAATAAAAGGAATGCAGATCAGAAAAGAAGAAATAAAGCTCTCACTGTCTGCAGATGACATGATACTGTACATAGAAAACCCTTCCAGAAAAAAAAAAATCTATTTCTGCTTCATTGACTTTGCCAAAGCCTTTGACTGTGTGGATCACAATAAACTGTGGAACATTCTGAAAGAGATGGGAATCCCAGACCGCCTGACCTACCTCTTGAGAAACCTGTATGCAGGTCAGGAAGCAACAGTCAGAACTGGACATGGAACAACAGACTGATTCCAAATAGGAAAAGGAGTATGTCAAGGTTGTATATTGTCACCCTGCTGATTTAACTTCTATGCAGAGTACATCATGAGGAACGCTGGGCTGGAAGAAGCACAAGATGAAATCAAGATTGCTGGGAGAAATATCAATAACCTCAGATATGCAGATGACACTACCCTTATGGCAGAAAGTGAAGAGGAACTAAAAAACCTCTTGATGAAAGTGAAAGAGGAGAGTGAAAATGTTGGCTTGAAGCTCAACATTCAGAAAACAAAGATCATGGCATCTGGTCCCATCACTTCATGGGAAATAGATGGGGAAACAGTGGAAACAGTGTCAGACTTTATTTTTGGGGGCTCCAAAATCACTGCGGGTGCTGATTGAGGCCATTCATTTAAAAGACGCTTGCTCCTTGGAAGGAAGTTTATGACCAACCTCGATAGCATATTAAAAAGCAGAAACATTACTTTGCCAACAAAGGTCCGTCTAGCCAAGGCTATGCTTTTACCCGTGGTCATGTATGGATGTCAGAGTTGGACTGTGAAGAAAGCTGATCGCCGAATAATTGATGCTTTTGAACTGTCGTGCTGGAGAAGACTCTTGAGAGTCCCTTGGACTGCAAGGAGATCCAACCAGTCCATTCTAGAGGAGATCAATCCTGGGTGTTCATTGGAAGGACTGATGCTGAGCCTGAAACTCCAATACTTTGGCCACCTCATGTGACGAGTTGACTTACTGGAAAATACTCTGATGCTGGGAGTGATTTGGGGTGAGAGGAGATGGGGACTACAGAGAATGAGATGGCTGGATGGCATCACTGCCTCAATGGACATGAGTTTGGCTGAACTCCGGGAATTGGTGATGGACAGGGAGGCCTGGCGTGCTGTGATTCATGGCGTCGCAAAGAGTCGGACACGACTGAGACGCTGAATGGAATGGAACAGAACAGAAAGATAGTATCAGAAAATTACTAGAGCTAATTAGTGAGTTTAGCAAAGTTGCAAGGTACAAATTCAATAAGCATAAATCACTTGCATTTCTATATACTAACAATGACAAATCAGAAAGAGGAATTAAGGAATCAATCACATTCACCATTGCTACAAAAAGAATTAAATATCTAAGAATAAATCTACTTAATGAGACAAAAGAACTGTACACAGAAAACTGTAAGACAATAATGAAAGGAATCAAAGATGACATAAACAGATGGCGAGATATTCCATATTCCTGTGTAGGAAGAATCAATATTGTGAAAATGACTATGTTACCAATTGCAGTCGACAGATTCAATGTGATCCCTCTCAAATTGCTAATGGTGATTTTCACAGAACTAGAACAAAAAATCTCACCACTTATATGGAAACACAAAGGAATCCGAGTAGCCAAAACAGTCTTGATAAACAAGAACGGAGCTGGTGGAATCCACTTTCCTGACTTCATATTATACTACAAAGACACAATCATCAAGACAGTATCGTACTGGCACTAAAACAGAAATATAGACCAATGGAAAAAGATAGAAAGCACAGAAACAGAGGCGGGGACAAGATGGCGGAGGAATTGGAAAGGGAGACCACTTTTTCCCCCACAAATTCATCAAAAGAACAATTGAAAGCTGAGTAAATTCCAAAAAACAACTTCTGAATGCTGGCAAAGGTCATCAGGCACCCAGAAAAGCAGCCCATTGTCTTTGAAAAGAGGTAGGAAAAAACATAAAAGATAAAAAGAGAGACAAAAGAGGCAGGGATGGAGCTCTGTCCGGTGAAGGGAAGCTTAAAAAAGAAAGAAGTTTCCAAACACCAGGAAACACTATCACTGGTGAGTCTGTGGCGAGCCTTGGATACTCAGAGGGCAACATAACCAGGAGGAAAAAATAAATAAATAATTAAAGCCCACAGATTATGCACCCAATGATAACTCCCAGCGGAGAAGTGGTGCAGACACCCCCATCTGCCATTAGGAAGTGGGGGCTGGACAGGGAGGAGCTGGTTGAACTGCTTAAAGACTGGGCCTGAATGCCACGAGGGCAATCTGAGAGAAATAACTGGAGATAGCAAAGCAGACTGTGGGATAGCTACCCCGTTAAAAGGCGAAAAGCGCCAACCTAAGACTCTGCCAATCCCCGCTCACAGAACAAAGGACTGAACAGAGCTAGCAGGTGGCAGATGGCCCATCCCCCATCCCCTGCCAAAACAGGCAGTGGAGGGCAGCCAGAGCCGGAAGGGGGCAATCGCGGCCCTAGAGAGGCATCTGGTACCAAACTGAAAACAGGCTTCCTTGCTAACCAACACTTCTTGGGTTTCTGGCTGGTCGACATCCACCTGAGAAGTTGAGCCAGTTGTATACCCAGAAAACCGAGTGGGAGGAGCCAGGGAGGCGATAAGTCACAGCAACTGTGCTTGCCAAACACCTGGTCACCTGAGCTTCTCAGACCAGGGAAGGGCACAAAACGCAGGCCCAACAAAGTCTGCGCCTTTGTGGAGTACCCAAGTACCTGAATCTGAGCGGCTCAGACCTGGGATGTGCATACAACCCAGCGCCGGCCTCAGACAGTTACTGACAGAACAACCTAGAGCCTGTGCAGTGTAGACTGGGACAGCACACACGCTGTGGGCAGGAGCATACCCAGTGAGGCTGAGACACTGTGAGCACATCCCACAGACGCCAGAGATTTGTCTGCAGCGTTCCTCCCTTCCTAGAACAAGACTGAACAAGTGAGCCTTAAAAAGTGTCAACCATCGTCCCCTAGTGTCAGGGCAGAAAGCAGACACTGAAGAGACCAGTAAACAGAAGCTAAAACAGAGGGAACCACCTTGGAAGTGACAGATAGAGAAGTATAGAGGCTACTGCAAGAATAAGACTGAAAACCAGAGGCAGGAGGCTTAAGTCCAAATCCTGAGAACACCAGAGAACTCCTGACTCCAGGGAACATTAATTGATAGGAGCTCATCAAACACCTCCATACCTACACTGAAACCAAGCACCACCCAAGGGTCAACAAGTCCCGGAGCAAGACATACCACACAAATTCTCCAGCATCACAGGAACATAGCCCTGTACTTCAATATACAGGCTGTCCAAAGTCACTCCAAACCCATTGACATCTCATAACTCATTACTGGACACTTCATTGCACTCCAGAGAGAAGAAATCCAGCTCCACCCACCAGAACACCGACACAAGCTTCCCTAACCAGGGAACATTGACAAGCCACCCGTCCAACCTCACCCACAGCAAGGAAACTCCACGATAAAGAGAACACCACAAACTGCCAGAAGACGGAAAGGCCACCTCAAACACAGCAATATAAGTAAGATGAAGAGGCAGAGAAATACCCAGCAAATAAAGGAACAGGATAAATGCCTACCAACCCAAACAAAAGAGGAAGAGATAGGGAACCTACCTGATAAAAAAATCCGAATAATACTAGTGAAATTGATCCAAAATCTTGAAAACAAATTGGAGTTACAGATAAATATCCTGGAGACAAGGATCAAGAAGATGCCAGAAAGGTTTAACAAGGATCTAGAAGAAATAAAAAAGAGTCAATATACAATGAATAATGCAATAGATGAGATGAGAAACACTCTGGATGGAACCAACAGTAGAATAACAGAGGCGGAAGATAGAATAAGTGAGTTAGAAGATAGAATGGTAGAAATAAATGAAACAGAGAGGAAAAAAGAAAAACAAATTAAAAGAAATGAGGACAATCTCAGAGACCTCTGGGACAATGTTAAACGACCCAACATCCGAATCATAGGAGTCCCAGAAGAAGAAGACAAGAAGAAAGACCATGAGAAAATACTTGAGGAGATAGTATTTGAAAATTTCTCTAAAATGGGGAAGGAAATACTCACTCAAGTACAAGAATCCCAGAGAGTCCCAAACAGGGTTAAACCAATGTAAAATACCCCAAGACATATAGTAATCAAATTAACAAAGATCAAACACAAAGAACAAATATTAAAAACAGCAAGGGAAAAACAACAAATAACACACAAGGGGATCCCCATAAGGATAACAGCTGATCTTTCAACAGAAGCTCTTCAGGCCAGGAGGTAATGGCAGGGCATACTTAAAGTGGTGACAGAAAATAACCTACAGCTCAGATTACTGTACCCAGCAAGGATCTCATTCAAATATGAAGGAGAAATAAAAAGCTTTACAGGCAAGAAAAAGCTGAGAGAATTCAGCATCACCAAACCAGCTCTCCAACAAATGCTAAAGGAACTTCTCTAGACAGGAAACACAGAAAAAGTGTATAAACTCGAACCCCAAACAATAAAGTAAATGACAACGTGTTCATACTTATCAATAATTACCTTAAATGTAAATGGACTGAATGCCCTAACCAAAAGCCAAAGACTGGCTGAATGGTACAAAAACAAGACCCCTATATATGTTGTCTACAAGAGACCCACCTCAAAACGAGGGACATGTACAGATTGAAAGTGAAGGGCTTGAAAAAGATATTCCATGCAAATAGAGATCAAAAGAAAGCAGGAGTAGCAATACTTATATCAGATAAAATAGATTTTAAGACAAAGGCTGTGAAAAAAGACAAAGAAGGACACTACATAATGATCAAAGGATCAATCCAAGAAGAAAATATAGCAATTATAAATATATATGCACCCAAAATAGGAGCACTGCAATATGTAAGAGAAATGCTAACAAGTATGAAAGGGGAAATTAATAATAACACAATAAAAGTGGGAGACTTTATTACCCCACTCACACCTATGGATAGATCAACTAAACAGAAAATTAACAAGGAAACACAAACGTTAAATGATACAATAGACCATTGAGACCTAATAGATATCTTTAGGACAATTCACCCAAAAACAATGAATTTCACCTTCTTTTGAAGTGCACACGGAACCTTCGCCAGGATAGATCACATCCGGGCCATAAATCTCGCCTTGGTATATTTGAAAAAATTGATGTCATTCCAAGCATCTTTTCTGACCACAATGAAGTAAGACTAGATCTCACTTATAGGAAAAAAAACTATTAAAAATTCCAACATATGGAGGCTGAACAACACGATGCTGATTAACCAACAAATCATAGAAGAAATAAAAAAAGAAATCAAAATATGCATAGAAACGAATGAAAATGAAAACACAACAACCAAAAACCTGTGGGACACTGGAAAAGCAGTGATAAGGAGAAGGTTAATAGCCATACAGGCGTACCTCAAGAAACAAGAAAAAAGTCAACTAAATAACCTAACTCTACACCTAAAGCAAGTAGAAAAGGAAGAAATAAAGATTCCCAGGGTTAGTAGAAGGAAAGAAATCTTAATTTAGAGCAGAAATAAATGCAAAAGAAACAAAAGAGACCATAGCAAAAATCAACAAAGCCAAAAGCTGGTTCTTTGAGAGGGTACTACTAGCCAGACTCATCAAGAAACAAAGGGAAAAAAAAAAAAAACAAATCAATAAAATTAGAAATGAAAATGGAGAGATCACACCAGACAACACAGAAATGTAAAGATCATGAGACTACTATCAGCAATTATATGCCAATAAAATGGACAACTTGGAAGAAATGGACAAATTCTTAGAAAAGTACAACTTTCCAAACTGAACCAGGAAGAAATAGAAAATCTTAACAGACCTATCACAAGCACGGAAATTGAAACTGTAGTCAGAAATCTTCCAGCAAACAAAAGCCACGGTCCAGACGGCTTCACAGCTGAATTCTACCAAAAATTTAGAGAAGAGCTAACACCTATTCTACTCAAACTCTTCCAGAAAATTGCAGAGGAAGGTAAACTTCCAAACTCATTCCATGAGGCCACCATCACCCTAATACCAAAACCTGACAAAGATGCCACAAAAAAAGAGAATTCAGGCCAATATCACTGATTAACATAGATGCAAAAATCCATAGCAACGTTCTAGCAATCAGAATCCAAAAACACATTAAAAAGATCATACATCATGACCAAGTGGGCTTTATCCCAGGGATGCAAGGGATTCTTCAATATCCACAAATTAATCAATGTAATACACCACATTAACAAACTGAAAAATAAAAGTTATATGATTATCTCAATAGATGCAGAGAAAGCCTTCGACAAAATTCAACATCCATTTATGATAAAAACCCTGTAGAAGGCGGGAATAGAAGGAACATTCCTCAACATAATAAAAGCTATATATGATAAACTGACAGCAAATATTATCCTCAATGGTGAATAATTGAAAGCATTTCCCCTAAAGTCAGGAACAAGACAAGGGTGCCCACTCGCACCACTACTATTCAACATAGTTCTGGAAGTTTTGGTCACAGCAATCAGAGCAGAAAAAGACATAAAAGGAATCCAAATTGGAAAAGAAGAAGTAAAACTCTCACTGTTTGCAGATGACGTGATCCTCTACACAGAAAACCCTAAAGACACTACCAGAAAATTTCTAGAGCTAATCAATGAATATAGTAAAGTTGCAGGATATAAGATAAACACACAGAAATCCCTTGCATTCCTATACACTAATACTGAGAAAATAGAAAGAGAAATTGAGGAAACAATTCCATTCACTGTTCAACGAAAAGAATAAAATACTTAGGACTATATCTACCTGAAGAAAAAAAAGACCTATATATAGGAAACTATAAAACACTGGTGAAAGAAATCAGAGAAGACACTAACAGATGGAGATATATACCAAAAATGTCAGAATGATCTTTGTTCATTGCCAAGGCAAGTCATTCAATATCAGGGCAAGTAAAGTCTATGGCCCAATCACTAACGCTGAAGAAGCTGAAGTTGAATGGTTCTATGACGATCTACAAGAAATTCTAGAACTAACAGCAAAAAAACATATTTTTCATCATCGGGGACTGAAATGTAAAAGTAGGAAGTCAAGAGATACCCAAGTTTGGCCTTGGAGTACAAAAAGAAGCAGGGAAAAGTCTAACAGAGTTTTCCAAGAGAACACACTGGTCATAGCAAACCCCTCTTCCAACATCACAACAGGACTGTACACGTGGACATCACCAGATAGTCAATACCAAAATCAGATTGATTATATTCTTTGCAGTCAAAGATGGAGAAGCTCTATACAGTCAGGAAAAAAAAAAAAACTGGGAGCTGACCGTGGTTCAGATCATGAAATACATATTGCCAAATTCAGACGTACTTTGAAGAAAGTAGAAAAAACCACTAGACCATTCAGATATGACCTAAATCAAATGCCTTATGATTATACTTTGAAAGTGACAAATAGATTCAAGGAATTAGATCTGATAGACAGAGTGCCTGAAGAACAGTGAATGGAGGTTCGTGACATTGTATAGGAGGCAGTGATCAAGACCATCCCTAAGAAAAAGAAATGCAAAAAGGCAAAATAATTGTCTAAGAAGGACTTGCAAATAACTGAGAAAAGAAGAGAAGCTAAAGGCAAAGGAAAAAAGGGAAGATATACCCATTTGAATGAAGAGTTCCAAAGAATACAAGGGGAACTAAGAAAGCCTTCCTCAGTGATCAACGTGAAGAAACAGAGGAAAACAATAGAATGGGGAAGACTAGTGATCTCTTCAAGAGAATTAGAGATACCAAGGGAATATTTCATGCGAAGATGGGCTTGATAAAGGACAGAAATGGTATGGACCTAACAGAAGCAGAAGATATTAAGAAGAGGTGGCAAGAATACACAGAATAACCATATAAAAAAGACCTTCTTGACCCAGATACCCACAATGGTGTGATCACTCACCAAGAGCCGGACATCCTGGAGTCTGAAGTTAAGTGGGTATTAAGAAACACCACTACCATATGTACACCCAGGGAAGATTCATGTCAATGTATGGCAAAACCAATACAATAATGTAAAGTAATTAGCCTCCAATTAAATAAATAAAATAAAGAAAAAAAAAAGGTTTAGAAGTATGCTGGATGGCAGAAGATGCCAATTTATTATTCAAAGAAGTGCTGCATGGTTCAAAAAAAAGTACATGATACATCGATAAGGATGATGATATCTCATTTCTGTGAGTTGAATGGAAGGAAGTATTGTAATTATGTTTTACTAATGAGGAAAGAGAATTAGAGAGAGTCTATAAGGACATATTCAGAAATATCAGCAATATTAGCCAAAGCTTTCAATTATAGTTTATTTACTTATAAAGAAAGAAAGAAACACTGCTAGAAGAAAAGCTAGTGGAGATGATTCAATTCCAGCTGAGTTACTTCAAGTCCTAAAAGAAGATGCTGTTAAAGTGCTGCACTCAGTATGCCAACAAATTTGGATAACTCAGCAATGGCCACAGAACTCGATGGGGTCAGTTTTCATTTCAATCGGTAAAAAAGGCAATGTAAAAGAATTTTCAAACTATGCCACAGTTGCACTCCTCTCACATACTAGGAAAATAATCTTCAAAATTCTCCAAGCCAGGCTTCTACAGGACATGAACTGTGAACTTCCAGATGTTCAAGTTGGATTTAGAAAAGGCATAGGAACCAGAGATCAAATTTTCGAGATTCAGTGGATCATTGAAAAAGCGAAAGGGTTCCAGAAAAACATCTACTTCTGCTTTATTAACTATGCTAAGCCTTTGACTGTGTGGATCACAACAAACTTTGGAAAAGTCTTAAAATGTTGGGAATACCAGACCACCTTACCTGCCTCCTGAGAAATCTGTATGTAGGTCAAGAAGCAATATTTAGAACTGGACATGGAACAACAGACTGTCAAAATTGGGAAAGGAGTGTGTCAAGGCTGTATATTGTCACCCTGCTTATTTAACCTATATGGAGAGTACATCATGAGAAATTCTTGGATGGAGGAAGCACAGAATAAGGTGGAATCAAGATTGCCAGGAGAAATATCAACAACCTCAGATATGCAGATAACACCACCCTTATGGCAGAAAGTGAAGAGGAACTAAGGAGCCTCTTGATGAGAATTAAAGAGGAGAGTGAAAAAGCTGGCTTAAAGCTCAACATTCAGAAAACTAAGATCATGGCAACTGGCCCCATCACTTCATGGGAAATAGATGGGGAAACAGGGGAAACAGTGTCAGACTTTATTTTCTTGCGCTCCAAAATCACTGTAGATGGTGACTACAGCCATGAAATTAAAAGACACTTGCACCTTGGAAGAGAAGCTATGACCCACCTATACAGCATTTAAAAAGCAGAGACATTACTTTGCCAACAAAGGTCTGTCTAGTCAAGGCTATGGTTTTTCCAGTAGTCAGGTATGGATGTGATAGTTGAACCATAAGGAAAGCTGAACGCCAAAAAATTGATGCTTTTGAATTGTGGTGTTGGAGAAGACTCTTGAGAGTTCCTTTGGCTGCCAGGAGATTAAACCAGTCAATCTCAAGGGAAATCAGTCCTAACTATTCATTGGAAGGACTGATGCTGAAGCTCCAATACTTTGGCCACCTGATGGGAGGAACTGACTAATTGGAAAAGACCCTGATGGTGGGAAAGATTGAAGGCAGGAGGAGGAGGGGACAACAAAGGATGAGATAGTTGGATGGCATCACTGACTCAATGGACATGAGTTTGACCAAGCTCCAGGAGTTGGTGACGGACTGGGGTTCCTGGTGTGCTACAGTCCATAGGGTCGCAAAGAGTTGAACATGACTAAGCAACTGAACTGACTGACTGACTGAAGACCTTTCAGAGCATGTAGGCCAGGGGCCATGTTTGTGTCCTCTTCCTATCTCACTACAACCTCACTACAACTAACAAGTTTTCTCCTAAAATTGAGTTTATATGATTATCTGGAGACTAATTCTTGTGACTCCCTCCCAAGTGATACCACCAGATCATCTGGCTTTGGTGGCCAATGGGGCTTATGTTTGCATTTCCACATAACAATATGTATTTGAACTGTTTTAAAGCTGCACATGTGGGTCTGGCTTCCATTCAGCATAAATTTTGTACTGACTGAGAGCCTCAACTTAGGGATACTGACTTTCCCAAAGGTCTTGTCACACCTTCAACTTGTTGTTCAGCTGCTAACTTGATTCTGACTCTTTGTGACTCCGTGGAGTGAGGCATGCTAGGCTTCCCTGTCCTTCACTGTTTCCAAGAGTTTGCCCATCCAATCATCACATCTCCTGTTTCCCCTTTCTCCCCTTGCCCTCACTTTTTCCCAGCATCAGGGTCTTTCCAAAATAGTTGACTCTTCACATCAGTTGGCCAAAGTTTAGGAATTTCAGCTTCAGAATCAGTCCTTCCAATGAATGAATATTGAGGTTTATTTCCTTTAGAATTGACTGGTTTGATCTCCTTGCTGTCCAAGGGACTCTCGGGAGTCTTCTCCAACCCCACAGTTTAAAAACATCATTTCTTTGGCACTCAACCTTGTTTATGGTCCAACTCTCACATCTGTACATGACCACTGGAAACACCGTAGCCTTGACTGTACAAACCTTTGTTGACAAAGGTATGTCTCTTATTTTTTATACGTTGTCTAAGTTTTTCATAGCTTTTCTTCCAAGGATCAAGCATCTTTTAATTTCATGGCTGCGGTCAACATTGGCAGTGATTTTGGAGTCCAAGAAAATGAAATGTGTCACTATTTCCACGTTTTCCCCATCTATTTGCCATGAAGCATAGGGTTGAATGATAAATTTTATTTACTACACAATTTGAATCATTCAAGACTGGAAGAGGTGGCTGTTTGATCCTTTACATAGAAATCAACAAGGAAAGTCAGGGAAAGTGAAGGAATAATGAAATATGTTCCAAGTGAAAGAATAAGATAACTCGGGAAAAAATAAACCTTAACTAAATAAAAATATGTAATTTACATATTAAAGTGTTAAAAGTGATGATCATGAAGATGCTTACTAAAATCAGGAAAAGAATGGATGAGCACAGTAAGAACTTCAACAAAGAGATAGAAAGTATGAGAAAGTACTAAGCAAAAGTTGCAGAGTTGAAAAAGATGCAAACGTTTTACTGAAAAGTAAAATGCTAGAGAGATTTGACTGAAGAGTAGATAAAGAAGAATTAAATATCAGTAAATTCAAACAAAGGGCATGGGAACTCACCCCATAATGGCAGCAAAAGAAAGAAAGAAAAACACACTTGGTGCCTTGGTCCTGGGGTCCTACAGAGAAGAGACAATTCTCCTCAGCTGCTGGGACAGTTGAAAGGGTTGGAGAAGCCTAAACTTCACTCATGAGGAGTGCATGGGTGCTGACTTACCAACAAACAGAGTGGAGAGAGCCTGCACTACCAGATGCCACACTCCCCAATCCAAGTCAAGTGAACACCCTGGTCCACTCATTCCACAGCATACCTTGGTGCTGAATCTGTGCCATCTGGACCCTGGGAAAAGACTAGCAATGAAGAGATGGCCTGGGGGCCTGGTGTGTGGTCCAAGTGAGATCTCAGAGGCCATTGTCAGTACTTCCCGTGTTGGTACCTCCAGAATCATGGTGACCAGCGTGTAATGGTGATCTCACAGCCTATTAAGTCCTCCAGCCGAACCCACTCCATGCTAGAGCTTGGTGCTGGATCTGAAGCAAAAAGGTCTTGGGATCTAGGAATACAAAAGGCCTTGGGTGTGATCCAGGTAAAGGAGCAGAGTCCATTATTTGCAGTTACTTGGGCAGCACCTTTGGAGCCACTGCAACCATCATATTTCAGTCTGTTTCCTAGCTAGGCAAGCAATCTGGCCTCATCCACTCCGGAAATTGGCACCTCATCTGGAGCAGACAGGTCCTAGGAGAAGACTGCCACAGAAGTAACCCAGATCTATGAGGGCATTTTAATTCCTGCAGCCACAATCCACAGCCCCCATGTAACAACTGACCCAGTCTTACCAATTCCACACCACAGCCTTGCACTAGATTTGGAACCACCACAGCAGGGGAAGAAATGCATATGAGCTGTATCTGAGTGGAGCCATGATTGCTTATAAAGATGGTGCATCAGACTTCTATAAGTGCACTGGCCTCACTTGCTTTAGCATTCCCTTCCTCTGAGGTAAGATACTCAATAAAGAGGAATCCCAGATCAAGCCTGCTCCTGGGGATTTCTGATCTAAGGACAGAAGAGCAGACCCCACCCCTGAAAAGGTGATAACAGCCTTGGATGAGGAAGGAAGTCCTGGCTCCTGTACTGCATAAGTTTTAGATCTTGCAACACTAACCAAAGCCCCTTTCAAGTTGATAG
Organism: Moschus berezovskii; assembly: GCF_049115385.1. NCBI lineage: Eukaryota > Metazoa > Chordata > Mammalia > Artiodactyla > Moschidae > Moschus > Moschus berezovskii. The sequence continues at coordinate 68,469,005 of NC_142488.1, forward strand.
TGGCCAGCACACTCTGAATAAAGACGTGGCGGGCATCCATATCAAAATAAGCTCCCACACCAAAGACATTGTACACCCAGAACCTACACAGAAAAGTTCTCACATAAAAACATCCCTTCAGGACCACAATGAATAACTATTTCTCCTAAATTCATAGAGACAGATAAAGTGAGGTAAAACAAAAATGTAGAGGAATGACTTTCAATTTAAAAGAGCAAGAAAATTTCCCTGAAAGAATAAATAATGAAATACAGATTAGCAGTCTATCAGACACTGAGCTCAAAAAGGTGGTATTAAAATTCTAACTGAATTAAGAAAGATTATTGCAACAAGGAACTAGAAACTATAGTAACTATTATAGAAACTATAGTAACTTGTAAGTATTCAACTATAATGATGAATCAAGCAAAAATAGACAATTCAATTATCAAAATAAAAACCAATCTGAAAGTAATAAATAGCAGACTAAATGACATGGGAGAATGAATAAGTGATCTGGAAGTTCAGTTCAGTTGAGTTCAGTTCAGTCGCTCAGTCGTGTCCGACTCCTTGCGACCCCACGAACCACAGCACGCCAGGCCTCCCTGTCCATCACCAACTCCCGGAGTTCACTCAAACTCATGTCCATTGAGTCCGTGATGCCATTCAGCCATCTCATTCTCTGTCGTCCCCGTCTCCTCCTACCCCCAATCCCTCCCAGCATCAGACTCTTTTCCGGTAAGTCAACTCGTCGCATGAGGTGGCCAAAGTATTGCAGTTTCAGCTTTAGCATAAATCCTTCCAATGAACACCCAGGATTGATCTCCTCTAGAATGGACTGCTTGGATCTCCTTGCAGTCCAAGGGACTCTCAAGAGTCTTCTCCAGCACCACAGTTCAAAAGCATAAATTCTTCGGCGATCAGCTTTCTTCACAGTCCAACTCTCACATCCATACATGACCACGGGAAAAACCATAGCCTTGACTAGACGGACCTTGGTTGGCAAAGTAATGTCTCTGCTTTTTAATATGCTTTCTAGGCTGGTCATAACTTTCCTTCCAAGGAGTAAGCGTCTTTTAATTTCATGGCTGCAATCAGCATCTGCAGTGATTTTGGAGACCCAAAAAATAAAGTCTGACACTGTTTCCACTGTTTCCCCATCTATTTCCCATGAAGTGATGGGACCAGATGCCATGATCTTAGTTTTCTGAATGTTGAGCTTCAAGCCAACCTTTTCACTCTCTTCTTTCACTTTCATCAAGAGGCCTTTGAGCTCCTCTTCACTTTCTGCCATAAGGGTGGTGTCATCTGCATATCTGAGGTTATTGATATTTCTCCCGGCAATCTTGATTCCAGCTTGTCCTTCTTCCAGCCCAGCGTTCCTCATGATGTACTCTGCATATAAGTTAAATAAGCAGGGTAACAATATACAACCTTGACGTACTCCTTTTCCTATTTGGAACCAGTCTGTTGTTCCATGTTCAGTTCTAACTGTTGCTGGAAGTTAGAATAATGGAAATCACAGAATCAGAACAAAAGACACAAAGACAATGAAAAAAGTAAAAGAAAGTAACATACAAAATTGATGAGATAATATGAAATGTTCTAACCTATACAAAATAGGGATTCTAGAAGGAAGATAGAGGGGAATTGAAAATGTATTTAAAGAAATTTTGGATGAAAATTTCCCAGATCTAAGGAAGGAAACAGATATCCAGATACTAGAAACACAGATGGTCCCAAACAAGATGAACCCAAACAGACTCACACCAAGATATATAATAATTAAAACGGTAAACTTTATAAAAAGAGAATTCTAAGGGAAGTTAAGAGAAAAACAAAGAGTCAGTAACAGAAAAACAAAGAGTCAGGGAACCCCCATAAATTTATCAGCTGATTTCTCTGCAGAAACTCTGCACTCCAGAGGGAGTAGCATGATATATTCAAGGTGCAAAAAGGATAAAATATGGAACCTAGGATACTCCAGCAAGAATATAATTTAGAATAGAAGAAATGAAGTATTCCCCAGACAAACAAAAATTAAGCAATACTAGTTCTGTTCAGTTCAGTTCAGTTGCTCAGTTGTGTCCAAATCTTTCTGACCCCATGAATCACAGCACACCAGGCCTCCCTGTCCATCACCAACTCCCGGAGTTCACTCAAACTCATGTCCATCGAGTCGGTGATGCCATCCAGCCATCTCATCCTCTGTCGTCCACTTCTCCTCCTGCCCCCAGTCCCTCCCAGCACCAGAGTCTTTTCCAGTGAGTCAACACTTCGCATGAGGTGGCCAAAGTATTGCAGTTTCAGCTTTAGCATCAGTCCTTCCATTGAACACCCAGGACTGATCTCCTTTAGGATGAACTGGTTGGATGTCCTTGCAGTCCAAGGGACTCTCAAGAGTCTTCTCCAACACCACAGTTCAAAAGCATCAATTCTTCAGCGATCAGCTTTCTTCACAGTCCAACTCTCACATCCTTACATGACCACTGGAAAAATCATAGCCTTGACTAGATGGACCTTTGTTGGCAAAGTAATGTCTCTGCTTTTTAATATGCCATCTAGGTTGGTCATGACTTTCCTTCCAAGGCGTAAGTGTCTTTTAATTTCATGGCTGCAATCAGCATCCGCAGTGATTTTGGAGCCCAGAAAAATAAATTCAGCCACTGTTTCCACTGTTTCCACATCTATTTCCCATGAAGTGATGGGACCAGATGCCATGATCTTAGTTTTTTGAATGTTGAGCTTCAAGACAACTTTTTCACTCTCCTCTTTCACTTTCATCAAGAGGCTTTTTAGTTCCTCTTCACTTTCTGCCATAAGGGTGGTGTCATCTGCATATCTGAGGTTATTGATATTTCTCCCAGAAATCTTGATTCCAGCTTGTGCTTCCTCCAGCCCAGAGTGTCTCATGATGTACTCTGCATATAAGTTAAATAAGCAGGGTGACAGTATACAACCTTGATGTACTCCTTTTCCTATTTGGAACCAGTCTGTTGTTCCATGTCCAGTTCTAACTGTTGCTTCCTGACCTGCATACAGGTTTCTCATGAGGCAGGCCAGCTGGTCTGCGATTCCCATCTCTTTCAGAATGTTCCACAGTTTATTGTGATCCACACAGTCAAAGGCTTTGGCATAGTCAATGAAATAGAAATAGATGTTTTTCTGGAACTCTCTTGCTTTCTCCATGATCCAGCGGATGCTGGCAATTTGATCTCTGGTGCCTCTGCCTTTTCTAAAACCAGCTTGAACATCTGGAAGTTCACGGTTCACGTATTGCTGAAGCCTGGCTTGGAGAATTTTGAGCATGACTTTGCTAGTGTGTGAGATGAGTGCAATTGTGCGGTAGTTTGGGCATTCTTTGGCATTGCCTTTCTTTGGGATTGGGATGAAGACTGACCTTTTCCAGTCCTGTGGCCACTGCTGAGTTTTCCAAATTTCCTGGCATATTGAGTAATACTAAGCCTACACTAAAAGAAATATTGAAGGATCATCTCTAAATTAAAAAGAAGCAAGAATCCATAGAAAATCACAATAGAAAATGCAAATATATAGTCTGGACTGAACATCACTGAAATAAGTTATTACAAAATTAAAAACAATAAAAAATTGTAAAAGCAATTGTAATTATAATAGTTGGCAGTTGGCTCTGGTTACTCCCAAGTGTTACTTTCACCAGGCCACCACCACAGACCCACTGAAGCCAGATCCCTGGACTGCAGTAGTTGTGCACCTTGATCTGCTGTGGGGACTATGGAGGCAGGTAAGACTCTGGCCTAGCCCACTCCATGTGTACGTGCCCATGAAGCTCATAGCTGGTAAAGCCAGATGCATCCTACCTGCAGAACTTGTCCTTTCAGATGTTTCACTAGTACTAAATTTACGTGCAACTTCATTTTCCACATGGTCACAAGGAGAAATTTCAGCTCTTCTTTCTTACTCACAAGGCTCCTGGGGCTCAGCTGTATTTTTATCCCCACCTCTGTATGTGTTCCTCCAACCAGAGTCTGCTTCAGAGATTCCTGGAGCACACAAGCCCCTCAGGCAGGAAGGAGCCAAGGCAGAAATCATGGCCAGCAGGCCACCCCTGTGTTAGGATACTGAGGTATCATTTGGAATGTGTGAACCCTTCAGGCCAAGATCAGGAAATTAGGCCTAGTGTGCTACCCAGGTCGCAGGGTGCTAGGGCAATGATTGAAATGTGTAAGACCCTCAGGTGTTGAGCAGGGGGAGTGGGCTGCACAGGCGGATTGGTGTTGGTACAGCAATTTGAAATCACGTGCCCATAAGGTGGTGATCAGGGTGAGTGTGTTGCTCAGGCAGGCAGAGGAGGTGATGGCGGAGGTGCATTAGCCAATTCTGTTTGGATCCCTCCTGATTGTCTGTGAAGCTAGGTGGTGGTAGATGAAGAGAGAGGCTGCAATGATTTCCCTGCCCTTTGTGCATCACTCAACAATAGTGCTTCGATTCTATGGCAGCCTGGTCTTTCTCCATGAACATTCTCAGTTGTGGAGCTACTCACTCCCATTCCTTTCAGGCTATCTACTCACGGCCAACAGCAGTCCTCTCCCTGAGTCTGCTCTCCTAACCTTATGTTCCAACACACAGCACTTGTGTGCACTGGTAGACACCCATCTCAGGCTGGGGCATGCACGGCTGTGACAGAGACCATTGGCATAAGTCTCACTTGGTCCTGCCTGTGTCTAACCAGTTGTTAGGCTCTTTTTCAAGCCCCTGAAGCTCCCCTTCTCTCTTGGCTGGTCTCCTCACCAGTGAGCAGGCTTCTCCAGATGTGGGAAACTCTCCTCAACTTCAGTTCCTTCACAGGGTTGCAGTCCCATTCTACTTCTTCTCCTCTTCCTTTTCTCATCTTCTATCTTTTGTCCTACCCAGTTATGCGGGGATCTATCTTGTCCTTTTAGGTGTCTGAGGCCCTCTGCTTATGTTTAGCAGATGCTTTGTGAGAACTGTTTCATTTGTAGATGTATTATTGATGTATCTGTAGGGAGAGATGAACTCCACATTCTCCTATTCCTCAACAATCTTGGAAAGCCTTCTAAGTTTTTAATTTCAGTTCATAAAATTTTCCATAGTATTTTCTGCTAGTCTTTTATGTCTGAAGAGTTTACAACAAAGTACAAGGTTTTAGAAAATTATTCCTGATAAATTTCAATTTATATATATTTCCTTTTAAAAATGTATTTATTTTAATTGGAGATTAATTGCTTGCCATACATCAAAATGAGTTGACTATAGGTATAAATGTGTCCCTTCCATCCTGAACCCCCCTTGCCATCACCCTCCCCACCCTATCGCTCCAGTTTGTTACAAAGCACAGGCATTGGGTGCCCTGCTTTATGCACCAAACTCACATTGGTTATCTATTTTAGATATGGTAATGTATATGTTTAAATGCTATTCTCTCAAATAATCCCACCCTGTCCTTTTCCCACTGAGTCCAAAAGTCTATTTTTTACATCTTCTCCTTTGCTGCCCTGCATGTAAGATTGATAGTTCGTACCAACTTTCTATATTCTGTATATATGCATTAATATATGGCATTTGTCTTTCTGTTTCTAACTTACTTCACTCTATAATAGGCTCTAGATTCATTAAACTCATTAGAACTGACTCAAATGCATTTCCTTTTATAGCTGAGTAATATTCCATTGTGTATAGGTACCAAAACTTCCTTATCCATTCATCAGCCAATGGATATCTAGGTTTCTTCCATGTCCTAGCTATTGCAAATTGTGCTTCAATGAACATTGTAGTGGGTGTGCCTTTTTCAATTCTGGTTTTCTCCTCAATTTATATGCCCAGTAGTGGGATTGTATTCCTAGTTTCTAAAGGAATCTCCATATTGTTCTCCATAGTGGTGGTATAAGCTTGCATTCCCACCAATAGTATAAGAGGATTCCCTTTATTCTACACCCACACCATCATTTATTGTTTGCAGACTTTTTGATGGTGGTCATTCTGACACGTGTGAGATGATACCTCATTGAGGTTTTGATTTACATTTCTCTTCATTTATATTAGAGACTTCAACAGTACATGAAAGATGAACTTCCAGATGTTCAAGCTGGACTTAGAAAAAGCAGAGGAACCAGAAATCAAATTGCCAACATCCACTGGATCATAGAAAAAAGCAAGAGAGTTCCAGAAAAACATCTATTTCTGTTTTATTGACTATGACAAAGCCTTTGGCTGTGTGGATCACAGAAAACTGTGGAAAATTCTTAAAGAGATGGGAATACCAGACCACCTGAGCTGCCTCTTGAGAAACCTGTATGCAGGTCAAGAAGCAACAGTTAGAACTGGACATGGAGCAACAGACTGGTTCCCAATCAGGAAAGGAGTACGTCAAGGCTGCATATTGTCATCCTGTATATTTAACTTATATGAAGAATACATCATGCGAAATGCTGGAAGCACAAACTGGAATCAAGATTGCTGGGAGAAATATCAATAACCTCAGATATGCAGATGACACCACCCTTATGGCAGAAAGTGAAGAACTAAAGAGCCTCTTGATGAAAGTGAAAGAGGAGAGTGAAAATGTTGGCTTAAATCTCAACATTCAGAAAACTAAAATCATGGCATCCAGTCCCATCACTCATGTCAAATAGATGGGGAAACAATGGAAACAGTGACAGACTTTATTTTTTCGGGTTCCAAAATCACTGCAGATGGTGACTTCAACCATGAAATTAAGATGCTTGCTCCTTGGAAGGAAAGCTATGATAAACCTAGACAGCATATTAAAAAGCAGAGACATTACTTTGCCAACAAAGTTCTGTCTATTCAGAGCTATGGTTTTTCCAGTAGTCATGTATGGATATGAGAGTTGGACCATAAAGAAAGCTGAGAGCTGAAGAATTGATGCTTTTGAATTTGAGAAGACTCTTGAGAGTCCCTTGGACTGCATGGAGATCGAACCAGTCAATCCTAAAGGAAATCAATCCTGAATATTCATTGGAAGGACTGATATTGAAGCTGAAACTCCAATACTTTGGCCACCTGATGCGAAGAACTGACTCACTAGAAAAGGCCCTGATGCTGGGAAAGATTGAAGGCGGGAGGAGAAGGGGGACAGAGGATGAGATGTTTGGATGGTATCACTGCCTCGATGGACATGAGTTTGAGTAAGCTCTGGGAAGTGGTGATGGATAGGGAAGCCTGACGTGCTGCCGTCCATTGGGTCGCAAAGAGTTGGACATGACTGAGCAACTGAATTGAATAATGAGCGATGTTGAGCAGCGTCTTTTCATGTGTTTATTAGCCATCTGTATGTCTTGCTTGGAGAAATGTCTGTTGAGCCTTCTGCCCACTTTTTGATAGGGTTGTTTGCTTTTCTCATATTGAGCTGCATAAGCTGCTTGCATATTTTGGAGAATATTTTTTCTTCAGTTGTTTCATTTGCTATTATTTTCTCCCATTTTGAAGGCCATCTTTTCATCTTGCTTATAGACAAAAATATAGATCAATGAAACAAAATAAAAAGCCCAGAGATAAATCCGTACACCTATGGACTCCTTGTCTTTGACAAAGGAGGCAAAAATGTACAATGGAGAAAACACAGTCTCTTCAACAAGTGGGGCTTAGAAAACTAGTCAGCTATGTGTAAAAGAATAAAATTAGAAAAGTTTCTAAAATCACACACAAAAATAAACTAAGAATGGATTAAAGTCCTAAATGAATACCAGAAAGTATAAAAATCTAGAGGAAAACATAGGCAGAACACTCTCTGACATAAATCACAGCAAGATCCTCTATGACCCATTCTCCAGAGTAATGGAAATAAAAACAAAAATAAACAAATTGGGCCTAATTAAACCTAAAACGCTTTTGCACAATGAAAGAAACTATAACCATGGTGAAAAGACAGCCTATTCATTTTTGAGTGTGCTTTTGGTATCTTGGGGTTTCCCTGGTGGCTCAGATGGTAAAGAATCTGCCTGCAATGCATGAGACCTGGGTTCAATCGCTGGTTTGGGAAGATCCCCTGGACAAGGGAATAACTACCCACTCTGGTATTCTTGCCTTGAGAATTCCATGAAGAGGGGATCCTGGCAGGATATAGTCCATGGTGTTGCAAAGAGTCAGACATGATTGAGTGACCTTCACGTCACTTGGTGTTTTATCTAAGAGACAATTGACGAATGCAAGGTCACAGAACTTACTCTGATTACTTCTCCGAAGGGTATTATAGCATTAGCTGTCACATTTATATCTGTAATCCAGTTTGACTTATTTTTTATATTGTGTGAGTTAATGGACTGTACATATCAGTATTCAACCAGAGTAATGCAACCAGTAAGATATGTATCAGTATTATCTATTTCATCTCTCTCTATATATAGAGAGAAGTAGCTCAGCTGGTAAAGAATTCATCTGCAATGCAGGAGAACCAGGTTCAATTGCTGGATTGGGAAGGGTCTGGGAGAAGGGATAGGCTACCCACTCCAATATTCTTGGGCTTCCCTGGTGGCTCAGACAGTAAAGAATCCACCTTCAATTCAGACTGAGTGGCTAAGCAAAGAACACAACACAGCCTGGGATCCCTAAGGAGGATATTATTCTCCTAATAGTGTCCTGTACATTCCCTGGAGTTCTTCCCAGGGGGACTGTGTGTGCGAGTGCTCAGTCTTGCCTGACTTTTGGACTTTCCTTGTGGCTCAGCTTGTAAAGAATCCACCTGCAATTCGGGAGACCTGGGTTCAATCCCTGGGTTGGGAAGATCCCCTGAAGAAGGGAACAGCTACTCACTCCAGTATTCTGGCCTGGAGAATTCGATGGACTCTATAGGTGACTGCAGCCATGAAATTAAAAGACGCTTGCTCCTTGTAAGAAAAGCTATGACCAACTGAGACAGCATATTAAAAAGCAGAGACATTACTTTGTCAACAAAGGTCCATCTAGTCAAGGCTATTGTTTTTCCAGTAGTCACATATGGATGTGAGAGTGTATGGATGTGAGAGCGGTACTGTAAAGAAAGCTGAATGCCGAAGAATTGATGCTTTTGAACTGTGGTGTTGGAGAGGACTCTTTAGAGCCCCTTGGACTGCAAGGAGATCCAACCAGTTCATCCTAAAGGAGATCAGTCCTGAGTGTTCATTGGAAGAATTCATGTTGAAGCTGAAACGCCAATACTTTGGCCACCTGATATGAAGAGCTGACTCATTTGAAAAGACCCTGATGCTGGGAAAGATTGAAGGTTGGAGGAGAAGGGGACAACAGAGGATGAGATGATTGGGTGGCATCACCGACTCAATGGAGATGAGTTTGGGTAAACTTCGGGAGTTGGTGATGGACAGGGAGGCCTGGTGTGCTGCAGTCCATGGGTCACAAAGAATCAGATATGACTGAGCATCTCTCACTTTCATTATTTTATATAAAAATTAAAAAAAGAATAAAGATATATCTTAAAAAACTTATAAAGGTATAAATAAAGAGTAAAATATATTTAAAGATGTAAATAAAGAATAAGTATATATCTTTGTTTGTAAAAATTGGTTTACATAATTGTCATCCCTGCATTTTCCTTTTCCCCAGAAAACACTTCGTATTTTGAAGGTTCTTTGCCTAATTGTTGTTGTTCAGTTTCTAAGCCATGTCTGACTCTTGGAGTCCTCATGGACTGAAGCGCCTCAAGCTCCCTTACCCTTCATTATCTCCTGGAGTTTGCTCAAATTCATGTCCGTCGAGTTAGTGATGCTATCTAACCATCTCATCCTCTGCCACCCACTTTTCCTTTCACCTTCAATCTTTCCCAGCATCAGGGTATTTTCCAATGTGTCAGTTCTTTGTATCAGGTGGACAATGTTTTGGAGCCTCAGCTTCAGTCAATCCTTCCAATGAATATTCAGGGTTGATTTCCTTTAGGATTGACTGGGTGGTTTCCTTGCAGTCCAAGCGATTCTTCTCTAGCACCACAGTTCAAAAGCATCAGTTATTCGATGCCCAGCCTTCTTTATGGTCCAACTCATACATTTTTACATGACTACTGGAAAAATCTTAACTTTGACTATACACACTTTTGTTAGCAAAGTGATAACTCTGCTTTTTAAAATGCTATATAGGTTTGTCATAGTTTTGTTTCCAAGGAGCAAGTGTTTTTTTAATTGTGTGGCTGCAGCCACCATCCACAGTGATTTGAGAGCCCAAGAAAATAAAATCTGTCACTACTTCCACTTTTTCCCCTGTATTTGCCATGAAGTGATGGGACCAGATGTCATGATCTTAGATTATTTAATGTTGAGTTTTAACATTTACTATGCTTCGCTGGTGGCTCAGGTGGTAAAGAATCTGCCTGCAATGCAGGAGGTCCAAGTTGGATCCTTGGGTCAGGAAGTTATTCTGGAGAAGGGAATAGCTAGCCACTCCAGTATTCTTGCCTGGAGAATTCCATGGACAGAGGAGCGAAATTCAAATCTTTTTCTTGGATGTTTTTGAAGCCTTTAGCAGTCCTACCTGAATTTGGTTGCTTTAGTTTTCCATTGTCTTTACTCACAGGACCTGGTGACACTTAAATTTTTTTTCTAAGGAATCTCCTATAATAAAGACACCTTGTCCTTACACTCATATACTCTTCTTTACTTCCATTTTGTAGTAACAATACAATATCCCTTTTCTAATTGCAATCGATCATTTCAGTCATATAGTATTTTCTTTATTTTCTGATTAAGAGACACAAGATTCTTATAGTGGTCTAATGGCATTATCAACTTAGTTAGGTAGAATCATTGTTGTGTCTTCTCCTGAAAGATTTCTTCTCTTTGGAAGCAAAAACTCTAGAACAGCATAACCTAAAGTTGAACGGTGGCAGGTAAAAATTTTGTCAATGTATTACTGAAAGTAATAGTGAGGGGGTCACAACCTCTTGTTTTCTCAGCCCATAGATTCTGGCTTATAGAAATACAACCAAGACACTGATCTTCAGTACCTACAGGCTCCTATGAGAATATAGTACCAACCTTGCAAGGTATTGCCACCTAGCTGGTGCTGTAACTCAGTCTTCAAAGGTCATTCCACCTCGAAAACATCATGAAAGCAGCTGCTTTAGTATGTTGGGGATCATGGTAAAAATAGTGAATGCTGTGAGTGTAGGTCCATTGCTCCACTCAAATTTGTTGTGATATGTTTCCTGTCCAGAAGCAATGATGTGTGGAATATAATCACAGTGGATAAGGTATACTGTAAATCCACAGATGATGGTTTTGAAAAAAGTTTTGCATGTGGAGTTGGCAGGGGCGGAGGGGGTGGGGGATGGTTCCATTTCAATGGCAAGCATCCGCTGCATAAGAAGAAAATGTTTCCCCATCCATGAATGAAGTTGTCCAAAGTAATAAGCCTGTCATCATGTAGCTGGTTTATCACCCCAATAATCATGCCATATCAGGTACTCAGTCTTAGTCTTTGTTGCTGGAAGATTTGGCACTCACTACCATGAGTATAATCATGTCAGTCTTGTAGTGTTGAAACACATGTTCCTGAGCCCATATATAACCTGAATCTCTCACATCACAGTCACTTTTTATGAGTTAATTGTACAATGACAAGTTTGGCTGGTGAAAGATGTTGACTGGTAGTCCCAAAATTGACATCCTCTCTACTTGTTTATAAAAATCTTCCCTGAGGTAGTCTTTCAGTGAATATTTATATGGGACCCAAAAATCTTCATGTTTTTTACACATTCTGAGAGTTCTGTACGGGTATCACTTCTCCACACTTCATCAACACCTATTTTTCAATTGTATTTACTCCTGAATCTCTGACCATCCATTCAAACCATTGGCCGCAGTATATGAATAGATATACACTTATACCTCTGGCCACTTCCACTTCTGGGGAAAATGGAGAGCCAGGTGTGCTCTTTGAGTTCTTCTTATGGAGAGGTTTTATTTTTACTATTATCCTTCAAGGATGTCTCAGAAAAGGGTCATAATGTTTCAGTTGTCTACATTGGATGATGCCTGCACGCTTAGAACCATCTATAAACACCGGCCTGAGTTTTCTCTTTCTCAGTCAACTGGTTATAGAGAACTCTTCATGAGGCCATACATGTGGAATATGAGAGAGGATACGGTGATGAGATTAGGGGACCATGGACGTTTGGATCACTCCCTCATGCAACTTACTTGTACCTTCAAGACCTGTTTGAATTTTGTTTCCTGTATGCCATTTCCATTTGATAATGTGATGCTGCTGTGCATGCCCAAATTTATGGCTTGGGAGGTAATATGCCACCTAATCTACAATTGGCAGATCAGTTTGTATGGTAATTTAGTGACCCATGATTAAGTATTCAGTCTCTATTAAGACCTACTAGCTAGGAACAATGTTAATTCTCAGAGGATGACAGAGCCTTACTCCACATTCTGAAGGTTGACACCGTTATTCATCCATGAGTTTCCTAGAAGGCTGTACATACATCTCTGTCTTCCACTGACATTTCAAATACCATCTGATCAGCTGTATCACATGGCTTAATTGGCAAAGCAGCTTGCATGGCAGTGTGGGCCTACTGCAGAGTCTTCCTTTGCTAGGGACCCCACTAAAAGCTAGTAGATTTTGAATCATTCAGTAAATGGGCTAGAGTGGCACCCACAAATGTAAAATATGTTACTCTAAATTTCAGCAGCATCAATTAGGTGTTATTTCTCTTTTTGGTGTGATGTTAGGGCCAAGATATAGCAACTTATCCTTCACTTTAGAGGCGATATCTCAAAAATGCCCAACCCCATTAGACCCCTAAAAATTTTACTACAATAGACACTTTCAGAATTTTTGTAAAATATGTTTCCAACTTTCTGAGTACCAAGAAATGTGCTACTTGTTCAAGCAACAAAATCACATTTGGAATAGCAGATGCCAATGGGGCTTAAACTTGATTAAGTTTATGATAATTCACTGCCATTATCCAAGATTAATCTGTTGTCTGCACAGGCCAAGATGGTATGTTAAATGGTGATGTAGTAGGAATAATCACTCCTACATCTTTCAGATCCTTGGTTGTGGCACTAATCTCTTCAGTCTCTTCAGGAATGATATTCTTTTTGATTAACTATTTTTGTAGGTAGAGGTAATTCTAGTGACTTCAACCTGAGTTTTTCTACTAAAAGGACAGGGAACTAATGTAGAAATTCTGTGCATAGCTATGTATGTATACTTTAATTACATATTCCAGACCTGGGGAAATAAACATAGGATGGGTTTAGGAATCTACTGAACTTACTGTGAGATAGACTTGAGCTAAAATCCCATTGACCACCTGACTTCCATAGTCCCCTATTCTGATTGTTGTCACCACAGTGACATTTAATGTATCCTGGAATTAGTGTCATTTTGTTGCCAGTGAATTTGAGGTTCTTTCTTCATCACAAAATAATGTGGAGATGAAGCAAGGGGGTTAAGAAAGTAAAGTGAAAGTTTATTTAAGCAAGAATACTCTCGGAGAATGGGCAAGTAGGTGAGGAACTGCTGCATTATGTTTCTTCAGCAAACCAGTTATGAGGGGCACAATAATGAAGGGGGTGAATATTGACTGGGAATGAGGAGTTTGGGAGTCAGTTCAGTTCAGTTGCTCAGTTGTGTCAGACTCTGCAAACCCACGGACTGCAGCATGCCAGGCCTCCCTGTTCATCACCAACTCCCAGCGTTTACTCATACTCATGTCCATTGAGTCGGTGATGCCATCCAACCATTTCACTCTCTGTCGTCCCCTTCTCTTCCTGCCTTCAATCTTTCCCAGCATCAGGGTCTTTTCAAATGAGTCAGTCCTTCACATCAGGTGCCCAAAATACTGGAGTTTTGACTTCAGCATCAGTCCTTCCAGTGAATATTCAGGACTGACTTCCTTTAGGATGGACTGGTTGGATCTCCTTGCAGTACAAGGCACTCTCAAGAGTCGTCTACAACACTACAGTTCAAAAGCATCAGTTCTTCAGTACTCAGCTTTCTTTACAATCCAACTCTCATATCCATACATGACTACTGGAAAAACCACAGCTTTGACTAGACAGACCTTTGTCAGCAAAGTAATGTCTCTGCTTTTTAATATGCTGTCTAGGTGGGTCATAACTTTTCTTCCAAGGAGTGAACATCTTTTAATTTCATGGCTGCAGTCACCATCTGCAGTGATTTTGGAGCCCCCCAAAATAAAATATATCACTATTTCCACTGTTTCCCCATCTATTTGCCATGAAGTGATGGGACCAGATGCCATGATCTTAGTTATTTGAACGTTGAGCTTTAAGTCAACTCGTTCACTCTTCTCTTTCACTTTCATCAAAAGGCTCTTTAGTTCTTCTTTGTTTTCTGCCATAAGGGTGGTGTCATCTGCGTATCTGAGGTTATTGATATTTTCCCCAGCAATCTTGATTCTAGCTTGTCCTTCATCCAGCCCAGCATTTCTCATGATGTATTTTACATATAAGTTAAATAATCAGGGTGACAATATACAGCCTTGAAGTACTCCTTTCCTGATTTGGAACCAGTCTGTTGTTCCATGTCCAGTTCTAACTGTTGTTTCCTGACCTGCATGCACATTTCTCAAGAGGCAGGTCAGGTGGTATGGTATTCCCATCTCTTTTAGAATTTTCCAGTTTGTTGTGATTCACACAGTCAAAGGCTTTGGCATAGTCAATAAAGCAGAAGTAGATATTTTTCTGGAACTCTCTTGCTTTTTCAGTGGTCCAAGAGATGTTGGCAAGTTGATCTCTGGTTCCTTTGCCTTTTCAAAATCCAGCTTGAACATCTGCAGGTTCACGGTTCATATACTGTTGAAGACTGGCTTGAAGAATTTTGAGCATTATTTTACTAGCATGTGAGAAGAGTGCAATTGTGTGGTAGTTTTAGCATTGTTTGGCATTGTTTTTCTTTGGGATTGGAATGAAAACTGACCTTTTCCAGTCCTGTGGCCACTGCTGAGGTTTCCAAATTTGCTAGCATATTGAGTGCAGAACTTTCACAGCATTATCTTTCAGGATTTGAAATAGCTCAACTGGAATTCCTTCACCTCCACTAGCTTTGTTCTTAGTGGTGTTTCTCTTTTTTTAAAAATTTATTTATTTTAATTGGAGGCTAATTACTTTACATTATTGTATTGGTTTTGCCATACATTGACATGAATCTGCCCTGGGTGTGCATGTGTTCTCCATCTTGAACCCCCCTCCCACCTCCCTTCCTATCCCATCCCTCTGGTTCACCCCAGTACACCAGCCCCAAGCATCCTGTATCATGCACTGAACCTGAACTGGCGATTCATTTCACATATGATAATGTACATGTTTCAATGCCATTCTCCCAAATATTTATTTTTAAGATAAAGTTCCAATTATTTTTCCACTTCTATATTGTAGAATTTCAGTTACCATTCAACGTATATACATTTAAACAATAATCACCAGAAAAGAGAAAAAAAGTCTCTCAGACTAATTTTTTTTTCTTTTAAATAGAAATGTAAAATATAAATATAAAACCAAAACATTTCAAGTCTTTTTTTTTTTTTTCTTTTGTATAAAAGTTGATAGAGCTTCAACTGTATACTTAACCTATTAGCAGATGTCACTTTTATGGAAGTGGGGATTCTTACCATTTTTGACAGATTTAATTCATATTTTTTCACTTTGTTGCTTTTTTTCAATTTAATTTTTCCTCACCTTCACAGGTATATGGTTTACATATAAGATGTGAATTTAAGGCATGAAATGTGATCATTAATACATGTGTGTATTACAAAATGATCACCAGAATAAAGTTAACACCCACATTCCTTCACATTATATTTTATGGTGATAATATTTAAGATTTACTCTCTTAACTACTATCAAGTATATAATACAGTAGTGCATTTCAAGAAAACATGATGTATATAGATTTTAGAACCTATTTATCTTATAAATGAAAGTTTGTACTCTGATAAATATTTCCTCACTTGCCCACCCCCCACACTGAGCAACCACCATTCTACTTTATATTTCTATGAGTTTGACTATTTTATATTCTACATAAAAACAAGAAAACATATTATTTTTCTCTGTCTGCATTATTTCACTTAGCATAATGCTCCAAAGGTCCATCCATTCTTTCACAAATAGTGTAATTTATTTATTTTTTAGGTATGAACAGTTTCTCTTGTGTACAATGGAATATATCACATTATCTTTATCCCTTCATCTGGAAAAAGGGCATTTAAATTGTTTTCATGTCTTAACTATTGTAAATAATGCTGTGATAAACATAATGGCTCAGATGTCTCGTTGAGATAGCAAGTAATTTTTATTGAGGTGTATTGGACATCATGACATTAGTTTTAGGTATACATAACTATTTGATATCTGTATATACTGTGAAATCACCACAATAAATCTAGTTAACATTTGTTATCATAGATATTTACAATTTTTTTTAACTTGTGAGGAGAACTTTTAAGAATTACTCTCAGCAATTTCAAATATGCAATACAAAACTCCCAACTATAGTCTCCATGATCTACATTACAGTTCAATGACTAATTTATTTTATAATTGGAAGCTTGTACATTTTGACTATTACTGACTCATTTATTCATCCGTGCTTCAATCCTTTTTTCTTTCAATAACCATACCATTTTGATTTATGTATCTATGCATTTATTTTGTTTGTTTTGAAATCCACATACAGGAAAAAAATCATTCAGTATTTGTCTTTCTGTGAATGAATTCTTTCATAATAACTTTGTCACTAATTTTTTGAGGAACCTCTATATTGTAGAGAATCTTCCTGAAATGCAGGAGACCCGGCTTCTGTTCCTGGGTCAGGAAGATCCCCTGGAGAATGAAATGCAATCCACTCCAGTATCCTTGCCTGGAAAATCCCATGGACAGAGGAGCCTGGCGGGCAACAGTCCATGGGATCGCAAGAGTCGGTCACGACTTAGCAACTAAACCACCACCTATATTGTTTACCAAACTGGCTGTGTCAATTTACATCTCTACCAATAGTGCACAAATGTTGCCATTTCTTCATATCATCACGAGCACTTAGTAGCCACTCAAACAGGTATGAGGGGATATCTGACTACTGTTTTTATTTATATGTTCCTGACGATCTTTTCATATACCTGTTGGCTATTTATATGTCTTCTATGAAAAAATATTTAGCAAAATTCTTTGCCAATTTTTTAGTCACAGTATTTGCTTTTATGTCCTTAAGTTGCATTAGTTCCTCATATATTTTGTTTATGCACTCCTTAATATATGCATCCTAAGAATCCCTTAGAAAGAATGTAGTAGCCCTTATAGTCAACAAAAGAGTTTGAAATGCAGTACTTGATTGCAGTCTCAAAAATTACAGAATGATCTCTGTTTCCAAGGCAAACCATCCAATATCACTGTAATCCAAAACTATGCCCCAACGAGCAATGGTGAAGAAACTGAATTTGAACGGTTCTAAGAGGACCTACAAGACCTTCTAGAACTAGTACCCCAAAACAATATCATCACCATAGGGGACTGGAATGGAAATGTAGGAAGTCAAGAAATACCTAGAGTAACCGGCAAATTTGGTCTTGGAGTACACAATGAAAGAGGGTAAAGTCTAACAGAGTTTGGCCAAGAAAATACACTGGAAAGAGCAAACAACTTCTTCCGGCAACACAAGAGATGATTCTACACAAGGACATTGACAGATGGTCAATATTGAAATCAGATTGATTATGCAGCCAAAGATGGATAAGTTCTACAGAGTCAGCAAAAACAACACAGGCAGCTGACTGTGGCTTAGAATATGAAATCCTTATTGCCAAATTAAGACTTAAAATGAAGAAAACAGGAAAAACAACTAACCAGTTCAGGTATGACTAAATGAAATTCCTTATGATTATACAGTGGAAGTAACAAATAGATTCAGGGGATTAGATCTGATAGACAGAGTGCCTAATAAACTATGGATGGAGGTTTGTGACACTGTGCAGGAGGCAGTGATCAAGACCACTGACAAAAAATGGAATGCAAAAAGGCAAAACGGTTGTCTGAGGAGGCGTTATAAATAGCTGAGTGAAGAAGAGAAGCTGAAGGTGAAGGATAAAAGGAAGGATATACCCATCAGAATGCAGAGTTCCAAAGAATAGCAAGGAGAGATAAGAAACCCTCCCTCAGTGATCAGTGGAAAGAAATAGAGGAAAGCAATATAATGTGGAAGACTAGAGATCTCTTCAAGAATATTTGAGATACCAAGGGAACATTTCATGCGAAGATGGGCACAATAAAAGGACAGAAAAGGTATGGACCTAACAGAAGCTGAACATATTAGAAAGAGGTGGATACCAAGAATACACAAAAATCTATACAAAAAAGATCTTCATGATCCAGATAACCATGAGGATGTGACCACTAACCTACAGCCAGACATCCTGTAATGCTAAGTCAAGTGGGCCTTAGGAAGCATCACTATGAACAAAGCTAGTGGAGGTGATGGAATTTGGGTTGAGCTACTTCAAATCATAAAAGATGATGCTGTTAAAGTGCTGCACTCTATATTCCAGCAAATTTGGAAACCTCAGCACTGACCACAGGACTGGAAAATGTCAGTTTTCATTGCAATCCCAAAGAAAGACAATGACAAAGAATGTTCAAACTACCACAGAATTGGACTCATCTCACATGCTAGAAAAGTAATGCACAAAATTCTCTAAGTCAAGCTTCAGCAGTACATGAAACATGAAATTCCAAGCTGGAATTTGAATAGACAGAGGAATCAGAGATCAAATTGCCAACGTCCACTGGATCATCAAAAAAAGCAAGAGAGTTCCAGAAAAACAACTATTTTTGCTTTATTGAGTACACCAAAGTCTTTTATTGTATGGATCACAACAAATTGGAAAATTCTTCAAGAGATGGGAATACAAGACCACATTTCCTGGCTCCTGAGAAATCTGTATGCAGATCAAGAAGCAACAGTTAGAATTGGAAATGGAACAACAGACTGATTCCAATTTGGGAAAGGAGTATGCCAAAGCTGGATAACGTCCACTGTTTATTCAGCTTATATGCAGAATACATCATGAGAAATGCTGGGCTGGATGAAGCACAAGTTGAAATCAAGGTTGCTGGGAGAAATAGCAATAACCTCAAATAAGTAGATGACACCACCCTTATGTCAGAAAGCGAAGAGGAACTCAAGAACCTCTTGATGAAAGTGAAAGAGGGGAGTGAAAAAGTTGGCTTAAAACTCAACATTCAGAAAACTAAGATCGTGGCATTTGATCCCATCAGTTCAGCTCAGTCGTTCAGTCGTGTCCGACTTTTCGTGACCCCATGTACCACAGATGTCAGGCCTCCCTGTCCATCACCAACTCCCGGAGTCCATCCAAAAACATGTCCATTGAGTCGGTGATGCAATCCAACCATCTCATTCTCTGTCATCCCCTTCTCCTCCTGCATTCAATCTTTCCCAACATCAGGGTCTTTTCAAGTGAGTCAGCTCTTCAGATCAAGTGGCCAAATTATTTCAGCTTCAGCATCAGTCCTTCCAATGAACACCCAGGATTGATCTCCTTTAGGATGGACTGGTTGGATCTCCTTGCAGTCCAAGGGACTCTCAAGAGTCTTCTCCAACACCACAGTTGAAAGGCATCAATTCTTCAGTGCTCAGTTTTCTTTATAGTCCAACTCTCACATCCATACATGACCACTGAAAAAGCCATAGCCTTAACAAGACAGACATTTGTTGACAAAGTAATGTCTCTGTTTTTTAATATGCTGTGTAGGTTGGTCATAAATTTCCTTCCAAGGAGTAAGTGTCTTTAAATTTCATGCCTGCAATCACCATCTGCAGTGATTTTGGAGCCTGGAAATATAACGTCAGCCACTGTTTCCCCATCTATTTGCCATGAAGTGATGGGACTGGATGCCATGATCTTAGTTTTCTGAATGTTGAGCTTTAAGCCAACTTTTTCACTCTACTCTTTCACTTTCATCAAGAGGCTCTTTAGTTCTTCTTCGCTTTTCGCCATAATGGTGGTGTCATCTGCATATTTGAGGTTATTTACATTTCTCCCTGCAATCTTGATTTCAACTTGTGCTTCCTCCAGCCCAGCGTTTCTCATGATATACTCTGCATAAAAGTTAAAGAAACAAGGTGGCAATATACAGCCTAGACATGCTCCTTTTCCTGTTTGGAACCAGTCTGCTGTTCCATATACATTTCTGACTGTTGCTTCCTGACCTGCATACAGGTTTCTCAAGAGGCAGGTCAGGTGGTCTGGTATTCCCATCTCTTTCAGAATTTTCCACAGTTTATTGTGATCCACACTGTCAAAGGCTGGCATAGTCAATAAAAGCAGAAGTAGATGATTTCTTGGAACTCTCTTGCTTTTTCAAGGATCTCGCGGATGTTGGCAATTTGATCTCTGGTGCCTCTGCCTTTTCTAAAACCTGCTTGAACATCTGGAAGTTCACGGTTCACGTATTGCTGAAGCCTGGCTTGGAGAATTTTGAGCATGACTTTGCTAGCGTGTGAGATGAGTGCAATTGTGTGGTAGTTTGAGCATTCTGTGGCATTGCCTTTCTTTGGGATTTGAATGAAGACTGACCTTTTCCAGTCCTGTGGCCACTGCTGAGTTTCCCAAATTTGCTGACATATCAATTGCAGCACATTCACAACATCATCTTTCAGGATTTTCCATAGCTCAACTGGAATTCCGTCACTACCACTAGCTTTGTTTGTAGTGATGCTTCCTAAGGCCCACTTGACTTCACATTCCAGGATGTCTGGTTCTAGGTGAGTGATCACACCATTTTGATTATCTGGGTCGTGAAGATCTTTTTTGTACAGTTCTGTGTATTCTTGCCACCTCTTCTTAATATCTTCTGCTTCTGTTAGGACCCTACAGTTTCTATCCTATATTGAGCCCATCTTTGCATGAAATGTTCCCTTGCTATCTCTAATTTTCTTGAAGAGATCTCTAGTCTTTCCCATTCTATTCTTTTCCTCTATTTCTTTGCACTGTTCGCTGAGGAAGGCTTTCCTATCTCTTCTTGCTATTCTTTGGAACTCTGCATTCAAATGGGTGTATCTTTCCTTTTCTCCTTTACTTTTCACTTCCCTTCTATTCACAGCTGTTTGGAAAGCTTCCTCAGACAGCCATTTTGCTTTTTTGCATTACTTTTCCATTGGGATGGTCTCGATTCCTGTCTCCTGTACAATGTCACAAACCTCTGTCCATAGTTCATCAGGCACTCTGTCAGATCTAGTCCCTTAAACCTATTTCTCACTTCTACAGTATAGTCATAAGGGATTTGATTTAGGTCATACCTGAATGGTCTAGTGGTTTTCTCTACTTTCTTCAATTTCATTCTGAATTTGGCAATAATGAGTTCATGATTTGGCAATAATGAGTTCATGAACAGTCATCTCCCAGTCTTGTTTTTACTGATTGTATAGAGCTTCTCCATCTTTGGCTGCAAAGAATATAATCAATCTGATTTCGGCGTTGACCACCTGGTGATGTCCATGTGTAGAGTCTTCTCTTGTGTTGTTGACAGAGGGTGTTTGCTATGATCTGTGCTTTCTCATGGAAAAACTCTATTAGCCTTTTCCCTGCTTTATTCTGTACACCAGTGCCAAATATTCCTGTTATTCCAGGTGTTTTTGATTTCCTACTTTTGCATTCCAGTCCCCTATAATGAAAAAGACATCTTTTTTTGGGTGTTAGTTCTCGAAGGTTTTGTAGGTCTTCATAGAACTGTTCAACCTCAGCCTCTTCAGCGTTACTGGTTGGGGCATAGACTCGGATTACCATGATATTGAATGGTTTGCCTTGGAACCACACAGAGATCATTCTGTCATTTTTGAGTTTACATCCAAGTACTGCATTTCGGACCCTTTTGTTGACCATGATGGCTACTCCATTTCTTCTAAGGGATTCCTGCCCACCGTAGTAGATGTAATAGTCATCTGAGTTAAATTCACCCATTCCATCCCATCTTAGTTCACTCATGCCTAGAACATTGATATTCATTCTTGCCATCTCCTGTTTGACAACTTCCAATTTGCCACTTCATGGCAAATAGATGGGGCAAGGATAAAAACAGTGAGACACTGTTTCTTGGGCTCCAAAATCACTGTACATGGTGACTGCAGTCATGAAATTAAAATACCCTTGCTCCTTGGAAGAAAAGTTATGTCCAACTTAAACAGCATACCTAAAAGCAAAGACATTACTTTGTCGACAAATGTTCTTCTAGTCAAAGCTATGGATATCCCATCAGTTATGGATTTCCATGTATGGATATGAGACTTAGACTATAAAGAAAGCTGAGCACCAAAGAATCGATATTTTTGAACTATGGTGTTGAAAAAGACTCCTGAGAGTCCCTTGGACTGCAACGAGATCATACTAGTCAGTCCTAAAGGAAATCAGTTCTGAATATTCATTGGAAAGCCTGATGCTGAAGCTGAAACTCCAGTACTTTGGCCGTCTGATGCGAAGTGCTGACTCATTTGAAAAGACTCTGGTGCTGGGAAAGATTGAGGGCTGGAGGAGAAGGGCACGATAGAGGATGAGATGGTTGGATGGCATCAGTGACTTAAGAGACATGAGTTTGAGCAAGCTCCGGTAATTGCTGATGGACTGGGAAGCCTGGTGCATTGCAGTCCATGTGGTTGCAAGGAGTCAGACACTGTTGAGTGACTGAACTGTCTGAACTGATATTTTATATCTATTAACACATGAGTGTTGTTGATATTTTTAATATTTTCTTTTAAAACCTTATGAAAGATTTAACTGATAAACACCATTATTTAAAATTAGAGTATACAGAGTTTGAGTGTATATTAATGTTTAGCATTAGGTTTTATACCTTCATTTGTTTTCATAGTACTAGTTATCACTGTTTATTTCACCTTGAAAAACTTCTTATGACATGTCTTGTATGGCAGGCCTGGTGATGATAAACTCTCTTGATTTTTGTCTGTTTTGGAAAGTCTTTGTTGTTGGTGGTGTTCATTTGCTAAGTTGTGTCCGACTCTTTTTGAATTCATGGACTATAGCACATCACGTTCCTCTGTCCTCTACTCCGTATCAGAACTTGCCCAAATTCATGTCCATTGAGTTGTTAATGCTATTTAACCATCTGGTCCTCTGCCACCTCCTTCTCCTTTGCCTTCAATCTTTCCCAGTGTCAAGGTCTTTTCCAGTGAGTCAGTTTGCATCAGGTGGCCAAAGTATTGGAGCTTCAGCTTCAGCAAAATTCCTTTCAGTGAATATTCAGGGTTGGTTTCCTTTATAATTGACTTGTTTTACATCCTTTTAGTTGATGGGTCTCTTAAGTCTTCTCCAGCACTAAAATTCAAAAGCATCAGTTCTTCGGTGTACAGCCTTCTTCCTTCTTCATGGATCACAGCATTGTCTTCCTGAAGGGGCTTTCATAACTCAGTGAAGCTGTGAGCCATGACATACAGGACCACGCAAGATGGATTGGTGATAGTGAAGATTTTTGATATAATGTGGTTCTCTAGAGGAGAAAATGGCAAACCACTCCAATATTCTTGCCTTGAGAACACCATGAACAGTTTGAAAAGACAAAAATGTGACATCAGAAGATGAGCCTCATAGATTAGAAGGTATCCAATATGCTACAGGGGAAGAATTGAAGACAATTAAGATTGGCTCCAGAAAGAATGAAGCAGGTGGACCAAACAGAACATGACTCAGTTGTGGATGTGTCTGGTGGTGAAAGTAGAGTTTGATCTGTGAAGAAAAATACTACATAGGAACCTGGAATGTTAGGTCCATGAATCAAGGCAAATTGGACATAGGCAAGCAGGAGATGGTAAGAGTGAACATCTATATCTTAAAAATTAGTGAACTAAAATGGACAGGAATGGGCAGATTTAATTCAGATGACCATTATATATATCAATACTCCTGTGGACAAGGATCCCTGAGAAGAATTGGAGTAGCCCTCAGTCACAGGATGCAAAATTAATACACAGATATCTTGTACATTGTTAATGAAAGATCAGAAAGAGTAATTAAAGAAACAACTCTATTTGCCATTGCAACAAAAAAGGTAAAATACTGGGTTTATTAACCTACTTAAGGAAACAAAAGACCTGTATGCAAAAAACTATAAGACAATAATAAAAGAAATTAAAGATGACACAATCAGAAAGATATACCATATTCTTAAACTAGAAGAATCAATAATGCGAAAATGACTGTACCACACAAAGAAATCTACAGATTTAGTGCAAATCCTATCAAAGTATTAATGGAATTTTTCAAAGAGGTATAACAATTTTTTTTTTACAATTTGTATAGAAATACAAAAGATCATACATACCAAAAGAAATTTTGAGAAAAAAAGCTAAAGCTGAAAGAATCAAGCTCCCTGACTTCAGACGATACTACAAATCTAAAGTATTCAAGACAATATGATACTGACACAAAAACAGAGGTGTAAATCAATGGGCTTCCCTGGTGGCTCAGAGGTTAACGCGTCTGCCTCCAATGCAGGAGACCCGGGTTCGATCCCTGGGTTGGGAAGATCCCCTGGAGAAGGAAATGGTAACCCACTCCAGTATTCTTGCCTGGAGAATCCCATGGATGGAGAAGCCTGGTAGGCTACAGTCCACGGGGTCGCAAAGAGTCAGACACGACTGAGCGACTGAACAGAACAGAACAGAACAAATCAATGAAAAAGGATAGAAAATCCAGAGGAAAAAACCTATGAATTTACGGTCACCTAATCATTGAAAAAAGACAGTCTCTTCAAAAGTGATGCCGGAAAAACTGAACAGCTACACATAAAAGAACGAAATTAGAACTATACTTAATAGCACACACACACACACACAAAAAAAAAACTC
The DNA here is from genome assembly GCF_049115385.1 of Moschus berezovskii. Classification (NCBI taxonomy): domain Eukaryota; kingdom Metazoa; phylum Chordata; class Mammalia; order Artiodactyla; family Moschidae; genus Moschus; species Moschus berezovskii. The sequence goes on from NC_142488.1 coordinate 68,493,842, forward strand.
AAAATGAATTAAATGTAAGGTCAGACACTATAAAAGTCTTAGAGGAAAGCATAGGCAGATCAGATCAGAGATCAGATCAGTCGCTCAGTCGTGTCCGACTCTCCGCGACCCCATGAATCACAGCACGCCAGGCCTCCCTGTCCATCAACAACCCCCGGAGTACACACAAACTCATGTCCACAGAGTCGGTGATGCCATCCAGCCATCTCATTCTCCGTCGTCCCCTTCTCCTCCCGCCCCCAACCTTTCCCAGCATCAGAGTCTTTTCCAGTGAGTCAACTCGTCGCATGAGGTGGCCAAAGTATTGCAGTTTCAGCTTTAGCATCAGTCCCTCCAATGAACATCCAGGATTGATCTCCCTTAGAATGGACTGGTTGGATCTCCTTGCAGTATAAGGGACTCTCAAGAGTCTTCTCCAACACCACAGTTCAAAAGCATCGATTCTTCGGCGATCAGCCTTCTTCACAGTCCAACTCTCACATCCATACATGACCACGGGAAAAACCATTGCCTTGACTAGACGGACCTTGGTTGGCAAAGTAATGTCTCTGCTTTTCAATATACTATCAAGGTTGGTCATAACTTTCCTTCCAAGGAGCAAGCGTCTTTTAATTTCATGGCTGCAATCAGCATCTGCAGTGATTTTGGAGCCCAAAAAAACAAAGTCTGACACTGTTTCCACTGTTTTTCCATCTATTTCCCATGAAGTGATGGGACCAGATGCCATGATCTTTGTTTTCTGAATGTTGAGCTTCAAACCAACCTTTTCACTCTCCTCTTTCACTTTCATCAAGAGGCTTTTGAGTTCCTCTTCACTTTCTGCCATAAGGGTAGTGTCAGTTCAGTTCAGTCACTCAGTCCTATCTGACTCTTTTCGACCCCGTGTACTGCATCACACCAGGCTTCCCTGTTCATCACCAGCTCTCAGAGTTTGCTCAAACTCATGTCCAACGAATTAGTGATGACATGCAACAATCTCATCCTCTGTCGTTCCCTTATCCTCCTGCCTTCAGTCTTTCCCAGCTTCAGGGTCTTTTCTAATGAGTAAGTTCTTCACATCAGGTGGCCAAAATATTGGAGCTTCAGCTTTAGCACCAATTATTCTAATGAATTGTCAGAGTTTATTTCCTTTAGGATTGACTGGTTTGATCTCCTTGCAATCCAAGGGCTTCTCAAGAGTCTTCTCCAACATGGACGGGTCATAGTGGAGAGTTCTGACAAAACGTGGTCCACTGGAGAAGGTAATCCAAACCACTTCAGTATTCTTATCTTGAGAACCCCATGAACAGTATAAAAAGGCAAAAAGATAGGCAGAATACTCTGACATAAATCACAGGAAGATCCTTTTTCACTCACATGCTAGATTAATGAAAATAAAAGCAAACAAACAAAAAACAAATGGGATATAATTAAGCTCATATTTTGCACAGCAAAGAAAACCATAAAGAAAATCCCCAGAATGGGAGAAAATACTTGCAAATGAATCAGCTGACAAAGAATTAATATCCAAAACATGCAAGTAGGTCAAGCAACTCAGTGTATCAAAAAAAAAAAAAAAAGAGAGAGATAGAGAGAAAGAGAAAACCAAAAAATGGGTAGAAATCCTAAGCAGCCATTTCTCTAAAGAAGACTCACAGTTGGCCAACAAACACATGAAAAAATACTCAAGATCACTAATTATTAGAGAAATGAAAATTAAAACTAAATGAGGTGTCACTTCACATCAGTCAGAATGACCATCAAGAACCCTACAAATGATAAATGCTGGAGAGTGTGTGGAGAAAAGGGAATTCTCTTGAGCTGTTGATGGGAGTGTAAATTGCTACAGCCACTATGGAGAATAGTATGGAGAATAATTAAAAATATAAAACTAGAACTACCATATGATTCAGCAATTCCCCTGCTGGGCATATACTCTGAGAAATCGTAATTCAAAAAGACACATGTACCCCAAAATTCATTGCAACACTATTTACAATAACCTAGACATGGAAGCAACCTAAACGTCCATTTACAGATGAATGGATAAAGAAGATGTGGTATATATATACAATGGGATATTACTCAGTCTTAAAAAAAAAAATTGAAATTGGGTCATTTGTAGTGATGTGGGTACAGGTACAGTCTATCACCAAGAATGAAGTGAGTTGGAAAAAGAAAAGTAAATATCATATATTAATGCATATATATGTGATCTAGAAAGTCGGTACACATAGTTTGCACAGCAGGAATAGAGATGGAGATGTAGAGAATGGACACAGGGACAAGGGAAGAGAACAGTGAAATGAATTTGGAGAGTAGGAATTGCATATATACATTATCATTTTTAAAATTGTTAATTGGGAGCTGCTGTATATAGCACAGAGAGCTAAGCTCGATTCTCTGAGATGGCTAAGAGGGGTAGGATGGGGGTTTGTTGAGAGGTTCAAGAGGGAAGGGATATACATATACATATAACTGATTCACTTCATTGTATAGCAAAAAACTAACACAGCATTATAAAGCAATTATGCTGCAATAAAAACAAAACTGAAATTATACTGTGCATCTTTACTGGCTACAGAACTATGAGATTAAAAATCAAGTACAGAAAAAAAACTGTAAAAAGAAGAAACTCGTGAAAGGTAAACAATATGCTACTTAATAATCTGTGGATCACAGAAAAAATCAAATAGGTAATCAGAAAACACCTAGAAACAAATGAAAATGCAGCAAAAACAGTTCTAAGAGGGAAATTTGTAGCAATACAATCTTACCTTAAGAAACAAACAAACAAAAAAATTCAAAGAAAGAAACACAACTTAACATTACACCTAATGCAACTGGAGAAATACAAATATACATAAATCAATGTTAGTAGAAGGAAAGAAATCCTAAAGGTCTGAGCAGAAATAAATAAAATAGAGGAAAATAAAAATTGCAAAGATCAGTGAAAGTAAAAGCTGTTTCTTTGAAAAATAAAATTGATAAGCCTTTGTCAAGGCATATCAAGAAAAAAGGGAGAGGACTGAAATCAATAAAATTAGAAAGTACAAAGGAGAACTCACAACTCCCAGCACAGAAATACAAAGGATCATCAGAAAATACTACAAACAACTATATACAAATAAAATGGACAAACCGGAGGTAGCAGTTAATTTCTTAGAAAGGTACAACCTTCTAAACTGAACCAGGAAGAAACAGAAAATATGCAAAGACCAGTCACAAGTAATGTAATGGGAGGTAATGAAGTAAAGTAATAAAAATGGAAACTGCAATTAAGGTAATGAAATGAAAACTGTGGCTTAAAATCTTCCAACAAACAAAAGTTCAGGACAAGAAGATGACTTCTAAGGTGACTTCTATCAAACACTTAGAGAAATGCTAACTCTTACCCATCTCAAAAACTTCTAGAGAAATGCAGAGGAAGGAACTATTTCAAGCTGATTATACATGGCCATTGTTGGCATAATACCAAAAACAGACAAAAATATCACTAAAAAATAAAATTATAGACCAATCACACTGATGAAAATAGATGGAAAAATCAACAAAATACTAGCAAACAGATTACAACAACACATTAGAAGGATCATATACCATTGTCAACTAGGGTTTATCCCAGGCATGCAAAGATTCTTCAATAAAGGCAAATCAAACAGTGAGACATACCATATTAAAAAATTGAAGACTAAAAACCATATGATTGATTGCATCAGTAGATGCAGGAAAAAGAAATGAAAATTAAAACTACAATGAAATATCACCTTATACTGGTCAAAAAGACTATTATCAAATAATCTATAAACAATTAAAGCTAGAGAGGGTATGGAGAAAAGAGAATCCTCTTTAACTGTTAATGGGAATGTAAATTGGTACAGCAAGCATGGTGAACAGTATGGAGTTCCTAAAAAAAACTAAAATGATAGCTACTATATGACCCAGCAAGCTCACTTTTAGACATATATCTGAGGAAAACCATAATTGGAAAGAATGCATGAACACAGATATTTATTGCAGTATTATTTATAATACCCAAGACTTAGAAGCAATGCAAATGTCCATCAACAGAGATATGGATAAAGAAGTTGTGGTACAAATTGGTTCAAGATGGTGGAGCACAACGATGTGTAATCATCTCCTTCTGATATTGACAGGAGGATGGTGGAACCCACCAAAAATGATACCCCACATCCAAAGACAAAGTATAAGCCACAGTGAGACAGTAGGAGGGGAAAAATGGTGATCAAATCAAATTTCATACCTGTTGGGTGGGAAACTCACAAACTGGAGAACAATAATAATAAAGAAGCGTCCCACTCCCATGAAGGTTCTGAGCCCCATGCCAGGCTTCCCAAACTGGGGATTCAACAAAGGGACTAGAATTCCCAGGACGTCTGACTTTGAAAGCCAGTGGGATTTGATTACAGGACTTCCACAGGAGTGGGGGAAACAGAGACTCCAGTCTTGGAGGGTATAAACAAAATTTTGTGTGCACCAGGACCCAGGGGAAAGAGCTGTGATCCCACAGAAGACTGAACTAGTCTTATCTGCTAATGTTGAAAGGTCTTCAAAGGAATTGGTTATCGAAGTTTCACCACAGGTACAGGGACACTGGCAGCAGCAGTTCTGCAGGTGCTCCTTGGTGTGAGCTCTCTTGGAGGCCAGCAGTGTCAGACCTACCATATAACCTATAGAATCCAGGGCTGGGTTGCCACAAGTGAATCGACCAGCAGGGAGGGAGTACAGCCAGATACATAATACAATTGGATCAAATTTTTACTGAGCACGTCCCTGGACACCAGAGCAAGACCCAGTTTTCCCCACTGCCAGTTCCTCCTATCAGGAAGCTTGTACAAACCTCTTAGCCTCATCCACCAGACAGCAGACAGAAGAAATAAGTAGAACCACAATCTTGCAGTGGCTAGAAACAAAACCACATCACATAAAGTTAATCAGGATAAAAGAGTAGAGGGTTTTGTCCCAGAAGAAGGGACAAGATAAAACTTGCTAAAACAAACAAATAAGTGGAGATAGGCAAGCTTCCAGAAAAAGAATTCAGGATAATTATAGTGAAGATGATCCAGGATCTTGGAAAAAGATTGGAGAACGGACAACAAATGTCTACCAAAGACCTAGAAGAACTAGAAAACAAAGAAATGGATATGAAAAATATGATAGAAGGAATTAATAGCAGAATAACTGAGGCAGAAGAATGGATAAGTGACCCAGAAGACAGAATGATAGGAATCACTGCAGCAAAACAAAATATAGGAAAAAAGAATGAAAAAAAAAAAACAAAAACACACACAAAAAACACGAGGATAGCTCAAGAGACCTCTGTTGTTCAGTTGATCAATCCTGTCAGACTATTGGCAACCCCATGGACTGCAGCACACCAGGTTTCCCTGTCCTTGACCATCTCCCAGACTTTGCTCAAACTCATATCCACTGAGTCAGTGATGCCAAAAAGCCATCTAATCTTCTGTTGCCCCCTTCTCCTTCTGTCTTCAATCTTTCCCTGCATCAGGGTCTTTTCCAATGAGTCAGCTCTTTGCATCAGGTGGCCAAAGTATTGAAGCTTCAGCTTCAGCATCAGTCCTTCCAATGAATATTCAGGGCTGATTTCCTTTGCTATTGACTGGTTTGATCTCCTTGCTGTCCAAGGGACTCTCAAGAGTCTTCTCTGGCACCACAGTTTGAAAGCATCAGTTCTTCAGCGCTCAGCCTTTTTTATTGTCCAATGCTCACATATATACATGACTACTAGAAAGACCATAGCTTTGACTATACAGGCATGTGTAGACAAAGTAATATCTCTGCTTTTTAATACGTTGTCTAGATTTGTCATTGCTTTTCTTCCAATGAGCAAATGTTTTTTAATTTTATGGCTGTAGTCACTGTCCCATGATTTTGGAGCCCGAGAAAATAGTCTTTCACTGTTTTCATAGTTTCCACATCTATTTGCCATGGATTGATGGGTCCAGATGCCATGATCTTTGGTTTTTGAATGTTAAATTTTAAGCCAGTCTTTTCACTTTCCTCTTTCACTTACATCAAAAGGCTCTTTAATTCTTTTTCACTTTTTGCCATAAAGGTGGTGTCATCTGCATATCTGAGGTTATCTTTACTTCTCCCTGTAATCTTGATTCCAGACTGTGTTTCATTCAGCCTGGCATTTCACATGATATACACTCATATAAGTTAAATAAGTAGGGTGGCAGTATACAGCCTTGAAGAACTCCTTTTCCAGTTTTGAAACAGTCCATTGTTCCATGTCCAATTCTAACTGTTGCTTCTTGAACTGCATACAGATTTCTCAGGAAGCAGGTAAGATCTTCTTGTATTCCCATTACTTTAAGAATTTTCCAGTTTGTTGTGATTCACACAAAGGCTTTAGCATAGTCAATGAAGCAGAAGTAAATGTTTTTTCTCGAATTCTCTAGCTTTTGCTATGACCCAATGGGTGTTGGCTATTTGATCTTTGTTTCCTTTGCCTTTTGTACATCTAGAAGATACCAGCTCACATAATGTAGAAGTCTAGCTTAAAGGACCTGGAGCATTATTTTGTAGCATGTGAAATGAGTGCAGTTATTCAGTAGTTTGAGCATTCTTCGCCACTGCCCTTCTTTGGATTGGAATGAAAACTGACATTTTCCAGTCCTGTGGCCACTGCTGAGGTTTCCAAATTTGCTGGCATATTGAGTGCAGCACTTTCACAGCATCATCATTTAGGATATGAAATAGCTCAGCTGGAATTACATCATCTCTACTAGCTTTGTTCATAGTGATGCTTCCTAAGGCCATCTTGTGTTTGTACTCCATGATGTCTGGCTCTAGGTGAGTGATCACATAATCCTGGTTATCTGGGCCATTAAGATATTTTTTTTGTATAGTTCTTTTTTTTTCTTGCCATCTCTTCTTAATATATTCTGCTTCTTTTAGGTCCATACCATTTCTGTCCTTTTTTGTGCCCATCTTTGCATGAAATATTCCCTTGGTATCTCTAATTTTCTTGAAGATATATCAAGTCTTTCCCATTCTATTGTTTTCCTTTAATTCTTTGCATTGTTCACTTCAAAAAGCTTTGTATTCTCTCCTTATTCTTTAGAACTGCATTCAGATGGCTAAACCTTTCCTTTCCTCCTTTGCCTTTCATTTCTCTTCTTTTCTCAGCTATTTGTAAGGCCTCCTCAGACAATCATCTTGACTTTTTCCATTTCTTTTTCTTGGGGATGGTTTGGATCACTGCTGCCTGTACAATGTTAAGAATCTCTGACCATATTTCTTCAAGCACTCTCTCTATCAGATGCAATCCCTTGAGTCTATTCCTCACTTCCACTGTATAATTTTAAGGGATTTGATTTAGGTCATACCTTAATGGCCTAGTGGTTTTCCTACTTTTTTCAATTTGAGTCTGAAGTTTGAAATAAGAGGTTCATGATCTGAGTCACTCTCAATTCCCTGTCTTGATTTGCTGACTGTATAGAACTTTTCCATCTTCGACTGCAAAGAATCTCAATCTGATTTCATTATTGACCATCTGGTGACGTCCATGTGTAGAGTTGTCTGTTGTGTTTTTGTTGTGTTTTTGCTATGAACAGTGTGTTTTGGCAAAGCTCTGTCAGCCTTTGTCCTGCTTAATTTTGTTCTCTAAGGACAAACTTGCATGTAACTCCAGGTATCTCTTGACTTCCTACTTTTCATTCCAGTCCCCTATGATGAAAAGGACATCTTTTTTCTGATGTTAGTTCTAGAAGGTCTTGTAAGACTTCATAGAACCATTCAACTTGAGCTTCTTCGATATTAGTGGTTGGGGCATAAACTTGGATTACTCTGATACTGAATGGTTTGCCTTGAAAATGTACCAACATCTTTTTGTCATTTTTGAGATTGTACCCAAATACTGCATTTCCCATTCTTTTTTTGGCTATTAGGGTTACTCCATTTCTTCTAAGCAATGCTTGACCATATTCTTGCCCATGCTAGTAGATGTAAAGGTCATCTAATGAAATTCACCCATTCCTGTCCATTTTAGTTCACTGATTCCTAAATTGTTAATATTCCTTCTTGCCATCTCCTGTTTGACCACTTCAAATTTACCTTGACTCATGGACCAATTTATCTTGATTCAGAACCCTCTGGGACAACATTAAATACACCAATATTTAGATTATAGAGATCCCAGAAGGAGAAGAGAGAGAAAATATTTGAAGTGATAATACCTGAAAACTTTCTTAACATGGGAAACAAAATAATCAACCAAGTCTAGGAAGTGCAGAGAGTCTCAGACAGGGTAAAACAAAAAAAGAACAGACTAAGACACATAGAAATCAAACTGACAAATGTTACAAATTAAATATTTAAAAGCAAAAAGTTTAAAACAATAGATAGCATACAAGGGAACTCCCATAAATGTATCAGCTAGTTTCTTAACAGAAACTCTGCAAGCAAGAAGGGAATGGCATGATATATTTAACATTATGAAAGGGTAGAATCTGCAACCAAGAATACTATCAAGACTCTTGTTCAGATTTGCTGGCTAAATCAAAAGCTTTACAAACAAGCAAAAGTTATGAGAATTCAACACTACCAAACCAGCTCTACAACAAACGCTAAAGAAACTACTCCAGGTAAGAGACACAAGAGAAGGAAATGATCTTTGAAAGATAATCTCAAAACAATTAATAAAATGTAACGGGATCATCAGTTCAGTTCATTTCAGTCGCTCAGTCATGTCGACTCTTTGCAATCCCATGGACTGCAGCACGCCAGGCTTCCCTGTCCATCACCAGCTCCCGGAGCTTGCTCAAACTCATGTCCATCGAGATGATGACGCCATCCATGACATCACTGTCTTGATGGCACCAGCAATGGCAATAGGATCAATCATATTGAAAATTACTTTAATGTAAATGGATTAAATGCACCAACCAAAAGACATAGACTGCCTGGGTGGTTACAAAATTAAGACTTGTATATATGTTGTTTACAAGAGACTGACCTCTGACCTAGGGACACTTACAGAATGTAAATAAGGGAATGGGAGAAGTTGTTCCATGAAAGTGAAAATCAAAAGAAAGCTTGAGTAGCAATACTCATATAAGACAAAATAGACTTTAAAACAAAGACTCTTACATAAAGTCTTTATATAAAGACAGAAAAAGAAAGACACTATGCAATGATCAAGGTTTCAATATAAGAAGATATATGAATTATAAATCTATATGCAAAAACATAGGAGCACATAAAAAGGTAAGGCAAATGCTAACAACAATAAAGGTAGAAATTGACAGTAATATAATAATAATGGGGGACATTAACATCCCACTTTCATCAGTGGACAGGTCACTGAGACATAAAATTAATGAGGAAACACTAGCCTTAAATGACACTTTAGCCAAGATGAAATTGATTGATATTTATAGAGCATTCCATCCAGAAGAAGTAGACTACATACACATTCTTCTCAAGTATACATGGAACATTCTTCAGAATTGACCACATGCTGGGTCACAAGGTGAGTCTTGGCAAATTTAATAAAACTGAAATCACATCAAACATCTTTTTTGATCATAGTACTTGAGATGAGAAGAAAACTACAAGAGAAAAGCTATAAAAATTCAGATAGGAGGCAGTTTAGAAGTATGGTACAAAACAATCAATGGATCACTGAAGAAATTAAAGAGAAAAATTAAAAAATACCTAGAAACAAATGAAAATGAAAGCACAATGGTCAAAACCTATAGGATGAGCAAAAGCAGTTGTAAGGGGAAGTTTATAGTAATACCATTTTACCTTCAAAAAACAAGAAAAAACTCAAGTAAACAACGTAATACCTAAAACAACTAGAGAAAGAAGAACAAGAAACACCTAAAGTTAGTAGGGGGAAGGAAATCATAAAGATCAGAGCAGAAATAAATGAAATAGAGAGAAGTAAAACAAACGTAAAGATCAAGTGAAATCAAAAGTTTGTTCTTTGAAAAGACAAGCAAAATCAACAAAACTTTGGCAAGATTCAAGGGGGAAAAAAAGGGAGAAGACTCAAACCAGTATTAGAAATGAAAAAGAAAGAGTTACAACTGATATCACAGAAATACAAAGAAAAAAGGAGCTGGAGGAATCAAGCTTCCTGACTTCAGATTATACTCAGTTCAGTTCAGTCGCTCAGTCGTGTCCGACTCTTTGCGACCCCATGAATCACAGCACACCATGCCTCCCTGTCCATCAACAACTCCCGGAGTTCACTCAAACTCATGTCCACAGAGTCGGTGATGCCTTCCAGCCATCTCATTCTCTGTCGTCCCCTTCTCCTCCCACCCCCAACATTTCCCATCATCAGAGTCTTTTCCAGTGAGTCAACTCGTCTCATGAGGTGGCCAAAGTATTGCAGTTTCAGTTTTAGCCTCAGTCCTTCCAATGAACACCCAGGATTGATCTCCTTTAGAATGCACTGGTTGGATCTCCTTGCAGTCCAAGGGACTCTCAAGAATCTTCTCCAGCACCACAGTTCAAAAGCATCAATTCTTCGGCAATCAGTTTTCTTCACAGTCCAACTCTCACATCCATACATGACCACTGGAAAAACCATAGCCTTGACTAGACGGACCTTGGTTGGCAAAGTAATGTCTCTGCTTTTTAATATACTGTCTAGGTTGCTCATAACTTTCCTTCCAAGGAGTAACCGTCTTTTAATTTCATGGCTACAATCAGCATCTGCAGTGTTTTTGGAGCCCCCAAAAATAAAGTCTGACACTGTTTCCACTGTTTTTCCATCTATTTCCCATGAAGTGATGGGACCAGATTCCATGATCTTCGTTTTCTGAATGTTGAGCTTCAAGCCAACCTTTTCACTCTCCTCTTTCACTTTCATCAAGAGGCTTTTGAGTCCGTCTTCAAGTTCTGCCATAAGGGTGGTGTCATCTGCGTATCTGAGGTTATTGATATTTCTCCCAGCAATCTTGATTCCAGCTTGTGCTTCTTCCAGCCCAGCATTCCTCATGATACACTCTGCATATAAGTTAAATAAGCAAGGTGACAATATACAACCTTGACGTACTCCTTTTCCAATTTGGAACCAGTCTGTTGTTCCATGTCCAGTTCTGTCTGTTGCTTCCTGACCTGCATACAGGTTTCTCAAGAGGCAGGTCAGGTGGTCTGGTATGCCCATCTCTTTCAGAATGTTCCACAGTTTATTGTGATCCACACAGTCAAAGGCTTTGGCATAGTGAATGAAGCAGAAATAGATGTTTTTCTGGAACTCTCTTGCTTTCTCCATGATCCAGCGGATGTTGGCAATTTGATCTCTGGTGCCTCTGCCTTTTCTAAAACCTGCTTGAACATCTGGGAGTTCACGGTTCACATATTGCTGAAGCCTGGCTTGGAGAATTTTGAGCATGACTTTACTAGCGTGTGAGATGAGTGCAATTGTGCGGTAGCTTGAGCATGCTTTGGCATTGCCTTTATTTAGGATTGGAATGAAGACTGACCTTTTCCAGTCCTGTGGCCACTGCTGAGTTTTCCATATTTGCTGGCATATTGAGTAAAGCACTTTGACAGCATCATCTTTCAAGATTTGAAATAGCTCAACTGGAATTCCATCAGCTCCACTAGCTTTGTTCGTAGTCATTCTTTCTAAGGTCCACTTGACTTCACATTCCAAGATGTCTGGCTCTAGGTCAGTGATCACATTATCGTGATTATCTTGGTAGTGAAGATATTTTTTGCACAGTTTTTCTTTACAAAAACTGCCACCTATTCTTAATATCTTCTGTTTCTGTTAGGTCCATACCATTTCTGTCCTTTATCGAGCCCATCTTTGCAGGAAATGTTCCTTTGGAATCTCTACAAAGCTTCAAATGTCAAAACTGTTTTACTAACACAAAAATAAATAAATATATTAATAAAACAGGACAGAAAACCCATGAATAAGCCCTGCACCTATAGCCAATTTATCTATGATAAAAGATGCAAGACTACACAATGTTGGAAAGATAGTGTTTACAGCAAATGATGGGAAAACTGGACAGCTAATGCAAAAAATTGAAACTAGATAATTTTTAATGCCATACACTAAAATACACTCAAAATGGATTAAAGACCTAAATGGAAAACCAGACACCATAAACCTTATTGAGGAAAACATAAGGAGAATACTCTCTGAAATAAATTGAAGCAATAATTTTGATCCATCTCCCAGAATCAGTTCAGTTCAGTTCAGTCGCTCAGTCATGTCCGACTCTCCGCGACCCCATGAATCACAGCACGCCAGGCCTCCCTGTCCATCACCAACTCCCGGAGTACACTCAAACTCATGTCCACAGAGTCGGTGATGCCATCCAGCCATCTCATTCTCCGTCGTCCCCTTCTCCTGCCACCCCCAACCTTTCCCAGCATCAGAGTCTTTTCCAGTGAGTCAACTCGTCGCATGAGGTGGCCAAAGTATTGCAGTTTCAGCTTTAGCATCAGTCCCTCCAATGAACATCCAGGATTGATCTCCTTTAGAATGGACTGGTTGGATCTCCTTGCAGTATAAGGGACTCTCAAGAGTCTTCTCCAACACCACAGTTCAAAAGCATCGATTCTTCGGCGATCAGCCTTCTTCACAGTCCAACTCTCACAACCATACATGACCACGGGAAAAACCATTGCCTTGACTAGACGGACCTTGGTTGGCAAAGTAATGTCTCTGCTTTTTAATATACTATCAAGGTTGGTCATAACTTTCCTTCCAAGGAGCAAGCGTCTTTTAATTTCATGGCTGCAATCAGCATCTGCAGTGATTTTGGAGCCCAAAAAAACAAAGTCTGACACTGTTTCCACTGTTTTTCCATCTATCTCCCATGAAGTGATGGGACCAGATGCCATGATCTTTGTTTTCTGAATGTTGAGCTTCAAACCAACCTTTTCACTCTCCTCTTTCACTTTCATCAAGAGGCTTTTGAGTTCCTCTTCACTTTCTGCCATAAGGGTAGTGTCATCTGCATATCTGAGGTTATTGATATTTCTCCCAGCAATCTTGACTCCAGCTTGTGCTTCTTCCAGCCCAGCGTTCCTCATGATGTACTCTGCATATAAGTTAAATAAGCAAGGTGACAATATACAACCTTGACGTACACCTTTTCCTATTTGGAACCAGTCTGTTGTTCCATGTCCAGTTCTAACTGTTGCTTCCTGACCTGCATACAGGTTTCTCAAGAACAAAAATAAACAAACGAGGCCTACTTAACCTCAAAAGCTTTTGCACAACAAAAAACAAAGGAAATTGTAAATGAGTTATAAGACACCCACAGACTGGAAGAAAATATTTGCCAATGATGTGACAACAAAGGATTAATCTCCAAAACTTACAAACAGCCCATGATGCTTAATAGCATCAAAGCCACAACAACCCAGTCAACAAATGGGCAAAATACTTAAAAAGACATTTTTTCCAAAGAAGACTTCAAAAAGGCCAAAAGGCACATGAAAATATGTTTAACATTGCTAATTATTAGAGAAATGTGTATCATAACTAAAATGAAGTAAAACCTTACACTAGCCAGAATGGCTCTCATTAAATAATACATAAAGAATAAATGTTAGAGAGGGTGCAGAGAGAAGGGAACCCTCCTACACTTTTGGTAGGAATGGAAATTGTTACAGCATCTTTGGAGAAACACAAGAAGGTTCCTTAAGAAAAAAAAAAAAAACCCAAAAAACAAATAGAGCTGCCAGACAACTTTCAATCCCTCTCCTGAGCACAAATCCAGAGAAAAACATAATTCAAAATGATACATGGAGGGGTGGTCCTAAGATGGCAGTGGAATAGGACGAGGAGACCACTTTCTCCCCCACAAATTCATTAAAACAACATTTGAACACGGAGCAAATTCCACAAAGCAACTTCTGAAAGCCAACAGAGAATATCAGGCACGCAGAAAAGCAGCATGAGGAGGTAGGAAAAAATATAAAAGATAAAAAGAGAGGCAAAAGAGGTAGGGATGGAGATCCATCCTGGGAAGGGAGGCTTTAAAAAGAGAAGTTTCCAAACACCAGGAAACACTCTCACTGGCGAGTCTGTGGCGAGCCTTGGAAGCTCAGAGGGCAACATAACTTGGAGGAAAAATAAATAATTAAACCCCACAGATTACCTGCCCAATGGTAACTCCCAGCAGAGAAGCAGTGCAGATGCCCGCATCCACCACTAGCAAGTGGGATCTGGACAGGGAGGCACGGGCTGCATTGCTTAGAGTTAGGACCAGGCCTGAATTTCCCGAGGGCAATCTGAGGGAACTAACTTGAGATAGTAAAGCAAACTGTGGGATAGCTAACCTGCGGAAAGGTGAAAAGCCCTAACCTAAGACACCGCCAGATCTGTTCACAGAACAAAAGACTTACTAGAGCTAGCTGGCTGCAGACGGACCATCCCCCACCGAAACAGGCAGGGGAGTGCAGCAGGATACAGAAGGGGGCAATTGCGGCCCCAAAGAGGCATCCGATAACAAACCGCAAGCAGGCTTCGTTGCTAACCAAGACTTCTTGGGATTCTGGACAGTCGACATCCGCATGAGAAGGTATACACTCAGAAAACCAAGTGGCAGGGACTGGGGAGGCGATAAGTAGCAGCGACCATTCTCGCCAAACACCTGCTCACCTGAGCTGCTCGGACCAGGGAAGGGCACAAAACACAGGCCCAACCAAGTCTGCACCTTTGTGGAGTACCCGAGTACCTGAACCGGAGTGGCTTTGACCTGGGAAGGGCATGCAACCCAGGGCCTGCCTCAGACAGTTACTGGCAGAGCAACCTAGAGCCTGAGAAGTATAGCCAAGGAAAGCACACACGCTCTGAGCAGGGAAAACCCAGTGTGGCCGAGACACTGCGAGCACTCCCCACAGACACCAGTGATATTTGTTTGTAGCGTTCCTCAATCCCCACAGCACGACTGAACAAGTGAGTGAACAAGTCAATTAAAGTGACTTCCACTGCCCCCTTGTGTTGCAGAAGAAATTAGACACTGAAGAGACCAGCAAACAGAAGAAGCTAAAACAGAGGGAACCACCTTGGAAGTGACAAATGCAGAAGTCTTGAGGCTACTGCAAGAATAAGACTGAAAACCAGAAACAGGAGGCTTAAGTCCAAATCCTGAGAAGACCAGAGAACCCCTGACTCCAGGGAACATTAATTGATAGGAGCTCATCAAACATCTCCATACCTTCACTGAAACCAAGCACCACCCAAGGGCCAACAAGTTCCAGAGCAAGACATACCAAGCAAATTCTCCAGCAACACAGGAACATACCCCTGAGCTTCAATATACAGGCTCCCCAAAGTCACTCCAAACCCACAAACATTTCATAACTCTTTACTCGACACTCCATTGCACTCCAGAGAGAAGAAAACCAGCTCCACTCACCAGAACACCGACACAAACTTCCCTAATCAGGGAACCTTGACAAGCCACCCGTCCAACGCCACCCACAGTGAGGAAACTCCACAATAAAGAGAACTCAGCACACTGCCAGAAGACAGAAAGGCTACCTGAAATACAGCAATACAAGCAAGATGAAAAGGCAGGGAAATACCCAGCAGGTAAAGGAACAGGATAAATGTCCACCAAACCAAACAAAAAAGGAAGAGACAGGGAATCTACCTGATAAAGAATTCCAAATAAGTATAGTGAAAATGATCCAAAATATTGAAAATAAATTGGAGTTACAGATAAATAGCCTGGAGACAAGGATCGAGAAAATGCAAGAAATGTTTAATGAGGACCTAGAAGAAAAAAAAGAGTCAATATATAGTGAATAATGCAATAAATGAGATAAAAAACACTCTGGAGGGAACCAACAGTAGAATAATGGAGGCAGAAGACAGGATAAGTGATATGAAGATAGAATGGTAGAAATCAATGAAACAGAGAGGAAAAAATAAAAACAAATTAAAAGAAATGAGGGCAAACTCAGAGACCTATGGGACAACTTTAAACGCCCCAACATTCGAATCATAGGAGTCCCAGAAAAAGAAGACCAAAAGAAAGACCATGAGAAAATACTCGAGGAGATAATAGTTGAAAACTTCCCTAAAATGGGGAAGGAAATAATCACACAAGACCAAGAAACCCAGAGAATCCAAAACAAGATAAACCCAAGGCGAAATACTCCAAGACACATATTAATCAAATTAACAAAGATCAAACACAAAGAACAAATATTAAAAGCAGCAAGGGAAAAACAACAACACACAAGGGGATTCTCTTCAGGAAAACAGCTGATCTTTCAATAAAAACTCTTCAGGCCAGTAGGGAATGACAGGACATAATAATGTGATGAAAGAAAATAACCTACAGCCCAGATTACTGTACCCAGCAAGGATCTCATCCAAATATGAAGGAGAAATCAAAAGCTTTACAGACAAGCAACAGCTGAGAGAATTCAGCATCACCAAGCAGCTCTTCAACAAATGCAAAAGGATCTTCTCTAGACAGGAAACACAGAAAGGGTGTATAAACTGGAACCCAAAGCAATAAAGAAAATGGCAATGGGATCATACTTATCAATAATTACCTTAAACGTAAATGGGTTGAATGCCCCAAGCAAAAGACAAAGGCTCGCTGAATGGATACAAAAACAAGACCCCCATATATGTTGTCTACAAGAGACCCACCTCAAAACGAGGGACACATACAGACTGAAAGTGAAGGGCTGGAAAAAGATATTCCATGCAAATAGAGACCAAAAGAAAGCAGGGGTAGCAATACTCATATCAGATGACATAGACTTTAAAACAAAGGCTGTGAAAAGAGACAAAGAAGGAAACTACAAAATAATCAAAGGATCAATCCAAGAAGAAGATATAACAATTATAAATATTTATGCACCCAACATAGGAGCACCGCAATATGTAAGACAATTACTAACAAGTATGAAAGGGGAAATTAACAACAATGCAAAAATAGTGGGAGATTTTAATATATCACTATTAAATCTACGGATAGATCAACTAAACAGAAAATTAACAAGGAAACACAAACTTTAAATGATACAATAGACCAGTTAGACCTAATAGATCTCTAGAGGACATTTCACCACAAAACAATAAATTTTACCTTTTTCTCAAGCGCACACAGAACCTTTTCCAGGATAGATCACATCCTGGGCCATAAATCTAGCCTTGGTAAATTGAAAAAAATTGAAATCATTCCAAGCTTCTTTTCTGACCACAATGCAGTAAGATTAGATCCCAATTACGGGAGAAAAACCATTAAAAATGCCAACACATGGAGGCTGAACAACACGCTGCTAAATAATGAACAAATCATAGAAGAAATAAAAAGAGAAATTAAAATATGCATAGAAATGAATGAAAATGAAAACACAACAACCCAAAACCTCTGGGACACTGTAAAAGCAGTGCTAAGGGGGAAGTTCATAGCAATACAGGCACACATCAAGAAACAAGAAAATAGTAAACTAAATAACCTAACCCTACATCTAAAGAAACTAGAAAAGGAAGAAACTAAGAACCCCAGGGTTAGTAGAAGAAAAGAAATCGTAAAAATTAGGGTAGAGATAAATGCAAAAGAAACAAAAGATACCATAGCAAAAATCAACAAAGCCAAAAGCTGGTTGCTTGAGAAGGTAAATAAAATTGACAAACCACTAGCTGGACTCATCAAGAAACAAAAGGAGAAGAACCAAATAAATAAAATTAGAAATGAAAATGGAGGGATCACAACTGAAAACACAGAAATACAAAGGATTATTAGAGAATACTATCAGCAATTATATGGCAATAAAATGAATAACCTGGAAGAAATGGACAAATTCCTAGAAAAGTACAACTTTCCAAAACTGAACCAGGAAGAAATAGAAAATCTGAACAGACCCATCACAAGCATGGAACTAGAGTCTGTAATCAGGAATCTTCCAGCAAACAAAAGCCCAGGTTGAGACGGCTTCAGAGCTGAATTCTACCAAAAATTTAGAGAAGAGCTAACACCTATTCTACTCAAACTCTTCCAGAAAATTTCTGAGGAAAGGAAACTTCCAAACTCATTCTATGATGCCACCATCACCCTAATCCCAAAACCTGGTAATGATCCAACAAAAAAAGAAAACTACAGGCCAATATCACTGATGAACATAGATGCAAAAATCCTTAACAAAATTCTAGCAATCAGAATCCAACAACACATTAAGAAGATCATACACCATGACCAAGTGGGCTTTATCCCAGGAATGCAAGGATTCTTCAATATCCGCAAATCAATCAATGTAATACACCACATTAACAAACTGAAAAATAAAAATCATATGTATCTCAATAGATTCAGAGAAAGCCTTTTATAAAATTCAACATCCATTTATGATAAAAACCCTCCAGAAAGTGGGAATAGAAGGGACATATCTCAACATAATAAAAGCTATATATGACAAACCAACAGTAAACATTATCCTCAATGGTGAAAAACTGAAAGCATTTCCCCTAAGGTCAGGAAGAAGACAAGGGTGCCCACTCTCACCACTACTATTCAACATAGTTCTGGAAGTTTTGGCTACAGCAATCAGAGCAGAAAAAGACATAAAAGGAATACAAATTAGAAAAGAAGAAGTAAAACTTTCACTGTTCGCTGATGACATGATCCTCTACACAGAAACCCCTAAAGACTCTAACAGAAAACTACTAGAGCTAATCAATGAATACAGTAAACTTGCAAAATATAAAATCAGCACGCAGAAATCCCTTGCATTCCTATACACTAATAATGAGAAAATAGAGAAATTAAGGAAACTATTCCATTCACTGTTGCAATGAAAAGAATTAAATACTTAGGAATATATCTACCTAAGGAAGCAAAAGACTTGTACAGAGAAAACTATAAAACACTAGTGAAAGTAATCAAAGAGGACACTAATAGATGGAGAAATATATGGTGTTCGTGGATTGGAAGAATAAATATTGTAAAAATGAGTATACTACCCAAAGTAATTTGTACATTCAGTGCAATGCCTATCAAGCTACCAACGATATTTTTCTCAGAACTAGAACAAGTAATCTCACAATTTGTATGGAAATAGAAAAAACCTCGAATAGCCAAAGCAATCTTGAGGAAGAAAAATGGAACTGGGGGAATTAACCTGCCAGACTTCAGGCTCTACTACAAAGCAACAGTCATCAAGACAGTGTGGTACTGGCATAAAGACAGAAATATAGATCAATGGAACAAAATAGAAAGCCCAGAGATAAATCCAGGCACCTATGGACACCTTATTTTGACAAAGGAGGAAAGAATATAAAATGGAGAAGACAGTTTCTTTAACAAGTGGTGCTGGGGAAACTTGTCAGCCACTTGTAAAAGAATGAAACTAGAACACTACCTAACACCATACACCAAAATAAACTCAAAATGGATTAGAGAGCTAAATGTAACACCAGAATCTAACAAACAAATGAAAAAATGCTCAACAACCCCCATAATCAGAGAAATGCAAATCAAACCCACAATGAAATACCATTTCATACCAGTCAGAATGGCTGCTATCCAAACGTCTACATGCAATAAATGCTGGAGAGGGTGTGGAGAGAAGGAACCCTCTTACACTGTTGGTGGGAATGCAAACTAGTACAGCCACTATGGAGAACAGTGTGGAGATTCCTCAAAAACTGGAAATAGAACTGCCATATGATCCAGCAATCGCACTCCTGGGTATACACACCGAGGAAACCAGAATTGAAAGAGACACATATACTCCAATGTTCATCGCAGCACTGTTTATAATAGCCAGGACATAGAAGCAACCTAGATGTCCATGTGCAGATGAATGGATAAAAATGCTGTGGTACATATACACAATGGAGTATTACTCAGCCATTAAAAAGAATGCATTAGAATCAGTTCTAATGAGGTAGATGAAACTGGAGCCTATTATACAGAGTGAAGTAAGCCAGAAAGAAAAACACCAATACAATATATTAACGCATATTTATGGAATTTAGAAAGATGCAAACGATAACCTTGTATACGAGATAGCAAAAGAGACACAAATGTATAAAACAGTCTTTGGGACTCTATGGGAGAGGGTGAGGGTGGGATGGATTGGGAGAATTGCTTTGAAACATGTATATTATCAGAGGTGAAACGAATCGCTGGTTCAGGGTCGATGCTTGTTACAGGATGCTCGGGGCTGGTATGTGGGGATGACCCATAGGGAGGATAAGGGGAGGAGCGTAGTGGGTGGGGGGTTTGGGAGGGGGAACTCATGTATACCTGGGGAGGATTCATGTCAATGTATGGCAAAACCAACCAATATAATATTGTAAAATATTTAGACTCCAATAAAAATGAAAATTAAATAAAAAATAAAACAAAGGCTGCAAAAGGAGACAAAGAAGGACACTACATAATGGTCAATGGGTCAATCCAAGAAGCAGATATAAAAATTATAAATGTATATGCACCCAACATAGGTGCACTACAATATGTAAGACAATTGATAATAAGTATGAAAGGGGAAATTAACAATAGCACAATAATAGTGGAGACTTTAATACCCCACTCACACCTATGGATAAATCAACTAAACAGAAAATTAACAAGGAAACACAGACTTTAAATGATACCAAAGACCAATTAGACCTAATTGATATCTATAGGATATTTCACCACAAAACAATGAATTTCACCTTTTTCTCAAGCGCACACGGAACCTTCTCCAGGATACATCACATCCTGGGCCATAAATCTAGACTTGATAAATTAGAAAAAATTGAAATCATCCCAAGCATCTTTTCTGACCACAATGCAGTAGGTCTATAAGTCAATTCCAGGGGAAAAGCTATTGAAAATTGCAAAATATGAAGGCTGAAAAACGCACTGCTGAATGACCAACAAATCACGGAAGAAATAAAAAAAGAAATAAAAATATGCATAGAAAAGAATGAAAATGAACACAACAACCCATAACCTGTGGGAGACTGGAAAATAAGTGCTAAGGAGAAGGTTCATAGCAATACAGGCATACCTCAAGAAACAAGAAAAAAGTCAACTAAATAACCAAAGAGGAGAGGGAAAAGGTTGGCTTGAAGCTCAACATTCAGAAAACAAAGATCATGGCATCTGGTCCCATCACTTCATGGGAAATAGATGGAAAACCAATGGAAACAGTGTAACACTTTATTTTTGGGGGCTCCAAAATTACTACGGATGCTGACTGCAGCCATGAAATTAAAAGATGCTTACTCCTTGGAAGGAAAGTTATGACCAACCTAGATAGTATATTAAAAAGCAGAGACATTAGTTTGCCAACCAAGGTCCGTCTAGTCAAGGCTATAGTTTTTCCAGTGGTCATGTATGGATGTGAGAGTTGGACTGTGAAGAAAGCTGATCGCCAAAGAATTGATGCTTTTGAACTGTGGTGCTGGAGAAGACTCTTGAGAGTCCCTTTTACTGCAAGGAGATCCAACCAGTCCATTCTAAAGGAGATCGGTCCTGGGTGTTCATTGGAAAGACTGATGCTAAAGCTGAAACTGCAATACTTTGGCCACCTCATGAGACGAGTTGACTCACTGGAAAAGACTCTGATGCTGGGAAGAATTGGGGGCGGGAGGAGAAGGGGATGACAGAGAATGAGATGGCTGGATGGCATCACTGACTCGATGGACATGAGTTTGAGTGTACTCCGGGAGTTGTTGATGGACAGGGAGGCCTGGAGTGCTGTGATTCATGGGGTCGCAGAGAGTTGGACACGACTGAGTGACTGAACTGAACTGAACTAACACCTAAAGCAACTGGAAAAGGAAGAAATGAAGATACCCGTGGTTAGTAGAAGTAAAGAAATCTTAAAATTTAGGGCAGAAATAAATGCAAAAGAAAAGAGAGAGAGACCACAGCAAAAATCAACAAAGTCAAAAGCTGGTTCTTTAAGAGGATAAATAAAATTGACGAACCACTAGCCAGACTCATCAAGAAACAAAGGGAGAAAAATCAAATCAATAAAATTAGAAATGAAAATGGAGATATCACAAGAGACAACACAGAAATACAAAGGATCATAAGAGACTATTATCAGCAATTATATGCCAATAAAATGGACAACTTGGAAGAAATGGACAAATTCTTAGAAAAGTACAACTTTACAAAACTGAACCAGGAAGAGATAGAAAATCTTAACAGACCTATCACAAACATGGAAGTTGAAACTGTAATCAGAAATCTTCCAGCAAACAAAAGCCCAGGTCCAGACGGCTTCACAGCTGAATTCTACCAAATTTTAGAGAGGAGCTAATACCTATCCTCGGAGAAGGCAATGGCAAGCCACTCCAGTACTCTTGCCTAGAAAATCCCATGGATGGAGGAGCCTGGTGGGCTGTCGTCCGTGGGGTCGCTAGGAGTCAGACACGACTGAGCAACTTCACTCACTTTTCACTTTCACACATTGGAGAAGGAAATGGCAACCCACTCCAGTGTTCTTGCCTGGAGAATCCCAGGGACGGGGGAGCCTGGTGGGCTTATGTCTATGGGGTCACACAGAGTCAGACGCGACTGAAGTGACTTAGCAGCAGCAGCAGCAACAACACCTATCCTACTCAAACTCTTCCAGAAAATTGCAGAGGAAGATTAACTTACAAACTCATTCTATGAGGCCACCATCACCCTAATACCAAAGCCTGCAAAGATGCCACAAATTAAGAAAACTACATGCCAATATCACTGATGAACATAGATGCAAAAATCCTTAACAAAATTCTAGCAATCAGAATCCATCAACAAATAAAAAGATCGTACATCATGACCAAGTGGGCTTTACCCCAGGGATGCAAGGATTCTTCAATATCCACAAATCAATCAATGTAAAACACCACATTAACAAATTGAAAAATAAAAGCCATATGATTATCTCAATAGATGCAGAGAAAGCCTTCGACAAAATTCAACATCCATTTATGATAAACACCCTCCAGAAAGCAGGAATAGAAGGAATATTCCTCAACATAATAAAAGCTATATATGACAAACCCACAGCAAACATTATCCTCAATGGTGAAAAATTGAAAGCATTTCCCCTAAAGTCAGGAACAAGACAAGTGTGCCCACTCTCACCACTACTCTTCAAAATAGTTTTGGAAGTTTTGGCCACAGCAATCAGAGCAGCAGAAGAAATAAATTGCATTCAAATTCGAAAAGACATAAATCTCACTATTTGCAGATGACTTGATCCTGTACATAGAAAACCCTAAAGACTCTACCAGAAAATTACTAGAGCTAATCAATGAATATAGTAAAGTTGCAGGATATGAAATCAACACACAGAAATCCCTTGCATTCCTATACACTAAAAATGAGAAGATAGAAAGAGAAATTAAGGAAACACTTCCATTCACCTTTGCAATGAAAAGAATAAAATACTTAGGAATATATCTACATAAATAAACAAAAGAGCTATATTAAGAAAGCTATAAAACATTGTTGAAAGAAATCAAAGAGGACAGAAGATGGAGAAGTATACCGTGTTCATGGATCAGAATAATCAATATAGTGAAAATGAGTATACTACACAAAGTAATCTATAGATTAAATTCAGTTCCTATCAAGCTACCAATGGTATTTTTCACAGAGCTAGAACAAATAATTTCATAGTTTGTATGGAAATACAAAAAACCTTGAAAAGCCAAAGCAATCTTGAGAAAGAAAAATGAACTGGAGGAATCAACCTGCTGGACTTCAGGCTCTACTACAAAGCCACAGTCATCAAGACAGTATGGTACTGGTACAAAGACAGAAATATAGATCAATGGAACAAAAAGGAAAGCCAAGAAATAAATCCATGCACTTATGGACACCTTATCTTTGACGAAGGAGGCAAGAATATCCAGTGGAGAAAAGAAAATCTCTTTAACAAGTGGTGCTGGGAAAACTGCTCAACCGCTTGTAAAAGAATGAAACTAAACACTTCCTAACACCACACACAAAGATAAAGTCAAAATGGATTAATTATCTAAACGTAAGCCCAGAAACTATAAAGCTCCTAGAGGAGAATATAGGCAGAACACTTTCCAACATAAATCACAGCAGGATCCTCCATGACTCACCTCCCAGAATATTGGAAATAAAAGCAAAAATAAACAAATGGGACCTAATTAAACTTAAAAGCTTCTGCACAGCAAAGGAAACTATAAGCAAGAAAAAGACAGCCTTCAGAATGGGAAAAAATAATAGCAAATGAAGCACCTGAAAAGAATTAATCTCCAAAATATACAAGCAGCTCCTGCAGCTCAATTCCAGAAAAATAAATGACCCAATCAAAAAATGGGCCAAAGAACTAAACAGATACTTCTCCAAAGAAGACATAAAGATGGCTAACAAACACATGAAAAGATGCTCAACATCCCTCATAATCAGGGAAATGCAAATCCAAACCACAGTGAGGTACCATCTCACGCCAGTCAGAATGGCTGCTATCCAAAAGTCTACAAGCAATGAATGCTGGAGAGGGTGTGGAGAGAAGGGGACCATCTTACACTGTTGGTGGGAATGCAGACTAGTACAACCACTATGGAGAACAGTGTGGAGATTCCTTAAATAACTGGAAATAGAGCTGCCATATGATCCAGGAATAGCACTCCTGGGCATACACACAGAGGAAACCAGAATTGAAAGAGACACATGTACTGCAACGTTCATTGCAGCACTGTTTATAATAGCCAGGACATGGAAGCAACCTAGATGTCCATCTGCAGACGAATGGATAAGAAAGCTGTGGTACATATACACAATGGAGTATTCATTTCAGTTCAGTTCAGTCGCGTCCGACTCTCCGCGACCCCATGAATCACAGCACACCAGGCCTCCCTGTCCATCACCAACTCCCGGAGTTCACTCAAACTCATGTCCACAGAGTCGGTGATGCCATCCAGCCATCTCATTCTCTGCCGTCCCCTTCTCCTCCCGCCCCCAACCTTTATTACTCAGCCATTAAAAAGAATACATTTGAATCAGTTCTAATGAGGTGATGAACCTGGAGCCTATTATACAGAGTGAAGTAAGCCAGAAAGAAAAACACCAATACAGTACACTAACACATATATATGGAATTTAGAATGATGATAACGATAACCCTGTATACAAGACAGCAAAAGAGACACAGATATATAGAACAGTCTTTTGGAGTCTGTGGGAGAGGGCGAGGATTGGATGATTTGGGAGAATGGCATTGAAACATGTATATTATCATATGTGAAACGAATCGCCAGTCCAGGTTTGATGCATGATACAGGATACTCAGTACTGGTGCACCTGGACAACCCAGAGGGATGGGATGGGGAGGTAGGTTGGAGGGGGGTTCAAGATGGGGAACACATGTACACCCGGGAGGATTCATGTCAATGTATGGAAAAACCAATACAATATTGTAAATTAATTAGCCTCAAATTAAAATTGAAAAAAAGAAAAAGCATGATACATTCATCACAATATTCACTGCAGTACTGTTTACCTGTACTATTTAGCCAGTACATGGAAACTATCTAAATGTCCAACAGCAGAGGAATTAATAAAAAAAGATGTGGTACATATATAAAATGGAATATTGCAGAACCACTAAAAATGAATTAATGTCATTTGCAGAAACATGGATAGACCTAGAGATCATTATACAGAATGAAGTAAGTCAGAGACGGAGAAATATCATATGACATTCCTTACATGAGGAATCTGAAAAGAAAAAATATAAACCAACAAGGACCTAGTGAATAGCACATGAAACTCTGCTTAGTGTTATGTGGTAGCCTTGATGTTAGGGGAGTTTTCAGGAGAATGGATACATGTATATGTATGACTGAGTCCGTTCTCTGTTCATTTGAAATTATCACAACATTGTTAATAGGCCATATCCCAATGCAAAATAAAAAGTTTTTTTTTTTTTTAATATGCAATACCATGGAATGTTACACAGCCATAAAAAAGTAATGAAATAGTAACATTTGCAGAGACGTTCATGGACTTAGAGACAGTTGTAAAGAATGAAATAAGTCAGAAAGAGAACAACAAATGTATAAAATCACTTATATATGGAATCTAGAAAAGTTGTACAAATGAACATACTGGAATAGAGAAAATAGAGTCACAGATGTAGAGAACAACATTGTGGTTACCAAGAGAGAAAAGGGGAACAAGCTGGAATATTTAGATTGATATATATACACTACATGTATAAAATAGGTGACTAACGAGAACTTTAAACTTCAAGGTGTTCAAGCAGGTTTTAGAAAAGGCAGAGGCACAAGAGATCAAATTGCCAACATCTGCTGGATCATGGAGAAAGCAAGAGAGTTCCACAAAAACATCTATTTCTGCTTCATTGACTATGCCAACGTCTTTGACTGTGTGGATCACAATGAACTGTGGAAAATTATGAAAGAGATGGGAATACCAGACCACCTCACCTGCCTCTTGAGGAACCTGTATGCAGGTCAGGAAGCAACAGTTAGAACTGGCCATGGAACAACAGACTGGTTCCAAATAGGAAAAGGAGTATGTCAAGGTTGTATATTGTCACCTTGCTTATTTAACTTATATTCAGAGTACATCATGAGGAACGCTGGGCTGGAAGAAGCAAAGGCTGGAATCAAGATTGCTGAGAGAAATAACAATAACCTCAGATATGCAGATGACACCACCCTTATGGCAGAAAGTAAAGAGGAACTAAAAAGCCTCTTGATGAAAGTGAAAGTGGAGAGTGAAAAAGTTGGCTTAAAGCTCAACATTCAGAAAACTAAGATCATGGTATCTGGTCCCATCAGTTCAGGGCAAATAGATGGGAAAGCAGTGGAAACAGTGGCTGAATTTATTTTTATGGGCTCCAAAATCACTGCGGATGCTGATTGCAGCCATGAAATTAAAAGACGCTTACGCCTTGGAAGGAAAGTTAAGACCAACATAGATAGCATATTAAAAAGCAGAGACATTACTTTGCAACCAAGGTCCGTCTAGTCAAGGCTATGGTTTTTCCAGTGGTCATGTATGGATGTGAGAGTTGGACTGTGAAGAAAGCTGAGAGCCAAAGATTTGATGCTTTTGAACTGTGGTGCTGGAGAAGACTCTTGAGAGTCCCTTGGACTGCAAGGAGATCCCACCAGTCCATTCTCAAGGAGATCAATCCCGGGTGTTCATTGGAAGGACTGATGCTAAAGCTGAAACTCCAATACTTTGGCCACCTCATGCAACGAATTTACTCACTGGAAAGATTCTGATGCTGGGAGGGATTGGGGGCTGGAGGAAAAGGGGACGACATAAAATGAGATGGCTGGATGGCATCACTGACTCAATGGGCATGAGTTTGAGTGAACTCCGGGAGTTGTTGATGGACAGGAAGGCCTGGAGTGCTGTGATTCATGGGGTCGCAAAGAGTCGGACACGACTAGAGACTGAACCGAACTGACCTGAACTGAATGAGAACCTAATCTTTACCACAGGGAACTCTACTCAATGTTCTGTGGTAACCTAGAAGGGAAAGAGATCTAGAAAGTGGATATTGCATATGTATAACATTCATTTTCTGTACAATAGGAACTAACACATCATTGTAAAGGAACTATACTCCAATACATTAAAAAAAGACTCATTTTATTATTTCTTATTGGAGAACACCAGCATAGGTGATTTCCTTTAATTTTTATTAATTTGTGATTGTCTTAATTTTCTCTCATTTTGCCAGATAGTTTTTCTGGATATTTTATTTTTTAAGCTGTTTTTTCTTCATTCTCATTATTCAGGGCTTTTTTCCCTGTTAGCATGTCTTTTGTGCTTGAAAAACTTTATTTTGCATACTTTTAGAGCACATCAACTTAATTTACCTCATCTGCGTATTTGCAAAAGATATTTTGCTGATATTCATGGTTTTAGATGGGAAATCGCTTGCCATTTGAACCACTGTTGCTCTTTATATGAAGTATTGCTTCTGAGTTCTTTGATATTTTATTGTAATCTTATTCTTTTACAGGTTTGATTATGATGCTCTTGTATGTGAATTTATTTCCATTTATCTTATTTAGGTAAACTCAGTTCTAAAATTCATAGATTTATGTCTTGCAGAAAATTTGTAAAACTTTCAGCCATTTTTTATGAATATTCTTTCTCACTTGTGGGCTTCTTCAGCGTTCCAGTGCACAGTCCAAGATATATAGGATTTAACACACACACATACATACACACACTAAACAATGTGTCATGTTTTTCCTTGAGACTTGAGATCTTTAACCACCATTTCTTATTTCTTCCACATTTTGGAGTATTCTGACACAATATATATGCTTTAGCCAGAGTTTTTAGCCATAGTCATGTTTTTAAAGATGATGGCTTTCTGAAATAGTATAGAGATAATGCTGAAAGAGAGGTTTGGCTAAATTTTAAAAGTAGGATGGTAGAATCATATTATTTGAAGGTTGTATTTGGTTATTTCATTAGATGATGAAGTTAAAAGCATCACCTAGATTGTGTGCATGGGCAGATTGCAGAGTGATCATATAACATTATCCAAAGTAAGACACTTTTCAAATGAAAGGATGTGCCATTATTTACTGCACTGGGATAACTGGTGTAAATTAGGACCTTTATAGGCAAATCAGAATATATGGGCTGGTTATTCTGTTAGAAAAGGAGAGTGTCTTTGGAAAAATTTTATACTTTGTTTTCAAAGTTTTAATTTGAACCAACGATGAAACATACAAATAGTCTAATAAACATTTATTATATATATATATATATATATGTATGTATATGTGTGTGTGCGTGTGTCTGTGTGTGTGTGTGTGTGTCTGTGTGTGTAGAGCTCAGGAAATAGATTAGGTTTGAGCTACAGATTTGGGAATCATGAGCTTATATCCAATAGTTGAAGATATAGAAGTAGATAATGTAGTCTAGAGAAAACAGGTAGAGTGAAATGAAAAGGCTTAGGGCAACACCCGGGGAACACCATGATTTATGGAATTATCAGAGGGAGGTTAAGAAAAAGATAAGAAGTAATCAGAAAAAGAGTAATTAAAAAACGTGGAATTACAGAAACCAAGGGAAACAAGTCTTTCAAGAATAAGAAGTAGTTGGCAGAACAAAATGCTGAGGAGAAGTCAGATATTATGAGGTTATATATGAATCTACTGTATTTAGCAGTGAAAATATCACTAGGGATTTTTATGAGAAAAAAATATTTGAAATGAATTATGTTATGGCTTTCAGTTAAGTTCAGTCACTTGGTCGTGTCCAACTCATGTTGAGCTTTAAGCCAACTTTTTCACTCTCTTCCTTCACTTTTATCAAGAAGCCTTTTAGTTCCTCTTTACTTTCTGTCATAAGGGTAGTGTCATCTGCATATCTGAGGTTATTGGTATTTCTCCCGGCAATCTTGATTCCAACTGGTGTTTCCTCCAGCCCAGCATTTCTCATGATGTACTCTGCATGTAAGTTAAATAAGCAGCGTGACAATATACAGCTTTGATGCACTCCTTTCCCAATTTGGAACCATTATATTGTTCCATGTCCAGTTCTAACTATTGTTTCCTGACCTGCATACAGGTTTCTCAAGAGGCAGGTCAGGTGCTCTGGTATTCCCATCACTTTCAGAATTTTCCACAGATTATTGTGTTCCACAATGTCAATGGCTTTGGCATAGTCAATAAAGCAGAAATAGATGTTTTTCTGGAACTCTCTTGCTTTTTCCATGATCCAACGGATGTTGGCAATTTGATCTCTGGTTCCTCTGCCTTTTTCTAAAACCAGTTTGAACATCTGCAATTTCAAGGTTCTTGGCACAGGAGCGGCTGAGAGGAACTACCCCACATCCAAGGTTAGGGGAGGCAGCCAAGAGGACGTACCCTGCATCCAAGGTCAGGGTCGGCGTCCTAGAAAGAGCTACCCCACATCCAAGGTAAGGAGCAGTGCCTGAACTTTGCTGGAGCAGCCGTGAAGTGATACCCCAAGGTATTGAAGGTAAGACAAACCCAAGTAAGACGGTAGGCACTGAGAGAGGGCATCAGAGGGCAAACAGACTGAATCCACAATCACAGACAACTAGTCACTCTGATCACATGGACCACAGCTTTTCTAACTCAATGAAACTAAGCCATGCCATGTTCGGCCACCCAAGACAGATGGGTTATGGCTTTGATCACTGCTAAATTATAACTTTATTTAGATGGAGTGAAAATTGTAATTGGTCATTTATGTTTTAAAATGAACTGCTTCTCCTGAAAGCAGGTTTCAGTAAACTAAGAATAATAATAAGGCCTGAACATTAGGTGTGTAATAGGGATAAATGCTTTATCAAATATTGAGAAAGGAGCAGCAGAAAGAGTATATACCAGACCTAAAACCAGTTTTCTATACTCCCTATAGCTTGCTATACTCTCTTATGGCAGAAAGCGTAGAGTAATTTTAAAAAATATCGATGAAGGTAAAATAGGAAAGTGAAAAAGCTGGCTTAAAACTCAGCACTCAGAAAACCAAGATCATAACATCAGGTCCCATAACTTCATGGCAAATAAATGGGGAACCAACAGAAAGAATGATTGGACTTCATTTCCTTGGGCTTCAAAATCACTGCAGAGGGTGACTGCAGCCATGAAATTAAAAGATGCTTGCTCCTTGGAAGAAAAGCTATAACAAACCTAGACAGCATATTAAAAAACAGGGACATTATTTGCAGATAAAGGTCCATATAGGCAAAGCTCTGATTTATCCAGTAGTCACATGTAGGTGTGAGAGTTGGACCATAAAGGGGGCTGAGCACCGAAGAATGGATGGTATTGAACTGTTGGAGAAGACTCTTGACAGTCCCTTGGACTGCAAGGAGATCAAACTAGTCAATCCTAAGGAAATAAGTCCTGAATTTTCATTGGAAGGACTGATGCTGAAACTGAAGCTCCAATACTTTGGTCACCTAATGTGAAGAACTGGCTCATTAGAAAAGACCCTGATTCTGGGAAAGATTGAATGCAGGAGGAGGAGGGGACAACAGAGGATGAGATGGTTGGATGGTATCAACAACTTAATGGACATGCGTTTGAGCAAGCTTTGAGAGATGGTGAAGGACAAGGAAACCTGGCATGCTGCAGTCCATGGGGTCACAAAGAATCAGACATGACTGAACGACTGAACAACAACTCTAGCTTGCAACTTAGGATCCTTAAACTTTGCATGTTAGATTTTATAATGAATTCACATCTATGCATTCAGAATCTTTATTCAATCCTATGGGATACTTGAGTGGTGAATGTGCTCTTACATATTCTGAGAAAGCTTTCCAAAGTAAATATGGTGGTACCCTTGCAGTGCCCCCTAGATATCATTTCATGTATAACTACTATATCCCCAAATGTAATCAACATATTGACAAGTCTCTACCCAGTGTGGCAGCACACAGACTTGGGGAAAAGTCATATACTAGATGATCCTTAAGTTCTATTCTGGAACTATGATTCTCTGACTCTTCAGTTTAGCTGAAGAAGTTATAAGTAAAATGTAACAAAGGAAGTTAACAAAAAGCTTAACACATGACAGTGTCATATTGCTAAATAAATGAACAAGTATTGGATAATTCCTGTATAACCCAGGACCAAGAAGTATTCCAGTCACAGAGCTAGTCTGTTTTTGCCCCAATCCCTTTATTCTTCCTTTCATACAACTTTACCCAAAGCACAGCCTTTCCCATTGACTTTATAGAAGGACAGCCACAGACATATGTAACTGCTAAATATTAATGATAAGAGTTGCTATAAATTAAATGCTGACTGTAAGATTCCATTCCATTCCGTCGCTCAGTCGTGTCCGACTCTTTGCGACCCCGTGGACTGTAGCCTACCAGGCTTCTCCATCCATGGGATTCTCCAGGCAAGAATACTGGAGTGGGTTACCGTTTCCTTCTCCAGGGGATCTTCCCGACCCAGGGATTGAACCCGGGTCTCCCGCATTGGAGGCAGATGCTTTAACCTCTGAGCCACCAGGTACTTGCAATTACCTTGTTGTTATTTCCATTTGAAAAGAAGGAAACTAAGGTATATGGAGGTTAAGAAACTTACCCACAATTAGTATGTGACAGAGTTAGTATTCAAAATTAGACAGTTTAACACTAAATTCTATGATCTTCTTCAAGATGCTAAATTACCAATGAAATATTACTCATTCGGTTCCTTAATAGACTACATTCAGGCATTCTTGTGGCCTTGAGAGACAGGGTAGTGGGCCAGGGGAGAAAAGAAAACATTTTATTTCACTGTGTGGGCATAAACTGCTAATTCTTATGTTTTCCTGCAGTCATGTAACAAAAGTAAATAAAGAACGTAAAGTTATCACAGAGTATTAGATTCTGTATAGAACACTGGGTTTTTTTTGTAAAGTTAGCCACAGGTTTCCTTTCCTGCGTCTTATTTTCCAATGTCACCCTCCTTGAGTGTAAAAGGAGACAGACAAATAATGCAATTCAATGTAGATAGCATAAGCTTTTGTGTTACTCTCATCAAGAAACAGTAAGCTTTAGAGCAGAGCTGGATTTACACAGGTACAAAATAATTTATTAGTCAATAGTGATGGTTTGACATATGCAAAAAGATCTCTTGCCCCATTTATCTTTTAATTGTAACATTACTGTTTGAAAATCTATCATTCAACTTTTTTTTTAATTGGAGGATAATTATTTTACAATATTATATTGGTTGGTTTTTCCATACATTGACATGAATCCGCCCCGGGTGTACATGAGTTCCCCTTCCTGAACCCCCCTCCCACCTCCCTCCTCCCCTTATCCTCCCTCTGGGTCATCCCTGTGCACCAGCCCCGATCATCCAGTATCATGTGTCGAACTTGGACTGGTGATTCGTTTCACAAATGATAATATACATGTTTCACTTTTTAAACAAAATTATTTTCCTTTAATCTTTTACCCCTTATGTACAAATACTGTTTTAAGCTATAGCCAGTAACTAATATTTCAATGTTAATTGATCCATTACATTATTGATTCTATTTCTAGAAAGAGAATGTAGCAGGAGGGCTGTGAAAGGCTTTCAGAGAAACGGGATGAACCAGAGGGATGGGCTGGGGAGGGAGGTGGGTGGGGGATTCAAGATGGGGAACACATGTACACCCGGGGCAGATTCATGTCGATGTATGGCAAAACCAATACAATGATGTAAAGTAATTAGCCTCCAATTAAATAAATTTTAAAAAAGAAGAAAAAAGAATATACAATTTAAATATAACTTTGATGGGTGAGTATTATTTTGGGGGGCAGAGAGAATGGGGTAGATATAGTACAATGAGATTACAAGCTTCCTGAGGGCAGAGACTATGCCTGTCTGTTTATCACCTTATCATCATTACCTAAAACAATGTCTAACATATTAAAACCATGTTAAAATGTTACATTAATTAAATAATATTTATTATATTTAGAAATAAAGCTGCATTCTAAGGCCCAGATGGGGGTTGTTTTGCACTTGAATTATACAAAGTAAGCTAACCAAGAGAAGGGCCCCAAGTCTTACGCGTATTTCAAAGAATGACTGCTATAGGTGGAGGAGAATAGGAAAGGCTAAATTAGTGTAATAAAACATTTCCTCTGTGACAATCTACAGGGATGGGATGGGGTGAGAGTTGTGAAAGAGGTTCAAGAGGGAGGGGACACATATATACCTTTGGCTGATTCATGCTGATGTATGGTAGAAACTAACACAATATTATTATGTAGTTATCCTCCAATTAAAAAATAAAATAATTAAAATAAGACAAAAAATATTATGGATGCCCATCTGTCTTTCCCGTGAACCCACGACTCAACTGTTCCATGCTTTTTCCTACCATTTAGTGTATATGTCTTTGGGTAGGTTCACATAGAACTTTCTTTTCTCATCATGGAGGCAGCCAGGTCAAGTAGAAAGATTATTAGAGTGATAGGGTGATTTTTAGCTACATTTCAAAGTCAACTATGGTGTTCTTTATCCTCAGGCAAGTTACTTTACCACTTTGTGCCTGTGTCTTACTAAATGAGATCATGAATATGACGCTTCAAATTATTTTAAAAGTTTTCTGTGAATAGAATCCTCCATCACTGGGGCCAATGTGTTGGGCCATGAAGAAGCAGGTAATTTTTTATTGCTAATCTTTCTGGAAAGGTAATGTTCTGCAACCATCTCTGCTGGCTGAATTTCTAGAAAGAAACACGAAATTCAGACAAAACCAATGGAGCAAAGTAGTAGTGAGATTGTTCTGTGTCCAAGCTTTTGTTATCTAAAACCAACAGCTGTGTCTAGCAAGCACTGACAAACAGAGGTGGAAAGCATTCATGGTCCTGTAGTAGGAAAAAAGAGGATGTGGTCTTCAGTCTAGAAGGATTACCATTTACCTAAAAGCTATTTGGAGAGTTAGAATTTCAAGAAGGGCTAAAAACTTTAAATGAAATAAATGGAGCTTGATACTTATAAAGCAATTTTAAGAGTCATAGTTCCTAGACAATATAGTCTAACTATAGGCCTATGAAGGGAAACTGGGGAAATCCTCAAGAGGCCAGTGACCAAGTCATGGGTGCTTGCAGTGGGATTTCAAGAGTAAGACTCTCTGCCCACTACTGGTGTCATCTCTGTTTCAGTGAAGTTTAAAGAAGATGTATGTGAAGGGATCCCTACTCATGGATTAAACCCATGTCTTTTATGTCTCCTGCGTTGACAGGCAGTATCTTTACCATTAGTGCCACCTGAAAAGCCCCAAATTTGTTAGATATTTCTCAAAAATCCATTGTGGCAGATAAAAAGCTTTTTTAAACTTAACTTTTCGTTATAGTATTAAGAGAACTGCAGATTTTTAAACATAGGAATCCTGATTGTTTTCTAAAAAATATTTTTCTCATTCTTTTTTGTTTTATTTTGCTATCGTTTTCTTCTATGTGGTTAAGATGGGAGAAATAATAGTAGGTAGATAAACAGAACAGATTACATTGAACAGTTATGAAAGCTAGATCACAAAATTGTGAGTTTCCTCATCTAGGATGAAAAAACTATATGATTAATTGACTTACTCTGTTCGGGCTGCTAAAACAAAATCCCATAGATTGGGTGGCTTATGCACTTATTTCTCACAGTTCTGGAGGCCAAGACTTCTAAGATCAAGATGCCATCAGTTTTGGTGTCTGGTGAGAGCCTACTTCCTGGCTCATAGATGGCCATCTTCTCACTCATAGAAGGGGCCAGGGAGTTCTTTGGGTCTCTTTTACAAGGGCATTAACTCTCTAATAACTTAATCACCTCCCAAAGGCCCCACCTTCAAATACCATCTCATCATGGATTAGGTTTCAACAGATGAATTTGGAAGTTACATAAACACTTAAACATTCAGTCTATAGCATTAATTAGATGATTCACAATATTCATGAGGATACCATATATTATTTTTTCAGATAACACAGTGTTTTAGGGTAGTGGTTTTCAGTGTGTGGTCCATGGATCACATGGGAACTTATTAGAGATATATATTTTGGGACCCTACACCAGATCTACTGAAACAAACTTTGTGAGTGGTACAGCTCTCCAGTTGATTCTGAGGCATGGCCAAGTTTGTGAACAACTGTGTTAAGGTAGGACTCAAAAATTCTGTCTGGATGATTTGTGCCTAGGTAGAGGTGGTTACTTTGAGCTAGGCCTTAAAGAATGAGTCATAATTCTATATGCCATATTTATTCTTCTAGCTAGAAATAATTTGATACATTTTTAAAAATAACAAATTTGCTCTTGTGATGTTATTGGAAATAACATTAGCTTTGTAGTTTCATATAGTTTATCTTTGTGCAGAATGATTTGGTATTACATATTACTTTGCCAACAAAGGTCTGTCTAGTCAAGGCTATGGTTTTTCCCGTGGTCATGTATGGATGTGAGAGTTGGATTGTGAAGAAAGCTGATCGCCGAAGAATTGATGATTTTGAACTGTGGTGTTGGAGAAGACTCTTGACAGTCCCTTGGACTGCAAGGAGATCCAACCAGTCCATTCTAAAGGAGATCAATACTGGGTGTTCATTGGAAGGACTGATGCTAAAACTGAAAGTGCAATACTTTGGCCACCTCATGCGACAAGTTGACTCACTGGAAAAGACTCTGACGCTGGGAAAGGTTGGGGGCGGGAGGAGAAGGGGACGACAGAGAATGAGATGGCTGGATGGCATCACCGACTCTGTGGGCATGAGTCTGAGTGAACTCTGGGAGTTGGTGATGGACAGGGAGGCCTGGCATGCTGTGATTCATGGGGTCGCGGAGAGTCAGACACGACTGAGCGACTGAACTGACTGAAAAAATCCTAGAAATTCCACTTTTAAGACTTTATTCAAAAGAAATATTTACTCAAATGCAGAAAGGTGAGGATACAGGAATGTTTGCCAGGCATTGTTTCTAACAGTGAAATAATGGTAATCTGCCTCAATGCTACTAAATTATAACATAAATTTGATTCAATTCTAAGTAACCATTTGTGCGGAGAGAGCAAATTAGTCAAGATGATGTGTTCAGACTTTTTTGCCCTATGTTTTGCAAATAATGACTATGTAATAGCTGAGATCATTTATAGCATTGTACATGTATGTCATGCGGTTTATGTAACAGGTGAGATCACTTATTCCACTGTGTATGTGCATCACTAGGTACTCCTTTGGTCACAGGCTACTTTGTGTAGTAGGTATATATGAACTCCACCTAGAAAGCAGTGGCATTATTGCTGCATCATGTCTGTGTCTGTTGGGTCATCCACGACAGGAGAGAATATAGCACGTCTGTTGCTACAGCTTCTGCATCAGCCAGGAGAAAATAATGTTATGGCCGCTGAGCAGCCAGGAGAGAGGTTGTGTTGTGTTAGGTTATGCTATAGCTGCTGCCTCCACCAGGAGAAAATAAACATATCTGTAGTTCCTCTGGCTCCTCGTGTCTCCTTCCAGCCTCTTAGTTTGTGCCTTACCTACCCTGGGTTCAACGAAGAGTATGTATGGACAGTGAACATCAAGACAATTGACACCAGGAACAGGATCAGCTATAAAATTGGCAAAGTCAGCATGATGAAGATCAATACACCATTAAATGGCTATTTAGATGTCTATTTATTGACAAGACACTACATTTTAAAATTTTTTATTGGTATATAAGTTGCTTCACAATGTTGTGTTAGTTTCTGCTGTACAGCAAAGTGAGTCAGTTGTATGTACACATATATCCCTTCTGTTTTAGATTTACTTCCCATTTAGGTCACCACAGAGCATTGAGTAGTTCCCTGTGCTATACAGTAGGTTCTTATTAGTTATCTATTTTATACATAGCACTGTATATATGTTAATCACAATCTCCCAATTAATTCCACTCCCCCTTACCACTCCTCCTTGGTATCCATAAATTTGTTCTCTACATCTGTGATTCTATTTCTAATTTGCAAATAAGTTCATCTATGTCATTTTTTCTAGATTCCACATATGTGTTCATATAAAATATTTTTCTCTTTCCTGTTATTCTCTTAATTCACTCTATATGGCAGTCTCTAGGTCTATTTATGTCTCTGCAAATGGATATTTCATTCTTTTTAGTACCTGAATATTGCATTGTATATATGTACCACATCTTTTTTTTTAATGGGTTGTTGCCTTTTATCATTTAAAAAATTTTTATTTTATTTATTTAATTGGAGGCTAATTACTTTACATTATTGTATTGGTTTTGCCATACATTGACATGAATCTGCCCCGGGTGTACCTGTGTTCCCCATCTTGAACCCCCCTCCCACCTCCCTCCCCAGCCCATCCCTCTGGTTCTTCTTTATCCATTCCTCTGTCAATGGACATTTAGGTTGCTTCCATGTCCTAGCTGTTGCAAATATTGTGTCAATGAAAATTGGGGTACATGTATCTTTGTGAATTATGGTTTTCTCCAAGTACATATTCAGGAATTAGATTTAAGGGTCACGTGGTATTTCTGTTTTTAGTTTCTTTGAGGAACCTCCATGCTGTTCTCCATTAGTGGCTATACCAATTTACATCCCCAACAACGGTGTAAGAGGGTTCCTTTTTTCCACACCCTCTCCAGCATTTATTGTTTGTAGATTTTTTTAAATGATGACCATTGTGACCAATGTGATATGATACCTCATTGTAGTTTTGATTTGCATTTCTCTAATGATTAGTGATGTTGGGCATCTTTTCATGTGCTATTTTTGCCATCTTTATGACAGGGCACTTCAATTATAGCAATTATGATTGAATACAAACTATGATTATAAAACAGTCTATGTATATGAGTTAAAGTAGTAAAAATATCTTTATATGCATCAACTTACAGATTTACAGTCACAGAAAAAAATGTAAATGGTTATACACTAAAATGTTTGCATTAGAATTATTTGTGATGGATATTTATATATTTTGATTTGTTTTTGCTTACATCTATTTTCTAAACTAAGGGATTCCCTGGTGGCTCAGTGATAAATAAACTGGCTGCCAATGCAGGAGCTACAGGAGATGTGGGTTCAACCCGGAGTCAGGAATATCCGTTTAAGGAGGAAATGGCAACCCACTCGAGTATTCTTGCCTGGAAAATCCCATGGACAGAAGAGCCTGTGGTGAGTTTGCAAAGAGTTGGACATGACTGAGCATGTGCACGCACACAGAAACAAACATTATCTAATGTAAAACTATATTTATTGTGTGGGCTTTCCTGATAGCTCAGTTGGTAAAGAATCAGCTCCTGGTGAAGGAGACCCCAGTTTGATTTCTGAGTTGAGAAGATCCTCTGGAAAAAGGATAGGTTACCCACTCCAGTATTCTTGGAATTCCCTTGTGGCTCAGCTGGTAAAGAATCTGCCTGCAATGCAGGAGACCTGGGTTTGATTCCTGGGTTGGGAAGATCCCCTGGAGAAGAGAAAGGTTACCCACTCCAGTATTCTGTCCTGGAGAATTCCATGAACTGTATAGTCCATGGGGTCGCAAAGAGTCAGACATGACTGAGTGACTTTCACCCATTTTACATTTCTTGTGTAAAGAAATAATACACATTTCAAAACAAAGACTTTTAAGCAGACTTTATACACACTTATTATTTGAGACTTGGAAATATTCATTCTGTTAAAAAAACAAAAACCTGCATTTGTCCTGGAATATTCCTTTTGCTGTAGCAGTATACTGTCAAGTTTAGTGTTCTAAACTCTGGCATTTGTTTCTGAAAGTTTGAAGTAGTAGAAAATTTCAAAAAAATGTGGTTTTCTTCTTAGAGATTCCTGGAAAATTAAAAATTGTTCTGTAGATGGAGACAAGAGACCTTGGTCTAGCATTTGCTGCTAATTTTCTTTTCAAATTTAATCTCCCTGTTTTGGGTCTTAGTTTTCTCACCTATAAGAAGTGTTGAGATCAGAAAATCTCAATGGCTTTTAATAGTTTTAATATTCCAGGAATCTGCAATTAACTTAGAAACCAAACTATTTTCAGAGAATTATATGAGAAGTATGATGCCTAAAAAAATAAAATAAATTCAAACTCTCTAAAATGCCATTTAAAAGGTGCTTCTGATGTTATTGATACTTTTATTCTTTATTATGATTTCATTAATGAGATTTTAAAATAAATTGTGTGTTAAAATATCAAAAGATATTTGAATGTTGGCATACTTATGACACCTGG
This sequence comes from Moschus berezovskii, assembly GCF_049115385.1. Lineage (NCBI taxonomy): Eukaryota > Metazoa > Chordata > Mammalia > Artiodactyla > Moschidae > Moschus > Moschus berezovskii. Next base: position 68,533,478 of record NC_142488.1, read on the forward strand.
TGGTCAAGTCAAGTATCACAGCTAAATTCAAATTCTCCAGATACTCATTTCTATCCTCTGGGTAAGACATTTTGCCCCTGATTCATCCATTCATCCTGCACTATTCAGTCATTCACTCAATAAACACTTAGTGGATCTCTAATATGTACAAGACAATTACTAGACACTTTATTATGGAAGAAAGGAAGAAATAAAAGAACGCTTTTTTTATATGTCTATGGTAGATTGCAGGCTATTCAAAGGAACAGAATTAACTTCATGGAAAGGCAAATAATTGCAGCATGCTAGTGTGTAAAGTCATTGGAGAAGGAAATGGCAACCCACTCCAGTATTCTTGCCTGGAGAATCCCAGGGATGGAGGAGCCTTGTGGACTGCCGTCTATGGGGTCGCACAGTCGGACATGACTGAAGTGACTTAGCAGCAGCAGTGTGTGACGTGCACTAAATAAAATTATCAAAACTAGGGATACTCTGAGGTTGTAGAAGTGATCTGTGCTTTGCAGAGGTCAGGAAAAGCTTTCTTGGAGGAAGTGTACCTTGCCTTTCTTGGGGCCTCAGTTTTCCTCTTTGTAAAATACTGGTAATATTTTATTGTTGCACAGGATTGCTGTGAAAGATCTATTGAGAGTGCATATAAAGTAAGCACCTTGTCCAAAGTAGGCATTCAGCGATAGTTAACAATTATTATAACAAAATCAAAGTTGATCAGGGAAGAGTTCATGTATATTAACTGTTCCTTAAGTTTTATTTCAAGAATAATTTTGTTCTACCTTATATGGCTTTTTATTAGTTGAACACAACTGAGGGTGCACGAGCGTGCGCACGCGCGCACACACACACACACACACACACCACATAGAGAACATAAGATCAATTATTTTAGTTAGTTCAGTGAATAAACAAACCACAAAAAAGATAGTATTGGCCCTAGCTACAGTCTGTTAAACTAACTGGTCGATTAAGCAAAACAATCAACACGGTGGTCAGGGGCGGGGAACGACAGCACATTTAAAGTAGCTGTTTACTGGAATGAACTGATTGATTGCAATCAACAGTCAGTTAGTAAATACAATTTATCAGAGAGCCCCATGTAGTCAACACAAATAACCAAATAGGTTGTTTGGCACTGTATGAACTGTGCATGGGTGGACTGATTTTTACATTTTTAAAAATTGGTTGTGTTTAGGCACTGTCCTTGATCCTATATTGCTTTCAATAGTTAATGCTAAGTCTGTCTTATTTTCATTTTAATTTTATAAATGTGAAGCAAACTAAATGCTTTTGCAAGCGATGGAAATCACAAGAGTATTAAGAACCCATTTATCCTTTTGCTCTGCAATCAAATGCATGTTATATTTCCTAAAAAATCAAACATAGGAGTTCTTAAACTGTTGTTTTCATGGGTAAAATAAGCTGTATTGTAGTCCCTTTTGACTAAAAGCAAAATGTTCTGATCCAAAGCCAAGTACAAGAACTATTTCATATTTGGGATGGATATTTAACCTGTATAAGGGAAGATTTGAGAAATGATAGAATTGCTATCTTTAAATATTTCAAGAGTTTCATGCATAACAGGAAGTAGAATTTATTTAGTTTTGGTAGGCAAAACTGGTTGAAATGCCAGGAATGTGGATTTTTGGCTTACTAGAGGGAAGGATTTCTAATAATTATGACTGCTAAAAATGTAACTGTCCACATTAATAACTTTTTCACTGAACTTGCCCTAAGAGCTGAGGTAGGAGGCAACCCTTTTTGCTACATCTACCACCAGATATCCTTTAGTCCTTCACACACTCTGGTAGTTGCTTGCAATGGTTGCAAGGATAGTCTCAATAAACATGAATGTCTGAAGATACTGTAATTTTATTAATAAACACAGATCTCTAAAGTTATTGAAGCTTCAAGAAAGTACAAAGTTATATAAACAGAGCTAATTGTGCTCTTAGACAAATTCTGAAGGAGACAATGGTTATCTGAGTTGCACTATTTTTTCCAAACCCTTATCTTTCCAAGGCCTAGTGACCAGCCAGCTCTTTCCCAGGCCTTTATCCCATGTTTCATTCCTAAATGTTCATAGACTCATTTCAGCAGTCATCTAATCCCTGGTAAGGTTGCCATTCAAAATAGGCTGATGATAGGGAAAGCTAGATCTCAAATTTTGACAATACAGATAGAATTGTAAAACTGAATGTAAAACAAGAATCTTAAAAATATATATTTTGGGAATATTTGTCAGTGAGGACTTGCTTGTTGGTTATCTCTGCAAGCTTGATTACTTCTTCTTTTGACTATGAAAGAAAAAATCTGACTTAGGCTATTGCCAATATAGTGATTTTTTTGATTCCCCAAAATATCTTCGACAGTACTGTTATCCAGTTGTAGATTGGCAAGCTATTTTCAGTTTACCTAGAAAGATCTTTTGAATTTATGAAAGTTCACACCTGGATACCTCTTTGTTAGACAATTTATTTGTATACCCCAAAACATGGACTGATATGCCCTTGACTACATTTATAGACTATTTTCTGCAGAAATACTCATTCTGATGCTTTCCCTAAGGAAGGAACACAAATCATCAAGACGGGAAGCAACAGCACAAACAGTACAAGAGCAAAGTGCACTGATCTTCAAATGTCATTTCAGTACTCCCTCTATGCAGCTACTTACATCCTAAGATTTATTCCTAGTCTATGGGCCAACAGTATAGCCTTGTGGGTTCTGTGTCACTTCATCAGCAAGAATAATAAAGCCATTGTTTTCATGATCAGCTTCTCTGTGGCTAATTGTGCTCACGTGCTGTCCTTACCCCTCTGGAGTTACTATTAAATCAGCCACCATTGGCCTTTCCAGAGAACCCTTTGCTTTCTGTACTTTTACATGAAGTATCTCAATATCTATGCCAGCATTTGTTTCTTGACATGTAACAGTCTTCAGAGATACTTCTTTCTCCTCAAGCACTTCAGGACCAGAGGCTGGAATAGGTACGATCTGGGCATCAGTGCTGCCATCTGAGTGATCGTGGGGACTGCCTGTTTGCCACTTCCAATTCTGAGAAATGTTGGATTAGACAACAACACTGAACCCTCTGAACCCTGACTTGCTGATTTAGGGCTTTAATATATTAGCATAGCATCTACTATTGGCATGATACCTGTAGTTAAACTTAGAGAGTTTGTATTCTCTGTTGTAATTATTACTTATTGTACAGGGAGAACAGGGAAACTTTTACAAGAATTCCAAGTTCCCCCTCAAAATACCAAAGAGGAAAAAGGCTTTGTGGATGGTCCTGATGTGTGTGGTAGTATTCATTGTGTGTTTCACACCTTACTATCTCAACTTCCCATTCTTTATGGTGGTTAAGCAATAAAGCTTTATAAAACTGCTCCCTTATTAAGAGCAATCTATTTTTCCATGACATATCCCTGTCTCTTGCAAATCTAAATTGCTGTTTTGATCCAGTTGTGTATTATTTTAAGATCTCAGAATTTTCTGATGGATTTTCAGAAAGTGGTAGTTTGGTTCTTCAGTCATGTGTGAAATGCAAGGATGGTGCTTTGGAAATTCAGCATAGGAAAGAGGGTTGTAAAACTATCTCTCTTGAATTTTGGGATGTTTCCAAAGGAATGTAATAAAAGAATTACTTTTAGAATTAAAAGAATAATCTATATACTTTGTCAATTTATCTATGTCACCTTGAAGATCTTTCTTTATAAAGGTGTTATACTTACTTGCCTCAACAAAACATGGCTCTCTTCCATTCATCCTCAAAATTATTCTGAAAAAAAAAATAATGCCTATATTTTCTGTCAAAATGGAAGCATTGTTCTATGGAGCATATATATGAGAAAATATCTTTCCTTACAGAAAAAGATAAATAAAATCAATTGTACACCTGTTCCTCAACAATGGGTCCAAAATTTTCACCTTCTCTTGTAAGAAGCAAAGTGCAAATTGAAAACAGATGGACATAGATGAATTGCCTACACATTTAAAAATGTACAAGAGAGCAACACAATCCTAGCTTTGTTAAAAAATATACAGAGGTGGAGTGGCCAAGGTGACAGAGTAGGAAGACCCTGATCTCACTTTCTTCCACAAGCACACTACAATTACAAATACTTACAGGCCAATTATTGATGAGAACAACCTGAACACTAACAGAAAAGATATTTTACAACTAAAGACTCTGATGCTGGGAGGGATTGGGGGCAGGAGGAGAAGGGAACGACAGAGGATGAGATGGCTGGATGGCATCACTGACTCGATGGACATGAGTTTGAGTGAACTCCGGGAGTTGGTGATGGACAGGGAGGCCTGGCATGCTGTGATTCATGGGGTCGCAAAGAGTTGGACACGACTGAGCGACTGAACTGAACTGAAAGATGTAAAGAAGAAGCTACAAGATGGAAAGGAGGAGTGGACACACAGTATAGTCAAGAGTTCTATCCCTGGGTAAGTAAGTAAGTGAAGTCGCTCAGTCGTGTCCGACTCTTTGCGACCTCATGGACTGTAGCTTACCAGGCTTCTCTGTCCATGGGATTCTCCAGGCAAGAATACTGGAGTGGGTTACCATTTCCTTCTCCAGGGGATCTTCCCGACCCAGGGATCGAACCCGGGTCTCCCGCATTGGAGGCAGACCCTTTAACCTCTGAGCCACCAGGAAAGTCCTTGGTAAGTGACCCCTAAATAGGAGAATAATTGAAATTGCAGAGATTATCAACAAGGAATAAGGGTACAAGCCCGATACTGAGTTCCTCACGTCAGAGACCATGCACTAGAAAGATAAGCCCCTATAACATTTGGCTTTCAATGTCAGTGGGGCTTACTTTCAGGAAAACTTAAGTGCTGTGGGAAATAGAGACTCCCCTCTTAAAAGGCACATACAAAATCTCACAAGCTCTGAGACCCAGGACACAAGTAGCAATTTGAAAGGAACTTGGCTTATATTCACCTGCTGATCTTGGAAAGTCTCCCAGAGAAGGCAATTGGGACTCACTCTAGGACCATAAACAGTGATGGCAGCCATTTTTGGACCTGTTGTCCTGTTGTGAGTGAGGCTAGGTTTTGTGTGTTGTGGTGAACAGGGCTGGTTCCAAGGTATCTCAGGGGTGTCCTGATGTAGGACCAACATCAGCAATGTTGGAAACACCATTTTGAGACCCTTTCTGTAGCAGGCTGGTTGATGTAGGTCTCCCCGTTAGCTCCCTTGAAACTGGCCCTGCTCACCACAACACCCAAACCCAGCCTCACCCCCAACAGGACAACAGGTCTGTGAAGTCAAGATCTCAGAGCTAGAGTACTCTAGCTTGACTTACCAGTGGGCCAGAACTAGCCCTGGGGTCCAGCCTTACTCCTCATCAGTGGGAATTAGGCCTAGGATGATTGGGCACTAGCCCTTCTCACTTGTGGGTAGACATCAATTCTGAGACCTTTGCACACTGCACCCAGAGACCCCAGGACCCAGTGGGCCAGAACTAGCCCCAGAACTCTTTTGTTCCTAACTCTATCTACTATTGGGTGGATATCAACTCTAGGACTCCATCCCACAGCCAGAGACCCCAGGTCTTAGCTCTGCACATAATGTGCTGGTAGTATTTCTGGGGATCAAAACTTACCCACTAGTGGGAAGGCAGCAACATTAGGATATCCAGAGCACCAGATCCATCCACTAGGAGGTTGACACCAGCCCCAGGACAGCTTCAGCTTCTCAGCCACCTGCCTTTGGCCATGGTCCAGACCAACAGCAGGTGGATACTAGATCTGGGATCCTAACCCTGCAGTCAACTACCTTATGACATGGCCCCATATACCAGTGGACTGGCACTAGTTTTGGGACTCTCCTGGTCATGCAGCTAGCCATGGAAGGACCCTGCCCCACATACAGGAAGCCGGCAATCTCCATGCAAGGCAGGACCTGGCAGACAACTAGACTAGGAGACAGTCATGCTTACAAGTTTCTACAGTTGTCAGCTTATCATAGCAGAAAGACACACATAACCCACACAGGGACCACTCCAAAAGCATATAGCTCTGGTGACAAGAAGGACGTATGCTGCTAAGCCCCATAGCATGTCTCCTACATAAAGCCATTTATCTAAGATAGGGAAATGTAAACAGCTTACCAAATACATAGAAATGAAAACAAATTAAACAAAATAAAGTAACATAAGAATATATTCCAAATGAAGGAACAAGGAAAAAAAATCCCTGAAGAAGAACTAATTGAATTGGAGATAAGCAATCTACCCAATAAAGCATTCCTAGCAATAATCTTAAAGATGCTCAAAGAAATCAGGACAAAACAAACAAACAAACAGGTGAACACAGTTAGAACAGTAAAAAAGTGTTAGACGATATAAGGAGGAACTAATAGAGATAAATAATGTAGTAACAATTAAAAATCACACTTAGATGAATCAACAGTAGATTAGATAATAGTATACTTAGGGAGGGCTTCCATGGTGGCTCAGAGGTTAAAGCGTCTGCCTCCAATGCGGGAGACCCGGGTTCGATCCCTGAGTCGGGAAGATCCCCTGGAGAAGGAAACGGTAACCCACTCCAGTATTCTTGCCTGGAGAATCCCATGGACGGAGAAGCCTGGTAGGCTACAGTCCACGGGGTCGCATAGAGTCGGACACGACTGAGCGACGGAACGGAACGGAACGGATACTTAGGGATAGATCACCAAACTGGAAGACATAGGAGAGGAAATTACTTTAGCCAAACAGAAAAAGGAAAATAATAAAAATATGGGAATAGTTTAAAAGACCTCTGAGATGGCATAGAGATGAGATATGGTTATATAAATATATATATAAATATATTAAATATTTACATATATATATATATTACTCATGATAAGCACAACTGAAAATCCATAATAAATGCAGAACACCAAAAACTGAAAAGAATCCAAATATAATACTGAAGATAGTTACCAAATCATAAGGGAAGACAGCAAAAGTAAAATAAAGGAACAAAAAGGAATGTGTCCATCAGGAATTACTTTAAATATAAATGGACATTACTTTCCAATTAAAGAGAAGAGTGGCTGAAGGCAAATAAAAATAAAGGCCATATATTGGGCTGAATAAAGAGTTCCCTTGGATCCTCGAAAAAACTTTTTGGCCAACTCAATATATGCTACTTATAAGAGATTCACCTAGGTTTTCAAGACACACATGAACTGAAAATGAAAAATGGAAAAACACATGCCATGAAAGTGGAAATGGAAAGAAAGCAGAGGTAGCAATACTTCTATCAAACAAAACAGACTTCAAGAGAAACACTATAATAAGAGAAAGAAGGACATCACATAATGATAAAGGGATATATACAAGAAGAATATATCTGTTCAGTTCAATTCAGTTCAGTCGCTCAGTCATGTCTGACTCTGCAACCCCATGAATCACAGCATGGAAAAGAAAAAAAAAAATAACACTTGTAAATACATATGTGCCCAGCATAAGTACAGTTCAGTTCAGTTGCTTAGTCATGTCCGACTCTTTACGACCCCATGAATCACAGCACTCCAGGCCTCCCTGTCCATCAACAACTCCCAGAGTTCACTCAAACTCATGTCCATCGAGGCAGTGATGCCATCCATCCATCTCATTCTCTGTCGCCCCCTTCTCCTCCCGCCCCCAATCCTTCCCAGCATCAGAGTCTTTTCCAGTGAATCAACTCTTCGCATGAGGTGACCAAAGTATTGCAGTTTCAGCTTTAGCATCAGTCCTTCCAAAGAACACCCAGGATTGATCTCCTCTAGAATGGAATGGTTGGATCTCCTTGTAGTACATGGGACTGTCAAGAGTCTTCTCCAGGACCACAGTTCAAAAGCATCAATTCTTCGGCGATCAGCTTTCTTCACAGTCCAACTCGCACATCCTTACATGACCACGGGAAAAACCATAGCCTTGACTAGACGGACCTTTGTTAGCAAAGTAATGTCTCTGCTTTTGAATATACTATCTAGGTTGGTCATAACTTTCCTTCCAAGGAGTACGCGTCTTTTAATTTCATGGCTGCAATCAGCATCTGCAGTGATTTTGGAGCCCAAAAAATAAAAGTCTCACCCTGTTTCCACTGTTTCCCCATCTATTTCCCATGAAGTGATGGAACCAGATGCCATGATCTTAGTTTTCTGAATGTTGAGCTTTAAGCCAACTTTTTTACTCTCCTCTTTCACTTTCATCAAGAGGCTTTTGAGTTCTTCTTCACTTTCTGCATTAAGTGTGGTGTTAACTGCATATCTGAGGTTATTCATATTTCTCCTAGCAATCTTGATTCCAGCTTGTGATTCATCCAGTCCAGCATTTTTCATGATGTACTCTGCATATAAGTTAAATAAGCAGGGTGACAATATACAACCTTGATATACTCCTTAAAAAAAATAGTTTTTACCTAGTCACGGAAACCATAAACAGGAAGAAAAGCTAAACCTCAGAATGGGGGGATATATTTGCAAATGAAGAAACTGACAAGGGATTAATATACAAAATATACAAATAGCTCATACATTTCAATATCAAAAGAAGCAAAAACTCATTCAAAAAATGACTGAAGAACTAATTAGACATTTCTATAAAGAAGACATACAGACAGCCAACAAATATGAAAAGATTCTCAGTATCATTAATCATTATAAAAATTCAAATCAAAACTACAGTGAGATAACACCTTACAACAGTCAGAATAGCTAGCATCAAAAAATCTACAAAGAATAAATGCTAGAGAGGATGTGATGAAAAGGTAACCCTCTTATACTCTTTGTGGGAATTTAAATTGATATAGTTATTATGGAGATTGGTATTGAGGTTTCTTTAAAAGTAAAACAAAACAAAAGAATTACCATGACTCAGAAAACCCACTCCTGGGCATATATCCTAATAAAACCATAATTCCAAAAGATACATGTACTCCAATGTTCATTGCAGCACTAATTTCAATGTGGAGGCTACCTAAATGTTTATCAACACAGAAATCGAGAAAGAAGATGTCGGACATATATATAATGGAATATTATTCAGCCATAAAAAGAAACTAATTTGTACCATTTGTAAAGAGAGGTGGATGGACCTAGACTGTCATAAAGAGTGAAATAAGTCAGAAAGAGAAAAACAAATTGTAATATTGCTTATATGTGGAATTTACAGAAATGACATGGATAAACTTATTTGCAAAGCAGAAATAAAGACACAGATATAGAAAACAAATGTGTGGATATCAAGTTGGGAAGTGGGGTGGGTTGAACTGGGAGACCGGGACTGATGTATATAAACTATCATGTGTAAAATAGGTAACTAGTGAGAATGAAGTTTATAACACAGGGAAATCTACTTAATGCTTTCTAGGTACGAAAATAGGAAGGAAACCCTTCCTATAGATAGGAAATCCATCTTATGTATAAAAAAATGTATACCTATAGTGGATTCACTTTCTTGTATAACAGAAACAAACTCAATTTTGTAAAGCAACACTACTCCAATAAAAATTAAAGAAATTGCTTCAAAACATTAATGCAAAAAGTTGGTAGCAAAACATTGTGCACTTTACAATTTCAGTTTTGTTTATATAATTAATGGAAAAAAAGTACACCAGAGTTGTAATAGTGATTATCTCAGAGCACAAATAACTTTCCTTTCTGTGCTTTTATACATTTTAAAAATTGTTTTACTATAATCTTCTTAATGGACTCCAGTTCAGTTCAGTTCAGTTCAGTCACTCAGTCGTGTCTGACTCTTTATGAATCCATGCATTGCAGCACGCCAGGCATCCCTGTCCATCATCACTTAGCTTCCTCAAACTCAAGTCCATTGTCAGTGATGCCATCCAAACATCTCATCCTCAGTCATCCTCTTCTTTTCCTGCTTTCACGTTCCCAGCATCAGGGTGTTTTCCAGTGAGCCAGTTCTTCGCATCATGTGGCCAAAGTATTGGAGTTTCAGCTTCAGCATCAGTCCTTCCAATGACTATTCAGGACTGATTTCCTTTAGGATTGACTGGTTTGATCTCCTTGCAGTTCAAGGGACTCTCAAGAGTCTTCTCCAACACCACACTTCAAAAGGATCAATTCTTCACCATTCAGTTTTCTTTATAGTCCAATTCTAACATACATACATGACTACTAGAAAAACCATACATTTGACTAGACAGACCTTTGTTGGTAAAGTAATGTTTCTGTTTTTTAATAAACTATCTAGGTTGGTCGTATCTTTTCTTCCAAGGAACCAGCGTCTTTTAACTTCACGGCTGCAGTCACCATCTGCAGTGATTTTGGAGCCCAGAAAAATAAAATCTGTCACTGTTTCCATTGTTTGCCCATCTATTCACCATGAAGTGATGGGACTGGATGCTGTGATCTTAGTTTTTTAAATATTAGGTTTTAAGCCAGCTTTTATGCTCTTCTCTTTCAGTTGCATTAAAAGGCTCTTTAGTTGTTCTTCACTTTCTGCCATAAGGGTGGTGTCATCTGCACATCTGAGATTATTGATATTTCTCCTAGCAACCTTGATTCCAGCTTGTGCTTCATCCAACCTGGCATTTTTCATGATGTATTCTGCATACAAGTTAAATAAGCAGGGTGACAATATACACTTGATGTCCTCCTTTCCCAATTTGGAACCAGCCAGCTGTTCCATTTCTTTTCCATGGGGATGGTATTGGTCCCTGTCTCCTGTACAATGTCATGAACCTCCATCCAGAGTTCATCAGGCACTCTATCAGATCTAGTCCCTTAAATCTATTCCTCACTTCCACTGTATAATCATAAGGGATTTGATTGAGGTCATATCTGAATGGTCTAGTGGTTTTCCCTATTTTCTTCAATTTCAGTCTGAATTTGGCAATAAGGAGTTCATGATCTGAGCCACAGTCAGCTCCTGGTCTTGTTTTTGTTAACTGTATACAGCTTCTCCATCTTTGGCTGCAAAGAATATAATCAATCTGATTTCGGTGTTGACCATCTGGTGATGTCCATGTGTAGAGTCTTCTCTTGTGTTGTTGGAAGAGGGTGTTTGCTATGACCAGTGCATTCTCTTGACAAAACTCTATTAGCCTTTGCCCTGCTTCATTCCATACTCCAAGGCCAAATTTGCCTGTTACTCCAGGTGTTTCTTGACTTCCTACTTTTGCATTCCAGTCCCCTATAATGAAAAGGACATCTTTTTGGGGTGTTAGTTCTAAAAGGTCTTGTAGGTCTTCATAAAACAGTTCAAATTGGGCTTCTTCAGCATTACTGGTTGGGCCATAGGCCTGGATTACTGTAATATTGAATGGTTTGCCTTGGAAATGAACGGAAATAATTTTGTCATTTTTAAGATGCATCCAAGTACTGCATTTCGGACTCTTTTGTTGACCATGATGGCTATTCCATTTCTTCTAAGGGATTCCTGCCCACAGTAGTAAATATAATGGTCATCTGAGTTAAATTCACCCATTCTAGGGACCAAGACCATCCCCATGGAAAATAAATGCAAAAAAGCAAAATGGCTGTCTTAGGAGGCCTTATAAATAACTGTGAAAAGAAAAGAAGCGAAAAGCAAAGGAGAAAATGAAAGATATAAGCATCTGAACGCAGAGTTACAAAGAATAGCAAGGAGAGATAAGAAAGCCTTCCTCAGTGATCAATGCAAAGAAATAGAGGAAAACAACAGAATAGGAAAAACAAGAGACCTCTTCAAGAAAATTATAGATTCCAAGGGAACATTTCATGCAAAGATGGGCTCATTAAAGACAGAAATGGTATCGACCTAAGAAGGAGAAAATATTAAGAAGAGGTGGCAAGAATACACAGAGGAACTGTACGAAAAAGATCTTCATGATCAAGATAGTCACGATAACGTGATCACTGACCTAGAGTCAGACATCTTGGAATGTGAAGTCAAGTGGGTCTTAGAAAGCATCACTAAGAACAAAGCTAGTGGAGGTGATGGAATTCCAGTTGAGCTATTTCAAATCTTGAAAGATGATGAGGTGAAAGTGCTGCACTCAATATGCCAGCAAATTTGGAAAACTCAGCAGTGGCCACAGGACTGGAAAAGGTCAGTCTTCATTCCAATCCCAAAGAAAGGCAATGCTAAAGAATGCTCAAACTACCGCACAATTGCAGTCATCTCACACGGTTGTAAAGCCATGCTCAAAATTCTCCAAGCCAGGCTTCAGCAATATGTGAACCGTGAACTCCCAGATGTTCAAGCAGGTTTTAGAAAAGGCAGAGGCACCAGAGATCAAATTGCCAACATCCGCTGGATCATGGAGAAAGCAAGAGAGTTCCAGAAAATCATCTATTTCTGCTTCATTGACTATGCCAAAGCCTTTGACTGTGTGGATCACAATAAACTGTGGAACATTCTGAAAGAGATGGAATACCAGACCAACTGACTTGCCTCTTGAGAAACCTGTATGCAGGTCAGGAAGCAACAGTCAGAACTCTACATGGAACAACAGACTGGTTTCAAATAAGAAAGGAGTACGTCAGTGCTGTATATTGTCACCGTGCTTATTTAATTTATATGCAGAGTACATCATGAGGAACGCTGGGCTGGAAGAAGCACAAGCTAGAATCAAGATTGCTGGGAGAAATATCAATAACCTCAGATATGCAGATGACAACACCTTTATGGCAGAAAGTGAAGAGGAACTAAAGAGCCTCTTGATGAAAGTGAAAGAGGAGAGTGAAAATGCTGGCTTGAAGCTCAACATTCAGAAAACTAATATTATGGCATCTGGTCCCATCACTTCATGGGAAATAGATGGAAAAACAGTGGAGACAGTGTCAGACTTTATTTTTTGGGGCTCCAAAATCACTGCAGATGATGATTGCAGCCATGAAATTAAAAGACGCTTACTCCTTGGAAGGAAAGTTATGACCAACCTTGATATTATATTAAAAAGCAGAGACATTACTTTGCCAACCAAGGTCCGTCTAGTCAAGGCTATGGTTTTTCCCGTGGTCATGTATGGACGTGAGAGTTGGACTATGAAGAAGGCTGATCACCAAAGAATTGATGCTTTTGAACTGTGGTCCTGGAGAAGACTCTTGAGAGTCCCATGTACTGCAAGGAGATCCAACCATTCCATTCTAGAGGAGATCAATCCTGGGTGTTCATTGGAAGGACTGATGCTAAAGCTGAAACTGCAATACTTTGGCCACCTCATGCGACGAGTTGACTCACTGGAAAAGACTCTGGTGCTTGGAGGGATTGGGGGCAGGAGGAGAAGGGGACGGCAGAGAATGAGATGGCTGGATGGCATCACCGACTCTATGGACATGAGTTCGGGTGAACTCCGGGAGTTGGTGATGGACAGGGAGGTCTGGCGTGCTGTGTGATTCATGTGGTTGCGGAGAGTTGGACGCGCCTGAGCAACTGAACTGAACTGAGTTGTTCCATGTCCAGTTCTAACTCTTGCTTCTTGACTTGAATACCAGTTTCTCAGGAGACAGGTAAAGTGGTCTCGTATTCCCATCTTTCAAAGAATTTTCCACAGATTATTGTGATCCACACAGACAAAGGCTTTGGTGTAATCAATAAGCCACAGTTAGATGTTTTCCTGGAACTCTCTTGCTTTTTTGATAATCCAATAGGTGTTAGCAAGTTGATCTCTGGTTTATCTGCATTTTCTAAAACCAGATTTAACATCTGTGAGTTTGTGGTTCACGTACTGTTGAAGCCTTGTTTGGAGAATTTTGAACATTACTTTGCTAGTATGTTAGATGAGTGCAATTGCATGACAGTTTCAATATCCTTTGGCATTGCCTTTCTTTGGCATTGGAATGAAAACCGACCTTTTCCAGTCCTGAGGCCACTGCTGTGGTTTTTAAATATGCTGGCATATTGAGTGCAGCACTTTCACAGCAACATATTTTAGGATTTGAAATAGTTCAACTTGAATTCCATAATCTCCACTAGTTTTGCTCATAGTGATGCTTTGTAAGGCCCACTTGGCTTCGCATTCCAGGATGTCTCGTTCTAGGTGAGTGATCACACCATCATGGTTATCTGGGTCATTAAGATTTTTTTTTTTAATATTTCTGTGTATTCTTGCCAGCTCTCCTTAATATCTTGCCCTTCATCTTAATATCCTCTGCTTCTTTTAGGTTCATGCCATTTCTGCCCTTTATTGTGCCCTTCTATGCATGAAATGTTCCCTTAGTATCTCTGATTTTCTTGAGGAGATCTCTAGTCTTTCTCATTCTGTTGTTTTCCTCTATATATAAGTTTGCATTGTTCACTCTGGAAAGCTTTCTTACCTCTCCTTGCTAGTCTTTGGACCTGTGCATTCAGATGGACATGTCATTCCTTTTCTCGTTTGCCTTTCACTTCTCTTCTTTTCTCAGCTATTTGTAAGGCCTCCTCAGACAGCCATTTTGCGTTTTTGCATTTCTTTTTCTTGGGGATGGTCTTGATCAGCACCTCCTGTACAATGTCAGAAGCTTTCATTCATAGTTCTGCAAACACTTTTGTATATAGGGTTAATCCCTTGAATCTATTTGTCGCGTCCACTGTATAATCATAAGGGATTTGATTTATATCATACCTGAATCTTCTAGCAGTTTTCTCTACTTTCTTCAATTTTAGTCTGAATTTTGCAGTGAGGAGTTCATGATTTGAGACATAGTCCACTCCTGGTCTTTTCTTTTCTGTTTTTTTTTTTTTGGCTGACTGTATAGAGTTTCTCCATCTTTGACTGCAAAGAACATAATCAATCTGATTTCGGTATTGACCATCTGGTGATGTCCATGTGTAGAGTCATCTCTTTTGTTGTTAGAAGAGGGTGTGCTCTGACCAGTGCCTTCTATTGGCAAAACTCTCTTAGCTTTTGTCCTGCTTCATTCAAGGCCAAAGGCCAAACTTGCCTATTACTTCAGGTAACTCTTGACTTTCCTACTTTTCCATTCCAGTCCCTTATTTTGAAAAGGACATCACCTTTTGTTGTTGTTGTTGTTGGTGGTGGTGTTAGTTCTAGAATTCTTGTAGATCATCATGTAGCTGTTCAATTCATCTCTTTCAGCCTTAGTGGTTGGGGCATAGACTTGGATTAGTGTGATATTGAATGGTTTGCATTGGAAAGGAACAGATATCATTCTGTCATTTTTGAGACTGCAACCAAGTCCTGCATTTTAGAACCGTTTGTTGACTATGATGGCTACTCCATTTCTTTTAAAGGATTCTTGCCCACAGTAGTAAATATAATGGTCATCTGTATTAAATTTGCACATTCTGGTCCATTTTAGTTCACTGATTCCTAAAATGTTGATGTTTACTCATGCTATCTCCTGTTTGACCACTTCCAATTTACCTTGATTCGTGAACCTAAAATTTCAGGTTCCTATGCAATATTGTTCTTAATAGCATTGGACATTACTTCCATCACCAGTCACATCCACAACTGGGCATTTCCACTTTGGCTCTGTCTCTTCATTCTTTCTGGAGTTATTTCTCCACTCTTCTCCAGTAGCATATTGGGTGTCTACTGACCTGGAAAGTTTCAACTTTCGGTGTCATATCTTTTGGATTTTTATACAGTTCTTGGGGTTCTCAAGGCAAGAATACTGAAGTGGTTTGCTATTCCATTCTCATCCTCACGTTTTATCAGAACTCTACCATGACCCCTCAGTCTTGGGTAGCCCTACAGGGCATGGCTGATAATTTCATTGAGCTAGACAAGGATGAAGCAGGGCAAAGGCTAATAGAGTTTTGCCAAGAGAACACACAGGTCATAGTAAACACCCTCTTCCAGCAACACAAGAGAAGACTCTACACATGGACAACACCAGATGGTCAACACTGAAATCAGATTGATTATATTCTTTTCAGCCAAAGATGGAGAAGCTCTACACAGTCAGCAAAAACAAGACTGGGAGCTGACTGTGGCTCAGATCATAAACTCCTTATTGCCAAATTCAGACTGAAATTGAAGAAAGTGGAGAAAACCACTGGACCATTCAGTTATGACCTAAATATAATCCCTTATGACTATACAGTAGAAGTGAGAAATAGATTTAAGGGACTAGATCTGAAAGACAGAGTGCCTGATGAACTATGGATGGAGGTTCATGACATTGTACAGGAGACAGGAATCAAGACCATCCCCAAGAAAAAGTAATGCAAAAAAGCAAAATGGCTGTCTGATGAGGCCTTACAAATAGCTGTGAAAAGAAGAGAAGTGAAAAACAAAGGAGAAAAGGAAAGATATACCCATTTGAATGCATAATTCCAAAGAATATCAAGGAGAGATAAGACAGCCTTCCTCAGCAATCAATGCAAATAAATAGAGGAAAAGAATAGAATGGGAAAGAATAGAGATTTCTTCAAGAAAATTAGAGATACCAAGGGAACCTTTCATTCAAAGATGGGCTCAATAAAGGACAGAAATGGTATGGACCTAACAGAAGCAGAAGATATTAAGAAGAGGTGGCAAGACTACACAGAAGAACTGTACAATTTTTAAAAAAGAGGGGAAAAAAAGCAATAAAATCTGATACTTGGCAAAAAAAAAAAAAAGATCTTCAGCGTCGGTCAGGGGCCCACTCCCCCTGACACCCATGGGACAGGCCACCGAGCTGCCTCCAGGTTAATAGGAATGGTCATCAGCTCCCTGATACCTACTTCACACTTCACTTGTATAACACTGAAAGTGTATACAAAGGATTTTATAGGAGTGAGGTGATTAAGAATTCCTTGAACCCAACATGGCAGAGTCTTGATTTTGGAATATGCCAGACCGTCTGGATACATCTGTGTCTTGTTTTGTGGTGAAGATATGGGGTGGAAAGGAGGACATCTACCAGCTGTTGATTGAATGTAAAG
Organism: Moschus berezovskii; assembly: GCF_049115385.1. Classification (NCBI taxonomy): domain Eukaryota; kingdom Metazoa; phylum Chordata; class Mammalia; order Artiodactyla; family Moschidae; genus Moschus; species Moschus berezovskii. The sequence goes on from NC_142488.1 coordinate 68,550,289, forward strand.
TCTGTTTGGACGGGTTGATATACCTGGATCAACAGATTCATGACCGCAACAAGAATGAAGTAATTCTGGGGCTGAATGATGGCTATTCTTGTGTTCCATTTGAACATAAGGGTTATTCAAATGCTCAGAAAAATATTCTTCTTCAGGTGGATCAGAACTGTGTTCACAGTTCTTATGATGTCTTTTCTTTGCTGAAGCTTCATAGAGCCCAGTGTGCAATTAAACAGACTCAGGTAACTGTTCAGAAAATTGGAAAGGAAATTGAAGAAAAACTAAGACTCACATCTACAAGCAATGGGCTGAAAAAAGAAAGTGAGTGCCTGTAAATAAAAATTTTGGTGCTTCAAAATGAACGGGAAAGACACAAGAAAGCTTTGGGACGGGAGGTAGTCTTGCTGCATAAAGAACAAATTGCATTACAGGACAAAGGAAGTACATTTTCAGAAGAGCACCTCAACCTTCAACTCGAAAAAGAATCCCTAAGTGAGTTGAGAAAGGAGTGCACTGTGAAAAGAGAACTCTTTCTGAAGACTAATGCTCAGTTGACAATTAGTTACAGGCTGTTACTATCTGAGCTTTCCTACATTACCCTATTGATTTGAATGAGCATAAAGATTACTTTGTATGTGGGGTCAAGTTGCCCAATTCTGAGGACTTCCAAGCAAAAGATGATGGGAGCATTGCTGTTGCCTTTGGTTACACTGCACATTTGGTATACATGATCTCCTTTTTCATACAAGTACCCCTCAGATATCCTGTAATTCATAAGGGATCAAGATCAGCAATCAAAGATAATATTAATGACAAGCTGACTGAAAAGGAGAGTTTCCATTATACCCAAAAGGAGGAGAGAAGTTGCAGTTTGATTACGGTGTCTATCTTCTGAACAAAAATATAGCACAGCTAAGATATCAACATGGACTAGGGTCTCCAGACTTGAGGCAAACCCTTCTTAACCTGAAAAACTTCTTGGAGCACGGACTAATGGTCAGGTGTGACAGACATCACACCTCCAATGCAATCCCTTTTCCAAAGAGACAAAGCTCCATATTTGTGGGTGCAGATGTAGGCTTCTCTGGGGGGATCCCTTCACCAAAGGATACCAGAAATGGGCCAGCTCAGAGAATGAGAGACTCCAGTACAAAACCCCTCCCCCCAGTTACAACTCTGCACTAGTCCAGACTGTGACCCTTGTGCCCTCCACGGGAGAATCTGAGAGAAAGACAGCGTCTCTGTCTTCCTCCTTGGACACTTCCTTGGACCTCTCCAAAGAAAACAATAAAAAAAAGGGGTAGATCTGGGCGACAGCTTAAATGGAGGCCAATGAGTGTGAACACTAGCCAGGAGCAGGGACAAGCCCTCTCAGGGCCTCTGGCCACAATTAACGGCACCCTCCTGCCCAGTGAGCAGGCCAGTTCATCTGGCGCCCAGCTCCCCAGGGGCTTCCACCCAGTCTTGGAAGCCGAGCTCTGTTGCACCACGGAACAAGCAGAAGAGATCATCATAATGGAAGCCAAGGCTTCGCCTCAGCCCCGTGGACCGTGCCGTGGGAGTGGAGTGTGATGAACAAGTTCTGGGAGAATTTGAAGAGTTCTCTGGAAGGATCTATGCACTGAACAAAAACGTATCCAGTTTCTGCAGGCCACACAGGAGTTCTGATAAGTGAAGAGAATGGACAGATGGTAGGACCAGGATGGAGTCACTGCTTGAAATGAGGATAAAGCTGCACTGGTTACCTTTTGTAGTAATTATGACACAAAATGAATATTAATGGAGGATATTCCTCAGAAAAATAGACTTTGTGAATCAAGGAGGGACTCAGGGTCATTCTGTATCAATGGGCCAGACAAAGTTAGATTTTGCTGCAAGATTTTGCTTTTAAGGCCTGACAATTGTTTTAAGGCAAAAGTCACTCTCTAGCTTGAGTCACCTTATAGGCATTTGTCTGCTTTTTTATTTACACTTATATGTTATCCTCAGAGGGAAGATGATAATATATAGATAATATAATGAACTTGCCTTAGATTCTCATAGCATTTGCCCTCACCATAATTTATGAAACTTTTGGGAAAATTGAATATTCAGTAAAAGATCTCCACCATTGATGAAGGATATTTGGCCGTCGATTAGGTTGATGTGTAAGAAGAACAATGGTCTCCTATACAAGGGCCCAATGGCCTTTGCCCCCAGGCTCCACAGTCAACCCAGCTGTTATGCCATTGGTGCAGTAGTTGCCTTCTGCATCCTGACCACAGAGGACATCACAGTAGCTGGCTCTTTAATGCAGTTGAAATGACCTCCCACCTCTTTCAGTTAGCCATACCCTTGATGCAGTTCTCAGCTTATATGAAAAACCCCACCTCTGGAGGATCTTAGGGGACCCTCAAGGACCCTCCCCCCAAGATTACTATAGTCAGACAGCAAGTTCCCTCTGGTGGCCAAAGTTTTTATGTGGGCAGATGCTGTTGTCAAAAACAGGGTGTGCTTTCTGACAATGCACTCAGAAATTTCAATGTAAAGAAATCCCTATATGTAAATCCCATGTTAATTTATTAAATTTCGGTTGGAAAGGAGGCATTGTGTTTGATGAAATATACATAGGGAGTCAGGCTGTCCAGTGTGCAAACTGCAAGGCAGTTGATGTAGTTGGATTCAGAGACTGAATGAGGCATAGAACACTATTGGTATGTGTGCAATTGCATAAATATTAAATTATGTTTTTGAAGTCCATTTTCATTCCTAGAGCTCAGAATTCATTTGCTATTGCTGTATACTTTAAATACACAAGGACATTGCCTCAGGGCTGCAAGATCTTTAAGGAGATTTTATGCTTATATCCATGTATTATATAGAAGAAAAAAAATTGAATTTACTTAAAAACAAATTCTTCTTGACCCGGATAACCACAATGGTGTGCTCACTCACCTAGAGCCAGACATCCAGGAATGTGAAGCCAAGTGGGCCTTAGGAAGCATCACTACAAACAAAGCTAGTAGAGGTGATGGAATTCCAGTTGAACTATTGCAAATCTTAAAAGATGGTACTGTGAAAGTGCTTCACTCAACATGCCACCAAATTTGGAAAACTCAGCAGTGGCCACAGGACTGGAAAAGGCCCATTTTCATTCCAATCCCAAAGAAAGGCAATGACAAAGAATCCTCAAACTACCACACAATTTCACTCATCTCTCAAGCTAGTAAAGTAATGCTTAAAATGATCAAAGCCAGGCTTAAGCAATACGTGAACCATGAAATTCCAGATGTTCAAGCTGGTTTAGAAAAGGCAAAGGAAGAAGAGATCAAATTGACAACATCCGCTGGATCATGGAAAAAGCAAGAGAGTTCCAAAAAAACATATATTTCTGCTTTATTGACTATGCCAAAGCCTTTGACTGTGTGGATCACAACAAACTGTGGAAAATTGTGAGAGATATGAATGCCAGACCACCTGACCTGCCTCTTGAGAAACCTGTATGCAGGTCAGGAAGCAATAGTTAGAACTGGACATAGAAAAACAGACTGGTTCCAAATAGGAAAAGGAGTACGTCAAGGCTGTATATTGTCACCTGCTTATTTAACTTCTATGCAGAGTACATCATGAGGAACGCTGGGCTGGAAGAAGCACAAGCTGGAATCAAGATTGCCAAGAGAAATATCAGTAACCTCAGGTATGCAGATGACACTACCCTTATGGCAGAAAGTGAAGAAGAACTAAAGAACCTCTTGATGAAAGTGAAAGAGGAGAGTGAAAAAATTGGCTTAAAGCTCAACGTTGAGAAAATGAAGATCATGACATCCGGTCCCATCACTTCATGGGAAATAGATGGGAAACAGTGGAAACCGTGTCAGACTTTATTTTTTTGGACTCCAAAATCACTGCAGATGGTGATTGCAGTCATGAAATTAAAAGACACTTACACCTTGGAAGGAAAGTTATGACCAATCTAGACAGCAATATCCAACAAAGGTCCATTTAATCAAGGCTATTGGTTTGCCTGTGGTCATGTATGGATGTGAAAGTTGCACTAGAACGAAAGCTGAGTGCTGAAGAGTTGATACTTTTGAACTGTGGTGTTGGAAAAGATTCTTGAGAGTCTCTTGGACTACAAGGAGATCCCACCAGTCCATTCTAAAAGAGATCAATCCTGGGTGTTCATTGGAAGGACTGATGTTGAAGCTGAAACTCCAATTCTTTGGCCACCTGATGCAAAGAGCTGACTCATTTGAAAAGACTCTGATGCTGGGAAAGATTGAGGGCAGGAGGAGAAGGGGACGACAGAGGATGAGATGGTTGGATGGCATCACCGACTCAATGGACATGGGTTCGGGTGGACTCAGGGAGTTGGTGATGGACAGGGAGGCCTGGTTTGCTGCGGTTCATGGAGTCGCAAAGAGTTGGACATGACTTAGAGACTGAACTGAACTAATCTGAACAGAGACAAGGATGTGATCCATGTGATCAGTTTGATTAGGTTTCTATGACTGTGGTTTTCAGTCCATCTGTTCTCTGATGAATAAGGATTAAAGGCTTGTGGAAGCTTCTTGATGAGAGGGACTCTTTCTGGTTAATCTGCGTCTTTCTCTGATGGGCAGGACCATACTCAGTAAATCTTCAAAGCAATTTTCTGTTGATGGTTGGGCTGTATTTCCTCCTTGCAGTTTGGCCTGAGACCAAACTATGGTATGGGTAATGGTGGTAAAAGGCAACCTACTTCAAAAAGATTTATGCCAGCATGCTGCAGCTCCCAGGACTGTTGTATTCAGAGCCCCTACCCTATAGCAGGCCACTGTTGAACCATGCCTCTGCCTGAGGTCCTGGACACTCACATGCAAGTCTGTTTCAGTCTCTTGTGGGGTCACTGCTCCTTTCTACTGGGTCCTGTAGCACACAAGATTTTGTTTGTGTCCTCCAAGAGTCTGTTTCCCTTGCCCTGTGGAAGTTTTGTAATCAAATCCCACTGGCCTTTAAAGTCAAATTCCCTGGGTGTTCTCAGTCCTTTTGCCAGATCCCCAGTTTGGAAAATCTCTGCAAAGGATTAATTTCCAAAATATACAAATAAATCCTAGGGTTTAAGACAGTAAGTACAATTATAAATAACTAATGGGATGTAATGGAATAAGTAATATTGATAACATCAGTTTGCAAGGAGAGATTTCAGTTCAGTTCAGTCACTCAGTCGTGTCCAACTCTTTGCGACCCATGAATCACAGCACGCCAGGCCTCCCTGTCCATCACCAACTCCCGGAGTTCACTCAAACTCACCTCCATTGAGTTGGTGATGCCATCCAGCCATCTCTGTCGTCCCCTTCTCCTCCTGCCCTCAGTCCCTCCCAGCATCAGAGACTTTTCCAGTGAGTCAACTCTTTGCATGAGGTGGCCAAAGTATTGGAGTTTCAGCTTTATCATCAGTCCTTCCAATGAACACCCAGAACTGCTGTCCTTTAGAATGGACTGGTTGGATTCTTGCAGTCCAAAGAACTTTCAAGAGTCTTCTCCAGCACCACAGTTCAAAAGCATCAATTCTTTGGTGATCAGCTTTCTTCACAGTCCAACTCTGACATCCATACATGACCACGGGAAAAACCATAGCCTTGACTAGACAGAACTTGGTTGGCAAAGTAATGTCTCTGCTTTTTAATATGCTGTCTAGGTTGGTCATAAACTTCCTTCCAAGGAGTAAGCGTCTTTTAATTTCATGGCTGCAATCAGCATCCGCAGTGATTTTGGAGCCTCCCCCAAAATAAAGTCTGACACTGTTTCCACTGTTTCCCCATCTATTTCCCATGAAGTGATGGGACCAGATGCCATGATCTTAGTTTTCTGAATGTTGAGCTTCAAGCCAACTTTTTCACTCTCCTCTTTTACTTACAACAAGAGGCTTTTTAGTTCCTCTTCACTTTCTGACAAAAGTGTGGTGTCATCTGCATATCTGAGGTTATTGATTAATCATATTAAATCAAGACCTGACTGGTTCATTTTTCTGTTGTGAACTTTTTCTGTGTAAAAACTCCAAGTTTTAAAAATAACTATCTCTGTATAGGCATAACCAAGAGTACTGCTAAGAGTTGTTTCTTCTCTTATTTTCAAATATTTGAAAAGCATTGAATTTGAAATACTTCAAAATCAATACATCATCCTAAGTGTTCTTTATATGCATTACTAAAATAAAAATACTAATAACTTTATCAATTGCCTAATACATACCAGAGACTTTACATACACTGTTTTAGTTACTTCATATATCTGAAGGTGTTGGAAAATATTTGAATATGTGATGATATTCTATTTCTGTGATTCAATGTTATAATTATGATAAGGTGGTTGGTATTATTATCATGCTGTTTTAATGATAGAAATAGTAAAGCTCCATGTCTATGCTCTTCCTGTTATAAAATATTTGCTTCCTATATTTTGGAATTAGGCACCCCTGGATCCAAATTTCAGCTTCACCACTTTCTGCTCAGGTATCCTGGGACATTAAGGTATCCAAATTAAATTCCCTCCTTTGTAAATTACTCTTAACAAAGGTTATTGTGGGGTTAGTTGAAACGGTATACCTGTACAATAGTAAGTGGGCAGTAAAATATTAGTGGCTTTCCTATTTGCTTCTGTTATTCCTAGGCGGTTTTTCAGTACATCTAACACAGCTAAAATCCCATTCACATGATTTTGAGAAGTGTCTTGGACTGAGTTAGAATATTTGGATGACTATAACACTTAAAGGAAGAGTCCTGAAACTGAACATTTATCATAGTGCCTCTGAAATACTTCTAGCTGTGAGTCATACCTCACAAACCATCCTGCAAGCTCCTAGAAAACAGGAGTCTTGTCCTGTGCCTCTTTGAATTCTACCTGGAACTAGATGCAGAGTTGAAAATATAGCATGATGTTTGGGCAAAGGTCTATAAAGGGTGCTGTTACTACCTTTGACTGTATTATCTCAAGCAAATCATTTAACATTTCTGAGTCTGATTTTTCTTTTTTAAAAATGGAGAAAATAACGTAATATCTACCTCATAGATTGAATGACAAAATGCACATAAAATATTAAGTACAGTGACCAATACCTAGTAAATATATAAATACTATGAGAGCCAGCAGTTATATAATATTTTATTTACATTTTTCTTGATATGTTTTAATGTCATCTGAAAAATTATACTTTGCTATCATTGTTTTATCTATAAACAATATATTCTCATATTTATTAAAACATTTTAGTTTTTCTATTTTTACTTTACAATATTGTGATAGTTTCTGCCATACATCAACATGAATCAGCTGTAAAAATACATATGTCTCCTCTCTCTTGAACTTCACACCCCATCCCACCCCTCTAGGTTGTCACAAAGCACTAGCATTGGATTCCTTGAGTCACAGAGCAAATGTCCACTGGCTATTTTTTTTACATGTGCATGCTATGGTAATGTATATGTTTCAACGCTACTCTCTCAAATCATCCCACCCTTTCTCCACTGTATCTAAAAATCTGTTCATTATGTCTGTGTCTCCATTGCTACCCTGCCAGTGGGATCGTCAGTACTATCTTTCTAGATTCCATATTTATGCATTGTTGGACACGACTGAGGGACTGAACTGAACTGAACTGAACTGAACTGAACTGAATGTGCTATTTGTCTTTCTCTTTCTGAATTAGTTCACTCTGTATAATAGGCTCCAGGTTCATCCAACTCGTTAGAACTGATTCATATATGTACCTTTTTATAGCTGAGTAGTATTCCATTGTGTATATGTACCACAACTTCTTTATCCAGTCATGGGTCGATGAGCACCTAGGTTGCCATGGCTTAGCTATTGTAAATAGTGCTGGGATGAACATTGAGGTACATATGACTTTTTCAATTACGGTTTCCTCAGGGTGTATGCCCAACAGTGGGATTCCTGGGGTATCAGTTCAGTTCAGTTGCTCGGTCGTGTCCGACTCTTTGTGACCCCATGGACTGCAGCATGCCAGGCCTCCCTGTCCATCACCAACTCCTGGAGTCCAGTATTCTTGCTTAGAGAATCCCATGGACAGAGGAGCCTGGTGGGCTACAGTCCTTGAGGTCACAAGGAGTTGGACAGGACTAAAGCAACTGAGCATGCATGTATGGTGTTAGAAGTGTTCTAATATCATTCTTCTACATGTAGCAAACCAGTTTTCTAAGCACCACTTATTGATGAGACTGTCTTTTCTCCACTGTATGGTTTTGCCTCCTTTGTCAAAGATAAGGTGTCCACTAGTGCACGGATTTATCTCTGGGATTTCTATCTTGTTCCATTGGTCTATATTTTTGGTTTTGTACCATTACCATACTGTTTTGATGACTGGCATTGTAGTATAGTTTGATGTCAGAAAGATTGATTACTTCAGCTCCATTCATCTTTCTCAAGATTGCCTTGGCTATTTGGAATCTTTTGTATTTTCATGCAATTTTTGCAATCATTTGTTCTGATTCTGTGAAAAATACCATTGATAGTTTGATTGAGATTGCATTAAATATATAGATTAATTTGGGTGCATGCTCAGTCACTTCAGTCATAATCAACATTTTGCGACCCTATGGACTGTAGCTAGGCTCCTCAGTCCACGGGATTCTCCAGGCATGAATACTGGAGTGGTTCACCATTCCTTTATCCAAGGGATCTTCTTGACCCAGGGACTGAATCCACATTCCTTATGTATCCTGCATTGGCAGGTGGCTTCTTTACTACAAGCACCACCTATGAAGTCCAGATTGCTTTGGGTAGTAGAGTCATTTTCATCATATTAATTCTTCCAATTCAATAACATGGTATATCTCTCCATCTGTTTGTGTCATCTTTGAATTTTTTCATCACTATCTTATAGTTTTCTCCATATAGATATTTTTTCTCTTTAAGTAAATTTATTCCCAATTATTTGATTCTCTTCTTGAAATGGTGGATGGGATTGTTTCCTTAAGTTCTCTTTCTGATCTTTCATTGTTAAGTGAATAGGTATGCAAGGGATTTCTGTGCATTCATTTTATATCCTGTGACTTCACTATACTCATTGATTGGCTCCAGTAACTTTCTGGTGGCACCTTTAGGTTTTCTATGTAGAGAATTATGTCATTTACAAGCAATGAGAGTTTTACTTATTTTCCAACATGGATTTAAAAAAAATTTCTTTATCTTCTCTGATTGCTGTGGCTAGGACCTCCAAAATCTTGTTGAATAACAGTGGTGAGTATGGGAACACTTGTCTTGTTCTTTATTTTAGAGGAACACTTTCAGTTTTTCACCATTGAGTAGCATAATATTTCCTGTGATTTTGGCATATATGGCCTTTATAACGTTGAAGTATGTTCCTTCTATGTCTACTTTCTGAAAGATTTTTTTTTATCATACATGGTTACTGAATTTTGTCAAAGGCTTTCTCTGAATGTATTGGGATGATCATATAATTTTATCTTTCAATTTTTTAATATGATGTATCACATGGCTTTGCATATATCGAAGAATTCTTACATCCCTTGGATAAAGCCCATTTGATCATGATATATGATCTTTTTAATGTGCTTTTGGATTCTGTTTGCTAGAATTTTTTGAGGATTTTTGCACATATGTTGCAAAAATATATTAGACTCTCATTTTCTTTTCTTTTGTAGTGTGTCTTTGTCTGGTTTTGATATCAGGGTGATGGTGACTTTGTAGAATGAGTTTGGAAGTCTTCCTTCCTCTGCAATTTTCTGAAAGAGTTTTAGCAGGAAAGTGTTAGATATTCTCTGAACTTTTGATAGAATTCGCCCGTGATGCTGTGTGACCATGGTCTTTTTTGTTGTTGTTGTAAGATTTTCAACACAGTTTCAATTTCTGTGTTTGTCATTGGTCTATTTATATTTTGTATTTCTTCCTGGATCAGTTTTGGAAGGTTATACTCTTAAAAATTTGTCCATTTCTTCTGTGTTGTCTATTTTAATGGCATATAATTGCTGATAGTAGTCTCTTACTATCCTTTGTATTTTTGTGTTGTCTGTTGCAACTTCTTTTTCATTTCTAATTTTATTGATTTGAGTCTTCTTCCTTTTTTTCTTGATGAGTCTGGCTAATGGTTAGTCAATGTGCTTTATCTTTTCAAAGAATCAGCTTTTAGTTTTATTGATATTTGGTATTGTCTTCATTTCTTTTTATTTATTTTTGTTCTGATCTCTATGATTTATTTCCTTCTACTAATTCTTCTTTTTCTAGTTGCTATAGGTGTAAGGTTAGGTTGTTTTTTTGATGACTCTCTTGTTTCTTGAGGTAGGCATATATTGCTATAAACTTCTTTCTTAGCTCTTAGCAATGTTTTTACTACACTCCATAACTTTTGAGTAGTGTTTTCATTGTCATTTTTTCCTAGGCATATTTTGATTTCTTTAGTGATCTGTTGGTTATTCAGAAGTGTGTTTTTTAGCCTCCATGTGCGTGTTTTTGCAGATTTTCTTTTTTTTTCTGCAGCTGATATCTCATTTTACAGTGTCATAATCAGAGAAGATGCTAGAAATGATTTTAATTTTTAAAAAAATTACTAAGGCTTGATTTGTGGCCCAAGATATGATCTATCCTGGAAAATGTTTCACGTGCACTTGAGAAAAAAGCGAGATTTCTTGTTTTTGGATGAAGTGGCCTATAGATATCAACTGGTCCAGAGTATCATTTAAAGCTTGTATTTTTTTGCTAATTTTCTGTCTGGATGATCTGTCTGTTGGTGTAAGTGGGTTACTAAAGTCCCCCACTATTATTGTGTTACTGTCAGTTTCCCCTTTAATAGTTGTTAACATATGCCTTACATATTGAGGTGCTCCTCTGTTGGGTGTGTGTATATATATATGTATACAAATATCTATATGTGCATATATAATAAAATATATAAATATATATATTTATAATTGTTATATCTTCTTCTTGGATTGAACCTTTGATCACTACGTAGTGTCCTTCTTTGTCTCTTGTAACAGTCTTTACGTTAAAGTCTATTTTATCTGATATGAGTATTGCTAAACCTGCTTTCTTTTCATTTCTATTTGCATGGTCCCATTTCCATTTTCTAGTCCCTCACTTTCAATCTGTATGTTTCACTAAGCCTCAGGTGTGTCTTTTAGACAGCATATATAGGGTTTTTCTTTTATATCCTTTCCATCAACCTGTGACTTTTAGTTGGAGCATTTAGTCCATTTACACTTAAAATAATTATTGAGATATATATAATCCTTTACCATTTACCTTATTGTTTTGCATTTGTTTTGTATGTCTTTTCTTTTTGTGTTTCCTCTCTAGAGAAGTTCATTTATTGTTTTATGTAAAACTGTTTTGGTGGTTCTGAATTCTCTTAACTTTTGCTTGTCTGTAAACTCTTGATTTCTCTTTCAAATCTAAATGAGATCCTTGCTGGGTAGAGTAATCTTGGTTGTAGGTTTTCCTCCTCATCACTTTAAGTATATCTTCCATTTCCTTCTGGCCTGCAGCATTTCTGTTGAAAGAACAGCTATTAGCCTTATGGGAATCCCCTTGTATGTTCTGTTTCTTTCTCCTTTTTGCTTTTAATATTGTTCTTTGTGCTTAATTTTTGTTAGTTTGATTAATATGTGTCTTGACATGTTTCTCCTTGGATTTATCCTTTTTGGGACTCTCTTGGCTTCCTGGACTTGGGTGGCTATTTTCTTTCCCAATTTAGGGAACTTTTCGACTATAATCTCCTCAATCATTTCCAAATACACTTTCCTTTTGTCTTCTTCTGTGACCACTATGATTAGAATGTTTTTCTGCTTAATGTTGTCCCTGATGTCTCTGAAACTGTCCTCATTATTTCTTTCTTTTTTCTTTATTGTGTTCTGCTTCAGTAATTTCCATCTCACTTATCCATTTTTTTGCCTCAGTTACTCTACTGTTGGTTCCCTCCAGTATATTTCCAATCTCTGTCATTGTTTGCTCATTGTTGATTGTTTATTCTTTAATTCTTCTAGATCCTTGCTAAACATTTATTGAATATTCTTGATTCATGCCTCCAGTCTATTTATCTGTGCTTCTATTTTATCTTCAAGATTTTGGATCTGCTTTACTATCATTATTCTGAATTTTTTCAGGTAGACTGCCTATTTCCTCTTCATTTGTTTGGTCTTGTGGGTTTTTACCATGTTCCTTCATCTGCTGTATGTTTCTATGTGTTTTCATTTTGTTTAATTTACTGTGTTTGGGATCTCCTTTCTGCAGACTGGAAAGTCATCAGTTCAGTTCAGTCACTCAGTCGTGTCCAACTCTCTGCGACCCCATGAATCACAGCACTCCAGGCCTCCCTGTCCATCACCAACTCCCGGAGTTCACTCAAACTCATGTCCACAGAGTCGGTGATGCCATCCAGCCATCTCATTCTCCACCGTCCCCTTCTCCTCCTGCCCCCAACCTTTCCCAGCATCAGAGTCTTTTCCAGTGAGTCAACTCGTCGCATCAGGTGGCCAAAGTATTGCAGTTTCAGCTTTAGCATCAGTCCTTCCAATGAACACCCAGGATTGATCTTTTTTAGAATGGACTGGTTGGATCTCCTTGCAGTCCAAGGGACTCTCAAGAGTCTTCTCCAACACCACAGTTCCAAAGCATCAATTCTTCGGCGATCAGCTTTCTTCACAGTCCAACTCTCACATCCATACATGACCACGGAAAAAACCATAGCCTTGACTAGACGGACCTTGCTTGGCAAAGTAACGTCTCTGCTTTTTAATATACTATCAAGTTTGGTCATAACTTTCCTTCCAAGGAGTAAGCGTCTTTTAATTTCCTGGCTGCAATCAGCATAGTTCCTCTTAATTGTGGGGTCTGCCCCCATGTGGGTGGCTGCCTTATGAAGGTTTCCTGGTTGGGGGAAATTGTGCCTGTTTTCTGGTGGATGGAGCTGGATCTTTTCTTTCTGAAGGGCGGTGCCATGTTGAATAGAGTGTTTTGGGGTGCCTATAGGTTTGGCTGGAGAAGGCAATGGCAACCCACTCCATTACTCTTTCCTGGAGAATCCCATAGACGGAGGAACCTGGTGGGTTGCCGTCTATGGGGTTGCACAGAGTTGGACACGACTGAAGCAACTTAGCAGCAGCAGTAGCAGCATAGGTTTGGCATCACTTTGTGCAGCCTATCTGCTAATGTGCAGAGTTGTGTTTCTTTTTCTCTGCACAATTGTCATGGGACATCCATCTCTGGAGCTTTCTGGGCTTTGGGTTGAGCTTTGTCTTAGTGTTGATATTGACACCTTTGGGAGGACTCTCACTATCAATGTTCCCTGGGATCAGGAGTTCTCTGGTGGATCACAGTCCTGGATTTGGGTCTCCAACCTCAATCGTTCAAGCCTGACCTCTTAATGTAGCACCAAGACCTCAAAAGCCACATAGAACAGAAGACAAAACTCCAAGACTTTTGGTGAAGGCAACACTCAACCTCCCAGAATAACCAATGAAACTGATCCCAAAATCCTCCTATATTTCTCAGATCTCTGGACTTGTTGTCAGCAGTGTGGGGTCAGCTCATCCTCAGATCTGGCCTTATGTCAGCTTGTCTTTTCTCCTAAAGCTCACAATTGCACCTTAATTCCCTGTTCCATGCACAGACATGAGGGGCCAAAGACCAAGGCCTAATAAGGTGTATTTGTCCCTCAGGCTACAGAGTGGGGAGAATATAACAGCCACAACTGGGATGTACTGGGGAGTGTCTGCAGAGATAGAAACCTGCAGGATGTTGTTACAGTCTCTGACAGGTCATGTATTCTCCCAGAGCAATTGTTTCCAGATCATGAGCCCCTTCAAAGAGCCAAGCTGCTTAAGCTCTCAGCAAAGTGTGGGAAGTAACCTGTGCCTGCTCACAGCCTGGTGGGAGCTGCCACCTCTGGGGTTGGGATAGTATCAGCTACGATTTTTTGTCTACTGCCTCACTTTCCCCTGCTTTGGCAGTGACAGTAGTTTCCAATTCCACAGCTGGTGCTCCAACTGGTTTTGCTACTTTTGATGGCCACTGGTAGGCACTTAGCCACTGTCTGCACATGTGGAGTTAGTGCCTTGGCAACAAGGACTTCTTGTCACTCTGAGATGCCTCCAGTGAGCTGAATTAGCCCCTTCAGTGTATCCTCACAGCAGCCCATCCTGGTCCTCTCTGTGGTATCTGACATCCAAGCCTGAGCCTGGTACCATGCCCCCACTGTCTGCTGTGGGCAGTGGTGTGCAAGTTGCTTCTATGCTGGAAAGGGCTGTTCTGCAGTGATTTCTCTGATGAATTTTCTCTCTTTTGCCTTCTGAGACCCTGATGTTTCACTCTCCTCTGAAGTTCTGAAGGTCCTCCCTGGCTCGACCTATAGGGGCCTTTCCTAGTGTGTAGAAGCTTTCCTCCTTTGAGACTCCCTCCCCAGGTGCAAATCCCCATCTTGAAATGCTTTGACTCTTTTTTTGTCTTTATCTTTTCCTTTATTTCATTCTAAGAAAATTGGCTTGCCTTTTTGGAAGTTGGGGGTCTTCTGTTATTATTCAGAAGCTGTTCTGTAGGAGTTGTTTCATATTCAGATGAATTTGTTATGTGATTGTGGGGAGGAAGGTGATCTCCCGGTCTTACTCCTGCACCATCTTTTTCTGCCCCACCCCTACCCCATGAAGGTTTTAGTGCAGAGATTCCTTATTTCTCTGTATTCTGGCATTATTATCAGTGTGATCATTGCAGGATTGTTAGGATGATAGGACAACCCTGAACAGTAATAAGTATAGACACATTTTATTTTTAATTGTTTTAAACCTCTTAGCTTCAGGATGATTTGTACTCCATTTCTTATAATTAAGTCAGTGGCACCACATGGAGGAAATTCTAAATCAATTATCTTACTGTTCCAGGTTACTTGGCTGAGCAATGAACTTTGGCTGCTATTCATAAACCACTGGTAAAAACAGGATATAACATCACTTCCTTGGGTTTAAAATAAAAATCCCCTACAAGAGTAAGTAGTACAATCAAAGTAAATATGTAAGACCAGACACTTAAAAGCCATTAGTATTCAGCTGTTAATGAAGAAAGTTATAGGCTTGGGAATTTACCAGATAATAAATTTATTAAGATGCATGACGTCATGAAGAGATAATATAGATTGCTCAAGCCTATTCTATTGGGACAACCTACCCTATTCAAAGTGAAATTTTGACCCAACTTTTGATAGAATGGACAAAGAAAATCCCTGCTGTACACACTGAAGCTTAAAATGTGCAGACTAGCATGCAGGCCACTGGTATAAACACATGTCATATATTTGGCACTTGTAACTTCCCCAAATGAGTTCATTCTTTCTTTTTGCCTGTTACAAAGACCAAACTGCTTTGTTCAAACATTTGGCTTATCAGTCAGCTCTAAAGAGTTTCTTATGGAGTATGTGTTCTTCAGCAGCTTCCTTACCATTTAATTAGGAAGTGCAGTATACCCAGAAAAGAACTAGTGAACACTACAGAAATTGCAGAATAAGATAATTCTGTGGCCTCAGAGCTTGGTAAATTTTGGACCCAGTGAATATTTGAAAGGGCCTTTGAAGGATAAAGGACAGTTATGATGTCAGTGGGCAAAAAGGCATATTTTTCCCCATACTAGACTATTTCGGTGTTCCTATTAGGATTAGTTTATCAATTCACTGAGCATACACAAGCTGTTTATTTATTTATTTCCTACCCATGTCTTTTCACATACCCTGTACCTACTTCATGAATCTAAAGAAGTAAGCTTAATAGACAAATGAAAAGCTGTTATCTTCTAAGCCACAAAAGTTTGTGAACTGAACTCAGCTTATGTTGAAATATAACTCCAAATATTCAAAACTGAACAGAGAAACCTTGACCACTTCCTCCAAAACAACGAGTTTAACTTAATTATACTTCAGTCGTTGATGTAGAACTCCTTGAAATTATTCCATATAACACTCATCACCACCTGCATTTATATTAGTCTCTCAAGCACAGCCTGGCACTCCAACTTCAACTTTGGCAGACAGGTTAAATGCAGAAATAATCTCTTCTTCTTTGATTTTAACATTGGCAATAAATTGAGCACTCGGAGAGACCTGTTGCAACAGAAGTTGCAACACTTTAAATTCTGTTTCCCAAAGGCTCAAGGCTGCAATTAGAGAACTCTGAACAATCAACCAGATGAGCTCTGTAACAGAGAATATTAGCATTCAGGCCAGATAGGAAACCCAGTAAGTGCTTTAAATATCAATTTTGAAACCTTTAAAACACAGGGTTTCAAAGATGGTGGAGGAATAGGACAGGCAGACCACTTTCTCCCGCACAAATTCATCGAAAGAACATTTGAACCCTGAGCAGATTCCATAAAACAACTACTGAATCCTGGCAGAAAACATCAGGTACGCAGAAAGGCAGCCCATTTTCTTCACAAGGAAGTAGGACAAAATATAAAAGATAAAAAGAGAGACAAAAGAGTTAAGGATGGAGATCCGTCCCAGGAAGGGAGTCTTAAAAAAAAGAGAAGCTTCGAAACACCAGGAAACACTCTTCAACGGCGGGTCTGTGATGAGTCTTGGACTCTCAGAGGGCAACATAACCGGGAGGAAAAATAAATAAATAAATAATTAAAACCTACAGATTACGTGCCTAAAGGCAATTCCCAGAGGAGAAGCACCCCAGAGGCTCGCATCCACCACTAACAAGCGGGGGCTGGTCAGGGAGGTGCTGGCTGCATTGCTTAGGGTAAGGACTGGGCCTTAATGCCCCTAGGCCAAATTGAGGGAATTAATTTGAGATAGCAACCCAGACTGTGGGATAGCCAGAGAGAGAAAAAAAAAGAGAGAGAGAGAGAACTATACGTCAAAATGCCCTAACCTAAGATATTGTCAGGCCTGCTCACAGAACAAAGGACTGAGCAGAGCTAGCTGGCTTTGGACGGCTCATCCCGCATCCCCCACCGAGACAGGCAGGGGAGGGCAACCAGAGACGGAAAAAGGGCAATTGTGGCCCCAGAGAGGCATCCTCTACCAAACTGCAAGCAGGCTTCGGTGCTAACCAAGATTACTTGGGATTCTGGATGGTTGACGTCAGCCAGGAGGGTTGCAGCCAGAGATCAGCCCCCCAGAAGAGACACATGGCACATCTCAGAAGGCATGTCCGTTTTACACCCAGAAAACCAAGCCACTGGGACGGGGGAGGTGATAAGACGCACCCCCCACCTGGGAGGGACTGCGTTCGCCAAGCACCTGGTTACGAGTTGCTTGGACCTGGGAAGGGCACAAAACGCAGGCCCAACCAAGTCTGCGCCTTTCTGGAGTACCCAAGAACCTGAACCTGAGTGACTTAGATCTGGGAAGTGCATGCAACCCAAGACCTGCCTCAGACAGTTCCCAGCAGAACAACTTAGAGCCTGAGAAATATAGACCATGAAAGCACAAATGCTGTCAGCAGGGGCAAACCCAGTGCGGTTGAAACACTGCAAGCACTCCCCACACACTACAGTGATATTTGTTTAGAGTGTTCCTCCCTCCCCACAGCACGACTGAACAAGTAAGCCTAAAAAAGTGACCACCATCGCCCCCTGTGTCAGCGCGAAAATTATACACTGAAGAGACCAGCAAACAGAAGAAGCTAAAATAAACAGAGGGAACCGCTTTGGAAGTGACAGGTGCAACAGATTAAAACCCTGTAGTTAACACCGACTACATAGGAAGGGGCCTATAGATCTCGAGAAGTGTAAGCCAGATCAAGGAACTATCTGAAAATGAACTGACCCCACACTGTTCGCGGAAGCTCCAGAGAAATTCCTAGATATATTTTTACTATTATCATTTAAAATTTTTTTAAGTACTCTATTACTCCTTTAATTTTCATTATTATAATCTACTATTACCCTGCAAAAAAAGACTCTATTTTTAAAGGAAACTTGATATATATAATATTTGTGATTTTTTTAATATTGTATTTTTGAGAATGTAAAGTCTACTCTAGATTTTTAATATTTGCTTTTTGGTATTTGTTATCAATTTTGTACCTTTAAGAACCCAATGTTCAGTACCCATTTTTACTTGGGAGCGAGATTACTGACTTGATTACTCTCTCCCCGTTTTGACTCTCCTTTTTCTCCACCAGGCCGCCTCTATCTCCTCCCTCCCCCTTCTCTTCTCTACTCAAATCTGTGAATCTCTTTGTGTCTTCTGGGCTGTGGAGAACACTTAGGGAACTGATTACCGACTGGATTCGTCTCTCTCCTTTTGATTACCCCCTTTCTCCTCCTGGCCACCTCTGTATCCATCCTCCCTCTTCTTTTCTCTATGTAACTCTGGGAACATTTCTGAGGGGTTCAGAATGTGGAGAGCACGTAGGGAAGTGATTACTGGATAGCTTGCTCTCTCCTCTTTTGATTCCCTCTCTTCTCTTCCTGGTCACCTCTATCGCCCTCCTCCCTCTTCTCTTCTCCATGCAACTCTGTGAACGTCTCCGGGTGTCCCTCACTGTGAAGAAACTTTTCATCATTAACCTAGATGTTTTATCATCGGTGCTGTATAGATGAAGTCTTGAGGCTACTGTAAGAATAAGACTGAAAACCAGAGGCAGGAGGCTTAAGTCCAAGACCTGAGAACACCAGAGTACTCCTGACTCTAGGGAACATTAATCGATAAGAGCTCATCAAAAACCTCCTTACCTACACTGAAACCAAGCACCACCCAAGACCCAACAAGGTACAGAGCAAGACATGCCATGCAACTTCTCCAGCAACACAGGAACATAGCCTTGAGCTTAAATATACAGGCTGCCCAAAGTCACACCAAACCCACTGACATCTCAAAACTAGCTATGTGACACTTCATTGCACTCCAGACAGAAGAAATCCAGCTCCACTGACCAGAACACCGACACAGGTATTCCTAACCAGGAAACCTTGACAAGCCACCTGTCCAACCCGACCCACAGCAAGGAACCTCCACAATAAAGAGGAATAACAAACTTCCAGAATACGGAAAAGCCACCCCAAACACAGCAATCTAAACAAGATGAAAAGGTGGAGAAATACTCAGCAGGTAAAAGAACAAGATAAATGTCCACCAAAACAAACAAAAGAGGAAGAGCTAGGGACTAAACCTGATAAAGAATTCTGAAAAATGATAGTGAAAATGATCCAAAATCTTGAAAAAAAAAATGGAGTTACAGATAAATAACCTTGAGACAAGGATTGAGAAGATGCAAGAAATGTTTAACAAGTACCTAGAAGAAATAAAAAGTCAATATATAGTGAATAATGCAATGAATGAGATAAAAAAACAATCTGGACAGAACCAACAGTAAAATAACAGAGGCAGAAGATAGGATGAGTGGCGTAGAAAATAGAATTGTAGAAATAAATGAAACAGAAAGGAAGAAAGAAAAAAAAAGAATTAAAAGAAATGAGGAGAAACTCAGAGACCTCTGGGACAATGTTAAACGCCCCAACATTTGAATCATAGGAGTCCCAGAAGAAGAAGACCAAAAAAAAAGACCATGAGAAAATACTTGAGGAGATAATAGTTGAAAAATTCCCTAAAATGGGGAAGGAAATAGTAACTGAAGTACAAGAAACCCAGAGAGTCCCAAACAGGATAAGCCCAAGACAATACCCCCCAAGACACATATTAAACAAATTAACAAAGATCAAACACAGAGTACAAATATTAAAAGCAACAAGGGAAAAGCAAAGCAAAACAAATAGCAAACAAGGGGATTCCCATAAGGATAAAAGCTGATCTTTTAATAGAATCTCTTCAGGCCAGAAAGGAATGACAGGACATACTTAAAGTGATGAAAGAGAAAAACCTACAGCCCAGATAATTGTACCCAGCAAAGATCTCATTCAAATATGAAGGAGAAATCAAAAGCATTACAGACAAGCAAAAGCTGAGAGAATTCAGCACCACCAAACCAGCTCTCCAACGAATGCTAAAGGATCTTTTCTAGATAGAAACATAGAAAGTATGTATAAACTCGAACGCAAAACAACAAAGTAAATGACAACGGGATCATACTCATCAATAATTACCTTAAACGTAAATGGGTTGAATGCCCCAACCAAAAGACAAAGACTGGCGGAGTGGACACAAAAACAAGACCCCTATATGTGTTGTCTACAAGAGATGCATCTCAAAACAAGGGACACACACAGACTGAAAGTGAAGGGCTGGAAAAAATATATTGCACACAAATAGAGACCAAAAGAAAGTAGGAGTTACAATACTCATATCAGATAAAATTGACTTTGAAATAAAAGCTGTGAAAAGAGACAAAGAAGGACACTACATAATGATCAAAGGATCAGTCCAAGAAGATATAACAACTATAAATATATATGCACCCAACACACGAGCACCATGATAGGTAAAGCAAATGCTAACAAGTATGAAAGGGGAAATTAACAATAACACAATAATAGTGGGAGACTTTAATACCCCACTCACACCTATGGATAGATCAACTAAACAGAAAATTAACAAGGAAACACAAACTTTAAATGATACAATAGCCCAGATAGACCTAATTGTTATTATAGGACATTTCACCCCAAAACAATGAACTTCACCTCTTTCTCTGCACATAGAACCTACTCCAGGATAGATCACATCGTGGGCCATAAATCTAGCCTTGGTAAATTAAAAAAAAAAATGAAATCATTCCAAGCATTTTTTTCTGACCACAAAGCCGTAAGATTAGATCTCAATTACAGGAGAAAATCTATTAAAAATTCCAACATATGGAGGTTGAACAACACGCTGCTGAATAACCAACAAATCAAAAAAGAAATCACAATATGCATAGAAATGAATGAAAATGAAAACATAACAACCCAAACCTCTGGGACACTGTAAAAGCAATGCTAAGGGGAAGGTTTATAGCATTACAGGCATACCTCAAGAAAAAAGAAAAACATCAAATAAATAACCAAACTCTACACCTAAAGCAACTTGAAATGAAAACCCCAGGGTTAGTAGAAGGAAAGAAATCTTAACAATTAGGGCAGAAATAAATGCAAAAGAAACAAAGAGAGCATACCAAAAATAACAAAGCTAAAAGCTTATTTTTTGAGAAGTTAAAACAAATTGACAAACCATTAGCCAGACTCATCAAGAAACAAAGGGAGAAGATTCAAACCAACAAAATTAGAAATGAAAATGGAGAAATCATAACAGATAACACAGAAATACAAAGGATCATAAGAGACTAAAAAAAAAAGAGAGAGATTATTATCAGCAAGTATATGCCAATAAAATGGACAAGTTGGAAGAAATGGACAAATTCTTAGAAAAGTACAACTTTCCAAAACTGAACTAGGAAGAAATAGAACATCTTAACAGACCCATCACAAGCAAGGAAACTGAAACTATAATCTGAAATCTTCCAACACAAAAAAGCCCAGGACCAGACGGCTTCACAGCTGAATTCTACCAAAATTTTAGAGAAGAGCTAACACCTATCCTACTCAAATTCTTCCAGAAAATTGCAGTGAAAGGTAAACTTCCAAAATCATTCTGTGAGGCCACAATCACCCTAATGCCAAAACCAGACAAAGATGCTACAGAAAAAGAAAACTACAGGCCAATATCACTGATGAACACAGATGCAAAAATCCTTAACAAAATTCTAGCAAACAGAATCCAACAACATATTAAAAAGATCATATCTCATGACCAAGTGGTCTTTATCCCAGGGATGCAAGGATTCTATAGACCACATTAGCAAATCGAAAGATAAAAACCATATGATTATCTCAATAGATGAAGAGAAAGCTTTTGACAAAATTCAACATCCATTTATGATAATAATAATAAAAAACCTCTAGTAAGCAGGCACAGAAGGAACATTCCTCAACATAATAAAAGCTATATATGACAAACTGACAGCAGCAAACATTATCCTCAATGGTGAAAAATTGAAAGCATTTCCCTTAAAGTCAGGAAGCAGGGAAGGGTGTCCACTCTCACCACTACTACTCAACATCATTTTGAAAGTTTTGGGCACAGCAATCAGAGCAGATAAAAAAAAAAGTAAAAGGAATCTAGGTTGGAAAAGAAGAAGTCAAACTCTCACTGTCTGCAGATGACATGATCCTCTACATAGAAAACCCTAAAGACTCCACCAGAAAATTACTAGAGCTAATCAATGAATACAGTAAAGTTGCAGGATATAAAATTAACACACAGAAATCCCTTGCATTCCTATACACTAATAATGAGAAAACAGAAAGCGAAATTAAGGAAATAATTCCATTCACCATTGCAATGAAAAGAATAAAATACTTAGGAATATATCTACCTAAAGAAACAAAAGACCTATATATAGAAAACTATAAAATGCTGATGAAAGAAATAAAAAATGACACAGGTACAAGGAGAAATATACCATGTTCATGGATTGTAAGAATCAATATAGTGAACATGAGTATACTACCCAAACCAATCTATAGATTCAATGCAATCCCTATCAAGCTACCAACGGTATTTTCAGAGAACTAGAACAAATAATTTCACAATTTGTATGGAAATACAGAAAACCTCGAATAGCCAAAGCAATCTTGAGAAAGAAGAATAGAACTAGAGGAATCAACCTGCCTGACTTCAGGCCCTACTACAAAGCTACAGTCATCAAGACAGTATGGTACCAGCACAAAGATAGAAATATAGATCAATGGAAGAAAATAGAAAGCCCAGAGGTAAATCCATGCACCTATGGACCCCTTATGCTCAACAAAGTAGGAAAGAATATACAATGCAGAAAAAGACAGTCTCTTAACAAGTGGTGCTGGGAAATCTGGTCAACCACTTGTAAAAGAATGAAGCTAGAACACTTTCTAACATCATACACAAAAATAAACTCAAAATGGATTAAGGATCTAGATGTAAGACCAGAAACTATAAAACTCCTAGAGGAAAACATTGGCAAAAGACTCTCCAACATAAATCACAGCAGGATCCTCTCTGATCCACCTCCCAGAATATTGGAAATAAAAGCGAAAATAAACAAATGGAACCTAATTAAGCTTAAAAGCTTTTGCACAACGAAGGAAACTATAAGCCAGGTGAAAAGACAGCCTTCAGAATGGAAGAAAATCATAGCAAATGATTCAACTGACAAAGGATTAATCTCCAAAATATACAAGGAACTCCTGCAGCTCAATTCCAGAAAAATAAACGGCCCAATCAAAAAATGGGCCAAAGAACTAAACAGACATTTCTCCACAGAAGACATACATATGGCTAACAAACACATGAAAAGATGCTCAACATCACTCATCAGAGAAATGAAAATCAAAACCACAATGAGGTACCATTTCACACCAGTCAGAATGACTGCTATCCAAAAGTCTACAAGCAATAAATTCTGCAGAGGGTTTGAAGAAAAGGGATCCCTCTTACACTGTTGGTAGGAATGCAAAGTAGTACAACCACTATGGAGAACAGTGTGGAGATTCCTTAAAAAACTAGAAATAGAATTGCCATATGACCCAGCAATCCCACTGCAGGGCATACACACTGAGGAAACCAGAATTGAAAGAGACACGTGTACCCCAATATTCATCATAGAACTGTTTATAATAGCCAGGACATGGAAGCAACCTAGATGTCCATCTGCAGACGAATGGATAAGAAAGCTGTGGTACATATACACAATGGAATATTACTCAGCCATTAAAAAGAACAGATTTGAATCAGTTCTAATGAGGTGGATGAATCTGGAGCCTATTATACAGAGTGAAGTAAGCCTGAAAGAAAAAACACCAATACAGTATAATAACACATATATATGGAATTTAGAAAGATGGTAATGATAACTCCACATGCGAGACAGCAAAAGAGAGACAGATATATAGAACAGTCTTTTGGACTCTGTGGGAGAGGGCGAGGGTGGGATGATTTAGGAGAATGGCATTGAAAAGTGTATATTATCATATATGAAAAGGATCGCCAGTCCAGGTTTGATGTATGAGGCAGAGTGTTCAGGGATGGTGTACTGGGATGACCCAGATGGATAGCACGGGGAGGGAGGTGGGAGGGAGGTTCAGGATGGGGCCCACATGTACACCCGTGACTGATCCATGTCAGTATACGGCAAAACCACTTCAACATTGTAAAGTAATTAGCCTCCAATTAAAATAAATAAATTTATATTAAAAAATAAAAGACACCATTAAAAAAAAAACACTCAAGGTTTCAAGTGTAGTATCTCAAATGGAAATTTTATGTGTGAGTTATAAAGAAAAACCAAGTAAATTCATGGTAATGGACTTTCTGTAATTTCCTGAAAGTTGAGTTTAAGAAATCCAAGGAAAAAATATCCTAATGGTTATAGTTACTTTGACAAGAATTCCATTTCCCTCAATGTGCCATCATGAGATTGGAAGAAAATTTTAAGAAAATAAATTTAGGGTATTTTCTCTGAGCTCCATCTCCATTCTAAAAAATTAGAAATAAGAAAAAAAAAAAAAACTAATGAATGTTTGCACTAATTTTATTGGGTTGGCCAAAAGGTTCATTCGTGTTTTTCATAACATCTTATGGAAGAACCCAAACAAACTTTTTTGCCAACTCAGTATTTTTACCTAGGTGCACAAAGTCGTATATCTGAGGTGCATTTCCTTCTTAGTCACAACAAATCTGACTTCAGAAGCTGATATCTGTGTCTTTGCTCTGGACAGTTAAGCAGAAAACCATACGAAAAATTGTTTATCCCCAGCTCACCCACACAAAATTTTCAGCTTTTATCTCTTCTTAGTTCTTCCCATTAAGCTACTCTTGCCCTCCTATTCTGATTTCAATTCCACCCTTTTCCCTTAGATACTAATGACTAAGAACAGTTTATCCATAGAGAAGACTGTCATGTTAATGCATTCAAATTTCTATTTAACATATATTAGGTGCAATGTCTCTTCATTCCTCTGAACTGGAATGAAGGTTTTAATCAAAGACACAGACATGTGTTCATGTGTGTGCTTATCACACAGACACACACACATGCACACAGAAGTTTTCCCTGGAAATTTTTCAAGTCAGGTCGAAGAGATATTTGTCATGGAGTTTTTGTGTGAATCTAACTATACACCTTAATAGTTCTAAAACATATCTATATTGAGAAAATTGAAAGTTTGTCTTTTCGAATGTTTCCTCTCATCTTTCATAGTGAGGATGTTTTGAGATGCCAAAATAAGCCCTTTGTTTGTACTAGACTCTCCAATGAAAGGATGTCTCTTTATCATCCCAATTAATAACGATTTGAGGTGGCCAGAATTATCTGAATGAAAGAGAAATGAAGGCATTCTTAAATAAACTAAGAAAGAGATTTTCTTGCTGGCAGACATGCATTGTAACAAATACTGAATAAAGTTTCTTTAGGCTAAAAGGAAATGATACTACATTGTAATGCAAAACCACATAGAAAAACAAGTAAATCAGTTTAAAAAAAAAGACAGCATAATTACATATATATTGTTCCATTTTTTCTTTATATTAATTTAAAAATCAAGTGCATAAAACAATATGCATACAATTGCATCACAGCAGCCATAATATGTATCTATGTAGCATATTGATAATAACAGTGTTGGAATAAGAAAATTACTCTTGGTGGTAATGTGAATTTACAGGAAGAGGTGAAGAGAATCAGAGCTAATAAAAGAGAGTGAACTTATCTTTTTAAAAACTCTACAAATATATTGTGCTCTCATTCTTCTCCTAGCTTCTTTAGAAGAAACAAAATTATACAAAGTAATAATTTTAACAAGGTATTTTTAAATTGTTCATATGTTTGTATAGCAATATCTACAGAGTCTTATTTCTTCCAAAGTACCTGGAAGATATATATCTCCCATATACTTTGTGCTTGTATAGATTAGCACAGAAATGGGAAAGTAAATAAAGGAAGAAGAGACTGGCAGGATACAGTCAATGGTGTTACAAAGACTCGGACAAGAAGGAATGACAGGGCAAATTAAGCTATATAGGAATACATTTCCTTTATTTTACTTTAATTAAATTGTCATAAATCTAAAAGTAGGTTCTAATAAATAAAAATATATGTATTAAGCCCAAGAACTACCAGCAAGAAAACAACTGAAAGCATTAATACAGTTAAAAACCCGTAAAGGAATAAAAAATGGTATATTGGAAAATATCTACTTGGAAAACTCAGCAGTGGCCACAGGACTGGAAAAGGTGAATTTTCATTCCAATACCAGAGAAGGGCAATGCCAAAGAATGTTCAAACTACAGCACAATTGCACTCATTTCACATGCTAACAAGGTCATGCTCAAAATCCTCCAAGTTAGGTATCAACAGAACGGGAAATGAAAACTTCCAGATGTACAAGCTGGATTTAGAAAAGGCAGAGGAAACAGAGATAAAATTGCTGATATCCAATGGATCACAGTAAAAGCAAGAGAATTCCAGGAAAACATCTACTTCTGCTTCATTGACTACGTTAAAGCCTTTGACTGTGTGGATCACAAAAAAACAGTTGAAAATTCTTAAAGAGATGGAAATACCAGACCAGCTTACCTGTTTCCTGAGAAACCCATGTGTAGGTCAAGAAGAAACAGTTAGAACCGGACATGGAACAACAGATTGGTTCAAAAGTGGGAAAGGAGTGTGTCAAGGCTGTATATTGTCAACATGTTTATTTAACTTCCCTGGTGGCTCAGATGGTAAAGCGTCTGCCAGTAATGCAGGAGGCCTGCGCTCGATCCTTGGGTTGGGAAGATCCCCTGGAGAAGGAAATGGCAACCCACTCCAGTACTCTTGCCTGAAAAATCTCATGGATGGAGGAGCCTGGTAGGCTAGAGTCCATCAGGTCGCAAAGAGCTGGACACGACTGAGCAACTTCACTTTATTTAACTTATATTCAGAATACATTATACAAAATGCCAGGCTGGATGAATTACAAGGTGGAATCAAGATTTCCTGGAGAAATAACAATAACTTCAGATATGCAGATGATACCAACCTAGTGGTAGGAAGTGAAGAGGAACCAAAGAACCTCTTGATGAAGGTGAAAGAAGAGACTGAAAAAACTGGCTTAAAACTCAACAGTAAAAAAGCTACGATCCATTCTGCCAAGTTTTGCCTGGTTCTAACAGACTTATGGACACAGGGAGAGGAGAGGGTGAGATGTATGGAGAGAGTAATATGGAAACATACATTACCATATGTAAAATACATAGCCAATGACTGGAAAAATAAACAACAAAAAACTAAGATCATGGCATCAAGTCCCATGGCATATATATGGGGAAACAGTGACAGAGTTTATTTTCTTGGGTTCCAAAATCACTGTGGGAGGTGACTGCAGCTGTTAAATTAAAAGAGGCTTGCTGTTTTGAAGATCCCCTGGAGAGGAATGGCAACACACTCCAGTATTCTTGCCTAGAGAATCCCATGGACAGAGGAGCCTGGCCCTGGCAGGGGGTCGCCAAGAGTCAGACAGCACTAACCACATACACACACATAGAAAACAAAAGAAAAAAAGACAAATATGGAAATGTCAATAATGACATTATATTTAAATAGATTAAATGATCTAATCAAAAGTAAAGAATTAGAAGGCTGAATTAAATTGAAGGAATATTCAACTATAGGCTGTCTACAGTAGACGTACTTTGGCTTCAAAGCTAAAAATTAGGTTGAAAATAAAAGGATAGGATACTAAATATTAAAGAAATAGTAACTAAAAGTGAGATGGGTGACTATACTAAAATCAGACAAATAAACATTATTACAAACACTGTTATTGGAGAAAAAGAGGGACATTTATAATATAACCGTGTTATCTCATTAGTAAAGTGGCATAATTATAAATATGTTTCTATCCAACAAGAGAGCTCCAAAATACATGTAGCACAAACTGATATATTTGAAAAGAACACCTCATGAGAAGAGTTGAATCACTGGAAAAGACTCTGATGCTGGGAAAGATTGGGGGCGGGAGGAGAAGGGGACGACAGAGAATGAGATGGCTGGATGGCATCACCAACTCGATAGACATGAGTTTGAGTGAACTCCGGGAGTTGGTGATGGACAGGGAGGCCTGTCATGCTGTGATTCATGGGGTCACAGAGAGTCGGACATGACTGAGCGACTGAACTGAACTGAAGCCACTTTTAATAATGGATAGACTAATAAGGGGAAGATCAACTAGGAAATATAAGATGTTAACACTATAATAGATATTTATAGACAACTTCAATAAACAGCAGCAGAACACACACATTTTTCTAGATAGACATGATATATTCTCCATGATATACCATACTTGGCCATAGATAAAGCATTATCAAATGTGAAAGGACTGAAACTATACAGAGTATGCACTATGACTACAATGAAACTAAATTCAATTTGAAAAATAGCAAGGTATTTTTTAATATGAACATGCTTGTAAATAACCACTAGATCAGAGAAACATGTGAAAGAAATTGTAAAACACATTCAGTTAAAACAAAACAAACACAAAATACTATAGCTCCAAAGCTTATCAGATGGAGCTAAATCACTGCTTAGAGGGAAATTTTTATCCATCAGTTTCAGGACAGTTCAGTCACTCAGTCAAGTCCAACTGTTGGCGACCCCATGAAGCACAGCACGCCAGACCTCCCTGTCCATCACCAACTCCGAGAGTCCATCCAAAACCATGTCCATTGAATCAGTGATGCGATCCAACG
Source organism: Moschus berezovskii (assembly GCF_049115385.1). Lineage (NCBI taxonomy): Eukaryota > Metazoa > Chordata > Mammalia > Artiodactyla > Moschidae > Moschus > Moschus berezovskii. Next base: position 68,578,973 of record NC_142488.1, read on the forward strand.
ATCTCATCCTCTGTCGTTCCCTTCTCCTCATGCACCCTCAATCTTTCCCAGCATCAGGGTCTTTTCCAATGAGTCAGCTCTTCGCATTGGAGTATCAGCTTCAACATCAGTCCTTCCAATGAACACCCAGGACTGATCTCCCTTAGGATGGACTGGTTGGATCTCCTTGCAGTCCAAGGGACTCTCAAGAGCCTTCTCCAACACACAGTTCAAAAGCATCAGATCTTGGTGGTCAGCTTTCTTTACACTCCAACCCTCCAATCCATATATGACCACTGGAAAAATTATAACCTTTCTAGGTGGACCTTCGGAGAAGGCAATGGCAAGCCACTCCAGTACTCTTGCCTAGAAAATCCCATGGATGGAGGAGCCTGGTAGGCTGCAGTCCGTGGGGTAGCTAAGGGTCGGACACGACTGAGCGACTTCACTTTCACTTTTCACTTTCACACATTGGAGAAGGAAATGGCAACCCACTCCAGTGTTCTTGCCTGGAGAATCCCAGGGATGGGGGAGCCTGGTGGGCTTCCGTCTATGGGGTCACACAGAGTCGGACACGACTGAAGTGACTTAGCAGCAGCAGCAGCAGCAGGTGGACCTTGGTTGACAAAGAATTGTCTCTGCTTTTTAATACGCTATCTAGGTTGGTCATAACTTTCCTTCCAAGGAGTAAGCATCCTTTAATTCCATGGCTACAATCACCATCTGCAGTGGTTTTGGAATCCAAAAAATATAGTCAGGCACTGTTACCACAGTTTTCCCATCTATCTGACATGAGTGATGGGACCAAATGCCATGATCTTAGTTTTCTGAATGTTGAGCTTTAAGCCAACTTTTTCACTCTCCTCTTTCACTTTCATCAGTTGAGTTCAGTCGCTCAGTCGTGTCTGACTCTCCGCGACCCCATGAATCACAGCACGCCAGGCCTCCCTATCCATCACCAACTCCCTGAGTTCACTCAAACTCATGTCCACAGAGTCGGTGATACCATCCAGCCATCTCATTCTCGGTCGTCCCCTTCTCCTCCCGTCCCCAACTTTTCCCAGCATCAGAGTCTTTTCCAGTGAGTTAACTCTTCGCATGAGGTGGCCAAAGTACTGGAGTTTCAGCTTTAGCATCAGTCCTTCCAATGAATACCCAGGATCGATCTTCCTTAGAATGGACTGGTTGGATCTCCTTGCGGTACAAGGGACTCTCAAGAGTCTTCTCCAACACCACAGTTCAAAAGCATCAATTCTTCGGTGATCAGATTTCTTCACAGTCCAACTCTCACATCCATACATGACCACAGGAAAAACCATAGCCTTGAATAGACGGACCTTTGTTGGCAAAGTAATGTCTCTGCTTTTTAATATATTAACAATGTTGGTCATAACTTTCCTACCAAGGAGTAAGCGCCTTTTAATTTCATGGCTGCAAACAGCATCTGCAGTGATTTTGGAGACCAAAAAAATAAAGTCTGACACTGTTTCCATTGGTTTTCCATCTATTTCCCATGAAGTGATGGGACCAGATGCCATGATCTTTGTTTTCTGAATGTTGAGCTTCAAGCCAACATTTTCACTCTCCTCTTTCACTTTCATCAAGAGGCTTTTGAGTTCCTCTTCACTTTTTGCCATAAGGGTAGTGTCATCTGCATATCTGAGATTATTGATATTTCTCCCAGCAATCTTGATTCCAGCTTGTGCTTCTTCCAGCCCAGCGTTCCTCATGATTTACTCTGCGTATAAGTTAAATAAGCAAGGTGACAATATACAGCCTTGACGCACTCCTTTTCCTATTTGGAAACAGTCGGTGGTTCCATGTCCAGTTCTGACTGTTGCTTCCTGACCTGCATACAGGTTTCTCAAGAGGCAGGTCAGGTGGTCTGATATTCCCATCTCTTTCAGAATTTTCCACAGTTTATTGTGATCCACACAGTCAAAGGCTTTGGCATAGTCAATGAAGCCGAAATAGATGTTTTTCTGGAACTCTCTTGCTTTCTTCATGATCCAGCGGATGTTGGCAATTTGATCTCTGGTGCCTCTGCCTTTTCTAAAACCTGCTTGAACATCTGGAAGTTCATGGTTCACATATTGCTGAAGCCTGGCTTGGAGAATTTTGAGTATGACTTTACTAGCATGTGAGATGAGTGCAATTGTGCGGTAGTTTGAGCATTCTTTGGCATTGCCTTTCTTTGGGATTGGAATGAAGACTGACCTCTTCCAGTCCTGTGGCCACTGCTGAGTTTTCCAAATCTGCTGGCATATTGAGTGCAGCACTTTCACAGCATCATCTTTCAAGATTTGAAATAGCTCAACTGGAATTCCATCACCTCCACTAGCTTTGTTCGTAGTGATGCTTTCTAAGGCCCACTTGACCTCACATTCCAAGATGTCTGGCTCTAGGTCAGTGATCACGTTATCGTGATTATCTTGGTCGTGAAGATCTTTTTTGTACAGTTGTTCTGTGTATTCTTGCCACCTCTTCTTAATATCTTCTGCTTCTGTTAGGTCCATACCATTTCTGTCCTTTATCGAGCCCATCTTTGCATGAAATATTTCCTTGGAATCTCTTATTTTCTTGAAGTGATCTCTTGTTTTTCCTATTCTGTTGTTTTCCTCTATTTCTTTGCATTGATCACTGAGGAAGGCTTTCTTATCTCTCCTTGCTATTCTTTGGAACTCTGCATTCAGATGCTTATATCTTTCCTTTTCTCCTTTGCTTTTCACTTCTCTTCTTTTCACAGCAATTTGTAAGGCCTCCTGAGACAGCCATTTTGCTTTTTTGCATTTCTTTTCCATGGGGAGGGTCTTGGTCCCTGTCTCGTGTACAATGTCATGAACCTCCGTCCAGAGTTCATCAGGCACTCTATCTATCAGATCTAGTCCCTTAAATCTATTCCTCACTTCCACTGTATAATCATAAGGGATTTGATTTAGGTCATACCTGAATGGTCTAGTGGTTTTCCCTACTTTCTTCAATTTAAGTCTGAATTTTGCAATAAGGAGTTCATGATCTGAGCCACAGTCAGCTCCTGGTCTTGTTTTTGCTAACTGTATACAGCTTCTCCATCTTTGGCTGCAAAGAATATAATCAATCTGATTTCGGTGTTGACCATCTGGTGATGTCCAAGTGTACAGTCTTCTCTTTTGTTGTTGGAAGAGGGTGTTTGCTATGACCAGTGCGTTCTCTTGACAAAACTCTATTAGCCTTTGCCCTGCTTCATTCCGTGCTCCAAGGCCAAATTTACCTGTTATTCCAGATGTTTCGTGACTTCCTACTTTTGCATTCCAGTCCCCTATAATGAAATGGACATCTTTTTGGGTGTTAGTTCTAAAAGGTCTTGTAGGTCTTCATAGAACCGTTCAACTTCGGCTTCTTCAATGTTACTGGTTGGGACATAGGCCTGGATTACTGTAATATTGAATGGTTTGCCTTAGAAACGAACAGAAATCATTCTATCGTTTTTAAGACTGCATCCAAGTACTGCATTTCGGACTCTTTTGTTGACCATGATGGCTACTCCATTTCTTATAAGGGAATCCTCCCCACAGTAGTAGATATAATGGTCATCTGAGTTAAATTCACCCATTCCAGTCCATTTTAATTCACTGATTCCTAGAATGTCTACGTTCACTCTTGCCATCTCCTGTTTGACCACTTCCAATTTGCCTTGATTCATGGACCTAACATTCCAGGTTCCTATGCAATACTGCTCTTTACAGCACCGGACCTTTGCTTCTATCACCAGTCACATCCACAACTGGGTATTGGTTTTGCTTTGGCTCCATCCCTTTATTCCTTCTAGAGTTACTTCTCCACTGATCTCCAGTAGCATACTGGGCACCTACCGACCTGGGGAATTCCTCATTCGGTATCCTATCATTTTGCCCTTTGATATTGTTCATGGGGTTCTCAAGGCAAGTATACTGAAGTGGTTTGCCATTCCCTTCTCCAGTGAACCACGTTCCATCAAGAGGCTCTTTAGTTCTTCTTCACTTTCTGCCATAAGTGTGGTGTCATCTGCATATCTTAGATTATTGATATTTCTCCCGGCAATCTTGATTCCAGCTTGTGCTTCTTCTAGCCCAGCGTTCCTCACGATGTTCTCTGCATATAAGTTAAATAAGCAGGGTGACAATATACAGCCTTGATGTACTCCTTTTCCTATTTGGAACCAGTCTGTTGTTCCATGTCCAGTTCTAACTGTTGCTTCCTGACCTGCATACAGGTTTCTCAAGAGGCAGGTCAGGTGGTCTGGTATTCCCATCTCTTTCAGAATGTTCCACAGTTTATTGTGATCCCCACAATCAAAGGCTTTGCCACAGTCAATGAAGCAGAAATAGATGTTTTTCTGGAACTCTCTTGTTTTCTCCATGATCCAGCAGATGTTGGCAATTTGATCTCTGGTTCCTCTGCCTTTTCTAAAACCAACTTGAACATCTGGAAGTTCACAGATCATGTATTGCTGAAGCCTGGCTTGGAGAATTTTGAGCAGGACTTTACTAGCGTGTGAGATGAGTGCAATTGTGCAGTAGTTTGAGCATTCTTTGGCATTGCCTTTCTTAGGGATTGGAATGAAAATGGACCTTTTCCAGTTCTGTGCCATCGCTGAGCTTTCCAAGTTTGCTGGTGTATTGAGTGCAGCATTTTCACAACATAATCTTTTAGGATTTTAAATAGCTCAACTGGAATTCCACGATCTCCACTAGTTTTTTTTGAAGTGATGCTTCAGAAGGCCCACTTGACTTCACATTCCAGGATGTCTGGCTCTAGGTGAATGATCACACCATCGTGATTTTCTTGGTTGTGAAGATCTTTTTTGTACATTTCTGTGTATTCTTGCCACCTCTTCTTAAAATCTTCTGCTTCTGTTAGGCCTTCCCTGGTGGCTCAGAGGGTAAAGCCTCTTTCAACAATGTGGGGGACCCGGGTTCGATCCCTGGGTTGGGAAGATCCCCGGGAGAATGAAATGGCAAGTTCTTTTTTGTACAGTTCTTCTGTGTATTCTTGCCACCTCTTCTTAATAGCTTCTGCTTCTTTTAATCCCTATGATTTCTGCCCTTTATTGAGCGCATCTTTGCATGAAATGTTCCCTTGGTATCTCTAATTTTCTTGAAGAGATCTCTAGTCTTTCCCATTCTCTTCTTTTCCTCTATTTCTTTGCATTGATCACTGAGGAAGCCTTTCTTATCTCTCCTTGCTATTCTTTGGAACTCTGCATTCAAATGGGTATATCTTTCCTTTTCCCCTTTGCTTTTTGCTTCCCCTCTTTTCACAGCTATTTGTAAGGCCTCCTCAGACAGCCATTTTGTTTTTTTGCATTTCTTTTTCTTGGGGATGGTCTTGATTCCTGTCTCCTTTACAGTGTCACAAACCTCCGTTCATAGTTCATCATAGGAAACTATATTAAAAAGGAAATTTCACAAATGAATAACCTAACCTTCCACCTAAGGCACAAGGAAAGAAGAGCAAATCAAACCCAAAGCAAGCAGGCAGATGATATTGAGTGGAAATTCATGGAAAGATTCTAAAAAATGAGAAAAATTGCACAAAATTTTTTTCTATGAAAAGATCCAAGCTCTTAAAGTCATAAGGAAAAAAATGATTCACATTACTAAATCAGGAATAAAATCTGGTCATTGCTATTCAATTACACAAATAAAGGTTATAAAGGCATACTATGATATTCCTGTATGAAAAGAAATTATGGAATGCCAATATTTATTTTTATTCAGGTATAGTTGATTTACAATATTGTATTAGTTTCTGCTGTACAGCATGATGATTCACACTTTCATATGTAGATGCTTATTATTTTTCATATTATTTTCCATTATGTTTTGTTATAGGATATTGAATATAGTTCCCTGTGCTATATAGTAGGTTTTTTTGTTTATCTATTTTATATATAATAGGTTGTATCTGCTAGACCAAAACTCCTAATTATCCCTCCCCACCCTCTTATGATAACCATAAGTTTATTTTCTATGTCTATGAATCTATTTCTGTTCTATAAATAAGCTCATTTATGTCATATTTTATATTACACATATAAGTGATACCATGTGATATTTGTCTTTCTCTTTATGACTTGTTTCACTTATTATGATAATTTCTAGGTTCATTCATGTTGCTTCCAGTGACATGATTATTTTATTCTTTTCTATGGCTGAATAGTATTCTATTATGTGTGTGTGTGTATACACACACACATTCATTTATTGATGGACAGATAGGTTGCTTCCATGTCTTAGCTATTGTAAATACCTCTGCTATGAACACTGAGGTGCAGGTATCTTATCAAGTTAGAGTTTTCTTCAGTGGATTGCTGGAATCATGTGAAACTCTATTTTTAGTTTTTTAAGCAACCTCAATATTGTTTTCTACAGTGACTGCTCCAACTTACATTCACACTAATAGTGTAGAAAAGTTCCCTTTTCACCACACCCTTTCCAGCATTTATTATATTTAAACTTTTTAATGATGACCATCCTTATCAGCATGAAGTAGCACACCATTGTAGTTTTGATTGGCATTCCTTTAATAATTAGTGATATTGAGCACCATTTCATATGCTCATTGGCTATCTCTATATCTTCTTTGGAGAAATGTCTATTTACATCTCCTGACTGCTTTTTTTTTTTTTTTTTACTGATTTGTTTGTTTTGTTATTGAGTTGTCAAAGTTGTTTTTATAATTTGGAAATTAAGCTCTTGTTTGTTGCATCACCTGCAAATACTTTCCTCCAAGTTTGTAGGTTGTCTTTTCACTTTGTTTATGATTTCCTTTGCTGTGCAAGAGCTCGTGTTTGAATAAGTTCCATTTGTTTATTTTTGCTTTTATTTCTATTGTTTGGGAGACTGACCTAAGAAAATATTGATGCATTTTATGTATCATAGAATATTTTGTATATGTTCTCTTCTAGGAGTTTTTAGGCATCATGTCATATTTAAATCTTCAAGCCATCTTGAGTTTATTTTTGTGTATGATGCATGGGTGTGTTCCACTGATCTTTCTGTTTTTGTGCCAGTACCATACTGTTATGATCACTGTAGCTTTGCCATATAGCCTGAAACCAGTGAGCCTGATTCCTCCAGCTACATTTTTCTTTCTCAAGATTGCTTTGGCTTTTCATGTCTCCATTTTTTTTCCAAGCACTTAGATTATTTTTATCATCGCTCTGAATTCTTTTATCCAATAGTTTGCTTATCTCTTGATCATTTAGTTGTTCTTACAAGTTTTTATCTCGATCCTTCTTCTGCAACATATTTCCTTGTCATTTCATTTTGCCAAAATTACTGTGTTTGTGGTCTCCTTTCTACAGGTGGAAGAATCATCAGTTCAGTTCAGTTGTTCAGTCGTGTCCAACTCTTTGCGACCCCATGAATCACTGCACGCCAGGCCTCCCTGTCCATCACCAACTCCCAGAGTTCACTCAAACTCATGTCCATTGAGTCGGTGATGCATAGCTACTCTTCATTCCGGTGCCTAACCCCTGGTGGGTGAGGTTGGTCCAGAGGCTTGTACCATTATCCTCTTGATAGAAGGTGTGATTGGTGTTGTGTTGATCGAGCCTGTATTAGATACTGAGTGGGGCTTCCCTTAGCTCTGTGGTTACCACTGCCCTTTAAGGGAAAAGTCTGCTTCATAGTTGTTGGAGTAGGGCCCCCCAGATCTGTTTTTAAGATGTGATGTGACATAGGTGAGATTTGAGCACTCCCACTCAGAGAGAAGTCATGGAATAGCCCTCCTCTGGAGCTGTTCACCTGTGAGTATGTTCTATTGTTGTCCACTTTCACCCTTTGTGTGGGTTCACAAATTACACTCTTGTTGGCATTGCTCTAAGTCTCACCTTAACTATGGGTGTGTGGGAAATTGGCCCTGGTGATTCTTGGATGTTGTTTTCACCCAGACACTGGTGCAGATCAACTGAGGTCAGGCCCAAGGGCTGCAAAACTTGTGTAGTATTCACGCAATTGTGGGAGCTATGGAGGCAACTTGAACTCTGGTCTGGCCCAATATCCATGTGTAGATGCCCACAACTGCTAAAATCAGATCTATCCCAGTTACAAGAGCACAAGTTCTTTGGGATGTTTCACAGGTGCTGAATTTAGGAAGCCATCAACAGAGGTCTAACTCCAATGTTCATGCAACCAACAGGAGGGATTTCAGCTCTTCTTCCATAGTTCCACAGCTCTTGGTGCTCAGCTATGGCTTTAGCCTTTCCTCTGGGCAGATTTCCTAGTGGGAAGAGCCTCCAGTGCCCTCCCCAGACTCACTCCAGGGACTGAAGTGTGGGTCCTGACACCCACTGGTGGATTTTGTAGTAGTGAGATGTTTTCATGTGTTCCCAAGTGATGGGGGTAGTTCTGGCACCCACTGATAGATTTTCTAGTGGAGAGAGTTATCCATTCCATGCACTCCAGAGATAGCATGAGCTGGTCCTGGAGCCTGTTGGTGGGATTTCTAATGTCAGGAGCTGTCCATGTGCTTCCATGTCAGTGTGGGCAGGTCCTGGGGCTCCCTGGCCAGAAGTCCTAATGGGGAAAGCTGTTTGTGCCCTTCTGTGACAGTGATGGTGGGCCCTGTGGCCCACTGGTAGAATTTCTAATGGAGAAATCTATCTCTGACCTTCTAGGTGAGCCTGGCATCTTCCTGTGGGTCTGGGAGGAGTGGCCAGTGCCAGCTTCTGAAGCTTAAGATGGTGGTAGTGACTCCTCTCTGCACCTAGAAACACTATAGGCTGTGTTTTGTTGCCTGGGAGTGCTCACAAGAATAAAAATTCTTCTGGTGGTCTCACCTCTCTCCTCATGTGCCGCCCTATAATGGTGTCTTGTATCTCTGGTATGTCCAGGATTCTTCTTAGTATACCATCAGTTGCGATGGCCTGACTTCTTCAAACTGTTTCCACACCTAAACCTGATCCTCTCGCTGAGACTGAGATTTGGAGCCTGCGTTTCAGGTCCTGACACACCAACCAACACTGACACCGACAGAGAAGTGCAAGGTGGTAGTGCTGACCCTCTGTGCAGGTTATTTTTCACTTGCCTTCCACAAACAGGTTGCTGCTCTCCCCTCTTAGGCTTGAAAATTCCCATTCCATCCAGTCTAATATCACCACTGTTGAGGGCCTTCCCAAAAGTATGGGAAGTTTTCCTCCTTCAGAGCTCCATATTGAGGGCACAGGCCCTGTCCTGATTCCTTCTTTTTGTTTTTCCTTTTGTTCTACCTCATTATATGGAGGTTTTCTTGTCTTTTGAGGCATCTGAGGTCTTCTGTTGGCACTCAGTAACTGTTTTGTGTGATTTGTTCCACTTGTAGGTGTATTTTCAATATTTCTATAGAGGGAGATGAACTCTGCTTCCTGTTCCTCTGCAATTTTTATCCCATCCCTACTTATCTTTGATTACTATAGCTTTGTAATATTCTATGAAGTCTGGGAGGATTATGCCTCTGATGTAGTATATCCTCAAGATTGCTTTGGCAATTATGGGTCTTTTAAGGTTCCATATAAATTTCAAGATTATTTACTATAGCTTTGTTAACAATGCCATGGGTAATTTAATAGGGATCACATTACCCCGGGAGTACATGTTAAATTTATAGATTGCCTTCAGTAGTTTGGTCATTTCAACAATATTAATTCTTCCAATCCAAGACCATGGGATATTTTTTCCATTTCTTTGAATCATTTTTAATTTCCTTTATCAATATTTTATAGCTCTCAGCATATAAATATTTCACCTCTTCAGTCAGGTTTATTCCTAAGTATTTTTGGATGCAATTTTATAAGGCATTGGGTCTTTTAGATGGCTTCAGCAAAAATTTAGACAAGAGCTAACACCTATCATACTGAAACTCTTCCAGAGAATTGCAGAGGAAGGCAAACTCCAAAACTCATTCTATGAGGTCACCACCACCATAATACTAAAACTAGACAAAGATGTCACAAAAACAAGAAAACAACAGGCCAATATCACTGATGAACATAGATGCAAAAGTACTCAAAAAAATTCTAGCAAACATAATCCAACAACATATTAAAAAGATCAAACCTCATGACCAAATGGGCTTTATCCCAAAGATACAAGGATTCTTCAATATTTTCAAATCAATCAGTGTGATACACTGCATTAACAAACTGAAAGATAAAAATCATATGATTATCCCAATAGATACAGAGAAATCCTTTGACAAAATTCAACAACCATATATGATAAAAAAAAAAAGGAAAAAAAAAAAACCTCTCCAGAAAGCAGGCATATACCTCAACATAATAAAAGCTACATATGACAAACTGACCGCAAACATTATTCTCAATGGTGAAAAATTGAAAGCATTTCCTCTAAATTCAGGAACAAGACAATGGTGCCCACTCTCACCACTACTATTCAACACAGTCTTAGAACTGCCAGCCACAACAATCAGAGAAGAAAAAGAAATAAAAGGAATCCAGATGGAAAAGAAGTAAAACTCTCATTATTTGCAGTTGACTTGACTTTCTACATATAAAACCTGAAAGACACCACCAGAAAATTACTAGAGTTAACCGATGAATACAGTAAAGTTGCAGGATATAAAATTAATATGCAGAAATCCCTTTCATTTCTATAAACTAACAATGAAAAATCAGAAAGAGTAATTAAGGAATCAATCACATTCACCATTGCAATGAAAAGAATAAAATACTTAGGAATAAAGTTGCCTAAAGAAACAAAAGACTTTTATATAGAAAACTATAAAACACTGATGAAAGAAATAAAAGATGACATGAATAGATAGAAAAGTATACAATGTTCATGGATTGGAAGAATAATATAGTGAAAATGAGTATACTACCCAAAGCAAGTAAAGTCATACTCAAAATTCTCCAAGCCAGGCTTCAGCAGTATGTGAACCGTGAACTTCCAGATGTTCAAGCAGGTTTTAGAAAAGGCAGAGGCACCAGAGATCAAATTGCCAACATCCGCTGGATCATGGAGAAAGCAAGAGAGTTCCAGAAAAACATCTATTTCTGCTTCATTGACTATGCCAAAGCCTTTGACTGCGTGGATCACAATAAACTGTGGAACATTCTGAAAGAGATGGGAATCCCAGACCACCTGACCTGCCTCTTGAGAAACCTGTATGCAGGTCAGGAAACAACAGTTAGAACTGGACATGGAACAACAGTCTGGTTCCAAATAGGAAAAGGAGTACGTCAAGGTTGTATATTGTCATCCTGCTTATTTAACTTCTATGAAGAGTACATCATGAGGAACTCTGGGCTAGAAGAAGCACAAGCTGGAATCAAGATTGCTCGGAGAAATATCAATAACCTCAGATATGCAGATGACACCACCCTTATGGCAGAAAGTGAAGAGGAACTCAAAAGCCTCTTGACGAAAATGAAAGAGGAGAGTGAAAAGGTTGACTTGAAGCTCAACATTCAGAAAACAAAGATCATGACATCTGGTCTCATCACCTCACTGAAAATAGATGAGGAAACAGTGGAAACAGTGTCAGACTTTATTTTTTTGGGTTCCAAAATCACTGTGGATGCTGATTGCAGCCATGAAATTAAAAGACGCTTACTCCTTGGAAGGAAAGTTATGACCAACCTAGATAGCATATTAAAAAGCAGAGACATTGCTTTGCCAACCATGGTTCATCTAATCAAGGCTATGGTTTTTCCCGTGGTCATGTATGGATGTGAGAGTTGGACTGTGAAGAAAGCTGATCGACGAAGAATTGATGCTTTTGAACTGTGGTTCTGGAGAAGGCTCTTGAGAGTCCTTTGGACTGCAAGGAGATCCAACCAGTCCATTCTAAAGGAGATCAATCCTGGGTGTTCATTGGAAGGACTGATGCTAAAGCTGAAACTGCAATACTTTGGCCACCTCATGAGAAGAGTTGACTCACTGTAAAAGAGTCTGATGATAGGAAGAATTGGAGGTGGGAGGAGACGGGGACAGCAGAGAATTAGATGGCTGGTTGGCATCACCAACTCGATGGACATGAGTTTGAGTGAACTCAGGGAGTTGGTGATGGACAGGGAGGTCTGGCGTGCTGTGATTCATGGGGTCGCAAAGAGTCGGACACGACTGAGTGACTGAACTGAACTGAACTGAACCCAAAGCAATCTGTAGATACAATGCACTCCCTATCAAACTACCAATGGCATTCTTCACGGAGCTAGAGCAAATAATCTCTCAATTTGTATGGAAACACACATAAGCCTTGAAATAGCCAAAGCATCTCGAGAAAGAATAACGGAACTGGAAGAATAAACCTTCCTGCCTTCAGACAATACTACATAACAACAGTCATCAGGACAGTATTATACTGGCACAAAGACAGACATATAGACCAGTGGAACAAAACAGAAAGTACAGAGAAAAATCCACGTGCCTATGGACTTCTTATCTGGGACAAAGGAGGCAAAAATATACAATGGAGAAAAGTCAGTCTCTTTAACATGTGGTGCTGGGAAAACAGGTCAAACACCTGTAAAAGAATGAAAATAGAACACTTTCAAAATGTATTCTTTTTTAATACTCCATTGTGTATATGTACCACAGCTTTCTTATCCATTCGTCTGCAGATAAAAAGAATACATTTGAACCAGTTCTAATGAGGTGGATGAAACTGGAGCCTATTATACAGAGTGAAGTAAGCCAGAAAGAAAAACACCAATACAGTATAGTAACGCATATATATCGGAGAAGGCAATGGCAAACCACTCCAGTACTCTTGCCTAGAAAATCCAATGGATGGAGGAGCCTGGTAGGCTGCAGTCCGTGGGGTCTCTAAGGGTCGGACACAACTGAGCGACTTCACTTTCGCTTTTTACTTTCACACATTGGAGAAGGAAACGGCAACCCACTCCAGTGTTCTTGCCTGGAGAATCCCAGGGACGGGGGAGCCTGGTGGCCTTCCATCTATGGGGTCACACAGAGTCGGACACGACTGAAGTGACTTAGCAGCAGCAGCAGCAGCAGCAACGCATATATATGGAACTTAGAAAGATGGTAACGATGACCCTGTATACAAGACAGCAAAAGAGACACATGTATAGAACAGTGTTTTGGACTCTGTGGGAGAGGGCGAGGGTGGGATGATTTGGGAGAATAACTTGAAACATGTATATTTTCATATGTAAAATAGATGACCAGTGCAAGTTCGATGCATGAAGCAGGGCACCCAAAGCTGATGCTCTGGGACAACCGAGAGGGATTGGGTAGGGAGGGAGGTGGGAGGGGACTTCAGGATGGTTTGACACATGTGCACCCGTGGCTGATTCATGTGGATGTGTGACAAAATACATGACAATATTATAAAGTAATTATCCTCCAAATAATATATATTAATTAAGAAAAATAAAGTTTTGTGTTTTCCTTTAGTTTTCCCTTTCTGAAATCTCATTGTTCATGTACAGAAATGCAACAGATTTCTGTATATTAATCATGTATCCTTCTACCTTGCTAAACTTGTTTATCAGTTCCAGTAGATTTTTTGCATACTCTTTAGGGTTTTCCATATGTAGTATCACGTCATTTGCATATAATGAGCATTTCAACACTTCTCTTCCAATTTGGATACATTTTATTTCTTTGTTCTGTCTGACTGTTGTGGCTACGACTCCAATACGACACTGAATAGAAGTGGTGAGACTGGGCATCCTTGTCTAACTGTAGGTTTTGGTGGGAAGTCTTTCAGCTTTTCACCATTGAATATTATGTTGGCTGTGGGATTTTTCATTAAGAGTTTTTATTATGTTGTGATATGTTCTCTCTATACACACATTAGGATGCCAACAAATTTAATAACAGATAAAATAGACACATTCTTAGAAAGACACAAGCTACTATATTGATTTTTGATGAAATAGAAAATCTGAATAGATGTATATAAAAAATATAATAAATAATAAAAACTTCCCTAAAAGAAAATCTCAGGACTAATTAGCTTCCCTTGTGAAGAAAGGCAGTGCCAAAGAATGCTCAAACTACCACACAATTGCACTCATCTCACATGCTAGTAAAGTCATGCTCAAAATTCTCCAAGCCAGGCTTCAACAATAAGTGAACCGTGAACTTCCAGATGTTCAAGCATGTTTTAGAAAAGGCAGAGGCACCAGAGATCAAATTGCCAACATCAGCTGGATCATGGAGAAAGGAAGAGAGTTCCAAAAAAACATCTATTTCTGCTTCATTGACTTTGCCAAAGCTTTTGACTGTGTGGATCACAATAAACTGTGGAAAATTCTGAAAGAGATGGGAATCCCAGACCACCTGACCTGCCTCTTGAGAAACCTGTATGCAGGTCAGGAAGCAACAGTTAGAACTAGACGTGGAAAAACAGACTGGTTCCAAATAGGAAAAGGAGTACGTCAGGCTGTATATGGTCACCCTGCTTATTTAACTTCTATGCAGAGTACATCATGAGGAACGCTGGGCTGGAAGAAGCACAAACTGGAATCAGGATTGCCGGGAGAAATATCAGTCACCTCAGATATGCAGAAAGTGAAGAGGAACTCAAAAGCCTCTTGAAGAAAGTGAAAGAGGAGAGTGAAAAGGTTGACTTGAAGCTCAACATTCAGAAAACAAAGATCATGACATCTGGTCTCATCACCTCACGGGAAATAGATGGGGAAACAGGGGAAACAGTGTCAGACTTCATTTTTTTGGGCTCCAAAATCACTGTGGATGCTGATTGCAGCCATGAAATTAAAAGACGCTTACTCCTTGGAAGGAAAGTTATGACCAAACTAGATAGCATATTAAAAAGCAGAGACATTACTTTGCCAACAAAAGTCCGTCTAGTCAAGGCTATGGTTTTTCCCATGGTCATGTATGGATTTGAGAGTTGGACTGTGAAGAAAGCTGATCACTGAAGAATTGATGCTTTTGAACTGTGGTGCTGGAGAAGACTCTTGAGAGTCCCTTGGACTGCAAAGAGATTCAACCAGTCCATTCTAAAGGAGGTCGATTCTGGGTGTTCATTGGAGGGACAGATGCTAAAACTGAAACTCCAATACTTTGGCCACATTATGCGAAGAGTAGACTCAGTGGAAAAGACTCTGATGCTGGGAAGGACTGGGGGCGGGAGGAGAAGGGGGCGACAGAGAATGAGATGGCTGGATGTCGTCACCAACTCGATGGACATGAGTTTCCATGCACTCCGGGAGTTGGTGATGGACAGGGAGGCCTGGAGTGCTGTGTTTAAGGGGTCGCAAAGAGTCGGTCAAGACTGAGCGACTGAACTGACCTGAACTGAACTGTGAAGTTTACCAAACAGTTAAAGAAGAATTAGTACTAATCCTTCTCAAAATCTTCCAATAAAACAGAAGAGGAGAAATCAGTTCATGCCTTATTCATTCTATGAGGTCAGTAGTACCTTACAAGTAAAGTCAGAAAAGATATCACAAGAAATGAAGACAAAACACTAATATCCCTAACAAATATAGTTGCAAAATTCTTTAACAAAACACTAAATGAATCCAGTAATATGCAAAATATATTACATATCATTAAAAATAATACTTATCCCAGGAATGAAAGGTTTGTTTGAACATCCAAAAATCAGTGTTATATACCTCATTAATTAAAAAGAAAATATATAATTATTTCAGTAGATATGGAAGAATAATTTGATGAAATCCAATACAGTACCATTATAAAAATCGCTAAACAAAGTAAGGAATTTGAGAAAGGAATTTCCTCAACATGTTTAAGGACATCTATCAGTAATCCAAATCTAACATCATATTCATGGTGAAAGTGTGAAACTGAGTGTTTCTCCCCTAATATTTGGAACAAAATAGGTATTCATTCTCACTGCTTCTATTCAACATAGTACTAACCTGGGCAAATAGATAAGAAGTACAACTTATTTAAATCAGAAAGAAGGAAATTATCTATATTCAGAGATGACATAATCTTCTGTAAAGAAAACCTTAAGAATTCTACTAAAAATATATAAGAATTAATACTAGAGCTAATTGTTCTAAAGTTAAAACTAAGAAGTAAGGTTACAGTATATAAGATCAACATACAAAAATCAATTATATTTCCATACCCTATGAATAAACAACCTGGAGATGAAATTAATAATATAATTTCGTTTTATAATACTATGACATATATCATATATTATATAATAATATAACTTGATATATGTTACAATAATATAAAAATGAATAAATCAATGAAATGGAAAACTTGTACATTGAAAACTACAAAACATCGTTTAAAGAAATTAAAGATGACCTCAATAATGGAAGTGCATTCCTGATCTTGAAAATGAAAAAAATGAAAATAAATTTAAAGAAGTCTCAATTTTCAATTTCAAAACCTAATACAGGGAACAGTGATCAAGATTGTGTGGTACTAATATGAATGTGAGCTCAGTCACTCAGCTGTGTCAGACTGCCAGACTCCTCAGTCCATGTGATTCCCCAGGCAAGAATCCTGGAGTGGGATGCGATTTCCTTCTCCAAGGGATCTTCTGAACCCAGGGATCAAACCTATATTTCCTGCATTGGCACTGAATTATTTACCCCTGAGCCACGAGGGAAGCCCATTCATATCAATTAGAACTGCTATAATTAAAATAATATTTAAAAAACAAACATACATGAACAACAATAACAAAGAATACAGAAAGTAACGTATTTACAAGGATATGCAGTAATAATTGGAACCCTTATATATTGCTGGTGGGGTTGCAAAATAGTGTATATACTTTGGAAAATAGTCTGTTCATTACTCAAAAGTTAAATTGGAGTTGCCATAGAATCTAGTAACTGTATCCCTACATATTTACTCAAAAGAAATAAAAAAAATTCCACTCATACAAAAAGAAGCTCTTAGTAGCCTTATTCATGATAGTTCAAAATTCAAAACAATCCAAATATTTATCAACTGATGAATGATAAACAAAATGTGGTATATCTAAACAATGAAGTATTACTTGGCATTAAACACATATTAGAGTGGTGATGCACATTACAACATGAACGAATCTTGAAAATATCATCCAAATTGAAAAAAGCTAGTCACTGAATGCCACATATTTTATGATTCCATTTATATGGATGGTTCAGGACAGACAGATCTATACAGACAGAAAGTGCATTATTGATGATTTCGGGCTAGAGGGGTGGAGGGAATGGAGAGTGACTGCTAATGGTTTCCTTTTGACATTCCAATAATGTTCTAAAATGTCTTAAATTTGATTACAGTGATAGTGTACCACTCTGCTTTGTGTACCACTATTACTTTGCCAACAAAAGTCCGTCTAGCCAAGGCTATGGTTTTTCCCGTGGTCATGTATGGATGTGAGAGTTGGACTGTGAAGAAAGCTGATCACCGAAGGATTGATTCTTTTGAACTGTGGTGTTGGAGAAGACTCTTGAGAGTCCTTTGTACCACAAGGAGATCCAACCAGTCCATTCTAAGGGAGATCGATCCTGGGTGTTCATTGGAAGGACTGATGCTGAAGCTGAAACTTCAATACTTTGGCCACCTCATGCGACGAGTTGACTCACTGGAAAAGACTCTGATGCTGGGAAGGGTTGGGGGCTGGAGGAGAAGGGGACGACCGAGAATGAGATGGCTGGATGGCATCACCGACTCTATGGACATGAGTTTGAGTGAACTCCGGGAGTTGGTGATGGACAGGGAGGCCTGGCGTGCTGTGATTCATGGGGTCGCGGAGAGTCAGACACGACTGAGCGACTGAACTGAACTGAACTGTACCACTCTGCAAATAAATATAAAGTTCAGTTCAGTTCAGTTCAGTCACTCAGTCGTGTCCGACTCTTTGCGACCCCATGATTCACAACACGCCAGGCCTCCCTGTCCATCACCAACTCCCGGAGTTCACTCAAACTCATGTCCACAGAGTTGGTGATGCCATCCAGCCATCTCATTCTCGGTCGTCCCCTTCTCCTCCCACCCCCAATCCTTCCTATCATCCGACTCTTTTCCAGTGAGTCAACTCTTCTCATGAGGTAGCCAAAGTATTGCAGTTTCAGCTTTAGCATCAGTCCTTCCAATGAACACCCAGGATTGATCTCCTTTAGAATGGACTGACTCTACACATGGACATCACCAGATGGTCAACACCAAAATCAGACTGACTATATTCTTTGCAGCCAAAGATGGAGAAGCTCTATACAGTTAGCAAAAACAAGACCAGGAGCTGACTGTGGCTCAGATCATGAACTCCTTATTGCCAAATTCAGACTTAAATTGAAGAAAGTAGGAAAAACCACTAGACTATTCAGATATGACCTAAATCAAATCCCTTATGATTATACAGTGGAAGTAAGAAATAGATTTAAGGGTCTAGATCTGATAGATAGAGTGCCTGATGAACTCTGGATGGAGGTTTGTGACATTGTACAGGAGACAGGGACCAAGACCATCCCCATGAAAAAGAAATGTAAAAAAGCAAAATGGCTGTCTGAGGAGGCCTTACGAACAGCTGTGAAAAGAAGAGAAGTGAAAAGCAAAGGAGAAAAGGAAAGATATAAGCATCTGAATGCAAAGTTCCAAAGAATAGCAAGGAGGGATAAGAAAGCCTTCCTCAGTGATCAATGCAAAGAAATAGAGGAAAACAACAGAATAGGAAAAACAAGAGATCTTTTCAAGAAAACTAGAGATATCATGGGAACATTTCATGCAAATATGAAGTTAATGGCATATAAATATTACATATGACCTGCATGTCATACCTTGCCAATTCCCAGCTTAAGTGATAGAAGTCCAATTTCTGGGATAGAGAAGAATGGTAGGTAGAGATTGGGCAATGGTTTGGAGGAATTAATTTTTAAGTCGTTTTCTAACACATAGCACATAAGTAAATCTATGCAAATGTGAAAGGAAGTGAAGTCAGGTAAATTTTCTTAAGTAAATACACATCTAACATTAGACTTAACAGTTTCCCTCTTTTTTCTTTAGTTCCTTCACAGTTCTAAACTACTGAAATACAAGCCCTATACTTGTCAGTGGGAAGATGATGAGACCTCTGTTGTTGTTTCGTTCAGTCATAAAGTCATGCACAACTCTTTGCAACCCCATGGACTGCAATATAACCATCTCATGCTCTTCTGCCCCCTTCTTCTTTTGACTTCAATCTTTTCTGAATCAGAGTCTTTTTCAAAGAGTCAGCTCTTTGTATCAGGGGCAAAAGTATTGGAACTTCAGCTTCAGCATCAGTCATTCCAATGAATATGTAGGGTTGATGTCCACAGGTCTGGAAAAGGTCAGTTTCATTCCAATCCCAAAGAAAGGCAATGCCAAAGAATGCTCAAACTACCGCACAATTGCACTCATCTCACATGCTAGTAAAGTCATGCTCAAAATTCTCCAAGCCAGGCTTCAGCAATACGTGAACCGTAAACTTCCAGATGTTCAAGCTGGTTTTAGAAAAGGCAGAGGCACCAGACATCTAATAGCCAACATCCACTGGATCATGGAGAAAGCAAGAGAGTTCCAGAAGAGCATCTATTTCTGCTTCATTGACTATGCCAAAGCCTTTGACTGTGTGGATCACAATAAACTGTGGAAAATTCTGAAAGAGATGGGAATCCCAGACCACTTGACCTGCCTCTTGAGAAACCTGTATGAAGGTCAGGAAGCAACAGTTAGAACTGGCCATGGAACAACAGACTGGTTCCAAATAGGAAAAGGAGTACGTCAGGCTGTATATTGTCACCCTGCTGATTTAACTTATATGCAGAGTAAATCATGAGGAACGCTGGGCTGGAAGAAGCACAAGCTGGAATCAAGATTGACGGGAGAAATATCAATAACCTCAGATATGCAGACGACACCACCCTTATGGCAGAAGGTGAAGAGGAACTCAAAAGCCTCTTGAAATTTAAAGAAGAGAGTCAAAAAGTTTGCTTGAAGCTCAACATTCAGAAAACAAAGATCATGGCATCTTCATGGGAAATAGATGGGGAAACAGTGGAAACAGTGTCAGACTTTATTTTTTGGGGGGGGGCTCCAAAATCACTGCAGATGCTGATTGCAGCCATGAAATTAAAAGATGCTTACTCCTTGGAAGGAAAGTTATGACCAACCTAGATAGCATATTAAAAAGCAGAGACATTACTTTGCCAACGAAGGTCTCTATAGTCTAGGCTATGGTTTTTCCAGTGGTCATGTATGGATGTGAGAGTTGGACTGTGAAGAAAGCTGATCGCCAAAGAATTGATGCTTTTGAACTGTGGTGTTGAAGACTCTTTAGAGTCCCTTGGACTGCAAAGAGATCCACCCAGTCCATTCTAAAGGAGATCAGTCCTGGGTGTTCATTGGAGGGACAGATGCTAAAGCTGAAACTCCAATACTTTGGCCAAGTCACGCGATGAGTTGACTCACTGGAAAAGACTCTGATGCTGCGATGGATTGGGGGCAGGAGGAGTAGGGGATGACAGAGGTTGAGATGGATGGATGGCATTACCGACTCTGTGGACATGAGTTTGAGTGAACTCAGGGAGTTGGTGATGGACAGGGAGGCCTGGTGTTCATGGGGTCGCAAAAAGTCAGACACGACTGAGTGACTGAACTGAACTCCTTTAAGATTGACTGGTTTGATATTCTAGCTGTCCAAGGGACTCTTGAGAGTCTTCTCCAACACCACAGTTTGGAAACATCAAATCTTAGGCACTCAGCCTTCTTTATGGTCCAGTTCTCACATCTGTACATGACTGCAGAAAAAGCTATAGCTTTGACTATACACACCTTTGTCAGCAAACGGAAGTCTCTACTTTTTATTTTTAAAATTAATTAATTTATTTTAATTGGAGGCTCTTTACAATATTTTAGTGGTTTATGCCATACATAGACATGAATCAGCCATGGGTGTCCATGTGTCCTCCATCCTGAACCCCCTCCCACCTGCCTCCCCATACCATCCCTCAGGGTTGTCCCAGTGCACTGGCTTTGAGTGCCCTGTTTCATGCATCGAACTTGGAGTGGTCATCTATTTCACATATGGTAATACACATGTTTCAATGCTATTCTCTCAAATCATCCTGCCCTTGCCTTCTCCCCCAAAACCTGTTCTTTATATCTGTGTCTCTTTTGCTGCCTTCCTTATACGGTCATAGTTACCATCTTTCTAAATTCCATATATATGCTTTAATATACTGTATTGGTGTTTTTCTTTATGGCTTACTTCACTCTGTATAATAGGCTCCAGTTTCATCCACCTCAATGGAGCTGATTCAAATGTGTTCTATCTAATACCTGAGTAATATTCCATTGTGTATATGTACCTCAGCTTTCTTATCCATTCGTCTACTGATGGACATCTAGGTTGCTTTCATGTCCTAACTATTGTAAACAGTGCTGCGATGAACATTGGTGTACACGTGCCTCTTTCAATTCTGGTTTTCTCGGTGTTTATACCCAGCAGTGGGACTGCTAGAATGTATGGCAGTTATATTTCCAGTTTTTTAAGGAATCTCCACACTGTTCTCCATAGTGGCTGCTCAGTTCAGTTCAGTCACTCAGTCGTGTCAGACTCTTTGTGACCGCATGAACCGCAGCATGACAGGCCTCCCTGTCCATCACCAACTCCCAGAGTATACACAAACTCATGTCCATTGGGTTGGTGATGCCATCCAACCATCTCATCCTCTGCCATCCCCTTCTCCTCCTGCCTTCTTTCCCAACATCAGAGTCTTTTCTCCTCCTGCCTTCTTTCCCAACATCAGGGTCTTTTCAAATGAGTCAGCTCTTTGCATCAGGTGGCCAAAATATTGGCATTTCAGCTTCAATATCAGTCCTTCCAATGAACACCCAAGACTGATCTCCTTTAATATAGACTGGTTGGATCTCCTTGCAGTTTTCATTCCCACCAACACTGTAAGAGTGTTCCTTTTTCTCCACACCCTCTCCAGCATTTATTGTTTGTAGACTTTTTGATAGCCACCATTTTGACTGGCGTGAGATTGTACCTCATTGTGATTTTGATTTGCATTTCTCTGATAATGAGTGATGTTGAGCATCTTTTAATATGTTTGTTAGCCATCTCTATGTCTTCTTTAGAGAAATTTCCAGTTAGTTCTTTGGCCCATTTTTTAATTGGGTCATTTATTTTTCGGTATTTAGCTGCATGTGCTGCTTGTGTGTTTTTGAGATTAATTATTTGTCAGTTGTTTCGTTTGCTATTATTTTCTCCCATTCTGAAGGCTGTCTTTTCACCTTGCTTATACTCTCCTTCATTGTGCAAAAACTTTTAAGTTTAATCAGATCCCATTTATTTATTTTTGCTTTTATTTCCATTATTCTGGGAGGTGGGTCATAGAGGATCCTGCTGTGATTTATGTCAGAGAGTGATTTGCCTATACTTTTCTCTAGGAGTTTTATAGTTTCTGATCTTACATTTACATCTTTAATCCATTTTGAGTTTATTTTTGTGTATGGTGTTAGAACGTGTTCTAGTTTCGTTCTTTTACAAGTAGTTGACCAGTTTTCCCAGCAGCACTTGTTAAGGAGATTGTCTTTTCTCCATTGTATATCCTTGCCTCCTTTGTCAATGATAAGATGTCCATAGGTGAATGGATTTATCTCTGGGCTTTGTATTTTGTTCCATTGATCTGTATTTCTGTCTTTGTGCCAGTACCATACTGTCTCAATGACTGTATCTTTGTAGTATAGTTTGAAGTCAGGCAGGTTGATTCCTCCAGGAAGAAATAGAGAATCTTAACAGACCCATCACAAATCTCTGCTTTTTTATATGTTGTTTAGGCTTGTCATGCGGCTTCCCAGGTGGCACTAGTGATAAAGAATCTGACTGCCATTGCAAGAGACATAATGAGATGTGGGTTTGATCCCTGGATTGGGAAGATCCCTTGGAGGAAGGCATGGCGACCCTCTCCAGTATTCTTGCCATGGATAGAGGAATCTGGGGGGCTACAGTCTGCAGGGTCTCAAAGATTTGGATACAACTGAAGTAATTAACTCGCACAATGCTAGGTTTGTCACAGTTTTTCATCCAAGGAGCAAACATCTTTTAATTTTATGGCCTCAGTCACCATCTACAGCGATTTTAGAGCCCAGAAAATAAAATCTGTCACTGCTTCCATTTTTTCCCCCTTCTATTTGCCATGAAGTGATGGGACTGGATGCCATGATCTTAGATTTTCAATGCTGAATTTTAAGTCAGCTTTTCCACTCTCTTCTTTCACCCTCAAATGGCAAGAAATTATTATGCTATTGTTGGATACCTGAAGAATGAGAAAGTTCATATCCATACTCTGAGAGTGGGCTTGGAACTATTCCAAACTCTCATTGTAACTTCTTATAATAATGTTATTGATAATAATAATAGCTAACATAAATTTAATGCTTACTTAGCACTTTGCTTATATTAATTTTTCATACTGTTCATGGGGTTCTAAGAACAGTAATGAATATATTAACTTATATATGCCTCACAATATCCCCATACAGTAGACTCTATTATTATCCACATTGTACAAATGAGGGCATTCAGACACTGGGAAGTTAAATTGTTTGTCTAAGATTACAGGTGGAACTCTAAAGACTTTGCTTTTAATTATTGTACTACGTGATCATTGTACCTCAAGTTTAGGAAGGATCAAAATGATTAGTGAGGTTGACAATTTTTTCCAAATGTTTTTAAAGCTTTCAAATAATTTGTTTAAATCACTTTTACATAGGAATTATACGTGTAAAACATTTTAACATGGAACTCTTTGAGTTTTTTTTTTTTTAAACCAGGATTTCTGCATTTCCAGATTCCCCCAAAAAATGAAAAAAAAAAAAAAAAACACGATAGCAGGGCTTTTTCAAAGATTTTAGAAACTTTGGTATAGCATAAGTTTTCTTCATTTGCTTAAAGTCTTCTGCAGCATCTCTGCTTTAGTAGGCTTAAGGAGACATAATAGACTGGGTAGCTCAAAAAATAGATATTTATTTTCTCATAGCTCTGGAGCCTGGAAAGTCCCGGATCCAGATTCTGGCAATATTTAGGATTCAGTTTCTGATGAGAGCTTTCTTCCTGGTTTGTAAATAGTTGCATTCTCACTGTGTCTTCACAAAGCGAGAGAGACAGAGACAGAGAGAAAGGGAGAAGGCACTCTGGTATCGCCTCCTCTTTTTATAATGTCACCAGCTCCATTGGATAAAGGACACATCTTTTTAACTTCATTTAACTTTTAACATCCCCATCACAGGCCAGCCTCATCTACAAATATTATCACATTGGGGATTATGACTTCAACATATGAATTTTGTAGAGGCGTCAATTCACTGCACAGCAATTCCCATTATGAATATTCTAGCTTCTACTTTCATAACTTCTGGGGCACAAGGAACTCATTTGCTTGCCTAGCTTGTCTTTTTAAATTTTGACATAAATAACTGCTTGAATGTTTCTTTTTCTAACATTTAGGAAGCATATGTCTCTTGGAAATTTGCATTTATGGCTTCCTGATCTCCCTTTAGAATTGTGTTAAACAATCTGCTTATGTAAATGGTTTGTTCTGTAGCTGATGTATAGTTGTTTCTGAATAAGATATTGTTATTCTTGTGTATAACAGCCATTGACTATTTCGGAGAAGGCAATGGCAACCCACTCCAGTACTCTTGCCTGGAAAATCCCATGGGCTCTTCTCTACCAGGTGGAGCCTGGTAGGCTGCAGTCCATGGGGTCGCTAAGAGTCAGACACGACTGAGAGACTTCACTTTCACTTTCATGCATTGGAGAAGGAAATGGCAGCCCACTCCATTGTTCTTGCCTGGAGAATTCCAGGGACGGCGGAGCCTGGTGGGCTTCCGTCTATGGGGTGGCACAGAGTCGGAAACGACTGAAGTGATTTAGCAGCAGCAGCATTGACTTATTTAAAGATAGAGGGCATGTGTTCCATTCCAAATTCCCAGACTCTGCACACTAAACTTCCTCAGTTCTTTCAACTGTCTTATCTGGCACCTTTTTATTTTGATATATGTTCTCTTCTTATTGTAGTCTCTCTTCAAATTTTGGCCACCTGAACTTTATAAACAGTGAGTAGTTAGAGTTGACTAACTCAGAGTAGAATGTAAGTATCACCTCCATCATTCTAGATAGTTTATTTTCATTAATTCAGCCTAAGATGGAATTTATTTTTTGTTATTGATGATGATTATTGCTCACTCTTCACTGATCCTGTGCTAAGTGTCAGGTGAAATTCCTCAGTCTTTACTTCATATGATGCTGCTTAGCCACATTGCTCCTCTTCTCTAAGTGATCGATTACATTTTTGAATATAGAGTAAGGCAAGGAATTTTTCCTATTAAAAACCTACCTTATCAGAGCCATTCCTGTTTAAGATGCTCTTGGATCTGCAATGATGAGCCTTTTCTGAAGCTCAGTCACAGTTTCAAGCTTGTAGTAGGCATCTAATGCTATACAGAGAAATCCTAAGCCAAAATGAGAGATATATATGGTTTCCTTGTTACATGATGCTGTCAGATTATGTCTGCCTACATTTAGTTACTTAAGCAACAACTGAAGTAAAATGTAGATCTAAAATGATGTGAAGTGTCTGATACAGTCTCATATTTAACTAACTTTGTGACTTTGAGCAATTCTCTTAGGTATTTAAATCATCTGTGGTTCATTTTCCTCATGTATAAGAGAGTATAATAATATCGGCTTTCCTGGAGGCTCAGTGGTACAAAATCCACCTGCCAATGCAGGAACCACAAGTTCAATCCCTGGATCAGGAAGATCCTCTGAGAAGGAAATGGCAATCCACTCCAGTATTCTTGCCTGGAGAATCCCATGGTTCGAGGAGTCTGGTGGGCTGCAGTCCATGGGGTCACAAAAAGAGTCAGACATGACTTAGCAACTAAGCAATAATAATATCTGTTCTACTTATTTTCCAGGACTATTATGAATATAGCATATCACCACTTGTGGATAGCCTACCTAAGAATTAGGCCAAATCAGAGGAAATAAGAATTAAGATATGACCAAAAAAAAAAAAAATAGCTCTGTTTTGATAGTCTGAGAACCTAAGTACAGCAATGCTTGAAGTCCTGGAAATTCCAGGTACATAAGCTAACACAATTTTTATTTTTATTTATTTTTTTAAATTTTTATTTAATAAATGGTACAAAGCACAATGCCAAAAACATTAACAGTTAAAATTTCACCAAATGAAAAAAATACTATAGAATACACAGTTATAAAATGCTACATTAAGTTATTTTACAACTGCCTCAAGCTGCAAAAAGAAAAAAAAAAAAAACAATACCACACCTAAGTTATCTCTCTCTCAAAGTAATGCCATTTATGTTATAAACCATGAGCACCCCATCAAAAGACGGGAACTGCTTTTAACTGTATCACTTTGCTATACACCTGAAAGAAACACAGCACTGAAAATAAAATATAGTACAATATAAAATAAAATTAAGTAACAGACCTTTGGGGCTTTACACCAAGTTAGAGTTCCTATCAGAGGGATAACAGCACCACAGCCATACTGAATCCTCATGAAGGAGGCACATGAATGACCGGATTACAAGAGTTCCAGGAATGAGAGCTGCTCACTTCCCAGAAACTACAGCTCACAGAAAACCAACAAAGGCATGAGATACAGACCATTTACTTATGAATGTGTAAAACTCAAGAAAATCCACATTATTCCTACAACATGTTGAAAGTGCTTCAGAATTCACACAATACTAATTTTCTTTTGGTTCTGGTTAAATTATATATACCAGTTTATAACAAATGGTAAAATCTGTAATTCTGTTCAACGTTTTTTTTTTTTTTTTTGAACAGAGGAAAATTTATGCGTCGAACCTGGACTGGTCACTTATGATAATATACATGCTACAATTCCATTCTCTCCAATCATTCCACCTTCACCCTCTCCCACAGAGTCCCAAAGACTGTTCTAAATGCCTATGTCTCTTTTGCAGTCTCTTATACAGGGTTCAGGTTACCATTTTTCTAAATTCCATATATATGCGTTAATATACGGTATTGATGTTCTTCTTTCTGGCTTACTTCACTCTGTATAATTGGCTCCAATTTCATCCACCTCATTAAAACTGATTCAAATGCATTCTTTTTGATGGCTGAGAAATACTCCATTGTGTATATGTACCAAAGCTTTCTTATCCATTCATCTGCAGATGGACATCTAGGTTGCTTCCATGTCCTGGCTATTATAAACAGTGCTGCAATGAACATTGGAGTACATGTGTCTCTTTCAATTCTGGTTTCCTCGGTGTGTATGCCCAGGAGTGCGATCGCTGGATCATATGGCAGTTCTATTTCCAGTTTTCTGAGGAATCTCCACACTGTTCTCCATAGTGGCTGTACTAGTTTGCATTCCCACCAACAGTGTAAGAGGGTTCCCTTCTCTCCACACCCTCTCCAGCACTTATTGCATGTAGACTTTTGGATAGCAGCCATTCTGACTGGTGTGAAATGGTATCTCATTGTGGTTTTGATTTGCATTTCTCTGATGATGAGGGATGTTGAGCATTTTTTCATGTGTTTATTAGCCATCTTTATGTCTTCTTTGGAGAAATGTCTGTTTAGTTCTTTGGCCCATTTTTTGATTGGGTCACTTAGTTTTCTGGAATTAAGCTGCAGGAGCTGCTTGTATAATTTGGAGATTAATCCTTTATCAGTTGCTTCATTTGCTATTATTGTTCAACGTTTTAAAAGATTACTTAGGAATACTTTCTTGTATTTCTATGCCACCTTTATAGTTCTGGTTTCTCATTTCTTAATTAGTATATTCAGCATGCAGGTTCTATCCCAGGCTAATTTATACACTTCCGGAAGGAACGGCCTCTTAAATCCACAGAGTGTTGATGTGGGGAACCCCCAACCATATCAGATTCATTTCACATATGATATTATATATATTTCAATCCATTGTCCTAATTAACCCACCCTCGCCCTCTCCCACGGAGTCCAAAAAACTGCTCCATACATCCGAGTCTCTGCTGTTGTCTCGTAAATAGGGTTGTCATTATCCTCTTGCTATATTCCATATATATGTGTCAATATACTGTATTGGTGTTTTACTTTCTGGCTTACTTCACTCTGTACAATAGGCTCCAGTTTCATCCACCTCATTAGAACTGATTCAAATGTATTCTTTTTAATTGCTGAGTAGTACTCCATTGTGTAAATGTACCACAGCTTTCTTATCCATTCGTCTGCTAATGGACATCTAGGTTGCTTCCGTTTCCTGGCTATAATAAACAGTGCTGCAATGAATATTGGGGTACATGTGTCTCTTTCAATTCTGGTTTCCTCGGTGTGTATGCCCAGGAGTGTGATTGCTGGGTCGTATGGCAGTTCTATTTCCAGATTTTTAAGGAATCTCCACACTGTTCTCCATAGTGGTTGTACTAGTTTGCATTCCCACCAACAGTGTAAGAGGGTTCCCTTCTCTCCACACCCTCTCCAGCATTTATTGCTTGTAGACTTTTGGATAGCAGACATTCTGACTGGAATGAAATGGTACCTAATTGTGGTTTTCATTTGCATTTCTCTGATTATGAGGGATGTTGAGCATTTTTTCATGTGTTTGTTAGCCATCAGTATGTCTTCTTTGGAGCAATGTCTGTTTAGTTCTTTGGCCCATGTTTTGATTGGGTCATTTATTTTTCTGGAATTGAGCTGCAGGAGTTGCTTGTATATTTTTGAGATTAATCCTTTATCAGTTGCTTCATTTGCTATGATTTTCTCCCATTCTGAAGGCTGTATTTTCACCTTGCTTATAGTTTCATTTGCTGTGCAGAAGCTTTTAATTTTAATTAGGTCCCATTTTTTTATTTTTGCTTTTATTTCCAATATTCTGAGAGGTGGGTTATGAACACATTTTTTAAAAATCCAGTTTAATTGGGTTTCTTACATATGAAAGTGTCCTGAATAAAACACGTAGGGTAGGGCAGAGGTTGATTTGATCTAGATAATAATTGAGATGATAATCCCTGAGGGTTCAAGTGTCTATACTTCTTTTCCTTAATCAAGGCATATGGAAGGTAGAGGAAAGAAATAGCAATGAGACACACCTGGAGGTTCCAAAAAGGGGGAAATGACTTTGAATTTATCTATTGAGTATTCTGTTAATTATTTGAGAGGGAGCATGGCCTTTTGGGACAGGGAACCAGGGATTCACCTTCCCCCTACATAGTGGTGAGGGGAGCAGCTTTTCACTACTACATCATTTACATCTTACTAAGCTAATATTTTCATACAGAATGCCATACTCTCTAGGTTGAAGAATGTGCTTTCTTCAACATTTCCTTTACCTTTTGCCATTTCTCCTCTTCTGCCCTTACTCATATCTGAAAGTACCTGCATAAACCTGTATTCAACACACTGAGCATCCCCTTTTCCACCCACAGTGACCCTCACAAAGATAACATAGAGGGGATAGAGATTAAGAGAGATTTATTTCTTATGAGACACAAAATAATTTCCACAGAGCTCATCCTGATTATACTGTACTGGATGAGATTTTTAACTCTCTTGGCTTTAATTCCCTCACCTGTGAAATGAGGAGATTGGACGGTTTAGTGGCTTGTAACCATTTTGGGGGATTACTATCTGAAAACTCTCAACTCACTAAGCTTTTCCTGCCAGATTGCACTTCCTGAGAGCAGATAGTCCAAGGTGGCCCAAGTCTCATCCAAGTATCAGATTAAAATATGGACTTTCTCCCCACAAAAGTGCATGTATGTTTGCACACAAAAATGTTATAAATACTTTCAGAAAATCCAGAACTTTCTGAAGTTCCTGCATGGCTCACCAATAAAAGCTCATGCACAGAAATATATTTAAGAATTCATTTACTCCAGTACTTTTTCTCTTAAGTGGTCAGCATGCTTGGCCCAAGGAAAAATTATGTGTGGACACCCACACCCTTTCCATTCCTTTTCAGTCTCCCTTTCCTGTTAATTGTCCTGAAACTGCCAGGGTCTCTACTTAGAACAGATTTGCTTGACTAACCTACACAAAGTATGGAATATGAGGCTATCTATGCATGCTATGCTTCTCAACAGAGTTTGCTTTTGCAAAAAGGACACAGAAGAGGAATAACAACAACAAAAACATTTCTGAAATGCTAACTTTTCAGATCTGGTGGCAGGTTTGTGAATGCTATAATATTTGAGTGCTATAATATTTGCACTGAGTTTTACATTATGCAAGATAAATTACTTTCTAGTCTGTTTATGCATAAGGGTGTTTCTTTCTCTGTTAGTCATTGTCCATGTGTGTATGTCTGAATACAGGTTGTATAAAGTGATCTTGGTGGGCTTCAGCTGAATCCCTTAAAATCCCATGGACGGAGGGGCCTGGTAAGCTGCAGTCCATGGGGTCACTACAAGTCAGACATGACTGAGTGACTTCACTTTCACTTTTCACTTTCACACATTGGAGAAGGAAATGGCAACCCACTCCAGTGATCTTGCCTGGAGAATCCCAGGGATGGGGGAACCTGGTGGGCTGCCGTCTATGGGGTCACGCAGAGTCAGACATGACGGAAGTGACTTAGCAGCATCAGCAGTACAGTAGCTATCCTTCCTAACTGTGCATGCATGTGTGTTTAGTCGCCTCAGTCATGTCTGATTCTTTGCGACTTCTGTCCATGGGATTTTCCAGGCAAGAATACAGGAGTGGGTTGCCGTGCCCTCATCCACAAGATCTTCCTAACCCAGGGATAGAGCCCAAGTTGCCTGCATTGCAGGGAGATTTTTTTACCACGAGTCAGCAGGAAAGCCCACCCTTCCTAATTACTTATGCTAATTATATGGACATAAAATAAGAAACAATAAAATCACCTTTGCTCTGGATGCTGGTTAGAGTGTGTAGATCTTTTACTTTGTTCCCTTGGGTGCTGTTTTTATTGGGAAATCCAATGCTCATTTACGTCTACACTGTTGATTTTAGTATGATATTCTTGGATATTTTCAAAATGATAAAATAGGCTCCCTTCAGGCCCTAAACATGTCCTAACACATGATAACCACCATTTATTACTTTTAACACTGTGTTCTTGACCATATATCTTTATTATCTAGATAAAGGATGAAATTCAATGAACAAATTAAACTTTACTACTTTGGTTTCTAAATGAGTATGATCTTGAATAAATTGGCTCTTTTTATTTGGCCACTGGACTATTTGTCTGGAATAGAAACAACTTTCCACTAATTCCCCTCTACTTTTTTGTTAGATTCAGTATACTTCTGTAATGTGAATACTGTTTTATCACCTTCTTCCATGATTAAGTAAAAAACTTTACCCCCAAAAAACACAAAGATACAGGTATCTGAAATAAATGAAAATTTTGGCAAAGAAGGAAGGAGTTGAGTAGATTATCTACCTTAAGACTGCTTGAAATTTTGGTATTTAGAGATATATTTCAGTCCTTTTAGAACTACTTGGGAGTTCCCTAAATATGGAATTTCATTTATGCCATAATCCCATAATACCTAGACTATGACAATTTTTCTTTTGGCCTTGAACATCTCATGAATGTACACTTATAAGTACTTTTATTGTCTCTATATTTATAATGATTAATAGAATTTGGTTGAAATATTAAACTTTGCCAACAGGTACCACTATATCCTGAGAATCAATAATGATATTCTCTCTCCTGAAATCTTAATTTCAAAACTCCAAATCAATCCTCAGCATTTCTTGACTATCAAAACTGTGTAACTTGGGGAAAGTTAGTTAACATCTCTGAATCTGTCTTTTTCCAACTATAAATTAGGGACAAATAGTACATAAGATATTAGGTTGTTTTGATAAGTAAATAATGAATGTAAAACAGATATTATAGTGCCTGGAACATTGCCAAACCTCAGGTTATGAAATATCCTCCTCTTTCACATCAAAAAGTGCTTTACTTAAAGTAGGAATGAGTATAATTAATATTTTAACTGATAACTCTCCCAGGAAAACAATTTAGGTACCTATTTTTAATGTATTTAATCTGTTAATTGCAGATTAAAACACATTTTATTTATACATTTATAAATGATGATGTGTTATTTTCATGAATGATAATGCAAATACATAAAAAGGTATAAAACTTTCTGCAGATTATTCAATGCTAAAACAAATTCTAGCAATGAATGAATCACAGCCAATGAAAGTTTAAGCTAATGAAAAATCTTAGAAAGGGAGAACCCTTGGTATTTAAAACTGCAGATATGAAAAACTATATTAATGATAATCTATATTATACCATGTAATATTTTATGTACAACACAACAGAAATGTTAAATTGAAACTTAGTAATTTTAGAATTGTGAGGTAAATTACCTCATGATGAAATATTTATTAAAAGGAAAATTATCTCCTTGAAGTAATCATAAGAGCTCAAACCTTTACTTCCACATTAGTATATTTTATATTTCAGAATTAAATTTTTGAGAAAGAATAAAGAACTATCTTGATCTGTGGATCTGTTACCTTAGTTTGAACGAGCTTGACTTTCTTTAAGTAAATCTAACTCAAAATAACCACTCCTTATATGACTGAGTGACTAACACTTTCACTTTATATGCACACACACACATACTTACACACACACACACACAAATGCATAGTTGTTCAGTCAACAAGTCATGTCCAACTCTCTGGGACCCAACGAATTGCATCACACCAGGCCTCCCTGTCACTCACCATCTCCCAGAGTTTGCCCAAGTTCATGTACATTGAATCAGTGATGCCATACAAACATCTCATCCTCTGTCAACCCCTTCTTCTCCTGCCTTCAATCTTTCCCAGCATCAGGGTCTTTTCCAATGAGTCAGTTCTTTGCATCAGGAAAGACCATAGCCTCAACTATATAGAACTTTGTCAGCAAAGTGATGTCTTTGCTCTCTAATACACTGTCTAGGTTTGTCATAGCTTCCCTGCCAAAAAGTAGTTGTCTACTAATTTCAGGGGTGCAGTCACCATCTGCAGCGATTTTAGAGCTCAAGAAGAGGAATCTGTCATTGCTTCCACCTTTTCCCATTCTATTTGCCATGAAGGGATGGGGCCGGATGCCATGATCTTAGATTTTTTTTAATATTGAGCTTTAAGCTGGCGTTTTCACTCTCCTCTTTCACTCTCATCAAGAGGCTCCTTAGTTCTTCTTCAATTCCTGCCATTAAAGTGGTATCATTTGCATATCTGAGGTGGTTGATATTTCTCCCGGCAATCTTGATTCCAGCTTGTAACTCATCCAGCCCAGCATTTTACATTATGTGCCCTGCCTGTAAGTTAAATAAACAGGATGGCAATAAACAGTCTTCTCATACTCTTTTCTCAATTTTGAACCAGTCAGTTGTTCTATATAAGGCTCTAACCGTTGTTTCTTAATATGCATAATGGTTTCTCAGGAGACAGGCAACATGGTCCGGTGTTCCCATCTCTTTAAGAGTTTTCCAAAGTTTGTTATGATCCACACAGTCAAGGGCTTTAGCACAGGCGATGAAACAGAGGCAATTTTCTTTTTTGGAATTCCCTTCCTTTCTCTATGATCCAGCAAATGTTGGCAATTTGATCTCTGGTTCCTCTACCTTTTCTAAACCCAAATTGAACATCCAGAAGTTCTCATTTCATGTACTGCTGAAGCCTAGCTAGAAGGATATTCAGCATAACCTTACCAGCATATGAGATGAGTGCAACTGTCAGGTAATTTGAACATTCTTTAGTATTGCCCTTCTTGGGAATTGGGATGAAGATTGACCTTTTCCAGTCCTGTGGCCACGGCTGAGTTTTCCAAATTTGCGGGCATACTGAGTACAGCACTTTACCAGCATCATCTTTTAGGATTTTAGATAGCTCTGCTGGAATTCCATCATCTCCACTAGCTTTGTTGGCAGCAGTACCTCCTAAGGCCCAATTGACTTCATACTCCAGAATGTCTGGCTCTGGCTGAGTGACCACACCATCCAGGTTATGCAGGTAAACTTGTACAACTGTTTTAATAGTTCTTCTGTGTATTCTTGCCATCACTTCTTGATCTCGTCTTCTTCAATCAGGTCTTTACTGTTTCTGTCCTTTTTGTGCCCATCTTTGGATGAAATGCTACTTTGATATCTCAAATTCTTAAAGAGCTCTCTCATCTTCCCCCCTCTGTTGTTTTCTTAATTTCTTTGCATTGTTCATTAAATAAGGCCTTCTTGTCAATCCTTACTATTCTCTGGAGCTTTGCGTTCAGTTGGGTTTACCTTTCCTTTTCTCCGTTTCTTTTGGCTTATCTTCCAAGAGGAGCTACCCCTCGCCCAAGGTCAGGGGTGGTGGATGAGAAGAGCTACCCCACATCTGAGGTCGGGGTGGCAACCGAGAGGAGCTACCCTACGTCGAAGTAGCAGTGGCTGTGCGGGCACTGGAGGGCTGAAAGGAGCTACTCCACGTTCAAGGTCAGGAGGGGAGGCTGTGAGGAGATACCCCTGGTCTAAGGTAAGAGGAACCCAAGTAAGACAGTAGGTATTGCGAGAGGGCATCAGAGGTCAGACACACTTAAATCATGATCACAGAAAACTTGTCAATCTGATCACATGGACCACAGCCTTGTCTAACTCAATGAAACTAAGCCATGCCATGTGGGGCCACCCAAGACGGGCGGGTTGGGCGGGTCATGGTGGAGAGATCTGACAGAATGTTGTCCACTGGAGAAGGGAATGGCAAACCACTTCAGTATACTTGCCTTGAGAACCCCATGAACAGTATCAAAAGGTAAAATGATAGGATACTGAATGAGGAATTCCCCAAGTCGGGAGGTGCCCAATATGCTATTGGAGATCAGTGGAGAAATAAATCCAGAAAGAATGAAGGGATGGAGCCAAAGCAAAAACAATACCAGGAGTGGATGTGACTGGTGATAGAGACAAGGTCTGATGCTGTTAAGAGCAATATTGCATAGGAACCTGGAATGTTAGGTCAATGAATCAAGGCAAATTAGAAGTGGTCAAACAGGAGATGGCAAGAGTGAATGTCGACATTCTAGGAATCAGTGAACTAAAATAGACTGGAATGGGTTAATTTAACTCAGATGACCATTATATCTACTACTGTGGGCAGGAATGCCTTAGAGGAAATGGAGTAGCCATCATGGTCAACAAAAGAGTCCAAAATGCAGTACTTGGATGCAATCTCAAAAACAACAGAATGATTTCTGTTCGTTTCCAAGGCAAATCATTCAGTATTACAGTAATCCAAACCTATGCCCCAACCACTAAAGCTGAAGAAGCTGAAGTTGAACGGTTCTATGAAGACTTACAAGACCTTTTAGAACTTACACCGAAAAAAGATGTCCTTTTCATTATAGGGGACTGGAATGGAAAAGTAGAAAGTCAAGAAACACCTGGAATAACAGGTAAATTTGTTCTTGGAGCACGGAATTAATCAGGGCAAAGGCTAATAGAGTTTTCCCAAGAGAATCCATGGGTCATAGTAAACACCCACTTCCAACAACACAAGAGAAGACTCTACACATGGACATCACGAGATGCTGAACACCGAAATCAGACTGATTATATTCTTTGCAGCCAAAGATGGAGAAGCTCTATACAGTTAGGAAAAACAAGACCAGGAGGTGGCTGTGGGTCAGATCATGAACTCCTTATTGCCAAATTCAGACTTAAATTGAAGAAAGTAGGGCAAACCTTTAGACCATTCAGATATGACCTAAATCAAATCCGTTATGATTATACATTGGAAGTGAGAAATAGATTTATGGTACTAGATCTAATAGAGTGCCTGATGAACTATGGACAGAGGTTCGTGACATTGTACAGGAGACAGGGATCAAGACCATCTCAATGGAAAAAAAAGTGCAGAAAAGCCAAATGGCTGTCTTGGGAGGCCTTACAAATAGCTGTGAAAAGAAGAGAAGTGAAAAGAAAAGGAACAAAATAAGCATCTGAATACAGAGTTCCAAAGAATAGCAAAAAGAGATAAGAAAGCCTTCCTCAGTGATCAATGCAAAGAAATAAGGAATACAACATAGTAGGAAAGACTAGAGATCTCTTCTGGAGAAGGCAATGGCAACCACTCCAATACTTTTGCCTGGAAAATCCCATGGACCAAGGAACCTGGTAGGCTGTGGTCCATGTGATCTTTAAGGGTCGGACACGATTGAGCGACTTCACTTTCACTTTTCACTTTCATGCATTGGAGAAGGAAATGGCAACCCATTCCAGTGTTCTTGCATGGAGAATCCCAGGGACGGGGAAGACTGTTGGGCTGCCGTCTATGGGATCGCACAGAGTTGGACACAACTGAAGCTACTTAGCAGCAGCAGAAATCTCTTCAAGAAAATTAGAGATTCCAAGAGACCATTTCATGCAAAGATGGGCTCGATAAAGGACAGAAATTGTATGGACCTAACAGAAGCAGAAGATATTAAGAAAAGGTGGCAAGAATACACAGAAGAACTGTGCAAAAAAGATCTTCCAGACCAAGATAATCATGATGGTGTGATCACTCACCTAGAGCCAGACATCTTGGAATGTGAAGTCAAGTGGGCCTTAGAAAGCATCACTACGAACAAAGCTAGTGGAGGTGATGGAATTCCAGTTGAGCTATTTCAAATCTTGAAAGATGATGCTGTGAAAGTGCAGCACTCAATATGCCAGCAAATTTGGGAAACGCAGCAGTGGCCACAGGACTGGAAAATGTGTTTTCATTCTAATCCCAAGGAAAGGCAATTCCAAAGAATGTTCAAACTACTGCACAATTGCACTCATCTCACATGCTAGTAAAGTCATGCTCAAAATTCTCCAAGCCAGGCTTCACCAATACGTAAACCGTGAACTTCCAGATGTTCAAGCTGGTTTTAGAAAAGGTAGAGGAACCAGAGATCAAATTGCCAACATCCACTGGATCATGGAGAAAGCAAGAGAGTTCCAGGAAAACATCTATTTCTGCTTCACTGACTATGCCAAAGCCTTTGACTGTGTGGATCACAATAAACTGTGGAACATTCTGAAAGAGATGGGAATCCCAGACCACCTGACCTGCCTCTTGAGAAACCTGTATGAAGGTCAGGAAGACACAGTTAGAACTGGCCATGGAACAACAGTCTGGTTCCAAATAGGAAAAGGAGTATGTCAAGGTTGTATATTGTCAACCTGCTTTTTTAAATTATATGCAGGATACATCATGAGAAACACTGGGATGGATGAAGCAAAAGCTGGAATCAAGATTTCCAGGAGAAACATCAATAACCTCAGATATGCAGATGACACCACCCTTATGGCAGAAAGTGAAGAGGAACTCAAAAGCCTCTTGATGAAAGTGAAAGAGGAGAGTAAAAAAGTTTGCTTAAATCTCAACATTCAGAAAACAAAGATCATGGCATCTGGTCCCATCACTTCATGGGAAATAGATGGGGAAAATTTGGAAACAGTGTCAGACTTTATTTTTTGGGGCCTCCAAAATCACTGTGGATGCTGATTGCAGCCATGAAATTAAAAGACGCTTACCTCTTGGAAGTAAAGTTATGACCAACCTGGATAGCATATTAAAAAGCAGAGATATTACTTTGCCAACAAAAGTCCATCTAGTCAAGGCTATGGTTTTTCTTGTGGCCCTGTATGGATGT
The DNA here is from genome assembly GCF_049115385.1 of Moschus berezovskii. NCBI lineage: Eukaryota > Metazoa > Chordata > Mammalia > Artiodactyla > Moschidae > Moschus > Moschus berezovskii. Next base: position 68,616,555 of record NC_142488.1, read on the forward strand.
GAGAGTTGTACTGTGAAGAAAGCTGATCACCGAAGAATTTATGCTTTTGAACTGTGGTGCTGAAGAAGACTCTTGAGAGTAACTTGGACTGCAAGGAGATCCAACCAGTCCATTCTAAAAGAGATCAGTCCTGGGTGTTCATTGGAAGGACTGATGCTAAATCTGAAACTCTAATACTTTGGCCATCTCATGTGAGGAGTTGACTCACTGGAAAATCTCTGATGCTGGGAAGGATTGGAGGCAGGAAGAGAAGGGGACGACAGAGAATGAGATGGCTGGATGACATCACCAACTCGATGGACATGAGTTTGAGCAAACTCCAGGATTTGATGATGCACAGGGATGCTTGGTGTGCTGTGATTCATGGGGTCGTAAAGAGTTGGACATGACTGAGGGACTGAACTGAAGTGAACTGACTGATATTCTTAGCTGTTTGTAAAGCCTCTTCAGACACCTACTTTACCTTCTTGCATTTCTTTATCTTTGGGTTGGTTTTTTTCACTACCTCTTGTTCAATAGTATGAATCTATTTCCATTGTTCTTCTGGCACTCTGTTTAGTTCTAATCCCTTGAATGTATTTGTCACCTCCACTGTGTATTCACAGGGGATGTGATTTAGGTCATATCTGACTGGCCGGGTTTTTTTTTTCCCCTGCTTTCTCTAATTTAACCCTGAATTTTGTTATAAGGAGCTGATAATCTGAGCCACAGTCAGCTCCAGGTCTTGTTTTTACTGACTGTATACAGCTTCTCCATCTTTGTCTACAGAGAATGCAATAGATCTGATTTTAGTATTGACCGTTTGGTTATGGCCGTGTGTAGAGTCATTTCTTGTGTTGTTGAAAAAGGGTGTTTTATATCACCAGTGTGTTCTCTTAGCAGAATTCCCTTAGTCTTTCCCCTGTCTCATTTTACACTCCATGGCCAAACTTCCCTGTTATTCCAGATATCTTTTGAATTCCTTATTTTCCTTTCAAATTCTCTATGATGAATGGGACATCTTTTTTCTTGTTAGTTCCAGGATGTTTTGTAGGTCTTCATAGAACTGATCAACTTCAGTTTCTTCAGCATCCATGGTTGGGGTATAGGCTTGGATTACTGTGATATCGAATGATTTGCCTTGGAAATGAACAGAGATTATTCTGTCGTTTTCAAGATTACATCCAAGTACTGTATGTCAGATTGTTTGTTGATTATGAGGGCTCCTCCATTTCGTCTGAGGAATTCTTGCCCACAGTAGTAGGTATAATGGTCATCTGAATTAAAATCACCCATTCCCATCCATTTTAGTTCACTGATTACTAAGATGTTGATGTTTACTCTTATCATCTCCTGCTTGACTATGTCCAATTTACCTTGATTCATGAACCTAACATTACAAATTCCTATACAATCCTGTTCTTACAGCATTGAATTTAACTTTTATCATCAGTCACATCTACAACAGAGCATTGTTTCCACTTTGGCCCAACTGCTTAATCCTTTCTGGAGCTTTTAGTAATTGTCCTCTGCTCTTTCCAGGTAGCCTATTGGACACCTTCCTATCTGGGAGGCACAACTTTCAGTGTCTTTTTTTTTTTTTGGTCCTTTTTATACAGTTCATGGGGTTCTCTTGGGAAGAATACTGGAGTAGTTTGACATTTCCTCCTCCATACCTGGAGTAAGAGGAGAATTTGGCCTTGGAGTACAGAATGAAGCAGGGCAAAGCCTAACAGAGTTTTGCCAAGAGAAGGCACTGGTAATAGTAAATACCCTTTTCCAACACACAAGAGAAGACTCTACACATGGACATCACCAGATGGTCAATGCCAAAATCAGATTGATTATATTATTTGCAGCCAAAGATAGAGAAGCCCTATACAGTCAACTAAAACAAGACCAAGAGCTGGCTATAGCTCAGATCATGAATTCCCTATCGCCAAATTCAGACTTAAATTGAAGAAAGTGGGGAAAACCACTAGACCATTCAGGTATGACCTAAATCAAATATCTCACGACTATACACAGGAAGTGACAAATAGATTCAAGTGAATAGATCTGATAGAGTGCATGAAGAACTGTGGATGGAGGTTTGTGACATTGTACAGGAAATGGTGATCAAGACCATCCTCAAGAAAAAGTAAAGCAAAATGTTCATCTGAGGAGGCCTTACAAATTGCTATGAAAAGAAGAGAAGCGAGAGGCAAAGGAGAAAAAGAAAGATATACCCATCTGAATGCAGAGTTCCAAAGAATAGCAAGAAGAGATAGGAAAGCCTTCCTCAGTGACCAATGCAAAGAAATAGAGGAAAACAACAGAATGGGAAAGACTAGAGATCTCTTCAAGAAAATTAGAGATACCAAGGGAACATTTCATGCAAAAATGTGGACAATAAAGAACAGAAATAGTATGGACCTAAGAGAAGCAGAATATATTAAGAAGAGGTGGCAAGAATGCACAGAAGAACTGTACAAAAAAGATTTTAACTACCCAGATAATCACGATGTTGTTATCACTCACCTAGAGCCGGGCATCCTGGAATATGAAGTCAAGTGGGCCTTAGGAAGCATCGCTATAAACAAAGCTAGTGGAGGTGATGGAATTCCGGTTGAGCTACTGCAAATCCTAAAAGATGATGCTGTGAAAATGCTGCACTCAATAAGCCAACAAATTTGGAAAACTCAGCAGTGGCCACAGGACTGAAAAATGTGTTTTCATTCAAATCTCAAAGAAATGCATTGCCCAAAATGCTCAAACTACTGCACAATTGCACTCATCTCACACTCTAGCAAAGTTATGCTGAAAATTCTCCAAGCCAGGTTTCAACAGTACATGAACAGTGAACTTCCAGATATTCAAGCTGGATTTAGAAAAGTCAGAGAAGCTAAAGATCAAATTGCCAACATCTGTTGGCTCATGGAAAAACCAAGAGAGTTCCAGAAAAAAGTCTACTTCTGTTTTATTGACTATGCCAAAGCCTTTGACTGTGTGGATCAAACAAACTGGAAAATCCTGAAAGAGATGGGAATTCCAGACCTCCTAACCTGTCTCCTGAGAAATCTGTATGCAGGTAAAGAAGCAACAGTTAGAACTGGATGTGAAACAACAGAATGATTCCAAATCGGGAAAGGAGTACGTCAAGGCTGTATATCTTCACCCTTCTTATTTAACTTACATGCAGAGTACATCATGAGAAATGCTGGACTGGATGAAGCAGAAGCTGGAATCAAGATTGCCAGGAGAAATATCAGTAACCTCAGATATGCAGATGACACCACTCTTATGGCAGAAAGTGAAGAAGAACTAAAGAGCCTCTTGATGAAAGTGAAAGAAGAGAGTGAAAAAGTTGGCTGAAAGCTCAATATTTAGAAAACTAAGATCATGGCACCCGGTTCCATCACTTCATGGCAAATAGATGGGGAAACAGTGGAAACAGTGGCTGACTTTATTTTTGAGGGCTCCAAAATCATTGTAGATTGTGGCTGCCGCCATGAATTTAAATACACTTACTCCTTTGAAGGAAAGTTATGACCAACCTAGACAACATATTAAAAAGCAGAGACATTACTAAAGTCTATGGTTTTTCCAGTAGTCATGTATGGATGTGAGAATTGAACTGTAAAGAAAGCTGAGCGCCGAAGAAATTATGCTTTTGAGCTGTGGTACTTTGGAAGACTCTTGAGAGTCCCTTGGACTGCAAGGAGAGCCAACCAGTCCATCCTAAAGGAGAGAAGTCTTGGGTGTTCACTGGAAGGACTGATGTTGAAGCTGAAACTCCAAACTTCGCCACCTGATATGAAGAGCTGACTCATTTGAAAAGACCCTGATACTGGGAAAGATTGAGGGCAGGAGGAGAAGGGGGCAACAGAGGATGAGATGGTTGTATGGCATCACTGACTCAATGGACATGAATTTGAGTAAACTTCGGTAGTTGGTGATAGACAGGGAGGCCTGGTGTGCTGCAGTCCATGGGATCACAAAGAGTCAGACTCGACTGAGCGGCTGAACTGAACTGGTCATTTACTTACTGAAATCCTGCCATTCTTAGCGAACTCAGCCTACTCTCTCCTGTAATGCTTTCCTGAATTCCATCCTGAATTTCTACTTCTCACTTCAGTCATTACCCGACTTTTTCTGGGAAATCTTGCAACCTTAAATGTGACATTATTAGACCCTTATCACATATATGTTGCTTCATATTTGTGGCAAATGCATAATGTTTCATCTGGCTAACTAGATGCTAAAAATGTGCTCAGAGGTGGTGTCCTGCTCTTTGCTATCACTCTCTTCCCACACTTCCCCCCTCATTCTCTCCTCCCAAACTGCATTTGATCCACTGGTCTTCATTTAGCATTTTTGAAATAAATATTTGCTGAGTGGAGTGTGAGAGGAAAAGAGCATCGTAATAAACTCTAGAGAAACCCAAAGCAAATAGAAACTTTTCTTAAAATAAACAAAGCATTACCCCCATATTCTGCCAGACCTTGGAGTACAGAATAAAAAATCAAAGCAGGGGTAATATATTTTGGTCTATTGTCAGCATACCTGACTTAAGGCAAATTTAGATTAATTTACTCTCTGCTCCCCCCCTTATTTTTCCCCAACTAGTTCAGGACTATTCTTACCATAGCTATCCTAGTGCAAAGTCATTAAGGACTATTTTGGGCAACTTAGTTTTCCCATCCTGAAATCTCTTCCGTTTTTCTTTATGACTTGTTCCCACCATCTACTTCTGTCTTTTCAATTCTAATTGACTCATTTACACTAAAATTTTAAGTAAGTACATTTCTAAGTGAGCATCAGGATTGGAAAATCAACTTTAAAAAGAAGAAATGCTTACCTCCAAAGGGCTGGTGTTTCAGACATTAGTGAAGGAAGCATTTTAAAGTAGAACCTTACAAGTTCTCCATATAGTATATCACACAGATATGTCCTGGTGTAAGACTGGAACTGCACTAGCATACTTCTTTCTCCTATGGCCTACAAGAAAAATTCCTTCTCTCTGATCTAAAGATCAAGTCTTGGGAAATGCTTTTAGCTGTCTCTTGTTCATCTTCCAGTGGTTCTGATGTTGGTAATGTTGTAGGGTATGTGTGTATGTTCATTCACGTCATGTCCAATTCTTTGCAACCCTATGAACTGCAGCTTGACAGGCTCTTCTGTCCATGCATTCTCCAGGCAAGAATACTGGTGTGGGTTGCCATTTCCTCCTCTAGGGGATCTTCCCAACCCAGGGATAAACCCACATGTCCTACGTCTCATTCACTGGCAGGTAGATTCTTTACAACTGAGTCCCTGGGGAAGCCCAGTGGCAGAGTATTAGGTGCCTAATACAATATGGTGATAAGCTCTGGGGCTCCAAGGTTCCATCTTCAAGAGGTTGTGGGTGGTTATGAATACTGATTACAGGAAACAAGCCTCTTTTCACTCAATCCTCCCTAAACAGAGAGGAAATGAGTGCTTACCTACACTTCCTCGTCACAAGAGTTCTGAGGGAAATGGGGAGTGGGTGGACAGGATATGGTGAGTTAAGTATCTCCAAACCTCTTAAGTAGTAGGGTATTTGTTTCATTGTTAAGACTTATGAAGATTTAAACAGAAAATAATACTCTAGGCAAAGGTCATCCCTAGCTTGACCTCTCCTATTTGGAGCTACCTAAGGGACATCCTTTTGAAGAGATCTCTAGTATTTCCCATTCTATTGTTTTCCTCTATTTCCTTGCAATGATCGCTGAGGAAGGCTTTCTTATCTCTCTTTGCTATTCTTTGGAACTCTGCATTCAAATGGGTATATCTTTCCTTTTCTCCTTTGCTTCTCACTGCTTTTCTTTTCACAGCTATTTGTAAGGCCTCCTCAGAAAGCCATTTTGCTTTTTTGCATTTCTTTTCTTGGGGATGGTCTTGCTCCCTGTCTCCTGTGCAATGTCATGAACCTCCTTCCAGAGTTCATCAGGCACTCTATCTATCAGATCTAGTTCCTTAAATCTATTTCTCACTTCGACTGTATAATCATAAGGGATTTGACTTAGGTCATATCAGAATGGTCTAGTGGTTTTCCCCACTTTCTTCAATTTAAGTCTGAATTTGGCAATAATAAGTTCAAGATCTGAGCCACAGTCTGCTTCTGGTCTTGTTTTTGCTGACTGTATAGAGCTTCTCAATCTTTGGCTGTAAGGATATAATTAATCTGATTTTGGTGTTGACCATCTGGTGATGTACATGTGTAGAGTCTTCTCCTCTGTTGTTGGAAGAGAGTGTTTGCTATGACCAGTGTGTTCTCTTGGCAAAACTCTGTTAGCCTTTGCCATGCTTCATTCTGTACTCCAAGGCTAAATTTGCCTCTTATTCCAGGTGTTTCTTGACTTCCTACTTTTGCATTCCAGTCCCCTATAATGAAAAGGACATCTTTTTTGAGTGTTAGTTCCAGTAGGTCTTGTAGATCTTCATAGAAACGTTCAACTTCAGCTTCTTCAGCATTACTGTTTGGGGCATAGACTTGGATTACCATGATATTGAATGGTTTGCCTTGGAAATGAACAGAGATCATTCTGTCATTTTTCACACTGCATCCAAGTACTAACCCTAACCTTGCCTCTTAAGAAACCTGTATGCAGGTGAGGAAGCAACAGTTAGAACTGGACATGGAACAACAGACTGGTTCCAAATAGGAAAAGGAGAACGTCAAGGCTGTATAGTGTCACCCTGTTATTTAACTTATATGCAGAGTACATCATGAGAAATGCTGGACTGGAGGAAGCACAAGTGGAATCAAGATTGCCGGGAGAAATATCAATAACCTCAGATATGCAGACTACACCACCCTTATGGCAGAAAGTGAAGAAGAACTAAAGAGCCTCTTGATTAAAGTGAAAGAAGAGAGTGAAAAAGTTGGCTTAAAGCTCAACATTCAGAAAACTAAGATCATGGCATCCGGTCCCATCACTTGATTGGAAATAGATGGGGAAACAGTGGCAACATTGGCTGACTTTATTTTTCTGGGCTCCAAAATCACAGCAGATGGTGATTCAGCCATGAAATTAAAAGATGCTTGATCCTTAGGAGGAAAGTTTTGACCAACCTAGACAGAATATTAAAGATCAGAGAAATTACTTTGCCAACAAAGGTCTGTCTAGTCAAGGTTATGGTTTTTCTCAGAGTCATGTATGGATGTGAGAGTTGGACTATAAAGAAAGCTGAGTGCCAAAGAATTGATGCTTTTGAAATGTGGTGTTGGAGAAGACTCTTGAGAGTCCCTTGGACTGCAAGGAGATCCAACCAGTCCATCCTAAAGATCAGTCCTGGGTGTTCACTGGAAGGACTGATGTTGAAGCTGAAACTCCAAAACTTTGGCCACCTGATGTGAAGACCTGACTCATTTGAAAAGACCCTGATGCTGGGAAAGATTGAGGGCAGGAGGAGAAGGGGATGACAGAGGATGAGATGGTTGGATGGCATCACCGACTCAATTGACATGGGTTTGGATGGACTCAGGGTGTTGGTGATGGACAGGGAGGACTGGCGTGCTGCGGTTCATGGGGTCGCAAAGAGTGGAACATGACTACGTGACTGAACTGAGGGGACATCCTTAGACAGTGTGTGTCCACTTTGGTGTTTGAACACAGTAATTGAGGGTCTGTGAGAAAAGATAGAAGGAAATGGTAACCCACTCCAGTATTCTTGCCTGGAGAATCCCATGGACGGAGAAGCCTGGTAGGCTACAGTCCACGGGGTCGCAAAGAGTCGGACACGACTGAGCGACTGAACGGAACGGAACGGAACGGAGAAAAGATAACAGTAAAGATGCAGTTATCCACTATCTATGCATTCGGCCAAATGAAGCTTAGTTTCAGAAAGAGGCTGCATTTCCAAATAGGCTGTGTATTACCACTATCTCAAAGCTGAGTGCAACCACAAGATTGAAAGACAGTGCACTGTGGTCCTATAAATAGAAATGAGAATTTCTTTGTTAAGTGTGAAGGTTTGCAGACTGTATGTACAGCCCATAGTGTTAGCCCTGCATCATTAATCAGAGAGGGAGATTATATGCACAAGTGTTACTTCAAGCTGCCCGTGGAAAACGGAAATGTTTGGTGTTCAGAGTGGCTTGCATATTTCACTTTGACATCTCACTATGTTTTTCAATACGATAGTGGTTAGGCAGTGCAGATAATTTTTCTTCTTTTTTCTCTTGCTTTCTTCATTTTTCTTTTGGCTTTCTTTTATTTTATTTTCTATTTCCTTTTTGCTTCCAGCCTCTTTTCCTTTCTTTCTCTTGTATCTTCTTCTTCTTCATTTTTTTTTTTTTTGGGGGGTGTGGATTTGCAGTGAAGAGAGATTGGATTAGTTTTTCTCAGAACAAAGAGCTTAATTTGTTGCACAGATCAGTAGCATCTGTGTTGGAGTGGCTCTCACATGAATTATTTGGATATCTCTGGAGAAAACAGAAAGAAGTTGAAATGGTAAGCTCCAGTTTTTAAGTTCATATTAGCTGTTATCCGTGCTTTGATGTCTTTTGAAGGTCGAAGACACCTTTGATGTGTTCGATTGACCTCTTCACACCAGATTCTGGGCAAACTGTCAGATCTAAGGGTGGCATGGATGTAGTAAACTTGGACCATCTTTGTATGTCATTTTTTTGGTATTTACACAAACAAAAATAATTGTACAGTTGGCTACCTGAGGTGGGAGGGAGGAAGAATCTTTGAACTTGGAGAAATATAAGTTTGACAGAGAGAGGTTTTTCATAATGTGTTTCCATCAGTTGATATTGAATAAAAATAGCCTTATAAACATTCATGATTTAATCAACTCTGTATTAAGTAGAGTTGCTTATATGAATGTGCAGGATTATTTTTATCTACTTTTTGTTATAACTCTTTGGGGATTATTTTTTACCTGCCAAAATATTAAATTTGTGACATTTTCAAAATGAGCTATAATTAAGAAAACAAGAGGGCCCTTACCAACATGAATGTGTGTTACTATTAGCTTGTATAAGTTACATATTTTCACTCTAAATTATAATTTAAATTATAATAAATGTTAGCTATAGATAATTATCTTTCAAATAAAACATTTCAGTAAGAAAAACCATGTTTCTAATGATAGGGGAAATAAGAAGATAACAGACACAGTTGCTCATAGATAAGCTGTATCTATCAGAATAAATAATTGGTATATTTATAAAGTCAAAAATGGATAAACTAATTTTAAATTAAATTTGGTTGTTATACATTTATAATTGACTACTTGTTTTGACAAAATGTAAGTGAAATTATTTTCTGGTTTGCATGTTGTTTTTTCTTTTGTGCTTAAAGAGAAAATATTAATGAAGTTACCTTCAAAATTTCAAACTCCCTGGGTTGGGAAGATCCCCTGGATAAGGGAATATCAACCCAAACCAGTATCCTTGCCTGGAAAATCCCATGGATGGAGGAGCCTGGCGGGCCCCAATCCATGAGGTCACAAAGAATTGGACACGAATGAGCAACTAATACACTCACACTCAAATTTTAAGTGATGAGCCTATCAATAGCATGTAACCACTAGAAACTGCATCCCAAGATTAAAAGAAAGGAAATGATAGATTTTTATGGTGCAACAAGACCCAAGATTAAATTCCAAATGATTTTCCTTCTCCTTTCTCTGCTGTTGACAGTGGTGTGCAAGGACTTCATATTATAATGCTATAGTATTTCCAAGAAAGAAAAAAGTTACAATTTTATTCAACTAGCAATGCTACATTTATTTGTTAGAAAGCTCTGTGTCATTCAGCAAGGGGTATGTGTTTCTGAATGTTTTAGTTGCTGTAAATCTCAGATATGGTGGAAAAAGCACCAATCTTACAGTTGGGATTTAAGTTTTTTAGCTCAGGGAAAGATTCCATACTAATGGATATTTGGAATACATAAATGCCATCCTCCAAGAAGTCTGTGCCAGAGGGATAAATTTTTTTAATTACCAAAATTTTCTTTGCACTTGTGAACACATGTACTACTCTGCCTTGCTAATGTTTACAGTACCATTTCTGTGAGACAAGAACCATCTAGTGTATCTATTCTGTTGGGGCCAGCATAATATAGTACAGAACATTGTAAAGGTGAATAAACACATGAGGGTCATCAACTCTTCCAAAAAGTTCACTGAATTTCCACATAGGGATTCTTAGGAATGAATGAACTCAATTATCCCCCTTAACACTATGTTCAGTTCAGTTCAGTCACTCAATTGTGTCCGACTTTTGGCAACCCCATGTACTGCAGTCATGCCAGGCTCCCCTGTCCATCATCAACTTCTGGAGCTTGCTCAAATGCATGTCCACCGAGTTGGTGATGCCATCCAAACATCTCATCCTTTGTCTTCCCCTTCTCCTCCTGCCTTCAATCTTTTCAAGCATCAGGGTCTTTTCTAATGAGTCAGTTCCTCGTATCAGGTGGCCAAAGTATTGGAGCTTCAGCTTCAGCATCAGTCCTTCCAACGAATATTCAGGACTGATTTCCTTTAGGATTAACTGGTTTGACCTCCTTGCACTAGATAGCTGAAATTAAAAGGAGAAACAAGCATGCTTTTTGTCTTTCTCTGATAGACACTTTTGGCACCAATCAGATGCCTAAACCTGGGAAGAGAATTTAAATTCTTCTTCTGACCCTTTACTTAGTCCTGGAAGAGCGACCGTAGGTAGTCTTATTTCCCTTGCTCATTAAAGTGACATCCCCAAAGGCTTCCTCTTATGCCATAGGTCACAAGAATCAGTCACCAGAACCCTAGTCAGAGAACATGGAATTATTAGAGGCATACTTTAATCGTGTCATTCACAGAATCAGTGCCGAACATCAAGACTGTTTTATGCTTTGAGAAGTGACATAGATTGTCAGTTTGCATTTTACAAATGGAAAAACTGGTGGCTCAGAGGTTAAAGCGTCTGCCTCCAATGCGGGATACCCGGGTTCGATCCCTGGGTCGGGAAGATCCCCTGGAGAAGGAAATGGTAACCCACTCCAGTATTGTTACCTGGAGAATCCCATGGACGGAGAAGCCTGGTAGGCTACAGTCCACGGGGTTGCAAAGAGTCGGACACGACTGAGCGATGGAACGGACGGAGGCCCAAATAGTTGAAGTGAATGGGTTAAGTACCACTGTGAGTTTGTAACAGAGAAAATGCTGGATTCTAGGTCTTGTGACACTTTGTCCAGTGCTCATTTCACTTTACTGCCTATCAAGGATTGAAGATTAATAGACACATGCATTTTTCATTGGGAAATGTTAAAAAGATGTAATTTTGAAATCAATCATGAACTCTCAATACTTGGATCACAATTCAGGCTTCTCCAAAGGGCGCTGATAATGTAGCAAACCTTAATTTGATGGGGTTTACCACTGTTTCCTACTGTGCTGAGGGAAAAAAAATCTCAAAATGCAAATTGATATACGCTAAGTGCCATGACATAACACTACCACAGACCTGGCCATGGACTGAATGCTTCTGTGCTATATTGAGTTCAGTTCAGTTCAGTTGCTCAGTTGTGTCTAACTCTTTGCGACCCCAGGAACCACAGCATGCCAGGCCTCCCTGTCCATCACTGGCTCCCGGAGTCCACCCAAACCCATGTCCATCGAGTCGGTGATGCCATCCAACCATCTCATCCTTTGTCATCCCTTTCTCCTCCCGCCCTCAATCTTTCCCAGCATCAGGGTCTTTTCAAATGAGTCAGCTCTTCACATCAGGTGTCCAAATTATTGGAGTTTCAGCTTTAGCATCAGCCCTACCAATGAACACCCAGGACTGATCTTCTTTAGGATGTACTGGTTGGCTCTCCTTGCAGTCCAAGGGACTCTCAAGAGTCTTCTTCAACACCACAGTTCAAAAGCATCAATTCTGCACTCAGCTTTCTTTATAGTCCAACTCTTACATCCATACATGACCACTGGAAAAACTATAGCCTTGACTAGACGGATCTTTGTTGGCAAAGTAATGTCTCTGCTTTCCAACATGCTGTCTGGGTTGGTCATAACTTTCCTTCCAAGGAGTAAGCGTCTTTTAATTTCCTGGCTGCAATCACCATCTGTAGTGATTTTGACTCCCAGAAAAATATAGTCAGCCAATGTTTCCATTGTTTCCCCATCTATTTGCCATGAAGTGATGGGACCAGATGCCATGATCTTAGTTTTTCTTAAGCCAACTTTTTCACTGCCTTTTTTCACTTTCATCAAGAGGCTCTTTAGTTCTTCTTCACTTTCTGCCATAAGGGTGGTTGGCATAAATTTGGCCATGCTAAAGTCATGAGAGAGTATTAAGAAAGCCTCGAGGTCTAGGAGATTCCATATTTGAGAAGAAAATTAAGATTACAGGGTATCCACCTGGCAAAAACAGGTATATGGGGCTTAGGATAAAGTGTGAGGAAGCTAAATATTATACTAATTGTTGGTATTTGAATCCCAAAGAGGATAAAATTGTTAATGGCTTGGCTATAACTAATGTTTATCATATAAGAGGGTGATATCTGAGATATGAAAATTAAAGTGGGCTATCTTGGTATAGTCATTGAAAAATGATTAGGAGTAGAAAGTGTACTTGATAGACATTACTTTCATTTATAGCAACAGCTGCATTAGCTAGACGCAGATAAACTTCTTGAGAAATAATCAGATGTGCATAATCTTAAACAAAACCATCTGTATAGACTCTGGAGATTTGGGTATGCACCTTGTGGCTCAGATGGTGATCTGCCTGCAATGCAGGAGACCCAGGTTCAATCCCTGGGTCAGGAAGATTCCTTGATGGTAGGCATGACAACCCACTCCAGTATTTTTGCCTGGAGAATTCCATGGACAGTGGAGCCTGGCAGGCTACAGTCCATGAAGTAGCAAAGAGTCAGACAGGACTGAACAACCAACACTATGGAGAACAATGTGGAGATTCCTCAAAAACTGGAAATAGAACTGCCATACGACCTAGCAATCGCACTCCTGGGCATACATACCGAGGAAATCAGAATTGAAAGAGACAAACGTACCACAATGTTCATCGCAGCACTGTTTATAATAGCCAGGACATGGAAGCAACCTAGATGTCCATCTGCAGACGAATAGATATGAAAGATGTTTTACACGTACACAATGGAGTATTACTCAGCCATTAAAAAGGGTACATTTGAACCAGTCCTAATGAGGTGGATGAAACTGGAGCCTGTTATACAGAGTGAAATAAGTCAGAAACAAAAACACCAATACAGTATACTAACACATATACATGGAATTTAGAAAGATGGTAACAATAACCCTGTATGAGAGACAGCAAAAGAGACACAGATGTATAGAACAGTCTTTTGGACTCTGTGGCAGAGGGCGAGGGTGGGATGACTTGGGAGAATGACATTGAAACATGTATATTATCATATGTGAAATGAATCGCCAGTCCAGGTTCAATGCATGATACAGGATGCTCGGGGCTGGTGTAGTGGGATGACCCAGAGGGATGGGATGGGGAGGGAGGTGGGAGGGGTGTTCAAGATGGGGAACACATGTACACCCGGGGCAGAGTCATGTCACTGTATGCCCCCCCCCCAAAAATACAATACTGTAAAATAATTAGCCTCCAATGAAAATAAATAAATTTAAAAAAGGAACTTCATTAACTGATTATCTAGTAAGGAAACCAAAGTTTAAATTATTGGCTATAATCAGTATATGGGTCACCTAGAAGCATGACTTATGTCCAGAGCATAAACTAAGGCTGCCCATTTAGGCTCAATTGTATCTCAAACAGCATGATTACTGTTTTATTCAGTTCAGTTCAGTCACTCAGCCGTGTCCGACTCTTTGCGACCCCATGAATCACAGAACACCAGGCCTCCCTGTCCATCACCAACACCCGGAGTACACTCAAACTCATGTCCATCGAGTGGGTGATGCCATCCAGCCATCTCTCTCTGTCGTCCCCTTCTCCTCCCGCCCCCAATCTTTCCCAGCATCAGAGTCTTTTCCAGTGAGTCAACTCATCGCATGAGGTGGCCGAAGTGTTGCAGTTTCAGCTTTAGCATCTGTCCCTCCAATGAACACCCAGGACTGATGTCCTTTAGAATGAACTGGTTGGATCTCCTTGCAGTCCAAGGGACTCTCAAGAGTCTTCTCCAACACCACAGTTCAAAAGCATCAATTCTTCGGCGATCAGGTTTCTTCACAGTCCAACTCTCACATCCATACATGACCACAGGAAAAACCATAGACTTGACTAGATGGACCTTGGTTGGCAAAGTAATGTCTCTGCTTTTTAATATACTATCTAGGTTGGTCATAACTTTCCTTCCAAGGAGTAAGCGTCTTTTAATTTCCTGGCTGCAATCAGCATCCGCTGTGATTTTGGAGCCCCCAAAAAGAAAGTCTGACACTTTTTCCATTCTTTCCCTATCTATTTCCCATGAAGTGATGGGACCAGATGCCATGATCTTTGTTTTCTGAATGTTGAGCTTCAAGACAACATTTTCACTCTCCTCTTTCACTTTCATCAAGAGGCTTTTGAGTTCCTCTTCACTGCTTTCCATAAAGGTGGTGTCATCTGCATATCTGAGGTTATTGATATTTCTCCCGGCAATCTTGATTCCAGCTTGTGCTTCTTCCAGCCCAGCGTTCCTCATGATGTACTCTGCATAGAAGTTAAATAAGCAGAGTAATAATATACAGTCTTGACGTACTCCTTTTCCTATTTGGAACCAGTCTGTTCCATGTACAGTTCTGACTGTTGCTTCTTGACCTGCATACAGGTTTCTCAAGAGGCAGGTCAGGTGGTCTGGTATTCCCATCTCTTGAAGAATTTTCCACAGTTTATTGTGATCCACACAGTCAAAGCCTTTGGCATAGTCATGAAGCAGAAATAGATGTTTTTCTGGAACTCTCTTGCTTTCTCCATGATCCAGAGGATGTTGGCTATTTGATGTCTGGTGCCTCTGCCTTTTCTAAAACCTGCTTGAACATCTGGGAGTTCACGGTTCACATATTGCTGAAGCCTGGCTTGGAGAATTTTGAGCATGACTATACTAGCATGGGGGATGAGTGCAATTGTGCAGTAGTTTGAGCATTCTTTGGCATTGCCTTTCTTTGGAATAGGTACCTAAAATATATGCAAATATCTGCCACCAAGTCAAAAGTCCCTAAATCCGTGTCTTAATAATTGACAGTATATTTGTTTCTTCCAAGAGCTTTTACTGAATACAATAGATACTCTTTATAGGTGACAATGACAAGGTTTTGTCCTTATTGTTAGCAGCAGAAGAAATGTTTTAATATTGTTATATTTATAATTACTTAGCAAAAATTCCTTTCAGCTTTACTTGGCAGATCAGATTCATGTATTTCTCATAAGCTAACAAGATGGTACCAGGTATTTCTTAAAAGCTAATGACTTGCTTTATATTATAAAATAATTCTTCCAAGCTATTTATAGGATAACAGTGTGATTTTGATTTGCTGTTTGGAGTATTAAATCTATTTTTAATAACACAAAGTGACCTATGTATTGGATCTTTAAAAAATTTGTTATCCTGAGTGGCTACTCTAATTTGAAGTGTCTGCCCAATGTTATGTTTGAAAACGAATGGCATGCACAATATGGACTGATTTATTATTTATCCAATTTGTTTCATTTTTTAAAAATCAATTTCAAAACTGCAGAAAGACATGTTTTCCTGATATTTGTAATTAAGGTCATATCACTGGATATAATTAAACCACCTTGATTACAAAGGTGAGTAAGACAGTGGCTCCAAACTATAGAAACAATTTGTGTTCTAAAGTTACTATAACAAGTTGAAAATCTCTTTCTCTCTTTTCTTCTTGGAAAAATGAAGTTGTTGAAACTAATGAACATTCTTGGCAACTTGAAATTAATATATTTTGATATTAGTGAATCAAGGATATGTACTAGACATTCTTGTAAAGAATCTGAAACAAAAGACTGGTGTTATCTTTAAACACGATGTATGACAAAGTTAGATAACTTTTATTAAAAATTCTATCAGAGGTACTCTAAGATATAAAGTTATGCTTATACATGCCTCTCACAGTGGAAATTTAAATAATTATCTGTATAATTCAATTACCAACCAGTCCATTCTAAAGGAGATCAATCCTGGATGTTCATTGGAAGGACTGATGCTAAAGCTGAAACTCCAACACTTTGGCCACCTCATGCGAAGAGTTGACTCACTGGAAAAGACTCTGATGCTGGGAAAGGTTGGGGGCGGGAGGGGAAGGGGACGACAGAGAATGAGATGCCTGGATGGCATCACCGACTCTGTGGACATGAGTTTGAGTGAACTCCGGGTGTTGGTGATGGACAGGGATGCCTGGCGTGCTGTGATTCATGGGGTCGCAAAGAGTCGGACACGACTGAGCGACTGAACTGAACTTAACTGAACTGAAGGAAGAGTATAACTTGGCTCCAATAAGCAAAGTTTTCTTTAGCAGACACGATGTTGTTCTCTTACTGTTTTTGTCCAATATACTTGGTTAGTTTAAATTTGTAAGTATAAAAATAATTTAGAAATCTCTATTTTTTCTTGGGTGGTAGGGATGTGCAGAGGGGATTTTTAAATCTATATTATCCTTCTCCTTATTAATTTTTATAACCAAGAATTTTTACTGATTTAATATTCTAAAGATATATTTGTCATTTTCTCCATATTTCCACATAAATAATATTAATAATGTCTGTTTATATCTCTTTTGATTCAATTTTGATTGGTATCTAAGTTTTTTCTTGTTTTGTTGTTGTTGCTTAATCATTTTTTCCTTTCATCTTAATATTTTTTAACTGTAAAAGTACAATTAGACCTCTTTTATCTAAGAATGCTAGGCTTAAAACTGCTGCTGCTGCTGCTGCTAAGTCGCTTCAGTCTTGTCCGACTCTGTGCGACCCCATAGAGGGCAGCCCAGCAGGCTCCCCCTTCCCTGGGATTATGCAGGCAAGAACACTTGAGTGGGTTGCCATTTCTTTCTTCAATGCATGAAAGTGAAAAGTGAAAGTGAATTTGCTCAGTTGTGTCCGACTCTTCGCGACCCCATGGACCGCAGCCTACCAGGCTCCTCCGTCCATGGTATTTTCCAGGCAAGGGTACTGGAGTGGGGTTCCATGCCTTCTCCGAGGCTTAAAACTAGGTAGTACTAATTTTCAATACTTCATAAAACTAATTCAATTTAGTAAGGGAAATTTCAGCCACTTGACCTAGCATTAATCTCTCTGCGGAAGAGCCACTGATGACAGAAATACCCGGTTTGATTATCAAAATCAAGCACAGTCCTTGTCAAGACATCAGGTACAGGAATGCCCTTCCCTCTGAAAGTCTATGCCTTCCAAATCTTATCAGGACTAAAAAAATGAATTGTTTTAATTTCACGTCAATGGATATGATAAATTCACTCTGTTGATGCTCTACTTAGCTGAAGCACAATAGGAATATGACATACTGTGAAGCTGTCAGTCTAGATAACCAATACAGGTTAATTAGGGAAAGTAGATTTTTGGGGCTGAGTTATCCAGAGTGTGTGATCATACTCTGGATTTTGAGTTGTTCAGCTTTTCTCCGGCTATTTACTGGAAGATCCTTTTGGTCACATAAAATAGTGTAAATTTCATTCAATTTTGGACCATAAATTTTATTAAGCAAAGCACTGTAAAGACATTTTGCAATCAGCAGAGACAAGAGTGCTGTTTCTCAGAATTCACATAGGATGGACTGGAATATATTTTACATAGAATTACTTGTTAATAAGCATCTTGAATCAAAATTAAAGTTGTAATAATTGTACATTAAGAAATGTCACCTGTGTGTCTGAGTCTTTTCTAGGGGAAAAAAATCACTGAGGAAATTTAAAGCTGCTTGACCTCTGGGAATCAGTAAATTGAAAATCCCTGTGAGATCATTCAATAAAGAAGAGATGTTAAGGTTGATTAACCTGGGTTATAAGTTGCTCCTTGGCTGGGACTTGGGAAAAACATATAGAGCCAGAATAAAAACTTATGCTAAACAAGTATCTGGAAAATATGGCATTATGGTTAATCATGCTGGCTCCTATCCAAATACAGTGTGATCTCCAATATACAGGATGCATTGGATAGAGATACAGTCTTTTCCCCAGCCTTTACATTTAGTCACTTATTTGTGAACTTGAAGCAAATATTTTTATATGAAATGAAAATGAAAGGTGAATCAAACTCATCTCCAAAGACTTAGGATACTGGCTTGGAAATTTTAATTCTAATCTAATAATGAATTTGTTCATTAACCCTTTTGTCATATTGGGCCAAAGAATGGACAATACTTTTATGTAATGATAATCAATTTATTCTCTTTTCCCATGAAGTTTTAACATTTTTATTAAAAATATGGATTGCCTAATAGTGTGTTTTCAAAATAAGATTTTAATTTCACATTACCCTTTTTTAGATTTGAAAGTTTCATTTTGGACTATAAATTAATTTTTATTTGCTCAATCTCACTCTCAAGCATGTTGATTTCATTATCCTCATGAAAAATTCTGAGTCTTTCTCCTTCCTCTATTATTACAATTCTGAGAGAACAGTCTACTTTTTATAAGAAAGGAAAAATAATTAGAATTTTCCAATATGATTTATGAGTTTAGATATACATTTAGTGGTTCCAAAATCCTCCTCAAAGCTCAAGCTGTGAACTCTGTGGTCTAAGGGTCAACATCAAATTCAGGCTATCCTTGAGCTGTTTTCTCCTCAAAGAACTAATGCCTATTCAAAATCATGTATCTTCCTAGTAATGACTCCAGAAAAAACTACTAAATAATTAATAAGCTACCTATAGTCTAGGATTAACCAATTTTTTAAGCCTATATACTACAAGCCCTAACTTTGGTTTTGAGTTCTCTATGCCAAAGCCTTTGACTGTGTGGAACACAATGAACTGTGGAAAATTCTGAAAGAGATGGGAATACCAGACCACCTGACCTGCGTCTTGAGAAACCTGTATGCAGGTCAGGAAGCAACAGTTAGAACTGGACATGGAACAACAGACTGGTTCCAAATAGGAAAAGGAGTGCGTCATGGCTGTATATTGTTACCCTGCTTATTTAACTTATATGCAGAGTACATCATGAGGAATGCTGGGCTGGAAGAAGCACAAGCTGGAATCAAGATTGCTGGGAGAAATATCAATCATCTCAGATATGCAGATGACACTATCCTTATGGCAGAAAGTGAAGAGGAACTCAAAAGCCTCTTGATGAAAGTGAAAGAGGGGAGTGAAAAGGTTGGCTTGAAGCTCAACATTCAGAAAACAAAGATCATGGCATTTGGTCCCATCACGTCATGGGAAATAGATGGAAAAACAGTGGAAATAGTGTCAGACTTTATTTTTTGGGGCTCCAAAATCACTGCGGATGCTGATTGCAGCCATGAAATTAAAAGACGCTTACTCCTTGGAAGGAAAGTTATGACCAACCTTGATAATATATTAAAAAGCAGAGACATTACTTTGCCAACAAAGGTCCGTCTAATCAAGGCTATGGTTTTTCCCGTGGTCATGTATGGATGTGAGAGTTGGACTGCGAAGAAAGCTGATCGCCAAAGAATTGATGCTTTTGAACTGTGGTGTTGGAGAAGACTCTTGAGAGTCCCTTGTACCACAAGGGGATCCAACCAGTCCATTCTAAGGGAGATCGATCCTGGGTGTTCATTGGAAGGACTGATGCTAAAGCTGAAACTGGAATACTTTGGCCACCTCATGCGACGAGTTGACTCACTGGAAAAGGCAATGATGCTGGGAAAGGTTGGGGGTGGGAAGAGAAGGGGACGACCGAGAATGAGATGGCTGGATGGCATCACCGACTCTGTGGACATGAGTTTGAGTGAACTCCGGGAGTTGGTGATGGACAGGGAGGCCTGGCGTGCTGTGATTCATGGGGTCGTGGAGAGTCGGACATGACTGAGAGACTGAACTGAACTATCAAAAATAAAAATGATTATTATTTATTGTGTACTTACGATGTGCACTAAGCATTGGGTAATAACTTTTACTTCTTAATAATAACTTTATTATTCCCCCCATCTTATAGATGGGGAAAAGCAATGTGAAAGAAATTAAATAACTTACTCAAAGTTTTACAACTGTCTTGTTCAAATTTCAAACCAAATTCTGTTGGTTGTCAAAGGCTTTTCTATTACATGATTCTGTCTCTATATGATAAAGTCACATCGCACTATTCTGACCCTTTCCATTTGAAATCAACAGAGTTTATAACAGAAGGAGTCAAGTTGTACCAATTTCAAATAGGTTGTCCTTTTATTAGGTCTGGGCTGAGTAAACTAGGAAATAAGAGAGTATAACAAATAAAATTAGAAATAAAAAATGGATTTAAAAAAAGAGATCATAGAAAGTATAGATGAAGTACTTTAACTCTATTTAACCAATCTATATGGTGTGATGACTACTTTTTCAGTGTAGTATGGATAATGATAGGAGTCACATACGATAAACTTCAGCCCTCATGGGGCTTATTTACTTGAGGGAGATAAAATAGCACATACTAAACCTGAATATACAAAACCGATTTAGAAAATACATTGCTTCATGACATGTTTTGCATTAAACAGAGAATCACTATCCACATCTACATTTAAGCTGATGTGACACAAAAAGTATTTTAGCCTGGTTAGGCCATTCCTGTGTGTCTGAGTCTTTCCTAGGGGGAAAAAATCCCCTGGAGAAGGAAATGGCAACCCACTCCAGTATTCTTGCCTGGAGAATCTCATAGACAGATGGGTCTGGCAGGCTACATCCATAGGGTTGCAAAGAGTTGGACATGACTGGAGCAACTGTGCATGCATGCACCAACCATCAGAAGAGAAAGTAGAGCTATATTTATATTAGTGAATCATTTTTTCCCCTTAAGACCAAGGCTTTGGTGTTACAGGATGTATGTCCCAGATTCAGAGCACTATCTATGGCTATATTACAGAAAGAATTAGTTGTAATCTAACATGTAATTTTAGAAACTTAGTGGTATATATACCATCTGACCCACCTGGTTACAGAACTCGGTGTAAAAAGTTTAAAATAAACAACAACAACAACAACAAAAAACAAACCAAAATCAGAGGAACAAAGTTTTAAGATAGTTCATCTGATAATGTTGGTTATCCCCTCATGTCTTCCTTATCTCTGCAATGCCCCTCACCCCCCACCCATGTCTATGTTTCTTTATTCAAGAAGAAACAAAAGAAAGAACTTGAGACATCTACACCTGATTTAGATCTCTAAATCATACTTTCAGCAGGTACCAGTTACAGACATGAGCTTCAAGATGTGCTCCTTTGGGACTGGTTTGGGGTATAACCTGAACAAAGCATCAAGACTTCCCATTTTTAGTTTCTCTGCCTGTAAAAGCAGTGTGATTAAGGTTACCTCTTTCTATAGGGTATGAATCATCATGCTAATGCTTAATAGATACTTTGCATTCCTCTGGTCAGAGTTCCTCTACATAATTTGTAAAAATGCCATGTGTGCTTGGATTGAAATCACACTGGGAAAATTAGGTTGCACCTGTCTTTCAACTGACAGATTTCCTTCAGCACATTGAGAGCATTACATTTGGTCAAGTTTGCAGTTTGAAATGCTTGTAAGAAGGATACTAGCTATACACATTAGAGCAGAATAAATGAGAAAGAGAAGTGTAGTAAGTCCCGTATATACAAACAAGTTATTTTCTGAAAGCACGTTCGTAAATCCAATTTGTTTGTACATCCAACAAATTTAACCTAGGTATCCAACTAACAGAATCAGCTAGCTATATAGTACTTTACTGTAATAAATTTATAATACTTTCCCCACAAATAATACATAAAAAACAAACCCAAAAGATAGAGAAGACGTTTTCAATCTTACAATACAGTACCTTGGAAAGTACAGTAGGACAGTACAGTAACTGTCATACAGGGGCTGCCATCAAGAGAACAGGTAAGAAGAGTTACTGACTGGAGGAGGGAGATAAAGTGGAAGATGACAGAGCTGAAGACCTTCAGCAATAGAAGATGGAGGGCAAACCACAATTCCACTCATGCCTGATGTTGGAACACATGTTTGCATCTTTGAAAGTTCACAACATGAAGATTCATATGTAGGAGACTTACTGTATGAGTTTTACACATTAGTGAAATCACTGCTTTTAGAAATGCCTTGGGCTTCCGTTGTAGCTCAGTCAGTAAAGAATATGCTTGCAGTGCAGGAGACCCAGGTTTAATCCCTGGGTTGGGAAGATCCCATGGAGAAGGAAATGGCAACCCACTCCAGTATCCTTGCCTGGAAGATCTCATGGACAGAGGAACCTGGAGGGCTGCAGTCCATGGGGTCATAAAGAGTTGGATACAACTGAGCGACTAACACTTACTTACTTACTTGTGATATCAGAAATAGAGACACGGATGTAGAGGAATACCTTATGGAATGACCTAACCATGCTAAAAACTTTTGTGGGTTTGTATCCTGAATATATGGCAGATTTTACATAGCTTGACATTTGAATTGCTCAATTTAGTATTTTATTTTACTCATTTCTCTTGTTTGGTTTATCATGTCACTGCTACCAGTCTACAAGCTTTTGAGGAGAGAGACGGTGTCTCCTTTCTTTTTATCTCCAGTGACATCTAGCATGGTGATTTGATTTACTTTATGGTATTGCTCATCTCATCACTTAATTCCTTTCTCTTAGACTGATAATTTAGCAAATTATAGCATCAAGAAAGGAGCTGAAGAGGAAAAAAATAACAATTGTCTCATTTTGGTTAATTTCTTCCAGTCTTGCATGTCAGCAGAAATGGATGTCTGAGTGTCTGTGTTCCTGTATGTGTGAGGGGTGGGGTAGGAAGAGAGATGAGAGAGGAAAGAATAGATGTTGAGTTTTTGCAAATAGTAAAGATCTCTGGTTTCCATGTCATTGCAGAAAGAAAAATGAAAGACATTTATTTCTGCTGATTTTTACACTCACCATTAGTTATTAAGTTGGCAATCTTAATAATATAAACAAAGTTTTCATGCAAATGGTTGGACTGTATGAAGAGAAGAGAAATACGTGTGGATACACACATATTAGAGAATACACAATTGGGAGAAAATGTGATGCAGATTAAAAAAAAAAGTATAAGGATTTTGAATTAAAACTTAAGCTCTAGTCTTGGCTTAGTTATTATCTTGCTATGTAACTCAGGAAGAATCCCCTACTTTCCCCAGCCCTCAGTTACCTTGCTTGTAATAGCTAGATCATCAATAGGGATTATTAGGTTATTAATAGAGATTTAATAAATATTAGTACTCTAATCTTTATTTTAAATGCTCAGCGTGACAGCAATTTAAAAATTATAATAAGGCTCACTGAATCATTATGTCATCTTTGGATGTATTGATGTAAACAGCATGTCGCCCCAAGTGCTCAATAAGTATTTGCTGTCTGAAATTGTTGACTTACTCCATGTGTAGGCTACTGAACAGGTGTCAGTGTAGGAAATAAGGGCTCTAACCTGATTAACAGGCTTCCCTGTTGGCTCAGTGGTTAAGAATCTGCCTGCCAGATTCTTAGGAGAGCAACCTGGTGGGCTACTGTCCGTGGTTACACAAAGAGTTGGAGACGACTTAGCTACTAAACAAAAATAGTCTAATTAAAACCTCTCCCTTTGTGTATATGTATGGACCAGAGGGATGGGATCGGGAGAGAGGTGGGAGGGGGTTCAAGATGGGGAACACATGTACACCCGGGGCAGATTCATGTCAATGTATGGCAAAACCAATACAATAATGTAAAGTAATTAGCCTCCAATTAAAATAAATAAATTAAAAAAAAAACCTTTCCCTTACTCTCCACCTATGGTACCATGCTGTTTTTGCTTAGTTCTGCCATAATTTCCATGAATTATTTAATAATAAACTACTAGGAAAATGTCTTCATGCTTTTTGTGAAGGTCTTGGATAATGTCTTCTAGTTCTCGGTCATTAATGCAGTAGCTTAAATCTTATTTTCTCAGCTTAAAAGCAGAGACAGTGACCCTAAAATGTTTTGATGAGGAGGACTCCATAACAGAAATTTGGTTTTTAGCTGCTAACTTGTGTCCGATTCTTTATGACCCCATAGACTGTAGCCCACCAGTCTCCTCTGCCAGTGGGGTTTCCCAAGCAAGAATATTGGAGTAGGTTGTCATTTCCTTCTCCAGGGGATCTTCCCAATCCAGGAATTGAACCCACATATCTTGCATTGACAGGTGCACTTTTTATCACTGAGCCACCAGGGAAGCACCTCGATGGGAATGCTGCTGCTGCTAAGTCACTTCAGTCGTGTCCGACTCTGTGTGACCCCATAGATGGCAGCCCACCAAGCTCCCCCGTCCCTGGGATTCTCCAGGCAAGAACACTGGAGTGGGTTGACATTTCCTTCTCCAATGCATGAAAGTGAAAAGTGAAAGTGAAGTCGCTCAGTCGTGTCCCATCCTCAGCGACCCCATGGACTGCAGCCTTCCAGGCTCCTCTGTCCATGGGATTTTCCAGGCAAGAGTACTGGAGTAGTACTGCCTTCTCTGCTCGATGGGAATAAGTTTGTGCAAATCAGTAAGATTGTATATCTTGGATTGGATATGGAATCCAGGCAGGTAGGCTTGTGATATGAGGCCTCTTGATCAGACCAGAGGTGATGAAGTATTGGAAAGCAAGAACACAAAATTTCTTCATATTTTTCGAATTTTTATTTAGAATTGAACCTATCTGCGAAATCCAATTTTCTACTAGACTTATATCAGAACCTTAGGGATAATTCAGTCTCTCATTTTACACACACAAAAAGATGAGTCACAGAGATGGAAGGAACTTTCCTAAGATTATACCTTTTATTACTGACACAGCCAAAACTAGAAGTTAGGAATCCAGTGCCTGGCCGGTGTTCATTCCCCTACATCTTGCTTTCTCTCAGCTTAAGTAACCTTTTCTGGGAGTTCAAAAATCCAGCAAGTAAAGCAGAATACTTCTGTAGTATATGGCTCTTTTAGAAGTAATCGATGAAGTGACTCCAAAGTCAAAATCCACTTGTGGATACATTGCCTGACTCCTGTCCATGAAATACAATAAGTTAAATGACTTAAAAAATAGTTCTTGAGAATATTTACCATCTAGAATCTACTTCTAGCCAGCTGGATTTGCTTGGTAGAGTTTATGAGTAATCTGTGACTCTGCTCAGTCACTGAATTCTGTCCCTATAGTTTGTCCTCAGATATCTGCCCCACTTCGGTGGTATAGTTGAAGTTGGATAGCTCTTGTTTTACCTTCTAACAAAGTACCATTAGAGATCATATCTTTGTAACTTCCTGTCTGGGCTTTGGTTTGTAGCCACCATGACAGACTTCTGTGGATTCTGGGGCATCTGAGAATGCATTCAGCTTACTTATTGTCTTCTCATGTCTATTTCTCTCACACTGTTACCTTCTTTTAATGACAAAGCAGTTTAGAAAGAACTTTAGTCTACTTTACCTACACTATTAATTTTCTTCATCAGGACATTTTAAAGCTTATATTGAGGGGTTTCTGTGTGCCCAACATCCTAATTACTATGTCTTAAAGACAAGAAGAGAAGGACAAACAACATGCATTGGCTAGCTGTGTGTGTCAAGCATATCTTACTGACTTTTACTTGGGATACCTCATGTAATCTTAATAATATACCCCAGGAACAGGCATTATTTATTATACTCAGTTTATAGAAAGGAGAAAGAGGGCAAGAGATAAAGAGAGGGAGAAAGAAAGAAAGTGAGAGATATTCCCCAACTGACCCTGGTGTTTGAACTCTAATATTTAGTCTCTTTGAAAGGATCCCCTTCCTGAAGGAACTGGCAATCTGATGAGAAAAGACTAGCTTGAATCAAACTTGTTTAGGTGGCAGCTGCTATGTTTATTGCCTACCTCTTGTCTTTCCTGCTCTCTCCTCCCTATTGTAGAAATCTCTGCTAAATCTTCTGCAATCTGGCTTCTCAGGTAATCCTGCTATATCACACCATGTAAGGTTATCTGCCTCTGCATTCACTTACTTTCCTTCTTCTACCAAGTAAAAAAAAAAATATATCTTTGTATTTCATCCAATTCACCTTTTATGGTGAAAACTAGCTTATCTGATTGATTATAGTTAACAGGTTAATGTGAAAATCCTCCTTGTAGCATTTTTATTTTAATAGGAGATTGTTGGAGACAAACTGCCCTAAAGGATTGAATTTATAATGGTGTATTTAAGGCAAAGTGGTAAGTCTGGGCAAGAGATCACTGGGTAAAGTAGAGCAGAAATGAGCAGATATGGAGTGTGGTTTTCTGATGCCCCTAAATCACCCCAGGTAGGAAGTCACCTATAATCATTGCAAGGATACCTGTAAGGTAGTTTTGGATATAAGTTAGTCTCTCTTTTTAGCACCAGTTGTGCTAACAGCTAGTGGCCAGCTTGGTCTCCTCGTATGTGTATTCACTAATTAAACAGTTGTGGTCACAAGAACTCAGAAAAATCACTAACTGAGAAGAGGTCAGTTTCTACATTCCAGTGTGCTGTGAGTTTGACTACAAGTTGTTGAGATTTTCCTAGGGAGCTCATTAAAATGAAGAGCTCCTTATGACCAAGGAAGGACTGTGAACCCAGCACTGACATCCCTATCCACTTATACCCTTTCAAAAAGCTACTAAGTCAAAAAGAGATGTCAGATGGTAGTAAATGGATTCCTGCTCACTGTATTTTACTATCACTAAGGGCTAAGGTAACTCTTTTCATGTTCTTACTTGCCCATGGTAATCTATTTCTGGGTTCTAAGCATCCATTTTCTGAAATTTACCTGCCTTCTGTGGGAATGCTGTTCCCACTGTTCTTAACCATGGTTCTTCTATGTTCTTTCAGGCATGAATGAGTTAAAGCAGCCAGATTCCCCATGGCTTCCTCAAGAGACCCTGTTGCTCTGATTAAAGAATTTTAATGGCACTGGAGAAAACAGTAGGTATTCAAACACTACCTTGACTTCTCTTTTTTTATCATCCTTAAAAGAGTGTGCTTTCACTTTGTGGACCCTGGAAAGGCACTAAGAGCCTGTCCTAAATTTTCTAGTCCACTTGACAGATTACCAGGTGATGATCAGGTAAATTACATTTATCTCAGACAATAAATGTAATCTTGTAGAACATGAAAGACCACACCTTATGGAGTATTTGGTAGAATGTTATTTTTTTAATAGTGTCCCAATGAGTCATATTGGAATCTGAGACAAGGGAAGAATAAGTTTAAATTATATACATACATACATACATATATAAATATTTATCTAGTATTACTCAGCACACATTGGTCACACTAGTCATACAATAGATGATAATATGTGTGGTTGAGAAAGGGTATGCCATTTACTGGAAAGGAAGATTACGGTAGCTATAGGTGACTCACATACATATTAGGCAAGCATCTATTCACTGATTGGTAAGCTTAAAAGTCAATAA
Source organism: Moschus berezovskii (assembly GCF_049115385.1). NCBI lineage: Eukaryota > Metazoa > Chordata > Mammalia > Artiodactyla > Moschidae > Moschus > Moschus berezovskii. Next base: position 68,644,046 of record NC_142488.1, read on the forward strand.
ATCTTAGGCTAAGATTCTTTGTCTTGATGTATATTCTTAAAAGAAGAGTATTACTGAAAAAATCAGCCTAGATATCTAACAATCAGAAGTGAAAATATCTAATACTTAAGCTTACTCTAAAATATCATGAGTATAAACCAAATTGACAAACCTTAAGCTAGACATATCAAGAGAAAAGAGAGAGGACTCAAAATATATGAAAGAGAAGTTATAACAGATGGCACAGAAAAACAAAGTACCATAAAGGACTACTATGAAAAATTATATGTCAAAATATTGGACAACTGAGAACAAATAGTAAATTCCTAGAAAAAATATAATCTTTCAAGACTGAATCATGAGAAAATAGAAAATCTGTATAAACATATTACTAATAAGGAGATTGAAAGATTAATTAAAAAATCTCTGAAAAGGAAGGGTTAGTTAAGGACATTGGGATTGACATGTACACACTGCTATATTAAAATATATAACCAACAAAGACCTACTGTATACCAGAGGGAACTCTGCTTAATATATGTAACAACCTAAATGGGAAAATAATTTGAAAAAGAATGGATGCATGTATATGTATAACAGAATCACTGTTCTGCACACCTGAAATTAACATGACATTGTTAATCAACTATACTCCAACATAAAATAAAAAGTTACAAAAAATCTCCCAACAAAGGTCTAAGATTAGATACCTTTAATCGTGAATTCTACAAAGCATGAAAAGAAGGTTTAATACCTATCCTTCTCAAACTTTTCCAACAAACTGAAGAAGAAGAAATCCTTCCAAATGTGTTTAATGAACTGAACAATACCCTGATATGACAACCAGACAAGGATACAAGAGAAAAAGAAGACTGCAGGAAAATATCCTTGATAAGCATAGATGCAAAACTCAACAAAATATTGGTGAATCTAATTCAATAATATACTAAAAGGATTATATACCACAATTGAGTAGGATTTATACTAGAGATTTAGGGATGTCTCAACACATACAAATCAATCAATGCAATACATTGCATTAACAAAATGAAGGATAAAAATCACATGATCAGCTCAATAGACATATGAGTCATTTGAAAAAAAAATCCACATACGTTTGTGGTTAAAATCTCAACAAAATAGTTAAAAAAGGAAGATAATGCAACACAATGAAGGTCATGTATGACAAACCCACAAGTAAAATCATATTCAATGTTGAAAGTTTTTATTCTAAGATTAGGAACAAAATGAGGATTCCATTCTCGTCACTTTTATTCAATGTAGTATTAGAAGTCCTAGTCACATCAATTAGGCAAGAAAAATAAATTAAATGTGACCAAATTGGAAAAGAAGAATTAGAGCTGTTAATATTTTCAGAAGAAATTATACTGCATATAGAAAACCCTAAAGACTGCACCCTAAAATTCTTGGAAATAAGTGAATTCACAAAAGTCACAGGATACAAAATCAATATAAAGAAATCTGTGGTGTTTCTACATACTATTAATGACCTATCAAAAAGAGAAATTAAGAAAACAATCTCATTTATTATTGCATAAAAAAAACTAGGAATAAAATTAGCCAAGGACTTAAAAGATCCATACACTGAAAATTATAAGACACGGATGAAAGAAGTGGAAGAAGACATAACCAAGTGAAAAGATATTCTATGCTCATGGAATGGAGGAATTAATATTGTTAAACTGTGCACACTGTCCAAAGCAGTCTACAGCTTCAATGCAATGCCTGTAGAAATTCCAATGGCATACCTCATAGAACTAAAACAATGCAGCACAATACATAACTACAACTAATACTAAAATTTGTATCAAATAACAGAAGATTCTGAATAGCCAAAATAACCTTGAAAAAGAAGAAAACTGGAGGGAATATGCTCCTTGATTTCAAACTGTACTACAAATTTATAGTGGTTGAAATTGTATGGTACTGGTGTAAAAACAGCCACACAGATCAATGAAACAGAACTGAGAGCTCAGATATAAGCTCACACATATGGACAATTAATTCACAACAAATGAGCAAAACAATGGAGAAATGACAGTCTCTTCAATAAATGGTGGTAGGAAAATTGGACTTTCACATGCAAACAAATGAAACCAGCTTACACAACATACAAAATTAACCCTAAATGAATTAAAAATTTGAATATAAGATCTAAAATCATTAAATTCCTAGAAGAAAGCATAGGTGGTAATCTCATTGACATCAGTCTTAGCAATATTTTTGTTGATTGACACCAAAAGACAAAGGAAACAAAAGCAAAAGTAAACAAATGGAACGGCATCAAGCTTACAAGCTTCTGTACAGCTAAAGAAACCATTCTCAAAACAAAAAAGTAGCCTACTATATGGGGGAATATATTCTCAAACAGTATATCTGATAAGGGGTTAATATACAAAATATTTTGCTGACAAAGATCGATATAGTTAAAGCTATGGTTTTCCCACTGTCATGAATGGATGTGAGAATTGGACCGTAAAGAAGGCTGAGCACTGAAAAATTGATGCTTTTGAACTGTGGTGTTGGAGAAGACACTTGAGAGTCCCTTGGATAGCAAGGAGATCAAACCAGCCAATCCTAAAGGAAATCAGTCCTGAATATTCATTGGAATGACTGAGGCTGAAGCTGAAGCTCCAATACTTTGGCCCCATGATGCAAAGAACTGACTCATTGGAAAAGACTCTGATGCTGGGAAAGATTGAAGGTAGGAGGAGAAGGGGATGACAGAGGTTGAGATGGTTGGATGGTATCACCAATTTGATGGATATGAGTTTGAGCAAGCTCTGGGAGTTGGTAATGACAGGGAAGCCTGGCATGCTGTAGTTCATGGGGTTGCAAAGCGTCAGACATGATTGAGTGACAGAACTGAACTAAATCCAAAATATATGGGCTTTCTAGGTGGCCCTAGTGGTAAAGAACTTGCCTACCATATACAAAAGACATAAGAGATGTGGGTTCAATCCCTGGGTCACGAAGATCCCCTGGAGGAGGACATGGCAACCCACTCCAGTGTTCTTGACTGGAGAAGCCCATGGACAGAAGAGCTTGGTGGGCTACTGTCCATAGGGTCAAAAAGAGTTAGACATTACTGAAGTGGCTTTGTATGCATGTTCCTATGGTCTATGTTCAATTCTTGTACCTTGTAGATACAGCAAACATTAATGGTTATAAGAAGGGAAGGAGGTTTGGGGAATGGTTGAAATGGATGAAGAAGGTCAACTTTATTGTGAAGGAAGATAACTAGACTTGTAGTGATGAACATTTTGGAGTTATCCAAATGTTTGATTATAACGTCATATACCTGAACCTTATATAACAAAAAATCATGAGCAAAATGACTACATAGATCACTTAAACATGCATAAAAAAAACATAAATATGGTCACTTTCAGTTATATTCCTAACCATGAGGTCAGTATTTTAATAAATAATACAATACTTTGCAGTGAACGTATCATTTGTATGTTAATGCGTGCATGGCTAACTTAATTATTTAGTGTATGGGTTTATGGATATGTGAAATGCAGCCTGAAGCCACTCCATCCTTGCTTTCTTGTTGCACTTTCTCATAAAAGGTGGAAGAGCCTCTTCTCAAGATTACTTGAGACTTTTCCCCTGAGGTGATGAGTATAACTGGAGAGCTCACTAAGACAAAGAGAAAAATTTAGGCAACTCTCCAAAATGAAAAATGTTTGTAACAGTCATAAATCAGTGAGTAGTTATAGGTTGAGCAGGTTACACCGCTACTGATATATTTCTATTGTCTTTTGTGAAATAAATATCTGTTGACTCAATTAATGGACCATACTTCCGTCAGAAGTATTAAAAATGAAAGTGCTGGTTTAGCCTGAATTCCAGTCATGATATAAAATTCAAACTAACTAGGGACAATTCAAATGCATTTTCATTTCTTAATAAACATAAAAGTTCATAATCAAGATACAACCTCAGGCTTAAGAGAGAAAAAGAGAAATACTCAACTACTACAGTTAGCAAACAAACAAAAAGCTAAATAAGACAAATAACAATAAATTCTTTGTATTAATAGGTATGTAGTTTGCAATTTGTGTTAATAGGTATGCAACTTATAATTTATGTAATTTGTTTAAATGATTTCTTCCTGGAGATATTAGCTAGCATTCAGTCTTTGGCCTCACATTTATGCATATTTATAAATATTTTACACTGTATAATGCTAAGAATTTGTTTATTTTACTTAATATATTTATACAGCACTTGTTATAGAATCTTAGAAATATCAACTCCTCATACCCATAGAGAAAGGCACTGTCATCATCTCATTTTACAGATGAGGCAATTGAGAAGTAGAAATGTTGGTGTTACTTGCCCAAATTCAACAGCTAGTCAGTTGCAGTGCCTCAGTTTGAAAACACGAAGACGGGCTCCAGAGTCCATTTTCTTGTCAACTACAAATGATGTCTCATTACTTGTAAAATATTTACATATTGTGCCATAATTATATATACATGTGCATGAAAACACAACTCAGCCAGTAAAGAATCTGCCTGCAATGCAGGAGATCTGAGTTCGATTCTTGGATTGGGAAGATCTGCTGGAGAAGGGATAGGCTACCCACTCTAGCATTCTTGGGCTTCCCTGGTGGCTCAGATGGTAAAGAATCTGCCTGCAATACGGGAGACATGAGTTCAATCCCTGGATTGGGAAGATCCCCTGGAGAAGGGAATGGTTACTGACTCCAATATTCTGCCCTGGAGAATTCCATGGACAGAGGAGCCTGGCAGGCTACAGTTCACGGGGTCACTAAGAGTCAGACATGGCTGAGTGATATGAGTAACACTAACATGAAAACATATATATATGGCACAGAATGCCAAGGCTATTTAAAACCCAGAAGTAAGGGAATTCTCTGGTGGTCCACTGGTTAGGCCACTGTGCTTCCAAAGCAACAGGCATGGGTTCAAGCCCTTTTCAGGGAACTAAGATTTGTACAAAAAAGATCTTCACGACCAAGATAGTCACAATAACGCGATCACTGACCTAGAGCCAGACATCTTGGACTGTGAAGTCAAGTGGGCCTTAGAAAGCATCACTACGAACAAAGTTAGTGGAGGTGATGGAATTCCAGTTGAGCTATTTCAAGTCTTGAAAGATGATGCTGTGAAAGTGCTGCACTCAATATGCCAGCAGATTTGGAAAACTCAGCAGTGGCCACAGGACTGGAAGAGGTCAGTCTTCATTCTAATCCCAAAGACAGGCAATGCCAAAGAATGCTCAAACTACCGCACAATTGCACTCATCTCACACGCTAGTAAAGTCATGCTCAAAATTATCCAAGCCAGGCTTCAGCAGTATGTGAACCGTGAACTCCCAGATGTTCAAGAAGGTTTTAGAAAAGGCAGAGGCGCCAGAGATCAAATTGCCAACATCTACTGGATCATGGAGAAAGCAAGAGAGTTCCAGCAAAACATCTATTTCTGCTTCATTGACTATGCCAAAGCCTTTGACTGTGTGGATCACAATAAACTGCGGAACATTCTGAAAGAGATGGGAATCCCAGACCACCTGACCTGCCTCTTGAGAAACCTGTATGCAGGTCAGGAAGCAACAGTCAGAACTGTACATGGAACAACAGACTGGTTCCAAATAGGAAAAGGTGTACGTCAAGGTTGTACATTGTCACCTTGCTTATTTAACTTATATGCAGAGTACATCATGAGGAACGCTGGGCTGGAAGAAGCACAAGCTGGAATCAAGAATACTGGGAGAAATATCAATAATCTCAGATATGCAGATGACACTACCCTTATGGCAGAAAGTGAAGAGGAACTCAAAAGCCTCTTGATGAAAGTGAAAGAGGAGAGTGAAAAGGTTGGCTTAAAGCTCAACATTCAGAAAACAAAGATCATGGCATCTGGTCTCATTACTTCATGGGAAATAGATGGAAAAACAGTGGAAACAGTGTCAGACTTTATTTTGGGGGGCTCCAAAATCACTGCAGATGCTGATTTCAGCCATGAAATTAAAAGACGCTTGCTCCTTGGAAGGAAAGTTATGACCAACCTTGATAGTATATTAAAAAGCAGAGACATTACTTTGCCAACCAAGGTCCGTCTAGTCAAGGCAATGGTTTTTCCCGTGGTCATGTATGGATGTGAGAGTTGGACTGTGAAGAAAGCTGATCGCCGAAGAATCGATGCTTTTGAACTGTGGTGCTGGAGAAGACTCTTGAGAGTCCCGTGGACTGCAAGGAGATCCAACCAGTCCATTCTAAAGGAGATCAATCCTGGGTGTTCATTGGAGGGACGGATGATAAAGCTGAAATTGCAATACTTTGGCCACCTCATGAGACGAGTTGACTCACTGGAAAAGACTCTGATGCTGGGAAAGGTTGGGGGCTGGAGGAGAAGGGGACGACGGAGAATGAGATGGCTGCATGGCATCACCGACTCTGTGGACATGAGTTTGTGTGTACTCCGGGAGTTGGTGATGGACAGGGAGGCCTGGTGTGCTATGATTCATGGGGTCGTGGAGAGTCAGACACGACTGAGCGACTGAACTGAACTGAAGATCCCAAAAGCCATGTGGTGCAGCCAAAAGTAATAATAATAATAAAATAAAATTCAGAAATAAAAGGACACAATACTAGAGCTAGAAGTGCTGTTAAACATTATTTGGCTTAACCTACATATTTCAAAAAAAAAAATGGAAGCCCAGATAAACTGACTTGCTCAAGGTCACACGGAGAACGCATTGGCAGCCCACTCCAGTACTCTTGCCTAGGAAATCCCATGGATGGAGGAGCCTGGTGGGCTGCAGTCTATGGGGTCACGAAGAATAGGACACAACTGAGCGACTTCACATTCAGTTTTCACTTTCATGCCCTGGAGAAGGAAATGGCAACCAACTCCAGTATTCTTGCCTCGAGAATCCCAGGGACAGGAGCAGCAGCAAGGTCACACAGCTATTCAATGGCAGAAGTGAAACAAGACTGATGTTTTCTCACTCTCAATCTGATATTATTTTCATTGCACTAAGTTACCTTTGCTATTATTAATTTAAGGTAATATATCATTGTTTATATATATATATATATATATATATTTATTTTTATTGGAGGCTAATTATTTTACAATATTGTATTGGTTGGTTTTGCCATACATTGACATGAATCTGCCCCGGGTGTACATTAGTTCCCCCTCCCGAACCCCCCTCCCACCTCCCTCCTCCCCTTATCCTCCCTCTGTGTCATCCCTGCATACCAGCCCTGAGCATCCTGTAACATGCATCGACCCTGAACTGGCGATTCGTTTCACATTTGATAATATACATGTTTCAATGCCATTCTCCCAAACCATCCCACCCTCACCCTCTCCCACAGAGTCCCAAAGACTGTTCTATACATCTGTGTCTCTTTTGCTGTCTCTTATACAGGGTTATCATTTGCATCTTTCTAAATTCTGTATATATGCGTTAGTATATTTTATTGGTGTTTTTCTTTCTGGCTTACTTCACTCTGTATAATAGGCTCTAGTTTCATCCACCTCATTAGAACTGATTCAAATGCATTCTTTTTAATGGCTGAGTAATACTCCATTGTGTATATGTACCAATATTTTTAATGAACATCACCTTCAGATCATTTTTCAAAGCTATATGCTTATAATAGTGATGTATGTTTCACCAAATAGTCTTATAACTTATTCTTTGAAATTATCTTTGAGACTGAGTTGAGCTAACTAAGAAAATTGAGTTTTAATACACTGTGATCATATCTCATCATATCTTGTTTTTGTCCAAAAAAGGCATTTTTAACTTGATCCTTAAACTTCATTATTCAAACTTATTTCTGAAAAGCTTTTAACTGTTTCCAAAATTCAACTACCATTAAAAGACAAAGACTTTTCACCACAGGAATTATTCTAAAGTATGCTGGGCAGACTCTCAGTGTAATTCTAAAAGAGAGTTCCAAAATTTTCCTGAGCAATTGGAATGTAATTGCAATAAGCATATAACTTTTCAAAGTGACAGCCTAGGAAAGACAAATTCAATTGGCTGCTTGCTTACCGATAAATTTGTTTGTTTTGAAACATATTGTTCCATCTATTTAAGCATTTTAATTTCTCAGCAACATTTTGTAAATATTAGTGTACAGTTTTTTTCACATAACTTGCCAGATATATTTCTAAGTATTTCATAATTTGATGGTATTATAAACATTATTTTTTCTAAGTTTCAATGTCCAACTCTTTGTTAATAGTACATAAATATAAATGGTTATCTCTTTATTGACATGGTTTCTGGAAACCTTGTTTTATTCATTTTTTTAACTGGCAGTTCTATTTTTTTTTAATTGTATTTTTAAATAGACAATCATGTCATTTAAAAACAAAGATTATTTTGATTCTTCCATTCTAGTCTGAATGCATTATTTTATTTTATCTTGCCTTGTTGCATTTGCAAGTTGTACAGTTTTGTATAGAAGGAAAGAGAGCAGACATTATTTACTTACTCTGATTCTTAGGAGGAAACAATTTAGTCTTTCACCATTAAATAAGATTTTAGCTGTAGGATGTTCCTAGATGTCCTTTACTTATTTTTTATTTTTATTGAAACATAATTGGTTTACAATGTTGTATTAGTTTTTGGTGTAAAGCAAAATGACTATGTGTGTGTGTGTGTTTTCAAATTATTTTCCATTATAGGTTATTATAAGATATTGAATATAGTTACACTTTGTGATAATTTTACTTTTTAAATATATTACCACTGTAAGGAATCCAAACTCTTAAATGTTAAAAGCATGCATGTGCTGCATTGTGTTTCTTGGGTGACTTTTCCCAGATAAATAAGTTCAAATGGAGAATACCCCTCATGCTCCCAGGCAAAGGAAATTTACTAGAGATGAATATATTGGTGTGTGGTATGCAGGATATGTTGATAACACAGTTGAAGATGTTTTGAAAGTAATAAGAAAGTCAGATAGAACTAGAAATAAGAAAAAACAAAATAACAATTTGACAGAGAAGGTCAGATGAAGTAAGTTGCAGTCTAAACAGGGGGCAGAGAAGAGAAAGAGAACAGAGTGAAGAAGAGGATTAAAGAAAACTTTAAAGTTTAAATTTTGAGTTATTAATGCTATCAATGATCTGCCTGGTATTGAGAAGGACAAGGAAAAAGAAGGGTTCCAGTTTTAGATAAATCTGCTATTTAGGATTACTAGCCATTTGTTTCAACCTTCCTCTTAGCCTATCTGTGAAGTCTTATTGAAATAATCTATGGGCAGTTATATAAGAGGCCAGTCATAGAACTAATGATGAAAGCACATTACCACTTGATGAACATCTTAAAATGAAAAGAATCATACTTCCCATATTTGCAGTTCTCTGTCACTGAAGTCAATCACTCTGAAACAAACAATTGTTAAAATGTTTCAAAGAAATCAGGAAGAAAATGAAATGATTAAATTTAAATGAATATCAAGAAGTGGCGAGTCACTTAGTTTTCAATCCAGTGATATAAAGAGTCATCTCAAAACAACCTAACACTGCAAATAATACCATTCACTGGAAATAATCCTTTTATTTACTGTCACCAGTTTTGATTTAGAAGTACCTTCTCTCTTTAGCCTTCCATAAGACACACTTAAGGGAAAGATATAAGAAACAAACAAATAGCAAGCTTCTGCCTAAATTTCTTCTAAACTCACTCTAGGCCAAATTAATCCCCAAGGCCTATAGGTATCCAAAAATCCAGCTGTACTCTGATTAGGTAATGACAGAAAGGTAAGAAATTGACTTATGTCAGAAATAAAAGTGAGCAAGCCAGCAGGTAAATGTAATAGGGAAAAATATAATCTTTTCTTAACTGCAGGTTTTGGGAACAAGTGCTTGTTCAACACAGTTTCAGTACTTGGTAAGTCCCCTGGGTATAGTGGGGGAGGGAGTTGTCATTTCCTGCCAAAAGAAGGCAGCAGGTGGTGGTTTAAAAAAAAAATAGCACCACATTACCACAAAGAAGTGTGCTCTTCCATTCTGTGAGGGGTGTGTGTGTGTGTGTGTGTGTGTGTGTGTGTGTGTGTTTGTGTGTGGTAGGAGGGTAATATTTTTAAATCTGACTTGCTTTTATTTGCACTTCCTTTAATGGTAATACAATTTGGCTGTTTAAATGTATACTGAAAGTTGAGATTTTTTAAAAAGGCAATAAGTTTGTTTTGAGTTCTGTACTCTGCTTCGGGGCTTCCCTTGTGGTTCCGCGGTAAAGAATCTGCCTGCTAATGCAGGAGATGTGCTTTCAATCTCTCGATCAGGAAGATTCGCTGGAAAAGGGAATGGCAATCCAACTCCAATATTCTTGCATGGGAAATCCCATGGATAGAGGAGCCTGGCAGGCTACAGTCCATGGAGTAGCAAAAAAGTCAGATGTGACTTAGTAACTACATAACAACAATTCTGCCTTAGTTCAGAGCTTGCAGGTAAATATGGTAACATTGTAGCTGAATTATTTTTTAAATGTTAACTGAGCATGGAGGATTATTGGGGTCACTGTTGCCATGAAAGAGGAATTTTCTTTTTGATTGTTTTTGAAATTTCTTCAGTTTGATTTCCAAACAAGCCACTCCAGTACTCTTGTCTAGAAAATCCCATGGATGGAGGAGCCTGGTAGGCTGCAGTCCGTGGTGTCGCTAAGGGTCGGACACGACTGAGCGAGTTCACTTTCACTTTTCACTTTCACACATTGGAGAAGGAAACGGCAGCCCACTCCAGTGTTCTTGCCTGGAGAATCCCAGGGATGGGGGAGCCTGGTGGGCTTCCATCTCTGGGGTCACACAGAGTCGGACACAACTGAAGTGACTTAGCAGCAGCAGCATATGAATCTAGTTTGTTCTGAGGAAACCGTGGATGAAATCATAATCAGTTCAATGGTATGGCATCCAGAGCACTTATTTTATCCATTGAGAGATGACTAAGAAGGAAGAGCAAATTTTCCTGCTATTAAAAAATTCAGATGTGATCCTCAGTAAATAAAAAAAAAGGAAATTCTTTAAAAAGAAGTTTGGTCATCTTCAAATGCTTTGCAGTAGCCAATATCAATTATTAAAACAATAGCTGGAAATTACTAAATATATTTTTTAGATTTTATAATTTCAAGAGCCTTTAAGTGACATACTTCAAAAATTATATAAAACTGGATAATTGGAAAAAATATCCTACAGCCATGCAAGGGAATTTGTATTCAAACTTAGTAGGCATCTACTAAAGGTCTGCCAATGAGCATTTAGTACTGGTCTAAGTGTTGTGAGAGTTGGAACATAAAGAAAGCTGAGTGCCAAAGAATTGACGCTTTTGAATTGTGGTGTTGGAGAAGACTTTTGAGAGTCCCTTGGACTGCAAGGAGATCAAACCGATCAATCCTAAAGGAAATCAGCCCTGAATATTCATTGGAAGAACTGATGCTGAAGCACCAATACTTTGGACAACTTATGTGAAGAATTGACACATTTGAAAAGACCCTGATGCTGAGAAATATTGAAGGCAGGAGGAGAAGGGGATGACAGAGGATGAGATGGTTGGATGGCATCACAGACTCGATGAACATGAGTTTGAGCAAGTTCTGAGAGGTGGTGATGACAGGGAAGCCTGGCATGCTGCAGTTCATGTTTCAAGGAGTCAGACATAACTGAGTGACTGAACTGACTGAAGTGTTGTGAGAGATATGTGGATGATTAAGACAGAGTTCCTGTTCTCAAAAAGCTTACAATTTAGCAGTTATATAGACAATTAACTATACTATTAGTCAGGCCCCATTAGACTATAATAGAGGTACAAGCAGTATGCTATGGGAAGTCAAAGGAAGGTTTGTATGCATGCTAAGTTGCTTCAGTCATGTCCAACTCTTTGTGACCCTATGGACTGTAGCCCACCAGGCTAATCTGTCCATGGGATTCTCCAGGCAAGAATACCAGAGTGAGTTGCCATTTGCTACTCCAAAGGATCTTCCCAATCCAGAGATGGGGTCGAACTCGAGCCTCCTGTGTCTCCTGCATTGGCAGGAGTGTTCTTTACCACTAGTGCCACCTGGGAAGGAGAGCTAATTCCAATCTGAATGGCTCAGAGTCTTGTTGGAAGAAATGAAATTATCAGAATTCTCCTTTCGATCAAGACTTTTTTTTATCAAAGTGGGAAAGTAAGGATGGGGGACTGGACCTTAAAAACTTTCAGACTAAATTAAAAGAAAGAGAGAGAGAGACATTAAAAGTACATGATATGTTCAAGGTCAGTCTGACATGGTGGAAACCTAGGGCATTTGGAAGAGTATAATAAGAGATCATGCTAAGGAGACAGAATAGAGCTTTGAATGTCAGATATTTTAAACCATCAAAGCGTGAATATCTGAAAGATTTTTCATAAGTTCATGATTTGCTTTATCCTGTATCTGATAAAGATATCTGTAGAAATATGTTCATCTAAAATAAGAAAGGTGTGCTATTTGACATAATAAAAAGGAAGTGGGGCTATTGCTCATGCTAAAATGTTGTAAGCAGAGATAAAATATGAATGTTTGTTCCTCCTGAAATATTGTTAAGTACTACTGATACTATGCTAGAAAGGTGCAAAAAGTTGGCAGTTGCTGGTGGGTATTCTTTATTTGCTCACCTATTCGTTTTAGGTATGAACACTATGTTTTGAGTCAAGACAGAATAAAATCTCATTATCTTTCTGTAATAACACCTGCAAAAGACTTGGAAGAAGGGATTTTCAGGGTTTCTTTTTTATGCTTTTCAACTCATACTACAGACTGCTAGAAAACAGTGAATGCTATAGATCTGCTTTTAAAGCCAAAGAACAAGATTAATGAAGGACATTGACTTGTTCTTCATTATATACCAATCTTACAAATATTGCCACTCACTGAAAAATTACCCTTATTTACTAACAGAGCATTATGCAGTGAAAACAAATATACAAAATTCCAATCAACTACTGGCTATGTGTCAACCTCCAGGGGCTGACATAATCCCAGGCTTAACTTCAGTTGGAGTCTGTGATCCTTCTAGGACACCTCAGCCCTGTCTTAGAGAAGAGTAAAATGTCTGGATATTTGTGAATTTAGTACTTTAAAGACTGGTGTAGGATGAAAAGAGTGTCATATAAAAGGGTCCTATATTATTCAATTTTCACTATCTCTTTTCCATCAACATATATGTGATGCCGTCTCCAACATATATGACAACAGTTCTGGTGAGGACCTACAGAATAATTTGATATTTGATATTTTGTACCTGGGGCATCCTTATTCCAGATTTGTGCTAGAGTGACCTCCAGGTGAATATGTCATTACCTTGTTCTTAGATCATGAGTAGAGTAGATTTGACACAAGAGTCTATGAGTTTAGTTTGGGACTTGCCCCACTCCCATACCCCTCCTTTTGGAGACGGTGCCAAGGAAACATATACCTACTTTACTAACATTTTATATTCATAACTCTTTTCTCAAATGTGGTGGCTTATAAAAGAAGAATATGGAAAGAAGATGCATTAGCAGTTATGAGCCACACTCTCTGCTTCCTTCTAAAGCCAAGGGACATGTACCTGTAATAGCATTTCTGTCACTGTTAGAAAATTAGTCAAGGAATCCAATAATCTTCTTCTTCAGTGACACTTCAGTGTCAGTAATTAGAAAGATATCTCTAAGAGCCAAGAGTTTCCAGAAGACTCAGTTTGTTAATGCTGAAAGGAGAAGTGTAGGACCACAGTAATGGTTCCTGGTTTGTTGTCACTTCTTGGACAGTATACATTTTCTGCCATTTAAAATTCAAAATTAAGATTGTCCTTTGTCAGATTAATTGCCTTGTTCTTGGGATATCTAATGTTCCCTGGTAGTCTTTCAGAGTAGTTACTGAAGTTTCTATGAGTACTTTTTAGGGCTTTTTACTGAGGGCTAACTAATTCTTTTTGCCATTTGCACTTTAGTATTTAAAATTTAATTCTAAATAATTTTCCATCAGGATGCTTTATGAAGTTTCTGAAGACCCCAGTGTCTTCTGAGAAGCTTCCACATTTGCTTTCCTTTTAATAAACAAAATGCTATACACTTTGAATAATATAGTGTGGAGAAATGGCTCCAAATTACAAGTAAAACACAAGTAATGGTGGAAAGTTGAAATTACGAAGTACCAAGACCAAAAACATCAGATACACTGAGCAGAAAGGCAAAGGATGAAAAAATTCTGAGGTCTATTACATCATACTCCAGAAATTCTGAGTTTGTATGAGGTAGTGACATTCCTCAAGAAAAGTTACTAGGTTTAAATTACAGGATTCTATTTTTAAAGGTGGGAGGCTGATATCCCAAGCCAAAACTCTCTGTATAAGGAAGGAGTTTTGGCAATTCACGAATTTACATCACAGTAGGTAGTTACCTACATCTCAAGCAAAGCCAACCCTGGAGTGAGGTCCTGGAGAATGGTTTAATTTTCCACTTCATGCTTGCCCTTTTTACTAGAACTCATAAAGTTTGTTTACTCCTCCATTTTCACAGACTATTAATCATGTGAAGCATTGGATACTTTGTTTGGATACATTCTCAAGTAGAAAATTGAAAGAAAGAGCTACAAGAAAAAAAAAAAAAAAAAGGGCCAGAAAGACTTGATTATCTTGGACCATAGTTTATTTTGTGGAAGCTTGGAAGCTTATAACTTTACTTAAAAAAAAAAAAAGCCTTCTTGCCCAAATGCTCATGTCTGGTCTGAGACACAAGGTGAACATTCAAAAGAGCTGAGAAAAATCCCCACAGCACTTCAGCACTGAGAACAGGAAATACGTACAGTTTTCCCACCATAAAAGCTTGTGATCTTCTCATCACTTCTATAAAACTGAAAATATTTTAAATGTAATGTGTAGAATTGAACTTTGTAAAATGGTTGCTTGTATTTTAAATAAAAAGTTATATACACCATGTTTGCCCAGGGACCATATTTTGAGATTTGCTTAGGAAAAAAGTAAAGACTAAACATAGACACCTATAAATCATGTGGATAAGAGCAAGACTCTAAGACATGAGAGCTGTGTAAGAAAAATATACAATTTTTAATGAATGGTGGAAACAAGAAAGTCGATAGTGGCTAAATTAAGTTTTAATTATCAGTACAGATTTCAACACTTTCTGCAGTCCCCCAATCCAAATATCAGTTGGTATGCCCTGATCTCTAGGATGAGAAGTGTTTTTGAACTAGGATATCTGAGAAAAAGCAACATGACTGGGCATTATAACTGGTGATGTGAAATTGAGTAATGACCTTTCCTCTTTCTCCAAGTAATTAAAAGTGCACTACTTGGAGCAGAGGAACAAGATGCACAATCGGCTGAAGAGGAACTGTGCTTCAGATCTCAAAAGAAATACTTAGACTTGGCTAAGTGAAACTTTCTGGTAAAATAGTAACTGTAGATAACTGCTTTGTCTGTCCACACAAAGATATTTTCTCCCTTCATGTATCTGGCCTATTGGGAAGTCATAGATGCCAGAGATAAGAGAAGTTAGGAACATGGTTAGATATGGTATGTATACAGAATACTTCTTTCTAAAATAAAAATTCTGATGGAATATTCTCTCTAGAAGAATTAACCAAGTAAAGACTTTCTAAAAGTATTTGCTTACTGAACTGTAGTCAACTCTTAGATACAGTTGCTGGACAGGTTTCCTGGAAATATTGTAAGCTATTTGAAGATTTTCAAAAGTGAAAGTAGCTAGCACATTGCCTGGCAAATGATAAATGCTGAATAGCTATTTGCTTAATAAATACTGGATGAACCCAATACATTCAAGTCATAGTTCTAAGTGTTCCAGAAAATACAGAAGTACATAAGACTCAACCCCAAACTTCAAAAATTTTCTGGCCTTGTTGTGGTAGAGTGGGGAGAAAAGGGGAGCAGAGGCATAAATAAAACGAGTTACTAACCAAAAAGCAGAAGGATGTGCTTTAATGGAAGTATAAATGGGGATTTTAAAAGGAGTTAGGATAACATTGTTGAGTTAAACACTAAAGTTTCCACGAAGAGCTGGAAATTTGAGAGAGGTCTTCATAAATAAGTAGGACTGCTATGCAAAACAAACAAAAAAACAAAAAGATACTCCAAGCTGAAGCAACAGAATGAGCAAAAGCTATTTGTTGAGGAAGAAAAAGTCAATTTGAAAGGTATGGAACTCACTTTGACTGGAGTTCTTGGCACATGAGAACACTGGAAGACAAAATTTTAAATGTTGATGGCACTCTATTTAAGGAAGCCACTGATTGCCAGATTATGTATTTTGTAATTTGTTGGGAAAAAGGAAGCCATTAGTGCTTTTTAAAGATCTCATTTAAAGGAAAAAGATAAAGGAAGAGATAGAGAGGTAAATTAAGTAATAAGCCCCTGAACTAGAGTAAAAACAATGCAATTTAAAGAATAATATGATCATGAAAAATAATGCAGTTGAAGAAAGTAGTAACAATAAGAATGTTGGTTTTTAAGCACTTATGTACTATACACTATGCTAAATAAATTATATAAGGTGGCTTAATTCTCACACTGACTCTCTAAGTTAGGTACTATGATTATTCTCATTTATCAATGAGAAATTAAAGAATTGGAGAAGTTTAATGATACACCCACAGTTGCACAGCTATTAATTGAAAGAGCAAGAATTTAAACTCAAGTAATTCTGACTCCTAAACATAAGTTATTTCCCCCCATAGTACACTATCTTCCCCTTAGGAACCAGTTTGGAAGTGGAAAATAAATGACAAAGAGTCAATGCCTCCAAGACTTTGAAACAACCTGGGAAAATATGGATGAGCTTAACAGCAATGAAGAAGTCAGGAGTAAAAACTGGTTTGAAGTTTTGAGGGATGATGATTTTTGTATAAGATACATTGATGTTTATAGTCAAATGATTTTATTTACTGAAAGTATTTCATTGAATAAATACTGAGCACTTACTTGTGTTTTCCACGGTCCTTGGTGCTGTTTTAAGGCAAGTAAACAAAATATACAAGAATCCTTGCTCTCTTGGACTTTGCATTTTAGTAGGGAAAATATATGAAAACAAAATAAGTGATAATCAAAGACTATGTTAGTTATGCCTGGAAATGGGTAAAATAAATACTAAAGGGAGATAGGAAGTGTTAGAGGTGAGCTGTAGTTTTAAATGAGAAGAGAAAGAAAGCCTCATGAAAATGTTCTACTTGGGTAAATATCTGAATGAGGCAAGGAAGTAAAGCACATACATAACTAAGTTAAAACATTTTAGGCACAGGAAACTGCCAATTCAAATGCTTTGAGACGAAAATATTATTGGTCTGTTCACCTCACAGCAAAAATGATAAAGTTCCTGCAGCAAAGTTTAAAGGGGAGAATCATAGAAGGTGAGGTCAGAAGAGTGACCAGGGGCCAGATCGTATAGGTGACATAGGCTGTTTGTTGTAAGAACTTTTATTTTTTCTCTGAGTGAGATGAAAATACATTAGGAGATGTATCATGTAGCAACAACATGATCTGACAAGATATGCCATATTTCATTTTATTTTAGTATGTATATAATGTTTATTGTAGACATTATGCAAAAGTCTATAATAGCACCTATAGGTCCTATAAGAGGATCTATCTTTATGTCCTCATCCAGGATCAATTCCCAGAAATAAGAGCTTCAAGAGCAAAAATCTGTCAACATTTTAAGATGGTAAGTATAATTCAGTTCAGTTCAGTTCAGTTGCTCAGTCGTGTCCGACTCTCCGCGACCCCATGAATCACAGCACGCCAGGCCTCTCTGTCTATCACCAACTCGCGGAGCTCACTCAAACTCATGTCCACAGAGTCGGTGATGCCATCCAGCCATCTCATTCTCTGTCGTCCCCTTCTCCTCCCGCCCCCAACCTTTCCCAGCATCAGAGTCTTTTCCAGTGAGTCAACTCGTCACATGAGGTGGCCAAAGTATTGCAGTTTCAGCTTTAGCATCAGTCCTTCCAATGAACACCCAGGATTGATCTCCTTTAGAATGGACTGGTTGGATCTCCTTGCGGTACAAGGGACTCTCAAGAGTCTTCTCCAGCACCACAGTTCAAAAGCATCAATTCTTCGGTGATCAGCTTTCTTCACAGTCCAACTCTCACATCCATACATGACCACGGGAAAAACCATAGCCTTGACTAGACGGACCTTGGTTGGCAAAGTAATGTCTCTGCTTTTTAATATACTATCAAGGTTGGCCATAACTTTCCTTCCAAAGAGTAAGCGTCTTTTAATTTCATGGCTGCAGTCACCATCTGCAGTGATTTCAGAGCCCAAAAAAATAAAGTCTGACACGGTTTCCACTGTTTCCCCATCTATTTCCCATGAAGTGATGGGACCAGATGCCATGATCTTTGTTTTCTGAATGTTGAGCTTCAAGCCAACCTTTTCACTCTCCTCTTTCCCTTTCATCAAGAGGCTTTTGAGTTCCTCTTCACTTTCTGCCATAAGGGTGGTGTCATCTGCATATCTGAGATTATTGATATTTCTCCCAGCAATCTTGACTCCAGCTTGTGCTTCTTCCAGCCCAGCGTTCTTCATGATGTACTCTGCATATAAGTTAAATAAGCAAGGTGACAATATACAGCCTTTAAGTACTTCTTTTCCTATTTGGAACCAGTCTGTTGCTCCACGTACAGTTCTGACTGTTGCTTCCTGACCTGCATACAGGTTTCTCAAGAGGCATGTCAGGTGGTCTGGTATTCCCATCTCTTTCCGAATTTTCCACACTTGGAAGCTAAAATGTTCATTAGCAATGTATGAAATAGTGCATTTGTACACATCCTTGAAGGAAATGGATTTTGTATAAATAAGACCTATTGCTTCATTTTCATAAGTTGAATTCTGAGATGATGACAAAATGTCCAAAAGAAGAGGTGTTGTATATTTGGGAAGAGAGCTACTGCTCAGGATTGACATGTAGATTTAAAAGCCATTGACTGTGATAGGAAAGCTGAATGTTCCTTAGAGGTTACTGGATATATATTTTTTGACTTCTGATTTGTAATCAGTGGCATTAGCAGGTGATGATTTCTATATATGGGCTTCTCCAGTAGCTCAGTGAATAAAGAACCCATTTTCAATGCATTGACACAGGAGATGCAAGTTAAACTCCTGGGTTGGGAAGATCCCCTGGAGAAGGGCATGGCAAGCCACTCCAGTATTCTTGTCTGTAGAATCCCATGGATAGAGGAGCCTGATTGGATACAGTCCATAGGGTTGCAGAGTTGGACACAATTAAGCATACACGCACACATGACTTTTATACATAAATAGTTAAAACGAGGTTGAAGAACCAGGATTTGTGATTTTTTGGTCTCCCACCTAATTTCACCTGCCACATAATCAAAGTCACTACTTGTGAAAATATTTCAAATATATATTTCAGTTTGGGGGCTAAACAATCTAATTTTAACCACTCTTTCAGCATCAACTTTTATTTTTACAGTTATCCTTCTCAGTATTTTATGACACCATCTCTCTATTTCCTTATATGAGAAATCTGAAGTATTTAACCTCATCAATCTGAATGCCTAGTTCATATCATTCATCAGGATGTTTAATTAAAGTATGCACCATATCTTGAACAAAATGTGCTGTTCTACTTACCAGGCAACTGAGGCAAAATAATAACAATAATAATTCCTTCAGGGGCTGAATCAAGCCTACTTTAAGTCACATGGATTTGATAATCCAAAACAGGATGTTTCATAATTCCTATTTCATTTTTGTTCTTCCCTCATATCTTTAAAGTCAGTTACGTCCTCCTGGATTTCAGCAGCCTTGAGGTAACTATTCAGGCCCCTAAGTTAAAATTTGTAACAAAGGTCGTGGGCCTAACTGGGTCAACTTTCTGGAAATTTTGAATCTTTATACTGGTGTTGTCTTGCATAATTGAAAAGTGTCTTAATAACCCATGTTAATGGAAGTATTTAAAGAGAGGCTAGTTGCCCACTTATTTTCAGACATCTGGGAAATATTTGAACCAAATCAATGGCCCCTAAATGATGGCTCAAGGACAAATGCTGGGTTGGCTATATCTTAATCGTATAAAGACCTTTTAAAAATGCAAATGTCAGGCCTTAAATACTGACTCAGAATTTCTGGGGGAGACACCAGGAATTCTAAGGAAAGATACAATTTTTTTTTTTAACTTCCCCAGGTGAGTCTGACAATCAGTGATATTTGTGTTCTACATGCAAGCCTCTCAAATGTTAACATGCCTAAAAATCACTTGTGATTCTTCTTAAATTGCTGATTGTTATGCAGCAGGTCCCAGGTGGGACCTGAGATTCTTCTGCATTTCTAATAAACTCTTAAGTAATGCTGATTTCATGTGTCATATTTTGAGTAGTAAGGAGCTAGGCTACCTTTCAGATTCCTTCTAGCTATACTCTCTTGTGATTCTAAAGTGCCTTATGGAACTTGTATCTATCACCCTTACTCATGTTAGAACTTTCCATTGATTTTTCTACACATAAGCTTTTTTGTTTTTGTAAAAATGAGATTTTTTAAATTAAATTTTAATTAAATTTAAAAACTGATTAAAATTTTAATTATTTTTTAAAAATTTATTACTTTTCCAAGACACTAATTGACTTACTTTTTTTTCATTTGCAGTTCTGACTTTGTTTTCAACATATAACTGAGAAAGCTCCAGGAAGCTGACCCATCCAAGTCAATCATCTCCGAAGATTTGTAGACACACTAAGTACTAGAGTAAATCTTTCTTCTATGTGAGCCAAAAAAAGAGAAAAACAACCTGCCAAATACCAGTAAAGAGATGACCATCATCATATGGGAATTTGAAAAGCTTCTATATGGCACATTCATGATCCAAATGGGAGAGGATCAACAGTCATGATGTCTCAGAAAGCCTTTTAACTGAGTAACAAGAAGGGGAAATTATAACAGCTTTGCATCTGTGCTTGTACATTAGACTTCCATGTAGTTAATGCAGACAAATTCAAAGCAAACTTCCAGATAGTTCTTTGAAAAGCCCCCAAATCATGTCTAGAGGCTCTGACCAATGCAATAAAAGGGGGTTATTCTATATTCAGTTTCTCTAGCCCATCTATGATCAATCTTTTAGAAAGAGCAGCATGAGATTGTAAATTTAGATTTTTAAACACCATTTAGCAAAGGCAGCTTCTCTAGAAACAAACATGACTGCTAATGACACATGTGCTGGGATCAATAGAGACAATACAGATTTCCGATACTTCATCTATGCTGTGACATACACTGTCATTCTTGTGCCAGGTCTCATAGGGAACATATTAGCCTTGTGGGTATTTTATGGCTATATGAAAGAAACAAAACGGGCTGTGATATTCATGATAAACCTGGCCATTGCTGACTTGCTACAAGTCCTCTCCTTGCCCCTGAGGATCTTTTACTATTTGAATCATGACTGGCCATTCGGGTCTGGCCTCTGCATGTTTTGTTTCTATCTAAAGTATGTCAACATGTATGCAAGCATCTACTTCTTGGTTTGCATCAGTGTGAGAAGATTTTGGTTTCTTCTGTACCCCTTTCGCTTCCATGACTGTAAACAGAAATATGACCTATACATCAGCATTTCTGGCTGGTTGATAATCTGCCTTGCCTGTCTGCTATTTCCTCTCCTCAGAAGCAATGATGACACCCCTAGCCACAGAACCAAATGCTTTGTGGATCTTCCTACTAGGAATGTCAATCTAGCTCAGTCTATTATCATGATGACCATTGGCGAGTTGATTGGGTTTATCACTCCTCTTCTGATCGTCCTGTTTTGCACCTGGAAGACAGTTTTATCACTGCAAGATAAATATCCTGTTGCACAAGACCTTGGAGAGAAAAAGAAAGCCTTGAAGATGATTCTAACCTGTGCAGGAGTTTTCCTAATTTGCTTTGCACCTTATCACTTCAGTTTTCCTTTAGATTTCCTGGTCAAGTCCAACGAAATTAAAAGCTGCCTAGCCAGAAGGGTGATTCTAATATTTCATTCTGTTGCCTTGTGTCTTGCTAGTCTGAATTCCTGCCTTGACCCAATCATATACTACTTTACCACTGATGAGTTCAGAAGACGGCTTTCAAGACAAGATTTGCATGATAACATAAAACTCCATGCAAAATCACTTGTGAGCAACCATACCACATCTATCTTGTCAACTGAATTATGTTAAATTATAAAAAGAAAAACAAAAACGGACATGGACTGAAGTATATTAGAACATATTTGCAATACTCCAAGCTACTGGGAAGTAATCACAGCAAGCACACAAAGCTTTTCAGTTATGCTCTATCTTACCTATATGAAGATTTCACGTATTCATAACACAATCTATTTAGAGCATTATATTCCATTATCATCTATGTTGAAATGCCCATGTAGTAATTTTCATCTTGTCTTTAAGATTTAAGCTCTAAAATTTCAGTGACATACTATATACACATGCTTTCAGCAGGAATCAGTAGTTTCATCTGTGAAACTAAGACACAGAGAGACTATTAGCTTGAACTCATTTTAAGC
The DNA here is from genome assembly GCF_049115385.1 of Moschus berezovskii. Lineage (NCBI taxonomy): Eukaryota > Metazoa > Chordata > Mammalia > Artiodactyla > Moschidae > Moschus > Moschus berezovskii. Next base: position 68,666,584 of record NC_142488.1, read on the forward strand.
ACTTGGTTTTGTTACAATGGACACTGAATTTCTTTGTATTTAGAAACAATGTAGTTGTCTATTTATACTAGTAATCACAGTTTATATCCCAATATCAAATTTTAGTTGTCTTTAAGTAGGATAGACACTGTATTATTTTGTGAAACAGTGTTATAAACACGGACTGTTTTTATCTCCTATATGTGATTATACTCTTGAGTTTTAAGACTCAAATAGCTATTTCCTTCATTTAAGAATCAGTATTAAAAATCATCTATCACACCTATTAACAGAATGAAAATCTCAACTCAGGCCTCTGATATGTTTAAAATAAGAACAAGAAACTAATTCACATACTCTCTATGACTGTATAAATTGCCATATTTAATCCATCCAGGACAGGTAGCTTGTCAAAGTTCATATAATGTAACCCACATTGTCTTTAAAGGTCCAGGAGAAAGTAGATATGTAATAATCACAGTTCTGATTCTCTTAAATTATTTCCAGACAGAACCTCTGAAGATGTATATATCTTTCAAATAAAGAAAGTGTCCACTATGCTTCTAGAGTGATATTGAGGTACCTGAGAGGTTACTGCACTTTCTGAGCCTGTGCTAGAAGCAGTGCACTAAGTTTAGGCAAGAGAAAAAGATACAAGTTATTTTTTACTTTTAAGTGGCAACTATCAGACTACATTCACAAGCCAGAGTGAGGTCTAGAGGCAGACAGGCATGTAGACTCTAGAGTCCTCAGTAATTTTTTTGATCCAGCTTTGCTACAGTCATACTATTCTAAGGCCAGTACAGTCTCTTCCAAGGCAGCTGGGAAAGTCTATTTTTCCCCTGTTGAGAAAAGTGCAGAAGATTAATTTTGGCAACATCAGGCACCTATTAAAATGCCTTGCCTACTAATACCTGTTTAGAACTAGTATGCAAGAAACAGATCCAGAATATGAGTAGCAATAAAACCTGAGGTCTTAAATATTAGAATACTTTGAAAAATATTTTGGCAAACAGCTCTAACTTTTAAAACATGCTTTAATTAAAATCTGTGCAGTATATAACACACAGATAATTCTGTCCTGAAAGGAATGTGAAAATCAAAGAAGAGCTCCATCATATTTACAGGAAAGGAGTTATTTTAGACACACAGTTATGATAGCAATATGTTTGGGGGGATTAGTGAAATCAAAGTGAATTCTAATATCTTAGATGAATGGAAACATTTCTAATGTTTTCTCTAGACAAGTGCTGATTTGCTTGTACTTCGTTATTAAATATTATCCTGTTAGAAGACTGACTTTGTACTGTGTGTATGTATCTATCTCCTAATTTTTCATTGTAAGGTACATATTTTGATGTGCTAAATGAGTTCAAAAAGAGTGTTAAATTGTGTTTTAAAATGAGTAATTGTAACTTTGTCTTGTCTATTTGCTTTAAAGTGATTTGTGTTTGACGATAATTTAGTGTTGTAATGGGATCAGAAGTAATAATTTTGTGGGTACTTGTTTATATAATATGTGTTTACTAGTTTCTAGATTATCATGAACTACACTTTTAGGGTCATTTGGGGGAGACCTGTGATTTAATTTCATTAATGTATTAATTTCAGTCTAAACATACCTGTAATCTTAAAGAGGAAAAAAAAATTTCCAGGAGATTACTGAACTTCTTAGAGGAAATGTTGAGGTTAAAGCCAATTTATGAAGCAGTCCAGGAGTCCTTGAAAATTATTTATGTCATTTGAGAAAAGAACAGAGATAACAAGTATCCAGTATTCTTATGCTGCTTAGCTAAGAACCACACCTTCTCTTCAGGTTTGCCCATCTAAGTTTGTATTCAATGTTGTGATTTACTTTATTAACCCCCTTTCCCTATGAATATGTTTTGTCTTCTATTCCCTTGTTCTAGTCAGTAACTGATCAGTCTATTCACACTAAGGTTACTAAGGACTAATGTTAGCTTAATAATAATTTGCCTAGGAATATCTGAATTCTAGGCCTTAGGGATGAATTTTATCTCAAAGTGTAAATATTTTGTTTTAATGGAGTGAGCAGAAACACTGAAACAGACTAGAAAGAACGATATTTTGAAGAAAGTGGGTCTTACAGCAGTGCCTTTCAGATTACATATGGTAAGTAAACACCTACTTTACTTACCATGATGGGGATGCTATATACATACATACATACATATATACAAATACCTATTTATTATACTAATACCTGGCCTATACTAAGTTTAGGCCAGAGCAAAAAGATACAAGTTATTTTTTACTTTTAAGTGGCAACTATCAGGCTACATTCACAAGCCAGAATAAGGTCTAGAGGCAGCCAGGCATGTAGAGTCTAGAGTCCTCAGTAATTACTTTTGGTCCAACTTTGTTCCAGGCATACTATTCTAAGGCCAGTACAGACTCCTCCAAGGCAGCTGGGGCTGACTGGAGTGATTTCCATGTTATTATTATTCTCATTATTGTTATTATTATTATATTCAAATGGTGTATACATTTTCATTGTCACTTGGTTAAGCAACTAATTCTATTAACCTGTAATTCCATGAAAAGGAACCATCTGCCCTATGGACAACAGAACAAACTATGTTGGTTGAAAGGATGCATAAGTGGAACTCTTGTGCAACTTCATTTTTATGTCATCTTTTTGTTTTTATTCCCAATACACTGTGAAAATGTTGCTTTGTAATGTATTTATATTTATAATTTATAATACACATTTTCATAATAAAGATGATCTTTGTATTTGCATAAAAATTTCTGTCTCCAGAATTTCATGTATATATAACCAGTTTTTCAGCAAACTGATGTAATTGAGAATCTTTGTCAGTGTTCTCACCTACATGGATAGTAAGTTCTCTGAGGCTCTACTCTCCCTTTCTCTCTGGAGTGTTGCATGCTATTCTCAAATAAAAAGATAAACCACTTCTCCAACTCCACTTGCTCTCCACTCTTCCCATAAACAAAATCTTTACTATCCACACTCTGCTAAGATTATTCCTCATCCTCACTTGTTGACCAAGTTATTCTAATGACTTAAATACTTGTACTTGTTATAGAATAGCCTTTTGGGAAAAAAAGAAGATGAGGGGAAAGAAGGAATGTTTTCTATTTAGTCTTAAGAGTTTTTAAGACCCAATATTTTGATTTTCCATATAGTTTAGCAGAAGAAAAGCTATCATTCACTGTATCTTTCTGCTGTTAGCAAAACATACTTCCATAAACATAATGAAATAAAACAAAAAGTGAAGTCAGGACAGTTGTCTCTGTCTCCATAAACATAATGAAATAAAACAAAAAGTGAAGTCAAGACAATTGTCTCTGTCTCTCCTCTCAACCTAGTTATCTTTCTTCCACTTTAGCAACTCTCTCATCTCACTATATTCCTAGTGCTTTCAGGAGGCCCAAGTGTCTTCTGAAATAACAAAGTTGTTCTAAATTACACATTTTGACTGCTGCAGAAAAATTTTCCTAGGAAGTGGTAAAGGATTTCCTAGGAAGAAATTTCTGACGTTTTGGTAGACTTCAAGAACATAGTGGGATTTAAATATGGTATTTGCCCACACTTTAAATTACCTCAAATAAAGTGCATTCCTCCTATGTGCCTTCCTGAAGCCAATTCAGAAGTGACCCCACTGCCTTCACTGTACCATATTTTGAGGGGGGGAAAAGTAAAAGATTAATTCTCAAGTGTGGCTCTTTCAACTTATTTGTTCCTCAACAATTAAAGGATGTGATGTGTGTTTGAGGGGTGGGATGGGAGCTGTAACTTTCTTGAACACAGACCATTTATTTAGCAGTACTTTCTCAGTCTTAACCACTTATTGATTTTTCCAAGACCATATTTCTTCTACTTTTTGTTGGCTAGGTTCTCTTCATCTAACTCCTTACTGAAAATTTTCTTATTCATCTATAGGCATAGCCCTTATTTAAGGGTTTAAATTTGCCTTCTTGGAGATTTTCAAGGAATAATAGAGTGACTGCTCCTTCATAGGGGTGGGCTATAATATGGTCTATCACTCTCACCCCAGTATCTTCCTCTCAGCTTTGCTTCTGAAGCTCTTGCAAAAAAAAAAAAAAAAGAAGATACTGGAGTATCAGCAGAAACTCTAAGGTCAGGAGTGAGTGAAATGATATATCCAAAATGCTGAAAGATAGAAATTGCCAACCAAAAAATCTTTATCTGGCAATGGTATCTTTCAGATAAGAGGAAGAAATAAATATTTCCCCAGACAGTCAATTGCTGAGGGTGTTCACCACCACTAGACCTGCCTTGCAAGAAATGTTGAAAATTCTTCCAGCTGAAATGAAAAGACACTAATCAGTGGCAGGAAAATCTGTGAAAGTACATGACACACTGGCAAAGATGAAAGCCAGATTCAGAAAACCATAACTCTATATTAGGATGTTTCATTAATTGCTCAATTATAGTTAAAAAAAAAAGAGAGTAGAAAAAAAAAACTACAGCTACAATAAACTGTATTATAAGCAAATACATGGCATAAAAATAAGTAAACTGTAACATCAATTATATGAAAAAGAAGAGTAAAAGGGTGGAACTATTATAGTCGTCCAAAGATAAGTTGCTATTAACTGAAAATGGACTACTCAGAAACCTAGAATAGATCTACAAAAGACAAACAAAGGGGAAACAAAGAATACCACCATGGAAACTAACCAATTTTTGAAAGTATGTAGAGACAGAGAGAAAACAAAACAATGGAAACACAAAATAGTCAGAAAGTTATTAATAAGATGTTATAAGTATGTTCTTACTTAACAATAATTAGTATAAATATAAATGGATTGAACTTATCAATCAAAAGGCACATAGTGACTGGATGAGTTTAAAAAAGAAAAACAAGACCCAACTACATACTGCCTAAAAGAGGCCCATTTCAGATTTAAGAACACACATAAATAAATGAAGAGATGCAAAAAGATATGAAAGTGGAAACCAAAAGAAAGTGGGGTCGCTATACTTATATCAGACAAAACTGAGTTTAAGTAAAGAAAGGACAAGAGACAGAGAAGTTAAGATATGCTTCATTAAAAGAATTAATGCATCAAGAAGATGTGAACATAAATATGTGCACACCAAAAATCGAGGTACCTAAATATTTTAAGTAAACACCAATAGCTCTGAAGAGAGAAACATACAACAATGAAACAATAGCAGGGAATTTGATTCATTGTTATTTAGTCCCTAAGTCATGGCCAACTCTTTTGCGACCCCATGGACTGTAGCCCACCAGGCTCCTCTGTCCATGGGATTTTCCAAGCAAAAATACTGGAATGGGTTGCCGTTTTCTTCTCCAAGGAATCTTCCCAACCCAGGGATCAAACCTTCATTGGCAGGCAGATTCTTTACCACCGAATGACCAGGGAAGCCAGGAAACTCTAATAACCCACTTTCAAAGATGGATGAACCATCCAGACAGAAAACCAAGAAAGAAAAGATGGGGAACACATGTACACCTTGGGCAGATTCATGTCAATGTATGGCAAAACCGATACAATAATGTAAAGTAATTGGCCTCCAATTAAAATAAAAAAATAAAAGAAAAGAAACAATGGATTTAAACCATACATTATAGCAAATGAACCTAAAAGACATCTACACAGTATTCCATCCAACAACAGCAGAATGCATGTTCTTCTCAAGTACACACAAGACATTCTCAGGGATAGATCATACAAGACATAAAATAAATCTTAGCAAATGTAAAAAGATAGAAATAATAATATTTAGTATCTCGTTTGACCACATATTTCTGACATGAAACCAGATATCAACAGGAAAACTGAAAAAATCTACAAATATGTGAAAACAAAGCCACACAGTTCAGAACAACCAATGGGTAAAAGAAGAAATCAAAATGAAAATCAAAGAATATCTAAAACCATTTGAAAATAGAAATACAAATCACCAAAACCTATGGGACACCGCAAAAGCAGTTCTGAGAGGAAAGTTTATAGTGGCAAATACATATATTAAGTAACCAGAAGTATCACAAACAAACAACCTAGAATTGCACTTCAAGGAATTAATAAAATTAGAGCAAAGCAAGCCCAGAGTTAGGAAAGAGAAGGAAACAATAAAGATCACAGTGTAAAATAACAAAATGAAGATAAAAAAAGAGAGAGAACGTCAATGAAACCAAGAGTAGATTTTTCAAACAAATAAAATTGACAAACTTTTAGTGAGACTAAAAATGAAGGAAGACTCAAATGGATACAATTAGATAAAAAAGAGAAGAAACAATAGCTAACCATACCGAAATACATAAGCTTATGAGACCACTATGAAAAGATATATGCCATCAAAGTAAAAAAAAAAAGTAGATAATATGGAAGAAATGGATAATTCCTAGAATCATAAAGCCCATCAAAACTGAACTAGAAAGAAATGATATGAACAGACCGTACAATGATTGTCCAAAACACAAGGAATCGAGTCAGTAATCAAAAACTTTGAAACATGAGCAACAATGTGTCAACAAATAGGATCACCTAGGAGAAATCAAGCAATTCTTAAACACATACAACTTATAAGACTGAATCAAGAATAAACAGAAAATTTGATCTACCATTTACTACTAAGGAGATTGAATCAGTAAACAAGTCTTTCAGAAAAGAGTAGAATCATATTGCTTCAAAGATGAATTTTAACAAACATATAAAGAAAAATTAGCTCCAATATTTCTTAAACTATTCTAAAAAAAAAAATCATAGACAATGAAACACTCCCAAACTCACCTTATGAGTTCAGCATTATCTTGATATCAAAACCAGACCACTACTAGAAACAAAAATTATAGGTCAATATCCCTAGAAAATATAAATGGAAAAATTTTCAATAAAATACTAACAGTAGGGCATTAAAAAGATCATTCACCATGATCAAATGGGACTTATCCCAGAGATGCAAGTATGCATCAATATATGCAAATCAAAAAATGGGCCAAAGAACTAAACAGACATTTCTCCAAAGAAGACATACAGATGGCTAACAAACACATGAAAAGATGCTCAGTATCACTCATTATCAGAGAAATGCAAATCAAATTCACAATGAAGTACTCTGGTCAGAATGGCTGCTATCAAAAAGTCTACAAACAATAAATGCTGGAGAGGGTGCAGAGAAAAAGGAACCCTCTTACACGTTGATGGGAATGCAAACTAGTACAGACACTATGGAGAAGAGTGTGAAGATTCCTTGAGAAACTGGAAATAGAACTGCCATATGACCTAACAATTGTACTCCTAGGCATACACACCAAGGAAACCAGAATTGAAAGAGACGTGTATACCAATGTTCATTGCAGCACTGTTTACAATAGCCAGGACATAGAAGCAGCCTGGATGTCCATTGGCAGACAGATGGATAAAATATCTGTGGTACATATTCACAATGGAATATTACTCAGCTATTTAAAAGAATGCATTTGAATCAGTTCTAATGAGGTGGATGATACTGGAGCCTATTGTACAGAGCGAAGTAAGTCAGAAAGAAAAACACCAATACAGTATATTAACACATATATATGGAATTTAGGAAGATGGTAATGATGACCCTATACGTGAGACAGCAAAAGAGATACAGATGCAAAGAACAGACTTCTGGACTCTGTGGGAGAAGGCGAGGGTGGGATGATTTGAGAGAATAGCATTGAAATATGTATAGTATCATATGTGAAATAGATCGCCAGTCCAGGATCGATGCATGAGACAGGCTGCCCAGGGCTGGTGCACTGGGATGACCCTGAGGGATGAGATGGGGAAGGAGATGGGAAGGAGGGTCAGGATGGGGAACACATTTACACTCATGGCTGATTCATGTGAATGTATGGTCAAAACCACAATATTGTAAAGTAATTCAGTTCAGTTCAGTTCAGTAGTGCCAGAAAACAGACGTGGCCCATCCCAGATCTGGCGTCTAGCGAAGGAAATCAATAGAAAAAATAAATAAATAAATATATATATATATATATATATATATATATGCGAATCAAGTAATATCTCACTTTAACAGAATGAAAGGAAAGAGTCATATGATAATCTCAATAGATGCAAAAAAAAATTTCAACAAAATTTAATAACCATTCATCATAAAGACTCTTTATAAATTTGGCATAGAAGGAGCATACCTCAATAGAATAAAGACCTTATATGACAAGTGCACAGCTAACATCATACTCAATGGTGAAAGATTGAGAACTTTTCCTATAAGGTCAAGTACAAAACAGAGGTGAATATTCTCACCACACCTATTCAACATAGTATTAAAAGTCTTAGCTGGAAAAATCACAAAAGAAAAAAGAAATAAAAGGCATTAAAATTTGAAGGAAATAACCAAAATAATCTCTATTGGCAATGATATATATATATATATATATATATATATATATATATATATATATATATATTTACAATAGCACCAAGAGTGCTCAGAAATATCTTTACCTAAGGAGGTAAAATATCTTTAATCTAAAAAATACAAGACATAGAAGAAAAAACAAAGAAACGGAAAGATACCCGGGTACAGGGATTGGAGGAATTAATATTATTAACATGCCTATACTATCCAAAGGCATCTATGATTCCAATGCAATACTTATCAAGATTCCAATTAAATAGTTATAGAATTAGAAAAAAAATCTCCTAAAATTTATGTGGAATGATAAAGAACCCTGAAAAGCTAAGGAAATGTTGAGAAAAGAACAAGGCAGGTGTCATCACACTTACAGATTTGAAGCTATACTCTTAAGGTATAGTCATCAAAAGAATACAGTGCTATTATAAAACAGACAAATAGATGAGTGTAAGAGAATCAAAAGCACATAAATAAATTCAACTATATATAGTCAATTGATATCTGACAAGAAAGTTGAGAATACTCATTGGAAAAAATGATAGTCTTTTTATTAATTGGTCCTGGGATATTCACATGTATAAGAATGAAACAGGACCAATATCTTACAGCACTCGCAAAAATTAACTAAAATGTATAAAAGAATTAAATGTAAGACCTGAAACAACAAGACTGCTTGAAAAAGCATGAATAAAGCCCTTTGACCTGGGTCTTGTAATGTTTTTTATGACACCTAAAATAGAAGCAATAAAATAAAAATAAACAAGTGGGATTACACTAAACTAAAACGATTATGCACAGAAAAACCGATCACCAACAAATTGAAAAAAGAAACTGCAGAATGAAAAAAAAAAAAACTGCAAACCACATAGCTGATAAGGGATTAATATACAAAATATATAAAGAATACATACAAATAAAAACAAGCAAAAGAAGGAGACAGAAATATCCCAGTTTAAAAAAATTGAGCTAAGAACCTGAGTAGATATTTCTCCAAAGAAGATATATGAAATGCTATTAGGTACATAAAACGATGCTTAACATTACTAGTCATTCAGTTCAGTTCAGTTCAGTTCAGTCACTCAGTCATGTCCGACTCTTTATGACCCCATTAATCACAGCACGCCAGGCCTCCCTGTCCATCACCAGCTCCGGGAGTTCACAAAAACTCATGTCCATCGAGTCGGTGATGTCATCCAGCCATCTCATTCTCTGTCGTCCCCTTCTCCTCCTGCCCCCAATCCCTCCCAGCATCGGAGTCTCTTCCAGTGAGTCAACTCTTTGCATGAGGTGGCCAAAGAATTGGTGTTTCAGCTTTAGCATCAGTCCTTCCAATGAACACCCAGGACTGATCTCTTTTAGATTGGACTGGTTGCATCTCCTTGCAGTCCAAGGGACTCTCAAGCGTCTTCTCCAGCACCACGTTCAAAAGCACCAATTCTTCAGTGATCAGCTTTCTTCACAGTCCAACTCTCACATCCATACATGACCACTGGAAAAACCATAGCCTTGACTAGACAGACCTTGACTGGTAAAGTAATGTCTCTGCTTTGTAATATGCTATCTAGGTTGGTCATAACTTTCCTTTCAAGGAGTAAGCGTCTTTTAAATTCACGGCTGCAATCAGCATCCACAGTGATTTTGGAGCCCAAAAAAGGACACAGCAAATTAAAACCACAATGAGATATCACCTCAGTCCTGTTAGAATGGCTATCATTAAGTGGACAAGAGAAAACAAACGCTAGCATGGATGTGGAGAAAAGGGAACACGTGTGCACTATTAGTAAATTGTAAGTTGGTGCCGTCACTATAGAAAACAGTAGAAGGAGCCTGAAAAAAAAAACAAAACACGAAAACAGAACTGTGATATGATATGACCTGGCAATTCTATTTCTTAGACTATATCCAATGAAGATAAAAACAGTGTCTCAAAAAGATATCTGCCCTCTCATGTTAATAGCAGCATTACTTACAATAACAGTGACAAAGAAATAACCTGTGTCCACTGGTTTGTATACTGATAAGGAAGTTGCTTTATATGTGTGTAAAAATTAATACCACTACTTTTCAAAATCTTCCAAAAAGTTGAAGAGGAGGAAACACTTCCAAATTCATTCTATGGAGTCAGTATTACCCAGATAACAAAGCCAGATAATGACACTACAAGAAACGAAGACAATAGGCCAAGATCAGTGATGAACACAGTTGAAAAAATTCTTAATAAAATATCAACAAACCAAATTTAAGAACTCATTAAAAGAATTATGCACCATGACTAATAAATGCGATACACCACATCACTAGAATGAAAGACAAATTTCATATGTTCATCTCAATAGATGCATTAAAGATTTGACAGAATAGACAATTCTTTTATGATAAATATTCTCAACAGATTGGGTAGATAAAGGACACATCCTAACACAATAAAGATCATAAACTATGGACCCATAGCTAACATTATATTCAGTGGAAAAAATTGAAAGCATTTTCTCTAAGATGAGGAGCAAGATAAAGGTGCCTTCTCTCTCCATTCTTAGTCAACATAGTACTAGAAATCCATGCTAGAGCAATCAGCTAAGATAAATAAATATTACAAAAGGCATTTGAAATGGAAAGAAAGAAGCAAAATTGTCACTATTTGCTAATGATATGAGTTTATGTTGAAAATCCCCAAATATCAACTAAAAGAATATTGGATATAATCAATGGATTTTGCAAACTTGCAGGATGTAAAATCAATACACAGAAATTAGGTGATTGTGGAAACAGTGTCAGACTTTATTTTGCGGGGCTTCAAAATCACTGCAGATGGTGATTGCAGCCATGAAATTAAAAGACATGTACTCCTTGGAAGGAAAGTTATGACCAACTTAGATAGCATATTAAAAAGCAGAGACGTTACTTTGCCAACCAAGGTCAGTCTAGTCAAGGGTATTGTTTTCCCAGTGGTCATCTATGGATGTGAGAGTTGGGCTGTGAAGAAATCTGAGCGCCAAAGAATTGATGCTTTTGAACAGAGGTGTTGGAGAAGTCTCTTGAGAGTCCCTTGGACTGCAAGGAGATCCAACCAGTCCATCCTAAAGCAGATCAGTCCTGGGTGTTCATTGGAAGGACTGATGCTAAAGGTGAAACTCCAATACTTTGGCCACCTGATGTGAAGAGTTGACTCATTGGAAAAGACCCTGATGCTGGGAGGGATTGGGGGCAGGAGGAGAAGGGGATGACAGAGGATGAGATGGCTGGATATCAGCATCACCAACTCTATGGACATGAGTTTGGGAAAACTCTGAGTGTTGATGATGGACAGGGAGGCCTGGCGTGCTGTGATTTATGGGGTCGCAAAGAGTCAGATGCGACTAAACGACTGAACTGAACTGAAGTGAACAATAAGAGATTTGAAAAATACTCTGTGGGAGAGGGTGAGGGTGGGATGATTTGGGAGAATGGCATTGAAACACGTATGTTGTCATATGTGAAACGAATCACTAGTTCAGGGTCAATGCATGTTACAGGATGCTCGGGGCTGGCATGCGGGGATGACCCAGAGGGAGGATAAAGGGAGGAGGGAGGTGGGAGGGGGGGTTCAGGAGGGGGAATTTATGTAAACCCGGGGCGAATTCATGTCAATATATGGCAAAACCAACCAATATAATATTGTAAAATAATTTGCCTCCAATTAAAAAAAAATCAAAAAAAAAAAGAAAAAGAAAGTTTTATTTATTTGTTTATTTTACTTTACAATATTATTGGTTTTGCCATACATTGACATGAATCCTCCCCGGGTGTACATGTGTTCCCCTTCTTGAAACCCCCTCCCCCTTCCCTCCTCTCCTTATCCTCCAATAAAGTTTTAAAAATATCCTATTCACAATAGCATCAAACACAATGAAACATTTAAGAGTAAAGTTATCCAAGGAAGTGAAAGATCTGTGCAATAAAAAAATTTGAGACCTTCCTGAAAGAAACAGAAAACCCAAGTCATGATGCATCCTGATTAAGATGATAATGATAAACCTGTATAGGAGACAGCAAAAGAGACACAGATGTATAGAAGAGTTTTTTGGACTCTGGGAGAGGGCGAGGGTGGGATGATTTGGGAGAATGACATTGAAACATGTATATTATCATATGTGAAATGAATTGCCAGTCCAGGTTCAATGCATGATACAGGATGCTCGGGACTGGTGTACTGGGATGAACCAGAGGGATGGCATGGGGAGGGAGGTGGGAGGGGTGCTCAAGATGGGGAACACATGTACACCCGGGGAAGATTCCTGTCAATGTATGGCAAAACCAATACAAAATTGTAAAGTAATTAGCCTCCAATTAAAATAAATAAATTTTAAAAAAGGCAAAGGAAAGATATATCCATTAAAAAAATAAACTACTAAAGTCATATGGTACTGGCAAAAAAAAAAAAAAAGAGAGAGAGAGAGACATAAATCAATGGACCTGAAAAGCCCAGAATTAGACCCTTACATAAATGGTAAGCTAATATTTGATAAGGAAACCCGGAGCATAGAATAGGGAAAGGACAGTTTCTTCAAGAAATGGTGGTTGGAAAACTGGATAACCAACAGAAGGAAAAATGAGTTTGGGTCCTTATATAACTCATTCAAAAGTATTAAATCAAAATGGATCAAAGACTTAAAACATAAGGCCTGATAACATAAACATTTTAGAAGAAAACGGGAAAGACTCTCCTTGACATTTGTCTTGGAAATGTTTTTGGGTACAGCACCAAAATCACAGTCAAAAGAAAAAAATCAATAAATGGGACTACATCAAATAAAATTTTCTGCAATATGAAAGAAACAATAGCAAAATGAAAAAGCAACCTGTAGAACTGGAGAAAATTTTTACAATGAATTGGATCAAGAGTTAATATCTAAAATTTATAAAGAACTCATTCAATCAATTCATTATAAAAAAATCTGATTCAAAAATGGGAGGAGGAGATATACTTTTGTCCAAATGGCCAACAATAATATGAAATTGTGCTTAGCTTTGCTAATCATGAGGGCAATGAAAATGAAAACTAGGATGAGATATCACCTCAGACCTGTAAAAACAATGATTACCATGAAGATAAGAAAAAACAAGTATTGATTATCAAGGATGTGGAAAAAAGGAAATATTTGTGCACTGTTGGTGGGATTTTAAACTGATTCAGTTACTATGGAGAACAGCATTTCTATGCCTCAAAAACTAAAAACAGAACTACCACATAATCCAGCAAGATCACTTCTGGGTATATCAGTTCAGTTCAGTAATTCAGTTGTGTCCAGCTCTATGTGACCCCATGGACTGCAGCATGCCAGGCTTTCCTGTCCATCACCAATTCCTGGAGCTTACTCAAACTCATGTCCATCGAGTCGGTGATGCCATCCAACCATCTTATTCTCGTTGTCCCCTTTTCCTCCTGCCTTCACTCTTTCCCAGCATCAGAGTCTTTTCCAGAGTCAATTATTCACATCAGGTGGTAAAATATTGGAGCTTCAGCTTCAGCATCTGTCCTTTTAATGAATATTCAGGACTGATTTCCTTTAGGATGGACTGATTGGATCGCCTTGCAGTCCAAGCAACTCTCTGTGGAGCCCAAGAAAATAACGTCTGTCACTGTTTCCACTGTTTCCTCATCTATTTGCCATGAAGTGATGGGACTAGATGCCATGATCTTAGTTTTTTGAATGCTGAGTTTTAAGCCAACCTTTTCACTCTCCTCTTTCACTTTCATCAAGAGGCTCTTGAGTTCCTCTTCACTTTCTGCCAAAAGGGTGGTGTCAACTGGGTATATACTTAAATTAAATGATAATTGGTTATCAAAGATACATACACAGTCTTATATTTATTGCAACATTATTCACTATAGTCTAGATATGGACATAACTTTTGTCTGTCAACAAAAGAGCCAATAAAGAATGTGTATATATATATATATATATATATATATATATATATATATATATACAACAATTTCGTATTATTGTTGGCCATTTGGACAAAAGTATATCTCCTCCTCCCATTTTTGAATCAGATTTTTTTTATAATGAATTGATTGAATGAGTTCTTTATAAATTTTAGATATTAACTCTTGATCCAATTCATTGTCTGTAAAATTTTTCTCCAGTTCTACAGGTTGCTTTTTCATTTTGCTATTGTTTCTTTCATATATATATATATATATATGTATGTATTATATGCTGAAGAAAATGAGCAAGGCATACATATATACTTACATATATGTTATTCTATTCTGGTATTAAAAATGGAAATTCTGCCATTTGTAACAATGTGAATGGACCTTAAAGACATCATGTTAAGTAACACAGAAAAAGATTGATACTATGTGACTTCTCTTGTATGTGGAATCTAAAAAAGAAATGAAAATAATTAAGTCAGACAGCAAAATGGTAGAACCAGGAGCTGCAAGGTGGGGGAACAGGAAAGAAGTTTTTTAAATGTACATAAGTGCAACTAGTAAATAAACAAGTCCTGGAGACCTATACATAGTATATTGGTTACAAACAACAAAACTGTATTATAAACATTAAACTTGCTAAGAGATTACATCTTCATCCTACTACATGAAGAAATGTTAATCACGTGATACAATAGATTTTTTTTTAATGCTACAGTGGCAATAACATTGCAATTAAATGTATCAAATCACTATATTTTATACTTTAAACTTACATAATGTTATATGTCAAGTATTTCTCAATAAAAATACATATTGTGAAAACGCAAACAGACAATGGGGGTAAATAAGTTGAACTCTTTTTTCTCATATTCTATTGTTTGAAATTCTGTATCAACAGACAATTTTTGCTTTATAGCATACAAAAACAGTTTAGAGTTATTGTTTATCATAAAGGCTTTGCAAGATCTTCTGGTGCCATTAAACTTATCTAAGAGGAAACATATTCATCTTATTTTTTTGCATTGCATGCATTTCTTGTGTTTATTTGACTATATATATATATATATATGGTTTTCTTCTCCTTGTTCCTTGCACAGAACTTCAAATACTCTTGGGGTTTGCAGAGTAGTACTAGTATATTTGTTATGCTGATAAGGTAACTTATGAAGGAGTACCTAGATAGCTTCATAATGGGGGATGGGTCACCAGAAAAGAGCAATGATATGATCAGAACGTTGGAACTCTGAGTCAGACTAACGTTCCGGATGGGAAGAGAGGCTGCAGATTCAGTTCAATAACTTGGCAACTTAATCAGCCATGCCTTCATAGTTAAAACTGGAAAAAAAAATCTGAAATTTGAGATTTGGAGGAGATTCCTTGTTAGCGGACATATTGAGATCCTGGGAACCTGGCACTCTCTGACTCTCCTTGAACAGAAACTCTTGCACTCTGAACCCTCCCAGACCTTGCCCCATGTATCCTTATCTGGATACACATATGTATATTTTATAACAAAATAATAACTGTAAGCAGAACACTTTCCTGAATTCCAAATCATTCTAGTGAATTATTTAGCCTAGGGGCAATGTTGGAGGCCCCAAATTTGTAGCCAGTTGAACAGAAGTGGGATCACTTGAACATATATGAAACTTGTGATTAGCTTCTGAAGTGTTGGTGGTCTTATGAAGGACTTGCTCTTGTGGGATCTGTGTTAACTTTGTGTTGTATCAGAATTGAACTGTAGGATAACTTTTTTTGTGTCAGAAAATTGGTGTCAGAGCAATACTGGAAATCTAGATGTTACTATATTTTCACTCTCAACCACATGCGACTTTGAATAGCAAGACCATCCCTATGAACTTATTTGTGTCAGCTAGCAGAGAGCTTGTTAGAACAATTGCTATATTCTTAGATAAATAGTCCTTCTAATGCAAACAAAAATTGAAAGATCTAGTTGATTTAATAATTTCCAGTAACTAAGTTGAAAGATATAGTAAAGAAAATAAAAATGAAATGAAGCCAATGGTTTCACCAGTAATCAGTAGCTTAAAATTACCAGTTGACCCAGTGGTTTTTGAAAGTCCAAATTTATTTTCTTGCAATAGACACAGCTCTGAATCAAAATGTTAGTCTTACAAAATAGGGTGACACTTGAATTTTGCATACTCCAAAAACTTAATATCTCCTCAATGAGAACAAGCTGTTCATCTTGGTTTTAAGCTGTCATACTTGGTTGTATTCCAAATCCATTTAAACACGATTTAAAAGCATGGTAAAGCCTACACTGAGGCAAAATGTGTTCTAGAGAATTAGGACAAGAAGAGCATCATAAATGTACCTAACAATACTAAACAGGGTTAGGGTTAGGTTAGGTTTAATCACTCAGTCGTGTCTGACACTTGCAACCCCATAGACTATATAGCCTGAAGGCTCCTCTGTCCACGGGATTCTCCAGGCAAGAATACTGGAGTGGGTTGCCATTTCCTTCTCCAGCGCTCTTCCCAACCCAGGGATAGAACCCGGGTCTCCTGCATCGCAAGCAGACTCTTTACCAACTGAGCCACCAGGGAAGCCCCATATTAAATAGAAACTCAAACAAAAAGAATGAACTTCCTCAAAGACGTTGCCTGGGAAGGAAATTCTCTAGTCCTCTGTGAATCCATCCAACCTGATAATTGCTCCCATGGGACCTTGCAGAGGTATTTAAAAAACATTTTGAAAAATCCAATTACTGCTGGACTTAAGGTAAGAATCATGGAACATTCTAACTATTTATCAACTGTAATTCTAGTCTATTATTTCTGAATATGTATAAAATACTCCAATCATCCCTTCTTATATAACACAAACTATATTGGGTTCCGGATTTGGGGCCTGACCTTGACTTAATAGGTGTAGGGAAATTCCCATCAGTACCTCTGCCATTGCTCAATTTAGGCTCTGAGTTAAGCAAGACAGTTATTTACTAGCAAATCTTCTAAACTGAGATAGTGTAACTGAATGTGGGATCCGGCTAATCACTGCTCAAAAGCCATTAAAGAGGGCAGGATGGTGGAATGGAAAGTTTGCTTTATTTTGGATGCTGGCAACCCAGAGTGGGCAGGATGAATGCCTTTTAAAAGTTTGACTTTTCTCCCCCACTCCAACAATCAGGGAACAAGTGCATTTATAGGCTGAGGGAGGTGGCTACATGCAGAAATATGTATCTTGAGATTGGTCGTTGGTGGTCTGGCCAGCAGCAACTTGATTGTTTCAGGAGCATTTAATCTTCAATTTGATGGTTGGATTGTTGCCATTTCCTTGAGGCTAATTTTTGGTATTGTGACAGCTTATCTCATTTCTAAAGTCTGGTCATTATCGGGGACCCCTCGATATGGACCCAGGGTATCCTCGGGATGAACGGTGTTGGCGTCAGCGAGAGAGAGAGAGAGAGAGAGAGAGAGACAGAGGCTGATAATTCCTTGGTTTACGCAGGAAACCAATAAAACCCCAGCACGGGGTTTGCTCTGTTTACATAGGCCACAGGCGCCCTTTTGAATCACTGGAGGCACCCCACCTGGGCACCCCCTCGAGTGGATCTTAGAAGCCCAGACAGATAAGTAAACGCAGAGGGCCCAGCGCTCCAAGGATCTCAACCAGAAAAAGGAGAATGGAGAAAAGGAGAAAAAATGACACAGGGATAACAAGCTTCAGTGAGCAAGGCCCCAAACTTTATTTTCCAGTGCTGCTTTTATACCCTAAGTTGTGCACATAAAAAATAGAGAAAGGGAGGTATAGAGTCACGCCAAAATCATGCACGGTCAGCAATCTTGACCCTTATCAGGATCAGGGCTTATTTTTGTATGTCTCATGATATACAAAAGTTTTAGGTGGTTTACATCATCTTCTGGCCAGGAGGCCTGCTAACAGTTTATGGCCCTCTCTCTAGTCAGCTAGAAAAAGGCTTATATTCTTTCAAGGTGATTTTCCTAAAATCAGGCGCTATTCTCCAAAGATACATGACAAGGTTACATTCCTATAAGGCAAGTGTGTAGTGAGCTACAAGAAAAGAATTTATTAACTTAAGATCTGATGTGGTTAAGTCAAAGGCTACTATTTATTTTCTCTATATGTGATTAATATATTTCCAAGGATACAATAGATAGAAAATATGGAAACTTTGCAGCAAGCATTGAATCAACAATGAAATCATTTTTAGTACTATTCTAATGATTTTAACTTCTTCAACAAATTCCTGTATTTTACAATATTAGGCTTTCTGTCCTTGCATGGCTGGGAGGCTGTAAACAGTCACATTCGTAGTTGTAAGAGCCTGAACAATCTTGTCAGGCAAGTTAGAAAACTATCAGAGGGGCTTGGATTGGAACACTCCTATTAAGCCGAGGAGAACTTTTTAACTACAGCTCTGAATTAATGTTTTCAGAGAAAGGTGGTTGGGGGGAAGCCCCCGTAAGTATTAGAGGACTTGGTAAGAGGCGTAAGATAGTAAGGCAGTCAGACTCCGGTTTTCTTTGGGGTAGATGCTCGGGTAAGTCCAGGGGGTTCCTCGAGTCCTGATTAGCCTTTGCCCGTCAGGCCTCTTCCCCAATTGACCTTTGTCATGGGTAGGATTTCCCTCGCTGGCTCCCGGCAGGTCATTATGTAGTTAATTTTTTCCACCTGGTGAGGTTTTATTATCTATAAGATTGCTCACAGGATATGGCTCAGAATATTATCTATAGTCCTTGAGATGAACTAAGTCCTTGACTATGCTCAAGGACTAAACTATTATCATTTGGTCTGCTTTAACTGTTTTTCTTTGTTTCTGCGTGTTCTCATTTCTGTGATTAAACTCATTCTTTGGCCAAATTTTTTTTCCACAGACAAAAGGCAGATTGAGGACATGAGGGGAAAAGACCATAGGGTCCTTCTCAGTTTCAATAGTTTACTGCAAATCAGTAGCTTGTATATAATAACCTTGGAAATACAATTAGAATTTTAATTAGCAATATGATTAAATAGTTCATAACTAAAGAGAAGTTTGGGAAATAAAATGTAGCCAGAATAAGAGATGGAAATCTGGGTTGAGCCCTTTTAAATTTCCCTGTCTACTGGTTAGACTCATCACAACCTGTGTCACTAACTTTATTTACTTCTATTATTTTCGGATACCTCTGGGAATTAATAAACAGTGTCTTCTAAAATTGCTGCCATAAATATGAAGAGGTAAGGGAAGAAATATGGGTTTTGGAGACAAGATGGTAAGTAAGGATCATTAGAACTGCTGGAGAAGCATGTGAATTTAGAAAAGTAGTTTCTAATAATATAATATACTTAATATAAATAATTTGCAATTTTTTTTCCTTTGAAGCATTTTTTTTCTTTTCCTGTATGACTATGAAAATAAAACAAACTAGTAGACATGATAAGTAAAGTGATCTACAATGTGTTGTAGCTTCAACATTAACTAGAATAGAAAAGTTGTAGAAATTAACTTGTCTTAATGCTTACTCCTTGGAAGGAAAGTTATGACCAACCTAGATAGCATATTAAAAGGCAGAGACATTACTTTGCCAACCAAGGTCCGTCTAGTCAAGGCTATGGTTTTTCCAGTGGTCATGTGTGGATGTGAAAGTTGCACTAGAAAGAAAGCTGAGTGCCGAAGAATTGATACTTTTGAACTGTGGTGTTGGGGAAGACTCTTGAGAGTCCCTTGGACTGCAAGGAGATCCCACCAGTCCATTCTAAAGGAGATCAATCCTGGGTGTTCATTGGAAGGACTGATGCTAAAACTGAAACTCCAATACTTTGGCCACCTCATGCGACGAGTTGACTCACTGGAAAGGACTCTGATGCTGGGAGAGATTGGGGGCGGGAGGAGAAGGGGACGACAGAGAATGAGATGGCTGGATGGCATCACCAGTTCGATGGACATGAGTTTGAGTGAACTCCGGGATTTGGTGATGGACAGGGAGGCCTGGCATGCTGTGATTCATGGTGTCGCAAGGAGTCGGACACGACTGAGCGACTGAACTGAACTGAACTGAATACTTGCAGTAATTTAACAGTGAAATATTGAATTAATACCATGCAACTTGATTTGTGTTAGGCACTAGGGATATGAAGAAAATAACAACAGCTTAGCTTAATGGTACTGTCTCAACTTTTACCTCATATTTGCTTCTCAGAACATCTTAAACCAGTTTCTTCTGTCACAATTTTTTTTATTTATCCATCCAATAACAAATATTTTTTGACAAGCAACTAGTGTCAGGTACTCGCTGTGCATTGGGAGCTTACCATCTAGGTAACTTATGGTCAAAATTATGTACATTTATAGATAAATTTCTGTGTTTAATTTCCAAGGTAATATATATATATATATATATGTATATACATACACACACACACACACATATATATGGCTCAGTGGTAAAGAATCTACCTGCAATGCAGGAGACAAAGGTTTGATCCCTGGGTTGAGCAGCTCCCCTGGGGAAGGAAATGACAACCCACTCCAGTGATCTTGCCTGGAGAATCCCATGGACAGAAGAGCCTGGTGGGCTATAGTCCATAGGGTTGCAGAATCAGACAAGACTGAAGTGACTTCGCACACATGCAAAGAAGGGCATGAGTCTGCTTTATATTATTATTATTTTTAAAGAGAGGCATGAGTCTAAAATGAGGTTTAAAAATGATATCACTGAAATATATGATTGATTCTTTGATTCTGAAGGTAAGTTTCATTAGGAGTAAAAGCTCATTTCTCTATTTTTATAGGCATGTGTCTGAGCAAAAATGGAGATTTATGCTAGTTATTTGGATCACTGTAGTAAGAAACAAGCTTATTTTAACAAATTAGGTTAAGGCCCCACTTTTTTTTTCCCCTCTTACCATCACCTTTACAGAAAAGCAAAGTAAAATTCATAAGTCTTTAAATTATTATCTACAGTTCAGTTACCTTTCATACAGTATTTTGTCCTGTGACAAATTAATGTTTCTGAACTCTATTATGTTATTATTATAATCAATAGCATTCTACTATAATCTTAGGAGGTTCAAAAGTCTTTGGGACCTCTGTTTTTTAATGCATAAACTCAGGTAATTGGACTATGATTTCTACAGATCTTTCCATTATTAAAGTATTATAGTTTTATGAAATTATCTGTATTGTCTGAATGATTAGAAATGCTAGTAAAAGGTCTTATGCCATGGTGTATGAAGGTAAAAATATCCCTGTCTTTAGGTCACCACAAAATTATTCTAGATTGTAAAATAACAGGGAAAAGTTTAGCAGTACGGGCATAGCTCACCAGACAGGCATTTCAGAATTTAGTTTCTATGTCATAGTTATCACCTTATGATAAAATGGATAACTACCTTCATCAGTTTAGGGAGAATAATGCAAAGAGCTACTATGTTTGCCTTTGATTTCCTTCTCAATTAAAGTTTCTCAAATCCCTAGAAAGTATTCAGGCAAATTTTCATAGGTCATCACAGCAAAGTTGTCCAAGATTTGGATTTTGTAGTTCAGAAAATATTCCATAATGTAAAAAAATAAATGAGACTGACAAAGGTTGTGTTTTACCAAGCACATTAAGGCAAATCACCAATCAATTACAGAAACTATTACCTCTATTTCAATTATATTTAATTTTAAAGAATCTACTCAAGGGGAGACCCTCAAGATGGCAGAGTAAGAGGTGAAGTTCACATTCCTCTGCACAGATACACCAAAAATACATATCGGGCTTCCCTGGTGGCTCATTGGTAAAGACTCCAACTGTCAATGCAGGGGACAGGTTCAGTCTCTGGTACAGGAAGATCCCACATGTCATAGAGTAACTAAAAATTCAGAAAGAGAAATTAAGGAAACAATCCCATTTGCCAGTGCAATAAAAATAATCAAATGCCTAGGAAAAAAATCTACCTAAAAAGACAAAATATCTATATGCAGAAACCTCTGAGACTGATGAAAGAAGTCAAAGACTACACAAACCGATGGAGAGATATAACATGGATTTTAATAATCAATATCATGAAAATTACTAACTATCCAAAGCAATCTATAAGTTCAATGCAATCCTTATCAAACTACCAATGTTATTTTTCATAGTGGTAGGCTGCAGTCCGTGGGGTCACTGCAAGTCGGACACGACTGAGTGGCTTCACTTTCACTTTTCACTTTCATGCATTGGAGAAGGAAATGGCAACCCACTTCAGTGTTCTTGCCTGGAGAATCCCAGGGATGGAGGAGCCTGGTGGGCTGCGGTCTATGGGGCCGCACAGAGTCAGACATGACTGAAGTGACTTAGCAGCAGCAGCAGCCAGAATAAAAATTTTCACAATTTCTATGATAACACAAAATACCTTGAATAGCCAAAGCAATCATGAGAAAGAAGAATGGAGCTGGAAGAATCAACCTTCCTGACTTCATAAAATACTAGAAAGCTGCAGTCATCAAGACAGAATGGAACTAGCATAAAAACAGAAATATAGATTAATGGAACAAGATAGAAAGCCGAAAGTTAAAGCCATGCATGTATGGACACCTTATCTTTGACAAAGGAGGCAAGAATATACAGTGGAGAAAGACAGCCTCTTCAATAAGTGGTGATAGGAAAACTAAACAGCTACATGTAAAAGAGTGACTAGAATATTTCCTAACACTTTACACAAAAATAAACTCAAAATGGATTAAAGACTTCAATGCAAATCCAGAAAATATAAAGCTCTTAGAGGAAAGCATAGGCAGTATACACTTTGACATAAATGGCAGCAAGATCCTCTTTTATCCATCTCCTAGAACAATAGAAATAAAAATAAAAATAAGCAAAGTGGACCTAATTAAGCTTGAAAGCTTTTGCACAACAAAGGAAACAATAAAGGAGATTAAAAGACCAGCTTCACAATTGGAGAAAATAATGCAAATGAAGCAACTGACAAAGGATTAATCTCCAAAATACATAAAGGACACATACAGGTCAATATCAGCAAAACAAAAAGTCCATTCACAAAATGAGCCAAAGATCTAAATGAACATTTCTTCAAATACAGTATGCTGCTGCTGCTAAGTCACGTCAGTCGTGTCTGACTCTGTGCGACCCCATAGACGGCAGCCCACCAGGCTCCCCCGTCCCTGGGATTCCAGGCAAGAACACTGGAGTGGGTTGCCATTTCCTTCTCCCAAATACAGTGTACAGATGGCCAATAAATACATGAAAAGATGATTAACATAGTTTATTAGCAGAGAAATGCATGTCAAAATTACAATTACCTCACACCAATCAGAATGGCCATCAATTAAAAAAAAAAAACTACAAACAATAAATGCTGAAGAGGAAGTGGAGAAAAGGGAACCCTATTGAATTGCTGGTGGGAATATAAATTGGTACAACCACTATGGAGAACAGTATGGACACTCCTTAATAAATCAGGAATAAAACTACCTCATGACCCAGCAATCCCAATGGGACATATACCCTAAGAAAACCAGAATTGAAGAAGACACATGCATCCCAATGATCATTACAGCACTATTTACAGTAGCCAGGAAATGGAAGCAATCTAAATATTCATCAATAGATTAATGGATAAAGAAGTTGTGGTATATACATATATAACCATGGAATATTTCTCTACCATAAAAAGGAATGAGTTTGATTCAATTCTAATGAAGTGATGAATGTGGAGCCTGTTATCCAGAGTGACGTAAGTGAGAAACAAAAAAGAAATATCATGTATTAAGGCACATATGTTGAATCTAGAAAAATAATGCTGATGAAAGTATTTACAGAGAAGAAATGGGCACAAAGACATAGAGAATGGTCTGGTGGACACAGTGGAGGAAGGAGAGGGTAAGACAGATTGAGAAAGTAGAATTGACATTTGTAAAGTATCATGTGTAACAGATAATTGGTAGGAAGTTGTTGTATAACACAGAGAACAGCCTGGTGCTCTATGATGACCTAGAAGGGTGGAATGCAGGGGAAGTGAGGGAGGCTCCAGAGAGAGGAGTTATATATTTATTACTGTGACTGATTCACATTGATGTATGGCTGGAAACAATATGCAGACTTTTGTCAACAGAGTGATGTCTCTGCTGTCTAGGTTGGTTATAGTTTTTCTTCCAAGGAGCAAGTGTCTTTTAACTTCATGGCTGCATGTGACACAGTGATTTTGGAGCCCAAGAAAATAAAGTCTGTCACTGTTTCCTTTTTTCCCCATCTATTTGCCATGAACTAATGGGATTGGATGCCATGATCTTCATTTTTTGAATGCTGTTTTAAGCCAGCTTTTTCACTCTCCTCTTTCACCTTCATAAGAGGCTCCTTAGTTCCTCTTCTCTTCCTATCATTCAGTTCAGTTCAGTCGCTCAGTCGTGTCCGACTCTTTGAGACCCCATGAACTGCACCTCCCTGCCCATCACCAACTCCCGGAGTTCACTCAAACTCATGTCCATTGAGTCGGTGATGACATTCAGCCATCTCATTTTCTGTCGTCCCCTTCTCCTCCTGCCCCCAATCCCTCCCAGCATCAGAGTCTTTTCTGATGAGTCAACTCTTTGCATGAGGTGGCCAAAGTATTGGAGTTTCAGCTTTAGCATCAGTCCTTCCAATGAACACCCAGGATTGATCTCCTCTAGGATGGACTGGTTGGATCTCCTTGCAGTCCAAGGGACTGCTCCAAGAGTCTTCTCCAACACCACAGCTCAAAAGTATCAATTCTTCGGCATTCAGCTTTCTTCACAGTCCAACTCGCACATCCATACATGACCACTGGAAAAACCATAGCCTTGACTAGATGGACCTTGGTTGGAAAAGTAATGTCTCTGCTTTTTAATATGCTGTCTAGGTTGGTCATAACTTTCCTTTCAAGGAGTAAGTGTCTTTTAAATTCATGGCTGCAATCAGCATCCTCAGTGATTTTGGAGCCCAAAAAAATAAAGTCTGGCACTGTTTCCACTGTTTCCCCATCTATTTCCCATGAAGTGATGGGACCGGATGCCATGATCTTATTTTTCTTAATGTTGAGCTTTAAGCCAACATTTTTGCTCTCCTCTTTCATTTTCATCAACAGGCTTTTTAGTTCCTCTTCACTTTCTGCCATAAGGGTGGTGTCATCTGCATATCTGAGGTTATTGATATTTCTCCTGGCAATCTTGATTTCAGCTTGTGCTTCCCCCAGCCCAGCGTTTCTCATGATGTACTCTGCATATAAGTTAAATAAGAAGGGTAACAATACACAGCCTTGACTTACTCCTTTTCCTATTTGGAACCAGTCTGTTGTTCCATGCCCAGTTCTAACTGTTGCTTCTTGACCTACATTCACGTTTCTTAGGAAGCAGGTAAGGCGGTCTGGTACTATCATCTCTAAGAATTTTCCACAGTTTTCTGTGCTTCACACCGTCAAAAGCTTTAGTGTGGTCAGTGAAGCAGAAGTAGATGTTTCTCTGAAACTCTCTTGCTTTTTCTATATGCAATGGATGTTGGCAATTTGATCTTACCAGTATGAAATGGTAAAAAGAAGAAGACATAACAATTATTAATATATATGCACCCAACATAGTAGCACCTCAATATATAAGACAAATGCTAACAACTATTAGAGGAGAAATTGACAGTGGTACAGTGACAGTAGGGAACTTTAATGCCACTCTCACCAGTGGACAGATCATCCAGACAGAAAATTAATAAGGAAACACAAATTTTAAATAATTAATATCTACAGGGCATTTCATCCAAAAATAATAGATTTCACTGTTTAACTAACTCTTACAACTCAACAATAAAACATCTAATAACCCATTTGAAATGGGAAATTATTTGAATAGACTTTTATCCAAAGTTGATATATAAAAGCCAGCATATGAAAATAAGCTCAATATCACTAGTCATTTGAAAATTTAAATTAAAATCACAGAATACTAGTTAATACTCACTAAGATAACTGTAATAAATAAGAGATAATAGCAAATGTTTGAAAGGCAGTGAAAGTATCAGAACCTTCATATGTTACTGGTAGAATGTAAAATGCTGCATCCACTTTGGAAAACAATTTGATGTTTCCTCCAGGAGTTACACATAGAGTTATCATACAAACAAAGCATTCCACTCCTAGATATCTACTAAAGAGAATTAAAAAGATATGTGTATGCAAATATTTGTTTATGAATGTTCATTTCAACATTTTTCATAATAGTCATAAAGTGTTAACAACCCAAATGCTGTATTCATATAATGGAATACTATTTGACCATAAAAATAATGGAATATGATGCATTCTATGAGACATAGATGAACTTCAAAATCAGTGAAAAAAAACAGAGTAAAAATGGCATGTATTATATGAATCCAGTTATATAAAATATCCACAATAGGAAAATCCATTGAGAAAAAAGGCACATTCGTGGGTCTGGGGATATGAGGAAATAGGGAATGAGTGTTAATGGATATCGAGTTTCTTTTTGGAATAATGAAAAGTTACTGGAATTAGATAGTGGTGATTTTTGCACAATTTTGGTAGAATAATAACAACTACTAAAACATAAATGTGAAATTGTAAACTGTAGTGCTATTTGTCGGAGAAGGCAATGGCAAGCCACTCCAGTACTCTTGCCTAGAAAATCCCATGGATGGAGCAGCCTGGTGGGCTGCAGTCCGTGGGGTCGCTGGGGGTCGGACACGACTGAGCGACTTCACTTTCACTTTTCACTTTCACACATTGGAGAAGGAAATGGCAACCCACTCCAGTGTTCTTGCCTGGAGAATCCCAGGGATGGGGCAGCCTGGTGGGCTTCTGTCTATGGGGTCACACAGAGTCGGACACGACTGAAGTGACTTAGCAGCAGCAGCAGCAGCAGCAGCAGTGCTATTTGTATAATAATTATTTTTTATCAAAATAACTAAACTCTGTTTGACTCTCCCTCACATTCACTCCCTGCTTAATTATGCTGTGAAAATGAAAGTCGCTCAGTCCTGTCTGACTCTCTGCAACTCCATGGACTATAGAGTCCGTGGAATTCTCCAGGCAAGAGTACTGGAGTGGGTAGCCTTTCCCTTCTCCAAGGGATCTTCCCAACCCAGGGATTGAACCCAGGTCTCCCACATTGCAGGCGGATTCTTTACCAGCTGAGCCACAAGAGCAGCCCCCAATTTTTTTTTTTCACAAATTTTTTGTTGTTGCTGTTGTTGTGAGCATCTGCTAGATTTCTGACAGTATACTAGACCTTGACAGTGCTAACTCTGATTGGCTAATCTCTATAATGCTCTGCAATGGATACTGCTTACTGACAGAGGATTTTATCTGATAGGCTGATTTTTGGTATGATAAGCCACAGATTTTCCTGACTAAGACATCTACAGGAAGAATTAACAATTGGGTGGCCTTTTCAGAGTACAGGCACACCTAGCATTCAGAACATAAGAACATCTTCCTGTATCTTTATAAAAGCACTTGACTACAACAAAGAGTTTCCCTCAATTTTGTTACATGAAATTAAACTCCTTTTGTTTAACACTACAGTTCATGAAACGCTTTTGTAGATGTTTTCTCACGTAAGCCCCCCAAAACAAAAAACCTCTATCTAGTCACCATAACAATGATAATTCCATTTGCATGATGAAACCAAGGTCCTTAGAAGTTAAGATATTGAGCTAAAGTTATCACTTTACTTGCTAGAAGCAGAACTAGCACTACAATCCAGGTTTTCTGATTACAGAATCATCATTCTTTTCTCTATACCAGTAACTATTTTTTTCCAATTTCATAAATTAGTGCATGAAAAAATGGGTATTAGCATGGGCTTGCTGATATTCTATTTTGTCAATAGATTAGTAAATAACAATAAATAAAGCCACCAAAAATTCGGAAGAAAATAAACAGAGAAGATAGGAGAAGTCTTTAAGTTAAATACTTTATAAAATACTTGTCACATTCTTCCAAATTTCTCATTTTACTTTAGATTGATGGAGTCTTCCTCATGGGCAGTCACTGGCCAACTACTTCTGGAAGATAGCTAGCTTCATGTTTGAGGAAAACTCTCTATGTATTTCATTGATAGAATAATGAATTAAGTTACTTTATTTACAATATCATCTTGAAGTTGGGTAGCAATAATGTTCACATATTCCCCAATTTACTTATCTTGATTTGGCCAAACATGATCATTCTTGTTTGTAAATAAAAAAGCATATTTTAAGTGAAGCAAACATAATATACAAAACATATAAACTAAAAGAATAAAAGCACAAAGTAGTCTTCCTCCCACTCCCTGGGGGCTTCAGAATATTTCAGAATATTCAAAGCATATGATTATCTTGTGTGCTATACATAAAACATAATTGCTTTTGCTTCCTTCTTAACTGCATTTTGGGCCATTTTAGACTATGGTTACATTTACAAGATATCAAGCCAGAAAGAGAAAAACAAATATTATGTATTAACACATATATATGAAATCTAGAAAAATCATACTGATAAACCTATTTGCAGGGCAGGAATAGAGACACGGACATAAATAATGGAATTGTGGACACAGGGGAGAGGGAGAGATTGGGGCAAATTGAGAGAGAATAGCGTTGACATATGTACACTACCATGTATAAAATAGCTAGTGGGAAGCTGCTGTATAGCACAGGGAGCTCAGCTTGGCACTCTGTGATGGGGGGGGGAGGAGCGGATGGGAGTGGAGGGAGCCACAAAAGTGAACTGATATATGTATGCTTATAGTCGATCCACATTGTCGTACAGCAGAAACTATAACATTGTAAAGCAATTACACTCCAATTATTTAAAAAAGACATTTGTAAGAAAGAAAAGGCTAGCTCATTACTCAGTTGATTTAACTTCATGATCCTCAATACCTGGATGTCTACAAATATCTGGGTGATTGAAATTATTAGTCTATAAAATGTGTCTATGGTTAACAACATTGATGAATGAAATCACGCTGTGATGTTGATTAAGGCTGACTTTGATAATTGTTAGGTAAATGTTGAGCTTCTGATAGGCTAAATGGATGGATGGATGAATAGATAGAAGGATGGATATATAAGTGAATGGATGAAGAAATATCATTTCAGTACATATTTTTGTAAATGCTATTTAATGTTTAAAACATTAATAATATTATGTTGCTCAGATCCTATGATTCACAGTATTTTGTATTGTTTTACCCACAAATACTTCATTTATTCAGCTTTTAACAGTTTCCATGTGAATAAAGTTTGTAGATAGTATACTTAGCACTTTAAGTACTATATTAGTTTTCTGTGTTTGGAGTACAGATTAACACAAACTGCATAGCTTAAAACAACAGAAATTTGTTTATTCATAGTTCTGCAGCTCACAAGCCCCAAATCAGCATTGGCAGAGCTCTTGCACGTTTTTTCCCAAGGATCTGGGTAGAATCCATTCCATGTCTCTCTCCTAGCTTCTGGTTTCTGGTCACAATTCTTGACCTTCCTTGGCTTTCTCTACAGTACCCCAATCTGTCTCCATCTTCATATTGCCCTCTCCTCTGTCTATATCTTATCCTCTCTTGTCTTATGAGGATATTTGTCAACGAATTTAAGGCCCTTCCAGGTAATCAAGGATGACCTCCTCATCTCAAAATCCTTAGCTTGTGCAATACCTTGTTTTCCCAAATAGATAATATTCCCTGGTTCTAAGAATTAGGAGATAGACATATTTTGAGGGGGCACCAGTCAACCTGCTACAAACACCAAAAACGTTTTAAGCAGGTTTATTTCTAAACATAGTTATTTATCTGCCTTACTAAGTAGAAGATAGTTAACATTCAGTTCAGTTCAGTCACTCAGTCGTGTCCGACTTTTTGCGAACCCATGAATCACAGCATACCAGGCCTTCCTGTCCATCACCAACTCCCGGAGTTCACTCAAACTCATGTCCATCGAGTCAGTGATGTCACCTAGCCATCTCATTCTCTGTCATCCCCTTCTCCTCCTGCCCGCAATCCGTCCTAGCATCAGGGTCTTTTCCAGTGAGTCAACGCTTTGCATGAGGTTTCCAAAGTATTGGAGTTTCAGTTTTAGCATCAGTCCTTCCAATGAACATAAGTCTATCCTAATTGCTCAGGTACTTCACTATGTAGTTTACATACACAGTGAAATTCTCATGAGGTATGCAGAGCTGTTTGCTCCAATACTGAGTGTCTCTGAACTAACATTGCTTCTTTAATTCTTGTATATTTTTAGAGTGTTTCTGTCCCTTCTCTTTTTGTCAGCTGTAATATTTTAATCCTGTGTTAGTATTGACTCTCATTTCCCTATTCTAATTTAATGCTTCTAATATTTTGTAATAATAAATATTTATAAAATAATAATATTATAAAATAATAATAAGTGGTTTAAAATTACTTAAATATTGCAAAATTCTGGGTAAACAAAAGCATAAATTCAAGCTAATTTAAATATAGCATTTAGACTTAACAATATGAAAAGCTCTGACATGAAAATAATTCATATTTAAGACATAGATTTAATTGAGTGTGAAAATTCCACAGTATAATTTAGTTATCTATAAGAAAGAAAATTGCTTTAATACATTACGAAATATTCATTTCCCACAATTAAGATGGTGCCATTCTTATTCTAACCCACATTGGTCAGATATGATTTTGTCACATTTTATGATATACTTAAATGAATTCAAATAATCAGAGGAAGGTGATTAACATATTGAGAGGTTGAAAGCTTGAGTAAGGAAGTATGTATATGGTAAAACTAATAATGAACATCCTGGGGAAGTGAAAACTGATGCTGGATAAGGGGAGGAAAGAGACTTCTTGCTGTCTGTACATAGAATAATGGTTGTCATGTATAAAAGTGCAGGAAGCTAATCCTTTAATGTAACAGAAGAAAGAAATACAACCAATAAATGGAAGTTAGGTGGAGATGGACTTCCATTTATAATATAGAGCATATGAGCAGTTCTTAAACAGGTTGTTTATGAAAGTATAAGTTCCACATCACTGAAAAGAATTCAACTGAGATTGATTTTTATTTATGAGGTAGAAAATATGTGAAGAATTTTCTTGCTATAGAAAAAATTATGTCTATAATTGGAATGTTGGGTCTGTGAAGATTTTTTTTTAATAGGCTAGCTTATAAATAAAGTGAAATATGCATCTAAATGCTGGGAAGAGCGCCACGAGGCTATGGCCATTGACTTTTTAACCCTCTAATGTCTATGCCTCTTTTTAGTTTTATGTTTGTTTTTCTTTGTCTATTCCTCTAACCCTCATCTAGTTTATGTCTTAAGTCACAAGGGGCTTTAGTCTGTAAACATCAAGAGTACATTAGACACTGAGACTTGACAGGGAGATTATTCTCACCCTAATTGATCTAATTCTATTTCTTTAACTGTTAATTGTATGCTTTGAAGCAATTTTCCAAATTGTTTGGATTTTAGTTTCCCCCCAGTGTAAAATAATTTAAATAAAACTTGTATTTCTCTGTTGTTGAGGGAGTATGCATGTGTGTGTAGGTGAATGTGTATATGTAAGAAAGACATCAAAATCGGCAACCAAGGCAAGGTATGAGCTAACACTCTTAATGAGCTAACTCTCTTAAACATGAATTTTGGCAGTTTAAATAAGTTGTTTTTTTTTTTTTTTTCCTCCCATGGGAAGTCCTCCACAGGTGTGTGTTTAATTGTAGTGGGGATAAGAGAATGGACTTAACTCAGTTATTATTCAGTCAGTTATTCATTACTAACATTCTAGATGTTTTCTCCCTTGAAAATGAAAACAAAAAATTTCTCTGAACCATAAATATTTTCTAGGGCAAATAAAATATTATTGGGGTATTGGAAAACAATCCCATGCTCAGAAGCACTGCCAACTTTGTAGTTTCTCAGGTAAGCACTCAATGAGCATGACACGACAGATATTTTAAACAAGAACAAATTAACACCCTCCCACCCCCCCACCGTGGGCCCTGGAATTTCTGAAAAACCACAGAATACAGCTACTGGCCCCCTCTGCTGGTGAACTGCAAAGAACTGGTGAAGAAATTGTGGCATTATTCATCATAAGAAATAGTGGCAAGTGATGCCTAGCTCTAGAGTGTTGGCAGCTAAATTCATGTAAGGCTCTGTGAATAATCATGAGGAAGATATGTGGCATTTTCAGGAACTTTAAGCAACTGAAGACCCATTTAAATTAAATATTGATGCATAATCCCATATATATCTAGCTAATTCTGGCTTGGATAAAGGCATATGATTCAATACAAACACAATAAAAAGCTGAAGTCTTCAAGCCTCACCCCACAGACTACAGAAAGCTATGATATTAGAGTTTAATTTCACGGTCTTTTTAACTGTTACCTAACAATGCTGATAAATAAATACTACAGAGAAAAGTTAAAATGATATTAAAAGGCAACCAAGAAAAGCACCAAAATTTTTCTAATTCTTTTGATATTCCACTGAAAGTTCAGGGCGTGTCTTATCAATGAATATGAAAAACATTCCATCCCAGATTTCTCTCTGACAATATATCATGTCGAGAACAAAATTTTTATCCAAATCCTATATTCTCTAGGACATCTAGAACATCTAGAGTATAAGAGCTGAGACTCTGATGGCATCACTGTTTCTGGAAAATAGTGTGTGAGTATGCATTAATCATTGAAGAAATGTCAGTGTAAGGGAGAACAAAGATTAATTTACTCAGAAACAACTGGGAAATAAGCACATACTCTCACTCTTAGAGTTAGCTTCACCCCAGAAAAGAGGCCTTGAATG
Organism: Moschus berezovskii; assembly: GCF_049115385.1. Taxonomy (NCBI): domain Eukaryota; kingdom Metazoa; phylum Chordata; class Mammalia; order Artiodactyla; family Moschidae; genus Moschus; species Moschus berezovskii. Next base: position 68,699,625 of record NC_142488.1, read on the forward strand.
AGGCGTGTAGTCACTTGATAACTTTTATATTTGCTCATTATTAATAAACACCCTTCAGTTCACATACACTTCAGAAATTACTATGTTTGCTTAGAATTAGTAAAATTTGGAATTTCTCTCAACACTCCTAGGTCATGGTTGCCAATTTATAGATAAGTCCACTAATGAGAAGCAAGTTTATTTGAATTTTCCTGGATGGTAATATAGATATGATGATGATGATGGTATATATTTATTAATCTATTTAGTTATATATGTATATATATATATATATATATATATATATAATTTTATTAAATCATCACATGACCATGTAAGATATAGGACCTATTACAATGACCATTTTATATATGAGAAAATTGAGGTTAAAAAAAGGTTAAATAGTTTCCTCAAGGTTACACAACTATTAAATTGCAGAGCTGGAATTAAGATCCCAGGCAGTCTGACTCCCACAACGTGTAGAGCCTCCCTAGTTGCTGCTAATAATTGAATAACCATGACTTGTAAACAAGTTCCTACCTGCAATGCTAACATTCTTGTCATTCTCTTCTGACCTACTAAAGAAGGCTCTTTGCACCATCAAAGAAACTGAAGGGCTCCACTTTAAAGGGTCATGGTCAAAGGAATTATGTCTTTGTGAAAATATGTAGATAGCTGGAACTGTAGCCTGCAAAATTTACTTATAACCCTGAGTACTCTTTTTAGCCAAGGGAAAGGTGGTAGTCCAACAAATGAGTCTGTAGGAAAGAAAATTTGAAGTCCCAAATACAACTTGACAAACACAAAGAATTATCATTTGCTATTGCTGGAGGAGGCTGGAGTTAGCACATCCCCTTTACAAGTTGGTTTCTCTATGTCTCACTTGAGCGGCTGTTTCCATAGCCACCCACACTTCAGTTTCCCAGCTTAACCACATTCAAACAAGAGTGCAGGCTTTGATTGCAACAGCTGTGAACTGTTTTACCATGTGTCTAACAGGCACGGCTTATCTACTTTCCTCTACGTGTGCAACAGGACAACAGCGGGTTTCAGCAAATAGTAACAAAAATTTTTCTGAACGACTCCTAGAAGTTCCAAAGCTGAAGAAACATAGTTTGATCTATATGAAAGAAGAAAAAATCAGAAAGAAAGGAGGAGAAAGTTTTATCTGTCCTTGGCTTTTGGGGACAGGGGTGGGGCAATAGTGACTGGTACTAAACTATTTCACAAGTGCAAAATTGAAAACACACGCGTTTCTCCTATGTCTAAAACAAAGTGGTGAGTCCCTGGTGACCCATAGAGGAAGGTGGTGGGGTGTGGAAATTACTGTGGGCACTGAAAAGTACTTGAAAAATAAGCTAATATTCACAGGCCACTTGGCTGTGTTTTTTTGGAACTTGTGCTAATGATAATTAAAGAAAATAATCAAATTAAATTGCTTAAAAGCATTTACTTTCTGAGAATCTGGGGAAAGTAACATTGTATTATTAATAGAAGTTCCCATAGAGAGAAAATACATAAGAATTATCTTTAAAATGTACTCCTGTGAAAAAGATAAATAGCAAACTTGTCAATTAACCTAGAAACTTTAGGAACAGACATCCTGAAAGATAGTGCATGCATATATACACAAACACACATACATTCTTATATGAAGCCTTTGTGTACACATAGTACACAAAGCTTGTTTGTTTGTGCATATCCTATTTTAATATAACATATATACAAACATGCCTCACATTGAGGAGTGCTTTGAAGTTCAATGTAACCAATCAGACAAATATTCTGTACTTAGATGAAACCTGGTCACAAAGAGGGCATGATGAGGAATTTTAAGCCTTAAAATAGTGATAGAAAGCAATTTCAACTCATATAATTATCACAAAAACCCCTACGATATAGACTCTATTGTGACATTATATGAATGAGGAAACTGAAGCACAACAGTATTAAGTGACATGCCAAAAATTACTTTACTATTATGAGGTTCAGCAAGGATTTAACCTCAGACAGTCTGGTACCAAAATCTACTCTTAACCTTTGTAGTCAGCAAGTGGAAAGAAGTATTCAGAATCCAGTAGGAAAAAGTGAGTGCTGACCAACCCCTACTCTGTTCCTCTAAGCATCTAGAACTTTCTGTGAGTTACTGTCTATATCAGTGGGTGAATGGGTGGGATTTTAAGTGGCGAAGATATTTTAGACAGGGAGAGATGTGCTGCTTGAATAGTAGTTTCTATTTGATGGAAAATGGACACAGCAGAGATTCTTGTTCTCCCTTAGCAACAGTAAGAGTGCTATTAAAATAGTGCATCATCTGAATCTTGCCTTAGATTACATTTCTTTAAAAAAAAAAGTCATGTTCAGAATGTTTAGGTGGTGACAATAATTCAACTGGGCCTTCAAGGTTCTCTTATCCTTGTCTATTATTTCTTGGTTCAAGAAAATAAATAACTTGGTCATCCAGCATCTTCTGTTGTAACTTGAATGGAACTAAGTTGCTATAATATTCATATTCATGAGTGAACTATATGAACATTATAGTAAATAGTACATATAAAGATTGCTTTAATCTTTATATGTATGTGTGTTTTATTCTTCTGTGCTCAAGGAAGCATTTCCCAGCTGGTTGAATCTTTACAGACTGACATGTCTTTCACTTGTAAATAAAACGATAACCCTGTATACGAGACAGCAAAGGAAACACAGATGTATAGAACAGTCTTTTGGACTCTGTGGGAGAGGGCGGGGGGGGGGTATGATTTGGGAGAATGGCATTGAAACATGTATATTATCGTATGTGAAACGAATCGCCAGTCCAGGTTTGATGCATGACACAGGATGCTCGGGGCTGGTGTACTGGGATGAACCAGAGGGATGGGATGGGGAGGGAAGTGGGAGGAGGGTTCAAGATGGGGAACATATGCACACCTGGGGCAGATTCATGTCAATTTATGGCAAAACCAATACAATAATGTAAAGTAATTAACCTCCATTTAAAATAAATAAATTAAAAAAAATTTTTTTTAAACAAAAACAAACAAAAAAACTTTTAACAAGCAAAGGTTTGTCATCTTTCTTCAGATTCATCTTCCAGAGAAATTTAATCTCACTGAGTAGAAACTGGGCCATTTGAAATGTGTAAACTAGGATGCCAATGTTTTCATTTCAACATCCACCTCTACAAGTGCAGTAGAATCATGGATTAGACAAAGAAGCCATACGAAAGTGGAAGTGTTATACAAGGCTCCAAATATAGGCAGTTCTAATAATCCTCTCACTCATGTTAATTGCAGATTCTTTGCACAGATAGACTGCTGGCTTTGTCTAAGGGCAAGTATACTATTATTATTCTTTGTTTATATTATTTTATTGCAAGGAGTAGAGACAACTGAGAAACTGTTGTAGCACAGCTAGTTTTTAAATAATCATGAAATTTGATTTGGGGTCTAAAAGAGAAGGACAGAGCAAAAATTTTAAATGTAGTGTGATCTAACTGTTGGTTAAACAAAAGAGTTCAGTAATAGGCACGTCCAAGTCTTTGGTATAAGTGGCAAGGGAACATCTCTGGTATCAGGGCAAAGTCTTTCCATCATTTTTCCTGGGTACAGTCCTGGGCCTGCTTCTAGGAGAGAAGGGAATATGTGATTCATGATCCTGGCTGAGCACATTTAAGTGCCTGGCAATTATCAAACAAATTTGACTTCAGGATTAAAAATACATGAAAGTGGATACAAGAATTATTAAATTAATAATTTATTAAATTTATTAAATTAAACAATTTAATATTTCCCAAATAAATTGCTTAGACTATTTCCTACAAAAGATAATCCCCACATGAGCTCCTTTAGTGGTAATTAATGCAATAAGGTTAGTGTTATTTAAGCAACAATGGTAAAGTTTTTTTAAATATAATATCACCGTATAAAATGTATCAACAACTACCTAGATGTGAGGCAGAATTATTGCAAACATTAAAACTTAGGACTGGTTCTTTAGAAGTTAGATGATTACATGAAATTATTGAGATAGTTGGGTAATAAATGAATTTCAACAAACAGGTACCAATAAGTTGCATTTGAAGATTAGTAGTTATGTGAAACACATAAACTTTTCTGATGAAGAAAAACCGTAAAGTCCCTGGAGGCTATACTTATAAAACTTAAGCTAAACTGAAGTTACCCTCTTTACGAATTCTGCACATTCTTAAAGTGTTGAAATATGACTTGGTCAACTGCTCAGGCTGTGGAAATGTTTCATGCCAGGCTGGGGGAGTCCATGTATTCACATTTCAGTTACAATTAGAAAAGGAATAGGAACTGGCAGACATTTAAAGACTATGATTCAACTTGGGGATTACTCCTGAAAAAGAAGTCAGGGAAATACAAGGAGGAGAGGAGAAAGTGTAAGATAAGGGAATTTGAGACCTTGCCAACGGTGTTAGTCAGATTTTCCCTAGGTCTTATATGAACAGGTTGCTATGTTGAGATCCTTACCATTGAGAACTGCAGAGAGAAGTTGCTAATGAAATACTGTAAAAAATTAAAAGAAATATACTGTATATGTATAGACATGAAAAGTAATGGATTTTTAAAGCAATTTAAAATATTGGAGCCCAGTTGGAAATGATTATTTTTTCTCTGTATTATTCATTAGACACATCACCTATTTCTTTCCCTGGGCCACGTATTTTCACTAAAACTTGAAAACATAGGCAAAAAGAGGATCTTTAAGAGGGACAGAAATAGACCAATCTTAAAGTTGTTTTCCTTTTTTAATGGTACCATTGGAATATGGAAAGATTTTATTTTTTTCCCGAGAGTCACGAAGCAGTGTGGGTGGAGTTATTTCATCTTAGTGGAAAATAAGGGGATAAACATTGGGGTACACACCCATACCCTAAGGTGCCAATGAGCTCAATTCTCTTTTCCCCTGTGTTATAGTGTTAGTCACTCAGTCGTATCTGACTCTTTGCAACACCATGGACTATAGCCTGACATGCTTCTCTGTCCATGAAATTCCCCAGGCAAGAATACTGGAGTGGATTGCCATTTCCTTCTCCAAGGGACCTTCCTGACCCAGGGATCAAAGCCGGGTGTCCCAGATTGCAGGCAGGTTCGTTACCATCTTAGCCACCACGGAACCCCTCCCCTGTGTTATAATTAAATGCAAAAAAAAGGACAAATGTAGTTTATTTTTACTAACTTAAAGATAGATATAAGCTACATTAACCTCACTGCCTCATCTAATAAAAATTCTGTTTTTATTTTTAAAAATTATTCATACATCATTTTCTTTAATTATTGGAATATAGTTGATGTACAATATTGGTACATATACCCATATCCACTCATTTCTTAGAATCTTTTCCCATTACAGATTAGATTATTTTCCCATTATAGGCCATTACAGAATATGGAGTAAAGTTCACTGTGCTATACAATAGGTCCTTATTAGTTATCTATCATATATAGTAGTGTGTATATGTCAATCCTATTCTTCCAATTTATCCCTTTCCCTGTTACCCCCAATAATCAGAGTTTGTTTTTGACACCTGTAACTCTATGTTTTGTAAATAAATTAATTTGTATTATTCTTTTTAGATTCCACATATAAACAATATCATATGATATTTGTCCTCTGACTTACTTCACTCAGTATGACAATCACTGGGTACATTCATGTTGCTGCAAATGGCACTATTTCACTATTTTTAATGCTGAGTAATATTCCATTGCATATATGTAGCACATCTTTTTTTATATGTTCCATTCTTGGGAGACATTTAGGTTGCTTCCATGCCTTAGATATTGTAAATAGTGCTTCAATGAACATTATAGTGCATGTATCTTTTCAAATTATAGTTTTCTCCAGATATATGTCCAGCAGTGGGATTGCTCGATCATATGATAACTCAACATCACTAATTATCAGAGAAATGCAAATCCAAACTGCAGTGAGGTTTCATCTCACACCAGTCAGAATGACCACCATCAAAAAATCTACAAACAATAAATGCTGAAGAGAGTGTGAAGAAAAGGGAACCCTCCTTACTTTGTTAGTGGGAATGCAAACTGGTACAACCACTATGGAGAACAGCATGGAATTTCCTTTTAAAAAACAACCTGCCGGACTTTAGGCTCTACTACAAAGCCACAGTCATCAAGACAGTATGGTAGTGGCATAAAGACAGAAATATAAATCAGTGGAACAAAATAGAAAGCCTAGAGATAAATCCACGCACCTATGGACACCTTATCTTTGACAAAGGAGGCAAGAATATAAAATGGAGAAAACACAGTCTCTTTAACAAGTGGTGCTGGGAAAACTGGTCAGCCACTTGTAAAAGAATGAAACTAGAACACTTCTTAACACCATACACCAAAATAAACTCAAAATGGATTAGAGAGCTAAATGTAAGACCAGAACTATATAACTCCTAGAGGAGAATGTAGGTAAAACACTCTCTGACATAAATCACAGCAGGATCCTCCAAGACCCACCTCCTAGAATATTGGAAATAAAAGCAACAATAAACAAATGGGACCTAATTAAAATCAAAAGCTTCTGAACAGCAAAGGAAACTATAAGCAAGGTGAAAAGACAGCCTTCAGAATGGAAGAAAATAATAGCAAATGAAGCAACAGATAAAGGATTAATCTCCAAAATATACAAGCAGCTCCTGCAGCTCAATTCCAGAAAAATAAATGACCCAATCAAAAAATGGGCCAAAGAACTAAACAGACATTTCTCCAAAGAAGACATACAGATGGCTAACAAACACATGAAAACATGCTCAACATCCCTCATAATCAGAGAAATACAAATCAAAACCACAATGAGATACCATTTCACACCAGTCAGAATGGCTGCTATCCAAAAGTCTACATGCAATAAATGCTGGAGAGGATGTGGAGAGAAAGGAACCCTCTTACACTGTTGGTGGGAATGCAAACTAGTACAGCCACTATGGAGAACAGTGTGGAGATTCCTCAAAAAACTGGAAATAGAACTGCCATATGATCCAGCAATCGCACTCCTGGGCATACACACTGAGGAAACCAGAATTGAAAGAGACACATGTACTCCAATGTTCATTGCAGCACTGTTTATAATAGCCAGGACATGGAAGCCACCTAGATGTCCATCTGCAGACGAATGGATAAGAAAGCTTTGGTACATATACACAATGGAGTATTACTCAGCCATTAAGAAGAATGCATTTGAACCAGTTCTAATGAGGTGGATGAAACTAGAGCCTATTATACAGAGTGAAGTAAGCCAGAAAGAAAAACACCAATACAATATACTAACGCATATATATGGAATTTAGAAAGATGCAAATGATAACCCTGTATATGAGGCAGCAAAAGAGACACAGATGTGTAGAACAGTCTTTGGGACTCTGTGGGAGAGGGTGAGGGTGGGATGGTTTGGGAGAATGGCATTGAAACATGTATATTATCATATGTGAAACGAATCGCCAGTTCAGGGTCGATGCATGTTACAGGATGCTCGGGGCTGGTATGTGGGGAGGAGGGGAGGAGGGAGGGGGGTTCGGGAAGGGGAACTCATGTACACCCGGGGTGGATTCATGTCAATGTATGGCAAAACCAACCAATATAATATTGTAAAATAATTAGCCTCCAATAAAAAAATAAAATAAAATAAAAGAAGGAAAAAAAATAAAAAAATAAAATTACTTAGTTCCTCTCCATGGAAGAGACAGACAGAAGAGAAGGATTCAAGCAAGCAGAACTGTAACATTCATCCTCCCCAGCTTCATCATCACCTTCACTTCTTTGTTTTTCATATTTTGTTTTTCCACTGGAAATTTTATTTGAAGAAAGGGTTCTGCAAATAAAGCCTGAGCACCATTTCTCCTAAAAAAAAAAAAAAAAAAAAGAAAGAAAGAAATACTATGACACAGAATATTGAAAGGTCTGTTTTCAAAGCTATACAGGCCATGGAAAAGTAAAATATCAAGTTTTGGTGAAAATGGTCTCATATTAGTTCTTACTATGCAAGCTAATTTATTTTAAAATATATGTGAAATTATTTCAATTTGAGTAGTCTATGTATAAATCCAATTAGTATCTACATTACATGCCTATCAACATGTGTAAAGATCATGGAATCCCTTATATATGTATATATGTATGAATTGATCACATTCTTTAAAAAGAAGAACCTCAAATATATCCATAGTTAGAAATTGGATGTACAAAATGAAATAAAATCTGAATTTCTAAAGGATGTAAAGATTTCATAAATCAAATATAGAAGCAATCAAGTTTATTGTTTGTTAAATCCTTAATTTTTACAGTAGTACCAAAGTTGATATACAGTGCAGTGAAGTCAGTTTTCTAAATTGCATTTGACTTGACTTGCCTGACTTACTTCAGTCGGTGTGACAATCTCTAGGTCCATCCATATTGCTGCAAATGGCTTTATTTCATTCTTTTATTTCTGGCTGAGTAGTGAGAAAGACAAATATCATATGATGTCACTTGTATGTGCAATCATTAAAAGGGGGGTACAAATGAACTTATCTGTAAAACAAATATTGAGTTATAGATGTAGAAAACAAACTTATGATTAACAGAAGGTAAGGGAAGGGAGGGGTAAATTGGAAGATTGCAATTGACCTATACACACTAATATATAATTATATATATATTTTATAACTAATATATATATAAAAACTAATAAGGACCTCCTGTATAGCACAGAAAGTTCTATACTCTGTAATGGCCTATATGGGAAAATAATCTAAAAAAGAGTGAATATATGTACACATATAAGAGATTCAGTTTGCTATACACCTGAAAAAAACACAGCATTGTAAATCAACTATACTCCAATAAAAATTAAAATAAAAAAATAAATAAATGCAAAAAACTAAAAATAAAGAACTCTTTAAATATCATTAAACATAGAATTATTTTTCACCAAAGTTGCAATTCTCTTTTTACACACACATTTAAATTCTTGCTAAAAATGTCTTTTACCCACTGCATCCATATCAGTATCTCCCAATCTCTGTTAAAACCTAGATTCTCATTTTCTAATAAAAAATAGTCTCCTGAAGGTCACTCATTCAGTATCCTATCATTTTGCCCTTTGATACTGTTCATGGGGTTCTCAAGGCAAGTATACTGAAGTGGTTTGCCATTGACTTCTCCAGTGGACCACATTCGGCTGTGGTCCATGTGATCAGATCGACTAGTTTCCTGTGATTATGATTTCAGTGTGTCTGCCCTCTGATGTCCCCTCGCAATACCTACCATCAAGCCAGGTTTCAGCAATATGTGAACCGTGAACTTCCAGATGTTCAAGCAGGCTTTAGAGAAGGCAGAGGCACCAGAGATCAAATTGCCAACATCCGCTGGATCATGGAGAAAGCAAGAGAGTTCCAGAAAAACATCTATTTCTGCTTCATTGATGATGCCAAAGCCTTTGACTGTGTGGATCACAATAAACTGTGGAACATTCTGAAAGAGATGGGAATCCCGGACCACCTGACCTGCCTCTTGAGAAACCTGTATGCAGGTCAGGAAGCAACAGTCAGAACTGTGCATGGAACAACAGACTGGTTCCAAATAGGAAAAGGAGTATGTCAAGGCTGTATATTGTCACCTTGCTTATTTAATTATATGCAGAGTACAACATGAGGAACACCGGGCTGCAAGAAGCACAAGCTGGAATCAAGATTACTGGGAGAAATATCAATAACCTCAGATATGCAGATGACACTACCTTATGGCAGAAAGTGAAGAGGAACTCAAAAGCCTCTTGATGAAAGTGAAAGAGGAGAGTGAAAAGGTTGGCTTTAAGCTCAACATTCAGAAAACAAAGATCATGGCATCTGGTCCCATCACTTCATGGGAAATAGATGGAAAAACAGGGGAAAAGGTGTCAGACTTTATTTTTTGGGGCTCTGAAATCACTGCAGATTCTGACTGCAGCCATGAAATTAAAAGACGCTTACTCCTTGGAAGGAAAGTTATGACCAACCTTGATAGTGAATTAAAAAGCAGAGACATTACTTTGCCAACCAAGGTCCGTCTAGTCAAGGCTATGGTTTTTCCCGTGGTCATGTATGGATGTGAGAGTTGGACTGTGAAGAAAGCTGATCGCCAAAGAATTGATGCTTTTGAACTGTGGTGCTGGAGAAGACTCTTGAAAGTCCCCTGTACTGCAAGGAGATCCAACCAGTCCATTCTAAAGGAGATCAATCCTGGGTGTTCATTGGAAGGACTGATGCTAAAGCTGAAACTGCAATACTTTGGCCACCTCATGCGATGAGTTGACTCACTGGAAAAGACTCTAATGCTGGGAAAGATTGGGGGCCGGAGGAGAAGGGGACGACAGAGAATGAGATGGCTGGATGGCATCACCGACTCTGTGGACATGAGTTTGAGTGAACTCCGGGAGTTGGTGATGGACAGGGAGGCCTGGCGAGCTGTGATTCATGGGGTCGCGGAGAGTTGGACACGACTGAGCGACTGAACTGAACTGAACTGAAGGTCACTAGTGACTTCCCTGATCAGTATGTAATCTCTTTTCAAGTCTTCATTGCCTTTGAGCTTTATAAAGTGTTTGACACTGTTCACAACCACTTTTTGAAACTTTGTTCTCTTAGTTTTCTTAAACCAGTAACAATGTTGATTTTCTTCTTACCCCTATTTCTTTCTTTCTTTTTTTCCCCCCTTATTGCTACAAGTCTACCCCTGCCTAACCCTTAAATGTTTTTCTTCTCCAAGTTATATCAAAGGCCTATTCCTCTTTTCCTAGCATTTCCTGTTCACACTGTTCAAGCGCATCTATTTTCTTTCATCTTTTTTTCTTCCATTTTAGGTACCACATTTTTTTATCTATCTATCAATGGGCATTTAGGTTGCTTGCATATCTTGGCTATTATAAATAATGCTGCAATGAACATCTGACAGCACATATTTTTATTAATTAGTTTTTTTTATTTCTTATTTTCTTTGGATAAATACCCAGAATTGTAATTGCTGGATTGTATAGTTATCCTATTTTTACTATTTTGAGGAATGTGTATATTGTTTTCCACAGGGGCTGCACCAATTTACAGTCCCATCAATGGTTCATGAGATATTTCTCTCCACATCTTTGCCAACACTTGTCATTTGTTTTATTTTGATAATAGCCATTATGACAGGTATGGAATATTGTCTTTTTATGGTTTTGATTTGCAATACCCTGATGATTAGTGATGCTGAGCATATTTTCATATGGCTGTTGGCCATCTGTATAGTTTCTTTGCAAAAAATATCTATTCAGTTTTTCTACCTTTTAAAAAATTAACTTTTTTATTTTATATTGGAGTATAGCCAATTAACAAACAACATTGTGATAGTTTCAGGTAAACAGCAGAGACTTAGTCATATAGATACATGTATCAATTCTCCCCCAAATCCCCCTACCATCCAGGCTGCCATATAACAGTGAGCAGAGTTCCATGTGCTATACAATAGATCCTTGTTGGTTATTCACTTTAAATACAGCTGTGTCCACATGCCCATCCCAAACTAACTATCCCTTATCCACATCCTTCCCTCCCTGCCACCATGCAACCATAAGCTTATTCTCAAAGTCTGTACTGAGTCTGTTTCTGTTTTGTAATTTCATTGCATCATTTCCATTTAGATTCCACCTATAAGGATCCTCACAAAATGGTTCTTTTATAATTCCATTTTGTTTGTTATTATCTAGTTTTATGGTATAAACAACTTCTACATTGATGGCTCCTAAATCTCTATTTCTAGCCTTGTGCTCTCTCCCTTTTGGTTTCAATAGTATTCTGAAATCTGTCTTTTTTTCAGAGATAAAAAGATATATGAAAACATTATTCTTAGCTTTTCTGCCTTTATCAATCCTTAGAGACAATGTATTACTATGTTAGATGTTATTTGAAAGTAAAAATCAGAGGTTTATTCACCTGAAGACACAAGGAAAACTGTGTGTATGATCTTTTCAGTTGTATTACAGGACTAAGTAGTTATCGTCAAGAAAATTAGAGATACCAAGGGAACATTTCATGCAAAGATGGGCACAATAAAGGGCAGAAATTGTATGGACATAATAGAAGCAAAAGAGACTAAGAAGAGGTGGCAAGCATACATAGAACTGTACAAAAAAGGTCTTAATGACCCAGATAACCATGATGATGTGATCACTTAGACATGCAAGACATCCTGGAGTGTGAAGTCATGTGCACCTTAGGAAGAATTACTATGAGCAAAGATAGTGGAGGTTATGGAATTCCAGCTGAGCTATTTCAAATCCTAAAAGATGATGCTGTGAAAGTGCTGCATTCAATATGGTAGCAATTTTGGAATATTCAGCAGTGGTCATAGGACTGGAAAAGGTCAGTTTTCATTCAAATACCAAAGAAGGGAAATGCCAAAGAATGTTCAAACTGCCTCACAATTGCATTCATTTCACATGGTAGGAAAGTGAAAAGTGGAAGTGTTATTCACTCAGTTGTGTACGACTCTTTGTGATCACTGGACTGTACCCACTATGTTCCTCTGTCCGTGAAATTCTCCAGGCAAGAATATTGGGGTGGGTTTCCATTTCCTTCTCCAGGGGATCTTCCCTACCAAGGGATAGAACCTGGGTCTCATGCACTGCAGGCAGATTCTTTATCATCTGACCCACCAGGGAAACTCCCATGCTATCAAGGTAGTGCCCCAAACCGTTAAGCTAGGCTTTAATATGTGAACAGAGAACTTCCTGATGTACAAGCTTGATTTAAAAAAGTCACAGGAACCAGGGATCAAATTGCCAATATCCGTTGGAACATAGTAAAAGAAAGGGAATTCCAGAAAAATATCTACCTCTACTTCATTGACTAAATTTGACCTCTGTGGGTCTCAACAAACTTTGGAAAATTCTTAAAAAGAAGGGAATAACAGATCGCCTTGCTTGCCTCCTAAGAAACCTGTATGCAGGCCTAGAAGCAACAGGTGTAAGCAGACATGGAGCAACTAAAGTGGTTAAAAATTGGGAATGGAGTACTTCAAGGCTGTACATGGTCACCCTATTTATTTAACTTTTATGCAGAGCACATCATGTGAAATGTCAGGCTAGATGAAGCACAAGAAGGCTGAGCACCGAATAATTAATTGATGTTTTTGAACTGTGGTGTTGGAGAAGACTCTTGAGAGTCCCTTGGACTCCAGAGAGACCAAACCATTCAATCCTAAAGAAAATCAGTCCTGAATGTTCATTGGAAGGACTGATTCTGAAGCTGAAGCCCCAATATTTTTGCCACCTGATGCGGAGAACTGACTCATTGGAAAAGACCCTGACACTGGGAAAGATTGAAGTCAGGAGGAGAAGGGGACGACAGAGGATGAGATGGTTGGATGGCATCACCAACTCAATGGACACGAGTTTGAGCAAGCTCCAGAAGATGATGAAGGACAGGGAAACCTGGCATGCTGCAGTCCATGGGGTGGCAAAGATTTGGACATGACTGAGTGACTGAACAACAACCACATGCCTGAAGGAAATAAAACTAGTGGTCATTAATCTTAAACTCATATATCTGGTCCACTGTAAATTGACCAGGGGCCATGATAAGAATGGTGACTTAATAAGAGGATCAAAAGAAGCCATAAAGATGTGAAGTATCTTGACCTTTAAACTCATTGGTTAGAAATAAGGTGGTTTAAGAAGAGGAGCCAACCAAAAATGTAGAGATTAAGGATATAAAAGCTGCTGTAGGTCCCACCTTGGGAGTACTTTGGGGGACTCTTTACCTCCTCTCAGTATCTATGCTGAGAGCTACTACAAAAAAAAAATTATAGTACTAAATGAAGGGAGAATAGGGAGGTAGATAGAAAGTAATTTCATGATTTAATTCCTTTTTTTAGTGACCGTTCATGAATAACAGAATCTAGGACTAAAAACTTGGAGGTTATATGAACCAGTGTTTCTTAAGTTTCAATCATTCTTTTACTTCCTGTATGATTTTTCCATATCTATTTATCACTACTCAATATGTATTGAGTGAAAAGTATTATTGAAATATATATTGAGTGAAAAGTGAAAGTGTTAGTCGCTCAGTCCTGTCTGACTTTTTTGTGACCCCATGGACTATAGCCCACCACGCTCCTCTGTGCATGAAATTCTCTAGGCAAGAATACTGGAGTGGGTAACCATTCCCTTCTCCAGGGCATCTTCCCGACCCAGTGATTGAACCCAGGTCCCCTATATTGCAAGCAGATTCTTTACCATCTGAGCCACCAGCCAAAGAGTATGCATATTCAAATGTATTCTATTCAAATATAATTTTATTTAAAGTATTCAACTTCTTTTAAAATGAAATATTAACTACCATATGTTCAGAAATCAAGTGACATCTGACATAAAGAGATGACAATTACAAAAAATAAGTACTAATTATATAATTAGTTATTCAAAATAAAATGTTTGCCCATACATCTCCCAAAATTATATTGAATGCCACCTGTGACAAATGAGTTCAGGTCTACATCTTCTTTGTATCAATAGGGTATGTAGAAAATAGCATATTTCCCCAAAAGCCTAGTTCCTGTCTGAGGTCACAGAGCAAGACCATGGCAAAGATAAGAATGACTGATCTGGTTACCAAAATATTTCACTCACTGAGAACAATAACTTCTTTTCTGTATTCTCCATGGTGACACATTGTACATTAAAGGTCCTTTGAAAAGGACTTTTGAGGCCTAATAAGTTGTCACATAACTTTTCCCTTCCTAAATTCACTGGCAAATTTAGAACTGCACCCCCAGTTATGAAAGGTGCTGATGTAACAGTCAAAAAATTAAAAAAAGGAAACAAAATATGGTACAGGACAGCACCAGAGTTGGTGAGGGGAAAATCTTGATATAGATGTATTCAGATGTGCAAAGCCTCAATCTCCACAGACGGAACAGGAAATTAGACACTGATCACATCTCGCAACAGCTGCATAAATATTGTGGACCCATGAAAAAGCCAGCTAAGCAGCCAACTAGGAACGGAACACCTGGTTTAACTGAAAAAGTTAGTGATCAAGAAAGAGTTCAGAGTATAGGAAAGAAAGAAGCAGAAGCTAGCACCAGAGATATCTCCAAATCAACAATTTCCAGGGTGTGTTTTCTTGCTTTTAACAAACAGCCCAATTCCCTTTTCTTTCTCCATTTTTATCTCCATACATAGGCAGTGAGAATTGGTGTTGGGTATAATGCTTCAAAAACAAGTCCAACCCTAATTTAGCATAAATATGATTACAGTAATAGCAGAAGTTTCCAAATAAAACTTAACATTAGTTTATTAGCTTAAGTAGCTTTACAATTTGCTATTAGCTGTAAATGAACATTAGCCAAAACCTAGCTAAATTACACTAAATGTTTTCAAATGACTTTAACTAGAAATGCAAAATTATATAGACCTCAGAAGACAATTTAATATAAACATCTTAAACAATCAGGTGGAGAAATTAAAACCCAAAGAGATATGGGACTAACCTACAGTAACATAGCAAATTAGCATCTGAGCTGCTGCTAGAATCCAGGTGTCCCAACTGCCAATATAATCTTATTTCTTAATATGATATTGTATTTGGTCATCAGCTTTCCTGTCTCTCTCACTTTCCAGTCCCTCTCTTGCTTTAGGAAGTTTCTGCTCTGGCAAGTACAGGTTATTTTTTGAGTGAATATTCTCTTTGAAAACCAAAATGGCAGTGTCCCATTTAAGAAGGTGAATTTTTATTCAAAATCAAACTCAATTCCAAGTTCATCAAACTCTAGCTTTTTCCCAGCCAGGACTTAATATTTTTGCCCTATTCCCTCATACCAACTTGACTTTAAACCAGCTCCCAAATTAATAATTCAACTCTAACTTAGATCTCTTTTTTCATGTACCTGGCTTCATTTATACTTTTACTTTTCAACATGTTTGCACTGTCTGCAACAAGCTAGATTTTCTAAAGCGCCCCCCCCCCCACTCCCCACACCTTTATTTCCCCATATTTGTATGTTTCTTCCTAAAGGGTTTTCAAAGTGTAATCGTTTGCCCAGAAATTTTCTTTAAGGAGAGAAAACAAGCCTTTATAGAAAGAACTGTTGTTTGCAAATGCTCAATGCTCATTATACTACTGAGCTAGTGCCTTTCTTGGCAATTGCCCCTTACACTTATAAATACAAATAAAAAATGACAAAGTATGAAAGTTGAAATAAAAATTCAAGGTAAATAACAGAAGCCTTTGGAGAAAGATAAAACAGTGCCAGTGTTTTTGAATGTTAGTAGATTTAAGTCAAATTACCTGTTTACCTTAGTAAATCAAAGGTGAGAAATACATTGCATTTCATGAAGTGGAAGCCATTATTGGTCACTTTTCTATCTGGTTGTCTTCTGGAGCAGAAAAATTTCAGGAAAATAGTCACAAAAATTATTTGGACAGTATGATCTTCTCCCATCTCTAAATTTCAGCTTTGATGTTTTTGTGCTTGCTAGCTTATTTAGCTTACTAAATAGCAAGGGGTTTTGCTTATTTATTCCTTTATTTAAGTTTTGTGGGGAGGGGTATCTGTTTATTAAGTTAGCTTTTTGCTACAGAAACTTGTAGTTGTCATCTGTGCTGTGCAACAAGAAGGCACACATTGCTCCTGTTTGAGGTGTTTAAAAGGTATATTCTCTTTCAGGAAAATCCAATACATATATATATAGCCAGAGTCTAAATTTCCCTACCCTTGATCTATTTTACGGACATTTCCCTGGTTCTGTTACCCTGCTGATTATCTGTCAGCATTCTGTGTACCTATATATTGAGTGGTTGATGACAGAAGAATTGTTTTTTTAATTGATTTGCTGCCCTTGAGAATTAAAGTTTTAATGCATAGATTATCAAATGGCTTTGGAAATATTCTTTCAAAATAATTGTTGCAGAATCAAATTATATTAAGAAGTATCCTGCTCTCCTCCTCAATCACATTCACAAAGATACACACCCTGTAGATTAGTTTGTTTTTCTGGATAAATTTAAAGGAATAAACAGATGAAATATTGTGCAAATAATAAACTTACAGTCTCCACAACTGTGAACCTAATTATATTCTCTTAAAAGCAAAAGCCTCCATTTTATCACATTATAGTGTACTCTGTCAAATAGGCACAATTTCATTAGCAGGTAATTATTTATAAAATGTTGACTGGCATTCAGTTCAGTTCAGTTCAGTCGCTCAGTCGTGTCCGACTCTCCGCGACCCCATGAATCACAGCACGCCAGGCCTCCCTGTCCATCACCAACTCCCGGAGTTCACTCAAACTCATGTCCACAGAGTCGGTGATGCCATCCAGCCATCTCATTCTCCGTCGTCCCCTTCTCCTCCCGCCCCCAACCTTTCCCAGCATCAGAGTCTTTCCCAGTGAGTCAACTCGTCGCATGAGGTGGCCAAAGTATTGCAGTTTCAGCTTTAGCATCAGTCCCTCCAATGAACATCCAGGATTGATCTCCTTTAGAATGGACTGGTTGGATCTCCTTGCAGTATAAGGGACTCTCAAGAGTCTTCTCCAACACCACAGTTCAAAAGCATCGATTCTTCGGCGATCAGCCTTCTTCACAGTCCAACTCTCACATCCATACATGACCACGGGAAAAACCATTGCCTTGACTAGACGGACCTTGGTTGGCAAAGTAATGTCTCTGCTTTTTAATATACTATCAAGGTTGGTCATAACTTTCCTTCCAAGGAGCAAGCGTCTTTTAATTTCATGGCTGCAATCAGCATCTGCAGTGATTTTGGAGCCCAAAAATACAAAGTCTGACACTGTTTCCACTGTTTTTCCATCTATTTCCCATGAAGTGATGGGACCAGATGCCATGATCTTTGTTTTCTGAATGTTGAGCTTCAAACCAACCTTTTCACTCTCCTCTTTCACTTTCATCAAGAGGCTTTTGAGTTCCTCTTCACTTTCTGCCATAAGGGTAGTGTCATCTGCGTATCTGAGGTTATTGATATTTGAGACAGTCTTTATAAGAAATTTTTAATCAAAGTCATGATCATAGATCATTAAAATCTATAGATTAAACATAATGGTGTAATTTCCAGTTATGTAGCTGCCCCCCAACATAGTACTTTGTGAAATACTCTTTACTTTTTTTTTACATTGTTACCAGACACACAACTTTTTTTTTTTTTTTTACTGGGATTGCTAGCTTCCTGTATTACAAAAGTCCCCACAGAAGACTGAGAATGCTGGAATCTTACTCCAACACTGTCAATATCCAATTCTGTCATCCCTTTGAACCTCAGCTTCTCCTTTTGTCATATAAAGAAGTTACATACAATATCTAAGATCCCATTAATCTCCTAGATTCTGAATTTAAATAGCAAAAATGATTAAGCTTGAGAACCTATATTTTGTTATTCCCTCATTAGAGAGGTATAAGATAAAAGAGGATTAGAAACTCATTTCTAAACTGCATTGAGAAACTGAGAACAAAAGATATTTTTTTTTCACTAATTTCAAAGGTTAATGAAATAAGTTTCAAGCATGATTATTTCTCTCTCCCGAGGAAACGTTTCCTGTAACTGCCTATGCAGTGACACTTGATAATTATTTGAAAACAATAATAATGTGGTTTCATTATTCTAACCATCTTCCTCCTTAAAGGGCTAGCACTGGATTGACAGAAGTGCTCCTAAAGCCTGTGGCGCCCTCTTTTGACCCCTCACTCAATAGGGTGAGTCAAAGCTTTTGTTTCTGAAAAAAAAAATCATGTAAAAATTCATATCTGACATAGGTCCTATGAAAGAAATCTGACTACAGCTCCATGGTGTATACTTAACAAATTCTTCCAGGTTTCAGTTTTGAAATATGAGAATTGTTCCAGAGAAAAAATAACATTGAAATTTGAAATGTGATAGCAATTTCATTCAAGCAAAGTGCCTGTGTAAGAAAATCTTAGGAAAAGAAGTGAAAATTGTATGCTAAAACATCTAAATGAATTACAAAAGATAACTACTGAATTAAAATTAAAACTTCATTCCATTAACTGTGTGCCTTAGTGCAGAGAAGCAAGATGGACTGTTCTGTACAACTTCTACTCTGCAATTTAAAATTAATTTATGAGTCTCTACTCAGATAGATACTCTTTTTGAAAACTTCCAATGTTTTATCTCACTCCACATTATGCATTCAAGCTCATTTCCTTTCTTATCCCTTACAAATGTTGTTAAAGAGATCTTTCTAAAAAAATGATCCTTTCTTTTCCTGATAGTCATCAAAGCAAATGATATCCCCATAATTTTGAGGCCCATCACAAATTTTATTTGCTAAAAGAAATCTTTCTTGAATGTTCTACTTTACATGTCCCTTTCTCTCTTCCCAATCCCTGTATCTGGAATCACACTATTAGTAATTCCATTATACTATAATATCGTGAGACTGACTTCATAAATTATGGTTCTGACCAAAAGTTTAAATTCACCTAAACAGTCACATGATATTCTCCATTTTCTGATTTCTTGTGTTTGAATTCTGATTTGTCCTTCCATTCATGTTTGAAAGTTTCTCAAAGGACTGGACTCACACAGTATCATTCTTAAAGGTCCAAGTTCTCTTCCTGTTGGGTCATCTAGTGGTGAAATCTATATCAGACTGCGAATTGAAACTCCTCAGTTAAACAAAAGACTCAATTAGCTTAAGTAACTAGCTTTCTGATCACCTCAATTAGATGGATACCATTTCCATACCCTAGCAGTCAGTCAGCTGGTTGGCTTTAAAATTCACAATAAAGCAGCTAGTACTTTTGACTACACATTAACTTTATATCAAAACATTCAATAAAAGCAAGTATTAAAGTCACTGTAGAAGAGTATTTTTTTTCCTCCATTTCTTGAAAGCTGTTTGTATTTGCTGAAAGAGCCATCTCTTGGTTGCGTTTTGTACTGGAGCCAACTCTCTCACCGATTTGTTTGGCAAGTGTAAGGTCAGACCCTGGTGGCCTTCTTGGCTTCCCCTTCCCGGTGGCTATCTTGGCTCCTTCTTCCCCTCTCCATTCCCCTCCGGAGGGAAAAAGTCCCGCCAAACCGCTGAGGAATCTCTGACCTAATAATCCTCTGCCAAGATCTACCCTCCTTCCTGACCTCCAGAGTGACCAACCTGGTCTCACCACCTCGATTAGCTGACCATTTGCAATCTCGCATTCCTGAGCTTTACCTTATTTTAGGCCTGTCCAGGTTATATGATGCCACTTCATGCCCCGAGGGCATAAAAATCGCACCCTGCCTTTGTTCGGGGCAGAACTCCTCGTGGCCATTCTTGCGGTCAGTGGGTTCTGCCCGGGAGCACACTGCCACTGCCAATAAAGCCTGTTACTTTCCCTTGGTGTCTGGGTTATTTCTTTACAACTTGAGACGCCCGTTTTCACGACCTTACATTTGGTGCCCAACGTGGCGCTCGAGGTGAGAGCCCTCCCCCGCTGGCCACAGGGCTTGCGGCTCCCTCGGGCCCAGCCCACACCCTGGGTTGATCCACCGCCTCGCTGAGACTGTTCAACCGTCTGACAGGATACGGGGTAAGTTCCCTGGGTTAAGTCCTGGAATAGCTCTCCCCCTTGGTGAGTAATCCACGGGAGTCCAGTCCTTGTAGGCCAGGCCCATCACGAAAATCACAGCGCTGTGTCTGACTCCCTCCTCCGGCACCAGTTAAGTCAGAGACGTCCGCCTCAGCTGTGATAGCCCCCTCCGCAGGCCAGGTCCTGCTTCCTGGGCACCAGTCGATCTTGGAGACGTCCATTTTGGCTGCGGTTAGCCTCCTCCGCTGGGGTGTTAGATCTCCTGGGGACGCCTGGTTGATCTACCCCTAAGCCTATACTCTGTCGCTCGCCAATGGGGACAACTGCCTCCAAGCCTGACCGGGGTTGGTCAACTCCTCTAGATTGTCTTTTGGCCAACCTTAAAACTCTGCATCTCTCAAACGATATACAACACAAACAATTGATTTTCCTCTGTTTTGAGGCCTGGCCCCAATATTCTCTTGATAATGGCTCAAAATGGCCCTCAGGGGGAACTTTTGATTTTAATATCCTCCATGATTTAGATAATTACTGTCAAAGGACGGAAAAATGGTCTGAGGTACCATATGTGCAGGCTTTTTGGCTGCTGTGCTCCCGCCCCTCCCCGTATTCTTTCTTTCCCCTCCTCCCAAATCCTTCTTTCCCTTTCCCCTTCTGGCCCCTCGCTGCCAGCTAAAACATCTGTCCAAACAGACTGAGAAAAACTCCGCCCCTCGCCCCCCCTCGGTAATTGTTTCCCCGACAACTCCAAGCTCTCTCTCTTCAGATAACGTCCGATCTCAAACTCAGCAACCCGCTGATGAAAGTTCTGCTTTCACAGTCCCTCTGGAAGACCTGGTGGCCCCTTCTCCTCCTCCATACGCTTCGGTGGCCGCCACTGCGGTGGCCGCAACTCCTCCTCTAATACCACCTACCTCTCCAATTCCACCATATCCTCCTGTAATCGCTACTCCCACTCCTTGATCTCCCTCTCCAATAAAAACAGATCAAAGACCCCCGTCCGTTCCTTCTCTCTATCCACCCTTTCCAAAAACACTTCCTCCCATGGATTCGCCTGTTAGTTCCCATACTAGGTCTCAAACTCTATCTGCCATATCTGCTCCTATACTGCCCACACTGCCCGTTTCCATGTTTCCGCTTCAGCAGGTTGCCGGACCTGAAGGGCAAGCCTACGTTCATGTTCCTTTTTTGCTGCAAGATCTCTCACACATTGAACAAAAACTGGGCTCCTACTTGGCAAATCCTTCTAACTACATAAAAAATTTCACTCAATTGTCTCGCTCTTATGCTCTCACTTGGCAGGATGTCTATGTAATTCTAGGCTTCACAACCACTCCTGAAGAACGGCAAGCCATCTGGGCGACGGCCAGGATGGTAGCTGACCAGCGCCACCTAGTAAATCCAGCTGATCCTGACCGGCCCCCGGGGGCCCTTGCCATTCCTGATAGAGATCCAGGATGGGACTACCAGGACGGGAGGCGGGGAAAAACAAATATTCGGCACATGATAGAATGTTTATTAGAGGGAATGGAAAACACCTCTCTTAAAGCTGTTAATTTGTCAAAGCTTGACGAGGTAACCCAAGAATTCAATGAAAATCCGGCAGCCTTTCTTAATAGGCTGATGGAAGCCTTGCACACCTATACCCGAATTGCCCCTGATTCCCCGATGGGAATTGCCACTCTGGCCAACTGTTTCTTTTCTCAATTAGCTCCAGATATTAAAAAGAAACTATCTAAGGCAGAGGACGGGCCACAAACCCCCATCCGAGACCTGGTAAAAATGGCCTTTAAGGTATATAAGCATGGGAAGAAGCAGCTGAAGCCATCCACAAGGCAAGGCTTAAACAAAAGGCCAAACTTCAGGCTAACTTCCTGAAAGAACATACCCAGTCACTGGTAGCAGCTCTAGTGCCGGCTACACGGCCTCAGGGGGGCCCCCAGAAGATACCACCAGGAAAGTGTTTTAAATGTGGCCAGGAAGGACATTGGTCATGCGTCTGTCCCAATCCTAGGCCTCCGACTAAGCCATGCCCACACTGTGGGAAACAGGGACACTGGTCTAGTGACTGTCCACAGGGGTTTCAGACTACGGCCCCTCCAGGCCGAATCCAAAACCCCAAAAAGGTGGTGCAGCCCTCGTCCCCTGCTCTAGAACTTCTCTCTCTCGATGAAGACTGACAACGCCCACACTCGGGGACCCCCATCACTCAAGCCGAGCCTAGGGTAATGCTTCAAGTGGTGGGTAAGTCTATCATTTTTTTGATAGATACAGGGGGTACTTATTCCGTGCTTCCTTCTTATGGGGGACCTTTAATTCCTTCCCAGGTCTCAGTGGTGGGTATTGACGGCAAGCCTTCCCACCTATTTCAGACAGGACCTCAATTATACCAAATTGATGGTCATTTATTCACACATTCCTTCCTGTTGCTCCCTTCCTACTCAATTCCTCTGTTGGGATGGGATGTTTTAAACAAACTAAAGGCAACTATACACCTGCCTACCTCAAATTCAGGCAACAACTCATCCTTTTCCATACCACTACTTCTCCTATGTGCCTCTAACTCAGTTTTGATAGATCCTATAATCTGGGACACAGAAATACCTATAGTAGCTACTCACCATACGCCGGTTCTCATCAAACTCAAAATCTCTACCCATTTTCCCAGCCGCCCTCAATTCCCTATCTCACAAATACACCTACAAGGTCTAAAACTGATTATAGACCGCCTTATGGGCTAAAAACTTCTAATATCTGCCACCTCTCCTTGTAACACGCCTATTCTCCCTGTATGCAAGGCTTCCGGAGGCTACCGTTTAGTCCAGGATCTTCGTTTAATCAATGAAGCTGTAATTCCTGCACACCTAATAGTCCCTAACCCTTACACTCTATTATCAAACATCCCCCACAACACAACCCATTTCACTGTAATTGATCTAAAAGATGTCTTTTTCACTATCCCGTTGCACCCCAACTGCCGATTCCTTTTTGCGTTCACCTGGACTGATCCTGACACCCAAAGTTCTTCCCAGTTAACCTGGACTGTTCTCCCTCAGGGATTTAGAGATAGCCCTCACTTTTTTGGCCAAGCTTTGGCTCGAGATCTGGCCTCATGCCCCCTATATCTTAGCACACTTCTACAATACGTAGATGATTTGCTTCTTTGCAGTCCTTCAAAAACCCATTCTCAGACACACATGGCCATCCTCCTCAATTTTCTCAGTTCCCACGGATACAGAGCATCAAAACAAAAGGCCCAACTAACTAAGCCCTCCGTTACTTATCTGGGCTTACAGCTGACCCCAACCACAAAAACACTCACACTTGATCGACTAAAGATCTTTAGAGAACTTTTGTCTCCTATAAATGGCAATCAAATTCTTTCCTTCTTGTGTCTCACAGGATACTTTAGACATTGGATACCAAATTATGCCACATTAGCCCACCCCTTATATGCGGCCACAAAAGAGACTCCATAAGGCCCTCTTTCATCTGAGTCAGAGGTCAAAAAGGCCTTCCACGCTCTCCAAAAGGCCACCCTTTCTTCCACGGCCCTTTATTTGCCCAATCCTAATCTGCCTTACCACCTCTTCACAGATGAAAAGGCAGGGATAGCATATGGGGCTCTCATGCAGCCAGCAGGTCCTCAACTACTCCCAATAGAATTCATCTCAAAACAATTAGACCCTACTGCTAGGGGATGGTTCCCATGTTTACACACCCTGGCAGCAGCGGCAACCCTCCATGTTGACGCAAAAAAAACCAATATTAAGACAACCTTTAACCCTTTTTTCTCCTCATCATCTGACTGACTTACTAACCTCCAGGTTTCTTGCAGACCTTAGTGACTCTAGACTCCAACAATTTCATTTAACTTTCCTAGACAATCCACACATTTCAATAAAATGAAGTTCTCCCCTACACCCCCTGACTTCACTCCCTGCTCTCTCTACAACCTCATCCGCCGACCCACCTGACTCACATGTTTGTTCAGAAATTATGGAAACTCTTTCCCAGCCTCCTCCTAATCTTTATGCTGAACCCCTAAAACGCCCTGATGATACCCTTTTTATAGACGGCAGTTCTAAACGACATGCCAATGGACGCCACATGGCAGCTTATGCCATTGTAACCGACTCAGATATCTTAGAGGCTGATACACTCCCAGATGGGACTACCTCCCAAAAAGCAGAATTAATAGCCCTAACACGAGCCTTACTTTTATCTGTTGGAAAGCGTGTTAATATATACACAGACTCTAAATATGCCTTTTAAATTGCACATTCGCACTCAGCTATTTGGAAAGAAAGAGGCTTCCTTACCACCAAAGGCTCCCCAATTACCAACGCTCCACTTATTACAAAGCTCCTAGAAGACATTTCACAACCTGCCCAGGTTGCCATCATACACTGTAAGGGACACCAGATGTCCTCTGATCCTATATCCATGGGAAATAATAAGGCTGATCAAATAGCCAAACACTTGGCTCTAAGCCAAGTACCTTCATCCATATTATTCCTAAAAACTTCTCTCACTCCACAATATTCCAGTGACAAAGCCAGAGGCCTTTTATCCCTAGAGAGGTCCTCCCAGCATCCCTCAGGCTGGATTATGTTGCATGACAAACTAGTTTTACCAAAGAGACAAGCCTTAACGATTATCACAGAAATTCATAACTCTCTTCACATCGTCCCAAAAGCCCTTCTGATTTTCCTAAGTCCTCTTTTCTCTCCCTTACATCTCCAGCAGGCAATTCAAACAGCATATGACCAATGCCTGATCTGTGCAAAGACCTCTCCTCAACGAGGTTTTTGACCACCTCATAAGACACATCAGTTACGGGGCCATCTACCTGGCCAGGACCGGCAAGTTGATTTTACCCACATGCCTCGACATAGGTCTTTTTGATACCTTCTGGTCTTCATTGACACCTTCTCGGGTTGGGTAGAGGCATTTCCCACAGCGTCAGAAACTGACAGCACGGTCGCAGACAAACTTCTAAATCATGTTATTCCCAGGTTTGGCCTGCCCACTTCTATGCAGTCTGACAATGGTCCAACCTTTGTCTCTCAAATAACCCAGCAAGTGTCTAAAGCCCTGAATATCTATTGGCATTTACATATTCCTTACAGGCCTCAATCATCCGGCAAGGTTGAGCAGGCCAACGGCATTCTCAAGAACCATTTGACAAAACTCTCCATCGAATTACACTTGTCCTGGTTTGAACTCCTGCCAGCGGCGCTTATTCGGATCTGGACTACTTCTCACTCAAAGACAGGTTTAACCCCCTTTGAGCTGTTATACTGTAGGCTGTATCTACTCACCAACCTCCCTGACCCTCCCTTGCCCCCTCTTGGAAACTACCTGCCTTATTTTACATTACTCAGATCTCTCTTACGTGAATACGCAGATCGATCTCTGCCCCAGCCTGAAGATGATAAATCTCAGGACCCCCCCTTTAAGTGCTGGGGCCCCAGGTGATCAAGTAATTTTAAAAGATTTAAATCCCACCCTCTTAAGCCTAAGTGGACGGGTCCCTTTACTGTTATCCTTACACTCCCACAGCAGCTAAACTCTTGGGATACGAGTCCTGGTATCAGTTGACCCAACTGAAGCCGGCACCCTTACTTGGGTTGCCTCTACAATCTTCTTCTCTGACATATTCTTATACCTCAAAAAGTTTAGGTCCCACCAAAGTTGTTATCTCCTGAACTCCACTGCAAGTGGCAAAGACTCTGATGCTGGGAGTGATTGGGGGTGGAAAGAGACAAGGACGACAGAGAATGAGATGGCGGGATGGTATCACCGACTCGATGGACATGAGTTTGAGTGAACTCTGGGAGTTGGTGATGGACAGGGAGGCCTGGCGTGCAGTCATTCATGGGGTCGCAAAGAGTTGGACACAACTGAGCGACTGAACTGAACTGAAACTCATTATCTCCAAAACCCTAGTTTCCACCTTCAGTTCAGTTCAGTACAGTTCAGTCGCTCAGTTGTGTCTGACTCTCCGCGACCCCATGAATCACAGCACGCCAGGCCTCCCTGTCCATCACCAACTCCCGGAGTTCACTCAAACTCATGTCCACAGAGTCAGTGATGCCATCCAGCCATCTCATTCTCCGTCGTCCCCTTCTCCTCCCGCCCCCAACCTTTCCCAGCATCAGAGTCTTTTCCAGTGAGTCAACTCTTCGCATGAGGTGGCCAAAGTGTTGGAGTTTCAGCTTTAGCATCAGTCCCTCCAATGAACACCCAGGATTGATCTCCTTTAGAATGGACTGGTTGTGCTTATTTTAACCTTTAGCCCTTGCATTCTAAATAGGCTTGTTAGTTTCGTCACTCAAAGGATTCAGGCGACAGTTCAGACTGCCACTGGAAAGATGATGGTGCTATCCACATATTCCACAGCCACTGCCGAAGACCCAACAAGACCATGAGACCTCAAATGGAGTCAACACCACTTAGAGTCTGACCATGACCCCTTCCCACCATGCCCCAATTCAGCAGGAAGCAGCCAGAGACGACTATGTCACCCCTTATCCTAACAAAAGGGTCAGAATGTAAGGTTGGACCCTGGTGGCCTTCTTGGCTTCCCCTCCCCAGTGGCTATCTTGGCTCCTTCTTCCCCTCTCCATCACCCACAGGAGGAAAATTTTAGCTCAGGTCAATTCAGTTGCTCAGTCGTGCCCGACTCTCCGCGACCCCATGAATCACAGGACGCCAGGCCTCCCTGTCCATCACCAACTCTTGCAGTTCACTCAAACTCATGTCCACAGAGTCGGTGATGCCATCCAGCCATCTCATTCTCTGTCATCCACTTCTGCTCCCACCCCCAACCTTTCCCAGCATCAGACTCTTTTCCAGTGAGTCAACTCGTCGCATGAGGTGGCCAAAGTATTGGAGTTTCAGTTTTAGCATCAGTCCTTCCAATGAACACCCAGGATTGATCTCCTTTAGAATAGACTGGTTGGATCTCCTTGCAGTCCAAGGGACTCTCAAGAGTCTTCTCCAGCACCACAGTTCAAAAGCATCAATTCTTCGGCGATCAGCTTTCTTCACAGTCCAACTCTCACATCCATACATGACCATGGGAAAAACCATAGCCTTGACTAGATGGAACTTTTTTTGCAAAGTAATGTCTTTGCTTTTTAATATGCTATCTAGGTTGGTCATAACTTTCCTTCCACGGAGTAAGCGTCTTTTAATTTCATGGCTGCAATCAGCATCTGTAGTGATTTTGGAGCCCAAAAAATAAAGTCTGACACTGTTTCCACTGTTTCTCCATCTATTTCCCATGAAGTGATGGGACCAGATGCCATGATCTTTGTTTTCTGAATGTTGAGCTTCAAGCCAACCTTTTCACTCTCCTCTTTCACTTTCATTAAGAGGCTTTTGAGTTCCTCTTCACTTTCTGCCATAAGGGTGGTGTCATCTGCATATCTGAGGTTATTGATATTTTTCCCAGCAATCTTGATTCCAGCTTGTGCTTCTTCCAGCCCAGCGTTCCTCATGATATACACTGCATATAAGTTAAATAAGCAAGGTGACAATATACAGCCTTGACGTACTCCTTTTCCTATTTGGAACCATTCTGTTCCACGTACAGTTCTGACTGTTGCTTCCTGACCTGCATACAGGTTTCTCAACAGGCAGGTCAGGTGGTCTGGTATTCCCATCTCTTTCAGAATTTTCCACAGTTTATTGTGATCCACACAGTCAAAGGCTTTGGCATAGTCAATGAAGCAGAAATAGATGTTTTTCTGGAACTCTCTTGCTTTCTCCATGATCCAGCGGATGTTGGCAATTTGATCTCTGGTGCCTCTGCCTTCTCTAAAGCCTGCTTGAACATCTGGAATTTCATGGTTCACATATTGCTGAAGCCTGGCTTGGAGAATTTTGAGCATGACTTTACTAGCGTGTGAAGTGAGTGCAATTGTGCGGTAGTTTGAGCATTCTTTGGCATTGCCTGTCTTTGGGATTGTAATGGAGACTGACCTTTTCCAGTCCTCTGGCCACTGCTGAGTTTTCCAAATTTGCTGGCATATTGAGTGCAGCACTTTCACAGCATCATCTTTCAGGATTTGAAATAGCTCAATTGGAATTCTATCACCTCCACCAGCTTTGTTCATAGTGATGCTTTCTAAGGCCCACTTGACTTCACATTCCAATATGTCTGGCTCTAGGTCAGTGATCGCGCCATCGTGATTATCTTGGTTGTGATCTTTTTTGTACAGTTCTTCTGTGTATTCTTGCCACCTCTTCTTAATATCTCCTGCTTCTGTTAGGTCCAAACCATTTCTGTCCTTTATCGAGCCCATCTTTACATGAAATGTTCCCTTGGAATCTAATTTTCTTGAAGAGATCTCTTGTTTTGCCTATTCTGTTGTTTTCCTCTATTTCTTTGCATTGATCACTGTGGAAGGCTTTCTTATCTTTCCTTGCTATTCTTTGGAACTCTGCCTTCAGATTCTTATATGTTTCCTTTTCTCCTTTGCTTTTCACTTCTAAAGTCCCGCCAAACCGCTGAGGAATCTCTGACATAATAACCCTCTGCCGAAATCTACCCTCCTTCCTGACCTCCAGGGTGACCAACCCGTTCTCACCACCTCGTCTAGTTGACCATTTGCAATCTCGAATTCCCGAGCTTTACCTTATTTTAGGCCTGTTCGGCTTATATGATGCCACTTCCTTCCCCAAAGGCATAAAAATCGCACCCTGCCTTTGTTCGGGGCAGAACTCCTTGTGGCCATTCTTGCAGTCAGTGGATTCTGCCCGGGAGTGCACTGCCAATAAAACCTGTTACTTTCCCTTGGTTTCTGGGTTATTTCCTTACAGCTTGAGATGCCCATTTTCACGACCTTACAGCAAGATTAACTGAAATTGTCAATATGGCTGAAAATAGAGAATGGAAAGCAGAAAACTAAAAATTAACGCTGAAATATTAATATACAATGACATCTAATGCAGGATGAAACTGGGTGGGTCTTGCTATATCTCTGCAAGAAGTGTTCAGGGACACTGAGCTTCTGTGCAAGCTAAAGACTGTCATGAAGTGGAATATTTTGCCATTTGAGAAGGGATAAATATGGGCAAACTTTAAGCTGATTATTGATGCCTATGAAGAAGTAAGTTTTTGCATGACTGATATTCTTATGTTAGAACATGAAGCCAGGGTGTTTGAAGGTATCCCTTCTCCTCCCTAAAATGATTATTTTGTTTAGCCTATCTCTGGGACAGTACTGAGTCAGCGCTATGCACCTACATCACTTCTACTCTGTGACATGGTTTTTTGAGTAATCTTGCCTTTCAGTTATCTTTGTTGATGCTCTGTTCCTTTTTCTCAGATGACCCACATCATTTCCTTTATGTTCTCTTTAGCACCTCTCTTCAATACTTCAGAAAAAAAATGGTCTTTTTAAAGTTTAGTGATTGGGGAGAATGGAATTGTAGCATGTATATTATCATAAGTGACCAGTCCAGGTTCGACGCATAAATTTTCCTCTGTTCATTTCTTTGCATTTGTGCTTTTTTAATAAAAATACTTTTAACTGTATTAAAAAAATAAAATAAAAAAATAAAAAGCTTAAAAAAAAAATAAAGTTTAGTACTCAAACTTTATTCACATTTCATTACCCAGTTTCTT
Organism: Moschus berezovskii; assembly: GCF_049115385.1. Classification (NCBI taxonomy): domain Eukaryota; kingdom Metazoa; phylum Chordata; class Mammalia; order Artiodactyla; family Moschidae; genus Moschus; species Moschus berezovskii. The sequence goes on from NC_142488.1 coordinate 68,729,822, forward strand.
TGCAGTCTTTCTCAGATGTACCTGAAGGAAACAAACTGATAAGAATCCAAGACAAAGAAGTGCCAACTTACTGACTTGTGATTGTGACATTTCCTTAGACATAAAATTCTAAAGTATTTAGACATGTTTAGTAGATTAAGTTAACACATACAAACCAGTGGTCATGAGACTAGAATTGCTTTCATTCATTTGGTCAGTCAGGCTTACATTAATTATTGAATACATATTTTTGAGCACTTACTTCAAGCCAGGTGGTGTTCTGAGTGGTGATAATACAGTTAACAAATGATGAGCCTTACTCTTACAGTTTATTGGGGAAGAAAGAGATTTTAAAAATCTAAAAATAAATATTCAATTTTAAAATTGTATTATTTTTAAAAAATGAATACATTCTCGTGAGAAAGATTTTTGTGTTGGAGAGGAAGCTACTTTGGAAGGGGTAATCAGGAAAGTCCTCTCTGAAGAAATGACATTTAAAATCATAATGAGAGTGTTAATAGCCTCGGTAGGGAGACCAGAGGCTCTCAAGCAGCAGGAGGAAATAAAACCGCAAGTGGCAGACTTTTTTTTTTTTTTATTTTCTCTTCTAATCCTGTATTGTCATGGTGACACCTGGCTCCACCTGAATTATCTTAAACTTTGAGCTAAGCAATGTGGTTTTTCTCATGGAAATATCTTCCTTAAGCTATGTTAAGGAACTACATATTTGCTTGGAAATCTGCCTTTCTTCAAGATTCATGTCAATTGTTTTATGGCCCAGGATGACTCACCTTGTGCCAGTGCTATCTCAAAATGCATGTTGTGGGTAAGGGGCCTGGTGCATCTCTCTCACTTTTGAGGTGCTTCTTTTCTCTAAATAGCAGCTTGCTAATAGGTATATAATTCTTGCTAAAAACCAGCAAGGGGGTACTCTTTCTGTCTCCTGGTGTCTATGTCAGAAACTTCCTCTATATCTTTTATACTTTAATGAAACTTTATTACACAAAAATCTGTGAGCCATCAAGCCTCTTCATTTACCCTGGATTGAATTCCTTTCCTTCTGAGGCCAAGAATCCTGGCATAATTCACAGCTCATAGCAGCAATCTTTAATATCTGAAGAATGATAAAATTTAGGCAGTAGTGGAGGCGTTATATGAAGGGGAAGGCCCCCTACAGGGCCCCAAGAGCGGGCTCTTGTCTAACACTCGGAAAAGAATTGTCCGAGGAGGCATGTGCTGACAAAGCAAGATATTTTATTGGGAAGGGCACCCAGGTGGAGAGCAGTAGGGTAAGGGAACCCAGGAGAACTGTTCTTCCACATGGCTCACAGTCTCGGGTTTTATGATGATGGAATTTGTTTCCGGGTGGTCTTTGGCCAATCATTCTAATTCAGGGTCTTTCCTGGTGGTGCACACATCGCTCAGCCAAGATGGATGCTGGCAAGAGGGATTCTGGGAAGTGAATGGAAACGTGGTGTCTCCTTTCGAACTCTTCAGGTTGGTGGTGGCTTATTAGTTCCGTATTCCTTATCAGGATGTCCTGTCGTAAAACGACTCATGCAAATGGTTACTATGGTGCCTAGCCAGAGTGGGCAGTTTCAATCAGTGTGCTTCCCCTAACAACTCCCTCCTGAGAGACTTCATACTCAAGATACTTCTTGGGAATTGGGGCGGAGGTATCTTTCTTCTGTAACTTCTTCCTTCTGTGCATGGGCATGGGCGTAGGCCTGCCTAGCAGAGCAGAAGTGTCTCTCTACCTGATCTAAGTTGGGGTGTTCCTCATCTGAAACCAACTTCCATCCTTGCAGTAACAGCAATTTGGCTTGGAACAGCTGGAGTCTGCTGGAAATAAACTTTGTAAGGAGTTGGAGTATACAGGGGCCAAATAGAAGGTCTAATAAGATAATTGTCACTGGATCCATGAATGGTAGGAGCCAAGAAGGGAAAGAAGGAGAACTCCATACACCTGTTGAACTCAAATCACGGATCTATGTGGCTTGTTCCAAAAGCTCCTTGATATCTTCTTGGACCTGCCCAGACTGGTTATAATAAAAACAGCATTCTTCCTTTAGATAAAGACAAGTGCCCCCCCTGTCCTGCAGTCAGTAAATCTAGGACCCGATGATTTTGTAGGACTATTGCGGCTAGGAAGTCTAACTGGGATTGTAGGTGAGGGAGGGTCCTCTCCTTTTTTTCTATGGATAGAGCAGTGTCGGTAGAAAGCTGCTGAAATTTATGTAAAGAAGTTCCCCCCATGGCAGCTCCTTTCAAACCAGCAGTCAGCCCTAATGCCAAGAAAAGAGGGAGAAGTATTACCACACGACGTATCCTCTGGTTGGTATATACTGGTAAAGGCAAGGAGGTATTACTCCAGGCCAGATCTATGTGGGGCGTGACATACCCTTGGGAGCAATTTCCTGACCAAAAAGGTGGTAGGGATAAATAAGCTTTATCCCCACATATGAAATAGACACCATGACTGGTTTCAAGCTGGGCAGCAAAACGGGCTTGCCAAAGGGAAACAGGATTTTCATCTGCTTTGCAACTGGAATATGGCATAATGGAACAAGGGCAGTCTTTCAGTAGCTGGGAGGAGAATGTCACTCCACTTGCTGCAAAACTGGCAGCAGTGAGGGCATTTAGGAAGGGATTTAAGTGTTGTGAGGCATCTTGGGTTTTGTCTTCAAGGTAGAGAGTATTTTGTTTAGGCTCCCACCATAGGTTATGTTTTCAGGGCTGGGTACGCCTACAAGGGAATAACAGAGGTCAGAGTTGTCTGCCCGATTTAGAAACCAGGATGACCAGGGGTGGTTTTTTGGTCATCCAGAACAGAACATGGCTTTTTGAGACTGGTTAATAGTATCCAAGGAGAGCCTCATGTTTGGGGATAGGTATAGTGTGTCAGTTTTGCCAGAACCTCTAGCTCCCAGTTCAGTTCAATTCAGTCGCTCAGTCGTGACCGACTATTTGTGACCCCGTGAATCCCAGCACGCCAGGCCTCCCTGTCCATCACCAGCTCCCGGAGTTCACTCAAACTCATGTCCATCAAGTCCATGATGCCATCCAGCCATCTCATTCTCTGTCATCCCCTTCTCCTCCCGCCCCCAATCCTTCCCAGCATCAGAGTCTTTTTCAGTGAGTCAGCTCGTCGCATGAGGTGGCCAAAGTATTGGAGTTTCAGCTTTAGCATCAGTCCTTCCAATGAACACCCAGGATTGATCTCCTCTAGAATGGACTGGTTGGATCTCCTTGCAGTGCAAGGGACTCTCAAGAGTCTTCTCCAGCACCACAGTTCAAAAGCATCAAGTCTTCAGCGATCAGCTTTCTTCCCAGTCCAACTCTCATATCCATACATGATCACTGGAAAAACCATAGCCTTGACTAGACCGACCTTGGTTGGCAAAGTAATGTCTCTGCTTTGTAATATGCTATCTAGTTTGGTCATAACTTTCCTTCCAAGGAGTAAGCGTCTTTTAATTTCATGGCTGCAATCAGCATCCGCAGTGATTTTGGAGCCCCAAAAAATAAACTCTGACGCTGTTTCCACTGTTTCCCCATCTATTTCCCATGAAGTGATGGGACCAGATGCCATGATCTTTGTTTTCTGAATGTTGAGCTTCAAGCCAAACTTTTCACTCTCCACTTTCACTTTCATCAAGAGCTGGTAAAGAATCCGCCTGCAATGTGGGAGACCTGTTTCGATCCCTGGGTTGGGAAAATCCCCTGGAGAACGAAAGGCTACCCACTCCGGTATTCTGGCCTGGCTAATTCCATGGACTGTATAGTCCCTGGGGTTGCAAAAAGTTGGACAGGACTAGTTCCCAGAATTTGGGCTAAATGGTAATACCCTAGTGAAACTTCTAGTTCCCGGTTTTTTCAATTAGTTTCAACAGTGAAGGTCACCTCACATTGTGAGTTGCCCAGATTTCCCACTGACATCCTTGTTAGGGAGTCTCTCTTTAGACAAATAGGAATGGTCGCTTGGGGAATGTTAGTCAACAGAGAAAATAAAGGCTCAGGTGGGATTGCAGATGTTATCGAGGGAGTAAATATAGACAATTGTTGCTGATACCAAGGCATGAAGTTTTTTTCCCTTTTTTCCAAAAGGCCATACCACGACCAGATGGGGTGTGCTGGATAACAGCATGTAGCTCGGCTGGAAGAGTGGACCATTGATACCCTGGGATAGTTTGGACATACCCCCAACTTCTGCCATTAATGCAGATCCAGCAGGGGCTGGTTAGGTTGAGTCAAGAAGCAGTGTGGTTTGCAAGCGTATATGCCTCATTTAGGGAGAGATTAATAGCCATATAGGGAGATATGATTAGAAAGAGGAAGAACATCATATGATACATTTTACTTAACTGAGGAAGAATTGATGGGGTTCCACCTGAACAAGAGTCTGAGATCTTCAACAGGCTCACAGGAATAGTTGTCTTCTGGTTTTGGAGTCTCAGTCCCTGTCTCCCCCTTCTGTAGGCCATAGGGTTTTATTCTAGAATTGTGGACCCAGGCAGATAGACCCTTCACTTTTACAGCAGTTGCAGTTACTAGGACAACCTGATAAGGCCCTGTCCATTTCTCGGACAGCTGGCTTGGACTCCCTTTTTCTTGCCAGGTCTTTACTAACACTTGGTCCCCTGGCTATACCTGGGGATTTTTCAAGTCTCCCTGTGGTTTATGGAGCATCTGTTCTCCATATCATTGGAGTTCTTGTTGAAACCTTCCCAGGTCAATTATATGTTTTAAGAGTGTATTGGCGTTCTCATCAAAAAACAGATCAGAAGTTAAGAATGGACATCCCTACATCATTTCATAAGGGCTTAATAATAGTGGCCATTTGGGGACTGTCCGTACCCTCATGAGGGCTATGGGTAGCATATGAATCCACTTATTATGTGTTTCTTGACATAGCTTGGCCAGAGCCCTTTTAAGTCTTGTTGGCTTTCTCTACCTTTCCTGAAGCTTGAGGCCTCCAGGATGAGTGGCAGTGGTATTTTATGTCTAAGCATGCGGCCAGGTTCTGGGATATCGTGGCTGTAAATGAGGGCCCACTATCGCTCTGAAGTGATCGAGGCAGCCCAAATCTAGGTACTGTCTCCTTCAGCAGAGCTTTACAGACTTCTGTGTCTCCCTCTGTCTTAGTAGGGAAAGCTTCAACCCATCCAATGAACATGTCAATAAAGACTAGCAAATAAGAAAACCTTTGAGCCTTTGGCATGGCTATAAAATCTACCTGCCAGTCTTCTGGGTATGATCCCTGATGTTGGACAGGTTTAATTAGAGGAGGTGGCAAGGGTCTGGTTTTTAGATTATTTCTTAGACAGGTATCACAATTCTGTGTGACCTAACAACGTTAGCCAACTGGGGATGGTAGAGAATAGGCTTGAGCAAGGTTTCCAGATTATCTCTTCCAAAATGGGTACTTTTATGTAAGGAGTTAGTAATTTTCCAAAACCGACCCAGTTGTGGATGTGACCAATGATAGAAACAAGGTCCGGTGCTATAAAGAGCAATATTGCATAGGAACCTGGAATGTTAGGTCCATGAATCAAGGCAAATTGGAAGTGGTCAAACAGGAGATGGCAAGAGTGAATGTCGACATTCTAGGAATCAGTGAACTAAAATGGACTGGAATGGGTGAATTTAACTCGGATGACCATTATATCTACTACTGTGGGCAGGAATCCCTTAGAAGAAATGGAGTAGCCATCATGGTCAACAAAAGAGTCCGAAATGCAGTACTTGGATGCAATCTTAAAAATGACAGGATGATTTCTGTTCGTTTCCAAGGCAAACCATTCAATATTACAGTAATCCAGGCCTATGCCCCAACCAGTAATGCTGAAGAAGCCGAAGTTAATCGGTTCTATGAAGACCTACAAGACCTTTTAGAACTAACACCCAAAAAAGATGTCCTTTTCATTATAGGGGACTGGAATGCAAAAGTAGGAAGTCAAGAAACACCTGGAGTAACTGGCAAATTTGGCCTTGGAGCACGGAATGAAGCAGGGCAAAGGCTAATAGAGTTTTGTCAAGAGAATGCACTGGTCATAGCAAACACCCTCTTCCAACAACACAAGAGAAGACTCTACACATGGACATCACCAGATGGTCAACACCGAAATCAGATTGATTATATTCTTTGCAACCAAAGATGGAGAAGCTGTATACAGTTAGCGAAAACAAGACCAGGAGCTGACTGTGACTCAGATCATGAACTCCTTATTGCGAAGTTCAGACTTAAATTGAAGAAAGTAGGGAAAACCACTAGACCATTCAGATATGACCTCAATCAAATCCCTTATGATTATGCAGTGGAAGTGAGAAATAGATTTAAGGGACTAGATCTGATTGATAGAGTGCCTGATGAACTCTGGACGGAGGTTCGTGACATTGTACAGGAGACAGGGACCAAGACCATCCCCATGGAAAAGAAATGCAAAAGAGCGAAATGGCTGTCTGAGGAGGCCTTACAAATAACTGTAAAAAGAAGAGAGGCGAAAAGCAAAGGAGAAAAGGAAAGATATAAGCATCTGAATGCAGAGTTCCAAAGAATAGCAAGGAGAGATAAGAAAGCCTTCCTCAGTGATCAATGCAAAGAAATAGAGGAAAACAACAGAATAGGAAAAACAAGAGACCTCTTCAAGAAAATTAGAGATTCCAAGGGAACTTTTCATGCAAAGATGGGCTCGATAAAGGACAGAAATGGTATGGACCTAACAGAAGCAGAAGATATTAAGAAGAGGTGGCAGGAATACACAGAAGAACTGTACAAAAAAGATCTTCACGACCAAGATAGTCACGATAATGTGATCACCGACCTAGAGCCAGACATCTTGGAATGTGAAGTCAAGTGGGCCTTAGAAAGCATCACTACGAACAAAGCTAGTGGTGGTGATGGAATTCCAGTTGAGCTATTTCAAGTCTTGAAAGATGATGCTGTGAAAGTGCTGCACTCAATATGCCAGGAGATTTGGAAAACTCAGCAGTGGCCACAGGACTGGAAGAGGTCAGTCTTCATTCCAATCCCAAAGAAAGGCAATGCCAAAGAATGCTCAAATTACCGCACAATTGCACTCATCTCACACGCTAGTAAAGTCATGCTCAAAATTCTCCAAGCCAGGCTTCAGCAGTATGTAAACCGTGAACTCCCAGATGTTCAAGCAGGTTTTAGAAAAGGCAGAGGCACCAGAGATCAAATTGCCAACATCCGCTGGATCATGGAGAAAGCAAGAGAGTTTCAGAAAAACATCTATTTCTGCTTCATTGACTATGCCAAAGCCTTTGACTGTGTGGATCACAATAAACTGTGGAACATTCTGAAAGAGATGGGAATCCCAGACCACCTGACCTGCCTCTTGAGAAACCTGTATGCAGGTCAGGAAGCAACAGTTAGAACCGGTCATGGAACAACAGACTGGTTCCAAATAGGAAAAGGAGTGCGTCAAGGTTGTATATTGTCACCTTGCTTATTTAACTTATATGCAGAGTACATCATGAGGAACGCTGGGCTGGAAGAAGCACAAGCTGGAATCAAGATTGCTGGGAGAAATATCAATAACCTCAGATATGCAGATGACACTACCCTTATGGCAGAAAGTGAAGAGGAACTCAAAAGCCTCTTGATGAAAGTGAAAGAGGAGAGTGAAAAGGTTGGCTTGAAGCTCAACATTCAGAAAACAAAGATCATGGCATCTGGTCCCATCACTTCATGGGAAATAGATGGAAAAACAGTGGAAACAGTGTCAGACTTTGTTTTTTTGGGCTCCAAAATCACTGCAGATGCTGATTGCAGCCATGAAATTAAAAGACGCTTGCTCCTTGGAAGGAAAGTTATGACCAACCTTGATAGTATATTAAAAAGCAGAGACATTACTTTGCCGACCAAGGTCCGTCTAGTCAAGGCAATGGTTTCTCCCGTGGTCATGTATGGATGTGAGAGTTGGACTGTGAAGAAAGCTGATCGCCGAAGAATCGATGCTTTTGAACTGTGGCGTTGGAGAAGACTCTTGAGAGTCCCTTATACTGCAAGGAGATCCAACCAGTCCATTCTAAAGGAGATCAATCCTGGATGTTCATTGGAGGGACTGATGCTAAAGCTGAAACTCCAATACTTTGGCCACCTCATGCGACGAGTTGACTCGCTGGAAAAGACTCTGATGCTGGGAAAGGTTGGGGGCGGGAGGAGAAGGGGACGACGGAGAATGAGATGGCTGGATGGCATCACTGACTCTGTGGACATGAGTTTGAGTGTACTCCGGGAGTTGGTGATGGGCAGGGAGGCCTGGCGTGCTGTGATTCATGGGGTCGTGGAGAGTCGGACACGACTGAGCGACTGAACTGAACTTAACTGAACTGAGAGTCAGGGAGTATTATTTGGGCCTGATCAGTCTGAAACCACCCATGTGACCCAATCTCCCAGTCCCGCTCAGCATATCGGGAATGTTCCTCTGGGTATAATCTGGAGTCAGGGTTTCCTTGGGAAAAAGGGGGCAGATAGCAGTGACAGGGGTAGCTTCCCTAACAGCTCATTTTTTCTCCTGATCAGCTTTTCTATTTCCCTGGGCCTCCTCTTCTTGTCCCTTTTGGTGACCGTTACAGTGGATGACAGTTAATTTTACAGGAAGTTTGACTGCCTCCAGGAGCCTGAGAATGAGTTCTTTGTGTTTAATGGGAGAGCTTCGAGCACTGAGCATCCCTCTTTCTTTCAAAATTGCTGCATGGGCATGCAGGATGAGGAAAGCATACTTAGAGTCTGTATACACATTAATCATCTTTCCTTCCCCTAATTCCAAAGCTCTTGTCAGGGCAAAAAGTTCAGCTTTCTGGGCTGAGATGTCTGGGGGAAGAGGCACACTTTCTTTAGTTTCTTTTAGGCTCACTACAGCATGTCCTGCTTTACTCTCTCCTTTTTCTACAAAACTACTGCCATGTGTGTACCATTCTTCCTCTGGGTCAGATAAAGTTGTCTCTGATAGGTCCGGGCGAGAAGAGTATAATTCGTCTATGATTTACATGCATTGGTGGTCTAAAGGGGAAGTAGGGGGGTCTGGCAGTGAGGTTTGAAGAAAATGAATTACAAATCCAAAAGAAAAAAAATGAAGCCTTGGAAATGACAAGTCTGTTAGCCTGAGTTTATTCCCTGGAAAGTCATCAGATAGTTGAAAGTAGATTAAACAGTTAATCACTCAAAGCCTTTACAAACTGAGGGTCGAGTCACATCAATTTATTTTTTTTTTTAAAGTTTATTTTTAAAATTAATTTCTTTATTTTAATTGGAAGCTATTTACTTTTCAATTGTAGTGGTTTTTGCCATACACTGACATGAATCAGCCATGGGCATACATGTGTTCCCCATCCTGAACCTCCTTCTCAACTCCCTTCCCATCCCATTCCTCAGGGTTGTCCTAGTGCATTGGCTTTGAGTGCCCTGTTTCATGCATTGAACTTGGTATGGTGGTCTATTTCACATATAATAAAATACATGTTTCAATATTATTCTCTCAAATCATCCCAACCTTGCCTTCTCCCACAGAGTCCAAATGTCTGTTCTTTATATCTGTGCCTCTTTTGCTGTCTCATATATAGGGTCATCATTACCATCTTTTAAAATTCCATATATATGTGTTAATATACTGTATTGGTGTTTTTCTTTCTGACTTACTTCATAATGAGCTCTATAGATAGAAAAGTTTAGACATACATTCAATAAATAAGGGTATCAGTAGACTTATGAATCACTTCAGTGAAATTTGTCTACAGACATGTTGATAAAACAGTTGTCATTCCAGGATACCCAGACTTCTTCTTTTATTCAACTGCACATTTGTAAAAATCAGATATGTTTTTACACATATGTTTTTATGTTTTTACCACACCTGAGAAGGGAGAGGAAAGGAAACCATGCACTGTATAAGGGATAAATGTAAATATGTTTAAATGTTGATACTGTTGACACACTCACATTTAAAATACATCAGAAGGAAAGAGAAAGTCATTCCTCTTAAGCAACTTATAAATCTATCAAGTCTAGAGTAGCTGAGGTTTTCAGTATTACCCTAGACCTATTTGTCAGTAGGGGAACTTGTGATAAATGATTGGATAAAAAAAGAAATATAAAAATAAGAACCGTCTTTTCCCATGTCAGTAAACTTGTTTCTAAACTATCACATACTATTTTTATTATACTTTTAAAATTATTTTTTAATTTAATTTTTTAATTTTAATTTTTTTAAAAATTATTTTTAATTGGAGTATACTTGCTTTACAGTATTGTACTGGTGTCCGTCATACATCAACATGAATCAGTCATATGTATAGGTATGTCCCCTTCCTCTTGAACCTTCTTCTCATCTTCCATCCCACCTCCTACCTCCAGGTAGTCACGGAGCACCAGTTTTGAGCTCCCTGTGTCATATAACATTTTCCCACCAGCTATCCATTTTACATATGGTGATGTATATGTTTCAATGCTAATCTCTATTCATACCTCCATCTCTTACCCACACTGTGTCCTCAAGTCTCTTCTCTGTCTTTGTCTCCTTTGCTGCCCTGCAAATAGGTTCTTCAGTACCACCTTTCTAGATTCTATGCATGTACTTGTGCTCACACAGGTCCAACTCTTTTTAACCCTATGGACTGTAGTCTGCCAGGCTCCTCTTTCCATGGTATTTTCCAGGCAAGAATACTTGAAAGGGTTGCCACTTCCTTCTCCACATTCTGTAAATATATATGTGTTAATATACATTATTTTTCTCTTTCTGACTTATTTCACTTTATAATAGTCTCTAGCTTCACTCACATCATTAGAGCTGACAAATTCATTCCATTTTATGGCTGAGTATTCCATTGTATATGTGTACCACAGCTTCTTTATTGGTTCATCTATCAATGGACTTTCAGGTTGCTTCAGTGTCCTAGCAATTTTTTTTAAATTAATCAATTTATTTATTTTAATTGGAGGCTAAATACTTTACAATATTGTAGTGGTTTTGGCAATACATTGACATGAATCAGCCGTGGGTGTACATATGTTCCCCATCCTGAACCCCCATCCCACCTCCCTCCCCATCTCACCCCTCAGGGTCATATGCACCAGTCCTGAGCACCCTATCTCATGCATTGAACCTGGACTGGCAATCTGTTTTACATATGATAATATACATGTTTCAGTGCTATTCTCTCAAATCATCTCACCCTCGCCTTCTCCCACAGAGTCCAAAAGACTGTTCTATACATCTGTGCCTCTTTTGCTGTCTTGCGTATAGGGTCACTGTTATCATCTTTCTAAATTCCATATGTATACTTTATTGGTGTTTTTCTTTCTGACTTACTTCACTCTGTATAATAGGCTCCAGTTTCATCCACCTCATTAGGACTGGTTCAAATGCATTCTTTTTATGGCTGAGTAATATTCCATAGTGTATATGTACCACAACTTTCTTATCAATTCATCTGCCAATGGACATCTAGGTTGCTTCCATGTCCTGGCTATTGTAAACAGTGCTGCGATGAACATTGGGGTACCCTTGTCTCTTTCAATCTTGGTTTCCTCGGTGTTTATGCCCAACAGTGGGATTGCTGGATTATATGTCAATTCTATTTGCAGTTTTTTAAGGAATCTCCACACTTTCTGCATAGTGGCTGAACTAATTTGCAGCCCCACCAACAGTGTAAGAGGGTTCCCTTTTCTGCACACCCTCTCCAGCATTTATTGTTTGTAGACTTTTGACAGCAGCCATTCTGACTGGCTTGAAATGGTACCTCATTGTGGTTTTGATTTGCATTTCTCTGATAATGAGTGATGTTGAGCATCTTTTCATGTGTTTGTTAGCCATCTTTATGTCTTCTCTGGAGAAATGTCTGTTTAGTTCTTTGGAGAAATATCTGTTTAGTTCTTTGGGCCATTTTTTGATTGGGTTGTTTATTTTTCTGGAATTGAGTTGCATGAGCTGCTGTATATTTTTGAGATTAGTTCTTTGTCCGTTGCTTCGTTTGATATTATTTTCTCCCATTCTGAAGGCTGTCTTTCCACCTTGCTTATAGTTTCCTTTGTTGTGCAAAAGGTTTTAAGTTTTATTAGGTTCCCCCTCTCTTTTTTTTTTTTTTTTTGCTTTTATTTCCATTACTCTTGGAGGTGGGTCATGGAGGATCCTGCTGTGATTTATGTCAGAGAGTGTTTTGCCAATGTTCTCCTCTAGGAGTTTTACAGTTTCTGGTCTTATGTTTAGATCTTTAATCCTTTTTGAGTTCTTTTGTGTATGGTGTTAGAAAGTGTTCTAGTTTCATTCTTTGGCACTTGGTTGACCAGTTTTCCAAACACCACTTGTTAGAGATTGTCTTTTCTCCATTGTATATTCTTGCCTCCTTTGTCAAAGATAAGGTGTCCATAGGTGCATGGATTTATCTCTGGGCTTTCTATTTTGTTCCATTGATCTATATTTCTGTCTTTGTGCCAGTACCATACTGTCTTGATGACTGTAGCTTTGTAGTAGAGCCTGAAGTCAGGCAGGTTGATTCCCCCAGTTCCATTCTTCTTTCTCAAGATTGCTTTGGCTACTCGATGTTTTTTTGTATTTCCATGCAAATTGTGAAATTACTTGTTCTATTTCTGTGAAAAATACTGTTGGTAGGTTGATAGGGATTACATTGAGTCTATAGATTGCTTTGGGTATTATACTCATTTTGACTATATTGATTCTTCCAATCCATGAACATGGTATTTTTCTCCATCTATTTGCATCATCTTTGATTTTTTTCATCAGTGTTTTATAGTTTTCTATATGTAGGTCTTTTATTTCTTTAGGTAGATTTATTCTTAAGCATTTTATTGTTTTCGTTGCAATGGCGAATGGAATTGTTTCCTTAATTTCTCTGTTTTCTCATTTTTAGTGTATGTTCTAGCTATTTTCAATAGTGCTGCAATGAACATTGGAGTACATGTGCATTCTTCAATTATGGTTTCCCCAGGGTATAGGGGCTTCATTGGTGGCATAAATGGTAAAGGATCTGCCTGCAATGTGGGAGACCTCAGTGCAATCACTGCGTTGGGAAGATCTCCTGGTGAAGGTAATGACAACCCACTCCAGTATTCTTTCCCAGAGAATTCTATGGTTAGTGGAGCCTGGCAGGCTACAGTCTATGGGGTCACAAAAAGTCAGACATGACTTAGCAAGTAATACTTTCACTTTTCAGGGTATATGACCAGTAGTGGGATTGCTGGGTCATATGAGGTTTTATTCCTACTTTTTAAAGAAATCTGGATACTCTTCTCCATAGTGGCTGTATCAAGTTACATTCCCATCTAAAGTGCAAGAATTTTCCCTTTTCTCTACACCCTCTCCAGCACTTATTGCTTGTAGATTTTTTGATGAGGGCCATCCTGACTAGTGTAAGGTGATACCTCATTGTAGTTTTGATTTGCATTTCTCTATCACCTTGCTTATTTAACTTATATGCAGTGTACATCACGACATGAGAAACGCTGGGATGGAATAAGCACAAGCTGGAATCAAGATTGCCAGGAGAAATATCAATAACCTCAGAAAAGCAGATGACACCACCCGTATGTTAGAAAGTGAAGAGGAACTAAAGAGCCTCTTGATGAAAGTGAAAGAGGAAAGTGAAAAAGTCGGCTTAAGCCTCAACATTCAGAAAACTAAGATCATAGCATCTGGTCCCATCTTTTCATGGGAAATAGATGGGGAAACAGTGCAAACATGTCAGACTTTATTTTTGGGGCTCCAAAATCACTGCAGATAGTTATTTCAGACATGAAATTAAAAGACGCTTACTCCTTGGAAGGAAAGTTATTAAAAACCAGAGACATTACTTTGCCAACCAAGGTCCGTCTAGTCAAGGCTATGGTTTTTCCAGTGGTCATGTATGGATGTGAGTGTTGGACTGTGAAGAAAGCTGATCACCAAAGAATTGATGCTTTTGAACTGTGGTGTTGGAGAAGACTCTTGAGAGTCCCTTGGATTGCAAGGACATCCAACCAGTCCATCCTAAAGGAGATCAGTCCTGGTTATTCATTGGAAGGACTGATGCTATAACTGAAACTCCAATACTTTGGCCACCTCATGCGAAGAGTTCACTCATTGGAAAAATCTCTGATGCTGGGAGGGATTGGGGGCAGGAGGAGAAGGGGACAACAGAGGATGGGATGGTTGGATGGCATCACCGACTTGATGATGAGTGAACTCCGGGAGTTGGTGATGGACAGGGAAGCCTGGGGTGCTGTGGTTCATGAATTCTCAAAGAGTCGGACACGACTGAGCAACTGAGCTGAACTGAACAATGAGTGATGTTGAACATCTCTTCATGTGTTTATTAGCCATTTGTATGTCTTTTTTTTGGACAAATGTTTGTTTAGGTCTTCTGCCAACTTTGTGAGTATTTGCTCCTCTAATATTGACCTGCATGAGGTGCTTGCATATTTTGCAGATTAATCCTTTGTCAGTTGTTTATATTTGCTAATATTTTCTCCCATTCTGAGGGTTGTATTTTCACCTTGTTTAAAGTTTCCTTTGCTGTGTAAAGCTTTTAAATTTAATTATATTCCATTTGTTTATTTTTGTTTTTACTTTCAGTACTCTCAAAGATGGGTCAAAGAGGATCTTTCTGTGATTTATGTCAAAGAGTGTTCTGTCTATGTTTTCTTCTAAGAGGTTTTTAGTTTCTGGTCTTACATTTAGGTCTTTAATCCATTTTGAATGTCATTTTCTGTATGGTGTTAGGTGTTCTAGTTTCATTCTTTTACATGTAGCTGTCTAGTTCTCTCAGCAACACTTATTGAAGAGGCTGTCTTTTCTCCATTGTATATTTTTGTCTCCTTGGTCAAAGATAAGGTGCCCATAGGTGTGTGTGCGTACTTCTGGGCTTTCTATATTGTTCTATTGGGCTATATTTCTGTTAGTGCCAGTAGCATACCTTCAAGATGACTGTAATTTTGTGGAAGGTTGATTACTCCAGCTTCATTTTTCTTTGTCAAAATTGTACTTGCTGTTCATGTTATTTTGGGTTTCCATACAAATTCTGAAATTTTTGGTTCTAGTTTTGTGAAAAATACCATTGACAGATATTTCACTGAATCTGTAGATTACTTTTGGTAGTATAGTCATTTTCATTATATTGATTTTTCCAATCCAAGAACATGGTATATCTCTCTATCTGTCGTGTCGTCTCTTCTTTCATCAGTGTCTCATAGTTTTCTACATACAGGTCTTTTGTCTCTTTAGGTAGGTTTATTCAAAGGTATTTTATTCTTTTTGTTGCAATGGTGAATGGTATTATTTCTTTAATTTCCCTTTTCTGATTTTTAATTGTTAGTGTATAGGAATGCAAGGGATTTTTATGTATTAATATTATATCCTATGATTTCACTATGTTAGTTTATTAGTTCTAGAAGTTTTCTAGTGGCATCTTTGGGGTAATCTATGCATAGTATTATTTCATCTGCATGCAGGTAGAGTTTTACTTTTTTTCCCAATCTAGATTCTTCTTTTTCTTCTCTGATTTCTGTGGCTAGGACTTCCAAAACTACGCTTTATAATGGTGAGAATGGGCACACTTGTCTTGTTCATGATCTTAGAGAAATACTTTCAGTTTTTCACCATTAATAATAATTTTGACCATGAGATTGTTGCATATGGCATTTATTATGTTGATGTAGGTTCCTTCTGTGCCTGTTTTCTGTATTTCTTTTTTAATCATAAATGGATGTTGAATTTTTTCAAAAGCTTTCTCTACATCTATTGAAATGATCATATGGTTTTTATCTTTTGGTCTGTTAATATGTTTTATCACATTGATTGATTTGCATATATTGAAGCAATCTTGCATTACTGGAATAAAGGCCACTTGCTTATGATATATGACCTTTTTAATGTGTTTTTGGAATATATTTGCTAGAATTTTGTTGAGCATTTTTGCATCTAAGTTCATCAGTGACATTGACCTGCAATTTTCTTTTTTGTGGCATCTTTGTATGGCTTTGGTATCAGGGTGATGGTGGCTTCACAGAATGAGTTTGGGGATAGTTCTTCCTCTGAAGTTTTCTGGAAGAATTTGAGCAGTATTTAGCTTTTCTCTGAATTTTTGGTAGAATTTACCTGTGAAACCATCTGGCCCTGCGCTTTTGTTTGTTGGAAGATTTCTTATTACAGTTTCAATTGCCGTACTTGTGATTGGTCTATTCATGCTTATTATTTCTTCTTGGTTCAGTTTTGGAAAGTTATACTTTTTCAAGAATTTGTTCATATCTTCAAGGTTGTCTATTTTATTGAAAAGTAATTGCTCATAGTAGTCTTTTATGACACTTTGTGTTTCTGTATTCTCTGTTGTAACATATTTTTCACTTCTAATTTTGTTGATTTGATTTTTCTCCCTTTTTTTCTTGATGAGTCCGGCTAATGGTTTGTCAGTTTTGTTTCTCTCTCAAAGAACAAGCTTTTTGTTTTATTGATCTTTGCTGTTGTCTCCAATTCTTTTTCATTTTTTCTCTGATCTTTATGATTTATTCCCTTCTACTTACTTTGATTTTTTGTTGTTGTTGCTGTTCTTCTTTTTCTGTAAGTGTAGATTTAGATTGTTTATTTGATGTTTCCCTTGTATCCTGATGTAGGCTTGTATTACTATAAATTTCCTTCTTACCACTGCTTTTACTGCATCCTGTAGATTTTGAGTCACCGTGTTTTCATTGTCATTTGCTTCTAGGTATTCCTTGATTTATTTTTCTTCATTCTTCAGTGTACAGTAATCTCGGCTGTAAGTTATTTTCTTTCAGCACTTTAAGTATGTCCTGCCATTCCATTCTGGCCTGAAGAGTTTCTATTGAAAGATCAGCTGTTATCTTTATGGGAATCCCCTTGTGTGTTATTTGTTGTTTTTTCCTTGCTGCTTTTAATATTCGTTCTTTGTGTTTGATCTTTGTTAATTTGAGTAATATGTGTCTTGGAGTATTTTGCCTTGGGTTTATCCTGTTTGGGACTCTCTGGGTTTCTTGGACTTGTGTGATTATTTCCTTCCCCATTTTAGGGAAGTTTTCAACTATTATCTCCTCAAGTATTTTCTCACGGTCTTTCTTTTTCTCTTCTTCTTCTGGGACTCCTATGATTCGAATGTTGGGGTGTTTAACATTGTCCCAGAGGTCTCTGAGGTTGTCCTCATTTCTTTTAATTCGTTTTTCTTTCTCCCTCTCTGTTTCATTTATTTCTAACATTCTATCTTCAAACTCACTTATTTTATCTTCTGCCTCCGTTATTCTCCTGGTGGTTCCCTCCAGAGTGTTTTTGATCTTATCTATTGTGGTGTTGGAGAAGACTCTTGAGAGTCCTTTGTACTGCAAGGAGATCCAACCGGCCCATTCTAAAGGAGATCAATCCTGGGTGTTCATTGGGAGGACTGATGCTAAAGCTGAAACTCCAATACTCTGGCTACCTCATGTGACGAGTTGACTCACTGGAAAAGACTCTGATGCTGGGAAAGTTTGGGGGCGGGAGGAGAAGGGGACGACAGAGAATGAGATGGCTGGATGGCATCACCGACTTTGTGGACATGAGTTTGAGTGAACTCCGGGAGTTGGTGATGGACAGGGAAGCCTGGCGTGCTGTGATTCATGGGGTCGTGGAGAGTCAGACACGACTGAGCGACTGAACTGAACTGATTGCAGTATTCATTGTATATTGACTCTTTTTTATTTCTTCTAGATCCTTGTTAAACTTTTCTTTCATCTTCTTGATCTTTGTCTCCAGGCTATTTATCTGTAACTCCAATTTGTTTTCAAGGTTTTGGATCATTTTCACTATCAATATTCGGAATTCTTTATCAGGTAGATTCCCTATCTCTTCCTCTTTTGTTTGGGTTGGTGGGCATTTATCCTGTTCCTTTGCCTGCTGGGTATTTCTCAGCCTTTTCATATCATTGAGATTGCTATGCTTGGGTTGGCTTTTCTGTATTCTGATAGTTTATGTTTCCTCTTTATTTTGGAGGTTCCTCACTGTGTGTGGGTTTGCACGGGTTGCTTGTCAAGGTTTCCTGTTTAGGGAAGCTTGTGTCAGTGTTCTGGTACGTGGAGCTGGATATCTTCTCTCTGGAGTGTAATGGAGTGCCCAGTAATGATTTATGATATGTCAGTGGGTTTGGAGTGACTTTGGGAAGCCTGTATATTGGAGCTCAGGGCTATGTTCCTGTGTTGGTGGAGAATTTGCATGGTATGTCTTTCTCTGGAACTTGTTGGACCTTGGGTTGTCCTTGGTTTCAGTGTAGGTATGGAGGCATTTGATAAGCTCCTATCAATTAATGTTCCCTGGATTCAGGAGTTCTCGGGTTTTCTCAGGATTTGGACTTAAGCCTCCTGCCTCTAGTTTTCAGTCTTATTCTTACAGTATCCTCAAGACTTCTCCATCTATATGGCACTGATGATAAAACATCTAGGTTAAAGATGATGTTTCTCCACAGTGAGGGACACCAGGAGAGGTACACAGATTTACATGGAGAAGAGAAGAGGGAGGAGGGAGATAGAGGTGACCAGGAGGAGAAGAGGGGGAATCAAAAGGGGAGAGAGCAAGCTAGTCAGTAATAACATCCTTATGTACTCTCCACAGTCTGGATACCACAGAGATGCTCACAGAGTTACACAGAGAATAGAAGATGGAGCAAGGAGACAGAGGTGGCTAGGAGGATAAAAAGGGGAATCAAAAGGAGAGAGACAGATCCAGCCAGTAATCAGTTCCCTAAGTGTTCTCCACGGGAGAAGGCAATGACACCACACTCCAGTATTCTTGCCTGGAAAATCCCATGGATAGAGGAGCCTGATGGGCTACAGTCTATGGCGTCGCCAAGAGTCAGACACGACTGAGTGACTTCAATTTCACTTTTCACTTTTATGCATTGGAGAAGGAAATGGCAACCCACTCCAATGTTCTTGCCTGGAGAATTCCAGGATGGGGGAGCCTGGTGGGTTGCCGTCTGTGGGGTCTTACAGAGTCGGACACGACTGAAGTCACTTAGCAGCAGCAGCAAGTGTTCTCCACAGCCCAGGAACACACAAAAAGATTCACAGAGTCGGGTAGAGAAGAAAAGGGGGAGGCGGGAAATAGAGGCGGCCTGGTGGAGAGAAAGGAGAGTCAATAGGGGAGAGAGAAATCAGGCCAGTGATCTCGCTCCCAAGTAAAAATGGGTTCTTAAAAGTACACAGTTGATAACAAATACCAAAAAGCAAAAATTAAATATCTAGAGTAGAGGTTAGATTCTCAAAAATGCAACATTAAAAAAATTCACAAAAATTATTAAATATATATATATATGAAATTTGCTTAAAAATAAGTTCTTTTTTTGCAACCTAATAATAGGTTATAAAATGAAAATTAAACAATAATAGGGGATTTAAATTTTTTTTTTAATTTAAAAAATGGTAATAATAAAAATATATCTAGGACTTTCTCTGGACGGTGTGGGGTCAGTTCATTTTCAGATATTTCCTTAGTCCAGGCTGTACTTCTCAATGTCTACAGGCCCCTTCCTATGTAGTTGGTGTTAACTACAGGGTTTTAATCTATTGTACCTGTCAAGGCAATGGTTTTTCCCATGGTCATGTATGGATGTGAGAGTCGGACTGTGAAGAAAGCTGATCGCCGAAGAATCGATGCTTTTGAACTGTGGTGTTGGAGAAGACTCTTGAGAGTCCCTTATACTGCAAGGAGATCCAACCAGTCCATTCTAAAGGAGATCAATCCTGGATGTTCATTGGAGGGACTGATGCTAAAGCTGAAACTGCAATACTTTGGCCACCTCATGCGACGAGTTGACTCACTGGAAAAGACTCTGATGCTGGGAAAGGTTGGGGGCGGGAGGAGAAGGGGACGGCAGAGAATGAGATGGCTGGATGGCATCACCGACTCTGTGGACATGAGTTTGAGTGTACTCCGGGAGTTGGTGATGGACAGGGAGGCCTGGCGTGCTGTGATTCATGGGGTTGCGGAGAGTCGGACACGACTGAGTGACTGAACTGAACTGAACTGAACTGAACCTGTCAAGAAAGCTGATCGCCGAAGAATCGATGCTTTTGAACTGTGGTGTTGGAGAAGACTCTTGAGAGTCCCTTATACTGCAAGGAGATCCAACCAGTCCATTCTAAAGGAGATCAATCCTGGATGTTCATTGGAGGGACTGATGCTAAAGCTGAAACTGCAATACTTTGGCCACCTCATGTGACGAGTTGACTCACTGGAAAAGACTCTGATGCTGGGAAAGGTTGGGGGCCGGAGGAGAAGGGGACGACGGAGAATGAGATGGCTGGATGGCATCACCGACTCTGTGGACATGAGTTTGAGTGTACTCCGGGAGTTGGTGATCAACAGGGAGGCCTGGCGTGCTGTGATTCATGGGGTCGCAGAGAGTCAGACACGACTGAGCGACTGAACTGAACTGAACTGAACCTGTCACTTCCAAAGCGGTTCCATCTCTTTATTTTAGGTTCTTCTATTTGCTGGTCTCTTCAGTGTGTAATTTCTGCCCTGACACAGGGGGAGCGGTGGTCATCACTTTTTTTAAGCTCACTTGTTCAGTCGTGTTGTGGGGAGGGAGGAACACTGCAAACAAATGTCACTGGAGTGTGTTCACAATGATTCAGCCGCAGTGGGTTTGCCCCTGCTCATGGTGTGTGTGCTTTCCCAGTCTACACTGCTCAGACTCTAGGTTGCTCTGCCAGGAACTGTCTGATGCTGGCCCTGGGTTGAATGCACTCCCCAGGTCTAAGCCGCTCAGGTTCAGGTTCTTGGGTACTCCACAAATGCGCAGAGTTGCTTGGGACTGTGTTTTGTTCCCGTCTCAGGTCTGAGCAGCTCAGGTGATCAGGTGCATGGCAATCACAGTTGCCCCCAGTTGAAGGCTGTAACTTATCACCTTCCCTGTCCCAGCCGCTTGGTTTTCTGAGTGTACAACAGGTGTGCCTTCTTAGGTGTGCCATGTGTCTCTTCATGGGGGCTGATCTCTGGCTGCAACCGTCCCAGTGGATATCTACTGTCCAGAATCCCAAGAGGTCTTGTTAGCAACGAAGTCTGCTTGCAGTTTGGTATAGGATCCCTCTCTGGGGCCACGATTGCCCCCTTCAGCCTCTGTGTGCCCTCGCCTGCCTGTCTCCGGCAGGGTATGGGCTGATCCACAGCCGGTTAACTCTGCTCAGTCCATTGTTCTGTGAGTGGGCCAGGCGGTGCCATAGGTTAGGGCTTTTTGTGGGATAGCTATCCCACAGCCTGGGTTGCTATCTCAGGTTAGTTCCCTCAGATTGCCCTCAGGGCATTCAGGCCCAGTCCTTACCCTAAGCAATGGAGCCCGCGCCTCCCTGTCCAGCCCCCACTTGCTAGTGAGGGATGCGAGAGTCTGGGCTGCTGCTCCACTGGGAGTTGTTGTTAGGAATGTAAACTGTGGGATTTAATTATTTATTTATTTTTCCTCCCAGTTATGTTGCCCTCTGAGATTCCAAGGCTCACCACAGATCCCTGGGAGAGAGTGTTCGCTGGTGTTTGGAAACGTCTCTTTTTTAAGACTCCCTTCCCGGGATGGATCTCCATCCCTACCTCTTTTGTCTCTCTTTTTATCTTTTATATTTTTCCTACCTCCTTTCGAAGACAATGGGCTGCCTTTATGGGCACCTGAGGTTCTCTGCCAGCATTCAGAAGTTGTTTAGTGGAATTTGCATGGCGTTCAATTGTTCTTTTGATGAATTTGTGGGGGACAAAGTGGTCTCCCTGTCCTATTCCTCCACCATCTTAGGACTGCCCCAATAGTTATCTATTTTATATACAGTAGTATGTATGTCAACCTCAATGTCCCAATTTATCCCTCCCTGTTTATCTGCTTGATAGCCATAAGTTTGTGTTCTACATTTGACTCTATTTCTGTTTTGTAAATAAGTTCATTTGTAAGATATTTTTATATTCCACATATAAGTAATATATGATATTTGTCTATTTCTGACTACTTCGTTCAGTGTGACAACCTATAAGTTCATCCATGTCACTGCAAATGGCATTGTTTCATTCTTTTTTCTAACTAATACTCCATTGCACCACAAATGAAAATTTAGGTTGCTTCCATGTCCTGGCTATAATAAATAGTGCTGCAATGAACATTAGCATTCATGTATTTTTCAAATTACACTTTTCTCCAGATATACACCCAGGATTGGGATTGCTGAATCATATGATAGCTGTAATTTTAGTTTTCATTTCATTTTATTTTTTTTAAACCTCCATACTGTTCTCCGGGATTCCCTGGTAGCTCAAATGGTAAAGAGTCTGCTTGCAATGCAAAAGACCAGGGTTGAATCCCTGGGATGAGAAGATACCTTGGAAAAGGAAATGACAACCCATTCCAGTATTCTTTCCTGGAAAATCCATGGGTGGAGGAGCCTGGCAAGCTACAGTCCATGGGGTTGCAAGGAGTCAGATACAAATGAGTGACTTCACATACTGTTCCCCATAGTGGCTATAGCAATCTACCTTCCCACCAACAGCGTAGGAGGATTCCCTTTTCTCCACACCTTCTCTAGAATTTATTGTTTGTAAATTTTATGATGATGGCTATTCTGACTGGTGTGAGGTGGTACCTCATTGAACTTTTGTTTTACGTTTCTTTAATAATTAGTGATATTGAGCATCTTTTCATGTGCTTTTTGAGCACCTATTTTTTTTTTAAAGGTTTCCTAGATACCTCAGTGGTAAAGAATCTGCCTGCCAATGCAGGAGACACAAGAGTCAGGGGTATGATCCCTGTGTCTGTAAGACCTCTGGAGGAGGATATGGAAACCCATTCCAGTATTTCTTGTCTGGAAAATTCCATGGACAGTGAAATCTGGCTGGCTACCGTCCATGGGGGCGAAATGAGTTGGACACAATTGAAAACACACACACGTCTTCTTTTGAGAAAAGTCTATTTAGATTTTCCATTTATTTTTGAGTGAGTTATTGGGGGGGGGAGTTGTCTGTCTGTCTGTTTGTTTTTTATATTGACTTCATGCTTTGCTTTTATATTTTGAAAATTGGTTCTTTGTCAGTTGTTTCATTTACTATTATTTCCTCCCATTTTGAGGGTTATCTTTCACCTTGTTTAGAGTTTCCTTCATTATGTAAAAACTTTTAAGTTTAATTAGGTCCCATTGCTTATTTTTTCTTTTATTTTCATTGCTCTAGGAAGTGGATCAAAGAAGATCTTGCTCCAATTTATGTCAGAGAGTATTCTGCCTATGATTACCTCTAGTAGTTTTATAGTGTCTGGCCTTAAATTTAAGTACTTAATCCAGTTTGAATTTATTTTTTTGTATAATTTTAGTTGTTGTTGTTCAGTTGCCCAGTCGTGTCCCACTCTTTGCAACCCCATGGACTGCAGTATGCCTGGCTTCCCTCTCCCTCACCATCTCCCAGAGTTTGTCTAAGTTCACAGTCATTGCATCAGTGATGCCATCCAGCCATCTCATCCTCTGACATCCTCTTCTCATTTTGCTCTTGATCTTTCCCATCACCAGGGACTTTTCCAATGAGTCATCTGTTGGCACAAGATGAACAAAATACTGGAGCTTCAGCTTCAGCATCAATCCTTCCAGTGAATATTCAGGGTTGATCTCCCTTAAGACTGACTGGCTTGATCTCCTTGATGTCCAAGGGACTTTCAGGAGTCTTCTCCAGCACCACAGTTCAAAGGTGTTCTGCCTTGTTTATGGTCTAATTATCACAACTATGTGACCACTAAAAAGAACACAGTCTTGACTATACAGACTTTGTCAGCACAGCAATGTCTCTGTCTCTATAATGTTACAGACAGTTCTACTTTAATTCTTTTACATGCAGCTGTCCATGTTTTCTAGAACCATGTATTATACATATTGTCTTTTCTCCATTGTATATTCTTGCCTCCTTTGTTACAGACTAGGTGACCATAAGTTCATGGGTTGATCTCTGTCCTTTCCATTCTGTTCCATTGATCTATATTTCTGCTTTTGTGCTAGTACCATACTATTTTGATGACTGTCTCTTTATAGTATAGTCTGGAGTCAGAAAGCCTGATTTCTGCAACCCCATTTTTCTTAAGAGTGCTTTGGTTATTTGATGTCTTTTGTATTTTCATATAAATTGTAAAAATTGTGGTTCTAATTTTGCACACACACACACACAAAATGCAAGCAGTGAATTGCATTGAATCTGTAGATTACTTTAGATATTATAGTCATTTTCACAATATTGATTCTTCCAATCCAAGAACATGGTAAATATCTCAATCTGTTTGTGTCCTCTTTGATTTCTGTCATCAGTATATTGTAGTTTTCTGAGTATAGGTACTTTCTTCCTTAGGTAGGTTTATTGCTAAGTATTTTATTATTTTTTTAATGTGATGGTAAACTGAATTGCTTCCCTAATTTCTCTTTTTGATCTTTCATTATTAGTGTATAGGAATCCAAAAGATTTCTGTGCATGAATTTTTTATCCTGCAACTTTATCAAATTCATTCTTTAGCACCATTACTTTTTTTTAGTAATATCTTTAGGATCTTCATGTATAGTATCATGTCATCTGCAAAGAGTGAAGTTTTACTTCTTCTTTTCCAACTTGGATTCATTTAAATTATTTGTCTTCCAAGACTGCCATGGGTATAACTTTAAAAAATATGTAAAATAAAAGTGATTACAGTGGGCATCCTTGTTTTGTTCCTGATTTTAGACAAATGATTTCAGATTTTTAACCATTTAGAATGATATTTGCTGCAGATTTGTCATACATGTCCATGATATGCTGAGGTATGTTTCATCTGTGCACACTTTAAGAGTTTTTATCGTAAATGGGTATTGAATTTTTTTCAAAAGCTTTTTCTACATCTATTGAGATTGTCATATAGATTTAATTTTTCAATTTGTTCTGGTATATCACAGTGATTGATTTGTTGTTACTGAAAATTCCTTGTATACCTGGGATAAACCCCACTTGGCCATTGTGTAAAATCTTTTAAAAATGTTTTTGAGTTTGGTTTCCTAGTATTCTGTAGAGGACTTTTTGTGTCTATGTTCATTAGTGATATTAGCCTGTAATTTTTGTTTTGTGGTATGTTTGTTTGGTTTGGTATCAGAGTGATGAAGTTCAGAATTGAAAAAGTTCAGAAGTTTTCCTTTTTAAAAGTTGGAGTACTGTTAAATGATTTCTGACATAATGCTATTTCTCCACTAAATACTTCAGCTTATATTTTCATAAAAGACAGATAAGGATATTTTCACTAAAATTCCATCATCATAACTTAAAATTTAATAGTTTATCAATAATTATAATTTACACATGACATATTCCCTGATTGTCTAAATATATGATTTTACTATTGTCAGTTTGTATCAAGATCTAAATTCTACTAATTTTATTTAGAAGTCATGTCTTCAATATCTTTAATTTCTTTTATTCTGACCTCTCCTCATTTCCTCACGCCATTTTAGTACTTATGAGTGCCACTCTTTTAATCATATGCCTTTCAGCTTGAGAATGTAAAGGATTAATTTACCTTTCTCTAAATTCAGCATTAGATACAAATTAGCTGAGACAGCCACACATAAATTTAGTAATTCAATAGATTCTTCTCAGATACTTATTGTGTGTCAAGCATATTACTGGTGCTAGATATCTAAGAATCCTTTAGAAGAAATGGAGCAGCCATCATAATCAACAAAAAGTCCAAAATGTAGTACTTGGATGCAATCTGAAAAATGACAGAATAATCTCTGTTCGTTTCCAAGGCAATACATTCAATATCACAGTAATCCTAGTCTATGCCCCGACCAGTAATGCTGAAGAAGCTGAAGTTGATTAGTTTTATGAAAACCTACAAGACCTTCCAGAACTAACATTCTCCTCAAATTGCCTTTTAAGTATAGAGGACAGGAATGCAAAAGTAGGAAGTCAAGACATACCTTGAATAATAGCCAGATTTGTCTTTGGAGTACAGAATGAAGCAAGGCAAAGGCTAACAGAACACACTGGTCATAGCAAACACCATCTCCCAACAACACAAGAGAAGACTCTGCACCATCTGGTGGATATCACCAGATGGTCAATACCAAAATCAGACTGATTATATTCTTTGCAGCAAAAGATACAGAAGCTCTATACAACCAGCAAAACAAGACCGGGAGCTAACTGTGGCTCAGATCATGAACTCCTTTTTTCCAAATTCAGACTTAAATTGAAGAAATAGGGAAAACCACTAGACCATTCATGTAAGACCTAAAAAAAATCCTTTATTATTATACAGTGGAAGTGAAAAATAGAATCAAGGGATTCGATCTGATAGACAGCCTGCCTGAAGAACTATGGATGAAGGTTCGTGACACTGAACAGGAGGCAGGGATCAAGACCATCCCCAAGAAAAAGAAATGCAGAAAGGCAACATGGCTGTCTGAGGATGCCTTACAAAGAGCTAAGAAAAGAAGAGAAGTGAAAGGCAAAGGAGAAAAGGAAAGATATACCCATTTGAATGCAGAGCTGCAACGAATAGCAAGGAGAGATAAGAAAACCTTCCTCAGTGATCAATGCAAAGAAATAGAGGAAAACAACAGAATATGAAAGACTAGAGATCTCTTCCAGAAAATTAGAATGACCAAGGGAACATTTCATGCAAAGATGGGCACAATAAAGGAACAGAAATGGTATGGACCTAACAAGCAGAATATATTAAGAAGAGGTGGCAAGAATACACAGAAGAACTATACAAAAAAAAATCTTCAAGACCCAGATAATCACATTGATGTGATCACACACCTAAAGCCAGACATCCTGGAATGCAAAGTGAAGTGGGTCTCAGGAAGTAACGCTACAATCAAAGCTAGTGGAATTCCAGTTGAACTATTTCAAATCCTAAAAGCTGATTCTGTGAAATTGCTGCACTCAATATGCCAGCAAATTTGGAAAGCTCAGCAATGGCCACAGGCCTGGAAAAGGTCAGTTTTCATTCCAGTCCCAAAGAAAAGCAATTCCAAAAAATGCTCAAACTACACAATTGCACTCATCTCACACGCTAGCAAAGTAATGCTAAAAAATTCTCCAAGCCAGGCTTCAACGGTCCATGAATCAGAAATCTCCAGATGTTCAAGCTGGATTTAGGAAAAGCAGAGGAAACAGAGATCAAATTGTGAACACCCGTTGAATCATCGAAAAAGTAAGAGAGTTTCAGAAAAAACATCTACTTCTGCTTTATTGAATATGCCAAAGCCTTTGACTGTGTGGATTACAACATATCACAGAAAATTCTTCAAGACATGGGAATACCAGACCACCTGACCTGCCTCTTGAGAAACCTATATGCAGGTCAGGAAACAACAGTTAGAACTGGATATGGAACAACAGACTGGTTCCAAAAAAGAGAAGGAGTATGTCAAGGCTGTATATTTTCACCCTGCTTATTTAACTTGTACTTACAGTACATCATGAGAAAGGCTGGGCTGGATGAAGTACAAGCTGGAATCAAGTTCGCCGGGAGAAATATCAGTAATTTGAGATATGCAGATGACACCATCCTTATGACAGAAAGTGAAGAACTAAAAAGCCTGTTGATGAAAGTGAAAGAGGAGAGTGAAAAAGTTGGCTTAAAACTCAATATTCCGAAAACTAAGATCATGTCATCTGGTCGCATCATTTCATGGCAAATAGATGGGGAAGTAATGGAAACAGTGACAGACTTTATTTTTTTTGGTTTCCAAAATCACTGCAGATGGTGATTGCACAATGAAATTAAAAGACGCTTGCTCCTTGAAAGAAAGTTTATGACCAGCCTAGACAACATATTAAAAAGCAGAGACATTACTTTGCCAACAAAGGTCCGTCTAGTCAAAGGTATTGTTTTTCCAGTAATCATGCATGGATGTGAGAGTTGGAGTATAAAGAAAGCTGAGTGTCAAAGAATTGATGGTTTTGAACTGTGGTGTGTTGTTGGAGATGACTCTTGAGAGTCTCTTGAACTGTAAGGAGATCCAACCTAAAGGAAATCAGTCCTGAATATTCATTGGAAGAACTGATGCTGGGAAAGATTGAAGGCGAGAGGAGAAGGGGATGACAGAAAATGAGACAGTTGAATGGCATCATTGACTCAATGGCATGAGTTTCAGTAAACTCCGGGAGTTGGTGATGGACAGGGAGGCCTGGCGTTTTGCAGTCTATGGGATCTCAAAGAGTGAGACATGACTGAGCGACTGAATTGAACTGTACTGATCCCTTCTCTTACCTCAAATGTTATTTTAATGCTCTTTAGTAGAATTGTATCCCAGTATTTTCCTCCAAGTTTTTATATTGAATTTCACATTTTGTAAGGTAGCGTGTACTCACAGTTCTTATGCATGGGTTTATGCCATGAATTCTAGAAACAACAAAAACACAAATAGTAGAGCATTTTCCATTTGGTACCCATGTACTCTCTCATATAATTATCTATAAACTAAAATATTTACATGTTTCTTCTGTCTTTGGTAATTAGTGAGATGTTTATAACAGTCGTCTTCACTATGACTTAGATATTGAATTATTTTAAGCAATCTATTACATTCCAAGTCATACCCTATCTTTTTTACGTTAGCATCAACTCTGAACTAAATATTGACAATGTACATCTTTGCAAATTTCCACTTCTTTTTCTAAATTATATGGAGGTGAGGCTAATATAGAAAGGATCAATTTAATAATGAAAGAACTCTCTAGAATTCATACTAAAATCAAAGTGCTATATAGTCGAATATTAGTAAATACTGAATTTAAGTTACTGAGATATTCAAAGTCAGAGCCCTTCCCCCAAACAAATCATGAAAATAACTTCTGAAGTACCAGGTTTTGTGATGATTTTTACTTTATTCCTCTCCGCAATCTTTAAAAGCAAACAAACAAAAATGGGATTCCACAGGAGTAAAAGCATGTAGGAGAGATCAGTATAGTGGAATGAGTATGTTTTTGGATGGGATTCATAGTAGGGGAAAGCATGAGACGATTTGGTCTCTGGTTGTCTAAATAGTGAGTTACTAACAAAGGTATTGTAGAGAGTTTCTTAATTATTAGGATGAAATTGACCTTCAAATATTGGTATCATCACAAATCTATAGAAACCAAGTAAAATTGTGCATGTTTAGAACATAATTTGGTCAGCACCTTAAATACTGCCCTAAAACAAGATAGTCTCTAATAAAATGTATATTTATAAAATCCTTTATTAGTTATGCCCAAGGCTAATAATGAAAAACAATATTCATGCTGGTTAGTCTAACTATCCAAAATAATTGCTTTGTTTAGTCACGAATTTTAAATGAGTCAAGCATGTCTTCATATATCTCTCTACACAAAAAAGAACATTATACAGAGAGAAGTAGGCCAGAAAGTAAAACACCAATACAGTATACTAATGCATATATATGGAATTTAGAAAGATGATAACGATAACCCTGTATATGAGACAGCAAAAGAGACACAGATGTATAGAACAGTCTTTTGGACTCTGTGGGAGAGGGCAAGGGTGGGATGATTTGGGAGAATGGCATTGAAACATGTATATTATCATATGTGAAACGAATTGCCAGTCCACGTTTGATGCATGATACAGGATGCTCAGGGCTGGTGTACTGGGATGAACTAGAGGGATGGGATGGGGAGGGAGGTGGGAGGGGGGTTCAAGATGGGGAACACATGTACACCCGGGGCAGATTCATGTCAATGTATGGCAAAACCAATACAATACTGTAAAGTAATTAGCCTCCAATTAAAATAAATAAATTTTAAAAAAGAACAACTTGAAGACAGGCCGTGTATTCAAACATCAATTCCAATATATCTTTTCTTAATACTCAAACATATTTTTTCACATATGTCACTCATCTTCCTCACTCTTATTCAAACTGGGAATAAAGTTGTATTAGGTTTCCTGAGATGAACATACATATGTTTCCGTTTCCATTAGCTCATTTTAGATTTTAACTCTTGCTTTTAAAACTTTAAATAGCTGCTGAATTTCCTTCCTCTTCCATCAGTGTAATGAAAAAATATTTTACTTTGAACTAGCTTATTTTAGCTAATTTTTAAGTAGAAAAATATTCTTAAAACTTTCATGAGTTGGGGAATGGGGAAAGCACTGTGAATATTATTGCTTAATGATCACCATAATCTTATGTGGAAGTCTTGGGCAAAAGTATGCAAAATGCTATCAAATGTATTTCTCTTTCTTAGCATGAATTGAGGTGACCAGATATGCTAGATTTGCTAAGATTCTCCACTTTTTTTTTTTTTGTTGTTGTTGTTGCAATTGGTTGCCTTCGAAAGACACTTGAAATTTTTAGCTAACACCTAAATGGATTCTGGCAGGAACCAAAACACTTGACCCAAGAAAGAATTTGGGATGAACATTCAGTAAGAACAGGAAGACAACTGATTCACTGACTGAGTGATTGACAAGACATTTAAACAAACAAACAAGAATGAATGAGAATCAAGAAGCAAAGAAAAATCATAGTTTGAAAATGACTTGAAAGTGATATCTAAATTTAGGATTTTTATTTGTACCAATGGCATTTTTCACAGAACTAGAGCAAATAACTTCACAATTTGTATGGAAACACACAAAAAAAAAACTTGACTAGACAAAGTAATCTTTAAAAGAAGAATAGAACAGGAGGAACCAACTTTCCTGACTTCATACTACAAAGCTGCAGTCATCAAAGCAGTATGGTACTGGTCCAAAGACAGAAATATAGATCAATGGAACAAAATAGAAAGCCCAGAGATAAATCCACGACCTATGGACACCTTATCTTTGACAAAGGAAGCAAAAATATATAATGAAGAAAAGACAATCTCTTTAACAACTGGTGCTGGGAAAACTGGTCAATCACTTGTAAAAGAATGAAACTAGAACACTTTCTGACACCATACACAAAAATAAATTCAAAATGTATTAAAGATCTAAATGTAAGCCCAGAAACTATAAAACTCTTAGAGGAAAACATAAGCAGAACCCTCTCTGATATAAATCACAGGTAGATCCTCTATGACTTACCTCCCAGAGTAACGGAAATTAAAAAGAAAAAAATGAGACCTAATTAAACTTAAAAGCTTTTGCACCATGAAGGAATTTAAAAGCAACACAAAAAGGGAGCCTTCAGAATGGGAGAAAATAATAGCAAATGAAACAACTGACAAGGAATTAATCTCCAAAATATAAAAGCAGCTCATACAGCTCAATTCCAGAAAAACGAACAACCCAGTCAAAAATTGAGCCAAAGAGCTAAACAGACATTTCTACAAGGAAGACATACAGATGGATAATAAACACAAGAAAAATGCTCAACATCACTCATTATCAGAGAAATGCAAATCAAAACTACAATGAGGTACCATCTCATGCTGGTCAGAATGCCTGCCATCAAAAAGTCTACAAACAATAAATGCTGGAGAGGGTGTGGAGAAAGGGAAACCTCTTACACTGTTGGTGGGAATGCAAACCGGTACAGCCACTATGGAGAACAGTTTGGAGGTACCTTAAAAAACTGGAAATAGAACTGCCATATGACCCAGCAATCCCACTGCTGGGGATACACACTGAGGAAATCAGAAGTGAAAGAGACACGTGTACCCCAGTGTTCATCACAGCACTGTTTACAATAGCTGGGACGTGGAAGCAACCTAGATATCCATCAGCAGATGAATGGATAAGGAAGTTGTGGTACATGTACACAATGGAATATTGCTCAGCTATAAAAAGAATGCATTTGAGTCACTTCTAACGAGGTGGATGAACCTGGAGCCTATTATGCAGAGTGAAGTAAGTCAGAAAGAGAAACACCAATATAGTGTATTAACACATATATATGGAATTTAGAATGATGGTAACAATGATCTTATATTCAAGGCAGCAAAAGAGACACAGATGTAAAGAAGAGACTTTTGGACTACGTAGGAGAAGCAAGGGTGAGATGATTTAAGAGAATAGCACTGAAACATATATTACCATATGTAAAATAGATAATCAGTGCAATTCATTGCATGAAGAGGGACACTCAAAGCCGGTGATCTGGGACACCCCAGAGGGATGGGGTGGTGAGGGAGGAGGCAGGGGCATTCAGGATGGATGAATACATGTGCACCCAAGGCTAATTCCTTTCAATGTATGGCAAAAACCACCACAATATTGCAAAGTAATTATCTTCCAATTAAAAATTCTTAAATCATTTCCCTTCTTGGTTCTCAGGTTTATCATTCTAAAAATAAGGGAATAAAATAGTTCTAAGGTCCTCTCCAGTTATAAAACTTCGTGATTCAAAGTTTACGGCTTGAGAGATTGGTTCAAGATGGCAGAGTAGAAGAATACACCTTCATCTTCTCCTGTGAGAGCAACAAAATCGCAGCTAGCTGTTGAACAACCATCAATAGGAGGACACTGGAACCTACCAAAAAAAAAGATACCCATGATCAAGGACAAAGCGTAAACCACAACAACATTGTAGGAGGGGTGCAATCACAATAAAATCAAATCCCACACCCACTGCATGGGCAACCCACAAGCTGGACAATATTACAAAAGAAGTTGTGAAGATTCTGAGCTCCACATTAGGTTTCCCAGCCTGGAGATTCTGCAAAAGGACTAGAAATCCCCAGGGAATCTGAGTTTGATGGCCAGTGGGATTGGACTGCAAAACTTCCACAGGACTGGGGGGACTAGAGACTTCACTTTTGGGGAGCAAAAACAAGTTTTGTGTGCACCAGAACCCAGAGGAAAGGAGCAGTGTCCCCACAGAAGACTGAGTCTCACCTACCAATGAGTGTTGGGGGTGTTGGTCAGTATCAGTGGCTCTCCACGGGGATGGAGGCACTGACAGCAACAGTCCTGGGTGATGCCCCTGGTATACAGCCTCTTCGAGGTCTCCATTAACCCTACTATGCACTCCAGGGCAGGGTCACCTCAGTGCAAATGGCTATTTGAGGGAGGGAGTGCAGCCCCACCCGTCAGCACACAACTGGATTGCAGTTTTACTGGGCACATCCCTGTCAACCAGAGTGAAACCCAGAATGAGGTCCTCCTATCAGGTAGCTTTCACAAAACTCTTAGCCTCATCCTCATCCTGCAACCACTGGACAACCCTTACAACAAAGAATTATCCAATTCCAAATGTCAATAGTTCTTAAAGAACTCTGGTTTAGTGCATCTTGACTTCAACCTTTGCTTACCTCCACTTTACCATATCCTGACTAGAGGGAGAAAGGTCATGTCCTTAACTACTCCCAAAATAAGTCCATAGTGCTGTGTATCCACATTTACTTGTACCGTTTAACTGCTGTTCACCAAGTAAAACATCTTATATATTAAGGTTTCAGTTCAGTTCAGTTCAGTCGCTCAGTCGTGTCCGACTCTCTGCAACCCCATGAATCACAGCACGCCAGGCCTCCCTGTTCATCACCAACTCCCGGAGTTCACTCAAAATTATGTCCATCGAGTCGGTGAAGCCATCCAGCCATCTCATTCTCTGTTGTCCCCTTCTTCTCCTGCCCCCAATCCTTCCCAGCATCAGAGTCTTTTCCAGTGAGTCAACTCGTTTAGTTTCTAGTAAAAGAGATATGATAATATTATTGAATGTCCCTAGTCAAAGTCATGCAAATGAATATCTTAACTCTATAGAAATCCTCGAAGATCTTTAGGGCTTCATAGACTTGTGTTTATCTATTATAACACTTCAGTAATATGTATAAGGACACCTGAATTATTTTTGCAAATGGTTAACCAAACTAAGTAGGGAAACAGTTGTCTTTGGCATTCTTTATTAATCTCTCCTTTCTTGCTTGGTCCTATACTTCCTTCTTCTCATACTTGTCTTAAAACATTGACTTTTGCCTTATTTGCTTCCACCAACTCTTCTAGCAGGAGGCAGAATTTTCTGTCCCATAATTGTGTTTTTTGCCAAGTATCCAGATCTGATCTAGAAAATAGGGACATAAAGGTGAAATATGAGACTATCCCAGCCAATTTTTAATGTCCACATACCTCATTATACCATGTCACTAATTTATTCAAATCTTTGCTTAATTTTATCTTTGTAGGTTAGGACAGCAGTTTTCCTAAGTTTGGCTTAGAAACCAAGGTTTGCTTATTCTGGTTTACTTATTAGTTACATCCCTGTTTAGATGATAGTGGTGAGAGAAAAGCTTTTTTAGAGACTCATTCATTTTTCTATCCCCCACATAATTTGTTTAAAAATATTTTGCATATGAAAAGGATAGCAATGTTCAATTAATTGAATTGAACTTCTTTGTTTGATAAGCTTCAAACATAGCATAGTTTCATGTTAGTCTCATTAGTGATACACAACACTAACAAAGTGAGAATCACATATAATAAATGCATGAAAAATCAGAAACAGAAGATGGCATATCCTGTTGGGAAGAGACAGTTTAAGAAACACTTAAAGGAGAAAGTAATCAAATAATCTTTTCAGCACTGATATTTGAACACTCTTCAGTAGAAATTATAGAATGTTAAAGATGGAAGATAACTTAGTCCAGTCTTTTCATTTGCACATTTGAAATTTTATGTCCAGTAATGAAAATGATTAGCAAAAAAAAAAATAATAATAACCTAGAGACCCTTACATTAAATGCAACATGACACAAAATATGTCACACCTTTAGAAACAAAAGGTATGTCATATAGTCATTCAGAGCAATTTCATATATATTCATAGGCTAGTTCACCAGCTTGAGTTTGGAGAGCCTGTCCCATGGGTGATACATTTTAAATCTGTTGTCATCTCCCCATTTGCTCACCTCAGGTGCTAAGTTAGGAAACAAAGACTTGGAAACATTTTGTTGTTTTTTCTTTCTGTCTAGAGAATTGTGAGCTTGTCCTGTCAAGCTCCTGGTTGGAGCAAAGTGAATCAATGGAATTGCAGTATTTCTATTTTAGATAGTTATATGGTAGACTTCTGGGCTTCACTGGTGGCTCAGATGGCAAACAATCTGCCTGCCATGCAGAAGACCTGGGTTCTCTCTCTGGCTCAGGAAGATCCCCTGGAGTAGAGAATGTCAGCTTACTCCAATAATCTTGCCTGGAGAATCCCATGGATAGAGGAACTTGGTGTGCTAAGTCCATGGGGTCACAGAGTCAGACACGACTGAGAAACTAATAACACACACACACACACACACTATTTTACACTTCTAACATTCATTGTCTACTTCCATTCACTAATTAATATGTATCCCTAAAGTACCAGAACACGATATGTTTTAGAATCCTCAGAGTTTTTCACATTTTTAATCACAGATTAGAAACACCTTAAATGTCATCAAGTAAATCTCTCCTTTCTAGCTCTCCCACCAGCCAAGAAAGAAATAGCAACCCAGTCCAGTGTTCTTGCCTGGAGAATCCAGGGAAGGGGGAGCCTGGTGGGCTGCTGTCTATGGGATCACACAGAGTCGGACATGACTGAAGCGACTTAGCACCTGCCAAATGTTAGAATATTTTCTACTATATTTGTCAGATGATAGTGTTGGCGATTTGGGTAGGATAACTGATTACTCTGGAACATCTATATTTTAAGTTATTCTTTCTCTCATTTCTTTTGTTTCCAGAAATATTTCAGGCCCCATAATACCTGAATATTACATGTTAGAAAATGTCAGGCCACTGAGAAGGGTCACATAAATTTACTTCCACTTTCTTGATGATTTTGGTTATCCTTCACTTGTTAATGTCAAGTCCCTAAATGAGTCTATAACCTATAATACTCCTAGAGTCATAATTGTTGAAACTATTCAGGTATTAGACATCTAAAAGTCATGCAAGCTCCCAAAATAGCATATATTTTTGTCATCCTTTATATATAAGTAAGTTATATTTGCATAAAGATCATATAATAGCAGCAATAACTCATGAATAATGATCATTTTAGGAGAAACAAATGGGCCTTTAGGAATGATCCAAGACTGTATACTATAAACTTTACTAAAGCACATAAAGGACACAACTGCTTCTTCAGTTATTAGAATATTTCAATATCATCAACTGGTCATGGACCAAATAGATATTTGTTTAAATCATAACAACATGCAGACTAATTTTTTCCATATAATGGTATTAAACAAAACCCCCAAAGATATAAACGTGATGGTGGTTCTACTATAAAGACTTCCCTGGAAGTGTAACCTTAATTAAAATAAAATTTTAAATGCATAAAAGTTCACCAGTCATTATATACATTTAAAAGTACATTATTCACTTTCAACTCTTAGATTGGTTTATATTATATCCCTTGGGTTTTTCTTGGGAACAATCCTGTTTAGGACTTCTAGTTGCTTAGAATATATTAAAAAGCTGGAAAGAGTCATAAGAAATTCTCTTGTCTGGTCTTCTGCATTGAAGCAGGCAAGTTTTCACAAGAGGTCTGTTTTGATTGGTCTTGACAGTTTAACTCTAGATCACCAAGAATGATTAAATGAACTATCATATAAAGACATTAACTATATTCTAAGTAGCTTTAGTTGTATCTTGGTATTATTGGCACTACTTGGTACTTAAATTGCCTTATTTAATCCTTGTTATAAACTTATGATATAAGTGCAATTATTATTTTCATTTTTAATAGACAGAAAAAAAAGATTGAAGAGATTAAACACAACACAAAATCACAAATCAGCAGAATCAAGATCCAAACCTATGTCTGCCTCCAAAGCTAATTTTACCATAGCATATCTTATTTTTGCTTCCTTATCTAGAATGAACAAAGAGTTTTTATACTGGATTGTAGAGTAGGGATAAGAAAAATTGCAAAACTGAACCAGTTTCTTTGGGCATTCTATAAGATCAGCTGAGCAACCAAAGCCATTTAATTATGTCTTTCAGGTTATCGGCCTTAATAGAACATCCTTGTTACACTTGAATCTCAAGTTTTGGCTGGATCAACTCCTTATTATAATTCCGTTTTAGTAATATGAACAAATACTGAATAGGTTCTCATAATATAATTTTCATATCAAAAATTCTAGTATAAATCAATAACATCTTGTTTCTGGAAAAATGCACTAGCCTCCAATTATCTCTTCTAGTTTACTTCATAAAAATACTGCCAGCTTTATCTTCTCTAAAAGTATCTTTCACTATGCCATAGATCTACCCCCAAATTCTTTAATGTAACCTCATTTTTTATAAGACAAATTGCACACAGTATCTGGCTTATTTATCATTCTAATTTTACTGCTCCTTGTTTCTCAGTATGAAATCCACAGTTCAGCCAGAGTGATGTATTTTTTGTCACAGGATGGGAAAAGGTCAGTTTTCATTCCAATCCCATACAAAGGTAATGCCAAAGAATGCTCAAACTACCAAACAATTGCACTGATCTCACACACTAGTAAAGTCATGCTCAAAATTATCCAAGCCAGGATTCAGCAGTATGTGAACTGTGAACTTCCAGATGTTCAAGCTGGTTTTAGAAAAGACATAAGAACAAGAGATCAAATTGCCAACATCTACTGGATCATGGAAAATGCAAGAGAGTTCCAGAAAAACATCAATTTCTGCTTCATTGACTATGCCAAAGCCTTTGATTGTGGGGATCACAATAAACTGTGGAAAATTCTGAAAGAGATGGGAATACCAGACCACCTGACCTGCCTCTTGAGAAATCTGTATGCAGGACAGGAAGCAAAAGTTAGAACTGGACATGGAACAACAGACTGGTTCCAAATAGGAAAAGGAGTAAGTCAAGGCTGTATATTGTTACCCTGCTTATTAATTTTTATGCAGAGTACATCATGAGGAATGCTCGGCTGGAAGAAGCACAAGCTGGAATCAAGATTGCCGGGAGAAATATCAATAACCTCAGATAGGCAAATGACACCACCCTTATGGCAGAAAGTGAAGAGGAACTAAAAAGCCTCTTGATGAAAGTGAAAGAGGAGAGTGAAAAGGTTGGCTTGAAGCTCAACATTCAGAAAACGAAGATCATGGCATCTGGTCCCATCACTTCACGGGAAATAGATGGAGAAACAATGGAAACAGAGTCAGACTTTATTTTTTGGGGCTCCAAAATCACTGCAGATGGTGATTGCAGTCATGAAATTAAGAGGCTTACTCCTTGGAAGAAAAGTTATGACCAATTAGATAGCATATTAAAAAAGCAGAGACATTACTTTGCAACCAAGGTCCGTCTAGTCAAGGCTATGCTTTTTCCCGTGGTCATGTATGGATGTGAGAGTTGGACTGTGAAGAAAGCTGATCGCCGAAGAATTGATTCTTTTGAATTGTGTTGGAGAAGACTCTTGAGAGTCCCTTGGACTACTAGGAGATCCAACCAGTCCATCCTAAAGGAGATCAGTCCTGGGTTTTCATTGGAAAGACTGTTGCTAAAGCTGAAACTTCAATACTTTGGCCACCTCATGCAAAGAGTTCTCTCACTGGAAAAGACTCTGATGCTGGGAGGGTTTGGGGGCAGGAGGTGAAGGGGACGATAGAGAAAGAGATGCCTAGATGGCATCACCGACTCTTTGGACATGAGTTTGAGTGAACTCCAGGTGTTGGTGATGGACAGGCAGGCCTGGCGTGCTGCGATTCATGGGGTCGCAAGGAGTCATACACGACTGAGTGACTGAACTGAACTGGGCGACTGAACAACAACAGCAATCACTATACATAATGCTTGGGGAACTCACTGGATATGTTGTAATAACTCCAATTTTAATTTGCTATAAAACTGACACAAAGAGAGCATCGATATGCACCACATAATTATTTTAGCCTCCCATATCCCTCATGCCTTTGACTGTGTGGATCACAATAAACTGTGGAACATTCTGAAAGAGATGGGAATAGCAGACCACCTGACCTGCGTCTTGAGAAACCTGTATGCAGGTCAGGAAGCAACAGTCAGAACTGTACATGGAACAACAGACTGGTTCCAAAGAGGAAAAAGAGTACGTCAAGGCTGTATATTGTCACCTTGCTTATTTAACTTCTATGCAGAGTACATCATGAGGAACGCTGGGCTGGAAGAAGCACAAGCTGGAATCAAGATTGCTGGGAGAAATATCAATAACCTCAGATATGCAGATGATACCACCCTTATGGCAGAAAGTGGAGAGGAACTAAAAAGCCTCTTGAGGAAAGTGAAAGAGGAGAGTGAAAATGTTGGCTTGAAGCTCAACATTCAGAAAACAAAGATCATGGCATCTGGTCCCATCACGTCATGGGAAATGGATAGAAAAACAGTGGAAACAGTGTCAGACTTTATTTTTTTGGGCTCCAAAATCACTGCGGATGCTGACTGCAGCCATGAAATTAAAAGACGCTTACTCCTTGGAAGGAAAGTTATGACCAACCTAGATAGTATATTAAAAAGCAGAGACATTACTTTGCCAACAAAGGTCCGTCTAGTCAAGGCTATGGTTTTTCCCGTGGTCATGTATGGATGTGAGAGTTGGACTGTGAACAAGCTGATCGCTGAACAATTGATGCTTTTGAACTGTGGTGTTGGAGAAGACTCTTGAGAGTCCCTTGTACTGCAAGGAGATCCAACCAGTCCGTTCTAAAGGAGATCAATCCTGGGTGTTCATTGGAAGGACTTATGCTAAAGCTTAAACTGCAATACTTTGGCCACCTCATGCGACGAGTTGACTCACTGGAAAAGACAATGATGCTGGGAATGGTTGGGGGCGGGAGATGAAGGGGACGACAGAGAACGAGATGTCTGGATGGCATCACCAACTCTGTGGACGTGAGTTTGAATGAATTCCGGGAGTTGGTGATGGACAGTGAGGCCTGGCGTGCTGCCGTTCATGGAGTCACAGAGAGTCGGACACGACTGAGTGACTGAACTGATCCCTCATGCAAATGTAATATAGATTTGAAATATTTATTTAATCTGTCATATCTTCATATGGAATACCCCAAAACTGTCTCTTCTTCCTATAACTCTTACAAAATGATCTGCTGCAGACTTTCATAATAGACTTTTGGAAATGTGCAATACATGTCCAAACTTTTTTTCCAACTTTTAGCTAAAGTTAAAATCCATTTGCTTGAATGTTGGCATGTATATTTCAAACGAAACATATTTCACTAGAAAATACCTGATTTAAAAGTCTTTGAACCACTTTTCCATTTTGAGTTTCTCTTTTGCTTGGTTTTCACTTTTTTTTCCTTTTTTTTTTCTTTTTTTCTTTTTTAATTTAACTTGAAACTTTTTATTGTACAGGACAATAGCTACAGACCACAAAGATCCAGGAAGACCCAATACTTGGGCCCAACAAAAAATCGTATTTGCCCTCTCAATTCAGAGTCCTCCAGGCTGCCAGGGGATGGGCTTTTTCCTACGTGTCTCTGGTTGAAGATCCATGACTGTACTCAGGAAAAGAAGAGCCACATCTGAGCCTCAGTGGTATGGGGGTGGGTGGATAAGGTGGGCAAGCCTCATCTCAGTTACTTGGGAGTGACCCTGAAGACACGGATGTGGATGGCAGAGTTGTTGTGGATCCGGGTCAGTGGCTCTCGTGAATCAGTTTCCGGTTCCAGCTCATCCACAAGCTCCACGGTGGAGGTGTTGGCAGCCACTTGCAAGTACCCAAAGCTGCCCACCTGCAGTTGTAGGGCAATGTTGATGGCCCGGTTGATGGCCAGGCCCAAGCCGTGAATGTAG
The DNA here is from genome assembly GCF_049115385.1 of Moschus berezovskii. Lineage (NCBI taxonomy): Eukaryota > Metazoa > Chordata > Mammalia > Artiodactyla > Moschidae > Moschus > Moschus berezovskii. Next base: position 68,770,482 of record NC_142488.1, read on the forward strand.
ATCACACTGCATGCGTTCTGACCCCTCGCCCCTCCGTCCAACAACTTCTGGCAGCGGGCCAACTGCGCCTTAAAGTGAGTTTTCATGTTGACATAGATGTCATTGGGCCTCCAGGGCAGGCGGTGGGGAAGCCGCTTCAGCAGGGTGTACTCCACCCGGTCCAGCTCAGCCTCGACAGTCCCGCGGGGCTCTCAATTTTTGGCCATGCTGTGCACCTCACTCTGATCCCCATGCTCTCCACGCGCACGAGGCCTGCTGCCCTGCCAGGCCACTCCAGCGTTGCCTGAGGAGGTGGAGCTGCCCGTGACCACTGGGACCCCAGCAGGGAAGGGAAGAGAAGTGGAGCACACCACACAGACGCCAGAACGCTGAAGCCATGCTGGCACGGGGCGTCGGAAAAGGGTGCCAGGTGCGCATGCTTGCCTGTCCCCCCCAGCCGTGGCTAGGCCTGCAGGATCCGCGAATTGCCTTCCCCGCCTCTGTTCTCCCTGCTCCTTTCCTCCTTGGTTTTCACTTCTCCCCTCACTTTGTTAAAATTAATACTCTCTCTCTGAGGAATTGTAGAGAATAGTTTATTCTTAAGGTTAATTCCCCGTGAATTTATAAAAAGGATGACTGACCTACATTTTGCATAAAATTATTTGTATTTCCATTGAGACATGCAAGTTTTGGTTATTTATTTGTGTATGTGTGTTTTTGTGTGTTTGTATGTGTGTGTGTGTGTGTGAGAATGAGAAAATGATCATCAATGAAGTACAGATATTTACTATCAATATAGTAATCGAAGGTTAATTATTTTAAATAAAGAAAATCAACAAAGAACAAAAACAAAAACCCTGCACTGCATGAAAAATTGTAAAAAAATATCATCTCCCAAATATCGTCAGTTTTTTTAAGACACCCAGTTGCACAAAAGGTGTTCCTGTCAACCCTGAAATGCCTACCGATTAAAATGACAGATGCACTAGTGTTCTTGTTAACTACATTCCTCATCCAACAAATAAGAGGGCAAAGCTGTTTTAGAAAACAAGGAAACCATGTTCTCACCCCTGAATTCAGGAAAGAATATGGAATGACAAAATATTAAGCCAATTCTAATGTTCAGTGAAACTGTGTTTTACAAAATAAACACACCAGTGGTGAAATAAATCACCTTTTCAAAAAGTTTAAAAACAACTGTATTTTTTTTCCCCAGTCAAAGACGTTTTATAAATGTATTCTTGCATTTGATCTTCATATGCCTCCTTCTGGTAAAACAAAGGAGAAACTCAGCAGTCTCTTAAAAGGTGAAATGGGCTCTTAGGACATTTAGATCTGAATTATTCTTTAAAAATTTTCCTCATGTATTTTTTGTAAATAGATAATGTGTAATATAAATTAATACCATTGAAGATTCTGTGTTGTTTATATGAAATATGAACTTTTACAGTTTCTCATAATTTTAAAGAAAAAAATATACAAACATATCTCAGAGTTGTGGATTTGGATCCAGAAAACTGCAATAAAGTGAATATCTCAATAAAACCAGTTCGAAGTTTTTTTGTTTTCCAAGAGCATATAAAACATATTTACAAAATAGGAGAGGGAACAAGATGGTGGAGGAATAGGACGGTGAAAACATTTTCTCCCCCACAAATTCATCAAAAGAATATTTGAATGCTGAGTAAATTCCACAGAACAACTTCTGAATGCCGGCAGAGGACATCAGGCACCCAGAAAAGAAGCCCATTGTTTTCAAAAGGAGGTAGGAAAAAACATAAAAGATAAAAAGGGAGACAAAAGAGGTAGGGATGGAGCTCCATCCCGGCAAGGGAGGCTTAAAAAAAGAGAGGTTTCCGAGGGGAAGGAACAAGATGTCAGAGCAATAGGACAGTGAGACCACTTTCACCTCCACAAATTCATCAAAAGAACATTTGAACGCTGAGTAAATTCCACAAAACAACTTCGGAATTCTGGCAGAGGACATCAGGCACCCAGAAAAGCAGCCCATTGTCTTCGAAAGAAGGTAGGAAAAAGCATAAAAGATAAAAAGGGAGACAAAAGAGGTAGGGACGGACCTCCGTTCTGGGAAGGGAGGCTTAACAAAGAGAAAAGTTTCCAAACACCAGGAAACAATCTCACTGGCAAGTCTGTGGAGAGCCTTGGAACCTCAGAGAGCCACATAACCGGGAGGAAAAAGAAAGAAATAATTAAAACCCACAGATTATGCACCCAATGGTAACTCCGAGCAGAGAAGCACCGCAGATGCCCACATTCACCATTTGCAAGCGGGGTCTGGGCAGGGAGGAGCCAGCTGAACTGCTTAGAGAGAGGACTGGGCCTGAATGCCGTGAGAGCAATCTGAGAGAACTAACTGGGTATAGCAATGCAGACTGTGGGATAGCTACCCCATGAAAAGTCCTAACCTAAGACTCCACCAGTCCCGCTCACAGAACAAAGGACTGAACATAGCTAGCTAGCTTCAGACGGCCCATCCCCCACTGAGACAGGCAGGGGAGGGCAGCCAGAGCTGGAAGGGGCCAATCGCGGCCTCAGAAAGGCATCCGATACCAAACTGCAGGCAAACTACGCTGCTAACCAAGACTTCTTGGGTTTCTGGCTGGTCAACATCCGCCTGAGAAGGTGGACCGGTTGTACACACAGAAAACTGAGTGGGAGGGACCAGGGAGGTGAAAAGTCACAGCAACTGTGCTCACCAAACACCTGGTCACCTGAGCTGCTCAGACCGGGGAAGGGGAAAAAACACAGGCCCAACCAAGTCTGCGCCTTTGTGGAGTACCTGAGTACCTGAATTTGAGCGGCTTAGATCTGGGATGTTCATGAAACCAATCGCCGGCCTCAGACAGTTCCCAGCAGAGCAACCTAGAGACTGTGCAGTGTAGACTGGGACAGCACACACGCTGTGAGCGGGGGCAAACTCAGTGTGGCTGAGACACTGCGAGCACTCTCCACAGATGCCAGATATATTTGTCTGCAGTGTTCCTCCCTTCCCAGAACAGGACTGAACAAGTGAGCCTTAAAAAATGTCCACCACCTCCCCTTAGTGTCAGGGCAGAAATTAGACACTGACGAGACGAGCAAACAGAACTTAAGACAGAGGGAACCACCTTGGAAATGACAGATAGAAAAGTATAGAGGCTACTGCAAGAATAAGACTGAAAACCAGAGGCAGGACGCTTAAGTCCAAATCCTGAGAACACCAGAGAACTCCTGACTCCAGGGAACATTAATTGATAGGAGCTCATCAAACGCCTCCATACCTACAGTGAAACCAAGTACCACCCAAGGGTCAACAAGTTCCAGAGCAAGACATACCACACAAATTCTCCAGCTACACAGGAAAACAGCCCTGAGCTTCAGTATACAGGCTGCCCAAAGTCACTCCAAACCCATTGAAATCTCATAACTCATTACTGGACACTACATTGCACTCCAGAGAGAAGAAATCTAGCTCCACCCATCAGAACACCGACACAAGCTTCCCTAACCAGGGAACCTTGACAAGCCACCCGTCCAACATCATACATAGCGAGAAAACGCCACAATAAAGAGAACTCCACAAACTGCCAGAAGACAGAAAGGCCATCCCAAACACAGCAATATAAGCAAGATGAAGATGCAGAGAAATACCCAGCAAATAAAGGAACAGGATAAATGCCTACCAACCCAAACAAAAGAGGAAGAGGTAGGGAACCTACCTGATAAAGAATTCCGAATAATGATAGTGAAATTGATCCAAAATCGTGAAAACAATTTGGAGTTACAGATGAATAACCTGGAGACAAGGATTGGGAAGATGCAAGAAAGTTTTAACAAGGGTCTAGAAGAAATAAAAAAGAGTCAATATACAATGAATAATGCAATAAATGAAATAAAAAACACTCTGGAGGGAACCAAGTGTAGAATAACAGAGGCAGAAGATAGAATAAGTGAGTTAGAAGATACAATGGTAGAAATAAATGAAGCAGAGAGGAAAAAAGAAAAACGAATTAAAAGAAATGAGGACAATCTCAGAGAACTCTATGACAATGTCAAACGCCCCAACATGCAAATCATAGGCGTCCCAGAAGAAGAAGACAAGAAGAAAGACCATGAGAACATACTTGAGGAGATAATAGTTGAAAATTTCCCTAAAATGGGGAAGGAAATAATCACCCAAGTCCAAGAATCCCATACAGTCCCAAACAGGATAAATCCATAGCAAAATACTTCAAGACACATAGTAATCAAATTAATAAAGATCAAACACAAAGAACAAATATCAAAAGCAGCAAGGGAAAAGCAACGAATAGCACACAAGGGGAGCCCCATAAGGATAACAGCCCATCTTTCCATAGAAACTCTTCAGGTCAGGAGGGAATGGCAGGGAATACGTAAAATGATGAAAGAAAATAACCTACAGCCCAGATTACTGTACACAGCAAGGATCTCATTCAAATATGAAGGAGAAATCAAAAGCTTTACAGACAAGCAAAAGCTGAGAGAATTCAGCATCACCAAATCAGCTCTCCAACAAATGCTACAGGACCTTCTCTAGACAGGAAACACAGAATGAATGTATAAACTCTAACCCAAAACAATAAAGTAAATGGCAATGGGATCACACTTATCAATAATTACCTTAAATGTAAGTGGGTTGAATGCTCCAACCAAAAGAAAAGACTGGCTGAATGGATAAAAAAAACAAGAACCCTATATATGTTGTGTACAAGAGACCCACCTCAAAACGAGGGACACATACAGATTGAAAGTGAATGGCAGGAAAAGATATTCCACACAAATAGAGACATAAAGGAAACAGAAGTAGCAATACTCATATCAGATGAAATAAATTTTAAGACAAAGGCTGTGAAAAGAGACAAAGAAGGACACTACATAATGATCAAAGGATCAATCCAAGAAGAAGATATAACAATTAATATATATATGCACCCAACATAGGAGCACTGCAATATGTAAGAAAAATGATAACAAGTATGAAATCAGAAATTAACAATAACACAATAATAGTGGAAGAACATAATGCCCCACTCACACCTATGGATAGATCAACTAAACAGAAAATTAACAAGGAAACACAAACTTTAAATGATACAATAGACCAGATAGACCTAATAGATATCTATGGGACATTTCACCCCAAAACAATGAATTTCACCTTCTTCTCAAGCGTACACGGAACCTTCTGCAGCATAGATAACATCTTGGGCCATAAATCTAGCATTGGTAAATTTAAAAAAAATTGAAATCATTCCAAGCATCTTTTCTGAACACAATGCAATAAGACTAGATCTCAATTACAGGAGAAAAACTATTAAAAATGCCAACATATGGAGGCTAAACAACACGCTGCTGAATAACCAACAAATCATAGAAGAAATCAAAATATGCATATAAATGAATGAAAATGAAAACACAACAAACCAAAACCTCTGGGACACTGTAAAAGCAGTGCTAAGGGGAAGGTTCATAGCAATACAGGCATACCTCAAGAAAGAAGAAAAAGTCAACTAAATAACCTAACTCTACATCTTAAGAAACTAGAAAACGAAGAAATGAAGAACCCCAGGGTTAATAGAAGGAAAGAAATCTTAAAAATTAGGGTAGAAATAAATGCAAAAGAAACAAAAGAAACCATCGCAAAACTCACCAAAGCCAAAAGCTGGTTCTTTGAGAGGGTAAATAAAATTGACAAACCACGATCCAGACTCATCAAAAACAAAGCAAGAAAAACCAAATCAATAAAATTAGAATTGAAAAGGGAGACATCACAACAGACAACACAGAAATACAAAGGGTCATAAGAGACTATCAGCAATTATATGCCAATAAAATGGACAACTTGGAAGAAATGGACAATAAAACTTTCCAAAACTGAACCAGGAAGAAATAGAAAATCTTAACAGAAACATCACAAGCATGGAAATTGAAACTGTAATCAGAAATCTTCCAGCAAACAAAAACCCAGGTCCAGACGGCTTCATAGCTGAATTCTACCAAAAATTTAAAGAAGAGCTAACACCTATCCTATTCAAACTCTTCCAGAAAATTGCAGAGGAAGGTAAACTTCCAAATTCATTCTATTAGGCCACCATCACCCTAATACCAAAATGTGGCAAAGATGCCACACAAAAAAGAGAACTACAGGCCAATATCACTGATGAATATAGATGCTAAAATCTTTAACAAAATACTAGCAATCAGAATCCATCAACACATTAAAAAGATCATACATCATGACCAAGTGGGCTTTATCCAAGGGACGCAAGGATTCTTCAATATCCGCAAATCAATCAATGTTATACACCGTATACAGTTCAGTTCAGTACAGTTCAGTAGCTCAGTCGTGTCCGACTCTCTGCGACCCCATGAATCACAGCACGCCAGGCCTCCCTCTCTATCACCAACTCCCAGAGTTCACTCAAACTCATGTCCACAGAGTCGGTGATGCCATCCAGCCATCTCATTCTCTGTCGTCCCCTTCTCCTCCCTCCCCCAACCTTTCCCAGCATCAGAGTCTTTTCCAGTGAGTCAACTCGTCGCATGAGGTGGTCAAAGTATTGCAGTTTCAGCTTCAGCATCAATCCTTCCAATGAACACCCAGGATTGATCTCCTTTAGAATGGACTAGTTGGATCTCCTTGCAGTATAAGGGACTCTCAAGAGTCTTCTCCAACACCACAGTTCAAAAGCGTTAATTCTTTGGCGATCAGTTTTCTTCACAGTCCAACTCTCACATCCATACATGACCACGGGAAAAACCATAGCCTTGACTAGACGGACCTTTGTTGGCAAAGTAATGTCTCTGCTTTTTAATATGCTATCTAGGTTTGTCATAACTTTCCTTCCAAGGAGTAAGCGTCTTTTAATTTCATGGCTACAATCAGCATCCTCAGTGGTTTTGGAGCCCCCAAAATAAAGACTGACACAGTTTGCACTGTTTTTCCATCTATTTCCCATGAAGTGATGGGACCAGATGCCATGATCTTTGTTTTCTGAATGTTGAGCTTCAAGCCAACATTTTTACTCTCCTCTTTCACTTTCATCAAGAGGCTTTTGAGTTCCTCTCCACTTTCTGCCACAAGGGTAGTGTCATCTGCATATCTGAGGTTATTGATATTTCTCCCAGCAATCTTGATTCCAGCTTGTGCTTCTTCCAGCCCAGCGTTCCTCATGATGTACTCTGCATAGAAGTTAAATAAGCAAGGTGACAATATATAGCCTTGACGTACTCCTTTTCCTCTTTGGAACCAGTCTGTTGTTCCATGTACAGTTCTGACTGTTGCTTCCTGACCTGCATACAGTTTTCTCAAGACGCAGGTCAGATGGTCTGGTATGCCCATCTCTTTCGGAATGTTCCACAGTTTATTGTGATCCACACAGTCAAAGGCTTTGGCATAGTCAATGAAGCAGAAATAGATGTTTCTCTGGAACTCTCTTGCTTTCTCCATGATTCAGCGGATGTTGGCACTTTGATCTCTGGTTCCACTGCCTTTTCTGAAACCTGCTTGAATAATCTGGAATTTCATGGTTCACATATTTTGAAGCCTACCTTGGAGAATTTTCATCATGACTTTACTATCATGTGAGATGACTGCAATTGTGAAGTAGTTTGAGCATTCTTTGGCATTGCCTTTCTTTTGAATTGGAATGAAGACTGACCTCTTCCAGTCCTGTGGCCACTGCTGAGTTTTCCAAATTTGCTGGCATATTGAGTGCAGCACTTTCACAGCATCATCTTTCAAGATTTGAAATAGCTCAACTGGAATTCCATCACATCCACTAGCTTTGTTCGTAGTGATGCTTTCTAAGGTCCACTTGACTTCACATTCCAAGATGTCTGGCTCTAGGTCAGTGATCACGTTATCGTGACTATCTTGGTCGTGAAGATCTTTTTTGTACAGTTCTTCGGTGTATTCTTGCCACCTCTTCTTAATATCTTCTGCTTTTGTTAGGTCCATACAATTTCTGTCCTTTATCGAGCCCATCTTTGAATGAAATGTTCCCTTGGAATCTCTAATCTTCTTGAAGAGATCTGTTGTTTTTCATATTCTGTTGTTTTCCTCTATTTTTTGCATTGATCGCTGAGGAAGGCTTTCTTATGTCTCCTTGCTATTCTTTGGAACTCTGCATTCAGATGCTTATATCTTTCATTTTCTCCATTGCTTTTTGCTTCTCTTCTTTTAGTAGCTATTTGTAATGCCTCCTCAGACAGCCATTTTGCTCTTTTGCATTTCTTTTCCATGGGGATGGTCTTGGTCCCGGTCTCCTGTACAATGTCACGAACCTCCGTCCAGAGTTCATCAGGCACTCTATCTATCAGATCTAGTCCCTTAAATCTATTTCTTACTTCCACTGTATAATCATAAGGGATTTGATTTAGGTCATATCTGAATGGTCTAGAGGTTTGCCCTCCTTTCTTCAATTGAAGTCTGAATTTGGCAATTAGGAGTTAATGATCTGAGCCACAGTCAGCTCCTGGTTTTGTTTTTGCTAACAGTGGAAGTGAGAAATAGATTTAAGGGACTAGATCTGATTGATAGAGTGCCTGATGAACTCTGGACGGAGGTTCGTGACATTGTACAGGAGACAGGGATCAAGACCATCCCCATGGAAAAGAAATGCAGAAGAGCGAAATGGCTGTCGGAGGAGGCCTTACAAATAGCTGTGAAAAGAAGAGAGGCGAAAAGCAAAGGAGAAAAGGAAAGATATAAGCATCTGAATGCAGAGTTCCAAAGAATAGCAAGGAGAGATAAGAAAGACTTCCTCAGTGATCAATGCAAAGAAATAGAGGAAAACAACAGAATAGGAAAAACAAGAGACCTCTTCAAGAAAATTAGAGATTCCAAGGGAACATTTCATGCAAAGATGGGCTCGATAAAGGACAGAAATGGTATGGATCTAACAGAAGCAGAAGATATTAAGAAGAGGTGGCAGGAATACACAGAAGAACTGTACAAAAAAGATCTTCACGACCAAGATAGTCACGATAACGTGATCATTGACCTAGAGCCAGACATCTTGGAATGTGAAGTCAAGTGGGCATTAGAAAGCATCACTACGAACAAAGCTAGTGGAGGTGATGGAATTCCAGTTGAGCTATTTCAAGTCTTGAAAGATGATGCTGTGAAAGTGCAGCACTCAATATGCCAGCAGATTTGGAAAACTCAGCAGTGGCCACAGGACTGGAAGAGGTCAGTCTTCATTCCAATTCCAAAGAAAGGCAATGCCAAAGAATGCTCAAACTACCGCACAATTGCACTCATCTCACATGCTAGTAAAGTCATGCTCAAAATTCTCCAAGCCAGGCTTCAGCAGTATGTAAACCGTGAACTCCCAGATGTTCAAGCAGGTTTTAGAAAAGGCAGAGGAACCAGAGATCAAATAGCCAACATCCGCTGGATCATGGAGAAAGCAAGGGAGTTTCAGAAAAACATCTATTTCTGCTTCATTGACTATGCCAAACCTTTGACTGTGTGGATCACAATAAACTGTGGAACATTCTGAAAGAGATGGAAATCCCAGACCACTTGACCTGCCTCCTGAGGAACCAGTATGCAGGTCAGGAAGCAACAGTTAGAACTGGACATGGAACCACAGACTCGTTCCAAATAGGAAAAGGTGTACGTCAAGGTTGTATATTGTCACCTTGCTTATTTAAGTTCTATGCAGAGTACATCATGAGGAACACTGGGCTGGAAGAAGCACAAGTTGGAATCAAGACTGCTGGGAGAAATATCAATAACCTCAGATATGCAGATGACACTACCCTTATGGCAGAAAGTGAAGAGGAACTCAAAAGCCTCTTGATGAAAGTGAAAGAGGAGAGTAAAAATGTTCGCTTGAAGCTCAACATTCAGAAAACAAAGATCATGGCATCTGGTCGCATCACTTCAGGGGAAATAGATGGAAAAACAGTGGAAACAGTGTCAGACTTTATTTTTTTGGGCTCCAAAATCACTACAGATGCTGATTGTAGCCATGAAATTAAAAGACGCTTGCTCCTTGGAAGGAAAGTTTTGACCAACCTTGATAGTATATTAAAAAGCAGAGACATTACTTTGCCAACAAAGGTCCGTCAAGTCAAGGCAATGGTTTTTCCCGTGGTCATGTATGGATGTGAGAGTTGGACTGTGAAGAAAGCTGATCGCAGAAGAATTTATGCTTTTGAACTGTGGTGTTGGAGAAGACTCTTGAGAGTCCCTTATACTGGAAAGAGATCCAACCAATCCATTCTAAAGGAGATCAATCCTGGGTGTTCATTGGAAGGACTGATGCTTAAGCTGAAACTGCAATACTTTGGCCACCTCATGCGACGAACTGACTCACTGGAAAAGACTCTGATGCTGGGAAAGGTTGGGGGCGGGAGGAGAAGGGGACGACGGAGAATGAGATGGCTGGATGGCATCACTGACTCTGTGGACATGAGTTTGAGTGAACTCCGGGAATTGGTGATGGACAGGGAGGCCTGGGGTGCTGTAATTCATGGTGTCACAGAGAGTCGGACACGACTGAGCCACTGAACTGACTAACTGACTGATACAGCTTCTCCATCTTTGGCTGCAAAGAATATAATCAATCTGATTTCAGTGTTGACCATCTGGTGATGTCCATATGTAGAGTCTTCTCTTGTGTTGTTGGAAGAGGATGTTTGCTATGACCAGTGCGTTCTCTTGACAAAATTCTATTAGCCTTTACCCTGCTTCATTCCGTGCTCCAAGACCAAATTTGCCTGTTACTCCAGGTGTTTCTTGACTTTCTACTTTTGCATTCCAGTCCCCTATCATGAAAAGGACATCTTTTTCGGGTGTTAGTTCTAAAAGGTCTTGTAGGTATTCATAGAACCGTTCAACTTCGGCTTCTTCAGTGTTACTGGTTGAGGCATAGGCTTGGATTACTGTAATATTGAAAGGTTTGCCTTGGAAACGAACAGAAATCATTCTGTCATTTTTAAGATTGCATCCAAGTACTGCATTTCGGTCTCTTTTGTTGACCATGATGGTTACTCCATTTCTTCTAAGGGATTCCTGCCCAGAGTAGTAGACACAATGGTCATCTGAGTTAAATTCACCCTTTCCAGTCCATTTCAGTTCAGTGATTCCTAGAATGTCTATGATGTCTATGTTCACTCTTGCCATCTCCTCTTTGACCACATCCAATTTGCCTTGATTCATGGACCTAACATTCCAGTTTCCTATGCAATATTGCTCTTTACAGCACCGGACCTTGCTTCTATCACTGGTCACATCCACAACTGTGTACTGGTTTTGATTTTGTTCCATTCCTTCATTCCTTCTAGAGTTACTTCTCCACTGATCTCCAGTAGCACACTGGGCACCTACCGACCTGGGGAATTCCTCATTCAGTATCCTATCATTTTTCCCTTTAATACTGTTCATGGGGTTCTCAAGGCAAGTATAGTGAAATGGATTGCCATTCCCTTTTCCAGTGGACCACATTCGGCTGTGGTCCATGTGATCAGATCAACTAGTTTCCTCTGATTATGATTTCAGTGTGTCTGCCCTCTGATGAAAAATAAAAACCATATGATTATCTCAATAGATGTAGAGAAAGCCTTCGACACAATTCAACATCAGTTTATGATCAAAACCCTCCAGAAAGTGGGAATAGAAAAAACATTCCTCAACATATTAAAAGCTATATATGCCAAACCCACAGCAAACATTATCCTCAATGGTGAAAAATTGAAAGTGCTTTCTCTAAAGTCAGGAACAAGACAAGGGTGCTGACTCACCACTACTATTCAGCACAGTTTTGGAAGTTTTGGTCACAGCAATCAGAGCAGAAAGAAACATAAAAGGAATCCAAATCGGAAAATAAGTAAAACTCTCACTGTTCACAGATGACATGATCCTCTACACAGAAATCCCTAAAGACTATACCAGAAAATTATTAGAGTTAATCAATGAATATACTAAAGTTGCAGGATATAAAATCAACACACAGAAATCCCGTGCATTCCTATACACTAATAATGAGAAAATATAAAGAGAAATTAAGAAACAATTCCATTCACCATTGCAACAAAAAGAGTAGAATACTTTGGAATATATCTACCTAAACAAACAAAAGACCTATATATAGAAAACTATAAATCACTGGTGAAAGAAATCAGAGAGGACACTAATAGATGGAGAAATATACCGTGTTCATGGATTGGAAGAATAAATATTGTGAAAATGAATATATTACCCAAAATAATTTATAAGTTCAATTAAAACCCTATCAAGCTGCCAACGGTGATTTTCATAGAGCTAGAACAAATAATTTCACAATTTGTATGGAAATACAAAAAACTTCGAATAGCCAAAGCAATCTTGAGAGAGAAGAATGGAACTGGGGGAATCAACCTGCCAGACTTTTGGCTGTACTACAAAGCCACAGTCATCAAGACAGTATGGTACTGGATAAAGACAGAAATGTAGATCAATGGGACAAAATAGAAAGCCCAGAAACAAATCCATGCACCTATGGACACCTTATCTTTGACAAGGGAGGCAAGAATATTCAATGGAGAAAAGGCAATCTCTTTAACAAGTGGTGCTGGGAAAACTGGTCAACCACTTGTAAAAGATTCAAACTAGAACACTCCCTAACAGCATACACAAAAATAAATTCAAAATGGATTAAAGATCTAAATGTAAGACCAGAAACTAAACCTCCTAGAGGAGAACATAGGCGAAACACTCTTAGACATAAATCACAGCAGGATCCTCAATGACCCAGCTCCCAGAATAATAGAAATAAAAGCAAAAATAAAGAAATGGGACCTAATTAAAATTAAAAGCTTCTTTACAGCAAAAGAAACTATAACCAAGGTGAAAAGACAGCCTTCAGAATGGGAGAAAATAATAGCAAATGAAGGAACTGACAAAAGATTAATCTAAAAAATATACAAGCAAATCCTGCAGCTCAATTCCAGAAAAATAAACGATCCAATCAAAAAATGGGCCTAAGAACTCAACAGACATTTCTCCAAAGACATACCGATGGCTAACAAACACATGAAAAGATGCTCAACATCACTCATAATCAGAGAAATGCAATTCAAAACCACAATGAGGTACCATTTCACACCAGTCAGAATGGCTGTTATCCAAATATCTACAAGCAATAAATGCTGGAGAGGGTGTGGAGAAAAGGTTATTTTCTTAAACAGTTGGTGGGAATGCAAACTAGTACAACCATTATGGAGAACAGTGTGGAGATTCCTTAAAACCTGGAAATTGAACTGCCATATGACCCAGCAATCGCACTCCTGGGCATACACACCGAGGAAACCGGAACTGAAAGAGACACATGGACTCCAGTGTTTATCTCAGTACTGTTTGTAATAGCCAATAAATGGAAGCAACCTAGATGTCCAACTGCAGACGAATGGATAAGAAAGCTGTGGTACATTTACACAATGGAGTATTACTCAGCCATTAAAAAGAATACATTTGATTCAGTTCTAATGAGGTGCATGAAACTGGAGCATATTATATAGAATGAAGACAGCCAGAATGATAAACACCAATACCGTATACTAATGCATATATATGGAATTTAGAAAGGTGATAACGATAACCCTGTATTAGTTCAGTTCAGTTCAGTTCAGTCTCTCAGTCATGTCCAACTCTTTGCAACCGCATGAATCACAGCACGCCATGCCTCCCTGTCCATCACCAAATCCTGGAGTTCATTCAAACTCATGTCCATCGAGTGGGTGATGCTGTCATCCAGCCATCTCATTCTCTGTCATCCCCTTCTCCTCCTGCCCCCAATCCCTCCCAGCATCAGAGTCTTTTCCAGTGAGTCAACTCATTGCATGAGGAGGTCAAAGTACTGGAATTTCATCTTTAGCATCAGTCCTTCCAATGAATACCCAGGACTGATCTCCTTTAGAATGGACTGGTTGGATCTCCTTGCAGTCCAAGGGATTCTCAAGAGTTTTCTCCAGGACCACAATTCAAAAGCATCAATTCTTTGGTGATCAGCTTTCTTCAGAGTCCAAATCTTACATCCATACATGACCACTGGAAAAACCATAGCCTTGACTAGAGGGACCTTTGTTGGCAAAGTAATGTCTCTGCTTTTTAATATACTATCCAGGTTAGTCATAAAATTCCTTCCAAGGAGTAAGCATCTTATAATTTCATGGCTGCAATCAGCATTCACAATGATTTTGGAGCCCCCCAAAATTAACTCTGACACTGTTTCCACTGTTTCCCCATCTATTTACCATGAGGTGATGGGACCAGATGCTATGATCTTTGTTTTCTGAATGTTGAGCTTCAAGCCAGCATTTTCACTCTCCTCTTTCACTTTCATCAAGAGGCTTTTGAGTTCCTCTTCACTTTCTGCCGTAAGGGTCATGCCATCTTCCAATCTGAGGTTATTGATATTTCTCCTGGCAATCTTGATTCCAGTTTGTGCTTCTTCCAGCCCAGCGCTCCTCATGATGTACTCTGCATATAAGTTAAATAAGCAAGGTGACAATATACAACTGAGATGTACTCCTTTTCCTATTTGGAACCAGTCTGTGGTTCCATGTACAGTTCTAACTGTTGCTTGCTGACCTGCATACAGGTTTCTCAAGAGGCAGGTCAAGTGGTCTGTTATTCCCATCTCTTTCAGAATTTTCCGCAGTTTGTTGTGAAACAGTCAAAGGCTTTGGTATAGTCAATGAAGCAGAAATAGATGTTTTTCTGGAACTCTCTTGCTTTCTCCATGATCCATTGGATGTTGTCAATTTGATCTCTGGTGCCTCTGCCTTTTCTAACACCTGCTTGAACATCTGGGAGTTCACGGTTTATGTATTGCTGAAGCCTGGCTTGGAGAATTTTGAGCATGACTTTACTAGTGTGTGAGATCAGTGCAATTGTGCGGTAGTTTGAACATTCTTTGGCATTACTTTTCTTTGGGATTGGAATGATTACTGACCTTTTCCAGTCCTGTGACTACTGCTGAGTTTTTCAAATTTGCTGGCATATTGAGTGCAGTACTTACACAGCATCATCTTTCAAGATTTTAAATACCTCAACTGGAATTCCATCATCTCCACTAGCTTTGTTCGTAGTAATGTTTTCTAAGGCTCACTTAACTTCACATTACAAGATGTCTTTGTCTAGGTGAGTGATCATGCCATAATGATTATCTTGGTCGTGAAGATCTTTTTTGTACAGTTTTCTTTGTATTCTTGTCACCTCTTTTCAATATCTCCTGCTTCTTTTGGTATCTTCCATACAATTTCTGTCCGTTATCGAGATCATATTTGCATGAAAAGTTCCCTTGGTATCTGTAATTTTCTTGAAGAGATCTCGTTTTTCCTAATCTGTGTTTTCCTCTATTCCTTTGCACTGATTGCTGAGGAAGGCTTTCTTATCTCTCCTTGCTATTCTTTGGAACTCTGCATTCAGATGCTTATATCTTTCCTTTTCTCCTTTGCTTTTCGCTTCTCTTCTTTTCACAGCTATTTGTAAGGCCTCCTCAGACAGCCATTTTGCTTTTCTGCATTTCTTTTCCATGGGCATGATCTTTGTCTCTGTCTCCTGTACAATGTCACGAACCTCCGTCCAGAGTTCATGAGGGACTCTCTCAGATCTATTCCCTTAAATCTATTTCTCACTTCCACTGTATAATCATAAGGGGTTTGATTTAGGTCATATCTGAATGGTCTAGAGGTTTTCCCTACTTTCTTCAATCGAAGTCTGAATTTGGCAATAAGGAGTTCATGATCTGAGCCACAGTCAGCTCCTGGTCTTGTTTTTGCTAACTGTATGGAGCTTCTCCATCTTTGGCTGCAAAGAATATAATCAATCTGATTTCGGTGTTGACCATCTGGTGATGTCCATGTGTAGAGTCTTCTCTTGTGTTGTTGGAAGAGGGTGTTTGCTATGACCAGTGCATTCTCTTGACAAAACTCTATTAGCCTTTGCCCTGCTTCATTCCGTGCTCCAAGGCCAAATTTGCCTGCTATTCCAGGTGTTTCTTGACTGCCTATAACCCTGTATCAGTTTAGTTCAGTTCAGTCGCTCAGTCGTGTCCGACTCTCCCCAACCCCATGAATCACAGCACGCCAGGCCTCCCTGTCCATCACCAACTCCCGGAGTTCACTCAAACTCATGTCCACAGAGTCAGTGATGCCATCCAGCCATCTCATTCTCTGTTGTCCCCTTCTCCTCAGACAGCAAAAGAGACACAGATGTATTGAACAGTCTTTTGGACTCTGTGGGAGAGGGCGAGGTGGTATGATTTGGGGAATGGCATAGAAACATGTACATTATCGTATATGAAAAAAATCACCAGTCCAAGTTCAATACATGTTACAGGATGCTCGGGGCTGGTGTACTGGGATAAAGTAGAGGTATGGGATGGGGAGGGAGTTTCAAGATGTTTAACATATGTACACCCAGGGCAGATTCATGTCAATATATGGCAAAACCAATACAATAATGTAATGTAATTAGCCTCCAATTAAAATTAATAAAAAAATTTAAAAAATGAAATAAAAAATAATTACAAAATAAATTAAATTAAAAAAATATCTACAGTACATTGTTGTCTATTATGTGGGCAATAACATTATGTCTAAAGAAAACAATATATATGCCCTAATTAAAAATATATTATTGCTAAAAAATGCTAATCGTCATATGATTCTTTAGCTAGTCATAAACTTTTTGCTCATGAAGAGTTTGATATATCTAGAGAATTATCAAAGTGTGAATCCACAGACATGAAGTGAGATAATACTGTTCAAAAAACAGCACTTATAGATTTTCTCAAGCAGGGTTGCCAAAAATTTTTAATTTGTAAAAATTTTGGCATCTGTCAAGCAATAAATTGAAGCACAATAAAATGAAATATGCCTGGTATTTACAGCATTAAATAATAAACAAAAACTAATTGGACTTTATAAAAGAAAGTTTGGTTTGTAAATCGAGAGAAATATTTAAAGAGACATGTTGGTAGCCTTCTTATGTCTTTCACAATTTCAATTAAAATTAGAATAATTGCAACATATATAATGAGCTCCCAATGCATTTTGTATAAAATGGCAGAGAAAATAGTTTCATTTTCCAGAATGATGTATATCCACAAGCTTGTTAAAGGGCTTCGTTGAGCACTTATTTGGGAAAGCCTTTGAACACATGGAATTAATGATGCATATTCTGAACCTGGGAAGAGAAGTTGGGTATGTGAGACCACCAAAATATTAAGTACAAAGTCCGTTATGTGCCTGAAATAAATGTCCTTTAGACACTATTAGTTGTAGAGAACCCTGTATTATGTCTTGTTTAGAAGTCAACAAAAGTTTTACAGTAGGAAAATTCTGAAAAAAATGGGAATACAGACCTCCTGACCTGTCTCTTGACAAACCTGTGAACAGGTCAGGAAGAAACAGTTAGAACTGGACATGGAACAACATCCTGGTTCCAAATAGGAAAAGGAGTAGGTCAAGGTTGTATACTGTCACCCTGTTTATTTAACTTATATGCAGAGTACATCATGAGAAATGCTGGGCTGGAAGAAGCACAAGCTGGAATCAGGATTGCCGGGAGAAATATCAATAACCTCAGATATGCAGATGACACCACCCTTATGGCAGAGAGTGAAGAAAAACTAAAGAGCCTTTTGATGATAGTGAGAGAGGAGAGTGAAAATTTGGCTTAAAGCTCAACATTCAGAAAACTAAGATCATGGCATCTGGTCCCATCACCTCATGCAAATAGATAGGGAAATGGATATAAAGTGGCTGACTTTATTTTTCTGGACTCCAACATCACTGCAGATGGTGATTGCAGCCATGAAATTAAAAGACGCTTACTCCTTGGAAGGAAAGTTATGACAAAACTAGGCAGCATATTAAAAAGCAGAGACATTACTTTTTAAACAAAGGTCCATCTAGTTAAAGCTATGGTTTTTCCAGTGGTCATGTATGGATGTGAGAGTTGGACTATAAAGAAAGAGGAGCTCCGAAGAATTGATGACTTTGAACTGTGGTGTTGAAGAAAACTCTTGAGAGTCACTTGGACTGCAAGGAGATCCAACCAGTCCATCCTAAAGGAAATCAGTCCTGGGTGTTCATTGGAAGGACTGATTTTGAAGCTGAAACTCCAAAATTTTGGCCACCTGGTGCAGAAGGCTGACTTATTTGAAAACACCCTGATGCTGGGAAAGATTGAAAGCCAGAGGAGAAGGGGACGACAAAGGATGAGATGGTTGGATGGCATCATTGACTGAGTGGACATGAGTTTGAGTAAACTCCTGGAGTTGGTGATGGACAGGGAGGCCTGGCGTGCTGTGCTTTACGGGGTCACAAAGAGTCAGACATGACTGATTGATTGAACTGAAATGAAATGCACATAATAGTATAAAATACACAGTGTGAAATGTTCCCTTGGAATCTCTAATTTTCTTGAAGAGCTCTCTTGTTTTTCCTATTCTGTTGTTTTCCTCTATTTCTTTGCATTGATCACTGAGGAAGGCTTTCTTATCCCTCCTTTCTATTCTTTAGAACTCTGCATTCAGATGCTTATATCTTTCCTTTTCTCCTTTGCTTTTCTCTTCTCTTCTTTTCAGAGCTATTTCTAAAGCCTCCTCAGACAGCCATTTTGCTTTTTTGCATTTCTTTTCCATGGGGATGGTCTTGGTCCCTGTCTCCTGTACAATGTCACGAACCTCCGTCCAGAGTTCATCAGGCACTCTATCTATCAGATCTAGTCCCTTAAATCTATTTCTCACTTCCACTGTATAATCATAAGGGGTTTGATTTAGGTCATATCTGAATGGTCTAAAGGTTTGCCCTACTTTCTTCAATTGAAGTCTGAATTTGGCAATAAGGAGTTCATGATCTGAGCCACAGTCAGCTCCTGGTCTTGTTTTTGCTAACTGTATACAGCTTCTCCATCTTTGGCTGCAAAGAATATAATCAATCTGATTTCGGTGTTGACCATCTGGTGATGTCCATGTGTAGAGTCTTCTCTCGTGTTGTTGGAAGAGGGTGTTTGCTATGACCAGTGCATTCTCTTGACAAAACTCTATTAGCCTTTGCCCTGCTTCATTCCGTGCTCCAAGGCCAAATTTGTCTATTACTCCATGTGTTTCTTAACTTCCTACTTTTGCATTCCAGTCCCCTATAATGAAAAGGACATCTTTTTTGGGTGTTAGTTCTAAAAGGTCTTGTAGGTCTTCATAGAACCGTTCAACTTCTGCTTCTTCAGCATTACTGGTTGGGGCATAGGCCTGGATTACTGTAATATTGAATGGTTTGCCTTGGAAACGAACAGAAATCATTCTGTCGTTTTTTTTTTTTTTTTGGCCAGGAAATTCCGAGGCCTTCATTCTTTTTTTTTTTTAGGTAATTAATTTATTTTTTATTGGAGGCAAATTATTTTACAATATTATATTGGTTGGTTTTGCCATACATTGACATGAACTTGCCCCGGGTTTACATAAGTTCCCCCTCCTGAACCCCCCTCCCACCTCCTTCCTCCCTTGTCCTCCCTCTGGGTCATCCCCGCATGCCAGCCCCGAGCATCCTATAACATGCATTGACCCTGAACTAGTGATTCGTTTCACATATGACAACATACTTGTTTCAATGCGATTCTCCCAAATCATCCCACCCTCACCCTCTCCCATAGAGTCCCAAAGACTGTTCTATACATCTGTGTCTCTTTTGCTGTCTCGTATACAGGGTTATCATTTGCATCTTTCTAAATTCCATATATATGCGTTAGTATGCTGTATTGGTGTTTTTCTTTCTGGCTTACTTCACTCTGTATAATAGGCTCCAGTTTCATCCACCTCATTAGAATTGATTCAAATGTATTCTTTTTAATGGCTGAATAATACTCCATTGTGTATATGTACTAAAGCTTTCTTATCCATTCGTCTGCAGATGGACATCTAGGTTGCTTCCATGTCCTGGCTATTATAAACAGTGCTGAGATGAACATTGGAGTACACGTGTCTCTTTCAATTCTGGTTTCCTCGGTGTGTATGCCCAGGAGTGCGATTGCTGGATCATATGGCAGTTCTATTTCCAATTTTTTGAGGAATCTCCACACTGTTCTCCATAGTGGCTGTACTAGTTTGCATTCCCACCAACAGTGTAAGAGGGTTCCTTTCTCTCCACATCCTCTCCAGCATTTATTGCATGTAGACTTTTGGATAGCAGCCATTCTGACTGGTGTGAAATGGTATCTCATTGTGGTTTTGATTTGCATCTCTCTAATTATGAGGGATGTTGAGCATTTTTTCATGTGTTTGTTAGCCATCTGTATGTCTTCTTTGGAGAAATGTCTGTTTAGTTCTTTGGCCCGTTTTTTGATTGGGTCATTTATTTTTCTGGAATTGAGCTGCAGGAGCTGCTTGTATAATTTGGAGATTAATCCTTTATCAGTTGCTTCATTTGCTATTATTTTCTCCCATTCTGAAGGCTGTCTTTTCACCTTACTTATAGTTTCCTTTGCTGTGCAGAAGCTTTTCATTTTAATTAGGTCCCATTTGTTTATTTTTGCTTTTATTTCCAATATTCTGGGAGGTGGGTCATGGAGGATCCTGCTGTGATTTATGTCGGAGAGTGTTTTGCCTACGTTCTCCTCTAGGAGTTTTATAGTTTCTGGTCTTACATTTAGCTCTCTAATCCATTTTGAGTTTATTTTTGTGTATGGTGTTAGGAAGTGTTCTAGTTTAATTCTTTTACAAGTGGCTGACCAGTTTTCCCAGCACCACTTGTTAAAGAGACTGTCTTTTCTCCATTTTATATTCTTGCCTCCTTTGTCAAAGATGAGGTGTCCATAGGTGCATGGATTTATCTCTGGGCTTTCTATTTTGTTCCATTGATCTATATTTCTTTCTTTATGCCAGTACCATACTGTCTTGATGACTGTGGCTTTGTAGTAGAGCCTGAAGTCTGGCAGGTTAATTCCCCCAGTTCCATTTTTCTTCCTCAAGATTGCTTTGGCTATTCAAGGTTTTTGGTATTTCCTTACAAATTGTGAGATTATTTGTTCTAGTTCTGTGAAAAATATCGTTGGTAGCTTGATAGGGATTGCATTGAATGTATAAATTACTTTGGGTAGTATACTCATTTTTACAATATTTATTCTTTCAATCCATGAACATGGTATATTTCTCCATCTATTAGTGTCCTCTTTGATTGCTTTCAGTAATGTTTTATAGTTTTCTATGTACAAGTCTTTTGTTTCCTTAGGTAGATATATTCCTAAGTATTTAATTCTTTTCGTTGCAACAGTGAATGGAATAGTTTCCTTAATTTCTCTTTCTATTTTCTCATTATTAGTGTATAGGAATGCAAGGGATTTATGTGTGTTGATTTTATATCCTGCAACGTTATTGTAATCATTGATTAGCTCTAGTAGTTTTCTGGTAGAGTCTCTAGGGTTTTCTGTGTAGAGGATCATGTCATCAGCGAACAGTGAAAGTTTTACTTCTTCTTTTGCAATTTGTATTCCTTTTATGTCTTTTTTCTGCTCTGATTGCTGTAGCCAAAACTTCCAGAACTATGTTGAATAGTAGTGGTGAGAGTGGGCACCCTTGTCTTGTTCCTGACTTTAGGGGAAATGCTTTCAGTTTTTCACCATTGAGGATAATGTTTGCTGTGGGTTTGTCATATATAGCTTTTATTATGTTGAGGTATGTCCCTTCTATTCCCAATTTCTGGAGGGTTTTTATCATAAATGTATGTTGAATTTTGTCGAAGGCTTTCTCTGCATCTATTGAGATAATGATATGATTTTTATTTTTCAGTTTGTTGATGTGGTGTATTACGTTGACTGATTTGCAGATATTGAAGAATCCTTGCATTCCTGGGATAAAGCCCACTTGGTCATAATGTATGATCTTCTTAATATGCTGTTGGATTCTGATTGCTAGAATTTTGTTAAGGATTTTTGCATCTATGTTCATCAGTGATATTGGCCTGTAGTTTTCTTTTTTTGTGGGGTCTTTACCAGGTTTGGGGATTAGGGTGATGGTGGCCTCATAGAATGAGTTTGGAAGTTTCCCTTCCTCAGCAATTTTCTGGAAGAGTTTGAGTAGAATAGGTGTTAGCGCTTCTCTAAATTTTTGGTAGAATTCAGCTGTGAAGACGTCTGGACCTGGGCTTTTGTTTGCTGGGAGATTTTTGATTACAGTTTCAATTTCCGTACTTGTGATGGGTCTGTTCAGATTTTCTATTTCTTCCTGGTTCAGTTTTGGAAAGTTGTATTTTTCTAGGAATTTGTCCATTTCTTCCAGGTTATTCATTTTATTGCCATATAATTCCTGATAGTATTCTCTAATAATCCTTTGTATTTCTGTGTTGTCAGTTGTGATCTCTCCATTTTCATTTCTAATTTTATTGATTTGGCTCTTCTCCCTTTGTTTCTTGATAAGTCTGGCTAGTGGTTTGTCAATTTTATTTACCTTCTCAAAGAACCAGCTTTTGGCTTTGTTGATTTTTGCTATAGTCTCTTTTGTTTCTTTTGCATTTATCTCTGCCCTAATTTTTACAATTTCTTTCCTTCTACTGACCCTGGGGTTCTTCATTTCTTCCTTTTCTAGTTGCTTTAGATGTAGAGTTAAGTTATTTAGTTGACTTTTTTCTTGTTTCTTGATGTGTGCCTGTATTGCTATGAACTTCCCCCTTAGCACTGCTTTTACAGTGTCCCAGAGGTTTTGGGTTGTTGTGTTTTCATTTTCATTCATTTCTATGCATATTTTGATTTCTCTTTTGATTTCTTCTATGATTTGTTCGTTGTTCAGCAGCGTGTTGTTCAGCCTCCATATGTTGGCATGTTTAATAGTTTTTCTCCCATAATTGAGATCTAATCTTACTGCATTGTGGTCAGAAAAGATGCATGGAATGATTTCAACTTTTTTGAATTTACCAAGGCTAGATTTATGGCCCAGGATGTGATCTATCCTGGAAAAGGTTCCATGTGCGCTTGAGAAAAAGGTGAAATTCATTGTTTTGGGGTGAAATGTCCTATAGATATCAATTAGGTCTAACTGGTCTATTGTATCATTTAAAGTTTGTGTTTCCTTGTTAATTTTCTGTTTAGTTGATCTATCCATAGATGTAAGTGGGGTATTAAAATCTCCCACTATTATTGCATTATTGTTAATTTCCCCTTTCATACTTGTTACTAATTGTCTTACATATTGCGGTGCTCCTATGTTGGGTGCATAAATATTTATACTTGTTATATCTTCATCTTGGATTGATCCTTTGATCATTATGTAGTTTCCTTCTTTGTCTCTTTTCACAGCCTTTGTTTTAAAGTCTATTTTATCTGATATGAGTATTGCTACTCCTGCTTTCTTTTGGTCTCTATTTGCATGGAATATCTTTTTCCAGCCCTTCACTTTCAGTCTGTATGTGTCCCTCGTTTTGATGTGGGTCTCTTGCAGACAACATATATGTGGGTCTTGTTTTTGTATCCATTCAGCCAGCCTTTGTCTTTTGGTTGGGGCATTCAACCCATTTACGT